>NW_027327301.1:0-2426339 GCF_047675955.1 Chlorocebus sabaeus | reverse complement strand
ACATCCCTTTTCCAATTCCACAAGAACAGCCTTAGCGAAAGGCATCTTGAAGGAAAGATGTAACTCTGTGAGATGAATTAACAGAACACAGAGCAGTTTCTCAGAAAGCTTCTTTCCAGTTTTGAACGGAAGATATTTCCTTTTTCAACATAGCCCTCTATGGGCTTCCAAATATCCCTTTGCCAATTCCACAAGCACAGCCTTAGCGAAAGGCTTCTTGAAGGGAAAGATGTAACTCTGTGAGATGAATTAACAGAACACAGAGCAGTTTCTCAGAAAGCTTCTTTCCAGTTTTGAACGGAAAATATTTCCTTTTTCACCATAGCCCTCTATGGGCTTCCAAATATCCTTTTACCAATTCCACAAGAACAGCCTTAGCGAAAGGCTTCTTGAAGGGAAAGATGTAACTCTGTGAGATGAATTAACAGAACACAGAGCAGTTTCTCAGAAAGCCTCTTTCCTGTTTTGAACGGAATATATTTCCTTTTTCACCATAGCCCTCTATGGGCTTCCAAATATCCCTTTGCCAATTCCACAAGAACAGCCTTAGCGAAAGACTTCTTGAAGGGAAAGATGTAACTCTGTGAGATGAATTAACAGAACACAGAGCAGTTTCTCAGAAAGCTTCTTTCCAGTTTTCAACGGAAGATATTTCCTTTTTCACCATAGCGCTCTATGGGCTTCTAAACATCCCTTTTCCAATTCCACAAGAACAGCCTTAGCGAAAGGCTTCTTGAAGGGAAAGATGTAACTCTGTGAGATGAATTAACAGAACACAGAGCAGTTTCTCAGAAAGCTTCTTTCCAGTTTTGAACGGAAAGATATTTCCTTTTTCACCATAGCCCTCTATGGGCTTCCAAATATCCCTTTGCCAATTCCAGAGGAACAGCCTTAGCGAAAGGCTTCTTGAAGGGAAAGATGTAACTCTGTGAGATGAATCAACAGAACACAGAGCAGTTTCTCAGAAAGCTTCTTTCCAGTTTTGAACGGAAGATATTTCCTTTTCACCATAGCGCTTTATGGGCTTCTAAACATCCCTTTTCCAATTCCACAAGAACAGCCTTAGCGAAAGGCATCTTGAAGGGAAAGATGTAACTCTGTGAGATGAATTAACAGAACACAGAGCAGTTTCTCAGAAAGCTTCTTTCCACTTTTGAACGGAATTTATTTCCTTTTTCACCATAGCCCTCTATGGGCTTCCAAATATCCCTTTGCCAATTCTTCAAGAACAGCCTTAGCGAAAGGCTTCTTGAAGGGAAAGATGTAACTCTGTGAGATGAATTAACAGAACACAGAGCAGTTCTCAGAAAGCTTCTTTCCAGTTTTAAACGGAAGATATTTCCTTTTTCACCATAGCCCTCTATGGGCTTCCAAATATCCTTTGCCAATTCCACAAGAACAGCCTTAGCGAAAGGCTTCTTGAAGGGAAAGATGTAGTCTGTGAGATGAATTAACAGAGCACAGAGCAGTTTCTCAGAAAGCTTCTTTCCAGTTTTGAACGGAAGATATTTCCTTTTCACCATAGCCCTCTATGGGCTTTCAAATATCCCTTTGCCAATTCCACAAGAACAGCCTTAGCGAAAGGCTTCTTGAAGGGAAACATGTAACTCTGTGAGATGAATTAACAGAAAATAGAACAGTTTCTCAGAAAGCATCTATCCAGTTTTGAACGGAAGATATTTCCTTTTTCACCATAGCCCTCTATGGGCTTCCAAATATCCCTTTGCCAATTCCACAAGAACAGCCTTAGCGAAAGGCTTCTTGAAGGGAAAGATGTAACTCTGTGAGATGAATTAACAGAACACAGAGCAGTTTCTCAGAAAGCTTCTTTCCAGTTTTGAACGGAAGATATTTCCTTTTTCACCATAGCCCTCTATGGGCTTCCAAATATCCCTTTGCCAATTCCACAAGAACAGCCTTAGCGAAAGGCTTCTTGAAGGGAAAGATGTAACTCTGTGAGATGAATCAAGGGAACACAGAGCAGTTTCTCAGAAAGCTTCTTTCCAGTTTTTGAACGGAAGATATTTCCTTTTTCACCGTAGCCCTCTGTGGGCTTCCAAATATCCCTTTGCCAATTACACAAGAACAGCCTTAGCGAAAGGCTTCTTGAAGGGAAAGATGTAACTATGTGAGATGAATTTAACAGAACACAGAGCAGTTTCTCAGAAAGCTTCTTTCCAGTTTTGAACGGAAGATATTTCGTTTTTCAGCATAGCCCTCTATGGTCTTCCAAATATCCCTTTGCCAATTCCACAAGAACAGCCTTAGCGAAAGACTTCTTGAAGGGAAAGATGTAACTCTGTGAGATGAATTAACAGAACACAGAGCAGTTTCTCAGAAAGCTTCTTTCCAGTTTTCATCGGAAGATATTTCCTTTTTCACCATAGCGCTCTATGGGCTTCTAAACATCCCTTTTCCAATTCCACAAGAACAGCCTTAGCGAAAGGCATCTTGAAGGGAAAGATGTAACTCTGTGAGATGAATTAACAGAACACGGAGCAGTTTCTCAGAAAGCTTCTTTCCACTTTTGAACGGAATTTATTTCCTTTTTCACCATAGCCCTCTATGGGCTTCCAAATATCCCTTTGCCAATTCTACAAGAACAGCCTTAGCGAAAGGCTTCTTGAAGGGAAAGATGTAACTCTGTGAGATGAATTAACAGAACACAGAGCAGTTTCTCAGAAAGCTTCTTTCCAGTTTTAAACGGAAGATATTTCCTTTTTCACCATAGCCCTCTATGGGCTTCCAAATATCCCTTTGCCAATTCCACAAGAACAGCCTTAGCGAAAGGCTTCTTGAAGGGAAAGATGTAACTCTGTGAGATGAATTAACAGAGCACAGAGCAGTTTCTCAGAAAGCTTCTTTCCAGTTTTGAACGGAAGATATTTCCTTTTTTCACCATAGCCCTCTATGGGCTTTCAAATATCCCTTTGCCAATTCCACAAGAACAGCCTTAGCGAAAGGCTTCTTGAAGGGAAACATGTAACTCTGTGAGATGAATTAACAGAAAATAGAACTGTTTCTCAGAAAGTTTCTTTCCAGTTTTGAACGGAAGATATTTCCTTTTTCACCATAGCCCTCTATGGGCTTCCAAATATCCCTTTGCCAATTCCACAAGAACAGCCTTAGCGAAAGGCTTCTTGAAGGAAAGGATGTAACTCTGTGAGATGAATTAACAGAACAAAGAGCAGTTTCTCAGAAAGCTTCTTTCCAGTTTTGAACGGAAGATATTTCCTTTTTCAACATAGCCCTCTATGGGCTTCCAAATATCCCTTTGCCAATTCCACAAGCACAGCCTTAGTGAAAGGCTTCTTGAAGGGAAAGATGTAACTCTGTGAGATGAATTAACAGAGCACAGAGCAGTTTCTCAGAAAGCTTGTTTCCAGTTTTGAACGGAAGATATTTCCTTTTTCACCATAGCCCTCTATGGGCTTCCAATTATCCTTTTACCAATTCCACAAGAACAGCCTTAGCGAAAGGCTTCTTAAAGGGAAAGATGTAACTCTGTGAGATGAATTAACAGAACACAGAGCAGTTTCTCAGAAAGCTTCTTTCCAGTTTTGAACGGAAGATATTTCCTTTTTCAACCATAGCCCTCTATGGGCTTCCAAATATCCCTTTGCCAATTCCACAAGCACAGCCTTAGCGAAAGGCTTCTTGAAGGGAAAGATGTAACTCTGTGAGATGAATTAACAGAACACAGAGCAGTTTCTCAGAAAGCTTCTTTCCAGTTTTGAACGGAAAATATTCCTTTTTCACCATAGCCCTCTATGGGCTTCCAAATATCCTTTTACCAATTCCACAAGAACAGCCTTAGCGAAAGGCTTCTTGAAGGGAAAGATGTAACTCTGTGAGATGAATTAACAGAACACAGAGCAGTTTCTCAGAAAGCCTCTTTCCTGTTTTGAACGGAATATATTTCCTTTTTCACCATAGCCCTCTATGGCTTCCAAATATCCCTTTGCCAATTCCACAAGAACAGCCTTAGCGAAAGACTTCTTGAAGGGAAAGATGTAACTCTGTGAGATGAATTAACAGAACACAGAGCAGTTTCTCAGAAAGCTTCTTTCCAGTTTTCAACGGAAGATATTTCCTTTTTCACCATAGCGCTCTATGGGCTTCTAAACATCCCTTTTCCAATTCCACAAGAACAGCCTTAGCGAAAGGCTTCTTGAAGGGAAAGATGTAACTCTGTGAGATGAATTAACAGAACACAGAGCAGTTTCTCAGAAAGCTTCTTTCCAGTTTTGAACGGAAGATATTTCCTTTTTCACCATAGCCCTCTATGGGCTTCCAATATCCCTTTGCCAATTCCAGAGGAACAGCCTTAGCGAAAGGCTTCTTGAAGGGAAAGATGTAACTCTGTGAGATGAATCAACAGAACACAGAGCAGTTTCTCAGAAAGCTTCTTTCCAGTTTTGAACGGAAGATATTTCCTTTTTCACCATAGCGCTTTATGGGCTTCTAAACATCCCTTTTCCAATTCCACAAGAACAGCCTTAGCGAAAGGCATCTTGAAGGGAAAGATGTAACTCTGTGAGATGAATTAACAGAGCACAGAGCAGTTTCTCAGAAAGCTTCTTTCCAGTTTTTGAACGGAAGATATTTCCTTTTTCACATAGCCCTCTATGGCTTTCAAATATCCTTTGCCAATTCCACAAGAACAGCCTTAGCGAAAGGCTTCTTGAAGGGAAACATGTAACTCTGTGAGATGAATTAACAGAAAATAGAACAGTTTTCTCAGAAAGCCTCTATCCAGTTTTGAACGGAAGATATTTCCTTTTTCACCATAGCCCTCTATGGGCTTCCAAATATCCCTTTGCCAATTCCACAAGAACAGCCTTAGCGAAAGGCTTCTTGAAGGAAAGATGTAACTCTGTGAGATGAATTAACAGAACACAGAGCAGTTTCTCAGAAAGCTTCTTTCCAGTTTTGAACGGAAGATATTTCCTTTTTCACCATAGCCCTCTATGGGATTCCAAATATCCCTTTGCCAATTCCACAAGAACAGCCTTAGCGAAAGGCTTCTTGAAGGGAAAGATGTAACTCTGTGAGATGAATCAACAGAACACAGAGCAGTTTCTCAGAAAGCTTCTTTCCAGTTTTGAACGGAAGATATTTCCTTTTTCACCATAGCCCTCTGTGGGCTTCCAAATATCCCTTTGCCAATTCCAACAAGAACAGCCTTAGCGAAAGGCTTCTTGAAGGGAAAGATGTAACTATGTGAGATGAATTAACAGAACACAGAGCAGTTTCTCAGAAAGCTTCTTTCCAGTTTTGAACGGAAGATATTTCCTTTTTCACCATAGCCCTCTATGGGCTTCCAAATATCCCTTTACCAATTCCACAAGAACAGCCTTAACGAAAGGCTTCTTGAAGGGAAAGATGTAACTCTGTGAGATGAATTTACAAGAACACAGAGCAGTTTCTCAGAAAGCTTCTTTCCAGTTTTGAACGGAAGATAATTCCTTTTTCACCATAGACCTCTATGGGCTTCCAAATATCCCTTTGCCAATTCCACAAGAACAGCCTTAGCGAAAGACTTCTTGAAGGGAAAGATGTAACTCTGTGAGATGAATTAACAGAACACAGAGCAGTTTCTCAGAAAGCTTCTTTCCAGTTTTCATCGGAAGATATTTCCTTTTTCACCATAGCCCTCTATGGGCTTCTAAACATCCCTTTTCCAATTCCACAAGAACAGCCTTAGCGAAAGGCTTCTTGAAGGGAAGATGTAACTCTGTGAGATGAATTAACAGAACACAGAGCAGTTTCTCAGAAAGCTTCTTTCCCTGTTTTGAACGGAAGATATTTCTTTTTTCACCATAGCCCTCTATGGGCTTACAAATATCCCTTTGCCAATTCCACAAGAACAGCCTTAGCGAAAGTCTTCTTGAAGGAAAAGATGTAACTCTGTGAGATGAATTAAGAGAACACAGAGCAGTTTCTCAGAAAAGCTTCATTCCAGTTTTGAACGGAAGATATTTCCTTTTTCACCATAGCCCTCTATGGGCTTCCAAATATCCCTTTGCCAATTCACAAGAACAGCCTTAGCGAAAGGCTTCTTGAAGGGAAAGACGTAACTCTGTGAGATGAATTAACAGAACACAGAGCAGCTTCTCAGAAAGCTTCTTTCCAGTTTTGAGCGGAAGATATTTCCTTTTTCACCATAGCCCTCTATGGGCTTCCAAATATCCCTTTGCCAATTCCACAAGAACAGCCTTAGCGAAAGGCTTCTTGAAGGGAAAGATGTAACTCTGTGAGATGAATCAACGGAACACAGAGCAGTTTCTCAGAAAGCTTCTTTCCAGTTTTGAACGGAAGATATTTCCTTTTTCACCATAGGCCCTCTGTGGGCTTCCAAATATCCCTTTGCCAATTCCACAAGAACAGCCTTAGCGAAAGGCTTCTTGAAGGGAAAGATGTAACTATGTGAGATGAATTAATAGAACACAGAGCAGTTTCTCAGAAAGCTTCTTTCCAGTTTTGAACGGAAGATATTTCCTTTTTCACCATAGCCCTCTATGGGCTTCCCAAATATCCCTTTACCAATTCCACAAGTACAGCCTTAGCGAAAGGCTTCTTGAAGGGAAAGATGTAACTCTGTGAGATGAATTAACAGAACACAGAGCAGTTTCTCAGAAAGCTTCTTTCCAGTTTTGAACGGAATATATTTCCTTTTTCACCATAGCCCTCTATGGGCTTCCAAATATCCCTTTGCCAATTCCACAAGAACAGCCTAGCGAAAGACTTCTTGAAGGGAAAGATGTAACTCTGTGAGATGAATTAACAGAACACAGAGCAGTTTCTCAGAAAGCTTCTTTCCAGTTTTCAACGGAAGATATTTCCTTTTCTCACCATAGCGCTCTATGGGCTTCTAAACATCCCTTTTCCAATTCACAAGAACAGCCTTAGCGAAAGGCTTCTTGAAGGGAAGATGTAACTCTGTGAGATGAATTAACAGAACACAGAGCAGTTTCTCAGAAAGCTTCTTTCCAGGTTTTGAACGGAAGATATTCCTTTTTCACCATAGCCCTCTATGGGCTTCCAAATATCCCTTTGCCAATTCCAGAGGAACAGCCTTAGCGAAAGGCTTCTTGAAGGGAAAGATGTACTCTGTGAGATGAATCAACAGAACACAGAGCAGTTTCTCAGAAAGCTTCTTTCCAGTTTTGAACGGAAGAGATTTCCTTTTTCACCATAGCGCTTTATGGGCTTCTAAACATCCCTTTTCCAATTCCACAAGAACAGCCTTAGCGAAAGGCATCTTGAAGGGAAAGATGTACTCTGTGAGATGAATTAACAGAACACAGAGCAGTTTCTCAGAAAGCTTCTTTCCACTTTTGAACGGAATTTATTTCCTTTTTCACCATAGCCCTCTATGGGCTTCCAAATATCCCTTTGCCAATTCTTCAAGAACAGCCTTAGCGAAAGGCTTCTTGAAGGGAAAGATGTAACTCTGTGAGATGAATTAACAGAACACAGAGCAGTTTCTCAGAAAGCTTCTTTCCAGTTTTAAACGGAAGATATTTCCTTTTTCACCCATAGCCCTCTATGGGCTTCCAAATATCCCTTTGCCAATTCCACAAGAACAGCCTTAGCGAAAGGCTTCTTGAAGGGAAAGATGTAAGTCTGTGAGATGAATTAACAGAGCACAGAGCAGTTCTCAGAAAGCTTCTTCCAGTTTTGACGGAAGATATTTCCTTTTTCACCATAGCCCTCTATGGGCTTTCAAATATATCCCTTTGCCAATTCCACAAGAACAGCCTTAGCGAAAGGCTTCTTGAAGGGAAACATGTAACTCTGTGAGATGAATTAACAGAAAATAGAACAGTTTCTCAGAAAGCATCTATCCAGTTTTGACGGAAGATATTTCCTTTTTCACCATAGCCCTCTATGGGCTTCCAAATATCCCTTTGCCAATTCCACAAGAACAGCCTTAGCGAAAGGCTTCTTGAAGGGAAAGATGTAACTCTGTGAGATGAATTAACAGAACACAGAGCAGTTTCTCAGAAAGCTTCTTTCCAGTTTTTGAACGGAAGATATTTCCTTTTTTCACCATAGCCCTCTATGGCTTCCAAATATCCCTTGCCAATCTCCACAAGAACAGCCTTAGCGAAAGGCTTCTTGAAGGGAAAGATGTAACTCTGTGAGATGAATCAAGGGAACACAGAGCAGTTCTCAGAAAGCTTCTTTCCAGTTTTGAACGGAAGATATTTCCTTTTTCACCGTAGCCCTCTGTGGGCTTCCAAATATCCCTTTGCCAATTACACAAGAACAGCCTTAGCGAAAGGCTTCTTGAAGGGAAAGATGTAACTATGTGAGATGAATTAACAGAACACAGAGCAGTTTCTCAGAAAGCTTTCTTTCCAGTTTTGAACGGAAGATATTTCGTTTTCAGCATAGCCCTCTATGGTCTTCCAAATATCCCTTTGCCAATTCACAAGAACAGCCTTAGCGAAAGACTTCTTGAAGGGAAAGATGTAACTCTGTGAGATGAATTAACAGAACACAGAGCAGTTCTCAGAAAGCTTCTTTCCAGTTTTCATCGGAAGATATTTCCTTTTTCACCATAGCGCTCTATGGGCTTCTAAACTTCCCTTTTCCAATTCCACAAGAACAGCCTTAGCGAAAGGCATCTTGAAGGGAAAGATGTAACTCTGTGAGATGAATTAACAGAACACGGAGCAGTTTCTCAGAAAGCTTCTTTCACTTTTGAACGGAATTTATTTCCTTTTCACCCATAGCCCTCTATGGGCTTCCAAATATCCTTTGCCATTCTACAAGAACAGCCTTAGCGAATGGCTTCTTGAAAGGGAAAGATGTAACTCTGTGAGATGAATTAACAGAACACAGAGCAGTTTCTCAGAAAGCTTCTTTCCAGTTTTAAACGGAAGATATTTCCTTTTTCACCATAGCCCTCTATGGGCTTCAAATATCCCTTTGCCAATTCCACAAGAACAGCCTTAGCGAAAGGCTTCTTGAAGGGAAAGATGTAACTCTGTGAGATGAATTAACAGAGCACAGAGCAGTTTCTCAGAAAGCTTCTTTCCAGTTTTGAACGGAAGATATTTCCTTTTTCACCATAGCCCTCTATGGGCTTTCAAATATCCCTTTGCCAATTCCACAAGAACAGCCTTAGCGAAGGCTTCTTGAAGGGAAACATGTAACTCGTGAGATGAATTAACAGAAAATAGAACTGTTTCTCAGAAAGTTTCTTTCCAGTTTTTGAACGGAAGATATTTCCTTTTTCACCATAGCCCTCTATGGGCTTCCAAATATCCCTTTGCCAATTCCACAAGAACAGGCCTTAGCGAAAGGCTTCTTGAAGGAAAGGATGTAACTCTGTGAGATGAATTAACAGAACAAAGAGCAGTTTCTCAGAAAGCTTCTTTCCAGTTTGAACGGAAGATATTTCCTTTTTCAACATAGCCCTCTATGGGCTTCCAATATCCCTTTGCCAATTCCACAAGCACAGCCTTAGTGAAAGGCTTCTTGAAGGGAAAGATGTAACTCTGTGAGATGAATTAACAGAGCACAGAGCAGTTTCTCAGAAAGCTTGTTTCCAGTTTTGAACGGAAGATATTTCCTTTTTCACCATAGCCCTCTATGGGCTTCCAATTATCCTTTTACCAATTCCACAAGAACAGCCTTAGCGAAAGGCTTCTTAAAGGGAAAGATGTAACTCTGTGAGATGAATTAACAGAACACAGAGCAGTTTCTCAGAAAGCTTCTTTCCAGTTTTGAACGGAAGATATTTCCTTTTTCAACATAGCCCTCTATGGGCTTCCAAATATCCCTTTGCCAATTCCACAAGCACAGCCTTAGCGAAAGGCTTCTTGAAGGGAAAGAATGTAACTCTGTGAGATGAATTAACAGAACACAGAGCAGTTTCTCAGAAAGCTTCTTTCCAGTTTTGAACGGAAAATATTTCCTTTTTCACCATAGCCCTCTATGGGCTTCAAATATCCTTTACCAATTCCACAAGAACAGCCTTAGCGAAAGGCTTCTTGAAGGGAAAGATGTAACTCTGTGAGATGAATTAACAGAACACAGAGCAGTTTCTCAGAAAGCCTCTTTCCTGTTTTGAACGGAATATATTTCCTTTTTCACCATAGCCCTCTATGGGCTTCCAAATATCCCTTTGCCAATTCCACAAGAACCAGCCTTAGCGAAAGACTTCTTGAAGGGAAAGATGTAACTCTGTGAGATGAATTAACAGAACACAGAGCAGTTTCTCAGAAAGCTTCTTTCCAGTTTTCAACGGAAGATATTTCCTTTTTCACCATAGCGCTCTATGGGCTTCTAAACATCCCTTTTCCAATTCCACAAGAACAGCCTTAGCGAAAGGCTTCTTGAAGGGAAAGATGTAACTCTGTGAGATGAATTAACAGAACACAGAGCAGTTTCTCAGAAAGCTTCTTTCCAGTTTTGAACGGAAGATATTTCCTTTTTCACCATAGCCCTCTATGGGCTTCCAAATATCCTTTGCCAATTCCAGAGGAACAGCCTTAGCGAAAGGCTTCCTTGAAGGGAAGATGTAACTCTGTGAGATGAATCAACAGAACACAGACAGTTTCTCAGAAGCTTCTTTCCAGTTTTGAACGGAAGATATTTCCTTTTTCACCATAGCGCTTTATGGGCCTTCTAAACATCCCTTTTCCAATTCCACAAGAACAGCCTTAGCGAAAGGCATCTTGAAGGGAAAGATGTAACTCTGTGAGATGAATTAACAGAACACAGAGCAGTTTCTCAGAAAGCTTCTTTCCACTTTTGAACGGAATTTATTTCCTTTTTCACCATAGCCCTCTATGGGCTTCCAAATATCCCTTTGCCAATTCTTCAAGAACAGCCTTAGCGAAAGGCTTCTTGAAGGGAAAGATGTAACTCTGTGAGATGAATTAACAGAACACAGAGCAGTTTCTCAGAAAGCTTCTTCCAGTTTTAAACGGAAGATATTTCCTTTTTCACCATAGCCCTCTATGGGCTTCCAAATATCCCTTTGCCAATTCCACAAGAACCAGCCTAGCGAAATGGCTTCTTGAAGGGAATGATGTAAGTCTGTGAGATGAATTAACAGAGCACAGAGCAGTTTCTCAGAAAGCTTCTTTCCAGTTTTGAACGGAGATATTTCCTTTTTCACCATAGCCCTCTATGGGCTTTCAATATCCCTTTGCCAATTCCACAAGAACAGCCTTAGCGAAAGGCTTCTTGAAGGGAAAACATGTAACTCTGTGAGATGAATTAACAGAAAATAGAACAGTTTCCAGAAAGCATCTATCCAGTTTTGAACGGAAGATTGAACGGAAGATATTTCCTTTTTCACCATAGCCCTCTATGGGCTTCCAAATATCCCTTTGCCAATTCCACAAGAACAGCCTTAGCGAAAGGCTTCTTGAAGGGAAAGATGTAACTCTGTGAGATGAATTAACAGAACACAGAGCAGTTTCTCAGAAAGCTTCTTTCCAGTTTTGAACGGAAGATATTTCCTTTTTCACCATAGCCCTCTATGGGCTTCCAAATATCCCTTTGCCAATTCCACAAGAACAGCCTTAGCGAAAGGCTTCTTGAAGGGAAAGATGTAACTCTGTGAGATGAATCAAGGGAACACAGAGCAGTTTCTCAGAAAGCTTCTTTCCAGTTTTGAACGGAAGATATTTCCTTTTTCACCGTAGCCCTCTGTGGGATTCCAAATATCCCTTTGCCAATTACACAAGAACAGCCTTAGCGAAAGGCTTCTTGAAGGGAAAGATGTAACTATGTGAGATGAATTAACAGAACACAGAGCAGTTTCTCAGAAAGCTTCTTTCCAGTTTTGAACGGAAGATATTTCGTTTTTCTCCATAGCCCTCTATGGTCTTCCAAATATCCCTTTGCCAATTCCACAAGAACAGCCTTAGCGAAAGACTTCTTGAAGGGAAAGATGTAACTCTGTGAGATGAATTAACAGAACACAGAGCAGTTTCTCAGAAAGCTTCTTTCCAGTTTTCATCGGAAGATATTTCCTTTTTCACCATAGCGCTCTATGGGCTTCTAAACATCCCTTTTCCAATTCCACAAGAACAGCCTTAGCGAAAGGCATCTTGAAGGGAAAGATGTAACTCTGTGAGATGAATTAACAGAACACGGAGCAGTTTCTCAGAAAGCTTCTTTCCACTTTTGAACGGAATTTATTTCCTTTTTCACCATAGCCCTCTATGGGCTTCCAAATATCCCTTTGCCAATTCTACAAGAACAGCCTTAGCGAAAGGCTTCTTGAAGGGAAAGATGTAACTCTGTGAGATGAATTAACAGAACACAGAGCAGTTTCTCAGAAAGCTTCTTTCCAGTTTTAAACGGAAGATATTTCCTTTTTCACCATAGCCCTCTATGGGCTTCCAAATATCCCTTTGCCAATTCCACAAGAACAGCCTTAGCGAAAGGCTTCTTGAAGGGAAAGATGTAACTCTGTGAGATGAATTAACAGAGCACAGAGCAGTTTCTCAGAAAGCTTCTTTCCAGTTTTGAACGGAAGATATTTCCTTTTTCACCATAGCCCTCTATGGGCTTTCAAATATCCCTTTGCCAATTCCACAAGAACAGCCTTAGCGAAAGGCTTCTTGAAGGGAAACATGTAACTCTGTGAGATGAATTAACAGAAAATAGAACTGTTTCTCAGAAAGTTTCTTTCCAGTTTTGAACGGAAGATATTTCCTTTTTCACCATAGCCCTCTCTGGGCTTCCAAATATCCCTTTGCCAATTCCACAAGAACAGCCTTAGCGAAAGGCTTCTTGAAGGAAAGGATGTAACTCTGTGAGATGAATTAACAGAACAAAGAGCAGTTTCTCAGAAAGCTTCTTTCCAGTTTTGAACGGAAGATATTTCCTTTTTCAACATAGCCCTCTATGGGCTTCCAAATATCCCTTTGCCAATTCCACAAGCACAGCCTTAGTGAAAGGCTTCTTGAAGGGAAAGATGTAACTCTGTGAGATGAATTAACAGAGCACAGAGCAGTTTCTCAGAAAGCTTGTTTCCAGTTTTGAACGGAAGATATTTCCTTTTTCACCATAGCCCTCTATGGGCTTCCAATTATCCTTTTACCAATTCCACAAGAACAGCCTTAGCGAAAGGCTTCTTAAAGGGAAAGATGTAACTCTGTGAGATGAATTAACAGAACACAGAGCAGTTTCTCAGAAAGCTTCTTTCCAGTTTTCAACGGAAGATATTTCCTTTTTCACCATAGCGGTCTATGGGCTTCTAAACATCCCTTTTCCAATTCCACAAGAACAGCCTTAGCGAAAGGCTTCTTGAAGGGAAAGATGTAACTCTGTGAGATGAATTAACAGAACACAGAGCAGTTTCTCAGAAAGCTTCTTTCCAGTTTTGAACGGAAGATATTTCCTTTTTCACCATAGCCCTCTATGGGCTTCCAAATATCCCTTTGCCAATTCCACAAGAACAGCCTTAGCGAAAGGCTTCTTGAAGGGAAAGATGTAACTCTGTGAGATGAATCAACAGAACACAGAGCAGTTTCTCAGAAAGCTTCTTTCCAGTTTTGAACGGAAGATATTTCCTTTTTCACCGTAGCCCTCTGTGGGCTTCCAAATATCCCTTTGCCAATTACACAAGAACAGCCTTAGCGAAAGGCTTCTTGAAGGGAAAGATGTAACTATGTGAGATGAATTAACAGAACACAGAGCAGTTTCTCAGAAAGCTTCTTTCCAGTTTTGAACGGAAGATATTTCGTTTTTCACCATAGCCCTCTATGGGCTTCCAAATATCCCTTTGCCAATTCTTCAAGAACAGCCTTAGCGAAAGGCTTCTTGAAGGGAAAGATGTAAATCTGTGAGATGAATTAACAGAACACAGAGCAGTTTCTCAGAAAGCTTCTTTCCAGTTTTAAACGGAAGATATTTCCTTTTTCACCATAGCCCTCTATGGGCTTCCAAATATCCCTTTGCCAATTCCACAAGAACAGCCTTAGCGAAAGGCTTCTTGAAGGGAAAGATGTAAGTCTGTGAGATGAATTAACAGAGCACAGAGCAGTTTCTCAGAAAGCTTCTTTCCAGTTTTGAACGGAAGATATTTCCTTTTTCACCATAGCCCTCTATGGGCTTTCAAATATCCCTTTGCCAATTCCACAAGAACAGCCTTAGCGAAAGGCTTCTTGAAGGGAAACATGTAACTCTGTGAGATGAATTAACAGAAAATAGATCAGTTTCTCAGAAAGCCTCTATCCAGTTTTGAACGGAAGATATTTCCTTTTTCACCATAGCCCTCTATGGGCTTCCAAATATCCCTTTGCCAATTCCACAAGAACAGCCTTAGCGAAAGGCTTCTTGAAGGGAAAGATGTAACTCTGTGAGATGAATTAACAGAACACAGAGCAGTTTCTCAGAAAGCTTCTTTCCAGTTTTGAACGGAAGATATTTCCTTTTTCACCATAGCCCTCTATGGGCTTCCAAATATCCCTTTGCCAATTCCACAAGAACAGCCTTAGCGAAAGGCTTCTTGAAGGGAAAGATGTAACTCTGTGAGATGAATCAAGGGAACACAGAGCAGTTTCTCAGAAAGCTTCTTTCCAGTTTTGAACGGAAGATATTTCCTTTTTCACCGTAGCCCTCTGTGGGCTTCCAAATATCCCTTTGCCAATTACACAAGAACAGCCTTAGCGAAAGGCTTCTTGAAGGGAAAGATGTAACTATGTGAGATGAATTAACAGAACACAGAGCAGTTTCTCAGAAAGCTTCTTTCCAGTTTTGAACGGAAGATATTTCGTTTTTCAGCATAGCCCTCTATGGTCTTCCAAATATCCCTTTGCCAATTCCACAAGAACAGCCTTAGCGAAAGACTTCTTGAAGGGAAAGATGTAACTCTGTGAGATGAATTAACAGAACACAGAGCAGTTTCTCAGAAAGCTTCTTTCCAGTTTTCATCGGAAGATATTTCCTTTTTCACCATAGCGCTCTATGGGCTTCTAAACATCCCTTTTCCAATTCCACAAGAACAGCCTTAGCGAAAGGCATCTTGAAGGGAAAGATGTAACTCTGTGAGATGAATTAACAGAACACAGAGCAGTTTCTCAGAAAGCTTCTTTCCACTTTTGAACGGAATTTATTTCCTTTTTCACCATAGCCCTCTATGGGCTTCCAAATATCCCTTTGCCAATTCCACAAGAACAGCCTTAGCGAAAGGCTTCTTGAAGTGAAACATGTAACTCTGTGAGATGAATTAACAGAAAATAGATCAGTTTCTCAGAAAGCCTCTATCCAGTTTTGAACGGAAGATATTTCCTTTTTCACCATAGCCCTCTATGGGCTTCCAAATATCCCTTTGCCAATTCCACAAGAACAGCCTTAGCGAAAGGCTTCTTGAAGGGAAAGATGTAACTCTGTGAGATGAATTAACAGAACACAGAGCAGTTTCTCAGAAAGCTTCTTTCCAGTTTTGAACGGAAGATATTTCCTTTTTCACCATAGCCCTCTATGGGCTTCCAAATATCCCTTTGCCAATTCCACAAGAACAGCCTTAGCGAAAGGCTTCTTGAAGGGAAAGATGTAACTCTGTGAGATGAATCAAGGGAACACAGAGCAGTTTCTCAGAAAGCTTCTTTCCAGTTTTGAACGGAAGATATTTCCTTTTTCACCGTAGCCCTCTGTGGGCTTCCAAATATCCCTTTGCCAATTACACAAGAACAGCCTTAGCGAAAGGCTTCTTGAAGGGAAAGATGTAACTATGTGAGATGAATTAACAGAACACAGAGCAGTTTCTCAGAAAGCTTCTTTCCAGTTTTGAACGGAAGATATTTCGTTTTTCAGCATAGCCCTCTATGGTCTTCCAAATATCCCTTTGCCAATTCCACAAGAACAGCCTTAGCGAAAGACTTCTTGAAGGGAAAGATGTAACTCTGTGAGATGAATTAACAGAACACAGAGCAGTTTCTCAGAAAGCTTCTTTCCAGTTTTCATCGGAAGATATTTCCTTTTTCACCATAGCGCTCTATGGGCTTCTAAACATCCCTTTTCCAATTCCACAAGAACAGCCTTAGCGAAAGGCATCTTGAAGGGAAAGATGTAACTCTGTGAGATGAATTAACAGAACACAGAGCAGTTTCTCAGAAAGCTTCTTTCCACTTTTGAACGGAATTTATTTCCTTTTTCACCATAGCCCTCTATGGGCTTCCAAATATCCCTTTGCCAATTCCACAAGAACAGCCTTAGCGAAAGGCTTCTTGAAGGGAAAGATGTAACTCTGTGAGATGAATTAACAGAACACAGAGCAGTTTCTCAGAAAGCTTCTTTCCAGTTTTGAACGGAAGATATTTCCTTTTTCACCATAGCCCTCTATGGGCTTTCAAATATCCCTTTGCCAATTCCACAAGAACAGCCTTAGCGAAAGGCTTCTTGAAGGGAAACATGTAACTCTGTGAGATGAATTAACAGAAAATAGAACTGTTTCTCAGAAAGTTTCTTTCCAGTTTTGAACGGAAGATATTTCCTTTTTCACCATAGCCCTCTATGGGCTTCCAAATATCCCTTTGCCAATTCCACAAGAACAGCCTTAGCGAAAGGCTTCTTGAAGGAAAGGATGTAACTCTGTGAGATGAATTAACAGAACAAAGAGCAGTTTCTCAGAAAGCTTCTTTCCAGTTTTGAACGGAAGATATTTCCTTTTTCAACATAGCCCTCTATGGGCTTCCAAATATCCCTTTGCCAATTCCACAAGCACAGCCTTAGTGAAAGGCTTCTTGAAGGGAAAGATGTAACTCTGTGAGATGAATTAACAGAGCACAGAGCAGTTTCTCAGAAAGCTTGTTTCCAGTTTTGAACGGAAGATATTTCCTTTTTCACCATAGCCCTCTATGGGCTTCCAATTATCCTTTTACCAATTCCACAAGAACAGCCTTAGCGAAAGGCTTCTTAAAGGGAAAGATGTAACTCTGTGAGATGAATTAACAGAACACAGAGCAGTTTCTCAGAAAGCTTCTTTCCAGTTTTCAACGGAAGATATTTCCTTTTTCACCATAGCGCTCTATGGGCTTCTAAACATCCCTTTTCCAATTCCACAAGAACAGCCTTAGCGAAAGGCTTCTTGAAGGGAAAGATGTAACTCTGTGAGATGAATTAACAGAACACAGAGCAGTTTCTCAGAAAGCTTCTTTCCAGTTTTGAACGGAAGATATTTCCTTTTTCACCATAGCCCTCTATGGGCTTCCAAATATCCCTTTGCCAATTCCACAAGAACAGCCTTAGCGAAAGGCTTCTTGAAGGGAAAGATGTAACTCTGTGAGATGAATCAACAGAACACAGAGCAGTTTCTCAGAAAGCTTCTTTCCAGTTTTGAACGGAAGATATTTCCTTTTTCACCGTAGCCCTCTGTGGGCTTCCAAATATCCCTTTGCCAATTACACAAGAACAGCCTTAGCGAAAGGCTTCTTGAAGGGAAAGATGTAACTATGTGAGATGAATTAACAGAACACAGAGCAGTTTCTCAGAAAGCTTCTTTCCAGTTTTGAACGGAAGATATTTCGTTTTTCACCATAGCCCTCTATGGGCTTCCAAATATCCCTTTGCCAATTCCACAAGAACAGCCTTAGCGAAAGACTTCTTGAAGGGAAAGATGTAACTCTGTGAGATGAATTAACAGAACACAGAGCAGTTTCTCAGAAAGCTTCTTTCCAGTTTTCATCGGAAGATATTTCCTTTTTCACCATAGCGCTCTATGGGCTTCTAAACATCCCTTTTCCAATTCCACAAGAACAGCCTTAGCGAAAGGCATCTTGAAGGGAAAGATGTAACTCTGTGAGATGAATTAACAGAACACAGAGCAGTTTCTCAGAAAGCTTCTTTCCACTTTTGAACGGAATTTATTTCCTTTTACACCATAGCCCTCTATGGGCTTCCAAATATCCCTTTGCCAATTCTACAAGAACAGCCTTAGCGAAAGGCTTCTTGAAGGGAAAGATGTAACTCTGTGAGATGAATTAACAGAACACAGAGCAGTTTCTCAGAAAGCTTCTTTCCAGTTTTAAACGGAAGATATTTCCTTTTTCACCATAGCCCTCTATGGGCTTCCAAATATCCCTTTGCCAATTCCACAAGAACAGCCTTAGCGAAAGGCTTCTTGAAGGGAAAGATGTAACTCTGTGAGATGAATTAACAGAGCACAGAGCAGTTTCTCAGAAAGCTTCTTTCCAGTTTTGAACGGAAGATATTTCCTTTTTCACCATAGCCCTCTATGGGCTTTCAAATATCCCTTTGCCAATTCCACAAGAACAGCCTTAGCGAAAGGCTTCTTGAAGGGAAACATGTAACTCTGTGAGATGAATTAACAGAAAATAGAACTGTTTCTCAGAAAGTTTCTTTCCAGTTTTGAACGGAAGATATTTCCTTTTTCACCATAGCCCTCTATGGGCTTCCAAATATCCCTTTGCCAATTCCACAAGAACAGCCTTAGTGAAAGGCTTCTTGAAGGGAAGGATGTAACTCTGTGAGATGAATTAACAGAACAAAGAGCAGTTTCTCAGAAAGCTTCTTTCCAGTTTTGAACGGAAGATATTTCCTTTTTCAACATAGCCCTCTATGGGCTTCCAAATATCCCTTTGCCAATTCCACAAGCACAGCCTTAGTGAAAGGCTTCTTGAAGGGAAAGATGTAACTCTGTGAGATGAGTTAACAGAGCACAGAGCAGTTTCTCAGAAAGCTTGTTTCCAGTTTTGAACGGAAGATATTTCCTTTTTCACCATAGCCCTCTATGGGCTTCCAATTATCCTTTTACCAATTCCACAAGAACAGCCTTAGCGAAAGGCTTCTTAAAGGGAAAGATGTAACTCTGTGAGATGAATTAACAGAACACAGAGCAGTTTCTCAGAAAGCCTCTTTCCAGTTTTGAACGGAATATATTTCCTTTTTCACCATAGCCCTCTAAGGGCTTCCAAATATCCCTTTGCCAATTCCACAAGAACAGCCTTAGTGAAAGACTTCTTGAAGGGCAAGATGTAACTCTGTGAGATGAATTAACAGAACACAGAGCAGTTTCTCAGAAAGCTTCTTTCCAGTTTTCAACGGAAGATATTTCCTTTTTCACCATAGCGCTCTATGGGCTTCTAAACATCCCTTTTCCAATTCCACAAGAACAGCCTTAGCGAAAGGCTTCTTGAAGGGAAAGATGTAACTCTGTGAGATGAATTAACAGAACACAGAGCAGTTTCTCAGAAAGCTTCTTTCCAGTTTTGAACGGAAGATATTTCCTTTTTCACCATAGCCCTCTATGGGCTTCCAAATATCCCTTTGCCAATTCCACAAGAACAGCCTTAGCGAAAGGCTTCTTGAAGGGAAAGATGTAACTCTGTGAGATGAATCAACAGAACACAGAGCAGTTTCTCAGAAAGCTTCTTTCCAGTTTTGAACGGAAGATATTTCCTTTTTCACCGTAGCCCTCTATGGGCTTCCAAATATTACTTTGCCAATTCCACAAGAACAGCCTTAGCGAAAGGCATCTTGAAGGGAAAGATGTAACTCTGTGAGATGAATTAACAGAACACAGAGCAGTTTCTGAGAAAGCTTCTTTCCACTTTTGAACGGAATTAATTTCCTTTTTCACCATAGCCCTCTATGGGCTTCCAAATATCCCTTTGCCAATTCTACAAGAACAGCCTTAGCGAAAGGCTTCTTGAAGGGAAAGATGTAACTCTGTGAGATGAATTAACAGAACACAGAGCAGTTTCTCAGAAAGCTTCTTTCCAGTTTTAAACGGAAGATATTTCCTTTTTCACCATAGCCCTCTATGGGATTCCAAATATCCCTTTGCCAATTCCACAAGAACAGCCTTAGCGAAAGGCTTCTTGAAGGGAAACATGTAACTCTGTGAGATGAATTAACAGAAAATAGAAAAGTTTCTCAGAAAGCTTCTTTCCAGTTTTGAACGGAAGATATTTCCTTTTTCACCATAGCCCTCTATGGGCTTCCAAATATCCCTTTGCCAATTCCACAAGAACAGCCTTAGCGAAAGGCTTCTTGAAGGGAAGGATGTAACTCTGTGAGATGAATTAACAGAACAAAGAGCAGTTTCTCAGAAAGCTTCTTTCCAGTTTTGAACGGAAGATATTTCCTTTTTCAACATAGCCCTCTATGGGCTTCCAAATATCCCTTTGCCAATTCCACAAGCACAGCCTTAGCGAAAGGCTTCTTGAAGGGAAAGATGTAACTCTGTGAGATGAATAAACAGAACACAGAGCAGTTTCTCAGAAAGCTTGTTTCCAGTTTTGAACGGAAGATATTTCCTTTTTCACCATAGCCCTCTATGGGCTTCCAAATATCCCTTTACCAATTCCACAAGAACAGCCTTAGCGAAAGGCTTCTTGAAGGGAAAGATGTAACTCTGTGAGATGAATTAACAGAACACAGAGCAGTTTCTCAGAAAGCCTCTTTCCAGTTTTGAACGGAATATATTTCCTTTTTCACCATAGCCCTCTATGGGCTTCCAAATATCCCTTTGCCAATTCCACAAGAACAGCCTTAGCGAAAGACTTCTTGAAGGGAAAGATGTAACTCTGTGAGATGAATTAACAGAACACATAGCAGTTTCTCAGAAAGCTTCTTTCCAGTTTTCAACGGAAGATATTTCCTTTTTCACCATAGCGCTCTATGGGCTTCTGAACATCCCTTTTCCAATTCCACAAGAACAGCCTTAGCGAAAGGCTTCTTGAAGGGAAAGATGTAACTCTGTGAGATGAATTAACAGAACACAGAGCAGTTTCTCAGAAAGCTTCTTTCCAGTTTTGAACGGAAGATATTTCCTTTTTCACCATAGCCCTCTATGGGCTTCCAAATATCCCTTTGCCAATTCCACAAGAACAGTCTTAGCGAAAGGCTTCTTGAAGGGAAAGATGTAACTCTGTGAGATGAATCAACAGAACACAGAGCAGTTTCTCAGAAAGCTTCTTTCCAGTTTTGAACGGAAGATATTTCCTTTTTCACCATAGCCCTCTGGGGGCTTCCAAATATCCCTTTGCCAATTCCACAAGAACAGCCTTAGCGAAAGGCTTCTTGAAGGAAAAGATGTAACTCTGTGAGATGAATTAACAGAACACAGAGCAGTTTCTCAGAAAGCTTCTTTCCAGTTTTGAACGGAAGATATTCCCTTTTTCACCATAGCACTCTATGGGCTTACAAATATCCCTTTGCCAATTCCACAAGAACAGCCTTAGTGAAAGACTTCTTGAAGGGAAAGATGTAACTCTGTGAGATGAATTAACAGAAAACAGAGCAGTTTCTCAGAAAGCTTCTTTCCAGTTTTGAACGGAAGATATTTCCTTTTTCACCATAGCCCTCTATGGGCTACCAAATATCCCTTTGCCAATTCCACAAGAACAGCCTTAGCGAAAGGCTTCTTGAAGGGAAAGATGTAACTCTGTGAGATGAATTAACAGAACACAGAGCAGTTTCTCAGAAAGCTTCTTTCCAGTATTGAACGGAAGATATTTCCTTTTTCACCATAGCCCTCTATGGGCTTCCAAATATCCCTTTGCCAATTCCACAAGAACAGCCTTAGCGAAAGGCTTCTTGAAGGGAAAGATGTAACTCTGTGAGATGAATCAACAGAACACAGAGCAGTTTCTCAGAAAGCTTCTTTCCAGTTTTGAACGGAAGATATTTCCTTTTTCACCATAGCCCTCTGTGGGCTTCCAAATATCCCTTTGCCAATTCCACAAGAACAGCCTTAGCGATAGGCTTCTTGAAGTTAAAGATGTAACTATGTGAGATGAATTAACAGAACACAGAGCAGTTTCTCAGAAAGCTTCTTTCCAGTTTTGAACGGAAGATATTTCCTTTTTCACCATAGCCCTCTATGGGCTTCCAAATATCCCTTTACCAATTCCACAAGAACAGCCTTAACGAAAGGCTTCTTGAAGGGAAAGATGTAACTCTGTGAGATGAATTAACAGAACACAGAGCAGTTTCTCAGAAAGCTTCTTTCCAGTTTTGAACGGAAGATAATTCCTTTTTCACCATAGCCCTCTATGGGCTTCCAAATATCCCTTTGCCAATTCCACAAGAACAGCCTTAGCGAAAGACTTCTTGTAGGGAAAGATGTAACTCTGTGAGATGAATTAACAGAACACAGAGCAGTTTCTCAGAAAGCTTCTTTCCAGTTTTCATCGGAAGATATTTCCTTTTTCACCATAGCCCTCTATGGGCTTCTAAACATCCCTTTTCCAATTCCACAAGAACAGCCTTAGCGAAAGGCTTCTTGAAGAGAAAGATGTAACTCTGTGAGATGAATTAACAGAACACAGAGCAGTTTCTCAGAAAGCTTCTTTCCAGTTTTGAACGGAAGATATTTCTTTTTTCACCATAGCCCTCTATGGGCTTACAAATATCCCTTTGCCAATTCCACAAGAACAGCCTTAGCGAAAGTCTTCTTGAAGGAAAAGATGTAACTCTGTGAGATGAATTAAGAGAACACAGAGCAGTTTCTCAGAAAGCTTCATTCCAGTTTTGAACGGAAGATATTTCCTTTTTCACCATAGCCCTCTATGGGCTTCCAAATATCCCTTTGCCAATTCCACAAGAACAGCCTTAGCGAAAGGCTTCTTGAAGGGAAAGACGTAACTCTGTGAGATGAATTAACAGAACACAGAGCAGCTTCTCAGAAAGCTTCTTTCCAGTTTTGAGCGGAAGATATTTCCTTTTTCACCATAGCCCTCTATGGGCTTCCAAATATCCCTTTGCCAATTCCACAAGAACAGCCTTAGCGAAAGGCTTCTTGAAGGGAAAGATGTAACTCTGTGAGATGAATCAACGGAACACAGAGCAGTTTCTCAGAAAGCTTCTTTCCAGTTTTGAACGGAAGATATTTCCTTTTTCACCATAGCCCTCTGTGGGCTTCCAAATATCCCTTTGCCAATTCCACAAGAACAGCCTTAGCGAAAGGCTTCTTGAAGGGAAAGATGTAACTATGTGAGATGAATTAATAGAACACAGAGCAGTTTCTCAGAAAGCTTCTTTCCAGTTTTGAACGGAAGATATTTCCTTTTTCACCATAGCCCTCTATGGGCTTCCAAATATCCCTTTACCAATTCCACAAGTACAGCCTTAGCGAAAGGCTTCTTGAAGGGAAAGATGTAACTCTGTGAGATGAATTAACAGAACACAGAGCAGTTTCTCAGAAAGCTTCTTTCCAGTTTTGAACGGAACATATTTCCTTTTTCACCATAGCCCTCTATGGGCTTCCAAATATCCCTTTGCCAATTCCACAAGAACAGCCTTAGCGAAAGACTTCTTGAAGGGAAAGATGTAACTCTGTGAGATGAATCAACAGAACACAGAGCAGTTTCTCAGAAAGCTTCTTTCCAGTTTTGAACGGAAGATATTTCCTTTTTCACCATAGCCCTCTGGGGGCTTCCAAATATCCCTTTGCCAATTCCACAAGAACAGCCTTAGCGAAAGGCTTCTTGAAGGAAAAGATGTAACTCTGTGAGATGAATTAACAGAACACAGAGCAGTTTCTCAGAAAGCTTCTTTCCAGTTTTGAACGGAAGATATTCCCTTTTTCACCATAGCACTCTATGGGCTTACAAATATCCCTTTGCCAATTCCACAAGAACAGCCTTAGTGAAAGACTTCTTGAAGGGAAAGATGTAACTCTGTGAGATGAATTAACAGAAAACAGAGCAGTTTCTCAGAAAGCTTCTTTCCAGTTTTGAACGGAAGATATTTCCTTTTTCACCATAGCCCTCTATGGGCTACCAAATATCCCTTTGCCAATTCCACAAGAACAGCCTTAGCGAAAGGCTTCTTGAAGGGAAAGATGTAACTCTGTGAGATGAATTAACAGAACACAGAGCAGTTTCTCAGAAAGCTTCTTTCCAGTATTGAACGGAAGATATTTCCTTTTTCACCATAGCCCTCTAAGGGCTTCCAAATATCCCTTTGCCAATTCCACAAGAACAGCCTTAGCGAAAGGCTTCTTGAAGGGAAAGATGTAACTCTGTGAGATGAATCAACAGAACACAGAGCAGTTTCTCAGAAAGCTTCTTTCCAGTTTTGAACGGAAGATATTTCCTTTTTCACCATAGCCCTCTGTGGGCTTCCAAATATCCCTTTGCCAATTCCACAAGAACAGCCTTAGCGAAAGGCTTCTTGAAGGGAAAGATGTAACTATGTGAGATGAATTAACAGAACACAGAGCAGTTTCTCAGAAAGCTTCTTTCCAGTTTTGAACGGAAGATATTTCCTTTTTCACCATAGCCCTCTATGGGCTTCCAAATATCCCTTTACCAATTCCACAAGAACAGCCTTAACGAAAGGCTTCTTGAAGGGAAAGATGTAACTCTGTGAGATGAATTAACAGAACACAGAGCAGTTTCTCAGAAAGCTTCTTTCCAGTTTTGAACGGAAGATAATTCCTTTTTCACCATAGCCCTCTATGGGCTTCCAAATATCCCTTTGCCAATTCCACAAGAACAGCCTTAGCGAAAGACTTCTTGAAGGGAAAGATGTAACTCTGTGAGATGAATTAACAGAACACAGAGCAGTTTCTCAGAAAGCTTCTTTCCAGTTTTCATCGGAAGATATTTCCTTTTTCACCATAGCCCTCTATGGGCTTCTAAACATCCCTTTTCCAATTCCACAAGAACAGCCTTAGCGAAAGGCTTCTTGAAGGGAAAGATGTAACTCTGTGAGATGAATTAACAGAACACAGAGCAGTTTCTCAGAAAGCTTCTTTCCAGTTTTGAACGGAAGATATTTCTTTTTTCACCATAGCCCTCTATGGGCTTACAAATATCCCTTTGCCAATTCCACAAGAACAGCCTTAGCGAAAGTCTTCTTGAAGGAAAAGATGTAACTCTGTGAGATGAATTAAGAGAACACAGAGCAGTTTCTCAGAAAGCTTCATTCCAGTTTTGAACGGAAGATATTTCCTTTTTCACCATAGCCCTCTATGGGCTTCCAAATATCCCTTTGCCAATTCCACAAGAACAGCCTTAGCGAAAGGCTTCTTGAAGGGAAAGACGTAACTCTGTGAGATGAATTAACAGAACACAGAGCAGCTTCTCAGAAAGCTTCTTTCCAGTTTTGAGCGGAAGATATTTCCTTTTTCACCATAGCCCTCTATGGGCTTCCAAATATCCCTTTGCCAATTCCACAAGAACAGCCTTAGCGAAAGGCTTCTTGAAGGGAAAGATGTAACTCTGTGAGATGAATCAACGGAACACAGAGCAGTTTCTCAGAAAGCTTCTTTCCAGTTTTGAACGGAAGATATTTCCTTTTTCACCATAGCCCTCTGTGGGCTTCCAAATATCCCTTTGCCAATTCCACAAGAACAGCCTTAGCGAAAGGCTTCTTGAAGGGAAAGATGTAACTATGTGAGATGAATTAATAGAACACAGAGCAGTTTCTCAGAAAGCTTCTTTCCAGTTTTGAACGGAAGATATTTCCTTTTTCACCATAGCCCTCTATGGGCTTCCAAATATCCCTTTACCAATTCCACAAGTACAGCCTTAGCGAAAGGCTTCTTGAAGGGAAAGATGTAACTCTGTGAGATGAATTAACAGAACACAGAGCAGTTTCTCAGAAAGCTTCTTTCCAGTTTTGAACGGAATATATTTCCTTTTTCACCATAGCCCTCTATGGGCTTCCAAATATCCCTTTGCCAATTCCACAAGAACAGCCTTAGCGAAAGACTTCTTGAAGGGAAAGATGTAACTCTGTGAGATGAATTAACAGAACACAGAGCAGTTTCTCAGAAAGCTTCTTTCCAGTTTTCAACGGAAGATATTTCCTTTTTCACCATAGCGCTCTATGGGCTTCTAAACATCCCTTTTCCAATTCCACAAGAACAGCCTTAGCGAAAGGCATCTTGAAGGGAAAGATGTAACTCTGTGAGATGAATTAACAGAACACAGAGCAGTTTCTCAGAAAGCTTCTTTCCAGTTTTGAACGGAAGATATTTCCTTTTTCAACATAGCCCTCTATGGGCTTCCAAATATCCCTTTGCCAATTCCACAAGCACAGCCTTAGCGAAAGGCTTCTTGAAGGGAAAGATGTAACTCTGTGAGATGAATTAACAGAACACAGAGCAGTTTCTCAGAAAGCTTGTTTCCAGTTTTGAACGGAAAATATTTCCTTTTTCACCATAGCCCTCTATGGGCTTCCAAATATCCTTTTACCAATTCCACAAGAACAGCCTTAGCGAAAGGCTTCTTGAAGGGAAAGATGTAACTCTGTGAGATGAATTAACAGAACACAGAGCAGTTTCTCAGAAAGCCTCTTTCCAGTTTTAAATGGAAGATATTTCCTTTTTCACCATAGCCCTCTATGGGCTTCCAAATATCCCTTTGCCAATTCCACAAGAACAGCCTTAGCGAAAGGCTTCTTGAAGGGAAAGATGTAACTCTGTGAGATGAATTAACAGAGCACAGAGCAGTTTCTCAGAAAGCTTCTTTCCAGTTTTGAACGGAAGATATTTCCTTTTTCACCATAGCCCTCTATGGGCTTTCAAATATCCCTTTGCCAATTCCACAAGAACAGCCTTAGCGAAAGGCTTCTTGAAGGGAAACATGTAACTCTGTGAGATGAATTAACAGAAAATAGAACTGTTTCTCAGAAAGTTTCTTTCCAGTTTTGAACGGAAGATATTTCCTTTTTCACCATAGCCCTCTATGGGCTTCCAAATATCCCTTTGCCAATTCCACAAGAACAGCCTTAGTGAAAGGCTTCTTGAAGGGAAGGATGTAACTCTGTGAGATGAATTAACAGAACAAAGAGCAGTTTCTCAGAAAGCTTCTTTCCAGTTTTGAACGGAAGATATTTCCTTTTTCAACATAGCCCTCTATGGGCTTCCAAATATCCCTTTGCCAATTCCACAAGCACAGCCTTAGTGAAAGGCTTCTTGAAGGGAAAGATGTAACTCTGTGAGATGAGTTAACAGAGCACAGAGCAGTTTCTCAGAAAGCTTGTTTCCAGTTTTGAACGGAAGATATTTCCTTTTTCACCATAGCCCTCTATGGGCTTCCAATTATCCTTTTACCAATTCCACAAGAACAGCCTTAGCGAAAGGCTTCTTAAAGGGAAAGATGTAACTCTGTGAGATGAATTAACAGAACACAGAGCAGTTTCTCAGAAAGCCTCTTTCCAGTTTTGAACGGAATATATTTCCTTTTTCACCATAGCCCTCTATGGGCTTCCAAATATCCCTTTGCCAATTCCACAAGAACAGCCTTAGTGAAAGACTTCTTGAAGGGCAAGATGTAACTCTGTGAGATGAATTAACAGAACACAGAGCAGTTTCTCAGAAAGCTTCTTTCCAGTTTTCAACGGAAGATATTTCCTTTTTCACCATAGCGCTCTATGGGCTTCTAAACATCCCTTTTCCAATTCCACAAGAACAGCCTTAGCGAAAGGCTTCTTGAAGGGAAAGATGTAACTCTGTGAGATGAATTAACAGAACACAGAGCAGTTTCTCAGAAAGCTTCTTTCCAGTTTTGAACGGAAGATATTTCCTTTTTCACCATAGCCCTCTATGGGCTTCCAAATATCCCTTTGCCAATTCCACAAGAACAGCCTTAGCGAAAGGCTTCTTGAAGGGAAAGATGTAACTCTGTGAGATGAATCAACAGAACACAGAGCAGTTTCTCAGAAAGCTTCTTTCCAGTTTTGAACGGAAGATATTTCCTTTTTCACCGTAGCCCTCTATGGGCTTCCAAATATTACTTTGCCAATTCCACAAGAACAGCCTTAGCGAAAGGCATCTTGAAGGGAAAGATGTAACTCTGTGAGATGAATTAACAGAACACAGAGCAGTTTCTGAGAAAGCTTCTTTCCACTTTTGAACGGAATTAATTTCCTTTTTCACCATAGCCCTCTATGGGCTTCCAAATATCCCTTTGCCAATTCTACAAGAACAGCCTTAGCGAAAGGCTTCTTGAAGGGAAAGATGTAACTCTGTGAGATGAATTAACAGAACACAGAGCAGTTTCTCAGAAAGCTTCTTTCCAGTTTTAAACGGAAGATATTTCCTTTTTCACCATAGCCCTCTATGGGATTCCAAATATCCCTTTGCCAATTCCACAAGAACAGCCTTAGCGAAAGGCTTCTTGAAGGGAAACATGTAACTCTGTGAGATGAATTAACAGAAAATAGAAAAGTTTCTCAGAAAGCTTCTTTCCAGTTTTGAACGGAAGATATTTCCTTTTTCACCATAGCCCTCTATGGGCTTCCAAATATCCCTTTGCCAATTCCACAAGAACAGCCTTAGCGAAAGGCTTCTTGAAGGGAAGGATGTAACTCTGTGAGATGAATTAACAGAACAAAGAGCAGTTTCTCAGAAAGCTTCTTTCCAGTTTTGAACGGAAGATATTTCCTTTTTCAACATAGCCCTCTATGGGCTTCCAAATATCCCTTTGCCAATTCCACAAGCACAGCCTTAGCGAAAGGCTTCTTGAAGGGAAAGATGTAACTCTGTGAGATGAATAAACAGAACACAGAGCAGTTTCTCAGAAAGCTTGTTTCCAGTTTTGAACGGAAGATATTTCCTTTTTCACCATAGCCCTCTATGGGCTTCCAAATATCCCTTTACCAATTCCACAAGAACAGCCTTAGCGAAAGGCTTCTTGAAGGGAAAGATGTAACTCTGTGAGATGAATTAACAGAACACAGAGCAGTTTCTCAGAAAGCCTCTTTCCAGTTTTGAACGGAATATATTTCCTTTTTCACCATAGCCCTCTATGGGCTTCCAAATATCCCTTTGCCAATTCCACAAGAACAGCCTTAGCGAAAGACTTCTTGAAGGGAAAGATGTAACTCTGTGAGATGAATTAACAGAACACATAGCAGTTTCTCAGAAAGCTTCTTTCCAGTTTTCAACGGAAGATATTTCCTTTTTCACCATAGCGCTCTATGGGCTTCTGAACATCCCTTTTCCAATTCCACAAGAACAGCCTTAGCGAAAGGCTTCTTGAAGGGAAAGATGTAACTCTGTGAGATGAATTAACAGAACACAGAGCAGTTTCTCAGCAAGCTTCTTTCCAGTTTTGAACGGAAGATATTTCCTTTTTCACCATAGCCCTCTATGGGCTTCCAAATATCCCTTTGCCAATTCCACAAGAACAGTCTTAGCGAAAGGCTTCTTGAAGGGAAAGATGTAACTCTGTGACATGAATCAACAGAACACAGAGCAGTTTCTCAGAAAGCTTCTTTCCAGTTTTGAACGGAAGATATTTCCTTTTTCACCATAGCCCTCTGGGGGCTTCCAAATATCCCTTTGCCAATTCCACAAGAACAGCCTTAGCGAAAGGCTTCTTGAAGGGAAAGATGTAACTCTGTGAGATGAATTAACAGAACACAGAGCAGTTTCTCAGAAAGCTTCTTTCCTGTTTTGAACGGAAGATAATTCCTTTTTCACCATAGCCCTCTATGGGCTTCCAAATATCCCTTTGCCAATTCCACAAGAACAGCCTTAGCGAAAGACTTCTTGAAGGGAAAGATGTAACTCTGTGAGATGAATTAACAGAACACAGAGCAGTTTCTCAGAAAGCTTCTTTCCAGTTTTCATCGGAAGATATTTCCTTTTTCACCATAGCCCTCTATGGGCTTCTAAACATCCCTTTTCCAATTCCACAAGAACAGCCTTAGCGAAAGGCTTCTTGAAGGGAAAGACGTAACTCTGTGAGATGAATTAACAGAACACAGAGCAGTTTCTCAGAAAGCTTCATTCCAGTTTTGAACGGAAGATATTTCCTTTTTCACCATAGCCCTCTATGGGCTTCCAAATATCCCTTTGCCAATTCCACAAGAACAGCCTTAGCGAAAGGCTTCTTGAAGGGAAAGACGTAACTCTGTGAGATGAATTAACAGAACACAGAGCAGCTTCTCAGAAAGCTTCTTTCCAGTTTTGAGCGGAAGATATTTCCTTTTTCACCATAGCCCTCTATGGGCTTCCAAATATCCCTTTGCCAATTCCACAAGAACAGCCTTAGCGAAAGGCTTCTTGAAGGGAAAGATGTAACTCTGTGAGATGAATCAACGGAACACAGAGCAGTTTCTCAGAAAGCTTCTTTCCAGTTTTGAACGGAAGATATTTCCTTTTTCACCATAGCCCTCTGTGGGCTTCCAAATATCCCTTTGCCAATTCCACAAGAACAGCCTTAGCGAAAGGCTTCTTGAAGGGAAAGATGTAACTATGTGAGATGAATTACTAGAACACAGAGCAGTTTCTCAGAAAGCTTCTTTCCAGTTTTGAACGGAAGATATTTCCTTTTTCACCATAGCCCTCTATGGGCTTCCAAATATCCCTTTACCAATTCCACAAGTACAGCCTTAGCGAAAGGCTTCTTGAAGGGAAAGATGTAACTCTGTGAGATGAATTAACAGAACACAGAGCAGTTTCTCAGAAAGCTTCTTTCCAGTTTTGAACGGAACATATTTCCTTTTTCACCATAGCCCTCTATGGGCTTCCAAATATCCCTTTGCCAATTCCACAAGAACAGCCTTAGCGAAAGACTTCTTGAAGGGAAAGATGTAACTCTGTGAGATGAATCAACAGAACACAGAGCAGTTTCTCAGAAAGCTTCTTTCCAGTTTTGAACGGAAGATATTTCCTTTTTCACCATAGCCCTCTGGGGGCTTCCAAATATCCCTTTGCCAATTCCACAAGAACAGCCTTAGCGAAAGGCTTCTTGAAGGAAAAGATGTAACTCTGTGAGATGAATTAACAGAACACAGAGCAGTTTCTCAGAAAGCTTCTTTCCAGTTTTGAACGGAAGATATTCCCTTTTTCACCATAGCACTCTATGGGCTTACAAATATCCCTTTGCCAATTCCACAAGAACAGCCTTAGTGAAAGACTTCTTGAAGGGAAAGATGTAACTCTGTGAGATGAATTAACAGAAAACAGAGCAGTTTCTCAGAAAGCTTCTTTCCAGTTTTGAACGGCAGATATTTCCTTTTTCACCATAGCCCTCTATGGGCTACCAAATATCCCTTTGCCAATTCCACAAGAACAGCCTTAGCGAAAGGCTTCTTGAAGGGAAAGATGTAACTCTGTGAGATGAATTAACAGAACACAGAGCAGTTTCTCAGAAAGCTTCTTTCCAGTATTGAACGGAAGATATTTCCTTTTTCACCATAGCCCTCTATGGGCTTCCAAATATCCCTTTGCCAATTCCACAAGAACAGCCTTAGCGAAAGGCTTCTTGAAGGGAAAGATGTAACTCTGTGAGATGAATCAACAGAACACAGAGCAGTTTCTCAGAAAGCTTCTTTCCAGTTTTGAACGGAAGATATTTCCTTTTTCACCATAGCCCTCTGTGGGCTTCCAAATATCCCTTTGCCAATTCCACAAGAACAGCCTTAGCGAAAGGCTTCTTGAAGGGAAAGATGTAACTATGTGAGATGAATTAACAGAACACAGAGCAGTTTCTCAGAAAGCTTCTTTCCAGTTTTGAACGGAAGATATTTCCTTTTTCACCATAGCCCTCTATGGGCTTCCAAATATCCCTTTACCAATTCCACAAGAACAGCCTTAACGAAAGGCTTCTTGAAGGGAAAGAGGTAACTCTGTGAGATGAATTAACAGAACACAGAGCAGTTTCTCAGAAAGCTTCTTTCCAGTTTTGAACGGAAGATAATTAATTTTTCACCATAGCCCTCTATGGGCTTCCAAATATCCCTTTGCCAATTCCACAAGAACAGCCTTAGCGAAAGACTTCTTGAAGGGAAAGATGTAACTCTGTGAGATGAATTAACAGAACACAGAGCAGTTTCTCAGAAAGCTTCTTTCCAGTTTTCATCGGAAGATATTTCCTTTTTCACCATAGCCCTCTATGGGCTTCTAAACATCCCTTTTCCAATTCCACAAGAACAGCCTTAGCGAAAGGCTTCTTGAAGGGAAAGATGTAACTCTGTGAGATGAATTAACAGAACACAGAGCAGTTTCTCAGAAAGCTTCTTTCCAGTTTTGAACGGAAGATATTTCTTTTTTCACCATAGCCCTCTATGGGCTTACAAATATCCCTTTGCCAATTCCACAAGAACAGCCTTAGCGAAAGTCTTCTTGAAGGAAAAGATGTAACTCTGTGAGATGAATTAAGAGAACACAGAGCAGTTTCTCAGAAAGCTTCATTCCAGTTTTGAACGGAAGATATTTCCTTTTTCACCATAGCCCTCTATGGGCTTCCAAATATCCCTTTGCCAATTCCACAAGAACAGCCTTAGCGAAAGGCTTCTTGAAGGGAAAGACGTAACTCTGTGAGATGAATTAACAGAACACAGAGCAGCTTCTCAGAAAGCTTCTTTCCAGTTTTGAGCGGAAGATATTTCCTTTTTCACCATAGCCCTCTATGGGCTTCCAAATATCCCTTTGCCAATTCCACAAGAACAGCCTTAGCGAAAGGCTTCTTGAAGGGAAAGATGTAACTCTGTGAGATGAATCAACGGAACACAGAGCAGTTTCTCAGAAAGCTTCTTTCCAGTTTTGAACGGAAGATATTTCCTTTTTCACCATAGCCCTCTGTGGGCTTCCAAATATCCCTTTGCCAATTCCACAAGAACAGCCTTAGCGAAAGGCTTCTTGAAGGGAAAGATGTAACTATGTGAGATGAATTAATAGAACACAGAGCAGTTTCTCAGAAAGCTTCTTTCCAGTTTTGAACGGAAGATATTTCCTTTTTCACCATAGCCCTCTATGGGCTTCCAAATATCCCTTTACCAATTCCACAAGTACAGCCTTAGCGAAAGGCTTCTTGAAGGGAAAGATGTAACTCTGTGAGATGAATTAACAGAACACAGAGCAGTTTCTCAGAAAGCTTCTTTCCAGTTTTGAACGGAATATATTTCCTTTTTCACCATAGCCCTCTATGGGCTTCCAAATATCCCTTTGCCAATTCCACAAGAACAGCCTTAGCGAAAGACTTCTTGAAGGGAAAGATGTAACTCTGTGAGATGAATTAACAGAACACAGAGCAGTTTCTCAGAAAGCTTCTTTCCAGTTTTCAACGGAAGATATTTCCTTTTTCACCATAGCGCTCTATGGGCTTCTAAACATCCCTTTTCCAATTCCACAAGAACAGCCTTAGCGAAAGGCATCTTGAAGGGAAAGATGTAACTCTGTGAGATGAATCAACAGAACACAGAGCAGTTTCTCAGAAAGCTTCTTTCCAGTTTTGAACGGAAGATATTTCCTTTTTCACCATAGCGCTTTATGGGCTTCTAAACATCCCTTTTCCAATTCCACAAGAACAGCCTTAGCGAAAGGCATCTTGAAGGGAAAGATGTAACTCTGTGAGATGAATTAACAGAACACAGAGCAGTTTCTCAGAAAGCTTCTTTCCACTTTTGAACGGAATTTATTTCCTTTTTCACCATAGCCCTCTATGGGCTTCCAAATATCCCTTTGCCAATTCTTCAAGAACAGCCTTAGCGAAAGGCTTCTTGAAGGGAAAGATGTAACTCTGTGAGATGAATTAACAGAACACAGAGCAGTTTCTCAGAAAGCTTCTTTCCAGTTTTAAACGGAAGATATTTCCTTTTTCACCATAGCCCTCTATGGGCTTCCAAATATCCCTTTGCCAATTACACAAGAACAGCCTTAGCGAAAGGCTTCTTGAAGGGAAAGATGTAACTCTGTGAGAAGAATTAACAGAGCACAGAGCAGTTTCTCAGAAAGCTTCTTTCCACTTTTGAACGGAAGATATTTCCTTTTTCACCATAGCCCTCTATGGGCTTCCAAATATCCCTTTGCCAATTCCACAAGAACAACCTTAGCGAAAGGCTTCTTGAAGGGAAGGATGTAACACTGTGAGATGAATTAACAGAACAAAGAGCAGTTTCTCAGAAAGCTTCTTTCCAGTTTTGAACGGAAGATATTTCCTTTTTCAACATAGCCCTCTATGGGCTTCCAAATATCCCTTTGCCAATTCCACAAGCACAGCCTTAGTGAAAGGCTTCTTGAAGGGAAAGATGTAACTCTGTGAGATGAATTAACAGAGCACAGAGCAGTTTCTCAGAAAGCTTGTTTCCAGTTTTGAACGGAAGATATTTCCTTTTTCACCATAGCCCTCTATGGGCTTCCAATTATCCTTTTACCAATTCCACAAGAACAGCCTTAGCGAAAGGCTTCTTAAAGGGAAAGATGTAACTCTGTGAGATGAATTAACAGAACACAGAGCAGTTTCTCAGAAAGCTTCTTTCCAGTTTTCAACGGAAGATATTTCCTTTTTCACCATAGCGCTCTATGGGCTTCTAAACATCCCTTTTCCAATTCCACAAGAACAGCCTTAGCGAAAGGCTTCTTGAAGGGAAAGATGTAACTCTGTGAGATGAATTAACAGAACACAGAGCAGTTTCTCAGAAAGCTTCTTTCCAGTTTTGAACGGAAGATATTTCCTTTTTCACCATAGCCCTCTATGGGCTTCCAAATATCCCTTTGCCAATTCCACAAGAACAGCCTTAGCGAAAGGCTTCTTGAAGGGAAAGATGTAACTCTGTGAGATGAATCAACAGAACACAGAGCAGTTTCTCAGAAAGCTTCTTTCCAGTTTTGAACGGAAGATATTTCCTTTTTCACCGTAGCCCTCTGTGGGCTTCCAAATATCCCTTTGCCAATTACACAAGAACAGCCTTAGCGAAAGGCTTCTTGAAGGGAAAGATGTAACTATGTGAGATGAATTAACAGAACACAGAGCAGTTTCTCAGAAAGCTTCTTTCCAGTTTTGAACGGAAGATATTTCGTTTTTCACCATAGCCCTCTATGGGCTTCCAAATATCCCTTTGCCAATTCCACAAGAACAGCCTTAGCGAAAGACTTCTTGAAGGGAAAGATGTAACTCTGTGAGATGAATTAACAGAACAGAGAGCAGTTTCTCAGAAAGCTTCTTTCCAGTTTTCATCGGAAGATATTTCCTTTTTCACCATAGCGCTCTATGGGCTTCTAAACATCCCTTTTCCAATTCCACAAGAACAGCCTTAGCGAAAGGCATCTTGAAGGGAAAGATGTAACTCTGTGAGATGAATTAACAGAACACAGAGCAGTTTCTCAGAAAGCTTCTTTCCACTTTTGAACGGAATTTATTTCCTTTTTCACCATAGCCCTCTATGGGCTTCCAAATATCCCTTTGCCAATTCTACAAGAACAGCCTTAGCGAAAGGCTTCTTGAAGGGAAAGATGTAACTCTGTGAGATGAATTAACAGAACACAGAGCAGTTTCTCAGAAAGCTTCTTTCCAGTTTTCAACGGAAGATATTTCCTTTTTCACCATAGCCCTCTATGGGCTTCCAAATATCCCTTTGCCAATTCCACAAGAACAGCCTTAGCGAAAGGCTTCTTGAAGGGAAAGATGTAACTCTGTGAGATGAATTAACAGAGCACAGAGCAGTTTCTCAGAAAGCTTCTTTCCAGTTTTGAACGGAAGATATTTCCTTTTTCACCATAGCCCTCTATGGGCTTTCAAATATCCCTTTGCCAATTCCACAAGAACAGCCTTAGCGAAAGGCTTCTTGAAGGGAAACATGTAACTCTGTGAGATGAATTAACAGAAAATAGAACTGTTTCTCAGAAAGTTTCTTTCCAGTTTTGAACGGAAGATATTTCCTTTTTCACCATAGCCCTCTATGGGCTTCCAAATATCCCTTTGCCAATTCCACAAGAACAGCCTTAGCGAAAGGCTTCTTGAAGGGAAGGATGTAACTCTGTGAGATGAATTAACAGAACAAAGAGCAGTTTCTCAGAAAGCTTCTTTCCAGTTTTGAACGGAAGATATTTCCTTTTTCAACATAGCCCTCTATGGGCTTCCAAATATCCCTTTGCCAATTCCACAAGCACAGCCTTAGTGAAAGGCTTCTTGAAGGGAAAGATGTAACTCTGTGAGATGAATTAACAGAGCACAGAGCAGTTTCTCAGAAAGCTTGTTTCCAGTTTTGAACGGAAGATATTTCCTTTTTCACCATAGCCCTCTATGGGCTTCCAATTATCCTTTTACCAATTCCACAAGAACAGCCTTAGCGAAAGGCTTCTTAAAGGGAAAGATGTAACTCTGTGAGATGAATTAACAGAACACAGAGCAGTTTCTCAGAAAGCTTCTTTCCAGTTTTCAACGGAAGATATTTCCTTTTTCACCATAGCGCTCTATGGGCTTCTAAACATCCCTTTTCCAATTCCACAAGAACAGCCTTAGCGAAAGGCTTCTTGAAGGGAAAGATGTAACTCTGTGAGATGAATTAACAGAACACAGAGCAGTTTCTCAGAAAGCTTCTTTCCAGTTTTGAACGGAAGATATTTCCTTTTTCACCATAGCCCTCTATGGGCTTCCAAATATCCCTTTGCCAATTCCACAAGAACAGCCTTAGCGAAAGGCTTCTTGAAGGGAAAGATGTAACTCTGTGAGATGAATCAAGGGAACACAGAGCAGTTTCTCAGAAAGCTTCTTTCCAGTTTTGAACGGAAGATATTTCCTTTTTCACCGTAGCCCTCTGTGGGCTTCCAAATATCCCTTTGCCAATTACACAAGAACAGCCTTAGCGAAAGGCTTCTTGAAGGGAAAGATGTAACTATGTGAGATGAATTAACAGAACACAGAGCAGTTTCTCAGAAAGCTTCTTTCCAGTTTTGAACGGAAGATATTTCGTTTTTCACCATAGACCTCTAGGGTCTTCCAAATATCCCTTTGCCAATTCCACAAGAACAGCCTTAGCGAAAGACTTCTTGAAGGGAAAGATGTAACTCTGTGAGATGAATTAACAGAACACAGAGCAGTTTCTCAGAAAGCTTCTTTCCAGTTTTCATCGGAAGATATTTCCTTTTTCACCATAGCGCTCTATGGGCTTCTAAACATCCCTTTTCCAATTCCACAAGAACAGCCTTAGCGAAAGGCATCTTGAAGGGAAAGATGTAACTCTGTGAGATGAATTAACAGAACACAGAGCAGTTTCTCAGAAAGCTTCTTTCCACTTTTGAACGGAATTTATTTCCTTTTTCACCATAGCCCTCTATGGGCTTCCAAATATCCCTTTGCCAATTCTACAAGAACAGCCTTAGCGAAAGGCTTCTTGAAGGGAAAGATGTAACTCTGTGAGATGAATTAACAGAACACAGAGCAGTTTCTCAGAAAGCTTCTTTCCAGTTTTAAACGGAAGATATTTCCTTTTTCACCATAGCCCTCTATGGGCTTCCAAATATCCCTTTGCCAATTCCACAAGAACAGCCTTAGCGAAAGGCTTCTTGAAGGGAAAGATGTAACTCTGTGAGATGAATTAACAGAGCACAGAGCAGTTTCTCAGAAAGCTTCTTTCCAGTTTTGAACGGAAGATATTTCCTTTTTCAGCATAGCCCTCTATGGGCTTTCAAATATCCCTTTGCCAATTCCACAAGAACAGCCTTAGCGAAAGGCTTCTTGAAGGGAAACATGTAACTCTGTGAGATGAATTAACAGAAAATAGAACTGTTTCTCAGAAAGTTTCTTTCCAGTTTTGAACGGAAGATATTTCCTTTTTCACCATAGCCCTCTATGGGCTTCCAAATATCCCTTTGCCAATTCCACAAGAACAGCCTTAGCGAAAGGCTTCTTGAAGGAAAGGATGTAACTCTTTGAGATGAATTAACAGAACAAAGAGCAGTTTCTCAGAAAGCTTCTTTCCAGTTTTGAACGGAAGATATTTCCTTTTTCAACATAGCCCTCTATGGGCTTCCAAATATCCCTTTGCCAATTCCACAAGCACAGCCTTAGTGAAAGGCTTCTTGAAGGGAAAGATGTAACTCTGTGAGATGAATTAACAGAGCACAGAGCAGTTTCTCAGAAAGCTTGTTTCCAGTTTTGAACGGAAGATATTTCCTTTTTCACCATAGCCCTCTATGGGCTTCCAATTATCCTTTTACCAATTCCACAAGAACAGCCTTAGCGAAAGGCTTCTTAAAGGGAAAGATGTAACTCTGTGAGATGAATTAACAGAACACAGAGCAGTTTCTCAGAAAGCTTCTTTCCAGTTTTCAACGGAAGATATTTCCTTTTTCACCATAGCGCTCTATGGGCTTCTAAACATCCCTTTTCCAATTCCACAAGAACAGCCTTAGCGAAAGGCTTCTTGAAGGGAAAGATGTAACTCTGTGAGATGAATTAACAGAACACAGAGCAGTTTCTCAGAAAGCTTCTTTCCAGTTTTGAACGGAAGATATTTCCTTTTTCACCATAGCCCTCTATGGGCTTCCAAATATCCCTTTGCCAATTCCACAAGAACAGCCTTAGCGAAAGGCTTCTTGAAGGGAAAGATGTAACTCTGTGAGATGAATCAACAGAACACAGAGCAGTTTCTCAGAAAGCTTCTTTCCAGTTTTGAACGGAAGATATTTCCTTTTTCACCGTAGCCCTCTGTGGGCTTCCAAATATCCCTTTGCCAATTACACAAGAACAGCCTTAGCGAAAGGCTTCTTGAAGGGAAAGATGTAACTATGTGAGATGAATTAACAGAACACAGAGCAGTTTCTCAGAAAGCTTCTTTCCAGTTTTGAACGGAAGATATTTCGTTTTTCACCATAGCCCTCTATGGGCTTCCAAATATCCCTTTGCCAATTCTTCAAGAACAGCCTTAGCGAAAGGCTTCTTGAAGGGAAAGATGTAAATCTGTGAGATGAATTAACAGAACACAGAGCAGTTTCTCAGAAAGCTTCTTTCCAGTTTTAAACGGAAGATATTTCCTTTTTCACCATAGCCCTCTATGGGCTTCCAAATATCCCTTTGCCAATTCCACAAGAACAGCCTTAGCGAAAGGCTTCTTGAAGGGAAAGATGTAAGTCTGTGAGATGAATTAACAGAGCACAGAGCAGTTTCTCAGAAAGCTTCTTTCCAGTTTTGAACGGAAGATATTTCCTTTTTCACCATAGCCCTCTATGGGCTTTCAAATATCCCTTTGCCAATTCCACAAGAACAGCCTTAGCGAAAGGCTTCTTGAAGGGAAACATGTAACTCTGTGAGATGAATTAACAGAAAATAGATCAGTTTCTCAGAAAGCCTCTATCCAGTTTTGAACGGAAGATATTTCCTTTTTCACCATAGCCCTCTATGGGCTTCCAAATATCCCTTTGCCAATTCCACAAGAACAGCCTTAGCGAAAGGCTTCTTGAAGGGAATGATGTAACTCTGTGAGATGAATTAACAGAACACAGAGCAGTTTCTCAGAAAGCTTCTTTCCAGTTTTGAACGGAAGATATTTCCTTTTTCACCATAGCCCTCTATGGGCTTCCAAATATCCCTTTGCCAATTCCACAAGAACAGCCTTAGCGAAAGGCTTCTTGAAGGGAAAGATGTAACTCTGTGAGATGAATCAAGGGAACACAGAGCAGTTTCTCAGAAAGCTTCTTTCCAGTTTTGAACGGAAGATATTTCCTTTTTCACCGTAGCCCTCTGTGGGCTTCCAAATATCCCTTTGCCAATTACACAAGAACAGCCTTAGCGAAAGGCTTCTTGAAGGGAAAGATATAACTATGTGAGATGAATTAACAGAACACAGAGCAGTTTCTCAGAAAGCTTCTTTCCAGTTTTGAACGGAAGATATTTCGTTTTTCACCATAGCCCTCTATGGTCTTCCAAATATCCCTTTGCCAATTCCACAAGAACAGCCTTAGCGAAAGACTTCTTGAAGGGAAAGATGTAACTCTGTGAGATGAATTAACAGAACACAGAGCAGTTTCTCAGAAAGCTTCTTTCCAGTTTTCATCGGAAGATATTTCCTTTTTCACCATAGCGCTCTATGGGCTTCTAAACATCCCTTTTCCAATTCCACAAGAACAGCCTTAGCGAAAGGCATCTTGAAGGGAAAGATGTAACTCTGTGAGATGAATTAACAGAACACAGAGCAGTTTCTCAGAAAGCTTCTTTCCACTTTTGAACGGAATTTATTTCCTTTTTCACCATAGCCCTCTATGGGCTTCCAAATATCCCTTTGCCAATTCCACAAGAACAGCCTTAGCGAAAGGCTTCTTGAAGGGAAAGATGTAACTCTGTGAGATGAATTAACAGAACACAGAGCAGTTTCTCAGAAAGCTTCTTTCCAGTTTTGAACGGAAGATATTTCCTTTTTCACCATAGCCCTCTATGGGCTTTCAAATATCCCTTTGCCAATTCCACAAGAACAGCCTTAGCGAAAGGCTTCTTGAAGGGAAACATGTAACTCTGTGAGATGAATTAACAGAAAATAGAACTGTTTCTCAGAAAGTTTCTTTCCCGTTTTGAACGGAAGATATTTCCTTTTTCACCATAGCCCTCTATGGGCTTCCAAATATCCCTTTGCCAATTCCACAAGAACAGCCTTAGCGAAAGGCTTCTTGAAGGAAAGGATGTAACTCTGTGAGATGAATTAACAGAACAAAGAGCAGTTTCTCAGAAAGCTTCTTTCCAGTTTTGAACGGAAGATATTTCCTTTTTCAACATAGCCCTCTATGGGCTTCCAAATATCCCTTTGCCAATTCCACAAGCACAGCCTTAGTGAAAGGCTTCTTGAAGGGAAAGATGTAACTCTGTGAGATGAATTAACAGAGCACAGAGCAGTTTCTCAGAAAGCTTGTTTCCAGTTTTGAACGGAAGATATTTCCTTTTTCACCATAGCCCTCTATGGGCTTCCAATTATCCTTTTACCAATTCCACAAGAACAGCCTTAGCGAAAGGCTTCTTAAAGGGAAAGATGTAACTCTGTGAGATGAATTAACAGAACACAGAGCAGTTTCTCAGAAAGCTTCTTTCCAGTTTTCAACGGAAGATATTTCCTTTTTCACCATAGCGCTCTATGGGCTTCTAAACATCCCTTTTCCAATTCCACAAGAACAGCCTTAGCGAAAGGCTTCTTGAAGGGAAAGATGTAACTCTGTGAGATGAATTAACAGAACACAGAGCAGTTTCTCAGAAAGCTTCTTTCCAGTTTTGAACGGAAGATATTTCCTTTTTCACCATAGCCCTCTATGGGCTTCCAAATATCCCTTTGCCAATTCCACAAGAACAGCCTTAGCGAAAGGCTTCTTGAAGGGAAAGATGTAACTCTGTGAGATGAATCAACAGAACACAGAGCAGTTTCTCAGAAAGCTTCTTTCCAGTTTTGAACGGAAGATATTTCCTTTTTCACCGTAGCCCTCTGTGGGCTTCCAAATATCCCTTTGCCAATTACACAAGAACAGCCTTAGCGAAAGGCTTCTTGAAGGGAAAGATGTAACTATGTGAGATGAATTAACAGAACACAGAGCAGTTTCTCAGAAAGCTTCTTTCCAGTTTTGAACGGAAGATATTTCGTTTTTCACCATAGCCCTCTATGGGCTTCCAAATATCCCTTTGCCAATTCCACAAGAACAGCCTTAGCGAAAGACTTCTTGAAGGGAAAGATGTAACTCTGTGAGATGAATTAACAGAACACAGAGCAGTTTCTCAGAAAGCTTCTTTCCAGTTTTCATCGGAAGATATTTCCTTTTTCACCATAGCGCTCTATGGGCTTCTAAACATCCCTTTTCCAATTCCACAAGAACAGCCTTAGCGAAAGGCATCTTGAAGGGAAAGATGTAACTCTGTGAGATGAATTAACAGAACACAGAGCAGTTTCTCAGAAAGCTTCTTTCCACTTTTGAACGGAATTTATTTCCTTTTTCACCATAGCCCTCTATGGGCTTCCAAATATCCCTTTGCCAATTCTACAAGAACAGCCTTAGCGAAAGGCTTCTTGAAGGGAAAGATGTAACTCTGTGAGATGAATTAACAGAACACAGAGCAGTTTCTCAGAAAGCTTCTTTCCAGTTTTAAACGGAAGATATTTCCTTTTTCACCATAGCCCTCTATGGGCTTCCAAATATCCCTTTGCCAATTCCACAAGAACAGCCTTAGTGAAAGGCTTCTTGAAGGGAAGGATGTAACTCTGTGAGATGAATTAACAGAACAAAGAGCAGTTTCTCAGAAAGCTTCTTTCCAGTTTTGAACGGAAGATATTTCCTTTTTCAACATAGCCCTCTATGGGCTTCCAAATATCCCTTTGCCAATTCCACAAGCACAGCCTTAGTGAAAGGCTTCTTGAAGGGAAAGATGTAACTCTGTGAGATGAGTTAACAGAGCACAGAGCAGTTTCTCAGAAAGCTTGTTTCCAGTTTTGAACGGAAGATATTTCCTTTTTCACCATAGCCCTCTATGGGCTTCCAATTATCCTTTTACCAATTCCACAAGAACAGCCTTAGCGAAAGGCTTCTTAAAGGGAAAGATGTAACTCTGTGAGATGAATTAACAGAACACAGAGCAGTTTCTCAGAAAGCCTCTTTCCAGTTTTGAACGGAATATATTTCCTTTTTCACCATAGCCCTCTATGGGCTTCCAAATATCCCTTTGCCAATGCCACAAGAACAGCCTAGGGAAAGGCTTCTTGAAGGGAAACATGTAACTCTGTGAGATGAATTAACAGAAAATAGAACAGTTTCTCAGAAAGCTTCTTTCCAGTTTTGAACATAAGATATTTCCTTTTTCACCATAGCCCTCTATGGGCTTCCAAATATCCCTTTGCCAATTCCACAAGAACAGTCTTAGCGAAAGGCTTCTTGAAGGGAAAGATGTAACTCTGTGAGATGAATCAACAGAACACAGAGCAGTTTCTCAGAAAGCTTCTTTCCAGTTTTGAACGGAAGATATTTCCTTTTTCACCATAGCCCTCTGGGGGCTTCCAAATATCCCTTTGCCAATTCCACAAGAACAGCCTTAGCGAAAGGCTTCTTGAAGGAAAAGATGTAACTCTGTGAGATGAATTAACAGAACACAGAGCAGTTTCTCAGAAAGCTTCTTTCCAGTTTTGAACGGAAGATATTCCCTTTTTCACCATAGCACTCTATGGGCTTACAAATATCCCTTTGCCAATTCCACAAGAACAGCCTTAGTGAAAGACTTCTTGAAGGGAAAGATGTAACTCTGTGAGATGAATTAACAGAAAACAGAGCAGTTTCTCAGAAAGCTTCTTTCCAGTTTTGAACGGAAGATATTTCCTTTTTCACCATAGCCCTCTATGGGCTACCAAATATCCCTTTGCCAATTCCACAAGAACAGCCTTAGCGAAAGGCTTCTTGAAGGGAAAGATGTAACTCTGTGAGATGAATTAACAGAACACAGAGCAGTTTCTCAGAAAGCTTCTTTCCAGTATTGAACGGAAGATATTTCCTTTTTCACCATAGCCCTCTATGGGCTTCCAAATATCCCTTTGCCAATTCCACAAGAACAGCCTTAGCGAAAGGCTTCTTGAAGGGAAAGATGTAACTCTGTGAGATGAATCAACAGAACACAGAGCAGTTTCTCAGAAAGCTTCTTTCCAGTTTTGAACGGAAGATATTTCCTTTTTCACCATAGCCCTCTGTGGTCTTCCAAATATCCCTTTGCCAATTCCACAAGAACAGCCTTAGCGAAAGGCTTCTTGAAGGGAAAGATGTAACTATGTGAGATGAATTAACAGAACACAGAGCAGTTTCTCAGAAAGCTTCTTTCCAGTTTTGAACGGAAGATATTTCCTTTTTCACCATAGCCCTCTATGGGCTTCCAAATATCCCTTTACCAATTCCACAAGAACAGCCTTAACGAAAGGCTTCTTGAAGGGAAAGATGTAACTCTGTGAGATGAATTAACAGAACACAGAGCAGTTTCTCAGAAAGCTTCTTTCCAGTTTTGAACGGAAGATAATTCCTTTTTCACCATAGCCCTCTATGGGCTTCCAAATATCCCTTTGCCAATTCCACAAGAACAGCCTTAGCGAAAGACTTCTTGAAGGGAAAGATGTAACTCTGTGAGATGAATTAACAGAACACAGAGCAGTTTCTCAGAAAGCTTCTTTCCAGTTTTCATCGGAAGATATTTCCTTTTTCACCATAGCCCTCTATGGGCTTCTAAACATCCCTTTTCCAATTCCACAAGAACAGCCTTAGCGAAAGGCTTCTTGAAGGGAAAGATGTAACTCTGTGAGATGAATTAACAGAACACAGAGCAGTTTCTCAGAAAGCTTCTTTCCAGTTTTGAACGGAAGATATTTCTTTTTTCACCATAGCCCTCTATGGGCTTACAAATATCCCTTTGCCAATTCCACAAGAACAGCCTTAGCGAAAGTCTTCTTGAAGGAAAAGATGTAACTCTGTGAGATGAATTAAGAGAACACAGAGCAGTTTCTCAGAAAGCTTCATTCCAGTTTTGAACGGAAGATATTTCCTTTTTCACCATAGCCCTCTATGGGCTTCCAAATATCCCTTTGCCAATTCCACAAGAACAGCCTTAGCGAAAGGCTTCTTGAAGGGAAAGACGTAACTCTGTGAGATGAATTAACAGAACACAGAGCAGCTTCTCAGAAAGCTTCTTTCCAGTTTTGAGCGGAAGATATTTCCTTTTTCACCATAGCCCTCTATGGGCTTCCAAATATCCCTTTGCCAATTCCACAAGAACAGCCTTAGCGAAAGGCTTCTTGAAGGGAAAGATGTAACTCTGTGAGATGAATCAACGGAACACAGAGCAGTTTCTCAGAAAGCTTCTTTCCAGTTTTGAACGGAAGATATTTCCTTTTTCACCATAGCCCTCTGTGGGCTTCCAAATATCCCTTTGCCAATTCCACAAGAACAGCCTTAGCGAAAGGCTTCTTGAAGGGAAAGATGTAACTATGTGAGATGAATTAATAGAACACAGAGCAGTTTCTCAGAAAGCTTCTTTCCAGTTTTGAACGGAAGATATTTCCTTTTTCACCATAGCCCTCTATGGGCTTCCAAATATCCCTTTACCAATTCCACAAGTACAGCCTTAGCGAAAGGCTTCTTGAAGGGAAAGATGTAACTCTGTGAGATGAATTAACAGAACACAGAGCAGTTTCTCAGAAAGCTTCTTTCCAGTTTTGAACGGAACATATTTCCTTTTTCACCATAGCCCTCTATGGGCTTCCAAATATCCCTTTGCCAATTCCACAAGAACAGCCTTAGCGAAAGACTTCTTGAAGGGAAAGATGTAACTCTGTGAGATGAATCAACAGAACACAGAGCAGTTTCTCAGAAAGCTTCTTTCCAGTTTTGAACGGAAGATATTTCCTTTTTCACCATAGCCCTCTGGGGGCTTCCAAATATCCCTTTGCCAATTCCACAAGAACAGCCTTAGCGAAAGGCTTCTTGAAGGAAAAGATGTAACTCTGTGAGATGAATTAACAGAACACAGAGCAGTTTCTCAGAAAGCTTCTTTCCAGTTTTGAACGGAAGATATTCCCTTTTTCACCATAGCACTCTATGGGCTTACAAATATCCCTTTGCCAATTCCACAAGAACAGCCTTAGTGAAAGACTTCTTGAAGGGAAAGATGTAACTCTGTGAGATGAATTAACAGAAAACAGAGCAGTTTCTCAGAAAGCTTCTTTCCAGTTTTGAACGGAAGATATTTCCTTTTTCACCATAGCCCTCTATGGGCTACCAAATATCCCTTTGCCAATTCCACAAGAACAGCCTTAGCGAAAGGCTTCTTGAAGGGAAAGATGTAACTCTGTGAGATGAATTAACAGAACACAGAGCAGTTTCTCAGAAAGCTTCTTTCCAGTATTGAACGGAAGATATTTCCTTTTTCACCATAGCCCTCTATGGGCTTCCAAATATCCCTTTGCCAATTCCACAAGAACAGCCTTAGCGAAAGGCTTCTTGAAGGGAAAGATGTAACTCTGTGAGATGAATCAACAGAACACAGAGCAGTTTCTCAGAAAGCTTCTTTCCAGTTTTGAACGGAAGATATTTCCTTTTTCACCATAGCCCTCTGTGGGCTTCCAAATATCCCTTTGCCAATTCCACAAGAACAGCCTTAGCGAAAGGCTTCTTGAAGGGAAAGATGTAACTATGTGAGATGAATTAACAGAACACAGAGCAGTTTCTCAGAAAGCTTCTTTCCAGTTTTGAACGGAAGATATTTCCTTTTTCACCATAGCCCTCTATGGGCTTCCAAATATCCCTTTACCAATTCCACAAGAACAGCCTTAACGAAAGGCTTCTTGAAGGGAAAGATGTAACTCTGTGAGATGAATTAACAGAACACAGAGCAGTTTCTCAGAAAGCTTCTTTCCAGTTTTGAACGGAAGATAATTCCTTTTTCACCATAGCCCTCTATGGGCTTCCAAATATCCCTTTCCCAATTCCACAAGAACAGCCTTAGCGAAAGACTTCTTGAAGGTAAAGATGTAACTCTGTGAGATGAATTAACAGAACACAGAGCAGTTTCTCAGAAAGCTTCTTTCCAGTTTTCATCGGAAGATATTTCCTTTTTCACCATAGCCCTCTATGGGCTTCTAAACATCCCTTTTCCAATTCCACAAGAACAGCCTTAGCGAAAGGCTTCTTGAAGGGAAAGATGTAACTCTGTGAGATGAATTAACAGAACACAGAGCAGTTTCTCAGAAAGCTTCTTTCCAGTTTTGAACGGAAGATATTTCTTTTTTCACCATAGCCCTCTATGGGCTTACAAATATCCCTTTGCCAATTCCACAAGAACAGCCTTAGCGAAAGTCTTCTTGAAGGAAAAGATGTAACTCTGTGAGATGAATTAAGAGAACACAGAGCAGTTTCTCAGAAAGCTTCATTCCAGTTTTGAACGGAAGATATTTCCTTTTTCACCATAGCCCTCTATGGGCTTCCAAATATCCCTTTGCCAATTCCACAAGAACAGCCTTAGCGAAAGGCTTCTTGAAGGGAAAGACGTAACTCTGTGAGATGAATTAACAGAACACAGAGCAGCTTCTCAGAAAGCTTCTTTCCAGTTTTGAGCGGAAGATATTTCCTTTTTCACCATAGCCCTCTATGGGCTTCCAAATATCCCTTTGCCAATTCCACAAGAACAGCCTTAGCGAAAGGCTTCTTGAAGGGAAAGATGTAACTCTGTGAGATGAATCAACGGAACACAGAGCAGTTTCTCAGAAAGCTTCTTTCCAGTTTTGAACGGAAGATATTTCCTTTTTCACCATAGCCCTCTGTGGGCTTCCAAATATCCCTTTGCCAATTCCACAAGAACAGCCTTAGCGAAAGGCTTCTTGAAGGGAAAGATGTAACTATGTGAGATGAATTAATAGAACACAGAGCAGTTTCTCAGAAAGCTTCTTTCCAGTTTTGAACGGAAGATATTTCCTTTTTCACCATAGCCCTCTATGGGCTTCCAAATATCCCTTTACCAATTCCACAAGTACAGCCTTAGCGAAAGGCTTCTTGAAGGGAAAGATGTAACTCTGTGAGATGAATTAACAGAACACAGAGCAGTTTCTCAGAAAGCTTCTTTCCAGTTTTGAACGGAATATATTTCCTTTTTCACCATAGCCCTCTATGGGCTTCCAAATATCCCTTTGCCAATTCCACAAGAACAGCCTTAGCGAAAGACTTCTTGAAGGGAAAGATGTAACTCTGTGAGATGAATTAACAGAACACAGAGCAGTTTCTCAGAAAGCTTCTTTCCAGTTTTCAACGGAAGATATTTCCTTTTTCACCATAGCGCTCTATGGGCTTCTAAACATCCCTTTTCCAATTCCACAAGAACAGCCTTAGCGAAAGGCATCTTGAAGGGAAAGATGTAACTCTGTGAGATGAATTAACAGAACACAGAGCAGTTTCTCAGAAAGCTTCTTTCCAGTTTTGAACGGAAGATATTTCCTTTTTCAACATAGCCCTCTATGGGCTTCCAAATATCCCTTTGCCAATTCCACAAGCACAGCCTTAGCGAAAGGCTTCTTGAAGGGAAAGATGTAACTCTGTGAGATGAATTAACAGAACACAGAGCAGTTTCTCAGAAAGCTTGTTTCCAGTTTTGAACGGAAAATATTTCCTTTTTCACCATAGCCCTCTATGGGCTTCCAAATATCCTTTTACCAATTCCACAAGAACAGCCTTAGCGAAAGGCTTCTTGAAGGGAAAGATGTAACTCTGTGAGATGAATTAACAGAACACAGAGCAGTTTCTCAGAAAGCCTCTTTCCTGTTTTGAACGGAATATATTTCCTTTTTCACCATAGCCCTCTATGGGCTTCCAAATATCCCTTTGCCAATTCCACAAGAACAGCCTTAGCGAAAGACTTCTTGAAGGGAAAGATGTAACTCTGTGAGATGAATTAACAGAACACAGAGCAGTTTCTCAGAAAGCTTCTTTCCAGTTTTCAACGGAAGATATTTCCTTTTTCACCATAGCGCTCTATGGGCTTCTAAACATCCCTTTTCCAATTCCACAAGAACAGCCTTAGCGAAAGGCTTCTTGAAGGGAAAGATGTAACTCTGTGAGATGAATTAACAGAACACAGAGCAGTTTCTCAGAAAGCTTCTTTCCAGTTTTGAACGGAAGATATTTCCTTTTTCACCATAGCCCTCTATGGGCTTCCAAATATCCCTTTGCCAATTCCAGAGGAACAGCCTTAGCGAAAGGCTTCTTGAAGGGAAAGATGTAACTCTGTGAGATGAATCAACAGAACACAGAGCAGTTTCTCAGAAAGCTTCTTTCCAGTTTTGAACGGAAGATATTTCCTTTTTCACCATAGCGCTTTATGGGCTTCTAAACATCCCTTTTCCAATTCCACAAGAACAGCCTTAGCGAAAGGCATCTTGAAGGGAAAGATGTAACTCTGTGAGATGAATTAACAGAACACAGAGCAGTTTCTCAGAAAGCTTCTTTCCACTTTTGAACGGAATTTATTTCCTTTTTCACCATAGCCCTCTATGGGCTTCCAAATATCCCTTTGCCAATTCTTCAAGAACAGCCTTAGCGAAAGGCTTCTTGAAGGGAAAGATGTAACTCTGTGAGATGAATTAACAGAACACAGAGCAGTTTCTCAGAAAGCTTCTTTCCAGTTTTAAACGGAAGATATTTCCTTTTTCACCATAGCCCTCTATGGGCTTCCAAATATCCCTTTGCCAATTACACAAGAACAGCCTTAGCGAAAGGCTTCTTGAAGGGAAAGATGTAACTCTGTGAGATGAATTAACAGAGCACAGAGCAGTTTCTCAGAAAGCTTCTTTCCAGTTTTGAACGGAAGATATTTCCTTTTTCACCATAGCCCTCTATGGGCTTTCAAATATCCCTTTGCCAATTCCACAAGAACAGCCTTAGCGAAAGGCTTCTTGAAGGGAAACATGTAACTCTGTGAGATGAATTAACAGAAAATAGAACAGTTTCTCAGAAAGCCTCTATCCAGTTTTGAACGGAAGATATTTCCTTTTTCACCATAGCCCTCTATGGGCTTCCAAATATCCCTTTGCCAATTCCACAAGAACAGCCTTAGCGAAAGGCTTCTTGAAGGGAAAGATGTAACTCTGTGAGATGAATTAACAGAACACAGAGCAGTTTCTCAGAAAGCTTCTTTCCAGTTTTGAACGGAAGATATTTCCTTTTTCACCATAGCCCTCTATGGGCTTCCAAATATCCCTTTGCCAATTCCATAAGAACAGCCTTAGCGAAAGGCTTCTTGAAGGGAAAGATGTAACTCTGTGAGATGAATCAAGGGAACACAGAGCAGTTTCTCAGAAAGCTTCTTTCCAGTTTTGAACGGAAGATATTTCCTTTTTCACCGTAGCCCTCTGTGGGCTTCCAAACATCCCTTTTCCAATTCCACAAGAACAGCCTTAGCGAAAGGCTTCTTGAAGGGAAAGATGTAACTCTGTGAGATGAATTAACAGAACACAGAGCAGTTTCTCAGAAAGCTTCTTTCCAGTTTTGAACGGAAGATATTTCTTTTTTCACCATAGCCCTCTATGGGCTTACAAATATCCCTTTGCCAATTCCACAAGAACAGCCTTAGCGAAAGTCTTCTTGAAGGAAAAGATGTAACTCTGTGAGATGAATTAAGAGAACACAGAGCAGTTTCTCAGAAAGCTTCATTCCAGTTTTGAACGGAAGATATTTCCTTTTTCACCATAGCCCTCTATGGGCTTCCAAATATCCCTTTGCCAATTCCACAAGAACAGCCTTAGCGAAAGGCTTCTTGAAGGGAAAGACGTAACTCTGTGAGATGAATTAACAGAACACAGAGCAGCTTCTCAGAAAGCTTCTTTCCAGTTTTGAGCGGAAGATATTTCCTTTTTCACCATAGCCCTCTATGGGCTTCCAAATATCCCTTTGCCAATTCCACAAGAACAGCCTTAGCGAAAGGCTTCTTGAAGGGAAAGATGTAACTCTGTGAGATGAATCAACGGAACACAGAGCAGTTTCTCAGAAAGCTTCTTTCCAGTTTTGAACGGAAGATATTTCCTTTTTCACCATAGCCCTCTGTGGGCTTCCAAATATCCCTTTGCCAATTCCACAAGAACAGCCATAGCGAAAGGCTTCTTGAAGGGAAAGATGTAACTATGTGAGATGAATTAATAGAACACAGAGCAGTTTCTCAGAAAGCTTCTTTCCAGTTTTGAACGGAAGATATTTCCTTTTTCACCATAGCCCTCTATGGGCTTCCAAATATCCCTTTACCAATTCCACAAGTACAGCCTTAGCGAAAGGCTTCTTGAAGGGAAAGATGTAACTCTGTGAGATGAATTAACAGAACACAGAGCAGTTTCTCAGAAAGCTTCTTTCCAGTTTTGAACGGAATATATTTCCTTTTTCACCATAGCCCTCTATGGGCTTCCAAATATCCCTTTGCCAATTCCACAAGAACAGCCTTAGCGAAAGACTTCTTGAAGGGAAAGATGTAACTCTGTGAGATGAATTAACAGAACACAGAGCAGTTTCTCAGAAAGCTTCTTTCCAGTTTTCAACGGAAGATATTTCCTTTTTCACCATAGCGCTCTATGGGCTTCTAAACATCCCTTTTCCAATTCCACAAGAACAGCCTTAGCGAAAGGCATCTTGAAGGGAAAGATGTAACTCTGTGAGATGAATTAACAGAACACAGAGCAGTTTCTCAGAAAGCTTCTTTCCAGTTTTGAACGGAAGATATTTCCTTTTTCAACATAGCCCTCTATGGGCTTCCAAATATCCCTTTGCCAATTCCACAAGCACAGCCTTAGCGAAAGGCTTCTTGAAGGGAAAGATGTAACTCTGTGAGATGAATTAACAGAACACAGAGCAGTTTCTCAGAAAGCTTGTTTCCAGTTTTGAACGGAAAATATTTCCTTTTTCACCATAGCCCTCTATGGGCTTCCAAATATCCTTTTACCAATTCCACAAGAACAGCCTTAGCGAAAGGCTTCTTGAAGGGAAAGATGTAACTCTGTGAGATGAATTAACAGAACACAGAGCAGTTTCTCAGAAAGCCTCTTTCCTGTTTTGAACGGAATATATTTCCTTTTTCACCATAGCCCTCTATGGGCTTCCAAATATCCCTTTGCCAATTCCACAAGAACAGCCTTAGCGAAAGACTTCTTGAAGGGAAAGATGTAACTCTGTGAGATGAATTAACAGAACACAGAGCAGTTTCTCAGAAAGCTTCTTTCCAGTTTTCAACGGAAGATATTTCCTTTTTCACCATAGCGCTCTATGGGCTTCTAAACATCCCTTTTCCAATTCCACAAGAACAGCCTTAGCGAAAGGCTTCTTGAAGGGAAAGATGTAACTCTGTGAGATGAATTAACAGAACACAGAGCAGTTTCTCAGAAAGCTTCTTTCCAGTTTTGAACGGAAGATATTTCCTTTTTCACCATAGCCCTCTATGGGCTTCCAAATATCCCTTTGCCAATTCCAGAGGAACAGCCTTAGCGAAAGGCTTCTTGAAGGGAAAGATGTAACTCTGTGAGATGAATCAACAGAACACAGAGCAGTTTCTCAGAAAGCTTCTTTCCAGTTTTGAACGGAAGATATTTCCTTTTTCACCATAGCGCTTTATGGGCTTCTAAACATCCCTTTTCCAATTCCACAAGAACAGCCTTAGCGAAAGGCATCTTGAAGGGAAAGATGTAACTCTGTGAGATGAATTAACAGAACACAGAGCAGTTTCTCAGAAAGCTTCTTTCCACTTTTGAACGGAATTTATTTCCTTTTTCACCATAGCCCTCTATGGGCTTCCAAATATCCCTTTGCCAATTCTTCAAGAACAGCCTTAGCGAAAGGCTTCTTGAAGGGAAAGATGTAACTCTGTGAGATGAATTAACAGAACACAGAGCAGTTTCTCAGAAAGCTTCTTTCCAGTTTTAAACGGAAGATATTTCCTTTTTCACCATAGCCCTCTATGGGCTTCCAAATATCCCTTTGCCAATTACACAAGAACAGCCTTAGCGAAAGGCTTCTTGAAGGGAAAGATGTAACTCTGTGAGATGAATTAACAGAGCACAGAGCAGTTTCTCAGAAAGCTTCTTTCCAGTTTTGAACGGAAGATATTTCCTTTTTCACCATAGCCCTCTATGGGCTTTCAAATATCCCTTTGCCAATTCCACAAGAACAGCCTTAGCGAAAGGCTTCTTGAAGGGAAACATGTAACTCTGTGAGATGAATTAACAGAAAATAGAACAGTTTCTCAGAAAGCCTCTATCCAGTTTTGAACGGAAGATATTTCCTTTTTCACCATAGCCCTCTATGGGCTTCCAAATATCCCTTTGCCAATTCCACAAGAACAGCCTTAGCGAAAGGCTTCTTGAAGGGAAAGATGTAACTCTGTGAGATGAATTAACAGAACACAGAGCAGTTTCTCAGAAAGCTTCTTTCCAGTTTTGAACGGAAGATATTTCCTTTTTCACCATAGCCCTCTATGGGCTTCCAAATATCCCTTTGCCAATTCCACAAGAACAGCCTTAGCGAAAGGCTTCTTGAAGGGAAAGATGTAACTCTGTGAGATGAATCAAGGGAACACAGAGCAGTTTCTCAGAAAGCTTCTTTCCAGTTTTGAACGGAAGATATTTCCTTTTTCACCGTAGCCCTCTGTGGGCTTCCAAATATCCCTTTGCCAATTACACAAGAACAGCCTTAGCGAAAGGCTTCTTGAAGGGAAAGATGTAACTATGTGAGATGAATTAACAGAACACAGAGCAGTTTCTCAGAAAGCTTCTTTCCAGTTTTGAACGGAAGATATTTCCTTTTTCACCATAGCCCTCTATGGTCTTCCAAATATCCCTTTGCCAATTCCACAAGAACAGCCTTAGCGAAAGACTTCTTGAAGGGAAAGATGTAACTCTGTGAGATGAATTAACAGAACACAGAGCAGTTTCTCAGAAAGCTTCTTTCCAGTTTTCATCGGAAGATATTTCCTTTTTCACCATAGCGCTCTATGGGCTTCTAAACATCCCTTTTCCAATTCCACAAGAACAGCCTTAGCGAAAGGCATCTTGAAGGGAAAGATGTAACTCTGTGAGATGAATTAACAGAACACAGAGCAGTTTCTCAGAAAGCTTCTTTCCACTTTTGAACGGAATTTATTTCCTTTTTCACCATAGCCCTCTATGGGCTTCCAAATATCCCTTTGCCAATTCTACAAGAACAGCCTTAGCGAAAGGCTTCTTGAAGGGAAAGATGTAACTCTGTGAGATGAATTAACAGAACACAGAGCAGTTTCTCAGAAAGCTTCTTTCCAGTTTTAAACGGAAGATATTTCCTTTTTCACCATAGCCCTCTATGGGCTTCCAAATATCCCTTTGCCAATTCCACAAGAACAGCCTTAGCGAAAGGCATCTTGAAGGGAAAGATGTAACTCTGTGAGATGAATTAACAGAGCACAGAGCAGTTTCTCAGAAAGCTTCTTTCCAGTTTTGAACGGAAGATATTTCCTTTTTCACCATAGCCCTCTATGGGCTTTCAAATATCCCTTTGCCAATTCCACAAGAACAGCCTTAGCGAAAGGCTTCTTGAAGGGAAACATGTAACTCTGTGAGATGAATTAACAGAAAATAGAACTGTTTCTCAGAAAGTTTCTTTCCAGTTTTGAACGGAAGATATTTCCTTTTTCACCATAGCCCTCTATGGGCTTCCAAATATCCCTTTGCCAATTCCACAAGAACAACCTTAGCGAAAGGCTTCTTGAAGGGAAGGATGTAACTCTGTGAGATGAATTAACAGAACAAAGAGCAGTTTCTCAGAAAGCTTCTTGCCAGTTTTGAACGGAAGATATTTCCTTTTTCAACATAGCCCTCTATGGGCTTCCAAATATCCCTTTGCCAATTCCACAAGCACAGCCTTAGTGAAAGGCTTCTTGAAGGGAAAGATGTAACTCTGTGAGATGAATTAACAGAGCACAGAGCAGTTTCTCAGAAAGCTTGTTTCCAGTTTTGAACGGAAGATATTTCCTTTTTCACCATAGCCCTCTATGGGCTTCCAATTATCCTTTTACCAATTCCACAAGAACAGCCTTAGCGAAAGGCTTCTTAAAGGGAAAGATGTAACTCTGTGAGATGAATTAACAGAACACAGAGCAGTTTCTCAGAAAGCTTCTTTCCAGTTTTCAACGGAAGATATTTCCTTTTTCACCATAGCGCTCTATGGGCTTCTAAACATCCCTTTTCCAATTCCACAAGAACAGCCTTAGCGAAAGGCTTCTTGAAGGGAAAGATGTAACTCTGTGAGATGAATTAACAGAACACAGAGCAGTTTCTCAGAAAGCTTCTTTCCAGTTTTGAACGGAAGATATTTCCTTTTTCACCATAGCCCTCTATGGGCTTCCAAATATCCCTTTGCCAATTCCACAAGAACAGCCTTAGCGAAAGGCTTCTTGAAGGGAAAGATGTAACTCTGTGAGATGAATCAACAGAACACAGAGCAGTTTCTCAGAAAGCTTCTTTCCAGTTTTGAACGGAAGATATTTCCTTTTTCACCGTATCCCTCTGTGGGCTTCCAAATATCCCTTTGCCAATTACACAAGAACAGCCTTAGCGAAAGGCTTCTTGAAGGGAAAGATGTAACTATGTGAGATGAATTAACAGAACACAGAGCAGTTTCTCAGAAAGCTTCTTTCCAGTTTTGAACGGAAGATATTTCGTTTTTCACCATAGCCCTCTATGGGCTTCCAAATATCCCTTTGCCAATTCCACAAGAACAGCCTTAGCGAAAGACTTCTTGAAGGGAAAGATGTAACTCTGTGAGATGAATTAACAGAACACAGAGCAGTTTCTCAGAAAGCTTCTTTCCAGTTTTCATCGGAAGATATTTCCTTTTTCACCATAGCGCTCTATGGGCTTCTAAACATCCCTTTTCCAATTCCACAAGAACAGCCTTAGCGAAAGGCATCTTGAAGGGAAAGATGTAACTCTGTGAGATGAATTAACAGAACACAGAGCAGTTTCTCAGAAAGCTTCTTTCCACTTTTGAACGGAATTTATTTCCTTTTTCACCATAGCCCTCTATGGGCTTCCAAATATCCCTTTGCCAATTCTACAAGAACAGCCTTAGCGAAAGGCTTCTTGAAGGGAAAGATGTAACTCTGTGAGATGAATTAACAGAACACAGAGCAGTTTCTCAGAAAGCTTCTTTCCAGTTTTAAACGGAAGATATTTCCTTTTTCACCATAGCCCTCTATGGGCTTCCAAATATCCCTTTGCCAATTCCACAAGAACAGCCTTAGCGAAAGGCTTCTTGAAGGGAAAGATGTAACTCTGTGAGATGAATTAACAGAGCACAGAGCAGTTTCTCAGAAAGCTTCTTTCCAGTTTTGAACGGAAGATATTTCCTTTTTCACCATAGCCCTCTATGGGCTTTCAAATATCCCTTTGCCAATTCCACAAGAACAGCCTTAGCGAAAGGCTTCTTGAAGGGAAACATGTAACTCTGTGAGATGAATTAACAGAAAATAGAACTGTTTCTCAGAAAGTTTCTTTCCAGTTTTGAACGGAAGATATTTCCTTTTTCACCATAGCCCTCTATGGGCTTCCAAATATCCCTTTGCCAATTCCACAAGAACAACCTTAGCGAAAGGCTTCTTGAAGGGAAGGATGTAACTCTGTGAGATGAATTAACAGAACAAAGAGCAGTTTCTCAGAAAGCTTCTTTCCAGTTTTGAACGGAAGATATTTCCTTTTTCAACATAGCCCTCTATGGGCTTCCAAATATCCCTTTGCCAATTCCACAAGCACAGCCTTAGTGAAAGGCTTCTTGAAGGGAAAGATGTAACTCTGTGAGATGAATTAACAGAGCACAGAGCAGTTTCTCAGAAAGCTTGTTTCCAGTTTTGAACGGAAGATATTTCCTTTTTCACCATAGCCCTCTATGGGCTTCCAATTATCCTTTTACCAATTCCACAAGAACAGCCTTAGCGAAAGGCTTCTTAAAGGGAAAGATGTAACTCTGTGAGATGAATTAACAGAACACAGAGCAGTTTCTCAGAAAGCTTCTTTCCAGTTTTCAACGGAAGATATTTCCTTTTTCACCATAGCGCTCTATGGGCTTCTAAACATCCCTTTTCCAATTCCACAAGAACAGCCTTAGCGAAAGGCTTCTTGAAGGGAAAGATGTAACTCTGTGAGATGAATTAACAGAACACAGAGCAGTTTCTCAGAAAGCTTCTTTCCAGTTTTGAACGGAAGATATTTCCTTTTTCACCATAGCCCTCTATGGGCTTCCAATTATCCTTTTACCAATTCCACAAGAACAGCCTTAGCGAAAGGCTTCTTAAAGGGAAAGATGTAACTCTGTGAGATGAATTAACAGAACACAGAGCAGTTTCTCAGAAAGCCTCTTTCCAGTTTTGAACGGAATATATTTCCTTTTTCACCATAGCCCTCTACGGGCTTCCAAATATCCCTTTGCCAATTCCACAAGAACAGCCTTAGTGAAAGACTTCTTGAAGGGCAAGATGTAACTCTGTGAGATGAATTAACAGAACACAGAGCAGTTTCTCAGAAAGCTTCTTTCCAGTTTTCAACGGAAGATATTTCCTTTTTCACCATAGCGCTCTATGGGCTTCTAAACATCCCTTTTCCAATTCCACAAGAACAGCCTTAGCGAAAGGCTTCTTGAAGGGAAAGATGTAACTCTGTGAGATGAATTAACAGAACACAGAGCAGTTTCTCAGAAAGCTTCTTTCCAGTTTTGAACGGAAGATATTTCCTTTTTCACCATAGCCCTCTATGGGCTTCCAAATATCCCTTTGCCAATTCCACAAGAACAGCCTTAGCCAAAGGCTTCTTGAAGGGAAAGATGTAACTCTGTGAGATGAATCAACAGAACACAGAGCAGTTTCTCAGAAAGCTTCTTTCCAGTTTTGAACGGAAGATATTTCCTTTTTCACCGTAGCCCTCTATGGGCTTCCAAATATTACTTTGCCAATTCCACAAGAACAGCCTTAGCGAAAGGCATCTTGAAGGGAAAGATGTAACTCTGTGAGATGAATTAACAGAACACAGAGCAGTTTCTGAGAAAGCTTCTTTCCACTTTTGAACGGAATTAATTTCCTTTTTCACCATAGCCCTCTATGGGCTTCCAAATATCCCTTTGCCAATTCTACAAGAACAGCCTTAGCGAAAGGCTTCTTGAAGGGAAAGATGTAACTCTGTGAGATGAATTAACAGAACACAGAGCAGTTTCTCAGAAAGCTTCTTTCCAGTTTTAAACGGAAGATATTTCCTTTTTCACCATAGCCCTCTATGGGATTCCAAATATCCCTTTGCCAATTCCACAAGAACAGCCTTAGCGAAAGGCTTCTTGAAGGGAAACATGTAACTCTGTGAGATGAATTAACAGAAAATAGAAAAGTTTCTCAGAAAGCTTCTTTCCAGTTTTGAACGGAAGATATTTCCTTTTTCACCATAGCCCTCTATGGGCTTCCAAATATCCCTTTGCCAATTCCACAAGAACAGCCTTAGCGAAAGGCTTCTTGAAGGGAAGGATGTAACTCTGTGAGATGAATTAACAGAACAAAGAGCAGTTTCTCAGAAAGCTTCTTTCCAGTTTTGAACGGAAGATATTTCCTTTTTCAACATAGCCCTCTATGGGCTTCCAAATATCCCTTTGCCAATTCCACAAGCACAGCCTTAGCGAAAGGCTTCTTGAAGGGAAAGATGTAACTCTGTGAGATGAATAAACAGAACACAGAGCAGTTTCTCAGAAAGCTTGTTTCCAGTTTTGAACGGAAGATATTTCCTTTTTCACCATAGCCCTCTATGGGCTTCCAAATATCCCTTTACCAATTCCACAAGAACAGCCTTAGCGAAAGGCTTCTTGAAGGGAAAGATGTAACTCTGTGAGATGAATTAACAGAACACAGAGCAGTTTCTCAGAAAGCCTCTTTCCAGTTTTGAACGGAATATATTTCCTTTTTCACCATAGCCCTCTATGGGCTTCCAAATATCCCTTTGCCAATTCCACAAGAACAGCCTTAGCGAAAGAATTCTTGAAGGGAAAGATGTAACTCTGTGAGATGAATTAACAGAACACAGAGCAGTTTCTCAGAAAGCTTCTTTCCAGTTTTCAACGGAAGATATTTCCTTTTTCACCATAGCGCTCTATGGGCTTCTGAACATCCCTTTTCCAATTCCACAAGAACAGCCTTAGCGAAAGGCTTCTTGAAGGGAAAGATGTAACTCTGTGAGATGAATTAACAGAACACAGAGCAGTTTCTCAGAAAGCTTCTTTCCAGTTTTGAACGGAAGATATTTCCTTTTTCACCATAGCCCTCTATGGGCTTCCAAATATCCCTTTGCCAATTCCATAAGAACAGTCTTAGCGAAAGGCTTCTTGAAGGGAAAGATGTAACTCTGTGAGATGAATCAACAGAACACAGAGCAGTTTCTCAGAAAGCTTCTTTCCAGTTTTGAACGGAAGATATTTCCTTTTTCACCATAGCCCTCTGGGGGCTTCCAAATATCCCTTTGCCAATTCCACAAGAACAGCCTTAGCGAAAGGCTTCTTGAAGGAAAAGATGTAACTCTGTGAGATGAATTAACAGAACACAGAGCAGTTTCTCAGAAAGCTTCTTTCCAGTTTTGAACGGAAGATATTCCCTTTTTCACCATAGCACTCTATGGGCTTACAAATATCCCTTTGCCAATTCCACAAGAACAGCCTTAGTGAAAGACTTCTTGAAGGGAAAGATGTAACTCTGTGAGATGAATTAACAGAAAACAGAGCAGTTTCTCAGAAAGCTTCTTTCCAGTTTTGAACGGAAGATATTTCCTTTTTCACCATAGCCCTCTATGGGCTACCAAATATCCCTTTGCCAATTCCACAAGAACAGCCTTAGCGAAAGGCTTCTTGAAGGGAAAGATGTAACTCTGTGAGATGAATTAACAGAACACAGAGCAGTTTCTCAGAAAGCTTCTTTCCAGTATTGAACGGAAGATATTTCCTTTTTCACCATAGCCCTCTATGGGCTTCCAAATATCCCTTTGCCAATTCCACAAGAACAGCCTTAGCGAAAGGCTTCTTGAAGGGAAAGATGTAACTCTGTGAGATGAATCAACAGAACACAGAGCAGTTTCTCAGAAAGCTTCTTTCCAGTTTTGAACGGAAGATATTTCCTTTTTCACCATAGCCCTCTGTGGGCTTCCAAATATCCCTTTGCCAATTCCACAAGAACAGCCTTAGCGAAAGGCTTCTTGAAGGGAAAGATGTAACTATGTGAGATGAATTAACAGAACACAGAGCAGTTTCTCAGAAAGCTTCTTTCCAGTTTTGAACGGAAGATATTTCCTTTTTCACCATAGCCCTCTATGGGCTTCCAAATATCCCTTTACCAATTCCACAAGAACAGCCTTAACGAAAGGCTTCTTGAAGGGAAAGATGTAACTCTGTGAGATGAATTAACAGAACACAGAGCAGTTTCTCAGAAAGCTTCTTTCCAGTTTTGAACGGAAGATAATTCCTTTTTCACCATAGCCCTCTATGGGCTTCCAAATATCCCTTTGCCAATTCCACAAGAACAGCCTTAGCGAAAGACTTCTTGAAGGGAAAGATGTAACTCTGTGAGATGAATTAACAGAACACAGAGCAGTTTCTCAGAAAGCTTCTTTCCAGTTTTCATCGGAAGATATTTCCTTTTTCACCATAGCCCTCTATGGGCTTCTAAACATCCCTTTTCCAATTCCACAAGAACAGCCTTAGCGAAAGGCTTCTTGAAGGGAAAGATGTAACTCTGTGAGATGAATTAACAGAACACAGAGCAGTTTCTCAGAAAGCTTCTTTCCAGTTTTGAACGGAAGATATTTCTTTTTTCACCATAGCCCTCTATGGGCTTACAAATATCCCTTTGCCAATTCCACAAGAACAGCCTTAGCGAAAGTCTTCTTGAAGGAAAAGATGTAACTCTGTGAGATGAATTAAGAGAACACAGAGCAGTTTCTCAGAAAGCTTCATTCCAGTTTTGAACGGAAGATATTTCCTTTTTCACCATAGCCCTCTATGGGCTTCCAAATATCCCTTTGCCAATTCCACAAGAACAGCCTTAGCGAAAGGCTTCTTGAAGGGAAAGACGTAACTCTGTGAGATGAATTAACAGAACACAGAGCAGCTTCTCAGAAAGCTTCTTTCCAGTTTTGAGCGGAAGATATTTCCTTTTTCACCATAGCCCTCTATGGGCTTCCAAATATCCCTTTGCCAATTCCACAAGAACAGCCTTAGCGAAAGGCTTCTTGAAGGGAAAGATGTAACTCTGTGAGATGAATCAACGGAACACAGAGCAGTTTCTCAGAAAGCTTCTTTCCAGTTTTGAACGGAAGATATTTCCTTTTTCACCATAGCCCTCTGTGGGCTTCCAAATATCCCTTTGCCAATTCCACAAGAACAGCCTTAGCGAAAGGCTTCTTGAAGGGAAAGATGTAACTATGTGAGATGAATTAATAGAACACAGAGCAGTTTCTCAGAAAGCTTCTTTCCAGTTTTGAACGGAAGATATTTCCTTTTTCACCATAGCCCTCTATGGGCTTCCAAATATCCCTTTACCAATTCCACAAGTACAGCCTTAGCGAAAGGCTTCTTGAAGGGAAAGATGTAACTCTGTGAGATGAATTAACAGAACACAGAGCAGTTTCTCAGAAAGCTTCTTTCCAGTTTTGAACGGAATATATTTCCTTTTTCACCATAGCCCTCTATGGGCTTCCAAATATCCCTTTGCCAATTCCACAAGAACAGCCTTAGCGAAAGACTTCTTGAAGGGAAAGATGTAACTCTGTGAGATGAATTAACAGAACACAGAGCAGTTTCTCAGAAAGCTTCTTTCCAGTTTTCAACGGAAGATATTTCCTTTTTCACCATAGCGCTCTATGGGCTTCTAAACATCCCTTTTCCAATTCCACAAGAACAGCCTTAGCGAAAGGCATCTTGAAGGGAAAGATGTAACTCTGTGAGATGAATTAACAGAACACAGAGCAGTTTCTCAGAAAGCTTCTTTCCAGTTTTGAACGGAAGATATTTCCTTTTTCAACATAGCCCTCTATGGGCTTCCAAATATCCCTTTGCCAATTCCACAAGCACAGCCTTAGCGAAAGGCTTCTTGAAGGGAAAGATGTAACTCTGTGAGATGAATTAACAGAACACAGAGCAGTTTCTCAGAAAGCTTGTTTCCAGTTTTGAACGGAAAATATTTCCTTTTTCACCATAGCCCTCTATGGGCTTCCAAATATCCTTTTACCAATTCCACAAGAACAGCCTTAGCGAAAGGCTTCTTGAAGGGAAAGATGTAACTCTGTGAGATGAATTAACAGAACACAGAGCAGTTTCTCAGAAAGCCTCTTTCCTGTTTTGAACGGAATATATTTCCTTTTTCACCATAGCCCTCCATGGTCTTCCAAATATCCCTTTGCCAATTCCACAAGAACAGCCTTAGCGAAAGACTTCTTGAAGGGAAAGATGTAACTCTGTGAGATGAATTAACAGAACACAGAGCAGTTTCTCAGAAAGCTTCTTTCCAGTTTTCAACGGAAGATATTTCCTTTTTCACCATAGCGCTCTATGGGCTTCTAAACATCCCTTTTCCAATTCCACAAGAACAGCCTTAGCGAAAGGCTTCTTGAAGGGAAAGATGTAACTCTGTGAGATGAATTAACAGAACACAGAGCAGTTTCTCAGAAAGCTTCTTTCCAGTTTTGAACGGAAGATATTTCCTTTTTCTCCATAGCCCTCTATGGGCTTCCAAATATCCCTTTGCCAATTCCAGAGGAACAGCCTTAGCGAAAGGCTTCTTGAAGGGAAAGATGTAACTCTGTGAGATGAATCAACAGAACACAGAGCAGTTTCTCAGAAAGCTTCTTTCCAGTTTTGAACTGAAGATATTTCCTTTTTCACCATAGCGCTTTATGGGCTTCTAAACATCCCTTTTCCAATTCCACAAGAACAGCCTTAGCGAAAGGCATCTTGAAGGGAAAGATGTAACTCTGTGAGATGAATTAACAGAACACAGAGCAGTTTCTCAGAAAGCTTCTTTCCACTTTTGAACGGAATTTATTTCCTTTTTCACCATAGCCCTCTATGGGCTTCCAAATATCCCTTTGCCAATTCTTCAAGAACAGCCTTAGCGAAAGGCTTCTTGAAGGGAAAGATGTAACTCTGTGAGATGAATTAACAGAACACAGAGCAGTTTCTCAGAAAGCTTCTTTCCAGTTTTAAACGGAAGATATTTCCTTTTTCACCATAGCCCTCTATGGGCTTCCAAATATCCCTTTGCCAATTACACAAGAACAGCCTTAGCGAAAGGCTTCTTGAAGGGAAAGATGTAACTCTGTGAGATGAATTAACAGAGCACAGAGCAGTTTCTCAGAAAGCTTCTTTCCAGTTTTGAACGGAAGATATTTCCTTTTTCACCATAGCCCTCTATGGGCTTTCAAATATCCCTTTGCCAATTCCACAAGAACAGCCTTAGCGAAAGGCTTCTTGAAGGGAAACATGTAACTCTGTGAAATGAATTAACAGAAAATAGAACAGTTTCTCAGAAAGCCTCTATCCAGTTTTGAACGGAAGATATTTCCTTTTTCACCATAGCCCTCTATGGGCTTCCAAATATCCCTTTGCCAATTCCACAAGAACAGCCTTAGCGAAAGGCTTCTTGAAGGGAAAGATGTAACTCTGTGAGATGAATTAACAGAACACAGAGCAGTTTCTCAGAAAGCTTCTTTCCAGTTTTGAACGGAAGATATTTCCTTTTTCACCATAGCCCTCTATGGGCTTCCAAATATCCCTTTGCCAATTCCACAAGAACAGCCTTAGCGAAAGGCTTCTTGAAGGGAAAGATGTAACTCTGTGAGATGAATCAAGGGAACACAGAGCAGTTTCTCAGAAAGCTTCTTTCCAGTTTTGAACGGAAGATATTTCCTTTTTCACCGTAGCCCTCTGTGGGCTTCCAAATATCCCTTTGCCAATTACACAAGAACAGCCTTAGCGAAAGGCTTCTTGAAGGGAAAGATGTAACTATGTGAGATGAATTAACAGAACACAGAGCAGTTTCTCAGAAAGCTTCTTTCCAGTTTTGAACGGAAGATATTTCGTTTTTCACCATAGCCCTCTATGGGCTTCCAAATATCCCTTTGCCAATTCCACAAGAACAGCCTTAGCGAAAGACTTCTTGAAGGGAAAGATGTAACTCTGTGAGATGAATTAACAGAACACAGAGCAGTTTCTCAGAAAGCTTCTTTCCAGTTTTCATCGGAAGATATTTCCTTTTTCACCATAGCGCTCTATGGGCTTCTAAACATCCCTTTTCCAATTCCACAAGAACAGCCTTAGCGAAAGGCATCTTGAAGGGAAAGATGTAACTCTGTGAGATGAATTAACAGAACACAGAGCAGTTTCTCAGAAAGCTTCTTTCCACTTTTGAACGGAATTTATTTCCTTTTTCACCATAGCCCTCTATGGGCTTCCAAATATCCCTTTGCCAATTCTACAAGAACAGCCTTAGCGAAAGGCTTCTTGAAGGGAAAGATGTAACTCTGTGAGATGAATTAACAGAACACAGAGCAGTTTCTCAGAAAGCTTCTTTCCAGTTTTAAACGGAAGATATTTCCTTTTTCACCATAGCCCTCTATGGGCTTCCAAATATCCCTTTGCCAATTCCACAAGAACAGCCTTAGCGAAAGGCTTCTTGAAGGGAAAGATGTAACTCTGTGAGATGAATTAACAGAGCACAGAGCAGTTTCTCAGAAAGCTTCTTTCCAGTTTTGAACGGAAGATATTTCCTTTTTCACCATAGCCCTCTATGGGCTTTCAAATATCCCTTTGCCAATTCCACAAGAACAGCCTTAGCGAAAGGCTTCTTGAAGGGAAACATGTAACTCTGTGAGATGAATTAACAGAAAATAGAACTGTTTCTCAGAAAGTTTCTTTCCAGTTTTGAACGGAAGATATTTCCTTTTTCACCATAGCCCTCTATGGGCTTCCAAATATCCCTTTGCCAATTCCACAAGAACAGCCTTAGCGAAAGGCTTCTTGAAGGGAAGGATGTAACTCTGTGAGATGAATTAACAGAACAAAGAGCAGTTTCTCAGAAAGCTTCTTTCCAGTTTTGAACGGAAGATATTTCCTTTTTCAACATAGCCCTCTATGGGCTTCCAAATATCCCTTTGCCAATTCCACAAGCACAGCCTTAGCGAAAGGCTTCTTGAAGGGAAAGATGTAACTCTGTGAGATGAATTAACAGAGCACAGAGCAGTTTCTCAGAAAGCTTGTTTCCAGTTTTGAACGGAAGATATTTCCTTTTTCACCATAGCCCTCTATGGGCTTCCAATTATCCTTTTACCAATTCCACAAGAACAGCCTTAGCGAAAGGCTTCTTAAAGGGAAAGATGTAACTCTGTGAGATGAATTAACAGAACACAGAGCAGTTTCTCAGAAAGCTTCTTTCCAGTTTTCAACGGAAGATATTTCCTTTTTCACCATAGCGCTCTATGGGCTTCTAAACATCCCTTTTCCAATTCCACAAGAACAGCCTTAGCGAAAGGCTTCTTGAAGGGAAAGATGTAACTCTGTGAGATGAATTAACAGAACACAGAGCAGTTTCTCAGAAAGCTTCTTTCCAGTTTTGAACGGAAGATATTTCCTTTTTCACCATAGCCCTCTATGGGCTTCCAAATATCCCTTTGCCAATTCCACAAGAACAGCCTTAGCGAAAGGCTTCTTGAAGGGAAAGATGTAACTCTGTGAGATGAATCAACAGAACACAGAGCAGTTTCTCAGAAAGCTTCTTTCCAGTTTTGAACGGAAGATATTTCCTTTTTCACCGTAGCCCTCTGTGGGCTTCCAAATATCCCTTTGCCAATTACACAAGAACAGCCTTAGTGAAAGGCTTCTTGAAGGGAAAGATGTAACTATGTGAGATGAATTAACAGAACACAGAGCAGTTTCTCAGAAAGCTTCTTTCCAGTTTTGAACGGAAGATATTTCGTTTTTCACCATAGCCCTCTATGGGCTTCCAAATATCCCTTTGCCAATTCCACAAGAACAGCCTTAGCGAAAGACTTCTTGAAGGGAAAGATGTAACTCTGTGAGATGAATTAACAGAACACAGAGCAGTTTCTCAGAAAGCTTCTTTCCAGTTTTCATCGGAAGATATTTCCTTTTTCACCATAGCGCTCTATGGGCTTCTAAACATCCCTTTTCCAATTCCACAAGAACAGCCTTAGCGAAAGGCATCTTGAAGGGAAAGATGTAACTCTGTGAGATGAATTAACAGAACACAGAGCAGTTTCTCAGAAAGCTTCTTTCCACTTTTGAACGGAATTTATTTCCTTTTTCACCATAGCCCTCTATGGGCTTCCAAATATCCCTTTGCCAATTCTACAAGAACAGCCTTAGCGAAAGGCTTCTTGAAGGGAAAGATGTAACTCTGTGAGATGAATTAACAGAACACAGAGCAGTTTCTCAGAAAGCTTCTTTCCAGTTTTAAACGGAAGATATTTCCTTTTTCACCATAGCCCTCTATGGGCTTCCAAATATCCCTTTGCCAATTCCACAAGAACAGCCTTAGCGAAAGGCTTCTTGAAGGGAAAGATGTAACTCTGTGAGATGAATTAACGGAGCACAGAGCAGTTTCTCAGAAAGCTTCTTTCCAGTTTTGAACGGAAGATATTTCCTTTTTCACCATAGCCCTCTATGGGCTTTCAAATATCCCTTTGCCAATTCCACAAGAACAGCCTTAGCGAAAGGCTTCTTGAAGGGAAACATGTAACTCTGTGAGATGAATTAACAGAAAATAGAACTGTTTCTCAGAAAGTTTCTTTCCAGTTTTGAACGGAAGATATTTCCTTTTTCACCATAGCCCTCTATGGGCTTCCAAATATCCCTTTGCCAATTCCACAAGAACAGCCTTAGCGAAAGGCTTCTTGAAGGGAAGGATGTAACTCTGTGAGATGAATTAACAGAACAAAGAGCAGTTTCTCAGAAAGCTTCTTTCCAGTTTTGAACGGAAGATATTTCCTTTTTCAACATAGCCCTCTATGGGCTTCCAAATATCCCTTTGCCAATTCCACAAGCACAGCCTTAGTGAAAGGCTTCTTGAAGGGAAAGATGTAACTCTGTGAGATGAATTAACAGAGCACAGAGCAGTTTCTCAGAAAGCTTGTTTCCAGTTTTGAACGGAAGATATTTCCTTTTTCACCATAGCCCTCTATGGGCTTCCAATTATCCTTTTACCAATTCCACAAGAACAGCCTTAGCGAAAGGCTTCTTAAAGGGAAAGATGTAACTCTGTGAGATGAATTAACAGAACACAGAGCAGTTTCTCAGAAAGCTTCTTTCCAGTTTTCAACGGAAGATATTTCCTTTTTCACCATAGCGCTCTATGGGCTTCTAAACATCCCTTTTCCAATTCCACAAGAACAGCCTTAGCGAAAGGCTTCTTGAAGGGAAAGATGTAACTCTATGAGATGAATTAACAGAACACAGAGCAGTTTCTCAGAAAGCTTCTTTCCAGTTTTGAACGGAAGATATTTCCTTTTTCACCATAGCCCTCTATGGGCTTCCAAATATCCCTTTGCCAATTCCACAAGAACAGCCTTAGCGAAAGGCTTCTTGAAGGGAAAGATGTAACTCTGTGAGATGAATCAACAGAACACAGAGCAGTTTCTCAGAAAGCTTCTTTCCAGTTTTGAACGGAAGATATTTCCTTTTTCACCGTAGCCCTCTGTGGGCTTCCAAATATCCCTTTGCCAATTACACAAGAACAGCCTTAGCGAAAGGCTTCTTGAAGGGAAAGATGTAACTCTGTGAGATGAATTAACAGAACACAGAGCAGTTTCTCAGAAAGCTTCTTTCCAGTTTTGAACGGAAGATATTTCGTTTTTCACCATAGCCCTCTATGGGCTTCCAAATATCCCTTTGCCAATTCCACAAGAACAGCCTTAGCGAAAGGCTTCTTGAAGGGAAAGATGTAACTCTGTGAGATGAATTAACAGAACACAGAGCAGTTTCTCAGAAAGCTTCTTTCCAGTTTTCATCGGAAGATATTTCCTTTTTCACCATAGCGCTCTATGGGCTTCTAAACATCCCTTTTCCAATTCCACAAGAACAGCCTTAGCGAAAGGCATCTTGAAGGGAAAGATGTAACTCTGTGAGATGAATTAACAGAACACAGAGCAGTTTCTCAGAAAGCTTCTTTCCACTTTTGAACGGAATTTATTTCCTTTTTCAACATAGCCCTCTATGGGCTTCCAAATATCCCTTTGCCAATTCTACAAGAACAGCCTTAGCGAAAGGCTTCTTGAAGGGAAAGATGTAACTCTGTGAGATGAATTAACAGAACACAGAGCAGTTTCTCAGAAAGCTTCTTTCCTCTTTTAAACGGAAGATATTTCCTTTTTCACCATAGCCCTCTATGGGCTTCCAAATATCCCTTTGCCAATTCCACAAGAACAGCCTTAGCGAAAGGCTTCTTGAAGGGAAAGATGTAACTCTGTGAGATGAATTAACAGAACACAGAGCAGTTTCTCAGAAAGCTTCTTTCCAGTTTTAAACGGAAGATATTTCCTTTTTCACCATAGCCCTCTATGGGCTTCCAAATATCCCTTTGCCAATTACACAAGAACAGCCTTAGCGAAAGGCTTCTTGAAGGGAAAGATGTAACTCTGTGAGATGAATTAACAGAGCACAGAGCAGTTTCTCAGAAAGCTTCTTTCCAGTTTTGAACGGAAGATATTTCCTTTTTCACCATAGCCCTCTATGGGCTTTCAAATATCCCTTTGCCAATTCCACAAGAACAGCCTTAGCGAAAGGCTTCTTGAAGGGAAACATGTAACTCTGTGAAATGAATTAACAGAAAATAGAACAGTTTCTCAGAAAGCCTCTATCCAGTTTTGAACGGAAGATATTTCCTTTTTCACCATAGCCCTCTATGGGCTTCCAAATATCCCTTTGCCAATTCCACAAGAACAGCCTTAGCGAAAGGCTTCTTGAAGGGAAAGATGTAACTCTGTGAGATGAATTAACAGAACACAGAGCAGTTTCTCAGAAAGCTTCTTTCCAGTTTTGAACGGAAGATATTTCCTTTTTCACCATAGCCCTCTATGGGCTTCCAAATATCCCTTTGCCAATTCCACAAGAACAGCCTTAGCGAAAGGCTTCTTGAAGGGAAAGATGTAACTCTGTGAGATGAATCAAGGGAACACAGAGCAGTTTCTCAGAAAGCTTCTTTCCAGTTTTGAACGGAAGATATTTCCTTTTTCACCGTAGCCCTCTGTGGGCTTCCAAATATCCCTTTGCCAATTACACAAGAACAGCCTTAGCGAAAGGCTTCTTGAAGGGAAAGATGTAACTATGTGAGATGAATTAACAGAACACAGAGCAGTTTCTCAGAAAGCTTCTTTCCAGTTTTGAACGGAAGATATTTCGTTTTTCACCATAGCCCTCTATGGTCTTCCAAATATCCCTTTGCCAATTCCACAAGAACAGCCTTAGCGAAAGACTTCTTGAAGGGAAAGATGTAACTCTGTGAGATGAATTAACAGAACACAGAGCAGTTTCTCAGAAAGCTTCTTTCCAGTTTTCATCGGAAGATATTTCCTTTTTCACCATAGCGCTCTATGGGCTTCTAAACATCCCTTTTCCAATTCCACAAGAACAGCCTTAGCGAAAGGCATCTTGAAGGGAAAGATGTAACTCTGTGAGATGAATTAACAGAACACAGAGCAGTTTCTCAGAAAGCTTCTTTCCACTTTTGAACGGAATTTATTTCCTTTTTCACCATAGCCCTCTATGGGCTTCCAAATATCCCTTTGCCAATTCTACAAGAACAGCCTTAGCGAAAGGCTTCTTGAAGGGAAAGATGTAACTCTGTGAGATGAATTAACAGAACACAGAGCAGTTTCTCAGAAAGCTTCTTTCCAGTTTTAAACGGAAGATATTTCCTTTTTCACCATAGCCCTCTATGGGCTTCCAAATATCCCTTTGCCAATTCCACAAGAACAGCCTTAGCGAAAGGCTTCTTGAAGGGAAAGATGTAACTCTGTGAGATGAATTAACAGAGCACAGAGCAGTTTCTCAGAAAGCTTCTTTCCAGTTTTGAACGGAAGATATTTCCTTTTTCACCATAGCCCTCTATGGGCTTTCAAATATCCCTTTGCCAATTCCACAAGAACAGCCTTAGCGAAAGGCTTCTTGAAGGGAAACATGTAACTCTGTGAGATGAATTAACAGAAAATAGAACTGTTTCTCAGAAAGTTTCTTTCCAGTTTTGAACGGAAGATATTTCCTTTTTCACCATAGCCCTCTATGGGCTTCCAAATATCCCTTTGCCAATTCCACAAGAACAGCCTTAGCGAAAGGCTTCTTGAAGGGAAGGATGTAACTCTGTGAGATGAATTAACAGAACAAAGAGCAGTTTCTCAGAAAGCTTCTTTCCAGTTTTGAACGGAAGATATTTCCTTTTTCAACATAGCCCTCTATGGGCTTCCAAATATCCCTTTGCCAATTCCACAAGCACAGCCTTAGCGAAAGGCTTCTTGAAGGGAAAGATGTAACTCTGTGAGATGAATTAACAGAGCACAGAGCAGTTTCTCAGAAAGCTTGTTTCCAGTTTTGAACGGAAGATATTTCCTTTTTCACCATAGCCCTCTATGGGCTTCCAATTATCCTTTTACCAATTCCACAAGAACAGCCTTAGCGAAAGGCTTCTTAAAGGGAAAGATGTAACTCTGTGAGATGAATTAACAGAACACAGAGCAGTTTCTCAGAAAGCTTCTTTCCAGTTTTCAACGGAAGATATTTCCTTTTTCACCATAGCGCTCTATGGGCTTCTAAACATCCCTTTTCCAATTCCACAAGAACAGCCTTAGCGAAAGGCTTCTTGAAGGGAAAGATGTAACTCTGTGAGATGAATTAACAGAACACAGAGCAGTTTCTCAGAAAGCTTCTTTCCAGTTTTGAACGGAAGATATTTCCTTTTTCACCATAGCCCTCTATGGGCTTCCAAATATCCCTTTGCCAATTCCACAAGAACAGCCTTAGCGAAAGGCTTCTTGAAGGGAAAGATGTAACTCTGTGAGATGAATCAACAGAACACAGAGCAGTTTCTCAGAAAGCTTCTTTCCAGTTTTGAACGGAAGATATTTCCTTTTTCACCGTAGCCCTCTGTGGGCTTCCAAATATCCCTTTGCCAATTACACAAGAACAGCCTTAGTGAAAGGCTTCTTGAAGGGAAAGATGTAACTATGTGAGATGAATTAACAGAACACAGAGCAGTTTCTCAGAAAGCTTCTTTCCAGTTTTGAACGGAAGATATTTCGTTTTTCACCATAGCCCTCTATGGGCTTCCAAATATCCCTTTGCCAATTCCACAAGAACAGCCTTAGCGAAAGACTTCTTGAAGGGAAAGATGTAACTCTGTGAGATGAATTAACAGAACACAGAGCAGTTTCTCAGAAAGCTTCTTTCCAGTTTTCATCGGAAGATATTTCCTTTTTCACCATAGCGCTCTATGGGCTTCTAAACATCCCTTTTCCAATTCCACAAGAACAGCCTTAGCGAAAGGCATCTTGAAGGGAAAGATGTAACTCTGTGAGATGAATTAACAGAACACAGAGCAGTTTCTCAGAAAGCTTCTTTCCACTTTTGAACGGAATTTATTTCCTTTTTCACCATAGCCCTCTATGGGCTTCCAAATATCCCTTTGCCAATTCTACAAGAACAGCCTTAGCGAAAGGCTTCTTGAAGGGAAAGATGTAACTCTGTGAGATGAATTAACAGAACACAGAGCAGTTTCTCAGAAAGCTTCTTTCCAGTTTTAAACGGAAGATATTTCCTTTTTCACCATAGCCCTCTATGGGCTTCCAAATATCCCTTTGCCAATTCCACAAGAACAGCCTTAGCGAAAGGCTTCTTGAAGGGAAAGATGTAACTCTGTGAGATGAATTAACGGAGCACAGAGCAGTTTCTCAGAAAGCTTCTTTCCAGTTTTGAACGGAAGATATTTCCTTTTTCACCATAGCCCTCTATGGGCTTTCAAATATCCCTTTGCCAATTCCACAAGAACAGCCTTAGCGAAAGGCTTCTTGAAGGGAAACATGTAACTCTGTGAGATGAATTAACAGAAAATAGAACTGTTTCTCAGAAAGTTTCTTTCCAGTTTTGAACGGAAGATATTTCCTTTTTCACCATAGCCCTCTATGGGCTTCCAAATATCCCTTTGCCAATTCCACAAGAACAGCCTTAGCGAAAGGCTTCTTGAAGGGAAGGATGTAACTCTGTGAGATGAATTAACAGAACAAAGAGCAGTTTCTCAGAAAGCTTCTTTCCAGTTTTGAACGGAAGATATTTCCTTTTTCAACATAGCCCTCTATGGGCTTCCAAATATCCCTTTGCCAATTCCACAAGCACAGCCTTAGTGAAAGGCTTCTTGAAGGGAAAGATGTAACTCTGTGAGATGAATTAACAGAGCACAGAGCAGTTTCTCAGAAAGCTTGTTTCCAGTTTTGAACGGAAGATATTTCCTTTTTCACCATAGCCCTCTATGGGCTTCCAATTATCCTTTTACCAATTCCACAAGAACAGCCTTAGCGAAAGGCTTCTTAAAGGGAAAGATGTAACTCTGTGAGATGAATTAACAGAACACAGAGCAGTTTCTCAGAAAGCTTCTTTCCAGTTTTCAACGGAAGATATTTCCTTTTTCACCATAGCGCTCTATGGGCTTCTAAACATCCCTTTTCCAATTCCACAAGAACAGCCTTAGCGAAAGGCTTCTTGAAGGGAAAGATGTAACTCTATGAGATGAATTAACAGAACACAGAGCAGTTTCTCAGAAAGCTTCTTTCCAGTTTTGAACGGAAGATATTTCCTTTTTCACCATAGCCCTCTATGGGCTTCCAAATATCCCTTTGCCAATTCCACAAGAACAGCCTTAGCGAAAGGCTTCTTGAAGGGAAAGATGTAACTCTGTGAGATGAATCAACAGAACACAGAGCAGTTTCTCAGAAAGCTTCTTTCCAGTTTTGAACGGAAGATATTTCCTTTTTCACCGTAGCCCTCTGTGGGCTTCCAAATATCCCTTTGCCAATTACACAAGAACAGCCTTAGCGAAAGGCTTCTTGAAGGGAAAGATGTAACTCTGTGAGATGAATTAACAGAACACAGAGCAGTTTCTCAGAAAGCTTCTTTCCAGTTTTGAACGGAAGATATTTCGTTTTTCACCATAGCCCTCTATGGGCTTCCAAATATCCCTTTGCCAATTCCACAAGAACAGCCTTAGCGAAAGGCTTCTTGAAGGGAAAGATGTAACTCTGTGAGATGAATTAACAGAACACAGAGCAGTTTCTCAGAAAGCTTCTTTCCAGTTTTCATCGGAAGATATTTCCTTTTTCACCATAGCGCTCTATGGGCTTCTAAACATCCCTTTTCCAATTCCACAAGAACAGCCTTAGCGAAAGGCATCTTGAAGGGAAAGATGTAACTCTGTGAGATGAATTAACAGAACACAGAGCAGTTTCTCAGAAAGCTTCTTTCCACTTTTGAACGGAATTTATTTCCTTTTTCAACATAGCCCTCTATGGGCTTCCAAATATCCCTTTGCCAATTCTACAAGAACAGCCTTAGCGAAAGGCTTCTTGAAGGGAAAGATGTAACTCTGTGAGATGAATTAACAGAACACAGAGCAGTTTCTCAGAAAGCTTCTTTCCTCTTTTAAACGGAAGATATTTCCTTTTTCACCATAGCCCTCTATGGGCTTCCAAATATCCCTTTGCCAATTCCACAAGAACAGCCTTAGCGAAAGGCTTCTTGAAGGGAAAGATGTAACTCTGTGAGATGAATTAACAGAGCACAGAGCAGTTTCTCAGAAAGCTTCTTTCCAGTTTTGAACGGAAGATATTTCCTTTTTCACCATAGCCCTCTATGGGCTTTCAAATATCCCTTTGCCAATTCCACAAGAACAGCCTTAGCGAAAGGCTTCTTGAAGGGAAACATGTAACTCTGTGAGATGAATTAACAGAAAATAGAACTGTTTCTCAGAAAGTTTCTTTCCAGTTTTGAACGGAAGATATTTCCTTTTTCACCATAGCCCTCTATGGGCTTCCAAATATCCCTTTGCCAATTCCACAAGAACAGCCTTAGCGAAAGGCTTCTTGAAGGGAAGGATGTAACTCTGTGAGATGAATTAACAGAACAAAGAGCAGTTTCTCAGAAAGCTTCTTTCCAGTTTTGAACGGAAGATATTTCCTTTTTCAACATAGCCCTCTATGGGCTTCCAAATATCCCTTTGCCAATTCCACAAGCACAGCCTTAGTGAAAGGCTTCTTGAAGGGAAAGATGTAACTCTGTGAGATGAATTAACAGAGCACAGAGCAGTTTCTCAGAAAGCTTGTTTCCAGTTTTGAACGGAAGATATTTCCTTTTTCACCATAGCCCTCTATGGGCTTCCAATTATCCTTTTACCAATTCCACAAGAACAGCCTTAGCGAAAGGCTTCTTAAAGGGAAAGATGTAACTCTGTGAGATGAATTAACAGAACACAGAGCAGTTTCTCAGAAAGCCTCTTTCTAGTTTTGAACGGAATATATTTCCTTTTTCACCATAGCCCTCTATGGGCTTCCAAATATCCCTTTGCCAATTCCACAAGAACAGCCTTAGTGAAAGACTTCTTGAAGGGCAAGATGTAACTCTGTGAGATGAATTAACAGAACACAGAGCAGTTTCTCAGAAAGCTTCTTTCCAGTTTTCAACGGAAGATATTTCCTTTTTCACCATAGCGCTCTATGGGCTTCTAAACATCCCTTTTCCAATTCCACAAGAACAGCCTTAGCGAAAGGCTTCTTGAAGGGAAAGATGTAACTCTGTGAGATGAATTAACAGAACACAGAGCAGTTTCTCAGAAAGCTTCTTTCCAGTTTTGAACGGAAGATATTTCCTTTTTCACCATAGCCCTCTATGGGCTTCCAAATATCCCTTTGCCAATTCCACAAGAACAGCCTTAGCGAAAGGCTTCTTGAAGGGAAAGATGTAACTCTGTGAGATGAATCAACAGAACACAGAGCAGTTTCTCAGAAAGCTTCTTTCCAGTTTTGAACGGAAGATATTTCCTTTTTCACCGTAGCCCTCTATGGGCTTCCAAATATTACTTTGCCAATTCCACAAGAACAGCCTTAGCGAAAGGCATCTTGAAGGGAAAGATGTAACTCTGTGAGATGAATTAACAGAACACAGAGCAGTTTCTGAGAAAGCTTCTTTCCACTTTTGAACGGAATTAATTTCCTTTTTCACCATAGCCCTCTATGGGCTTCCAAATATCCCTTTGCCAATTCTACAAGAACAGCCTTAGCGAAAGGCTTCTTGAAGGGAAAGATGTAACTCTGTGAGATGAATTAACAGAACACAGAGCAGTTTCTCAGAAAGCTTCTTTCCAGTTTTAAACGGAAGATATTTCCTTTTTCACCATAGCCCTCTATGGGATTCCAAATATCCCTTTGCCAATTCCACAAGAACAGCCTTAGCGAAAGGCTTCTTGAAGGGAAACATGTAACTCTGTGAGATGAATTAACAGAAAATAGAAAAGTTTCTCAGAAAGCTTCTTTCCAGTTTTGAACGGAAGATATTTCCTTTTTCACCATAGCCCTCTATGGGCTTCCAAATATCCCTTTGCCAATTCCACAAGAACAGCCTTAGCGAAAGGCTTCTTGAAGGGGAGGATGTAACTCTGTGAGATGAATTAACAGAACAAAGAGCAGTTTCTCAGAAAGCTTCTTTCCAGTTTTGAACGGAAGATATTTCCTTTTTCAACATAGCCCTCTATGGGCTTCCAAATATCCCTTTGCCAATTCCACAAGCACAGCCTTAGCGAAAGGCTTCTTGAAGGGAAAGATGTAACTCTGTGAGATGAATAAACAGAACACAGAGCAGTTTCTCAGAAAGCTTGTTTCCAGTTTTGAACGGAAGATATTTCCTTTTTCACCATAGCCCTCTATGGGCTTCCAAATATCCCTTTACCAATTCCACAAGAACAGCCTTAGCGAAAGGCTTCTTGAAGGGAAAGATGTAACTCTGTGAGATGAATTAACAGAACACAGAGCAGTTTCTCAGAAAGCCTCTTTCCAGTTTTGAACGGAATATATTTCCTTTTTCACCATAGCCCTCTATGGGCTTCCAAATATCCCTTTGCCAATTCCACAAGAACAGCCTTAGCGAAAGACTTCTTGAAGGGAAAGATGTAACTCTGTGAGATGAATTAACAGAACACAGAGCAGTTTCTCAGAAAGCTTCTTTCCAGTATTGAACGGAAGATATTTCCTTTTTCACCATAGCGCTCTATGGGCTTCCAAATATCCCTTTGCCAATTCCACAAGAACAGCCTTAGCGAAAGGCTTCTTGAAGGGAAAGATGTAACTCTGTGAGATGAATCAACAGAACACAGAGCAGTTTCTCAGAAAGCTTCTTTCCAGTTTTGAACGGAAGATATTTCCTTTTTCACCATAGCCCTCTGTGGGCTTCCAAATATCCCTTTGCCAATTCCACAAGAACAGCCTTAGCGAAAGGCTTCTTGAAGGGAAAGATGTAACTATGTGAGATGAATTAACAGAACACAGAGCAGTTTCTCAGAAAGCTTCTTTCCAGTTTTGAACGGAAGATATTTCCTTTTTCACCATAGCCCTCTATGGGCTTCCAAATATCCCTTTACCAATTCCACAAGAACAGCCTTAACGAAAGGCTTCTTGAAGGGAAAGATGTAACTCTGTGAGATGAATTAACAGAACACAGAGCAGTTTCTCAGAAAGCTTCTTTCCAGTTTTGAACGGAAGATAATTCCTTTTTCACCATAGCCCTCTATGGGCTTCCAAATATCCCTTTGCCAATTCCACAAGAACAGCCTTAGCGAAAGACTTCTTGAAGGGAAAGATGTAACTCTGTGAGATCAATTAACAGAACACAGAGCAGTTTCTCAGAAAGCTTCTTTCCAGTTTTCATCGGAAGATATTTCCTTTTTCACCATAGCCCTCTATGGGCTTCTAAACATCCCTTTTCCAATTCCACAAGAACAGCCTTAGCGAAAGGCTTCTTGAAGGGAAAGATGTAACTCTGTGAGATGAATTAACAGAACACAGAGCAGTTTCTCAGAAAGCTTCTTTCCAGTTTTGAACGGAAGATATTTCTTTTTTCACCATAGCCCTCTATGGGCTTACAAATATCCCTTTGCCAATTCCACAAGAACAGCCTTAGCGAAAGTCTTCTTGAAGGAAAAGATGTAACTCTGTGAGATGAATTAAGAGAACACAGAGCAGTTTCTCAGAAAGCTTCATTCCAGTTTTGAACGGAAGATATTTCCTTTTTCACCATAGCCCTCTATGGGCTTCCAAATATCCCTTTGCCAATTCCACAAGAACAGCCTTAGCGAAAGGCTTCTTGAAGGGAAAGACGTAACTCTGTGAGATGAATTAACAGAACACAGAGCAGCTTCTCAGAAAGCTTCTTTCCAGTTTTGAGCGGAAGATATTTCCTTTTTCACCATAGCCCTCTATGGGCTTCCAAATATCCCTTTGCCAATTCCACAAGAACAGCCTTAGCGAAAGGCTTCTTGAAGGGAAAGATGTAACTCTGTGAGATGAATCAACGGAACACAGAGCAGTTTCTCAGAAAGCTTCTTTCCAGTTTTGAACGGAAGATATTTCCTTTTTCACCATAGCCCTCTGTGGGCTTCCAAATATCCCTTTGCCAATTCCACAAGAACAGCCTTAGCGAAAGGCTTCTTGAAGGGAAAGATGTAACTATGTGAGATGAATTAATAGAACACAGAGCAGTTTCTCAGAAAGCTTCTTTCCAGTTTTGAACGGAAGATATTTCCTTTTTCACCATAGCCCTCTATGGGCTTCCAAATATCCCTTTACCAATTCCACAAGTACAGCCTTAGCGAAAGGCTTCTTGAAGGGAAAGATGTAACTCTGTGAGATGAATTAACAGAACACAGAGCAGTTTCTCAGAAAGCTTCTTTCCAGTTTTGAACGGAATATATTTCCTTTTTCACCATAGCCCTCTATGGGCTTCCAAATATCCCTTTGCCAATTCCACAAGAACAGCCTTAGCGAAAGACTTCTTGAAGGGAAAGATGTAACTCTGTGAGATGAATTAACAGAACACAGAGCAGTTTCTCAGAAAGCTTCTTTCCAGTTTTGAACGGAAGATATTTCCTTTTTCACCATAGCGCTCTATGGGCTTCTAAACATCCCTTTTCCAATTCCACAAGAACAGCCTTAGCGAAAGGCATCTTGAAGGGAAAGATGTAACTCTGTGAGATGAATTAACAGAACACAGAGCAGTTTCTCAGAAAGCTTCTTTCCAGTTTTGAACGGAAGATATTTCCTTTTTCAACATAGCCCTCTATGGGCTTCCAAATATCCCTTTGCCAATTCCACAAGCACAGCCTTAGCGAAAGGCTTCTTGAAGGGAAAGATGTAACTCTGTGAGATGAATTAACAGAACACAGAGCAGTTTCTCAGAAAGCTTGTTTCCAGTTTTGAACGGAAAATATTTCCTTTTTCACCATAGCCCTCTATGGGCTTCCAAATATCCTTTTACCAATTCCACAAGAACAGCCTTAGCGAAAGGCTTCTTGAAGGGAAAGATGTAACTCTGTGAGATGAATTAACAGAACACAGAGCAGTTTCTCAGAAAGCCTCTTTCCTGTTTTGAACGGAATATATTTCCTTTTTCACCATAGCCCTCTATGGGCTTCCAAATATCCCTTTGCCAATTCCACAAGAACAGCCTTAGCGAAAGACTTCTTGAAGGGAAAGATGTAACTCTGTGAGATGAATTAACAGAACACAGAGCAGTTTCTCAGAAAGCTTCTTTCCAGTTTTCAACGGAAGATATTTCCTTTTTCACCATAGCGCTCTATGGGCTTCTAAACATCCCTTTTCCAATTCCACAAGAACAGCCTTAGCGAAAGGCTTCTTGAAGGGAAAGATGTAACTCTGTGAGATGAATTAACAGAACACAGAGCAGTTTCTCAGAAAGCTTCTTTCCAGTTTTGAACGGAAGATATTTCCTTTTTCAACATAGCCCCCTATGGGCTTCCAAATATCCCTTTGCCAATTCCACAAGAACAGCCTTAGCGAAAGGCTTCTTGAAGGGAAAGATGTAACTCTGTGAGATGAATCAACAGAACACAGAGCAGTTTCTCAGAAAGCTTCTTTCCAATTTTGAACGGAAGATATTTCCTTTTTCACCATAGCCCTCTATGGGCTTCTAAACATCCCTTTTCCAATTCCACAAGAACAGCCTTAGCGAAAGGCTTCTTGACGGGAAAGATGTAACTCTGTGAGATGAATTAACAGAACACAGAGCAGTTTCTCAGGAAGCTCCTTTCCAGTTTTGAACGGAAGATATTTCCTTTTTCACCATAGCACTCTATGGGCTTCCAAATATCCCTTTGCCAATTCCACAAGAACAGCCTTAGCGAAAGGCTTCTTGAAGGGAAAGATGTAACTCTGTGAGATGAATCAAGGGAACACAGAGCAGTTTCTCAGAAAGCTTCTTTCCAGTTTTGAACGGAAGATATTTCCTTTTTCACCGTAGCCCTCTGTGGGCTTCCAAATATCCCTTTGCCAATTACACAAGAACAGCCTTAGCGAAAGGCTTCTTGAAGGGAAAGATGTAACTATGTGAGATGAATTAACAGAACACAGAGCAGTTTCTCAGAAAGCTTCTTTCCAGTTTTGAACGGAAGATATTTCGTTTTTCACCATAGCCCTCTATGGTCTTCCAAATATCCCTTTGCCAATTCCACAAGAACAGCCTTAGCGAAAGACTTCTTGAAGGGAAAGATGTAACTCTGTGAGATGAATTAACAGAACACAGAGCAGTTTCTCAGAAAGCTTCTTTCCAGTTTTCATCGGAAGATATTTCCTTTTTCACCATAGCGCTCTATGGGCTTCTAAACATCCCTTTTCCAATTCCACAAGAACAGCCTTAGCGAAAGGCATCTTGAAGGGAAAGATGTAACTCTGTGAGATGAATTAACAGAACACAGAGCAGTTTCTCAGAAAGCTTCTTTCCACTTTTGAACGGAATTTATTTCCTTTTTCACCATAGCCCTCTATGGGCTTCCAAATATCCCTTTGCCAATTCTACAAGAACAGCCTTAGCGAAAGGCTTCTTGAAGGGAAAGATGTAACTCTGTGAGATGAATTAACAGAACACAGAGCAGTTTCTCAGAAAGCTTCTTTCCAGTTTTAAACGGAAGATATTTCCTTTTTCACCATAGCCCTCTATGGGCTTCCAAATATCCCTTTGCCAATTCCACAAGAACAGCCTTAGCGAAAGGCTTCTTGAAGGGAAAGATGTAACTCTGTGAGATGAATTAACAGAGCACAGAGCAGTTTCTCAGAAAGCTTCTTTCCAGTTTTGAACGGAAGATATTTCCTTTTTCACCATAGCCCTCTATGGGCTTTCAAATATCCCTTTGCCAATTCCACAAGAACAGCCTTAGCGAAAGGCTTCTTGAAGGGAAACATGTAACTCTGTGAGATGAATTAACAGAAAATAGAACTGTTTCTCAGAAAGTTTCTTTCCAGTTTTGAACGGAAGATATTTCCTTTTTCACCATAGCCCTCTATGGGCTTCCAAATATCCCTTTGCCAATTCCACAAGAACAGCCTTAGCGAAAGGCTTCTTGAAGGGAAGGATGTAACTCTGTGAGATGAATTAACAGAACAAAGAGCAGTTTCTCAGAAAGCTTCTTTCCAGTTTTGAACGGAAGATATTTCCTTTTTCAACATAGCCCTCTATGGGCTTCCAAATATCCCTTTGCCAATTCCACAAGCACAGCCTTAGCGAAAGGCTTCTTGAAGGGAAAGATGTAACTCTGTGAGATGAATTAACAGAGCACAGAGCAGTTTCTCAGAAAGCTTGTTTCCAGTTTTGAACGGAAGATATTTCCTTTTTCACCATAGCCCTCTATGGGCTTCCAATTATCCTTTTACCAATTCCACAAGAACAGCCTTAGCGAAAGGCTTCTTAAAGGGAAAGATGTAACTCTGTGAGATGAATTAACAGAACACAGAGCAGTTTCTCAGAAAGCTTCTTTCCAGTTTTCAACGGAAGATATTTCCTTTTTCACCATAGCGCTCTATGGGCTTCTAAACATCCCTTTTCCAATTCCACAAGAACAGCCTTAGCGAAAGGCTTCTTGAAGGGAAAGATGTAACTCTGTGAGATGAATTAACAGAACACAGAGCAGTTTCTCAGAAAGCTTCTTTCCAGTTTTGAACGGAAGATATTTCCTTTTTCACCATAGCCCTCTATGGGCTTCCAAATATCCCTTTGCCAATTCCACAAGAACAGCCTTAGCGAAAGGCTTCTTGAAGGGAAAGATGTAACTCTGTGAGATGAATCAACAGAACACAGAGCAGTTTCTCAGAAAGCTTCTTTCCAGTTTTGAACGGAAGATATTTCCTTTTTCACCGTAGCCCTCTGTGGGCTTCCAAATATCCCTTTGCCAATTACACAAGAACAGCCTTAGTGAAAGGCTTCTTGAAGGGAAAGATGTAACTATGTGAGATGAATTAACAGAACACAGAGCAGTTTCTCAGAAAGCTTCTTTCCAGTTTTGAACGGAAGATATTTCGTTTTTCACCATAGCCCTCTATGGGCTTCCAAATATCCCTTTGCCAATTCCACAAGAACAGCCTTAGCGAAAGACTTCTTGAAGGGAAAGATGTAACTCTGTGAGATGAATTAACAGAACACAGAGCAGTTTCTCAGAAAGCTTCTTTCCAGTTTTCATCGGAAGATATTTCCTTTTTCACCATAGCGCTCTATGGGCTTCTAAACATCCCTTTTCCAATTCCACAAGAACAGCCTTAGCGAAAGGCATCTTGAAGGGAAAGATGTAACTCTGTGAGATGAATTAACAGAACACAGAGCAGTTTCTCAGAAAGCTTCTTTCCACTTTTGAACGGAATTTATTTCCTTTTTCACCATAGCCCTCTATGGGCTTCCAAATATCCCTTTGCCAATTCTACAAGAACAGCCTTAGCGAAAGGCTTCTTGAAGGGAAAGATGTAACTCTGTGAGATGAATTAACAGAACACAGAGCAGTTTCTCAGAAAGCTTCTTTCCAGTTTTAAACGGAAGATATTTCCTTTTTCACCATAGCCCTCTATGGGCTTCCAAATATCCCTTTGCCAATTCCACAAGAACAGCCTTAGCGAAAGGCTTCTTGAAGGGAAAGATGTAACTCTGTGAGATGAATTAACGGAGCACAGAGCAGTTTCTCAGAAAGCTTCTTTCCAGTTTTGAACGGAAGATATTTCCTTTTTCACCATAGCCCTCTATGGGCTTTCAAATATCCCTTTGCCAATTCCACAAGAACAGCCTTAGCGAAAGGCTTCTTGAAGGGAAACATGTAACTCTGTGAGATGAATTAACAGAAAATAGAACTGTTTCTCAGAAAGTTTCTTTCCAGTTTTGAACGGAAGATATTTCCTTTTTCACCATAGCCCTCTATGGGCTTCCAAATATCCCTTTGCCAATTCCACAAGAACAGCCTTAGCGAAAGGCTTCTTGAAGGGAAGGATGTAACTCTGTGAGATGAATTAACAGAACAAAGAGCAGTTTCTCAGAAAGCTTCTTTCCAGTTTTGAACGGAAGATATTTCCTTTTTCAACATAGCCCTCTATGGGCTTCCAAATATCCCTTTGCCAATTCCACAAGCACAGCCTTAGTGAAAGGCTTCTTGAAGGGAAAGATGTAACTCTGTGAGATGAATTAACAGAGCACAGAGCAGTTTCTCAGAAAGCTTGTTTCCAGTTTTGAACGGAAGATATTTCCTTTTTCACCATAGCCCTCTATGGGCTTCCAATTATCCTTTTACCAATTCCACAAGAACAGCCTTAGCGAAAGGCTTCTTAAAGGGAAAGATGTAACTCTGTGAGATGAATTAACAGAACACAGAGCAGTTTCTCAGAAAGCTTCTTTCCAGTTTTCAACGGAAGATATTTCCTTTTTCACCATAGCGCTCTATGGGCTTCTAAACATCCCTTTTCCAATTCCACAAGAACAGCCTTAGCGAAAGGCTTCTTGAAGGGAAAGATGTAACTCTATGAGATGAATTAACAGAACACAGAGCAGTTTCTCAGAAAGCTTCTTTCCAGTTTTGAACGGAAGATATTTCCTTTTTCACCATAGCCCTCTATGGGCTTCCAAATATCCCTTTGCCAATTCCACAAGAACAGCCTTAGCGAAAGGCTTCTTGAAGGGAAAGATGTAACTCTGTGAGATGAATCAACAGAACACAGAGCAGTTTCTCAGAAAGCTTCTTTCCAGTTTTGAACGGAAGATATTTCCTTTTTCACCGTAGCCCTCTGTGGGCTTCCAAATATCCCTTTGCCAATTACACAAGAACAGCCTTAGCGAAAGGCTTCTTGAAGGGAAAGATGTAACTCTGTGAGATGAATTAACAGAACACAGAGCAGTTTCTCAGAAAGCTTCTTTCCAGTTTTGAACGGAAGATATTTCGTTTTTCACCATAGCCCTCTATGGGCTTCCAAATATCCCTTTGCCAATTCCACAAGAACAGCCTTAGCGAAAGGCTTCTTGAAGGGAAAGATGTAACTCTGTGAGATGAATTAACAGAACACAGAGCAGTTTCTCAGAAAGCTTCTTTCCAGTTTTCATCGGAAGATATTTCCTTTTTCACCATAGCGCTCTATGGGCTTCTAAACATCCCTTTTCCAATTCCACAAGAACAGCCTTAGCGAAAGGCATCTTGAAGGGAAAGATGTAACTCTGTGAGATGAATTAACAGAACACAGAGCAGTTTCTCAGAAAGCTTCTTTCCACTTTTGAACGGAATTTATTTCCTTTTTCAACATAGCCCTCTATGGGCTTCCAAATATCCCTTTGCCAATTCTACAAGAACAGCCTTAGCGAAAGGCTTCTTGAAGGGAAAGATGTAACTCTGTGAGATGAATTAACAGAACACAGAGCAGTTTCTCAGAAAGCTTCTTTCCTCTTTTAAACGGAAGATATTTCCTTTTTCACCATAGCCCTCTATGGGCTTCCAAATATCCCTTTGCCAATTCCACAAGAACAGCCTTAGCGAAAGGCTTCTTGAAGGGAAAGATGTAACTCTGTGAGATGAATTAACAGAGCACAGAGCAGTTTCTCAGAAAGCTTCTTTCCAGTTTTGAACGGAAGATATTTCCTTTTTCACCATAGCCCTCTATGGGCTTTCAAATATCCCTTTGCCAATTCCACAAGAACAGCCTTAGCGAAAGGCTTCTTGAAGGGAAACATGTAACTCTGTGAGATGAATTAACAGAAAATAGAACTGTTTCTCAGAAAGTTTCTTTCCAGTTTTGAACGGAAGATATTTCCTTTTTCACCATAGCCCTCTATGGGCTTCCAAATATCCCTTTGCCAATTCCACAAGAACAGCCTTAGCGAAAGGCTTCTTGAAGGGAAGGATGTAACTCTGTGAGATGAATTAACAGAACAAAGAGCAGTTTCTCAGAAAGCTTCTTTCCAGTTTTGAACGGAAGATATTTCCTTTTTCAACATAGCCCTCTATGGGCTTCCAAATATCCCTTTGCCAATTCCACAAGCACAGCCTTAGTGAAAGGCTTCTTGAAGGGAAAGATGTAACTCTGTGAGATGAATTAACAGAGCACAGAGCAGTTTCTCAGAAAGCTTGTTTCCAGTTTTGAACGGAAGATATTTCCTTTTTCACCATAGCCCTCTATGGGCTTCCAATTATCCTTTTACCAATTCCACAAGAACAGCCTTAGCGAAAGGCTTCTTAAAGGGAAAGATGTAACTCTGTGAGATGAATTAACAGAACACAGAGCAGTTTCTCAGAAAGCCTCTTTCTAGTTTTGAACGGAATATATTTCCTTTTTCACCATAGCCCTCTATGGGCTTCCAAATATCCCTTTGCCAATTCCACAAGAACAGCCTTAGTGAAAGACTTCTTGAAGGGCAAGATGTAACTCTGTGAGATGAATTAACAGAACACAGAGCAGTTTCTCAGAAAGCTTCTTTCCAGTTTTCAACGGAAGATATTTCCTTTTTCACCATAGCGCTCTATGGGCTTCTAAACATCCCTTTTCCAATTCCACAAGAACAGCCTTAGCGAAAGGCTTCTTGAAGGGAAAGATGTAACTCTGTGAGATGAATTAACAGAACACAGAGCAGTTTCTCAGAAAGCTTCTTTCCAGTTTTGAACGGAAGATATTTCCTTTTTCACCATAGCCCTCTATGGGCTTCCAAATATCCCTTTGCCAATTCCACAAGAACAGCCTTAGCGAAAGGCTTCTTGAAGGGAAAGATGTAACTCTGTGAGATGAATCAACAGAACACAGAGCAGTTTCTCAGAAAGCTTCTTTCCAGTTTTGAACGGAAGATATTTCCTTTTTCACCGTAGCCCTCTATGGGCTTCCAAATATTACTTTGCCAATTCCACAAGAACAGCCTTAGCGAAAGGCATCTTGAAGGGAAAGATGTAACTCTGTGAGATGAATTAACAGAACACAGAGCAGTTTCTGAGAAAGCTTCTTTCCACTTTTGAACGGAATTAATTTCCTTTTTCACCATAGCCCTCTATGGGCTTCCAAATATCCCTTTGCCAATTCTACAAGAACAGCCTTAGCGAAAGGCTTCTTGAAGGGAAAGATGTAACTCTGTGAGATGAATTAACAGAACACAGAGCAGTTTCTCAGAAAGCTTCTTTCCAGTTTTAAACGGAAGATATTTCCTTTTTCACCATAGCCCTCTATGGGATTCCAAATATCCCTTTGCCAATTCCACAAGAACAGCCTTAGCGAAAGGCTTCTTGAAGGGAAACATGTAACTCTGTGAGATGAATTAACAGAAAATAGAAAAGTTTCTCAGAAAGCTTCTTTCCAGTTTTGAACGGAAGATATTTCCTTTTTCACCATAGCCCTCTATGGGCTTCCAAATATCCCTTTGCCAATTCCACAAGAACAGCCTTAGCGAAAGGCTTCTTGAAGGGGAGGATGTAACTCTGTGAGATGAATTAACAGAACAAAGAGCAGTTTCTCAGAAAGCTTCTTTCCAGTTTTGAACGGAAGATATTTCCTTTTTCAACATAGCCCTCTATGGGCTTCCAAATATCCCTTTGCCAATTCCACAAGCACAGCCTTAGCGAAAGGCTTCTTGAAGGGAAAGATGTAACTCTGTGAGATGAATAAACAGAACACAGAGCAGTTTCTCAGAAAGCTTGTTTCCAGTTTTGAACGGAAGATATTTCCTTTTTCACCATAGCCCTCTATGGGCTTCCAAATATCCCTTTACCAATTCCACAAGAACAGCCTTAGCGAAAGGCTTCTTGAAGGGACAGATGTAACTCTGTGAGATGAATTAACAGAACACAGAGCAGTTTCTCAGAAAGCCTCTTTCCAGTTTTGAACGGAATATATTTCCTTTTTCACCATAGCCCTCTATGGGCTTCCAAATATCCCTTTGCCAATTCCACAAGAACAGCCTTAGCGAAAGACTTCTTGAAGGGAAAGATGTAACTCTGTGAGATGAATTAACAGAACACAGAGCAGTTTCTCAGAAAGCTTCTTTCCAGTATTGAACGGAAGATATTTCCTTTTTCACCATAGCGCTCTATGGGCTTCCAAATATCCCTTTGCCAATTCCACAAGAACAGCCTTAGCGAAAGGCTTCTTGAAGGGAAAGATGTAACTCTGTGAGATGAATCAACAGAACACAGAGCAGTTTCTCAGAAAGCTTCTTTCCAGTTTTGAACGGAAGATATTTCCTTTTTCACCATAGCCCTCTGTGGGCTTCCAAATATCCCTTTGCCAATTCCACAAGAACAGCCTTAGCGAAAGGCTTCTTGAAGGGAAAGATGTAACTATGTGAGATGAATTAACAGAACACAGAGCAGTTTCTCAGAAAGCTTCTTTCCAGTTTTGAACGGAAGATATTTCCTTTTTCACCATAGCCCTCTATGGGCTTCCAAATATCCCTTTACCAATTCCACAAGAACAGCCTTAACGAAAGGCTTCTTGAAGGGAAAGATGTAACTCTGTGAGATGAATTAACAGAACACAGAGCAGTTTCTCAGAAAGCTTCTTTCCAGTTTTGAACGGAAGATAATTCCTTTTTCACCATAGCCCTCTATGGGCTTCCAAATATCCCTTTGCCAATTCCACAAGAACAGCCTTAGCGAAAGACTTCTTGAAGGGAAAGATGTAACTCTGTGAGATCAATTAACAGAACACAGAGCAGTTTCTCAGAAAGCTTCTTTCCAGTTTTCATCGGAAGATATTTCCTTTTTCACCATAGCCCTCTATGGGCTTCTAAACATCCCTTTTCCAATTCCACAAGAACAGCCTTAGCGAAAGGCTTCTTGAAGGGAAAGATGTAACTCTGTGAGATGAATTAACAGAACACAGAGCAGTTTCTCAGAAAGCTTCTTTCCAGTTTTGAACGGAAGATATTTCTTTTTTCACCATAGCCCTCTATGGGCTTACAAATATCCCTTTGCCAATTCCACAAGAACAGCCTTAGCGAAAGTCTTCTTGAAGGAAAAGATGTAACTCTGTGAGATGAATTAAGAGAACACAGAGCAGTTTCTCAGAAAGCTTCATTCCAGTTTTGAACGGAAGATATTTCCTTTTTCACCATAGCCCTCTATGGGCTTCCAAATATCCCTTTGCCAATTCCACAAGAACAGCCTTAGCGAAAGGCTTCTTGAAGGGAAAGACGTAACTCTGTGAGATGAATTAACAGAACACAGAGCAGCTTCTCAGAAAGCTTCTTTCCAGTTTTGAGCGGAAGAGATTTCCTTTTTCACCATAGCCCTCTATGGGCTTCCAAATATCCCTTTGCCAATTCCACAAGAACAGCCTTAGCGAAAGGCTTCTTGAAGGGAAAGATGTAACTCTGTGAGATGAATCAACGGAACACAGAGCAGTTTCTCAGAAAGCTTCTTTCCAGTTTTGAACGGAAGATATTTCCTTTTTCACCATAGCCCTCTGTGGGCTTCCAAATATCCCTTTGCCAATTCCACAAGAACAGCCTTAGCGAAAGGCTTCTTGAAGGGAAAGATGTAACTATGTGAGATGAATTAATAGAACACAGAGCAGTTTCTCAGAAAGCTTCTTTCCAGTTTTGAACGGAAGATATTTCCTTTTTCACCATAGCCCTCTATGGGCTTCCAAATATCCCTTTACCAATTCCACAAGTACAGCCTTAGCGAAAGGCTTCTTGAAGGGAAAGATGTAACTCTGTGAGATGAATTAACAGAACACAGAGCAGTTTCTCAGAAAGCTTCTTTCCAGTTTTGAACGGAATATATTTCCTTTTTCACCATAGCCCTCTATGGGCTTCCAAATATCCCTTTGCCAATTCCACAAGAACAGCCTTAGCGAAAGACTTCTTGAAGGGAAAGATGTAACTCTGTGAGATGAATTAACAGAACACAGAGCAGTTTCTCAGAAAGCTTCTTTCCAGTTTTGAACGGAAGATATTTCCTTTTTCACCATAGCGCTCTATGGGCTTCTAAACATCCCTTTTCCAATTCCACAAGAACAGCCTTAGCGAAAGGCATCTTGAAGGGAAAGATGTAACTCTGTGAGATGAATTAACAGAACACAGAGCAGTTTCTCAGAAAGCTTCTTTCCAGTTTTGAACGGAAGATATTTCCTTTTTCAACATAGCCCTCTATGGGCTTCCAAATATCCCTTTGCCAATTCCACAAGCACAGCCTTAGCGAAAGGCTTCTTGAAGGGAAAGATGTAACTCTGTGAGATGAATTAACAGAACACAGAGCAGTTTCTCAGAAAGCTTGTTTCCAGTTTTGAACGGAAAATATTTCCTTTTTCACCATAGCCCTCTATGGGCTTCCAAATATCCTTTTACCAATTCCACAAGAACAGCCTTAGCGAAAGGCTTCTTGAAGGGAAAGATGTAACTCTGTGAGATGAATTAACAGAACACAGAGCAGTTTCTCAGAAAGCCTCTTTCCTGTTTTGAACGGAATATATTTCCTTTTTCACCATAGCCCTCTATGGGCTTCCAAATATCCCTTTGCCAATTCCACAAGAACAGCCTTAGCGAAAGACTTCTTGAAGGGAAAGATGTAACTCTGTGAGATGAATTAACAGAACACAGAGCAGTTTCTCAGAAAGCTTCTTTCCAGTTTTCAACGGAAGATATTTCCTTTTTCACCATAGCGCTCTATGGGCTTCTAAACATCCCTTTTCCAATTCCACAAGAACAGCCTTAGCGAAAGGCTTCTTGAAGGGAAAGATGTAACTCTGTGAGATGAATTAACAGAACACAGAGCAGTTTCTCAGAAAGCTTCTTTCCAGTTTTGAACGGAAGATATTTCCTTTTTCACCATAGCCCTCTATGGGCTTCCAAATATCCCTTTGCCAATTCCAGAGGAACAGCCTTAGCGAAAGGCTTCTTGAAGGGAAAGATGTAACTCTGTGAGATGAATCAACAGAACACAGAGCAGTTTCTCAGAAAGCTTCTTTCCAGTTTTGAACGGAAGATATTTCCTTTTTCACCATAGCGCTTTATGGGCTTCTAAACATCACTTTTCCAATTCCACAAGAACAGCCTTAGCGAAAGGCATCTTGAAGGGAAAGATGTAACTCTGTGAGATGAATTAACAGAACACAGAGCAGTTTCTCAGAAAGCTTCTTTCCACTTTTGAACGGAATTTATTTCCTTTTTCACCATAGCCCTCTAAGGGCTTCCAAATATCCCTTTGCCAATTCTTCAAGAACAGCCTTAGCGAAAGGCTTCTTGAAGGGAAAGATGTAACTCTGTGAGATGAATTAACAGAACACAGAGCAGTTTCTCAGAAAGCTTCTTTCCAGTTTTAAACGGAAGATATTTCCTTTTTCACCATAGCCCTCTATGGGCTTCCAAATATCCCTTTGCCAATTACACAAGAACAGCCTTAGCGAAAGGCTTCTTGAAGGGAAAGATGTAACTCTGTGAGATGAATTAACAGAGCACAGAGCAGTTTCTCAGAAAGCTTCTTTCCAGTTTTGAACGGAAGATATTTCCTTTTTCACCATAGCCCTCTATGGGCTTTCAAATATCCCTTTGCCAATTCCACAAGAACAGCCTTAGCGAAAGGCTTCTTGAAGGGAAACATGTAACTCTGTGAGATGAATTAACAGAAAATAGAACAGTTTCTCAGAAAGCCTCTATCCAGTTTTGAACGGAAGATATTTCCTTTTTCACCATAGCCCTCTATGGGCTTCCAAATATCCCTTTGCCAATTCCACAAGAACAGCCTTAGCGAAAGGCTTCTTGAAGGGAAAGATGTAACTCTGTGAGATGAATTAACAGAACACAGAGCAGTTTCTCAGAAAGCTTCTTTCCAGTTTTGAACGGAAGATATTTCCTTTTTCACCATAGCCCTCTATGGGCTTCCAAATATCCCTTTGCCAATTCCACAAGAACAGCCTTAGCGAAAGGCTTCTTGAAGGGAAAGATGTAACTCTGTGAGATGAATCAAGGGAACACAGAGCAGTTTCTCAGAAAGCTTCTTTCCAGTTTTGAACGGAAGATATTTCCTTTTTCACCGTAGCCCTCTGTGGGCTTCCAAATATCCCTTTGCCAATTACACAAGAACAGCCTTAGCGAAAGGCTTCTTGAAGGGAAAGATGTAACTATGTGAGATGAATTAACAGAACACAGAGCAGTTTCTCAGAAAGCTTCTTTCCAGTTTTGAACGGAAGATATTTCGTTTTTCACCATAGACATCTATGGGCTTCCAAATATCCCTTTGCCAATTCCACAAGAACAGCCTTAGCGAAAGACTTCTTGAAGGGAAAGATGTAACTCTGTGAGATGAATTAACAGAACACAGAGCAGTTTCTCAGAAAGCTTCTTTCCAGTTTTCATCGGAAGATATTTCCTTTTTCACCATAGCGCTCTATGGGCTTCTAAACATCCCTTTTCCAATTCCACAAGAACAGCCTTAGCGAAAGGCATCTTGAAGGGAAAGATGTAACTCTGTGAGATGAATTAACAGAACACAGAGCAGTTTCTCAGAAAGCTTCTTTCCACTTTTGAACGGAATTTATTTCCTTTTTCACCATAGCCCTCTATGGGCTTCCAAATATCCCTTTGCCAATTCTACAAGAACAGCCTTAGCGAAAGGCTTCTTGAAGGGAAAGATGTAACTCTGTGAGATGAATTAACAGAACACAGAGCAGTTTCTCAGAAAGCTTCTTTCCAGTTTTAAACGGAAGATATTTCCTTTTTCACCATAGCCCTCTATGGGCTTCCAAATATCCCTTTGCCAATTCCACAAGAACAGCCTTAGCGAAAGGCTTCTTGAAGGGAAAGATGTAACTCTGTGAGATGAATCAACAGAACACAGAGCAGTTTCTCAGAAAGCTTCTTTCCAGTTTTGAACGGAAGATATTTCCTTTTTCACCGTAGCCCTCTATGGGCTTCCAAATATTACTTTGCCAATTCCACAAGAACAGCCTTAGCGAAAGGCATCTTGAAGGGAAAGATGTAACTCTGTGAGATGAATTAACAGAACACAGAGCAGTTTCTCAGAAAGCTTCTTTCCACTTTTGAACGGAATTAATTTCCTTTTTCACCATAGCCCTCTATGGGCTTCCAAATATCCCTTTGCCAATTCTACAAGAACAGCCTTAGCGAAAGGCTTCTTGAAGGGAAAGATGTAACTCTGTGAGATGAATTAACAGAACACAGAGCAGTTTCTCAGAAAGCTTCTTTCCAGTTTTAAACGGAAGATATTTCCTTTTTCACCATAGCCCTCTATGGGATTCCAAATATCCCTTTGCCAATTCCACAAGAACAGCCTTAGCGAAAGGCTTCTTGAAGGGAAACATGTAACTCTGTGAGATGAATTAACAGAAAATAGAAAAGTTTCTCAGAAAGCTTCTTTCCAGTTTTGAACGGAAGATATTTCCTTTTTCACCATAGCCCTCTATGGGCTTCCAAATATCCCTTTGCCAATTCCACAAGAACAGCCTTAGCGAAAGGCTTCTTGAAGGGAAGGATGTAACTCTGTTAGATGAATTAACAGAACAAAGAGCAGTTTCTCAGAAAGCTTCTTTCCAGTTTTGAACGGAAGATATTTCCTTTTTCAACATAGCCCTCTATGGGCTTCCAAATATCCCTTGCCAATTCCACAAGCACAGCCTTAGCGAAAGACTTCTTGAAGGGAAAGATGTAACTCTGTGAGATGAATTAACAGAACACAGAGCAGTTTCTCAGAAAGCTTCTTTCCAGTTTTCAACGGAAGATATTTCCTTTTTCACCATAGCGCTCTATGGGCTTCTGAACATTCCTTTTCCAATTCCACAAGAACAGCCTTAGCGAAAGGCTTCTTGAAGGGAAAGATGTAACTCTGTGAGATGAATTAACAGAACACAGAGCAGTTTCTCAGAAAGCTTCTTTCCAGTTTTGAACGGAAGGTATTTCCTTTTTCACCATTGCCCTCTATGGGCTTCCAAATATCCCTTTGCCAATTCCACAAGAACAGTCTTAGCGAAAGGCTTCTTGAAGGGAAAGATGTAACTCTGTGAGATGAATCAACAGAACACAGAGCAGTTTCTCAGAAAGCTTCTTTCCAGTTTTGAACGGAAGATATTTCCTTTTTCACCATAGCCCTCTGTGGGCTTCCAAATATCCCTTTGCCAATTCCACAAGAACAGCCTTAGCGAAAGGCTTCTTGAAGGAAAAGATGTAACTCTGTGAGATGAATTAACAGAACACAGAGCAGTTTCTCAGAAAGCTTCTTTCCAGTTTTGAACGGAAGATATTCCCTTTTTCACCATAGCACTCTATGGGCTTACAAATATCCCTTTGCCAATTCCACAAGAACAGTCTTAGTGAAAGACTTCTTGAAGGGAAAGATGTAACTCTGTGAGATGAATTAACAGAAAACAGAGCAGTTTCTCAGAAAGCTTCTTTCCAGTTTTGAACGGAAGATATTTCCTTTTTCACCATAGCCCTCTATGGGCTACCAAATATTCCTTTGCCAATTCCACAAGAACAGCCTTAGCGAAAGGCTTCTTGAAGGGAAAGATGTAACTCTGTGAGATGAATTAATAGAACACAGAGCAGTTTCTCAGAAAGCTTCTTTCCAGTATTGAACGGAAGATATTTCCTTTTTCACCATAGCCCTCTATGGGCTTCCAAATATCCCTTTGCCAATTCCACAAGAACAGCCTTAGCGAAAGGCTTCTTGAAGGGAAAGATGTAACTCTGTGAGATGAATCAACAGAACACAGAGCAGTTTCTCAGAAAGCTTCTTTCCAGTTTTGAACGGAAGATATTTCCTTTTTCACCATAGCCCTCTGTGGGCTTCCAAATATCCCTTTGCCAATTCCACAAGAACAGCCTTAGCGAAAGGCTTCTTGAAGGGAAAGATGTAACTATGTGAGATGAATTAACAGAACACAGAGCAGTTTCTCAGAAAGCTTCTTTCCAGTTTTGAACGGAAGATATTTCCTTTTTCACCATAGCCCTCTGTGGGCTTCCAAATATCCCTTTGCCAATTCCACAAGAACAGCCTTAGTGAAAGACTTCTTGAAGGGCAAGATGTAACTCTGTGAGATGAATTAACAGAACACAGAGCAGTTTCTCAGAAAGCTTCTTTCCAGTTTTCAACGGAAGATATTTCCTTTTTCACCATAGCGCTCTATGGGCTTCTAAACATCCCTTTTCCAATTCCACAAGAACAGCCTTAGCGAAAGGCTTCTTGAAGGGAAAGATGTAACTCTGTGAGATGAATTAACAGAACACAGAGCAGTTTCTCAGAAAGCTTCTTTCCAGTTTTGAACGGAAGATATTTCCTTTTTCACCATAGCCCTCTATGGGCTTCCAAATATCCCTTTGCCAATTCCACAAGAACAGCCTTAGCGAAAGGCTTCTTGAAGGGAAAGATGTAACTCTGTGAGATGAATCAACAGAACACAGAGCAGTTTCTCAGAAAGCTTCTTTCCAGTTTTGAACGGAAGATATTTCCTTTTTCACCGTAGCCCTCTATGGGCTTCCAAATATTACTTTGCCAATTCCACAAGAACAGCCTTAGCGAAAGGCATCTTGAAGGGAAAGATGTAACTCTGTGAGATGAATTAACAGAACACAGAGCAGTTTCTGAGAAAGCTTCTTTCCACTTTTGAACGGAATTAATTTCCTTTTTCACCATAGCCCTCTATGGGCTTCCAAATATCCCTTTGCCAATTCTACAAGAACAGCCTTAGCGAAAGGCTTCTTGAAGGGAAAGATGTAACTCTGTGAGATGAATTAACAGAACACAGAGCAGTTTCTCAGAAAGCTTCTTTCCAGTTTTAAACGGAAGATATTTCCTTTTTCACCATAGCCCTCTATGGGATTCCAAATATCCCTTTGCCAATTCCACAAGAACAGCCTTAGCGAAAGGCTTCTTGAAGGGAAACATGTAACTCTGTGAGATGAATTAACAGAAAATAGAAAAGTTTCTCAGAAAGCTTCTTTCCAGTTTTGAACGGAAGATATTTCCTTTTTCACCATAGCCCTCTATGGGCTTCCAAATATCCCTTTGCCAATTCCACAAGAACAGCCTTAGCGAAAGGCTTCTTGAAGGGGAGGATGTAACTCTGTGAGATGAATTAACAGAACAAAGAGCAGTTTCTCAGAAAGCTTCTTTCCAGTTTTGAACGGAAGATATTTCCTTTTTCAACATAGCCCTCTATGGGCTTCCAAATATCCCTTTGCCAATTCCACAAGCACAGCCTTAGCGAAAGGCTTCTTGAAGGGAAAGATGTAACTCTGTGAGATGAATAAACAGAACACAGAGCAGTTTCTCAGAAAGCTTGTTTCCAGTTTTGAACGGAAGATATTTCCTTTTTCACCATAGCCCTCTATGGGCTTCCAAATATCCCTTTACCAATTCCACAAGAACAGCCTTAGCGAAAGGCTTCTTGAAGGGAAAGATGTAACTCTGTGAGATGAATTAACAGAACACAGAGCAGTTTCTCAGAAAGCCTCTTTCCAGTTTTGAACGGAATATATTTCCTTTTTCACCATAGCCCTCTATGGGCTTCCAAATATCCCTTTGCCAATTCCACAAGAACAGCCTTAGCGAAAGACTTCTTGAAGGGAAAGATGTAACTCTGTGAGATGAATTAACAGAACACAGAGCAGTTTCTCAGAAAGCTTCTTTCCAGTATGGAACGGAAGATATTTCCTTTTTCACCATAGCGCTCTATGGGCTTCCAAATATCCCTTTGCCAATTCCACAAGAACAGCCTTAGCGAAAGGCTTCTTGAAGGGAAAGATGTAACTCTGTGAGATGAATCAACAGAACACAGAGCAGTTTCTCAGAAAGCTTCTTTCCAGTTTTGAACGGAAGATATTTCCTTTTTCACCATAGCCCTCTGTGGGCTTCCAAATATCCCTTTGCCAATTCCACAAGAACAGCCTTAGCGAAAGGCTTCTTGAAGGGAAAGATGTAACTATGTGAGATGAATTAACAGAACACAGAGCAGTTTCTCAGAAAGCTTCTTTCCAGTTTTGAACGGAAGATATTTCCTTTTTCACCATAGCCCTCTATGGGCTTCCAAATATCCCTTTACCAATTCCACAAGAACAGCCTTAACGAAAGGCTTCTTGAAGGGAAAGATGTAACTCTGTGAGATGAATTAACAGAACACAGAGCAGTTTCTCAGAAAGCTTCTTTCCAGTTTTGAACGGAAGATAATTCCTTTTTCACCATAGCCCTCTATGGGCTTCCAAATATCCCTTTGCCAATTCCACAAGAACAGCCTTAGCGAAAGGCTTCTTGAAGGGAAAGATGTAACTCTGTGAGATCAATTAACAGAACACAGAGCAGTTTCTCAGAAAGCTTCTTTCCAGTTTTCATCGGAAGATATTTCCTTTTTCACCATAGCCCTCTATGGGCTTCTAAACATCCCTTTTCCAATTCCACAAGAACAGCCTTAGCGAAAGGCTTCTTGAAGGGAAAGATGTAACTCTGTGAGATGAATTAACAGAACACAGAGCAGTTTCTCAGAAAGCTTCTTTCCAGTTTTGAACGGAAGATATTTCTTTTTTCACCATAGCCCTCTATGGGCTTACAAATATCCCTTTGCCAATTCCACAAGAACAGCCTTAGCGAAAGTCTTCTTGAAGGAAAAGATGTAACTCTGTGAGATGAATTAAGAGAACACAGAGCAGTTTCTCAGAAAGCTTCATTCCAGTTTTGAACGGAAGATATTTCCTTTTTCACCATAGCCCTCTATGGGCTTCCAAATATCCCTTTGCCAATTCCACAAGAACAGCCTTAGCGAAAGGCTTCTTGAAGGGAAAGACGTAACTCTGTGAGATGAATTAACAGAACACAGAGCAGCTTCTCAGAAAGCTTCTTTCCAGTTTTGAGCGGAAGATATTTCCTTTTTCACCATAGCCCTCTATGGGCTTCCAAATATCCCTTTGCCAATTCCACAAGAACAGCCTTAGCGAAAGGCTTCTTGAAGGGAAAGATGTAACTCTGTGAGATGAATCAACGGAACACAGAGCAGTTTCTCAGAAAGCTTCTTTCCAGTTTTGAACGGAAGATATTTCCTTTTTCACCATAGCCCTCTGTGGGCTTCCAAATATCCCTTTGCCAATTCCACAAGAACAGCCTTAGCGAAAGGCTTCTTGAAGGGAAAGATGTAACTATGTGAGATGAATTAATAGAACACAGAGCAGTTTCTCAGAAAGCTTCTTTCCAGTTTTGAACGGAAGATATTTCCTTTTTCACCATAGCCCTCTATGGGCTTCCAAATATCCCTTTACCAATTCCACAAGTACAGCCTTAGCGAAAGGCTTCTTGAAGGGAAAGATGTAACTCTGTGAGATGAATTAACAGAACACAGAGCAGTTTCTCAGAAAGCTTCTTTCCAGTTTTGAACGGAATATATTTCCTTTTTCACCATAGCCCTCTATGGGCTTCCAAATATCCCTTTGCCAATTCCACAAGAACAGCCTTAGCGAAAGACTTCTTGAAGGGAAAGATGTAACTCTGTGAGATGAATTAACAGAACACAGAGCAGTTTCTCAGAAAGCTTCTTTCCAGTTTTGAACGGAAGATATTTCCTTTTTCACCATAGCGCTCTATGGGCTTCTAAACATCCCTTTTCCAATTCCACAAGAACAGCCTTAGCGAAAGGCATCTTGAAGGGAAAGATGTAACTCTGTGAGATGAATTAACAGAACACAGAGCAGTTTCTCAGAAAGCTTCTTTCCAGTTTTGAACGGAAGATATTTCCTTTTTCAACATAGCCCTCTATGGGCTTCCAAATATCCCTTTGCCAATTCCACAAGCACAGCCTTAGCGAAAGGCTTCTTGAAGGGAAAGATGTAACTCTGTGAGATGAATTAACAGAACACAGAGCAGTTTCTCAGAAAGCTTGTTTCCAGTTTTGAACGGAAAATATTTCCTTTTTCACCATAGCCCTCTATGGGCTTCCAAATATCGTTTTACCAATTCCACAAGAACAGCCTTAGCGAAAGGCTTCTTGAAGGGAAAGATGTAACTCTGTGAGATGAATTAACAGAACACAGAGCAGTTTCTCAGAAAGCCTCTTTCCTGTTTTGAACGGAATATATTTCCTTTTTCACCATAGCCCTCTATGGGCTTCCAAATATCCCTTTGCCAATTCCACAAGAACAGCCTTAGCGAAAGACTTCTTGAAGGGAAAGATGTAACTCTGTGAGATGAATTAACAGAACACAGAGCAGTTTCTCAGAAAGCTTCTTTCCAGTTTTCAACGGAAGATATTTCCTTTTTCACCATAGCGCTCTATGGGCTTCTAAACATCCCTTTTCCAATTCCACAAGAACAGCCTTAGCGAAAGGCTTCTTGAAGGGAAAGATGTAACTCTGTGAGATGAATTAACAGAACACAGAGCAGTTTCTCAGAAAGCTTCTTTCCAGTTTTGAACGGAAGATATTTCCTTTTTCACCATAGCCCTCTATGGGCTTCCAAATATCCCTTTGCCAATTCCAGAGGAACAGCCTTAGCGAAAGGCTTCTTGAAGGGAAAGATGTAACTCTGTGAGATGAATCAACAGAACACAGAGCAGTTTCTCAGAAAGCTTCTTTCCAGTTTTGAACGGAAGATATTTCCTTTTTCACCATAGCGCTTTATGGGCTTCTAAACATCACTTTTCCAATTCCACAAGAACAGCCTTAGCGAAAGGCATCTTGAAGGGAAAGATGTAACTCTGTGAGATGAATTAACAGAACACAGAGCAGTTTCTCAGAAAGCTTCTTTCCACTTTTGAACGGAATTTATTTCCTTTTTCACCATAGCCCTCTAAGGGCTTCCAAATATCCCTTTGCCAATTCTTCAAGAACAGCCTTAGCGAAAGGCTTCTTGAAGGGAAAGATGTAACTCTGTGAGATGAATTAACAGAACACAGAGCAGTTTCTCAGAAAGCTTCTTTCCAGTTTTAAACGGAAGATATTTCCTTTTTCACCATAGCCCTCTATGGGCTTCCAAATATCCCTTTGCCAATTACACAAGAACAGCCTTAGCGAAAGGCTTCTTGAAGGGAAAGATGTAACTCTGTGAGATGAATTAACAGAGCACAGAGCAGTTTCTCAGAAAGCTTCTTTCCAGTTTTGAACGGAAGATATTCCCTTTTTCACCATAGCACTCTATGGGCTTACAAATATCCCTTTGCCAATTCCACAAGAACAGTCTTAGTGAAAGACTTCTTGAAGGGAAAGATGTAACTCTGTGAGATGAATTAACAGAAAACAGAGCAGTTTCTCAGAAAGCTTCTTTCCAGTTTTGAACGGAAGATATTTCCTTTTTCACCATAGCCCTCTATGGGCTACCAAATATCCCTTTGCCAATTCCACAAGAACAGCCTTAGCGAAAGGCTTCTTGAAGGGAAAGATGTAACTCTGTGAGATGAATTAATAGAACACAGAGCAGTTTCTCAGAAAGCTTCTTTCCAGTATTGAACGGAAGATATTTCCTTTTTCACCATAGCCCTCTATGGGCTTCCAAATATCCCTTTGCCAATTCCACAAGAACAGCCTTAGCGAAAGGCTTCTTGAAGGGAAAGATGTAACTCTGTGAGATGAATCAACAGAACACAGAGCAGTTTCTCAGAAAGCTTCTTTCCAGTTTTGAACGGAAGATATTTCCTTTTTCACCATAGCCCTCTGTGGGCTTCCAAATATCCCTTTGCCAATTCCACAAGAACAGCCTTAGCGAAAGGCTTCTTGAAGGGAAAGATGTAACTATGTGAGATGAATTAACAGAACACAGAGCAGTTTCTCAGAAAGCTTCTTTCCAGTTTTGAACGGAAGATATTTCCTTTTTCACCATAGCCCTCTGTGGGCTTCCAAATATCCCTTTGCCAATTCCACAAGAACAGCCTTAGTGAAAGACTTCTTGAAGGGCAAGATGTAACTCTGTGAGATGAATTAACAGAACACAGAGCAGTTTCTCAGAAAGCTTCTTTCCAGTTTTCAACGGAAGATATTTCCTTTTTCACCATAGCGCTCTATGGGCTTCTAAACATCCCTTTTCCAATTCCACAAGAACAGCCTTAGCGAAAGGCTTCTTGAAGGGAAAGATGTAACTCTGTGAGATGAATTAACAGAACACAGAGCAGTTTCTCAGAAAGCTTCTTTCCAGTTTTGAACGGAAGATATTTCCTTTTTCACCATAGCCCTCTATGGGCTTCCAAATATCCCTTTGCCAATTCCACAAGAACAGCCTTAGCGAAAGGCTTCTTGAAGGGAAAGATGTAACTCTGTGAGATGAATCAACAGAACACAGAGCAGTTTCTCAGAAAGCTTCTTTCCAGTTTTGAACGGAAGATATTTCCTTTTTCACCGTAGCCCTCTATGGGCTTCCAAATATTACTTTGCCAATTCCACAAGAACAGCCTTAGCGAAAGGCATCTTGAAGGGAAAGATGTAACTCTGTGAGATGAATTAACAGAACACAGAGCAGTTTCTGAGAAAGCTTCTTTCCACTTTTGAACGGAATTAATTTCCTTTTTCACCATAGCCCTCTATGGGCTTCCAAATATCCCTTTGCCAATTCTACAAGAACAGCCTTAGCGAAAGGCTTCTTGAAGGGAAAGATGTAACTCTGTGAGATGAATTAACAGAACACAGAGCAGTTTCTCAGAAAGCTTCTTTCCAGTTTTAAACGGAAGATATTTCCTTTTTCACCATAGCCCTCTATGGGATTCCAAATATCCCTTTGCCAATTCCACAAGAACAGCCTTAGCGAAAGGCTTCTTGAAGGGAAACATGTAACTCTGTGAGATGAATTAACAGAAAATAGAAAAGTTTCTCAGAAAGCTTCTTTCCAGTTTTGAACGGAAGATATTTCCTTTTTCACCATAGCCCTCTATGGGCTTCCAAATATCCCTTTGCCAATTCCACAAGAACAGCCTTAGCGAAAGGCTTCTTGAAGGGGAGGATGTAACTCTGTGAGATGAATTAACAGAACAAAGAGCAGTTTCTCAGAAAGCTTCTTTCCAGTTTTGAACGGAAGATATTTCCTTTTTCAACATAGCCCTCTATGGGCTTCCAAATATCCCTTTGCCAATTCCACAAGCACAGCCTTAGCGAAAGGCTTCTTGAAGGGAAAGATGTAACTCTGTGAGATGAATAAACAGAACACAGAGCAGTTTCTCAGAAAGCTTGTTTCCAGTTTTGAACGGAAGATATTTCCTTTTTCACCATAGCCCTCTATGGGCTTCCAAATATCCCTTTACCAATTCCACAAGAACAGCCTTAGCGAAAGGCTTCTTGAAGGGAAAGATGTAACTCTGTGAGATGAATTAACAGAACACAGAGCAGTTTCTCAGAAAGCCTCTTTCCAGTTTTGAACGGAATATATTTCCTTTTTCACCATAGCCCTCTATGGGCTTCCAAATATCCCTTTGCCAATTCCACAAGAACAGCCTTAGCGAAAGACTTCTTGAAGGGAAAGATGTAACTCTGTGAGATGAATTAACAGAACACAGAGCAGTTTCTCAGAAAGCTTCTTTCCAGTATGGAACGGAAGATATTTCCTTTTTCACCATAGCGCTCTATGGGCTTCCAAATATCCCTTTGCCAATTCCACAAGAACAGCCTTAGCGAAAGGCTTCTTGAAGGGAAAGATGTAACTCTGTGAGATGAATCAACAGAACACAGAGCAGTTTCTCAGAAAGCTTCTTTCCAGTTTTGAACGGAAGATATTTCCTTTTTCACCATAGCCCTCTGTGGGCTTCCAAATATCCCTTTGCCAATTCCACAAGAACAGCCTTAGCGAAAGGCTTCTTGAAGGGAAAGATGTAACTATGTGAGATGAATTAACAGAACACAGAGCAGTTTCTCAGAAAGCTTCTTTCCAGTTTTGAACGGAAGATATTTCCTTTTTCACCATAGCCCTCTATGGGCTTCCAAATATCCCTTTACCAATTCCACAAGAACAGCCTTAACGAAAGGCTTCTTGAAGGGAAAGATGTAACTCTGTGAGATGAATTAACAGAACACAGAGCAGTTTCTCAGAAAGCTTCTTTCCAGTTTTGAACGGAAGATAATTCCTTTTTCACCATAGCCCTCTATGGGCTTCCAAATATCCCTTTGCCAATTCCACAAGAACAGCCTTAGCGAAAGGCTTCTTGAAGGGAAAGATGTAACTCTGTGAGATCAATTAACAGAACACAGAGCAGTTTCTCAGAAAGCTTCTTTCCAGTTTTCATCGGAAGATATTTCCTTTTTCACCATAGCCCTCTATGGGCTTCTAAACATCCCTTTTCCAATTCCACAAGAACAGCCTTAGCGAAAGGCTTCTTGAAGGGAAAGATGTAACTCTGTGAGATGAATTAACAGAACACAGAGCAGTTTCTCAGAAAGCTTCTTTCCAGTTTTGAACGGAAGATATTTCATTTTTCACCATAGCCCTCTATGGGCTTACAAATATCCCTTTGCCAATTCCACAAGAACAGCCTTAGCGAAAGTCTTCTTGAAGGAAAAGATGTAACTCTGTGAGATGAATTAAGAGAACACAGAGCAGTTTCTCAGAAAGCTTCATTCCAGTTTTGAACGGAAGATATTTCCTTTTTCACCATAGCCCTCTATGGGCTTCCAAATATCCCTTTGCCAATTCCACAAGAACAGCCTTAGCGAAAGGCTTCTTGAAGGGAAAGACGTAACTCTGTGAGATGAATTAACAGAACACAGAGCAGCTTCTCAGAAAGCTTCTTTCCAGTTTTGAGCGGAAGATATTTCCTTTTTCACCATAGCCCTCTATGGGCTTCCAAATATCCCTTTGCCAATTCCACAAGAACAGCCTTAGCGAAAGGCTTCTTGAAGGGAAAGATGTAACTCTGTGAGATGAATCAACGGAACACAGAGCAGTTTCTCAGAAAGCTTCTTTCCAGTTTTGAACGGAAGATATTTCCTTTTTCACCATAGCCCTCTGTGGGCTTCCAAATATCCCTTTGCCAATTCCACAAGAACAGCCTTAGCGAAAGGCTTCTTGAAGGGAAAGATGTAACTATGTGAGATGAATTAATAGAACACAGAGCAGTTTCTCAGAAAGCTTCTTTCCAGTTTTGAACGGAAGATATTTCCTTTTTCACCATAGCCCTCTATGGGCTTCCAAATATCCCTTTACCAATTCCACAAGTACAGCCTTAGCGAAAGGCTTCTTGAAGGGAAAGATGTAACTCTGTGAGATGAATTAACAGAACACAGAGCAGTTTCTCAGAAAGCTTCTTTCCAGTTTTGAACGGAATATATTTCCTTTTTCACCATAGCCCTCTATGGGCTTCCAAATATCCCTTTGCCAATTCCACAAGAACAGCCTTAGCGAAAGACTTCTTGAAGGGAAAGATGTAACTCTGTGAGATGAATTAACAGAACACAGAGCAGTTTCTCAGAAAGCTTCTTTCCAGTTTTGAACGGAAGATATTTCCTTTTTCACCGTAGCCCTCTGTGGGCTTCCAAATATCCCTTTGCCAATTACACAAGAACAGCCTTAGCGAAAAGCTTCTTGAAGGGAAAGATGTAACTATGTGAGATGAATTAACAGAACACAGAGCAGTTTCTCAGAAAGCTTCTTTCCAGTTTTGAACGGAAGATATTTCGTTTTTCACCATAGCCCTCTATGGGCTTCCAAATATCCCTTTGCCAATTCCACAAGAACAGCCTTAGCGAAAGACTTCTTGAAGGGAAAGATGTAACTCTGTGAGATGAATTAACAGAACACAGAGCAGTTTCTCAGAAAGCTTCTTTCCAGTTTTCATCGGAAGATATTTCCTTTTTCACCATAGCGCTCTATGGGCTTCTAAACATCCCTTTTCCAATTCCACAAGAACAGCCTTAGCGAAAGGCATCTTGAAGGGAAAGATGTAACTCTGTGAGATGAATTAACAGAACACAGAGCAGTTTCTCAGAAAGCTTCTTTCCACTTTTGAACGGAATTTATTTCCTTTTTCACCATAGCCCTCTATGGGCTTCCAAATATCCCTTTGCCAATTCTACAAGAACAGCCTTAGCGAAAGGCTTCTTGAAGGGAAAGATGTAACTCTGTGAGATGAATTAACAGAACACAGAGCAGTTTCTCAGAAAGCTTCTTTCCAGTTTTAAACGGAAGATATTTCCTTTTTCACCATAGCCCTCTATGGGCTTCCTAATATCCCTTTGCCAATTCCACAAGAACAGCCTTAGCGAAAGGCTTCTTGAAGGGAAAGATGTAACTCTGTGAGATGAATCAACAGAACACAGAGCAGTTTCTCAGAAAGCTTCTTTCCAGTTTTGAACGGAAGATATTTCCTTTTTCACCGTAGCCCTCTATGGGCTTCCAAATATTACTTTGCCAATTCCACAAGAACAGCCTTAGCGAAAGGCATCTTGAAGGGAAAGATGTAACTCTGTGAGATGAATTAACAGAACACAGAGCAGTTTCTCAGAAAGCTTCTTTCCACTTTTGAACGGAATTAATTTCCTTTTTCACCATAGCCCTCTATGGGCTTCCAAATATCCCTTTGCCAATTCTACAAGAACAGCCTTAGCGAAAGGCTTCTTGAAGGGAAAGATGTAACTCTGTGAGATGAATTAACAGAACACAGAGCAGTTTCTCAGAAAGCTTCTTTCCAGTTTTAAACGGAAGATATTTCCTTTTTCACCATAGCCCTCTATGGGATTCCAAATATCCCTTTGCCAATTCCACAAGAACAGCCTTAGCGAAAGGCTTCTTGAAGGGAAACATGTAACTCTGTGAGATGAATTAACAGAAAATAGAAAAGTTTCTCAGAAAGCTTCTTTCCAGTTTTGAACGGAAGATATTTCCTTTTTCACCATAGCCCTCTATGGGCTTCCAAATATCCCTTTGCCAATTCCACAAGAACAGCCTTAGCGAAAGGCTTCTTGAAGGGAAGGATGTAACTCTGTTAGATGAATTAACAGAACAAAGAGCAGTTTCTCAGAAAGCTTCTTTCCAGTTTTGAACGGAAGATATTTCCTTTTTCAACATAGCCCTCTATGGGCTTCCAAATATCCCTTGCCAATTCCACAAGCACAGCCTTAGCGAAAGGCTTCTTGAAGGGAAAGATGTAACTCTGTGAGATGAATAAACAGAACACAGAGCAGTTTCTCAGAAAGCTTGTTTCCAGTTTTGAACGGAAGATATTTCCTTTTTCACCATAGCCCTCTATGGGCTTCCAAATATCCCTTTACCAATTCCACAAGAACAGCCTTAGCGAAAGGCTTCTTGAAAGGAAAGATGTAACTCTGTGAGATGAATTAACAGAACACAGAGCAGTTTCTCAGAAAGCCTCTTTCCAGTTTTGAACGGAATATATTTCCTTTTTCACCATAGCCCTCTATGGGCTTCCAAATATCCCTTTGCCAATTCCACAAGAACAGCCTTAGCGAAAGACTTCTTGAAGGGAAAGATGTAACTCTGTGAGATGAATTAACAGAACACAGAGCAGTTTCTCAGAAAGCTTCTTTCCAGTTTTCAACGGAAGATATTTCCTTTTTCACCATAGCGCTCTATGGGCTTCTGAACATCCCTTTTCCAATTCCACAAGAACAGCCTTAGCGAAAGGCTTCTTGAAGGGAAAGATGTAACTCTGTGAGATGAATTAACAGAACACAGAGCAGTTTCTCAGAAAGCTTCTTTCCAGTTTTGAACGGAAGGTATTTCCTTTTTCACCATTGCCCTCTATGGGCTTCCAAATATCCCTTTGCCAATTCCACAAGAACAGTCTTAGCGAAAGGCTTCTTGAAGGGAAAGATGTAACTCTGTGAGATGAATCAACAGAACACAGAGCAGTTTCTCAGAAAGCTTCTTTCCAGTTTTGAACGGAAGATATTTCCTTTTTCACCATAGCCCTCTGGGGGCTTCCAAATATCCCTTTGCCAATTCCACAAGAACAGCCTTAGCGAAAGGCTTCTTGAAGGAAAAGATGTAACTCTGTGAGATGAATTAACAGAACACAGAGCAGTTTCTCAGAAAGCTTCTTTCCAGTTTTGAACGGAAGATATTCCCTTTTTCACCATAGCACTCTATGGGCTTACAAATATCCCTTTGCCAATTCCACAAGAACAGTCTTAGTGAAAGACTTCTTGAAGGGAAAGATGTAACTCTGTGAGATGAATTAACAGAAAACAGAGCAGTTTCTCAGAAAGCTTCTTTCCAGTTTTGAACGGAAGATATTTCCTTTTTCACCATAGCCCTCTATGGGCTACCAAATATCCCTTTGCCAATTCCACAAGAACAGCCTTAGCGAAAGGCTTCTTGAAGGGAAAGATGTAACTCTGTGAGATGAATTAACAGAACACAGAGCAGTTTCTCAGAAAGCTTCTTTCCAGTATTGAACGGAAGATATTTCCTTTTTCACCATAGCCCTCTATGGGCTTCCAAATATCCCTTTGCCAATTCCACAAGAACAGCCTTAGCGAAAGGCTTCTTGAAGGGAAAGATGTAACTCTGTGAGATGAATCAACAGAACACAGAGCAGTTTCTCAGAAAGCTTCTTTCCAGTTTTGAACGGAAGATATTTCCTTTTTCACCATAGCCCTCTGTGGGCTTCCAAATATCCCTTTGCCAATTCCACAAGAACAGCCTTAGCGAAAGGCTTCTTGAAGGGAAAGATGTAACTATGTGAGATGAATTAACAGAACACAGAGCAGTTTCTCAGAAAGCTTCTTTCCAGTTTTGAACGGAAGATATTTCCTTTTTCACCATAGCCCTCTATGGGCTTCCAAATATCCCTTTACCAATTCCACAAGAACAGCCTTAACGAAAGGCTTCTTGAAGGGAAAGATGTAACTCTGTGAGATGAATTAACAGAACACAGAGCAGTTTCTCAGAAAGCTTCTTTCCAGTTTTGAACGGAAGATAATTCCTTTTTCACCATAGCCCTCTATGGGCTTCCAAATATCCCTTTGCCAATTCCACAAGAACAGCCTTAGCGAAAGACTTCTTGAAGGGAAAGATGTAACTCTGTGAGATGAATTAACAGAACACAGAGCAGTTTCTCAGAAAGCTTCTTTCCAGTTTTCATCGGAAGATATTTCCTTTTTCACCATAGCCCTCTATGGGCTTCTAAACATCCCTTTTCCAATTCCACAAGAACAGCCTTAGCGAAAGGCTTCTTGAAGGGAAAGATGTAACTCTGTGAGATGAATTAACAGAACACAGAGCAGTTTCTCAGAAAGCTTCTTTCCAGTTTTGAACGGAAGATATTTCTTTTTTCACCATAGCCCTCTATGGGCTTACAAATATCCCTTTGCCAATTCCACAAGAACAGCCTTAGCGAAAGTCTTCTTGAAGGAAAAGATGTAACTCTGTGAGATGAATTAAGAGAACACAGAGCAGTTTCTCAGAAAGCTTCATTCCAGTTTTGAACGGAAGATATTTCCTTTTTCACCATAGCCCTCTATGGGCTTCCAAATATCCCTTTGCCAATTCCACAAGAACAGCCTTAGCGAAAGGCTTCTTGAAGGGAAAGACGTAACTCTGTGAGATGAATTAACAGAACACAGAGCAGCTTCTCAGAAAGCTTCTTTCCAGTTTTGAGCGGAAGATATTTCCTTTTTCACCATAGCCCTCTATGGGCTTCCAAATATCCCTTTGCCAATTCCACAAGAACAGCCTTAGCGAAAGGCTTCTTGAAGGGAAAGATGTAACTCTGTGAGATGAATCAACGGAACACAGAGCAGTTTCTCAGAAAGCTTCTTTCCAGTTTTGAACGGAAGATATTTCCTTTTTCACCATAGCCCTCTGTGGGCTTCCAAATATCCCTTTGCCAATTCCACAAGAACAGCCTTAGCGAAAGGCTTCTTGAAGGGAAAGATGTAACTATGTGAGATGAATTAATAGAACACAGAGCAGTTTCTCAGAAAGCTTCTTTCCAGTTTTGAACGGAAGATATTTCCTTTTTCACCGTAGCCCTCTATGGGCTTCCAAATATCCCTTTAACAATTCCACAAGAACAGCCTTAGCGAAAGGCTTCTTGAAGGGAAAGATGTAACACTGTGAGATGAATTAACAGAACACAGAGCAGTTTCTCAGAAAGCCTCTTTCCACTTTTGAACGGAATATATTTCCTTTTTCACCATAGCCCTCTATGGGCTTCCAGATATCCCTTTGCCAATTCCACAAGAACAGCCTTAGCGAAAGACTTCTTGAAGGGAAAGATGTAACTCTGTGAGATGAATTAACAGAACACAGAGCAGTTTCTCAGAAAGCTTCTTTCCAGTTTTCAACGGAAGATATTTCCTTTTTCACCATAGCGCTCTATGGGCTTCTAAACATCCCTTTTCCGATTCCACAAGAACAGCCTTAGCGAAAGGCTTCTAGACGGGAAAGATGTAACTCTGTGAGATGAATTAACAGAACAGACAGCAGTTTCTCAGAAAGTTTCTTTCCAGTTTTGAACGGAAGATATTTCCTTTTTCACCGTAGCCCTCTATGGGCTTCCAAATATTACTTTGCTAATTCCACAAGAACAGCCTTAGCGAAAGGCATCTTGAAGGGAAAGATGTAACTCTGTGAGATGAATTAACAGAACACAGAGCAGTTTCTCAGAAAGCTTCTTTCCACTTTTGAACGGAATTTATTTCCTTTTTCACCATAGCCCTCTATGGGCTTCCAAATATCCCTTTGCCAATTCTACAAGAACAGCCTTAGCGAAAGGCTTCTTGAAGGGAAAGATGTAACTCTGTGAGATGAATTAACAGAACACAGAGCAGTTTCTCAGAAAGCTTCTTTCCAGTTTTGAACGGAAGATATTTCCTTTTTCACCATAGCCCTCTATGGGCTTCCAAATATCCCTTTGCCAATTCCACAAGAACAGCCTTAGCGAAAGACTTCTTGAAGGGAAAGATGTAACTCTGTGAGATGAATTAACAGAACACAGAGCAGTTTCTCAGAAAGCTTCTTTCCAGTTTTCATCGGAAGATATTTCCTTTTTCACCATAGCGCTCTATGGGCTTCTAAACATCCCTTTTCCAATTCCACAAGAACAACCTTAGCGAAAGGCTTCTTGAAGGGAAAGATGTAACTCTGTGAGATGAATTAACAGAAAACAGAGCAGTTTCTCAGAAAGCTTGTTTCCGGTTTTGAACGGAAGATATTTCCTTTTTCACCATAGCCCTCTATGGGCTTCGAAATATCCCTTTGCCAATTCCACAAGAACAACCTTATCGAAAGGCTTCTAGACGGGAAAGATGTAACTCTGTGAGATGAATTAACAGAACAGTCAGCAGTTTCTCAGAAAGTTTCTTTCCAGTTTTGAACGGAAGATATTTCCTTTTTCACCGTAGCCCTCTATGGGCTTCCAAATATTACTTTGCCAATTCCACAAGAACAGCCTTAGCGAAAGGCATCTTGAAGGGAAAGATGTAACTCTGTGAGATGAATTAACAGAATACAGAGCAGTTTCTCAGAAAGCTTCTTTCCACTTTTGAACGGAATTTATTTCCTTTTTCTCCATAGCCCTCTATGGGCTTCCAAATATCCCTTTGCAAATTCTACAAGAACAGCCTTAGAGAAAGGCTTCTTGAAGGGAAAGATGTAACTCTGTGAGATGAATTAACAGAACACAGAGCAGTTTCTCAGAAAGCTTCTTTCCAGTTTTAAACGGCAGATATTTCCTTTTTCACCATAGCCCTCTATGGGCTTCCAAATATCCCTTTGCCAATTCCACAAGAACAGCCTTAGCGAAAGGCATCTTGAAGGGAAAGATGTAACTCTGTGAGATGAATTAACAGAACACAGAGCAGTTTCTCAGAAAGCTTCTTTCCAGTTTTCATCGGAAGATATTTCCTTTTTCACCATAGCGCTCTATGGGCTTCTAAACGTCCCTTTTCCAATTCCACAAGAACAGCCTTAGCGAAAGTCTTCTTGAAGGGAAAGATGTAACTCTGTGAGATGAATTAACAGAACACAGAGCATTTTCTCAGAAAGCTTCTTTCCAGTTTTGAACGGAAGATATTTCCTTTTTCACCATAGCCCTCTATGGGCTTACAAATATCCCTTTGCCAATTCCACAAGAACAGCCTTAGCGAAAGTCTTCTTGAAGGAAAAGATGTAACTCTGTGAGATGAATTAACAGAACACAGAGCAGTTTCTCAGAAAGCTTCTTTCCACTTTTGAACGGAAGATATTTCCTTTTTCACCATAGCCCTCTATGGGCTTCCAATTATCCCTTTGTCAATTCCACAAGAACAGCCTTAGCGAAAGGCTTCTTGAAGGGAAAGACGTAACTCTGTGAGATGAATTAACAGAACACAGGGCAGCTTCTCAGAAAGCTTCTTTCCAGTTTTGAGCGGAAGATATTTCCTTTTTCACCATAGCCCTCTATGGGCTTCCAAATATCCCTTTGCCAATTCCACAAGAACAGCCTTAGCGAAAGGCTTCTTGAAGGGAAAGATGTAACTTTGTGAGATGAATCAACGTAACACAGAGCAGTTTCTCAGAAAGCTTCTTTCCAATTTTGAACGGAAGATATTTCCTTTTTCACCATAGCCCTCTGTGGGCTTCCAAATATCCCTTTGCCAATTCCACAAGAACAGCCTTAGCGAAAGGCTTCTTGAAGGGAAAGATGTAACTATGTGAGATGAATTAATAGAACACAGAGCAGTTTCTCAGAAAGCTTCTTTCCAGTTTTGAACGGAAGATATTTCCTTTTTCACCGTAGCCCTCTATGGGCTTCCAAATATCCCTTTAACAATTCCACAAGAACAGCCTTAGCGAAAGGCTTCTTGAAGGGAAAGATGTAACACTGTGAGATGAATTAACAGAACACAGAGCAGTTTCTCAGAAAGCCTCTTTCCAGTTTTGAACGGAATATATTTCCTTTTTCACCATAGCCCTCTATGGGCTTCCAAATATCCCTTTGCCAATTCCACAAGAACAGCCTTAGCGAAAGACTTCTTGAAGGGAAAGATGTAACTCTGTGAGATGAATTAACAGAACACAGAGCAGTTTCTCAGAAAGCTTCTTTCCAGTTTTCAACGGAAGATATTTCCTTTTTCACCATAGCGCTCTATGGGTTCTAAACATCCCTTTTCCAATTCCACAAGAACAGCCTTAGCGAAAGGCTTCTAGACGGGAAAGATGTAACTCTGTGAGATGAATTAACAGAACAGACAGCAGTTTCTCAGAAAGTTTCTTTCCAGTTTTGAACGGAAGATATTTCCTTTTTCACCGTAGCCCTCTATGGGCTTCCAAATATTACTTTGCCAATTCCACAAGAACAGCCTTAGCGAAAGGCATCTTGAAGGGAAAGATGTAACTCGGTGAGATGAATTAACAGAACACAGAGCAGTTTCTCAGAAAGCTTCTTTCCACTTTTGAACGGAATTTATTTCCTTTTTCACCATAGCCCTCTATGGGCTTCCAAATATCCCTTTGCCAATTCTACAAGAACAGCCTTAGCGAAAGGCTTCTTGAAGGGAAAGATGTAACTCTGTGAGATGAATTAACAGAACACAGAGCAGTTTCTCAGAAAGCTTCTTTCCAGTTTTAAACGGAAGATATTTCCTTTTTCACCATAGCCCTCTATGGGCTTCCAAATATCCCTATGCCAATTCCACAAGAACAGCCTTAGCCAAAGGCTTCTTGAAGGGAAATATGTAACTCTGTGAGATGAATTAACAGAGCACAGAGCAGTTTCTCAGAAAGCTTCTTTCCAGTTTTGAACGGAAGATATTTCCTTTTTCACCATAGCCCTCTATGGGCTTTCAAATATCCCTTTGCCAATTCCACAAGAACAACCTTAGCGAAAGGCTTCTTGAAGGGAAACATGTAACTCTGTGAGATGAATTAACAGAAAATAGAACAGTTTCTCAGAAAGTTTCTTTCCAGTTTTGAACGGAAGATATTTCCTTTTTCACCATAGCCCTCTATGGGCTTTCAAATATCCCTTTGCCAATTCCACAAGAACAGCCTTAGCGAAAGGCTTCTTGAAGGGAAGGATGTAACTCTGTGAGATGAATTACCAGAACAAAGAGCAGTTTCTCAGAAAGCTTCTTTCCAGTTTTGAACGGAAGACATTTCCTTTTTCAACATAGCCCTCTATGGGCTTCCAAATATCCCTTTGCCAATTCCACAAGCACAGCCTTAGCGAAAGGCTTCTTGAAGGGAAAGATGTAACTCTGTGAGATGAATTAACAGAACACAGAGCAGTTTCTCAGAAAGCTTGTTTCCAGTTTTGAACGGAAGATATTTCCTTTTTCACCATAGCCCTCTATGGGCTTCCAAATATCCCTTTGCCAATTCCAGAAGAACAGCCTTAGCGAAAGGCTTCTTGAAGGGAAAGATGTAACTCTGTGAGATGAATCAACAGAACACAGAGCAGTTTCTCAGAAAGCTTCTTTCCAGTTTTGAACGGAAGATATTTCCTTTTTCACCATAGCCCTCTGTGGGCTTCCAAATATCCCTTAGCCAATTACACAAGAACAACCTTAGCGAAAGGCTTCTTGAAGGGAAAGATGTAACTCTGTGAGATGAATTAACAGAACACAGAGCAGTTTCTCAGAAAGCTTCTTTCCAGTTTTCAACGGAAGATATTTCCTTTTTCACCATAGCCCTCTGTGGGCTTCCAAATATCCCTTTGCCAATTACACAAGAACAGCCTTAGCGAAAGGCTTCTTGAAGGGAAAGATGTAACTATGTGAGATGAATTAACAGAACACAGAGCAGTTTCTCAGAAAGCTTCTTTCCAGTTTTGAACGGAAGATATTTTCTTTTTCACCATAGCCCTCTATGGGCTTCCAAATATCCCTTTACCAATTCCACAAGAACAGCCTCAGCGAAAGGCTTCTTGAAGGGAAAGATGTAACTCTGTGAGATGAATTAACAGAACACAGAGCAGTTTCTCAGAAAGCTTCTTTCCAGTTTTGAACGGAAGATATTTCCTTTTTCACCATAGCCCTCTATGGGCTTCCAAATATCCCTTTGCCAATTCCACAAGAACAGCCTTAGCGAAAGACTTCTTGAAGGGAAAGATGTAACTCTGTGAGATGAATTAACAGAACACAGAGCAGTTTCTCAGAAAGCTTCTTTCCAGTTTTCATCGGAAGATATTTCCTTTTTCACCATAGCGCTCTATGGGCTTCTAAACATCCCTTTTCCAATTCCACAAGAACAACCTTAGCGAAAGGCTTCTTGAAGGGAAAGATGTAACTCTGTGAGATGAATTAACAGAAAACAGAGCAGTTTCTCAGAAAGCTTGTTTCCGGTTTTGAACGGAAGATATTTCCTTTTTCACCATAGCCCTCTATGGGCTTCGAAATATCCCTTTGCCAATTCCACAAGAACAACCTTATCGAAAGGCTTCTTGAAGGGAAAGATGTAACTATGTGAGATGAATTAACAGAACACAGAGCAGTTTCTCAGAAAGTTTCTTTCCAGTTTTGAACGGAAGATATTTCCTTTTTCACCGTAGCCCTCTATGGGCTTCCAAATATTACTTTGCCAATTCCACAAGAACAGCCTTAGCGAAAGGCATCTTGAAGGGAAAGATGTAACTCTGTGAGATGAATTAACAGAACACAGAGCAGTTTCTCAGAAAGCTTCTTTCCACTTTTGAACGGAATTTATTTCCTTTTTCACCATAGCCCTCTATGGGCTTCCAAATATCCCTTTGCAAATTCTACAAGAACAGCCTTAGAGAAAGGCTTCTTGAAGGGAAAGATGTAACTCTGTGAGATGAATTAACAGAACACAGAGCAGTTTCTCAGAAAGCTTCTTTCCAGTTTTAAACGGCAGATATTTCCTTTTTCACCATAGCCCTCTATGGGCTTCCAAATATCCCTTTGCCAATTCCACAAGAACAGCCTTAGGGAAAGGCTTCTTGAAGGGAAAGATGTAACTCTCTGAGATGAATTAACAGAACACAGAGCAGTATCTCAGAAAGCTTCTTTCCAGTTTTGAACGGAAGATATTTCCTTTTTCACCATAGCCCTCTATGGGCTTCCAAATATGCTTTTGCCAATTCCACAAGAACAGCCTTAGCGAAAGGCATCTTGAAGGGAAAGATGTAACTCTGTGAGATGAATTAACAGAACACAGAGCAGTTTCTCAGAAAGCTTCTTTCCAGTTTTGAACGGAAGACACTTCCTTTTTCACCATAACCCTCTATGGGCTTCCACATATCCCTTTGCCAATTCCACAAGAACAGCCTTAGCGAAAGGCTTCTTGAAGGGAAAGAGGTAACTCAGTGAGATAAATTAACGGAACAAAGAGCAGTTTCTCAGAAAGCTTCTTTCCAGTTTAGAACGGAAGTTACTTCCTTTTTCACCATAGCCCTCTATGGGCTTCCAAATATCCCTTTGCCAATTCCACAAGAACCGCCTTAGCGAAAGACTTCTTGAAGGGAAAGATGTAACCCTGTGAGATGAATCAACAGAACACAGAGCAGTTTCTCAGAAAGCTTCTTTCCAGTTTTGAACGGAAGATATTTCCTTTTTCACCATAGTCCTCTATGGGCTTCCAAATATCCCTTTGCCAATTACACAAGAACAGCCTTAGAGAAAGGCTTCTTGAAGGGAAAGATGTAACTCTGTGAGATGAATTAACAGAACACGGAGCAGTTTCTCAGAAAGCTTCTTTCCAGTTTTGAACGGAATATATTTCCTTTTTCACCATAGCCCTCTAAGGGCTTCCAAATATCCCTTTGTCAATTCCACAAGAACAGCCTTAGCGAAAGGCTTCTTGAAGGGAGAGATGTAACTCTGTGAGATGAATTAACAGAACGCAGAGCTGTTTCTCAGAAAGCTTCTTTCCTGTTTTGAACGGAAGATATTTCCTTTTTCACCATAGCCCTCTATGGGCTACCAAATATCCCTTTGCCAATTCCACAAGAACAGCCTTAGCGAAAGGCTTCTTGAAGTGAAAGATGTAACTCTGTGAGATGAATTAACAGAACACAGAGCAGTTTCTCAGAAAGCTTCTTTCCAGGTTGAACGGAAGATATTTCCTTTTTCACCATAGCCCTCTATGGGCTTCCAAATATCCTTTTGCCAATTCCACAAGAACAGCCTTAGCGAAAGGCATCTTGAAGGGAAAGATGTAACTCTGTGAGATGAATTAACAGAACACAGAGCAGTTTCTCAGAAAGCTTCTTTCCAGTTTTGAACGGAAGACATTTCCTTTTTCACCATAACCCTCTATGGGCTTCCACATATCCCTTTGCCAATTCCACAAGAACAGCCTTAGCGAAAGGTTTCCTGAAGGGAAAGATGTAACCCTGTGAGATGAATTAACAGAACACAGAGCAGTTTCTCAGAAAGCTTCTTTCCAGTTTTGAACGGAAGATATTTCCTTTTTCTCCATAGCCCTCTGTGGGCTTCCAAATATCCCTTTGCCAATTCCACAAGTACAGCCTTAGCGAAAGGCTTCTAGAAGGGAAAGATGTAACTCTGTGAGATGAATTAACAGAACACGGAGCAGTTTCTCAGAAAGCTTCTTTCCAGTTTTGAACGGAAGATATTTCCTTTTTCACCATAGCACTCTATGGGCCTCCAAATATCCCTTTGCCAATTCCACAAGAACAGCCTTAGCGAAAGTCTTCTTGAAGGAAAAGATGTAACTCTGTGAGATAAATTAACAGAACACAGAGGAGTTTCTCAGAAAGCTTCTTTCCAGTTTTGAACGGAATATATTTCCTTTTTCACCATAGCGCTCTATGGGCTACCAAATATCCCTTTCCCAATTCCACAAGAACAGCCTTAGCGAAAGGCTTCTTGAAGGGAAAGATGTAACTCTGTGAGATGAATTAACAGAACACGGAGCAGTTTCTCAGAAAGCTTCTTTCCAGTTTTAAACGGAAGATATTTCCTTTTTCACCATAGCCCTCTATGGGCTTCCAAATATCCCTTTGCCAATTCCACAAGAACAGCCTGAGCGAAAGACTTCTTGAAGGGAAAGATGTAACGCTGTGAGATGACTTAACAGAACACAAAGCAGTTTCTCAGAAAGCTTCTTTCCAGTTTTGAACGGAAGATATTTACTTTTTCACCATAGCCCTCTATGGGCTTCGAAATATCCCTTTGCCAATTCCACAAGAACAACCTTATCGAAAGGCTTCTTGACGGGAAAGATGTAACTCTGTGAGATGAATTAACAGAACAGACAGCAGTTTCTCAGAAAGTTTCTTTCCAGTTTTGACCGGAATTTATTTCCTTTTTCACCGTAGCCCTCTATGGGCTTCCAAATATTACTTTGCCAATTCTACAAGAACAGCCTTAGCGAAAGGCATCCTGAAGGGAAAGATGTAACTCTATGAGATGAATTAACAGAACGCAGAGCAGTTTCTCAGAAAGCTTCTTTCCAGTTTTAAACGGAAGATATTTCCTTTTTCACCATAGCCCTCTATGGGCTTCCAAATATCCCTTTGCCAATTCAACAAGAACAGCCTTAGCGAAAGGCTTCTTGAAGGGAAAGATGTAACTCTGTGAGATGAATTAACAGAGCACAGAGCAGTTTCTCATAAAGCTTCTTTCCAGTTTTGAACGGAAGATATTTCCTTTTTCACCATAGCCCTCTATGGGCTTTCAAATATCCCTTTGCCAATTCCACAAGAACAGCCTTAGTGAAAGGCTTCTTGAAGGGAAACATGTAACTCTGTGAGATGAATTAACAGAACACAGAGCAGTTTCTCAGAAAGTTTCTTTCCAGTTTTGAACGGAAGATATTTCCTTTTTCACCATAGCCCTCTATGGGCTTCCAAATATCCCTTTGCCAATTCCACAAGAACAGCCTTAGCGAAAGGCTTCTTGAAGGGAAGGATGTAACTCTGTGAGATGAATTAACAGAACAAAGAGCAGTTTCTCAGAAAGCTTCTTTCCAGTTTTGAACGGAAGATATTTCCTTTTTCAACATAGCCCTCTATGGGCTTCCAAATATCCCTTTGCCAATTCCACAAGCACAGCCTTAGCGAAAGGCTTCTTGAAGGGAAAGATGTAACTCTGTGAGATGAATTAACAGAACACACAGCAGTTTCTCAGAAAGCTTGTTTCCAGTTTTGAACGGAAGATATTTCCTTTTTCACCATAGCCCTCTATGGGCTTCCAAATATCCTTTTACCAATTCCACAAGAACAGCCTTAGCGAAAGGCTTCTTGAAGGGAAAGATGTAACTCTGTGAGATGAATTAACAGAACACAGAGCAGTTTCTCAGAAAGCCTCTTTCCAGTTTTGAACGGAATATATTTCCTTTTTTACCATAGCCCTCTATGGTCTTCCAAATATCCCTTTGCCAATTCCACAAGAACAGCCTTAGTGAAAGACTTCTTGAAGGGAAAGATGTAACTCTGTGAGATGAATTAACAGAACACAGAGCAGTTTCTCAGAAAGCTTCTTTCCAGTTTTCAACGGAAGATATTTCCTTTTTCACCATAACCCTCTATAGGCTTCCACATATCCCTTCGCCAATTCCACAAGAACAGCCTTAGCGAAAGCCTTCTTGAAGGGAAAGATGTAACTCTGTGAGATGAATTAACAGAACACAGAGCAGTTTCTCAGAAAGCTTCTTTCCAGTTTTGAACGGAAGATATTTCCTTTTTCACCATAGCCCTCTATGGGCTTCCAAATATCCCTTTGCCAATTCCAGAAGAACAGCCTTAGCGAAAGTCTTCTTGAAGGTAAAGATGTAACTCTGTGAGATGAATCAACAGAACACAGAGCAGTTTCTCAGAAAGCTTCTTTCCAGTTTTGAACGGAAGATATTTCCTTTTTCACCATAGCCCTCTGTGGGCTTCCAAATATCCCTTTGCCAATTACACAAGAACAGCCTTAGCGAAAGGCTTCTTGAAGGGAAAGATGTAACTCTGTGAGATGAATTAACAGAACACAGAGCAGTTTCTCAGAAAGCTTCTTTCCAGTTTTGAACGGAAGATATTTTCTTTTTCACCATAGCCCTCTATGGGCTTCCAAATATCCCTTTACCAATTCCACAAGAACAGCCTCAGCGAAAGGCTTCTTGAAGGGAAAGATGTAACTCTGTGAGATGAATTAACAGAACACAGAGCAGTTTCTCAGAAAGCTTCTTTCCAGTTTTGAACGGAAGATATTTCCTTTTTCACCATAGCCCTCTATGGGCTTCCAAATATCCCTTTGCCAATTCCACAAGAACAGCCTTAGCGAAAGACTTCTTGAAGGGAAGGATGTAACTCTGTGAGATGAATTAACAGAACACAGAGCAGTTTCTCAGAAAGCTTCTTTCCAGTTTTGAACGGAAGATATTTCCTTTTTCACCATAGCCCTCTATGGGCTTCCAAATATCCCTTTGCCAATTCCACAAGAACAACCTTAGCGAAAGGCTTCTTGAAGGGAAAGATGTAACTCTGTGAGATGAATTAACAGAACACAGAGCAGTTTCTCAGAAAGCTTCTTTCCAGTTTTGAACTTAAGATATTTCCTTTTTCACCATAGCCCTCTATGGGCTTCGAAATATCCCTTTGCCAATTCCACAAGAACAACCTTATCGAAAGGCTTCTAGACGGGAAAGATGTAACTCTGTGAGATGAATTAACAGAACAGACAGCAGTTTCTCAGAAAGTTTCTTTCCAGTTTTGAACGGAAGATATTTCCTTTTTCACCGTAGCCCTCTATGGGCTTCCAAATATTACTTTGCCAATTCCACAAGAACAGCCTTAGCGAAAGGCATCTTTAAGGGAAAGATGTAACTCTGTGAGATGAATTAACAGAACACAGAGCAGTTTCTCAGAAAGCTTCTTTCCACTTTTGAACGGAATTTATTTCCTTTTTCACCATAGCCCTCTATGGGCTTCCAAATATCCCTTTGCCAATTCTACAAGAACAGCCTTAGCGAACGGCTTCTTGAAGGGAAAGATGTAACTCTGAGATGAATTAACAGAACACAGAGCAGTTTCTCAGAAAGCTTCTTTCCAGTTTTGAACGGAAGATATTTCCTTTTTCACCATAGCCCTCTATGGGCTTCCAAATATCCCTTTGCCAATTCCACAAGAACAGCCTTAGTGAAAGACTTCTTGAAGGGAAAGATGTAAGTCTGTGAGATGAATTAACAGAACACAGAGCAGTTTCTCAGAAAGCTTCTTTCCAGTTTTCAACGGAAGATATTTCCTTTTTCACCATAACCCTCTATGGGCTTCCACATATCCCTTCGCCAATTCCACAAGAACAGCCTTAGCGAAAGCCTTCTTGAAGGGAAAGATGTAACTCTGTGAGATGAATTAACAGAACACAGAGCAGTTTCTCAGAAAGCTTCTTTCCAGTTTTGAACGGAAGATATTTCCTTTTTCACCATAGCCCTCTATGGGCTTCCAAATATCCCTTTGCCAATTCCAGAAGAACAGCCTTAGCGAAAGGCTTCTTGAAGGGAAAGATGTAACTCTGTGAGATGAATCAACAGAACACAGAGCAGTTTCTCAGAAAGCTTCTTTCCAGTTTTGAACGGAAGATATTTCCTTTTTCACCATAGCCCTCTGTGGGCTTCCAAATATCCCTTTGCCAATTACACAAGAACAGCCTTAGCGAAAGGCTTCTTGAAGGGAAAGATGTAACTCTGTGAGATGAATTAACAGAACACAGAGCAGTTTCTCAGAAAGCTTCTTTCCAGTTTTGAACGGAAGATATTTTCTTTTTCACCATAGCCCTCTATGGGCTTCCAAATATCCCTTTACCAATTCCACAAGAACAGCCTCAGCGAAAGGCTTCTTGAAGGGAAAGATGTAACTCTGTGAGATGAATTAACAGAACACAGAGCAGTTTCTCAGAAAGCTTCTTTCCAGTTTTGAACGGAAGATATTTCCTTTTTCACCATAGCCCTCTATGGGCTTCCAAATATCCCTTTGCCAATTCCACAAGAACAACCTTAGCGAAAGGCTTCTTGAAGGGAAAGATGTAACTCTGTGAGATGAATTAACAGAACACAGAGCAGTTTCTCAGAAAGCTTGTTTCCGGTTTTGAACGGAAGATATTTCCTTTTTCACCATAACCCTCTATGGGCTTCGAAATATCCCTTTGCCAATTCCACAAGAACAACCTTATCGAAAGGCTTCTTGAAGGGAAAGATGTATCTCTGTGAGATGAATCAGCAGAACACAGAGCAGTTTCTCAGAAAGCTTCTTTCCAGTTTTGAACGGAAGATATTTCCTTTTTCACCATAGCCCTCTATGGGCTTCCAAATATCCCTTTGCCAATTCCACAAGAACAGCCTTAGGGAAAGGCTTCTTGAAGGGAAACATGTAACTCTGTGAGATGAATTAACAGAAAATAGAACAGTTTCTCAGAAAGCTTCTTTCCAGTTCTGAACGGAAGATATTTCCTTTTTCACCATAGCCCTCTATGGGCTTCCAAATATCCCTTTGCCAATTCCGCAAGAACAGCCTTAGCGAAAGGCTTCTTGAAGGGAAAGATGTATCTCTGTGAGATGAATCAACAGAACACAGAGCAGTTTCTCAGAAAGCTTCTTTCCAGTTTTGAACGGAAGATATTTCCTTTTTCACCATAGCCCTCTGTGGGCTTCCAAATATCCCTTTGCCAATTCCACAAGAACAGCCTTAGCGAAAGGCTTCTAGAAGGGAAAGATGTAACTATGTGAGATGAATTAACAGAACACAGAGCAGTTTCTCAGAAAGCTTCTTTCCAGTTTAGAACGGAAGATATTTCCTTTTTCACCATAGCCCTCTATGGGCTTCCAAATATCCCTTTGCCAATTCCACAAGAACCGCCTTAGCGAAAGACTTCTTGAAGGGAAAGATGTAACTCTGTGAGATGAATTAACAGAAAACAGAGCAGTTTCTCAGAAAGCTTCTTTCCAGTTTTGAACGGAAGACACTTCCTTTTTCACCATAACCCTCTATGGGCTTCCACATATCCCTTTGCCAATTCCACAAGAACAGCCTTAGAGAAAGGCTTCTTGAAGGGAAAGATGTACCTCAGTGAGATAAATTAACGGAACAAAGAGCAGTTTCTCAGAAAGCTTCTTTCCAGTTTAGAACGGAAGATATTTCCTTTTTCACCATAGCCCTCTATGGGCTTCCAAATATCCCTTTGCCAATTCCACAAGAACCGCCTTAGCGAAAGACTTGTTGAAGGGAAAGATGTAACCCTGTGAGATGAATTAACAGAACACAGAGCAGTTTCTCAGAAAGCTTCTTTCCAGTTTTGAACAGAAGATATTTCCTTTTTCACCATAGCCCTCTATGGGCTTCCAAATATCCCTTTGCCAATTCCACAAGAACAGCCTTAGCGAAAGACTTCTTGAAGGGAAAGATGTAACACTGTGAGATGAATTAACAGAACACGGAGCAGTTTCTCAGAAAGCTTCTTTCCAGTTTTGAACGGAAGATATTTCCTTTTTCACCATAGCCCTCTAAGGGCTTCCAAATATCCCTTTGCCAATTCCACAAGAACAGCCTTAGCGAAAGGCTTCTTGAAGGGAGAGATGTAACTCTGTGAGATGAATTAACAGAACGCAGAGCTGTTTCTCAGAAAGCTTCTTTCCAGTTTTGAACGGAAGATATTTCCTTTTTCACCATAGCCCTCTAAGGGCTACCAAATATCCCTTTGCCAATTCCACAAGAACAGCCTTAGCGAAAGGCTTCTTGAAGTGAAAGATGTAACTCTGTGAGATGAATTAACAGAACACAGAGCAGTTTCTCAGAAAGCTTCTTTCCAGTTTTGAACGGAAGATATTTCCTTTTTCACCATAGCCCTCTATGGGCTTCCAAATATCCTTTTGCCAATTCCACAAGAACAGCCTTAGCGAAAGGCATCTTGAAGGGAAAGATGTAACTCTGTGAGATGAATTAACAGAACACAGAGCAGTTTCTCAGAAAGCTTCTTTCCAGTTTTGAACGGAAGACATTTCCTTTTTCACCATAACCCTCTATGGGCTTCCACATATCCCTTCGCCAATTCCACAAGAACAGCCTTAGCGAAAGGCTTCTTGAAGGGAAAGATATAACTCAGTGAGATAAATTAACGGAACAAATAGCAGTTTCTCAGAAAGCTTCTTTCCAGTTTAGACGGAAGATATTTCCTTTTTCACCATAGCCCTCTAAGGGCTTCCAAATATCCCTTTGCCAATTCCACAAGAACCGCTTTAGCGAAAGACTTCTTGAAGGGAAAGATGTAACTCTGTGAGATGAATTAACAGAACACAGAGCAGTTTCTCAGAAAGCTTCTTTCCAGTTTTGAACGGAAGATATTTCCTTTTTCACCATAGCCCTCTATGGGCTTCCAAATATCCCTTTGCCAATTCCACAAGAACAGCCTTAGCGAAAGGCATCTTGAAGGAAAAGATGTAACCCTGTGAGATGAATTAACAGAACACAGAGCAGTTTCTCAGAAAGCTTCTTTCCAGTTTTGAACGGAAGACACTTCCTTTTTCACCATAACCCTCTATGGGCTTCCACATATCCCTTCGCCAATTCCACAAGAACAGCCTTAGCGAAAGGCTTCTTGAAGGGAAAGATGTAACTCAGTGAGATAAATTAACGGAACAAAGAGCAGTTTCTCAGAAAGCTTCTTTCCAGTTTAGAACGGAAGATATTTCCTTTTTCACCATAGCCCTCTATGGGCTTCCAAATATCCCTTTGCCAATTCCACAAGAACCGCCTTAGCGAAAGACTTCTTGAAGGGAAAGATGTAACCCTGTGAGATGAATTAACAGAACACAGAGCAGTTTCTCAGAAAGCTTCTTTCCAGTTTGGAACGGAAGATATTTCCTTTTTCACCATAGCCCTCTGTGGGCTTCCAAATATCCCTTTGCCAATTCCACAAGAACAGCCTTAGCGAAAGGCTTCTTGAAGGGAAAGATGTAACTATGTGAGATGAATTAACAGAACACAGAGCAGTTTCTCAGAAAGCTTCTTTCCAGTTTGGAACGGAAGATATTTCCTTTTTCACCAGAGCCCTCTGTGGGCTTCCAAATATCCCTTTGGTAATTCCACAAGAACAGCCTTAGCGAAAGGCTTCTTGAAGGGAAAGATGTAACTATGTGAGATGAATTAACAGAACACAGAGCAGTTTCTCAGAAAGCTTCTTTCCAGTTTTGAATGGAAGATATTTCCTTTTTCACCATAGCCCTCCATGGGCTTCCAAATATCCCTTTGCCAATTCCACAAGAACAGCCTTAGCGAAAGGCTTCTTGAAGGGAAAGATGTAACTATGTGAGATGAATTAACAGAACACAGAGCAGTTTCTCAGAAAGCTTCTTTCCAGTTTTGAACGGAAGATATTTCCTTTTTCACCATAGCCCTCTATGGGCTTCCAAATATCCTTTTGCCAATTCCACAAGAACAGCCTTAGCGAAAGGCATCTTGAAGGGAAAGATGTAACTCTGTGAGATGAATTAACAGAACACAGAGCAGTTTCTCAGAAAGCTTCTTTCCAGTTTTGAACGGAAGACATTTCCTTTTTCACCATAACCCTCTATGGGCTTCCACATATCCCTTTGCCAATTCCACAAGAACAGCCTTAGCGAAAGGCTTCTTGAAGGGAAAGATGTAACTCTGTGAGATGACTTAACAGAACACGGAGCAGTTTCTCAGAAAGCTTCTTTCCAGTTTTGAACGGAAGATATTTCCTTTTTCACCATAGCCCTCTATGGGCTTCCAAGTATCCCTTTGCCAATTCCCCAAGAACAGCCTTAGCGAAAGGCTTCTTGAAGGGAAAGATGTATCTCTGTGAGATGAATCAACAGAACACAGAGCAGTTTCTCAGAAAGCTTCTTTCCAGTTTTTAACGGAAGATATTTCCTTTTTCACCGTAGCCCTCTGTGGGCTTCCAAATATCCCTTTGCCAATTCCACAAGAACAGCCTTAGCGAAAGGCTTCTTGAAGGGAAAGATGTAACTCTGTGAGATGAATTAACAGAACACGGAGCAGTTTCTCAGAAAGCTTCTTTCCAGTTTTGAACGGAAGATATTTCCTTTTTCACCATAGCCCTCTATGGGCTTCCAAATATCCTTTTGCCAATTCCACAAGAACAGCCTTAGCGAAAGGCATCTTGAAGGGAAAGATGTAACTCTGTGAGATGAATTAACAGAACACAGAGCAGTTTCTCAGAAAGCTTCTTTCCAGTTTTGAACGGAAGACATTTCCTTTTTCACCATAACCCTCTATGGCCTTCCACATATCCCTTTGCCAATTCCACAAGAATAGCCTTGGCGAAAAGCTTCTTGAAGGGAAAGATGTAACTCAGTGAGATAAATTAACGGAACAAAGAGCAGTTTCTCAGAAAGCTTCTTTCCAGTTTAGAACGGAAGATATTTCCTTTTTCACCATAGCCCTCTATGGGCTTCCAAATATCCCTTTGCCAATTCCACAAGAACCGCCTTAGCGAAAGACTTCTTTAAGGGAAAGATGTAACTCTGTGAGATGAATTAACAGAACACAGAGCAGTTTCTCAGAAAGCTTGTTTCCTGTTTTGAACGGAAGATATTTCCTTTTTCACCATAGCCCTCTATGGGCTTCCAAATATCCCTTTGCCAATTCCACAAGAACAGCCTTAGCGAAAAGTTTCTTGAAGGGGAAGATGTAACTCTGTGGGATGAATTAACAGAACACGGAGCAGTTTCTCAGAAAGCTTCTTTCCAGTTTTGAACGGAAGATATTTCCTTTTTCACCATAGCCCTCTATGGGCTTCCAAATATCCCTTTGCCAATTCCACAAGAACAGCCTCAGCGAAAGACTTCTTGAAGGGAAAGATGTAACTCTGTGAGATGAATTAACAGAACACAGAGCAGTTTCTCAGAAAGCTTCTTTCCAGTTTTGAACGGAAGATATTTCCTTTTTCACCATAGCCCTCTATGGGCTTCTAAACATCCCTTTTCCAATTCCACAAGAACAGCCTTAGCGAAAGGCTTCTTGAAGGGAAAGATGTAACTCTGTGAGATGAATTAACAGAACACAGAGGAGTTTCTCAGAAAGCTTCTTTCCAGTTTTGAACGGAAGATATTTCCTTTTTCACCATAGCACTCTATGGGCTTCCAAATATCCCTTTGCCAAGTCCACAAGAACAACCTTATCGAAAGGCTTCTTGACGGGAAAGATGTAACTCTGTGAGATGAATTAACAGAACAGACAGCAGTTTCTCAGAAAGTTTCTTTCCAGTTTTGACCGGAAGATATTTCCTTTTTCACCGTAGCCCTCTATGGGCTTCCAAATATTACTTTGCCAATTCCACAAGAACAGCCTTAGCGAAAGGCTTCCTGAAGGGAAGGATGTAACTCTGTGAGATGAATTAACAGAACAAAGAGCAGTTTCTCAGAAAGCTTCTTTCCAGTTTTGAACGGAATTTATTTCCTTTTTCACCATAGCCCTCTATGGGCTTCCAAATATCCCTTTGCCAATTCAACAAGAACAGCCTTAGCGAAAGGCTTCTTGAAGGGAAAGATGTAACTCTGTGAGTTGAATTAACAGAACATAGAGCAGTTTCTCAGAAAGCTTCTTTCCAGTTTTGAACGGAAGATATTTCCTTTTTCACCATAGCCCTCTATGGGCTTCCAAATATCCCTTTGCCAATTCCACAAGAACAGCCCTAGTGAAAGGTTTATTGAAGGGAAAGATGTAACTCTTTGAGATGAATTAACAGAACACAGAGCAGTTTCTCAGAAAGCTTCTTTCCAGTTTTGAGCGGAAGATATTTCCTTTTTCACCATAGCCCTCTATGGGCTTCCAAATATCCCTTTGCCAATTCCAGAAGAACAGCCTTAGCGAAAGGCTTCTTGAAGGGAAAGATGTAACTCTGTGAGATGAATTAACAGAACATAGAACAGTTTCTAAGAAAGCTTCTTTTCAGTTTTCAACGGAAGATATTTCCTTTTTCACCATAGCCCTCTATGGGCTTCCAAATATCCCTTTGCCAATGCCACAAGAACAGCCTTAGGGAAAGGCTTCTTGAAGGGAAACATGTAACTCTGTGAGATGAATTAACAGAAAATAGAACAGTTTCTCAGAAAGCTTCTTTCCAGTTTTGAACATAAGATATTTCCTTTTTCACTATAGCCCTCTATGGGCTTCAAAATATCCCTTTGCCAATTCTACAAGAACAGCCTTAGCGAAAGGCTTATTGAAGGGAAGGATGTAACTCTGTGAGATGAATTAACAGAACATAGAGCAGTTTCTCAGAAAGCTTCTTTCCAGTTTTGAACGGAAGATATTTCCTTTTTCACCATAGCCCTCTATGGGCTTCCAAATATCCCTTTGCCAATTCCACAAGAACAGCCTTAGCGAAAGGCTTCTTGAAGGGAAAGATGTAACTCTGTGAGATGAATTAACAGAACACAGAGCAGTTTCTCAGAAAGCTTCTTTCCAGTTTTGAACGGAAGATATTTCCTTTTTCACCATAGCCCTCTATGGGCTTCCAAATATCCTTTTGCCAATTCCACAAGAACAGCCTTAGCGAAAGGCATCTTGAAGGGAAAGATGTAACTCTGTGAGACGAATTAACAGAACACAGAGCAGTTTCTCAGAAAGCTTCTTTCCAGTTTTGAACGGAAGACACTTCCTTTTTCACCATAACCCTCTATTGGCTTCCACATATCCCTTCGCCAATTCCACAAGAACAGCCTTAGCGAAAGGCTTCTTGAAGGGAAAGATGTAACTCAGTGAGATAAATTAACGGAACAAAGAGCAGTTTCTCAGAAAGCTTCTTTCCAGTTTAGAACGGAAGATATTTCCTTTTTCACCATAGCCCTCTATGGGCTTCCAAATATCCCTTTGCCAATTCCACAAGAACCGCCTTAGCGAAAGACTTCTTGAAGGGAAAGATGTAACCCTGTGAGATGAATTAACAGAACACAGAGCAGTTTCTCAGAAAGCTTCTTTCCAGTTTGGAACGGAAGATATTTCCTTTTTCACCATAGCCCTCTGTGGGCTTCCAAATATCCCTTTGGCAATTCCACAAGACAGCCTTAGCGAAAGGCTTCTTGAAGGGGAATATGTAACTATGTGAGATGAATTAACAGAACACAGAGCAGTTTCTCAGAAAGCTTCTTTCCAGTTTTGAGCGGAAGATATTTCCTTTTTCACCATAGCCTTCTATGGGCTTCCAAATATCCCTTTGCCAATTCCACAAGAACAGCCTTAGCGAAAGGCTTCTTGAAGGGAAAGATGTAACTCTGTGAGATGAATTAACAGAACATAGAACAGTTTCTAAGAAAGCTTCTTTTCAGTTTTCAACGGAAGATATTTCCTTTTTCACCATAGACCTCTATGGGCTTCCAAATATCCCTTTGCCAATGCCACAAGAACAGCCTTAGGGAAAGGCTTCTTGAAGGGAAACATGTAACTCTGTGAGATGAATTAACAGAAAATAGAAAAGTTTCTCAGAAAGCTTCTTTCCAGTTTTGAATATAAGATATTTCCTTTTTCACTATAGCCCTCTATGGGCTTCCAAATATCCCTTTGCCAATTCCATAAGAACAGCCTTAGCGAAAGGCTTCTTGAAGGGAAAGATGTAACTCTGTGATATGAATCAACAGAACACAGAGCAGATTCTCAGAAAGCTTCTTTCCAGTTTGGAACGGAAGATATTTCCTTTTTCACCATACCCCTCTGTGGGCTTCCAAATATCCCTTTGCCAATTCCACAAGAACAGCCTTAGCGAAAGGCTTCTTGAAGGGAAAGATGTAACTATGTGAGATGAATTAACAGAACACCGAGCAGTTTCTCAGAAAGCTTCTTTCCAGTTTTGAACGGAAGATATTTCCTTTTTCACCATAGCCCTCTATGGGCTTCCAAATATCCCTTTGCCAATTACACAAAAACAGCCTTAGCGAAAGGCTTCTTGAAGGGAAAGATGTAACTCTGTGAGATGAATTAACAAAACACAGAGCAGTTTCTCAGAAAGCTTCTTTCCAGTTTTGAACGGAAGATATTTCCTTTTTCACCATAGCCCTCTATGGGCTTCCAAATATCCCTTTGCCAATTCCACAAGAACAGCCCTAGCGAAAGGTTTATTGAAGGGAAAGATGTAACTCTTTGAGATGAATTAACAGAACACAGAGCAGTTTCTCAGAAAGCTTCTTTCCAGTTTTGAGCGGAAGATATTTCCTTTTTCACCATAGCCCTCTATGGGCTTCCAAATATCCCTTTGCCAATTCCACAAGAACCGCCTTAGCGAAAGACTTCTTGAAGGGAAAGATGTAACTCTGTGAGATGAATTAACAGAACACAGAGCAGTTTCTCAGAAAGCTTCTTTCCAGTTTTGAACGGAAGATATTTCCTTTTTCACCATAGCCCTCTATGGGCTTCCAAATATCCCTTTGCCGGTTCCACAAGAACAGCATTAGCGAAAGGTTTCTTGAAGGGAAAGATGTAACTCTGTGAGATGAATTAACAGAACATAGAACAGTTTCTAAGAAAGCTTCTTTTCAGTTTTCAACGGAAGATATTTCCTTTTTCACCATAGCCCTCTAGGGGCTTCCAAATATCCCTTTGCCAATGCCACAAGAACAGCCTAGGGAAAGGCTTCTTGAAGGGAAACATGTAACTCTGTGAGATGAATTAACAGAAAATAGAACAGTTTCTCAGAAAGCTTCTTTCCAGTTTTGAACATAAGATATTTCCTTTTTCCCTATAGCCCTCTATGGGCTTCCAAATATCCCTTTGCCAATTCTACAAGAACAGCCTTAGCGAAAGGCTTCTTGAAGGGAAGGATGTAACTCTGTGAGATGAATTAACAGAACATAGAGCAGTTTCTCAGAAAGCTTCTTTCCAGTTTTGAAAGGAAGATATTTCCTTTTTCACCATAGCCCTCTATGGGCTTCCAAATATCCCTTTGCCACTTCCACAAGAACAGACTTAGCGAAAGGCTTCTTGAAGGGAAAGATGTAACTCTGTGAGATGAATTAACAGAACACAGAGCAGTTTCTCAGAAAGCTTCTTTTCAGTTTTGAACGGAAGATATTTCCTTTTTCACCATAGCCCTCTATGGGCTTCCAAATATCCTTTTGCCAATTCCACAAGAACAGCCTTAGCGAAAGGCATCTTGAAGGGAAAGATGTAACTCTGTGAGACGAATTAACAGAACACAGAGCAGTTTCTCAGAAAGCTTCTTTCCAGTTTTGAACGGAAGACACTTCCTTTTTCACCATAACCCTCTATTGGCTTCCACATATCCCTTCGCCAATTCCACAAGAACAGCCTTAGCGAAAGGCTTCTTGAAGGGAAAGATGTAACTCAGTGAGATAAATTAACGGAACAAAGAGCAGTTTCTCAGAAAGCTTCTTTCCAGTTTAGAACGGAAGATATTTCCTTTTTCACCATAGCCCTCTATGGGCTTCCAAATATCCCTTTGCCAATTCCACAAGAACCGCCTTAGCGAAAGACTTCTTGAAGGGAAAGATGTAACCCTGTGAGATGGATTAACAGAACACAGAGCAGTTTCTCAGAAAGCTTCTTTCCAGTTTGGAACGGAAGATATTTCCTTTTTCACCATAGCCCTCTGTGGGCTTCCAAATATCCCTTTGGCAATTCCACAAGACAGCCTTAGCGAAAGGCTTCTTGAAGGGGAATATGTAACTATGTGAGATGAATTAACAGAACACAGAGCAGTTTCTCAGAAAGCTTCTTTCCAGTTTTGAGCGGAAGATATTTCCTTTTTCACCATAGCCTTCTATGGGCTTCCAAATATCCCTTTGTCAATTCCAGAAGAACAGCCTTAGCGAAAGGCTTCTTGAAGGGAAAGATGTAACTCTGTGAGATGAATTAACAGAACATAGAACAGTTTCTAAGAAAGCTTCTTTTCAGTTTTCAACGGAAGATATTTCCTTTTGCACCATAGAACTCTATGGGCTTCCAAATATCCCTTTGCCAATGCCACAAGAACAGCCTTAGGGAAAGGCTTCTTGAAGGGGAACATGTAACTCTGTGAGATGAATTAACAGAAAATAGAAAAGTTTCTCAGAAAGCTTCTTTCCAGTTTTGAATATAAGATATTTCCTTTTTCACTATAGCCCTCTATGGGCTTCCAAATATCCCTTTGCCAATTCCATAAGAACAGCCTTAGCGAAAGGCTTCTTGAAGGGAAAGATGTAACTCTGTGATATGAATCAACAGAACACAGAGCAGATTCTCAGAAAGCTTCTTTCCAGTTTGGAACGGAAGATATTTCCTTTTTCACCATACCCCTCTGTGGGCTTCCAAATATCCCTTTGCCAATTCCACAAGAACAGCCTTAGCGAAAGGCTTCTTGAAGGGAAAGATGTAACTATGTGAGATGAATTAACAGAACACCGAGCAGTTTCTCAGAAAGCTTCTTTCCAGTTTTGAACGGAAGATATTTCCTTTTTCACCATAGCCCTCTATGGGCTTCCAAATATCCCTTTGCCAATTACACAAAAACAGCCTTAGCGAAAGGCTTCTTGAAGGGAAAGATGTAACTCTGTGAGATGAATTAACAAAACACAGAGCAGTTTCTCAGAAAGCTTCTTTCCAGTTTTGAACGGAAGACATTTCCTTTTTCACCATAACCCTCTATGGGCTTCCACATATCCCTTTGCCAATTCCACAAGAACAGACTTAGCGAAAGGCTTCTTGAAGGGAAAGATGTAACTCAGTGAGATGAATTAACGGAACAAAGAGCAGTTTCTCAGAAAGCTTCTTTCCAGTTTAGAACGGAAGATATTTCCTTTTTCACCATAGCAATCTATGGGCTTCCAAATATCCCTTTGCCAATTCCACAAGAACCGCCTTAGCGAAAGACTTCTTGAAGGGAAAGATGTAACTCTGTGAGATGAATTAACAGAACACAGAGTAGTTTCTCAGAAAGCTTCTTTCCTGTTTTGAACGGAAGATATTTCCTTTTTCACCATAGCCCTCTATGGGCTTCCAAATATCCGTTTGAGAATTCCCCAAGAACAGCCTTAGCGAAAGGCTTCTTGAAGGGAAAGATGTAACTCTTTGAGATTAATTAACAAAACACGGAGCAGTTTCTCAGAAAGCTTCTTTCCAGTTTTGAACGGAAGATATTTCCTTTTTCACCATAGCCCTCTATGGGCTTCCAAATATCCCTTTGCCAATTCCACAAGAACAGCCTTAGCGAAAGGCTTCTTGAAGGGAAAGACGTAACTCTGTGAGACGAATTATCAGAACACAGAGCAGTTTCTCAGAAAGCTTCTTTCCAGTTTTGAACGGAAGGTATTCCCTTTTTCACCATAGCCCTCTATGGGCTTTCAAATATCCCTTTGCCAATTCCACAAGAACAGCCTTAGAGAAAGGCTTCTTGAAGGGAAAGATGTATCTCTGTGAGATGAATTTACAGAACACAGAGCAGTTTCTCGGAAAGCTTCTTTCCAGTTTAGAACGGAAGATATTTCCTTTTTCACCATAGCCCTCTATGGGCTTCCAAATATCCCTTTGCCAATTCCACAAGAACAGCCTTAGCGAAAGGCTTCTTGAAGGGAACGATGTAACTCTGTGAGATGAATCAACAGAACACAGAGCAGTGTCTCAGAAAGCTTCTTTCCAATTTTGAACGGAAGATATTTCCTTTTTCACCATAGGCCTCTGTGGGCTTCCAAATATCCCTTTGCCAATTCCACAAGAACAGCCTTAGCGAAAGGCTTCTTGAAGGGAAAGATGTAACTCTGTGAGATGAATTAACAGAACACAGAGCAGTTTCTCAGAAAGCTTCTTTCCAGTTTTGAACGGAAGATATTTCCTTTTTCACCATAGCCCTCTATGGGCTTCCAAATATCCCTTTGCCAATTCCACAAGAACAGCCTTAGCGAAAGTCTTCTTGAAGGGAAAGATGTAACTCTGTGAGATGAATTAACAGAACACGGAGCAGTTTCTCAGAAAGCTTCTTTCCAGTTTTGAACGGAAGATATTTCCTTTTCCACCATAGCCCTCTATGGGCTTCCAAATATCCCTTTGCCAATTCCACAAGAACAGCCTTAGCGAAAGGCTTCTTGAAGGGAAAGACGTAACTCTGTGAGATGAATTAACAGAACACAGAGCAGTTTCTCAGAAAGCTTCTTTCCAGTATTGAACGGAAGATATTTCCTTTTTCACCATAGCCCTCTATGGGCTTCCAAATATCCCTTTGCCAATTCCACAAGAACAGCCTTAGTGAAAGACTTCTTGAAGGGAAAGATGTAACTCTGTGAGATGAATAACAGAACACAAAGCAGTTTCTCAGAAAGCTTCTTTCCAGTTTTGAACGGAAGATATTTCCTTTTTCACCATAGCCCTCTATGGGCTTCGAAATATCCCTTTGCCAATTCCACAAGAACAACCTTACCGAAAGGCTTCTTGACGGGAGAGATGTAACTCTGTGAGATGAATTAACAGAACAGACAGCAGTTTCTCAGAAAGTTTCTTTCCAGTTTTGAACAGAAGATAATTACTTTTTCATCGTAGCCCTCTATGGGCTTCCAAATATCCCTTTGCCAATTCCACAAGAACAGCCTTAGCGAAAGGCTTCTTCACGGGAAAGATGTAACTCTGTGAGATGAATTAACAGAACACAGAGCAGTTTCTCAGAAAGCTTCTTTCCAGTTTTGAACTTAAGATATTTCCTTTTTCACCACAGCCCTCTATGGGCTTCCAAATATCCTTTTGCCAATTCCACAAGAACAGCCTTAGCGAAAGGCATCTTGAAGAGAAAGATGTAACTCTGTGAGATGAATTAACAGAACACAGAGTAGTTTCTCAGAAAGCTTCTTTCCAGTTTTGAACGGAAGATATTTCCTTTTTCACCATAGCCCTCTATGGGCTTCCAAATATTCTTTTGCCAATTCCACAAGAACAGCCTTAGCGAAAGGCATCTTGAAGGAAAAGATGTAACCCTGTGAGATGAATTAACAGAACACAGAGCAGTTTCTCAGAAAGCTTCTTTCCAGTTTTGAACGGAAGACACTTCCTTTTTCACCATAACCCTCTATGGGCTTCCACATATCCCTTCGCCAATTCCACAAGAACAGCCTTAGCGAAAGGCTTCTTGAAGGGAAAGATGTAACTCAGTGAGATAAATTAACGGAACAAAGAGCAGTTTCTCAGAAAGCTTCTTTCCAGTTTAGAACGGAAGATATTTCCTTTTTCACCATAGCCCTCTATGGGCTTCCAAATATCCCTTTGCCAATTCCACAAGAACCGCCTTAGCGAAAGACTTCTTGAAGGGAAAGATGTAACCCTGTGAGATGAATTAACAGAACACAGAGCAGTTTCTCAGAAAGCTTCTTTCCAGTTTGGAACGGAAGATATTTCCTTTTTCACCATAGCCCTCTGTGGGCTTCCAAATATCCCTTTGGCAATTCCACAAGAACAGCCTTAGCGAAAGGCTTCTTGAAGGGAAAGATGTAACTATGTGAGATGAATTAACAGAACACAGAGCAGTTTCTCAGAAAGCTTCTTTCCAGTTTGGAACGGAAGATATTTCCTTTTTCACCATAGCCCTCTGTGGGCTTCCAAATATCCCTTTGGTAATTCCACAAGAACAGCCTTAGCGAAAGGCTTCTTGAAGGGAAAGATGTAACTATGTGAGATAAATTAACAGAACACAGAGCAGTTTCTCAGAAAGCTTCTTTCCAGTTTTGAATGGAAGATATTTCCTTTTTCACCATAGCCCTCCATGGGCTTCCAAATATCCCTTTGCCAATTCCACAAGAACAGCCTTAGCGAAAGGCTTCTTGAAGGGAAAGATGTAACTATGTGAGATGAATTAACAGAACACAGAGCAGTTTCTCAGAAAGCTTCTTTCCAGTTTTGAACGGAAGATATTTCCTTTTTCACCATAGCCCTCTATGGGCTTCCAAATATCCTTTTGCCAATTCCACAAGAACAGCCTTAGCGAAAGGCATCTTGAAGGGAAAGATGTAACTCTGTGAGATGAATTAACAGAACACAGAGCAGTTTCTCAGAAAGCTTCTTTCCAGTTTTGAACGGAAGACATTTCCTTTTTCACCATAACCCTCTATGGGCTTCCACATATCCCTTTGCCAATTCCACAAGAACAGCCTTAGCGAAAGGCTTCTTGAAGGGAAAGATGTAACTCTGTGAGATGACTTAACAGAACACGGAGCAGTTTCTCAGAAAGCTTCTTTCCAGTTTTGAACGGAAGATATTTCCTTTTTCTCCATAGCCCTCTATGGGCTTCCAAGTATCCCTTTGCCAATTCCCCAAGAACAGCCTTAGCGAAAGGCTTCTTGAAGGGAAAGATGTATCTCTGTGAGATGAATCAACAGAACACAGAGCAGTTTCTCAGAAAGCTTCTTTCCAGTTTTTAACGGAAGATATTTCCTTTTTCACCGTAGCCCTCTGTGGGCTTCCAAATATCCCTTTGCCAACTTCACAAGAACAGCCTTAGCGAAAGGCTTCTTGAAGGGAAAGATGTAACTCTGTGAGATGAATTAACAGAACACGGAGCAGTTTCTCAGAAAGCTTCTTTCCAGTTTTGAACGGAAGATATTTCCTTTTTCACCATAGCCCTCTATGGGCTTCCAAATATCCTTTTGCCAATTCCACAAGAACAGCCTTAGTGAAAGGCATCTTGAAGGGAAAGATGTAACTCTGTGAGATGAATTAACAGAACACAGAGCAGTTTCTCAGAAAGCTTCTTTCCAGTTTTGAACGGAAGACATTTCCTTTTTCACCATAACCTTCTATGGGCTTCCACATATCCCTTTGCCAATTCCACAAGAATAGCCTTGGCGAAAAGCTTCTTGAAGGGAAAGATGTAACTCAGTGAGATAAATTAACGGAACAAAGAGCAGTTTCTCAGAAAGCTTCTTTCCAGTTTAGAACGGAAGATATTTCCTTTTTCACCATAGCCCTCTATGGGCTTCCAAATATCCCTTTGCCAATTCCACAAGAACCGCCTTAGCGAAAGACTTCTTTAAGGGAAAGATGTAACTCTGTGAGATGAATTAACAGAACACAGAGCAGTTTCTCAGAAAGCTTGTTTCCTGTTTTGAACGGAAGATATTTCCTTTTTCACCATAGCCCTCTATGGGCTTCCAAATATCCCTTTGCCAATTCCACAAGAACAGCCTTAGCGAAAAGCTTCTTGAAGGGAAAGATGTAACTCTGTGGGATGAATTAACAGAACACGGAGCAGTTTCTCAGAAAGCTTCTTTCCAGTTTTGAACGGAAGATATTTCCTTTTTCACCATAGCCCTCTATGGGCTTCCAAATATCCCTTTGCCAATTCCACAAGAACAGCCTTAGCGAAAGACTTCTTGAAGGGAAAGATGTAACTCTGTGAGATGAATTAACAGAACACAGAGCAGTTTCTCAGAAAGCTTCTTTCCAGTTTTGAACGGAAGATATTTCCTTTTTCACCATAGCCCTCTATGGGCTTCTAAACATCCCTTTTCCAATTCCACAAGAACAGCCTTAGCGAAAGGCTTCTTGAAGGGAAAGATGTAACTCTGTGAGATGAATTAACAGAACACAGAGGAGTTTCTCAGAAAGCTTCTTTCCAGTTTTGAACGGAAGATAATTCCTTTTTCACCATAGCACTCTATGGGCTTCCAAATATCCCTTTGCCAATTCCACAAGAACAACCTTATCGAAAGGCTTCTTGACGGGAAAGATGTAACTCTGTGAGATGAATTAACAGAACAGACAGCAGTTTCTCAGAAAGTTTCTTTCCAGTTTTGACCGGAAGATATTTCCTTTTTCACCGTAGCCCTCTATGGGCTTCCAAATATTACTTTGCCAATTCCACAAGAACAGCCTTAGCGAAAGGCTTCTTGAAGGGAAGGATGTAACTCTGTGAGATGAATTAACAGAACAAAGAGCAGTTTCTCAGAAAGCTTCTTTCCAGTTTTGAACGGAATTTATTTCCTTTTTCACCATAGCCCTCTATGGGCTTCCAAATATCCCTTTGCCAATTCAACAAGAACAGCCTTAGCGAAAGGCTTCTTGAAGGGAAAGATGTAACTCTGTGAGTTGAATTAACAGAACATAGAGCAGTTTCTCAGAAAGCTTCTTTCCAGTTTTGAACGGAAGATATTTCCTTTTTCACCATAGCCCTCTATGGGCTTCCAAATATCCCTTTGCCAATTCCACAAGAACAGCCCTAGCGAAAGGTTTATTGAAGGGAAAGATGTAACTCTTTGAGATGAATTAACAGAACACAGAGCAGTTTCTCAGAAAGCTTCTTTCCAGTTTTGAGCGGAAGATATTTCCTTTTTCACCATAGCCCTCTATGGGCTTCCAAATATCCCTTTGCCAATTCCAGAAGAACAGCCTTAGCGAAAGGCTTCTTGAAGGGAAAGATGTAACTCTGTGAGATGAATTAACAGAACATAGAACAGTTTCTAAGAAAGCTTCTTTTCAGTTTTCAACGGAAGATATTTCCTTTTTCACCATAGCCCTCTATGGGCTTCCAAATATCCCTTTGCCAATGCCACAAGAACAGCCTTAGGGAAAGGCTTCTTGAAGGGAAACATGTAACTCTGTGAGATGAATTAACAGAAAATAGAACAGTTTCTCAGAAAGCTTCTTTCCAGTTTTGAACATAAGATATTTCCTTTTTCACTATAGCCCTCTATGGGCTTCCAAATATCCCTTTGCCAATTCTACAAGAACAGCCTTAGCGAAAGGCTTCTTGAAGGGAAGGATGTAACTCTGTGAGATGAATTAACAGAACATAGAGCAGTTTCTCAGAAAGCTTCTTTCCAGTTTTGAACGGAAGATATTTCCTTTTTCACCATAGCCCTCTATGGGCTTCCAAATATCCCTTTGCCAATTCCACAAGAACAGCCTTAGCGAAAGGCTTCTTGAAGGGAAAGATGTAACTCTGTGAGATGAATTAACAGAACACAGAGCAGTTTCTCAGAAAGCTTCTTTCCAGTTTTGAACGGAAGATATTTCCTTTTTCACCATAGCCCTCTATGGGCTTCCAAATATCCTTTTGCCAATTCCACAAGAACAGCCTTAGCGAAAGGCATCTTGAAGGGAAAGATGTAACTCTGTGAGACGAATTAACAGAACACAGAGCAGTTTCTCAGAAAGCTTCTTTCCAGTTTTGAACGGAAGACACTTCCTTTTTCACCATAACCCTCTATTGGCTTCCACATATCCCTTCGCCAATTCCACAAGAACAGCCTTAGCGAAAGGCTTCTTGAAGGGAAAGATGTAACTCAGTGAGATAAATTAACGGAACAAAGAGCAGTTTCTCAGAAAGCTTCTTTCCAGTTTAGAACGGAAGATATTTCCTTTTTCACCATAGCCCTCTATGGGCTTCCAAATATCCCTTTGCCAATTCCACAAGAACCGCCTTAGCGAAAGACTTCTTGAAGGGAAAGATGTAACCCTGTGAGATGAATTAACAGAACACAGAGCAGTTTCTCAGAAAGCTTCTTTCCAGTTTGGAACGGAAGATATTTCCTTTTTCACCATAGCCCTCTGTGGGCTTCCAAATATCCCTTTGGCAATTGCACAAGACAGCCTTAGCGAAAGGCTTCTTGAAGGGGAATATGTAACTATGTGAGATGAATTAACAGAACACAGAGCAGTTTCTCAGAAAGCTTCTTTCCAGTTTTGAGCGGAAGATATTTCCTTTTTCACCATAGCCTTCTATGGGCTTCCAAATATCCCTTTGCCAATTCCAGAAGAACAGCCTTAGCGAAAGGCTTCTTGAAGGGAAAGATGTAACTCTGTGAGATGAATTAACAGAACATAGAACAGTTTCTAAGAAAGCTTCTTTTCAGTTTTCAACGGAAGATATTTCCTTTTTCACCATAGAACTCTATGGGCTTCCAAATATCCCTTTGCCAATGCCACAAGAACAGCCTTAGGGAAAGGCTTCTTGAAGGGAAACATGTAACTCTGTGAGATGAATTAACAGAAAATAGAAAAGTTTCTCAGAAAGCTTCTTTCCAGTTTTGAATATAAGATATTTCCTTTTTCACTATAGCCCTCTATGGGCTTCCAAATATCCCTTTGCCAATTCCATAAGAACAGCCTTAGCGAAAGGCTTCTTGAAGGGAAAGATGTAACTCTGTGATATGAATCAACAGAACACAGAGCAGATTCTCAGAAAGCTTCTTTCCAGTTTGGAACGGAAGATATTTCCTTTTTCACCATACCCCTCTGTGGGCTTCCAAATATCCCTTTGCCAATTCCACAAGAACAGCCTTAGCGAAAGGCTTCTTGAAGGGAAAGATGTAACTATGTGAGATGAATTAACAGAACACCGAGCAGTTTCTCAGAAAGCTTCTTTCCAGTTTTGAACGGAAGATATTTCCTTTTTCACCGTAGCCCTCTATGGGCTTCCAAATATCCCTTTGCCAATTACACAAGAACAGCCTTAGCGAAAGGCATCTTGAAGGGAAAGATGTAACTCTGTGAGATGAATTAACAGAACACAGAGCAGTTTCTCAGAAAGCTTCTTTCCAGTTTTGAACGGAAGACATTTCCTTTTTCACCATAACCTTCTATGGGCTTCCACATATCCCTTTGCCAATTCCACAAGAATAGCCTTGGCGAAAAGCTTCTCGAAGGGAAAGATGTAACTCAGTGAGATAAATTAACGGAACAAAGAGCAGTTTCTCAGAAAGCTTCTTTCCAGTTTAGAACGGAAGATATTTCCTTTTTCACCATAGCCCTCTATGGGCTTCCAAATATCCCTTTGCCAATTCCACAAGAACCGCCTTAGCGAAAGACTTCTTTAAGGGAAAGATGTAACTCTGTGAGATGAATTAACAGAACACAGAGCAGTTTCTCAGAAAGCTTGTTTCCTGTTTTGAACGGAAGATATTTCCTTTTTCACCATAGCCCTCTATGGGCTTCCAAATATCCCTTTGCCAATTCCACAAGAACAGCCTTAGCGAAAAGCTTCTTGAAGGGAAAGATGTAACTCTGTGGGATGAATTAACAGAACACGGAGCAGTTTCTCAGAAAGCTTCTTTCCAGTTTTGAACGGAAGATATTTCCTTTTTCACCATAGCCCTCTATGGGCTTCCAAATATCCCTTTGCCAATTCCACAAGAACAGCCTTAGCGAAAGACTTCTTGAAGGGAAAGATGTAACTCTGTGAGATGAATTAACAGAACACAGAGCAGTTTCTCAGAAAGCTTCTTTCCAGTTTTGAACGGAAGATATTTCCTTTTTCACCATAGCCCTCTATGGGCTTCTAAACATCCCTTTTCCAATTCCACAAGAACAGCCTTAGCGAAAGGCTTCTTGAAGGGAAAGATGTAACTCTGTGAGATGAATTAACAGAACACAGAGGAGTTTCTCAGAAAGCTTCTTTCCAGTTTTGAACGGAAGATAATTCCTTTTTCACCATAGCACTCTATGGGCTTCCAAATATCCCTTTGCCAATTCCACAAGAACAACCTTATCGAAAGGCTTCTTGACGGGAAAGATGTAACTCTGTGAGATGAATTAACAGAACAGACAGCAGTTTCTCAGAAAGTTTCTTTCCAGTTTTGACCGGAAGATATTTCCTTTTTCACCGTAGCCCTCTATGGGCTTCCAAATATTACTTTGCCAATTCCACAAGAACAGCCTTAGCGAAAGGCTTCTTGAAGGGAAGGATGTAACTCTGTGAGATGAATTAACAGAACAAAGAGCAGTTTCTCAGAAAGCTTCTTTCCAGTTTTGAACGGAATTTATTTCCTTTTTCACCATAGCCCTCTATGGGCTTCCAAATATCCCTTTGCCAATTCAACAAGAACAGCCTTAGCGAAAGGCTTCTTGAAGGGAAAGATGTAACTCTGTGAGTTGAATTAACAGAACATAGAGCAGTTTCTCAGAAAGCTTCTTTCCAGTTTTGAACGGAAGATATTTCCTTTTTCACCATAGCCCTCTATGGGCTTCCAAATATCCCTTTGCCAATTCCACAAGAACAGCCCTAGCGAAAGGTTTATTGAAGGGAAAGATGTAACTCTTTGAGATGAATTAACAGAACACAGAGCAGTTTCTCAGAAAGCTTCTTTCCAGTTTTGAGCGGAAGATATTTCCTTTTTCACCATAGCCCTCTATGGGCTTCCAAATATCCCTTTGCCAATTCCAGAAGAACAGCCTTAGCGAAAGGCTTCTTGAAGGGAAAGATGTAACTCTGTGAGATGAATTAACAGAACATAGAACAGTTTCTAAGAAAGCTTCTTTTCAGTTTTCAACGGAAGATATTTCCTTTTTCACCATAGCCCTCTATGGGCTTCCAAATATCCCTTTGCCAATGCCACAAGAACAGCCTTAGGGAAAGGCTTCTTGAAGGGAAACATGTAACTCTGTGAGATGAATTAACAGAAAATAGAACAGTTTCTCAGAAAGCTTCTTTCCAGTTTTGAACATAAGATATTTCCTTTTTCACTATAGCCCTCTATGGGCTTCCAAATATCCCTTTGCCAATTCTACAAGAACAGCCTTAGCGAAAGGCTTCTTGAAGGGAAGGATGTAACTCTGTGAGATGAATTAACAGAACATAGAGCAGTTTCTCAGAAAGCTTCTTTCCAGTTTTGAACGGAAGATATTTCCTTTTTCACCATAGCCCTCTATGGGCTTCCAAATATCCCTTTGCCAATTCCACAAGAACAGCCTTAGCGAAAGGCTTCTTGAAGGGAAAGATGTAACTCTGTGAGATGTATTAACAGAACACAGAGCAGTTTCTCAGAAAGCTTCTTTCCAGTTTTGAACGGAAGATATTTCCTTTTTCACCATAGCCCTCTATGGGCTTCCAAATATCCTTTTGCCAATTCCACAAGAACAGCCTTAGCGAAAGGCATCTTGAAGGGAAAGATGTAACTCTGTGAGACGAATTAACAGAACACAGAGCAGTTTCTCAGAAAGCTTCTTTCCAGTTTTGAACGGAAGACACTTCCTTTTTCACCATAACCCTCTATTGGCTTCCACATATCCCTTCGCCAATTCCACAAGAACAGCCTTAGCGAAAGGCTTCTTGAAGGGAAAGATGTAACTCAGTGAGATAAATTAACGGAACAAAGAGCAGTTTCTCAGAAAGCTTCTTTCCAGTTTAGAACGGAAGATATTTCCTTTTTCACCATAGCCCTCTATGGGCTTCCAAATATCCCTTTGCCAATTCCACAAGAACCGCCTTAGCGAAAGACTTCTTGAAGGGAAAGATGTAACCCTGTGAGATGAATTAACAGAACACAGAGCAGTTTCTCAGAAAGCTTCTTTCCAGTTTGGAACGGAAGATATTTCCTTTTTCACCATAGCCCTCTGTGGGCTTCCAAATATCCCTTTGGCAATTGCACAAGACAGCCTTAGCGAAAGGCTTCTTGAAGGGGAATATGTAACTATGTGAGATGAATTAACAGAACACAGAGCAGTTTCTCAGAAAGCTTCTTTCCAGTTTTGAGCGGAAGATATTTCCTTTTTCACCATAGCCTTCTATGGGCTTCCAAATATCCCTTTGCCAATTCCAGAAGAACAGCCTTAGCGAAAGGCTTCTTGAAGGGAAAGATGTAACTCTGTGAGATGAATTAACAGAACATAGAACAGTTTCTAAGAAAGCTTCTTTTCAGTTTTCAACGGAAGATATTTCCTTTTTCACCATAGAACTCTATGGGCTTCCAAATATCCCTTTGCCAATGCCACAAGAACAGCCTTAGGGAAAGGCTTCTTGAAGGGAAACATGTAACTCTGTGAGATGAATTAACAGAAAATAGAAAAGTTTCTCAGAAAGCTTCTTTCCAGTTTTGAATATAAGATATTTCCTTTTTCACTATAGCCCTCTATGGGCTTCCAAATATCCCTTTGCCAATTCCATAAGAACAGCCTTAGCGAAAGGCTTCTTGAAGGGAAAGATGTAACTCTGTGATATGAATCAACAGAACACAGAGCAGATTCTCAGAAAGCTTCTTTCCAGTTTGGAACGGAAGATATTTCCTTTTTCACCATACCCCTGTGTGGGCTTCCAAATATCCCTTTGCCAATTCCACAAGAACAGCCTTAGCGAAAGGCTTCTTGAAGGGAAAGATGTAACTATGTGAGATGAATTAACAGAACACCGAGCAGTTTCTCAGAAAGCTTCTTTCCAGTTTTGAACGGAAGATATTTCCTTTTTCACCATAGCCCTCTATGGGCTTCCAAATATCCCTTTGCCAATTACACAAAAACAGCCTTAGCGAAAGGCTTCTTGAAGGGAAAGATGTAACTCTGTGAGATGAATTAACAAAACACAGAGCAGTTTCTCAGAAAGCTTCTTTCCAGTTTTGAACGGAAGACATTTCCTTTTTCACCATAACCCTCTATGGGCTTCCACATATCCCTTTGCCAATTCCACAAGAACAGACTTAGCGAAAGGCTTCTTGAAGGGAAAGATGTAACTCAGTGAGATGAATTAACGGAACAAAGAGCAGTTTCTCAGAAAGCTTCTTTCCAGTTTAGAACGGAAGATATTTCCTTTTTCACCATAGCCCTCTATGGGCTTCCAAATATCCCTTTGCCAATTCCACAAGAACCGCCTTAGCGAAAGACTTCTTGAAGGGAAAGATGTAACTCTGTGAGATGAATTAACAGAACACAGAGCAGTTTCTCAGAAAGCTTCTTTCCAGTTTTGAACGGAAGATATTTCCTTTTTCACCATAGCCCTCTATGGGCTTCCAAATATCCCTTTGCCGGTTCCACAAGAACAGCATTAGCGAAAGGTTTCTTGAAGGGAAAGATGTAACTCTGTGAGATGAATTAACAGAACATAGAACAGTTTCTAAGAAAGCTTCTTTTCAGTTTTCAACGGAAGATATTTCCTTTTTCACAATAGCCCTCTAGGGGCTTCCAAATATCCCTTTGCCAATGCCACAAGAACAGCCTAGGGAAAGGCTTCTTGAAGGGAAACATGTAACTCTGTGAGATGAATTAACAGAAAATAGAACAGTTTCTCAGAAAGCTTCTTTCCAGTTTTGAACATAAGATATTTCCTTTTTCACTATAGCCCTCTATGGGCTTCCAAATATCCCTTTGCCAATTCTACAAGAACAGCCTTAGCGAAAGGCTTCTTGAAGGGAAGGATGTAACTCTGTGAGATGAATTAACAGAACATAGAGCAGTTTCTCAGAAAGCTTCTTTCCAGTTTTGAAAGGAAGATATTTCCTTTTTCACCATAGCCCTCTATGGGCTTCCAAATATCCCTTTGCCAATTCCACAAGAACAGCCTTAGCGAAAGGCTTCTTGAAGGGAAAGATGTAACTCTGTGAGATGAATTAACAGAACACAGAGCAGTTTCTCAGAAAGCTTCTTTCCAGTTTGGAACGGAAGATATTTCCTTTTTCACCATAGCCCTCTGTGGGCTTCCAAATATCCCTTTGGCAATTCCACAAGACAGCCTTAGCGAAAGGCTTCTTGAAGGGGAATATGTAACTATGTGAGATGAATTAACAGAACACAGAGCAGTTTCTCAGAAAGCTTCTTTCCAGTTTTGAGCGGAAGATATTTCCTTTTTCACCATAGCCTTCTATGGGCTTCCAAATATCCCTTTGCCAATTCCAGAAGAACAGCCTTAGCGAAAGGCTTCTTGAAGGGAAAGATGTAACTCTGTGAGATGAATTAACAGAACATAGAACAGTTTCTAAGAAAGCTTCTTTTCAGTTTTCAACGGAAGATATTTCCTTTTTCACCATAGAACTCTATGGGCTTCCAAATATCCCTTTGCCAATGCCACAAGAACAGCCTTAGGGAAAGGCTTCTTGAAGGGAAACATGTAACTCTGTGAGATGAATTAACAGAAAATAGAAAAGTTTCTCAGAAAGCTTCTTTCCAGTTTTGAATATAAGATATTTCCTTTTTCACTATAGCCCTCTATGGGCTTCCAAATATCCCTTTGCCAATTCCATAAGAACAGCCTTAGCGAAAGGCTTCTTGAAGGGAAAGATGTAACTCTGTGATATGAATCAACAGAACACAGAGCAGATTCTCAGAAAGCTTCTTTCCAGTTTGGAACGGAAGATATTTCCTTTTTCACCATACCCCTCTGTGGGCTTCCAAATATCCCTTTGCCAATTCCACAAGAACAGCCTTAGCGAAAGGCTTCTTGAAGGGAAAGATGTAACTATGTGAGATGAATTAACAGAACACCGAGCAGTTTCTCAGAAAGCTTCTTTCCAGTTTTGAACGGAAGATATTTCCTTTTTCACCATAGCCCTCTATGGGCTTCCAAATATCCCTTTGCCAATTACACAAAAACAGCCTTAGCGAAAGGCTTCTTGAAGGGAAAGATGTAACTCTGTGAGATGAATTAACAAAACACAGAGCAGTTTCTCAGAAAGCTTCTTTCCAGTTTTGAACGGAAGACATTTCCTTTTTCACCATAACCCTCTATGGGCTTCCACATATCCCTTTGCCAATTCCACAAGAACAGACTTAGCGAAAGGCTTCTTGAAGGGAAAGATGTAACTCAGTGAGATGAATTAACGGAACAAAGAGCAGTTTCTCAGAAAGCTTCTTTCCAGTTTAGAACGGAAGATATTTCCTTTTTCACCATAGCCCTCTATGGGCTTCCAAATATCCCTTTGCCAATTCCACAAGAACAGCCTTAGCGAAAGGCTTCTTGAAGGGAAAGACGTAACTCTGTGAGACGAATTATCAGAACACAGAGCAGTTTCTCAGAAAGCTTCTTTCCAGTTTTGAACGGAAGATATTCCCTTTTTCACCATAGCCCTCTATGGGCTTCCAAATATCCCTTTGCCAATTCCACAAGAACAGCCTTAGAGAAAGGCTTCTTGAAGGGAAAGATGTATCTCTGTGAGATGAATTTACAGAACACAGAGCAGTTTCTCGGAAAGCTTCTTTCCAGTTTAGAACGGAAGATATTTCCTTTTTCACCATAGCCCTCTATGGGCTTCCAAATATCCCTTTGCCAATTCCACAAGAACAGCATTAGCGAAAGGCTTCTTGAAGGGAACGATGTAACTCTGTGAGATGAATCAACAGAACACAGAGCAGTGTCTCAGAAAGCTTCTTTCCAATTTTGAACGGAAGATATTTCCTTTTTCACCATAGGCCTCTGTGGGCTTCCAAATATCCCTTTGCCAATTCCACAAGAACAGCCTTAGCGAAAGGCTTCTTGAAGGGAAAGATGTAACTCTGTGAGATGAATTAACAGAACACAGAGCAGTTTCTCAGAAAGCTTCTTTCCAGTTTTGAACGGAAGATATTTCCTTTTTCACCATAGCCCTCTATGGGCTTCCAAATATCCCTTTGCCAATTCCACAAGAACAGCCTTAGCGAAAGTCTTCTTGAAGGGAAAGATGTAACTCTGTGAGATGAATTAACAGAACACGGAGCAGTTTCTCAGAAAGCTTCTTTCCAGTTTTGAACGGAAGATATTTCCTTTTCCACCATAGCCCTCTATGGGCTTCCAAATATCCCTTTGCCAATTCCACAAGAACAGCCTTAGCGAAAGGCTTCTTGACGGGAGAGATGTAACTCTGTGAGATGAATTAACAGAACAGACAGCAGTTTCTCAGAAAGCTTCTTTCCAGTTTTCAACGGAAGATATTATCTTTTTCACCATAGCCGTCTGTGGGCTTCGAAATATCCCTTTGCCAATTCCACAAGAACAGCCTTAGCGAAAGGCTTATTGAAGGGAAAGATGGAACTCTGTTAGATGAATTAACAGAACACAAAGCAGTTTCTCAGAAAGCTTCTTTCCAGTTTTGAACGGAAGATATTTCCTTTTTCACCATAGCCCTCTATGGGCTTCGAAATATCCCTTTGCCAATTCCACAAGAACAACCTTATCGAAAGGCTTCTTGACGGGAAAGATGTAACTCTGTGAGATGAATTAACAGAACAGACAGCAGTTTCTCAGAAAGTTTCTTTCCAGTTTTGAACGGAAGATATTTCCTTTTTCACCGTAGCCCTCTATGGGCTTCCAAATATTACTTTGCCAATTCCACAAGAACAGCCTTAGCGAAAGGCATCCTGAAGGGAAAGATGTAACTCTGTGAGATGAATTAACAGAACACAGAGCAGTTTCTCAGAAAGCTTCTTTCCACTTTTGAACGGAATTTATTTCCTTTTTCACCATAGCCCTCTATGGGCTTCGAAATATCCCTTTGCCAATTCCACAAGAACAGCCTTAGCGAAAGGCTTCTTGAAGGGAAAGATGTAACTCTGTGAGATGAATTAACAGAACACAGAGCAGTTTCTCAGAAAGTTTCCTTCCAGTTTTCAGCGGAAGATATTTCCTTTTTCACCATAGCCCTCTATGGGCTTCCAAATATCCCTTTGCCAATTCCACAAGAACAGCCTTAGCGAAAGGCTTCTTGAAGGGAAAGATGTAACTCTGTGAGATGAATTAACAGAACATAGAACAGTTTCTAAGAAAGCTTCTTTTCAGTTTTCAACGGAAGATATTTCCTTTTTCACCATAGCCCTCTATGGGCTTCCAAATATAGCTTTGCCAATGCCACAAGAACAGCCTTAGGGAAAGGCTTCTTGAAGGGAAACATGTAACTCTGTGAGATGAATTAACAGAAAATAGAACAGTTTCTCAGAAAGCTTCTTTCCAGTTTTGAACATAAGATATTTCCTTTTTCACTATAGCCCTCTATGGGCTTCCAAATATCCCTTTGCCAATTCTACAAGAACAGCCTTAGCGAAAGGCTTCTTGAAGGGAAGGATGTAACTCTGTGAGATGAATTAACAGAACATAGAGCATTTTCTCAGAAAGCTTCTTTCCAGTTTTGAACGGAAGATAATTCCTTTTTCACCATAGCCCTCTATGGGCTTCCAAATATCCCTTTGCCAATTCCACAAGAACAGCCTTAGCGAAAGGCTTCTTGAAGGGAAAGATGTAAATCTGTGAGATGAATTAACAGAACACAGAGCAGTTTCTCAGAAAGTTTCTTTCCAGTTTTCAGCGGAAGATATTTCCTTTTTCACCATAGCCCTCTATGGGCTTCCAAATATCCCTTTGCCAATTCCACAAGAACAGCCTTAGCGAAAGGCTTCTTGAAGGGAAAGATGTAACTCTGTGAGATGAATTAACAGAACACAGAGCAGTTTCTCAGAAAGCTTCTTTCCAGTTTTGAACGGAAGATATTTCCTTTTTCACCATAGCCCTCTATGGGCTTCCAAATATTCTTTTGCCAATTCCACAAGAACAGCCTTAGCGAAAGGCATCTTGAAGGAAAAGATGTAACCCTGTGAGATGAATTAACAGAACACAGAGCAGTTTCTCAGAAAGCTTCTTTCCAGTTTTGAACGGAAGACACTTCCTTTTTCACCATAACCCTCTATGGGCTTCCACATATCCCTTCGCCAATTCCACAAGAACAGCCTTAGCGAAAGGCTTCTTGAAGGGAAAGATGTAACTCAGTGAGATAAATTAACGGAACAAAGAGCAGTTTCTCAGAAAGCTTCTTTCCAGTTTAGAACGGAAGATATTTCCTTTTTCACCATAGCCCTCTATGGGCTTCCAAATATCCCTTTGCCAATTCCACAAGAACCGCCTTAGCGAAAGACTTCTTGAAGGGAAAGATGTAACCCTGTGAGATGAATTAACAGAACACAGAGCAGTTTCTCAGAAAGCTTCTTTCCAGTTTGGAACAGAAGATATTTCCTTTTTCACCATAGCCCTCTGTGGGCTTCCAAATATCCCTTTGGCAATTCCACAAGAACAGCCTTAGCGAAAGGCTTCTTGAAGGGAAAGATGTAACTATGTGAGATGAATTAACAGAACACAGAGCAGTTTCTCAGAAAGCTTCTTTCCAGTTTGGAACGGAAGATATTTCCTTTTTCACCATAGCCCTCTGTGGGCTTCCAAATATCCCTTTGGTAATTCCACAAGAACAGCCTTAGCGAAAGGCTTCTTGAAGGGAAAGATGTAACTATGTGAGATGAATTAACAGAACACAGAGCAGTTTCTCAGAAAGCTTCTTTCCAGTTTTGAATGGAAGATATTTCCTTTTTCACCATAGCCCTCCATGGGCTTCCAAATATCCCTTTGCCAATTCCACAAGAACAGCCTTAGCGAAAGGCTTCTTGAAGGGAAAGATGTAACTCTGTGAGATGAATTAACAGAACACAGAGGAGTTTCTCAGAAAGCTTCTTTCCAGTTTTGAACGGAAGATATTTCCTTTTTCACCATAGCACTCTATGGGCTTCCAAATATCCCTTTGCCAATTCCACAAGAACAACCTTATCGAAAGGCTTCTTGACGGGAAAGATGTAACTCTGTGAGATGAATTAACAGAACAGACAGCAGTTTCTCAGAAAGTTTCTTTCCAGTTTTGACCGGAAGATATTTCCTTTTTCACCGTAGCCCTCTATGGGCTTCCAAATATTACTTTGCCAATTCCACAAGAACAGCCTTAGCGAAAGGCTTCTTGAAGGGAAGGATGTAACTCTGTGAGATGAATTAACAGAACAAAGAGCAGTTTCTCAGAAAGCTTCTTTCCAGTTTTGAACGGAATTTATTTCCTTTTTCACCATAGCCCTCTATGGGCTTCCAAATATCCCTTTGCCAATTCAACAAGAACAGCCTTAGCGAAAGGCTTCTTGAAGGGAAAGATGTAACTCTGTGAGTTGAATTAACAGAACATAGAGCAGTTTCTCAGAAAGCTTCTTTCCAGTTTTGAACGGAAGATATTTCCTTTTTCACCATAGCCCTCTATGGGCTTCCAAATATCCCTTTGCCAATTCCACAAGAACAGCCCTAGCGAAAGGTTTATTGAAGGGAAAGATGTAACTCTTTGAGATGAATTAACAGAACACAGAGCAGTTTCTCAGAAAGCTTCTTTCCAGTTTTGAGCGGAAGATATTTCCTTTTTCACCATAGCCCTCTATGGGCTTCCAAATATCCCTTTGCCAATTCCAGAAGAACAGCCTTAGCGAAAGGCTTCTTGAAGGGAAAGATGTAACTCTGTGAGATGAATTAACAGAACATAGAACAGTTTCTAAGAAAGCTTCTTTTCAGTTTTCAACGGAAGATATTTCCTTTTTCACCTTAGCCCTCTATGGGCTTCCAAATATCCCTTTGCCAATGCCACAAGAACAGCCTTAGGGAAAGGCTTCTTGAAGGGAAACATGTAACTCTGTGAGATGAATTAACAGAAAATAGAACAGTTTCTCAGAAAGCTTCTTTCCAGTTTTGAACATAAGATATTTCCTTTTTCACTATAGCCCTCTATGGGCTTCCAAATATCCCTTTGCCAATTCTACAAGAACAGCCTTAGCGAAAGGCTTCTTGAAGGGAAGGATGTAACTCTGTGAGATGAATTAACAGAACATAGAGCAGTTTCTCAGAAAGCTTCTTTCCAGTTTTGAACGGAAGATATTTCCTTTTTCACCATAGCCCTCTATGGGCTTCCAAATATCCCTTTGCCAATTCCACAAGAACAGCCTTAGCGAAAGGCTTCTTGAAGGGAAACATGTAACTCTGTGAAATGAATTAACAGAACACAGAGCAGTTTCTCAGAAAGCTTCTTTCCAGTTTTGAACGGAAGATATTTCCTTTTTCACCATAGCCCTCTATGGGCTTCCAAATATCCTTTTGCCAATTCCACAAGAACAGCCTTAGCGAAAGGCATCTTGAAGGGAAAGATGTAACTCTGTGAGACGAATTAAAACAACACAGAGCAGTTTCTCAGAAAGCTTCTTTCCAGTTTTGAACGGAAGACACTTCCTTTTTCAATATAACCCTCTATGGGCTTCCACATATCCCTTCGCCAATTCCACAAGAACAGCCTTAGCGAAAGGCTTCTTGAAGGGAAAGATGTAACTCAGTGAGATAAATTAACGGAACAAAGAGCAGTTTCTCAGAAAGCTTCTTTCCAGTTTAGAACGGAAGATATTTCCTTTTTCACCATAGCCCTCTATGGGCTTCCAAATATCCCTTTGCCAATTCCACAAGAACTGCCTTAGCGAAAGACTTCTTGAAGGGAAAGATGTAACCCTGTGAGATGAATTAACAGAACACAGAGCAGTTTCTCAGAAAGCTTCTTTCCAGTTTGGAACGGAAGATATTTCCTTTTTCACCATAGCCCTCTGTGGGCTTCCAAATATCCCTTTGGCAATTCCACAAGAACAGCCTTAGCGAAAGGCTTCTTGAAGGGAAAGATGTAACTATGTGAGATGAATTAACAGAACACAGAGCAGTTTCTCAGAAAGCTTCTTTCCAGTTTTGAGCGTCAGATATTTCCTTTTTCACCATAGCCCTCTCTGGGCTTCCAAATATCCCTTTACCAATTCCAGAAGAACAGCCTTAGCGAAAGGCTTCTTGAAGGGAAAGATGTAACTCTGTGAGATGAATTAACAGAACATAGAACAGTTTCTAAGAAAGCTTCTTTTCAGTTTTCAACGGAAGATATTTCCTTTTTCACCATAGAACTCTATGGGCTTCCAAATATCCCTTTGCCAACGCCACAAGAACAGCCTTAGGGAAAGGCTTCTTGAAGGGAAACATGTAACTCTGTGAGATGAATTAACAGAAAATAGAAAAGTTTCTCAGAAAGCTTCTTTCCAGTTTTGAATATAAGATATTTCCTTTTTCACTATAGCCCTCTATGGGCTTCCAAATATCCCTTTGCCAATTCCATAAGAACAGCCTTAGCGAAAGGCTTCTTGAAGGGAAAGATGTAACTCTGTGATATGAATCAACAGAACACAGAGCAGATTCTCAGAAAGCTTCTTTCCAGTTTGGAACGGAAGATATTTCCTTTTTCACCATACCCCTCTGTGGGCTTCCAAATATCCCTTTGCCAATTCCACAAGAACAGCCTTAGCGAAAGGCTTCTTGAAGGGAAAGATGTAACTATGTGAGATGAATTAACAGAACACCGAGCAGTTTCTCAGAAAGCTTCTTTCCAGTTTTGAACGGAAGATATTTCCTTTTTCACCGTAGCCCTCTATGGGCTTCCAAATATCCCTTTGCCAATTACACAAGAACAGCCTTAGCGAAAGGATTATTGAAGGGAAAGATGTAACTCTGTGAGATGAATTAACAAAACACAGAGCAGTTTCTCAGAAAGCTTCTTTCCAGTTTTAAACGGAAGACATTTCCTTTTTCACCATAACCCTCTATGGGCTTCCACATATCCCTTTGCCAATTCCACAAGAACAGCCTTAGCGAAAGGCTTCTTGAAGGGAAAGATGTAACTCAGTGAGATAAATTAACGGAACAAAGAGCAGTTTCTCAGAAAGCTTCTTTCCAGTTTAGAACGGAAGATATTTCCTTTTTCACCATAGCCCCCTATGGGCTTCCAAATATCCCTTTGCCAATTCCACAAGAACCGCCTTAGCGAAAGGCTTCTTGAAGGGAAAGACGTAACTCTGTGAGATGAATTAACAGAACACAGAGCAGTTTCTCAGAAAGCTTCTTTCCAGTATTGAACGGAAGATATTTCCTTTTTCACCATAGCCCTCTATGGGCTTCCAAATATCCCTTTGCCAATTCCACAAGAACAGCCTTAGCGAAAGGCTTCTTGAAGGGAAAGATGTAAGTCTGTGAGATGAATCAACAGAACACAGAGCAGTTTCTCAGAAAGCTTCTTTCCAGTTTGGAACGGAAGATATTTCCTTTTTCACCATAGCCCTCTGTGGGCTTCCAAATATCCCTTTGCCAATTCCACAAGAACAGCCTTAGCGAAAGGCTTCTTGAAGGGAAAGATGTAACTATGTGAGATGAATTAACAGAACACAGAGCAGTTTCTCAGAAAGCTTCTTTTCAGTTTTGAACGGAAGATATTTCCTTTTTCACCATAGCCCTCTATGGGCTTCCAAATATCCCTTTGCCAATTCCACAAGAACAGCCTTAGCGAAAGGCTTCTTGAAGGGAAAGATGTAACTCTGTGAGATGAATTAACAGAACACAGAGCAGTTTCTCAGAAAGCTTCTTTCCAGTTTTGAACGGAAGACATTTCCTTTTTCACCATAACCCTCTATGGGCTTCCACATATCCCTTTGCCAATTCCAGAAGAACAGCCTTAGCGAAAGGCTTCTTGAAGGGAAAGATGTAACTCAGTGAGATAAATTAACGGAACAAAGAGCAGTTTCTCAGAAAGCTTCTTTCCAGTTTAGAACGGAAGATATTTCCTTTTTCACCATAGCCCTCTATGGGCTTCCAAATATCCCTTTGCCAATTCCACAAGAACCGCCTTAGCGAAAGACTTCTTGAAGGGAAAGATGGAACTCTGTGAGATGAATTAATAGAACACAGAGCAGTTTCTCAGAAAGCTTCTTTCCAGTTTTGAACGGAAGATATTTCCTTTTTCACCATAGCCCTCTATGGGGTTCCAAATATCCCTTTGCCGGTTCCACAAGAACAGCATTAGCGAAAGGTTTCTTGAAGGGAAAGATGTAACTCTGTGAGATGAATTAACAGAACATAGAACAGTTTCTAAGAAAGCTTCTTTTCAGTTTTCAACGGAAGATATTTCCTTTTTCACCATAGCCCTCTATGGGCTTCCAAATATCCCTTTGCCAATGCCACAAGAACAGCCTAGGGAAAGGCTTCTTGAAGGGAAACATGTAACTCTGTGAGATGAATTAACAGAAAATAGAACAGTTTCTCAGAAAGCTTCTTTCCAGTTTTGAACATAAGATATTTCCTTTTGCACTATAGCCCTCTATGGGCTTCCAAATATCCCTTTGCCAATTCTACAAGAACAGCCTTAGCGAAAGGCTTCTTGAAGGGAAGGATGTAACTCTGTGAGATGAATTAACAGAACATAGAGCAGTTTCTTAGAAAGCTTCTTTCCAGTTTTGAAAGGAAGATATTTCCTTTTTCACCATAGCCCTCTATGGGCTTCCAAATATCCCTTTGCCAATTCCACAAGAACAGCCTTAGCGAAAGGCTTCTTGAAGGCAAAGATGTAACTCTGTGAGATGAATTAACAGAACATGGAGCAGTTTCTCAGAAAGCTTCTTTCCAGTTTTGAACGGAAGATATTTCCTTTTTCACCATAGCCCTCTAAGGGCTTCCAAATATCCCTTTGCCAATTCCACAAGAACAGCCTTAGCGAAAGGCTTCTTGAAGGGAAAGATGTAACTCTGTGAGATGAATCAACAGAACACAGAGCAGTTTCTCAGAAAGCTTCTTTCCAGTTTTGAACGGAAGATATTATCTTTTTCACCATAGCCGTCTGTGGGCTTCGAAATATCCCTTTGCCAATTCCACAAGAACAGCCTTAGCGAAAGGCTTATTGAAGGGAAAGATGGAACTCTGTTAGATGAATTAACAGAACACAAAGCAGTTTCTCAGAAAGCTTCTTTCCAGTTTTGAACGGAAGATATTTCCTTTTTCACCATAGCCCTCTATGGGCTTCGAAATATCACTTTGCCAATTCCACAAGAACAACCTTATCGAAAGGCTTCTTGACGGGAAAGATGTAACTCTGTGAGATGAATTAACAGAACAGACAGCAGTTTCTCAGAAAGTTTCTTTCCAGTTTTGAACCGAAGATATTTCCTTTTTCACCGTAGCCCTCTATGGGCTTCCAAATATTACTTTGCCAATTCCACAAGAACAGCCTTAGCGAAAGGCATCCTGAAGGGAAAGATGTAACTCTGTGAGATGAATTAACAGAACACAGAGCAGTTTCTCAGAAAGCTTCTTTCCACTTTTGAACGGAATTTATTTCCTTTTTCACCATAGCCCTCTATGGGCTTCGAAATATCCCTTTGCCAATTCCACAAGAACAGCCTTAGCGAAAGGCTTCTTGAAGGGAAAGATGTAACTCTGTGAGATGAATTAACAGAAATCAGAGCAGTTTCTCAGAAAGTTTCCTTCCAGTTTTCAGCGGAAGATATTTCCTTTTTCACCATAGCCCTCTATGGGCTTCCAAATATCCCTTTGCCAATTCCACAAGAACAGCCTTAGCGAAAGGCTTCTTGAAGGGAAAGATGTAACTCTGTGAGATGAATTAACAGAACATAGAACAGTTTCTAAGAAAGCTTCTTTTCAGTTTTCAACGGAAGATATTTCCTTTTTCACCATAGCCCTCTATGGGCTTCCAAATATAGCTTTGCCAATGCCACAAGAACAGCCTTAGGGAAAGGCTTCTTGAAGGGAAACATGTAACTCTGTGAGATGAATTAACAGAAAATAGAACAGTTTCTCAGAAAGCTTCTTTCCAGTTTTGAACATAAGATATTTCCTTTTTCACTATAGCCCTCTATGGGCTTCCAAATATCCCTTTGCCAATTCTACAAGAACAGCCTTAGCGAAAGGCTTCTTGAAGGGAAGGATGTAACTCTGTGAGATGAATTAACAGAACATAGAGCATTTTCTCAGAAAGCTTCTTTCCATTTTTGAACGGAAGATAATTCCTTTTTCACCATAGCCCTCTATGGGCTTCCAAATATCCCTTTGCCAATTCCACAAGAACAGCCTTAGCGAAAGGCTTCTTGAAGGGAAAGATGTAACTCTGTGAGATGAATTAACAGAACACAGAGCAGTTTCTCAGAAAGTTTCTTTCCAGTTTTCAGCGGAAGATATTTCCTTTTTCACCATAGCCCTCTATGGGCTTCCAAATATCCCTTTGCCAATTCCACAAGAACAGCCTTAGCGAAAGGCTTCTTGAAGGGAAAGATGTAACTCTGTGAGATGAATTAACAGAACACAGAGCAGTTTCTCAGAAAGCTTCTTTCCAGTTTTGAACGGAAGATATTTCCTTTTTCACCATAGCCCTCTATGGGCTTCCAAATATTCTTTTGCCAATTCCACAAGAACAGCCTTAGCGAAAGGCATCTTGAAGGAAAAGATGTAACCCTGTGAGATGAATTAACAGAACACAGAGCAGTTTCTCAGAAAGCTTCTTTCCAGTTTTGAACGGAAGACACTTCCTTTTTCACCATAACCCTCTATGGGCTTCCACATATCCCTTCGCCAATTCCACAAGAACAGCCTTAGCGAAAGGCTTCTTGAAGGGAAAGATGTAACTCAGTGAGATAAATTAACGGAACAAAGAGCAGTTTCTCAGAAAGCTTCTTTCCAGTTTAGAACGGAAGATATTTCCTTTTTCACCATAGCCCTCTATGGGCTTCCAAATATCCCTTTGCCAATTCCACAAGAACCGCCTTAGCGAAAGACTTCTTGAAGGGAAAGATGTAACCCTGTGAGATGAATTAACAGAACACAGAGCAGTTTCTCAGAAAGCTTCTTTCCAGTTTGGAACGGAAGATATTTCCTTTTTCACCATAGCCCTCTGTGGGCTTCCAAATATCCCTTTGGCAATTCCACAAGAAGAGCCTTAGCGAAAGGCTTCTTGAAGGGAAAGATGTAACTATGTGAGATGAATTAACAGAACACAGAGCAGTTTCTCAGAAAGCTTCTTTCCAGTTTGGAACGGAAGATATTTCCTTTTTCACCATAGCCCTCTGTGGGCTTCCAAATATCCCTTTGGTAATTCCACAAGAACAGCCTTAGCGAAAGGCTTCTTGAAGGGAAAGATGTAACTATGTGAGATGAATTAACAGAACACAGAGCAGTTTCTCAGAAAGCTTCTTTCCAGTTTTGAATGGAAGATATTTCCTTTTTCACCATAGCCCTCCATGGGCTTCCAAATATCCCTTTGCCAATTCCACAAGAACAGCCTTAGCGAAAGGCTTCTTGAAGGGAAAGATGTAACTATGTGAGATGAATTAACAGAACACAGAGCAGTTTCTCAGAAAGCTTCTTTCCAGTTTTGAACGGAAGATATTTCCTTTTTCACCATAGCCCTCTATGGGCTTCCAAATATCCTTTTGCCAATTCCGCAAGAACAGCCTTAGCGAAAGGCATCTTGAAGGGAAAGATGTAACTCTGTGAGATGAATTAACAGAACACAGAGCAGTTTCTCAGAAAGCTTCTTTCCAGTTTTGAACGGAAGACATTTCCTTTTTCACCATAACCCTCTATGGGCTTCCACATATCCCTTTGCCAATTCCACAAGAACAGCCTTAGCGAAAGGCTTCTTGAAGGGAAAGATGTAACTCTGTGAGATGACTTAACAGAACACGGAGCAGTTTCTCTGAAAGCTTCTTTCCAGTTTTGAACGGAAGATATTTCCTTTTTCACCATAGCCCTCTATGGGCTTCCAAGTATCCCTTTGCCAATTCCCCAAGAACAGCCTTAGCGAAAGGCTTCTTGAAGGGAAAGATGTATCTCTGTGAGATGAATCAACAGAACACAGAGCAGTTTCTCATAAAGCTTCTTTCCAGTTTTTAACGGAAGATATTTCCTTTTTCACCGTAGCCCTCTGTGGGCTTCCAAATATCCCTTTGCCAATTCCACAAGAACAGCCTTAGCGAAAGGCTTCTTGAAGGGAAAGATGTAACTCTGTGAGATGAATTAACAGAACACGGAGCAGTTTCTCAGAAAGCTTCTTTCCAGTTTTGAACGGAAGATATTTCCTTTTTCACCATAGCCCTCTATGGGCTTCCAAATATCCTTTTGCCAATTCCACAAGAACAGCCTTAGCGAAAGGCATCTTGAAGGGAAAGATGTAACTCTGTGAGATGAATTAACAGAACACAGAGCAGTTTCTCAGAAAGCTTCTTTCCAGTTTTGAACGGAAGACATTTCCTTTTTCACCATAACCCTCTATGGGCTTCCACATATCCCTTTGCCAATTCCACAAGAATAGCCTTGGCGAAAAGCTTCTTGAAGGGAAAGATGTAACTCAGTGAGATAAATTAACGGAACAAAGAGCAGTTTCTCAGAAAGCTTCTTTCCAGTTTAGAACGGAAGATATTTCCTTTTTCACCATAGCCCTCTATGGGCTTCCAAATATCCCTTTGCCAATTCCACAAGAACCGCCTTAGCGAAAGACTTCTTTAAGGGAAAGATGTAACTCTGTGAGATGAATTAACAGAACACAGAGCAGTTTCTCAGAAAGCTTGTTTCCTGTTTTGAACGGAAGATATTTCCTTTTTCACCATAGCCCTCTATGGGCTTCCAAATATCCCTTTGCCAATTCCACAAGAACAGCCTTAGCGAAAAGCTTCTTGAAGGGAAAGATGTAACTCTGTGGGATGAATTAACAGAACACGGAGCAGTTTCTCAGAAAGCTTCTTTCCAGTTTTGAACGGAAGATATTTCCTTTTTCACCATAGCCCTCTATGGGCTTCCAAATATCCCTTTGCCAATTCCACAAGAACAGCCTTAGCGAAAGACTTCTTGAAGGGAAAGATGTAACTCTGTGAGATGAATTAACAGAACACAGAGCAGTTTCTCAGAAAGCTTCTTTCCAGTTTTGAACGGAAGATATTTCCTTTTTCACCATAGCCCTCTATGGGCTTCTAAACATCCCTTTTCCAATTCCACAAGAACAGCCTTAGCGAAAGGCTTCTTGAAGGAAAGATGTAACTCTGTGAGATGAATTAACAGAACACAGAGGAGTTTCTCAGAAAGCTTCTTTCCAGTTTTGAACGGAAGATATTTCCTTTTTCACCATAGCACTCTATGGGCTTCCAAATATCCCTTTGCCAATTCCACAAGAACAACCTTATCGAAAGGCTTCTTGACGGGAAAGATGTAACTCTGTGAGATGAATTAACAGAACAGACAGCAGTTTCTCAGAAAGTTTCTTTCCAGTTTTGACCGGAAGATATTTCCTTTTTCACCGTAGCCCTCTATGGGCTTCCAAATATTACTTTGCCAATTCCACAAGAACAGCCTTAGCGAAAGGCTTCTTGAAGGGAAGGATGTAACTCTGTGAGATGAATTAACAGAACAAAGAGCAGTTTCTCAGAAAGCTTCTTTCCAGTTTTGAACGGAATTTATTTCCTTTTTCACCATAGCCCTCTATGGGCTTCCAAATATCCCTTTGCCAATTCAACAAGAACAGCCTTAGCGAAAGGCTTCTTGAAGGGAAAGATGTAACTCTGTGAGTTGAATTAACAGAACATAGAGCAGTTTCTCAGAAAGCTTCTTTCCAGTTTTGAACGGAAGATATTTCCTTTTTCACCATAGCCCTCTATGGGCTTCCAAATATCCCTTTGCCAATTCCACAAGAACAGCCCTAGCGAAAGGTTTATTGAAGGGAAAGCTGTAACTCTTTGAGATGAATTAACAGAACACAGAGCAGTTTCTCAGAAAGCTTCTTTCCAGTTTTGAGCGGAAGATATTTCCTTTTTCACCATAGCCCTCTATGGGCTTCCAAATATCCCTTTGCCAATTCCAGAAGAACAGCCTTAGCGAAAGGCTTCTTGAAGGGAAAGATGTAACTCTGTGAGATGAATTAACAGAACATAGAACAGTTTCTAAGAAAGCTTCTTTTCAGTTTTCAACGGAAGATATTTCCTTTTTCACCTTAGCCCTCTATGGGCTTCCAAATATCCCTTTGCCAATGCCACAAGAACAACCTTAGGGAAAGGCTTCTTGAAGGGAAACATGTAACTCTGTGAGATGAATTAACAGAAAATAGAACAGTTTCTCAGAAAGCTTCTTTCCAGTTTTGAACATAAGATATTTCCTTTTTCACTATAGCCCTCTATGGGCTTCCAAATATCCCTTTGCCAATTCTACAAGAACAGCCTTAGCGAAAGGCTTCTTGAAGGGAAGGATGTAACTCTGTGAGATGAATTAACAGAACATAGAGCAGTTTCTCAGAAAGCTTCTTTCCAGTTTTGAACGGAAGATATTTCCTTTTTCACCATAGCCCTCTATGGGCTTCCAAATATCCCTTTGCCAATTCCACAAGAACAGCCTTAGCGAAAGGCTTCTTGAAGGGAAACATGTAACTCTGTGAAATGAATTAACAGAACACAGAGCAGTTTCTCAGAAAGCTTCTTTCCAGTTTTGAACGGAAGATATTTCCTTTTTCACCATAGCCCTCTAGGGGCTTCCAAATATCCTTTTGCCAATTCCACAAGAACAGCCTTAGCGAAAGGCATCTTGAAGGGAAAGATGTAACTCTGTGAGACGAATTAAAAGAACACAGAGCAGTTTCTCAGAAAGCTTCTTTCCAGTTTTGAACGGAAGACACTTCCTTTTTCAATATAACCCTCTATGGGCTTCCACATATCCCTTCGCCAATTCCACAAGAACAGCCTTAGCGAAAGGCTTCTTGAAGGGAAAGATGTAACTCAGTGAGATAAATTAACGGAACAAAGAGCAGTTTCTCAGAAAGCTTCTTTCCAGTTTAGAACGGAAGATATTTCCTTTTTCACCATAGCCCTCTATGGGCTTCCAAATATCCCTTTGCCAATTCCACAAGAACCGCCTTAGCGAAAGACTTCTTGAAGGGAAAGATGTAACCCTGTGAGATGAATTAACAGAACACAGAGCAGTTTCTCAGAAAGCTTCTTTCCAGTTTGGAACGGAAGATATTTCCTTTTTCACCATAGCCCTCTGTGGGCTTCCAAATATCCCTTTGCCAATTCCACAAGAACAGCCTTAGCGAAAGGCTTCTTGAAGGGAAAGATGTAACTATGTGAGATGAATTAACAGAACACAGAGCAGTTTCTCAGAAAGCTTCTTTCCAGTTTTGAGCGTCAGATATTTCCTTTTTCACCATAGCCCTCTCTGGGCTTCCAAATATCCCTTTACCAATTCCAGAAGAACAGCCTTAGCGAAAGGCTTCTTGAAGGGAAAGATGTAACTCTGTGAGATGAATTAACAGAACATAGAACAGTTTCTAAGAAAGCTTCTTTTCAGTTTTCAACGGAAGATATTTCCTTTTTCACCATAGAACTCTATGGGCTTCCAAATATCCCTTTGCCAATGCCACAAGAACAGCCTTAGGGAAAGGCTTCTTGAAGGGAAACATGTAACTCTGTGAGATGAATTAACAGAAAATAGAAAAGTTTCTCAGAAAGCTTCTTTCCAGTTTTGAATATAAGATATTTCCTTTTTCACTATAGCCCTCTATGGGCTTCCAAATATCCCTTTGCCAATTCCATAAGAACAGCCTTAGCGAAAGGCTTCTTGAAGGGAAAGATGTAACTCTGTGATATGAATCAACAGAACACAGAGCAGATTCTCAGAAAGCTTCTTTCCAGTTTGGAACGGAAGATATTTCCTTTTTCACCATACCCCTCTGTGGGCTTCCAAATATCCCTTTGCCAATTCCACAAGAACAGCCTTAGCGAAAGGCTTCTTGAAGGGAAAGATGTAACTATGTGAGATGAATTAACAGAACACCGAGCAGTTTCTCAGAAAGCTTCTTTCCAGTTTTGAACGGAAGATATTTCCTTTTTCACCGTAGCCCTCTATGGGCTTCCAAATATCCCTTTGCCAATTACACAAGAACAGCCTTAGCGAAAGGATTATTGAAGGGAAAGATGTAACTCTGTGAGATGAATTAACAAAACACAGAGCAGTTTCTCAGAAAGCTTCTTTCCAGTTTTAAACGGAAGACATTTCCTTTTTCACCATAACCCTCTATGGGCTTCCACATATCCCTTTGCCAATTCCACAAGAACAGCCTTAGCGAAAGGCTTCTTGAAGGGAAAGATGTAACTCAGTGAGATAAATTAACGGAACAAAGAGCAGTTTCACAGAAAGCTTCTTTCCAGTTTAGAACGGAAGATATTTCCTTTTTCACCATAGCCCCCTATGGGCTTCCAAATATCCCTTTGCCAATTCCACAAGAACCGCCTTAGCGAAAGGCTTCTTGAAGGGAAAGACGTAACTCTGTGAGATGAATTAACAGAACACAGAGCAGTTTCTCAGAAAGCTTCTTTCCAGTATTGAACGGAAGATATTTCCTTTTTCACCATAGCCCTCTATGGGCTTCCAAATATCCCTTTGCCAATTCCACAAGAACAGCCTTAGCGAAAGGCTTCTTGAAGGGAAAGATGTAAGTCTGTGAGATGAATCAACAGAACACAGAGCAGTTTCTCAGAAAGCTTCTTTCCAGTTTGGAACGGAAGATATTTCCTTTTTCACCATAGCCCTCTGTGGGCTTCCAAATATCCCTTTGCCAATTCCACAAGAACAGCCTTAGCGAAAGGCTTCTTGAAGGGAAAGATGTAACTATGTGAGATGAATTAACAGAACACAGAGCAGTTTCTCAGAAAGCTTCTTTTCAGTTTTGAACGGAAGATATTTCCTTTTTCACCATAGCCCTCTATGGGCTTCCAAATATCCCTTTGCCAATTCCACAAGAACAGCCTTAGCGAAAGGCTTCTTGAAGGGAAAGATGTAACTCTGTGAGATGAATTAACAGAACACAGAGCAGTTTCTCAGAAAGCTTCTTTCCAGTTTTGAACGGAAGACATTTCCTTTTTCACCATAACCCTCTATGGGCTTCCACATATCCCTTTGCCAATTCCAGAAGAACAGCCTTAGCGAAAGGCTTCTTGAAGGGAAAGATGTAACTCAGTGAGATAAATTAACGGAACAAAGAGCAGTTTCTCAGAAAGCTTCTTTCCAGTTTAGAACGGAAGATATTTCCTTTTTCACCATAGCCCTCTATGGGCTTCCAAATATCCCTTTGCCAATTCCACAAGAACCGCCTTAGCGAAAGACTTCTTGAAGGGAAAGATGTAACTCTGTGAGATGAATTAACAGAACACAGAGCAGTTTCTCAGAAAGCTTCTTTCCAGTTTTGAACGGAAGATATTTCCTTTTTCACCATAGCCCTCTATGGGCTTCCAAATATCCCTTTGCCGGTTCCACAAGAACAGCATTAGCGAAAGGTTTCTTGAAGGGAAAGATGTAACTCTGTGAGATGAATTAACAGAACATAGAACAGTTTCTAAGAAAGCTTCTTTTCAGTTTTCAACGGAAGATATTTCCTTTTTCACCATAGCCCTCTATGGGCTTCCAAATATCCCTTTGCCAATGCCACAAGAACAGCCTAGGGAAAGGCTTCTTGAAGGGAAACATGTAACTCTGTGAGATGAATTAACAGAAAATAGAACAGTTTCTCAGAAAGCTTCTTTCCAGTTTTGAACATAAGATATTTCCTTTTGCACTATAGCCCTCTATGGGCTTCCAAATATCCCTTTGCCAATTCTACAAGAACAGCCTTAGCGAAAGGCTTCTTGAAGGGAAGGATGTAACTCTGTGAGATGAATTAACAGAACATAGAGCAGTTTCTCAGAAAGCTTCTTTCCAGTTTTGAAAGGAAGATATTTCCTTTTTCACCATAGCCCTCTATGGGCTTCCAAATATCCCTTTGCCAATTCCACAAGAACAGCCTTAGCGAAAGGCTTCTTGAAGGGAAAGATGTAACTCTGTGAGATGAATTAACAGAACACAGAGCAGTTTCTCAGAAAGCTTCTTTCCAGTTTTGAACGGAAGATATTTCCTTTTTCACCATAGCCCTCTATGGGCTTCCAAATATCCTTTTGCCAATTCCACAAGAACAGCCTTAGCGAAAGGCATCTTGAAGGGAAAGATGTAACTCTGTGAGACGAATTAACAGAACACAGAGAAGTTTCTCAGAAAGCTTCTTTCCAGTTTTGAACGGAAGACACTTCCTTTTTCACCATAACCCTCTATTGGCTTCCACATATCCCTTCGCCAATTCCACAAGAACAGCCTTAGCGAAAGGCTTCTTGAAGGGAAAGATGTAACTCAGTGAGATAAATTAACGGAACAAAGAGCAGTTTCTCAGAAAGCTTCTTTCCAGTTTAGAACGGAAGATATTTCCTTTTTCACCATAGCCCTCTATGGGCTTCCAAATATCCCTTTGCCAATTCCACAAGAACCGCCTTAGCGAAAGACTTCTTGAAGGGAAAGATGTAACCCTGTGAGATGGATTAACAGAACACAGAGCAGTTTCTCAGAAAGCTTCTTTCCAGTTTGGAACGGAAGATATTTCCTTTTTCACCATAGCCCTCTGTGGGCTTCCAAATATCCCTTTGGCAATTCCACAAGACAGCCTTAGCGAAAGGCTTCTTGAAGGGGAATATGTAACTATGTGAGATGAATTAACAGAACACAGAGCAGTTTCTCAGAAAGCTTCTTTCCAGTTTTGAGCGGAAGATATTTCCTTTTTCACCATAGCCTTCTATGGGCTTCCAAATATCCCTTTGCCAATTCCAGAAGAACAGCCTTAGCGAAAGGCTTCTTGAAGGGAAAGATGTAACTCTGTGAGATGAATTAACAGAACATAGAACAGTTTCTAAGAAAGCTTCTTTTCAGTTTTCAACGGAAGATATTTCCTTTTTCACCATAGAACTCTATGGGCTTCCAAATATCCCTTTGCCAATGCCACAAGAACAGCCTTAGGGAAAGGCTTCTTGAAGGGAAACATGTAACTCTGTGAGATGAATTAACAGAAAATAGAAAAGTTTCTCAGAAAGCTTCTTTCCAGTTTTGAATATAAGATATTTCCTTTTCCACTATAGCCCTCTATGGGCTTCCAAATATCCCTTTGCCAATTCCATAAGAACAGCCTTAGCGAAAGGCTTCTTGAAGGGAAAGATGTAACTCTGTGATATGAATCAACAGAACACAGAGCAGATTCTCAGAAAGCTTCTTTCCAGTTTGGAACGGAAGATATTTCCTTTTTCACCATACCCCTCTGTGGGCTTCCAAATATCCCTTTGCCAATTCCACAAGAACAGCCTTAGCGAAAGGCTTCTTGAAGGGAAAGATGTAACTATGTGAGATGAATTAACAGAACACCGAGCAGTTTCTCAGAAAGCTTCTTTCCAGTTTTGAACGGAAGATATTTCCTTTTTCACCATAGCCCTCTATGGGCTTCCAAATATCCCTTTGCCAATTACACAAAAACAGCCTTAGCGAAAGGCTTCTTGAAGGGAAAGATGTAACTCTGTGAGATGAATTAACAAAACACAGAGCAGTTTCTCAGAAAGCTTCTTTCCAGTTTTGAACGGAAGACATTTCCTTTTTCACCATAACCCTCTATGGGCTTCCACATATCCCTTTGCCAATTCCACAAGAACAGACTTAGCGAAAGGCTTCTTGAAGGGAAGGATGTAACTCTGTGAGATGAATTAACAGAACATAGAGCAGTTTCTCAGAAAGCTTCTTTCCAGTTTTGAACGGAAGATATTTCCTTTTTCACCATAGCCCTCTATGGGCTTCCAAATATCCCTTTGCCAATTCCACAAGAACAGCCTTAGCGAAAGGCTTCTTGAAGGGAAACATGTAACTCTGTGAAATGAATTAACAGAACACAGAGCAGTTTCTCAGAAAGCTTCTTTCCAGTTTTGAACGGAAGATATTTCCTTTTTCACCATAGCCCTCTATGGGCTTCCAAATATCCTTTTGCCAATTCCACAAGAACAGCCTTAGCGAAAGGCATCTTGAAGGGAAAGATGTAACTCTGTGAGACGAATTAAAAGAACACAGAGCAGTTTCTCAGAAAGCTTCTTTCCAGTTTTGAACGGAAGACACTTCCTTTTTCAATATAACCCTCTATGGGCTTCCACATATCCCTTCGCCAATTCCACAAGAACAGCCTTAGCGAAAGGCTTCTTGAAGGGAAAGATGTAACTCAGTGAGATAAATTAACGGAACAAAGAGCAGTTTCTCAGAAAGCTTCTTTCCAGTTTAGAACGGAAGATATTTCCTTTTTCACCATAGCCCTCTATGGGCTTCCAAATATCCCTTTGCCAATTCCACAAGAACCGCCTTAGCGAAAGACTTCTTGAAGGGAAAGATGTAACCCTGTGAGATGAATTAACAGAACACAGAGCAGTTTCTCAGAAAGCTTCTTTCCAGTTTGGAACGGAAGATATTTCCTTTTTCACCATAGCCCTCTGTGGGCTTCCAAATATCCCTTTGGCAATTCCACAAGAACAGCCTTAGCGAAAGGCTTCTTGAAGGGAAAGATGTAACTCTGTGAGATGAATTAACAGAACACAGAGCAGTTTCTCAGAAAGCTTCTTTCCAGTTTTGAGCGGAAGATATTTCCTTTTTCACCATAGCCCTCTCTGGGCTTCCAAATATCCCTTTACCAATTCCAGAAGAACAGCCTTAGCGAAAGGCTTCTTGAAGGGAAAGATGTAACTCTGTGAGATGAATTAACAGAACATAGAACAGTTTCTAAGAAAGCTTCTTTTCAGTTTTCAACGGAAGATATTTCCTTTTTCACCATAGAACTCTATGGGCTTCCAAATATCCCTTTGCCAATGCCACAAGAACAGCCTTAGGGAAAGGCTTCTTGAAGGGAAACATGTAACTCTGTGAGATGAATTAACAGAAAATAGAAAAGTTTCTCAGAAAGCTTCTTTCCAGTTTTGAATATAAGATAATTCCTTTTTCACTATAGCCCTCTATGGGCTTCCAAATATCCCTTTGCCAATTCCATAAGAACAGCCTTAGCGAAAGGCTTCTTGAAGGGAAAGATGTAACTCTGTGATATGAATCAACAGAACACAGAGCAGATTCTCAGAAAGCTTCTTTCCAGTTTGGAACGGAAGATATTTCCTTTTTCACCATACCCCTCTGTGGGCTTCCAAATATCCCTTTGCCAATTCCACAAGAACAGCCTTAGCGAAAGGCTTCTTGAAGGGAAAGATGTAACTATGTGAGATGAATTAACAGAACACCGAGCAGTTTCTCAGAAAGCTTCTTTCCAGTTTTGAACGGAAGATATTTCCTTTTTCACCGTAGCCCTCTATGGGCTTCCAAATATCCCTTTGCCAATTACACAAGAACAGCCTTAGCGAAAGGATTCTTGAAGGGAAAGATGTAACTCTGTGAGATGAATTAACAAAACACAGAGCAGTTTCTCAGAAAGCTTCTTTCCAGTTTTAAACGGAAGACATTTCCTTTTTCACCATAACCCTCTATGGGCTTCCACATATCCCTTTGCCAATTCCACAAGAACAGCCTTAGCGAAAGGCTTCTTGAAGGGAAAGATGTAACTCAGTGAGATAAATTAACGGAACAAAGAGCAGTTTCTCAGAAAGCTTCTTTCCAGTTTAGAACGGAAGATATTTCCTTTTTCACCATAGCCCCCTATGGGCTTCCAAATATCCCTTTGCCAATTCCACAAGAACCGCCTTAGCGGAAGGCTTCTTGAAGGGAAAGACGTAACTCTGTGAGATGAATTAACAGAACACAGAGCAGTTTCTCAGAAAGCTTCTTTCCAGTATTGAACGGAAGATATTTCCTTTTTCACCATAGCCCTCTATGGGCTTCCAAATATCCCTTTGCCAATTCCACAAGAACAGCCTTAGTGAAAGACTTCTTGAAGGGAAAGATGTAACTCTGTGAGATGAATTAACAGAACACAAAGCAGTTTCTCAGAAAGCTTCTTTCCAGTTTTGAACGGAAGATATTTCCTTTTTCACCATAGCCCTCTATGGGCTTCGAAATATCCCTTTGCCAATTCCACAAGAACAACCTTATCGAAAGGCTTCTTGACGGGAGAGATGTAACTCTGTGAGATGAATTAACAGAACAGACAGCAGTTTCTCAGAAAGTTTCTTTCCAGTTTTGAACGGAAGATATTTACTTTTTCATCGTAGCCCTCTATGGGCTTCCAAATATCCCTTTGCCAATTCCACAAGAACAGCCTTAGCGAAAGGCTTCTTCACGGGAAAGATGTAACTCTGTGAGATGAATTAACAGAACACAGAGCAGTTTCTCAGAAAGCTTCTTTCCAGTTTTGAACGGAAGACATTTCCTTTTTCACCATAACCCTCTATGGGCTTCCACATATCCCTTTGCCAATTCCAGAAGAACAGCCTTAGCGAAAGACTTCTTGAAGGGAAAGATGTAACTCAGTGAGATAAATTAACGGAACAAAGAGCAGTTTCTCAGAAAGCTTCTTTCCAGTTTAGAACGGAAGATATTTCCTTTTTCACCATAGCCCTCTATGGGCTTCCAAATATCCCTTTGCCAATTCCACAAGAACCGCCTTAGCGAAAGACTTCTTGAAGGGAAAGATGTAACTCTCTGAGATGAATTAACAGAACACAGAGCAGTTTCTCAGAAAGCTTCTTTCCAGTTTTGAACGGAAGATATTTCCTTTTTCACCATAGCCCTCTATGGGCTTCCAAATATCCCTTTGCCGGTTCCACAAGAACAGCATTAGCGAAAGGTTTCTTGAAGGGAAAGATGTAACTCTGTGAGATGAATTAACAGAACATAGAACAGTTTCTAAGAAAGCTTCTTTTCAGTTTTCAACGGAAGATATTTCCTTTTTCACCATAGCCCTCTATGGGCTTCCAAATATCCCTTTGCCAATGCCACAAGAACAGCCTAGGGAAAGGCTTCTTGAAGGGAAACATGTAACTCTGTGAGATGAATTAACAGAAAATAGAACAGTTTCTCAGAAAGCTTCTTTCCAGTTTTGAACATAAGATATTTCCTTTTTCACTATAGCCCTCTATGGGCTTCCAAATATCCCTTTGCCAATTCTACAAGAACAGCCTTAGCGAAAGGCTTCTTGAAGGGAAGGATGAAACTCTGTGAGATGAATTAACAGAATATAGAGCAGTTTCTCAGAAAGCTTCTTTCCAGTTTTGAAAGGAAGATATTTCCTTTTTCACCATAGCCCTCTATGGGCTTCCAAATATCCCTTTGCCAATTCCACAAGAACAGCCTTAGCGAAAGGCTTCTTGAAGGGAAAGATGTAACTCTGTGAGATGAATTAACAGAACACAGAGCAGTTTCTCAGAAAGCTTCTTTCAAGTTTTGAACGGAAGATATTTCCTTTTTCACCATAGCCCTCTATGGGCTTCCAAATATCCTTTTGCCAATTCCACAAGAACAGCCTTAGCGAAAGGCATCTTGAAGGGAAAGATGTAACTCTGTGAGACGAATTAACAGAACACAGAGCAGTTTCTCAGAAAGCTTCTTTCCAGTTTTGAACGGAAGACACTTCCTTTTTCACCATAACCCTCTATTGGCTTCCACATATCCCTTCGCCAATTCCACAAGAACAGCCTTAGCGAAAGGCTTCTTGAAGGGAAAGATGTAACTCAGTGAGATAAATTAACGGAACAAAGAGCAGTTTCTCAGAAAGCTTCTTTCCAGTTTAGAACGGAAGATATTTCCTTTTTCACCATAGCCCTCTATGGGCTTCCAAATATCCCTTTGCCAATTCCACAAGAACAGCCTTAGCGAAAGACTTCTTGAAGGGAAAGATGTAACCCTGTGAGATGGATTAACAGAACACAGAGCAGTTTCTCAGAAAGCTTCTTTCCAGTTTGGAACGGAAGATATTTCCTTTTTCACCATAGCCCTCTGTGGGCTTCCAAATATCACTTTGGCAATTCCACAAGACAGCCTTAGCGAAAGGCTTCTTGAAGGGGAATATGTAACTATGTGAGATGAATTAACAGAACACAGAGCAGTTTCTCAGAAAGCTTCTTTCCAGTTTTGAGCGGAAGATATTTCCTTTTTCACCATAGCCTTCTATGGGCTTCCAAATATCCCTTTGCCAATTCCAGAAGAACAGCCTTAGCGAAAGGCTTCTTGAAGGGAAAGATGTAACTCTGTGAGATGAATTAACAGAACATAGAACAGTTTCTAAGAAAGCTTCTTTTCAGTTTTCAACGGAAGATATTTCCTTTTTCACCATAGAACTCTATGGGCTTCCAAATATCCCTTTGCCAATGCCACAAGAACAGCCTTAGGGAAAGGCTTCTTGAAGGGAAACATGTAACTCTGTGAGATGAATTAACAGAAAATAGAAAAGTTTCTCAGAAAGCTTCTTTCCAGTTTTGAATATAAGATATTTCCTTTTTCACTATAGCCCTCTATGGGCTTCCAAATATCCCTTTGCCAATTCCATAAGAACAGCCTTAGGGAAAGGCTTCTTGAAGGGAAAGATGTAACTCTGTGATATGAATCAACAGAACACAGAGCAGATTCTCAGAAAGCTTCTTTCCAGTTTGGAACGGAAGATATTTCCTTTTTCACCATACCCCTCTGTGGGCTTCCAAATATCCCTTTGCCAATTCCACAAGAACAGCCTTAGCGTAAGGCTTCTTGAAGGGAAAGATGTAACTATGTGAGATGAATTAACAGAACACCGAGCAGTTTCTCAGAAAGCTTCTTTCCAGTTTTGAACGGAAGATATTTCCTTTTTCACCATAGCCCTCTATGGGCTTCCAAATATCCCTTTGCCAATTCCACAAGAACAGCCCTAGCGAAAGGTTTATTGAAGGGAAAGATGTAACTCTTTGAGATGAATTAACAGAACACAGAGCAGTTTCTCAGAAAGCTTCTTTCCAGTTTTGAGCGGAAGATATTTCCTTTTTCACCATAGCCCTCTATGGGCTTCCAAATATCCCTTTGCCAATTCCAGAAGAACAGCCTTAGCGAAAGGCTTCTTGAAGGGAAAGATGTAACTCTGTGAGATGAATTAACAGAACATAGAACAGTTTCTAAGAAAGCTTCTTTTCAGTTTTCAATGGAAGATATTTCCTTTTTCACCATAGCCCTCTATGGGCTTCCAAATATCCCTTTGCCAATGCCACAAGAACAGCCTTAGGGAAAGGCTTCTTGAAGGGAAACATGTAACTCTGTGAGATGAATTAACAGAAAATAGAACAGTTTCTCAGAAAGCTTCTTTCCAGTTTTGAACATAAGATATTTCCTTTTTCACTATAGCCCTCTATGGGCTTCCAAATATCCCTTTGCCAATTCTACAAGAACAGCCTTAGCGAAAGGCTTCTTGAAGGGAAGGATGTAACTCTGTGAGATGAATTAACAGAACATAGAGCAGTTTCTCAGAAAGCTTCTTTTCAGTTTTGAACGGAAGATATTTCCTTTTTCACCATAGCCCTCTATGGGCTTCCAAATATCCCTTTGCCAATTCCACAAGAACAGCCTTAGCGAAAGGCTTCTTGAAGGGAAACATGTAACTCTGTGAAATGAATTAACAGAACACAGAGCAGTTTCTCAGAAAGCTTCTTTCCAGTTTTGAACGGAAGATATTTCCTTTTTCACCATAGCCCTCTAGGGGCTTCCAAATATCCTTTTGCCAATTCCACAAGAACAGCCTTAGCGAAAGGCATCTTGAAGGGAAAGATGTAACTCTGTGAGACGAATTAAAAGAACACAGAGCAGTTTCTCAGAAAGCTTCTTTCCAGTTTTGAACGGAAGACACTTCCTTTTTCAATATAACCCTCTATGGGCTTCCACATATCCCTTCGCCAATTCCACAAGAACAGCCTTAGCGAAAGGCTTCTTGAAGGGAAAGATGTAACTCAGTGAGATAAATTAACGGAACAAAGAGCAGTTTCTCAGAAAGCTTCTTTCCAGTTTAGAACGGAAGATATTTCCTTTTTCACCATAGCCCTCTATGGGCTTCCAAATATCCCTTTGCCAATTCCACAAGAACCGCCTTAGCGAAAGACTTCTTGAAGGGAAAGATGTAACCCTGTGAGATGAATTAACAGAACACAGAGCAGTTTCTCAGAAAGCTTCTTTCCAGTTTGGAACGGAAGATATTTCCTTTTTCACCATAGCCCTCTGTGGGCTTCCAAATATCCCTTTGGCAATTCCACAAGAACAGCCTTAGCGAAAGGCTTCTTGAAGGGAAAGATGTAACTATGTGAGATGAATTAACAGAACACAGAGCAGTTTCTCAGAAAGCTTCTTTCCAGTTTTGAGCGGAAGATATTTCCTTTTTCACCATAGCCCTCTCTGGGCTTCCAAATATCCCTTTACCAATTCCAGAAGAACAGCCTTAGCGAAAGGCTTCTTGAAGGGAAAGATGTAACTCTGTGAGATGAATTAACAGAACATAGAACAGTTTCTAAGAAAGCTTCTTTTCAGTTTTCAACGGAAGATATTTCCTTTTTCACCATAGAACTCTATGGGCTTCCAAATATCCCTTTGCCAATGCCACAAGAACAGCCTTAGGGAAAGGCTTCTTGAAGGGAAACATGTAACTCTGTGAGATGAATTAACAGAAAATAGAAAAGTTTCTCAGAAAGCTTCTTTCCAGTTTTGAATATAAGATATTTCCTTTTTCACTATAGCCCTCTATGGGCTTCCAAATATCCCTTTGCCAATTCCATAAGAACAGCCTTAGCGAAAGGCTTCTTGAAGGGAAAGATGTAACTCTGTGATATGAATCAACAGAACACAGAGCAGATTCTCAGAAAGCTTCTTTCCAGTTTGGAACGGAAGATATTTCCTTTTTCACCATACCCCTCTGTGGGCTTCCAAATATCCCTTTGCCAATTCCACAAGAACAGCCTTAGCGAAAGGCTTCTTGAAGGGAAAGATGTAACTATGTGAGATGAATTAACAGAACACCGAGCAGTTTCTCAGAAAGCTTCTTTCCAGTTTTGAACGGAAGATATTTCCTTTTTCACCGTAGCCCTCTATGGGCTTCCAAATATCCCTTTGCCAATTACACAAGAACAGCCTTAGCGAAAGGATTATTGAAGGGAAAGATGTAACTCTGTGAGATGAATTAACAAAACACAGAGCAGTTTCTCAGAAAGCTTCTTTCCAGTTTTAAACGGAAGACATTTCCTTTTTCACCATAACCCTCTATGGGCTTCCACATATCCCTTTGCCAATTCCACAAGAACAGCCTTAGCGAAAGGCTTCTTGAAGGGAAAGATGTAACTCAGTGAGATAAATTAACGGAACAAAGAGCAGTTTCTCAGAAAGCTTCTTTCCAGTTTAGAACGGAAGATATTTCCTTTTTCACCATAGCCCCCTATGGGCTTCCAAATATCCCTTTGCCAATTCCACAAGAACCGCCTTAGCGAAAGGCTTCTTGAAGGGAAAGACGTAACTCTGTGAGATGAATTAACAGAACACAGAGCAGTTTCTCAGAAAGCTTCTTTCCAGTATTGAACGGAAGATATTTCCTTTTTCACCATAGCCCTCTATGGGCTTCCAAATATCCCTTTGCCAATTCCACAAGAACAGCCTTAGCGAAAGGCTTCTTGAAGGGAAAGATGTAAGTCTGTGAGATGAATCAACAGAACACAGAGCAGTTTCTCAGAAAGCTTCTTTCCAGTTTGGAACGGAAGATATTTCCTTTTTCACCATAGCCCTCTGTGGGCTTCCAAATATCCCTTTGCCAATTCCACAAGAACAGCCTTAGCGAAAGGCTTCTTGAAGGGAAAGATGTAACTATGTGAGATGAATTAACAGAACACAGAGCAGTTTCTCAGAAAGCTTCTTTTCAGTTTTGAACGGAAGATATTTCCTTTTTCACCATAGCCCTCTATGGGCTTCCAAATATCCCTTTGCCAATTCCACAAGAACAGCCTTAGCGAAAGGCTTCTTGAAGGGAAAGATGTAACTCTGTGAGATGAATTAACAGAACACAGAGCAGTTTCTCAGAAAGCTTCTTTCCAGTTTTGAACGGAAGACATTTCCTTTTTCACCATAACCCTCTATGGGCTTCCACATATCCCTTTGCCAATTCCAGAAGAACAGCCTTAGCGAAAGGCTTCTTGAAGGGAAAGATGTAACTCAGTGAGATAAATTAACGGAACAAAGAGCAGTTTCTCAGAAAGCTTCTTTCCAGTTTAGAACGGAAGATATTTCCTTTTTCACCATAGCCCTCTATGGGCTTCCAAATATCCCTTTGCCAATTCCACAAGAACCGCCTTAGCGAAAGACTTCTTGAAGGGAAAGATGTAACTCTGTGAGATGAATTAACAGAACACAGAGCAGTTTCTCAGAAAGCTTCTTTCCAGTTTTGAACGGAAGATATTTCCTTTTTCACCATAGCCCTCTATGGGCTTCCAAATATCCCTTTGCCGGTTCCACAAGAACAGCATTAGCGAAAGGTTTCTTGAAGGGAAAGATGTAACTCTGTGAGATGAATTAACAGAACATAGAACAGTTTCTAAGAAAGCTTCTTTTCAGTTTTCAACGGAAGATATTTCCTTTTTCACCATAGCCCTCTATGGGCTTCCAAATATCCCTTTGCCAATGCCACAAGAACAGCCTAGGGAAAGGCTTCTTGAAGGGAAACATGTAACTCTGTGAGATGAATTAACAGAAAATAGAACAGTTTCTCAGAAAGCTTCTTTCCAGTTTTGAACATAAGATATTTCCTTTTGCACTATAGCCCTCTATGGGCTTCCAAATATCCCTTTGCCAATTCTACAAGAACAGCCTTAGCGAAAGGCTTCTTGAAGGGAAGGATGTAACTCTGTGAGATGAATTAACAGAACATAGAGCAGTTTCTCAGAAAGCTTCTTTCCAGTTTTGAAAGGAAGATATTTCCTTTTTCACCATAGCCCTCTATGGGCTTCCAAATATCCCTTTGCCAATTCCACAAGAACAGCCTTAGCGAAAGGCTTCTTGAAGGCAAAGATGTAACTCTGTGAGATGAATTAACAGAACATGGAGCAGTTTCTCAGAAAGCTTCTTTCCAGTTTTGAACGGAAGATATTTCCTTTTTCACCATAGCCCTCTAAGGGCTTCCAAATATCCCTTTGCCAATTCCACAAGAACAGCCTTAGCGAAAGGCTTCTTGAAGGGAAAGATGTAACTCTGTGAGATGAATCAACAGAACACAGAGCAGTTTCTCAGAAAGCTTCTTTCCAGTTTTGAACGGAAGATATTATCTTTTTCACCATAGCCGTCTGTGGGCTTCGAAATATCCCTTTGCCAATTCCACAAGAACAGCCTTAGCGAAAGGCTTATTGAAGGGAAAGATTAAACTCTGTTAGATGAATTAACAGAACACAAAGCAGTTTCTCAGAAAGCTTCTTTCCAGTTTTGAACGGAAGATATTTCCTTTTTCACCATAGCCCTCTATGGGCTTCGAAATATCCCTTTGCCAATTCCACAAGAACAACCTTATCGAAAGGCTTCTTGACGGGAAAGATGTAACTCTGTGAGATGAATTAACAGAACAGACAGCAGTTTCTCAGAAAGTTTCTTTCCAGTTTTGAACGGAAGATATTTCCTTTTTCACCGTAGCCCTCTATGGGCTTCCAAATATTACTTTGCCAATTCCACAAGAACAGCCTTAGCGAAAGGCATCCTGAAGGGAAAGATGTAACTCTGTGAGATGAATTAACAGAACACAGAGCAGTTTCTCAGAAAGCTTCTTTCCACTTTTGAACGGAATTTATTTCCTTTTTCACCATAGCCCTCTATGGGCTTCGAAATATCCCTTTGCCAATTCCACAAGAACAGCCTTAGCGAAAGGCATCCTGAAGGGAAAGATGTAACTCTGTGAGATGAATTAACAGAACACAGAGCAGTTTCTCAGAAAGCTTCTTTCCACTTTTGAACGGAATTTATTTCCTTTTTCACCATAGCCCTCTATGGGCTTCGAAATATCCCTTTGCCAATTCCACAAGAACAGCCTTAGCGAAAGGCTTCTTGAAGGGAAAGATGTAACTCTGTGAGATGAATTAACAGAACACAGAGCAGTTTCTCAGAAAGTTTCCTTCCAGTTTTCAGCGGAAGATATTTCCTTTTTCAACATAGCCCTCTATGGGCTTCCAAATATCCCTTTGCCAATTCCACAAGAACAGCCTTAGCGAAAGGCTTCTTGAAGGGAAAGATGTAACTCTGTGAGATGAATTAACAGAACATAGAACAGTTTCTAAGAAAGCTTCTTTTCAGTTTTCAACGGAAGATATTTCCTTTTTCACCATAGCCCTCTATGGGCTTCCAAATATAGCTTTGCCAATGCCACAAGAACAGCCTTAGGGAAAGGCTTCTTGAAGGGAAACATGTAACTCTGTGAGATGAATTAACAGAAAATAGAACAGTTTCTCAGAAAGCTTCTTTCCGGTTTTGAACATAAGATATTTCCTTTTTCACTATAGCCCTCTATGGGCTTCCAAATATCCCTTTGCCAATTCTACAAGAACAGCCTTAGCGAAAGGCTTCTTGAAGGGAAGGATGTAACTCTGTGAGATGAATTAACAGAACATAGAGCATTTTCTCAGAAAGCTTCTTTCCAGTTTTGAACGGAAGATAATTCCTTTTTCACCATAGCCCTCTATGGGCTTCCAAATATCCCTTTGCCAATTCCACAAGAACAGCCTTAGCGAAAGGCTTCTTGAAGGGAAAGATGTAACTCTGTGAGATGAATTAACAGAACACAGAGCAGTTTCTCAGAAAGTTTCTTTCCAGTTTTCAGCGGAAGATATTTCCTTTTTCACCATAGCCCTCTATGGGCTTCCAAATATCCCTTTGCCAATTCCACAAGAACAGCCTTAGCGAAAGGCTTCTTGAAGGGAAAGATGTAACTCTGTGAGATGAATTAACAGAACACAGAGCAGTTTCTCAGAAAGCTTCTTTCCAGTTTTGAACGGAAGATATTTCCTTTTTCACCATAGCCCTCTATGGGCTTCCAAATATTCTTTTGCCAATTCCACAAGAACAGCCTTAGCGAAAGGCATCTTGAAGGAAAAGATGTAACCCTGTGAGATGAATTAACAGAACACAGAGCAGTTTCTCAGAAAGCTTCTTTCCAGTTTTGAACGGAAGACACTTCCTTTTTCACCATAACCCTCTATGGGCTTCCACATATCCCTTCGCCAATTCCACAAGAACAGCCTTAGCGAAAGGCTTCTTGAAGGGAAAGATGTAACTCAGTGAGATAAATTAACGGAACAAAGAGCAGTTTCTCAGAAAGCTTCTTTCCAGTTTAGAACGGAAGATATTTCCTTTTTCACCATAGCCCTCTATGGGCTTCCAAATATCCCTTTGCCAATTCCACAAGAACCGCCTTAGCGAAAGACTTCTTGAAGGGAAAGATGTAACCCTGTGAGATGAATTAACAGAACACAGAGCAGTTTCTCAGAAAGCTTCTTTCCAGTTTGGAACGGAAGATATTTCCTTTTTCACCATAGCCCTCTGTGGGCTTCCAAATATCCCTTTGGCAATTCCACAAGAACAGCCTTAGCGAAAGGCTTCTTGAAGGGAAAGATGTAACTATGTGAGATGAATTAACAGAACACAGAGCAGTTTCTCAGAAAGCTTCTTTCCAGTTTGGAACGGAAGATATTTCCTTTTTCACCATAGCCCTCTGTGGGCTTCCAAATATCCCTTTGGTAATTCCACAAGAACAGCCTTAGCGAAAGGCTTCTTGAAGGGAAAGATGTAACTATGTGAGATGAATTAACAGAACACAGAGCAGTTTCTCAGAAAGCTTCTTTCCAGTTTTGAATGGAAGATATTTCCTTTTTCACCATAGCCCTCCATGGGCTTCCAAATATCCCTTTGCCAATTCCACAAGAACAGCCTTAGCGAAAGGCTTCTTGAAGGGAAAGATGTAACTATGTGAGATGAATTAACAGAACACAGAGCAGTTTCTCAGAAAGCTTCTTTCCAGTTTTGAACGGAAGATATTTCCTTTTTCACCATAGCCCTCTATGGGCTTCCAAATATCCTTTTGCCAATTCCGCAAGAACAGCCTTAGCGAAAGGCATCTTGAAGGGAAAGATGTAACTCTGTGAGATGAATTAACAGAACACAGAGCAGTTTCTCAGAAAGCTTCTTTCCAGTTTTGAACGGAAGACATTTCCTTTTTCACCATAACCCTCTATGGGCTTCCACATATCCCTTTGCCAATTCCACAAGAACAGCCTTAGCGAAAGGCTTCTTGAAGGGAAAGATGTAACTGTGTGAGATGACTTAACAGAACACGGAGCAGTTTCTCAGAAAGCTTCTTTCCAGTTTTGAACGGAAGATATTTCCTTTTTCACCATAGCCCTCTATGGGCTTCCAAGTATCCCTTTGCCAATTCCCCAAGAACAGCCTTAGCGAAAGGCTTCTTGAAGGGAAAGATGTATCTCTGTGAGATGAATCAACAGAACACAGAGCAGTTTCTCATAAAGCTTCTTTCCAGTTTTTAACGGAAGATATTTCCTTTTTCACCGTAGCCCTCTGTGGGCTTCCAAATATCCCTTTGCCAATTCCACAAGAACAGCCTTAGCGAAAGGCTTCTTGAAGGGAAAGATGTAACTCTGTGAGATGAATTAACAGAACACGGAGCAGTTTCTCAGAAAGCTTCTTTCCAGTTTTGAACGGAAGATATTTCCTTTTTCACCATAGCCCTCTATGGGCTTCCAAATATCCTTTTGCCAATTCCACAAGAACAGCCTTAGCGAAAGGCATCTTGAAGGGAAAGATGTAACTCTGTGAGATGAATTAACAGAACACAGAGCAGTTTCTCAGAAAGCTTCTTTCCAGTTTTGAACGGAAGACATTTCCTTTTTCACCATAACCCTCTATGGGCTTCCACATATCCCTTTGCCAATTCCACAAGAATAGCCTTGGCGAAAAGCTCCTTGAAGGGAAAGATGTAACTCAGTGAGATAAATTAACGGAACAAAGAGCAGTTTCTCAGAAAGCTTCTTTCCAGTTTAGAACGGAAGATATTTCCTTTTTCACCATAGCCCTCTATGGGCTTCCAAATATCCCTTTGCCAATTCCACAAGAACCGCCTTAGCGAAAGACTTCTTTAAGGGAAAGATGTAACTCTGTGAGATGAATTAACAGAACACAGAGCAGTTTCTCAGAAAGCTTGTTTCCTGTTTTGAACGGAAGATATTTCCTTTTTCACCATAGCCCTCTATGGGCTTCCAAATATCCCTTTGCCAATTCCACAAGAACAGCCTTAGCGAAAAGCTTCTTGAAGGGAAAGATGTAACTCTGTGGGATGAATTAACAGAACACGGAGCAGTTTCTCAGAAAGCTTCTTTCCAGTTTTGAACGGAAGATATTTCCTTTTTCACCATAGCCCTCTATGGGCTTCCAAATATCCCTTTGCCAATTCCACAAGAACAGCCTTAGCGAAAGACTTCTTGAAGGGAAAGATGTAACTCTGTGAGATGAATTAACAGAACACAGAGCAGTTTCTCAGAAAGCTTCTTTCCAGTTTTGAACGGAAGATATTTCCTTTTTCACCATAGCCCTCTATGGGCTTCTAAACATCCCTTTTCCAATTCCACAAGAACAGCCTTAGCGAAAGGCTTCTTGAAGGAAAGATGTAACTCTGTGAGATGAATTAACAGAACACAGAGGAGTTTCTCAGAAAGCTTCTTTCCAGTTTTGAACGGAAGATATTTCCTTTTTCACCATAGCCCTCTATGGGCTTCTAAACATCCCTTTTCCAATTCCACAAGAACAGCCTTAGCGAAAGGCTTCTTGAAGGAAAGATGTAACTCTGTGAGATGAATTAACAGAACACAGAGGAGTTTCTCAGAAAGCTTCTTTCCAGTTTTGAACGGAAGATATTTCCTTTTTCACCATAGCACTCTATGGGCTTCCAAATATCCCTTTGCCAATTCCACAAGAACAACCTTATCGAAAGGCTTCTTGACGGGAAAGATGTAACTCTGTGAGATGAATTAACAGAACAGACAGCGGTTTCTCAGAAAGTTTCTTTCCAGTTTTGACCGGAAGATATTTCCTTTTTCACCGTAGCCCTCTATGGGCTTCCAAATATTACTTTGCCAATTCCACAAGAACAGCCTTAGCGAAAGGCTTCTTGAAGGGAAGGATGTAACTCTGTGAGATGAATTAACAGAACAAAGAGCAGTTTCTCAGAAAGCTTCTTTCCAGTTTTGAACGGAATTTATTTCCTTTTTCACCATAGCCCTCTATGGGCTTCCAAATATCCCTTTGCCAATTCAACAAGAACAGCCTTAGCGAAAGGCTTCTTGAAGGGAAAGATGTAACTCTGTGAGTTGAATTAACAGAACATAGAGCAGTTTCTCAGAAAGCTTCTTTCCAGTTTTGAACGGAAGATATTTCCTTTTTCACCATAGCCCTCTATGGGCTTCCAAATATCCCTTTGCCAATTCCACAAGAACAGCCCTAGCGAAAGGTTTATTGAAGGGAAAGATGTAACTCTTTGAGATGAATTAACAGAACACAGAGCAGTTTCTCAGAAAGCTTCTTTCCAGTTTTGAGCGGAAGATATTTCCTTTTTCACCATAGCCCTCTATGGGCTTCCAAATATCCCTTTGCCAATTCCAGAAGAACAGCCTTAGCGAAAGGCTTCTTGAAGGGAAAGATGTAACTCTGTGAGATGAATTAACAGAACATAGAACAGTTTCTAAGAAAGCTTCTTTTCAGTTTTCAACGGAAGATATTTCCTTTTTCACCTTAGCCCTCTATGGGCTTCCAAATATCCCTTTGCCAATGCCACAAGAACAGCCTTAGGGAAAGGCTTCTTGAAGGGAAACATGTAACTCTGTGAGATGAATTAACAGAAAATAGAACAGTTTCTCAGAAAGCTTCTTTCCAGTTTTGAACATAAGATATTTCCTTTTTCACTATAGCCCTCTATGGGCTTCCAAATATCCCTTTGCCAATTCTACAAGAACAGCCTTAGCGAAAGGCTTCTTGAAGGGAAGGATGTAACTCTGTGAGATGAATTAACAGAACATAGAGCAGTTTCTCAGAAAGCTTCTTTCCAGTTTTGAACGGAAGATATTTCCTTTTTCACCATAGCCCTCTATGGGCTTCCAAATATCCCTTTGCCAATTCCACAAGAACAGCCTTAGCGAAAGGCTTCTTGAAGGGAAACATGTAACTCTGTGAAATGAATTAACAGAACACAGAGCAGTTTCTCAGAAAGCTTCTTTCCAGTTTTGAACGGAAGATATTTCCTTTTTCACCATAGCCCTCTAGGGGCTTCCAAATATCCTTTTGCCAATTCCACAAGAACAGCCTTAGCGAAAGGCATCTTGAAGGGAAAGATGTAACTCTGTGAGACGAATTAAAAGAACACAGAGCAGTTTCTCAGAAAGCTTCTTTCCAGTTTTGAACGGAAGACACTTCCTTTTTCAATATAACCCTCTATGGGCTTCCACATATCCCTTCGCCAATTCCACAAGAACAGCCTTAGCGAAAGGCTTCTTGAAGGGAAAGATGTAACTCAGTGAGATAAATTAACGGAACAAAGAGCAGTTTCTCAGAAAGCTTCTTTCCAGTTTAGAACGGAAGATATTTCCTTTTTCACCATAGCCCTCTATGGGCTTCCAAATATCCCTTTGCCAATTCCACAAGAACCGCCTTAGCGAAAGACTTCTTGAAGGGAAAGATGTAACCCTGTGAGATGAATTAACAGAACACAGAGCAGTTTCTCAGAAAGCTTCTTTCCAGTTTGGAACGGAAGATATTTCCTTTTTCACCATAGCCCTCTGTGGGCTTCCAAATATCCCTTTGGCAATTCCACAAGAACAGCCTTAGCGAAAGGCTTCTTGAAGGGAAAGATGTAACTATGTGAGATGAATTAACAGAACACAGAGCAGTTTCTCAGAAAGCTTCTTTCCAGTTTTGAGCGGAAGATATTTCCTTTTTCACCATAGCCCTCTCTGGGCTTCCAAATATCCCTTTACCAATTCCAGAAGAACAGCCGTAGCGAAAGGCTTCTTGAAGGGAAAGATGTAACTCTGTGAGATGAATTAACAGAACATAGAACAGTTTCTAAGAAAGCTTCTTTTCAGTTTTCAACGGAAGATATTTCCTTTTTCACCATAGAACTCTATGGGCTTCCAAATATCCCTTTGCCAATGCCACAAGAACAGCCTTAGGGAAAGGCTTCTTGAAGGGAAACATGTAACTCTGTGAGATGAATTAACAGAAAATAGAAAAGTTTCTCAGAAAGCTTCTTTCCAGTTTTGAATATAAGATATTTCCTTTTTCACTATAGCCCTCTATGGGCTTCCAAATATCCCTTTGCCAATTCCATAAGAACAGCCTTAGCGAAAGTCTTCTTGAAGGGAAAGATGTAACTCTGTGATATGAATCAACAGAACACAGAGCAGATTCTCAGAAAGCTTCTTTCCAGTTTGGAACGGAAGATATTTCCTTTTTCACCATACCCCTCTGTGGGCTTCCAAATATCCCTTTGCCAATTCCACAAGAACAGCCTTAGCGAAAGGCTTCTTGAAGGGAAAGATGTAACTATGTGAGATGAATTAACAGAACACCGAGCAGTTTCTCAGAAAGCTTCTTTCCAGTTTTGAACGGAAGATATTTCCTTTTTCACCGTAGCCCTCTATGGGCTTCCAAATATCCCTTTGCCAATTACACAAGAACAGCCTTAGCGAAAGGATTATTGAAGGGAAAGATGTAACTCTGTGAGATGAATTAACAAAACACAGAGCAGTTTCTCAGAAAGCTTCTTTCCAGTTTTAAACGGAAGACATTTCCTTTTTCACCATAACCCTCTATGGGCTTCCACATATCCCTTTGCCAATTCCACAAGAACAGCCTTAGCGAAAGGCTTCTTGAAGGGAAAGATGTAACTCAGTGAGATAAATTAACGGAACAAAGAGCAGTTTCTCAGAAAGCTTCTTTCCAGTTTAGAACGGAAGATATTTCCTTTTTCACCATAGCCCCCTATGGGCTTCCAAATATCCCTTTGCCAATTCCACAAGAACCGCCTTAGCGAAAGGCTTCTTGAAGGGAAAGACGTAACTCTGTGAGATGAATTAACAGAACACAGAGCAGTTTCTCAGAAAGCTTCTTTCCAGTATTGAACGGAAGATATTTCCTTTTTCACCATAGCCCTCTATGGGCTTCCAAATATCCCTTTGCCAATTCCACAAGAACAGCCTTAGCGAAAGGCTTCTTGAAGGGAAAGATGTAAGTCTGTGAGATGAATCAACAGAACACAGAGCAGTTTCTCAGAAAGCTTCTTTCCAGTTTGGAACGGAAGATATTTCCTTTTTCACCATAGCCCTCTGTGGGCTTCCAAATATCCCTTTGCCAATTCCACAAGAACAGCCTTAGCGAAAGGCTTCTTGAAGGGAAAGATGTAACTATGTGAGATGAATTAACAGAACACAGAGCAGTTTCTCAGAAAGCTTCTTTTCAGTTTTGAACGGAAGACATTTCCTTTTTCACCATAACCCTCTATGGGCTTCCACATATCCCTTTGCCAATTCCAGAAGAACAGCCTTAGCGAAAGGCTTCTTGAAGGGAAAGATGTAACTCAGTGAGATAAATTAACGGAACAAAGAGCAGTTTCTCAGAAAGCTTCTTTCCAGTTTAGAACGGAAGATATTTCCTTTTTCACCATAGCCCTCTATGGGCTTCCAAATATCCCTTTGCCAATTCCACAAGAACCGCCTTAGCGAAAGACTTCTTGAAGGGAAAGATGTAACTCTGTGAGATGAATTAACGGAACACAGAGCAGTTTCTCAGAAAGCTTCTTTCCAGTTTTGAACGGAAGATATTTCCTTTTTCACCATAGCCCTCTATGGGCTTCCAAATATCCCTTTGCCGGTTCCACAAGAACAGCATTAGCGAAAGGTTTCTTGAAGGGAAAGATGTAACTCTGTGAGATGAATTAACAGAACATAGAACAGTTTCTAAGAAAGCTTCTTTTCAGTTTTCAACGGAAGATATTTCCTTTTTCACCATAGCCCTCTATGGGCTTCCAAATATCCCTTTGCCAATGCCACAAGAACAGCCTAGGGAAAGGCTTCTTGAAGGGAAACATGTAACTCTGTGAGATGAATTAACAGAACATAGAACAGTTTCTCAGAAAGCTTCTTTTCAGTTTTCAACGGAAGATATTTCCTTTTTCACCATAGAACTCTATGGGCTTCCAAATATCCCTTTGCCAATGCCACAAGAACAGCCTTAGGGAAAGGCTTCTTGAAGGGAAACATGTAACTCTGTGAGATGAATTAACAGAAAATAGAACAGTTTCTCAGAAAGCTTCTTTCCAGTTTTGAATATAAGATATTTCCTTTTTCACTATAGCCCTCTATGGGCTTCCAAATATCCCTTTGCCAATTCCATAAGAACAGCCTTAGCGAAAGGCTTCTTGAAGGGAAAGATGTAACTCTGTGATATGAATCAACAGAACACAGAGCAGATTCTCAGAAAGCTTCTTTCCAGTTTGGAACGGAAGATATTTCCTTTTTCACCATACCCCTCTGTGGGCTTCCAAATATCCCTTTGCCAATTCCACAAGAACAGCCTTAGCGAAAGGCTTCTTGAAGGGAAAGATGTAACTATGTGAGATGAATTAACAGAACACCGAGCAGTTTCTCAGAAAGCTTCTTTCCAGTTTTGAACGGAAGATATTTCCTTTTTCACCGTAGCCCTCTATGGGCTTCCAAATATCCCTTTGCCAATTACACAAGAACAGCCTTAGCGAAAGGATTATTGAAGGGAAAGATGTAACTCTGTGAGATGAATTAACAAAACACAGAGCAGTTTCTCAGAAAGCTTCTTTCCAGTTTTAAACGGAAGACATTTCCTTTTTCACCATAACCCTCTATGGGCTTCCACATATCCCTTTGCCAATTCCACAAGAACAGCCTTAGCGAAAGGCTTCTTGAAGGGAAAGATGTAACTCAGTGAGATAAATTAACGGAACAAAGAGCAGTTTCTCAGAAAGCTTCTTTCCAGTTTAGAACGGAAGATATTTCCTTTTTCACCATAGCCCCCTATGGGCTTCCAAATATCCCTTTGCCAATTCCACAAGAACCGCCTTAGCGAAAGGCTTCTTGAAGGGAAAGACGTAACTCTGTGAGATGAATTAACAGAACACAGAGCAGTTTCTCAGAAAGCTTCTTTCCAGTATTGAACGGAAGATATTTCCTTTTTCACCATAGCCCTCTATGGGCTTCCAAATATCCCTTTGCCAATTCCACAAGAACAGCCTTAGCGAAAGGCTTCTTGAAGGGAAAGATGTAAGTCTGTGAGATGAATCAACAGAACACAGAGCAGTTTCTCAGAAAGCTTCTTTCCAGTTTGGAACGGAAGATATTTCCTTTTTCACCATAGCCCTCTATGGGCTTCCACATATCCCTTTGCCAATTCCAGAAGAACAGCCTTAGCGAAAGGCTTCTTGAAGGGAAAGATGTAACTCAGTGAGATAAATTAACGGAACAAAGAGCAGTTTCTCAGAAAGCTTCTTTCCAGTTTAGAACGGAAGATATTTCCTTTTTCACCATAGCCCTCTATGGGCTTCCAAATATCCCTTTGCCAATTCCACAAGAACCGCCTTAGCGAAAGACTTCTTGAAGGGAAAGATGTAACTCTGTGAGATGAATTAACAGAACACAGAGCAGTTTCTCAGAAAGCTTCTTTCCAGTTTTGAACGGAAGATATTTCCTTTTTCACCATAGCCCTCTATGGGCTTCCAAATATCCCTTTGCCGGTTCCACAAGAACAGCATTAGCGAAAGGTTTCTTGAAGGGAAAGATGTAACTCTGTGAGATGAATTAACAGAACATAGAACAGTTTCTAAGAAAGCTTCTTTTCAGTTTTCAACGGAAGATATTTCCTTTTTCACCATAGCCCTCTATGGGCTTCCAAATATCCCTTTGCCAATGCCACAAGAACAGCCTAGGGAAAGGCTTCTTGAAGGGAAACATGTAACTCTGTGAGATGAATTAACAGAAAATAGAACAGTTTCTCCGAAAGCTTCTTTCCAGTTTTGAACATAAGATATTTCCTTTTGCACTATAGCCCTCTATGGGCTTCCAAATATCCCTTTGCCAATTCTACAAGAACAGCCTTAGCGAAAGGCTTCTTGAAGGGAAGGATGTAACTCTGTGAGATGAATTAACAGAACATAGAGCAGTTTCTCAGAAAGCTTCTTTCCAGTTTTGAAAGGAAGATATTTCCTTTTTCACCATAGCCCTCTATGGGCTTCCAAATATCCCTTTGCCAATTCCACAAGAACAGCCTTAGCGAAAGGCTTCTTGAAGGCAAAGATGTAACTCTGTGAGATGAATTAACAGAACATGGAGCAGTTTCTCAGAAAGCTTCTTTCCAGTTTTGAACGGAAGATATTTCCTTTTTCACCATAGCCCTCTAAGGGCTTCCAAATATCCCTTTGCCAATTCCACAAGAACAGCCTTAGCGAAAGGCTTCTTGAAGGGAAAGATGTAACTCTGTGAGATGAATCAACAGAACACAGAGCAGTTTCTCAGAAAGCTTCTTTCCAGTTTTGAACGGAAGATATTATCTTTTTCACCATAGCCGTCTGTGGGCTTCGAAATATCCCTTTGCCAATTCCACAAGAACAGCCTTAGCGAAAGGCTTATTGAAGGGAAAGATGGAACTCTGTTAGATGAATTAACAGAACACAAAGCAGTTTCTCAGAAAGCTTCTTTCCAGTTTTGAACGGAAGATATTTCCTTTTTCACCATAGCCCTCTATGGGCTTCGAAATATCCCTTTGCCAATTCCACAAGAACAACCTTATCGAAAGGCTTCTTGACGGGAAAGATGTAACTCTGTGAGATGAATTAACAGAACAGACAGCAGTTTCTCAGAAAGTTTCTTTCCAGTTTTGAACGGAAGATATTTCCTTTTTCACCGTAGCCCTCTATGGGCTTCCAAATATTACTTTGCCAATTCCACAAGAACAGACTTAGCGAAAGGCATCCTGAAGGGAAAGATGTAACTCTGTGAGATGAATTAACAGAACACAGAGCAGTTTCTCAGAAAGCTTCTTTCCACTTTTGAACGGAATTTATTTCCTTTTTCACCATAGCCCTCTATGGGCTTCGAAATATCCCTTTGCCAATTCCACAAGAACAGCCTTAGCGAAAGGCTTCTTGAAGGGAAAGATGTAACTCTGTGAGATGAATTAACAGAACACAGAGCAGTTTCTCAGAAAGTTTCCTTCCAGTTTTCAGCGGAAGATATTTCCTTTTTCACCATAGCCCTCTATGGGCTTCCAAATATCCCTTTGCCAATTCCACAAGAACAGCCTTAGCGAAAGGCTTCTTGAAGGGAAAGATGTAACTCTGTGAGATGAATTAACAGAACATAGAACAGTTTCTAAGAAAGCTTCTTTTCAGTTTTCAACGGAAGATATTTCCTTTTTCACCATAGCCCTCTATGGGCTTCCAAATATAGCTTTGCCAATGCCACAAGAACAGCCTTAGGGAAAGGCTTCTTGAAGGGAAACATGTAACTCTGTGAGATGAATTAACAGAAAATAGAACAGTTTCTCAGAAAGCTTCTTTCCAGTTTTGAACATAAGATATTTCCTTTTTCACTATAGCCCTCTATGGGCTTCCAAATATCCCTTTGCCAATTCTACAAGAACAGCCTTAGCGAAAGGCTTCTTGAAGGGAAGGATGTAACTCTGTGAGATGAATTAACAGAACATAGAGCATTTTCTCAGAAAGCTTCTTTCCAGTTTTGAACGGAAGATAATTCCTTTTTCACCATAGCCCTCTATGGGCTTCCAAATATCCCTTTGCCAATTCCACAAGAACAGCCTTAGCGAAAGGCTTCTTGAAGGGAAAGATGTAACTCTGTGAGATGAATTAACAGAACACAGAGCAGTTTCTCAGAAAGTTTCTTTCCAGTTTTCAGCGGAAGATATTTCCTTTTTCACCATAGCCCTCTATGGGCTTCCAAATATCCCTTTGCCAATTCCACAAGAACAGCCTTAGCGAAAGGCTTCTTGAAGGGAAAGATGTAACTCTGTGAGATGAATTAACAGAACACAGAGCAGTTTCTCAGAAAGCTTCTTTCCAGTTTTGAACGGAAGATATTTCCTTTTTCAACATAGCCCTCTATGGGCTTCCAAATATTCTTTTGCCAATTCCACAAGAACAGCCTTAGCGAAAGGCATCTTGAAGGAAAAGATGTAACCCTGTGAGATGAATTAACAGAACACAGAGCAGTTTCTCAGAAAGCTTCTTTCCAGTTTTGAACGGAAGACACTTCCTTTTTCACCATAACCCTCTATGGGCTTCCACATATCCCTTCGCCAATTCCACAAGAACAGCCTTAGCGAAAGGCTTCTTGAAGGGAAAGATGTAACTCAGTGAGATAAATTAACGGAACAAAGAGCAGTTTCTCAGAAAGCTTCTTTCCAGTTTAGAAAGGAAGATATTTCCTTTTTCACCATAGCCCTCTATGGGCTTCCAAATATCCCTTTGCCAATTCCACAAGAACCGCCTTAGCGAAAGACTTCTTGAAGGGAAAGATGTAACCCTGTGAGATGAATTAACAGAACACAGAGCAGTTTCTCAGAAAGCTTCTTTCCAGTTTGGAACGGAAGATATTTCCTTTTTCACCATAGCCCTCTGTGGGCTTCCAAATATCCCTTTGGCAATTCCACAAGAACAGCCTTAGCGAAAGGCTTCTTGAAGGGAAAGATGTAACTATGTGAGATGAATTAACAGAACACAGAGCAGTTTCTCAGAAAGCTTCTTTCCAGTTTGGAACGGAAGATATTTCCTTTTTCACCATAGCCCTCTGTGGGCTTCCAAATATCCCTTTGGTAATTCCACAAGAACAGCCTTAGCGAAAGGCTTCTTGAAGGGAAAGATGTAACTATGTGAGATGAATTAACAGAACACAGAGCAGTTTCTCAGAAAGCTTCTTTCCAGTTTTGAATGGAAGATATTTCCTTTTTCACCATAGCCCTCCATGGGCTTCCAAATATCCCTTTGCCAATTCCACAAGAACAGCCTTAGCGAAAGGCTTCTTGAAGGGAAAGATGTAACTATGTGAGATGAATTAACAGAACACAGAGCAGTTTCTCAGAAAGCTTCTTTCCAGTTTTGAACGGAAGATATTTCCTTTTTCACCATAGCCCTCTATGGGCTTCCAAATATCCTTTTGCCAATTCCGCAAGAACAGCCTTAGCGAAAGGCATCTTGAAGGGAAAGATGTAACTCTGTGAGATGAATTAACAGAACACAGAGCAGTTTCTCAGAAAGCTTCTTTCCAGTTTTGAACGGAAGACATTTCCTTTTTCACCATAACCCTCTATGGGCTTCCACATATCCCTTTGCCAATTCCACAAGAACAGCCTTAGCGAAAGGCTTCTTGAAGGGAAAGATGTAACTCTGTGAGATGACTTAACAGAACACGGAGCAGTTTCTCAGAAAGCTTCTTTCCAGTTTTGAACGGAAGATATTTCCTTTTTCACCATAGCCCTCTATGGGCTTCCAAGTATCCCTTTGCCAATTCCCCAAGAACAGCCTTAGCGAAAGGCTTCTTGAAGGGAAAGATGTATCTCTGTGAGATGAATCAACAGAACACAGAGCAGTTTCTCATAAAGCTTCTTTCCAGTTTTTAACGGAAGATATTTCCTTTTTCACCGTAGCCCTCTGTGGGCTTCCAAATATCCCTTTGCCAATTCCACAAGAACAGCCTTAGCGAAAGGCTTCTTGAAGGGAAAGATGTAACTCTGTGAGATGAATTAACAGAACACGGAGCAGTTTCTCAGAAAGCTTCTTTCCAGTTTTGAACGGAAGATATTTCCTTTTTCACCATAGCCCTCTATGGGCTTCCAAATATCCTTTTGCCAATTCCACAAGAACAGCCTTAGCGAAAGGCATCTTGAAGGGAAAGATGTAACTCTGTGAGATGAATTAACAGAACACAGAGCAGTTTCTCAGAAAGCTTCTTTCCAGTTTTGAACGGAAGACGTTTCCTTTTTCACCATAACCCTCTATGGGCTTCCACATATCCCTTTGCCAATTCCACAAGAATAGCCTTGGCGAAAAGCTCCTTGAAGGGAAAGATGTAACTCAGTGAGATAAATTAACGGAACAAAGAGCAGTTTCTCAGAAAGCTTCTTTCCAGTTTAGAACGGAAGATATTTCCTTTTTCACCATAGCCCTCTATGGGCTTCCAAATATCCCTTTGCCAATTCCACAAGAACCGCCTTAGCGAAAGACTTCTTTAAGGGAAAGATGTAACTCTGTGAGATGAATTAACAGAACACAGAGCAGTTTCTCAGAAAGCTTGTTTCCTGTTTTGAACGGAAGATATTTCCTTTTTCACCATAGCCCTCTATGGGCTTCCAAATATCCCTTTGCCAATTCCACAAGAACAGCCTTAGCGAAAAGCTTCTTGAAGGGAAAGATGTAACTCTGTGGGATGAATTAACAGAACACGGAGCAGTTTCTCAGAAAGCTTCTTTCCAGTTTTGAACGGAAGATATTTCCTTTTTCACCATAGCCCTCTATGGGCTTCCAAATATCCCTTTGCCAATTCCACAAGAACAGCCTTAGCGAAAGACTTCTTGAAGGGAAAGATGTAACTCTGTGAGATGAATTAACAGAACACAGAGCAGTTTCTCAGAAAGCTTCTTTCCAGTTTTGAACGGAAGATATTTCCTTTTTCACCATAGCCCTCTATGGGCTTCTAAACATCCCTTTTCCAATTCCACAAGAACAGCCTTAGCGAAAGGCTTCTTGAAGGAAAGATGTAACTCTGTGAGATGAATTAACAGAACACAGAGGAGTTTCTCAGAAAGCTTCTTTCCAGTTTTGAACGGAAGATATTTCCTTTTTCACCATAGCCCTCTATGGGCTTCTAAACATCCCTTTTCCAATTCCACAAGAACAGCCTTAGCGAAAGGCTTCTTGAAGGAAAGATGTAACTCTGTGAGATGAATTAACAGAACACAGAGGAGTTTCTCAGAAAGCTTCTTTCCAGTTTTGAACGGAAGATATTTCCTTTTTCACCATAGCACTCTATGGGCTTCCAAATATCCCTTTGCCAATTCCACAAGAACAACCTTATCGAAAGGCTTCTTGACGGGAAAGATGTAACTCTGTGAGATGAATTAACAGAACAGACAGCGGTTTCTCAGAAAGTTTCTTTCCAGTTTTGACCGGAAGATATTTCCTTTTTCACCGTAGCCCTCTATGGGCTTCCAAATATTACTTTGCCAATTCCACAAGAACAGCCTTAGCGAAAGGCTTCTTGAAGGGAAGGATGTAACTCTGTGAGATGAATTAACAGAACAAAGAGCAGTTTCTCAGAAAGCTTCTTTCCAGTTTTGAACGGAATTTATTTCCTTTTTCACCATAGCCCTCTATGGGCTTCCAAATATCCCTTTGCCAATTCAACAAGAACAGCCTTAGCGAAAGGCTTCTTGAAGGGAAAGATGTAACTCTGTGAGTTGAATTAACAGAACATAGAGCAGTTTCTCAGAAAGCTTCTTTCCAGTTTTGAACGGAAGATATTTCCTTTTTCACCATAGCCCTCTATGGGCTTCCAAATATCCCTTTGCCAATTCCACAAGAACAGCCCTAGCGAAAGGTTTATTGAAGGGAAAGATGTAACTCTTTGAGATGAATTAACAGAACACAGAGCAGTTTCTCAGAAAGCTTCTTTCCAGTTTTGAGCGGAAGATATTTCCTTTTTCACCATAGCCCTCTATGGGCTTCCAAATATCCCTTTGCCAATTCCAGAAGAACAGCCTTAGCGAAAGGCTTCTTGAAGGGAAAGATGTAACTCTGTGAGATGAATTAACAGAACATAGAACAGTTTCTAAGAAAGCTTCTTTTCAGTTTTCAACGGAAGATATTTCCTTTTTCACCTTAGCCCTCTATGGGCTTCCAAATATCCCTTTGCCAATGCCACAAGAACAGCCTTAGGGAAAGGCTTCTTGAAGGGAAACATGTAACTCTGTGAGATGAATTAACAGAAAATAGAACAGTTTCTCAGAAAGCTTCTTTCCAGTTTTGAACATAAGATATTTCCTTTTTCACTATAGCCCTCTATGGGCTTCCAAATATCCCTTTGCCAATTCTACAAGAACAGCCTTAGCGAAAGGCTTCTTGAAGGGAAGGATGTAACTCTGTGAGATGAATTAACAGAACATAGAGCAGTTTCTCAGAAAGCTTCTTTCCAGTTTTGAACGGAAGATATTTCCTTTTTCACCATAGCCCTCTATGGGCTTCCAAATATCCCTTTGCCAATTCCACAAGAACAGCCTTAGCGAAAGGCTTCTTGAAGGGAAACATGTAACTCTGTGAAATGAATTAACAGAACACAGAGCAGTTTCTCAGAAAGCTTCTTTCCAGTTTTGAACGGAAGATATTTCCTTTTTCACCATAGCCCTCTAGGGGCTTCCAAATATCCTTTTGCCAATTCCACAAGAACAGCCTTAGCGAAAGGCATCTTGAAGGGAAAGATGTAACTCTGTGAGACGAATTAAAAGAACACAGAGCAGTTTCTCAGAAAGCTTCTTTCCAGTTTTGAACGGAAGACACTTCCTTTTTCAATATAACCCTCTATGGGCTTCCACATATCCCTTCGCCAATTCCACAAGAACAGCCTTAGCGAAAGGCTTCTTGAAGGGAAAGATGTAACTCAGTGAGATAAATTAACGGAACAAAGAGCAGTTTCTCAGAAAGCTTCTTTCCAGTTTAGAACGGAAGATATTTCCTTTTTCACCATAGCCCTCTATGGGCTTCCAAATATCCCTTTGCCAATTCCACAAGAACCGCCTTAGCGAAAGACTTCTTGAAGGGAAAGATGTAACCCTGTGAGATGAATTAACAGAACACAGAGCAGTTTCTCAGAAAGCTTCTTTCCAGTTTGGAACGGAAGATATTTCCTTTTTCACCATAGCCCTCTGTGGGCTTCCAAATATCCCTTTGGCAATTCCACAAGAACAGCCTTAGCGAAAGGCTTCTTGAAGGGAAAGATGTAACTATGTGAGATGAATTAACAGAACACAGAGCAGTTTCTCAGAAAGCTTCTTTCCAGTTTTGAGCGGAAGATATTTCCTTTTTCACCATAGCCCTCTCTGGGCTTCCAAATATCCCTTTACCAATTCCAGAAGAACAGCCGTAGCGAAAGGCTTCTTGAAGGGAAAGATGTAACTCTGTGAGATGAATTAACAGAACATAGAACAGTTTCTAAGAAAGCTTCTTTTCAGTTTTCAACGGAAGATATTTCCTTTTTCACCATAGAACTCTATGGGCTTCCAAATATCCCTTTGCCAATGCCACAAGAACAGCCTTAGGGAAAGGCTTCTTGAAGGGAAAGATGTAACTCTGTGATATGAATCAACAGAACACAGAGCAGATTCTCAGAAAGCTTCTTTCCAGTTTGGAACGAAAGATATTTCCTTTTTCACCATACCCCTCTGTGGGCTTCCAAATATCCCTTTGCCAATTCCACAAGAACAGCCTTAGCGAAAGGCTTCTTGAAGGGAAAGATGTAACTATGTGAGATGAATTAACAGAACACCGAGCAGTTTCTCAGAAAGCTTCTTTCCAGTTTTGAACGGAAGATATTTCCTTTTTCACCGTAGCCCTCTATGGGCTTCCAAATATCCCTTTGCCAATTACACAAGAACAGCCTTAGCGAAAGGATTATTGAAGGGAAAGATGTAACTCTGTGAGATGAATTAACAAAACACAGAGCAGTTTCTCAGAAAGCTTCTTTCCAGTTTTAAACGGAAGACATTTCCTTTTTCACCATAACCCTCTATGGGCTTCCACATATCCCTTTGCCAATTCCACAAGAACAGCCTTAGCGAAAGGCTTCTTGAAGGGAAAGATGTAACTCAGTGAGATAAATTAACGGAACAAAGAGCAGTTTCTCAGAAAGCTTCTTTCCAGTTTAGAACGGAAGATATTTCCTTTTTCACCATAGCCCCCTATGGGCTTCCAAATATCCCTTTGCCAATTCCACAAGAACCGCCTTAGCGAAAGGCTTCTTGAAGGGAAAGACGTAACTCTGTGAGATGAATTAACAGAACACAGAGCAGTTTCTCAGAAAGCTTCTTTCCAGTATTGAACGGAAGATATTTCCTTTTTCACCATAGCCCTCTATGGGCTTCCAAATATCCCTTTGCCAATTCCACAAGAACAGCCTTAGCGAAAGGCTTCTTGAAGGGAAAGATGTAAGTCTGTGAGATGAATCAACAGAACACAGAGCAGTTTCTCAGAAAGCTTCTTTCCAGTTTGGAACGGAAGATATTTCCTTTTTCACCATAGCCCTCTGTGGGCTTCCAAATATCCCTTTGCCAATTCCACAAGAACAGCCTTAGCGAAAGGCTTCTTGAAGGGAAAGATGTAACTATGTGAGATGAATTAACAGAACACAGAGCAGTTTCTCAGAAAGCTTCTTTTCAGTTTTGAACGGAAGATATTTCCTTTTTCACCATAGCCCTCTATGGGCTTCCAAATATCCCTTTGCCAATTCCACAAGAACAGCCTTAGCGAAAGGCTTCTTGAAGGGAAAGATGTAACTCTGTGAGATGAATTAACAGAACACAGAGCAGTTTCTCAGAAAGCTTCTTTCCAGTTTTGAACGGAAGACATTTCCTTTTTCACCATAACCCTCTATGGGCTTCCACATATCCCTTTGCCAATTCCAGAAGAACAGCCTTAGCGAAGGCTTCTTGAAGGGAAAGATGTAACTCAGTGAGATAAATTAACGGAACAAAGAGCAGTTTCTCAGAAAGCTTCTTTCCAGTTTAGAACGGAAGATATTTCCTTTTTCACCATAGCCCTCTATGGGCTTCCAAATATCCCTTTGCCAATTCCACAAGAACCGCCTTAGCGAAAGACTTCTTGAAGGGAAAGATGTAACTCTGTGAGATGAATTAACAGAACACAGAGCAGTTTCTCAGAAAGCTTCTTTCCAGTTTTGAACGGAAGATATTTCCTTTTTCACCATAGCCCTCTATGGGCTTCCAAATATCCCTTTGCCGGTTCCACAAGAACAGCATTAGCGAAAGGTTTCTTGAAGGGAAAGATGTAACTCTGTGAGATGAATTAACAGAACATAGAACAGTTGCTAAGAAAGCTTCTTTTCAGTTTTCAACGGAAGATATTTCCTTTTTCACCATAGCCCTCTATGGGCTTCCAAATATCCCTTTGCCAATGCCACAAGAACAGCCTAGGGAAAGGCTTCTTGAAGGGAAACATGTAACTCTGTGAGATGAATTAACAGAAAATAGAACAGTTTCTCAGAAAGCTTCTTTCCAGTTTTGAACATAAGATATTTCCTTTTGCACTATAGCCCTCTATGGGCTTCCAAATATCCCTTTGCCAATTCTACAAGAACAGCCTTAGCGAAAGGCTTCTTGAAGGGAAGGATGTAACTCTGTGAGATGAATTAACAGAACATAGAGCAGTTTCTCAGAAAGCTTCTTTCCAGTTTTGAAAGGAAGATATTTCCTTTTTCACCATAGCCCTCTATGGGCTTCCAAATATCCCTTTGCCAATTCCACAAGAACAGCCTTAGCGAAAGGCTTCTTGAAGGGAAAGATGTAACTCTGTGAGATGAATTAACAGAACACAGAGCAGTTTCTCAGAAAGCTTCTTTCCAGTTTTGAACGGAAGATATTTCCTTTTTCACCATAGCCCTCTATGGGCTTCCAAATATCCTTTTGCCAATTCCACAAGAACAGCCTTAGCGAAAGGCATCTTGAAGGGAAAGATGTAACTCTGTGAGACGAATTAACAGAACACAGAGAAGTTTCTCAGAAAGCTTCTTTCCAGTTTTGAACGGAAGACACTTCCTTTTTCACCATAACCCTCTATTGGCTTCCACATATCCCTTCGCCAATTCCACAAGAACAGCCTTAGCGAAAGGCTTCTTGAAGGGAAAGATGTAACTCAGTGAGATAAATTAACGGAACAAAGAGCAGTTTCTCAGAAAGCTTCTTTCCAGTTTAGAACGGAAGATATTTCCTTTTTCACCATAGCCCTCTATGGGCTTACAAATATCCCTTTGCCAATTCCACAAGAACCGCCTTAGCGAAAGACTTCTTGAAGGGAAAGATGTAACCCTGTGAGATGGATTAACAGAACACAGAGCAGTTTCTCAGAAAGCTTCTTTCCAGTTTGGAACGGAAGATATTTCCTTTTTCACCATAGCCCTCTGTGGGCTTCCAAATATCCCTTTGCCAATTCCACAAGAACAGCCCTAGCGAAAGGTTTATTGAAGGGAAAGATGTAACTCTTTGAGATGAATTAACAGAACACAGAGCAGTTTCTCAGAAAGCTTGTTTCCAGTTTTGAGCGGAAGATATTTCCTTTTTCACCATAGCCCTCTATGGGCTTCCAAATATCCCTTTGCCAATTCCAGAAGAACAGCCTTAGCGAAAGGCTTCTTGAAGGGAAAGATGTAACTCTGTGAGATGAATTAACAGAACATAGAACAGTTTCTAAGAAAGCTTCTTTTCAGTTTTCAACGGAAGATATTTCCTTTTTCACCTTAGCCCTCTATGGGCTTCCAAATATCCCTTTGCCAATGCCACAAGAACAGCCTTAGGGAAAGGCTTCTTGAAGGGAAACATGTAACTCTGTGAGATGAATTAACAGAAAATAGAACAGTTTCTCAGAAAGCTTCTTTCCAGTTTTGAACATAAGATATTTCCTTTTTCACTATAGCCCTCTATGGGCTTCCAAATATCCCTTTGCCAATTCTACAAGAACAGCCTTAGCGAAAGGCTTCTTGAAGGGAAGGATGTAACTCTGTGAGATGAATTAACAGAACATAGAGCAGTTTCTCAGAAAGCTTCTTTCCAGTTTTGAACGGAAGATATTTCCTTTTTCACCATAGCCCTCTATGGGCTTCCAAATATCCCTTTGCCAATTCCACAAGAACAGCCTTAGCGAAAGGCTTCTTGAAGGGAAACATGTAACTCTGTGAAATGAATTAACAGAACACAGAGCAGTTTCTCAGAAAGCTTCTTTCCAGTTTTGAACGGAAGATATTTCCTTTTTCACCATAGCCCTCTAGGGGCTTCCAAATATCCTTTTGCCAATTCCACAAGAACAGCCTTAGCGAAAGGCATCTTGAAGGGAAAGATGTAACTCTGTGAGACGAATTAAAAGAACACAGAGCAGTTTCTCAGAAAGCTTCTTTCCAGTTTTGAACGGAAGACACTTCCTTTTTCAATATAACCCTCTATGGGCTTCCACATATCCCTTCGCCAATTCCACAAGAACAGCCTTAGCGAAAGGCTTCTTGAAGGGAAAGATGTAACTCAGTGAGATAAATTAACGGAACAAAGAGCAGTTTCTCAGAAAGCTTCTTTCCAGTTTAGAACGGAAGATATTTCCTTTTTCACCATAGCCCTCTATGGGCTTCCAAATATCCCTTTGCCAATTCCACAAGAACCGCCTTAGCGAAAGACTTCTTGAAGGGAAAGATGTAACCCTGTGAGATGAATTAACAGAACACAGAGCAGTTTCTCAGAAAGCTTCTTTCCAGTTTGGAACGGAAGATATTTCCTTTTTCACCATAGCCCTCTGTGGGCTTCCAAATATCCCTTTGGCAATTCCACAAGAACAGCCTTAGCGAAAGGCTTCTTGAAGGGAAAGATGTAACTAGGTGAGATGAATTAACAGAACACAGAGCAGTTTCTCAGAAAGCTTCTTTCCAGTTTTGAGCGGAAGATATTTCCTTTTTCACCATAGCCCTCTCTGGGCTTCCAAATATCCCTTTACCAATTCCAGAAGAACAGCCGTAGCGAAAGGCTTCTTGAAGGGAAAGATGTAACTCTGTGAGATGAATTAACAGAACATAGAACAGTTTCTAAGAAAGCTTCTTTTCAGTTTTCAACGGAAGATATTTCCTTTTTCACCATAGACCTCTATGGGCTTCCAAATATCCCTTTGCCAATGCCACAAGAACAGCCTTAGGGAAAGGCTTCTTGAAGGGAAACATGTAACTCTGTGAGATGAATTAACAGAAAATAGAAAAGTTTCTCAGAAAGCTTCTTTCCAGTTTTGAATATAAGATATTTCCTTTTTCACTATAGCCCTCTATGGGCTTCCAAATATCCCTTTTCCAATTCCATAAGAACAGCCTTAGCGAAAGGCTTCTTGAAGGGAAAGATGTAACTCTGTGATATGAATCAACAGAACACAGAGCAGATTCTCAGAAAGCTTCTTTCCAGTTTGGAACGGAAGATATTTCCTTTTTCACCATACCCCTCTGTGGGCTTCCAAATATCCCTTTGCCAATTCCACAAGAACAGCCTTAGCGAAAGGCTTCTTGAAGGGAAAGATGTAACTATGTGAGATGAATTAACAGAACACCGAGCAGTTTCTCAGAAAGCTTCTTTCCAGTTTTGAACGGAAGATATTTCCTTTTTCACCGTAGCCCTCTATGGGCTTCCAAATATCCCTTTGCCAATTACACAAGAACAGCCTTAGCGAAAGGATTATTGAAGGGAAAGATGTAACTCTGTGAGATGAATTAACAAAACACAGAGCAGTTTCTCAGAAAGCTTCTTTCCAGTTTTAAACGGAAGACATTTCCTTTTTCACCATAACCCTCTATGGGCTTCCACATATCCCTTTGCCAATTCCACAAGAACAGCCTTAGCGAAAGGCTTCTTGAAGGGAAAGATGTAACTCAGTGAGATAAATTAACGGAACAAAGAGCAGTTTCTCAGAAAGCTTCTTTCCAGTTTAGAACGGAAGATATTTCCTTTTTCACCATAGCCCCCTATGGGCTTCCAAATATCCCTTTGCCAATTCCACAAGAACCGCCTTAGCGAAAGGCTTCTTGAAGGGAAAGACGTAACTCTGTGAGATGAATTAACAGAACACAGAGCAGTTTCTCAGAAAGCTTCTTTCCAGTATTGAACGGAAGATATTTCCTTTTTCACCATAGCCCTCTATGGGCTTCCAAATATCCCTTTGCCAATTCCACAAGAACAGCCTTAGCGAAAGGCTTCTTGAAGGGAAAGATGTAAGTCTGTGAGATGAATCAACAGAACACAGAGCAGTTTCTCAGAAAGCTTCTTTCCAGTTTGGAACGGAAGATATTTCCTTTTTCACCATAGCCCTCTGTGGGCTTCCAAATATCCCTTTGCCAATTCCACAAGAACAGCCTTAGCGAAAGGCTTCTTGAAGGGAAAGATGTAACTATGTGAGATGAATTAACAGAACACAGAGCAGTTTCTCAGAAAGCTTCTTTTCAGTTTTGAACGGAAGATATTTCCTTTTTCACCATAGCCCTCTATGGGCTTCCAAATATCCCTTTGCCAATTCCACAAGAACAGCCTTAGCGAAAGGCTTCTTGAAGGGAAAGATGTAACTCTGTGAGATGAATTAACAGAACACAGAGCAGTTTCTCAGAAAGCTTCTTTCCAGTTTTGAACGGAAGACATTTCCTTTTTCACCATAACCCTCTATGGGCTTCCACATATCCCTTTGCCAATTCCAGAAGAACAGCCTTAGCGAAAGGCTTCTTGAAGGGAAAGATGTAACTCAGTGAGATAAATTAACGGAACAAAGAGCAGTTTCTCAGAAAGCTTCTTTCCAGTTTAGAACGGAAGATATTTCCTTTTTCACCATAGCCCTCTATGGGCTTCCAAATATCCCTTTGCCAATTCCACAAGAACCGCCTTAGCGAAAGACTTCTTGAAGGGAAAGATGTAACTCTGTGAGATGAATTAACAGAACACAGAGCAGTTTCTCAGAAAGCTTCTTTCCAGTTTTGAACGGAAGATATTTCCTTTTTCACCATAGCCCTCTATGGGCTTCCAAATATCCCTTTGCCGGTTCCACAAGAACAGCATTAGCGAAAGGTTTCTTGAAGGGAAAGATGTAACTCTGTGAGATGAATTAACAGAACATAGAACAGTTTCTAAGAAAGCTTCTTTTCAGTTTTCAACGGAAGATATTTCCTTTTTCACCATAGCCCTCTATGGGCTTCCAAATATCCCTTTGCCAATGCCACAAGAACAGCCTAGGGAAAGGCTTCTTGAAGGGAAACATGTAACTCTGTGAGATGAATTAACAGAAAATAGAACAGTTTCTCAGAAAGCTTCTTTCCAGTTTTGAACATAAGATATTTCCTTTTGCACTATAGCCCTCTATGGGCTTCCAAATATCCCTTTGCCAATTCTACAATAACAGCCTTAGCGAAAGGCTTCTTGAAGGGAAGGATGTAACTCTGTGAGATGAATTAACAGAACATAGAGCAGTTTCTCAGAAAGCTTCTTTCCAGTTTTGAAAGGAAGATATTTCCTTTTTCACCATAGCCCTCTATGGGCTTCCAAATATCCCTTTGCCAATTCCACAAGAACAGCCTTAGCGAAAGGCTTCTTGAAGGGAAAGATGTAACTCTGTGAGATGAATTAACAGAACACAGAGCAGTTTCTCAGAAAGCTTCTTTCCAGTTTTGAACGGAAGATATTTCCTTTTTCACCATAGCCCTCTATGGGCTTCCAAATATCCTTTTGCCAATTCCACAAGAACAGCCTTAGCGAAAGGCATCTTGAAGGGAAAGATGTAACTCTGTGAGACGAATTAACAGAACACAGAGAAGTTTCTCAGAAAGCTTCTTTCCAGTTTTGAACGGAAGACACTTCCTTTTTCACCATAACCCTCTATTGGCTTCCACATATCCCTTCGCCAATTCCACAAGAACAGCCTTAGCGAAAGGCTTCTTGAAGGGAAAGATGTAACTCAGTGAGATAAATTAACGGAACAAAGAGCAGTTTCTCAGAAAGCTTCTTTCCAGTTTAGAACGGAAGATATTTCCTTTTTCACCATAGCCCTCTATGGGCTTCCAAATATCCCTTTGCCAATTCCACAAGAACCGCCTTAGCGAAAGACTTCTTGAAGGGAAAGATGTAACCCTGTGAGATGGATTAACAGAACACAGAGCAGTTTCTCAGAAAGCTTCTTTCCAGTTTGGAACGGAAGATATTTCCTTTTTCACCATAGCCCTCTGTGGGCTTCCAAATATCCCTTTGGCAATTCCACAAGACAGCCTTAGCGAAAGGCTTCTTGAAGTGGAATATGTAACTATGTGAGATGAATTAACAGAACACAGAGCAGTTTCTCAGAAAGCTTCTTTCCAGTTTTGAGCGGAAGATATTTCCTTTTTCACCATAGCCTTCTATGGGCTTCCAAATATCCCTTTGCCAATTCCAGAAGAACAGCCTTAGCGAAAGGCTTCTTGAAGGGAAAGATGTAACTCTGTGAGATGAATTAACAGAACATAGAACAGTTTCTAAGAAAGCTTCTTTTCAGTTTTCAACGGAAGATATTTCCTTTTTCACCATAGAACTCTATGGGCTTCCAAATATCCCTTTGCCAATGCCACAAGAACAGCCTTAGGGAAAGGCTTCTTGAAGGGAAACATGTAACTCTGTGAGATGAATTAACAGAAAATAGAAAAGTTTCTCAGAAAGCTTCTTTCCAGTTTTGAATATAAGATATTTCCTTTTTCACTATAGCCCTCTATGGGCTTCCAAATATCCCTTTGCCAATTCCATAAGAACAGCCTTAGCGAAAGGCTTCTTGAAGGGAAAGATGTAACTCTGTGATATGAATCAACAGAACACAGAGCAGATTCTCAGAAAGCTTCTTTCCAGTTTGGAACGGAAGATATTTCCTTTTTCACCATACCCCTCTGTGGGCTTCCAAATATCCCTTTGCCAATTCCACAAGAACAGCCTTAGCGAAAGGCTTCTTGAAGGGAAAGATGTAACTATGTGAGATGAATTAACAGAACACCGAGCAGTTTCTCAGAAAGCTTCTTTCCAGTTTTGAACGGAAGATATTTCCTTTTTCACCATAGCCCTCTATGGGCTTCCAAATATCCCTTTGCCAATTACACAAAAACAGCCTTAGCGAAAGGCTTCTTGAAGGGAAAGATGTAACTCTGTGAGATGAATTAACAAAACACAGAGCAGTTTCTCAGAAAGCTTCTTTCCAGTTTTGAACGGAAGACATTTCCTTTTTCACCATAACCCTCTATGGGCTTCCACATATCCCTTTGCCAATTCCACAAGAACAGACTTAGCGAAAGGCTTCTTGAAGGGAAGGATGTAACTCTGTGAGATGAATTAACAGATCATAGAGCAGTTTCTCAGAAAGCTTCTTTCCAGTTTTGAACGGAAGATATTTCCTTTTTCACCATAGCCCTCTATGGGCTTCCAAATATCCCTTTGCCAATTCCACAAGAACAGCCTTAGCGAAAGGCTTCTTGAAGGGAAACATGTAACTCTGTGAAATGAATTAACAGAACACAGAGCAGTTTCTCAGAAAGCTTCTTTCCAGTTTTGAACGGAAGACACTTCCTTTTTCAATATAACCCTCTATGGGCTTCCACATATCCCTTCGCCAATTCCACAAGAACAGCCTTAGCGAAAGGCTTCTTGAAGGGAAAGATGTAACTCAGTGAGATAAATTAACGTAACAAAGAGCAGTTTCTCAGAAAGCTTCTTTCCAGTTTAGAACGGAAGATATTTCCTTTTTCACCATAGCCCTCTATGGGCTTCCAAATATCCCTTTGCCAATTCCACAAGAACCGCCTTAGCGAAAGACTTCTTGAAGGGAAAGATGTAACCCTGTGAGATGAATTAACAGAACACAGAGCAGTTTCTCAGAAAGCTTCTTTCCAGTTTGGAACGGAAGATATTTCCTTTTTCACCATAGCCCTCTGTGGGCTTCCAAATATCCCTTTGGCAATTCCACAAGAACAGCCTTAGCGAAAGGCTTCTTGAAGGGAAAGATGTAACTCTGTGAGATGAATTAACAGAACACAGAGCAGTTTCTCAGAAAGCTTCTTTCCAGTTTTGAGCGGAAGATATTTCCTTTTTCACCATAGCCCTCTCTGGGCTTCCAAATATCCCTTTACCAATTCCAGAAGAACAGCCTTAGCGAAAGGCTTCTTGAAGGGAAAGATGTAACTCTGTGAGATGAATTAACAGAACATAGAACAGTTTCTAAGAAAGCTTCTTTTCAGTTTTCAACGGAAGATATTTCCTTTTTCACCATAGAACTCTATGGGCTTCCAAATATCCCTTTGCCAATGCCACAAGAACAGCCTTAGAGAAAGGCTTCTTGAAGGGAAACATGTAACTCTGTGAGATGAATTAACAGAAAATAGAAAAGTTTCTCAGAAAGCTTCTTTCCAGTTTTGAATATAAGATATTTCCTTTTTCACTATAGCCCTCTATGGGCTTCCAAATATCCCTTTGCCAATTCCATAAGAACAGCCTTAGCGAAAGGCTTCTTGAAGGGAAAGATGTAACTCTGTGATATGAATCAACAGAACACAGAGCAGATTCTCAGAAAGCTTCTTTCCAGTTTGGAACGGAAGATATTTCCTTTTTCACCATACCCCTCTGTGGGCTTCCAAATATCCCTTTGCCAATTCCACAAGAACAGCCTTAGCGAAAGGCTTCTTGAAGGGAAAGATGTAACTCTGTGAGACGAATTAACAGAACACAGAGAAGTTTCTCAGAAAGCTTCTTTCCAGTTTTGAACGGAAGACACTTCCTTTTTCACCATAACCCTCTATTGGCTTCCACATATCCCTTCGCCAATTCCACAAGAACAGCCTTAGCGAAAGGCTTCTTGAAGGGAAAGATGTAACTCAGTGAGATAAATTAACGGAACAAAGAGCAGTTTCTCAGAAAGCTTCTTTCCAGTTTAGAACGGAAGATATTTCCTTTTTCACCATAGCCCTCTATGGGCTTCCAAATATCCCTTTGCCAATTCCACAAGAACCGCCTTAGCGAAAGACTTCTTGAAGGGAAAGATGTAACCCTGTGAGATGGATTAACAGAACACAGAGCAGTTTCTCAGAAAGCTTCTTTCCAGTTTGGAACGGAAGATATTTCCTTTTTCACCATAGCCCTCTGTGGGCTTCCAAATATCCCTTTGGCAATTCCACAAGACAGCCTTAGCGAAAGGCTTCTTGAAGGGGAATATGTAACTATGTGAGATGAATTAACAGAACACAGAGCAGTTTCTCAGAAAGCTTCTTTCCAGTTTTGAGCGGAAGATATTTCCTTTTTCACCATAGCCTTCTATGGGCTTCCAAATATCCCTTTGCCAATTCCAGAAGAACAGCCTTAGCGAAAGGCTTCTTGAAGGGAAAGATGTAACTCTGTGAGATGAATTAACAGAACATAGAACAGTTTCTAAGAAAGCTTCTTTTCAGTTTTCAACGGAAGATATTTCCTTTTTCACCATAGAACTCTATGGGCTTCCAAATATCCCTTTGCCAATGCCACAAGAACAGCCTTAGGGAAAGGCTTCTTGAAGGGAAACATGTAACTCTGTGAGATGAATTAACAGAAAATAGAAAAGTTTCTCAGAAAGCTTCTTTCCAGTTTTGAATATAAGATATTTCCTTTTTCACTATAGCCCTCTATGGGCTTCCAAATATCCCTTTGCCAATTCCATAAGAACAGCCTTAGCGAAAGGCTTCTTGAAGGGAAAGATGTAACTCTGTGATATGAATCAACAGAACACAGAGCAGATTCTCAGAAAGCTTCTTTCCAGTTTGGAACGGAAGATATTTCCTTTTTCACCATACCCCTCTGTGGGCTTCCAAATATCCCTTTGCCAATTCCACAAGAACAGCCTTAGCGAAAGGCTTCTTGAAGGGAAAGATGTAACTATGTGAGATGAATTAACAGAACACCGAGCAGTTTCTCAGAAAGCTTCTTTCCAGTTTTGAACGGAAGATATTTCCTTTTTCACCATAGCCCTCTATGGGCTTCCAAATATCCCTTTGCCAATTACACAAAAACAGCCTTAGCGAAAGGCTTCTTGAAGGGAAAGATGTAACTCTGTGAGATGAATTAACAAAACACAGAGCAGTTTCTCAGAAAGCTTCTTTCCAGTTTTGAACGGAAGACATTTCCTTTTTCACCATAACCCTCTATGGGCTTCCACATATCCCTTTGCCAATTCCACAAGAACAGACTTAGCGAAAGGCTTCTTGAAGGGAAGGATGTAACTCTGTGAGATGAATTAACAGATCATAGAGCAGTTTCTCAGAAAGCTTCTTTCCAGTTTTGAACGGAAGATATTTCCTTTTTCACCATAGCCCTCTATGGGCTTCCAAATATCCCTTTGCCAATTCCACAAGAACAGCCTTAGCGAAAGGCTTCTTGAAGGGAAACATGTAACTCTGTGAAATGAATTAACAGAACACAGAGCAGTTTCTCAGAAAGCTTCTTTCCAGTTTTGAACGGAAGATATTTCCTTTTTCACCATAGCCCTCTAAGGGCTTCCAAATATCCTTTTGCCAATTCCACAAGAACAGCCTTAGCGAAAGGCATCTTGAAGGGAAAGATGTAACTCTGTGAGACGAATTAAAAGAACACAGAGCAGTTTCTCAGAAAGCTTCTTTCCAGTTTTGAACGGAAGACACTTCCTTTTTCACCATAGCCCTCTGTGGGCTTCCAAATATCCCTTTGGCAATTCCACAAGAACAGCCTTAGCGAAAGGCTTCTTGAAGGGAAAGATGTAACTCTGTGAGATGAATTAACAGAACACAGAGCAGTTTCTCAGAAAGCTTCTTTCCAGTTTTGAGCGGAAGATATTTCCTTTTTCACCATAGCCCTCTCTGGGCTTCCAAATATCCCTTTACCAATTCCAGAAGAACAGCCTTAGCGAAAGGCTTCTTGAAGGGAAAGATGTAACTCTGTGAGATGAATTAACAGAACATAGAACAGTTTCTAAGAAAGCTTCTTTTCAGTTTTCAACGGAAGATATTTCCTTTTTCACCATAGAACTCTATGGGCTTCCAAATATCCCTTTGCCAATGCCACAAGAACAGCCTTAGGGAAAGGCTTCTTGAAGGGAAACATGTAACTCTGTGAGATGAATTAACAGAAAATAGAAAAGTTTCTCAGAAAGCTTCTTTCCAGTTTTGAATATAAGATATTTCCTTTTTCACTATAGCCCTCTATGGGCTTCCAAATATCCCTTTGCCAATTCCATAAGAACAGCCTTAGCGAAAGGCTTCTTGAAGGGAAAGATGTAACTCTGTGATATGAATCAACAGAACACAGAGCAGATTCTCAGAAAGCTTCTTTCCAGTTTGGAACGGAAGATATTTCCTTTTTCACCATACCCCTCTGTGGGCTTCCAAATATCCCTTTGCCAATTCCACAAGAACAGCCTTAGCGAAAGGCTTCTTGAAGGGAAAGATGTAACTATGTGAGATGAATTAACAGAACACCGAGCAGTTTCTCAGAAAGCTTCTTTCCAGTTTTGAACGGAAGATATTTCCTTTTTCACCGTAGCCCTCTATGGGCTTCCAAATATCCCTTTGCCAATTACACAAGAACAGCCTTAGCGAAAGGATTATTGAAGGGAAAGATGTAACTCTGTGAGATGAATTAACAAAACACAGAGCAGTTTCTCAGAAAGCTTCTTTCCAGTTTTAAACGGAAGACATTTCCTTTTTCACCATAACCCTCTATGGGCTTCCACATATCCCTTTGCCAATTCCACAAGAACAGCCTTAGCGAAAGGCTTCTTGAAGGGAAAGATGTAACTCAGTGAGATAAATTAACGGAACAAAGAGCAGTTTCTCAGAAAGCTTCTTTCCAGTTTAGAACGGAAGATATTTCCTTTTTCACCATAGCCCCCTATGGGCTTCCAAATATCCCTTTGCCAATTCCACAAGAACCGCCTTAGCGGAAGGCTTCTTGAAGGGAAAGACGTAACTCTGTGAGATGAATTAACAGAACACAGAGCAGTTTCTCAGAAAGCTTCTTTCCAGTATTGAACGGAAGATATTTCCTTTTTCACCATAGCCCTCTATGGGCTTCCAAATATCCCTTTGCCAATTCCACAAGAACAGCCTTAGTGAAAGACTTCTTGAAGGGAAAGATGTAACTCTGTGAGATGAATTAACAGAACACAAAGCAGTTTCTCAGAAAGCTTCTTTCCAGTTTTGAACGGAAGATATTTCCTTTTTCACCATAGCCCTCTATGGGCTTCGAAATATCCCTTTGCCAATTCCACAAGAACAACCTTATCGAAAGGCTTCTTGACGGGAGAGATGTAACTCTGTGAGATGAATTAACAGAACAGACAGCAGTTTCTCAGAAAGTTTCTTTCCAGTTTTGAACGGAAGATATTTACTTTTTCATCGTAGCCCTCTATGGGCTTCCAAATATCCCTTTGCCAATTCCACAAGAACAGCCTTAGCGAAAGGCTTCTTCACGGGAAAGATGTAACTCTGTGAGATGAATTAACAGAACACAGAGCAGTTTCTCAGAAAGCTTCTTTCAAGTTTTGAACTTAAGATATTTCCTTTTTCACCATAACCCTCTATGGGCTTCCACATATCCCTTTGCCAATTCCACAAGAACAGCCTTAGCGAAAGGCATCTTGAAGGGAAAGATGTAACTCTGTGAGATGAATTAACAGAACACAGAGCAGTTTCTCAGAAAGCTTCTTTTCCAGTTTTGAACGGAAGACATTTCCTTTTTCACCATAACCCTCTAGGGGCTTCCACATATCACTTTGCCAATTCCACAAGAACAGCCTTAGCGAAAGGCTTCTTGAAGGGAAAGATATAACTCAGTGAGATAAATTAACGGAACAAATAGCAGTTTCTCAGAAAGCTTCTTTGCGGTTTAGAACGGAAGATATTTCCTTTTTCACCATAGCCCTCTATGGGCTTCCAAATATCCCTTTGCCAATTCCACAAGAACCGCCTTAGCGAAAGACTTCTTGAAGGGAAAGATGTAACTCTGTGAGATGAATTAACAGAACACAGAGCAGTTTCTCAGAAAGCTTCTTTCCTGTTTTGAACGGAAGATATTTCCTTTTTCACCATAGCCCTCTATGGGCTTCCAAATATCCCTTTGCCAATTCCACAAGAACAGCCTTAGCGAAAGGCTTCTTGAAGGGAAAGATGTAACTCTGTGAGATGAATTAACAGAACACAGAGCAGTTTCTCAGAAAGCTTCTTTCCAGTTTTGAACGAAAGTTATTTCCTTTTTCACCATAGCCCTCTATGGGCTTCCAAATATCCCTTTGCCAATTCCACAAGAACAGCCTTAGCGAAAGGCTTCTTGAAGGGAAAGATGTAAGTCTGTGAGATGAATCAACAGAACACAGAGCAGTTTCTCAGAAAGCTTCTTTCCAGTTTGGAACGGAAGATATTTCCTTTTTCACCATAGCCCTCTGTGGGCTTCCAAATATCCCTTTGCCAATTCCACAAGAACAGCCTTAGCGAAAGGCTTCTTGAAGGGAAAGATGTAACTATGTGAGATGAATTAACAGAACACAGAGCAGTTTCTCAGAAAGCTTCTTTCCAGTTTTGAACGGAAGATATTTCCTTTTTCACCATAGCCCTCTATGGGCTTCCAAATATCCCTTTGCCAATTCCACAAGAACAGCCTTAGCGAAAGGCTTCTTGAAGGGAAAGATGTAACTCTGTGAGATGAATTAACAGAACACAGAGCAGTTTCTCAGAAAGCTTCTTTCCAGTTTTGAACGGAAGACATTTCCTTTTTCACCATAACCCTCTACGGGCTTCCACATATCCCTTTGCCAATTCCAGAAGAACAGCCTTAGCGAAAGACTTCTTGAAGGGAAAGATGTAACTCAGTGAGATAAATTAACGGAACAAAGAGCAGTTTCTCAGAAAGCTTCTTTCCAGTTTAGAACGGAAGATATTTCCTTTTTCACCATAGCCCTCTATGGGCTTCCAAATATCCCTTTGCCAATTCCACAAGAACCGCCTTAGCGAAAGACTTCTTGAAGGGAAAGATGTAACTCTCTGAGATGAATTAACAGAACACAGAGCAGTTTCTCAGAAAGCTTCTTTCCAGTTTTGAACGGAAGATATTTCCTTTTTCACCATAGCCCTCTATGGGCTTCCAAATATCCCTTTGCCGGTTCCACAAGAACAGCATTAGCGAAAGGTTTCTTGAAGGGAAAGATGTAACTCTGTGAGATGAATTAACAGAACATAGAACAGTTTCTAAGAAAGCTTCTTTTCAGTTTTCAACGGAAGATATTTCCTTTTTCACCATAGCCCTCTATGGGCTTCCAAATATCCCTTTGCCAATGCCACAAGAACAGCCTAGGGAAAGGCTTCTTGAAGGGAAACATGTAACTCTGTGAGATGAATTAACAGAAAATAGAACAGTTTCTCAGAAAGCTTCTTTCCAGTTTTGAACATAAGATATTTCCTTTTTCACTATAGCCCTCTATGGGCTTCCAAATATCCCTTTGCCAATTCTACAAGAACAGCCTTAGCGAAAGGCTTCTTGAAGGGAAGGATGAAACTCTGTGAGATGAATTAACAGAACATAGAGCAGTTTCTCAGAAAGCTTCTTTCCAGTTTTGAAAGGAAGATATTTCCTTTTTCACCATAGCCCTCTATGGGCTTCCAAATATCCCTTTGCCAATTCCACAAGAATAGCCTTAGCGAAAGGCTTCTTGAAGGGAAAGATGTAACTCTGTGAGATGAATTAACAGAACACAGAGCAGTTTCTCAGAAAGCTTCTTTCCAGTTTTGAACGGAAGATATTTCCTTTTTCACCATAGCCCTCTATGGGCTTCCAAATATCCTTTTGCCAATTCCACAAGAACAGCCTTAGCGAAAGGCATCTTGAAGGGAAAGATGTAACTCTGTGAGACGAATTAACAGAACACAGAGAAGTTTCTCAGAAAGCTTCTTTCCAGTTTTGAACGGAAGACACTTCCTTTTTCACCATAACCCTCTATTGGCTTCCACATATCCCTTCGCCAATTCCACAAGAACAGCCTTAGCGAAAGGCTTCTTGAAGGGAAAGATGTAACTCAGTGAGATAAATTAACGGAACAAAGAGCAGTTTCTCAGAAAGCTTCTTTCCAGTTTAGAACGGAAGATATTTCCTTTTTTACCATAGCCCTCTATGGGCTTCCAAATATCCCTTTGCCAATTCCACAAGAACCGCCTTAGCGAAAGACTTCTTGAAGGGAAAGATGTAACCCTGTGAGATGGATTAACAGAACACAGAGCAGTTTCTCAGAAAGCTTCTTTCCAGTTTGGAACGGAAGATATTTCCTTTTTCACCATAGCCCTCTGTGGGCTTCCAAATATCCCTTTGGCAATTCCACAAGACAGCCTTAGCGAAAGGCTTCTTGAAGGGGAATATGTAACTATGTGAGATGAATTAACAGAACACAGAGCAGTTTCTCAGAAAGCTTCTTTCCAGTTTTGAGCGGAAGATATTTCCTTTTTCACCATAGCCTTCTATGGGCTTCCAAATATCCCTTTGCCAATTCCAGAAGAACAGCCTTAGCGAAAGGCTTCTTGAAGGGAAAGATGTAACTCTGTGAGATGAATTAACAGAACATAGAACAGTTTCTAAGAAAGCTTCTTTTCAGTTTTCAACGGAAGATATTTCCTTTTTCACCATAGAACTCTATGGGCTTCCAAATATCCCTTTGCCAATGCCACAAGAACAGCCTTAGGGAAAGGCTTCTTGAAGGGAAACATGTAACTCTGTGAGATGAATTAACAGAAAATAGAAAAGTTTCTCAGAAAGCTTCTTTCCAGTTTTGAATATAAGATATTTCCTTTTTCACTATAGCCCTCTATGGGCTTCCAAATATCCCTTTGCCAATTCCATAAGAACAGCCTTAGCGAAAGGCTTCTTGAAGGGAAAGATGTAACTCTGTGATATGAATCAACAGAACACAGAGCAGATTCTCAGAAAGCTTCTTTCCAGTTTGGAACGGAAGATATTTCCTTTTTCACCATACCCCTCTGTGGGCTTCCAAATATCCCTTTGCCAATTCCACAAGAACAGCCTTAGCGAAAGGCTTCTTGAAGGGAAAGATGTAACTATGTGAGATGAATTAACAGAACACCGAGCAGTTTCTCAGAAAGCTTCTTTCCAGTTTTGAACGGAAGATATTTCCTTTTTCACCATAGCCCTCTATGGGCTTCCAAATATCCCTTTGCCAATTACACAAAAACAGCCTTAGCGAAAGGCTTCTTGAAGGGAAAGATGTAACTCTGTGAGATGAATTAACAAAACACAGAGCAGTTTCTCAGAAAGCTTCTTTCCAGTTTTGAACGGAAGACATTTCCTTTTTCACCATAACCCTCTATGGGCTTCCACATATCCCTTTGCCAATTCCACAAGAACAGACTTAGCGAAAGGCTTCTTGAAGGGAAGGATGTAACTCTGTGAGATGAATTAACAGAACATAGAGCAGTTTCTCAGAAAGCTTCTTTCCAGTTTTGAACGGAAGATATTTCCTTTTTCACCATAGCCCTCTATGGGCTTCCAAATATCCCTTTGCCAATTCCACAAGAACAGCCTTAGCGAAAGGCTTATTGAAGGGAAACATGTAACTCTGTGAAATGAATTAACAGAACACAGAGCAGTTTCTCAGAAAGCTTCTTTCCAGTTTTGAACGGAAGATATTTCCTTTTTCACCATAGCCCTCTATGAGCTTCCAAATATCCTTTTGCCAATTCCACAAGAACAGCCTTAGCGAAAGGCATCTTGAAGGGAAAGATGTAACTCTGTGAGACGAATTAAAAGAACACAGAGCAGTTTCTCAGAAAGCTTCTTTCCAGTTTTGAACGGAAGACACTTCCTTTTTCAATATAACCCTCTATGGGCTTCCACATATCCCTTCGCCAATTCCACAAGAACAGCCTTAGCGAAAGGCTTCTTGAAGGGAAAGATGTAACTCAGTGAGATAAATTAACGGAACAAAGAGCAGTTTCTCAGAAAGCTTCTTTCCAGTTTAGAACGGAAGATATTTCCTTTTTCACCATAGCCCTCTATGGGCTTCCAAATATCCCTTTGCCAATTCCACAAGAACCGCCTTAGCGAAAGACTTCTTGAAGGGAAAGATGTAACCCTGTGAGATGAATTAACAGAACACAGAGCAGTTTCTCAGAAAGCTTCTTTCCAGTTTGGAACGGAAGATATTTCCTTTTTCACCATAGCCCTCTGTGGGCTTCCAAATATCCCTTTGCCAATTCCACAAGAACAGCCTTAGCGAAAGGCTTCTTGAAGGGAAAGATGTAACTATGTGAGATGAATTAACAGAACACAGAGCAGTTTCTCAGAAAGCTTCTTTCCAGTTTTGAGCGGAAGATATTTCCTTTTTCACCATAGCCCTCTCTGGGCTTCCAAATATCCCTTTACCAATTCCAGAAGAACAGCCTTAGCGAAAGGCTTCTTGAAGGGAAAGATGTAACTCTGTGAGATGAATTAACAGAACATAGAACAGTTTCTAAGAAAGCTTCTTTTCAGTTTTCAACGGAAGATATTTCCTTTTTCACCATAGCCCTCTATGGGCTTCCAAATATCCCTTTGCCAATGCCACAAGAACAGCCTAGGGAAAGGCTTCTTGAAGGGAAACATGTAACTCTGTGAGATGAATTAACAGAAAATAGAACAGTTTCTCAGAAAGCTTCTTTCCAGTTTTGAACATAAGATATTTCCTTTTTCACTATAGCCCTCTATGGGCTTCCAAATATCCCTTTGCCAATTCTACAAGAACAGCCTTAGCGAAAGGCTTCTTGAAGGGAAGGATGAAACTCTGTGAGATGAATTAACAGAAAATAGAGCAGTTTCTCAGAAAGCTTCTTTCCAGTTTTGAAAGGAAGATATTTCCTTTTTCACCATAGCCCTCTATGGGCTTCCAAATATCCCTTTGCCAATTCCACAAGAACAGCCTTAGCGAAAGGCTTCTTGAAGGGAAAGATGTAACTCTGTGAGATGAATTAACAGAACACAGAGCAGTTTCTCAGAAAGCTTCTTTCCAGTTTTGAACGGAAGATATTTCCTTTTTCACCATAGCCCTCTATGGGCTTCCAAATATCCTTTTGCCAATTCCACAAGAACAGCCTTAGCGAAAGGCATCTTGAAGGGAAAGATGTAACTCTGTGAGACGAATTAACAGAACACAGAGAAGTTTCTCAGAAAGCTTCTTTCCAGTTTTGAACGGAAGACACTTCCTTTTTCACCATAACCCTCTATTGGCTTCCACATATCCCTTCGCCAATTCCACAAGAACAGCCTTAGCGAAAGGCTTCTTGAAGGGAAAGATGTAACTCAGTGAGATAAATTAACGGAACAAAGAGCAGTTTCTCAGAAAGCTTCTTTCCAGTTTAGAACGGAAGACACTTCCTTTTTCACCATAACCCTCTATTGGCTTCCACATATCCCTTCGCCAATTCCACAAGAACAGCCTTAGCGAAAGGCTTCTTGAAGGGAAAGATGTAACTCAGTGAGATAAATTAACGGAACAAAGAGCAGTTTCTCAGAAAGCTTCTTTCCAGTTTAGAACGGAAGATATTTCCTTTTTCACCATAGCCCTCTATGGGCTTCCAAATATCCCTTTGCCAATTCCACAAGAACAGCCTTAGCGAAAGACTTCTTGAAGGGAAAGATGTAACCCTGTGAGATGGATTAACAGAACACAGAGCAGTTTCTCAGAAAGCTTCTTTCCAGTTTGGAACGGAAGATATTTCCTTTTTCACCATAGCCCTCTGTGGGCTTCCAAATATCCCTTTGGCAATTCCACAAGACAGCCTTAGCGAAAGGCTTCTTGAAGGGGAATATGTAACTATGTGAGATGAATTAACAGAACACAGAGCAGTTTCTCAGAAAGCTTCTTTCCAGTTTTGAGCGGAAGATATTTCCTTTTTCACCATAGCCTTCTATGGGCTTCCAAATATCCCTTTGCCAATTCCAGAAGAACAGCCTTAGCGAAAGGCTTCTTGAAGGGAAAGATGTAACTCTGTGAGATGAATTAACAGAACATAGAACAGTTTCTAAGAAAGCTTCTTTTCAGTTTTCAACGGAAGATATTTCCTTTTTCACCATAGAACTCTATGGGCTTCCAAATATCCCTTTGCCAATGCCACAAGAACAGCCTTAGGGAAAGGCTTCTTGAAGGGAAACATGTAACTCTGTGAGATGAATTAACAGAAAATAGAAAAGTTTCTCAGAAAGCTTCTTTCCAGTTTTGAATATAAGATATTTCCTTTTTCACTATAGCCCTCTATGGGCTTCCAAATATCCCTTTGCCAATTCCATAAGAACAGCCTTAGGGAAAGGCTTCTTGAAGGGAAAGATGTAACTCTGTGATATGAATCAACAGAACACAGAGCAGATTCTCAGAAAGCTTCTTTCCAGTTTGGAACGGAAGATATTTCCTTTTTCACCATACCCCTCTGTGGGCTTCCAAATATCCCTTTGCCAATTCCACAAGAACAGCCTTAGCGTAAGGCTTCTTGAAGGGAAAGATGTAACTATGTGAGATGAATTAACAGAACACCGAGCAGTTTCTCAGAAAGCTTCTTTCCAGTTTTGAACGGAAGATATTTCCTTTTTCACCATAGCCCTCTATGGGCTTCCAAATATCCCTTTGCCAATTCCACAAGAACAGCCCTAGCGAAAGGTTTATTGAAGGGAAAGATGTAACTCTTTGAGATGAATTAACAGAACACAGAGCAGTTTCTCAGAAAGCTTCTTTCCAGTTTTGAGCGGAAGATATTTCCTTTTTCACCATAGCCCTCTATGGGCTTCCAAATATCCCTTTGCCAATTCCAGAAGAACAGCCTTAGCGAAAGGCTTCTTGAAGGGAAAGATGTAACTCTGTGAGATGAATTAACAGAACATAGAACAGTTTCTAAGAAAGCTTCTTTTCAGTTTTCAACGGAAGATATTTCCTTTTTCACCATAGCCCTCTATGGGCTTCCAAATATCCCTTTGCCAATGCCACAAGAACAGCCTTAGGGAAAGGCTTCTTGAAGGGAAACATGTAACTCTGTGAGATGAATTAACAGAAAATAGAACAGTTTCTCAGAAAGCTTCTTTCCAGTTTTGAACATAAGATATTTCCTTTTTCACTATAGCCCTCTATGGGCTTCCAAATATCCCTTTGCCAATTCTACAAGAACAGCCTTAGCGAAAGGCTTCTTGAAGGGAAGGATGTAACTCTGTGAGATGAATTAACAGAACATAGAGCAGTTTCTCAGAAAGCTTCTTTCCAGTTTTGAACGGAAGATATTTCCTTTTTCACCATAGCCCTCTATGGGCTTCCAAATATCCCTTTGCCAATTCCACAAGAACAGCCTTAGCGAAAGGCTTCTTGAAGGGAAACATGTAACTCTGTGAAATGAATTAACAGAACACAGAGCAGTTTCTCAGAAAGCTTCTTTCCAGTTTTGAACGGAAGATATTTCCTTTTTCACCATAGCCCTCTAGGGGCTTCCAAATATCCTTTTGCCAATTCCACAAGAACAGCCTTAGCGAAAGGCATCTTGAAGGGAAAGATGTAACTCTGTGAGACGAATTAAAAGAACACAGAGCAGTTTCTCAGAAAGCTTCTTTCCAGTTTTGAACGGAAGACACTTCCTTTTTCAATATAACCCTCTATGGGCTTCCACATATCCCTTCGCCAATTCCACAAGAACAGCCTTAGCGAAAGGCTTCTTGAAGGGAAAGATGTAACTCAGTGAGATAAATTAACGGAACAAAGAGCAGTTTCTCAGAAAGCTTCTTTCCAGTTTAGAACGGAAGATATTTCCTTTTTCACCATAGCCCTCTATGGGCTTCCAAATATCCTTTTGCCAATTCCACAAGAACAGCCTTAGCGAAAGGCATCTTGAAGGGAAAGATGTAACTCTGTGAGACGAATTAACAGAACACAGAGAAGTTTCTCAGAAAGCTTCTTTCCAGTTTTGAACGGAAGACACTTCCTTTTTCACCATAACCCTCTATTGGCTTCCACATATCCCTTCGCCAATTCCACAAGAACAGCCTTAGCGAAAGGCTTCTTGAAGGGAAAGATGTAACTCAGTGAGATAAATTAACGGAACAAAGAGCAGTTTCTCAGAAAGCTTCTTTCCAGTTTAGAACGGAAGACACTTCCTTTTTCACCATAACCCTCTATTGGCTTCCACATATCCCTTCGCCAATTCCACAAGAACAGCCTTAGCGAAAGGCTTCTTGAAGGGAAAGATGTAACTCAGTGAGATAAATTAACGGAACAAAGAGCAGTTTCTCAGAAAGCTTCTTTCCAGTTTAGAACGGAAGATATTTCCTTTTTCACCATAGCCCTCTATGGGCTTCCAAATATCCCTTTGCCAATTCCACAAGAACAGCCTTAGCGAAAGACTTCTTGAAGGGAAAGATGTAACCCTGTGAGATGGATTAACAGAACACAGAGCAGTTTCTCAGAAAGCTTCTTTCCAGTTTGGAACGGAAGATATTTCCTTTTTCACCATAGCCCTCTGTGGGCTTCCAAATATCCCTTTGGCAATTCCACAAGACAGCCTTAGCGAAAGGCTTCTTGAAGGGGAATATGTAACTATGTGAGATGAATTAACAGAACACAGAGCAGTTTCTCAGAAAGCTTCTTTCCAGTTTTGAGCGGAAGATATTTCCTTTTTCACCATAGCCTTCTATGGGCTTCCAAATATCCCTTTGCCAATTCCAGAAGAACAGCCTTAGCGAAAGGCTTCTTGAAGGGAAAGATGTAACTCTGTGAGATGAATTAACAGAACATAGAACAGTTTCTAAGAAAGCTTCTTTTCAGTTTTCAACGGAAGATATTTCCTTTTTCACCATAGAACTCTATGGGCTTCCAAATATCCCTTTGCCAATGCCACAAGAACAGCCTTAGGGAAAGGCTTCTTGAAGGGAAACATGTAACTCTGTGAGATGAATTAACAGAAAATAGAAAAGTTTCTCAGAAAGCTTCTTTCCAGTTTTGAATATAAGATATTTCCTTTTTCACTATAGCCCTCTATGGGCTTCCAAATATCCCTTTGCCAATTCCATAAGAACAGCCTTAGGGAAAGGCTTCTTGAAGGGAAAGATGTAACTCTGTGATATGAATCAACAGAACACAGAGCAGATTCTCAGAAAGCTTCTTTCCAGTTTGGAACGGAAGATATTTCCTTTTTCACCATACCCCTCTGTGGGCTTCCAAATATCCCTTTGCCAATTCCACAAGAACAGCCTTAGCGTAAGGCTTCTTGAAGGGAAAGATGTAACTATGTGAGATGAATTAACAGAACACCGAGCAGTTTCTCAGAAAGCTTCTTTCCAGTTTTGAACGGAAGATATTTCCTTTTTCACCATAGCCCTCTATGGGCTTCCAAATATCCCTTTGCCAATTCCACAAGAACAGCCCTAGCGAAAGGTTTATTGAAGGGAAAGATGTAACTCTTTGAGATGAATTAACAGAACACAGAGCAGTTTCTCAGAAAGCTTCTTTCCAGTTTTGAGCGGAAGATATTTCCTTTTTCACCATAGCCCTCTATGGGCTTCCAAATATCCCTTTGCCAATTCCAGAAGAACAGCCTTAGCGAAAGGCTTCTTGAAGGGAAAGATGTAACTCTGTGAGATGAATTAACAGAACATAGAACAGTTTCTAAGAAAGCTTCTTTTCAGTTTTCAACGGAAGATATTTCCTTTTTCACCATAGCCCTCTATGGGCTTCCAAATATCCCTTTGCCAATGCCACAAGAACAGCCTTAGGGAAAGGCTTCTTGAAGGGAAACATGTAACTCTGTGAGATGAATTAACAGAAAATAGAACAGTTTCTCAGAAAGCTTCTTTCCAGTTTTGAACATAAGATATTTCCTTTTTCACTATAGCCCTCTATGGGCTTCCAAATATCCCTTTGCCAATTCTACAAGAACAGCCTTAGCGAAAGGCTTCTTGAAGGGAAGGATGTAACTCTGTGAGATGAATTAACAGAACATAGAGCAGTTTCTCAGAAAGCTTCTTTCCAGTTTTGAACGGAAGATATTTCCTTTTTCACCATAGCCCTCTATGGGCTTCCAAATATCCCTTTGCCAATTCCACAAGAACAGCCTTAGCGAAAGGCTTCTTGAAGGGAAACATGTAACTCTGTGAAATGAATTAACAGAACACAGAGCAGTTTCTCAGAAAGCTTCTTTCCAGTTTTGAACGGAAGATATTTCCTTTTTCACCATAGCCCTCTAGGGGCTTCCAAATATCCTTTTGCCAATTCCACAAGAACAGCCTTAGCGAAAGGCATCTTGAAGGGAAAGATGTAACTCTGTGAGACGAATTAAAAGAACACAGAGCAGTTTCTCAGAAAGCTTCTTTCCAGTTTTGAACGGAAGACACTTCCTTTTTCAATATAACCCTCTATGGGCTTCCACATATCCCTTCGCCAATTCCACAAGAACAGCCTTAGCGAAAGGCTTCTTGAAGGGAAAGATGTAACTCAGTGAGATAAATTAACGGAACAAAGAGCAGTTTCTCAGAAAGCTTCTTTCCAGTTTAGAACGGAAGATATTTCCTTTTTCACCATAGCCCTCTATGGGCTTCCAAATATCCCTTTGCCAATTCCACAAGAACCGCCTTAGCGAAAGACTTCTTGAAGGGAAAGATGTAACCCTGTGAGATGAATTAACAGAACACAGAGCAGTTTCTCAGAAAGCTTCTTTCCAGTTTGGAACGGAAGATATTTCCTTTTTCACCATAGCCCTCTGTGGGCTTCCAAATATCCCTTTGGCAATTCCACAAGAACAGCCTTAGCGAAAGGCTTCTTGAAGGGAAAGATGTAACTATGTGAGATGAATTAACAGAACACAGAGCAGTTTCTCAGAAAGCTTCTTTCCAGTTTTGAGCGGAAGATATTTCCTTTTTCACCATAGCCCTCTCTGGGCTTCCAAATATCCCTTTACCAATTCCAGAAGAACAGCCTTAGCGAAAGGCTTCTTGAAGGGAAAGATGTAACTCTGTGAGATGAATTAACAGAACATAGAACAGTTTCTAAGAAAGCTTCTTTTCAGTTTTCAACGGAAGATATTTCCTTTTTCACCATAGAACTCTATGGGCTTCCAAATATCCCTTTGCCAATGCCACAAGAACAGCCTTAGGGAAAGGCTTCTTGAAGGGAAACATGTAACTCTGTGAGATGAATTAACAGAAAATAGAAAAGTTTCTCAGAAAGCTTCTTTCCAGTTTTGAATATAAGATATTTCCTTTTTCACTATAGCCCTCTATGGGCTTCCAAATATCCCTTTGCCAATTCCATAAGAACAGCCTTAGCGAAAGGCTTCTTGAAGGGAAAGATGTAACTCTGTGATATGAATCAACAGAACACAGAGCAGATTCTCAGAAAGCTTCTTTCCAGTTTGGAACGGAAGATATTTCCTTTTTCACCATACCCCTCTGTGGGCTTCCAAATATCCCTTTGCCAATTCCACAAGAACAGCCTTAGCGAAAGGCTTCTTGAAGGGAAAGATGTAACTATGTGAGATGAATTAACAGAACACCGAGCAGTTTCTCAGAAAGCTTCTTTCCAGTTTTGAACGGAAGATATTTCCTTTTTCACCGTAGCCCTCTATGGGCTTCCAAATATCCCTTTGCCAATTACACAAGAACAGCCTTAGCGAAAGGATTCTTGAAGGGAAAGATGTAACTCTGTGAGATGAATTAACAAAACACAGAGCAGTTTCTCAGAAAGCTTCTTTCCAGTTTTAAACGGAAGACATTTCCTTTTTCACCATAACCCTCTATGGGCTTCCACATATCCCTTTGCCAATTCCACAAGAACAGCCTTAGCGAAAGGCTTCTTGAAGGGAAAGATGTAACTCAGTGAGATAAATTAACGGAACAAAGAGCAGTTTCTCAGAAAGCTTCTTTCCAGTTTAGAACGGAAGATATTTCCTTTTTCACCATAGCCCCCTATGGGCTTCCAAATATCCCTTTGCCAATTCCACAAGAACCGCCTTAGCGAAAGGCTTCTTGAAGGGAAAGACGTAACTCTGTGAGATGAATTAACAGAACACAGAGCAGTTTCTCAGAAAGCTTCTTTCCAGTATTGAACGGAAGATATTTCCTTTTTCACCATAGCCCTCTATGGGCTTCCAAATATCCCTTTGCCAATTCCACAAGAACAGCCTTAGCGAAAGGCTTCTTGAAGGGAAAGATGTAAGTCTGTGAGATGAATCAACAGAACACAGAGCAGTTTCTCAGAAAGCTTCTTTCCAGTTTGGAACGGAAGATATTTCCTTTTTCACCATAGCCCTCTGTGGGCTTCCAAATATCCCTTTGCCAATTCCACAAGAACAGCCTTAGCGAAAGGCTTCTTGAAGGGAAAGATGTAACTATGTGAGATGAATTAACAGAACACAGAGCAGTTTCTCAGAAAGCTTCTTTCCAGTTTTGAACGGAAGATATTTCCTTTTTCACCATAGCCCTCTATGGGCTTCCAAATATCCCTTTGCCAATTCCACAAGAACAGCCTTAGCGAAAGGCTTCTTGAAGGGAAAGATGTAACTCTGTGAGATGAATTAACAGAACACAGAGCAGTTTCTCAGAAAGCTTCTTTCCAGTTTTGAACGGAAGACATTTCCTTTTTCACCATAACCCTCTATGGGCTTCCACATATCCCTTTGCCAATTCCAGAAGAACAGCCTTAGCGAAAGGCTTCTTGAAGGGAAAGATGTAACTCAGTGAGATAAATTAACGGAACAAAGAGCAGTTTCTCAGAAAGCTTCTTTCCAGTTTAGAACGGAAGATATTTCCTTTTTCACCATAGCCCTCTATGGGCTTCCAAATATCCCTTTGCCAATTCCACAAGAACCGCCTTAGCGAAAGACTTCTTGAAGGGAAAGATGTAACTCTGTGAGATGAATTAACAGAACACAGAGCAGTTTCTCAGAAAGCTTCTTTCCAGTTTTGAACGGAAGATATTTCCTTTTTCACCATAGCCCTCTATGGGCTTCCAAATATCCCTTTGCCGGTTCCACAAGAACAGCATTAGCGAAAGGTTTCTTGAAGGGAAAGATGTAACTCTGTGAGATGAATTAACAGAACATAGAACAGTTTCTAAGAAAGCTTCTTTTCAGTTTTCAACGGAAGATATTTCCTTTTTCACCATAGCCCTCTATGGGCTTCCAAATATCCCTTTGCCAATGCCACAAGAACAGCCTAGGGAAAGGCTTCTTGAAGGGAAACATGTAACTCTGTGAGATGAATTAACAGAAAATAGAACAGTTTCTCAGAAAGCTTCTTTCCAGTTTTGAACATAAGATATTTCCTTTTTCACTATAGCCCTCTATGGGCTTCCAAATATCCCTTTGCCAATTCTACAAGAACAGCCTTAGCGAAAGGCTTCTTGAAGGGAAGGATGAAACTCTGTGAGATGAATTAACAGAACATAGAGCAGTTTCTCAGAAAGCTTCTTTCCAGTTTTGAAAGGAAGATATTTCCTTTTTCACCATAGCCCTCTATGGGCTTCCAAATATCCCTTTGCCAATTCCACAAGAACAGCCTTAGCGAAAGGCTTCTTGAAGGGAAAGATGTAACTCTGTGAGATGAATTAACAGAACACAGAGCAGTTTCTCAGAAAGCTTCTTTCCAGTTTTGAACGGAAGATATTTCCTTTTTCACCATAGCCCTCTATGGGCTTCCAAATATCCTTTTGCCAATTCCACAAGAACAGCCTTAGCGAAAGGCATCTTGAAGGGAAAGATGTAACTCTGTGAGACGAATTAACAGAACACAGAGAAGTTTCTCAGAAAGCTTCTTTCCAGTTTTGAACGGAAGACACTTCCTTTTTCACCATAACCCTCTATTGGCTTCCACATATCCCTTCGCCAATTCCACAAGAACAGCCTTAGCGAAAGGCTTCTTGAAGGGAAAGATGTAACTCAGTGAGATAAATTAACGGAACAAAGAGCAGTTTCTCAGAAAGCTTCTTTCCAGTTTAGAACGGAAGATATTTCCTTTTTTACCATAGCCCTCTATGGGCTTCCAAATATCCCTTTGCCAATTCCACAAGAACCGCCTTAGCGAAAGACTTCTTGAAGGGAAAGATGTAACCCTGTGAGATGGATTAACAGAACACAGAGCAGTTTCTCAGAAAGCTTCTTTCCAGTTTGGAACGGAAGATATTTCCTTTTTCACCATAGCCCTCTGTGGGCTTCCAAATATCCCTTTGGCCATTCCACAAGACAGCCTTAGCGAAAGGCTTCTTGAAGGGGAATATGTAACTATGTGAGATGAATTAACAGAACACAGAGCAGTTTCTCAGAAAGCTTCTTTCCAGTTTTGAGCGGAAGATATTTCCTTTTTCACCATAGCCTTCTATGGGCTTCCAAATATCCCTTTGCCAATTCCAGAAGAACAGCCTTAGCGAAAGGCTTCTTGAAGGGAAAGATGTAACTCTGTGAGATGAATTAACAGAACATAGAACAGTTTCTAAGAAAGCTTCTTTTCAGTTTTCAACGGAAGATATTTCCTTTTTCACCATAGAACTCTATGGGCTTCCAAATATCCCTTTGCCAATGCCACAAGAACAGCCTTAGGGAAAGGCTTCTTGAAGGGAAACATGTAACTCTGTGAGATGAATTAACAGAAAATAGAAAAGTTTCTCAGAAAGCTTCTTTCCAGTTTTGAATATAAGATATTTCCTTTTTCACTATAGCCCTCTATGGGCTTCCAAATATCCCTTTGCCAATTCCATAAGAACAGCCTTAGCGAAAGGCTTCTTGAAGGGAAAGATGTAACTCTGTGATATGAATCAACAGAACACAGAGCAGATTCTCAGAAAGCTTCTTTCCAGTTTGGAACGGAAGATATTTCCTTTTTCACCATACCCCTCTGTGGGCTTCCAAATATCCCTTTGCCAATTCCACAAGAACAGCCTTAGCGAAAGGCTTCTTGAAGGGAAAGATGTAACTATGTGAGATGAATTAACAGAACACCGAGCAGTTTCTCAGAAAGCTTCTTTCCAGTTTTGAACGGAAGATATTTCCTTTTTCACCATAGCCCTCTATGGGCTTCCAAATATCCCTTTGCCAATTACACAAAAACAGCCTTAGCGAAAGGCTTCTTGAAGGGAAAGATGTAACTCTGAGATGAATTAACAAAACACAGAGCAGTTTCTCAGAAAGCTTCTTTCCAGTTTTGAACGGAAGACATTTCCTTTTTCACCATAACCCTCTATGGGCTTCCACATATCCCTTTGCCAATTCCACAAGAACAGACTTAGCGAAAGGCTTCTTGAAGGGAAGGATGTAACTCTGTGAGATGAATTAACAGAACATAGAGCAGTTTCTCAGAAAGCTTCTTTCCAGTTTTGAACGGAAGATATTTCCTTTTTCACCATAGCCCTCTATGGGCTTCCAAATATCCCTTTGCCAATTCCACAAGAACAGCCTTAGCGAAAGGCTTCTTGAAGGGAAACATGTAACTCTGTGAAATGAATTAACAGAACACAGAGCAGTTTCTCAGAAAGCTTCTTTCCAGTTTTGAACGGAAGATATTTCCTTTTTCACCATAGCCCTCTATGAGCTTCCAAATATCCTTTTGCCAATTCCACAAGAACAGCCTTAGCGAAAGGCATCTTGAAGGGAAAGATGTAACTCTGTGAGACGAATTAAAAGAACACAGAGCAGTTTCTCAGAAAGCTTCTTTCCAGTTTTGAACGGAAGACACTTCCTTTTTCAATATAACCCTCTATGGGCTTCCACATATCCCTTCGCCAATTCCACAAGAACAGCCTTAGCGAAAGGCTTCTTGAAGGGAAAGATGTAACTCAGTGAGATAAATTAACGGAACAAAGAGCAGTTTCTCAGAAAGCTTCTTTCCAGTTTAGAACGGAAGATATTTCCTTTTTCACCATAGCCCTCTATGGGCTTCCAAATATCCCTTTGCCAATTCCACAAGAACCGCCTTAGCGAAAGACTTCTTGAAGGGAAAGATGTAACCCTGTGAGATGAATTAACAGAACACAGAGCAGTTTCTCAGAAAGCTTCTTTCCAGTTTGGAACGGAAGATATTTCCTTTTTCACCATAGACCTCTGTGGGCTTCCAAATATCCCTTTGGCAATTCCACAAGAACAGCCTTAGCGAAAGGCTTCTTGAAGGGAAAGATGTAACTATGTGAGATGAATTAACAGAACACAGAGCAGTTTCTCAGAAAGCTTCTTTCCAGTTTTGAGCGGAAGATATTTCCTTTTTCACCATAGCCCTCTCTGGGCTTCCAAATATCCCTTTACCAATTCCAGAAGAACAGCCTTAGCGAAAGGCTTCTTGAAGGGAAAGATGTAACTCTGTGAGATGAATTAACAGAACATAGAACAGTTTCTAAGAAAGCTTCTTTTCAGTTTTCAACGGAAGATATTTCCTTTTTCACCATAGCCCTCTATGGGCTTCCAAATATCCCTTTGCCAATGCCACAAGAACAGCCTAGGGAAAGGCTTCTTGAAGGGAAACATGTAACTCTGTGAGATGAATTAACAGAAAATAGAACAGTTTCTCAGAAAGCTTCTTTCCAGTTTTGAACATAAGATATTTCCTTTTTCACTATAGCCCTCTATGGGCTTCCAAATATCCCTTTGCCAATTCTACAAGAACAGCCTTAGCGAAAGGCTTCTTGAAGGGAAGGATGAAACTCTGTGAGATGAATTAACAGAACATAGAGCAGTTTCTCAGAAAGCTTCTTTCCAGTTTTGAAAGGAAGATATTTCCTTTTTCACCATAGCCCTCTATGGGCTTCCAAATATCCCTTTGCCAATTCCACAAGAACAGCCTTAGCGAAAGGCTTCTTGAAGGGAAAGATGTAACTCTGTGAGATGAATTAACAGAACACAGAGCAGTTTCTCAGAAAGCTTCTTTCCAGTTTTGAACGGAAGATATTTCCTTTTTCACCATAGCCCTCTATGGGCTTCCAAATATCCTTTTGCCAATTCCACAAGAACAGCCTTAGCGAAAGGCATCTTGAAGGGAAAGATGTAACTCTGTGAGACGAATTAACAGAACACAGAGAAGTTTCTCAGAAAGCTTCTTTCCAGTTTTGAACGGAAGACACTTCCTTTTTCACCATAACCCTCTATTGGCTTCCACATATCCCTTCGCCAATTCCACAAGAACAGCCTTAGCGAAAGGCTTCTTGAAGGGAAAGATGTAACTCAGTGAGATAAATTAACGGAACAAAGAGCAGTTTCTCAGAAAGCTTCTTTCCAGTTTAGAACGGAAGATATTTCCTTTTTTACCATAGCCCTCTATGGGCTTCCAAATATCCCTTTGCCAATTCCACAAGAACCGCCTTAGCGAAAGACTTCTTGAAGGGAAAGATGTAACCCTGTGAGATGGATTAACAGAACACAGAGCAGTTTCTCAGAAAGCTTCTTTCCAGTTTGGAACGGAAGATATTTCCTTTTTCACCATAGCCCTCTGTGGGCTTCCAAATATCCCTTTGGCAATTCCACAAGACAGCCTTAGCGAAAGGCTTCTTGAAGGGGAATATGTAACTATGTGAGATGAATTAACAGAACACAGAGCAGTTTCTCAGAAAGCTTCTTTCCAGTTTTGAGCGGAAGATATTTCCTTTTTCACCATAGCCTTCTATGGGCTTCCAAATATCCCTTTGCCAATTCCAGAAGAACAGCCTTAGCGAAAGGCTTCTTGAAGGGAAAGATGTAACTCTGTGAGATGAATTAACAGAACATAGAACAGTTTCTAAGAAAGCTTCTTTTCAGTTTTCAACGGAAGATATTTCCTTTTTCACCATAGAACTCTATGGGCTTCCAAATATCCCTTTGCCAATGCCACAAGAACAGCCTTAGGGAAAGGCTTCTTGAAGGGAAACATGTAACTCTGTGAGATGAATTAACAGAAAATAGAAAAGTTTCTCAGAAAGCTTCTTTCCAGTTTTGAATATAAGATATTTCCTTTTTCACTATAGCCCTCTATGGGCTTCCAAATATCCCTTTGCCAATTCCATAAGAACAGCCTTAGCGAAAGGCTTCTTGAAGGGAAAGATGTAACTCTGTGATATGAATCAACAGAACACAGAGCAGATTCTCAGAAAGCTTCTTTCCAGTTTGGAACGGAAGATATTTCCTTTTTCACCATACCCCTCTGTGGGCTTCCAAATATCCCTTTGCCAATTCCACAAGAACAGCCTTAGCGAAAGGCTTCTTGAAGGGAAAGATGTAACTATGTGAGATGAATTAACAGAACACCGAGCAGTTTCTCAGAAAGCTTCTTTCCAGTTTTGAACGGAAGATATTTCCTTTTTCACCATAGCCCTCTATGGGCTTCCAAATATCCCTTTGCCAATTACACAAAAACAGCCTTAGCGAAAGGCTTCTTGAAGGGAAAGATGTAACTCTGTGAGATGAATTAACAAAACACAGAGCAGTTTCTCAGAAAGCTTCTTTCCAGTTTTGAACGGAAGACATTTCCTTTTTCACCATAACCCTCTATGGGCTTCCACATATCCCTTTGCCAATTCCACAAGAACAGACTTAGCGAAAGGCTTCTTGAAGGGAAGGATGTAACTCTGTGAGATGAATTAACAGAACATAGAGCAGTTTCTCAGAAAGCTTCTTTCCAGTTTTGAACGGAAGATATTTCCTTTTTCACCATAGCCCTCTATGGGCTTCCAAATATCCCTTTGCCAATTCCACAAGAACAGCCTTAGCGAAAGGCTTCTTGAAGGGAAACATGTAACTCTGTGAAATGAATTAACAGAACACAGAGCAGTTTCTCAGAAAGCTTCTTTCCAGTTTTGAACGGAAGATATTTCCTTTTTCACCATAGCCCTCTATGAGCTTCCAAATATCCTTTTGCCAATTCCACAAGAACAGCCTTAGCGAAAGGCATCTTGAAGGGAAAGATGTAACTCTGTGAGATGAATTAAAAGAACACAGAGCAGTTTCTCAGAAAGCTTCTTTCCAGTTTTGAACGGAAGACACTTCCTTTTTCAATATAACCCTCTATGGGCTTCCACATATCCCTTCGCCAATTCCACAAGAACAGCCTTAGCGAAAGGCTTCTTGAAGGGAAAGATGTAACTCAGTGAGATAAATTAACGGAACAAAGAGCAGTTTCTCAGAAAGCTTCTTTCCAGTTTAGAACGGAAGATATTTCCTTTTTCACCATAGCCCTCTATGGGCTTCCAAATATCCCTTTGCCAATTCCACAAGAACCGCCTTAGCGAAAGACTTCTTGAAGGGAAAGATGTAACCCTGTGAGATGAATTAACAGAACACAGAGCAGTTTCTCAGAAAGCTTCTTTCCAGTTTGGAACGGAAGATATTTCCTTTTTCACCATAGCCCTCTGTGGGCTTCCAAATATCCCTTTGGCAATTCCACAAGAACAGCCTTAGCGAAAGGCTTCTTGAAGGGAAAGATGTAACTATGTGAGATGAATTAACAGAACACAGAGCAGTTTCTCAGAAAGCTTCTTTCCAGTTTTGAGCGGAAGATATTTCCTTTTTCACCATAGCCCTCTCTGGGCTTCCAAATATCCCTTTACCAATTCCAGAAGAACAGCCTTAGCGAAAGGCTTCTTGAAGGGAAAGATGTAACTCTGTGAGATGAATTAACAGAACATAGAACAGTTTCTAAGAAAGCTTCTTTTCAGTTTTCAACGGAAGATATTTCCTTTTTCACCATAGAACTCTATGGGCTTCCAAATATCCCTTTGCCAATGCCACAAGAACAGCCTTAGGGAAAGGCTTCTTGAAGGGAAACATGTAACTCTGTGAGATGAATTAACAGAAAATAGAAAAGTTTCTCAGAAAGCTTCTTTCCAGTTTTGAATATAAGATATTTCCTTTTTCACTATAGCCCTCTATGGGCTTCCAAATATCCCTTTGCCAATTCCATAAGAACAGCCTTAGCGAAAGGCTTCTTGAAGGGAAAGATGTAACTCTGTGATATGAATCAACAGAACACAGAGCAGATTCTCAGAAAGCTTCTTTCCAGTTTGGAACGGAAGATATTTCCTTTTTCACCATACCCCTCTGTGGGCTTCCAAATATCCCTTTGCCAATTCCACAAGAACAGCCTTAGCGAAAGGCTTCTTGAAGGGAAAGATGTAACTATGTGAGATGAATTAACAGAACACCGAGCAGTTTCTCAGAAAGCTTCTTTCCAGTTTTGAACGGAAGATATTTCCTTTTTCACCGTAGCCCTCTATGGGCTTCCAAATATCCCTTTGCCAATTACACAAGAACAGCCTTAGCGAAAGGATTCTTGAAGGGAAAGATGTAACTCTGTGAGATGAATTAACAAAACACAAAGCAGTTTCTCAGAAAGCTTCTTTCCAGTTTTGAACGGAAGATATTTCCTTTTTCACCATAGCCCTCTATGGGCTTCCAAATATCCCTTTGCCAATTCCACAAGAACAACCTTATCGAAAGGCTTCTTGACGGGAGAGATGTAACTCTGTGAGATGAATTAACAGAACAGACAGCAGTTTCTCAGAAAGTTTCTTTCCAGTTTTGAACGGAAGATATTTACTTTTTCATCGTAGCCCTCTATGGGCTTCCAAATATCCCTTTACCAATTCCACAAGAACAGCCTTAGCGAAAGGCTTCTTCACGGGAAAGATGTAACTCTGTGAGATGAATTAACAGAACACAGAGCAGTTTCTCAGAAAGCTTCTTTCAAGTTTTAAACTTAAGATATTTCCTTTTTCACCATAGCCCTCTATGGGCTTCCAAATATCCTTTTGCCAATTCCACAAGAACAGCCTTAGCGAAAGGCATCTTGAAGGGAAAGATGTAACTCTGTGAGATGAATTAACAGAACACAGAGCAGTTTCTCAGAAAGCTTCTTTTCCAGTTTTGAACGGAAGACATTTCCTTTTTCACCATAACCCTCTAGGGGCTTCCACATATCACTTTGCCAATTCCACAAGAACAGCCTTAGCGAAAGGCTTCTTGAAGGGAAAGATATAACTCAGTGGGATAAATTAACGGAACAAATAGCAGTTTCTCAGAAAGCTTCTTTGCAGTTTAGAACGGAAGATATTTCCTTTTTCACCATAGCCCTCTATGGGCTTCCAAATATCCCTTTGCCAATTCCACAAGAACCGCCTTAGCGAAAGACTTCTTGAAGGGAAAGATGTAACTCTGTGAAATGAATTAACAGAACACAGAGCAGTTTCTCAGAAAGCTTCTTTCCTGTTTTGAACGGAAGATATTTCCTTTTTCACCATAGCCCTCTATGGGCTTCCAAATATCCCTTTGCCAATTCCACAAGAACAGCCTTAGTGAAAGGCTTCTTGAAGGGAAAGATGTAAGTCTGTGAGATGAATCAACAGAACACAGAGCAGTTTCTCAGAAAGCTTCTTTCCAGTTTGGAACGGAAGATATTTCCTTTTTCACCATAGCCCTCTGTGGGCTTCCAAATATCCCTTTGCCAATTCCACAAGAACAGCCTTAGCGAAAGGCTTCTTGAAGGGAAAGATGTAACTATGTGAGATGAATTAACAGAACACAGAGCAGTTTCTCAGAAAGCTTCTTTCCAGTTTTGAACGGAAGATATTTCCTTTTTCACCATAGCCCTCTATGGGCTTCCAAATATCCCTTTGCCAATTCCACAAGAACAGCCTTAGCGAAAGGCTTCTTGAAGGGAAAGATGTAACTCTGTGAGATGAATTAACAGAACACAGAGCAGTTTCTCAGAAAGCTTCTTTCCAGTTTTGAACGGAAGACATTTCCTTTTTCACCATAACCCTCTATGGGCTTCCACATATCCCTTTGCCAATTCCAGAAGAACAGCCTTAGCGAAAGACTTCTTGAAGGGAAAGATGTAACTCAGTGAGATAAATTAACGGAACAAAGAGCAGTTTCTCAGAAAGCTTCTTTCCAGTTTAGAACGGAAGATATTTCCTTTTTCACCATAGCCCTCTATGGGCTTCCAAATATCCCTTTGCCAATTCCACAAGAACCGCCTTAGCGAAAGACTTCTTGAAGGGAAAGATGTAACTCTCTGAGATGAATTAACAGAACACAGAGCAGTTTCTCAGAAAGCTTCTTTCCAGTTTTGAACGGAAGATATTTCCTTTTTCACCATAGCCCTCTATGGGCTTCCAAATATCCCTTTGCCGGTTCCAAAAGAACAGCATTAGCGAAAGGTTTCTTGAAGGGAAAGATGTAACTCTGTGAGATGAATTAACAGAACATAGAACAGTTTCTAAGAAAGCTTCTTTTCAGTTTTGAACGGAAGATATTTCCTTTTTCACCATAGCCCTCTATGGGCTTCCAAATATCCCTTTGCCAATACCACAAGAACAGCCTAGGGAAAGGCTTCTTGAAGGGAAACATGTAACTCTGTGAGATGAATTAACAGAAAATAGAACAGTTTCTCAGAAAGGTTCTTTCCAGTTTTGAACATAAGATATTTCCTTTTTCACTATAGCCCTCTATGGGCTTCCAAATATCCCTTTGCCAATTCTACAAGAACAGCCTTAGCGAAAGGCTTCTTGAAGGGAAAGATGTAACTCTGTGAGATGAATTAACAGAACATAGAGCAGTTTCTCAGAAAGCTTCTTTCCAGTTTTGAAAGGAAGATATTTCCTTTTTCACCATAGCCCTCTATGGGCTTCCAAATATCCCTTTGCCAATTCCACAAGAACAGCCTTAGCGAAAGGCTTCTTGAAGGGAAAGATGTAACTCTGTGAGATGAATTAACAGAACACAGAGCAGTTTCTCAGAAAGCTTCTTTCCAGTTTTGAACGGAAGATATTTCCTTTTTCACCATAGCCCTCTATGAGCTTCCAAATATCCTTTTGCCAATTCCACAAGAACAGCCTTAGCGAAAGGCATCTTGAAGGGAAAGATGTAACTCTGTGAGATGAATTAAAAGAACACAGAGCAGTTTCTCAGAAAGCTTCTTTCCAGTTTTGAACGGAAGACACTTCCTTTTTCAATATAACCCTCTATGGGCTTCCACATATCCCTTCGCCAATTCCACAAGAACAGCCTTAGCGAAAGGCTTCTTGAAGGGAAAGATGTAACTCAGTGAGATAAATTAACGGAACAAAGAGCAGTTTCTCAGAAAGCTTCTTTCCAGTTTAGAACGGAAGATATTTCCTTTTTCACCATAGCCCTCTATGGGCTTCCAAATATCCCTTTGCCAATTCCACAAGAACCGCCTTAGCGAAAGACTTCTTGAAGGGAAAGATGTAACCCTGTGAGATGAATTAACAGAACACAGAGCAGTTTCTCAGAAAGCTTCTTTCCAGTTTGGAACGGAAGATATTTCCTTTTTCACCATAGCCCTCTGTGGGCTTCCAAATATCCCTTTGGCAATTCCACAAGAACAGCCTTAGCGAAAGGCTTCTTGAAGGGAAAGATGTAACTATGTGAGATGAATTAACAGAACACAGAGCAGTTTCTCAGAAAGCTTCTTTCCAGTTTTGAGCGGAAGATATTTCCTTTTTCACCATAGCCCTCTCTGGGCTTCCAAATATCCCTTTACCAATTCCAGAAGAACAGCCTTAGCGAAAGGCTTCTTGAAGGGAAAGATGTAACTCTGTGAGATGAATTAACAGAACATAGAACAGTTTCTAAGAAAGCTTCTTTTCAGTTTTCAACGGAAGATATTTCCTTTTTCACCATAGAACTCTATGGGCTTCCAAATATCCCTTTGCCAATGCCACAAGAACAGCCTTAGGGAAAGGCTTCTTGAAGGGAAACATGTAACTCTGTGAGATGAATTAACAGAAAATAGAAAAGTTTCTCAGAAAGCTTCTTTCCAGTTTTGAATATAAGATATTTCCTTTTTCACTATAGCCCTCTATGGGCTTCCAAATATCCCTTTGCCAATTCCATAAGAACAGCCTTAGCGAAAGGCTTCTTGAAGGGAAAGATGTAACTCTGTGATATGAATCAACAGAACACAGAGCAGATTCTCAGAAAGCTTCTTTCCAGTTTGGAACGGAAGATATTTCCTTTTTCACCATACCCCTCTGTGGGCTTCCAAATATCCCTTTGCCAATTCCACAAGAACAGCCTTAGCGAAAGGCTTCTTGAAGGGAAAGATGTAACTATGTGAGATGAATTAACAGAACACCGAGCAGTTTCTCAGAAAGCTTCTTTCCAGTTTTGAACGGAAGATATTTCCTTTTTCACCGTAGCCCTCTATGGGCTTCCAAATATCCCTTTGCCAATTACACAAGAACAGCCTTAGCGAAAGGATTCTTGAAGGGAAAGATGTAACTCTGTGAGATGAATTAACAAAACACAAAGCAGTTTCTCAGAAAGCTTCTTTCCAGTTTTGAACGGAAGATATTTCCTTTTTCACCATAGCCCTCTATGGGCTTCCAAATATCCCTTTGCCAATTCCACAAGAACAACCTTATCGAAAGGCTTCTTGACGGGAGAGATGTAACTCTGTGAGATGAATTAACAGAACAGACAGCAGTTTCTCAGAAAGTTTCTTTCCAGTTTTGAACGGAAGATATTTACTTTTTCATCGTAGCCCTCTATGGGCTTCCAAATATCCCTTTACCAATTCCACAAGAACAGCCTTAGCGAAAGGCTTCTTCACGGGAAAGATGTAACTCTGTGAGATGAATTAACAGAACACAGAGCAGTTTCTCAGAAAGCTTCTTTCAAGTTTTAAACTTAAGATATTTCCTTTTTCACCATAGCCCTCTATGGGCTTCCAAATATCCTTTTGCCAATTCCACAAGAACAGCCTTAGCGAAAGGCATCTTGAAGGGAAAGATGTAACTCTGTGAGATGAATTAACAGAACACAGAGCAGTTTCTCAGAAAGCTTCTTTTCCAGTTTTGAACGGAAGACATTTCCTTTTTCACCATAACCCTCTAGGGGCTTCCACATATCACTTTGCCAATTCCACAAGAACAGCCTTAGCGAAAGGCTTCTTGAAGGGAAAGATATAACTCAGTGGGATAAATTAACGGAACAAATAGCAGTTTCTCAGAAAGCTTCTTTGCAGTTTAGAACGGAAGATATTTCCTTTTTCACCATAGCCCTCTATGGGCTTCCAAATATCCCTTTGCCAATTCCACAAGAACCGCCTTAGCGAAAGACTTCTTGAAGGGAAAGATGTAACTCTGTGAAATGAATTAACAGAACACAGAGCAGTTTCTCAGAAAGCTTCTTTCCTGTTTTGAACGGAAGATATTTCCTTTTTCACCATAGCCCTCTATGGGCTTCCAAATATCCCTTTGCCAATTCCACAAGAACAGCCTTAGTGAAAGGCTTCTTGAAGGGAAAGATGTAAGTCTGTGAGATGAATCAACAGAACACAGAGCAGTTTCTCAGAAAGCTTCTTTCCAGTTTGGAACGGAAGATATTTCCTTTTTCACCATAGCCCTCTGTGGGCTTCCAAATATCCCTTTGCCAATTCCACAAGAACAGCCTTAGCGAAAGGCTTCTTGAAGGGAAAGATGTAACTATGTGAGATGAATTAACAGAACACAGAGCAGTTTCTCAGAAAGCTTCTTTCCAGTTTTGAACGGAAGATATTTCCTTTTTCACCATAGCCCTCTATGGGCTTCCAAATATCCCTTTGCCAATTCCACAAGAACAGCCTTAGCGAAAGGCTTCTTGAAGGGAAAGATGTAACTCTGTGAGATGAATTAACAGAACACAGAGCAGTTTCTCAGAAAGCTTCTTTCCAGTTTTGAACGGAAGACATTTCCTTTTTCACCATAACCCTCTATGGGCTTCCACATATCCCTTTGCCAATTCCAGAAGAACAGCCTTAGCGAAAGACTTCTTGAAGGGAAAGATGTAACTCAGTGAGATAAATTAACGGAACAAAGAGCAGTTTCTCAGAAAGCTTCTTTCCAGTTTAGAACGGAAGATATTTCCTTTTTCACCATAGCCCTCTATGGGCTTCCAAATATCCCTTTGCCAATTCCACAAGAACCGCCTTAGCGAAAGACTTCTTGAAGGGAAAGATGTAACTCTCTGAGATGAATTAACAGAACACAGAGCAGTTTCTCAGAAAGCTTCTTTCCAGTTTTGAACGGAAGATATTTCCTTTTTCACCATAGCCCTCTATGGGCTTCCAAATATCCCTTTGCCGGTTCCAAAAGAACAGCATTAGCGAAAGGTTTCTTGAAGGGAAAGATGTAACTCTGTGAGATGAATTAACAGAACATAGAACAGTTTCTAAGAAAGCTTCTTTTCAGTTTTGAACGGAAGATATTTCCTTTTTCACCATAGCCCTCTATGGGCTTCCAAATATCCCTTTGCCAATGCCACAAGAACAGCCTAGGGAAAGGCTTCTTGAAGGGAAACATGTAACTCTGTGAGATGAATTAACAGAAAATAGAACAGTTTCTCAGAAAGGTTCTTTCCAGTTTTGAACATAAGATATTTCCTTTTTCACTATAGCCCTCTATGGGCTTCCAAATATCCCTTTGCCAATTCTACAAGAACAGCCTTAGCGAAAGGCTTCTTGAAGGGAAAGATGTAACTCTGTGAGATGAATTAACAGAACATAGAGCAGTTTCTCAGAAAGCTTCTTTCCAGTTTTGAAAGGAAGATATTTCCTTTTTCACCATAGCCCTCTATGGGCTTCCAAATATCCCTTTGCCAATTCCACAAGAACAGCCTTAGCGAAAGGCTTCTTGAAGGGAAAGATGTAACTCTGTGAGATGAATTAACAGAACACAGAGCAGTTTCTCAGAAAGCTTCTTTCCAGTTTTGAACGGAAGATATTTCCTTTTTCACCATAGCCCTCTATGGGCTTCCAAATACCCTTTTGCCAATTCCACAAGAACAGCCTTAGCGAAAGGCATCTTGAAGGGAAAGATGTAACTCTGTGAGACGAATTAACAGAACACAGAGCAGTTTCTCAGAAAGCTTCTTTCCAGTTTTGAACGGAAGACACTTCCTTTTTCACCATAACCCTCTATTGGCTTCCACATATCCCTTCGCCAATTCCACAAGAACAGCCTTAGCGAAAGGCTTCTTGAAGGGAAAGATGTAACTCAGTGAGATAAATTAACGGAACAAAGAGCAGTTTCTCAGAAAGCTTCTTTCCAGTTTAGAACGGAAGATATTTCCTTTTTCACCATAGCCCTCTATGGGCTTCCAAATATCCCTTTGCCAATTCCACAAGAACCGCCTTAGCGAAAGACTTCTTGAAGGGAAAGATGTAACCCTGTGAGATGGATTAACAGAACACAGAGCAGTTTCTCAGAAAGCTTCTTTCCAGTTTGGAACGGAAGATATTTCCTTTTTCACCATAGCCCTCTGTGGGCTTCCAAATATCCCTTTGGCAATTCCACAAGACAGCCTTAGCGAAAGGCTTCTTGAAGGGGAATATGTAACTATGTGAGATGAATTAACAGAACACAGAGCAGTTTCTCAGAAAGCTTCTTTCCAGTTTTGAGCGGAAGATATTTCCTTTTTCACCATAGCCTTCTATGGGCTTCCAAATATCCCTTTGCCAATTCCAGAAGAACAGCCTTAGCGAAAGGCTTCTTGAAGGGAAAGATGTAACTCTGTGAGATGAATTAACAGAACATAGAACAGTTTCTAAGAAAGCTTCTTTTCAGTTTTCAACGGAAGATATTTCCTTTTTCACCATAGAACTCTATGGGCTTCCAAATATCCCTTTGCCAATGCCACAAGAACAGCCTTAGGGAAAGGCTTCTTGAAGGGAAACATGTAACTCTGTGAGATGAATTAACAGAAAATAGAAAAGTTTCTCAGAAAGCTTCTTTCCAGTTTTGAATATAAGATATTTCCTTTTTCACTATAGCCCTCTATGGGCTTCCAAATATCCCTTTGCCAATTCCATAAGAACAGCCTTAGCGAAAGGCTTCTTGAAGGGAAAGATGTAACTCTGTGATATGAATCAACAGAACACAGAGCAGATTCTCAGAAAGCTTCTTTCCAGTTTGGAACGGAAGATATTTCCTTTTTCACCATACCCCTCTGTGGGCTTCCAAATATCCCTTTGCCAATTCCACAAGAACAGCCTTAGCGAAAGGCTTCTTGAAGGGAAAGATGTAACTATGTGAGATGAATTAACAGAACACCGAGCAGTTTCTCAGAAAGCTTCTTTCCAGTTTTGAACGGAAGATATTTCCTTTTTCACCATAGCCCTCTATGGGCTTCCAAATATCCCTTTGCCAATTACACAAAAACAGCCTTAGCGAAAGGCTTCTTGAAGGGAAAGATGTAACTCTGAGATGAATTAACAAAACACAGAGCAGTTTCTCAGAAAGCTTCTTTCCAGTTTTGAACGGAAGACATTTCCTTTTTCACCATAACCCTCTATGGGCTTCCACATATCCCTTTGCCAATTCCACAAGAACAGACTTAGCGAAAGGCTTCTTGAAGGGAAGGATGTAACTCTGTGAGATGAATTAACAGAACATAGAGCAGTTTCTCAGAAAGCTTCTTTCCAGTTTTGAACGGAAGATATTTCCTTTTTCACCATAGCCCTCTATGGGCTTCCAAATATCCCTTTGCCAATTCCACAAGAACAGCCTTAGCGAAAGGCTTCTTGAAGGGAAACATGTAACTCTGTGAAATGAATTAACAGAACACAGAGCAGTTTCTCAGAAAGCTTCTTTCCAGTTTTGAACGGAAGATATTTCCTTTTTCACCATAGCCCTCTATGAGCTTCCAAATATCCTTTTGCCAATTCCACAAGAACAGCCTTAGCGAAAGGCATCTTGAAGGGAAAGATGTAACTCTGTGAGACGAATTAAAAGAACACAGAGCAGTTTCTCAGAAAGCTTCTTTCCAGTTTTGAACGGAAGACACTTCCTTTTTCAATATAACCCTCTATGGGCTTCCACATATCCCTTCGCCAATTCCACAAGAACAGCCTTAGCGAAAGGCTTCTTGAAGGGAAAGATGTAACTCAGTGAGATAAATTAACGGAACAAAGAGCAGTTTCTCAGAAAGCTTCTTTCCAGTTTAGAACGGAAGATATTTCCTTTTTCACCATAGCCCTCTATGGGCTTCCAAATATCCCTTTGCCAATTCCACAAGAACCGCCTTAGCGAAAGACTTCTTGAAGGGAAAGATGTAACCCTGTGAGATGAATTAACAGAACACAGAGCAGTTTCTCAGAAAGCTTCTTTCCAGTTTGGAACGGAAGATATTTCCTTTTTCACCATAGACCTCTGTGGGCTTCCAAATATCCCTTTGGCAATTCCACAAGAACAGCCTTAGCGAAAGGCTTCTTGAAGGGAAAGATGTAACTATGTGAGATGAATTAACAGAACACAGAGCAGTTTCTCAGAAAGCTTCTTTCCAGTTTTGAGCGGAAGATATTTCCTTTTTCACCATAGCCCTCTCTGGGCTTCCAAATATCCCTTTACCAATTCCAGAAGAACAGCCTTAGCGAAAGGCTTCTTGAAGGGAAAGATGTAACTCTGTGAGATGAATTAACAGAACATAGAACAGTTTCTAAGAAAGCTTCTTTTCAGTTTTCAACGGAAGATATTTCCTTTTTCACCATAGCCCTCTATGGGCTTCCAAATATCCCTTTGCCAATGCCACAAGAACAGCCTAGGGAAAGGCTTCTTGAAGGGAAACATGTAACTCTGTGAGATGAATTAACAGAAAATAGAACAGTTTCTCAGAAAGCTTCTTTCCAGTTTTGAACATAAGATATTTCCTTTTTCACTATAGCCCTCTATGGGCTTCCAAATATCCCTTTGCCAATTCTACAAGAACAGCCTTAGCGAAAGGCTTCTTGAAGGGAAGGATGAAACTCTGTGAGATGAATTAACAGAACATAGAGCAGTTTCTCAGAAAGCTTCTTTCCAGTTTTGAAAGGAAGATATTTCCTTTTTCACCATAGCCCTCTATGGGCTTCCAAATATCCCTTTGCCAATTCCACAAGAACAGCCTTAGCGAAAGGCTTCTTGAAGGGAAAGATGTAACTCTGTGAGATGAATTAACAGAACACAGAGCAGTTTCTCAGAAAGCTTCTTTCCAGTTTTGAACGGAAGATATTTCCTTTTTCACCATAGCCCTCTATGGGCTTCCAAATATCCTTTTGCCAATTCCACAAGAACAGCCTTAGCGAAAGGCATCTTGAAGGGAAAGATGTAACTCTGTGAGACGAATTAACAGAACACAGAGAAGTTTCTCAGAAAGCTTCTTTCCAGTTTTGAACGGAAGACACTTCCTTTTTCACCATAACCCTCTATTGGCTTCCACATATCCCTTCGCCAATTCCACAAGAACAGCCTTAGCGAAAGGCTTCTTGAAGGGAAAGATGTAACTCAGTGAGATAAATTAACGGAACAAAGAGCAGTTTCTCAGAAAGCTTCTTTCCAGTTTAGAACGGAAGATATTTCCTTTTTTACCATAGCCCTCTATGGGCTTCCAAATATCCCTTTGCCAATTCCACAAGAACCGCCTTAGCGAAAGACTTCTTGAAGGGAAAGATGTAACCCTGTGAGATGGATTAACAGAACACAGAGCAGTTTCTCAGAAAGCTTCTTTCCAGTTTGGAACGGAAGATATTTCCTTTTTCACCATAGCCCTCTGTGGGCTTCCAAATATCCCTTTGGCAATTCCACAAGACAGCCTTAGCGAAAGGCTTCTTGAAGGGGAATATGTAACTATGTGAGATGAATTAACAGAACACAGAGCAGTTTCTCAGAAAGCTTCTTTCCAGTTTTGAGCGGAAGATATTTCCTTTTTCACCATAGCCTTCTATGGGCTTCCAAATATCCCTTTGCCAATTCCAGAAGAACAGCCTTAGCGAAAGGCTTCTTGAAGGGAAAGATGTAACTCTGTGAGATGAATTAACAGAACATAGAACAGTTTCTAAGAAAGCTTCTTTTCAGTTTTCAACGGAAGATATTTCCTTTTTCACCATAGAACTCTATGGGCTTCCAAATATCCCTTTGCCAATGCCACAAGAACAGCCTTAGGGAAAGGCTTCTTGAAGGGAAACATGTAACTCTGTGAGATGAATTAACAGAAAATAGAAAAGTTTCTCAGAAAGCTTCTTTCCAGTTTTGAATATAAGATATTTCCTTTTTCACTATAGCCCTCTATGGGCTTCCAAATATCCCTTTGCCAATTCCATAAGAACAGCCTTAGCGAAAGGCTTCTTGAAGGGAAAGATGTAACTCTGTGATATGAATCAACAGAACACAGAGCAGATTCTCAGAAAGCTTCTTTCCAGTTTGGAACGGAAGATATTTCCTTTTTCACCATACCCCTCTGTGGGCTTCCAAATATCCCTTTGCCAATTCCACAAGAACAGCCTTAGCGAAAGGCTTCTTGAAGGGAAAGATGTAACTATGTGAGATGAATTAACAGAACACCGAGCAGTTTCTCAGAAAGCTTCTTTCCAGTTTTGAACGGAAGATATTTCCTTTTTCACCATAGCCCTCTATGGGCTTCCAAATATCCCTTTGCCAATTACACAAAAACAGCCTTAGCGAAAGGCTTCTTGAAGGGAAAGATGTAACTCTGTGAGATGAATTAACAAAACACAGAGCAGTTTCTCAGAAAGCTTCTTTCCAGTTTTGAACGGAAGACATTTCCTTTTTCACCATAACCCTCTATGGGCTTCCACATATCCCTTTGCCAATTCCACAAGAACAGACTTAGCGAAAGGCTTCTTGAAGGGAAGGATGTAACTCTGTGAGATGAATTAACAGAACATAGAGCAGTTTCTCAGAAAGCTTCTTTCCAGTTTTGAACGGAAGATATTTCCTTTTTCACCATAGCCCTCTATGGGCTTCCAAATATCCCTTTGCCAATTCCACAAGAACAGCCTTAGCGAAAGGCTTCTTGAAGGGAAACATGTAACTCTGTGAAATGAATTAACAGAACACAGAGCAGTTTCTCAGAAAGCTTCTTTCCAGTTTTGAACGGAAGATATTTCCTTTTTCACCATAGCCCTCTATGAGCTTCCAAATATCCTTTTGCCAATTCCACAAGAACAGCCTTAGCGAAAGGCATCTTGAAGGGAAAGATGTAACTCTGTGAGATGAATTAAAAGAACACAGAGCAGTTTCTCAGAAAGCTTCTTTCCAGTTTTGAACGGAAGACACTTCCTTTTTCAATATAACCCTCTATGGGCTTCCACATATCCCTTCGCCAATTCCACAAGAACAGCCTTAGCGAAAGGCTTCTTGAAGGGAAAGATGTAACTCAGTGAGATAAATTAACGGAACAAAGAGCAGTTTCTCAGAAAGCTTCTTTCCAGTTTAGAACGGAAGATATTTCCTTTTTCACCATAGCCCTCTATGGGCTTCCAAATATCCCTTTGCCAATTCCACAAGAACCGCCTTAGCGAAAGACTTCTTGAAGGGAAAGATGTAACCCTGTGAGATGAATTAACAGAACACAGAGCAGTTTCTCAGAAAGCTTCTTTCCAGTTTGGAACGGAAGATATTTCCTTTTTCACCATAGCCCTCTGTGGGCTTCCAAATATCCCTTTGGCAATTCCACAAGAACAGCCTTAGCGAAAGGCTTCTTGAAGGGAAAGATGTAACTATGTGAGATGAATTAACAGAACACAGAGCAGTTTCTCAGAAAGCTTCTTTCCAGTTTTGAGCGGAAGATATTTCCTTTTTCACCATAGCCCTCTCTGGGCTTCCAAATATCCCTTTACCAATTCCAGAAGAACAGCCTTAGCGAAAGGCTTCTTGAAGGGAAAGATGTAACTCTGTGAGATGAATTAACAGAACATAGAACAGTTTCTAAGAAAGCTTCTTTTCAGTTTTCAACGGAAGATATTTCCTTTTTCACCATAGAACTCTATGGGCTTCCAAATATCCCTTTGCCAATGCCACAAGAACAGCCTTAGGGAAAGGCTTCTTGAAGGGAAACATGTAACTCTGTGAGATGAATTAACAGAAAATAGAAAAGTTTCTCAGAAAGCTTCTTTCCAGTTTTGAATATAAGATATTTCCTTTTTCACTATAGCCCTCTATGGGCTTCCAAATATCCCTTTGCCAATTCCATAAGAACAGCCTTAGCGAAAGGCTTCTTGAAGGGAAAGATGTAACTCTGTGATATGAATCAACAGAACACAGAGCAGATTCTCAGAAAGCTTCTTTCCAGTTTGGAACGGAAGATATTTCCTTTTTCACCATACCCCTCTGTGGGCTTCCAAATATCCCTTTGCCAATTCCACAAGAACAGCCTTAGCGAAAGGCTTCTTGAAGGGAAAGATGTAACTATGTGAGATGAATTAACAGAACACCGAGCAGTTTCTCAGAAAGCTTCTTTCCAGTTTTGAACGGAAGATATTTCCTTTTTCACCGTAGCCCTCTATGGGCTTCCAAATATCCCTTTGCCAATTACACAAGAACAGCCTTAGCGAAAGGATTCTTGAAGGGAAAGATGTAACTCTGTGAGATGAATTAACAAAACACAAAGCAGTTTCTCAGAAAGCTTCTTTCCAGTTTTGAACGGAAGATATTTCCTTTTTCACCATAGCCCTCTATGGGCTTCCAAATATCCCTTTGCCAATTCCACAAGAACAACCTTATCGAAAGGCTTCTTGACGGGAGAGATGTAACTCTGTGAGATGAATTAACAGAACAGACAGCAGTTTCTCAGAAAGTTTCTTTCCAGTTTTGAACGGAAGATATTTACTTTTTCATCGTAGCCCTCTATGGGCTTCCAAATATCCCTTTACCAATTCCACAAGAACAGCCTTAGCGAAAGGCTTCTTCACGGGAAAGATGTAACTCTGTGAGATGAATTAACAGAACACAGAGCAGTTTCTCAGAAAGCTTCTTTCAAGTTTTAAACTTAAGATATTTCCTTTTTCACCATAGCCCTCTATGGGCTTCCAAATATCCTTTTGCCAATTCCACAAGAACAGCCTTAGCGAAAGGCATCTTGAAGGGAAAGATGTAACTCTGTGAGATGAATTAACAGAACACAGAGCAGTTTCTCAGAAAGCTTCTTTTCCAGTTTTGAACGGAAGACATTTCCTTTTTCACCATAACCCTCTAGGGGCTTCCACATATCACTTTGCCAATTCCACAAGAACAGCCTTAGCGAAAGGCTTCTTGAAGGGAAAGATATAACTCAGTGGGATAAATTAACGGAACAAATAGCAGTTTCTCAGAAAGCTTCTTTGCAGTTTAGAACGGAAGATATTTCCTTTTTCACCATAGCCCTCTATGGGCTTCCAAATATCCCTTTGCCAATTCCACAAGAACCGCCTTAGCGAAAGACTTCTTGAAGGGAAAGATGTAACTCTGTGAAATGAATTAACAGAACACAGAGCAGTTTCTCAGAAAGCTTCTTTCCTGTTTTGAACGGAAGATATTTCCTTTTTCACCATAGCCCTCTATGGGCTTCCAAATATCCCTTTGCCAATTCCACAAGAACAGCCTTAGTGAAAGGCTTCTTGAAGGGAAAGATGTAAGTCTGTGAGATGAATCAACAGAACACAGAGCAGTTTCTCAGAAAGCTTCTTTCCAGTTTGGAACGGAAGATATTTCCTTTTTCACCATAGCCCTCTGTGGGCTTCCAAATATCCCTTTGCCAATTCCACAAGAACAGCCTTAGCGAAAGGCTTCTTGAAGGGAAAGATGTAACTATGTGAGATGAATTAACAGAACACAGAGCAGTTTCTCAGAAAGCTTCTTTCCAGTTTTGAACGGAAGATATTTCCTTTTTCACCATAGCCCTCTATGGGCTTCCAAATATCCCTTTGCCAATTCCACAAGAACAGCCTTAGCGAAAGGCTTCTTGAAGGGAAAGATGTAACTCTGTGAGATGAATTAACAGAACACAGAGCAGTTTCTCAGAAAGCTTCTTTCCAGTTTTGAACGGAAGACATTTCCTTTTTCACCATAACCCTCTATGGGCTTCCACATATCCCTTTGCCAATTCCAGAAGAACAGCCTTAGCGAAAGACTTCTTGAAGGGAAAGATGTAACTCAGTGAGATAAATTAACGGAACAAAGAGCAGTTTCTCAGAAAGCTTCTTTCCAGTTTAGAACGGAAGATATTTCCTTTTTCACCATAGCCCTCTATGGGCTTCCAAATATCCCTTTGCCAATTCCACAAGAACCGCCTTAGCGAAAGACTTCTTGAAGGGAAAGATGTAACTCTCTGAGATGAATTAACAGAACACAGAGCAGTTTCTCAGAAAGCTTCTTTCCAGTTTTGAACGGAAGATATTTCCTTTTTCACCATAGCCCTCTATGGGCTTCCAAATATCCCTTTGCCGGTTCCAAAAGAACAGCATTAGCGAAAGGTTTCTTGAAGGGAAAGATGTAACTCTGTGAGATGAATTAACAGAACATAGAACAGTTTCTAAGAAAGCTTCTTTTCAGTTTTGAACGGAAGATATTTCCTTTTTCACCATAGCCCTCTATGGGCTTCCAAATATCCCTTTGCCAATACCACAAGAACAGCCTAGGGAAAGGCTTCTTGAAGGGAAACATGTAACTCTGTGAGATGAATTAACAGAAAATAGAACAGTTTCTCAGAAAGGTTCTTTCCAGTTTTGAACATAAGATATTTCCTTTTTCACTATAGCCCTCTATGGGCTTCCAAATATCCCTTTGCCAATTCTACAAGAACAGCCTTAGCGAAAGGCTTCTTGAAGGGAAAGATGTAACTCTGTGAGATGAATTAACAGAACATAGAGCAGTTTCTCAGAAAGCTTCTTTCCAGTTTTGAAAGGAAGATATTTCCTTTTTCACCATAGCCCTCTATGGGCTTCCAAATATCCCTTTGCCAATTCCACAAGAACAGCCTTAGCGAAAGGCTTCTTGAAGGGAAAGATGTAACTCTGTGAGATGAATTAACAGAACACAGAGCAGTTTCTCAGAAAGCTTCTTTCCAGTTTTGAACGGAAGATATTTCCTTTTTCACCATAGCCCTCTATGAGCTTCCAAATATCCTTTTGCCAATTCCACAAGAACAGCCTTAGCGAAAGGCATCTTGAAGGGAAAGATGTAACTCTGTGAGATGAATTAAAAGAACACAGAGCAGTTTCTCAGAAAGCTTCTTTCCAGTTTTGAACGGAAGACACTTCCTTTTTCAATATAACCCTCTATGGGCTTCCACATATCCCTTCGCCAATTCCACAAGAACAGCCTTAGCGAAAGGCTTCTTGAAGGGAAAGATGTAACTCAGTGAGATAAATTAACGGAACAAAGAGCAGTTTCTCAGAAAGCTTCTTTCCAGTTTAGAACGGAAGATATTTCCTTTTTCACCATAGCCCTCTATGGGCTTCCAAATATCCCTTTGCCAATTCCACAAGAACCGCCTTAGCGAAAGACTTCTTGAAGGGAAAGATGTAACCCTGTGAGATGAATTAACAGAACACAGAGCAGTTTCTCAGAAAGCTTCTTTCCAGTTTGGAACGGAAGATATTTCCTTTTTCACCATAGCCCTCTGTGGGCTTCCAAATATCCCTTTGGCAATTCCACAAGAACAGCCTTAGCGAAAGGCTTCTTGAAGGGAAAGATGTAACTATGTGAGATGAATTAACAGAACACAGAGCAGTTTCTCAGAAAGCTTCTTTCCAGTTTTGAGCGGAAGATATTTCCTTTTTCACCATAGCCCTCTCTGGGCTTCCAAATATCCCTTTACCAATTCCAGAAGAACAGCCTTAGCGAAAGGCTTCTTGAAGGGAAAGATGTAACTCTGTGAGATGAATTAACAGAACATAGAACAGTTTCTAAGAAAGCTTCTTTTCAGTTTTCAACGGAAGATATTTCCTTTTTCACCATAGAACTCTATGGGCTTCCAAATATCCCTTTGCCAATGCCACAAGAACAGCCTTAGGGAAAGGCTTCTTGAAGGGAAACATGTAACTCTGTGAGATGAATTAACAGAAAATAGAAAAGTTTCTCAGAAAGCTTCTTTCCAGTTTTGAATATAAGATATTTCCTTTTTCACTATAGCCCTCTATGGGCTTCCAAATATCCCTTTGCCAATTCCATAAGAACAGCCTTAGCGAAAGGCTTCTTGAAGGGAAAGATGTAACTCTGTGATATGAATCAACAGAACACAGAGCAGATTCTCAGAAAGCTTCTTTCCAGTTTGGAACGGAAGATATTTCCTTTTTCACCATACCCCTCTGTGGGCTTCCAAATATCCCTTTGCCAATTCCACAAGAACAGCCTTAGCGAAAGGCTTCTTGAAGGGAAAGATGTAACTATGTGAGATGAATTAACAGAACACCGAGCAGTTTCTCAGAAAGCTTCTTTCCAGTTTTGAACGGAAGATATTTCCTTTTTCACCGTAGCCCTCTATGGGCTTCCAAATATCCCTTTGCCAATTACACAAGAACAGCCTTAGCGAAAGGATTCTTGAAGGGAAAGATGTAACTCTGTGAGATGAATTAACAAAACACAAAGCAGTTTCTCAGAAAGCTTCTTTCCAGTTTTGAACGGAAGATATTTCCTTTTTCACCATAGCCCTCTATGGGCTTCCAAATATCCCTTTGCCAATTCCACAAGAACAACCTTATCGAAAGGCTTCTTGACGGGAGAGATGTAACTCTGTGAGATGAATTAACAGAACAGACAGCAGTTTCTCAGAAAGTTTCTTTCCAGTTTTGAACGGAAGATATTTACTTTTTCATCGTAGCCCTCTATGGGCTTCCAAATATCCCTTTACCAATTCCACAAGAACAGCCTTAGCGAAAGGCTTCTTCACGGGAAAGATGTAACTCTGTGAGATGAATTAACAGAACACAGAGCAGTTTCTCAGAAAGCTTCTTTCAAGTTTTAAACTTAAGATATTTCCTTTTTCACCATAGCCCTCTATGGGCTTCCAAATATCCTTTTGCCAATTCCACAAGAACAGCCTTAGCGAAAGGCATCTTGAAGGGAAAGATGTAACTCTGTGAGATGAATTAACAGAACACAGAGCAGTTTCTCAGAAAGCTTCTTTTCCAGTTTTGAACGGAAGACATTTCCTTTTTCACCATAACCCTCTAGGGGCTTCCACATATCACTTTGCCAATTCCACAAGAACAGCCTTAGCGAAAGGCTTCTTGAAGGGAAAGATATAACTCAGTGGGATAAATTAACGGAACAAATAGCAGTTTCTCAGAAAGCTTCTTTGCAGTTTAGAACGGAAGATATTTCCTTTTTCACCATAGCCCTCTATGGGCTTCCAAATATCCCTTTGCCAATTCCACAAGAACCGCCTTAGCGAAAGACTTCTTGAAGGGAAAGATGTAACTCTGTGAAATGAATTAACAGAACACAGAGCAGTTTCTCAGAAAGCTTCTTTCCTGTTTTGAACGGAAGATATTTCCTTTTTCACCATAGCCCTCTATGGGCTTCCAAATATCCCTTTGCCAATTCCACAAGAACAGCCTTAGTGAAAGGCTTCTTGAAGGGAAAGATGTAAGTCTGTGAGATGAATCAACAGAACACAGAGCAGTTTCTCAGAAAGCTTCTTTCCAGTTTGGAACGGAAGATATTTCCTTTTTCACCATAGCCCTCTGTGGGCTTCCAAATATCCCTTTGCCAATTCCACAAGAACAGCCTTAGCGAAAGGCTTCTTGAAGGGAAAGATGTAACTATGTGAGATGAATTAACAGAACACAGAGCAGTTTCTCAGAAAGCTTCTTTCCAGTTTTGAACGGAAGATATTTCCTTTTTCACCATAGCCCTCTATGGGCTTCCAAATATCCCTTTGCCAATTCCACAAGAACAGCCTTAGCGAAAGGCTTCTTGAAGGGAAAGATGTAACTCTGTGAGATGAATTAACAGAACACAGAGCAGTTTCTCAGAAAGCTTCTTTCCAGTTTTGAACGGAAGACATTTCCTTTTTCACCATAACCCTCTATGGGCTTCCACATATCCCTTTGCCAATTCCAGAAGAACAGCCTTAGCGAAAGACTTCTTGAAGGGAAAGATGTAACTCAGTGAGATAAATTAACGGAACAAAGAGCAGTTTCTCAGAAAGCTTCTTTCCAGTTTAGAACGGAAGATATTTCCTTTTTCACCATAGCCCTCTATGGGCTTCCAAATATCCCTTTGCCAATTCCACAAGAACCGCCTTAGCGAAAGACTTCTTGAAGGGAAAGATGTAACTCTCTGAGATGAATTAACAGAACACAGAGCAGTTTCTCAGAAAGCTTCTTTCCAGTTTTGAACGGAAGATATTTCCTTTTTCACCATAGCCCTCTATGGGCTTCCAAATATCCCTTTGCCGGTTCCAAAAGAACAGCATTAGCGAAAGGTTTCTTGAAGGGAAAGATGTAACTCTGTGAGATGAATTAACAGAACATAGAACAGTTTCTAAGAAAGCTTCTTTTCAGTTTTGAACGGAAGATATTTCCTTTTTCACCATAGCCCTCTATGGGCTTCCAAATATCCCTTTGCCAATGCCACAAGAACAGCCTAGGGAAAGGCTTCTTGAAGGGAAACATGTAACTCTGTGAGATGAATTAACAGAAAATAGAACAGTTTCTCAGAAAGGTTCTTTCCAGTTTTGAACATAAGATATTTCCTTTTTCACTATAGCCCTCTATGGGCTTCCAAATATCCCTTTGCCAATTCTACAAGAACAGCCTTAGCGAAAGGCTTCTTGAAGGGAAAGATGTAACTCTGTGAGATGAATTAACAGAACATAGAGCAGTTTCTCAGAAAGCTTCTTTCCAGTTTTGAAAGGAAGATATTTCCTTTTTCACCATAGCCCTCTATGGGCTTCCAAATATCCCTTTGCCAATTCCACAAGAACAGCCTTAGCGAAAGGCTTCTTGAAGGGAAAGATGTAACTCTGTGAGATGAATTAACAGAACACAGAGCAGTTTCTCAGAAAGCTTCTTTCCAGTTTTGAACGGAAGATATTTCCTTTTTCACCATAGCCCTCTATGGGCTTCCAAATACCCTTTTGCCAATTCCACAAGAACAGCCTTAGCGAAAGGCATCTTGAAGGGAAAGATGTAACTCTGTGAGACGAATTAACAGAACACAGAGCAGTTTCTCAGAAAGCTTCTTTCCAGTTTTGAACGGAAGACACTTCCTTTTTCACCATAACCCTCTATTGGCTTCCACATATCCCTTCGCCAATTCCACAAGAACAGCCTTAGCGAAAGGCTTCTTGAAGGGAAAGATGTAACTCAGTGAGATAAATTAACGGAACAAAGAGCAGTTTCTCAGAAAGCTTCTTTCCAGTTTAGAACGGAAGATATTTCCTTTTTCACCATAGCCCTCTATGGGCTTCCAAATATCCCTTTGCCAATTCCACAAGAACCGCCTTAGCGAAAGACTTCTTGAAGGGAAAGATGTAACCCTGTGAGATGGATTAACAGAACACAGAGCAGTTTCTCAGAAAGCTTCTTTCCAGTTTGGAACGGAAGATATTTCCTTTTTCACCATAGCCCTCTAAGGGCTTCCAAATATCCCTTTGTCAATTCCACAAGAACAGCCTTAGCGAAAGGCTTCTTGAAGGGAGAGATGTAACTCTGTGAGATGAATTAACAGAACGCAGAGCTGTTTCTCAGAAAGCTTCTTTCCTGTTTTGAACGGAAGATATTTCCTTTTTCACCATAGCCCTCTATGGGCTACCAAATATCCCTTTGCCAATTCCACAAGAACAGCCTTAGCGAAAGGCTTCTTGAAGTGAAAGATGTAACTCTGTGAGATGAATTAACAGAACACAGAGCAGTTTCTCAGAAAGCTTCTTTCCAGGTTGAACGGAAGATATTTCCTTTTTCACCATAGCCCTCTATGGGCTTCCAAATATCCTTTTGCCAATTCCACAAGAACAGCCTTAGCGAAAGGCATCTTGAAGGGAAAGATGTAACTCTGTGAGATGAATTAACAGAACACAGAGCAGTTTCTCAGAAAGCTTCTTTCCAGTTTTGAACGGAAGACATTTCCTTTTTCACCATAACCCTCTATGGGCTTCCACATATCCCTTTGCCAATTCCACAAGAACAGCCTTAGCGAAAGGCTTCTTGAAGGGAAAGATGTAACTCAGTGAGATAAATTAACGGAACAAAGAGCAGTTTCTCAGAAAGCTTCTTTCCAGTTTAGAACGGAAGATATTTCCTTTTTCACCATAGCCCGCTATGGGCTTCCAAATATCCCTTTGCCAATTCCACAAGAACCGCATTAGCGAAAGACTTCTTGAAGGGAAAGATGTAACTCTGTGCGATGAATTAACAGAACACAGAGCAGTTTCTCAGAAAGCTTCTTTCCAGTTTTGAACGGAAGATATTTCCTTTTTCACCATAGCCCTCTATGGCCTTCCAAATATCCCTTTGCCAATTCCACAAGAACAGCCTTAGCGAAAGGTTTCTTGAAGGGAAAGATGTAACCCTGTGAGATGAATTAACAGAACACAGAGCAGTTTCTCAGAAAGCTTCTTTCCAGTTTTGAACGGAAGATATTTCCTTTTTCTCCATAGCCCTCTGTGGGCTTCCAAATATCCCTTTGCGAATTCCACAAGTACAGCCTTAGCGAAAGGCTTCTAGAAGGGAAAGATGTAACTCTGTGAGATGAATTAACAGAACACGGAGCAGTTTCTCAGAAAGCTTCTTTCCAGTTTTGAACGGAAGATATTTCCTTTTTCACCATAGCACTCTATGGGCCTCCAAATATCCCTTTGCCAATTCCACAAGAACAGCCTTAGCGAAAGTCTTCTTGAAGGGAAGGATGTAACTCTGTGAGATGAATTAACAGAACAAAGAGCAGTTTCTCAGAAAGCTTCTTTCCAGTTTTGAACGGAAGATATTTCCTTTTTCAACATAGCCCTCTATGGGCTTCCAAATATCCCTTTGCCAATTCCACAAGAACAGCCTTAGCGAAAGGCTTCTTGAAGGGAAAGATGTAACTCTGTGAGATGAATTAACAGAACACACAGCAGTTTCTCAGAAAGCCTCTTTCCAGTTTTGAACGGAATATATTTCCTTTTTCACCATAGCCCTCTATGGTCTTCCAAATATCCCTTTGCCAATTCCACAAGAACAGCCTTAGTGAAAGACTTCTTGAAGGGAAAGATGTAACTCTGTGAGATGAATTAACAGAACACAGAGCAGTTTCTCAGAAAGCTTCTTTCCAGTTTTCAACGGAAGATATTTCCTTTTTCACCATAACCCTCTATGGGCTTCCACATATCCCTTCGCCAAATCCACAAGAACAGCCTTAGCGAAAGCCTTCTTGAAGGGAAAGATGTAACTCTGTGAGATGAATTAACAGAACACAGAGCAGTTTCTCAGAAAGCTTCTTTCCAGTTTTGAACGGAAGATATTTCCTTTTTCACCATAGCCCTCTATGGGCTTCCAAATATCCCTTTGCCAATTCCAGAAGAACAGCCTTAGCGAAAGGCTTCTTGAAGGGAAAGATGTAACTCTGTGAGATGAATCAACAGAACACAGAGCAGTTTCTCAGAAAGGTTCTTTCCAGTTTTGAACGGAAGATATTTCCTTTTTCACCATAGCCCTCTGTGGGCTTCAAAATATCCCTTTGCCAATTACACAAGAACAGCCTTAGCGAAAGGCTTCTTGAAGGGAAAGATGTAACTCTGTGAGATGAATTAACAGAACACAGAGCAGTTTCTCAGAAAGCTTCTTTCCAGTTTTGAACGGAAGATATTTTCTTTTTCACCATAGCCCTCTATGGGCTTCCAAATATCCCTTTACCAATTCCACAAGAACAGCCTCAGCGAAAGGCTTCTTGAAGGGAAAGATGTAACTCTGTGAGATGAATTAACAGAACACAGAGCAGTTTCTCAGAAAGCTTCTTTCCAGTTTTGAACGGAAGATATTTCCTTTTTCACCATAGCCCTCTATGGGCTTCCAAATATTACTTTGCCAATTCCACAAGAACAACCTTATCGAAAGGCTTCTAGACGGGAAAGATGTAACTCTGTGAGATGAATTAACAGAACAGACAGCAGTTTCTCAGAAAGTTTCTTTCCAGTTTTGAACGGAAGATATTTCCTTTTTCACCGTAGCCCTCTATGGGCTTCCAAATATTACTTTGCCAATTCCACAAGAACAGCCTTACTGAAAGGCATCTTTAAGGGAAAGATGTAACTCTGTGAGATGAATTAACAGAACACAGAGCAGTTTCTCAGAAAGCTTCTTTCCACTTTTGAACGGAATTTATTTCCTTTTTCACCATAGCCCTCTATGGGCTTCCAAATATCCCTTTGCCAATTCTACAAGAACAGCCTTAGCGAACGGCTTCTTGAAGGGAAAGATGTAACTCTGAGATGAATTAACAGAACACAGAGCAGTTTCTCAGAAAGCTTCTTTCCAGTTTGGAACGGAAGATATTTCCTTTTTCACCATAGCCCTCTATGGGCTTCCAAATATCCCTTTGCCAATTCCACATGAACAGCCTTAGCGAAAGGCTTCTTGAAGGAAAGATGTAACTCTGTGAGATGAATTAACAGAGCACAGAGCAGTTTCTCAGAAAGCTTCTTTCCAGTTTTGAACGGAAGATATTTCCTTTTTCACCGTAGCCCTCTATGGGCTTTCAAATATCCCTTTGCCAATTCCACAAGAACAGCCTTAGCGAAAGGCTTCTTGAAGGGAAAGATGTAACTCTGTGAGATGAATTAACAGAACACAGAGCAGTTTCTCAGAAAGCTTCTTTCCAGTTTTGAACGGAAGATATTAACTTTTTCACCATAGCCCTCTATGGGCTTCCAAATATCCCTTTGCCAATTCCACAAGAACAGCCTTAGCGAAAGGTTTCTTGAAGGGAAAGATGTAACTCTGTGAGATGAATTAACAGAACACAGAGCAGTTTCTCAAAAAGCTTCTTTCCAGTTTTGAACGGAAGATATTTCCTTTTTCTCCATAACCCTCTATGGGCTTCCAAATATCCCTTTGCCAATTCCACAAGAACAGCCTTAGCGAAAGGCTTCTTGAAGGGAAAGATGTAACTCTGTGAGATGAATTAACAGAACATAGAACAGTTTCTAAGAAATCTTCTTTTCAGTTTTGAACGGAAGATATTTCCTTTTTCACCATAGCCCTCTATGGGCTTCCAAATATCCCTTTGCCAATTCCACAAGAACAGCCTTAGGGAAAGGCTTCTTGAAGGGAAACATGTAACTCTGTGAGATGAATTAACAGAAAATAGAACAGTTTCTCAGAAAGCTTCTTTCCAGTTTTGAACGGAAGATATTTCCTTTTTCACCGTAGCCCTCTATGGGCTTCCAAATATCCCTTTGCCAATTCCACAAGAACAGCCTTAGCGAAAGGCTTCTTGAGGGGAAAGATGTAACTCTGTGAGATGAATTAACAGAACACAGAGCAGTTTCTCAGAAAGCTTCTTTCCAGTTTTGAACGGAAGATATTTCCTTTTTCACCATAGCCCTCTATGGGCTTCCAAATATCCCTTTGCCAATTCCACAAGAACAGCCTTCGCGAAAGGCTTCTTGAAGGGAAAGATGTAACTCTGTGAGATGAATTAACAGAAAACAGAGCAGTTTCTCAGAAAGCTTCTTTCCAGTTTTGAACGGAAGACACTTCCTTTTTCACCATAACCCTCTATGGGCTTCCACATATCCCTTTGCCAATTCCACAAGAACAGCCTTAGCGAAAGGCTTCTTGAAGGGAAAGATGTAACTCAGTGAGATAAATTAACGGAACAAAGAGCAGTTTCTCAGAAAGCTTCTTTCCAGTTTAGAACGGAAGATATTTCCTTTTTCACCATAGCCCTCTATGGGCTTCCAAATATCCCTTTGCCAATTCCACAAGAACCGCCTTAGCGAAAGACTTGTTGAAGGGAAAGATGTAACCCTGTGAGATGAATTAACAGAACACAGAGCAGTTTCTCAGAAAGCTTCTTTCCAGTTTTGAACAGAAGATATTTCCTTTTTCACCATAGCCCTCTATGGGCTTCCAAATATCCCTTTGCCAATTCCACAAGAACAGCCTTAGCGAAAGACTTCTTGAAGGGAAAGATGTAACACTGTGAGATGAATTAACAGAACACGGAGCAGTTTCTCAGAAAGCTTCTTTCCAGTTTTGAACGGAAGATATTTCCTTTTTCACCATAGCCCTCTAAGGGCTTCCAAATATCCCTTTGCCAATTCCACAAGAACAGCCTTAGCGAAAGGCTTCTTGAAGGGAGAGATGTAACTCTGTGAGATGAATTAACAGAACGCAGAGCTGTTTCTCAGAAAGCTTCTTTCCAGTTTTGAACGGAAGATATTTCCTTTTTCACCATAGCCCTCTAAGTGCTACCAAATATCCCTTTGCCAATTCCACAAGAACAGCCTTAGCGAAAGGCTTCTTGAAGTGAAAGATGTAACTCTGTGAGATGAATTAACAGAACACAGAGCAGTTTCTCAGAAAGCTTCTTTCCAGTTTTGAACGGAAGATATTTCCTTTTTCACCATAGCCCTCTATGGGCTTCCAAATATCCTTTTGCCAATTCCACAAGAACAGCCTTAGCGAAAGGCATCTTGAAGGGAAAGATGTAACTCTGTGAGATGAATTAACAGAACACAGAGCAGTTTCTCAGAAAGCTTCTTTCCAGTTTTGAACGGAAGACATTTCCTTTTTCACCATAACCCTCTATGGGCTTCCACATATCCCTTCGCCAATTCCACAAGAACAGCCTTAGCGAAAGGCTTCTTGAAGGGAAAGATGTAACTCAGTGAGATAAATTAACGGAACAAAGAGCAGTTTCTCAGAAAGCTTCTTTCCAGTTTTGAGCGGAAGATATTTCCTTTTTCACCATAGCCTTCTATGGGCTTCCAAATATCCCTTTGCCAATTCCAGAAGAACAGCCTTAGCGAAAGGCTTCTTGAAGGGAAAGATGTAACTCTGTGAGATGAATTAACAGAACATAGAACAGTTTCTAAGAAAGCTTCTTTTCAGTTTTCAACGGAAGATATTTCCTTTTTCACCATAGAACTCTATGGGCTTCCAAATATCCCTTTGCCAATGCCACAAGAACAGCCTTAGGGAAAGGCTTCTTGAAGGGAAACATATAACTCTGTGAGATGAATTAACAGAAAATAGAAAAGTTTCTCAGAAAGCTTCTTTCCAGTTTTGAATATAAGATATTTCCTTTTTCACTATAGCCCTCTATGGGCTTCCAAATATCCCTTTGCCAATTCCATAAGAACAGCCTTAGCGAAAGGCTTCTTGAAGGGAAAGATGTAACTATGTGAGATGAATTAACAGAACACCGAGCAGTTTCTCAGAAAGCTTCTTTCCAGTTTTGAACGGAAGATATTTCCTTTTTCACCATAGCCCTCTATGGGCTTCCAAATATCCCTTTGCCAATTACACAAAAACAGCCTTAGCGAAAGGCTTCTTGAAGGGAAAGATGTAACTCTGTGAGATGAATTAACAAAACACAGAGCAGTTTCTCAGAAAGCTTCTTTCCAGTTTTGAACGGAAGACATTTCCTTTTTCACCATAACCCTCTATGGGCTTCCACATATCCCTTTGCCAATTCCACAAGAACAGACTTAGCGAAAGGCTTCTTGAAGGGAAAGATGTAACTCAGTGAGATGAATTAACGGAACAAAGAGCAGTTTCTCAGAAAGCTTCTTTCCAGTTTAGAACGGAAGATATTTCCTTTTTCACCATAGCCCTCTATGGGCTTCCAAATATCCCTTTGCCAATTCCACAAGAACCGCCTTAGCGAAAGACTTCTTGAAGGGAAAGATGTAACTCTGTGAGATGAATTAACAGAACACAGAGCAGTTTCTCAGAAAGCTTCTTTCCAATTTTGAACGGAAGATATTTCCTTTTTCACCATAGCCCTCTATGGGCTTCCAAATATCCCTTTGCCGGTTCCACAAGAACAGCATTAGCGAAAGGTTTCTTGAAGGGAAAGATGTAACTCTGTGAGATGAATTAACAGAACATAGAACAGTTTCTAAGAAAGCTTCTTTTCAGTTTTCAACGGAAGATATTTCCTTTTTCACCATAGCCCTCTATGGGCTTCCAAATATCCCTTTGCCAATGCCACAAGAACAGCCTAGGGAAAGGCTTCTTGAAGGGAAACATGTAACTCTGTGAGATGAATTAACAGAAAATAGAACAGTTTCTCAGAAAGCTTCTTTCCAGTTTTGAACATAAGATATTTCCTTTTTCACTATAGCCCTCTATGGGCTTCCAAATATCCCTTTGCCAATTCTACAAGAACAGCCTTAGCGAAAGGCTTCTTGAAGGGAAGGATGTAACTCTGTGAGATGAATTAACAGAACATAGAGCAGTTTCTCAGAAAGCTTCTTTCCAGTTTTGAAAGGAAGATATTTCCTTTTTCACCATAGCCCTCTATGGGCTTCCAAATATCCCTTTGCCAATTCCACAAGAACCGCCTTAGCGAAAGGCTTCTTGAAGGGAAAGATGTAACTCTGTGAGATGAATTAACAGAACACAGAGCAGTTTCTCAGAAAGCTTCTTTTCAGTTTTGAACGGAAGATATTTCCTTTTTCACCATAGCCCTCTATGGGCTTCCAAATATCCCTTTGCCAATTCTACAAGAACAGCCTTAGCGAAAGGCTTCTTGAAGGGAAAGATGTAACTCTGAGATGAATTAACAGAACACAGAGCAGTTTCTCAGAAAGCTTCTTTCCAGTTTGGAACGGAAGATATTTCCTTTTTCACCATAGCCCTCTATGGGCTTCCAAATATCCCTTTGCCAATTCCACAAGAACAGCCTTAGCGAAAGGCTTCTTGAAGGAAAGATGTAACTCTGTGAGATGAATTAACAGAGCACAGAGCAGTTTCTCAGAAAGCTTCTTTCCAGTTTTGAACGGAAGATATTTCCTTTTTCACCGTAGCCCTCTATGGGCTTTCAAATATCCCTTTGCCAATTCCACAAGAACAGCCTTAGCGAAAGGCTTCTTGAAGGGAAAGATGTAACTCTGTGAGATGAATTAACAGAACACAGAGCAGTTTCTCAGAAAGCTTCTTTCCAGTTTTGAACGGAAGATATTAACTTTTTCACCATAGCCCTCTATGGGCTTCCAAATATCCCTTTGCCAATTCCACAAGAACAGCCTTAGCGAAAGGTTTCTTGAAGGGAAAGATGTAACTCTGTGAGATGAATTAACAGAACACAGAGCAGTTTCTCAAAAAGCTTCTTTCCAGTTTTGAACGGAAGATATTTCCTTTTTCTCCATAACCCTCTATGGGCTTCCAAATATCCCTTTGCCAATTCCACAAGAACAGCCTTAGCGAAAGGCTTCTTAAAGGGAAAGATGTAACTCTGTGTGATGAATTAACAGAACATAGAACAGTTTCTAAGAAATCTTCTTTTCAGTTTTGAACGGAAGATATTTCCTTTTTCACCATAGCCCTCTATGGGCTTCCAAATATCCCTTTGCCAATTCCACAAGAACAGCCTTAGGGAAAGGCTTCTTGAAGGGAAACATGTAACTCTGTGAGATGAATTAACAGAAAATAGAACAGTTTCTCAGAAAGCTTCTTTCCAGTTTTGAACGGAAGATATTTCCTTTTTCACCGTAGCCCTCTATGGGCTTCCAAATATCCCTTTGCCAATTCCACAAGAACAGCCTTAGCGAAAGGCTTCTTGAAGGGAAAGATGTAACTATGTGAGATGAATTAACAGAACACCGAGCAGTTTCTCAGAAAGCTTCTTTCCAGTTTTGAACGGAAGATATTTCCTTTTTCACCGTAGCCCTCTATGGGCTTCCAAATATCCCTTTGCCAATTACACAAGAACAGCCTTAGCGAAAGGATTCTTGAAGGGAAAGATGTAACTCTGTGAGATGAATTAACAAAACACAAAGCAGTTTCTCAGAAAGCTTCTTTCCAGTTTTGAACGGAAGATATTTCCTTTTTCACCATAGCCCTCTATGGGCTTCCAAATATCCCTTTGCCAATTCCACAAGAACAACCTTATCGAAAGGCTTCTTGACGGGAGAGATGTAACTCTGTGAGATGAATTAACAGAACAGACAGCAGTTTCTCAGAAAGTTTCTTTCCAGTTTTGAACGGAAGATATTTACTTTTTCATCGTAGCCCTCTATGGGCTTCCAAATATCCCTTTACCAATTCCACAAGAACAGCCTTAGCGAAAGGCTTCTTCACGGGAAAGATGTAACTCTGTGAGATGAATTAACAGAACACAGAGCAGTTTCTCAGAAAGCTTCTTTCAAGTTTTAAACTTAAGATATTTCCTTTTTCACCATAGCCCTCTATGGGCTTCCAAATATCCTTTTGCCAATTCCACAAGAACAGCCTTAGCGAAAGGCATCTTGAAGGGAAAGATGTAACTCTGTGAGATGAATTAACAGAACACAGAGCAGTTTCTCAGAAAGCTTCTTTTCCAGTTTTGAACGGAAGACATTTCCTTTTTCACCATAACCCTCTAGGGGCTTCCACATATCACTTTGCCAATTCCACAAGAACAGCCTTAGCGAAAGGCTTCTTGAAGGGAAAGATATAACTCAGTGGGATAAATTAACGGAACAAATAGCAGTTTCTCAGAAAGCTTCTTTGCAGTTTAGAACGGAAGATATTTCCTTTTTCACCATAGCCCTCTATGGGCTTCCAAATATCCCTTTGCCAATTCCACAAGAACCGCCTTAGCGAAAGACTTCTTGAAGGGAAAGATGTAACTCTGTGAAATGAATTAACAGAACACAGAGCAGTTTCTCAGAAAGCTTCTTTCCTGTTTTGAACGGAAGATATTTCCTTTTTCACCATAGCCCTCTATGGGCTTCCAAATATCCCTTTGCCAATTCCACAAGAACAGCCTTAGTGAAAGGCTTCTTGAAGGGAAAGATGTAAGTCTGTGAGATGAATCAACAGAACACAGAGCAGTTTCTCAGAAAGCTTCTTTCCAGTTTGGAACGGAAGATATTTCCTTTTTCACCATAGCCCTCTGTGGGCTTCCAAATATCCCTTTGCCAATTCCACAAGAACAGCCTTAGCGAAAGGCTTCTTGAAGGGAAAGATGTAACTATGTGAGATGAATTAACAGAACACAGAGCAGTTTCTCAGAAAGCTTCTTTCCAGTTTTGAACGGAAGATATTTCCTTTTTCACCATAGCCCTCTATGGGCTTCCAAATATCCCTTTGCCAATTCCACAAGAACAGCCTTAGCGAAAGGCTTCTTGAAGGGAAAGATGTAACTCTGTGAGATGAATTAACAGAACACAGAGCAGTTTCTCAGAAAGCTTCTTTCCAGTTTTGAACGGAAGACATTTCCTTTTTCACCATAAACCTCTATGGGCTTCCACATATCCCTTTGCCAATTCCAGAAGAACAGCCTTAGCGAAAGACTTCTTGAAGGGAAAGATGTAACTCAGTGAGATAAATTAACGGAACAAAGAGCAGTTTCTCAGAAAGCTTCTTTCCAGTTTAGAACGGAAGATATTTCCTTTTTCACCATAGCCCTCTATGGGCTTCCAAATATCCCTTTGCCAATTCCACAAGAACCGCCTTAGCGAAAGACTTCTTGAAGGGAAAGATGTAACTCTCTGAGATGAATTAACAGAACACAGAGCAGTTTCTCAGAAAGCTTCTTTCCAGTTTTGAACGGAAGATATTTCCTTTTTCACCATAGCCCTCTATGGGCTTCCAAATATCCCTTTGCCGGTTCCACAAGAACAGCATTAGCGAAAGGTTTCTTGAAGGGAAAGATGTAACTCTGTGAGATGAATTAACAGAACATAGAACAGTTTCTAAGAAAGCTTCTTTTCAGTTTTGAACGGAAGATATTTCCTTTTTCACCATAGCCCTCTATGGGCTTCCAAATATCCCTTTGCCAATGCCACAAGAACAGCCTAGGGAAAGGCTTCTTGAAGGGAAACATGTAACTCTGTGAGATGAATTAACAGAAAATAGAACAGTTTCTCAGAAAGGTTCTTTCCAGTTTTGAACATAAGATATTTCCTTTTTCACTATAGCCCTCTATGGGCTTCCAAATATCCCTTTGCCAATTCTACAAGAACAGCCTTAGCGAAAGGCTTCTTGAAGGGAAAGATGTAACTCTGTGAGATGAATTAACAGAACATAGAGCAGTTTCTCAGAAAGCTTCTTTCCAGTTTTGAAAGGAAGATATTTCCTTTTTCACCATAGCCCTCTATGGGCTTCCAAATATCCCTTTGCCAATTCCACAAGAACAGCCTTAGCGAAAGGCTTCTTGAAGGGAAAGATGTAACTCTGTGAGATGAATTAACAGAACACAGAGCAGTTTCTCAGAAAGCTTCTTTCCAGTTTTGAACGGAAGATATTTCCTTTTTCACCATAGCCCTCTATGGGCTTCCAAATACCCTTTTGCCAATTCCACAAGAACAGCCTTAGCGAAAGGCATCTTGAAGGGAAAGATGTAACTCTGTGAGACGAATTAACAGAACACAGAGCAGTTTCTCAGAAAGCTTCTTTCCAGTTTTGAACGGAAGACACTTCCTTTTTCACCATAACCCTCTATTGGCTTCCACATATCCCTTCGCCAATTCCACAAGAACAGCCTTAGCGAAAGGCTTCTTGAAGGGAAAGATGTAACTCAGTGAGATAAATTAACGGAACAAAGAGCAGTTTCTCAGAAAGCTTCTTTCCAGTTTAGAACGGAAGATATTTCCTTTTTCACCATAGCCCTCTATGGGCTTCCAAATATCCCTTTGCCAATTCCACAAGAACCGCCTTAGCGAAAGACTTCTTGAAGGGAAAGATGTAACCCTGTGAGATGGATTAACAGAACACAGAGCAGTTTCTCAGAAAGCTTCTTTCCAGTTTGGAACGGAAGATATTTCCTTTTTCACCATAGCCCTCTAAGGGCTTCCAAATATCCCTTTGTCAATTCCACAAGAACAGCCTTAGCGAAAGGCTTCTTGAAGGGAGAGATGTAACTCTGTGAGATGAATTAACAGAACGCAGAGCTGTTTCTCAGAAAGCTTCTTTCCTGTTTTGAACGGAAGATATTTCCTTTTTCACCATAGCCCTCTATGGGCTACCAAATATCCCTTTGCCAATTCCACAAGAACAGCCTTAGCGAAAGGCTTCTTGAAGTGAAAGATGTAACTCTGTGAGATGAATTAACAGAACACAGAGCAGTTTCTCAGAAAGCTTCTTTCCAGGTTGAACGGAAGATATTTCCTTTTTCACCATAGCCCTCTATGGGCTTCCAAATATCCTTTTGCCAATTCCACAAGAACAGCCTTAGCGAAAGGCATCTTGAAGGGAAAGATGTAACTCTGTGAGATGAATTAACAGAACACAGAGCAGTTTCTCAGAAAGCTTCTTTCCAGTTTTGAACGGAAGACATTTCCTTTTTCACCATAACCCTCTATGGGCTTCCACATATCCCTTTGCCAATTCCACAAGAACAGCCTTAGCGAAAGGCTTCTTGAAGGGAAAGATGTAACTCAGTGAGATAAATTAACGGAACAAAGAGCAGTTTCTCAGAAAGCTTCTTTCCAGTTTAGAACGGAAGATATTTCCTTTTTCACCATAGCCCGCTATGGGCTTCCAAATATCCCTTTGCCAATTCCACAAGAACCGCATTAGCGAAAGACTTCTTGAAGGGAAAGATGTAACTCTGTGCGATGAATTAACAGAACACAGAGCAGTTTCTCAGAAAGCTTCTTTCCAGTTTTGAACGGAAGATATTTCCTTTTTCACCATAGCCCTCTATGGCCTTCCAAATATCCCTTTGCCAATTCCACAAGAACAGCCTTAGCGAAAGGTTTCTTGAAGGGAAAGATGTAACCCTGTGAGATGAATTAACAGAACACAGAGCAGTTTCTCTGAAAGCTTGTTTCCGGTTTTGAACGGAAGATATTTCCTTTTTCACCATAACCCTCTATGGGCTTCGAAATATCCCTTTGCCAATTCCACAAGAACAACCTTATCGAAAGGCTTCTTGAAGGGAAAGATGTATCTCTGTGAGATGAATCAGCAGAACACAGAGCAGTTTCTCAGAAAGCTTCTTTCCAGTTTTGAACGGAAGATATTTCCTTTTTCATCATAGCCCTCTATGGGCTTCCAAATATCCCTTTGCCAATTCCACAAGAACAGCCTTAGGGAAAGGCTTCTTGAAGGGAAACATGTAACTCTGTGAGATGAATTAACAGAAAATAGAACAGTTTCTCAGAAAGCTTCTTTCCAGTTCTGAACGGAAGATATTTCCTTTTTCACCATAGCCCTCTATGGGCTTCCAAATATCCCTTTGCCAATTCCGCAAGAACAGCCTTAGCGAAAGGCTTCTTGAAGGGAAAGATGTATCTCTGTGAGATGAATCAACAGAACACAGAGCAGTTTCTCAGAAAGCTTCTTTCCAGTTTTGAACGGAAGATATTTCCTTTTTCACCATAGCCCTCTGTGGGCTTCCAAATATCCCTTTGCCAATTCCACAAGAACAGCCTTAGCGAAAGGCTTCTAGAAGGGAAAGATGTAACTATGTGAGATGAATTAACAGAACACAGAGCAGTTTCTCAGAAAGCTTCTTTCCAGTTTGAACGGAAGATATTTCCTTTTTCACAATAGCCCTCTGTGGGCTTCCAAATATCCCTTTGCCAATTCCACAAGAACAGCCTTAGCGAAAGGCTTCTTGAAGGGAAAGATGTAACTCTGTGAGATGAATTAACAGAACACAGAGCAGTTTCTCAGAAAGCTTCTTTCCAGTTTTGAACTTAAGATATTTCCTTTTTCACCATAGCCCTCTATGGGCTTCGAAATATCCCTTTGCCAATTCCACAAGAACAACCTTATCGAAAGGCTTCTAGACGGGAAAGATGTAACTCTGTGAGATGAATTAACAGAACAGACAGCAGTTTCTCAGAAAGTTTCTTTCCAGTTTTGAACGGAAGATATTTCCTTTTTCACCGTAGCCCTCTATGGGCTTCCAAATATTACTTTGCCAATTCCACAAGAACAGCCTTACTGAAAGGCATCTTTAAGGGAAAGATGTAACTCTGTGAGATGAATTAACAGAACACAGAGCAGTTTCTCAGAAAGCTTCTTTCCACTTTTGAACGGAATTTATTTCCTTTTTCACCATAGCCCTCTATGGGCTTCCAAATATCCCTTTGCCAATTCTACAAGAACAGCCTTAGCGAACGGCTTCTTGAAGGGAAAGATGTAACTCTGAGATGAATTAACAGAACACAGAGCAGTTTCTCAGAAAGCTTCTTTCCAGTTTGGAACGGAAGATATTTCCTTTTTCACCATAGCCCTCTATGGGCTTCCAAATATCCCTTTGCCAATTCCACATGAACAGCCTTAGCGAAAGGCTTCTTGAAGGAAAGATGTAACTCTGTGAGATGAATTAACAGAGCACAGAGCAGTTTCTCAGAAAGCTTCTTTCCAGTTTTGAACGGAAGATATTTCCTTTTTCACCGTAGCCCTCTATGGGCTTTCAAATATCCCTTTGCCAATTCCACAAGAACAGCCTTAGCGAAAGGCTTCTTGAAGGGAAAGATGTAACTCTGTGAGATGAATTAACAGAACACAGAGCAGTTTCTCAGAAAGCTTCTTTCCAGTTTTGAACGGAAGATATTAACTTTTTCACCATAGCCCTCTATGGGCTTCCAAATATCCCTTTGCCAATTCCACAAGAACAGCCTTAGCGAAAGGTTTCTTGAAGGGAAAGATGTAACTCTGTGAGATGAATTAACAGAACACAGAGCAGTTTCTCAAAAAGCTTCTTTCCAGTTTTGAACGGAAGATATTTCCTTTTTCTCCATAACCCTCTATGGGCTTCCAAATATCCCTTTGCCAATTCCACAAGAACAGCCTTAGCGAAAGGCTTCTTGAAGGGAAAGATGTAACTCTGTGAGATGAATTAACAGAACATAGAACAGTTTCTAAGAAATCTTCTTTTCAGTTTTGAACGGAAGATATTTCCTTTTTCACCATAGCCCTCTATGGGCTTCCAAATATCCCTTTGCCAATTCCACAAGAACAGCCTTAGGGAAAGGCTTCTTGAAGGGAAACATGTAACTCTGTGAGATGAATTAACAGAAAATAGAACAGTTTCTCAGAAAGCTTCTTTCCAGTTTTGAACGGAAGATATTTCCTTTTTCACCGTAGCCCTCTATGGGCTTCCAAATATCCCTTTGCCAATTCCACAAGAACAGCCTTAGCGAAAGGCTTCTTGAGGGGAAAGATGTAACTCTGTGAGATGAATTAACAGAACACAGAGCAGTTTCTCAGAAAGCTTCTTTCCAGTTTTGAACGGAAGATATTTCCTTTTTCACCATAGCCCTCTATGGGCTTCCAAATATCCCTTTGCCAATTCCACAAGAACAGCCTTCGCGAAAGGCTTCTTGAAGGGAAAGATGTAACTCTGTGAGATGAATTAACAGAAAACAGAGCAGTTTCTCAGAAAGCTTCTTTCCAGTTTTGAACGGAAGACACTTCCTTTTTCACCATAACCCTCTATGGGCTTCCACATATCCCTTTGCCAATTCCACAAGAACAGCCTTAGCGAAAGGCTTCTTGAAGGGAAAGATGTAACTCAGTGAGATAAATTAACGGAACAAAGAGCAGTTTCTCAGAAAGCTTCTTTCCAGTTTAGAACGGAAGATATTTCCTTTTTCACCATAGCCCTCTATGGGCTTCCAAATATCCCTTTGCCAATTCCACAAGAACCGCCTTAGCGAAAGACTTGTTGAAGGGAAAGATGTAACCCTGTGAGATGAATTAACAGAACACAGAGCAGTTTCTCAGAAAGCTTCTTTCCAGTTTTGAACAGAAGATATTTCCTTTTTCACCATAGCCCTCTATGGGCTTCCAAATATCCCTTTGCCAATTCCACAAGAACAGCCTTAGCGAAAGACTTCTTGAAGGGAAAGATGTAACACTGTGAGATGAATTAACAGAACACGGAGCAGTTTCTCAGAAAGCTTCTTTCCAGTTTTGAACGGAAGATATTTCCTTTTTCACCATAGCCCTCTAAGGGCTTCCAAATATCCCTTTGCCAATTCCACAAGAACAGCCTTAGCGAAAGGCTTCTTGAAGGGAGAGATGTAACTCTGTGAGATGAATTAACAGAACGCAGAGCTGTTTCTCAGAAAGCTTCTTTCCAGTTTTGAACGGAAGATATTTCCTTTTTCACCATAGCCCTCTAAGGGCTACCAAATATCCCTTTGCCAATTCCACAAGAACAGCCTTAGCGAAAGGCTTCTTGAAGTGAAAGATGTAACTCTGTGAGATGAATTAACAGAACACAGAGCAGTTTCTCAGAAAGCTTCTTTCCAGTTTTGAACGGAAGATATTTCCTTTTTCACCATAGCCCTCTATGGGCTTCCAAATATCCTTTTGCCAATTCCACAAGAACAGCCTTAGCGAAAGGCATCTTGAAGGGAAAGATGTAACTCTGTGAGATGAATTAACAGAACACAGAGCAGTTTCTCAGAAAGCTTCTTTCCAGTTTTGAACGGAAGACATTTCCTTTTTCACCATAACCCTCTATGGGCTTCCACATATCCCTTCGCCAATTCCACAAGAACAGCCTTAGCGAAAGGCTTCTTGAAGGGAAAGATGTAACTCAGTGAGATAAATTAACGGAACAAAGAGCAGTTTCTCAGAAAGCTTCTTTCCAGTTTAGAACGGAAGATATTTCCTTTTTCACCATAGCCCTCTATGGGCTTCCAAATATCCCTTTGCCAATTCCACAAGAACCGCCTTAGCGAAAGACTTCTTGAAGGGAAAGATGTAACTCTGTGAGATGAATTAACAGAACACAGAGCAGTTTCTCAGAAAGCTTCTTTCCAGTTTGGAACGGAAGATATTTCCTTTTTCACCATAGCCCTCTGTGGGCTTCCAAATATCCCTTTGGCAATTCCACAAGACAGCCTTAGCGAAAGGCTTCTTGAAGGGGAATATGTAACTATGTGAGATGAATTAACAGAACACAGAGCAGTTTCTCAGAAAGCTTCTTTCCAGTTTTGAGCGGAAGATATTTCCTTTTTCACCATAGCCTTCTATGGGCTTCCAAATATCCCTTTGCCAATTCCAGAAGAACAGCCTTAGCGAAAGGCTTCTTGAAGGGAAAGATGTAACTCTGTGAGATGAATTAACAGAACATAGAACAGTTTCTAAGAAAGCTTCTTTTCAGTTTTCAACGGAAGATATTTCCTTTTTCACCATAGAACTCTATGGGCTTCCAAATATCCCTTTGCCAATGCCACAAGAACAGCCTTAGGGAAAGGCTTCTTGAAGGGAAACATATAACTCTGTGAGATGAATTAACAGAAAATAGAAAAGTTTCTCAGAAAGCTTCTTTCCAGTTTTGAATATAAGATATTTCCTTTTTCACTATAGCCCTCTATGGGCTTCCAAATATCCCTTTGCCAATTCCATAAGAACAGCCTTAGCGAAAGGCTTCTTGAAGGGAAAGATGTAACTATGTGAGATGAATTAACAGAACACCGAGCAGTTTCTCAGAAAGCTTCTTTCCAGTTTTGAACGGAAGATATTTCCTTTTTCACCATAGCCCTCTATGGGCTTCCAAATATCCCTTTGCCAATTACACAAAAACAGCCTTAGCGAAAGGCTTCTTGAAGGGAAAGATGTAACTCTGTGAGATGAATTAACAAAACACAGAGCAGTTTCTCAGAAAGCTTCTTTCCAGTTTTGAACGGAAGACATTTCCTTTTTCACCATAACCCTCTATGGGCTTCCACATATCCCTTTGCCAATTCCACAAGAACAGACTTAGCGAAAGGCTTCTTGAAGGGAAAGATGTAACTCAGTGAGATGAATTAACGGAACAAAGAGCAGTTTCTCAGAAAGCTTCTTTCCAGTTTAGAACGGAAGATATTTCCTTTTTCACCATAGCCCTCTATGGGCTTCCAAATATCCCTTTGCCAATTCCACAAGAACCGCCTTAGCGAAAGACTTCTTGAAGGGAAAGATGTAACTCTGTGAGATGAATTAACAGAACACAGAGCAGTTTCTCAGAAAGCTTCTTTCCAATTTTGAACGGAAGATATTTCCTTTTTCACCATAGCCCTCTATGGGCTTCCAAATATCCCTTTGCCGGTTCCACAAGAACAGCATTAGCGAAAGGTTTCTTGAAGGGAAAGATGTAACTCTGTGAGATGAATTAACAGAACATAGAACAGTTTCTAAGAAAGCTTCTTTTCAGTTTTCAACGGAAGATATTTCCTTTTTCACCATAGCCCTCTATGGGCTTCCAAATATCCCTTTGCCAATGCCACAAGAACAGCCTAGGGAAAGGCTTCTTGAAGGGAAACATGTAACTCTGTGAGATGAATTAACAGAAAATAGAACAGTTTCTCAGAAAGCTTCTTTCCAGTTTTGAACATAAGATATTTCCTTTTTCACTATAGCCCTCTATGGGCTTCCAAATATCCCTTTGCCAATTCTACAAGAACAGCCTTAGCGAAAGGCTTCTTGAAGGGAAGGATGTAACTCTGTGAGATGAATTAACAGAACATAGAGCAGTTTCTCAGAAAGCTTCTTTCCAGTTTTGAAAGGAAGATATTTCCTTTTTCACCATAGCCCTCTATGGGCTTCCAAATATCCCTTTGCCAATTCCACAAGAACCGCCTTAGCGAAAGGCTTCTTGAAGGGAAAGATGTAACTCTGTGAGATGAATTAACAGAACACAGAGCAGTTTCTCAGAAAGCTTCTTTTCAGTTTTGAACGGAAGATATTTCCTTTTTCACCATAGCCCTCTATGGGCTTCCAAATATCCCTTTGCCAATTCTACAAGAACAGCCTTAGCGAAAGGCTTCTTGAAGGGAAAGATGTAACTCTGAGATGAATTAACAGAACACAGAGCAGTTTCTCAGAAAGCTTCTTTCCAGTTTGGAACGGAAGATATTTCCTTTTTCACCATAGCCCTCTATGGGCTTCCAAATATCCCTTTGCCAATTCCACAAGAACAGCCTTAGCGAAAGGCTTCTTGAAGGAAAGATGTAACTCTGTGAGATGAATTAACAGAGCACAGAGCAGTTTCTCAGAAAGCTTCTTTCCAGTTTTGAACGGAAGATATTTCCTTTTTCACCGTAGCCCTCTATGGGCTTTCAAATATCCCTTTGCCAATTCCACAAGAACAGCCTTAGCGAAAGGCTTCTTGAAGGGAAAGATGTAACTCTGTGAGATGAATTAACAGAACACAGAGCAGTTTCTCAGAAAGCTTCTTTCCAGTTTTGAACGGAAGATATTAACTTTTTCACCATAGCCCTCTATGGGCTTCCAAATATCCCTTTGCCAATTCCACAAGAACAGCCTTAGCGAAAGGTTTCTTGAAGGGAAAGATGTAACTCTGTGAGATGAATTAACAGAACACAGAGCAGTTTCTCAAAAAGCTTCTTTCCAGTTTTGAACGGAAGATATTTCCTTTTTCTCCATAACCCTCTATGGGCTTCCAAATATCCCTTTGCCAATTCCACAAGAACAGCCTTAGCGAAAGGCTTCTTAAAGGGAAAGATGTAACTCTGTGTGATGAATTAACAGAACATAGAACAGTTTCTAAGAAATCTTCTTTTCAGTTTTGAACGGAAGATATTTCCTTTTTCACCATAGCCCTCTATGGGCTTCCAAATATCCCTTTGCCAATTCCACAAGAACAGCCTTAGGGAAAGGCTTCTTGAAGGGAAACATGTAACTCTGTGAGATGAATTAACAGAAAATAGAACAGTTTCTCAGAAAGCTTCTTTCCAGTTTTGAACGGAAGATATTTCCTTTTTCACCGTAGCCCTCTATGGGCTTCCAAATATCCCTTTGCCAATTCCACAAGAACAGCCTTAGCGAAAGGCTTCTTGAGGGGAAAGATGTAACTCTGTGAGATGAATTAACAGAACACAGAGCAGTTTCTCAGAAAGCTTCTTTCCAGTTTTGAACGGAAGATATTAACTTTTTCACCATAGCCCTCTATGGGCTTCCAAATATCCCTTTGCCAATTCCACAAGAACATCCTTAGCGAAAGGTTTCTTGAAAGGAAAGATGTAACTCTGTGAGATGAATTAACAGAACACAGAGCAGTTTCTCAGAAAGCTTCTTTCTAGTTTTGAACGGAAGATATTTCCTTTTTCTCCATAACCCTCTATGGGCTTCCAAATATCCCTTTGCCAATTCCACAAGAACAGCCTTAGCGAAAGGCTTCTTGAAGGGAAAGATGTAACTCTGTGAGATGAATTAACAGAACACGGAGCAGTTTCTCAGAAAGCTTCTTTCCAGTTTTGAACGGAAGATATTTCCTTTTCCACCATAGCCCTCTATGGGCTTCCAAATATCCCTTTGCCAATTCCACAAGAACAGCCTTAGCGAAAGGCTTCTTGAAGGGAAAGACGTAACTCTGTGAGATGAATTAACAGAACACAGAGCAGTTTCTCAGAAAGCTTCTTTCCAGTATTGAACGGAAGATATTTCCTTTTTCACCATAGCCCTCTATGGGCTTCCAAATATCCCTTTGCCAATTCCACAAGAACAGCCTTAGTGAAAGACTTCTTGAAGGGAAAGATGTAACTCTGTGAGATGAATTAACAGAACACAAAGCAGTTTCTCAGAAAGCTTCTTTCCAGTTTTGAACGGAAGATATTTCCTTTTTCACCATAGCCCTCTATGGGCTTCGAAATATCCCTTTGCCAATTCCACAAGAACAACCTTACCGAAAGGCTTCTTGACGGGAGAGATGTAACTCTGTGAGATGAATTAACAGAACAGACAGCAGTTTCTCAGAAAGTTTCTTTCCAGTTTTGAACGGAAGATAATTACTTTTTCATCGTAGCCCTCTATGGGCTTCCAAATATCCCTTTGCCAATTCCACAAGAACAGCCTTAGCGAAAGGCTTCTTCACGGGAAAGATGTAACTCTGTGAGATGAATTAACAGAACACAGAGCAGTTTCTCAGAAAGCTTCTTTCCAGTTTTGAACTTAAGATATTTCCTTTTTCACCACAGCCCTCTATGGGCTTCCAAATATCCTTTTGCCAATTCCACAAGAACAGCCTTAGCGAAAGGCATCTTGAAGGGAAAGATGTAACTCTGTGAGATGAATTAACAGAACACAGAGCAGTTTCTCAGAAAGCTTCTTTCCAGTTTTGAACGGAAGACATTTCCTTTTTCACCATAACCCTCTATGGGCTTCCACACATCCCTTTGCCAATTCCAGAAGAACAGCCTTAGCGAAAGGCTTCTTGAAGGGAAAGATGTAACTCAATGAGATAAATTAACGGAACAAAGAGCAGTTTCTCAGAAAGCTTCTTTCCAGTTTAGAACGGAAGATATTTCCTTTTTCACCATAGCCCTCTATGGGCTTCCAAATATCCCTTTGCCAATTCCACAAGAACCGCCTTAGCGAAAGATTTCTTGAAGAGAAAGATGTAACCCTGTGAGATGAATTAACAGAACACAGAGCAGTTTCTCAGAAAGCTTCTTTCCAGTTTTGAACGGAAGATATTTCCTTTTTCACCATAGCCCTCTATGGGCTTCCAAATATCCCTTTGCCAATTCCACAAGAACAGCCTTAGCGAAAGGCTTCTTGAAGGCAAAGATGTAACTCTGTGAGATGAATTAACAGAACATGGAGCAGTTTCTCAGAAAGCTTCTTTCCAGTTTTGAACGGAAGATATTTCCTTTTTCACCATAGCCCTCTAAGGGCTTCCAAATATCCCTTTGCCAATTCCACAAGAACAGCCTTAGCGAAAGGCTTCTTGAAGGGAAAGATGTAACTCTGTGAGATGAATCAACAGAACACAGAGCAGTTTCTCAGAAAGCTTCTTTCCAGTTTTGAACGGAAGATATTATCTTTTTCACCATAGCCGTCTGTGGGCTTCGAAATATCCCTTTGCCAATTCCACAAGAATAGCCTTAGCGAAAGGCTTATTGAAGGGAAAGATGGAACTCTGTTAGATGAATTAACAGAACACAAAGCAGTTTCTCAGAAAGCTTCTTTCCAGTTTTGAACGGAAGATATTTCCTTTTTCACCATAGCCCTCTATGGGCTTCGAAATATCCCTTTGCCAATTCCACAAGAACAACCTTATCGAAAGGCTTCTTGACGGGAAAGATGTAACTCTGTGAGATGAATTAACAGAACAGACAGCAGTTTCTCAGAAAGTTTCTTTCCAGTTTTGAACGGAAGGTATTTCCTTTTTCACCGTAGCCCTCTATGGGCTTCCAAATATTACTTTGCCAATTCCACTAGAACAGCCTTAGCGAAAGGCATCCTGAAGGGAAAGATGTAACTCTGTGAGATGAATTAACAGAACACAGAGCAGTTTCTCAGAAAGCTTCTTTCCACTTTTGAACGGAATTTATTTCCTTTTTCACCATAGCCCTCTATGGGCTTCGAAATATCCCTTTGCCAATTCCACAAGAACAGCCTTAGCGAAAGGCTTCTTGAAGGGAAAGATGTAACTCTGTGAGATGAATTAACAGAACACAGAGCAGTTTCTCAGAAAGTTTCCTTCCAGTTTTCAGCGGAAGATATTTCCTTTTTCACCATAGCCCTCTATGGGCTTCCAAATATCCCTTTGCCAATTCCACAAGAACAGCCTTAGCGAAAGGCTTCTTGAAGGGAAAGATGTAACTCTGTGAGATGAATTAACAGAACATAGAACAGTTTCTAAGAAAGCTTCTTTTCAGTTTTCAACGGAAGATATTTCCTTTTTCACCATAGCCCTCTATGGGCTTCCAAATATCCCTTTGCCAATGCCACAAGAACAGCCTTAGGGAAAGGCTTCTTGAAGGGAAACATGTAACTCTGTGAGATGAATTAACAGAAAATAGAACAGTTTCTCAGAAAGCTTCTTTCCAGTTTTGAACATAAGATATTTCCTTTTTCACTATAGCCCTCTATGGGCTTCCAAATATCCCTTTGCCAATTCTACAAGAACAGCCTTAGCGAAAGGCTTCTTGAAGGGAAGGATGTAACTCTGTGAGATGAATTAACAGAACATAGAGCATTTTCTCAGAAAGCTTCTTTCCAGTTTTGAACGGAAGATAATTCCTTTTTCACCATAGCCCTCTATGGGCTTCCAAATATCCCTTTGCCAATTCCACAAGAACAGCCTTAGCGAAAGGCTTCTTGAAGGGAAAGATGTAACTCTGTGAGATGAATTAACAGAACACAGAGCAGTTTCTCAGAAAGTTTCTTTCCAGTTTTCAGCGGAAGATATTTCCTTTTTCACCATAGCCCTCTATGGGCTTCCAAATATCCCTTTGCCAATTCCACAAGAACAGCCTTAGCGAAAGACTTCTTGAAGGGAAAGATGTAACTCTGTGAGATGAATTAACAGAACACAGAGCAGTTTCTCAGAAAGCTTCTTTCCAGTTTTGAACGGAAGATATTTCCTTTTTCACCATAGCCCTCTATGGGCTTCCAAATATTCTTTTGCCAATTCCACAAGAACAGCCTTAGCGAAAGGCATCTTGAAGGAAAAGATGTAACCCTGTGAGATGAATTAACAGAACACAGAGCAGTTTCTCAGAAAGCTTCTTTCCAGTTTTGAACGGAAGACACTTCCTTTTTCACCATAACCCTCTATGGGCTTCCACATATCCCTTCGCCAATTCCACAAGAACAGCCTTAGCGAAAGGCTTCTTGAAGGGAAAGATGTAACTCAGTGAGATAAATTAACGGAACAAAGAGCAGTTTCTCAGAAAGCTTCTTTCCAGTTTAGAACGGAAGATATTTCCTTTTTCACCATAGCCCTCTATGGGCTTCCAAATATCCCTTTGCCAATTCCACAAGAACCGCCTTAGCGAAAGACTTCTTGAAGGGAAAGATGTAACCCTGTGAGATGAATTAACAGAACACAGAGCAGTTTCTCAGAAAGCTTCTTTCCAGTTTGGAACGGAAGATATTTCCTTTTTCACCATAGCCCTCTGTGGGCTTCCAAATATCCCTTTGGTAATTCCACAAGAACAGCCTTAGCGAAAGGCTTCTTGAAGGGAAAGATGTAACTATGTGAGATGAATTAACAGAACACAGAGCAGTTTCTCAGAAAGCTTCTTTCCAGTTTTGAATGGAAGATATTTCCTTTTTCACCATAGCCCTCCATGGGCTTCCAAATATCCCTTTGCCAATTCCACAAGAACAGCCTTAGCGAAAGGCTTCTTGAAGGGAAAGATGTAACTATGTGAGATGAATTAACAGAACACAGAGCAGTTTCTCAGAAAGCTTCTTTCCAGTTTTGAACGGAAGATATTTCCTTTTTCACCATAGCCCTCTATGGGCTTCCAAATATCCTTTTGCCAATTCCACAAGAACAGCCTTAGCGAAAGGCATCTTGAAGGGAAAGATGTAACTCTGTGAGATGAATTAACAGAACACAGAGCAGTTTCTCAGAAAGCTTCTTTCCAGTTTTGAACGGAAGACATTTCCTTTTTCACCATAACCCTCTATGGGCTTCCACATATCCCTTTGCCAATTCCACAAGAACAGCCTTAGCGAAAGGCTTCTTGAAGGGAAAGATGTAACTCTGTGAGATGAATTAACAGAACATAGAACAGTTTCTAAGAAATCTTCTTTTCAGTTTTGAACGGAAGATATTTCCTTTTTCACCATAGCCCTCTATGGGCTTCCAAATATCCCTTTGCCAATTCCACAAGAACAGCCTTAGGGAAAGGCTTCTTGAAGGGAAACATGTAACTCTGTGAGATGAATTAACAGAAAATAGAACAGTTTCTCAGAAAGCTTCTTTCCAGTTTTGAACGGAAGATATTTCCTTTTTCACCGTAGCCCTCTATGGGCTTCCAAATATCCCTTTGCCAATTCCACAAGAACAGCCTTAGCGAAAGGCTTCTTGAGGGGAAAAATGTAACTCTGTGAGATGAATTAACAGAACATAGAACAGTTTCTAAGAAAGCTTCTTTTCAGTTTTCAACGGAAGATATTTCCTTTTTCACCATAGCCCTCTATGGGCTTCCAAATATCCCTTTGCCAATTCCACAAGAACAGCCTTAGGGAAAGGCTTCTTGAAGGGAAACATGTAACTCTGTGAGATGAATTAACAGAAAATAGAACAGTTTCTCAGAAAGCTTCTTTCCAGTTTTGAACGGAAGATATTTCCTTTTTCACCATAGCCCTCTATGGGCTTCCAAATATCCCTTTGCCAATTCCACAAGAACAGCCTTAGCGAAAGGCTTCTTGAAGGGAAGGATGTAACTCTGTGAGATGAATTAACAGAACATAGAGCAGTTTCTCAGAAAGCTTCTTTCCAGTTTTGAACGGAAGATATTTCCTTTTTCACCATAGCCCTCTATGGGCTTCCAAATATCCCTTTGCCAATTCCACAAGAACAGCCTTCGCGAAAGGCTTCTTGAAGGGAAAGATGTAACTCTGTGAGATGAATTAACAGAAAACAGAGCAGTTTCTCAGAAAGCTTCTTTCCAGTTTTGAACGGAAGACACTTCCTTTTTCACCATAACCCTCTATGGGCTTCCACATATCCCTTTGCCAATTCCACAAGAACAGCCTTAGCGAAAGGCTTCTTGAAGGGAAAGATGTAACTCAGTGAGATAAATTAACGGAACAAAGAGCAGTTTCTCAGAAAGCTTCTTTCCAGTTTAGAACGGAAGATATTTCCTTTTTCACCATAGCCCTCTATGGGCTTCCAAATATCCCTTTGCCAATTCCACAAGAACCGCCTTAGCGAAAGACTTGTTGAAGGGAAAGATGTAACCCTGTGAGATGAATTAACAGAACACAGAGCAGTTTCTCAGAAAGCTTCTTTCCAGTTTTGAACAGAAGATATTTCCTTTTTCACCATAGCCCTCTATGGGCTTCCAAATATCCCTTTGCCAATTCCACAAGAACAGCCTTAGCGAAAGACTTCTTGAAGGGAAAGATGTAACACTGTGAGATGAATTAACAGAACACGGAGCAGTTTCTCAGAAAGCTTCTTTCCAGTTTTGAACGGAAGATATTTCCTTTTTCACCATAGCCCTCTAAGGGCTTCCAAATATCCCTTTGCCAATTCCACAAGAACAGCCTTAGCGAAAGGCTTCTTGAAGGGAGAGATGTAACTCTGTGAGATGAATTAACAGAACGCAGAGCTGTTTCTCAGAAAGCTTCTTTCCAGTTTTGAACGGAAGATATTTCCTTTTTCACCATAGCCCTCTAAGGGCTACCAAATATCCCTTTGCCAATTCCACAAGAACAGCCTTAGCGAAAGGCTTCTTGAAGTGAAAGATGTAACTCTGTGAGATGAATTAACAGAACACAGAGCAGTTTCTCAGAAAGCTTCTTTCCAGTTTTGAACGGAAGATATTTCCTTTTTCACCATAGCCCTCTATGGGCTTCCAAATATCCTTTTGCCAATTCCACAAGAACAGCCTTAGCGAAAGGCATCTTGAAGGGAAAGATGTAACTCTGTGAGATGAATTAACAGAACACAGAGCAGTTTCTCAGAAAGCTTCTTTCCAGTTTTGAACGGAAGACATTTCCTTTTTCACCATAACCCTCTATGGGCTTCCACATATCACTTTGCCAATTCCACAAGAACAGCCTTAGCGAAAGGCTTCTTGAAGGGAAAGATATAACTCAGTGAGATAAATTAACGGAACAAATAGCAGTTTCTCAGAAAGCTTCTTTCCAGTTTAGACGGAAGATATTTCCTTTTTCACCATAGCCCTCTAAGGGCTTCCAAATATCCCTTTGCCAATTCCACAAGAACCGCTTTAGCGAAAGACTTCTTGAAGGGAAAGATGTAACTCTGTGAGATGAATTAACAGAACACAGAGCAGTTTCTCAGAAAGCTTCTTTCCAGTTTTGAACGGAAGATATTTCCTTTTTCACCATAGCCCTCTATGGGCTTCCAAATATCCCTTTGCCAATTCCACAAGAACAGCCTTAGCGAAAGTCTTCTTGAAGGGAAAGATGTAACTCTGTGAGATGAATTAACAGAACACGGAGCAGTTTCTCAGAAAGCTTCTTTCCAGTTTTGAACGGAAGATATTTCCTTTTCCACCATAGCCCTCTATGGGCTTCCAAATATCCCTTTGCCAATTCCACAAGAACAGCCTTAGCGAAAGGCTTCTTGAAGGGAAAGACATAACTCTGTGAGATGAATTAACAGAACACAGAGCAGTTTCTCAGAAAGCTTCTTTCCAGTATTGAACGGAAGATATTTCCTTTTTCACCATAGCCCTCTATGGGCTTCCAAATATCCCTTTGCCAATTCCACAAGAAGAGCCTTAGTGAAAGACTTCTTGAAGGGAAAGATGTAACTCTGTGAGATGAATTAACAGAACACAAAGCAGTTTCTCAGAAAGCTTCTTTCCAGTTTTGAACGGAAGATATTTCCTTTTTCACCATAGCCCTCTATGGGCTTCGAAATATCCCTTTGCCAATTCCACAAGAACAACCTTACCGAAAGGCTTCTTGACGGGAGAGATGTAACTCTGTGAGATGAATTAACAGAACAGACAGCAGTTTCTCAGAAAGTTTCTTTCCAGTTTTGAACGGAAGATAATTACTTTTTCATCGTAGCCCTCTATGGGCTTCCAAATATCCCTTTGCCAATTCCACAAGAACAGCCTTAGCGAAAGGCTTCTTCACGGGAAAGATGTAACTCTGTGAGATGAATTAACAGAACACAGAGCAGTTTCTCAGAAAGCTTCTTTCCAGTTTTGAACTTAAGATATTTCCTTTTTCACCACAGCCCTCTATGGGCTTCCAAATATCCTTTTGCCAATTCCACAAGAACAGCCTTAGCGAAAGGCATCTTGAAGGGAAAGATGTAACTCTGTGAGATGAATTAACAGAACACAGAGCAGTTTCTCAGAAAGCTTCTTTCCAGTTTTGAACGGAAGACATTTCCTTTTTCACCATAACCCTCTATGGGCTTCCACACATCCCTTTGCCAATTCCACAAGAACAGCCTTAGCGAAAGGCTTCTTGAAGGGAAAGATGTAACTCAGTGAGATAAATTAACGGAACAAAGAGCAGTTTCTCAGAAAGCTTCTTTCCAGTTCAGAACGGAAGATATTTCCTTTTTCACCATAGCCCTCTATGGGCTTCCAAATATCCCTTTGCCAATTCCACAAGAACCGCCTTAGCGAAAGATTTCTTGAAGGGAAAGATGTAACCCTGTGAGATGAATTAACAGAACACAGAGCAGTTTCTCAGAAAGCTTCTTTCCAGTTTTGAACGGAAGATATTTCCTTTTTCACCATAGCCCTCTATGGGCTTCCAAATATCCCTTTGCCAATTCCACAAGAACAGCCTTAGCGAAAGGCTTCTTGAAGGCAAAGATGTAACTCTGTGAGATGAATTAACAGAACATGGAGCAGTTTCTCAGAAAGCTTCTTTCCAGTTTTGAACGGAAGATATTTCCTTTTTCAACATAGCCCTCTAAGGGCTTCCAAATATCCCTTTGCCAATTCCACAAGAACAGCCTTAGCGAAAGGCTTCTTGAAGGGAAAGATGTAACTCTGTGAGATGAATCAACAGAACACAGAGCAGTTTCTCAGAAAGCTTCTTTCCAGTTTTGAACGGAAGATATTATCTTTTTCACCATAGCCGTCTGTGGGCTTCGAAATATCCCTTTGCCAATTCCACAAGAACAGCCTTAGCGAAAGGCTTATTGAAGGGAAAGATGGAACTCTGTTAGATGAATTAACAGAACACAAAGCAGTTTCTCAGAAAGCTTCTTTCCAGTTTTGAACGGAAGATATTTCCTTTTTCACCATAGCCCTCTATGGGCTTCGAAATATCCCTTTGCCAATTCCACAAGAACAACCTTATCGAAAGGCTTCTTGACGGGAAAGATGTAACTCTGTGAGATGAATTAACAGAACAGACAGCAGTTTCTCAGAAAGTTTCTTTCCAGTTTTGAACGGAAGATATTTCCTTTTTCACCGTAGCCCTCTATGGGCTTCCAAATATTACTTTGCCAATTCCACAAGAACAGCCTTAGCGAAAGGCATCCTGAAGGGAAAGATGTAACTCTGTGAGATGAATTAACAGAACACAGAGCAGTTTCTCAGAAAGCTTCTTTCCACATTTGAACGGAATTTATTTCCTTTTTCACCATAGCCCTCTATGGGCTTCGAAATATCCCTTTGCCAATTCCACAAGAACAGCCTTAGCGAAAGGCTTCTTGAAGGGAAAGATGTAACTCTGTGAGATGAATTAACAGAACACAGAGCAGTTTCTCAGAAAGTTTCCTTCCAGTTTTCAGCGGAAGATATTTCCTTTTTCACCATAGCCCTCTATGGGCTTCCAAATATCCCTTTGCCAATTCTACAAGAACAGCCTTAGCGAAAGGCTTCTTGAAGGGAAGGATGTAACTCTGTGAGATGAATTAACAGAACATAGAGCATTTTCTCAGAAAGCTTCTTTCCAGTTTTGAACGGAAGATAATTCCTTTTTCACCATAGCCCTCTATGGGCTTCCAAATATCCCTTTGCCAATTCCACAAGAACAGCCTTAGCGAAAGGCTTCTTGAAGGGAAAGATGTAACTCTGTGAGATGAATTAACAGAACACAGAGCAGTTTCTCAGAAAGTTTCTTTCCAGTTTTCAGCGGAAGATATTTCCTTTTTCACCATAGCCCTCTATGGGCTTCCAAATATCCCTTTGCCAATTCCACAAGAACAGCCTTAGCGAAAGACTTCTTGAAGGGAAAGATGTAACTCTGTGAGATGAATTAACAGAACACAGAGCAGTTTCTCAGAAAGCTTCTTTCCAGTTTAGAACGGAAGATATTTCCTTTTTCACCATAGCCCTCTATGGGCTTCCAAATATCCCTTTGCCAATTCCACAAGAACCGCCTTAGCGAAAGACTTCTTGAAGGGAAAGATGTAACCCTGTGAGATGAATTAACAGAACACAGAGCAGTTTCTCAGAAAGCTTCTTTCCAGTTTGGAACGGAAGATATTTCCTTTTTCACCATAGCCCTCTGTGGGCTTCCAAATATCCCTTTGGCAATTCCACAAGAACAGCCTTAGCGAAAGGCTTCTTGAAGGGAAAGATGTAACTATGTGAGATGAATTAACAGAACACAGAGCAGTTTCTCAGAAAGCTTCTTTCCAGTTTGGAACGGAAGATATTTCCTTTTTCACCATAGCCCTCTGTGGGCTTCCAAATATCCCTTTGGTAATTCCACAAGAACAGCCTTAGCGAAAGGCTTCTTGAAGGGAAAGATGTAACTATGTGAGATGAATTAACAGAACACAGAGCAGTTTCTCAGAAAGCTTCTTTCCAGTTTTGAATGGAAGATATTTCCTTTTTCACCATAGCCCTCCATGGGCTTCCAAATATCCCTTTGCCAATTCCACAAGAACAGCCTTAGCGAAAGGCTTCTTGAAGGGAAAGATGTAACTATGTGAGATGAATTAACAGAACACAGAGCAGTTTCTCAGAAAGCTTCTTTCCAGTTTTGAACGGAAGATATTTCCTTTTTCACCATAGCCCTCTATGGGCTTCCAAATATCCTTTTGCCAATTCCACAAGAACAGCCTTAGCGAAAGGCATCTTGAAGGGAAAGATGTAACTCTGTGAGATGAATTAACAGAACACAGAGCAGTTTCTCAGAAAGCTTCTTTCCAGTTTTGAACGGAAGACATTTCCTTTTTCACCATAACCCTCTATGGGCTTCCACATATCCCTTTGCCAATTCCACAAGAACAGCCTTAGCGAAAGGCTTCTTGAAGGGAAAGATGTAACTCTGTGAGATGACTTAACAGAACACGGAGCAGTTTCTCAGAAAGCTTCTTTCCAGTTTTGAACGGAAGATATTTCCTTTTTCACCATAGCCCTCTATGGGCTTCCAAGTATCCCTTTGCCAATTCCCCAAGAACAGCCTTAGCGAAAGGCTTCTTGAAGGGAAAGATGTATCTCTGTGAGATGAATCAACAGAACACAGAGCAGTTTCTCAGAAAGCTTCTTTCCAGTTTTTAACGGAAGATATTTCCTTTTTCACCGTAGCCCTCTGTGGGCTTCCAAATATCCCTTTGCCAATTCCACAAGAACAGCCTTAGCGAAAGGCTTCTTGAAGGGAAAGATGTAACTCTGTGAGATGAATTAACAGAACACGGAGCAGTTTCTCAGAAAGCTTCTTTCCAGTTTTGAACGGAAGATATTTCCTTTTTCACCATAGCCCTCTATGGGCTTCCAAATATCCTTTTGCCAATTCCACAAGAACAGCCTTAGCGAAAGGCATCTTGAAGGGAAAGATGTAACTCTGTGAGATGAATTAACAGAACACAGAGCAGTTTCTCAGAAAGCTTCTTTCCAGTTTTGAACGGAAGACATTTCCTTTTTCACCATAACCCTCTATGGGCTTCCACATATCCCTTTGCCAATTCCACAAGAATAGCCTTGGCGAAAAGCTTCTTGAAGGGAAAGATGTAACTCAGTGAGATAAATTAACGGAACAAAGAGCAGTTTCTCAGAAAGCTTCTTTCCAGTTTAGAACGGAAGATATTTCCTTTTTCACCATAGCCCTCTATGGGCTTCCAAATATCCCTTTGCCAATTCCACAAGAACCGCCTTAGCGAAAGACTTCTTTAAGGGAAAGATGTAACTCTGTGAGATGAATTAACAGAACACAGAGCAGTTTCTCAGAAAGCTTCTTTCCAGTTTTGAACGGAAGATATTTCCTTTTTCACCGTAGCCCTCTATGGGCTTTCAAATATCCCTTTGCCAATTCCACAAGAACAGCCTTAGCGAAAGGCTTCTTGAAGGGAAAGATGTAACTCTGTGAGATGAATTAACAGAACACAGAGCAGTTTCTCAGAAAGCTTCTTTCCAGTTTTGAACGGAAGATATTAACTTTTTCACCATAGCCCTCTATGGGATTCCAAATATCCCTTTGCCAATTCCACAAGAACAGCCTTAGCGAAAGGTTTCTTGAAGGGAAAGATGTAACTCTGTGAGATGAATTAACAGAACACAGAGCAGTTTCTCAAAAAGCTTCTTTCCAGTTTTGAACGGAAGATATTTCCTTTTTCTCCATAACCCTCTATGGGCTTCCAAATATCCCTTTGCCAATTCCACAAGAACAGCCTTAGCGAAAGGCTTCTTGAAGGGAAAGATGTAACTCTGTGAGATGAATTAACAGAACATAGAACAGTTTCTAAGAAATCTTCTTTTCAGTTTTGAACGGAAGATATTTCCTTTTTCACCATAGCCCTCTATGGGCTTCCAAATATCCCTTTGCCAATTCCACAAGAACAGCCTTAGGGAAAGGCTTCTTGAAGGGAAACATGTAACTCTGTGAGATGAATTAACAGAAAATAGAACAGTTTCTCAGAAAGCTTCTTTCCAGTTTTGAACGGAAGATATTTCCTTTTTCACCGTAGCCCTCTATGGGCTTCCTAATATCCCTTTGCCAATTCCACAAGAACAGCCTTAGCGAAAGGCTTCTTGAGGGGAAAGATGTAACTCTGTGAGATGAATTAACAGAACACAGAGCAGTTTCTCAGAAAGCTTCTTTCCAGTTTTGAACGGAAGATATTAACTTTTTCACCATAGCCCTCTATGGGCTTCCAAATATCCCTTTGCCAATTCCACAAGAACAGCCTTAGCGAAAGGTTTCTTGAAAGGAAAGATGTAACTCTGTGAGATGAATTAACAGAACACAGAGCAGTTTCTCAGAAAGCTTCTTTCCAGTTTTGAACGGAAGATATTTCCTTTTTCACCATAGCCCTCTATGGGCTTCCAAATATCCCTTTGCCAATTCCACAAGAACAGCCTTAGCGAAAGGCTTCTTGAAGGGAAGGATGTAACTCTGTGAGATGAATTAACAGAACATAGAGCAGTTTCTCAGAAAGCTTCTTTCCAGTTTTGAACGGAAGATATTTCCTTTTTCACCATAGCCCTCTATGGGCTTCCAAATATCCCTTTGCCAATTCCACAAGAACAGCCTTCGCGAAAGGCTTCTTGAAGGGAAAGATGTAACTCTGTGAGATGAATTAACAGAAAACAGAGCAGTTTCTCAGAAAGCTTCTTTCCAGTTTTGAACGGAAGACACTTCCTTTTTCACCATAACCCTCTATGGGCTTCCACATATCCCTTTGCCAATTCCACAAGAACAGCCTTAGCGAAAGGCTTCTTGAAGGGAAAGATGTAACTCAGTGAGATAAATTAACGGAACAAAGAGCAGTTTCTCAGAAAGCTTCTTTCCAGTTTAGAACGGAAGATATTTCCTTTTTCACCATAGCCCTCTATGGGCTTCCAAATATCCCTTTGCCAATTCCACAAGAACCGCCTTAGCGAAAGACTTGTTGAAGGGAAAGATGTAACCCTGTGAGATGAATTAACAGAACACAGAGCAGTTTCTCAGAAAGCTTCTTTCCAGTTTTGAACAGAAGATATTTCCTTTTTCACCATAGCCCTCTATGGGCTTCCAAATATCCCTTTGCCAATTCCACAAGAACAGCCTTAGCGAAAGACTTCTTGAAGGGAAAGATGTAACACTGTGAGATGAATTAACAGATCACGGAGCAGTTTCTCAGAAAGCTTCTTTCCAGTTTTGAACGGAAGATATTTCCTTTTTCACCATAGCCCTCTAAGGGCTTCCAAATATCCCTTTGCCAATTCCACAAGAACAGCCTTAGCGAAAGGCTTCTTGAAGGGAGAGATGTAACTCTGTGAGATGAATTAACAGAACGCAGAGCTGTTTCTCAGAAAGCTTCTTTCCAGTTTTGAACGGAAGATATTTCCTTTTTCACCATAGCCCTCTAAGGGCTACCAAATATCCCTTTGCCAATTCCACAAGAACAGCCTTAGCGAAAGGCTTCTTGAAGTGAAAGATGTAACTCTGTGAGATGAATTAACAGAACACAGAGCAGTTTCTCAGAAAGCTTCTTTCCAGTTTTGAACGGAAGATATTTCCTTTTTCACCATAGCCCCCTATGGGCTTCCAAATATCCTTTTGCCAATTCCACAAGAACAGCCTTAGCGAAAGGCATCTTGAAGGGAAAGATGTAACTCTGTGAGATGAATTAACAGAACACAGAGCAGTTTCTCAGAAAGCTTCTTTCCAGTTTTGAACGGAAGACATTTCCTTTTTCACCATAACCCTCTATGGGCTTCCACATATCACTTTGCCAATTCCACAAGAACAGCCTTAGCGAAAGGCTTCTTGAAGGGAAAGATATAACTCAGTGAGATAAATTAACGGAACAAATAGCAGTTTCTCAGAAAGCTTCTTTCCAGTTTAGACGGAAGATATTTCCTTTTTCACCATAGCCCTCTAAGGGCTTCCAAATATCCCTTTGCCAATTCCACAAGAACCGCTTTAGCGAAAGACTTCTTGAAGGGAAAGATGTAACTCTGTGAGATGAATTAACAGAACACAGAGCAGTTTCTCAGAAAGCTTCTTTCCAGTTTTGAACGGAAGATATTTCCTTTTTCACCATAGCCCTCTATGGGCTTCCAAATATCCCTTTGCCAATTCCACAAGAACAGCCTTAGCGAAAGTCTTCTTGAAGGGAAAGATGTAACTCTGTGAGATGAATTAACAGAACACGGAGCAGTTTCTCAGAAAGCTTCTTTCCAGTTTTGAACGGAAGATATTTCCTTTTCCACCATAGCCCTCTATGGGCTTCCAAATATCCCTTTGCCAATTCCACAAGAACAGCCTTAGCGAAAGGCTTCTTGAAGGGAAAGACGTAACTCTGTGAGATGAATTAACAGAACACAGAGCAGTTTCTCAGAAAGCTTCTTTCCAGTATTGAACGGAAGATATTTCCTTTTTCACCATAGCCCTCTATGGGCTTCCAAATATCCCTTTGCCAATTCCACAAGAACAGCCTTAGTGAAAGACTTCTTGAAGGGAAAGATGTAACTCTGTGAGATGAATTAACAGAACACAAAGCAGTTTCTCAGAAAGCTTCTTTCCAGTTTTGAACGGAAGATATTTCCTTTTTCACCATAGCCCTCTATGGGCTTCGAAATATCCCTTTGCCAATTCCACAAGAACAACCTTACCGAAAGGCTTCTTGACGGGAGAGATGTAACTCTGTGAGATGAATTAACAGAACGACAGCAGTTTCTCAGAAAGTTTCTTTCCAGTTTTGAACGGAAGATAATTACTTTTTCATCGTAGCCCTCTATGGGCTTCGAAATATCCCTTTGCCAATTCCACAAGAACAACCTTATCGAAAGGCTTCTTGACGGGAAGGATGTAACTCTGTGAGATGAATTAACAGAACACAGAGCAGTTTCTCAGAAAGCTTCTTTCCAGTTTGGAACGGAAGATATTTCCTTTTTCACCATAGCCCTCTGTGGGCTTCCAAATATCCCTTTGGCAATTCCACAAGAACAGCCTTAGCGAACGGCTTCTTGAAGGGAAAGATGTAACTATGTGAGATGAATTAACAGAACACAGAGCAGTTTCTCAGAAAGCTTCTTTCCAGTTTGGAACGGAAGATATTTCCTTTTTCACCATAGCCCTCTGTGGGCTTCCAAATATCCCTTTGGTAATTCCACAAGAACAGCCTTAGCGAAAGGCTTCTTGAAGGGAAAGATGTAACTATGTGAGATGAATTAACAGAACACAGAGCAGTTTCTCAGAAAGCTTCTTTCCAGTTTTGAATGGAAGATATTTCCTTTTTCACCATAGCCCTCCATGGGCTTCCAAATATCCCTTTGCCAATTCCACAAGAACAGCCTTAGCGAAAGGCTTCTTGAAGGGAAAGATGTAACTATGTGAGATGAATTAACAGAACACAGAGCAGTTTCTCAGAAAGCTTCTTTCCAGTTTTGAACGGAAGATATTTCCTTTTTCACCATAGCCCTCTATGGGCTTCCAAATATCCTTTTGCCAATTCCACAAGAACAGCCTTAGCGAAAGGCATCTTGAAGGGAAAGATGTAACTCTGTGAGATGAATTAACAGAACACAGAGCAGTTTCTCAGAAAGCTTCTTTCCAGTTTTGAACGGAAGACATTTCCTTTTTCACCATAACCCTCTATGGGCTTCCACATATCCCTTTGCCAATTCCACAAGAACAGCCTTAGCGAAAGGCTTCTTGAAGGGAAAGATGTAACTCTGTGAGATGAATTAACAGAACATAGAACAGTTTCTAAGAAATCTTCTTTTCAGTTTTGAACGGAAGATATTTCCTTTTTCACCATAGCCCTCTATGGGCTTCCAAATATCCCTTTGCCAATTCCACAAGAACAGCCTTAGGGAAAGGCTTCTTGAAGGGAAACATGTAACTCTGTGAGATGAATTAACAGAAAATAGAACAGTTTCTCAGAAAGCTTCTTTCCAGTTTTGAACGGAAGATATTTCCTTTTTCACCGTAGCCCTCTATGGGCTTCCAAATATCCCTTTGCCAATTCCACAAGAACAGCCTTAGCGAAAGGCTTCTTGAGGGGAAAAATGTAACTCTGTGAGATGAATTAACAGAACATAGAACAGTTTCTAAGAAAGCTTCTTTTCAGTTTTCAACGGAAGATATTTCCTTTTTCACCATAGCCCTCTATGGGCTTCCAAATATCCCTTTGCCAATTCCACAAGAACAGCCTTAGGGAAAGGCTTCTTGAAGGGAAACATGTAACTCTGTGAGATGAATTAACAGAAAATAGAACAGTTTCTCAGAAAGCTTCTTTCCAGTTTTGAACGGAAGATATTTCCTTTTTCACCATAACCCTCTATGGGCTTCCACATATCCCTTTGCCAATTCCACAAGAATAGCCTTGGCGAAAAGCTTCTTGAAGGGAAAGATGTAACTCAGTGAGATAAATTAACGGAACAAAGAGCAGTTTCTCAGAAAGCTTCTTTCCAGTTTAGAACGGAAGATATTTCCTTTTTCACCATAGCCCTCTATGGGCTTCCAAATATCCCTTTGCCAATTCCACAAGAACCGCCTTAGCGAAAGACTTCTTTAAGGGAAAGATGTAACTCTGTGAGATGAATTAACAGAACACAGAGCAGTTTCTCAGAAAGCTTCTTTCCAGTTTTGAACGGAAGATATTTCCTTTTTCACCGTAGCCCTCTATGGGCTTTCAAATATCCCTTTGCCAATTCCACAAGAACAGCCTTAGCGAAAGGCTTCTTGAAGGGAAAGATGTAACTCTGTGAGATGAATTAACAGAACACAGAGCAGTTTCTCAGAAAGCTTCTTTCCAGTTTTGAACGGAAGATATTAACTTTTTCACCATAGCCCTCTATGGGATTCCAAATATCCCTTTGCCAATTCCACAAGAACAGCCTTAGCGAAAGGTTTCTTGAAGGGAAAGATGTAACTCTGTGAGATGAATTAACAGAACACAGAGCAGTTTCTCAAAAAGCTTCTTTCCAGTTTTGAACGGAAGATATTTCCTTTTTCTCCATAACCCTCTATGGGCTTCCAAATATCCCTTTGCCAATTCCACAAGAACAGCCTTAGCGAAAGGCTTCTTGAAGGGAAAGATGTAACTCTGTGAGATGAATTAACAGAACATAGAACAGTTTCTAAGAAATCTTCTTTTCAGTTTTGAACGGAAGATATTTCCTTTTTCACCATAGCCCTCTATGGGCTTCCAAATATCCCTTTGCCAATTCCACAAGAACAGCCTTAGGGAAAGGCTTCTTGAAGGGAAACATGTAACTCTGTGAGATGAATTAACAGAAAATAGAACAGTTTCTCAGAAAGCTTCTTTCCAGTTTTGAACGGAAGATATTTCCTTTTTCACCGTAGCCCTCTATGGGCTTCCTAATATCCCTTTGCCAATTCCACAAGAACAGCCTTAGCGAAAGGCTTCTTGAGGGGAAAGATGTAACTCTGTGAGATGAATTAACAGAACACAGAGCAGTTTCTCAGAAAGCTTCTTTCCAGTTTTGAACGGAAGATATTAACTTTTTCACCATAGCCCTCTATGGGCTTCCAAATATCCCTTTGCCAATTCCACAAGAACAGCCTTAGCGAAAGGTTTCTTGAAAGGAAAGATGTAACTCTGTGAGATGAATTAACAGAACACAGAGCAGTTTCTCAGAAAGCTTCTTTCTAGTTTTGAACGGAAGATATTTCCTTTTTCTCCATAACCCTCTATGGGCTTCCAAATATCCCTTTGCCAATTCCACAAGAACAGCCTTAGCGAAAGGCTACTTGAAGGGAAAGATGTAACTCTGTGAGATGAATTAACAGAACATAGAACAGTTTCTAAGAAATCTTCTTTTCAGTTTTCAACGGAAGATATTTCCTTTTTCACCATAGCCCTCTATGGGCTTCCAAATATCCCTTTGCCAATTCCACAAGAACAGCCTTAGGGAAAGGCTTCTTGAAGGGAAACATGTAACTCTGTGAGATGAATTAACAGAAAATAGAACAGTTTCTCAGAAAGCTTCTTTCCAGTTTTGAACGGAAGATATTTCCTTTTTCACCATAGCCCTCTATGGGCTTCCAAATATCCCTTTGCCAATTCCACAAGAACAGCCTTAGCGAAAGGCTTCTTGAAGGGAAGGATGTAACTCTGTGAGATGAATTAACAGAACATAGAGCAGTTTCTCAGAAAGCTTCTTTCCAGTTTTGAACGGAAGATATTTCCTTTTTCACCATAGCCCTCTATGGGCTTCCAAATATCCCTTTGCCAATTCCACAAGAACAGCCTTCGCGAAAGGCTTCTTGAAGGGAAAGATGTAACTCTGTGAGATGAATTAACAGAAAACAGAGCAGTTTCTCAGAAAGCTTCTTTCCAGTTTTGAACGGAAGACACTTCCTTTTTCACCATAACCCTCTATGGGCTTCCACATATCCCTTTGCCAATTCCACAAGAACAGCCTTAGCGAAAGGCTTCTTGAAGGGAAAGATGTAACTCAGTGAGATAAATTAACGGAACAAAGAGCAGTTTCTCAGAAAGCTTCTTTCCAGTTTAGAACGGAAGATATTTCCTTTTTCACCATAGCCCTCTATGGGCTTCCAAATATCCCTTTGCCAATTCCACAAGAACCGCCTTAGCGAAAGACTTGTTGAAGGGAAAGATGTAACCCTGTGAGATGAATTAACAGAACACAGAGCAGTTTCTCAGAAAGCTTCTTTCCAGTTTTGAACAGAAGATATTTCCTTTTTCACCATAGCCCTCTATGGGCTTCCAAATATCCCTTTGCCAATTCCACAAGAACAGCCTTAGCGAAAGACTTCTTGAAGGGAAAGATGTAACACTGTGAGATGAATTAACAGATCACGGAGCAGTTTCTCAGAAAGCTTCTTTCCAGTTTTGAACGGAAGATATTTCCTTTTTCACCATAGCCCTCTAAGGGCTTCCAAATATCCCTTTGCCAATTCCACAAGAACAGCCTTAGCGAAAGGCTTCTTGAAGGGAGAGATGTAACTCTGTGAGATGAATTAACAGAACGCAGAGCTGTTTCTCAGAAAGCTTCTTTCCAGTTTTGAACGGAAGATATTTCCTTTTTCACCATAGCCCTCTAAGGGCTACCAAATATCCCTTTGCCAATTCCACAAGAACAGCCTTAGCGAAAGGCTTCTTGAAGTGAAAGATGTAACTCTGTGAGATGAATTAACAGAACACAGAGCAGTTTCTCAGAAAGCTTCTTTCCAGTTTTGAACGGAAGATATTTCCTTTTTCACCATAGCCCCCTATGGGCTTCCAAATATCCTTTTGCCAATTCCACAAGAACAGCCTTAGCGAAAGGCATCTTGAAGGGAAAGATGTAACTCTGTGAGATGAATTAACAGAACACAGAGCAGTTTCTCAGAAAGCTTCTTTCCAGTTTTGAACGGAAGACATTTCCTTTTTCACCATAACCCTCTATGGGCTTCCACATATCACTTTGCCAATTCCACAAGAACAGCCTTAGCGAAAGGCTTCTTGAAGGGAAAGATATAACTCAGTGAGATAAATTAACGGAACAAATAGCAGTTTCTCAGAAAGCTTCTTTCCAGTTTAGACGGAAGATATTTCCTTTTTCACCATAGCCCTCTAAGGGCTTCCAAATATCCCTTTGCCAATTCCACAAGAACCGCTTTAGCGAAAGACTTCTTGAAGGGAAAGATGTAACTCTGTGAGATGAATTAACAGAACACAGAGCAGTTTCTCAGAAAGCTTCTTTCCAGTTTTGAACGGAAGATATTTCCTTTTTCACCATAGCCCTCTATGGGCTTCCAAATATCCCTTTGCCAATTCCACAAGAACAGCCTTAGCGAAAGTCTTCTTGAAGGGAAAGATGTAACTCTGTGAGATGAATTAACAGAACACGGAGCAGTTTCTCAGAAAGCTTCTTTCCAGTTTTGAACGGAAGATATTTCCTTTTCCACCATAGCCCTCTATGGGCTTCCAAATATCCCTTTGCCAATTCCACAAGAACAGCCTTAGCGAAAGGCTTCTTGAAGGGAAAGACGTAACTCTGTGAGATGAATTAACAGAACACAGAGCAGTTTCTCAGAAAGCTTCTTTCCAGTATTGAACGGAAGATATTTCCTTTTTCACCATAGCCCTCTATGGGCTTCCAAATATCCCTTTGCCAATTCCACAAGAACAGCCTTAGTGAAAGACTTCTTGAAGGGAAAGATGTAACTCTGTGAGATGAATTAACAGAACACAAAGCAGTTTCTCAGAAAGCTTCTTTCCAGTTTTGAACGGAAGATATTTCCTTTTTCACCATAGCCCTCTATGGGCTTCGAAATATCCCTTTGCCAATTCCACAAGAACAACCTTACCGAAAGGCTTCTTGACGGGAGAGATGTAACTCTGTGAGATGAATTAACAGAACGACAGCAGTTTCTCAGAAAGTTTCTTTCCAGTTTTGAACGGAAGATAATTACTTTTTCATCGTAGCCCTCTATGGGCTTCCAAATATCCCTTTGCCAATTCCACAAGAACAGCCTTAGCGAAAGGCTTCTTCACGGGAAAGATGTAACTCTGTGAGATGAATTAACAGAACACAGAGCAGTTTCTCAGAAAGCTTCTTTCCAGTTTTGAACTTAAGATATTTCCTTTTTCACCACAGCCCTCTATGGGCTTCTAAATATCCTTTTGCCAATTCCACAAGAACAGCCTTAGCGAAAGGCATCTTGAAGGGAAAGATGTAACTCTGTGAGATGAATTAACAGAACACAGAGCAGTTTCTCAGAAAGCTTCTTTCCAGTTTTGAACGGAAGACATTTCCTTTTTCACCATAACCCTCTATGGGCTTCCACACATCCCTTTGCCAATTCCACAAGAACAGCCTTAGCGAAAGGCTTCTTGAAGGGAAAGATGTAACTCAATGAGATAAATTAACGGAACAAAGAGCAGTTTCTCAGAAAGCTTCTTTCCAGTTTAGAACGGAAGATATTTCCTTTTTCACCATAGCCCTCTATGGGCTTCCAAATATCCCTTTGCCAATTCCACAAGAACCGCCTTAGCGAAAGATTTCTTGAAGGGAAAGATGTAACCCTGTGAGATGAATTAACAGAACACAGAGCAGTTTCTCAGAAAGCTTCTTTCCAGTTTTGAACGGAAGATATTTCCTTTTTCACCATAGCCCTCTATGGGCTTCCAAATATCCCTTTGCCAATTCCACAAGAACAGCCTTAGCGAAAGGCTTCTTGAAGGCAAAGATGTAACTCTGTGAGATGAATTAACAGAACATGGAGCAGTTTCTCAGAAAGCTTCTTTCCAGTTTTGAACGGAAGATATTTCCTTTTTCACCATAGCCCTCTAAGGGCTTCCAAATATCCCTTTGCCAATTCCACAAGAACAGCCTTAGCGAAAGGCTTCTTGAAGGGAAAGATGTAACTCTGTGAGATGAATCAACAGAACACAGAGCAGTTTCTCAGAAAGCTTCTTTCCAGTTTTGAACGGAAGATATTATCTTTTTCACCATAGCCGTCTGTGGGCTTCGAAATATCCCTTTGCCAATTCCACAAGAACAGCCTTAGCGAAAGGCTTATTGAAGGGAAAGATGGAACTCTGTTAGATGAATTAACAGAACACAAAGCAGTTTCTCAGAAAGCTTCTTTCCAGTTTTGAACGGAAGATATTTCCTTTTTCACCATAGCCCTCTATGGGCTTCGAAATATCCCTTTGCCAATTCCACAAGAACAACCTTATCGAAAGGCTTCTTGACGGGAAAGATGTAACTCTGTGAGATGAATTAACAGAACAGACAGCAGTTTCTCAGAAAGTTTCTTTCCAGTTTTGAACGGAAGGTATTTCCTTTTTCACCGTAGCCCTCTATGGGCTTCCAAATATTACTTTGCCAATTCCACAAGAACAGCCTTAGCGAAAGGCATCCTGAAGGGAAAGATGTAACTCTGTGAGATGAATTAACAGAACACAGAGCAGTTTCTCAGAAAGCTTCTTTCCACTTTTGAACGGAATTTATTTCCTTTTTCACCATAGCCCTCTATGGGCTTCGAAATATCCCTTTGCCAATTCCACAAGAACAGCCTTAGCGAAAGGCTTCTTGAAGGGAAAGATGTAACTCTGTGAGATGAATTAACAGAACACAGAGCAGTTTCTCAGAAAGTTTCCTTCCAGTTTTCAGCGGAAGATATTTCCTTTTTCACCATAGCCCTCTATGGGCTTCCAAATATCCCTTTGCCAATTCCACAAGAACAGCCTTAGCGAAAGGCTTCTTGAAGGGAAAGATGTAACTCTGTGAGATGAATTAACAGAACATAGAACAGTTTCTAAGAAAGCTTCTTTTCAGTTTTCAACGGAAGATATTTCCTTTTTCACCATAGCCCTCTATGGGCTTCCAAATATCCCTTTGCCAATGCCACAAGAACAGCCTTAGGGAAAGGCTTCTTGAAGGGAAACATGTAACTCTGTGAGATGAATTAACAGAAAATAGAACAGTTTCTCAGAAAGCTTCTTTCCAGTTTTGAACATAAGATATTTCCTTTTTCACTATAGCCCTCTATGGGCTTCCAAATATCCCTTTGCCAATTCTACAAGAACAGCCTTAGCGAAAGGCTTCTTGAAGGGAAGGATGTAACTCTGTGAGATGAATTAACAGAACATAGAGCATTTTCTCAGAAAGCTTCTTTCCAGTTTTGAACGGAAGATAATTCCTTTTTCACCATAGCCCTCTATGGGCTTCCAAATATCCCTTTGCCAATTCCACAAGAACAGCCTTAGCGAAAGGCTTCTTGAAGGGAAAGATGTAACTCTGTGAGATGAATTAACAGAACACAGAGCAGTTTCTCAGAAAGTTTCTTTCCAGTTTTCAGCGGAAGATATTTCCTTTTTCACCATAGCCCTCTATGGGCTTCCAAATATCCCTTTGCCAATTCCACAAGAACAGCCTTAGCGAAAGACTTCTTGAAGGGAAAGATGTAACTCTGTGAGATGAATTAACAGAACACAGAGCAGTTTCTCAGAAAGCTTCTTTCCAGTTTTGAACGGAAGATATTTCCTTTTTCACCATAGCCCTCTATGGGCTTCCAAATATTCTTTTGCCAATTCCACAAGAACAGCCTTAGCGAAAGGCATCTTGAAGGAAAAGATGTAACCCTGTGAGATGAATTAACAGAACACAGAGCAGTTTCTCAGAAAGCTTCTTTCCAGTTTTGAACGGAAGACACTTCCTTTTTCACCATAACCCTCTATGGGCTTCCACATATCCCTTCGCCAATTCCACAAGAACAGCCTTAGCGAAAGGCTTCTTGAAGGGAAAGATGTAACTCAGTGAGATAAATTAACGGAACAAAGAGCAGTTTCTCAGAAAGCTTCTTTCCAGTTTAGAACGGAAGATATTTCCTTTTTCACCATAGCCCTCTATGGGCTTCCAAATATCCCTTTGCCAATTCCACAAGAACCGCCTTAGCGAAAGACTTCTTGAAGGGAAAGATGTAACCCTGTGAGATGAATTAACAGAACACAGAGCAGTTTCTCAGAAAGCTTCTTTCCAGTTTGGAACGGAAGATATTTCCTTTTTCACCATAGCCCTCTGTGGGCTTCCAAATATCCCTTTGGCAATTCCACAAGAACAGCCTTAGCGAAAGGCTTCTTGAAGGGAAAGATGTAACTATGTGAGATGAATTAACAGAACACAGAGCAGTTTCTCAGAAAGCTTCTTTCCAGTTTGGAACGGAAGATATTTCCTTTTTCACCATAGCCCTCTGTGGGCTTCCAAATATCCCTTTGGTAATTCCACAAGAACAGCCTTAGCGAAAGGCTTCTTGAAGGGAAAGATGTAACTATGTGAGATGAATTAACAGAACACAGAGCAGTTTCTCAGAAAGCTTCTTTCCAGTTTTGAATGGAAGATATTTCCTTTTTCACCATAGCCCTCCATGGGCTTCCAAATATCCCTTTGCCAATTCCACAAGAACAGCCTTAGCGAAAGGCTTCTTGAAGGGAAAGATGTAACTATGTGAGATGAATTAACAGAACACAGAGCAGTTTCTCAGAAAGCTTCTTTCCAGTTTTGAACGGAAGATATTTCCTTTTTCACCATAGCCCTCTATGGGCTTCCAAATATCCTTTTGCCAATTCCACAAGAACAGCCTTAGCGAAAGGCATCTTGAAGGGAAAGATGTAACTCTGTGAGATGAATTAACAGAACACAGAGCAGTTTCTCAGAAAGCTTCTTTCCAGTTTTGAACGGAAGACATTTCCTTTTTCACCATAACCCTCTATGGGCTTCCACATATCCCTTTGCCAATTCCACAAGAACAGCCTTAGCGAAAGGCTTCTTGAAGGGAAAGATGTAACTCTGTGAGATGAATTAACAGAACATAGAACAGTTTCTAAGAAATCTTCTTTTCAGTTTTGAACGGAAGATATTTCCTTTTTCACCATAGCCCTCTATGGGCTTCCAAATATCCCTTTGCCAATTCCACAAGAACAGCCTTAGGGAAAGGCTTCTTGAAGGGAAACATGTAACTCTGTGAGATGAATTAACAGAAAATAGAACAGTTTCTCAGAAAGCTTCTTTCCAGTTTTGAACGGAAGATATTTCCTTTTTCACCGTAGCCCTCTATGGGCTTCCAAATATCCCTTTGCCAATTCCACAAGAACAGCCTTAGCGAAAGGCTTCTTGAGGGGAAAAATGTAACTCTGTGAGATGAATTAACAGAACATAGAACAGTTTCTAAGAAAGCTTCTTTTCAGTTTTCAACGGAAGATATTTCCTTTTTCACCATAGCCCTCTATGGGCTTCCAAATATCCCTTTGCCAATTCCACAAGAACAGCCTTAGGGAAAGGCTTCTTGAAGGGAAACATGTAACTCTGTGAGATGAATTAACAGAAAATAGAACAGTTTCTCAGAAAGCTTCTTTCCAGTTTTGAACGGAAGATATTTCCTTTTTCACCATAACCCTCTATGGGCTTCCAAATATCCCTTTGCCAATTCCACAAGAACAGCCTTAGCGAAAGGCTTCTTGAAGGGAAGGATGTAACTCTGTGAGATGAATTAACAGAACATAGAGCAGTTTCTCAGAAAGCTTCTTTCCAGTTTTGAACGGAAGATATTTCCTTTTTCACCATAGCCCTCTATGGGCTTCCAAATATCCCTTTGCCAATTCCACAAGAACAGCCTTCGCGAAAGGCTTCTTGAAGGGAAAGATGTAACTCTGTGAGATGAATTAACAGAAAACAGAGCAGTTTCTCAGAAAGCTTCTTTCCAGTTTTGAACGGAAGACACTTCCTTTTTCACCATAACCCTCTATGGGCTTCCACATATCCCTTTGCCAATTCCACAAGAACAGCCTTAGCGAAAGGCTTCTTGAAGGGAAAGATGTAACTCAGTGAGATAAATTAACGGAACAAAGAGCAGTTTCTCAGAAAGCTTCTTTCCAGTTTAGAACGGAAGATATTTCCTTTTTCACCATAGCCCTCTATGGGCTTCCAAATATCCCTTTGCCAATTCCACAAGAACCGCCTTAGCGAAAGACTTGTTGAAGGGAAAGATGTAACCCTGTGAGATGAATTAACAGAACACAGAGCAGTTTCTCAGAAAGCTTCTTTCCAGTTTTGAACAGAAGATATTTCCTTTTTCACCATAGCCCTCTATGGGCTTCCAAATATCCCTTTGCCAATTCCACAAGAACAGCCTTAGCGAAAGACTTCTTGAAGGGAAAGATGTAACACTGTGAGATGAATTAACAGAACACGGAGCAGTTTCTCAGAAAGCTTCTTTCCAGTTTTGAACGGAAGATATTTCCTTTTTCACCATAGCCCTCTAAGGGCTTCCAAATATCCCTTTGCCAATTCCACAAGAACAGCCTTAGCGAAAGGCTTCTTGAAGGGAGAGTTGTAACTCTGTGAGATGAATTAACAGAACGCAGAGCTGTTTCTCAGAAAGCTTCTTTCCAGTTTTGAACGGAAGATATTTCCTTTTTCACCATAGCCCTCTAAGGGCTACCAAATATCCCTTTGCCAATTCCACAAGAACAGCCTTAGCGAAAGACTTCTTGAAGTGAAAGATGTAACTCTGTGAGATGAATTAACAGAACACAGAGCAGTTTCTCAGAAAGCTTCTTTCCAGTTTTGAACGGAAGATATTTCCTTTTTCACCATAGCCCTCTATGGGCTTCCAAATATCCTTTTGCCAATTCCACAAGAACAGCCTTAGCGAAAGGCATCTTGAAGGGAAAGATGTAACTCTGTGAGATGAATTAACAGAACACAGAGCAGTTTCTCAGAAAGCTTCTTTCCAGTTTTGAACGGAAGACATTTCCTTTTTCACCATAACCCTCTATGGGCTTCCACATATCACTTTGCCAATTCCACAAGAACAGCCTTAGCGAAAGGCTTCTTGAAGGGAAAGATATAACTCAGTGAGATAAATTAACGGAACAAATAGCAGTTTCTCAGAAAGCTTCTTTCCAGTTTAGACGGAAGATATTTCCTTTTTCACCATAGCCCTCTAAGGGCTTCCAAATATCCCTTTGCCAATTCCACAAGAACCGCTTTAGCGAAAGACTTCTTGAAGGGAAAGATGTAACTCTGTGAGATGAATTAACAGAACACAGAGCAGTTTCTCAGAAAGCTTCTTTCCAGTTTTGAACGGAAGATATTTCCTTTTTCACCATAGCCCTCTATGGGCTTCCAAATATCCCTTTGCCAATTCCACAAGAACAGCCTTAGCGAAAGTCTTCTTGAAGGGAAAGATGTAACTCTGTGAGATGAATTAACAGAACACGGAGCAGTTTCTCAGAAAGCTTCTTTCCAGTTTTGAACGGAAGATATTTCCTTTTCCACCATAGCCCTCTATGGGCTTCCAAATATCCCTTTGCCAATTCCACAAGAACAGCCTTAGCGAAAGGCTTCTTGAAGGGAAAGACGTAACTCTGTGAGATGAATTAACAGAACACAGAGCAGTTTCTCAGAAAGCTTCTTTCCAGTATTGAACGGAAGATATTTCCTTTTTCACCATAGCCCTCTATGGGCTTCCAAATATCCCTTTGCCAATTCCACAAGAACAGCCTTAGTGAAAGACTTCTTGAAGGGAAAGATGTAACTCTGTGAGATGAATTAACAGAACACAAAGCAGTTTCTCAGAAAGCTTCTTTCCAGTTTTGAACGGAAGATATTTCCTTTTTCACCATAGCCCTCTATGGGCTTCGAAATATCCCTTTGCCAATTCCACAAGAACAACCTTACCGAAAGGCTTCTTGACGGGAGAGATGTAACTCTGTGAGATGAATTAACAGAACAGACAGCAGTTTCTCAGAAAGTTTCTTTCCAGTTTTGAACGGAAGATAATTACTTTTTCATCGTAGCCCACTATGGGCTTCCAAATATCCCTTTGCCAATTCCACAAGAACAGCCTTAGCGAAAGGCTTCTTCACGGGAAAGATGTAACTCTGTGAGATGAATTAACAGAACACAGAGCAGTTTCTCAGAAAGCTTCTTTCCAGTTTTGAACTTAAGATATTTCCTTTTTCACCACAGCCCTCTATGGGCTTCCAAATATCCTTTTGCCAATTCCACAAGAACAGCCTTAGCGAAAGGCATCTTGAAGGGAAAGATGTAACTCTGTGAGATGAATTAACAGAACACAGAGCAGTTTCTCAGAAAGCTTCTTTCCAGTTTTGAACGGAAGACATTTCCTTTTTCACCATAACCCTCTATGGGCTTCCACACATCCCTTTGCCAATTCCACAAGAACAGCCTTAGCGAAAGGCTTCTTGAAGGGAAAGATGTAACTCAGTGAGATAAATTAACGGAACAAAGAGCAGTTTCTCAGAAAGCTTCTTTCCAGTTTAGAACGGAAGATATTTCCTTTTTCACCATAGCCCTCTATGGGCTTCCAAATATCCCTTTGCCAATTCCACAAGAACCGCCTTAGCGAAAGATTTCTTGAAGGGAAAGATGTAACCCTGTGAGATGAATTAACAGAACACAGAGCAGTTTCTCAGAAAGCTTCTTTCCAGTTTTGAACGGAAGATATTTCCTTTTTCACCATAGCCCTCTATGGGCTTCCAAATATCCCTTTGCCAATTCCACAAGAACAGCCTTAGCGAAAGGCTTCTTGAAGGCAAAGATGTAACTCTGTGAGATGAATTAACAGAACATGGAGCAGTTTCTCAGAAAGCTTCTTTCCAGTTTTGAACGGAAGATATTTCCTTTTTCACCATAGCCCTCTAAGGGCTTCCAAATATCCCTTTGCCAATTCCACAAGAACAGCCTTAGCGAAAGGCTTCTTGAAGGGAAAGATGTAACTCTGTGAGATGAATCAACAGAACACAGAGCAGTTTCTCAGAAAGCTTCTTTCCAGTTTTGAACGGAAGATATTATCTTTTTCACCATAGTCGTCTGTGGGCTTCGAAATATCCCTTTGCCAATTCCACAAGAACAGCCTTAGCGAAAGGCTTCTTGAAGGGAAAGATGTAACTCTGTGAGATGAATTAACAGAACATAGAACAGTTTCTAAGAAAGCTTCTTTTCAGTTTTCAACGGAAGATATTTCCTTTTTCACCATAGCCCTCTATGGGCTTCCAAATATCCCTTTGCCAATGCCACAAGAACAGCCTTAGGGAAAGGCTTCTTGAAGGGAAACATGTAACTCTGTGAGATGAATTAACAGAAAATAGAACAGTTTCTCAGAAAGCTTCTTTCCAGTTTTGAACATAAGATATTTCCTTTTTCACTATAGCCCTCTATGGGCTTCCAAATATCCCTTTGCCAATTCTACAAGAACAGCCTTAGCGAAAGGCTTCTTGAAGGGAAGGATGTAACTCTGTGAGATGAATTAACAGAACATAGAGCATTTTCTCAGAAAGCTTCTTTCCAGTTTTGAACGGAAGATAATTCCTTTTTCACCATAGCCCTCTATGGGCTTCCAAATATCCCTTTGCCAATTCCACAAGAACAGCCTTAGCGAAAGGCTTCTTGAAGGGAAAGATGTAACTCTGTGAGATGAATTAACAGAACACAGAGCAGTTTCTCAGAAAGTTTCTTTCCAGTTTTCAGCGGAAGATATTTCCTTTTTCACCATAGCCCTCTATGGGCTTCCAAATATCCCTTTGCCAATTCCACAAGAACAGCCTTAGCGAAAGACTTCTTGAAGGGAAAGATGTAACTCTGTGAGATGAATTAACAGAACACAGAGCAGTTTCTCAGAAAGCTTCTTTCCAGTTTTGAACGGAAGATATTTCCTTTTTCACCATAGCCCTCTATGGGCTTCCAAATATTCTTTTGCCAATTCCACAAGAACAGCCTTAGCGAAAGGCATCTTGAAGGAAAAGATGTAACCCTGTGAGATGAATTAACAGAACACAGAGCAGTTTCTCAGAAAGCTTCTTTCCAGTTTTGAACGGAAGACACTTCCTTTTTCACCATAACCCTCTATGGGCTTCCACATATCCCTTCGCCAATTCCACAAGAACAGACTTAGCGAAAGGCTTCTTGAAGGGAAAGATGTAACTCAGTGAGATAAATTAACGGAACAAAGAGCAGTTTCTCAGAAAGCTTCTTTCCAGTTTAGAACGGAAGATATTTCCTTTTTCACCATAGCCCTCTATGGGCTTCCAAATATCCCTTTGCCAATTCCACAAGAACCGCCTTAGCGAAAGACTTCTTGAAGGGAAAGATGTAACCCTGTGAGATGAATTAACAGAACACAGAGCAGTTTCTCAGAAAGCTTCTTTCCAGTTTGGAACGGAAGATATTTCCTTTTTCACCATAGCCCTCTGTGGGCTTCCAAATATCCCTTTGGCAATTCCACAAGAACAGCCTTAGCGAAAGGCTTCTTGAAGGGAAAGATGTAACTATGTGAGATGAATTAACAGAACACAGAGCAGTTTCTCAGAAAGCTTCTTTCCAGTTTGGAACGGAAGATATTTCCTTTTTCACCATAGCCCTCTGTGGGCTTCCAAATATCCCATTGGTAATTCCACAAGAACAGCCTTAGCGAAAGGCTTCTTGAAGGGAAAGATGTAACTATGTGAGATGAATTAACAGAACACAGAGCAGTTTCTCAGAAAGCTTCTTTCCAGTTTTGAATGGAAGATATTTCCTTTTTCACCATAGCCCTCCATGGGCTTCCAAATATCCCTTTGCCAATTCCACAAGAACAGCCTTAGCGAAAGGCTTCTTGAAGGGAAAGATGTAACTATGTGAGATGAATTAACAGAACACAGAGCAGTTTCTCAGAAAGCTTCTTTCCAGTTTTGAACGGAAGATATTTCCTTTTTCACCATAGCCCTCTATGGGCTTCCAAATATCCTTTTGCCAATTCCACAAGAACAGCCTTAGCGAAAGGCATCTTGAAGGGAAAGATGTAACTCTGTGAGATGAATTAACAGAACACAGAGCAGTTTCTCAGAAAGCTTCTTTCCAGTTTTGAACGGAAGACATTTCCTTTTTCACCATAACCCTCTATGGGCTTCCACATATCCCTTTGCCAATTCCACAAGAACAGCCTTAGCGAAAGGCTTCTTGAAGGGAAAGATGTAACTCTGTGAGATGACTTAACAGAACATGGAGCAGTTTCTCAGAAAGCTTCTTTCCAGTTTTGAACGGAAGATATTTCCTTTTTCACCATAGCCCTCTATGGGCTTCCAAGTATCCCTTTGCCAATTCCCCAAGAACAGCCTTAGCGAAAGGCTTCTTGAAGGGAAAGATGTATCTCTGTGAGATGAATCAACAGAACACAGAGCAGTTTCTCAGAAAGCTTCTTTCCAGTTTTTAACGGAAGATATTTCCTTTTTCACCGTAGCCCTCTGTGGGCTTCCAAATATCCCTTTGCCAATTCCACAAGAACAGCCTTAGCGAAAGGCTTCTTGAAGGGAAAGATGTAACTCTGTGAGATGAATTAACAGAACACGGAGCAGTTTCTCAGAAAGCTTCTTTCCAGTTTTGAACGGAAGATATTTCCTTTTTCACCATAGCCCTCTATGGGCTTCCAAATATCCTTTTGCCAATTCCACAAGAACAGCCTTAGCGAAAGGCATCTTGAAGGGAAAGATGTAACTCTGTGAGATGAATTAACAGAACACAGAGCAGTTTCTCAGAAAGCTTCTTTCCAGTTTTGAACGGAAGATATTTCCTTTTTCACCATAGCCCTCTATGGGCTTCCAAATATCCCTTTGCCAATTCCACAAGAACAGCCTTCGCGAAAGGCTTCTTGAAGGGAAAGATGTAACTCTGTGAGATGAATTAACAGAAAACAGAGCAGTTTCTCAGAAAGCTTCTTTCCAGTTTTGAACGGAAGACACTTCCTTTTTCACCATAACCCTCTATGGGCTTCCACATATCCCTTTGCCAATTCCACAAGAACAGCCTTAGCGAAAGGCTTCTTGAAGGGAAAGATGTAACTCAGTGAGATAAATTAACGGAACAAAGAGCAGTTTCTCAGAAAGCTTCTTTCCAGTTTAGAACGGAAGATATTTCCTTTTTCACCATAGCCCTCTATGGGCTTCCAAATATCCCTTTGCCAATTCCACAAGAACCGCCTTAGCGAAAGACTTGTTGAAGGGAAAGATGTAACCCTGTGAGATGAATTAACAGAACACAGAGCAGTTTCTCAGAAAGCTTCTTTCCAGTTTTGAACAGAAGATATTTCCTTTTTCACCATAGCCCTCTATGGGCTTCCAAATATCCCTTTGCCAATTCCACAAGAACAGCCTTAGCGAAAGACTTCTTGAAGGGAAAGATGTAACACTGTGAGATGAATTAACAGATCACGGAGCAGTTTCTCAGAAAGCTTCTTTCCAGTTTTGAACGGAAGATATTTCCTTTTTCACCATAGCCCTCTAAGGGCTTCCAAATATCCCTTTGCCAATTCCACAAGAACAGCCTTAGCGAAAGGCTTCTTGAAGGGAGAGATGTAACTCTGTGAGATGAATTAACAGAACGCAGAGCTGTTTCTCAGAAAGCTTCTTTCCAGTTTTGAACGGAAGATATTTCCTTTTTCACCATAGCCCTCTAAGGGCTACCAAATATCCCTTTGCCAATTCCACAAGAACAGCCTTAGCGAAAGGCTTCTTGAAGTGAAAGATGTAACTCTGTGAGATGAATTAACAGAACACAGAGCAGTTTCTCAGAAAGCTTCTTTCCAGTTTTGAACGGAAGATATTTCCTTTTTCACCATAGCCCCCTATGGGCTTCCAAATATCCTTTTGCCAATTCCACAAGAACAGCCTTAGCGAAAGGCATCTTGAAGGGAAAGATGTAACTCTGTGAGATGAATTAACAGAACACAGAGCAGTTTCTCAGAAAGCTTCTTTCCAGTTTTGAACGGAAGACATTTCCTTTTTCACCATAACCCTCTATGGGCTTCCACATATCACTTTGCCAATTCCACAAGAACAGCCTTAGCGAAAGGCTTCTTGAAGGGAAAGATATAACTCAGTGAGATAAATTAACGGAACAAATAGCAGTTTCTCAGAAAGCTTCTTTCCAGTTTAGACGGAAGATATTTCCTTTTTCACCATAGCCCTCTAAGGGCTTCCAAATATCCCTTTGCCAATTCCACAAGAACCGCTTTAGCGAAAGACTTCTTGAAGGGAAAGATGTAACTCTGTGAGATGAATTAACAGAACACAGAGCAGTTTCTCAGAAAGCTTCTTTCCAGTTTTGAACGGAAGATATTTCCTTTTTCACCATAGCCCTCTATGGGCTTCCAAATATCCCTTTGCCAATTCCACAAGAACAGCCTTAGCGAAAGTCTTCTTGAAGGGAAAGATGTAACTCTGTGAGATGAATTAACAGAACACGGAGCAGTTTCTCAGAAAGCTTCTTTCCAGTTTTGAACGGAAGATATTTCCTTTTCCACCATAGCCCTCTATGGGCTTCCAAATATCCCTTTGCCAATTCCACAAGAACAGCCTTAGCGAAAGGCTTCTTGAAGGGAAAGACGTAACTCTGTGAGATGAATTAACAGAACACAGAGCAGTTTCTCAGAAAGCTTCTTTCCAGTATTGAACGGAAGATATTTCCTTTTTCACCATAGCCCTCTATGGGCTTCCAAATATCCCTTTGCCAATTCCACAAGAACAGCCTTAGTGAAAGACTTCTTGAAGGGAAAGATGTAACTCTGTGAGATGAATTAACAGAACACAAAGCAGTTTCTCAGAAAGCTTCTTTCCAGTTTTGAACGGAAGATATTTCCTTTTTCACCATAGCCCTCTATGGGCTTCGAAATATCCCTTTGCCAATTCCACAAGAACAACCTTACCGAAAGGCTTCTTGACGGGAGAGATGTAACTCTGTGAGATGAATTAACAGAACGACAGCAGTTTCTCAGAAAGTTTCTTTCCAGTTTTGAACGGAAGATAATTACTTTTTCATCGTAGCCCTCTATGGGCTTCCAAATATCCCTTTGCCAATTCCACAAGAACAGCCTTAGCGAAAGGCTTCTTCACGGGAAAGATGTAACTCTGTGAGATGAATTAACAGAACACAGAGCAGTTTCTCAGAAAGCTTCTTTCCAGTTTTGAACTTAAGATATTTCCTTTTTCACCACAGCCCTCTATGGGCTTCTAAATATCCTTTTGCCAATTCCACAAGAACAGCCTTAGCGAAAGGCATCTTGAAGGGAAAGATGTAACTCTGTGAGATGAATTAACAGAACACAGAGCAGTTTCTCAGAAAGCTTCTTTCCAGTTTTGAACGGAAGACATTTCCTTTTTCACCATAACCCTCTATGGGCTTCCACACATCCCTTTGCCAATTCCACAAGAACAGCCTTAGCGAAAGGCTTCTTGAAGGGAAAGATGTAACTCAATGAGATAAATTAACGGAACAAAGAGCAGTTTCTCAGAAAGCTTCTTTCCAGTTTAGAACGGAAGATATTTCCTTTTTCACCATAGCCCTCTATGGGCTTCCAAATATCCCTTTGCCAATTCCACAAGAACCGCCTTAGCGAAAGATTTCTTGAAGGGAAAGATGTAACCCTGTGAGATGAATTAACAGAACACAGAGCAGTTTCTCAGAAAGCTTCTTTCCAGTTTTGAACGGAAGATATTTCCTTTTTCACCATAGCCCTCTATGGGCTTCCAAATATCCCTTTGCCAATTCCACAAGAACAGCCTTAGCGAAAGGCTTCTTGAAGGCAAAGATGTAACTCTGTGAGATGAATTAACAGAACATGGAGCAGTTTCTCAGAAAGCTTCTTTCCAGTTTTGAACGGAAGATATTTCCTTTTTCACCATAGCCCTCTAAGGGCTTCCAAATATCCCTTTGCCAATTCCACAAGAACAGCCTTAGCGAAAGGCTTCTTGAAGGGAAAGATGTAACTCTGTGAGATGAATCAACAGAACACAGAGCAGTTTCTCAGAAAGCTTCTTTCCAGTTTTGAACGGAAGATATTATCTTTTTCACCATAGCCGTCTGTGGGCTTCGAAATATCCCTTTGCCAATTCCACAAGAACAGCCTTAGCGAAAGGCTTATTGAAGGGAAAGATGGAACTCTGTTAGATGAATTAACAGAACACAAAGCAGTTTCTCAGAAAGCTTCTTTCCAGTTTTGAACGGAAGATATTTCCTTTTTCACCATAGCCCTCTATGGGCTTCGAAATATCCCTTTGCCAATTCCACAAGAACAACCTTATCGAAAGGCTTCTTGACGGGAAAGATGTAACTCTGTGAGATGAATTAACAGAACAGACAGCAGTTTCTCAGAAAGTTTCTTTCCAGTTTTGAACGGAAGGTATTTCCTTTTTCACCGTAGCCCTCTATGGGCTTCCAAATATTACTTTGCCAATTCCACAAGAACAGCCTTAGCGAAAGGCATCCTGAAGGGAAAGATGTAACTCTGTGAGATGAATTAACAGAACACAGAGCAGTTTCTCAGAAAGCTTCTTTCCACTTTTGAACGGAATTTATTTCCTTTTTCACCATAGCCCTCTATGGGCTTCGAAATATCCCTTTGCCAATTCCACAAGAACAGCCTTAGCGAAAGGCTTCTTGAAGGGAAAGATGTAACTCTGTGAGATGAATTAACAGAACACAGAGCAGTTTCTCAGAAAGTTTCCTTCCAGTTTTCAGCGGAAGATATTTCCTTTTTCACCATAGCCCTCTATGGGCTTCCAAATATCCCTTTGCCAATTCCACAAGAACAGCCTTAGCGAAAGGCTTCTTGAAGGGAAAGATGTAACTCTGTGAGATGAATTAACAGAACATAGAACAGTTTCTAAGAAAGCTTCTTTTCAGTTTTCAACGGAAGATATTTCCTTTTTCACCATAGCCCTCTATGGGCTTCCAAATATCCCTTTGCCAATGCCACAAGAACAGCCTTAGGGAAAGGCTTCTTGAAGGGAAACATGTAACTCTGTGAGATGAATTAACAGAAAATAGAACAGTTTCTCAGAAAGCTTCTTTCCAGTTTTGAACATAAGATATTTCCTTTTTCACTATAGCCCTCTATGGGCTTCCAAATATCCCTTTGCCAATTCTACAAGAACAGCCTTAGCGAAAGGCTTCTTGAAGGGAAGGATGTAACTCTGTGAGATGAATTAACAGAACATAGAGCATTTTCTCAGAAAGCTTCTTTCCAGTTTTGAACGGAAGATAATTCCTTTTTCACCATAGCCCTCTATGGGCTTCCAAATATCCCTTTGCCAATTCCACAAGAACAGCCTTAGCGAAAGGCTTCTTGAAGGGAAAGATGTAACTCTGTGAGATGAATTAACAGAACACAGAGCAGTTTCTCAGAAAGTTTCTTTCCAGTTTTCAGCGGAAGATATTTCCTTTTTCACCATAGCCCTCTATGGGCTTCCAAATATCCCTTTGCCAATTCCACAAGAACAGCCTTAGCGAAAGACTTCTTGAAGGGAAAGATGTAACTCTGTGAGATGAATTAACAGAACACAGAGCAGTTTCTCAGAAAGCTTCTTTCCAGTTTTGAACGGAAGATATTTCCTTTTTCACCATAGCCCTCTATGGGCTTCCAAATATTCTTTTGCCAATTCCACAAGAACAGCCTTAGCGAAAGGCATCTTGAAGGAAAAGATGTAACCCTGTGAGATGAATTAACAGAACACAGAGCAGTTTCTCAGAAAGCTTCTTTCCAGTTTTGAACGGAAGACACTTCCTTTTTCACCATAACCCTCTATGGGCTTCCACATATCCCTTCGCAAATTCCACAAGAACAGCCTTAGCGAAAGGCTTCTTGAAGGGAAAGATGTAACTCAGTGAGATAAATTAACGGAACAAAGAGCAGTTTCTCAGAAAGCTTCTTTCCAGTTTAGAACGGAAGATATTTCCTTTTTCACCATAGCCCTCTATGGGCTTCCAAATATCCCTTTGCCAATTCCACAAGAACCGCCTTAGCGAAAGACTTCTTGAAGGGAAAGATGTAACCCTGTGAGATGAATTAACAGAACACAGAGCAGTTTCTCAGAAAGCTTCTTTCCAGTTTGGAACGGAAGATATTTCCTTTTTCACCATAGCCCTCTGTGGGCTTCCAAATATCCCTTTGGCAATTCCACAAGAACAGCCTTAGCGAAAGGCTTCTTGAAGGGAAAGATGTAACTATGTGAGATGAATTAACAGAACACAGAGCAGTTTCTCAGAAAGCTTCTTTCCAGTTTGGAACGGAAGATATTTCCTTTTTCACCATAGCCCTCTGTGGGCTTCCAAATATCCCTTTGGTAATTCCACAAGAACAGCCTTAGCGAAAGGCTTCTTGAAGGGAAAGATGTAACTATGTGAGATGAATTAACAGAACACAGAGCAGTTTCTCAGAAAGCTTCTTTCCAGTTTTGAATGGAAGATATTTCCTTTTTCACCATAGCCCTCCATGGGCTTCCAAATATCCCTTTGCCAATTCCACAAGAACAGCCTTAGCGAAAGGCTTCTTGAAGGGAAAGATGTAACTATGTGAGATGAATTAACAGAACACAGAGCAGTTTCTCAGAAAGCTTCTTTCCAGTTTTGAACGGAAGATATTTCCTTTTTCACCATAGCCCTCTATGGGCTTCCAAATATCCTTTTGCCAATTCCACAAGAACAGCCTTAGCGAAAGGCATCTTGAAGGGAAAGATGTAACTCTGTGAGATGAATTAACAGAACACAGAGCAGTTTCTCAGAAAGCTTCTTTCCAGTTTTGAACGGAAGACATTTCCTTTTTCACCATAACCCTCTATGGGCTTCCACATATCCCTTTGCCAATTCCACAAGAACAGCCTTAGCGAAAGGCTTCTTGAAGGGAAAGATGTAACTCTGTGAGATGAATTAACAGAACATAGAACAGTTTCTAAGAAATCTTCTTTTCAGTTTTGAACGGAAGATATTTCCTTTTTCACCATAGCCCTCTATGGGCTTCCAAATATCCCTTTGCCAATTCCACAAGAACAGCCTTAGGGAAAGGCTTCTTGAAGGGAAACATGTAACTCTGTGAGATGAATTAACAGAAAATAGAACAGTTTCTCAGAAAGCTTCTTTCCAGTTTTGAACGGAAGATATTTCCTTTTTCACCGTAGCCCTCTATGGGCTTCCAAATATCCCTTTGCCAATTCCACAAGAACAGCCTTAGCGAAAGGCTTCTTGAGGGGAAAAATGTAACTCTGTGAGATGAATTAACAGAACATAGAACAGTTTCTAAGAAAGCTTCTTTTCAGTTTTCAACGGAAGATATTTCCTTTTTCACCATAGCCCTCTATGGGCTTCCAAATATCCCTTTGCCAATTCCACAAGAACAGCCTTAGGGAAAGGCTTCTTGAAGGGAAACATGTAACTCTGTGAGATGAATTAACAGAAAATAGAACAGTTTCTCAGAAAGCTTCTTTCCAGTTTTGAACGGAAGATATTTCCTTTTTCACCATAACCCTCTATGGGCTTCCAAATATCCCTTTGCCAATTCCACAAGAACAGCCTTAGCGAAAGGCTTCTTGAAGGGAAGGATGTAACTCTGTGAGATGAATTAACAGAACATAGAGCAGTTTCTCAGAAAGCTTCTTTCCAGTTTTGAACGGAAGATATTTCCTTTTTCACCATAGCCCTCTATGGGCTTCCAAATATCCCTTTGCCAATTCCACAAGAACAGCCTTCGCGAAAGGCTTCTTGAAGGGAAAGATGTAACTCTGTGAGATGAATTAACAGAAAACAGAGCAGTTTCTCAGAAAGCTTCTTTCCAGTTTTGAACGGAAGACACTTCCTTTTTCACCATAACCCTCTATGGGCTTCCACATATCCCTTTGCCAATTCCACAAGAACAGCCTTAGCGAAAGGCTTCTTGAAGGGAAAGATGTAACTCAGTGAGATAAATTAACGGAACAAAGAGCAGTTTCTCAGAAAGCTTCTTTCCAGTTTAGAACGGAAGATATTTCCTTTTTCACCATAGCCCTCTATGGGCTTCCAAATATCCCTTTGCCAATTCCACAAGAACCGCCTTAGCGAAAGACTTGTTGAAGGGAAAGATGTAACCCTGTGAGATGAATTAACAGAACACAGAGCAGTTTCTCAGAAAGCTTCTTTCCAGTTTTGAACAGAAGATATTTCCTTTTTCACCATAGCCCTCTATGGGCTTCCAAATATCCCTTTGCCAATTCCACAAGAACAGCCTTAGCGAAAGACTTCTTGAAGGGAAAGATGTAACACTGTGAGATGAATTAACAGAACACGGAGCAGTTTCTCAGAAAGCTTCTTTCCAGTTTTGAACGGAAGATATTTCCTTTTTCACCATAGCCCTCTAAGGGCTTCCAAATATCCCTTTGCCAATTCCACAAGAACAGCCTTAGCGAAAGGCTTCTTGAAGGGAGAGTTGTAACTCTGTGAGATGAATTAACAGAACGCAGAGCTGTTTCTCAGAAAGCTTCTTTCCAGTTTTGAACGGAAGATATTTCCTTTTTCACCATAGCCCTCTAAGGGCTACCAAATATCCCTTTGCCAATTCCACAAGAACAGCCTTAGCGAAAGACTTCTTGAAGTGAAAGATGTAACTCTGTGAGATGAATTAACAGAACACAGAGCAGTTTCTCAGAAAGCTTCTTTCCAGTTTTGAACGGAAGATATTTCCTTTTTCACCATAGCCCTCTATGGGCTTCCAAATATCCTTTTGCCAATTCCACAAGAACAGCCTTAGCGAAAGGCATCTTGAAGGGAAAGATGTAACTCTGTGAGATGAATTAACAGAACACAGAGCAGTTTCTCAGAAAGCTTCTTTCCAGTTTTGAACGGAAGACATTTCCTTTTTCACCATAACCCTCTATGGGCTTCCACATATCACTTTGCCAATTCCACAAGAACAGCCTTAGCGAAAGGCTTCTTGAAGGGAAAGATATAACTCAGTGAGATAAATTAACGGAACAAATAGCAGTTTCTCAGAAAGCTTCTTTCCAGTTTAGACGGAAGATATTTCCTTTTTCACCATAGCCCTCTAAGGGCTTCCAAATATCCCTTTGCCAATTCCACAAGAACCGCTTTAGCGAAAGACTTCTTGAAGGGAAAGATGTAACTCTGTGAGATGAATTAACAGAACACAGAGCAGTTTCTCAGAAAGCTTCTTTCCAGTTTTGAACGGAAGATATTTCCTTTTTCACCATAGCCCTCTATGGGCTTCCAAATATCCCTTTGCCAATTCCACAAGAACAGCCTTAGCGAAAGTCTTCTTGAAGGGAAAGATGTAACTCTGTGAGATGAATTAACAGAACACGGAGCAGTTTCTCAGAAAGCTTCTTTCCAGTTTTGAACGGAAGATATTTCCTTTTCCACCATAGCCCTCTATGGGCTTCCAAATATCCCTTTGCCAATTCCACAAGAACAGCCTTAGCGAAAGGCTTCTTGAAGGGAAAGACGTAACTCTGTGAGATGAATTAACAGAACACAGAGCAGTTTCTCAGAAAGCTTCTTTCCAGTATTGAACGGAAGATATTTCCTTTTTCACCATAGCCCTCTATGGGCTTCCAAATATCCCTTTGCCAATTCCACAAGAACAGCCTTAGTGAAAGACTTCTTGAAGGGAAAGATGTAACTCTGTGAGATGAATTAACAGAACACAAAGCAGTTTCTCAGAAAGCTTCTTTCCAGTTTTGAACGGAAGATATTTCCTTTTTCACCATAGCCCTCTATGGGCTTCGAAATATCCCTTTGCCAATTCCACAAGAACAACCTTACCGAAAGGCTTCTTGACGGGAGAGATGTAACTCTGTGAGATGAATTAACAGAACAGACAGCAGTTTCTCAGAAAGTTTCTTTCCAGTTTTGAACGGAAGATAATTACTTTTTCATCGTAGCCCACTATGGGCTTCCAAATATCCCTTTGCCAATTCCACAAGAACAGCCTTAGCGAAAGGCTTCTTCACGGGAAAGATGTAACTCTGTGAGATGAATTAACAGAACACAGAGCAGTTTCTCAGAAAGCTTCTTTCCAGTTTTGAACTTAAGATATTTCCTTTTTCACCACAGCCCTCTATGGGCTTCCAAATATCCTTTTGCCAATTCCACAAGAACAGCCTTAGCGAAAGGCATCTTGAAGGGAAAGATGTAACTCTGTGAGATGAATTAACAGAACACAGAGCAGTTTCTCAGAAAGCTTCTTTCCAGTTTTGAACGGAAGACATTTCCTTTTTCACCATAACCCTCTATGGGCTTCCACACATCCCTTTGCCAATTCCACAAGAACAGCCTTAGCGAAAGGCTTCTTGAAGGGAAAGATGTAACTCAGTGAGATAAATTAACGGAACAAAGAGCAGTTTCTCAGAAAGCTTCTTTCCAGTTTAGAACGGAAGATATTTCCTTTTTCACCATAGCCCTCTATGGGCTTCCAAATATCCCTTTGCCAATTCCACAAGAACCGCCTTAGCGAAAGATTTCTTGAAGGGAAAGATGTAACCCTGTGAGATGAATTAACAGAACACAGAGCAGTTTCTCAGAAAGCTTCTTTCCAGTTTTGAACGGAAGATATTTCCTTTTTCACCATAGCCCTCTATGGGCTTCCAAATATCCCTTTGCCAATTCCACAAGAACAGCCTTAGCGAAAGGCTTCTTGAAGGCAAAGATGTAACTCTGTGAGATGAATTAACAGAACATGGAGCAGTTTCTCAGAAAGCTTCTTTCCAGTTTTGAACGGAAGATATTTCCTTTTTCACCATAGCCCTCTAAGGGCTTCCAAATATCCCTTTGCCAATTCCACAAGAACAGCCTTAGCGAAAGGCTTCTTGAAGGGAAAGATGTAACTCTGTGAGATGAATCAACAGAACACAGAGCAGTTTCTCAGAAAGCTTCTTTCCAGTTTTGAACGGAAGATATTATCTTTTTCACCATAGTCGTCTGTGGGCTTCGAAATATCCCTTTGCCAATTCCACAAGAACAGCCTTAGCGAAAGGCTTCTTGAAGGGAAAGATGTAACTCTGTGAGATGAATTAACAGAACATAGAACAGTTTCTAAGAAAGCTTCTTTTCAGTTTTCAACGGAAGATATTTCCTTTTTCACCATAGCCCTCTATGGGCTTCCAAATATCCCTTTGCCAATGCCACAAGAACAGCCTTAGGGAAAGGCTTCTTGAAGGGAAACATGTAACTCTGTGAGATGAATTAACAGAAAATAGAACAGTTTCTCAGAAAGCTTCTTTCCAGTTTTGAACATAAGATATTTCCTTTTTCACTATAGCCCTCTATGGGCTTCCAAATATCCCTTTGCCAATTCTACAAGAACAGCCTTAGCGAAAGGCTTCTTGAAGGGAAGGATGTAACTCTGTGAGATGAATTAACAGAACATAGAGCATTTTCTCAGAAAGCTTCTTTCCAGTTTTGAACGGAAGATAATTCCTTTTTCACCATAGCCCTCTATGGGATTCCAAATATCCCTTTGCCAATTCCACAAGAACAGCCTTAGCGAAAGGCTTCTTGAAGGGAAAGATGTAACTCTGTGAGATGAATTAACAGAACACAGAGCAGTTTCTCAGAAAGTTTCTTTCCAGTTTTCAGCGGAAGATATTTCCTTTTTCACCATAGCCCTCTATGGGCTTCCAAATATCCCTTTGCCAATTCCACAAGAACAGCCTTAGCGAAAGACTTCTTGAAGGGAAAGATGTAACTCTGTGAGATGAATTAACAGAACACAGAGCAGTTTCTCAGAAAGCTTCTTTCCAGTTTTGAACGGAAGATATTTCCTTTTTCACCATAGCCCTCTATGGGCTTCCAAATATTCTTTTGCCAATTCCACAAGAACAGCCTTAGCGAAAGGCATCTTGAAGGAAAAGATGTAACCCTGTGAGATGAATTAACAGAACACAGAGCAGTTTCTCAGAAAGCTTCTTTCCAGTTTTGAACGGAAGACACTTCCTTTTTCACCATAACCCTCTATGGGCTTCCACATATCCCTTCGCCAATTCCACAAGAACAGACTTAGCGAAAGGCTTCTTGAAGGGAAAGATGTAACTCAGTGAGATAAATTAACGGAACAAAGAGCAGTTTCTCAGAAAGCTTCTTTCCAGTTTAGAACGGAAGATATTTCCTTTTTCACCATAGCCCTCTATGGGCTTCCAAATATCCCTTTGCCAATTCCACAAGAACCGCCTTAGCGAAAGACTTCTTGAAGGGAAAGATGTAACCCTGTGAGATGAATTAACAGAACACAGAGCAGTTTCTCAGAAAGCTTCTTTCCAGTTTGGAACGGAAGATATTTCCTTTTTCACCATAGCCCTCTGTGGGCTTCCAAATATCCCTTTGGCAATTCCACAAGAACAGCCTTAGCGAAAGGCTTCTTGAAGGGAAAGATGTAACTATGTGAGATGAATTAACAGAACACAGAGCAGTTTCTCAGAAAGCTTCTTTCCAGTTTGGAACGGAAGATATTTCCTTTTTCACCATAGCCCTCTGTGGGCTTCCAAATATCCCATTGGTAATTCCACAAGAACAGCCTTAGCGAAAGGCTTCTTGAAGGGAAAGATGTAACTATGTGAGATGAATTAACAGAACACAGAGCAGTTTCTCAGAAAGCTTCTTTCCAGTTTTGAATGGAAGATATTTCCTTTTTCACCATAGCCCTCCATGGGCTTCCAAATATCCCTTTGCCAATTCCACAAGAACAGCCTTAGCGAAAGGCTTCTTGAAGGGAAAGATGTAACTATGTGAGATGAATTAACAGAACACAGAGCAGTTTCTCAGAAAGCTTCTTTCCAGTTTTGAACGGAAGATATTTCCTTTTTCACCATAGCCCTCTATGGGCTTCCAAATATCCTTTTGCCAATTCCACAAGAACAGCCTTAGCGAAAGGCATCTTGAAGGGAAAGATGTAACTCTGTGAGATGAATTAACAGAACACAGAGCAGTTTCTCAGAAAGCTTCTTTCCAGTTTTGAACGGAAGACATTTCCTTTTTCACCATAACCCTCTATGGGCTTCCACATATCCCTTTGCCAATTCCACAAGAACAGCCTTAGCGAAAGGCTTCTTGAAGGGAAAGATGTAACTCTGTGAGATGACTTAACAGAACATGGAGCAGTTTCTCAGAAAGCTTCTTTCCAGTTTTGAACGGAAGATATTTCCTTTTTCACCATAGCCCTCTATGGGCTTCCAAGTATCCCTTTGCCAATTCCCCAAGAACAGCCTTAGCGAAAGGCTTCTTGAAGGGAAAGATGTATCTCTGTGAGATGAATCAACAGAACACAGAGCAGTTTCTCAGAAAGCTTCTTTCCAGTTTTTAACGGAAGATATTTCCTTTTTCACCGTAGCCCTCTGTGGGCTTCCAAATATCCCTTTGCCAATTCCACAAGAACAGCCTTAGCGAAAGGCTTCTTGAAGGGAAAGATGTAACTCTGTGAGATGAATTAACAGAACACGGAGCAGTTTCTCAGAAAGCTTCTTTCCAGTTTTGAACGGAAGATATTTCCTTTTTCACCATAGCCCTCTATGGGCTTCCAAATATCCTTTTGCCAATTCCACAAGAACAGCCTTAGCGAAAGGCATCTTGAAGGGAAAGATGTAACTCTGTGAGATGAATTAACAGAACACAGAGCAGTTTCTCAGAAAGCTTCTTTCCAGTTTTGAACGGAAGATATTTCCTTTTTCACCATAGCCCTCTATGGGCTTCCAAATATCCCTTTGCCAATTCCACAAGAACAGCCTTAGCGAAAGGCTTCTTGAAGGGAAAGATGTAACTCTGTGAGATGAATTAACAGAACACAGAGCAGTTTCTCAGAAAGCTTCTTTCCAGTTTTGAACGGAAGATATTTCCTTTTTCACCATAGCCCTCTATGGGCTTCCAAATATCCTTTTGCCAATTCCACAAGAACAGCCTTAGCGAAAGGCATCTTGAAGGGAAAGATGTAACTCTGTGAGACAAATTAACAGAACACAGAGCAGTTTCTCAGAAAGCTTCTTTCCAGTTTTGAACGGAAGACACTTCCTTTTTCACCATAACCCTCTATTGGCTTCCACATATCCCTTCGCCAATTCCACAAGAACAGCCTTAGCGAAAGGCTTCTTGAAGGGAAAGATGTAACTCAGTGAGATAAATTAACGGAACAAAGAGCAGTTTCTCAGAAAGCTTCTTTCCAGTTTAGAACGGAAGATATTTCCTTTTTCACCATAGCCCTCTATGGGCTTCCAAATATCCCTTTGCCAATTCCACAAGAACCACCTTAGCGAAAGACTTCTTGAAGGGAAAGATGTAACCCTGTGAGATGAATTAACAGAACACAGAGCAGTTTCTCAGAAAGCTTCTTTCCAGTTTGGAACGGAAGATATTTCCTTTTTCACCATAGCCCTCTGTGGGCTTCCAAATATCCCTTTGGCAATTCCACAAGACAGCCTTAGCGAAAGGCTTCTTGAAGGGGAATATGTAACTATGTGAGATGAATTAACAGAACACAGAGCAGTTTCTCAGAAAGCTTCTTTCCAGTTTTGAGCGGAAGATATTTCCTTTTTCACCATAGCCTTCTATGGGCTTCCAAATATCCCTTTGCCAATTCCAGAAGAACAGCCTTAGCGAAAGGCTTCTTGAAGGGAAAGATGTAACTCTGTGAGATGAATTAACAGAACATAGAACAGTTTCTAAGAAAGCTTCTTTTCAGTTTTCAACGGAAGATATTTCCTTTTTCACCATAGAACTCTATGGGCTTCCAAATATCCCTTTGCCAATGCCACAAGAACAGCCTTAGGGAAAGGCTTCTTGAAGGGAAACATGTAACTCTGTGAGATGAATTAACAGAAAATAGAAAATTTTCTCAGAAAGCTTCTTTCCAGTTTTGAATATAAGATATTTCCTTTTTCACTATAGCCCTCTATGGGCTTCCAAATATCCCTTTGCCAATTCCATAAGAACAGCCTTAGCGAAAGGCTTCTTGAAGGGAAAGATGTAACTCTGTGATATGAATCAACAGAACACAGAGCAGATTCTCAGAAAGCTTCTTTCCAGTTTGGAACGGAAGATATTTCCTTTTTCACCATACCCCTCTGTGGGCTTCCAAATATCCCTTTGCCAATTCCACAAGAACAGCCTTAGCGAAAGGCTTCTTGAAGGGAAAGATGTAACTATGTGAGATGAATAAACAGAACACCGAGCAGTTTCTCAGAAAGCTTCTTTCCAGTTTTGAACGGAAGATATTTCCTTTTTCACCATAGCCCTCTATGGGCTTCCAAATATCCCTTTGCCAATTACACAAAAACAGCCTTAGCGAAAGGCTTCTTGAAGGGAAAGATGTAACTCTGTGAGATGAATTAACAAAACACAGAGCAGTTTCTCAGAAAGCTTCTTTCCAGTTTTGAACGGAAGATATTTCCTTTTTCAACATAGCCCTCTATGGGCTTCCAAATATCCCTTTGCCAATTCCACAAGAACAGCCCTAGCGAAAGGTTTATTGAAGGGAAAGATGTAACTCTTTGAGATGAATTAACAGAACACAGAGCAGTTTCTCAGAAAGCTTCTTTCCAGTTTTGAGCGGAAGATATTTTCTTTTTCACCATAGCCCTCTATGGGCTTCCAAATATCCCTTTGCCAATTCCACAAGAACCGCCTTAGCGAAAGAATTCTTGAAGGGAAAGATGTAACTCTGTGAGATGAATTAACAGAACACAGAGCAGTTTCTCAGAAAGCTTCTTTCCAGTTTTGAACGGAAGATATTTCCTTTTTCACCATAGCCCTCTATGGGCTTCCAAATATCCCTTTGCCGGTTCCACAAGAACAGCATTAGCGAAAGGTTTCTTGAAGGGAAAAATGTAACTCTGTGAGATGAATTAACAGAACATAGAACAGTTTCTAAGAAAGCTTCTTTTCAGTTTTCAACGGAAGATATTTCCTTTTTCACCATAGCCCTCTATGGGCTTCCAAATATCCCTTTGCCAATGCCACAAGAACAGCCTTAGGGAAAGGCTTCTTGAAGGGAAACATGTAACTCTGTGAGATGAATTAACAGAAAATAGAACAGTTTCTCAGAAAGCTTCTTTCCAGTTTTGAACATAAGATATTTCCTTTTTCACTATAGCCCTCTATGGGCTTCCAAATATCCCTTTGCCAATTCTACAAGAACAGCCTTAGCGAAAGGCTTCTTGAAGGGAAGGATGTAACTCTGTGAGATGAATTAACAGAACATAGAGCATTTTCTCAGAAAGCTTCTTTCCAGTTTTGAACGGAAGATAATTCCTTTTTCACCATAGCCCTCTATGGGCTTCCAAATATCCCTTTGCCAATTCCACAAGAACAGCCTTAGCGAAAGGCTTCTTGAAGGGAAAGATGTAACTCTGTGAGATGAATTAACAGAACACAGAGCAGTTTCTCAGAAAGTTTCTTTCCAGTTTTCAGCGGAAGATATTTCCTTTTTCACCATAGCCCTCTATGGGCTTCCAAATATCCCTTTGCCAATTCCACAAGAACAGCCTTAGCGAAAGACTTCTTGAAGGGAAAGATGTAACTCTGTGAGATGAATTAACAGAACACAGAGCAGTTTCTCAGAAAGCTTCTTTCCAGTTTTGAACGGAAGATATTTCCTTTTTCACCATAGCCCTCTATGGGTTTCCAAATATTCTTTTGCCAATTCCACAAGAACAGCCTTAGCGAAAGGCATCTTGAAGGAAAAGATGTAACCCTGTGAGATGAATTAACAGAACACAGAGCAGTTTCTCAGAAAGCTTCTTTCCAGTTTTGAACGGAAGACACTTCCTTTTTCACCATAACCCTCTATGGGCTTCCACATATCCCTTCGCCAATTCCACAAGAACAGCCTTAGCGAAAGGCTTCTTGAAGGGAAAGATGTAACTCAGTGAGATAAATTAACGGAACAAAGAGCAGTTTCTCAGAAAGCTTCTTTCCAGTTTAGAACGGAAGATATTTCCTTTTTCACCATAGCCCTCTATGGGCTTCCAAATATCCCTTTGCCAATTCCACAAGAACCGCCTTAGCGAAAGACTTCTTGAAGGGAAAGATGTAACCCTGTGAGATGAATTAACAGAACACAGAGCAGTTTCTCAGAAAGCTTCTTTCCAGTTTGGAACGGAAGATATTTCCTTTTTCACCATAGCCCTCTGTGGGCTTCCAAATATCCCTTTGGCAATTCCACAAGAACAGCCTTAGCGAAAGGCTTCTTGAAGGGAAAGATGTAACTATGTGAGATGAATTAACAGAACACAGAGCAGTTTCTCAGAAAGCTTCTTTCCAGTTTGGAACGGAAGATATTTCCTTTTTCACCATAGCCCTCTGTGGGCTTCCAAATATCCCTTTGGTAATTCCACAAGAACAGCCTTAGCGAAAGGCTTCTTGAAGGGAAAGATGTAACTATGTGAGATGAATTAACAGAACACAGAGCAGTTTCTCAGAAAGCTTCTTTCCAGTTTTGAATGGAAGATATTTCCTTTTTCACCATAGCCCTCCATGGGCTTCCAAATATCCCTTTGCCAATTCCACAAGAACAGCCTTAGCGAAAGGCATCTTGAAGGGAAAGATGTAACTCTGTGAGATGAATTAACAGAACACAGAGCAGTTTCTCAGAAAGCTTCTTTCCAGTTTTGAACGGAAGACATTTCCTTTTTCACCATAACCCTCTATGGGCTTCCACATATCCCTTTGCCAATTCCACAAGAACAGCCTTAGCGAAAGGCTTCTTGAAGGGAAAGATGTAACTCTGTGAGATGACTTAACAGAACACGGAGCAGTTTCTCAGAAAGCTTCTTTCCAGTTTTGAACGGAAGATATTTCCTTTTTCACCATAGCCCTCTATGGGCTTCCAAGTATCCCTTTGCCAATTCCCCAAGAACAGCCTTAGCGAAAGGCTTCTTGAAGGGAAAGATGTATCTCTGTGAGATGAATCAACAGAACACAGAGCAGTTTCTCAGAAAGCTTCTTTCCAGTTTTTAACGGAAGATATTTCCTTTTTCACCGTAGCCCTCTGTGGGCTTCCAAATATCCCTTTGCCAATTCCACAAGAACAGCCTTAGCGAAAGGCTTCTTGAAGGGAAAGATGTAACTCTGTGAGATGAATTAACAGAACACGGAGCAGTTTCTCAGAAAGCTTCTTTCCAGTTTTGAACGGAAGATATTTCCTTTTTCACCATAGCCCTCTATGGGCTTCCAAATATCCTTTTGCCAATTCCACAAGAACAGCCTTAGCGAAAGGCATCTTGAAGGGAAAGATGTAACTCTGTGAGATGAATTAACAGAACACAGAGCAGTTTCTCAGAAAGCTTCTTTCCAGTTTTGAACGGAAGATATTTCCTTTTTCACCATAGCCCTCTATGGGCTTCCAAATATCCCTTTGCCAATTCCACAAGAACAGCCCTAGCGAAAGGTTTATTGAAGGGAAAGATGTAACTCTTTGAGATGAATTAACAGAACACAGAGCAGTTTCTCAGAAAGCTTCTTTCCAGTTTTGAGCGGAAGATATTTCCTTTTTCACCATAGCCCTCTATGGGCTTCCAAATATCCCTTTGCCAATTCCAGAAGAACAGCCTTAGCGAAAGGCTTCTTGAAGGGAAAGATGTAACTCTGTGAGATGAATTAACAGAACATAGAACAGTTTCTAAGAAAGCTTCTTTTCAGTTTTCAACGGAAGATATTTCCTTTTTCACCATAGCCCTCTATGGGCTTCCAAATATCCCTTTGCCAATGCCACAAGAACAGCCTTAGGGAAAGGCTTCTTGAAGGGAAACATGTAACTCTGTGAGATGAATTAACAGAAAATAGAACAGTTTCTCAGAAAGCTTCTTTCCAGTTTTGAACATAAGATATTTCCTTTTTCACTATAGCCCTCTATGGGCTTCCAAATATCCCTTTGCCAATTCTACAAGAACAGCCTTAGCGAAAGGCTTCTTGAAGGGAAGGATGTAACTCAGTGAGATAAATTAACGGAACAAAGAGCAGTTTCTCAGAAAGCTTCTTTCCAGTTTAGAACGGAAGATATTTCCTTTTTCACCATAGCCCTCTATGGGCTTCCAAATATCCCTTTGCCAATTCCACAAGAACCGCCTTAGCGAAAGACTTCTTGAAGGGAAAGATGTAACCCTGTGAGATGAATTAACAGAACACAGAGCAGTTTCTCAGAAAGCTTCTTTCCAGTTTGGAACGGAAGATATTTCCTTTTTCACCATAGCCCTCTGTGGGCTTCCAAATATCCCTTTGGCAATTCCACAAGACAGCCTTAGCGAAAGGCTTCTTGAAGGGGAATATGTAACTATGTGAGATGAATTAACAGAACACAGAGCAGTTTCTCAGAAAGCTTCTTTCCAGTTTTGAGCGGAAGATATTTCCTTTTTCACCATAGCCTTCTATGGGCTTCCAAATATCCCTTTGCCAATTCCAGAAGAACAGCCTTAGCGAAAGGCTTCTTGAAGGGAAAGATGTAACTCTGTGAGATGAATTAACAGAACATAGAACAGTTTCTAAGAAAGCTTCTTTTCAGTTTTCAACGGAAGATATTTCCTTTTTCACCATAGAACTCTATGGGCTTCCAAATATCCCTTTGCCAATGCCACAAGAACAGCCTTAGGGAAAGGCTTCTTGAAGGGAAACATGTAACTCTGTGAGATGAATTAACAGAAAATAGAAAATTTTCTCAGAAAGCTTCTTTCCAGTTTTGAATATAAGATATTTCCTTTTTCACTATAGCCCTCTATGGGCTTCCAAATATCCCTTTGCCAATTCCATAAGAACAGCCTTAGCGAAAGGCTTCTTGAAGGGAAAGATGTAACTCTGTGATATGAATCAACAGAACACAGAGCAGATTCTCAGAAAGCTTCTTTCCAGTTTGGAACGGAAGATATTTCCTTTTTCACCATACCCCTCTGTGGGCTTCCAAATATCCCTTTGCCAATTCCACAAGAACAGCCTTAGCGAAAGGCTTCTTGAAGGGAAAGATGTAACTATGTGAGATGAATAAACAGAACACCGAGCAGTTTCTCAGAAAGCTTCTTTCCAGTTTTGAACGGAAGATATTTCCTTTTTCACCATAGCCCTCTATGGGCTTCCAAATATCCCTTTGCCAATTACACAAAAACAGCCTTAGCGAAAGGCTTCTTGAAGGGAAAGATGTAACTCTGTGAGATGAATTAACAAAACACAGAGCAGTTTCTCAGAAAGCTTCTTTCCAGTTTTGAACGGAAGATATTTCCTTTTTCAACATAGCCCTCTATGGGCTTCCAAATATCCCTTTGCCAATTCCACAAGAACAGCCCTAGCGAAAGGTTTATTGAAGGGAAAGATGTAACTCTTTGAGATGAATTAACAGAACACAGAGCAGTTTCTCAGAAAGCTTCTTTCCAGTTTTGAGCGGAAGATATTTTCTTTTTCACCATAGCCCTCTATGGGCTTCCAAATATCCCTTTGCCAATTCCACAAGAACCGCCTTAGCGAAAGACTTCTTGAAGGGAAAGATGTAACTCTGTGAGATGAATTAACAGAACACAGAGCAGTTTCTCAGAAAGCTTCTTTCCAGTTTTGAACGGAAGATATTTCCTTTTTCACCATAGCCCTCTATGGGCTTCCAAATATCCCTTTGCCGGTTCCACAAGAACAGCATTAGCGAAAGGTTTCTTGAAGGGAAAAATGTAACTCTGTGAGATGAATTAACAGAACATAGAACAGTTTCTAAGAAAGCTTCTTTTCAGTTTTCAACGGAAGATATTTCCTTTTTCACCATAGCCCTCTATGGGCTTCCAAATATCCCTTTGCCAATGCCACAAGAACAGCCTTAGGGAAAGGCTTCTTGAAGGGAAACATGTAACTCTGTGAGATGAATTAACAGAAAATAGAACAGTTTCTCAGAAAGCTTCTTTCCAGTTTTGAACATAAGATATTTCCTTTTTCACTATAGCCCTCTATGGGCTTCCAAATATCCCTTTGCCAATTCTACAAGAACAGCCTTAGCGAAAGGCTTCTTGAAGGGAAGGATGTAACTCTGTGAGATGAATTAACAGAACATAGAGCATTTTCTCAGAAAGCTTCTTTCCAGTTTTGAACGGAAGATAATTCCTTTTTCACCATAGCCCTCTATGGGCTTCCAAATATCCCTTTGCCAATTCCACAAGAACAGCCTTAGCGAAAGGCTTCTTGAAGGGAAAGATGTAACTCTGTGAGATGAATTAACAGAACACAGAGCAGTTTCTCAGAAAGTTTCTTTCCAGTTTTCAGCGGAAGATATTTCCTTTTTCACCATAGCCCTCTATGGGCTTCCAAATATCCCTTTGCCAATTCCACAAGAACAGCCTTAGCGAAAGACTTCTTGAAGGGAAAGATGTAACTCTGTGAGATGAATTAACAGAACACAGAGCAGTTTCTCAGAAAGCTTCTTTCCAGTTTTGAACGGAAGATATTTCCTTTTTCACCATAGCCCTCTATGGGCTTCCAAATATTCTTTTGCCAATTCCACAAGAACAGCCTTAGCGAAAGGCATCTTGAAGGAAAAGATGTAACCCTGTGAGATGAATTAACAGAACACAGAGCAGTTTCTCAGAAAGCTTCTTTCCAGTTTTGAACGGAAGACACTTCCTTTTTCACCATAACCCTCTATGGGCTTCCACATATCCCTTCGCCAATTCCACAAGAACAGCCTTAGCGAAAGGCTTCTTGAAGGGAAAGATGTAACTCAGTGAGATAAATTAACGGAACAAAGAGCAGTTTCTCAGAAAGCTTCTTTCCAGTTTAGAACGGAAGATATTTCCTTTTTCACCATAGCCCTCTATGGGCTTCCAAATATCCCTTTGCCAATTCCACAAGAACCGCCTTAGCGAAAGACTTCTTGAAGGGAAAGATGTAACCCTGTGAGATGAATTAACAGAACACAGAGCAGTTTCTCAGAAAGCTTCTTTCCAGTTTGGAACGGAAGATATTTCCTTTTTCACCATAGCCCTCTGTGGGCTTCCAAATATCCCTTTGGCAATTCCACAAGAACAGCCTTAGCGAAAGGCTTCTTGAAGGGAAAGATGTAACTATGTGAGATGAATTAACAGAACACAGAGCAGTTTCTCAGAAAGCTTCTTTCCAGTTTGGAACGGAAGATATTTCCTTTTTCACCATAGCCCTCTGTGGGCTTCCAAATATCCCTTTGGTAATTCCACAAGAACAGCCTTAGCGAAAGGCTTCTTGAAGGGAAAGATGTAACTATGTGAGATGAATTAACAGAACACAGAGCAGTTTCTCAGAAAGCTTCTTTCCAGTTTTGAATGGAAGATATTTCCTTTTTCACCATAGCCCTCCATGGGCTTCCAAATATCCCTTTGCCAATTCCACAAGAACAGCCTTAGCGAAAGGCATCTTGAAGGGAAAGATGTAACTCTGTGAGATGAATTAACAGAACACAGAGCAGTTTCTCAGAAAGCTTCTTTCCAGTTTTGAACGGAAGACATTTCCTTTTTCACCATAACCCTCTATGGGCTTCCACATATCCCTTTGCCAATTCCACAAGAACAGCCTTAGCGAAAGGCTTCTTGAAGGGAAAGATGTAACTCTGTGAGATGACTTAACAGAACACGGAGCAGTTTCTCAGAAAGCTTCTTTCCAGTTTTGAACGGAAGATATTTCCTTTTTCACCATAGCCCTCTATGGGCTTCCAAGTATCCCTTTGCCAATTCCCCAAGAACAGCCTTAGCGAAAGGCTTCTTGAAGGGAAAGATGTATCTCTGTGAGATGAATCAACAGAACACAGAGCAGTTTCTCAGAAAGCTTCTTTCCAGTTTTTAACGGAAGATATTTCCTTTTTCACCGTAGCCCTCTGTGGGCTTCCAAATATCCCTTTGCCAATTCCACAAGAACAGCCTTAGCGAAAGGCTTCTTGAAGGGAAAGATGTAACTCTGTGAGATGAATTAACAGAACACGGAGCAGTTTCTCAGAAAGCTTCTTTCCAGTTTTGAACGGAAGATATTTCCTTTTTCACCATAGCCCTCTATGGGCTTCCAAATATCCTTTTGCCAATTCCACAAGAACAGCCTTAGCGAAAGGCATCTTGAAGGGAAAGATGTAACTCTGTGAGATGAATTAACAGAACACAGAGCAGTTTCTCAGAAAGCTTCTTTCCAGTTTTGAACGGAAGATATTTCCTTTTTCACCATAGCCCTCTATGGGCTTCCAAATATCCCTTTGCCAATTCCACAAGAACAGCCCTAGCGAAAGGTTTATTGAAGGGAAAGATGTAACTCTTTGAGATGAATTAACAGAACACAGAGCAGTTTCTCAGAAAGCTTCTTTCCAGTTTTGAGCGGAAGATATTTCCTTTTTCACCATAGCCCTCTATGGGCTTCCAAATATCCCTTTGCCAATTCCAGAAGAACAGCCTTAGCGAAAGGCTTCTTGAAGGGAAAGATGTAACTCTGTGAGATGAATTAACAGAACATAGAACAGTTTCTAAGAAAGCTTCTTTTCAGTTTTCAACGGAAGATATTTCCTTTTTCACCATAGACCTCTATGGGCTTCCAAATATCCCTTTGCCAATGCCACAAGAACAGCCTTAGGGAAAGGCTTCTTGAAGGGAAACATGTAACTCTGTGAGATGAATTAACAGAAAATAGAACAGTTTCTCAGAAAGCTTCTTTCCAGTTTTGAACATAAGATATTTCCTTTTTCACTATAGCCCTCTATGGGCTTCCAAATATCCCTTTGCCAATTCTACAAGAACAGCCTTAGCGAAAGGCTTCTTGAAGGGAAGGATGTAACTCTGTGAGATGAATTAACAGAACATAGAGCAGTTTCTCAGAAAGCTTCTTTCCAGTTTTGAACGGAAGATATTTCCTTTTTCACCATAGCCCTCTATGGGCTTCCAAATATCCCTTTGCCAATTCCACAAGAACAGCCTTAGCGAAAGGCTTCTTGAAGGGAAAGATGTAACTCTGTGAGATGAATTAACAGAACACAGAGCAGTTTCTCAGAAAGCTTCTTTCCAGTTTTGAACGGAAGATATTTCCTTTTTCACCATAGCCCTCTATGGGCTTCCAAATATCCTTTTGCCAATTCCACAAGAACAGCCTTAGCGAAAGGCATCTTGAAGGGAAAGATGTAACTCTGTGAGACAAATTAACAGAACACAGAGCAGTTTCTCAGAAAGCTTCTTTCCAGTTTTGAACGGAAGACACTTCCTTTTTCACCATAACCCTCTATTGGCTTCCACATATCCCTTCGCCAATTCCACAAGAACAGCCTTAGCGAAAGGCTTCTTGAAGGGAAAGATGTAACTCAGTGAGATAAATTAACGGAACAAAGAGCAGTTTCTCAGAAAGCTTCTTTCCAGTTTAGAACGGAAGATATTTCCTTTTTCACCATAGCCCTCTATGGGCTTCCAAATATCCCTTTGCCAATTCCACAAGAACCGCCTTAGCGAAAGACTTCTTGAAGGGAAAGATGTAACCCTGTGAGATGAATTAACAGAACACAGAGCAGTTTCTCAGAAAGCTTCTTTCCAGTTTGGAACGGAAGATATTTCCTTTTTCACCATAGCCCTCTGTGGGCTTCCAAATATCCCTTTGGCAATTCCACAAGACAGCCTTAGCGAAAGGCTTCTTGAAGGGGAATATGTAACTATGTGAGATGAATTAACAGAACACAGAGCAGTTTCTCAGAAAGCTTCTTTCCAGTTTTGAGCGGAAGATATTTCCTTTTTCACCATAGCCTTCTATGGGCTTCCAAATATCCCTTTGCCAATTCCAGAAGAACAGCCTTAGCGAAAGGCTTCTTGAAGGGAAAGATGTAACTCTGTGAGATGAATTAACAGAACATAGAACAGTTTCTAAGAAAGCTTCTTTTCAGTTTTCAACGGAAGATATTTCCTTTTTCACCATAGAACTCTATGGGCTTCCAAATATCCCTTTGCCAATGCCACAAGAACAGCCTTAGGGAAAGGCTTCTTGAAGGGAAACATGTAACTCTGTGAGATGAATTAACAGAAAATAGAAAATTTTCTCAGAAAGCTTCTTTCCAGTTTTGAATATAAGATATTTCCTTTTTCACTATAGCCCTCTATGGGCTTCCAAATATCCCTTTGCCAATTCCATAAGAACAGCCTTAGCGAAAGGCTTCTTGAAGGGAAAGATGTAACTCTGTGATATGAATCAACAGAACACAGAGCAGATTCTCAGAAAGCTTCTTTCCAGTTTGGAACGGAAGATATTTCCTTTTTCACCATACCCCTCTGTGGGCTTCCAAATATCCCTTTGCCAATTCCACAAGAACAGCCTTAGCGAAAGGCTTCTTGAAGGGAAAGATGTAACTATGTGAGATGAATAAACAGAACACCGAGCAGTTTCTCAGAAAGCTTCTTTCCAGTTTTGAACGGAAGATATTTCCTTTTTCACCATAGCCCTCTATGGGCTTCCAAATATCCCTTTGCCAATTACACAAAAACAGCCTTAGCGAAAGGCTTCTTGAAGGGAAAGATGTAACTCTGTGAGATGAATTAACAAAACACAGAGCAGTTTCTCAGAAAGCTTCTTTCCAGTTTTGAACGGAAGATATTTCCTTTTTCAACATAGCCCTCTATGGGCTTCCAAATATCCCTTTGCCAATTCCACAAGAACAGCCCTAGCGAAAGGTTTATTGAAGGGAAAGATGTAACTCTTTGAGATGAATTAACAGAACACAGAGCAGTTTCTCAGAAAGCTTCTTTCCAGTTTTGAGCGGAAGATATTTTCTTTTTCACCATAGCCCTCTATGGGCTTCCAAATATCCCTTTGCCAATTCCACAAGAACCGCCTTAGCGAAAGACTTCTTGAAGGGAAAGATGTAACTCTGTGAGATGAATTAACAGAACACAGAGCAGTTTCTCAGAAAGCTTCTTTCCAGTTTTGAACGGAAGATATTTCCTTTTTCACCATAGCCCTCTATGGGCTTCCAAATATCCCTTTGCCGGTTCCACAAGAACAGCATTAGCGAAAGGTTTCTTGAAGGGAAAAATGTAACTCTGTGAGATGAATTAACAGAACATAGAACAGTTTCTAAGAAAGCTTCTTTTCAGTTTTCAACGGAAGATATTTCCTTTTTCACCATAGCCCTCTAGGGGCTTCCAAATATCCCTTTGCCAATGCCACAAGAACAACCTAGGGAAAGGCTTCTTGAAGGGAAACATGTAACTCTGTGAGATGAATTAACAGAAAATAGAACAGTTTCTCAGAAAGCTTCTTTCCAGTTTTGAACATAAGATATTTCCTTTTTCACTATAGCCCTCTATGGGCTTCCAAATATCCCTTTGCCAATTCTACAAGAACAGCCTTAGCGAAAGGCTTCTTGAAGGGAAGGATGTAACTCTGTGAGATGAATTAACAGAACATAGAGCAGTTTCTCAGAAAGCTTCTTTCCAGTTTTGAAAGGAAGATATTTCCTTTTTCACCATAGCCCTCTATGGGCTTCCAAATATCCCTTTGCCACTTCCACAAGAACAGCCTTAGCGAAAGGCTTCTTGAAGGGAAAGATGTAACTCTGTGAGATGAATTAACAGAACACAGAGCAGTTTCTCAGAAAGCTTCTTTTCAGTTTTGAACGGAAGATATTTCCTTTTTCACCATAGCCCTCTATGGGCTTCCAAATATCCTTTTGCCAATTCCACAAGAACAGCCTTAGCGAAAGGCATCTTGAAGGGAAAGATGTAACTCTGTGAGACGAATTAACAGAACACAGAGCAGTTTCTCAGAAAGCTTCTTTCCAGTTTTGAACGGAAGACACTTCCTTTTTCACCATAACCCTCTATTGGCTTCCACATATCCCTTCGCCAATTCCACAAGAACAGCCTTAGCGAAAGGCTTCTTGAAGGGAAAGATGTAACTCAGTGAGATAAATTAACGGAACAAAGAGCAGTTTCTCAGAAAGCTTCTTTCCAGTTTAGAACGGAAGATATTTCCTTTTTCACCATAGCCCTCTATGGGCTTCCAAATATCCCTTTGCCAATTCCACAAGAACCGCCTTAGCGAAAGACTTCTTGAAGGGAAAGATGTAACCCTGTGAGATGGATTAACAGAACACAGAGCAGTTTCTCAGAAAGCTTCTTTCCAGTTTGGAACGGAAGATATTTCCTTTTTCACCATAGCCCTCTGTGGGCTTCCAAATATCCCTTTGGCAATTCCACAAGACAGCCTTAGCGAAAGGCTTCTTGAAGGGGAATATGTAACTATGTGAGATGAATTAACAGAACACAGAGCAGTTTCTCAGAAAGCTTCTTTCCAGTTTTGAGCGGAAGATATTTCCTTTTTCACCATAGCCTTCTATGGGCTTCCAAATATCCCTTTGCCAATTCCAGAAGAACAGCCTTAGCGAAAGGCTTCTTGAAGGGAAAGATGTAACTCTGTGAGATGAATTAACAGAACATAGAACAGTTTCTAAGAAAGCTTCTTTTCAGTTTTCAACGGAAGATATTTCCTTTTTCACCATAGAACTCTATGGGCTTCCAAATATCCCTTTGCCAATGCCACAAGAACAGCCTTAGGGAAAGGCTTCTTGAAGGGAAACATGTAACTCTGTGAGATGAATTAACAGAAAATAGAAAAGTTTCTCAGAAAGCTTCTTTCCAGTTTTGAATATAAGATATTTCCTTTTTCACTATAGCCCTCTATGGGCTTCCAAATATCCCTTTGCCAATTCCATAAGAACAGCCTTAGCGAAAGGCTTCTTGAAGGGAAAGATGTAACTCTGTGATATGAATCAACAGAACACAGAGCAGATTCTCAGAAAGCTTCTTTCCAGTTTGGAACGGAAGATATTTCCTTTTTCACCATACCCCTCTGTGGGCTTCCAAATATCCCTTTGCCAATTCCACAAGAACAGCCTTAGCGAAAGGCTTCTTGAAGGGAAAGATGTAACTATGTGAGATGAATTAACAGAACACCGAGCAGTTTCTCAGAAAGCTTCTTTCCAGTTTTGAACGGAAGATATTTCCTTTTTCACCATAGCCCTCTATGGGCTTCCAAATATCCCTTTGCCAATTACACAAAAACAGCCTTAGCGAAAGGCTTCTTGAAGGGAAAGATGTAACTCTGTGAGATGAATTAACAAAACACAGAGCAGTTTCTCAGAAAGCTTCTTTCCAGTTTTGAACGGAAGACATTTCCTTTTTCACCATAACCCTCTATGGGCTTCCACATATCCCTTTGCCAATTCCACAAGAACAGACTTAGCGAAAGGCTTCTTGAAGGGAAAGATGTAACTCAGTGAGATGAATTAACGGAACAAAGAGCAGTTTCTCAGAAAGCTTCTTTCCAGTTTAGAACGGAAGATATTTCCTTTTTCACCATAGCCCTCTATGGGCTTCCAAATATCCCTTTGCCAATTCCACAAGAACCGCCTTAGCGAAAGACTTCTTGAAGGGAAAGATGTAACTCTGTGAGATGAATTAACAGAACACAGAGTAGTTTCTCAGAAAGCTTCTTTCCTGTTTTGAACGGAAGATATTTCCTTTTTCACCATAGCCCTCTATGGGCTTCCAAATATCCGTTTGAGAATTCCCCAAGAACAGCCTTAGCGAAAGGCTTCTTGAAGGGAAAGATGTAAATCTTTGAGATTAATTAACAAAACACGGAGCAGTTTCTCAGAAAGCTTCTTTCCAGTTTTGAACGGAAGATATTTCCTTTTTCACCATAGCCCTCTATGGGCTTCCAAATATCCCTTTGCCAATTCCACAAGAACAGCCTTAGCGAAAGGCTTCTTGAAGGGAAAGACGTAACTCTGTGAGACGAATTATCAGAACACAGAGCAGTTTCTCAGAAAGCTTCTTTCCAGTTTTGAACGGAAGATATTCCCTTTTTCACCATAGCCCTCTATGGGCTTCCAAATATCCCTTTGCCAATTCCACAAGAACAGCCTTAGAGAAAGGCTTCTTGAAGGGAAAGATGTATCTCTGTGAGATGAATTTACAGAACACAGAGCAGTTTCTCGGAAAGCTTCTTTCCAGTTTTGAACGGAAGATATTTCCTTTTTCACCCTAGCCCTCTATGGGCTTCCAAATATCCCTTTGCCAATTCCACAAGAACAGCCTTAGCGAAAGGCTTCTTGAAGGGAACGATGTAACTCTGTGAGATGAATCAACAGAACACAGAGCAGTGTCTCAGAAAGCTTCTTTCCAATTTTGAACGGAAGATATTTCCTTTTTCACCATAGGCCTCTGTGGGCTTCCAAATATCCCTTTGCCAATTCCACAAGAACAGCCTTAGCGAAAGGCTTCTTGAAGGGAAAGATGTAACTCTGTGAGATGAATTAACAGAACACAGAGCAGTTTCTCAGAAAGCTTCTTTCCAGTTTTGAACGGAAGATATTTCCTTTTTCACCATAGCCCTCTATGGGCTTCCAAATATCCCTTTGCCAATTCCACAAGAACAGCCTTAGCGAAAGTCTTCTTGAAGGGAAAGATGTAACTCTGTGAGATGAATTAACAGAACACGGAGCAGTTTCTCAGAAAGCTTCTTTCCAGTTTTGAACGGAAGATATTTCCTTTTCCACCATAGCCCTCTATGGGCTTCCAAATATCCCTTTGCCAATTCCACAAGAACAGCCTTAGCGAAAGGCTTCTTGAAGGGAAAGACGTAACTCTGTGAGATGAATTAACAGAACACAGAGCAGTTTCTCAGAAAGCTTCTTTCCAGTATTGAACGGAAGATATTTCCTTTTTCACCATAGCCCTCTATGGGCTTCCAAATATCCCTTTGCCAATTCCACAAGAACAGCCTTAGTGAAAGACTTCTTGAAGGGAAAGATGTAACTCTGTGAGATGAATTAACAGAACACAAAGCAGTTTCTCAGAAAGCTTCTTTCCAGTTTTGAACGGAAGATATTTCCTTTTTCACCATAGCCCTCTATGGGCTTCGAAATATCCCTTTGCCAATTCCACAAGAACAACCTTACCGAAAGGCTTCTTGACGGGAGAGATGTAACTCTGTGAGATGAATTAACAGAACAGACAGCAGTTTCTCAGAAAGTTTCTTTCCAGTTTTGAACGGAAGATAATTACTTTTTCATCGTAGCCCTCTATGGGCTTCCAAATATCCCTTTGCCAATTCCACAAGAACAGCCTTAGCGAAAGGCTTCTTCACGGGAAAGATGTAACTCTGTGAGATGAATTAACAGAACACAGAGCAGTTTCTCAGAAAGCTTCTTTCCAGTTTTGAACTTAAGATATTTCCTTTTTCACCACAGCCCTCTATGGGCTTCCAAATATCCTTTTGCCAATTCCACAAGAACAGCCTTAGCGAAAGGCATCTTGAAGGGAAAGATGTAACTCTGTGAGATGAATTAACAGAACACAGAGCAGTTTCTCAGAAAGCTTCTTTCCAGTTTTGAACGGAAGACATTTCCTTTTTCACCATAACCCTCTATGGGCTTCCACACATCCCTTTGCCAATTCCACAAGAACAGCCTTAGCGAAAGGCTTCTTGAAGGGAAAGATGTAACTCAGTGAGATAAATTAACGGAACAAAGAGCAGTTTCTCAGAAAGCTTCTTTCCAGTTTAGAACGGAAGATATTTCCTTTTTCACCATAGCCCTCTATGGGCTTCCAAATATCCCTTTGCCAATTCCACAAGAACCGCCTTAGCGAAAGATTTCTTGAAGGGAAAGATGTAACCCTGTGAGATGAATTAACAGAACACAGAGCAGTTTCTCAGAAAGCTTCTTTCCAGATTTGAACGGAAGATATTTCCTTTTTCACCATAGCCCTCTATGGGCTTCCAAATATCCCTTTGCCAATTCCACAAGAACAGCCTTAGCGAAAGGCTTCTTGAAGGCAAAGATGTAACTCTGTGAGAAGAATTAACAGAACATGGAGCAGTTTCTCAGAAAGCTTCTTTCCAGTTTTGAACGGAAGATATTTCCTTTTTCACCATAGCCCTCTAAGGGCTTCCAAATATCCCTTTGCCAATTCCACAAGAACAGCCTTAGCGAAAGGCTTCTTGAAGGGAAAGATGTAACTCTGTGAGATGAATCAACAGAACACAGAGCACTTTCTCAGAAAGCTTCTTTCCAGTTTTGAACGGAAGATATTATCTTTTTCACCATAGCCGTCTGTGGGCTTCGAAATATCCCTTTGCCAATTCCACAAGAACAGCCTTAGCGAAAGGCTTATTGAAGGGAAAGATGGAACTCTGTTAGATGAATTAACAGAACACAAAGCAGTTTCTCAGAAAGCTTCTTTCCAGTTTTGAACGGAAGATATTTCCTTTTTCACCATAGCCCTCTATGGGCTTCGAAATATCCCTTTGCCAATTCCACAAGAACAACCTTATCGAAAGGCTTCTTGACGGGAAAGATGTAACTCTGTGAGATGAATTAACAGAACAGACAGCAGTTTCTCAGAAAGTTTCTTTCCAGTTTTGAACGGAAGATATTTCCTTTTTCACCGTAGCCCTCTATGGGCTTCCAAATATTACTTTGCCAATTCCACAAGAACAGCCTTAGCGAAAGGCATCCTGAAGGGAAAGATGTAACTCTGTGAGATGAATTAACAGAACACAGAGCAGTTTCTCAGAAAGCTTCTTTCCACTTTTGAACGGAATTTATTTCCTTTTTCACCATAGCCCTCTATGGGCTTCGAAATATCCCTTTGCCAATTCCACAAGAACAGCCTTAGCGAAAGGCTTCTTGAAGGGAAAGATGTAACTCTGTGAGATGAATTAACAGAACACAGAGCAGTTTCTCAGAAAGTTTCCTTCCAGTTTTCAGCGGAAGATATTTCCTTTTTCACCATAGCCCTCTATGGGCTTCCAAATATCCCTTTGCCAATTCCACAAGAACAGCCTTAGCGAAAGGCTTCTTGAAGGGAAAGATGTAACTCTGTGAGATGAATTAACAGAACATAGAACAGTTTCTAAGAAAGCTTCTTTTCAGTTTTCAACGGAAGATATTTCCTTTTTCACCATAGCCCTCTATGGGCTTCCAAATATCCCTTTGCCAATGCCACAAGAACAGCCTTAGGGAAAGGCTTCTTGAAGGGAAACATGTAACTCTGTGAGATGAATTAACAGAAAATAGAACAGTTTCTCAGAAAGCTTCTTTCCAGTTTTGAACATAAGATATTTCCTTTTTCACTATAGCCCTCTATGGGCTTCCAAATATCCCTTTGCCAATTCTACAAGAACAGCCTTAGCGAAAGGCTTCTTGAAGGGAAGGATGTAACTCTGTGAGATGAATTAACAGAACATAGAGCATTTTCTCAGAAAGCTTCTTTCCAGTTTTGAACGGAAGATAATTCCTTTTTCACCATAGCCCTCTATGGGCTTCCAAATATCCCTTTGCCAATTCCACAAGAACAGCCTTAGCGAAAGGCTTCTTGAAGGGAAAGATGTAACTCTGTGAGATGAATTAACAGAACACAGAGCAGTTTCTCAGAAAGTTTCTTTCCAGTTTTCAGCGGAAGATATTTCCTTTTTCACCATAGCCCTCTATGGGCTTCCAAATATCCCTTTGCCAATTCCACAAGAACAGTCTTAGCGAAAGGCTTCTTGAAGGGAAAGATGTAACTCTGTGAGATGAATTAACAGAACACAGAGCAGTTTCTCAGAAAGCTTCTTTCCAGTTTTGAACGGAAGATATTTCCTTTTTCACCATAGCCCTCTATGGGCTTCCAAATATTCTTTTGCCAATTCCACAAGAACAGCCTTAGCGAAAGGCATCTTGAAGGAAAAGATGTAACCCTGTGAGATGAATTAACAGAACACAGTGCAGTTTCTCAGAAAGCTTCTTTCCAGTTTTGAACGGAAGACACTTCCTTTTTCACCATAACCCTCTATGGGCTTCCACATATCCCTTCGCCAATTCCACAAGAACAGCCTTAGCGAAAGGCTTCTTGAAGGGAAAGATGTAACTCAGTGAGATAAATTAACGGAACAAAGAGCAGTTTCTCAGAAAGCTTCTTTCCAGTTTAGAACGGAAGATATTTCCTTTTTCACCATAGCCCTCTATGGGCTTCCAAATATCCCTTTGCCAATTCCACAAGAACCGCCTTAGCGAAAGACTTCTTGAAGGGAAAGATGTAACCCTGTGAGATGAATTAACAGAACACAGAGCAGTTTCTCAGAAAGCTTCTTTCCAGTTTGGAACGGAAGATATTTCCTTTTTCACCATAGCCCTCTGTGGGCTTCCAAATATCCCTTTGGCAATTCCACAAGAACAGCCTTAGCGAAAGGCTTCTTGAAGGGAAAGATGTAACTATGTGAGATGAATTAACAGAACACAGAGCAGTTTCTCAGAAAGCTTCTTTCCAGTTTGGAACGGAAGATATTTCCTTTTTCACCATAGCCCTCTGTGGGCTTCCAAATATCCCTTTGGTAATTCCACAAGAACAGCCTTAGCGAAAGGCTTCTTGAAGGGAAAGATGTAACTATGTGAGATGAATTAACAGAACACAGAGCAGTTTCTCAGAAAGCTTCTTTCCAGTTTTGAATGGAAGATATTTCCTTTTTCACCATAGCCCTCCATGGGCTTCCAAATATCCCTTTGCCAATTCCACAAGAACAGCCTTAGCGAAAGGCTTCTTGAAGGGAAAGATGTAACTATGTGAGATGAATTAACAGAACACAGAGCAGTTTCTCAGAAAGCTTCTTTCCAGTTTTGAACGGAAGATATTTCCTTTTTCACCATAGCCCTCTATGGGCTTCCAAATATCCTTTTGCCAATTCCACAAGAACAGCCTTAGCGAAAGGCATCTTGAAGGGAAAGATGTAACTCTGTGAGATGAATTAACAGAACACAGAGCAGTTTCTCAGAAAGCTTCTTTCCAGTTTTGTACGGAAGACATTTCCTTTTTCACCATAACCCTCTATGGGCTTCCAGATATCCCTTTGCCAATTCCACAAGAACAGCCTTAGCGAAAGGCTTCTTGAAGGGAAAGATGTAACTCTGTGAGATGACTTAACAGAACACGGAGCAGTTTCTCAGAAAGCTTCTTTCCAGTTTTGAACGGAAGATATTTCCTTTTTCACCATAGCCCTCTATGGGCTTCCAAGTATCCCTTTGCCAATTCCCCAAGAACAGCCTTAGCGAAAGGCTTCTTGAAGGGAAAGATGTATCTCTGTGAGATGAATCAACAGAACACAGAGCAGTTTCTCAGAAAGCTTCTTTCCAGTTTTTAACGGAAGATATTTCCTTTTTCACCGTAGCCCTCTGTGGGCTTCCAAATATCCCTTTGCCAACTCCACAAGAACAGCCTTAGCGAAAGGCTTCTTGAAGGGAAAGATGTAACTCTGTGAGATGAATTAACAGAACACGGAGCAGTTTCTCAGAAAGCTTCTTTCCAGTTTTGAACGGAAGATATTTCCTTTTTCACCATAGCCCTCTATGGGCTTCCAAATATCCTTTTGCCAATTCCACAAGAACAGCCTTAGCGAAAGGCATCTTGAAGGGAAAGATGTAACTCTGTGAGATGAATTAACAGAACACAGAGCAGTTTCTCAGAAAGCTTCTTTCCAGTTTTGAACGGAAGACATTTCCTTTTTCACCATAACCCTCTATGGGCTTCCACATATCCCTTTGCCAATTCCACAAGAATAGCCTTGGCGAAAAGCTTCTTGAAGGGAAAGATGTAACTCAGTGAGATAAATTAACGGAACAAAGAGCAGTTTCTCAGAAAGCTTCTTTCCAGTTTAGAACGGAAGATATTTCCTTTTTCACCATAGCCCTCTATGGGCTTCCAAATATCCCTTTGCCAATTCCACAAGAACCGCCTTAGCGAAAGACTTCTTTAAGGGAAAGATGTAACTCTGTGAGATGAATTAACAGAACACAGAGCAGTTTCTCAGAAAGCTTGTTTCCTGTTTTGAACGGAAGATATTTCCTTTTTCACCATAGCCCTCTATGGGCTTCCAAATATCCCTTTGCCAATTCCACAAGAACAGCCTTAGCGAAAAGCTTCTTGAAGGGAAAGATGTAACTCTGTGGGATGAATTAACAGAACACGGAGCAGTTTCTCAGAAAGCTTCTTTCCAGTTTTGAACGGAAGATATTTCCTTTTTCACCATAGCCCTCTATGGGCTTCCAAATATCCCTTTGCCAATTCCACAAGAACAGCCTTAGCGAAAGACTTCTTGAAGGGAAAGATGTAACTCTGTGAGATGAATTAACAGAACACAGAGCAGTTTCTCAGAAAGCTTCTTTCCAGTTTTGAACGGAAGATATTTCCTTTTTCACCATAGCCCTCTATGGGCTTCTAAACATCCCTTTTCCAATTCCACAAGAACGGCCTTAGCGAAAGGCTTCTTGAAGGGAAAGATGTAACTCTGTGAGATGAATTAACAGAACACAGAGGAGTTTCTCAGAAAGCTTCTTTCCAGTTTTGAACGGAAGATATTTCCTTTTTCACCATAGCACTCTATGGGCTTCCAAATATCCCTTTGCCAATTCCACAAGAACAACCTTATCGAAAGGCTTCTTGACGGGAAAGATGTAACTCTGTGAGATGAATTAACAGAACAGACAGCAGTTTCTCAGAAAGTTTCTTTCCAGTTTTGACCGGAAGATATTTCCTTTTTCACCGTAGCCCTCTATGGGCTTCCAAATATTACTTTGCCAATTCCACAAGAACAGCCTTAGCGAAAGGCTTCTTGAAGTGAAGGATGTAACTCTGTGAGATGAATTAACAGAACAAAGAGCAGTTTCTCAGAAAGCTTCTTTCCAGTTTTGAACGGAATTTATTTCCTTTTTCACCATAGCCCTCTATGGGCTTCCAAATATCCCTTTGCCAATTCAACAAGAACAGCCTTAGCGAAAGGCTTCTTGAAGGGAAAGATGTAACTCTGTGAGTTGAATTAACAGAACATAGAGCAATTTCTCAGAAAGCTTCTTTCCAGTTTTGAACGGAAGATATTTCCTTTTTCACCATAGCCCTCTATGGGCTTCCAAATATCCCTTTGCCAATTCCACAAGAACAGCCCTAGCGAAAGGTTTATTGAAGGGAAAGATGTAACTCTTTGAGATGAATTAACAGAACACAGAGCAGTTTCTCAGAAAGCTTCTTTCCAGTTTTGAGCGGAAGATATTTCCTTTTTCACCATAGCCCTCTATGGGCTTCCAAATATCCCTTTGCCAATTCCAGAAGAACAGCCTTAGCGAAAGGCTTCTTGAAGGGAAAGATGTAACTCTGTGAGATGAATTAACAGAACATAGAACAGTTTCTAAGAAAGCTTCTTTTCAGTTTTCAACGGAAGATATTTCCTTTTTCACCATAGCCCTCTATGGGCTTCCAAATATCCCTTTGCCAATGCCACAAGAACAGCCTTAGGGAAAGGCTTCTTGAAGGGAAACATGTAACTCTGTGAGATGAATTAACAGAAAATAGAACAGTTTCTCAGAAAGCTTCTTTCCAGTTTTGAACATAAGATATTTCCTTTTTCACTATAGCCCTCTATGGGCTTCCAAATATCCCTTTGCCAATTCTACAAGAACAGCCTTAGCGAAAGGCTTCTTGAAGGGAAGGATGTAACTCTGTGAGATGAATTAACAGAACATAGAGCAGTTTCTCAGAAAGCTTCTTTCCAGTTTTGAACGGAAGATATTTCCTTTTTCACCATAGCCCTCTATGGGCTTCCAAATATCCTTTTGCCAATTCCACAAGAACCCCCTTAGCGAAAGGCTTCTTGAAGGGAAAGATGTAACTCTGTGAGATGAATTAACAGAACACAGAGCAGTTTCTCAGAAAGCTTCTTTCCAGTTTTGAACGGAAGATATTTCCTTTTTCACCATAGCCCTCTATGGGCTTCCAAATATCCTTTTGCCAATTCCACAAGAACAGCCTTAGCGAAAGGCATCTTGAAGGGAAAGATGTAACTCTGTGAGACGAATTAACAGAACACAGAGCAGTTTCTCAGAAAGCTTCTTTCCAGTTTTGAACGGAAGACACTTCCTTTTTCACCATAACCCTCTATTGGCTTCCACATATCCCTTCGCCAATTCCACAAGAACAGCCTTAGCGAAAGGCTTCTTGAAGGGAAAGATGTAACTCAGTGAGATAAATTAACGGAACAAAGAGCAGATTCTCAGAAAGCTTCTTTCCAGTTTAGAACGGAAGATATTTCCTTTTTCACCATAGCCCTCTATGGGCTTCCAAATATCCCTTTGCCAATTCCACAAGAACCGCCTTAGCGAAAGACTTCTTGAAGGGAAAGATGTAACCCTGTGAGGTGAATTAACAGAACACAGAGCAGTATCTCAGAAAGCTTCTTTCCAGTTTGGAACGGAAGATATTTCCTTTTTCACCATAGCCCTCTGTGGGCTTCCACATATCCCTTTGCCAATTCCACAAGAATAGCCTTGGCGAAAAGCTTCTTGAAGGGAAAGATGTAACTCAGTGAGATAAATTAACGGAACAAAGAGCAGTTTCTCAGAAAGCTTCTTTCCAGTTTAGAACGGAAGATATTTCCTTTTTCACCATAGCCCTCTATGGGCTTCCAAATATCCCTTTGCCAATTCCACAAGAACCGCCTTAGCGAAAGACTTCTTTAAGGGAAAGATGTAACTCTGTGAGATGAATTAACAGAACACAGAGCAGTTTCTCAGAAAGCTTGTTTCCTGTTTTGAACGGAAGATATTTCCTTTTTCACCATAGCCCTCTATGGGCTTCCAAATATCCCTTTGCCAATTCCACAAGAACAGCCTTAGCGAAAAGCTTCTTGAAGGGAAAGATGTAACTCTGTGGGATGAATTAACAGAACACGGAGCAGTTTCTCAGAAAGCTTCTTTCCAGTTTTGAACGGAAGATATTTCCTTTTTCACCATAGCCCTCTATGGGCTTCCAAATATCCCTTTGCCAATTCCACAAGAACAGCCTTAGCGAAAGACTTCTTGAAGGGAAAGATGTAACTCTGTGAGATGAATTAACAGAACACAGAGCAGTTTCTCAGAAAGCTTCTTTCCAGTTTTGAACGGAAGATATTTCCTTTTTCACCATAGCCCTCTATGGGCTTCTAAACATCCCTTTTCCAATTCCACAAGAACAGCCTTAGCGAAAGGCTTCTTGAAGGGAAAGATGTAACTCTGTGAGATGAATTAACAGAACACAGAGGAGTTTCTCAGAAAGCTTCTTTCCAGTTTTGAACGGAAGATATTTCCTTTTTCACCATAGCACTCTATGGGCTTCCAAATATCCCTTTGCCAATTCCACAAGAACAACCTTATCGAAAGGCTTCTTGACGGGAAAGATGTAACTCTGTGAGATGAATTAACAGAACAGACAGCAGTTTCTCAGAAAGTTTCTTTCCAGTTTTGAACGGAAGATATTTCCTTTTTCACCGTAGCCCTCTATGGGCTTCCAAATATTACTTTGCCAATTCCACAAGAACAGCCTTAGCGAAAGGCTTCTTGAAGGGAAGGATGTAACTCTGTGAGATGAATTAACAGAACAAAGAGCAGTTTCTCAGAAAGCTTCTTTCCAGTTTTGAACGGAATTTATTTCCTTTTTCACCATAGCCCTCTATGGGCTTCCAAATATCCCTTTGCCAATTCAACAAGAACAGCCTTAGCGAAAGGCTTCTTGAAGGGAAAGATGTAACTCTGTGAGTTGAATTAACAGAACATAGAGCAGTTTCTCAGAAAGCTTCTTTCCAGTTTTGAACGGAAGATATTTCCTTTTTCACCATAGCCCTCTATGGGCTTCCAAATATCCCTTTGCCAATTCCACAAGAACAGCCCTAGCGAAAGGTTTATTGAAGGGAAAGATGTAACTCTTTGAGATGAATTAACAGAACACAGAGCAGTTTCTCAGAAAGCTTCTTTCCAGTTTTGAGCGGAAGATATTTCCTTTTTCACCATAGCCCTCTATGGGCTTCCAAATATCCCTTTGCCAATTCCAGAAGAACAGCCTTAGCGAAAGGCTTCTTGAAGGGAAAGATGTAACTCTGTGAGATGAATTAACAGAACATAGAACAGTTTCTAAGAAAGCTTCTTTTCAGTTTTCAACGGAAGATATTTCCTTTTTCACCATAGCCCTCTATGGGCTTCCAAATATCCCTTTGCCAATGCCACAAGAACAGCCTTAGGGAAAGGCTTCTTGAAGGGAAACATGTAACTCTGTGAGATGAATTAACAGAAAATAGAACAGTTTCTCAGAAAGCTTCTTTCCAGTTTTGAACATAAGATATTTCCTTTTTCACTATAGCCCTCTATGGGCTTCCAAATATCCCTTTGCCAATTCTACAAGAACAGCCTTAGCGAAAGGCTTCTTGAAGGGAAGGATGTAACTCTGTGAGATGAATTAACAGAACATAGAGCAGTTTCTCAGAAAGCTTCTTTCCAGTTTTGAACGGAAGATATTTCCTTTTTCACCATAGCCCTCTATGGGCTTCCAAATATCCCTTTGCCAATTCCACAAGAACAGCCTTAGCGAAAGGCTTCTTGAAGGGAAAGATGTAACTCTGTGAGATGAATTAACAGAACACAGAGCAGTTTCTCAGAAAGCTTCTTTCCAGTTTTGAACGGAAGATATTTCCTTTTTCACCATAGCCCTCTATGGGCTTCCAAATATCCTTTTGCCAATTCCACAAGAACAGCCTTAGCGAAAGGCATCTTGAAGGGAAAGATGTAACTCTGTGAGACGAATTAACAGAACACAGAGCAGTTTCTCAGAAAGCTTCTTTCCAGTTTTGAACGGAAGACACTTCCTTTTTCACCATAACCCTCTATTGGCTTCCACATATCCCTTCGCCAATTCCACAAGAACAGCCTTAGCGAAAGGCTTCTTGAAGGGAAAGATGTAACTCAGTGAGATAAATTAACGGAACAAAGAGCAGTTTCTCAGAAAGCTTCTTTCCAGTTTAGAACGGAAGATATTTCCTTTTTCACCATAGCCCTCTATGGGCTTCCAAATATCCCTTTGCCAATTCCACAAGAACCGCCTTAGCGAAAGACTTCTTGAAGGGAAAGATGTAACCCTGTGAGATGAATTAACAGAACACAGAGCAGTTTCTCAGAAAGCTTCTTTCCAGTTTGGAACGGAAGATATTTCCTTTTTCACCATAGCCCTCTGTGGGCTTCCAAATATCCCTTTGGCAATTCCACAAGACAGCCTTAGCGAAAGGCTTCTTGAAGGGGAATATGTAACTATGTGAGATGAATTAACAGAACACAGAGCAGTTTCTCAGAAAGCTTCTTTCCAGTTTTGAGCGGAAGATATTTCCTTTTTCACCATAGCCTTCTATGGGCTTCCAAATATCCCTTTGCCAATTCCAGAAGAACAGCCTTAGCGAAAGGCTTCTTGAAGGGGAAGATGTAACTCTGTGAGATGAATTAACAGAACATAGAACAGTTTCTAAGAAAGCTTCTTTTCAGTTTTCAACGGAAGATATTTCCTTTTTCACCATAGAACTCTATGGGCTTCCAAATATCCCTTTGCCAATGCCACAAGAACAGCCTTAAGGAAAGGCTTCTTGAAGGGAAACATGTAACTCTGTGAGATGAATTAACAGAAAATAGAAAAGTTTCTCAGAAAGCTTCTTTCCAGTTTTGAATATAAGATATTTCCTTTTTCACTATAGCCCTCTATGGGCTTCCAAATATCCCTTTGCCAATTCCATAAGAACAGCCTTAGCGAAAGGCTTCTTGAAGGGAAAGATGTAACTCTGTGATATGAATCAACAGAACACAGAGCAGATTCTCAGAAAGCTTCTTTCCAGTTTGGAACGGAAGATATTTCCTTTTTCACCATAGCCCTCTGTGGGCTTCCAAATATCCCTTTGCCAATTCCACAAGAACAGCCTTAGCGAAAGGCTTCTTGAAGGGAAAGATGTAACTATGTGAGATGAATTAACAGAACACCGAGCAGTTTCTCAGAAAGCTTCTTTCCAGTTTTGAACGGAAGATATTTCCTTTTTCACCATAGCCCTCTATGGGCTTCCAAATATCCCTTTGCCAATTACACAAAAACAGCCTTAGCGAAAGGCTTCTTGAAGGGAAAGATGTAACTCTGTGAGATGAATTAACAAAACACAGAGCAGTTTCTCAGAAAGCTTCTTTCCAGTTTTGAACGGAAGACATTTCCTTTTTCACCATAACCCTCTATGGGCTTCCACATATCCCTTTGCCAATTCCACAAGAACAGACTTAGCGAAAGGCTTCTTGAAGGGAAAGATGTAACTCAGTGAGATGAATTAACGGAACAAAGAGCAGTTTCTCAGAAAGCTTCTTTCCAGTTTAGAACGGAAGATATTTCCTTTTTCACCATAGCCCTCTATGGGCTTCCAAATATCCCTTTGCCAATTCCACAAGAACCGCCTTAGCGAAAGACTTCTTGAAGGGAAAGATGTAACTCTGTGAGATGAATTAACCGAACACAGAGCAGTTTCTCAGAAAGCTTCTTTCCAGTTTTGAGCGGAAGATATTTCCTTTTTCACCATAGCCCTCTATGGGCTTCCAAATATCCCTTTGCCAATTCCAGAAGAACAGCCTTAGCGAAAGGCTTCTTGAAGGGAAAGATGTAACTCTGTGAGATGAATTAACAGAACATAGAACAGTTTCTAAGAAAGCTTCTTTTCAGTTTTCAACGGAAGATATTTCCTTTTTCACCATAGCCCTCTATGGGCTTCCAAATATCCCTTTGCCAATGCCATAGAACAGCCTTAGGGAAAGGCTTCTTGAAGGGAAACATGTAACTCTGTGAGATGAATTAACAGAAAATAGAACAGTTTCTCAGAAAGCTTCTTTCCAGTTTTGAACATAAGATATTTCCTTTTTCACTATAGCCCTCTATGGGCTTCCAAATATCCCTTTGCCAATTCTACAAGAACAGCCTTAGCGAAAGGCTTCTTGAAGGGAAGGATGTAACTCTGTGAGATGAATTAACAGAACATAGAGCAGTTTCTCAGAAAGCTTCTTTCCAGTTTTGAACGGAAGATATTTCCTTTTTCACCATAGCCCTCTATGGGCTTCCAAATATCCCTTTGCCAATTCCACAAGAACAGCCTTAGCGAAAGGCTTCTTGAAGGGAAAGATGTAACTCTGTGAGATGAATTAACAGAACACAGAGCAGTTTCTCAGAAAGCTTCTTTCCAGTTTTGAACGGAAGATATTTCCTTTTTCACCATAGCCCTCTATGGGCTTCCAAATATCCTTTTGCCAATTCCACAAGAACAGCCTTAGCGAAAGGCATCTTGAAGGGAAAGATGTAACTCTGTGAGACGAATTAACAGAACACAGAGCAGTTTCTCAGAAAGCTTCTTTCCAGTTTTGAACGGAAGACACTTCCTTTTTCACCATAACCCTCTATTGGCTTCCACATATCCCTTCGCCAATTCCACAAGAACAGCCTTAGCGAAAGGCTTCTTGAAGGGAAAGATGTAACTCAGTGAGATAAATTAACGGAACAAAGAGCAGTTTCTCAGAAAGCTTCTTTCCAGTTTAGAACGGAAGATATTTCCTTTTTCACCATAGCCCTCTATGGGCTTCCAAATATCCCTTTGCCAATTCCACAAGAACCGCCTTAGCGAAAGACTTCTTGAAGGGAAAGATGTAACCCTGTGAGATGAATTAACAGAACACAGAGCAGTTTCTCAGAAAGCTTCTTTCCAGTTTGGAACGGAAGATATTTCCTTTTTCACCATAGCCCTCTGTGGGCTTCCAAATATCCCTTTGGCAATTCCACAAGACAGCCTTAGCGAAAGGCTTCTTGAAGGGGAATATGTAACTATGTGAGATGAATTAACAGAACACAGAGCAGTTTCTCAGAAAGCTTCTTTCCAGTTTTGAGCGGAAGATATTTCCTTTTTCACCATAGCCTTCTATGGGCTTCCAAATATCCCTTTGCCAATTCCAGAAGAACAGCCTTAGCGAAAGGCTTCTTGAAGGGAAAGATGTAACTCTGTGAGATGAATTAACAGAACATAGAACAGTTTCTAAGAAAGCTTCTTTTCAGTTTTCAACGGAAGATATTTCCTTTTTCACCATAGAACTCTATGGGCTTCCAAATATCCCTTTGCCAATGCCACAAGAACAGCCTTAGGGAAAGGCTTCTTGAAGGGAAACATGTAACTCTGTGAGATGAATTAACAGAAAATAGAAAAGTTTCTCAGAAAGCTTCTTTCCAGTTTTGAATATAAGATATTTCCTTTTTCACTATAGCCCTCTATGGGCTTCCAAATATCCCTTTGCCAATTCCATAAGAACAGCCTTAGCGAAAGGCTTCTTGAAGGGAAAGATGTAACTCTGTGATATGAATCAACAGAACACAGAGCACATTCTCAGAAAGCTTCTTTCCAGTTTGGAACGGAAGATATTTCCTTTTTCACCATACCCCTCTGTGGGCTTCCAAATATCCCTTTGCCAATTCCACAAGAACAGCCTTAGCGAAAGGCTTCTTGAAGGGAAAGATGTAACTATGTGAGATGAATTAACAGAACACCGAGCAGTTTCTCAGAAAGCTTCTTTCCAGTTTTGAACGGAAGATATTTCCTTTTTCACCATAGCCCTCTATGGGCTTCCAAATATCCCTTTGCCAATTACACAAAAACAGCCTTAGCGAAAGGCTTCTTGAAGGGAAAGATGTAACTCTGTGAGATGAATTAACAAAACACAGAGCAGTTTCTCAGAAAGCTTCTTTCCAGTTTTGAACGGAAGACATTTCCTTTTTCACCATAACCCTCTATGGGCTTCCACATATCCCTTTGCCAATTCCACAAGAACAGACTTAGCGAAAGGCTTCTTGAAGGGAAAGATGTAACTCAGTGAGATGAATTAACGGAACAAAGAGCAGTTTCTCAGAAAGCTTCTTTCCAGTTTAGAACGGAAGATATTTCCTTTTTCACCATAGCCCTCTATGGGCTTCCAAATATCCCTTTGCCAATTCCACAAGAACCGCCTTAGCGAAAGACTTCTTGAAGGGAAAGATGTAACTCTGTGAGATGAATTAACAGAACACAGAGTAGTTTCTCAGAAAGCTTCTTTCCTGTTTTGAACGGAAGATATTTCCTTTTTCACCATAGCCCTCTATGGGCTTCCAAATATCCGTTTGAGAATTCCCCAAGAACAGCCTTAGCGAAAGGCTTCTTGAAGGGAAAGATGTAACTCTTTGAGATTAATTAACAAAACACGGAGCAGTTTCTCAGAAAGCTTCTTTCCAGTTTTGAACGGAAGATATTTCCTTTTTCACCATAGCCCTCTATGGGCTTCTAAATATCCCTTTGCCAATTCCACAAGAACAGCCTTAGCGAAAGGCTTCTTGAAGGGAAAGACGTAACTCTGTGAGACGAATTATCAGAACACAGAGCAGTTTCTCAGAAAGCTTCTTTCCAGTTTTGAACGGAAGATATTCCCTTTTTCACCATAGCCCTCTATGGGCTTCCAAATATCCCTTTGCCAATTCCACAAGAACAGCCTTAGAGAAAGGCTTCTTGAAGGGAAAGATGTATCTCTGTGAGATGAATTTACAGAACACAGAGCAGTTTCTCGGAAAGCTTCTTTCCAGTTTAGAACGGAAGATATTTCCTTTTTCACCATAGCCCTCTATGGGCTTCCAAATATCCCTTTGCCAATTCCACAAGAACAGCCTTAGCGAAAGGCTTCTTGAAGGGAACGATGTAACTCTGTGAGATGAATCAACAGAACACAGAGCAGTGTCTCAGACAGCTTCTTTCCAATTTTGAACGGAAGATATTTCCTTTTTCACCATAGGCCTCTGTGGGCTTCCAAATATCCCTTTGCCAATTCCACAACAACAGCCTTAGCGAAAGGCTTCTTGAAGGGAAAGATGTAACTCTGTGAGATGAATTAACAGAACACAGAGCAGTTTCTCAGAAAGCTTCTTTCCAGTTTTGAACGGAAGATATTTCCTTTTTCACCATAGCCCTCTATGGGCTTCCAAATATCCCTTTGCCAATTCCACAAGAACAGCCTTAGCGAAAGTCTTCTTGAAGGGAAAGATGTAACTCTGTGAGATGAATTAACAGAACACGGAGCAGTTTCTCAGAAAGCTTCTTTCCAGTTTTGAACGGAAGATATTTCCTTTTCCACCATAGCCCTCTATGGGCTTCCAAATATCCCTTTGCCAATTCCACAAGAACAGCCTTAGCGAAAGGCTTCTTGAAGGGAAAGACGTAACTCTGTGAGATGAATTAACAGAACACAGAGCAGTTTCTCAGAAAGCTTCTTTCCAGTATTGAACGGAAGATATTTCCTTTTTCACCATAGCCCTCTATGGGCTTCCAAATATCCCTTTGCCAATTCCACAAGAACAGCCTTAGTGAAAGACTTCTTGAAGGGAAAGATGTAACTCTGTGAGATGAATTAACAGAACACAAAGCAGTTTCTCAGAAAGCTTCTTTCCAGTTTAGAACGGAAGATATTTCCTTTTTCACCATAGCCCTCTATGGGCTTCCAAATATCCCTTTGCCAATTCCACAAGAACCGCCTTAGCGAAAGATTTCTTGAAGGGAAAGATGTAACCCTGTGAGATGAATTAACAGAACACAGAGCAGTTTCTCAGAAAGCTTCTTTCCAGTTTTGAACGGAAGATATTTCCTTTTTCACCATAGCCCTCTATGGGCTTCCAAATATCCCTTTGCCAATTCCACAAGAACAGCCTTAGCGAAAGGCTTCTTGAAGGCAAAGATGTAACTCTGTGAGATGAATTAACAGAACATGGAGCAGTTTCTCAGAAAGCTTCTTTCCAGTTTTGAACGGAAGATATTTCCTTTTTCACCATAGCCCTCTAAGGGCTTCCAAATATCCCTTTGCCAATTCCACAAGAACAGCCTTAGCGAAAGGCTTCTTGAAGGGAAAGATGTAACTCTGTGAGATGAATCAACAGAACACAGAGCAGTTTCTCAGAAAGCTTCTTTCCAGTTTTGAACGGAAGATATTATCTTTTTCACCATAGCCGTCTGTGGGCTTCGAAATATCCCTTTGCCAATTCCACAAGAACAGCCTTAGCGAAAGGCTTATTGAAGGGAAAGATGGAACTCTGTTAGATGAATTAACAGAACACAAAGCAGTTTCTCAGAAAGCTTCTTTCCAGTTTTGAACGGAAGATATTTCCTTTTTCACCATAGCCCTCTATGGGCTTCGAAATATCCCTTTGCCAATTCCACAAGAACAACCTTATCGAAAGGCTTCTTGACGGGAAAGATGTAACTCGGTGAGATGAATTAACAGAACAGACAGCAGTTTCTCAGAAAGTTTCTTTCCAGTTTTGAACGGAAGATATTTCCTTTTTCACCGTAGCCCTCTATGGGCTTCCAAATATTACTTTGCCAATTCCACAAGAACAGCCTTAGCGAAAGGCATCCTGAAGGGAAAGATGTAACTCTGTGAGATGAATTAACAGAACACAGAGCAGTTTCTCAGAAAGCTTCTTTCCACTTTTGAACGGAATTTATTTCCTTTTTCAGCATAGCCCTCTATGGGCTTCGAAATATCCCTTTGCCAATTCCACAAGAACAGCCTTAGCGAAAGGCTTCTTGAAGGGAAAGATGTAACTCTGTGAGATGAATTAACAGAACACAGAGCAGTTTCTCAGAAAGTTTCCTTCCAGTTTTCAGCGGAAGATATTTCCTTTTTCACCATAGCCCTCTATGGGCTTCCAAATATCCCTTTGCCAATTCCACAAGAACAGCCTTAGCGAAAGGCTTCTTGAAGGGAAAGATGTAACTCTGTGAGATGAATTAACAGAACATAGAACAGTTTCTAAGAAAGCTTCTTTTCAGTTTTCAACGGAAGATATTTCCTTTTTCACCATAGCCCTCTATGGGCTTCCAAATATAGCTTTGCCAATGCCACAAGAACAGCCTTAGGGAAAGGCTTCTTGAAGGGAAACATGTAACTCTGTGAGATGAATTAACAGAAAATAGAACAGTTTCTCAGAAAGCTTCTTTCCAGTTTTGAACATAAGATATTTCCTTTTTCACTATAGCCCTCTATGGGCTTCCAAATATCCCTTTGCCAATTCTACAAGAACAGCCTTAGCGAAAGGCTTCTTGAAGGGAAGGATGTAACTCTGTGAGATGAATTAACAGAACATAGAGCATTTTCTCAGAAAGCTTCTTTCCAGTTTTGAACGGAAGATAATTCCTTTTTCACCATAGCCCTCTAAGGGCTTCCAAATATCCCTTTGCCAATTCCACAAGAACAGCCTTAGCGAAAGGCTTCTTGAAGGGAAAGATGTAACTCTGTGAGATGAATTAACAGAACACAGAGCAGTTTCTCAGAAAGTTTCTTTCCAGTTTTCAGCGGAAGATATTTCCTTTTTCACCATAGCCCTCTATGGGCTTCCAAATATCCCTTTGCCAATTCCACAAGAACAGCCTTAGCGAAAGGCTTCTTGAAGGGAAAGATGTAACTCTGTGAGATGAATTAACAGAACACAGAGCAGTTTCTCAGAAAGCTTCTTTCCAGTTTTGAACGGAAGATATTTCCTTTTTCACCATAGCCCTCTATGGGCTTCCAAATATTCTTTTGCCAATTCCACAAGAACAGCCTTAGCGAAAGGCATCTTGAAGGAAAAGATGTAACCCTGTGAGATGAATTAACAGAACACAGAGCAGTTTCTCAGAAAGCTTCTTTCCAGTTTTGAACGGAAGACACTTCCTTTTTCACCATAACCCTCTATGGGCTTCCACATATCCCTTCGCCAATTCCACAAGAACAGCCTTAGCGAAAGGCTTCTTGAAGGGAAAGATGTAACTCAGTGAGATAAATTAACGGAACAAAGAGCAGTTTCTCAGAAAGCTTCTTTCCAGTTTAGAACGGAAGATATTTCCTTTTTCACCATAGCCCTCTATGGGCTTCCAAATATCCCTTTGCCAATTCCACAAGAACCGCCTTAGCGAAAGACTTCTTGAAGGGAAAGATGTAACCCTGTGAGATGAATTAACAGAACACAGAGCAGTTTCTCAGAAAGCTTCTTTCCAGTTTGGAACGGAAGATATTTCCTTTTTCACCATAGCCCTCTGTGGGCTTCCAAATATCCCTTTGGCAATTCCACAAGAACAGCCTTAGCGAAAGGCTTCTTGAAGGGAAAGATGTAACTATGTGAGATGAATTAACAGAACACAGAGCAGTTTCTCAGAAAGCTTCTTTCCAGTTTGGAACGGAAGATATTTCCTTTTTCACCATAGCCCTCTGTGGGCTTCCAAATATCCCTTTGGTAATTCCACAAGAACAGCCTTAGCGAAAGGCTTCTTGAAGGGAAAGATGTAACTATGTGAGATGAATTAACAGAACACAGAGCAGTTTCTCAGAAAGCTTCTTTCCAGTTTTGAATGGAAGATATTTCCTTTTTCACCATAGCCCTCCATGGGCTTCCAAATATCCCTTTGCCAATTCCACAAGAACAGCCTTAGCGAAAGGCTTCTTGAAGGGAAAGATGTAACTATGTGAGATGAATTAACAGAACACAGAGCAGTTTCTCAGAAAGCTTCTTTCCAGTTTTGAACGGAAGATATTTCCTTTTTCACCATAGCCCTCTATGGGCTTCCAAATATCCTTTTGCCAATTCCACAAGAACAGCCTTAGCGAAAGGCATCTTGAAGGGAAAGATGTAACTCTGTGAGATGAATTAACAGAACACAGAGCAGTTTCTCAGAAAGCTTCTTTCCAGTTTTGAACGGAAGACATTTCCTTTTTCACCATAACCCTCTATGGGCTTCCACATATCCCTTTGCCAATTCCACAAGAACAGCCTTAGCGAAAGGCTTCTTGAAGGGAAAGATGTAACTCTGTGAGATGTCTTAACAGAACACGGAGCAGTTTCTCAGAAAGCTTCTTTCCAGTTTTGAACGGAAGATATTTCCTTTTTCACCATAGCCCTCTATGGGCTTCCAAGTATCCCTTTGCCAATTCCCCAAGAACAGCCTTAGCGAAAGGCTTCTTGAAGGGAAAGATGTTTCTCTGTGAGATGAATCAACAGAACACAGAGCAGTTTCTCAGAAAGCTTCTTTCCAGTTTTTAACGGAAGATATTTCCTTTTTCACCGTAGCCCTCTGTGGGCTTCCAAATATCCCTTTGCCAATTCCACAAGAACAGCCTTAGCGAAAGGCTTCTTGAAGGGAAATATGTAACTCTGTGAGATGAATTAACAGAACACGGAGCAGTTTCTCAGAAAGCTTCTTTCCAGTTTTGAACGGAAGATATTTCCTTTTTCACCATAGCCCTCTATGGGCTTCCAAATATCCTTTTGCCAATTCCACAAGAACAGCCTTAGCGAAAGGCATCTTGAAGGGAAAGATGTAACTCTGTGAGATGAATTAACAGAACACAGAGCAGTTTCTCAGAAAGCTTGTTTCCTGTTTTGAACGGAAGATATTTCCTTTTTCACCATAGCCCTCTATGGGCTTCCAAATATCCCTTTGCCAATTCCACAAGAACAGCCTTAGCGAAAAGCTTCTTGAAGGGAAAGATGTAACTCTGTGGGATGAATTAACAGAACACGGAGCAGTTTCTCAGAAAGCTTCTTTCCAGTTTTGAACGGAAGATATTTCCTTTTTCACCATAGCCCTCTATGGGCTTCCAAATATCCCTTTGCCAATTCCACAAGAACAGCCTTAGCGAAAGACTTCTTGAAGGGAAAGATGTAACTCTGTGAGATGAATTAACAGAACACAGAGCAGTTTCTCAGAAAGCTTCTTTCCAGTTTTGAACGGAAGATATTTCCTTTTTCACCATAGCCCTCTATGGGCTTCTAAACATCCCTTTTCCAATTCCACAAGAACAGCCTTAGCGAAAGGCTTCTTGAAGGGAAAGATGTAACTCTGTGAGATGAATTAACAGAACACAGAGGAGTTTCTCAGAAAGCTTCTTTCCAGTTTTGAACGGAAGATATTTCCTTTTTCACCATAGCACTCTATGGGCTTCCAAATATCCCTTTGCCAATTCCACAAGAACAACCTTATCGAAAGGCTTCTTGACGGGAAAGATGTAACTCTGTGAGATGAATTAACAGAACAGACAGCAGTTTCTCAGAAAGTTTCTTTCCAGTTTTGACCGGAAGATATTTCCTTTTTCACCGTAGCCCTCTATGGGCTTCCAAATATTACTTTGCCAATTCCACAAGAACAGCCTTAGCGAAAGGCTTCTTGAAGGGAAGGATGTAACTCTGTGAGATGAATTAACAGAACAAAGAGCAGTTTCTCAGAAAGCTTCTTTCCAGTTTTGAACGGAATTTATTTCCTTTTTCACCATAGCCCTCTATGGGCTTCCAAATATCCCTTTGCCAATTCAACAAGAACAGCCTTAGCGAAAGGCTTCTTGAAGGGAAAGATGTAACTCTGTGAGTTGAATTAACAGAACATAGAGCAGTTTCTCAGAAAGCTTCTTTCCAGTTTTGAACGGAAGATATTTCCTTTTTCACCATAGCCCTCTATGGGCTTCCAAATATCCCTTTGCCAATTCCACAAGAACAGCCCTAGCGAAAGGTTTATTGAAGGGAAAGATGTAACTCTTTGAGATGAATTAACAGAACACAGAGCAGTTTCTCAGAAAGCTTCTTTCCAGTTTTGAGCGGAAGATATTTCCTTTTTCACCATAGCCCTCTATGGGCTTCCAAATATCCCTTTGCCAATTCCAGAAGAACAGCCTTAGCGAAAGGCTTCTTGAAGGGAAAGATGTAACTCTGTGAGATGAATTAACAGAACATAGAACAGTTTCTAAGAAAGCTTCTTTTCAGTTTTCAACGGAAGATATTTCCTTTTTCACCATAGCCCTCTATGGGCTTCCAAATATCCCTTTGCCAATGCCACAAGAACAGCCTTAGGGAAAGGCTTCTTGAAGGGAAACATGTAACTCTGTGAGAAGAATTAACAGAAAATAGAACAGTTTCTCAGAAAGCTTCTTTCCAGTTTTGAACATAAGATATTTCCTTTTTCACTATAGCCCTCTATGGGCTTCCAAATATCCCTTTGCCAATTCTACAAGAACAGCCTTAGCGAAAGGCTTCTTGAAGGGAAGGATGTAACTCTGTGAGATGAATTAACAGAACATAGAGCAGTTTCTCAGAAAGCTTCTTTCCAGTTTTGAACGGAAGATATTTCCTTTTTCACCATAGCCCTCTATGGGCTTCCAAATATCCCTTTGCCAATTCCACAAGAACAGCCTTAGCGAAAGGCTTCTTGAAGGGAAACATGTAACTCTGTGAAATGAATTAACAGAACACAGAGCAGTTTCTCAGAAAGCTTCTTTCCAGTTTTGAATGGAAGATATTTCCTTTTTCACCATAGCCCTCTAGGGGCTTCCAAATATCCTTTTGCCAATTCCACAAGAACAGCCTTAGCGAAAGGCATCTTGAAGGGAAAGATGTAACTCTGTGAGACGAATTAAAAGAACACAGAGCAGTTTCTCAGAAAGCTTCTTTCCAGTTTTGAACGGAAGACACTTCCTTTTTCAATATAACCCTCTATGGGCTTCCACATATCCCTTCGCCAATTCCACAAGAACAGCCTTAGCGAAAGGCTTCTTGAAGGGAAAGATGTAACTCAGTGAGATAAATTAACGGAACAAAGAGCAGTTTCTCAGAAAGCTTCTTTCCAGTTTAGAACGGAAGATATTTCCTTTTTCACCATAGCCCTCTATGGGCTTCCAAATATCCCTTTGCCAATTCCACAAGAACCGCCTTAGCGAAAGACTTCTTGAAGGGAAAGATGTAACCCTGTGAGATGAATTAACAGAACACAGAGCAGTTTCTCAGAAAGCTTCTTTCCAGTTTGGAACGGAAGATATTTCCTTTTTCACCATAGCCCTCTGTGGGCTTCCAAATATCCCTTTGGCAATTCCACAAGAACAGCCTTAGCGAAAGGCTTCTTGAAGGGAAAGATGTAACTATGTGAGATGAATTAACAGAACACAGAGCAGTTTCTCAGAAAGCTTCTTTCCAGTTTTGAGCGGAAGATATTTCCTTTTTCACCATAGCCCTCTCTGGGCTTCCAAATATCCCTTTACCAATTCCAGAAGAACAGCCTTAGCGAAAGGCTTCTTGAAGGGAAAGATGTAACTCTGTGAGATGAATTAACAGAACATAGAACAGTTTCTAAGAAAGCTTCTTTTCAGTTTTCAACGGAAGATATTTCCTTTTTCACCATAGAACTCTATGGGCTTCCAAATATCCCTTTGCCAATGCCACAAGAACAGCCTTAGGGAAAGGCTTCTTGAAGGGAAACATGTAACTCTGTGAGATGAATTAACAGAAAATAGAAAAGTTTCTCAGAAAGCTTCTTTCCAGTTTTGAATATAAGATATTTCCTTTTTCACTATAGCCCTCTATGGGCTTCCAAATATCCCTTTGCCAATTCCATAAGAACAGCCTTAGCGAAAGGCTTCTTGAAGGGAAAGATGTAACTCTGTGATATGAATCAACAGAACACAGAGCAGATTCTCAGAAACTTTCTTTCCAGTTTGGAACGGAAGATATTTCCTTTTTCACCATACCCCTCTGTGGGCTTCCAAATATCCCTTTGCCAATTCCACAAGAACAGCCTTAGCGAAAGGCTTCTTGAAGGGAAAGATGTAACTATGTGAGATGAATTAACAGAACACCGAGCAGTTTCTCAGAAAGCTTCTTTCCAGTTTTGAACGGAAGATATTTCCTTTTTCACCATAGCCCTCTATGGGCTTCCAAATATCCCTTTGCCAATTACACAAAAACAGCCTTAGCGAAAGGCTTCTTGAAGGGAAAGATGTAACTCTGTGAGATGAATTAACAAAACACAGAGCAGTTTCTCAGAAAGCTTCTTTCCAGTTTTGAACGGAAGACATTTCCTTTTTCACCATAACCCTCTATGGGCTTCCACATATCCCTTTGCCAATTCCACAAGAACAGACTTAGCGAAAGGCTTCTTGAAGGGAAGGATGTAACTCTGTGAGATGAATTAACAGAACATAGAGCAGTTTCTCAGAAAGCTTCTTTCCAGTTTTGAACGGAAGATATTTCCTTTTTCACCATAGCCCTCTATGGGCTTCCAAATATCCCTTTGCCAATTCCACAAGAACAGCCTTAGCGAAAGGCTTCTTGAAGGGAAACATGTAACTCTGTGAAATGAATTAACAGAACACAGAGCAGTTTCTCAGAAAGCTTCTTTCCAGTTTTGAACGGAAGATATTTCCTTTTTCACCATAGCCCTCTAAGGGCTTCCAAATATCCTTTTGCCAATTCCACAAGAGCAGCCTTAGCGAAAGGCATCTTGAAGGGAAAGATGTAACTCTGTGAGACGAATTAAAAGAACACAGAGCAGTTTCTCAGAAAGCTTCTTTCCAGTTTTGAACGGAAGACACTTCCTTTTTCAATATAACCCTCTAAGGGCTTCCACATATCCCTTCACCAATTCCACAAGAACAGCCTTAGCGAAAGGCTTCTTGAAGGGAAAGATGTAACTCAGTGAGATAAATTAACGGAACAAAGAGCAGTTTCTCAGAAAGCTTCTTTCCAGTTTAGAACGGAAGATATTTCCTTTTTCACCATAGCCCTCTATGGGCTTCCAAATATCCCTTTGCCAATTCCACAAGAACCGCCTTAGCGAAAGACTTCTTGAAGGGAAAGATGTAACCCTGTGAGATGAATTAACAGAACACAGAGCAGTTTCTCAGAAAGCTTCTTTCCAGTTTGGAACGGAAGATATTTCCTTTTTCACCATAGCCCTCTGTGGGCTTCCAAATATCCCTTTGGCAATTCCACAAGAACAGCCTTAGCGAAAGGCTTCTTGAAGGGAAAGATGTAACTCTGTGAGATGAATTAACAGAACACAGAGCAGTTTCTCAGAAAGCTTCTTTCCAGTTTTGAGCGGAAGATATTTCCTTTTTCACCATAGCCCTCTCTGGGCTTCCAAATATCCCTTTACCAATTCCAGAAGAACAGCCTTAGCGAAAGGCTTCTTGAAGGGAAAGATGTAACTCTGAGAGATGAATTAACAGAACATAGAACAGTTTCTAAGAAAGCTTCTTTTCAGTTTTCAACGGAAGATATTTCCTTTTTCACCATAGAACTCTATGGGCTTCCAAATATCCCTTTGCCAATGCCACAAGAACAGCCTTAGGGAAAGGCTTCTTGAAGGGAAACATGTAACTCTGTGAGATGAATTAACAGAAAATAGAAAAGTTTCTCAGAAAGCTTCTTTCCAGTTTTGAATATAAGATATTTCCTTTTTCACTATAGCCCTCTATGGGCTTCCAAATATCCCTTTGCCAATTCCATAAGAACAGCCTTAGCGAAAGGCTTCTTGAAGGGAAAGATGTAACTCTGTGATATGAATCAACAGAACACAGAGCAGATTCTCAGAAAGCTTCTTTCCAGTTTGGAACGGAAGATATTTCCTTTTTCACCATACCCCTCTGTGGGCTTCCAAATATCCCTTTGCCAATTCCACAAGAACAGCCTTAGCGAAAGGCTTCTTGAAGGGAAAGATGTAACTATGTGAGATGAATTAACAGAACACCGAGCAGTTTCTCAGAAAGCTTCTTTCCAGTTTTGAACGGAAGATATTTCCTTTTTCACCGTAGCCCTCTATGGGCTTCCAAATATCCCTTTGCCAATTACACAAGAACAGCCTTAGCGAAAGGATTCTTGAAGGGAAAGATGTAACTCTGTGAGATGAATTAACAAAACACAGAGCAGTTTCTCAGAAAGCTTCTTTCCAGTTTTAAACGGAAGACATTTCCTTTTTCACCATAACCCTCTATGGGCTTCCACATATCCCTTTGCCAATTCCACAAGAACAGCCTTAGCGAAAGGCTTCTTGAAGGGAAAGATGTAACTCAGTGAGATAAATTAACGGAACAAAGAGCAGTTTCTCAGAAAGCTTCTTTCCAGTTTAGAACGGAAGATATTTCCTTTTTCACCATAGCCCCCTATGGGCTTCCAAATATCCCTTTGCCAATTCCACAAGAACCGCCTTAGCGGAAGGCTTCTTGAAGGGAAAGACGTAACTATGTGAGATGAATTAACAGAACACAGAGCAGTTTCTCAGAAAGCTTCTTTCCAGTTTGGAACGGAAGATATTTCCTTTTTCACCATAGCCCTCTGTGGGCTTCCAAATATCCCTTTGGTAATTCCACAAGAACAGCCTTAGCGAAAGGCTTCTTGAAGGGAAAGATGTAACTATGTGAGATGAATTAACAGAACACAGAGCAGTTTCTCAGAAAGCTTCTTTCCAGTTTTGAATGGAAGATATTTCCTTTTTCACCATAGCCCTCCATGGGCTTCCAAATATCCCTTTGCCAATTCCACAAGAACAGCCTTAGCGAAAGGCTTCTTGAAGGGAAAGATGTAACTATGTGAGATGAATTAACAGAACACAGAGCAGTTTCTCAGAAAGCTTCTTTCCAGTTTTGAACGGAAGATATTTCCTTTTTCACCATAGCCCTCTATGGGCTTCCAAATATCCTTTTGCCAATTCCACAAGAACAGCCTTAGCGAAAGGCATCTTGAAGGGAAAGATGTAACTCTGTGAGATGAATTAACAGAACACAGAGCAGTTTCTCAGAAAGCTTCTTTCCAGTTTTGAACGGAAGACATTTCCTTTTTCACCATAACCCTCTATGGGCTTCCACATATCCCTTTGCCAATTCCACAAGAACAGCCTTAGCGAAAGGCTTCTTGAAGGGAAAGATGTAACTCTGTGAGATGTCTTAACAGAACACGGAGCAGTTTCTCAGAAAGCTTCTTTCCAGTTTTGAACGGAAGATATTTCCTTTTTCACCATAGCCCTCTATGGGCTTCCAAGTATCCCTTTGCCAATTCCCCAAGAACAGCCTTAGCGAAAGGCTTCTTGAAGGGAAAGATGTTTCTCTGTGAGATGAATCAACAGAACACAGAGCAGTTTCTCAGAAAGCTTCTTTCCAGTTTTTAACGGAAGATATTTCCTTTTTCACCGTAGCCCTCTGTGGGCTTCCAAATATCCCTTTGCCAATTCCACAAGAACAGCCTTAGCGAAAGGCTTCTTGAAGGGAAATATGTAACTCTGTGAGATGAATTAACAGAACACGGAGCAGTTTCTCAGAAAGCTTCTTTCCAGTTTTGAACGGAAGATATTTCCTTTTTCACCATAGCCCTCTATGGGCTTCCAAATATCCTTTTGCCAATTCCACAAGAACAGCCTTAGCGAAAGGCATCTTGAAGGGAAAGATGTAACTCTGTGAGATGAATTAACAGAACACAGAGCAGTTTCTCAGAAAGCTTGTTTCCTGTTTTGAACGGAAGATATTTCCTTTTTCACCATAGCCCTCTATGGGCTTCCAAATATCCCTTTGCCAATTCCACAAGAACAGCCTTAGCGAAAAGCTTCTTGAAGGGAAAGATGTAACTCTGTGGGATGAATTAACAGAACACGGAGCAGTTTCTCAGAAAGCTTCTTTCCAGTTTTGAACGGAAGATATTTCCTTTTTCACCATAGCCCTCTATGGGCTTCCAAATATCCCTTTGCCAATTCCACAAGAACAGCCTTAGCGAAAGACTTCTTGAAGGGAAAGATGTAACTCTGTGAGATGAATTAACAGAACACAGAGCAGTTTCTCAGAAAGCTTCTTTCCAGTTTTGAACGGAAGATATTTCCTTTTTCACCATAGCCCTCTATGGGCTTCTAAACATCCCTTTTCCAATTCCACAAGAACAGCCTTAGCGAAAGGCTTCTTGAAGGGAAAGATGTAACTCTGTGAGATGAATTAACAGAACACAGAGGAGTTTCTCAGAAAGCTTCTTTCCAGTTTTGAACGGAAGATATTTCCTTTTTCACCATAGCACTCTATGGGCTTCCAAATATCCCTTTGCCAATTCCACAAGAACAACCTTATCGAAAGGCTTCTTGACGGGAAAGATGTAACTCTGTGAGATGAATTAACAGAACAGACAGCAGTTTCTCAGAAAGTTTCTTTCCAGTTTTGACCGGAAGATATTTCCTTTTTCACCGTAGCCCTCTATGGGCTTCCAAATATTACTTTGCCAATTCCACAAGAACAGCCTTAGCGAAAGGCTTCTTGAAGGGAAGGATGTAACTCTGTGAGATGAATTAACAGAACAAAGAGCAGTTTCTCAGAAAGCTTCTTTCCAGTTTTGAACGGAATTTATTTCCTTTTTCACCATAGCCCTCTATGGGCTTCCAAATATCCCTTTGCCAATTCAACAAGAACAGCCTTAGCGAAAGGCTTCTTGAAGGGAAAGATGTAACTCTGTGAGTTGAATTAACAGAACATAGAGCAGTTTCTCAGAAAGCTTCTTTCCAGTTTTGAACGGAAGATATTTCCTTTTTCACCATAGCCCTCTATGGGCTTCCAAATATCCCTTTGCCAATTCCACAAGAACAGCCCTAGCGAAAGGTTTATTGAAGGGAAAGATGTAACTCTTTGAGATGAATTAACAGAACACAGAGCAGTTTCTCAGAAAGCTTCTTTCCAGTTTTGAGCGGAAGATATTTCCTTTTTCACCATAGCCCTCTATGGGCTTCCAAATATCCCTTTGCCAATTCCAGAAGAACAGCCTTAGCGAAAGGCTTCTTGAAGGGAAAGATGTAACTCTGTGAGATGAATTAACAGAACATAGAACAGTTTCTAAGAAAGCTTCTTTTCAGTTTTCAACGGAAGATATTTCCTTTTTCACCATAGCCCTCTATGGGCTTCCAAATATCCCTTTGCCAATGCCACAAGAACAGCCTTAGGGAAAGGCTTCTTGAAGGGAAACATGTAACTCTGTGAGAAGAATTAACAGAAAATAGAACAGTTTCTCAGAAAGCTTCTTTCCAGTTTTGAACATAAGATATTTCCTTTTTCACTATAGCCCTCTATGGGCTTCCAAATATCCCTTTGCCAATTCTACAAGAACAGCCTTAGCGAAAGGCTTCTTGAAGGGAAGGATGTAACTCTGTGAGATGAATTAACAGAACATAGAGCAGTTTCTCAGAAAGCTTCTTTCCAGTTTTGAACGGAAGATATTTCCTTTTTCACCATAGCCCTCTATGGGCTTCCAAATATCCCTTTGCCAATTCCACAAGAACAGCCTTAGCGAAAGGCTTCTTGAAGGGAAACATGTAACTCTGTGAAATGAATTAACAGAACACAGAGCAGTTTCTCAGAAAGCTTCTTTCCAGTTTTGAATGGAAGATATTTCCTTTTTCACCATAGCCCTCTAGGGGCTTCCAAATATCCTTTTGCCAATTCCACAAGAACAGCCTTAGCGAAAGGCATCTTGAAGGGAAAGATGTAACTCTGTGAGACGAATTAAAAGAACACAGAGCAGTTTCTCAGAAAGCTTCTTTCCAGTTTTGAACGGAAGACACTTCCTTTTTCAATATAACCCTCTATGGGCTTCCACATATCCCTTCGCCAATTCCACAAGAACAGCCTTAGCGAAAGGCTTCTTGAAGGGAAAGATGTAACTCAGTGAGATAAATTAACGGAACAAAGAGCAGTTTCTCAGAAAGCTTCTTTCCAGTTTAGAACGGAAGATATTTCCTTTTTCACCATAGCCCTCTATGGGCTTCCAAATATCCCTTTGCCAATTCCACAAGAACCGCCTTAGCGAAAGACTTCTTGAAGGGAAAGATGTAACCCTGTGAGATGAATTAACAGAACACAGAGCAGTTTCTCAGAAAGCTTCTTTCCAGTTTGGAACGGAAGATATTTCCTTTTTCACCATAGCCCTCTGTGGGCTTCCAAATATCCCTTTGGCAATTCCACAAGAACAGCCTTAGCGAAAGGCTTCTTGAAGGGAAAGATGTAACTATGTGAGATGAATTAACAGAACACAGAGCAGTTTCTCAGAAAGCTTCTTTCCAGTTTTGAGCGGAAGATATTTCCTTTTTCACCATAGCCCTCTCTGGGCTTCCAAATATCCCTTTACCAATTCCAGAAGAACAGCCTTAGCGAAAGGCTTCTTGAAGGGAAAGATGTAACTCTGTGAGATGAATTAACAGAACATAGAACAGTTTCTAAGAAAGCTTCTTTTCAGTTTTCAACGGAAGATATTTCCTTTTTCACCATAGAACTCTATGGGCTTCCAAATATCCCTTTGCCAATGCCACAAGAACAGCCTTAGGGAAAGGCTTCTTGAAGGGAAACATGTAACTCTGTGAGATGAATTAACAGAAAATAGAAAAGTTTCTCAGAAAGCTTCTTTCCAGTTTTGAATATAAGATATTTCCTTTTTCACTATAGCCCTCTATGGGCTTCCAAATATCCCTTTGCCAATTCCATAAGAACAGCCTTAGCGAAAGGCTTCTTGAAGGGAAAGATGTAACTCTGTGATATGAATCAACAGAACACAGAGCAGATTCTCAGAAACTTTCTTTCCAGTTTGGAACGGAAGATATTTCCTTTTTCACCATACCCCTCTGTGGGCTTCCAAATATCCCTTTGCCAATTCCACAAGAACAGCCTTAGCGAAAGGCTTCTTGAAGGGAAAGATGTAACTATGTGAGATGAATTAACAGAACACCGAGCAGTTTCTCAGAAAGCTTCTTTCCAGTTTTGAACGGAAGATATTTCCTTTTTCACCATAGCCCTCTATGGGCTTCCAAATATCCCTTTGCCAATTACACAAAAACAGCCTTAGCGAAAGGCTTCTTGAAGGGAAAGATGTAACTCTGTGAGATGAATTAACAAAACACAGAGCAGTTTCTCAGAAAGCTTCTTTCCAGTTTTGAACGGAAGACATTTCCTTTTTCACCATAACCCTCTATGGGCTTCCACATATCCCTTTGCCAATTCCACAAGAACAGACTTAGCGAAAGGCTTCTTGAAGGGAAGGATGTAACTCTGTGAGATGAATTAACAGAACATAGAGCAGTTTCTCAGAAAGCTTCTTTCCAGTTTTGAACGGAAGATATTTCCTTTTTCACCATAGCCCTCTATGGGCTTCCAAATATCCCTTTGCCAATTCCACAAGAACAGCCTTAGCGAAAGGCTTCTTGAAGGGAAACATGTAACTCTGTGAAATGAATTAACAGAACACAGAGCAGTTTCTCAGAAAGCTTCTTTCCAGTTTTGAACGGAAGATATTTCCTTTTTCACCATAGCCCTCTAAGGGCTTCCAAATATCCTTTTGCCAATTCCACAAGAGCAGCCTTAGCGAAAGGCATCTTGAAGGGAAAGATGTAACTCTGTGAGACGAATTAAAAGAACACAGAGCAGTTTCTCAGAAAGCTTCTTTCCAGTTTTGAACGGAAGACACTTCCTTTTTCAATATAACCCTCTAAGGGCTTCCACATATCCCTTCACCAATTCCACAAGAACAGCCTTAGCGAAAGGCTTCTTGAAGGGAAAGATGTAACTCAGTGAGATAAATTAACGGAACAAAGAGCAGTTTCTCAGAAAGCTTCTTTCCAGTTTAGAACGGAAGATATTTCCTTTTTCACCATAGCCCTCTATGGGCTTCCAAATATCCCTTTGCCAATTCCACAAGAACCGCCTTAGCGAAAGACTTCTTGAAGGGAAAGATGTAACCCTGTGAGATGAATTAACAGAACACAGAGCAGTTTCTCAGAAAGCTTCTTTCCAGTTTGGAACGGAAGATATTTCCTTTTTCACCATAGCCCTCTGTGGGCTTCCAAATATCCCTTTGGCAATTCCACAAGAACAGCCTTAGCGAAAGGCTTCTTGAAGGGAAAGATGTAACTCTGTGAGATGAATTAACAGAACACAGAGCAGTTTCTCAGAAAGCTTCTTTCCAGTTTTGAGCGGAAGATATTTCCTTTTTCACCATAGCCCTCTCTGGGCTTCCAAATATCCCTTTACCAATTCCAGAAGAACAGCCTTAGCGAAAGGCTTCTTGAAGGGAAAGATGTAACTCTGAGAGATGAATTAACAGAACATAGAACAGTTTCTAAGAAAGCTTCTTTTCAGTTTTCAACGGAAGATATTTCCTTTTTCACCATAGAACTCTATGGGCTTCCAAATATCCCTTTGCCAATGCCACAAGAACAGCCTTAGGGAAAGGCTTCTTGAAGGGAAACATGTAACTCTGTGAGATGAATTAACAGAAAATAGAAAAGTTTCTCAGAAAGCTTCTTTCCAGTTTTGAATATAAGATATTTCCTTTTTCACTATAGCCCTCTATGGGCTTCCAAATATCCCTTTGCCAATTCCATAAGAACAGCCTTAGCGAAAGGCTTCTTGAAGGGAAAGATGTAACTCTGTGATATGAATCAACAGAACACAGAGCAGATTCTCAGAAAGCTTCTTTCCAGTTTGGAACGGAAGATATTTCCTTTTTCACCATACCCCTCTGTGGGCTTCCAAATATCCCTTTGCCAATTCCACAAGAACAGCCTTAGCGAAAGGCTTCTTGAAGGGAAAGATGTAACTATGTGAGATGAATTAACAGAACACCGAGCAGTTTCTCAGAAAGCTTCTTTCCAGTTTTGAACGGAAGATATTTCCTTTTTCACCGTAGCCCTCTATGGGCTTCCAAATATCCCTTTGCCAATTACACAAGAACAGCCTTAGCGAAAGGATTCTTGAAGGGAAAGATGTAACTCTGTGAGATGAATTAACAAAACACAGAGCAGTTTCTCAGAAAGCTTCTTTCCAGTTTTAAACGGAAGACATTTCCTTTTTCACCATAACCCTCTATGGGCTTCCACATATCCCTTTGCCAATTCCACAAGAACAGCCTTAGCGAAAGGCTTCTTGAAGGGAAAGATGTAACTCAGTGAGATAAATTAACGGAACAAAGAGCAGTTTCTCAGAAAGCTTCTTTCCAGTTTAGAACGGAAGATATTTCCTTTTTCACCATAGCCCCCTATGGGCTTCCAAATATCCCTTTGCCAATTCCACAAGAACCGCCTTAGCGGAAGGCTTCTTGAAGGGAAAGACGTAACTCTGTGAGATGAATTAACAGAACACAGAGCAGTTTCTCAGAAAGCTTCTTTCCAGTATTGAACGGAAGATATTTCCTTTTTCACCATAGCCCTCTATGGGCTTCCAAATATCCCTTTGCCAATTCCACAAGAACAGCCTTAGTGAAAGACTTCTTGAAGGGAAAGATGTAACTCTGTGAGATGAATTAACAGAACACAAAGCAGTTTCTCAGAAAGCTTCTTTCCAGTTTTGAACGGAAGATATTTCCTTTTTCACCATAGCCCTCTATGGGCTTCGAAATATCACTTTGCCAATTCCACAAGAACAACCTTATCGAAAGGCTTCTTGACGGGAGAGATGTAACTCTGTGAGATGAATTAACAGAACAGACAGCAGTTTCTCAGAAAGTTTCTTTCCAGTTTTGAACGGAAGATATTTACTTTTTCATCGTAGCCCTCTATGGGCTTCCAAATATCCCTTTGCCAATTCCACAAGAACAGCCTTAGCGAAAGGCTTCTTCACGGGAAAGATGTAACTCTGTGAGATGAATTAACAGAACACAGAGCAGTTTCTCAGAAAGCTTCTTTCAAGTTTTGAACTTAAGATATTTCCTTTTTCACCATTGCCCTCTATGGGCTTCCAAATATCCTTTTGCCAATTCCACAAGAACAGCCTTAGCGAAAGGCATCTTGAAGGGAAAGATGTAACTCTGTGAGATGAATTAACAGAACACAGAGCAGTTTCTCAGAAAGCTTCTTTTCCAGTTTTGAACGGAAGACATTTCCTTTTTCACCATAACCCTCTAGGGGCTTCCACATATCCCTTTGCCAATTCCACAAGAACAGCCTTAGCGAAAGGCTTCTTGAAGGGAAAGATATAACTCAGTGAGATAAATTAACGGAACAAATAGCAGTTTCTCAGAAAGCTTCTTTGCAGTTTAGAACGGAAGATATTTCCTTTTTCACCATAGCCCTCTATGGGCTTCCAAATATCCCTTTGCCAATTCCACAAGAACCGCCTTAGCGAAAGACTTCTTGAAGGGAAAGATGTAACTCTGTGAGATGAATTAACAGAACACAGAGCAGTTTCTCAGAAAGCTTCTTTCCTGTTTTGAACGGAAGATATTTCCTTTTTCACCATAGCCCTCTATGGGCTTCCAAATATCCCTTTGCCAATGCCACAAGAACAGCCTAGGGAAAGGCTTCTTGAAGGGAAACATGTAACTCTGTGAGATGAATTAACAGAAAATAGAACAGTTTCTCAGAAAGCTTCTTTCCAGTTTTGAACATAAGATATTTCCTTTTTCACTATAGCCCTCTATGGGCTTCCAAATATCCCTTAGCCAATTCTACAAGAACAGCCTTAGCGAAAGGCTTCTTGAAGGGAAGGATGTAACTCTGTGAGATGAATTAACAGAACATAGAGCAGTTTCTCAGAAAGCTTCTTTCCAGTTTTGAAAGGAAGATATTTCCTTTTTCACCATAGCCCTCTATGGGCTTAAAAATATCCCTTTGCCAATTCCACAAGAACAGCCTTAGCGAAAGGCTTCTTGAAGGGAAAGATGTAACTCTGTGAGATGAATTAACAGAACACAGAGCAGTTTCTCAGAAAGCTTCTTTCCAGTTTTGAACGGAAGATATTTCCTTTTTCACCATAGCCCTCTATGGGCTTCCAAATATCCTTTTGCCAATTCCACAAGAACAGCCTTAGCGAAAGGCATCTTGAAGGGAAAGATGTAACTCTGTGAGACGAATTAACAGAACACAGAGCAGTTTCTCAGAAAGCTTCTTTCCAGTTTTGAACGGAAGACACTTCCTTTTTCACCATAACCCTCTATTGGCTTCCACATATCCCTTCGCCAATTCCACAAGAACAGCCTTAGCGAAAGGCTTCTTGAAGGGAAAGATGTAACTCAGTGAGATAAATTAACGGAACAAAGAGCAGTTTCTCAGAAAGCTTCTTTCCAGTTTAGAACGGAAGATATTTCCTTTTTCACCATAGCCCTCTATGGGCTTCCAAATATCCCTTTGCCAATTCCACAAGAACCGCCTTAGCGAAAGACTTCTTGAAGGGAAAGATGTAACCCTGTGAGATGGATTAACAGAACACAGAGCAGTTTCTCAGAAAGCTTCTTTCCAGTTTGGAACGGAAGATATTTCCTTTTTCACCATAGCCCTCTGTGGGCTTCCAAATATCCCTTTGGCAATTCCACAAGACAGCCTTAGCGAAAGGCTTCTTGAAGGGGAATATGTAACTATGTGAGATGAATTAACAGAACACAGAGCAGTTTCTCAGAAAGCTTCTTTCCAGTTTTGAGCGGAAGATATTTCCTTTTTCACCATAGCCCTCTATGGGCTTCCAAATATCCCTTTGCCAATTCCAGAAGAACAGCCTTAGCGAAAGGCTTCTTGAAGGGAAAGATGTAACTCTGTGAGATGAATTAACAGAACATAGAACAGTTTCTAAGAAAGCTTCTTTTCAGTTTTCAACGGAAGATATTTCCTTTTTCACCATAGCCCTCTATGGGCTTCCAAATATCCCTTTGCCAATGCCACAAGAACAGCCTTAGGGAAAGGCTTCTTCAAGGGAAACATGTAACTCTGTGAGATGAATTAACAGAAAATAGAACAGTTTCTCAGAAAGCTTCTTTCCAGTTTTGAACATAAGATATTTCCTTTTTCACTATAGCCCTCTATGGGCTTCCAAATATCCCTTTGCCAATTCTACAAGAACAGCCTTAGCGAAAGGCTTCTTGAAGGGAAGGATGTAACTCTGTGAGATGAATTAACAGAACATAGAGCAGTTTCTCAGAAAGCTTCTTTCCAGTTTTGAACGGAAGATATTTCCTTTTTCACCATAGCCCTCTATGGGCTTCCAAATATCCCTTTGCCAATTCCACAAGAACAGCCTTAGCGAAAGGCTTCTTGAAGGGAAACATGTAACTCTGTGAAATGAATTAACAGAACACAGAGCAGTTTCTCAGAAAGCTTCTTTCCAGTTTTGAACGGAAGATATTTCCTTTTTCACCATAGCCCTCTAGGGGCTTCCAAATATCCTTTTGCCAATTCCACAAGAACAGCCTTAGCGAAAGGCATCTTGAAGGGAAAGATGTAACTCTGTGAGACGAATTAAAAGAACACAGAGCAGTTTCTCAGAAAGCTTCTTTCCAGTTTTGAACGGAAGACACTTCCTTTTTCAATATAACCCTCTATGGGCTTCCACATATCCCTTCGCCAATTCCACAAGAACAGCCTTAACGAAAGGCTTCTTGAAGGGAAAGATGTAACTCAGTGAGATAAATTAACGGAACAAAGAGCAGTTTCTCAGAAAGCTTCTTTCCAGTTTAGAACGGAAGATATTTCCTTTTTCACCATAGCCCTCTATGGGCTTCCAAATATCCCTTTGCCAATTCCACAAGAACCGCCTTAGCGAAAGACTTCTTGAAGGGAAAGATGTAACCCTGTGAGATGAATTAACAGAACACAGAGCAGTTTCTCAGAAAGCTTCTTTCCAGTTTGGAACGGAAGATATTTCCTTTTTCACCATAGCCCTCTGTGGGCTTCCAAATATCCCTTTGGCAATTCCACAAGAACAGCCTTAGCGAAAGGCTTCTTGAAGGGAAAGATGTAACTATGTGAGATGAATTAACAGAACACAGAGCAGTTTCTCAGAAAGCTTCTTTCCAGTTTTGAGCGGAAGATATTTCCTTTTTCACCATAGCCCTCTCTGGGCTTCCAAATATCCCTTTACCAATTCCAGAAGAACAGCCTTAGCGAAAGGCTTCTTGAAGGGAAAGATGTAACTCTGTGAGATGAATTAACAGAACATAGAACAGTTTCTAAGAAAGCTTCTTTTCAGTTTTCAACGGAAGATATTTCCTTTTTCACCATAGAACTCTATGGGCTTCCAAATATCCCTTTGCCAATGCCACAAGAACAGCCTTAGGGAAAGGCTTCTTGAAGGGAAACATGTAACTCTGTGAGATGAATTAACAGAAAATAGAAAAGTTTCTCAGAAAGCTTCTTTCCAGTTTTGAATATAAGATATTTCCTTTTTCACTATAGCCCTCTATGGGCTTCCAAATATCCCTTTGCCAATTCCATAAGAACAGCCTTAGCGAAAGGCTTCTTGAAGGGAAAGATGTAACTCTGTGACATGAATCAACAGAACACAGAGCAGATTCCCAGAAAGCTTCTTTCCAGTTTGGAACGGAAGATATTTCCTTTTTCACCATACCCCTCTGTGGGCTTCCAAATATCCCTTTGCCAATTCCACAAGAACAGCCTTAGCGAAAGGCTTCTTGAAGGGAAAGATGTAACTATGTGAGATGAATTAACAGAACACCGAGCAGTTTCTCAGAAAGCTTCTTTCCAGTTTTGAACGGAAGATATTTCCTTTTTCACCGTAGCCCTCTATGGGCTTCCAAATATCCCTTTGCCAATTACACAAGAACAGCCTTAGCGAAAGGATTCTTGAAGGGAAAGATGTAACTCTGTGAGATGAATTAACAAAACACAGAGCAGTTTCTCAGAAAGCTTCTTTCCAGTTTTAAACGGAAGACATTTCCTTTTTCACCATAACCCTCTATGGGCTTCTACATATCCCTTTGCCAATTCCACAAGAACAGCCTTAGCGAAAGGCTTCTTGAAGGGAAAGATGTAACTCAGTGAGATAAATTAACGGAACAAAGAGCAGTTTCTCAGAAAGCTTCTTTCCAGTTTAGAACGGAAGATATTTCCTTTTTCACCATAGCCCCCTATGGGCTTCCAAATATCCCTTTGCCAATTCCACAAGAACCGCCTTAGCGAAAGGCTTCTTGAAGGGAAAGACGTAACTCTGTGAGATGAATTAACAGAACACAGAGCAGTTTCTCAGAAAGCTTCTTTCCAGTATTGAACGGAAGATATTTCCTTTTTCACCATAGCCCTCTATGGGCTTCCAAATATCCCTTTGCCAATTCCACAAGAACAGCCTTAGCGAAAGGCTTCTTGAAGGGAAAGATGTAAGTCTGTGAGATGAATCAACAGAACACAGAGCAGTTTCTCAGAAAGCTTCTTTCCAGTTTGGAACGGAAGATATTTCCTTTTTCACCATAGCCCTCTGTGGGCTTCCAAATATCCCTTTGCCAATTCCACAAGAACATCCTTAGCGAAAGGCTTCTTGAAGGGAAAGATGTAACTATGTGAGATGAATTAACAGAACACAGAGCAGTTTCTCAGAAAGCTTCTTTCCAGTTTTGAACGGAAGATATTTCCTTTTTCACCATAGCCCTCTATGGGCTTCCAAATATCCCTTTGCCAATTCCACAAAAACAGCCTTAGCGAAAGGCTTCTTGAAGGGAAAGATGTAACTCTGTGAGATGAATTAACAGAACACAGAGCAGTTTCTCAGAAAGCTTCTTTCCAGTTTTGAACGGAAGACATTTCCTTTTTCACCATAACCCTCTATGGGCTTCCACATATCCCTTTGCCAATTCCAGAAGAACAGCCTTAGCGAAAGGCTTCTTGAAGGGAAAGATGTAACTCAGTGAGATAAATTAACGGAACAAAGAGCAGTTTCTCAGAAAGCTTCTTTCCAGTTTAGAACGGAAGATATTTCCTTTTTCACCATAGCCCTCTATGGGCTTCCAAATATCCCTTTGCCAATTCCACAAGAACCGCCTTAGCGAAAGACTTCTTGAAGGGAAAGATGTAACTCTGTGAGATGAATTAACAGAACACAGAGCAGTTTCTCAGAAAGCTTCTTTCCAGTTTTGAACGGAAGATATTTCCTTTTTCACCATAGCCCTCTATGGGCTTCCAAATATCCCTTTGCCGGTTCCACAAGAACAGCATTAGCGAAAGGTTTCTTGAAGGGAAAGATGTAACTCGGTGAGATGAATTAACAGAACATAGAACAGTTTCTAAGAAAGCTTCTTTTCAGTTTTCAACGGAAGATATTTCCTTTTTCACCATAGCCCTCTATGGGCTTCCAAATATCCCTTTGCCAATGCCACAAGAACAGCCTAGGGAAAGGCTTCTTGAAGGGAAACATGTAACTCTGTGAGATGAATTAACAGAAAATAGAACAGTTTCTCAGAAAGCTTCTTTCCAGTTTTGAACATAAGATATTTCCTTTTTCACTATAGCCCTCTATGGGCTTCCAAATATCCCTTTGCCAATTCTACAAGAACAGCCTTAGCGAAAGGCTTCTTGAAGGGAAGGATGAAACTCTGTGAGATGAATTAACAGAACATAGAGCAGTTTCTCAGAAAGCTTCTTTCCAGTTTTGAAAGGAAGATATTTCCTTTTTCACCATAGCCCTCTATGGGCTTCCAAATATCCCTTTGCCAATTCCACAAGAACAGCCTTAGCGAAAGGCTTCTTGAAGGGAAAGATGTAACTCTGTGAGATGAATTAACAGAACACAGAGCAGTTTCTCAGAAAGCTTCTTTCCAGTTTTGAACGGAAGATATTTCCTTTTTCACCATAGCCCTCTATGGGCTTCCAAATATCCTTTTGCCAATTCCACAAGAACAGCCTTAGCGAAAGGCATCTTGAAGGGAAAGATGTAACTCTGTGAGACGAATTAACAGAACACAGAGAAGTTTCTCAGAAAGCTTCTTTCCAGTTTTGAACGGAAGACACTTCCTTTTTCACCATAACCCTCTATTGGCTTCCACATATCCCTTCGCCAATTCCACAAGAACAGCCTTAGCGAAAGGCTTCTTGAAGGGAAAGATGTAACTCAGTGAGATAAATTAACGGAACAAAGAGCAGTTTCTCAGAAAGCTTCTTTCCAGATTAGAACGGAAGATATTTCCTTTTTCACCATAGCCCTCTATGGGCTTCCAAATATCCCTTTGCCAATTCCACAAGAACCGCCTTAGCGAAAGACTTCTTGAAGGGAAAGATGTAACCCTGTGAGATGGATTAACAGAACACAGAGCAGTTTCTCAGAAAGCTTCTTTCCAGTTTGGAACGGAAGATATTTCCTTTTTCACCATAGCCCTCTGTGGGCTTCCAAATATCCCTTTGGCAATTCCACAAAACAGCCTTAGCGAAAGGCTTCTTGAAGGGGAATATGTAACTATGTGAGATGAATTAACAGAACACAGAGCAGTTTCTCAGAAAGCTTCTTTCCAGTTTTGAGCGGAAGATATTTCCTTTTTCACCATAGCCTTCTATGGGCTTCCAAATATCCCTTTGCCAATTCCAGAAGAACAGCCTTAGCGAAAGGCTTCTTGAAGGGAAAGATGTAACTCTGTGAGATGAATTAACAGAACATAGAACAGTTTCTAAGAAAGCTTCTTTTCAGTTTTCAACGGAAGATATTTCCTTTTTCACCATAGAACTCTATGGGCTTCCAAATATCCCTTTGCCAATGCCACAAGAACAGCCTTAGGGAAAGGCTTCTTGAAGGGAAACATGTAACTCTGTGAGATGAATTAACAGAAAATAGAAAAGTTTCTCAGAAAGCTTCTTTCCAGTTTTGAATATAAGATATTTCCTTTTTCACTATAGCCCTCTATGGGCTTCCAAATATCCCTTTGCCAATTCCATAAGAACAGCCTTAGCGAAAGGCTTCTTGAAGGGAAAGATGTAACTCTGTGATATGAATCAACAGATCACAGAGCAGATTCTCAGAAAGCTTCTTTCCAGTTTGGAACGGAAGGTATTTCCTTTTTCACCATACCCCTCTGTGGGCTTCCAAATATCCCTTTGCCAATTCCACAAGAACAGCCTTAGCGAAAGGCTTCTTGAAGGGAAAGATGTAACTATGTGAGATGAATTAACAAAACACCGAGCAGTTTCTCAGAAAGCTTCTTTCCAGTTTTGAACGGAAGATATTTCCTTTTTCACCATAGCCCTCTATGGGCTTCCAAATATCCCTTTGCCAATTACACAAAAACAGCCTTAGCGAAAGGCTTCTTGAATGGAAAGATGTAACTCTGTGAGATGAATTAACAAAACACAGAGCAGTTTCTCAGAAAGCTTATTTCCAGTTTTGAACGGAAGACATTTCCTTTTTCACCATAACCCTCTATGGGCTTCCACATATCACTTTGCCAATTCCACAAGAACAGACATAGCGAAAGGCTTCTTGAAGGGAAGGATGTAACTCTGTGAGATGAATTAACAGAACATAGAGCAGTTTCTCAGAAAGCTTCTTTCCAGTTTTGAACGGAAGATATTTCCTTTTTCACCATAGCCCTCTATGGGCTTCCAAGTATCCCTTTGCCAATTCCACAAGAACAGCCTTAGCGAAAGGCTTCTTGAAGGGAAACATGTAACTCTGTGAAATGAATTAACAGAACACAGAGCAGTTTCTCAGAAAGCTTCTTTCCAGTTTTGAACGGAAGATATTTCCTTTTTCACCATAGCCCTCTATGGGCTTCCAAATATCCTTTTGCCAATTCCACAAGAACAGCCTTAGCGAAAGGCATCTTGAAGGGAAAGATGTAACTCTGTGAGACGAATTAAAAGAACACAGAGCAGTTTCTCAGAAAGCTTCTTTCCAGTTTTGAACGGAAGACACTTCCTTTTTCAATATAACCCTCTATGGGCTTCCACATATCCCTTCGCCAATTCCACAAGAACAGCCTTAGCGAAAGGCTTCTTGAAGGGAAAGATGTAACTCAGTGAGATAAATTAACGGAACAAAGAGCAGTTTCTCAGAAAGCTTCTTTCCAGTTTAGAACGGAAGATATTTCCTTTTTCACCATAGCCCTCTATGGGCTTCCAAATATCCCTTTGCCAATTCCACAAGAACCGCCTTAGCGAAAGACTTCTTGAAGGGAAAGATGTAACCCTGTGAGATGAATTAACAGAACACAGAGCAGTTTCTCAGAAAGCTTCTTTCCAGTTTGGAACGGAAGATATTTCCTTTTTCACCATAGCCCTCTGTGGGCTTCCAAATATCCCTTTGGCAATTCCACAAGAACAGCCTTAGCGAAAGGCTTCTTGAAGGGAAAGATGTAACTCTGTGAGATGAATTAACAGAACACAGAGCAGTTTCTCAGAAAGCTTCTTTCCAGTTTTGAGCGGAAGATATCTCCTTTTTCACCATAGCCCTCTCTGGGCTTCCAAATATCCCTTTACCAATTCCAGAAGAACAGCCTTAGCGAAAGGCTTCTTGAAGGGAAAGATGTAACTCTGTGAGATGAATTAACAGAACATAGAACAGTTTCTAAGAAAGCTTCTTTTCAGTTTTCAACGGAAGATATTTCCTTTTTCACCATAGAACTCTATGGGCTTCCAAATATCCCTTTGCCAATGCCACAAGAACAGCCTTAGGGAAAGGCTTCTTGAAGGGAAACATGTAACTCTGTGAGATGAATTAACAGAAAATAGAAAAGTTTCTCAGAAAGCTTCTTTCCAGTTTTGAATATAAGATATTTCCTTTTTCACTATAGCCCTCTATGGGCTTCCAAATATCCCTTTGCCAATTCCATAAGAACAGCCTTAGCGAAAGGCTTCTTGAAGGGAAAGATGTAACTCTGTGAGATGAATTTACAGAACACAGAGCAGTTTCTCGGAAAGCTTCTTTCCAGTTTAGAACGGAAGATATTTCCTTTTTCACCATAGCCCTCTATGGGCTTCCAAATATCCCTTTGCCAATTCCACAAGAACCGCCTTAGCGAAAGACTTCTTGAAGGGAAAGGTGTAACTCTCTGAGATGAATTAACAGAACACAGAGCAGTTTCTCAGAAAGCTTCTTTCCAGTTTTGAACGGAAGATATTTCCTTTTTCACCATAGCCCTCTATGGGCTTCCAAATATCCCTTTGCCGGTTCCACAAGAACAGCATTAGCGAAAGGTTTCTTGAAGGGAATGATGTAACTCTGTGAGATGAATTAACAGAACATAGAACAGTTTCTAAGAAAGCTTCTTTTCAGTTTTCAACGGAAGATATTTCCTTTTTCACCATAGCCCTCTATGGGCTTCCAAATATCCCTTTGCCAATGCCACAAGAACAGCCTATGGAAAGGCTTCTTGAAGGGAAACATGTAACTCTGTGAGATGAATTTACAGAAAATAGAACAGTTTCTCAGAAAGCTTCTTTCCAGTTTTGAACATAAGATATTTCCTTTTTCACTATAGCCCTCTATGGGCTTCCAAATATCCCTTTGCCAATTCTACAAGAACAGCCTTAGCGAAAGGCTTCTTGAAGGGAAGGATGTAACTCTGTGAGATGAATTAACAGAACATAGAGCAGTTTCTCAGAAAGCTTCTTTCCAGTTTTGAAAGGAAGATATTTCCTTTTTCACCATAGCCCTCTATGGGCTTCCAAATATCCCTTTGCCAATTCCACAAGAACAGCCTTAGCGAAAGGCTTCTTGAAGGGAAAGATGTAACTCTGTGAGATGAATTAACAGAACACAGAGCAGTTTCTCAGAAAGCTTCTTTCCAGTTTTGAACGGAAGATATTTCCTTTTTCACCATAGCCCTCTATGGGCTTCCAAATATCCTTTTGCCAATTCCACAAGAACAGCCTTAGCGAAAGGCATCTTGAAGGGAAAGATGTAACTCTGTGAGACGAATTAACAGAACACAGAGCAGTTTCTCAGAAAGCTTCTTTCCAGTTTTGAACGGAAGACACTTCCTTTTTCACCATAACCCTCTATTGGCTTCCACATATCCCTTCGCCAATTCCACAAGAACAGCCTTAGCGAAAGGCTTCTTGAAGGGAAAGATGTAACTCAGTGAGATAAATTAACGGAACAAAGAGCAGTTTCTCAGAAAGCTTCTTTCCAGTTTAGAACGGAAGATATTTCCTTTTTCACCATAGCCCTCTATGGGCTTCCAAATATCCCTTTGCCAATTCCACAAGAACCGCCTTAGCGAAAGACTTCTTGAAGGGAAAGATGTAACCCTGTGAGATGGATTAACAGAACACAGAGCAGTTTCTCAGAAAGCTTCTTTCCAGTTTGGAACGGAAGATATTTCCTTTTTCACCATAGCCCTCTGTGGGCTTCCAAATATCCCTTTGGCAATTCCACAAGACAGCCTTAGCGAAAGGCTTCTTGAAGGGGAATATGTAACTATGTGAGATGAATTAACAGAACACAGAGCAGTTTCTCAGAAAGCTTCTTTCCAGTTTTGAGCGGAAGATATTTCCTTTTTCACCATAGCCTTCTATGGGCTTCCAAATATCCCTTTGCCAATTCCAGAAGAACAGCCTTAGCGAAAGGCTTCTTGAAGGGAAAGATGTAACTCTGTGAGATGAATTAACAGAACATAGAACAGTTTCTAAGAAAGCTTCTTTTCAGTTTTCAACGGAAGATATTTCCTTTTTCACCATAGAACTCTATGGGCTTCCAAATATCCCTTTGCCAATGCCACAAGAACAGCCTTAGGGAAAGGCTTCTTGAAGGGAAACATGTAACTCTGTGAGATGAATTAACAGAAAATAGAAAAGTTTCTCAGAAAGCTTCTTTCCAGTTTTGAATATAAGATATTTCCTTTTTCACTATAGCCCTCTATGGGCTTCCAAATATCCCTTTGCCAATTCCATAAGAACAGCCTTAGCGAAAGGCTTCTTGAAGGGAAAGATGTAACTCTGTGATATGAATCAACAGAACACAGAGCAGATTCTCAGAAAGCTTCTTTCCAGTTTGGAACGGAAGATATTTCCTTTTTCACCATACCCCTCTGTGGGCTTCCAAATATCCCTTTGCCAATTCCACAAGAACAGCCTTAGCGAAAGGCTTCTTGAAGGGAAAGATGTAACTATGTGAGATGAATTAACAGAACACCGAGCAGTTTCTCAGAAAGCTTCTTTCCAGTTTTGAACGGAAGATATTTCCTTTTTCACCATAGCCCTCTATGGGCTTCCAAATATCCCTTTGCCAATTACACAAAAACAGCCTTAGCGAAAGGCTTCTTGAAGGGAAAGATGTAACTCTGTGAGATGAATTAACAAAACACAGAGCAGTTTCTCAGAAAGCTTCTTTCCAGTTTTGAACGGAAGACATTTCCTTTTTCACCATAACCCTCTATGGGCTTCCACATATCCCTTTGCCAATTCCACAAGAACAGACTTAGCGAAAGGCTTCTTGAAGGGAAAGATGTAACTCAGTGAGATGAATTAACGGAACAAAGAGCAGTTTCTCAGAAAGCTTCTTTCCAGTTTAGAACGGAAGATATTTCCTTTTTCACCATAGCCCTCTATGGGCTTCCAAATATCCCTTTGCCAATTCCACAAGAACCGCCTTAGCGAAAGACTTCTTGAAGGGAAAGATGTAACTCTGTGAGATGAATTAACAGAACACAGAGCAGTTTCTCAGAAAGCTTCTTTCCAGTTTTGAACGGAAGATATTTCCTTTTTCACCATAGCCCTCTATGGGTTTCCAAATATCCCTTTGCCGGTTCCACAAGAACAGCATTAGCGAAAGGTTTCTTGAAGGGAAAGATGTAACTCTGTGAGATGAATTAACAGAACATAGAACAGTTTCTAAGAAAGCTTCTTTTCAGTTTTCAACGGAATATATTTCTTTTTTCACCATAGCCCTCTATGGGCTTCCAAATATCCCTTTGCCAATGCCACAAGAACAGCCTAGGGAAAGGCTTCTTGAAGGGAAACATGTAACTCTGTGAGATGAATTAACAGAAAATAGAAAAGTTTCTCAGAAAGCTTCTTTCCAGTTTTGAATATAAGATATTTCCTTTTTCACTATAGCCCTCTATGGGCTTCCAAATATCCCTTTGCCAATTCCATAAGAACAGCCTTAGCGAAAGGCTTCTTGAAGGGAAAGATGTAACTCTGTGATATGAATCAACAGAACACAGAGCAGATTCTCAGAAAGCTTCTTTCCAGTTTGGAACGGAAGATATTTCCTTTTTCACCATACCCCTCTGTGGGCTTCCAAATATCCCTTTGCCAATTCCACAAGAACAGCCTTAGCGAAAGGCTTCTTGAAGGGAAAGATGTAACTATGTGAGATGAATTAACAGAACACCGAGCAGTTTCTCAGAAAGCTTCTTTCCAGTTTTGAACGGAAGATATTTCCTTTTTCACCATAGCCCTCTATGGGCTTCCAAATATCCCTTTGCCAATACACAAAAACAGCCTTAGCGAAAGGCTTCTTGAAGGGGAAGATGTAACTCTGTGAGATGAATTAACAAAACACAGAGCAGTTTCTCAGAAAGCTTCTTTCCAGTTTTGAACGGAAGACATTTCCTTTTTCACCATAACCCTCTATGGGCTTCCACATATCCCTTTGCCAATTCCACAAGAACAGACTTAGCGAAAGGCTTCTTGAAGGGAAAGATGTAACTCAGTGAGATGAATTAACGGAACAAAGAGCAGTTTCTCAGAAAGCTTCTTTCCAGTTTAGAACGGAAGATATTTCCTTTTTCACCATAGCCCTCTATGGGCTTCCAAATATCCCTTTGCCAATTCCACAAGAACCGCCTTAGCGAAAGACTTCTTGAAGGGAAAGATGTAACTCTGTGAGATGAATTAACAGAACACAGAGCAGTTTCTCAGAAAGCTTCTTTCCAGTTTTGAACGGAAGATATTTCCTTTTTCACCATAGCCCTCTATGGGCTTCCAAATATCCCTTTGCCGGTTCCACAAGAACAGCATTAGTGAAAGGTTTCTTGAAGGGAAAGATGTAACTCTGTGAGATGAATTAACAGAACATAGAACAGTTTCTAAGAAAGCTTCTTTTCAGTTTTCAACGGAATATATTTCTTTTTTCACCATAGCCCTCTATGGGCTTCCAAATATCCCTTTGCCAATGCCACAAGAACAGCCTAGGGAAAGGCTTCTTGAAGGGAAACATGTAACTCTGTGAGATGAATTAACAGAAAATAGAACAGTTTCTCAGAAAGCTTCTTTCCAGTTTTGAACATAGGATATTTCCTTTTTCACTATAGCCCTCTATGGGCTTCCAAATATCCCTTTGCCAATTCTACAAGAACAGCCTTAGCGAAAGGCTTCTTGAAGGGAAGGATGTAACTCTGTGAGATGAATTAACAGAACATAGAGCAGTTTCTCAGAAAGCTTCTTTCCAGTTTTGAAAGGAAGATATTTCCTTTTTCACCATAGCCCTCTATGGGCTTCCAAATATCCCTTTGCCAATTCCACAAGAACAGCCTTAGCGAAAGGCTTCTTGAAGGGAAAGATGTAACTCTGTGAGATGAATTAACAGAACACAGAGCAGTTTTTCAGAAAGCTTCTTTCCAGTTTTGAACGGAAGATATTTCCTTTTTCACCATAGCCCTCTATGGGCTTCCAAATATCCTTTTGCCAATTCCACAAGAACAGCCTTAGCGAAAGGCATCTTGAAGGGTAAGATGTAACTCTGTGAGATGAATTAACAGAACACAGAGCAGTTTCTCAGAAAGCTTCTTTCCAGTTTTGAACGGAAGACATTTCCTTTTTCACCATAACCCTCTATGGGCTTCCACACATCCCTTTGCCAATTCCACAAGAACAGCCTTAGCGAAAGGCTTCTTGAAGGGAAAGATGTAACTCAGTGAGATAAATTAACGGAACAAAGAGCAGTTTCTCAGAAAGCTTCTTTCCAGTTTAGAACGGAAGATATTTCCTTTTTCACCGTAGCCCTCTATGGGCTTCCAAATATCCCTTTGCCAATTCCACAAGAACCGCCTTAGCGAAAGACTTCTTGAAGGGAAAGATGTAACTCTGTGAGATGAATTAACAGAACACAGAGCAGTTTCTCAGAAAGCTTCTTTCCAGTTTTGAACGGAAGATATTTCCTTTTTCACCATAGCCCTCTGTGGGCTTCCAAATATCCCTTTGGCAATTCCACAAGAACAGCATTAGCGAAAGGTTTCTTGAAGGGAAAGATGTAACTCTGTGAGATGAATTAACAGAACATAGAACAGTTTCTAAGAAAGCTTCTTTTCAGTTTTCAACGGAAGATATTTCCTTTTTCACCATAGCCCTCTATGGGCTTCCAAATATCCCTTTGCCAATGCCACAAGAACAGCCTAGGGAAAGGCTTCTTGAAGGGAAACATGTAACTCTGTGAGATGAATTAACAGAAAATAGAACAGTTTCTCAGAAAGCTTCTTTCCAGTTTTGAACATAAGATATTTCCTTTTTCACTATAGCCCTCTATGGGTTTCCAAATATCCCTTTGCCAATTCTACAAGAACAGCCTTAGCGAAAGGCTTCTTGAAGGGAAGGATGTAACTCTGTGAGATGAATTAACAGAACATAGAGCAGTTTCTCAGAAAGCTTCTTTCCAGTTTTGAAAGGAAGATATTTCCTTTTTCACCATAGCCCTCTATGGGCTTCCAAATATCCCTTTGCCAATTCCACAAGAACAGCCTTAGCGAAAGGCTTCTTGAAGGGAAAGATGTAACTCTGTGAGATGAATTAACAGAACACAGAGCTGTTTCTCAGAAAGCTTCTTTCCAGTTTTGAACGGAAGATATTTCCTTTTTCACCATAGCCCTCTATGGGCTTCCAAATATCCTTTTGCCAATTCCACAAGAACAGCCTTAGCGAAAGGCATCTTGAAGGGAAAGATGTAACTCTTTGAGACGAATTAACAGAACACAGAGCAGTTTCTCAGAAAGCTTCTTTCCAGTTTTGAACGGAAGACACTTCCTTTTTCACCATAACCCTCTATTGGCTTCCACATATCCCTTCGCCAATTCCACAAGAACAGCCTTAGCGAAAGGCTTCTTGAAGGGAAAGATGTAACTCAGTGAGATAAATTAACGGAACAAAGAGCAGTTTCTCAGAAAGCTTCTTTCCAGTATAGAACGGAAGATATTTCCTTTTTCACCATAGCCCTCTATGGGCTTCCAAATATCCCTTTGCCAATTCCACAAGAACCGCCTTAGCGAAAGACTTCTTGAAGGGAAAGATGTAACCCTGTGAGATGGATTAACAGAACACAGAGCAGTTTCTCAGAAAGCTTCTTTCCAGTTTGGAACGGAAGATATTTCCTTTTTCACCATAGCCCTCTGTGGGCTTCCAAATATCCCTTTGGCAATTCCACAAGACAGCCTTAGCGAAAGGCTTCTTGAAGGGGAATATGTAACTATGTGAGATGAATTAACAGAACACAGAGCAGTTTCTCAGAAAGCTTCTTTCCAGTTTTGAGCGAAAGATATTTCCTTTTTCACCATAGCCTTCTATGGGCTTCCAAATATCCCTTTGCCAATTCCAGAAGAACAGCCTTAGCGAAAGGCTTCTTGAAGGGAAAGATGTAACTCTGTGAGATGAATTAACAGAACATAGAACAGTTTCTAAGAAAGCTTCTTTTCAGTTTTCAACGGAAGATATTTCCATTTTCACCATAGAACTCTATGGGCTTCCAAATATCCCTTTGCCAATGCCACAAGAACAGCCTTAGGGAAAGGCTTCTTGAAGGGAAACATGTAACTCTGTGAGATGAATTAACAGAAAATAGAAAAGTTTCTCAGAAAGCTTCTTTCCAGTTTTGAATATAAGATATTTCCTTTTTCACTATAGCCCTCTAGGGGCTTCCAAATATCCCTTTGCCAATTCCATAAGAACAGCCTTAGCGAAAGGCTTCTTGAAGGGAAAGATGTAACTCTGTGATATGAATCAACAGAACACAGAGCAGATTCTCAGAAAGCTTCTTTCCAGTTTGGAACGGAAGATATTTCCTTTTTCACCATACCCCTCTGTGGGCTTCCAAATATCCCTTTGCCAATTCCACAAGAACAGCCTTAGCGAAAGGCTTCTTGAAGGGAAAGATGTAACTATGTGAGATGAATTAACAGAACACCGAGCAGTTTCTCAGAAAGCTTCTTAGCAGTTTTGAACGGAAGATATTTCCTTTTTCACCATAGCCCTCTATGGGCTTCCAAATATCCCTTTGCCAATTACACAAAAACAGCCTTAGCGAAAGGCTTCTTGAAGGGAAAGATGTAACTCTGTGAGATGAATTAACAAAACACAGAGCAGTTTCTCAGAAAGCTTCTTTCCAGTTTTGAACGGAAGACATTTCCTTTTTCACCATAACCCTCTATGGGCTTCCACATATCCCTTTGCCAATTCCACAAGAACAAACTTAGCGAAAGGCTTCTTGAAGGGAAAGATGTAACTCAGTGAGATGAATTAACGGAACAAAGAGCAGTTTCTCAGAAAGCTTCTTTCCAGTTTAGAACGGAAGATATTTCCTTTTTCACCATAGCCCTCTATGGGCTTCCAAATATCCCTTTGCCAATTCCACAAGAACCGCCTTAGCGAAAGACTTCTTGAAGGGAAAGATGTAACTCTGTGAGATGAATTAACAGAACACAGAGCAGTTTCTCAGAAAGCTTCTTTCCAGTTTTGAACGGAAGATATTTCCTTTTTCACCATAGCCCTCTATGGGCTTCCAAATATCCCTTTGCCGGTTCCACAAGAACAGCATTAGCGAAAGGTTTCTTGAAGGGAAAGATGTAACTCTGTGAGATGAATTAACAGAACATAGAACAGTTTCTAAGAAAGCTTCTTTTCAGTTTTCAACGGAAGATATTTCTTTTTTCACCATAGCCCTCTATGGGCTTCCAAATATCCCTTTGCCAATGCCACAAGAACAGCCTAGGGAAAGGCTTCTTGAAGGGAAACATGTAACTCTGTGAGATGAATTAACAGAAAATAGAACAGTTTCTCAGAAAGCTTCTTTCCAGTTTTGAACATAAGATATTTCCTTTTTCACTATAGCCCTCTATGGGCTTCCAAATATCCCTTTGCCAATTCTACAAGAACAGCCTTAGCGAAAGGCTTCTTGAAGGGAAGGATGTAACTCTGTGAGATGAATTAACAGAACATAGAGCAGTTTCTCAGAAAGCTTCTTTCCAGTTTTGAAAGGAAGATATTTCCTTTTTCACCATAGCCCACTATGGGCTTCCAAATATCCCTTTGCCAATTCCACAAGAACAGCCTTAGCGAAAGGCTTCTTGAAGGGAAAGATGTAACTCTGTGAGATGAATTAACAGAACACAGAGCAGTTTCTCAGAAAGCTTCTTTCCAGTTTTGAACGGAAGATATTTCCTTTTTCACCATAGCCCTCTATGGGCTTCCAAATATCCTTTTGCCAATTCCACAAGAACAGCCTTAGCGAAAGGCATCTTGAAGGGAAAGATGTAACTCTGTGAGACGAATTAACAGAACACAGAGCAGTTTCTCAGAAAGCTTCTTTCCAGTTTTGAACGGAAGACACTTCCTTTTTCACCATAACCCTCTATTGGCTTCCACATATCCCTTCGCCAATTCCACAAGAACAGCCTTAGCGAAAGGCTTCTTGAAGGGAAAGATGTAACTCAGTGAGATAAATTAACGGAACAAAGAGCAGTTTCTCAGAAAGCTTCTTTCCAGTTTTGAACGGAAGATATTTCCTTTTTCACCATAGCCCTCTATGGGCTTCCAAATATCCCTTTGCCAATTCCACAAGAACAGCCTTAGCGAAAGGCTTCTTCACGGGAAAGATGTAACTCTGTGAGATGAATTAACAGAACACGGAGCAGTTTCTCAGAAAGCTTCTTTCCAGTTTTGAACGGAAGATATTTCCTTTTCCACCATAGCCCTCTATGGGCTTCCAAATATCCCTTTGCCAATTCCACAAGAACAGCCTTAGCGAAAGGCTTCTTGAAGGGAAAGACGTAACTCTGTGAGATGAATTAACAGAACACAGAGCAGTTTGTCAGAAAGCTTCTTTCCAGTATTGAACGGAAGATATTTCCTTTTTCACCATAGCCCTCTATGGGCTTCCAAATATCCCTTTGCCAATTCCACAAGAACAGCCTTAGTGAAAGACTTCTTGAAGGGAAAGATGTAACTCTGTGAGATGAATTAACAGAACACAAAGCAGTTTCTCAGAAAGCTTCTTTCCAGTTTTGAACGGAAGATATTTCCTTTTTCACCATAGCCCTCTATGGGCTTCGAAATATCCCTTTGCCAATTCCACAAGAACAACCTTACCGAAAGGCTTCTTGACGGGAGAGATGTAACTCTGTGAGATGAATTAACAGAACAGACAGCAGTTTCTCAGAAAGTTTCTTTCCAGTTTTGAACGGAAGATAATTACTTTTTCATCGTAGCCCTCTATGGGCTTCCAAATATCCCTTTGCCAATTCCACAAGAACAGCCTTAGCGAAAGGCTTCTTCACGGGAAAGATGTAACTCTGTGAGATGAATTAACAGAACACAGAGCAGTTTCTCAGAAAGCTTCTTTCCAGTTTTGAACTTAAGATATTTCCTTTTTCACCACAGCCCTCTATGGGCTTCCAAATATCCTTTTGCCAATTCCACAAGAACAGCCTTAGCGAAAGGCATCTTGAAGGGAAAGATGTAACTCTGTGAGATGAATTAACAGAACACAGAGCAGTTTCTCAGAAAGCTTCTTTCCAGTTTTGAACGGAAGACATTTCCTTTTTCACCATAACCCTCTATGGGCTTCCACACATCCCTTTGCCAATTCCACAAGAACAGCCTTAGCGAAAGGCTTCTTGAAGGGAAAGATGTAACTCAGTGAGATAAATTAACGGAACAAAGAGCAGTTTCTCAGAAAGCTTCTTTCCAGTTTAGAACGGAAGATATTTCCTTTTTCACCATAGCCCTCTATGGGCTTCCAAATATCCCTTTGCCAATTCCACAAGAACCGCCTTAGCGAAAGCCTTCTTGAAGGGAAAGATGTAACCCTGTGAGATGAATTAACAGAACACAGAGCAGTTTCTCAGAAAGCTTCTTTCCAGTTTTGAACGGAAGATATTTCCTTTTTCACCATAGCCCTCTATGGGCTTCCAAATATCCCTTTGCCAATTCCACAAGAACAGCCTTAGCGAAAGGCTTCTTGAAGGCAAAGATGTAACTCTGTGAGATGAATTAACAGAACACGGAGCAGTTTCTCAGAAAGCTTCTTTCTAGTTTTGAACGGAAGATATTTCCTTTTTCACCATAGCCCTCTAAGGGCTTCCAAATATCCCTTTGCCAATTCCACAAGAACAGCCTTAGCGAAAGGCTTCTTGAAGGGAAAGATGTAACTCTGTGAGATGAATCAACAGAACACAGAGCAGTTTCTCAGAAAGCTTCTTTCCAGTTTTGAACGGAAGATATTATCTTTTTCACCATAGCCGTCTGTGGGCTTCGAAATATCCCTTTGCCAATTCCACAAGAACAGCCTTAGCGAAAGGCTTATTGAAGGGAAAGATGGAACTCTGTTAGATGAATTAACAGAACACAAAGCAGTTTCTCAGAAAGCTTCTTTCCAGTTTTGAACGGAAGATATTTCCTTTTTCACCATAGCCCTCTATGGGCTTCGAAATATCCCTTTGCCAATTCCACAAGAACAACCTTATCGAAAGGCTTCTTGACGGGAAAGATGTAACTCTGTGAGATGAATTAACAGAACAGACAGCAGTTTCTCAGAAAGTTTCTTTCCAGTTTTGAACGGAAGATATTTCCTTTTTCACCGTAGCCCTCTATGGGCTTCCAAATATTACTTTGCCAATTCCACAAGAACAGCCTTAGCGAAAGGCATCCTGAAGGGAAAGATGTAACTCTGTGAGAAGAATTAACAGAACACAGAGCAGTTTCTCAGAAAGTTTCCTTCCAGTTTTCAGCGGAAGATATTTCCTTTTTCACCGTAGCCCTCTATGGGCTTCCAAATATCCCTTTGCCAATTCCACAAGAACAGCCTTAGCGAAAGGCTTCTTGAAGGGAAAGATGTAACTCTGTGAGATGAATTAACAGAACATAGAACAGTTTCTAAGAAAGCTTCTTTTCAGTTTTCAACGGAAGATATTTCCTTTTTCACCATAGCCCTCTATGGGCTTCCAAATATCCCTTTGCCAATGCCACAAGAACAGCCTTAGGGAAAGGCTTCTTGAAGGGAAACATGTAACTCTGTGAGATGAATTAACAGAAAATAGAACAGTTTCTCAGAAAGCTTCTTTCCAGTTTTGAACATAAGATATTTCCTTTTTCACTATAGCCCTCTATGGGCTTCCAAATATCCCTTTGCCAATTCTACAAGAACAGCCTTAGCGAAAGGCTTCTTGAAGGGAAGGATGTAACTCTGTGAGATGAATTAACAGAACATAGAGCATTTTCTCAGAAAGCTTCTTTCCAGTTTTGAACGGAAGATAATTCCTTTTTCACCATAGCCCTCTATGGGCTTCCAAATATCCCTTTGCCAATTCCACAAGAACAGCCTTAGCGAAAGGCTTCTAGAAGGGAAAGATGTAACTCTGTGAGATGAATTAACAGAACACAGAGCAGTTTCTCAGAAAGTTTCTTTCCAGTTTTCAGCGGAAGATATTTCCTTTTTCACCATAGCCCTCTATGGGCTTCCAAATATCCCTTTGCCAATTCCACAAGAACAGCCTTAGCGAAAGGCTTCTTGAAGGGAAAGATGTAACTCTGTGAGATGAATTAACAGAACACAGAGCAGTTTCTCAGAAAGCTTCTTTCCAGTTTTGAACGGAAGATATTTCCTTTTTCACCATAGCACTCCTTGGGCTTCCAAATATTCTTTTGCCAATTCCACAAGAACAGCCTTAGCGAAAGGCATCTTGATGGAAAAGATGTAACCCTGTGAGATGAATTAACAGAACACAGAGCAGTTTCTCAGAAAGCTTCTTTCCAGTTTTGAACGGAAGACACTTCCTTTTTCACCATAACCCTCTATGGGCTTCCACATATCCCTTCGCCAATTCCACAAGAACAGCCTTAGCGAAAGGCTTCTTGAAGGGAAAGATGTAACTCAGTGAGATAAATTAACGGAACAAAGAGCAGATTCTCAGAAAGCTTCTTTCCAGTTTAGAACGGAAGATATTTCCTTTTTCACCATAGCCCTCTATGGGCTTCCAAATATCCCTTTGCCAATTCCACAAGAACCGCCTTAGCGAAAGTCTTCTTGAAGGGAAAGATGTAACCCTGTGAGATGAATTAACAGAACACAGAGCAGTTTCTCAGAAAGCTTCTTTCCAGTTTGGAACGGAAGATATTTCCTTTTTCACCATAGCCCTCTGTGGGCTTCCAAATATCCCTTTGGCAATTCCACAAGAACAGCCTTAGCGAAAGGCTTCTTGAAGGGAAAGATGTAACTATGTGAGATGAATTAACAGAACACAGAGCAGTTTCTCAGAAAGCTTCTTTCCAGTTTGGAACGGAAGATATTTCCTTTTTCACCATAGCCCTCTGTGGGCTTCCAAATATCCCTTTGGTAATTCCACAAGAACAGCCTTAGCGAAAGGCTTCTTGAAGGGAAAGATGTAACTATGTGAGATGAATTAACAGAACACAGAGCAGTTTCTCAGAAAGCTTCTTTCCAGTTTTGAATGGAAGATATTTCCTTCTTCACCATAGCCCTCCATGGGCTTCCAAATATCCCTTTGCCAATTCCACAAGAACAGCCTTAGTGAAAGGCTTCTTGAAGGGAAAGATGTAACTCTGTGAGATGAATTAACAGAACACAGAGCAGTTTCTCAGAAAGCTTCTTTCCAGTTTTCAACGGAAGATATTTCCTTTTTCACCATAGCCCTCTATGGGCTTCCAAATATCCTTTTGCCAATTCCACAAGAACAGCCTTAGCGAAAGGCATCTTGAAGGGAAAGATGTAACTCTGTGAGATGAATTAACAGAACACAGAGCAGTTTCTCAGAAAGCTTCTTTCCAGTTTTGAACGGAAGACATTTCCTTTTTCACCATAACCCTCTATGGGCTTCCACATATCCCTTTGCCAATTCCACAAGAACAGCCTTAGCGAAAGGCTTCTTGAAGGGAAAGATGTAACTCTGTGAGATGACTTAACAGAACACGGAGCAGTTTCTCAGAAAGCTTCTTTCCAGTTTTGAACGGAAGATATTTCCTTTTTCACCATAGCCCTCTATGGGCTTCCAAGTATCCCTTTGCCAATTCCACAAGAACAGCCTTAGCGAAAGGCTTCTTGAAGGGAAAGATGTATCTCTGTGAGATGAATCAACAGAACACAGAGCAGTTTCTCAGAAAGCTTCTTTCCAGTTTTTAACGGAAGATATTTCCTTTTTCACCATAGCCCTCTGTGGGCTTCCAAATATCCCTTTGCCAATTCCACAAGAACAGCCTTAGCGAAAGGCTTCTTGAAGGGAAAGATGTAACTCTGTGAGATGAATTAACAGAACACAGAGCAGTTTCTCAGAAAGCTTCTTTCAAGTTTTGAACTTAAGATATTTCCTTTTTCACCATAGCCCTCTATGGGCTTCCAAATATCCTTTTGCCAATTCCACAAGAACAGCCTTAGCGAAAGGCTTCTTGAAGGGAAAGATGTAACTCTGTGAGATGAATTAACAGAACACAGAGCAGTTTCTCAGAAAGCTTCTTTCCAGTTTTGAACGGAAGACATTTCCTTTTTCACCATAACCCTCTATGGGCTTCCACACATCCCTTTGCCACTTCCACAAGAACAGCCTTAGCGAAAGGCTTCTTGAAGGGAAAGATGTAACTCAGTGAGATAAATTAACGGAACAAAGAGCAGTTTCTCAGAAAGCTTCTTTCCAGTTTAGAACGGAAGATATTTCCTTTTTCACCATAGCCCTCTATGGGCTTCCAAATATCCCTTTGCCAATTCCACAAGAACCGCCTTAGCGAAAGACTTCTTGAAGGGAAAGATGTAACCCTGTGAGATGAATTAACAGAACACAGAGCAGTTTCTCAGAAAGCTTCTTTCCAGTTTTGAACGGAAGATATTTCCTTTTTCACCATAGCCCTCTATGGGCTTCCAAATATCCCTTTGCCAATTCCACAAGAACAGCCTTAGCGAAAGGCTTCTTGAAGGCAAAGATGTAACTCTGTGAGATGAATTAACAGAACACGGAGCAGTTTCTCAGAAAACTTCTTTCCAGTTTTGAACGGAAGATATTTCCTTTTTCACCATAGCCCTCTATGGGCTTCCAAATATCCCTTTGCCAATTCCACAAGAACAGCCTTAGCGAAAGGCTTCTTGAAGGGAAAGATGTAACTCTGTGAGATGAATCAACAGAACACAGAGCAGTTTCTCAGAAAGCTTCTTTCCAGTTTTGAACGGAAGATATTATCTTTTTCACCATAGCCGTCTGTGGGCTTCGAAATATCCCTTTGCCAATTCCACAAGAACAGCCTTAGCGAAAGGCTTCTTGAAGGGAAAGATGTAACTATGTGAGATGAATTAACAGAACACAGAGCAGTTTCTCAGAAAGCTTCTTTCCAGTTTTGAACGGAAGATATTGCCTTTTTCACCATAGCCCTCTATGGGGTCCAAGTATCCCTTTGCCAATTCCACAAGAACAGCCTTAGCGAAAGGCTTATTGAAGTGAAAGATGTAACTCTGTGAGATGAATTAACAGAACACAGAGCAGTTTCTCAGAAAGCTTCTTTCCAGTTTTGAACGGAAGATATTTCCTTTTTCACCATAGCCCTCTATGGGCTTCCAAATATCCTTTTGCCAATTCCACAAGAACAGCCTTAGCGAAAGGCATCTTGAAGGGAAAGATGTAACACTGTGAGATGAATTAACAGAACACAGAGCAGTTTCTCAGAAAGCTTCTTTCCAGTTTTGAACGGAATACATTTCCTTTTTCACCTTAACCCTCTATGGGCTTCCACATATCCCTTTGCCAATTCCACAAGAACAGCCTTAGCGAAAGGCTTCTTGAAGGGAAAGATGTAACTCAGTGAGATAAATTAACGGAACAAAGAGCAGTTTCTCAGAAAGCTTCTTTCCAGTTTAGAACGGAAGATATTTCCTTTTTCACCATAGCCCTCTATGGGCTTCCAAATATCCCTTTGCCAATTGCACAAGAACAGCCTTAGCGAAAGACTTCTTGAAGGGAAAGATGTAACTCTGTGAGATGAATAAACAGAACACAGAGCATTTTTCTCAGAAAGTTTCTTTCCTGTTTTGAACGGAAGATATTTCCTTTTTCACCATAGCCCTCTATGGCCTTCCAAATATCCCTTTGCCAATTCCACAAGAACAGCCTTAGCGAAAGGCTTCTTGAAGGGAAAGATGGAACTCTGTGAGATGAATTAACAGAACACAAAGCAGTTTCTCAGAAAGCTTCTTTCCAGTTTTGAACGGAAGATATTTCCTTTTTCACCATAGCCCTCTATGGGCTTCGAAATATCCCTTTGCCAATTCCACAAGAACAACCTTATCGAAAGGCTTCTTGACGGGAAAGATGTAACTCTGTGAGATGAATTAACAGAACAGACAGCAGTTTCTCAGAAAGTTTCTTTCCAGTTTTGAACGGAAGATATTTCCTTTTTCACCGTAGCCCTCTATGGGCTTCCAAATATTACTTTGCCAATTCCACAAGAACAGCCTTAGCGAAAGGCATCCTGAAGGGAAAGATGTAACTCTGTGAGATGAATTAACAGAACACAGAGCAGTTTCTCAGAAAGCTTCTTTCCACTTTTGAACGGAATTTATTTCCTTTTTCACCATAGCCCTCTATGGGCTTCGAAATATCCCTTTGCCAATTCCACAAGAACAGCCTTAGCGAAAGGCTTCTTGAAGGGAAAGATGTAACTCTGTGAGATGAATTAACAGAACATAGAACAGTTTCTAAGAAAGCTTCTTTTCAGTTTTCAACGGAAGATATTTCCTTTTTCACCATAGCCCTCTATGGGCTTCCAAATATCCCTTTGCCAATGGCACAAGAACAGCCTTAGGGAAAGGCTTCTTGAAGGGAAACATGTAACTCTGTGAGATGAATTAACAGAAAATAGAACAGTTTCTCAGAAAGCTTCTTTCCAGTTTTGAACATAAGATATTTCCTTTTTCACTATAGCCCTCTATGGGCTTCCAAATATCCCTTTGCCAATTCCACAAGAACAGCCTTAGCGAAAGGCTTCTTGAAGGGAAAGATGTAACTCTGTGAGATGAATTAACAGAACACAGAGCAGTTTCTCAGAAAATTTCTTTCCAGTTTTCAGCGGAAGATATTTCCTTTTTCACCATAGCCCTCTATGGGCTTCCAAATATCCCTTTGCCAATTCCACAAGAACAGCCTTAGCGAAAGGCTTCTTGAAGGGAAAGATGTAACTCTGTGAGATGAATTAACAGAACACATAGCAGTTTCTCAGAAAGCTTCTTTCCAGTTTTGAACGGAAGATATTTCCTTTTTCACCCTAGCCCTCTATGGGCTTCCAAATATCCTTTTGCCAATTCCAGAAGAACAGCCTTAGCGAAAGGCATATTGAAGGAAAAGATGTAACCCTGTGAGATGAATTAACACAACACAGAGCAGTTTCTCAGAAAGCTTCTTTCCAGTTTTGAACGGAAGACACTTCCTTTTTCACCATAACCCTCTAAGGGCTTCCACATATCCCTTCGCCAATTCCACAAGAACAGCCTTAGCGAAAGGCTTCTTGAAGGGAAAGATGTAACTCAGTGAGATAAATTAACGGAACAAAGAGCAGTTTCTCAGAAAGCTTCTTTCCAGTTTAGAACGGAAGATATTTCCTTTTTCACCATAGCCCTCTATGGGCTTCCAAATATCCCTTTGCCAATTCCACAAGAACCGCCTTAGCGAAAGACTTCTTGAAGGGAAAGATGTAACTCTGTGAGATGAATCAACAGAACACAGAGCAGTGTCTCAGAAAGCTTCTTTCCAGTTTTGAACGGAAGATATTTCCTTTTTCACCATAGCCCTCTGTGGGCTTCCAAATATCCCTTTGCCAATTCCACAAGAACAGCCTTAGCGAAAGGCTTCTTGAAGGGAAAGATGTAACTATGTGAGATGAATTAACAGAACACAGAGCAGTTTCTCAGAAAGCTTCTTTCCAGTTTGGAACGGAAGATATTTCCTTTTTCACCATAGCCCTCTGTGGGCTTCCAAATATCCCTTTGGCAATTCCACAAGAACAGCCTTAGCGAAAGGCTTCTTGAAGGGAAAGATGTAACTATCTGAGATGAATTAACAGAACACAGAGCAGTTTCTCAGAAAGCTTCTTTCCAGTTTTGAATGGAAGATATTTCCTTTTTCACCATAGCCCTCTATGGGCTTCCAAATATCCCTTTGCCAATTCCACAAGAACAGCCTTAGCGAAAGGCTTCTTGAAGGGAAAGATGTAACTATGTGAGATGAATTAACAGAACACAGAGCAGTTTCTCAGAAAGCTTCTTTCCAGTTTTGAACGGAAGATATTTCCTTTTTCACCATAGCCCTCTATGGGCTTCCAAATATCCCTTTGCCAATTCCACAAGAACAGCCTTAGCGAAAGACTTCTTGAAGGGAAAGATGTAACTCTGTGAGATGAATTAACAGAACACAGAGCAGTTTCTCAGAAAGCTTCTTTCCAGTTTTGAACTGAAGATATTTCCTTTTTCACCATAGCCCTCTATGGGCTTCTAAACATCCCTTTTCCAATTCCACAAGAACAGCCTTAGCGAAAGGCTTCTTGAAGGGAAAGATGTAACTCTGTGAGATGAATTAACAGAACACAGAGCAGTTTCTCAGAAAGCTTCTTTCCAGTATTGAACGGAAGATATTTCCTTTTTCACCATAGCCCTCTAGGGGCTTCCAAATATCCCTTTGCCAATTCCACAAGAACAGCCTTAGCGAAAGGTTTATTTTAGGGAAAGATGTAACTCTGTGAGATGAATTAACAGAACATAGAGCAGTTTCTCAGAAAGCTTCTTTCCAGTTTTGAACGGAAGACACTTCCTTTTTCACCATAACAGTCTAAGGGCTTCCACATATCCCTTTGCCAATTCCACAAGAACAGCCTTAGCGAAAGGCTTCTTGAAGGGAAACATGTAACTCAGTGAGATAAATTAACGGAACAAAGAGCAGTTTCTCAGAAAGGTTCTTTCCAGTTTAGAACGGAAGATATTTCCTTTTTCACCATAGCCCTCTATGGGCTTCCAAACATCCCTTTGCCAATTCCCCAAGAACCGCCTTAGCGAAAGACTTCTTGAAGGGAAAGATGTAACCCTGTGAGATGAATTAACAGAACACAGAGCAGTTTCTAAGAAAGCTTCTTTCCAGTTTTGAACGGAAGATATTTCCTTTTTCACCATAGCCCTCTATGGGCTTCCAAATATCCCTTTGCCAATTCCACAAGAACAGCCTTAGCGAAAGGCTTCTTGAAGGGAAAGATGTAACTCTGTGAGATGAATTAACAGAACACAGAGCAGTTTCTCAGAAAGCTTCTTTCCAATTTTGAACGGAAGATATTTCCTTTTTCACCATAGCCCTCTATGGGTTTCCAAATATCCGTTTGCCAATTCCACAAGAACAGCCTTAGCGAAAGGCTTCTTGAAGGGAAAGATGTAACTCTGTGAGATGAATTAACAGAAAGCAGAGCAGTTTCTCAGAAAGCTTCTTTCCAGTTTTGAACGGAAGATATTTCCTTTTTCACCATAGCCCTCTATGGGCTTCCAAATATCCCTTTGCCAATTCCACAAGAATAGCCTTAGCGAAAGGCTTCTTGAAGAGAAAGATGTAACTCTGTGAGATGAATTAACAGAACACAGAGCAGTTTCTGAGAAAGCTTCTTTCCAGTTTTGAACGGAAGTTATTTCCTTTTTCACCATAGCCCTCTATGGGCTTCCAAATATCCTTTTGCCAATTCCACAAGAACAGCCTTAGCGAAAGGCATCTTGAAGGGAAAGATGTAACTCTGTGACATGAATTAACAGAACACAGAGCAGTTTCTCAGAAAGCTTCTTTCCAGTTTTGAACGGAAGACATTTCCTTTTTCACCATAACCCTCTATGGGCTTCCACATATCCCTTTGCCAATTCCACAAGAACAGCCTTAGCGAAAGGCTTCTTGAAGGGAAAGATGTAACTCAGTGAGATAAATTAACGGAACAAAGAGCAGTTTCTCAGAAAGCTTCTTTCCAGTTTTGAACGGAAGATATTTCCTTTTACACCATAGCCCTCTATGGGCATCCAAATATCCCTTTGCCAATTCCACAAGAACCGCCTTAGCGAAAGACTTCTTGAAGGGAAAGATGTAACTCTGTGAGATGAATTAACAGAACACAGAGTAGTTTCTCAGAAAGCTTCTTTCCTGTTTTGAACGGAAGATATTTCCTTTTTCACCATAGCCCTCCATGGGCTTCCAAATATCCGTTTGCCAATTCCACAAGAACAGCCTTAGCGAAAGGCTTCTTGAAGGGAAAGATGTAACTCTGTGAGATTAATTAACAGAACATGGAGCAGTTTCTCAGAAAGCTTCTTTCCAGTTTTGAACGGAAGATATTTCCTTTTTCACCATAGCCCTCTATGGGCTTCCAAATATCCCTTTGCCAATTCCACAAGAACAGCCTTAGCGAAAGGCTTCTTGAAGGGAAAGACGTAACTCTGTGAGATGAATTATCAGAACACAGAGCAGTTTCTCAGAAAGCTTCTTTCCAGTTTTGAACGGAAGATATTCCCTTTTTCACCATAGCCCTCTATGGGCTTCCAAATATCCCTTTGCCAATTCCACAAGAACAGCCTTAGCGAAAGGCTTCTTGAAGGGAAAGATGTAACTCTGTGAGATGAATTTACAGAACACAGAGCAGTTTCTCGGAAAGCTTCTTTCCAGTTTTGAACGGAAGATATTTCCTTTTTCACCATAGCCCTCTATGGGCTTCCAAATATCCCTTTGCCAATTCCACAAGAACAGCCTTAGCGAAAGGCTCCTTGAAGGGAAAGATGTAACTCTGTGAGATGAATTAACAGAACACAGAGCTGTTTCTCAGAAAGCCTCTTTCCAGTTTTGAACGGAAGATATTTCCTTTTTCACCATAGCCCTCTATGGGCTTCCAAATATCCCTTTGCCAATTCCACAAGAACAGCCTTAGCGAAAGGCTTCTTGAAGGGAAAGATGTAACTCTGTGAGATGAATCAACAGAACACAGAGCAGTGTCTCAGAAAGCTTCTTTCCAGTTTTGAACGGAAGATATTTCCTTTTTCACCATAGCCCTCTGTGGGATTCCAAATATCCCTTTGCCAATTCCACAAGAACAGCCTTAGCGAAAGGCTTCTTGAAGGGAAAGATGTAACTCTGTGAGATGAATTAACAGAACACAGAGCAGTTTCTCAGAAAGCTTCTTTCCAGTTTTGAACGGAAGATATTTCCTTTTTCACCATAGCCCTCTATGGGCTTCCAAATATCCCTTTGCCAATTCCACAAGAACAGCCTTAGCGAAAGGCTTCTTGAAGGGAAAGATGTAACTCTGTGAGATGAATTAACAAAACACGGAGCAGTTTCTCAGAAAGCTTCTTTCCAGTTTTGAACGGAAGATATTTCCTTTTCCACCATAGCCCTCTATGGGCTTCCAAATATCCCTTTGCCAATTCCACAAGAACAGCGTAAGCGAAAGGCTTCTTGAAGGGAAAGACGTAACTCTGTGAGATGAATTAACAGAACACAGAGCAGTTTCTCAGAAAGCTTCTTTCCAGTTTTGAACGGAAGACATTTCCTTTTTCACCATAACCCTCTATGGGCTTCCACACATCCCTTTGCCAATTCCACAAGAACAGATTTAGCGAAAGGCTTCTTGAAGGGAAAGATGTAACTCATAGAGATAAATTAACGGAACAAAGAGCAGTTTCTCAGAAAGCTTCTTTCCAGTTTTGAACGGAAGATATTTCCTTTTTCACCATAGCCCTCTATGGGCTTCCAAATATCCCTTTGCCAATTCCACAAGAACCGCCTTAGCGAAAGACTTCTTGAAGGGAAAGATGTAACCCTGTGAGATGAATTAACAGAACACAGAGCAGTTTCTCAGAAAGCTTCTTTCCAGTTTTGAACGGAAGATATTTCCTTTTTCACCATAGCCCTCTATGGGCTTCCAAATATCCCTTTGCCAATTCCACAAGAACAGCCTTAGCGAAAGGCTTCTTGAAGGGAAAGATGTAACTCTGTGAGATGAATTAACAGAACACGGAGCAGTTTCTCAGAAAGCTTCTTTCCAGTTTTGAACGGAAGATATTTCCTTTTTCACCATAGCCCTCTATGGGCTTCCAAATATCCCTTTGCCAATTCCACAAGAACAGCCTTAGCGAAAGGCTTCTTGAAGGGAAAGATGTAACTCTGTGAGATGAATCAACAGAACACAGAGCAGTTTCTCAGAAAGCTTCTTTCCAGTTTTGAACGGAAGATATTATCTTTTTCACCATAGCCCTCTGTGGGCTTCGAAATATCCCTTTGCCAATTCCACAAGAACAGCCTTAGCGAAAGGCTTCTTGAAGGGAAAGATGTAACTCTGTGAGATGAATTAACAGAACACAGAGCAGTTTCTCAGAAAGCTTCTTTCCAGTTTTGAACGGAAGATATTGCCTTTTTCACCATAGCCCTCTATGGGCTTCCAAATATCCCTTTGCCAATTCCACAAGAACAGCCTTAGCGAAAGGCTTATTGAAGTGAAAGATGTAACTCTGTGAGATGAATTAACAGAACACAGAGCAGTTTCTCAGAAAGCTTCTTTCCAGTTTTGAACGGAAGATATTTCCTTTTTCACCATAGCCCTCTATGGGCTTCCAAATATCCTTTTGCCAATTCCACAAGAACAGCCTTAGCGAAAGGCATCTTGAAGGGAATGATGTAACACTGTGAGATGAATTAACAGAACACAGAGCAGTTTCTCAGAAAGCTTCTTTCCAGTTTTGAACGGAAGACATTTCCTTTTTCACCATAACCCTCTATGGCCTTCCACATATCCCTTTGCCAATTCCACAAGAACAGCCTTAGCGAAAGGCTTCTTGAAGGGAAAGATGTAACTCAGTGAGATAAATTAACGGAACAAAGAGCAGTTTCTCAGAAAGCTTCTTTCCAGTTTAGAACGGAAGATATTTCCTTTTTCACCATAGCCCTCTATGGGCTTCCAAATATCCCTTTGCCAATTGCACAAGAACAGCCTTAGCGAAAGACTTCTTGAAGGGAAAGATGTAACTCTGTGAGATGAATAAACAGAACACAGAGCAGTTTCTGAGAAAGTTTCTTTCCTGTTTTGAACGGAAGATATTTCCTTTTTCACCATAGCCCTCTATGGCCTTCCAAATATCCCTTTGCCAATTCCACAAGAACAGCCTTAGCGAAAGGCTTCTTGAAGGGAAAGATGGAACTCTGTGAGATGAATTAACAGAACACGGAGCAGTTTCTCAGAAAGCTTCTTTCCAGTTTAGAACGGAAGTTATTTCCTTTTTCACCATAGCCCTCTATGGGCTTCCAAATATCCCTTTGCCAATTCCACAAGAACAGACTTAGAGAAAGGCTTCTTGAAGGGAAAGATGTAACTCTGTGAGATGAATCAACAGAACACAGAGCAGTTTCTCAGAAAGCTTCTTTCCAGTTTTGAACGGAAGATATTTCCTTTCTCACCATAGCCCTCTATGGGATTCCAAATAACCCTTTGCCAATTCCACAAGAACAGCCTTAGTGAAAGACTTCTTGAAGGGAAAGATGTAACTCTGTGAGATGAATTAACAGAACACAAAGCAGTTTCTCAGAAAGCTTGTTTCCAGTTTTGAACGGAAGATATTTCCTTTTTCACCATAGCCCTCTACGGGCTTCCGAATATCCCTTTGCCAATTCCACAAGAACAGCCTTAGCGAAAGGTTTATTGAAGGGAAAGATGTAACTCTGTGAGATGAATTAACAGAACACAGAGCAGTTTCTCAGAAAGCTTCTTTCCAGTTTTGAGCGGAAGATATTTCCTTTTTCACCATAGTCCTCTATGGGCTTCCAAATATCCCTTTGCCAATTCCACTAGAACAGCCTTAGCGAAAGGCTTCTTGAAGGGAAAGATATAACTCTGTGGGATGAATTAACAGAACATAGAACAGTTTCTAAGAAAGCTTCTTTTCAGTTTACAACGGAAGATATTTCCTTTTTCACCATAGCCCTCTATGGGCTTCCAAATATCCCTTTGCCAATTCCACAAGAACAGCCTTAGGGAAAGGCTTCTTGAAGGGAAACATGTAACTCTGTGAGATGAATTAACAGAAAATAGAACAGTTTCTCAGAAAGTTTCTTTCCAGTTTTGAACGAAAGATATTTCCTTTTCACCATAGCCCTCCATGGGCTTCCAAATATCCCTTTGCCAATTCCACAAGAACAGCCTTAGCGAAAGGCTTCTTGAAGGGAAGGATGTAACTCTATGAGATGAATTAACAGAACATAGAGCAGTTTCTCAGAAAGTTTCTTTCCAGTTTTGAACGGAAGATATTTCCTTTTTCACCATAGCCCTGTATGGGCTTTGAAATATCCCTTTGCCAATTCCTCAAGAACAGCCTTAGCGAAAGGCTTCTTGAAGGGAAAGATGTAACTCTGTGAGATGAATTAACAGAACACAGAGCAGTTTCTCAGAAAGCTTCTTTCCAGTTTTGAACGGAAGACATTTCCTTTTTCACCATAACCCTCTATGGGCTTTCACATATCTCTTTGCCAATTCCACAAGAACAGCCTTAGCGAAAGGCTTCTTGAAGGGAAAGATGTAACTCAGTGAGATAAATTAACGGAACAAAGAGCAGTTTCTCAGAAAGCTTCTTTCCAGTTTAGAACGGGAATATTTCCTTTTTCACCGTAGCCCTCTATGGGCTTCCAAATATCCCTTTGCCAATTCCACAAGAACAGCCTTAGCGAAAGGCATCCTGAAGGGAAAGATGTAACTCTGTGAGATGAATTAACAGAACACAGAGCAGTTTCTCAGAAAGCTTCTTTCCACTTTTGAACGGAATTTATTTCCTTTTTCACCATAGCCCTCTATGGGCTTCGAAATATCCCTTTGCCAATTCCACAAGAACAGCCTTAGCGAAAGGCTTCTTGAAGGGAAAGATGTAACTCTGTGAGATGAATTAACAGAACATAGAACAGTTTCTAAGAAAGCTTCTTTTCAGTTTTCAACGGAAGATATTTCCTTTTTCACCATAGCCCTCTATGGGCTTCCAAATATCCCTTTGCCAATGGCACAAGAACAGCCTTAGGGAAAGGCTTCTTGAAGGGAAACATGTAACTCTGTGAGATGAATTAACAGAAAATAGAACAGTTTCTCAGAAAGCTTCTTTCCAGTTTTGAACATAAGATATTTCCTTTTTCACTATAGCCCTCTATGGGCTTCCAAATATCCCTTTGCCAATTCCACAAGAACAGCCTTAGCGAAAGGCTTCTTGAAGGGAAAGATGTAACTCTGTGAGATGAATTAACAGAACACAGAGCAGTTTCTCAGAAAATTTCTTTCCAGTTTTCAGCGGAAGATATTTCCTTTTTCACCATAGCCCTCTATGGGCTTCCAAATATCCCTTTGCCAATTCCACAAGAACAGCCTTAGCGAAAGGCTTCTTGAAGGGAAAGATGTAACTCTGTGAGATGAATTAACAGAACACATAGCAGTTTCTCAGAAAGCTTCTTTCCAGTTTTGAACGGAAGATATTTCCTTTTTCACCCTAGCCCTCTATGGGCTTCCAAATATCCTTTTGCCAATTCCAGAAGAACAGCCTTAGCGAAAGGCATATTGAAGGAAAAGATGTAACCCTGTGAGATGAATTAACACAACACAGAGCAGTTTCTCAGAAAGCTTCTTTCCAGTTTTGAACGGAAGACACTTCCTTTTTCACCATAACCCTCTATGGGCTTCCACATATCCCTTCGCCAATTCCACAAGAACAGCCTTAGCGAAAGGCTTCTTGAAGGGAAAGATGTAACTCAGTGAGATAAATTAACGGAACAAAGAGCAGTTTCTCAGAAAGCTTCTTTCCAGTTTAGAACGGAAGATATTTCCTTTTTCACCATAGCCCTCTATGGGCTTCCAAATATCCCTTTGCCAATTCCACAAGAACCGCCTTAGCGAAAGACTTCTTGAAGGGAAAGATGTAACTCTGTGAGATGAATCAACAGAACACAGAGCAGTGTCTCAGAAAGCTTCTTTCCAGTTTTGAACGGAAGATATTTCCTTTTTCACCATAGCCCTCTGTGGGCTTCCAAATATCCCTTTGCCAATTCCACAAGAACAGCCTCAGCGAAAGGCTTCTTGAAGGGAAAGATGTAACTATGTGAGATGAATTAACAGAACACAGAGCAGTTTCTCAGAAAGCTTCTTTCCAGTTTGGAACGGAAGATATTTCCTTTTTCACCATAGCCCTCTGTGGGCTTCCAAATATCCCTTTGGCAATTCCACAAGAACAGCCTTAGCGAAAGGCTTCTTGAAGGGAAAGATGTAACTATCTGAGATGAATTAACAGAACACAGAGCAGTTTCTCAGAAAGCTTCTTTCCAGTTTTGAATGGAAGATATTTCCTTTTTCACCATAGCCCTCTATGGGCTTCCAAATATCCCTTTGCCAATTCCACAAGAACAGCCTTAGCGAAAGGCTTCTTGAAGGGAAAGATGTAACTATGTGAGATGAATTAACAGAACACAGAGCAGTTTCTCAGAAAGCTTCTTTCCAGTTTTGAACGGAAGATATTTCCTTTTTCACCATAGCCCTCTATGGGCTTCCAAATATCCCTTTGCCAATTCCACAAGAACAGCCTTAGCGAAAGACTTCTTGAAGGGAAAGATGTAACTCTGTGAGATGAATTAACAGAACACAGAGCAGTTTCTCAGAAAGCTTCTTTCCAGTTTTGAACTGAAGATATTTCCTTTTTCACCATAGCCCTCTATGGGCTTCTAAACATCCCTTTTCCAATTCCACAAGAACAGCCTTAGCGAAAGGCTTCTTGAAGGGAAAGATGTAACTCTGTGAGATGAATTAACAGAACACAGAGCAGTTTCTCAGAAAGCTTCTTTCCAGTATTGAACGGAAGATATTTCCTTTTTCACCATAGCCCTCTAGGGGCTTCCAAATATCCCTTTGCCAATTCCACAAGAACAGCCTTAGCGAAAGGTTTATTTTAGGGAAAGATGTAACTCTGTGAGATGAATTAACAGAACATAGAGCAGTTTCTCAGAAAGCTTCTTTCCAGTTTTGAACGGAAGACACTTCCTTTTTCACCATAACAGTCTAAGGGCTTCCACATATCCCTTTGCCAATTCCACAAGAACAGCCTTAGCGAAAGGCTTCTTGAAGGGAAACATGTAACTCAGTGAGATAAATTAACGGAACAAAGAGCAGTTTCTCAGAAAGGTTCTTTCCAGTTTAGAACGGAAGATATTTCCTTTTTCACCATAGCCCTCTATGGGCTTCCAAACATCCCTTTGCCAATTCCCCAAGAACCGCCTTAGCGAAAGACTTCTTGAAGGGAAAGATGTAACCCTGTGAGATGAATTAACAGAACACAGAGCAGTTTCTAAGAAAGCTTCTTTCCAGTTTTGAACGGAAGATATTTCCTTTTTCACCATAGCCCTCTATGGGCTTCCAAATATCCCTTTGCCAATTCCACAAGAACAGCCTTAGCGAAAGGCTTCTTGAAGGGAAAGATGTAACTCTGTGAGATGAATTAACAGAACACAGAGCAGTTTCTCAGAAAGCTTCTTTCCAATTTTGAACGGAAGATATTTCCTTTTTCACCATAGCCCTCTATGGGTTTCCAAATATCCGTTTGCCAATTCCACAAGAACAGCCTTAGCGAAAGGCTTCTTGAAGGGAAAGATGTAACTCTGTGAGATGAATTAACAGAAAGCAGAGCAGTTTCTCAGAAAGCTTCTTTCCAGTTTTGAACGGAAGATATTTCCTTTTTCACCATAGCCCTCTATGGGCTTCCAAATATCCCTTTGCCAATTCCACAAGAATAGCCTTAGCGAAAGGCTTCTTGAAGTGAAAGATGTAACTCTGTGAGATGAATTAACAGAACACAGAGCAGTTTCTGAGAAAGCTTCTTTCCAGTTTTGAACGGAAGTTATTTCCTTTTTCACCATAGCCCTCTATGGGCTTCCAAATATCCTTTTGCCAATTCCACAAGAACAGCCTTAGCGAAAGGCATCTTGAAGGGAAAGATGTAACTCTGTGACATGAACTAACAGAACACAGAGCAGTTTCTCAGAAAGCTTCTTTCCAGTTTTGAACGGAAGACATTTCCTTTTTCACCATAACCCTCTATGGGCTTCCACATATCCCTTTGCCAATTCCACAAGAACAGCCTTAGCGAAAGGCTTCTTGAAGGGAAAGATGTAACTCAGTGAGATAAATTAACGGAACAAAGAGCAGTTTCTCAGAAAGCTTCTTTCCAGTTTTGAACGGAAGATATTTCCTTTTACACCATAGCCCTCTATGGGCATCCAAATATCCCTTTGCCAATTCCACAAGAACCGCCTTAGCGAAAGACTTCTTGAAGGGAAAGATGTAACTCTGTGAGATGAATTAACAGAACACAGAGTAGTTTCTCAGAAAGCTTCTTTCCTGTTTTGAACGGAAGATATTTCCTTTTTCACAATAGCCCTCCATGGGCTTCCAAATATCCGTTTGCCAATTCCACAAGAACAGCCTTAGCGAAAGGCTTCTTGAAGGGAAAGATGTAACTCTGTGAGATTAATTAACAGAACATGGAGCAGTTTCTCAGAAAGCTTCTTTCCAGTTTTGAACGGAAGATATTTCCTTTTTCACCATAGCCCTCTATGGGCTTCCAAATATCCCTTTGCCAATTCCACAAGAACAGCCTTAGCGAAAGGCTTCTTGAAGGGAAAGACGTAACTCTGTGAGATGAATTATCAGAACACAGAGCAGTTTCTCAGAAAGCTTCTTTCCAGTTTTGAACGGAAGATATTCCCTTTTTCACCATAGCCCTCTATGGGCTTCCAAATATCCCTTTGCCAATTCCACAAGAACAGCCTTAGCGAAAGGCTTCTTGAAGGGAAAGATGTAACTCTGTGAGATGAATTTACAGAACACAGAGCAGTTTCTCGGAAAGCTTCTTTCCAGTTTTGAACGGAAGATATTTCCTTTTTCACCATAGCCCTCTATGGGCTTCCAAATATCCCTTTGCCAATTCCACAAGAACAGCCTTAGCGAAAGGCTCCTTGAAGGGAAAGATGTAACTCTGTGAGATGAATTAACAGAACACAGAGCTGTTTCTCAGAAAGCCTCTTTCCAGTTTTGAACGGAAGATATTTCCTTTTTCACCATAGCCCTCTATGGGCTTCCAAATATCCCTTTGCCAATTCCACAAGAACAGCCTTAGCGAAAGGCTTCTTGAAGGGAAAGATGTAACTCTGTGAGATGAATCAACAGAACACAGAGCAGTGTCTCAGAAAGCTTCTTTCCAGTTTTGAACGGAAGATATTTCCTTTTTCACCATAGCCCTCTGTGGGATTCCAAATATCCCTTTGCCAATTCCACAAGAACAGCCTTAGCGAAAGGCTTCTTGAAGGGAAAGATGTAACTCTGTGAGATGAATTAACAGAACACAGAGCAGTTTCTCAGAAAGCTTCTTTCCAGTTTTGAACGGAAGATATTTCCTTTTTCACCATAGCCCTCTATGGGCTTCCAAATATCCCTTTGCCAATTCCACAAGAACAGCCTTAGCGAAAGGCTTCTTGAAGGGAAAGATGTAACTCTGTGAGATGAATTAACAAAACACGGAGCAGTTTCTCAGAAAGCTTCTTTCCAGTTTTGAACGGAAGATATTTCCTTTTCCACCATAGCCCTCTATGGGCTTCCAAATATCCCTTTGCCAATTCCACAAGAACAGCGTAAGCGAAAGGCTTCTTGAAGGGAAAGACGTAACTCTGTGAGATGAATTAACAGAACACAGAGCAGTTTCTCAGAAAGCTTCTTTCCAGTTTTGAACGGAAGACATTTCCTTTTTCACCATAACCCTCTATGGGCTTCCACACATCCCTTTGCCAATTCCACAAGAACAGATTTAGCGAAAGGCTTCTTGAAGGGAAAGATGTAACTCATAGAGATAAATTAACGGAACAAAGAGCAGTTTCTCAGAAAGCTTCTTTCCAGTTTTGAACGGAAGATATTTCCTTTTTCACCATAGCCCTCTATGGGCTTCCAAATATCCCTTTGCCAATTCCACAAGAACCGCCTTAGCGAAAGACTTCTTGAAGGGAAAGATGTAACCCTGTGAGATGAATTAACAGAACACAGAGCAGTTTCTCAGAAAGCTTCTTTCCAGTTTTGAACGGAAGATATTTCCTTTTTCACCATAGCCCTCTATGGGCTTCCAAATATCCCTTTGCCAATTCCACAAGAACAGCCTTAGCGAAAGGCTTCTTGAAGGGAAAGATGTAACTCTGTGAGATGAATTAACAGAACACGGAGCAGTTTCTCAGAAAGCTTCTTTCCAGTTTTGAACGGAAGATATTTCCTTTTTCACCATAGCCCTCTATGGGCTTCCAAATATCCCTTTGCCAATTCCACAAGAACAGCCTTAGCGAAAGGCTTCTTGAAGGGAAAGATGTAACTCTGTGAGATGAATCAACAGAACACAGAGCAGTTTCTCAGAAAGCTTCTTTCCAGTTTTGAACGGAAGATATTATCTTTTTCACCATAGCCCTCTGTGGGCTTCGAAATATCCCTTTGCCAATTCCACAAGAACAGCCTTAGCGAAAGGCTTCTTGAAGGGAAAGATGTAACTCTGTGAGATGAATTAACAGAACACAGAGCAGTTTCTCAGAAAGCTTCTTTCCAGTTTTGAACGGAAGATATTGCCTTTTTCACCATAGCCCTCTATGGGCTTCCAAATATCCCTTTGCCAATTCCACAAGAACAGCCTTAGCGAAAGGCTTATTGAAGTGAAAGATGTAACTCTGTGAGATGAATTAACAGAACACAGAGCAGTTTCTCAGAAAGCTTCTTTCCAGTTTTGAACGGAAGATATTTCCTTTTTCACCATAGCCCTCTATGGGCTTCCAAATATCCTTTTGCCAATTCCACAAGAACAGCCTTAGCGAAAGGCATCTTGAAGGGAAAGATGTAACACTGTGAGATGAATTAACAGAACACAGAGCAGTTTCTCAGAAAGCTTCTTTCCAGTTTTGAACGGAAGATATTTCCTTTTTCACCATAGCCCTCTATGGGCTTCCAAATATCCCTTTGCCAATTCCACAAGAACAGCCTTAGCGAAAGGCTTCTTGAAGGGAAAGATGTAACTCTGTGAGATGAATTAACAGAACACGGAGCAGTTTCTCAGAAAGCTTCTTTCCAGTTTTGAACGGAAGATATTTCCTTTTTCACCATAGCCCTCTATGGGCTTCCAAATATCCCTTTGCCAATTCCACAAGAACAGCCTTAGCGAAAGGCTTCTTGAAGGGAAAGATGTAACTCTGTGAGATGAATCAACAGAACACAGAGCAGTTTCTCAGAAAGCTTCTTTCCAGTTTTGAACGGAAGATATTATCTTTTTCACCATAGCCCTCGGTGGGCTTCGAAATATCCCTTTGCCAATTCCACAAGAACAGCCTTAGCGAAAGGCTTCTTGAAGGGAAAGATGTAACTATGTGAGATGAATTAACAGAACACAGAGCAGTTTCTCAGAAAGCTTCTTTCCAGTTTTGAACGGAAGATATTGCCTTTTTCACCATAGCCCTCTATGGGCTTCCAAATATCCCTTTGCCAATTCCACAAGAACAGCCTTAGCGAAAGGCTTATTGAAGTGAAAGATGTAACTCTGTGAGATGAATTAACAGAACACAGAGCAGTTTCTCAGGAAGCTTCTTTCCAGTTTTGAACGGAAGATATTTCCTTTTTCACCATAGCCCTCTATGGGCTTCCAAATATCCTTTTGCCAATTCCACAAGAACAGCCTTAGCGAAAGGCATCTTGAAGGGAAAGATGTAACACTGTGAGATGAATTAACAGAACACAGAGCAGTTTCTCAGAAAGCTTCTTTCCAGTTTTGAACGGAAGACATTTCCTTTTTCACCATAACCCTCTATGGGCTTCCACATATCCCTTTGCCAATTCCACAAGAACAGCCTTAGCGAAAGGCTTCTTGAAGGGAAAGATGTAACTCAGTGAGATAAATTAACGGAACAAAGAGCAGTTTCTCAGAAAGCTTCTTTCCAGTTTAGAACGGAAGATATTTCCTTTTTCACCATAGCCCTCTATGGGCTTCCAAATATCCCTTTGCCAATTGCACAAGAACAGCCTTAGCGAAAGACTTCTTGAAGGGAAAGATGTAACTCTGTGAGATGAATAAACAGAACACAGAGCAGTTTCTCAGAAAGTTTCTTTCCTGTTTTGAACGGAAGATATTTCCTTTTTCACCATAGCCCTCTATGGCCTTCCAAATATCCCTTTGCCAATTCCACAAGAACAGCCTTAGCGAAAGGCTTCTTGAAGGGAAAGATGGAACTCTGTGAGATGAATTAACAGAACACGGAGCAGTTTCTCAGAAAGCTTCTTTCCAGTTTAGAACGGAAGTTATTTCCTTTTTCACCATAGCCCTCTATGGGCTTCCAAATATCCCTTTGCCAATTCCACAAGAACAGACTTAGAGAAAGGCTTCTTGAAGGGAAAGATGTAACTCTGTGAGATGAATCAACAGAACACAGAGCAGTTTCTCAGAAAGCTTCTTTCCAGTTTTGAACGGAAGATATTTCCTTTCTCACCATAGCCCTCTATGGGATTCCAAATAACCCTTTGCCAATTCCACAAGAACAGCCTTAGTGAAAGACTTCTTGAAGGGAAAGATGTAACTCTGTGAGATGAATTAACAGAACACAAAGCAGTTTCTCAGAAAGCTTGTTTCCAGTTTTGAACGGAAGATATTTCCTTTTTCACCATAGCTCTCTATGGGCTTCCGAATATCCCTTTGCCAATTCCACAAGAACAGCCTTAGCGAAAGGTTTATTGAAGGGAAAGATGTAACTCTGTGAGATGAATTAACAGAACACAGAGCAGTTTCTCAGAAAGCTTCTTTCCAGTTTTGAGCGGAAGATATTTCCTTTTTCACCATAGTCCTCTATGGGCTTCCAAATATCCCTTTGCCAATTCCACTAGAACAGCCTTAGCGAAAGGCTTCTTGAAGGGAAAGATATAACTCTGTGGGATGAATTAACAGAACATAGAACAGTTTCTAAGAAAGCTTCTTTTCAGTTTACAACGGAAGATATTTCCTTTTTCACCATAGCCCTCTATGGGCTTCCAAATATCCCTTTGCCAATTCCACAAGAACAGCCTTAGGGAAAGGCTTCTTGAAGGGAAACATGTAACTCTGTGAGATGAATTAACAGAAAATAGAACAGTTTCTCAGAAAGTTTCTTTCCAGTTTTGAACGAAAGATATTTCCTTTTCACCATAGCCCTCCATGGGCTTCCAAATATCCCTTTGCCAATTCCACAAGAACAGCCTTAGCGAAAGGCTTCTTGAAGGGAAGGATGTAACTCTATGAGATGAATTAACAGAACATAGAGCAGTTTCTCAGAAAGTTTCTTTCCAGTTTTGAACGGAAGATATTTCCTTTTTCACCATAGCCCTGTATGGGCTTTGAAATATCCCTTTGCCAATTCCTCAAGAACAGCCTTAGCGAAAGGCTTCTTGAAGGGAAAGATGTAACTCTGTGAGATGAATTAACAGAACACAGAGCAGTTTCTCAGAAAGCTTCTTTCCAGTTTTGAACGGAAGACATTTCCTTTTTCACCATAACCCTCTATGGGCTTTCACATATCTCTTTGCCAATTCCACAAGAACAGCCTTAGCGAAAGGCTTCTTGAAGGGAAAGATGTAACTCAGTGAGATAAATTAACGGAACAAAGAGCAGTTTCTCAGAAAGCTTCTTTCCAGTTTAGAACGGGAATATTTCCTTTTTCACCGTAGCCCTCTATGGGCTTCCAAATATCCCTTTGCCAATTCCACAAGAACCGCCTTAGCGAAAGACTTCTTGAAGGGAAAGATGTAACTCTGTGAGATGAATTAGCAGAACACAGAGCAGTTTCTCAGAAAGCTTCTTTCCAGTTTTGAACGGAGATATTTCCTTTTTCACCATAGCCCTCTATGGGCTTCCAAATATCCCTTTGCCAATTCCACAAGAACAGCCGTAGCGAAAGGCTTCTTGAAGGGAAAGATGTAACTCTGTGAGATGAATTAACAGAACACGGAGCAGTTTCTCAGAAAGCTTCTTTCCAGTTTTGAACGGAAGATATTTTCTTTTTCACCATAGCCCTCTATGGGCTTCCAAATATCCCTTTGCCAATTCCACAAGAACAGCCTTAGCGAAAGGCTTCTTGAAGGGAAAGAGGTAACTCTGTGAGATGAATAAACAGAACACAGAGCAGTTTCTCAGAAAGCTTCTTTCCAGTTTTGAACGGAAGATATTTCCTTTTTCACCATAGCCCTCTGTGGGCTTCCAAATATCCCTTTGCCAATTCCACAAGAACAGCCTTAGCGAAAGGCTTCTTGAAGGGAAAGATGTAACTATGTGAGATGAATTAACAGAACACAGAGCAGTTTCTCAGAAAGCTTCTTTCCAGTTTTGAACGGAAGATATTTCCTTTTTCACCATAGCCCTCTATGGGCTTCCAAATATCCCTTTGCCAATTCCACAAGAACAGCCTTAGCGAAAGGCTTCTTGAAGGGAAACATGGAACTCTGTGAGATGAATTAACAGAACACGGAGCAGTTTTTCAGAAAGCTTCTTTCCAGTTTTGAACGGAAGTTATTTCCTTTTTCACCATAGCCCTCTATGGGCTTCCAAATATCCCTTTGCCAATTCCACAAGAACAGCCTTAGAGAAAGGCTTCTTGAAGGGAAAGATGTAACTCTGTGAGATGAATCAACAGAACACAGAGCAGTTTCTCAGAAAGCTTCTTTCCAGTTTTGAACGGAAGATATTTCCTTTCTCACCATAGCCCTCTATGGGATTCCAAATAACTCTTTGCCAATTCCACAAGAACAGCCTTAGTGAAAGACTTCTTGAAGGGAAAGATGTAACTCTGTGAGATGAATTAACAGAACACAAAGCAGTTTCTCAGAAAGCTTGTTTCCAGTTTTGAACGGAAGATATTTCCTTTTTCACCATAGCCCTCTATGGGCTTCCGAATATCCCTTTGCCAATTCCACAAGAACAGCCTTAGCGAAAGGTTTATTGAAGGGAAAGATGTAACTCTGTGAGATGAATTAACAGAACACAGAGCAGTTTCTCAGAAAGCTTCTTTCCAGTTTTGAGCGGAAGATATTTCCTTTTTCACCATAGTCCTCTATGGGCTTCCAAATATCCCTTTGCCAATTCCACTAGAACAGCCTTAGCGAAAGGCTTCTTGAAGGGAAAGATATAACTCTGTGGGATGAATTAACAGAACATAGAACAGTTTCTAAGAAAGCTTCTTTTCAGTTTTCAACGGAAGATATTTCCTTTTTCACCATAGCCCTCTATGGGCTTCCAAATATCCCTTTGCCAATTCCACAAGAACAGCCTTAGGGAAAGGCTTCTTGAAGGGAAACATGTAACTCTGTGAGATGAATTAACAGAAAATAGAACAGTTTCTCAGAAAGTTTCTTTCCAGTTTTGAACGAAAGATATTTCCTTTTTCACCATAGCCCTCCATGGGCTTCCAAATATCCCTTTGCCAATTCCACAAGAACAGCCTTAGCGAAAGGCTTCTTGAAGGGAAGGATGTAACTCTATGAGATGAATTAACAGAACATAGAGTAGTTTCTCAGAAAGTTTCTTTCCAGTTTTGAACGGAAGATATTTCCTTTTTCACCATAGCCCTGTATGGGCTTCGAAATATCCCTTTGCCAATTCCTCAAGAACAGCCTTAGCGAAAGGCTTCTTGAAGGGAAAGATGTAACTCTGTGAGATGAATTAACAGAACACAGAGCAGTTTCTCAGAAAGCTTCTTTCCAGTTTTGAACGGAAGACATTTCCTTTTTCACCATAACCCTCTATGGGCTTTCACATATCTCTTTGCCAATTCCACAAGAACAGCCTTAGCGAAAGGCTTCTTGAAGGGAAAGATGTAACTCAGTGAGATAAATTAACGGAACAAAGAGCAGTTTCTCAGAAAGCTTCTTTCCAGTTTAGAACGGGAATATTTCCTTTTTCACCATAGCCCTCTATGGGCTTCCAAATATCCCTTTGCCAATTCCACAAGAACAGCCTTAGCGAAAGGCTTCTTGAAGGGAAAGATGTAACTCTGTGAGATGAATTAACAGAACACAGAGTAGTTTCTCAGAAAGCTTCTTTCCAGTTTGGAACGGAAGATATTTCCTTTTTCAACATAGCCCTCTATGGGCTTCCAAATATCCTTTTGCCAATTCCACAAGAACAGCCTTAGCGAAAGGCATCTTGAAGGGAAAGATGTAACTCTGTGAGATGAATTAACAGAACACAGAGCAGTTTCTCAGAAAGCTTCTTTCCAGTTTTGAACGGAAGACATTTCCTTTTTCACCATAGCCCTCTATGGGCTTCCAAATATCCCTTTGCCAATTCCACAAGAACAGCCTTAGCGAAAGGCTTCTTGAAGGGAAAGATGTAACTCTGTGAGATGAATTAACAGAACACAGAGCAGTTTCTCAGAAAGCTTCTTTCCTGTTTTGAACGGAAGATATTTCCTTTTTCACCATAGCCCTCTATGGGCTTCCAAATATCCCTTTGCCAATTCCACAAGAACAGCCTTAGCGAAAGGCTTCTTGAAGGGAAAGATGTAACTCTGTGAGATGAATTAACAGAACACGGAGAGTTTCTCAGAGAGCTTCTTTCCAGTTTTGAACGGAAGATATTTCCTTTTTCACCATAGCCCTCTATGGGATTCCAAATATCCCTTTGCCAATTCCACAAGAACAGCCTTAGCGAAAGGCTTCTGGAAGGGAAAGATGTAACTCTGTGAGATGAATTAACAGAACACAGAGCAGTTTCTCAGAAAGCTTCTTTCCAGTTTTGAACGGAAGATATTTCCTTTTTCAACATAGCCCTCTATGGGCTTCCAAATATCCTTTTGCCAATTCCACAAGAACACCCTTAGCGAAAGGCATCTTGAAGGGAAAGATGTATCTCTGTGAGATGAATTAACAGAACACAGAGCAGTTTCTCAGAAAGCTTCTTTCCAGTTTTGAACGGAAGACATTTCCTTTTTCACCATAACCCTCTATGGGCTTCCACATATCCCTTTGCCAATTCCACAAGAACAGCCTTAGCGAAAGGCTTCTTGAAGGGAAAGATGTAACTCAGTGAGATAAATTAACGGAACAAAGAGCAGTTTCTCAGAAAGCTTCTTTCCAGTTTTGAACGGAAAATATTTCCTTTTTCACCATAGCCCTCTATGGGTTTCCAAATATCCCTTTGCCAATTCCACAAGAACAGCCTTAGCGAAAGGCTTCTTGAAGGGAAAGATGTAACTCTGTGAGATGAATTAACAGAACACAGAGCAGTTTCTCAGAAAGCTTCTTTCCAGTTTTGAACGGAAGATATTTCCTTTTTCACCATAGCCCTCTATGGGATTCCAAATATCCCTTTGCCAATTCCACAAGAACAGCCTTAGCGAAAGGCTTCCTGAAGGGAAAGATGTAACTCTGCGAGATGAATTAACAGAACACAGAGCAGTTTCTCAGAAAGCTTCTTTTCAGTTTTGAACGGAAGATCTTTCCTTTTTCACCATAGCCCTCTAGGGGTTCCAAATATCCCTTTGCCAATTCCACAAGAACAGCCTTAGCGAAAGGCTTCTTGAAGGGAAAGATGTAACTCTGTGAGATGAATTAACAGAACACAGAGCAGTTTCTCAGAAAGCTTCTTTCCAGTTTTGAACGGAAGATATTTCCTTTTTCACACTAGCCCTCTATGGGCTTCCAAATATCCCTTTGCCAATTCCACAAGAACAGCCTTAGCGAAAGGCTTCTTGAAGGGAAAGATGTAACTCTCTGACATGAATTAACAGACACAGAGCAGTTTCTCAGAAAGCTTCTTTCCAGTTTTGAACGGAAGATATTTCCTTTTTCACCATAGCCCTCTATGGGCTTCCAAATATCCCTTTGCCAATTCCCCAAGAACAGCCTTAGCGAAAGGCTTCTGGAAGGGAAAGATGTAACTCTGTGAGATGAATGAACAGAACACAGAGCAGTTTCTCAGAAAGCTTCTTTCCAGTTTTGAACGGAAGATATTTCCTTTTTCACCATAGCCCTCTATGGGCTTCCAAATATCCCTTTGCCAATTCCACAAGAACAACCTTAGCGAAAGGCTTCTTGAAGGGAAAGACGTAACTCTGTGAGATGAATTAACAGAACACAAAGCAGTTTCTAAGAAAGCTTCTTTCCAGTTTTGAACGGAAGATATTTCCTTTTTCACAATAGCCCTCTATGGGCTTCCAAATATCCCTTTGCCAATTCCACAAGAACAGCCTTAGCGAAAGGTTCTTGAAGGGAAAGATGTAACTCTGTGAGATGAATTAACAGAACACAAAGCAGTTTCTCAGAAAGCTTCTTTCCTGTTTTGAACGGAAGATATTTCGTTTTTCACCATAGCCCTCTAGGGGCTTCCAAATATCCCTTTGCCAATTCCACAAGAACAGTCTTAGCGAAAGACTTCTTGAAGGGAAAGATGTAACTCTGTGAGATGAATTAACAGAACATAGAACAGTTTCTCAGAAAGCTTCTTTTCAGTTTTGAACGGAAGATATTTCCTTTTTCACCATAGCCCTCTATGGGCTTCCAAATATCCCTTTGCCAATTCCACAAGAACAGCCATAGCGAAAGGCTTCTTGAAGGGAAAGATGTAACTCTGTGAGATGAATTAACAGAACATAGAACAGTTTCTCAGAAAGCTTCTTTCCAGTTTTGAACGGAAGATATTTCCTTTTTCACCATAGCCCTCTATGGGCTTCCAAATATCCCTTTGCCAATTCCCCAAGAACAGCCTTAGCGAAAGGCTTCTTGAAGGGAAAGATGAAACTCTGTGAGATGAATTAACAGAACACAGAGCAGTTTCTCAGAAAGCTTCTTTCCAGTTTTGAACGGAAGATATTTCCGTCTTCACCATAGCCCTTTATGGGCTTCCAAATATCCCTTTGCCAATTGCAAAAGAACAGCCTTAGCGAAAGGCTTCTTGAAGGGAAAGATGTAACTCTGTGAGAAGAATTAACAGAACACAGAGCAGTTTCTCAGAAAGCTTCTTTCCAGTTTTGAACGGAAAATATTTCCTTTTTCACCATAGCCCTCTATGGGTTTCCAAATATCCCTTTGCCAATTCCACAAGAACAGCCTTAGCGAAAGGCTTCTTGAAGGGAAAGATGTAACTCTGTGAGATGAATTAACAGAACACAGAGCAGTTTCTCAGAAAGCTTCTTTCCAGTTTTGAACGGAAGATATTTCCTTTTTCACACTAGCCCTCTATGGGCTTCCAAATATCCCTTTGCCAATTCCACAAGAACAGCCTTAGCGAAAGGCTTCTTGAAGGGAAAGATGTAACTCTCTGACATGAATTAACAGACACAGAGCAGTTTCTCAGAAAGCTTCTTTCCAGTTTTGAACGGAAGATATTTCCTTTTTCACCATAGCCCTCTATGGGCTTCCAAATATCCCTTTGCCAATTGCACAAGAACAGCCTTAGCGAAAGGCTTCTTGAAGGGAAAGATGTAACTCTGTGAGATGAATTAACAGAACACAGAGCAGTTTCTCAGAAAGCTTCTTTCCAGTTTTGAACGGAAGATATTTCCTTTTTCACCATAGCCCTCTATGGGCTTCCAAATATCCCTTTGCCAATTCCACAAAACAGCCTTAGCGAAAGGCTTCTTGAAGGGAAAGATGTAACTCTGTGAGATGAATTAACAGAACACAGAGCAGTTTCTCAGAAAGCTTCTTTCCAGTTTTGAACGGAAAATATTTCCTTTTTCACCATAGCCCTCTATGGGCTTCCAAATATCCCTTTTCCAAATCCACAAGGACAGCCTTAGCGAAAGGCTTCTTGAAGAAAAAGATGTAACTCTGTGAGATGAATTAACAGAACAGAGAGCAGTTTCTCAGAAAGCTTCTTTCCAGTTTTGAACGGAAGATATTTCCTTTCTCACCATAGCCCTCTATGGGCTTCCAAATATCCGTTTGCCAATTCCACAAGAACAGCCTTAGCGAAAGACTTCTTGAAGGGAAAGATGTAACTCTGTGAGATGAATTAACAGAACACAGAGCAGTTTCTCAGAAAGCTTCTTTCCAGTTTTGAACGGAAGATATTTCCTTTTTCACCATAGCCCTCTATGGGCTTCTAAGTATCCCTTTTCCAATTCCACAAGAACAGCCTTAGCGAAAGGCTTCTGGAAGGGAAAGATTTAACTCTGTGAGATGAATTAACAGAACACAGAGCAGTTTCTCAGAAAGCTTCTTTCCAGTTTTGAACGGAATATATGTCCTTTTTCACCATAGCCCTCTATGGGCTTCCAAATATCCCTTTGCCAATTCCACAAGAACAGCCTTAGCGAAAGGCTTCTTGAAGGGAAAGATGTAAATCTGTGCGATGAATTAACAGAACACAGAGCAGTTTCTCAGAAAGCCTCTTTCCAGTTTTGAACGGAAGATATTTCCTTTCTCACCATAGCCCTCTATGGACTTCCAAATATCCCTTTGCCAATTCCACAAGAACAGCCTTAGCGAAAGACTACTTGAAGGGAAACATGTAACTCTTTGAGATGAATTAACAGAACACAGAGCAGTTTCTCAGAAAGCTTCTTTCCAGTTTTGAACGGAAGATATTTCCTTTTTCACAATAGCCCTCTATGGGCTTCCAAATATCCCTTTGCCAATTCCACAAGAACAGCCTTAGCGAAAGGCTACTTGAAGGGAAACATGTAACTCTTTGAGATGAATTAACAGAACACAGAACAGTTTCTCAGAAAGCTTCTTTCCAGTTTTGAACGGAAGATATTTCCTTTTTCACCATAGCCCTCTATGGGCTTCCAAATATCCCTTTGCCAATTCCACAAGAACAGCCTTAGCGAAAGGCTTCTTGAAGGGAAAGTTGTAACTCTGTGAAATGAATTAACAGAACACAGAGCAGTTTCTCAGAAAGCTTCTTTCCAGTTTTGAACGGAAGATATTTCCTTTTTCACCATAGCCCTCTATGGGCTTCCAAATATCCCTTTGCCAATTCCACAAGAACAGCCTTAGCGAAAGGCTTCTTGAAGGGAAAGATGTAACTGAGTGAGATAAGTTAATGGAACAAAGAGCAGTTTCTCAGAAAGCTTCTTTCCAGTTTAGAACGGAAGAAATTTCCTTTTTCACCATAGCCCTCTATGGGCTTCCAAATATCCCTTTGCCAATTCCACAAGAACCGCCTTAGAGAAAGACTTCTTGAAGGGAAAGATGTAACTCTGTGAGATGAATTAACAGAACACAGAGCAGTTTCTCAGAAAGCTTCTTTCCTGTTTTGAACGGAAGACATTTCCTTTTTCACCATAGCACTCTATGGGCTTCCAAATATCCCTTTGCCAATTCCACAAGAACAGGCTTAGCGAAAGGCTTCTTGAAGGGAAAGACGTAACTCTGTGAGATGAATTAACAGAACACAGAGCAGTTTCTCAGAAAGCTTCTTTCCAGTTTTGAACGGAAGATATTTCCTTTTTCACCATAGCCCTCTATGGGCTTCCAAATATCCCTTTGCCAATTCCACAAGAACAGCCTCAGCGAAAGGCTTCTTGAAGGCAAAGATGTAACTCTGTGAGATGAATCAACAGAACACAGAGCAGTTAATCAGAAAGCTTCTTTCCAGTTTTGAACGGAAGATATTTCCTTTCTCACCATAGCCCTCTATGGGCTTCCAAATATCCCTTTGCCAATTCCACAAGAACAGCCTTAGTGAAAGACTTCTTGAAGGGAAAGATGTAACTCTGTGAGATGAATTAACAGAACACGGAGCAGTTTCTCAGAAAGCTTCTTTCCAGTTTTGAACGGAAGATATTTCCTTTTTCACCATAGCCCTCTATGGGCTACCAAATATCATTTTGCCAATTCCACAAGAACAGCCTTAGCGAAAGGCTTCTTGAAGGGAAAGATGTAACTCTGTGAGATGAATTAACAGAACACAAAGCAGTTTCTCAGAAAGCTTCTTTCCAGTTTTGAACGGAAGATATTTCCTTTTTCACCATAGCCCTCTATGGGCTTCCAAATATCCCTTTGCCAATTCCACAAGAACAGCCTTAGCGAAAGGCTTCTTGAAGGGAAAGATGTAACTCTTTGAGATGAATTAACAGAACACAAAGCAGTTTCTCAGAAAGCTTCTTTCCAGTTTTGAACGGAAGATATTTCGTTTTTCACCATAGCCCTCTATGGGCTTCCAAATATCCCTTTGCCAATTCCACAAGAACAGCCTTAGCGAAAGACTTCTTGAAGGGAAAGATGTAACTCTGTGAGATGAATTAACAGAACACAAACAGTTTCTCAGAAAGCTTCTTTCCAGTTTTGAACGGAAGATATTTCCTTTTTCACCATAACCCTCTATGGGCTTCCAAATATCCCTTTGCCAATTCCACAAGAACAGCCTTAGCGAAAGGCTTCTTGAAGGGAAAGATGTAACTCTGTGAGATGAATTAACAGAACACAGAGCAGTTTCTCAGAAAGCTTCTTTCCAGTTTTGAACGGAAGATATTTCCTTTTTCACCATAGCCCTCTATGGGCTTCCAAATATCCTTTTGCCAATTCCACAAGAACAGCCTAAGCGAAAGACTTCTTGAAGGGAAAGATGTAACTCTGTGAGATGAATTAAGAGAACACAGAGCAGTTTCTCAGAAAGCTTCTTTCCAGTTTTGAACGGAAGATATTTCCTTTTTCACCATAGATCTCTATGGGCTTCCAAATATCCCTTTGCCAATTCCCCAAGAACAGCCTTAGCGAAAGGCTTCTGGAAGGGAAAGATGTAACTCTGTGAGATGAATGAACAGAAGACAGAGCAGTTTCTCAGAAAGCTTCTTTCCAGTTTTGAACGGAAGATATTTCCTTTTTCACCATAGCCCTCTATGGGCTTCCAAATATCCCTTTGCCAATTCCAAAAGAACAACCTTAGCGAAAGGCTTCTTGAAGGGAAAGACGTAACTCTGTGAGATGAATTAACAGAACACAAAGCAGTTTCTCAGAAAGCTTCTTTCCAGTTTTGAACGGAAGATATTTCCTTTTTCACCATAGCCCTCTATGGGCTTCCAAATATACCTTTGCCAATTCCACAAGAACAGCCTTAGCGAAAGGTTCTTGAAGGGAAAGATGTAACTCTGTGAGATGAATTAACAGAACACAAAGCAGTTTCTGAGAAAGCTTCTTTCCAGTTTTGAACGGAAGATATTTCGTTTTTCACCATAGCCCTCTAGGGGCTTCCAAATATCCCTTTGCCAATTCCACAAGAACAGCCTTAGCGAAAGACTTCTTGAAGGGAAAGATGTAACTCTGTGAGATGAATTAACAGAACACAAAGCAGTTTCTCCGAAAGCTTCCTTCCAGTTTTGAACGGAAGATATTTCCTTTTTCACCATAGCCCTCTATTGGCTTCCAAATATCCCTTTGCCAATTCCACAAGAACAGCCTTAGCGAAAGGCTTCTTGAAGGGAATGATGTAACTCTATGACATGAATTAACAGAACACAGAGCAGTTTCTCAGAAAGCTTCTTTCCAGTTTTGAACGGAAGATATTTCCTTTTTCACCATAGCCCTCTAAGGGCTTCCAAATATCCCTTTGCCAATTCCACAAGAACAGCCTTAGCGAAAGGCTTCTTGAAGGGAAAGATGTAACTCTGTGAGATGAATTAACAGAACACAGAGCAGTTTCTCAGAAAGCTTCTTTCCAGTTTTGAACGGAAGATATTCCCTTTTTCACCATAGCCCACTATGGGCTTCCAAATATCCCTTTGCCAATTCCACAAGAACAGCCTTAGCGAAAGGCTTCTTGAAGGGAAAGATGTAACTCTGTGAGATGAATTAACAGAACACAGAGCAGTTTCTCAGAAAGCTTCTTTCCAGTTTTGAACGGAAGATATTTCCTTTTTCACCATAGCCCTCTATGGGCTTCCAAATATCCCTTTGCCAATTCCACAAGAACAGCCTTAGCGAAAGGCTTCTTGAAGGGAAAGATGTAACTCTGTGAGATGAATTAACAGAACACACAGCAGTTTCTCAGAAAGCCTCTTTCCAGTTTTGAACGGAGGATATTTCCTTTTTCACCATAGCCCTATATGGGCTTCCAAATATCCCTTTGCCAATTCCACAAGAACAGCCTTAGCGAAAGGCTTCTTGAAGGGAAAGATATAACTCTGTGAGATGAATCAACAGAACACAGAGCAGTTTCTCAGAAAGATTCTTTTCAGTTTTGAACGGAAGATATTTCCTTTTTCACCATAGCCCTCTGTGGGCTTACAAATATCCCTTTGCCAATTCCACAAGAACAGCCTTAGCGAAAGGCTTCTTGAAGGGAAAGATGTAACTATGTGAGATGAATTAACAGAACACAGAGCAGTTTCTCAAAAAGCTTCTTTCCAGTTTTGAACAGAAGATATTTCCTTTTTCACCATAGCCCACTATGGGCTTCCAAATATCCCTTTGCCAATTCCACAAGAACAGCCTTAGCGAAAGGCTTCTTGAAGGGAAAGATGTAACTCTGTGAGATGAATTAACAGAACACAGAGCAGTTTCTCAGAAAGCTTCTTTCCAGTTTTGAACGGAACATATTTCCTTTTTCACCATAGCCCTCTAGGGGTTCCAAATATCCCTTTGCCAATTCCACAAGAACAGCCTTAGCGAAAGGCTTCTTGAAGGGAAACATGTAACTCTGTGAGATGAATTAACAGAACACAGACCAGTTTCTCAGAAAGCTTCTTTCCAGTTTTGAACGGAAGATATTTCCTTTTTCACCATAGCCCTCTATGGGCTACCAAATATCCCTTTGCCAATTCCACAAGAACAGCCTTAGCGAAAGGCTTCTTGAAGGGAAAGATGTAACTCTGTGAGATGAATCAACAGAACACAGAGCAGTTTCTCAGAAAGCTTCTTTCCAGTTTTGAACGGAAGATATTTCCTTTTTCACCATAGCCCTCTGTGGGCTTACAAATATCCCTTTGCCAATTCCACAAGAACAGCCTTAGCGAAAGGCTTCCTGAAGGGAAAGATGTAACTATGTGAGATGAATTAACAGAACACAGAGCAGTTTCTCAAAAAGCTTCTTTCCAGTTTTGAACAAAAGATATTTCCTTTTTCACCATAGCCCTCTATGGGCTTCCAAATATCCCTTTGCCAATTCCACAAGAACAGCCTTAGCGAAAGGCTTCTTGAAGGGAAAGATGTAACTCTGTGAGATGAATTAACAGAACACAGAGCAGTTTCTCAGAAAGCTTCTTTCCTGTTTTGAACGGAATATATTTCGTTTTTCACCATAGCCCTCTAGGGGCTTCCAAATATCCCTTTGCCAATTCCACAAGAACAGCCTTAGCGAAAGGCTACTTGAAGGGAAAGATGTAACTCTGTGAGATGAATTAACAGAACACAGAGCAGTTTCTCAGAAAGCTTCTTTCCAGTTTTGAACGGAAGATATTTCCTTTTTCACCATAGCCCTCTATGGGCTTCCAAATATCCCTTTGCCAATTCCACAAGAACAGCCTTAGCGAAAGGCTTCTTGAAGGGAAAGATGTAACTCTGTGAGATGAATTAACAGAACACAGAACAGTTTCTCAGAAAGCGTCTTTCCAGTTTTGAACGGAAGATATTTCCTTTTTCACAATAGCCCTCTATGGGCTTCCAAATATCCCTTTGCCAATTCCACAAGAACAGCCTTAGCGAAAGGTTCTTGAAGGGAAAGATGTAACTCTGTGAGATGAATTAACAGAACACAAAGCAGTTTCTCAGAAAGCTTCTTTCCTGTTTTGAACGGAAGATATTTCGTTTTTCACCATAGCCCTCTAGGGGCTTCCAAATATCCCTTTGCCAATTCCACAAGAACAGCCTTAGCGAAAGACTTCTTGAAGGGAAAGATGTAACTCTGTGAGATGAATTAACAGAACATAGAACAGTTTCTCAGAAAGCTTCTTTTCAGTTTTGAACGGAAGATATTTCCTTTTTCACCATAGCCCTCTATGGGCTTCCAAATATCCCTTTGCCAATTCCACAAGAACAGCCATAGCGAAAGGCTTCTTGAAGGGAAAGATGTAACTCTGTGAGATGAATTAACAGAACATAGAACAGTTTCTCAGAAAGCTTCTTTCCAGTTTTGAACGGAAGATATTTCCTTTTTCACCATAGCCCTCTATGGGCTTCCAAATATCCCTTTGCCAATTCCCCAAGAACAGCCTTAGCGAAAGGCTTCTTGAAGGGAAAGATGAAACTCTGTGAGATGAATTAACAGAACACAGAGCAGTTTCTCAGAAAGCTTCTTTCCAGTTTTGAACGGAAGATATTTCCGTTTTCACCATAGCCCTTTAGGGGCTTCCAAATATCCCTTTGCCAATTGCAAAAGAACAGCCTTAGCGAAAGGCTTCTTGAAGGGAAAGATGTAACTCTGTGAGAAGAATTAAGAGAACACAGAGCAGTTTCTCAGAAAGCTTCTTTCCAGTTTTGAACGGAAAATATTTCCTTTTTCACCATAGCCCTCTATGGGTTTCCAAATATCCCTTTGCCAATTCCACAAGAACAGCCTTAGCGAAAGGCTTCTTGAAGGGAAAGATGTAACTCTGTGAGATGAATTAACAGAACACAGAGCAGTTTCTCAGAAAGCTTCTTTCCAGTTTTGAACGGAAGATATTTCCTTTTTCACACTAGCCCTCTATGGGCTTCCAAATATCCCTTTGCCAATTCCACAAGAACAGCCTTAGCGAAAGGCTTCTTGAAGGGAAAGATGTAACTCTCTGACATGAATTAACAGACACAGAGCAGTTTCTCAGAAAGCTTCTTTCCAGTTTTGAACGGAAGATATTTCCTTTTTCACCATAGCCCTCTATGGGCTTCCAAATATCCCTTTGCCAATTGCACAAGAACAGCCTTAGCGAAAGGCTTCTTGAAGGGAAAGATGTAACTCTGTGAGATGAATTAACAGAACACAGAGCAGTTTCTCAGAAAGCTTCTTTCCAGTTTTGAACGGAAGATATTTCCTTTTTCACCATAGCCCTCTATGGGCTTCCAAATATCCCTTTGCCAATTCCACAAGAACAGCCTTAGCGAAAGGCTTCTTGAAGGGAAAGATGTAACTCTGTGAGATGAATTAACAGAACACAGAGCAGTTTCTCAGAAAGCTTCTTTCCAGTTTTGAACGGAAAATATTTCCTTTTTCACCATAGCCCTCTATGGGCTTCCAAATATCCCTTTTCCAAATCCACAAGGACAGCCTTAGCGAAAGGCTTCTTGAAGAAAAAGATGTAACTCTGTGAGATGAATTAACAGAACAGAGAGCAGTTTCTCAGAAAGCTTCTTTCCAGTTTTGAACGGAAGATATTTCCTTTCTCACCATAGCCCTCTATGGGCTTCCAAATATCCCTTTGCCAATTCCACAAGAACAGCCTTAGCGAAAGACTTCTTGAAGGGAAAGATGTAACTCTGTGAGATGAATTAACAGAACACAGAGCAGTTTCTCAGAAAGCTTCTTTCCAGTTTTGAACGGAAGATATTTCCTTTTTCACCATAGCCCTCTATGGGCTTCTAAGTATCCCTTTTCCAATTCCACAAGAACAGCCTTAGCGAAAGGCTTCTGGAAGGGAAAGATGTAACTCTGTGAGATGAATTAACAGAACACAGAGCAGTTTCTCAGAAAGCTTCTTTCCAGTTTTGAACGGAATATATGTCCTTTTTCACCATAGCCCTCTATGGGCTTCCAAATATCCCTTTGCCAATTCCACAAGAACAGCCTTAGCGAAAGGCTTCTTGAAGGGAAAGATGTAAATCTGTGCGATGAATTAACAGAACACAGAGCAGTTTCTCAGAAAGCCTCTTTCCAGTTTTGAACGGAAGATATTTCCTTTCTCACCATAGCCCTCTATGGACTTCCAAATATCCCTTTGCCAATTCCACAAGAACAGCCTTAGCGAAAGACTACTTGAAGGGAAACATGTAACTCTTTGAGATGAATTAACAGAACACAGAGCAGTTTCTCAGAAAGCTTCTTTCCAGTTTTGAACGGAAGATATTTCCTTTTTCACAATAGCCCTCTATGGGCTTCCAAATATCCCTTTGCCAATTCCACAAGAACAGCCTTAGCGAAAGGCTACTTGAAGGGAAACATGTAACTCTTTGAGATGAATTAACAGAACACAGAACAGTTTCTCAGAAAGCTTCTTTCCAGTTTTGAACGGAAGATATTTCCTTTTTCACCATAGCCCTCTATGGGCTTCCAAATATCCCTTTGCCAATTCCACAAGAACAGCCTTAGCGAAAGGCTTCTTGAAGGGAAAGTTGTAACTCTGTTAAATGAATTAACAGAACACAGAGCAGTTTCTCAGAAAGCTTCTTTCCAGTTTTGAACGGAAGATATTTCCTTTTTCACCATAGCCCTCTATGGGCTTCCAAATATCCCTTTGCCAATTCCACAAGAACAGCCTTAGCGAAAGGCTTCTTGAAGGGAAAGATGTAACTGAGTGAGATGAATTAGCAGAACACAGAGCAGTTTCTCAGAAAGCTTCTTTCCAGTTTTAAACGGAAGATATTTCCTTTTTCACCATAGCCCTCTAGGGGCTTCCAAATATCCCTTTGCCAATTCCACAAGAACAGCCTTAGCGAAAGGCTTCTTGAAGAGAAACATGTAACTCTGTGAGATGAATTAACAGAACATAGAACAGTTTCTCAGAAAGCTTCTTTTCAATTTTGAACGGAAGATATTTCCTTTTTCACCATAGCCCTCTATGGGCTTCCAAATATCCCTTTGCCAATTCCACAAGAACAGCCTTAGCGAAAGGCTTCTTGAAGGGAAAGATGTAACTCTGTGAGATGAATTAACAGAACATAGAACAGTTTCTCAGAAAGCTTCTTTCCAGTTTTGAACGGAAGATATTTCCTTTTTCACCATAGCCCTCTATGGGCTTCCAAATATCCCTTTGCCAATTCCACAAGAACAGCCTTAGCGAAAGGCTTCTTGAAGGGAAAGATGTAACTCTGTGAGATGAATTAACAGAACATAGAGCAGTTTCTCAGAAAGCTTCTTTCCAGTTGTGAACGGAAGATATTTCCTTTTTCACCGTAGCCCTCTATGGGCTTCCAAATATCCCTTTGCCAATTCCACAAGAACAGCCTTAGCGAAAGGCTTCTTGAAGGGAAAGATGTAACTCTGTGAGATGAATTAACAGAACACAGAGCAGTTTCTCAGAAAGCTTCTTTCCAGTTTTCACCAGAAGATATTTCCTTTTTCACCATAGCCCTCTATGGGCTTCCAAATATCCCTTTGCCAATTCCACAAGAACAGCCTTAACGAAAGGCTTCTTGAAGGGAAAGATGTAACTCTGTGAGATGAATTAACAGAACACAGAGCAGTTTCTCAGAAACCTTCTTTCCAGTTTTGAACGGAAGATATTTCCTTTTTCACCATAGCCCTCTATGGGCTTCGAAATATCCCTTTGCCAATTCCACAAGAACAGCCTTAGCGAAAAGCTTCCTGAAGGGAAAGATGTAACTCTGTGAGATGAATTAACAGAACACAGAGCAGTTTCTCAGAAAGCTTCTTTCCACTTTTGAACGGAAGATATTTCCTTTTTCACCGTAGCCCTCTATGGGCTTCCAAATATCCCTTTGCCAATTACACAAGAAGAGCCTTAGCGAAAGGCTTCTTGAAGGGAAAGATGTAACTCTGTGAGGTGAATTAACAGAACACAGAGCAGTTTCTCAGAAAGCTTCTTTCCAGTTTTGAACGGAAGATATTTCCTTTTTCACCATAGCCCTCTAAGGGCTTCCAAATATCCCTTTGCCAATTCCACAAGAACCGCCTTAGCGAAAGGCTTCTTGAAGGCAAAGAGGTAACTCCGGGAGATGAATTAACAGAACACAAAGCAGTTTCTCAGAAAGCTTCTTTCCTGTTTTGAACGGAAGATATTTCCTTTTTCACCATAGCCCTCTATGGGCTTCCAAATATCCCTTTGCCATTTCCACATGAACAGCCTTAGCGAAAGGCGTCTTGAAGGGAAAGATGTAACTCTGTGAGATGAATTAACAGACACGGAGCAGTTTCTCAGAAAGCTTCTTTCCAGTTTTGAACGGAAGTTATTTCCTTTTTCACCATAGCCCTCTATGGGCTTCCAAATATCCCTTTGCCAATTCCACAAGAACAGCCTTAGCGAAAGGCTTCTTGAAGGGAAAGATGTAACTCTGTGAGATGAATCAACAGAACACAGAGCAGATTCTCAGAAAGCTTCTTTCCAGTTTAGAACGGAAGATATTTCCTTTTTCACCATAGCCCTCTATGGGCTTCCAAATATCCCTTTGTCAATTCCACAAGAACCGCCTTAGCGAAGGACTTCTTGAAGGGAAAGATGTAACTCTGTGAGATGAATTAACAGAACACAGAGCAGTTTCTCAGAAAGCTTCTTTCCTGTTTTGAACGGAAGATATTTCCTTTTTCACCATAGCCCTCTAAGGGCTTCCAAATATCCCTTTGCCAATTCCACAAGAACAGCCTTAGCGAAAGGCTTCTTGAAGGGAAGGATGTAACTCTATGAGATGAATTAACAGAACATAGAGCAGTTTCTCAGAAAGCTTCTTTCCAGTTTTGAACGGAAGATATTTCCTTTTTCACCATAGCCCTCTATGGGCTTCCAAATATCCCTTTGCCAATTCCACAAGAACAGCCTTAGCGAAAGGCTTCTTGAAGGGAAAGATGTAACTCTGTGAGATGAATTAACAGAATACAGAGCAGTTTCTCAGAAAGATTCTTTCCAGTTTTGAACGGAAGATATTTCCTTTTTCACCATAGCCCTCTATGGGCTTCCAAATATCCCTTTGCCAATACCACAAGAACAGCCTTAGCGAAAGGCTTCTTGAAGGGAAAGATGTAACTCTGTGAGATGAATTAACAGAACACAGAGCTGTTTCTCAGAAAGCTTCTTTCCAGTTTTGAACGGAAGATATTTCCTTTTTCACCATAGCCCTCCATGGGCTTCCAAGTATCCCTTTGCCAATTCCACAAGAACAGCCTTAGCAAAAGGCTTCTTGAAGGGAAAGATGTAACTCTGTGGGATGAATTAACAGAACACAGAGCAGTTTCTCAGAAAGCTTCTTTCCAGTTTTGAACGGAAGATATTTCCTTTTTCACCATAGCCCTCTATAGGCTCCAAAATATCCTTTTGCCAATTCCACAAGAACAGCCTTAGCGAAAGACATCTTGAAGGGAAAGATGTAACTCTGTGAGATGAATTAACAGAACACAGAGCAGTTTCTCAGAAAGCTTCTTTCCAGTTTTGAACGGAAGATATTTCCTTTTTCACCATAGCCCTCTATGGGCTTCCAAATATCCCTTTGCCAATTCCACAAGAACCGCCTTAGCGAAAGGCTTCTTGAAGGCAAAGAGGTAACTCTGGGAGATGAATTAACAGAACACAAAGCAGTTTCTCAGAAAGCTTCTTTCCTGTTTTGAACGCAAGATATTTCCTTTTTCACCATAGCCCTCTATGGGCTTCCAAATATCCCTTTGCCATTTCCACATGAACAGCCTTAGCGAAAGGCTTCTTGAAGGGAAAGATGTAACTCTGTGAGATGAATTAACAGAACACGGAGCAGTTTCTCAGAAAGCTTCTTTCCAGTTTTGAACGGAAGTTATTTCCTTTTTCACCATAGCCCTCTATGGGCTTCCAAATATCCCTTTGCCAATTCCACAAGAACAGCCTTAGCGAAAGGCTTCTTGAAGGGAAAGATGTAACTCTGTGAGATGAATCAACAGAACACAGAGCAGATTCTCAGAAAGCTTCTTTCCAGTTTAGAACGGAAGATATTTCCTTTTTCACCATAGCCCTCTGTGGGCTTCCAAATATCCCTTTGCCAATTCCACAAGAACAGCCTTAGCGAAAGGCTTCTTGAAGGGAAAGATGTAACTCTGTGAGATGAATTAACAGAACACAGAGCAGTTTCTCAAAAAGCTTCTTTCCAGTTTTGAACGGAAGATATTTCCTTTTTCACCATAGCCCTCTATGGGCTTCCAAATATCCCTTTGCCAATTCCACAAGAACAGCTTTAGCAAAAGGCTTCTTGAAGGGAAAGATGTAACTCTGTGGGATGAATTAACAGAACAGAGAGCAGTTTCTCAGAAAGCTTCTTTCCAGTTTTGAACGGAAGATATTTCCTTTTTCACCATAGCCCTCTATGGGCTTCCAAATATCCTTTTGCCAATTCCACAAGAACAGCCTTAGCGAAAGGCATCTTGAAGGGAAAGACGTAACTCTGTGAGATGAATTAACAGAACACAGAGCAGTTTCTCAGAAAGCTTCTTTCCAGTTTTGAACGGAAGACATTTCCTTTTTCACCATAGCCCTCTATGGGCTTCGAAATATCCCTTTGCCAATTCCACAAGAACAACCTAATCGAAAGGCTTCTTGACGGGAAAGATGTAACTCTGTGAGATGAATTAACAGAACAGACAGCAGTTTCTCAGAAAGTTTCTTTCCAGTTTTGAACGGAAGATATTTCCTTTTTCACCGTAGCCCTCTAAGGGCTTCCAAATATCCCTTTGCCAATTCCACAAGAACAGCCTTAGCGAAAGGCATGCTGAAGGGAAAGATGTAACTCTGTGAGATGAATTAACAGAACACAGAGCAGTTTCTCAGAAAGCTTCTTTCCAGTTTTGAACGGAATTTATTTCCTTTTTCACCGTCGCCCTCTATGGGCTTCCAAATATCCCTTTGCCAATTCCACAAGAACAGCCTTAGCGAAAGGCTTCTTGAAGGGAAAGATGTAACTCTGTGAGATGAATTAACAGAACACAGAGCAGTTTCTCAGAAAGCTTCTTTCCAGTTTTGAACGGAAGATATTCCCTTTTTCACCATAGCCCTCTATGGGCTTCCAAATATCCCTTTGCCAATTCCACAAGAACAACCTTAGCGAAAGGCTTCTTGAAGGGAAAGATGTAACTCTGTGAGATGAATTAACAGAACACAGAGCAGTTTCTCAGAAAGCTTCTTTCCAGTTTTGAACGGAAGATATTTCCTTTTTCACCATAGCCCTCTATGGGCTTCCAAATATCCCTTTGCCAATTCCACAGAACAGCCTTAGCGAAAGGCTTCTTGAAGGGAAAGATGTAACTCTGTGAGATGAATTAACAGAACACAGAGCAGTTTCTCAGAAAGCCTCTTTCCTGTTTTGAACCGAAGATAGTTCCTTTTTCACCATAGCCCTCTATGGGCTTCCAAATATCCCTTTGCCAATTCCACAAGAACAGCCTTAGCGAAAGGCTTCTTGAAGGGAAAGATGTAACTCTGTGAGATGAATTAACAGAACACAGAGCAGTTTCTCAAAAAGCTTCTTTCCAGTTTTGAACGGAAGATATTCCCTTTTTCACCATAGCCCTCTATGGGCTTCCAAATATCCCTTTTCCAATTCCACAAGAACAGCCTTAGCGAAAGGCTTCTTGAAGGGAAAGATGTAACTCTGTGAGATGAATTAACAGAACACAGAGCAGTTTCTCAGAAAGCTTCTTTCCAGTTTTGAACGGAAGATATTTCCTTTTTCACCATAGCCCTCTATGGGCTTCCAAATATCCCTTTGCCAATTCCACAAGAACAGCCTTAGCGAAAGGCTTCTTCAGGGAAAGATGTAACTCTGTGAGATGAATTAACAGAACACAGAGCAGTTTCTCAGAAAGCCTCTTTCCAGTTTTGAACGGAAGATATTTCCTTTTTCACCATAGCCCTCTATGGGCTTCCAAATATCCCTTTGCCAATTCCACAAGAACAGCCTTAGCGAAAGGCTTCTTGAAGGGAAAGATGTAACTCTGTGAGATGAATTAACAGAACACAGAGCAGTTTCTCAGAAAGCTTCTTTCCAGTTTTGAACGGAAGATATTTCCTTTTTCACCATAGCCCTCTATGGGCTTCCAAATATCCCTTTGCCAATTCCACAAGAACAGCCTTAGCGAAAGGCTTCTTGAAGGGAAAGATGTAACTCTGTGAGATGAATTAACAGAACATAGAACAGTTTCTCAGAAAGCTTCTTTTCAGTTTTGAACGGAAGATATTTCCTTTTTCACCATAGCCCTCTATGGGCTTCCAAATATCCCTTTGCCAATTCCACAAGAACAGCCTTAGGAAAGGCTTCTTGAAGGGAAAGATGTAACTCTGTGAGATGAATTAACAGAACATAGAACAGTTTCTCAGAAAGCTTCTTTCCAGTTTTGAACGGAAGATATTTCCTTTTTCACCATAGCCCTCTATGGGCTTCCAAATATCCCTTTGCCAATTCCACAAGAACAGCCTTAGCGAAAGGCTTCTTGAAGGGAAAGATGTAACTCTGTGAGATGAATTAACAGAACATAGAGCAGTTTCTCAGAAAGCTTCTTTCCAGTTGTGAACGGAAGATATTTCCTTTTTCACCATAGCCCTCTAGGGGCTTCCAAATATCCCTTTGCCAATTCCACAACAACAGCCTTAGCGAAAGGCTTCTTGAAGGGAAAGATGTAACTCTGTGAGATGAATTAACAGAACACAGAGCAGTTTCTCAGAAAGCTTCTTTCCAGTTTTGACCGGAAGATATTTCCTTTTTCACCATAGCCCTCTATGGGCTTCCAAATATCCCTTTGCCAATTCCACAAGAACAACCTTAGCGAAAGGCTTCTTGAAGGGAAAGATGTAACTCTGTGAGATGAATTAACAGAACACAGAGCAGTTTCTCAGAAAGCTTCTTTCCAGTTTTGAACGGAAGACATTTCCTTTTTCACCATAACCCTCTATGGGCTTCCACATATCCCTTTGCCAATTCCACAAGAACAGCCTTAGCGAAAGGCTTCTCGAAGGGAAAGATGTAACTCAGTGAGATAAATTAACGGAACAAAGAGCAGTTTCTCAGAAAGCTTCTTTCCATTTTAGAACGGAAGATATGTCCTTTTTCACCATAGCCCTCTATGGGCTTCCAAATATCCCTTTGCCAATTCCACAAGAACCGCCTTAGCGAAAGACTTCTTGAAGGGAACGATGTAACTCTGTGAGATGAATTAACAGAACACAGAGCAGTTTCTCAGAAAGCTTCTTTCCTGTTTTGAACGGAAGATATTTCCTTTTTCACCATAGCCCTCTATGGGCTTCCAAATATCCCTTTGCCAATTCCACAAGAACAGCCTTAGCGAAAGGCTTCTTGAAGGGAAAGATGTAACTCTGTGAGATGAATTAACAGAACACGGAGCAGTTTCTCAGAGGGCTTCTTTCCAGTTTTGAACGGAAGATATTTCCCTTTTCACCATATCCCTCTATGGGCTTCCAAATATCCCTTTGCCAATTCCACAAGAACAGCCTTAGCGAAAGGCTTCTTGAAGGGAAAGACGTAACTCTGTGAGATGAATTAACAGAACACAGAGCAGATTCTCAGAAAGCTTCTTTCCAGTTTTGAACGGAAGATATTTCCTTTTTCACCATAGCCCTCTATGGGCTTCCAAATATCCCTTTGCCAATTCCACAAGAACAGCCTTAGCGAAAGGCTTCTTGAAGGGAAAGATGTAACTCTGTGAGATGAATCAACAGAACACAGAGCAGTTTCTCAGAAAGCTTCTTTCCAGTATTGAACGGAAGATATTTCCTTTCTCACCATAGCCCTCTATGGGCTTCCAAATATCCCTTTGCCAATTCCACAAGAACAGCCTTAGTGAAAGACTTCTTGAAGGGAAAATGTAACTCTGTGAAATGAATTAACAGAACACAGAGCAGTTTCTCAGAAAGATTCTTTCCAGTTTTGAACGGAAGATATTTCCTTTCTCACCATAGCCCTCTATGGGCTTCCAAATATCCCTTTGCCAATTCCACAAGAACAGCCTTAGTGAAAGACTTCTTGAAGGGAAAGTTGTAACTCTGTGAGATGAATTAACAGAACACAGAGCAGCTTCTCAGAAAGCTTCTTTCCAGTTTTGAACGGAAGATATTTCCTTTTTCACCATAGCCCTCTATGGGCTACCAAATATCATTTTGCCAATTCAACAAGAACAGCCTTAGCGAAAGGCTGCTTGAAGGGAAAGATGTAACTCTGTGAGATAAATTAACAGAACACAGAGTAGTTTCTCAGAAAGCTTCTTTCCAGTTTTGAACGGAAGATATTTCCTTTTTCACCATAGCCCTCTATGGGCTTCCAAATATCCCTTTGCCAATTCCACAAGAACAGCCTTAGCGAAAGGCTTCTTGAAGGGAAAGATGTAACTCTATGACATGAATTAACAGAACACAGAGCAGTTTCTCAGAAGGCTTCTTTCCAGTTTTGAACGGAAGATATTTCCTTTTTCACCATAGCCCTCTATGGGCTTCGAAATATCCCTTTGCCAATTCCACAAGAACAGCCTTAGCGAAAAGCTTCCTGAAGGGAAAGATGTAACTCTGTGAGATGAATTAACAGAACACAGAGCAGTTTCTCAGAATGCTTCTTTCCACTTTTGAACGGAAGATATTTCCTTTTTCACCGCAGCCCTCTATGGGCTTCCAAATATCCCTTTGCCAATTACACAAGAAGAGCCTTAGCGAAAGGCAGCTTGAAGGGAAAATGTTACTCTGTGAGATGAATTAACAGAACACAGAGCAGTTTCTCAGAAAGCTTCTTTCCAGTTTTGAACGGAAGATATTTCCTTTTTCAACATAGCCCTCTATGGGCTTCCAAATAGCCTTTTGCCAATTCCACAAGAACAGCCTTAGCGAAAGGCATCTTGAAGGGAAAGATGTAACTCTGTGAGATGAATTAACAGAACACAGAGCAGTTTCTCAGAAAGCTTCTTTCCAGTTTTGAACGGAAGACATTTCCTTTTTCACCATAACCCTCTATGGGCTTCCACATATCCCTTTGCCAATTCCACAAGAACAGCCTTAGCGAAAGGCTTCTTGAAGGGAAAGATGTAACTCAGTGAGATAAATTAACGGAACAAAGAGCAGTTTCTCAGAAAGCTTCTTTCCAGTTTTGAACGGAAGATATTTCCTTTTTCACCATAGCCCTCTATGGGCTTCCAAATATCCCTTTGCCAATTCCACAAGAACCGCCTTAGTGAAAGACTTCTTGAAGGGAAAGATGTAACTCTGTGAGATGAATTAACAGAACACAGAGCAGTTTCTCAGAAAGCTTCTTTCCTGTTTTGAACGGAAGATATTTCCTTTTTCACCATAGCCCTCTATGGACTTCCAAATATCCCTTTGCCAATTCCACAAGAACAGCCTTAGCGAAAGGCTTCTTGAAGGGAAAGATGTAACTCTGTGAGATGAATTAACAGAACACGGAGCAGTTTCTCAGAGAGCTTCTTTCCAGTTCTGAACGGAAGATATTTCCTTTTTCACCATATCCCTCTATGGGCTTCCAAATATCCCTTTGCCAATTCCACAAGAACAGCCTTAGTGAAAGACTTCTTGAAGGGAAAGATGTAACTCTGTGAGATGAATTAACAGAACACAGAGCAGTTTCTCAGAAAGCTTCTTTCCAGTTTTGAACGGAAGATATTTCCTTTTTCACCATAGCCCTCTATGGGCTACCAAATATCATTTTGCCAATTCAACAAGAACAGCCTTAGCGAAAGGCTTCTTGAAGGGAAAGATGTAACTCTGTGAGATGAATTAACAGAACACAGAGTAGTTTCTCAGAAAGCTTCTTTCCAGTTTTGAACGGAAGATATTTCCTTTTTCACCATAGCTCTCTATGGGCTTCCAAATATCCCTTTGCCAATTCCACAAGAACAGCCTTAGCGAAAGGCTTCTTGAAGGGAAAGATGTAACTCTATGACATGAATTAACAGAACACAGAGCAGTTTCTCAGAAAGCTTCTTTCCAGTTTTGAACGGAAGATATTTCCTTTTTCACCATAGCCCTCTAAGGGCTTCCAAATATCCCTTTGCCAATTCCACAAGAACAGCCTTAGCGAAAGGCTTCTTGAAGGGAAAGATGTAACTCTGTGAGATGAATTAACAGAACACAGAGCAGTTTCTCAGAAAGCTTCTTTCCAGTTTTGAACGGAAGATATTCCCTTTTTCACCATAGCCCCCTATGGGCTTCCAAATATCCCTTTGCCAATTCCACAAGAACAGCCTTAGCGAAAGGCTTCTTGAAGGGAAAGATGTAACTCTGTGAGATGAATTAACAGAACAGAGAGCAGTTTCTCAGAAAGCTTCTTTCCAGTTTTGAACGGAAGATATTTCCTTTTTCACCATAGCCCTCTATGGGCTTCCAAATATCCCTTTGCCAATTCCACAAGAACAGCCTTAGCGAAAGGCTTCTTGAAGGGAAAGATGTAACTCTGTGAGATGATTTAACAGAACACACAGCAGTTTCTCAGAAAGCCTCTTTCCAGTTTTGAACGGAGGATATTTCCTTTTTCACCATAGCCCTCTATGGGCTTCCAAATATCCCTTTGCCAATTCCACAAGAACAGCCTTAGCGAAAGGCTTCTTGAAGGGAAAGATGTAACTCTGTGAGATGAATCAACAGAACACAGAGCAGTTTCTCAGAAAGCTTCTTTCCAGTTTTGAACGGAAGATATTTCCTTTTTCACCATAGCCCTCTGTGGGCTTACAAATATCCCTTTGCCAATTCCACAAGAACAGCCTTAGCGAAAGGCTTCTTGAAGGGAAAGATGTAACTATGTGAGATGAATTAACAGAACACAGAGCAGTTTCTCAAAAAGCTTCTTTCCAGTTTTGAACAGAAGATATTTCCTTTTTCACCATAGCCCACTATGGGCTTCCAAATATCCCTTTGCCAATTCCACAAGAACAGCCTTAGCGAAAGGCTTCTTGAAGGGAAAGATGTAACTCTGTGAGATGAATTAACAGAACACAGAGCAGTTTCTCAGAAAGCTTCTTTCCAGTTTTGAACGGAAGATGTTTCCTTTTTCACCATAGCCCTCTAGGGGTTCCAAATATCCCTTTGCCAATTCCACAAGAACAGCCTTAGCGAAAGGCTTCTTGAAGGGAAACATGTAACTCTGTGAGATGAATTAACAGAACACAGACCAGTTTCTCAGAAAGCTTCTTTCCAGTTTTGAACGGAAGATATTTCCTTTTTCACCATAGCCCTCTATGGGCTACCAAATATCCCTTTGCCAATTCCACAAGAACAGCCTTAGCGAAAGGCTTCTTGAAGGGAAAGATGTAACTCTGTGAGATGAATCAACAGAACACAGAGCAGTTTCTCAGAAAGCTTCTTTCCAGTTTTGAACGGAAGATATTTCCTTTTTCACCATAGCCCTCTGTGGGCTTACAAATATCCCTTTGCCAATTCCACAAGAACAGCCTTAGCGAAAGGCTTCCTGAAGGGAAAGATGTAACTATGTGAGATGAATTAACAGAACACAGAGCAGTTTCTCAAAAAGCTTCTTTCCAGTTTTGAACAGAAGATATTTCCTTTTTCACCATAGCCCACTATGGGCTTCCAAATATCCCTTTGCCAATTCCACAAGAACAGCCTTAGCGAAAGGCTTCTTGAAGGGAAAGATGTAACTCTGTGAGATGAATTAACAGAACACAGAGCAGTTTCTCAGAAAGCTTCTTTCCAGTTTTGAACGGAAGATGTTTCCTTTTTCACCATAGCCCTCTAGGGGTTCCAAATATCCCTTTGCCAATTCCACAAGAACAGCCTTAGCGAAAGGCTTCTTGAAGGGAAACATGTAACTCTGTGAGATGAATTAACAGAACACAGACCAGTTTCTCAGAAAGCTTCTTTCCAGTTTTGAACGGAAGATATTTCCTTTTTCACCATAGCCCTCTATGGGCTACCAAATATCCCTTTGCCAATTCCACAAGAACAGCCTTAGCGAAAGGCTACTTGAAGGGAAAGATGTAACTCTGTGAGATGAATTAACAGAACACAGAGCAGTTTCTCAGAAAGCTTCTTTCCAGTTTTGAACGGAAGATATTTCCTTTTTCACCATAGCCCTCTATGGGCTTCCAAATATCCCTTTGCCAATTCCACAAGAACAGCCTTAGCGAAAGGCTTCTTGAAGGGAAAGATGTAACTCTGTGAGATGAATTAACAGAACACAGAACAGTTTCTCAGAAAGCGTCTTTCCAGTTTTGAACGGAAGATATTTCCTTTTTCACAATAGCCCTCTATGGGCTTCCAAATATCCCTTTGCCAATTCCACAAGAACAGCCTTAGCGAAAGGTTCTTGAAGGGAAAGATGTAACTCTGTGAGATGAATTAACAGAACACAAAGCAGTTTCTCAGAAAGCTTCTTTCCTGTTTTGAACGGAAGATATTTCGTTTTTCACCATAGCCCTCTAGGGGCTTCCAAATATCCCTTTGCCAATTCCACAAGAACAGCCTTAGCGAAAGACTTCTTGAAGGGAAAGATGTAACTCTGTGAGATGAATTAACAGAACATAGAACAGTTTCTCAGAAAGCTTCTTTTCAGTTTTGAACGGAAGATATTTCCTTTTTCACCATAGCCCTCTATGGGCTTCCAAATATCCCTTTGCCAATTCCACAAGAACAGCCATAGCGAAAGGCTTCTTGAAGGGAAAGATGTAACTCTGTGAGATGAATTAACAGAACATAGAACAGTTTCTCAGAAAGCTTCTTTCCAGTTTTGAACGGAATTTATTTCCTTTTTCACCATAGCCCTCTATGGGCTTCCAAATATCCTTTTGCCAATTCCACAAGAACAGCCTTAGCGAAAGGCATCTTGAAGGGAAAGACGTAACTCTGTGAGATGAATTAACAGAACACAGAGCAGTTTCTCAGAAAGCTTCTTTCCAGTTTTGAACGGAAGACATTTCCTTTTTCACCATAGCCCTCTATGGGCTTCGAAATATCCCTTTGCCAATTCCACAAGAACAACCTAATCGAAAGGCTTCTTGACGGGAAAGATGTAACTCTGTGAGATGAATTAACAGAACAGACAGCAGTTTCTCAGAAAGTTTCTTTCCAGTTTTGAACGGAAGATATTTCCTTTTTCACCGTAGCCCTCTAAGGGCTTCCAAATATCCCTTTGCCAATTCCACAAGAACAGCCTTAGCGAAAGGCATGCTGAAGGGAAAGATGTAACTCTGTGAGATGAATTAACAGAACACAGAGCAGTTTCTCAGAAAGCTTCTTTCCAGTTTTGAACGGAATTTATTTCCTTTTTCACCGTCGCCCTCTATGGGCTTCCAAATATCCCTTTGCCAATTCCACAAGAACAGCCTTAGCGAAAGGCTTCTTGAAGGGAAAGATGTAACTCTGTGAGATGAATTAACAGAACACAGAGCAGTTTCTCAGAAAGCTTCTTTCCAGTTTTGAACGGAAGATATTCCCTTTTTCACCATAGCCCTCTATGGGCTTCCAAATATCCCTTTGCCAATTCCACAAGAACAACCTTAGCGAAAGGCTTCTTGAAGGGAAAGATGTAACTCTGTGAGATGAATTAACAGAACACAGAGCAGTTTCTCAGAAAGCTTCTTTCCAGTTTTGAACGGAAGATATTTCCTTTTTCACCATAGCCCTCTATGGGCTTCCAAATATCCCTTTGCCAATTCCACAGAACAGCCTTAGCGAAAGGCTTCTTGAAGGGAAAGATGTAACTCTGTGAGATGAATTAACAGAACACAGAGCAGTTTCTCAGAAAGCCTCTTTCCTGTTTTGAACCGAAGATAGTTCCTTTTTCACCATAGCCCTCTATGGGCTTCCAAATATCCCTTTGCCAATTCCACAAGAACAGCCTTAGCGAAAGGCTTCTTGAAGGGAAAGATGTAACTCTGTGAGATGAATTAACAGAACACAGAGCAGTTTCTCAAAAAGCTTCTTTCCAGTTTTGAACGGAAGATATTCCCTTTTTCACCATAGCCCTCTATGGGCTTCCAAATATCCCTTTTCCAATTCCACAAGAACAGCCTTAGCGAAAGGCTTCTTGAAGGGAAAGATGTAACTCTGTGAGATGAATTAACAGAACACAGAGCAGTTTCTCAGAAAGCTTCTTTCCAGTTTTGAACGGAAGATATTTCCTTTTTCACCATAGCCCTCTATGGGCTTCCAAATATCCCTTTGCCAATTCCACAAGAACAGCCTTAGCGAAAGGCTTCTTCAGGGAAAGATGTAACTCTGTGAGATGAATTAACAGAACACAGAGCAGTTTCTCAGAAAGCCTCTTTCCAGTTTTGAACGGAAGATATTTCCTTTTTCACCATAGCCCTCTATGGGCTTCCAAATATCCCTTTGCCAATTCCACAAGAACAGCCTTAGCGAAAGGCTTCTTGAAGGGAAAGATGTAACTCTGTGAGATGAATTAACAGAACACAGAGCAGTTTCTCAGAAAGCTTCTTTCCAGTTTTGAACGGAAGATATTTCCTTTTTCACCATAGCCCTCTATGGGCTTCCAAATATCCCTTTGCCAATTCCACAAGAACAGCCTTAGCGAAAGGCTTCTTGAAGGGAAAGATGTAACTCTGTGAGATGAATTAACAGAACATAGAACAGTTTCTCAGAAAGCTTCTTTTCAGTTTTGAACGGAAGATATTTCCTTTTTCACCATAGCCCTCTATGGGCTTCCAAATATCCCTTTGCCAATTCCACAAGAACAGCCTTAGGAAAGGCTTCTTGAAGGGAAAGATGTAACTCTGTGAGATGAATTAACAGAACATAGAACAGTTTCTCAGAAAGCTTCTTTCCAGTTTTGAACGGAAGATATTTCCTTTTTCACCATAGCCCTCTATGGGCTTCCAAATATCCCTTTGCCAATTCCACAAGAACAGCCTTAGCGAAAGGCTTCTTGAAGGGAAAGATGTAACTCTGTGAGATGAATTAACAGAACATAGAGCAGTTTCTCAGAAAGCTTCTTTCCAGTTGTGAACGGAAGATATTTCCTTTTTCACCATAGCCCTCTAGGGGCTTCCAAATATCCCTTTGCCAATTCCACAACAATAGCCTTAGCGAAAGGCTTCTTGAAGGGAAAGATGTAACTCTGTGAGATGAATTAACAGAACACAGAGCAGTTTCTCAGAAAGCTTCTTTCCAGTTTTGACCGGAAGATATTTCCTTTTTCACCATAGCCCTCTATGGGCTTCCAAATATCCCTTTGCCAATTCCACAAGAACAACCTTAGCGAAAGGCTTCTTGAAGGGAAAGATGTAACTCTGTGAGATGAATTAACAGAACACAGAGCAGTTTCTCAGAAAGCTTCTTTCCAGTTTTGAACGGAAGACATTTCCTTTTTCACCATAACCCTCTATGGGCTTCCACATATCCCTTTGCCAATTCCACAAGAACAGCCTTAGCGAAAGGCTTCTCGAAGGGAAAGATGTAACTCAGTGAGATAAATTAACGGAACAAAGAGCAGTTTCTCAGAAAGCTTCTTTCCATTTTAGAACGGAAGATATGTCCTTTTTCACCATAGCCCTCTATGGGCTTCCAAATATCCCTTTGCCAATTCCACAAGAACCGCCTTAGCGAAAGACTTCTTGAAGGGAAAGATGTAACTCTGTGAGATGAATTAACAGAACACAGAGCAGTTTCTCAGAAAGCTTCTTTCCTGTTTTGAACGGAAGATATTTCCTTTTTCACCATAGCCCTCTATGGGCTTCCAAATATCCCTTTGCCAATTCCACAAGAACAGCCTTAGCGAAAGGCTTCTTGAAGGGAAAGATGTAACTCTGTGAGATGAATTAACAGAACACGGAGCAGTTTCTCAGAGGGCTTCTTTCCAGTTTTGAACGGAAGATATTTCCCTTTTCACCATATCCCTCTATGGGCTTCCAAATATCCCTTTGCCAATTCCACAAGAACAGCCTTAGCGAAAGGCTTCTTGAAGGGAAAGACGTAACTCTGTGAGATGAATTAACAGAACACAGAGCAGATTCTCAGAAAGCTTCTTTCCAGTTTTGAACGGAAGATATTTCCTTTTTCACCATAGCCCTCTATGGGCTTCCAAATATCCCTTTGCCAATTCCACAAGAACAGCCTTAGCGAAAGGCTTCTTGAAGGGAAAGATGTAACTCTGTGAGATGAATCAACAGAACACAGGGCAGTTTCTCAGAAAGCTTCTTTCCAGTATTGAACGGAAGATATTTCCTTTCTCACCATAGCCCTCTATGGGCTTCCAAATATCCCTTTGCCAATTCCACAAGAACAGCCTTAGTGAAAGACTTCTTGAAGGGAAAATGTAACTCTGTGAAATGAATTAACAGAACACAGAGCAGTTTCTCAGAAAGATTCTTTCCAGTTTTGAACGGAAGATATTTCCTTTCTCACCATAGCCCTCTATGGGCTTCCAAATATCCCTTTGCCAATTCCACAAGAACAGCCTTAGTGAAAGACTTCTTGAAGGGAAAGTTGTAACTCTGTGAGATGAATTAACAGAACACAGAGCAGCTTCTCAGAAAGCTTCTTTCCAGTTTTGAACGGAAGATATTTCCTTTTTCACCATAGCCCTCTATGGGCTACCAAATATCATTTTGCCAATTCAACAAGAACAGCCTTAGCGAAAGGCTGCTTGAAGGGAAAGATGTAACTCTGTGAGATAAATTAACAGAACACAGAGTAGTTTCTCAGAAAGCTTCTTTCCAGTTTTGAACGGAAGATATTTCCTTTTTCACCATAGCCCTCTATGGGCTTCCAAATATCCCTTTGCCAATTCCACAAGAACAGCCTTAGCGAAAGGCTTCTTGAAGGGAAAGATGTAACTCTATGACATGAATTAACAGAACACAGAGCAGTTTCTCAGAAGGCTTCTTTCCAGTTTTGAACGGAAGATATTTCCTTTTTCACCATAGCCCTCTATGGGCTTCGAAATATCCCTTTGCCAATTCCACAAGAACAGCCTTAGCGAAAAGCTTCCTGAAGGGAAAGATGTAACTCTGTGAGATGAATTAACAGAACACAGAGCAGTTTCTCAGAATGCTTCTTTCCACTTTTGAACGGAAGATATTTCCTTTTTCACCGCAGCCCTCTATGGGCTTCCAAATATCCCTTTGCCAATTACACAAGAAGAGCCTTAGCGAAAGGCATCTTGAAGGGAAAATGTTACTCTGTGAGATGAATTAACAGAACACAGAGCAGTTTCTCAGAAAGCTTCTTTCCAGTTTTGAACGGAAGATATTTCCTTTTTCAACATAGCCCTCTATGGGCTTCCAAATAGCCTTTTGCCAATTCCACAAGAACAGCCTTAGCGAAAGGCATCTTGAAGGGAAAGATGTAACTCTGTGAGATGAATTAACAGAACACAGAGCAGTTTCTCAGAAAGCTTCTTTCCAGTTTTGAACGGAAGACATTTCCTTTTTCACCATAACCCTCTATGGGCTTCCACATATCCCTTTGCCAATTCCACAAGAACAGCCTTAGCGAAAGGCTTCTTGAAGGGAAAGATGTAACTCAGTGAGATAAATTAACGGAACAAAGAGCAGTTTCTCAGAAAGCTTCTTTCCAGTTTTGAACGGAAGATATTTCCTTTTTCACCATAGCCCTCTATGGGCTTCCAAATATCCCTTTGCCAATTCCACAAGAACCGCCTTAGTGAAAGACTTCTTGAAGGGAAAGATGTAACTCTGTGAGATGAATTAACAGAACACAGAGCAGTTTCTCAGAAAGCTTCTTTCCTGTTTTGAACGGAAGATATTTCCTTTTTCACCATAGCCCTCTATGGACTTCCAAATATCCCTTTGCCAATTCCACAAGAACAGCCTTAGGGAAAGGCTTCTTGAAGGGAAAGATGTAACTCTGTGAGATGAATTAACAGAACACGGAGCAGTTTCTCAGAGAGCTTCTTTCCAGTTCTGAACGGAAGATATTTCCTTTTTCACCATATCCCTCTATGGGCTTCCAAATATCCCTTTGCCAATTCCACAAGAACAGCCTTAGTGAAAGACTTCTTGAAGGGAAAGATGTAACTCTGTGAGATGAATTAACAGAACACAGAGCAGTTTCTCAGAAAGCTTCTTTCCAGTTTTGAACGGAAGATATTTCCTTTTTCACCATAGCCCTCTATGGGCTACCAAATATCATTTTGCCAATTCAACAAGAACAGCCTTAGCGAAAGGCTTCTTGAAGGGAAAGATGTAACTCTGTGAGATGAATTAACAGAACACAGAGTAGTTTCTCAGAAAGCTTCTTTCCAGTTTTGAACGGAAGATATTTCCTTTTTCACCATAGCTCTCTATGGGCTTCCAAATATCCCTTTGCCAATTCCACAAGAACAGCCTTAGCGAAAGGCTTCTTGAAGGGAAAGATGTAACTCTATGACATGAATTAACAGAACACAGAGCAGTTTCTCAGAAAGCTTCTTTCCAGTTTTGAACGGAAGATATTTCCTTTTTCACCATAGCCCTCTAAGGGCTTCCAAATATCCCTTTGCCAATTCCACAAGAACAGCCTTAGCGAAAGGCTTCTTGAAGGGAAAGATGTAACTCTGTGAGATGAATTAACAGAACACAGAGCAGTTTCTCAGAAAGCTTCTTTCCAGTTTTGAACGGAAGATATTCCCTTTTTCACCATAGCCCCCTATGGGCTTCCAAATATCCCTTTGCCAATTCCACAAGAACAGCCTTAGCGAAAGGCTTCTTGAAGGGAAAGATGTAACTCTGTGAGATGAATTAACAGAACAGAGAGCAGTTTCTCAGAAAGCTTCTTTCCAGTTTTGAACGGAAGATATTTCCTTTTTCACCATAGCCCTCTATGGGCTTCCAAATATCCCTTTGCCAATTCCACAAGAACAGCCTTAGCGAAAGGCTTCTTGAAGGGAAAGATGTAACTCTGTGAGATGATTTAACAGAACACACAGCAGTTTCTCAGAAAGCCTCTTTCCAGTTTTGAACGGAGGATATTTCCTTTTTCACCATAGCCCTCTATGGGCTTCCAAATATCCCTTTGCCAATTCCACAAGAACAGCCTTAGCGAAAGGCTTCTTGAAGGCAAAGATGTAACTCTGTGAGATGAATCAACAGAACACAGAGCAGTTTCTCAGAAAGCTTCTTTCCAGTTTTGAACGGAAGATATTTCCTTTTTCACCATAGCCCTCTGTGGGCTTACAAATATCCCTTTGCCAATTCCACAAGAACAGCCTTAGCGAAAGGCTTCTTGAAGGGAAAGATGTAACTATGTGAGATGAATTAACAGAACACAGAGCAGTTTCTCAAAAAGCTTCTTTCCAGTTTTGAACAGAAGATATTTCCTTTTTCACCATAGCCCACTATGGGCTTCCAAATATCCCTTTGCCAATTCCACAAGAACAGCCTTAGCGAAAGGCTTCTTGAAGGGAAAGATGTAACTCTGTGAGATGAATTAACAGAACACAGAGCAGTTTCTCAGAAAGCTTCTTTCCAGTTTTGAACGGAAGATATTTCCTTTTTCACCATAGCCCTCTAGGGGTTCCAAATATCCCTTTGCCAATTCCACAAGAACAGCCTTAGCGAAAGGCTTCTTGAAGGGAAACATGTAACTCTGTGAGATGAATTAACAGAACACAGACCAGTTTCTCAGAAAGCTTCTTTCCAGTTTTGAACGTAAGATATTTCCTTTTTCACCATAGCCCTCTATGGGCTACCAAATATCCCTTTGCCAATTCCACAAGAACAGCCTTAGCGAAAGGCTTCTTGAAGGGAAAGATGTAACTCTGTGAGATGAATCAACAGAACACAGAGCAGTTTCTCAGAAAGCTTCTTTCCAGTTTTGAACGGAAGATATTTCCTTTTTCACCATAGCCCTCTGTGGGCTTACAAATATCCCTTTGCCAATTCCACAAGAACAGCCTTAGCGAAAGGCTTCTTGAAGGGAAAGATGTAACTATGTGAGATGAATTAACAGAACACAGAGCAGTTTCTCAAAAAGCTTCTTTCCAGTTTTGAACAAAAGATATTTCCTTTTTCACCATAGCCCTCTATGGGCTTCCAAATATCCCTTTGCCAATTCCACAAGAACAGCCTTAGCGAAAGGCTTCTTGAAGGGAAAGATGTAACTCTGTGAGATGAATTAACAGAACACAGAGCAGTTTCTCAGAAAGCTTCTTTCCTGTTTTGAACGGAATATATTTCGTTTTTCACCATAGCCCTCTAGGGGCTTCCAAATATCCCTTTGCCAATTCCACAAGAACAGCCTTAGCGAAAGGCTACTTGAAGGGAAAGATGTAACTCTGTGAGATGAATTAACAGAACACAGAGCAGTTTCTCAGAAAGCTTCTTTCCAGTTTTGAACGGAAGATATTTCCTTTTTCACCATAGCCCTCTATGGGCTTCCAAATATCCCTTTGCCAATTCCACAAGAACAGCCTTAGCGAAAGGCTTCTTGAAGGGAAAGATGTAACTCTGTGAGATGAATTAACAGAACACAGAACAGTTTCTCAGAAAGCTTCTTTCCAGTTTTAAACGGAAGATATTTCCTTTTTCACCATAGCCCTCTATGGGCTTCCAAATATCCCTTTGCCAATTCCACAAGAACAGCCTTAGCGAAAGGCTTCTTGAAGGGAAAGATGTAACTCTGTGAGATGAATTAACAGAACACAGAACAGTTTCTCAGAAAGCTTCTTTTCAGTTTTGAACGGAAGATATTTCCTTTTTCACCATAGCCCTCTATGGGCTTCCAAATATCCCTTTGCCAATTCCCCAAGAACAGCCTTAGGGAAAGGCTTCTTGAAGGGAAACATGTAACTCTGTGAGATGAATTAACAGAACACAGACCAGTTTCTCAGAAAGCTTCTTTCCAGTTTTGAACGGAAGATATTTCCTTTTTCACCATAGCCCTCTATGGGCTACCAAATATCCCTTTGCCAATTCCACAAGAACAGCCTTAGCGAAAGGCTTCTTGAAGGGAAAGATGTAACTCTGTGAGATGAATCAACAGAACACAGAGCAGTTTCTCAGAAAGCTCCTTTCCAGTTTTGAACGGAAGATATTTCCTTTTTCACCATAGCCCTCTGTGGGCTTACAAATATCCCTTTGCCAATTCCACAAGAACAGCCTTAGCGAAAGGCTTCTTGAAGGGAAAGATGTAACTATGTGAGATGAATTAACAGAACACAGAGTAGTTTCTCAGAAAGCTTCTTTCCAGTTTTGAACGGAAGATATTTCCTTTTTCACCATAGCCCTCTATGGGCTTCCAAATATCCCTTTGCCAATTCCACAAGAACAGCCTTAGCGAAAGGCTTCTTGAAGGGAAAGATGTAACTCTGTGAGATGAATTAACAGAACACAGAGCAGTTTCTCAGAATGCTTCTTTGCAATTTTGAACGGAAGATATTTCCTTTTTCACCATAGCCATCTATGGGCTTCCAAATATCCCTTTGCCAATTCCACAAGAACAGCCTTAGCGAAAGGCTTCTTGAAGGGAAAGATGTAACTCTGTGAGATGAATTAACAGAACACAGAGCAGTTTCTCAGAAAGCTTCTTTCCAGTTTTGAACGGAAGATATTTCCTTTTTCACCATAGCCCTCTATGGGGTTCCAAATATCCCTCTGCCAATTCCACAAGAACAGCCTTAGCGAAAGGCTTCTTGAAGGGAAAGATGTAACTCTGTGAGATGAATTAACAGAACACAGAGCAGTTTCTCAGAAAGCTTCTTTCCAGTTTTGAACGGAAGATATTTCCTTTTTCACCATAGCCCTCTATGGGCTTCCAAATATCCCTTTGCCAATTCCACAAGAACAGCCTTAGCGAAAGGCTTCTTGAAGGGAAAGATGTAACTCTGTGAGATGAATTAACAGAACACAGAGCAGTTTCTCAGAAAGCTTCTTTCCAGTTTTGAACGGAAGATACTTCCTTTTTCACCATAGCCCTCTATGGGCTTCCCAATATCCCTTTGCCAATTCCACAAGAACAGCCTTAGCGAAAGACTTCATGAAGGGAAAGGTGTAACTCTGTGAGATGAATTAACAGAACACAGAGCAGTTTCTCAGAAAGCTTCTTTCCAGTTTTGAACGGAAGATATTTCCTTTTTCACCATAGACCTCTATGGGCTTCCAAATATCCCTTTGCCAATTCCACAAGAACAGCCTTAGCGAAAGGCTTCTTGAAGGGAAAGATGTAACTCTGTGAGATGAATTAACAGAACACAGTGCAGTTTCTCAGAAAGCTTCTTTCCAGTTTTGAACGGAAGATATTTCCTTTTTCACCATAGCCCTCTATGGGCTTCCAAATATCCCTTTGCCAATTCCACAAGAACAGCCTTAGCGAAAGGCTTCTTGAAGGGAAAGATGTAACTCTGTGAGATGAATTAACAGAACACATGGCAGTTCCTCAGAAAGCTTCTTTCCAGTTTTGAACGGAAGATATTTCCTTTTTCACCATAGCCCTCCATGGGCTTCCAAGTATCCCTTTGCCAATTCCACAAGAACAGCCTTAGCGAAAGGCTTCTTGAAGGGAAAGATGTAATTCTGTGAGATGAATTAACAGAACACAGAGTAGTTTCTCAGAAAGCTTCTTTCCAGTTTTGAACGGAAGATATTTCCTTTTCCACCATAGCCCTTTATGGGCTTCCAAATATCCCTTTGCCAATTCCACAAGAACAGCCTTAGCGAAAGGCTTCTTGAAGGGAAAGATGTAACACTGTGAGATGAATTAACAGAACACAGAGCAGTTTCTCAGAAAGCTTCTTTCGAGTTTTGAACGGAAGATATTTCCTTTTTCACCATAGCCCTCTATGGGCTTCCAAATATCCCTTTGCCAATTCCACAAGAACAGCCTTAGCGAAAGGCTTCTTGAAGAGAAAGATGTAACTCTGTGAGATGAATTAACAGAACACAGAGCAGTTTCTCAGAAAGCTTCTTTCCAGTTTTGAACGGAAGATATTTCCTTTTTCACCATAGCCCTCTATGGGCTTCCAAATATCCCTTTGCCAATTCCACAAGAACAGCCTTAGCGAAAGGCTTCTTGAAGGGAAAGGTGTAACTCTGTGAGATGAATTAACAGAACACAGAGCAGTTTCTCAGAAAGCCTCTTTCCAGTTTTGAACGGAAGATATTTCCTTTTTCACCGTAGCCCTCTATGGGCTTCCAAATATCCCTTTGCCAATTCCACAAGAACAGCCTTAGCGAAAGGCTTCTTGAAGGGAAATGTGTAACTCTGTGAGATGAATTAACAGAACACAGAGCAGTTTCTCAGAAAGCTTCTTTCCAGTTTGAACGGAAGACATTTCCTTTTTCACCATAGCCCTCTATGGGTTCCAAATATCCCTTTGCCAATTCCCCAAAAACTGCCTCAGCGAAAGGCTTCTTGATAGGAAAGACGTAACTCTGTGAGATGAATTAACAGAACACAGAGCAGTTTCTCAGAAAGCTTCTTTCCAGTTTTGAACGGAAGATATTTCCTTTTTCACCATAGCCCTCTATGGGCTTCCAAATATCCCTTTGCCAATTCCACAAGAACAGCCTTAGCGAAAGGCTTCTTGAAGGGAAAGATGTAACTCTGTGAGATGAATTAACAGAACACAGAGCAGTTTCTCAGAAAGCTTCTTTCCACTTTTGAACGGAAGATATTTCCTTTTTCACCATAGCCCTCTATGGGCTTCCAAATATCCCTTTGCCAATACCACAAGAACAGCCTTAGCGAAAGGCATCTTGAAGGGAAAGATGTAACTCTGTGAGATGAATTAACAGAACACAGAGCAGTTTCTCAGAAAGCTTCTTTCCAGTTTTGAACGGAAGATATTCCCTTTTTCAACATAGCCCTCTACGGGCTTCCAAATATCCCTTTGCCAATTCCACAAGAACAGCCTTAGCGAAAGGCTTCTTGAAGGGAAAGATGTAACTCTGTGAGATGAATTAAGAGAACACGGAGCAGTTTCTCAGAAAGCTTCTTTCCAGTTTTGAACGGAAGATATTCCCTTTTTCACCATGGCCCTCTATGGGCTTCCAAATTTCCCTTTGCCAATTCCACAAGAACAGCCTTAGCGAAAGGCTTCTTGAAGGGAAAGATGTAACTCTGTGAGATGAATTAACAGAACACAGAGCAGTTTCTCAGAAAGCTTCTTTCCACTTTTGAACGGAAGATATTTCCTTTTTCACCATAGCCCTCTATGGGCTTCCAAATATCCCTTTGCCAATTCCACAAGAACAGCCTTAGCGAAAGGCTTCTTGAAGGGAAAGATGTAACTCTGTGAGATGAATTAACAGAACATAGAACAGTTTCTCAGAAAGCTTCTTTTCAGTTTTGAACGGAAGATATTTCCTTTTTCACCATAGCCCTCTAAGGGGTTCCAAATATCCCTTTGCCAATTCCCCAAGAACAGCCTTAACGAAAGGCTTCAGTAAGGGAAAGATGTAACTCTGTGAGATGAATGAACAGAACACAGAGCAGTTTCTCAGAAAGCTTCTTTCCAGTTTTGAACGGAAGATATTTCCTTTTTCACCATAGCCCTCTATGGGCTTCCAAATATCCCTTTGCCAATTCCACAAGAACAACCTTAGCGAAAGGCTTCTTGAAGGGAAAGACGTAACTCTGTGAGATGAATTAACAGAACACAAAGCAGTTTCTCAGAAAGCTTCTTTCCAGTTTTGAACAGAAGATATTTCCTTTTTCACCATAGCCCTCTATGGGCTTCCAAATATCCCTTTTCCAATTCCACAAGAACAGCCTTAGCGAAAGGCTTCTTGAAGGGAAAGATGTAACTCTGTGAGATGAATTAACAGAACACGGAGCAGTTTCTCAGAGAGCTTCTTTCCAGTTCTGAACGGAAGATATTTCCTTTTTCACCATATCCCTCTATGGGCTTCCAAATATCCCTTTGCCAATTCCACAAGAACAGCCTTAGTGAAAGACTTCTTGAAGGGAAAGATGTAACTCTGTGAGATGAATTAACAGAACACAGAGCAGTTTCTCAGAAAGCTTCATTCCAGTTTTGAACGGAAGATATTTCCTTTTTCACCATAGCCCTCTATGGGCTACCAAATATCATTTTGCCAATTCAACAAGAACAGCCTTAGCGAAAGGCTTCTTGAAGGGAAAGATGTAACTCTGTGAGATGAATTAACAGAACACAGAGTAGTTTCTCAGAAAGCTTCTTTCCAGTTTTGAACGGAAGATATTTCCTTTTTCACCATAGCTCTCTATGGGCTTCCAAATATCCCTTTGCCAATTCCACAAGAACAGCCTTAGCGAAAGGCTTCTTGAAGGGAAAGATGTAACTCTATGACATGAATTAACAGAACACAGAGCAGTTTCTCAGAAAGCTTCTTTCCAGTTTTGAACGGAAGATATTTCCTTTTTCACCATAGCCCTCTAAGGGCTTCCAAATATCCCTTTGCCAATTCCACAAGAACAGCCTTAGCGAAAGGCTTCTTGAAGGGAAAGATGTAACTCTGTGAGATGAATTAACAGAACACAGAGCAGTTTCTCAGAAAGCTTCTTTCCAGTTTTGAACGGAAGATATTCCCTTTTTCACCATAGCCCACTATGGGCTTCCAAATATCCCTTTGCCAATTCCACAAGAACAGCCTTAGCGAAAGGCTTCTTGAAGGGAAAGATGTAACTCTGTGAGATGAATTAACAGAACAGAGAGCAGTTTCTCAGAAAGCTTCTTTCCAGTTTTGAACGGAAGATATTTCCTTTTTCACCATAGCCCTCTATGGGCTTCCAAATATCCCTTTGCCAATTCCACAAGAACAGCCTTAGCGAAAGGCTTCTTGAAGGGAAAGATGTAACTCTGTGAGATGATTTAACAGAACACACAGCAGTTTCTCAGAAAGCCTCTTTCCAGTTTTGAACGGAGGATATTTCCTTTTTCACCATAGCCCTCTATGGGCTTCCAAATATCCCTTTGCCAATTCCACAAGAACAGCCTTACCGAAAGGCTTCTTGAAGGGAAAGATGTAACTCTGTGAGATGAATCAACAGAACACAGAGCAGTTTCTCAGAAAGCTTCTTTCCAGTTTTGAACGGAAGATATTTCCTTTTTCACCATAGCCCTCTGTGGGCTTACAAATATCCCTTTGCCAATTCCACAAGAACAGCCTTAGCGAAAGGCTTCTTGAAGGGAAAGATGTAACTATGTGAGATGAATTAACAGAACACAGAGCAGTTTCTCAAAAAGCTTCTTTCCAGTTTTGAACAGAAGATATTTCCTTTTTCACCATAGCCCACTATGGGCTTCCAAATATCCCTTTGCCAATTCCACAAGAACAGCCTTAGCGAAAGGCTTCTTGAAGGGAAAGATGTAACTCTGTGAGATGAATTAACAGAACACAGAGCAGTTTCTCAGAAAGCTTCTTTCCAGTTTTGAACGGAAGATATTTCCTTTTTCACCATAGCCCTCTAGGGGTTCCAAATATCCCTTTGCCAATTCCACAAGAACAGCCTTAGCGAAAGGCTTCTTGAAGGGAAACATGTAACTCTGTGAGATGAATTAACAGAACACAGACCAGTTTCTCAGAAAGCTTCTTTCCAGTTTTGAACGTAAGATATTTCCTTTTTCACCATAGCCCTCTATGGGCTACCAAATATCCCTTTGCCAATTCCACAAGAACAGCCTTAGCGAAAGGCTTCTTGAAGGGAAAGATGTAACTCTGTGAGATGAATCAACAGAACACAGAGCAGTTTCTCAGAAAGCTTCTTTCCAGTTTTGAACGGAAGATATTTCCTTTTTCACCATAGCCCTCTGTGGGCTTACAAATATCCCTTTGCCAATTCCACAAGAACAGCCTTAGCGAAAGGCTTCTTGAAGGGAAAGATGTAACTATGTGAGATGAATTAACAGAACACAGAGCAGTTTCTCAAAAAGCTTCTTTCCAGTTTTGAACAAAAGATATTTCCTTTTTCACCATAGCCCTCTATGGGCTTCCAAATATCCCTTTGCCAATTCCACAAGAACAGCCTTAGCGAAAGGCTTCTTGAAGGGAAAGATGTAACTCTGTGAGATGTATTAACAGAACACAGAGCAGTTTCTCAGAAAGCTTCTTTCCTGTTTTGAACGGAATATATTTCGTTTTTCACCATAGCCCTCTAGGGGCTTCCAAATATCCCTTTGCCAATTCCACAAGAACAGCCTTAGCGAAAGGCTACTTGAAGGGAAAGATGTAACTCTGTGAGATGAATTAACAGAACACAGAGCAGTTTCTCAGAAAGCTTCTTTCCAGTTTTGAACGGAAGATATTTCCTTTTTCACCATAGCCCTCTATGGGCTTCCAAATATCCCTTTGCCAATTCCACAAGAACAGCCTTAGCGAAAGGCTTCTTGAAGGGAAAGATGTAACTCTGTGAGATGAATTAACAGAACACAGAACAGTTTCTCAGAAAGCTTCTTTCCAGTTTTAAACGGAAGATATTTCCTTTTTCACCATAGCCCTCTATGGGCTTCCAAATATCCCTTTGCCAATTCCACAAGAACAGCCTTAGCGAAAGGCTTCTTGAAGGGAAAGATGTAACTCTGTGAGATGAATTAACAGAACACAGAACAGTTTCTCAGAAAGCTTCTTTTCAGTTTTGAACGGAAGATATTTCCTTTTTCACCATAGCCCTCTATGGGCTTCCAAATATCCCTTTGCCAATTCCCCAAGAACAGCCTTAGCGAAAGGCTTCTTGAAGGGAAACATGTAACTCTGTGAGATGAATTAACAGAACACAGACCAGTTTCTCAGAAAGCTTCTTTCCAGTTTTGAACGGAAGATATTTCCTTTTTCACCATAGCCCTCTATGGGCTACCAAATATCCCTTTGCCAATTCCACAAGAACAGCCTTAGCGAAAGGCTTCTTGAAGGGAAAGATGTAACTCTGTGAGATGAATCAACAGAACACAGAGCAGTTTCTCAGAAAGCTCCTTTCCAGTTTTGAACGGAAGATATTTCCTTTTTCACCATAGCCCTCTGTGGGCTTACAAATATCCCTTTGCCAATTCCACAAGAACAGCCTTAGCGAAAGGCTTCTTGAAGGGAAAGATGTAACTATGTGAGATGAATTAACAGAGCACAGAGTAGTTTCTCAGAAAGCTTCTTTCCAGTTTTGAACGGAAGATATTTCCTTTTTCACCATAGCCCTCTATGGGCTTCCAAATATCCCTTTGCCAATTCCACAAGAACAGCCTTAGCGAAAGGCTTCTTGAAGGGAAAGATGTAACTCTGTGAGATGAATTAACAGAACACAGAGCAGTTTCTCAGAATGCTTCTTTGCAATTTTGAACGGAAGATATTTCCTTTTTCACCATAGCCATCTATGGGCTTCCAAATATCCCTTTGCCAATTCCACAAGAACAGCCTTAGCGAAAGGCTTCTTGAAGGGAAAGATGTAACTCTGTGAGATGAATTAACAGAACACAGAGCAGTTTCTCAGAAAGCTTCTTTCCAGTTTTGAACGGAAGATATTTCCTTTTTCACCATAGCCCTCTATGGGGTTCCAAATATCCCTCTGCCAATTCCACAAGAACAGCCTTAGCGAAAGGCTTCTTGAAGGGAAAGATGTAACTCTGTGAGATGAATTAACAGAACACAGAGCAGTTTCTCAGAAAGCTTCTTTCCAGTTTTGAACGGAAGATATTTCCTTTTTCACCATAGCCCTCTATGGGCTTCCAAATATCCCTTTGCCAATTCCACAAGAACAGCCTTAGCGAAAGGCTTCTTGAAGGGAAAGATGTAACTCTGTGAGATGAATTAACAGAACACAGAGCAGTTTCTCAGAAAGCTTCTTTCCAGTTTTGAACGGAAGATACTTCCTTTTTCACCATAGCCCTCTATGGGCTTCCCAATATCCCTTTGCCAATTCCACAAGAACAGCCTTAGCGAAAGACTTCATGAAGGGAAAGGTGTAACTCTGTGAGATGAATTAACAGAACACAGAGCAGTTTCTCAGAAAGCTTCTTTCCAGTTTTGAACGGAAGATATTTCCTTTTTCACCATAGACCTCTATGGGCTTCCAAATATCCCTTTGCCAATTCCACAAGAACAGCCTTAGCGAAAGGCTTCTTGAAGGGAAAGATGTAACTCTGTGAGATGAATTAACAGAACACAGTGCAGTTTCTCAGAAAGCTTCTTTCCAGTTTTGAACGGAAGATATTTCCTTTTTCACCATAGCCCTCTATGGGCTTCCAAATATCCCTTTGCCAATTCCACAAGAACAGCCTTAGCGAAAGGCTTCTTGAAGGGAAAGATGTAACTCTGTGAGATGAATTAACAGAACACATGGCAGTTCCTCAGAAAGCTTCTTTCCAGTTTTGAACGGAAGATATTTCCTTTTTCACCATAGCCCTCCATGGGCTTCCAAGTATCCCTTTGCCAATTCCACAAGAACAGCCTTAGCGAAAGGCTTCTTGAAGGGAAAGATGTAATTCTGTGAGATGAATTAACAGAACACAGAGTAGTTTCTCAGAAAGCTTCTTTCCAGTTTTGAACGGAAGATATTTCCTTTTCCACCATAGCCCTTTATGGGCTTCCAAATATCCCTTTGCCAATTCCACAAGAACAGCCTTAGCGAAAGGCTTCTTGAAGGGAAAGATGTAACACTGTGAGATGAATTAACAGAACACAGAGCAGTTTCTCAGAAAGCTTCTTTCCAGTTTTGAACGGAAGATATTTCCTTTTTCACCATAGCCCTCTATGGGCTTCCAAATATCCCTTTGCCAATTCAACAAGAACAGCCTTAGCGAAAGGCTTCTTGAAGGGAAAGATGTAAGTCTGTGCGATGAATTAACAGAACACAGAGCAGTTTCTCAGAAAGCTTCTTTCCAGTTTTGAACGGAAGATATTTCCTTTTTCACCATAGCCCTCTATGGGCTTCCAAATATCCCTTTGCCAATTCCACAAGAACAGCCTTAGCGAAAGGCTTCTTCAAGGGAAAGATGTAACTCTGTGAGATGAATTAACAGAACACAGAGCAGTTTCTCAGAAAGCTTCTTTCCAGTTTTGAACGGAAGATATTTCCTTTTTCACCATAGCCCTCTATGGACTTCCAAATATCCCTTTGCCAATTCCACAAGAACAGCCTTAGCGAAAGGCTTCTTGAAGAGAAAGATGTAACTCTGTGAGATGAATTAACAGAACACAGAGCAGTTTCTCAGAAAGCTTCTTTCCAGTTTTGAACGGAAGATATTTCCTTTTTCACCATAGCCCTCTATGGGCTTCCAAATATCCCTTTGCCAATTCCACAAGAACAGCCTTAGCGAAAGGCTTCTTGAAGGGAAAGGTGTAACTCTGTGAGATGAATTAACAGAACACAGAGGAGTTTCTCAGAAAGCCTCTTTCCAGTTTTGAACGGAAGATATTTCCTTTTTCACCGTAGCCCTCTATGGGCTTCCAAATATCCCTTTGCCAATTCCACAAGAACAGCCTTAGCGAAAGGCTTCTTGAAGGGAAATATGTAACTCTGTGAGATGAATTAACAGAACACAGAGCAGTTTCTCAGAAAGCTTCTTTCCAGTTTGAACGGAAGACATTTCCTTTTTCACCATAGCCCTCTATGGGTTCCAAATATCCCTTTGCCAATTCCCCAAAAACTGCCTCAGCGAAAGGCTTCTTGATAGGAAAGACGTAACTCTGTGAGATGAATTAACAGAACACAGAGCAGTTTCTCAGAAAGCTTCTTTCCAGTTTTGAACGGAAGATATTTCCTTTTTCACCATAGCCCTCTATGGGCTTCCAAATATCCCTTTGCCAATTCCACAAGAACAGCCTTATCGAAAGGCTTCTTGAAGGGAAAGATGTAACTCTGTGAGATGAATTAACAGAACACAGAGCAGTTTCTCAGAAAGCTTCTTTCCACTTTTGAACGGAAGATATTTCCTTTTTCACCATAGCCCTCTATGGGCTTCCAAATATCCCTTTGCCAATACCACAAGAACAGCCTTAGCGAAAGGCATCTTGAAGGGAAAGATGTAACTCTGTGAGATGAATTAACAGAACACAGAGCAGTTTCTCAGAAAGCTTCTTTCCAGTTTTGAACGGAAGATATTCCCTTTTTCAACATAGCCCTCTACGGGCTTCCAAATATCCCTTTGCCAATTCCACAAGAACAGCCTTAGCGAAAGGCTTCTTGAAGGGAAAGATGTAACTCTGTGAGATGAATTAAGAGAACACGGAGCAGTTTCTCAGAAAGCTTCTTTCCAGTTTTGAACGGAAGATATTCCCTTTTTCACCATGGCCCTCTATGGGCTTCCAAATTTCCCTTTGCCAATTCCACAAGAACAGCCTTAGCGAAAGGCTTCTTGAAGGGAAAGATGTAACTCTGTGAGATGAATTAACAGAACACAGAGCAGTTTCTCAGAAAGCTTCTTTCCACTTTTGAACGGAAGATATTTCCTTTTTCACCATAGCCCTCTATGGGCTTCCAAATATCCCTTTGCCAATTCCACAAGAACAGCCTTAGCGAAAGGCTTCTTGAAGGGAAAGATGTAACTCTGTGAGATGAATTAACAGAACATAGAACAGTTTCTCAGAAAGCTTCTTTTCAGTTTTGAACGGAAGATATTTCCTTTTTCACCATAGCCCTCTAAGGGGTTCCAAATATCCCTTTGCCAATTCCCCAAGAACAGCCTTAACGAAAGGCTTCAGTAAGGGAAAGATGTAACTCTGTGAGATGAATGAACAGAACACAGAGCAGTTTCTCAGAAAGCTTCTTTCCAGTTTTGAACGGAAGATATTTCCTTTTTCACCATAGCCCTCTATGGGCTTCCAAATATCCCTTTGCCAATTCCACAAGAACAACCTTAGCGAAAGGCTTCTTGAAGGGAAAGACGTAACTCTGTGAGATGAATTAACAGAACACAAAGCAGTTTCTCAGAAAGCTTCTTTCCAGTTTTGAACAGAAGATATTTCCTTTTTCACCATAGCCCTCTATGGGCTTCCAAATATCCCTTTGCCAATTCCACAAGAACAGCCTTAACGAAAGGCTTCTTGAAGGGAAACATGTAACTCTGTGAGATGAATTAACAGAACACAGACCAGTTTCTCAGAAAGCTTCTTTCCAGTTTTGAACGGAAGATATTTCCTTTTTCACCATAGCCCTCTATGGGCTACCAAATATCCCTTTGCCAATTCCACAAGAACAGCCTTAGCGAAAGGCTTCTTGAAGGGAAAGATGTAACTCTGTGAGATGAATCAACAGAACACAGAGCAGTTTCTCAGAAAGCTCCTTTCCAGTTTTGAACGGAAGATATTTCCTTTTTCACCATAGCCCTCTGTGGGCTTACAAATATCCCTTTGCCAATTCCACAAGAACAGCCTTAGCGAAAGGCTTCTTGAAGGGAAAGATGTAACTATGTGAGATGAATTAACAGAACACAGAGCAGTTTCTCAGAAAGCTTCTTTCCAGTTTTGAACGGAAGATATTTCCTTTTTCACCATAGCCCTCTATGGGCTTCCAAATATCCCTTTGCCAATTCCACAAGAACAGCCTTAGCGAAAGGCTTCTTGAAGGGAAAGATGTAACTCTGTGAGATGAATTAACAGAACACAGAGCAGTTTCTCAGAATGCTTCTTTGCAATTTTGAACGGAAGATATTTCCTTTTTCACCATAGCCATCTATGGGCTTCCAAATATCCCTTTGCCAATTCCACAAGAACAGCCTTAGCGAAAGGCTTCTTGAAGGGAAAGATGTAACTCGGTGAGATGAATTAACAGAACACAGAGCAGTTTCTCAGAAAGCTTCTTTCCAGTTTTGAACGGAAGATATTTCCTTTTTCACCATAGCCCTCTATGGGCTTCCAAATATCCCTTTGCCAATTCCACAAGAACAGCCTTAGCGAAAGGCTTCTTGAAGGGAAAGATGTAACTCTGTGAGATGAATTAACAGAACACATGGCAGTTCCTCAGAAAGCTTCTTTCCAGTTTTGAACGGAAGATATTTCCTTTTTCACCATAGCCCTCCATGGGCTTCCAAGTATTCCTTTGCCAATTCCACAAGAACAGCATTAGCGAAAGGCTTCTTGAAGGGAAAGATTTAATTCTGTGAGATGAATTAACAGAACACAGAGTAGTTTCTCAGAAAGCTTCTTTCCAGTTTTGAACGGAAGATATTTCCTTTTCCACCATAGCCCTTTATGGGCTTCCAAATATCCCTTTGCCAATTCCACAAGAACAGCCTTAGCGAAAGGCTTCTTGAAGGGAAAGATGTAACTCTGTGAGATGAATTAACAGAACACAGAGCAGTTTCTCAGAAAGCTTCTTTCCAGTTTTGAACGGAAGATATTTCCTTTTTCACCATAGCCCTCTATGGGCTTCCAAATATCCCTTTGCCAATTCCACAAGAACAGCCTTAGCGAAAGGCTTCTTGAAGGGAAAGATGTAACTCTGTGCGATGAATTAACAGAACACAGAGCAGTTTCTCAGAAAGCTTCTTTCCAGTTTTGAACGGAAGATATTTCCTTTTTCACCATAGCCCTCTATGGGCTTCCAAATATCCCTTTGCCAATTCCACAAGAACAGCCTAAGCGAAAGGCTTCTTGAAGGGAAAGATGTAACTCTGTGAGATGAATTAACAGAACATAGAACAGTTTCTCAGAAAGCTTCTTTTCAGTTTTGAACGGAAGATATTTCCTTTTTCACCATAGCCCTCTATGGGCTTCCAAATATCCCTTTGCCAATTCCACAAGAACAGCCTTAGGAAAGGCTTCTTGAAGGGAAAGATGTAACTCTGTGAGATGAATTAACAGAACATAGAACAGTTTCTCAGAAAGCTTCTTTCCAGTTTTGAATGGAAGATATTTCCTTTTTCACCATAGCCCTCTATGGGCTTCCAAATATCCCTTTGCCAATTCCACAAGAACAGCCTTAGCGAAAGGCTTCTTGAAGGGAAAGATGTAACTCTGTGAGATGAATTAACAGAACATAGAGCAGTTTCTCAGAAAGCTTCTTTCCAGTTGTGAACGGAAGATATTTCCTTTTTCACCATAGCCCTCTAGGGGCTTCCAAATATCCCTTTGCCAATTCCACAACAACAGCCTTAGCGAAAGGCTTCTTGAAGGGAAAGATGTAACTCTGTGAGATGAATTAACAGAACACAGAGCAGTTTCTCAGAAAGCTTCTTTCCAGTTTTGACCGGAAGATATTTCCTTTTTCACCATAGCCCTCTATGGGCTTCCAAATATCCCTTTGCCAATTCCACAAGAACAACCTTAGCGAAAGGCTTCTTGAAGGGAAAGATGTAACTCTGTGAGATGAATTAACAGAACACAGAGCAGTTTCTCAGAAAGCTTCTTTCCAGTTTTGAACGGAAGACATTTCCTTTTTCACCATAACCCTCTATGGGCTTCCACATATCCCTTTGCCAATTCCACAAGAACAGCCTTAGCGAAAGGCTTCTTGAAGGGAAAGATGTAACTCAGTGAGATAAATTAACGGAACAAAGAGCAGTTTCTCAGAAAGCTTCTTTCCATTTTAGAACGGAAGATATGTCCTTTTTCACCATAGCCCTCTATGGGCTTCCAAATATCCCTTTGCCAATTCCACAAGAACCGCCTTAGCGAAAGACTTCTTGAAGGGAAAGATGTAACTCTGTGAGATGAATTAACAGAACACAGAGCAGTTTCTCAGAAAGCTTCTTTCCTGTTTTGAACGGAAGATATTTCCTTTTTCACCATAGCCCTCTATGGGCTTCCAAATATCCCTTTGCCAATTCCACAAGAACAGCCTTAGCGAAAGGCTTCTTGAAGGGAAAGATGTAACTCTGTGAGATGAATTAACAGAACACGGAGCAGTTTCTCAGAGGGCTTCTTTCCAGTTTTGAACGGAAGATATTTCCCTTTTCACCATATCCCTCTATGGGCTTCCAAATATCCCTTTGCCAATTCCACAAGAACAGCCTTAGCGAAAGGCTTCTTGAAGGGAAAGACGTAACTCTGTGAGATGAATTAACAGAACACAGAGCAGATTCTCAGAAAGCTTCTTTCCAGTTTTGAACGGAAGATATTTCCTTTTTCACCATAGCCCTCTATGGGCTTCCAAATATCCCTTTGCCAATTCCACAAGAACAGCCTTAGCGAAAGGCTTCTTGAAGGGAAAGATGTAACTCTGTGAGATGAATCAACAGAACACAGAGCAGTTTCTCAGAAAGCTTCTTTCCAGTATTGAACGGAAGATATTTCCTTTCTCACCATAGCCCTCTATGGGCTTCCAAATATCCCTTTGCCAATTCCACAAGAACAGCCTTAGTGAAAGACTTCTTGAAGGGAAAATGTAACTCTGTGAAATGAATTAACAGAACACAGAGCAGTTTCTCAGAAAGATTCTTTCCAGTTTTGAACGGAAGATATTTCCTTTCTCACCATAGCCCTCTATGGGCTTCCAAATATCCCTTTGCCAATTCCACAAGAACAGCCTTAGTGAAAGACTTCTTGAAGGGAAAGTTGTAACTCTGTGAGATGAATTAACAGAACACAGAGCAGTTTCTCAGAAAGCTTCTTTCCAGTTTTGAACGGAAAATATTTCCTTTTTCACCATAGCCCTCTATGGGCTACCAAATATCATTTTGCCAATTCAACAAGAACAGCCTTAGCGAAAGGCTGCTTGAAGGGAAAGATGTAACTCTGTGAGATAAATTAACAGAACACAGAGTAGTTTCTCAGAAAGCTTCTTTCCAGTTTTGAACGGAAGATATTTCCTTTTTCACCATAGCCCTCTATGGGCTTCCAAATATCCCTTTGCCAATTCCACAAGAACAGCCTTAGCGAAAGGCTTCTTGAAGGGAAAGATGTAACTCTATGACATGAATTAACAGAACACAGAGCAGTTTCTCAGAAGGCTTCTTTCCAGTTTTGAACGGAAGATATTTCCTTTTTCACCATAGCCCTCTATGGGCTTCGAAATATCCCTTTGCCAATTCCACAAGAACAGCCTTAGCGAAAAGCTTCCTGAAGGGAAAGATGTAACTCTGTGAGATGAATTAACAGAACACAGAGCAGTTTCTCAGAATGCTTCTTTCCACTTTTGAACGGAAGATATTTCCTTTTTCACCGCAGCCCTCTATGGGCTTCCAAATATCCCTTTGCCAATTACACAAGAAGAGCCTTAGCGAAAGTCATCTTGAAGGGAAAATGTTACTCTGTGAGATGAATTAACAGAACACAGAGCAGTTTCTCAGAAAGCTTCTTTCCAGTTTTGAACGGAAGATATTTCCTTTTTCAACATAGCCCTCTATGGGCTTCCAAATAGCCTTTTGCCAATTCCACAAGAACAGCCTTAGCGAAAGGCATCTTGAAGGGAAAGATGTAACTCTGTGAGATGAATTAACAGAACACAGAGCAGTTTCTCAGAAAGCTTCTTTCCAGTTTTGAACGGAAGACATTTCCTTTTTCACCATAACCCTCTATGGGCTTCCACATATCCCTTTGCCAATTCCACAAGAACAGCCTTAGCGAAAGGCTTCTTGAAGGGAAAGATGTAACTCAGTGAGATAAATTAACGGAACAAAGAGCAGTTTCTCAGAAAGCTTCTTTCCAGTTTTGAACGGAAGATATTTCCTTTTTCACCATAGCCCTCTATGGGCTTCCAAATATCCCTTTGCCAATTCCACAAGAACCGCCTTAGTGAAAGACTTCTTGAAGGGAAAGATGTAACTCTGTGAGATGAATTAACAGAACACATAGCAGTTTCTCAGAAAGCTTCTTTCCTGTTTTGAACGGAAGATATTTCCTTTTTCACCATAGCCCTCTATGGACTTCCAAATATCCCTTTGCCAATTAAACAAGAACAGCCTTAGCGAAAGGCTTCTTGAAGGGAAAGATGTAACTCTGTGAGATGAATTAACAGAACACGGAGCAGTTTCTCAGAGAGCTTCTTTCCAGTTCTGAACGGAAGATATTTCCTTTTTCACCATAGCCCTCTATGGGCTTCCAAATATCCCTTTGCCAATTCCACAAGAACAGCCTTAGTGAAAGACTTCTTGAAGGGAAAGATGTAACTCTGTGAGATGAATTAACAGAACACAGAGCAGTTTCTCAGAAAGCTTCTTTCCAGTTTTGAACGGAAGATATTTCCTTTTTCACCATAGCCCTCTATGGGCTACCAAATATCATTTTGCCAATTCAACAAGAACAGCCTTAGCGAAAGGCTTCTTGAAGGGAAAGATGTAACTCTGTGAGATGAATTAACAGAACACAGAGTGGTTTCTCAGAAAGCTTCTTTCCAGTTTTGAACGGAAGATATTTCCTTTTTCACCATAGCTCTCTATGGGCTTCCAAATATCCCTTTGCCAATTCCACAAGAACAGCCTTAGCGAAAGGCTTCTTGAAGGGAAAGATGTAACTCTATGACATGAATTAACAGAACACAGAGCAGTTTCTCAGAAAGCTTCTTTCCAGTTTTGAACGGAAGATATTTCCTTTTTCACCATAGCCCTCTAAGGGCTTCCAAATATCCCTTTGCCAATTCCACAAGAACAGCCTTAGCGAAAGGCTTCTTGAAGGGAAAGATGTAACTCTGTGAGATGAATTAACAGAACACAGAGCAGTTTCTCAGAAAGCTTCTTTCCAGTTTTGAACGGAAGATATTCCCTTTTTCACCATAGCCCACTATGGGCTTCCAAATATCCCTTTGCCAATTCCACAAGAACAGCCTTAGCGAAAGGCTTCTTGAAGGGAAAGATGTAACTCTGTGAGATGAATTAACAGAACACAGAGCAGTTTCTCAGAAAGCTTCTTTCCAGTTTTGAACGGAAGATATTTCCTTTTTCACCATCGCCCTCTATGGGCTTCCAAATATCCCTTTGCCAATTCCACAAGAACAGCCTTAGCGAAAGGCTTCTTGAAGGGAAAGATGTAACTCTGTGAGATGATTTAACAGAACACACAGCAGTTTCTCAGAAAGCCTCTTTCCAGTTTTGAACGGAGGATATTTCCTTTTTCACCATAGCCCTCTATGGGCTTCCAAATATCCCTTTGCCAATTCCACAAGAACAGCCTTAGCGAAAGGCTTCTTGAAGGGAAAGATGTAACTCTGTGAGATGAATCAACAGAACACAGAGCAGTTTCTCAGAAAGCTTCTTTCCAGTTTTGAACGGAAGATATTTCCTTTTTCACCATAGCCCTCTGTGGGCTTACAAATATCCCTTTGCCAATTCCACAAGAACAGCCTTAGCGAAAGGCTTCTTGAAGGGAAAGATGTAACTATGTGAGATGAATTAACAGAACACAGAGCAGTTTCTCAAAAAGCTTCTTTCCAGTTTTGAACAGAAGATATTTCCTTTTTCACCATAGCCCACTATGGGCTTCCAAATATCCCTTTGCCAATTCCACAAGAACAGCCTTAGCGAAAGGCTTCTTGAAGGGAAAGATGTAACTCTGTGAGATGAATTAACAGAACACAGAGCAGTTTCTCAGAAAGCTTCTTTCCAGTTTTGAACGGAAGATATTTCCTTTTTCACCATAGCCCTCTAGGGGTTCCAAATATCCCTTTGCCAATTCCACAAGAACAGCCTTAGCGAAAGGCTTCTTGAAGGGAAACATGTAACTCTGTGAGATGAATTAACAGAACACAGACCAGTTTCTCAGAAAGCTTCTTTCCAGTTTTGAACGTAAGATATTTCCTTTTTCACCATAGCCCTCTATGGGCTACCAAATATCCCTTTGCCAATTCCACAAGAACAGCCTTAGCGAAAGGCTTCTTGAAGGGAAAGATGTAACTCTGTGAGATGAATCAACAGAACACAGAGCAGTTTCTCAGAAAGCTTCTTTCCAGTTTTGAACGGAAGATATTTCCTTTTTCACCATAGCCCTCTGTGGGCTTACAAATATCCCTTTGCCAATTCCACAAGAACAGCCTTAGCGAAAGGCTTCTTGAAGGGAAAGATGTAACTCTGTGAGATGAATTAACAGAACACAGAGCAGTTTCTCAGAATGCTTCTTTTCAATTTTGAACGGAAGATATTTCCTTTTTCACCATAGCCATCTATGGGCTTCCAAATATCCCTTTGCCAATTCCACAAGAACAGCCTTAGCGAAAGGCTTCTTGAAGGGAAAGATGTAACTCTGTGAGATGAATTAACAGAACACAGAGCAGTTTCTCAGAAAGCTTCTTTCCAGTTTTGAACGGAAGATATTTCCTTTTTCACCATAGCCCTCTATGGGGTTCCAAATATCCCTCTGCCAATTCCACAAGAACAGCCTTAGCGAAAGGCTTCTTGAAGGGAAAGATGTAACTCTGTGAGATGAATTAACAGAACACAGAGCAGTTTCTCAGAAAGCTTCTTTCCAGTTTTGAACGGAAGATATTTCCTTTTTCACCATAGCCCTCTATGGGCTTCCAAATATCCCTTTGCCAATTCCACAAGAACAGCCTTAGCGAAAGGCTTCTTGAAGGGAAAGATGTAACTCTGTGAGATGAATTAACAGAACACAGAGCAGTTTCTCAGAAAGCTTCTTTCCAGTTTTGAACGGAAGATACTTCCTTTTTCACCATAGCCCTCTATGGGCTTCCCAATATCCCTTTGCCAATTCCACAAGAACAGCCTTAGCGAAAGACTTCATGAAGGGAAAGGTGTAACTCTGTGAGATGAATTAACAGAACACAGAGCAGTTTCTCAGAAAGCTTCTTTCCAGTTTTGAACGGAAGATATTTCCTTTTTCACCATAGACCTCTATGGGCTTCCAAATATCCCTTTGCCAATTCCACAAGAACAGCCTTAGCGAAAGGCTTCTTGAAGGGAAAGATGTAACTCTGTGAGATGAATTAACAGAACACAGTGCAGTTTCTCAGAAAGCTTCTTTCCAGTTTTGAACGGAAGATATTTCCTTTTTCACCATAGCCCTCTATGGGCTTCCAAATATCCCTTTGCCAATTCCACAAGAACAGCCTTAGCGAAAGGCTTCTTGAAGGGAAAGATGTAACTCTGTGAGATGAATTAACAGAACACATGGCAGTTCCTCAGAAAGCTTCTTTCCAGTTTTGAACGGAAGATATTTCCTTTTTCACCATAGCCCTCCATGGGCTTCCAAGTATCCCTTTGCCAATTCCACAAGACCAGCCTTAGCGAAAGGCTTCTTGAAGGGAAAGATGTAATTCTGTGAGATGAATTAACAGAACACAGAGTAGTTTCTCAGAAAGCTTCTTTCCAGTTTTGAACGGAAGATATTTCCTTTTCCACCATAGCCCTTTATGGGCTTCCAAATATCCCTTTGCCAATTCCACAAGAACAGCCTTAGCGAAAGGCTTCTTGAAGGGAAAGATGTAACACTGTGAGATGAATTAACAGAACACAGAGCAGTTTCTCAGAAAGCTTCTTTCCAGTTTTGAACGGAAGATATTTCCTTTTTCACCATAGCCCTCTATGGGCTTCCAAATATCCCTTTGCCAATTCCACAAGAACAGCCTTAGCGAAAGGCTTCTTGAAGGGAAAGATGTAACTCTGTGCGATGAATTAACAGAACACAGAGCAGTTTCTCAGAAAGCTTCTTTCCAGTTTTGAACGGAAGATAATTCCTTTTTCACCATAGCCCTGTATGGGCTTCCAAATATCCCTTTGCCAATTCCACAAGAACAGCCTTAGCGAAAGGCTTCTTCAAGGGAAAGATGTAACTCTGTGAGATGAATTAACAGAACACAGAGCAGTTTCTCAGAAAGCTTCTTTCCAGTTTTGAACGGAAGATATTTCCTTTTTCACCATAGCCCTCTATGGACTTCCAAATATCCCTTTGCCAATTCCACAAGAACAGCCTTAGCGAAAGGCTTCTTGAAGAGAAAGATGTAACTCTGTGAGATGAATTAACAGAACACAGAGCAGTTTCTCAGAAAGCTTCTTTCCAGTTTTGAACGGAAGATATTTCCTTTTTCACCATAGCCCTCTATGGGCTTCCAAATATCCCTTTGCCAATTCCACAAGAACAGCCTTAGCGAAAGGCTTCTTGAAGGGAAAGGTGTAACTCTGTGAGATGAATTAACAGAACACAGAGCAGTTTCTCAGAAAGCCTCTTTCCAGTTTTGAACGGAAGATATTTCCTTTTTCACCGTAGCCCTCTATGGGCTTCCAAATATCCCTTTGCCAATTCCACAAGAACAGCCTTAGCGAAAGGCTTCTTGAAGGGAAATATGTAACTCTGTGAGATGAATTAACAGAACACAGAGCAGTTTCTCAGAAAGCTTCTTTCCAGTTTGAACGGAAGACATTTCCTTTTTCACCATAGCCCTCTATGGGTTCCAAATATCCCTTTGCCAATTCCCCAAAAACTGCCTCAGCGAAAGGCTTCTTGATAGGAAAGACGTAACTCTGTGAGATGAATTAACAGAACACAGAGCAGTTTCTCAGAAAGCTTCTTTCCAGTTTTGAACGGAAGATATTTCCTTTTTCACCATAGCCCTCTATGGGCTTCCAAATATCCCTTTGCCAATTCCACAAGAACAGCCTTAGCGAAAGGCTTCTTGAAGGGAAAGATGTAACTCTGTGAGATGAATTAACAGAACACAGAGCAGTTTCTCAGAAAGCTTCTTTCCACTTTTGAACGGAAGATATTTCCTTTTTCACCATAGCCCTCTATGGGCTTCCAAATATCCCTTTGCCAATACCACAAGAACAGCCTTAGCGAAAGGCATCTTGAAGGGAAAGATGTAACTCTGTGAGATGAATTAACAGAACACAGAGCAGTTTCTCAGAAAGCTTCTTTCCAGTTTTGAACGGAAGATATTCCCTTTTTCAACATAGCCCTCTACGGGCTTCCAAATATCCCTTTGCCAATTCCACAAGAACAGCCTTAGCGAAAGGCTTCTTGAAGGGAAAGATGTAACTCTGTGAGATGAATTAAGAGAACACGGAGCAGTTTCTCAGAAAGCTTCTTTCCAGTTTTGAACGGAAGATATTCCCTTTTTCACCATGGCCCTCTATGGGCTTCCAAATTTCCCTTTGCCAATTCCACAAGAACAGCCTTAGCGAAAGGCTTCTTGAAGGGAAAGATGTAACTCTGTGAGATGAATTAACAGAACACAGAGCAGTTTCTCAGAAAGCTTCTTTCCACTTTTGAACGGAAGATATTTCCTTTTTCACCATAGCCCTCTATGGGCTTCCAAATATCCCTTTGCCAATTCCACAAGAACAGCCTTAGCGAAAGGCTTCTTGAAGGGAAAGATGTAACTCTGTGAGATGAATTAACAGAACATAGAACAGTTTCTCAGAAAGCTTCTTTTCAGTTTTGAACGGAAGATATTTCCTTTTTCACCATAGCCCTCTAAGGGGTTCCAAATATCCCTTTGCCAATTCCCCAAGAACAGCCTTAACGAACGGCTTCAGTAAGGGAAAGATGTAACTCTGTGAGATGAATGAACAGAACACAGAGCAGTTTCTCAGAAAGCTTCTTTCCAGTTTTGAACGGAAGATATTTCCTTTTTCACCATAGCCCTCTATGGGCTTCCAAATATCCCTTTGCCAATTCCACAAGAACAACCTTAGCGAAAGGCTTCTTGAAGGGAAAGACGTAACTCTGTGAGATGAATTAACAGAACACAAAGCAGTTTCTCAGAAAACTTCTTTCCAGTTTTGAACAGAAGATATTTCCTTTTTCACCATAGCCCTCTATGGGCTTCCAAATATCCCTTTGCCAATTCCACAAGAACAGCCTTAGCGAAAGGCTTCTTGAAGGGAAACATGTAACTCTGTGAGATGAATTAACAGAACACAGACCAGTTTCTCAGAAAGCTTCTTTCCAGTTTTGAACGGAAGATATTTCCTTTTTCACCATAGCCCTCTATGGGCTACCAAATATCCCTTTGCCAATTCCACAAGAACAGCCTTAGCGAAAGGCTTCTTGAAGGGAAAGATGTAACTCTGTGAGATGAATCAACAGAACACAGAGCAGTTTCTCAGAAAGCTCCTTTCCAGTTTTGAACGGAAGATATTTCCTTTTTCACGATAGCCCTCTGTGGGCTTACAAATATCCCTTTGCCAATTCCACAAGAACAGCCTTAGCGAAAGGCTTCTTGAAGGGAAAGATGTAACTATGTGAGATGAATTAACAGAACACAGAGCAGTTTCTCAGAAAGCTTCTTTCCAGTTTTGAACGGAAGATATTTCCTTTTTCACCATAGCCCTCTATGGGCTTCCAAATATCCCTTTGCCAATTCCACAAGAACAGCCTTAGCGAAAGGCTTCTTGAAGGGAAAGATGTAACTCTGTGAGATGAATTAACAGAACACAGAGCAGTTTCTCAGAATGCTTCTTTGCAATTTTGAACGGAAGATATTTCCTTTTTCACCATAGCCATCTATGGGCTTCCAAATATCCCTTTGCCAATTCCACAAGAACAGCCTTAGCGAAAGGCTTCTTGAAGGGAAAGATGTAACTCGGTGAGATGAATTAACAGAACACAGAGCAGTTTCTCAGAAAGCTTCTTTCCAGTTTTGAACGGAAGATATTTCCTTTTTCACCATAGCCCTCTATGGGGTTCCAAATATCCCTCTGCCAATTCCACAAGAACAGCCTTAGCGAAAGGCTTCTTGAAGGGAAAGATGTAACTCTGTGAGATGAATTAACAGAACACAGAGCAGTTTCTCAGAAAGCTTCTTTCCAGTTTTGAACGGAAGATATTTCCTTTTTCACCATAGCCCTCTATGGGCTTCCAAATATCCCTTTGCCAATTCCACAAGAACAGCCTTAGCGAAAGGCTTCTTGAAGGGAAAGATGTAACTCTGTGAGATGAATTAACAGAACACAGACCAGTTTCTCAGAAAGCTTCTTTCCAGTTTTGAACGGAAGATACTTCCTTTTTCACCATAGCCCTCTATGGGCTTCCCAATATCCCTTTGCCAATTCCACAAGAACAGCCTTAGCGAAAGACTTCATGAAGGGAAAGGTGTAACTCTGTGAGATGAATTAACAGAACACAGAGCAGTTTCTCAGAAAGCTTCTTTCCAGTTTTGAACGGAAGATATTTCCTTTTTCACCATAGACCTCTATGGGCTTCCAAATATCCCTTTGCCAATTCCACAAGAACAGCCTTAGCGAAAGGCTTCTTGAAGGGAAAGATGTAACTCTGTGAGATGAATTAACAGAACACAGTGCAGTTTCTCAGAAAGCTTCTTTCCAGTTTTGAACGGAAGATATTTCCTTTTTCACCATAGCCCTCTATGGGCTTCCAAATATCCCTTTGCCAATTCCACAAGAACAGCCTTAGCGAAAGGCTTCTTGAAGGGAAAGATGTAACTCTGTGAGATGAATTAACAGAACACATGGCAGTTCCTCAGAAAGCTTCTTTCCAGTTTTGAACGGAAGATATTTCCTTTTTCACCATAGCCCTCCATGGGCTTCCAAGTATTCCTTTGCCAATTCCACAAGAACAGCCTTAGCGAAAGGCTTCTTGAAGGGAAAGATTTAATTCTGTGAGATGAATTAACAGAACACAGAGTAGTTTCTCAGAAAGCTTCTTTCCAGTTTTGAACGGAAGATATTTCCTTTTACACCATAGCCCTTTATGGGCTTCCAAATATCCCTTTGCCAATTCCACAAGAACAGCCTTAGCGAAAGGCTTCTTGAAGGGAAAGATGTAACTCTGTGCGATGAATTAACAGAACACAGAGCAGTTTCTCAGAAAGCTTCTTTCCAGTTTTGAACGGAAGATATTTCCTTTTTCACCATAGCCCTCTATGGGCTTCCAAATATCCCTTTGCCAATTCCACAAGAACAGCCTTAGCGAAAGGCTTCTTGAAGGGAAAGATGTAACTCTGTGAGATGAATTAACAGAACACAGAGCAGTTTCTCAGAAAGCTTCTTTCCAGTTTTGAACGGAAGATATTTCCTTTTTCACCATAGCCCTCTATGGGCTTCCAAATATCCCTTTGCCAATTCCACAAGAACAGCCTTAGCGAAAGACTTCTTGAAGGGAAAGGTGTAACTCTGTGAGATGAATTAACAGAACACAGAGCAGTTTCTCAGAAAGCCTCTTTCCAGTTTTGAACGGAAGATATTTCCTTTTTCACCGTAGCCCTCTATGGGCTTCCAAATATCCCTTTGCCAATTCCACAAGAACAGCCTTAGCGAAAGGCTTCTTGAAGGGAAATATGTAACTCTGTGAGATGAATTAACAGAACACAGAGCAGTTTCTCAGAAAGCTTCTTTCCAGTTTGAACGGAAGACATTTCCTTTTTCACCATAGCCCTCTATGGGTTCCAAATATCCCTTTGCCAATTCCCCAAAAACTGCCTCAGCGAAAGGCTTCTTGATAGGAAAGACGTAACTCTGTGAGATGAATTAACAGAACACAGAGCAGTTTCTCAGAAAGCTTCTTTCCAGTTTTGAACGGAAGATATTTCCTTTTTCACCATAGCCCTCTATGGGCTTCCAAATATCCCTTTGCCAATACCACAAGAACAGCCTTAGCGAAAGGCTTCTTGAAGGGAAAGATGTAACTCTGTGAGATGAATTAACAGAACACAGAGCAGTTTCTCAGAAAGCTTCTTTCCAGTTTTGAACGGAAGATATTTCCTTTTTCACCATAGCCCTCTATGGACTTCCAAATATCCCTTTGCCAATTCCACAAGAACAGCCTTAGCGAAAGGCTTCTTGAAGGGAAATATGTAACTCTGTGAGATGAATTAACAGAACACAGAGCAGTTTCTCAGAAAGCTTCTTTCCAGTTTTGAACGGAAGATATTTCCTTTTTCACCATAGCACTCTAAGGGCTTCCAAATATCCCTTTGCCAATTCCACAAGAACAGCCTTAGCGAAAGGCTTCTTGAAGGGAAAGATGTAACTCTGTGAGATGAATTAACAGAACACAGAGCAGTTTCTCAAAAAGCTTCTTTCCAGTTTTGAACGGAAGATATTTCCTTTTTCACCATAGTCTTCTATGGGCTTCCAAATATCCCTTTGCCAATTCCACAAGAACAGCCTTAGCGAAAGGCTTCTTGAAGGGAAAGATGTAACTCTGTGAGATGAATTAACAGAACACAGAGCAGTTTCTCAGAAAGCTTCTTTCCAGTTTTGAACGGAAGATATTCCCTTTTTCACCATAGCCCTCTATGGGCTTCCAAATATCCCTTTGCCAGTTCCCCAAGAACAGCCTCAGCGAAAGGCTTCTAGAAAGGAAAGATGTAACTCTGTGAGATGAATTAACAGAACACAGAGCAGTTTCTCAGAAAGCTTCTTTCCAGTTTTGAACGGAAGATAATTCCTTTTTCACCATAGCCCTCTATGGGCTTCCAAATATCCCTTTGCCAATTCCACAAGAGCAGCCTTAGCGAAAGGCTTCTTGAAGGGAAAGATTTAACTCTGTGAGATGAATTAACAGAACACAGAGCAGTTTCTCAGAAAGCTTCTTTCCAGTTTTGAACGGAAGACATTTCCTTTTTCACCATAGCCCTCTATGGGCTTCCAAATATCCCTTTGCCAATTCCAAAAGAACAGCCTTAGCGAAAGGCTTCTTGAAGGGAAAGATGTAACTCTGTGAGATGAATTAACAGAACACAGAGCAGTTTCTCAGAAAGCTTCTTTCCAGTTTTGAACGGAAGATATTTCCTTTTTCACCATAGCCCTCCATGGGCTTCCAAGTATCCCTTTGCCAATTCCACAAGAACAGCCTTAGCGAAAGGCTTCTTGAAGGGAAAGATGTAATTCTGTGAGATGAATTAACAGAACACAGAGTAGTTTCTCAGAAAGCTTCTTTCCAGTTTTGAACGGAAGATATTTCCTTTTCCACCATTGCCCTTTATGGGCTTCCAAATATCCCTTTGCCAATTCCACAAGAACAGCCTTAGCGAAAGGCTTCTTGAAGGGAAAGATGTAACTCTGTGAGATGAATTAACAGAACACAGAGCAGTTTCTCAGAAAGCTTCTTTCCAGTTTTGAACGGAAGATATTTCCTTTTTCACCATAGCCCTCTATGGGCTTCCAAATATCCCTTTGCCAATTCCACAAGAACAGCCTTAGCGAAAGGCTTCTTGAAGGGAAAGATGTAACTCTGTGCGATGAATTAACAGAACACAGAGCAGTTTCTCAGAAAGCTTCTTTCCAGTTTTGAACGGAAGATATTTCCTTTTTCACCATAGCCCTCTATGGGCTTCCAAATATCCCTTTGCCAATTCCACAAGAACAGCCTTAGCGAAAGGCTTCTTGAAGGGAAAGATGTAACTCTGTGAGATGAATTAACAGAACACAGAGCAGTTTCTCAGAAAGCTTCTTTCCAGTTTTGAACGGAAGATATTTCCTTTTTCACCATAGCCCTCTATGGACTTCCAAATATCCCTTTGCCAATTCCACAAGAACAGCCTTAGCGAAAGGCTTCTTGAAGAGAAAGATGTAACTCTGTGAGATGAATTAACAGAACACAGAGCAGTTTCTCAGAAAGCTTCTTTCCAGTTTTGAACGGAAGATATTTCCTTTTTCACCATAGCCCTCTATGGGCTTCCAAATATCCCTTTGCCAATTCCACAAGAACAGCCTTAGCGAAAGGCTTCTTGAAGGGAAAGATGTAACTCTGTGAGATGAATTAACAGAACACAGAGCAGTTTCTCAGAAAGCCTCTTTCCAGTTTTGAACGGAAGATATTTCCTTTTTCACCGTAGCCCTCTATGGGCTTCCAAATATCCCTTTGCCAATTCCACAAGAACAGCCTTAGCGAAAGGCTTCTTGAAGGGAAATATGTAACTCTGTGAGATGAATTAACAGAACACAGAGCAGTTTCTCAGAAAGCTTCTTTCCAGTTTGAACGGAAGATATTTCCTTTTTCACCATAGCCTTCTATGGGTTCCAAATATCCCTTTGCCAATTCCCCAAAAACTGACTCAGCGAAAGGCTTCTTGATAGGAAAGACGTAACTCTGTGAGATGAATTAACAGAACACAGAGCAGTTTCTCAGAAAGCTTCTTTCCAGTTTTGAACGGAAGATATTTCCTTTTTCACCATAGCCCTCTATGGGCTTCCAAATATCCCTTTGCCAATTCCACAAGAACAGCCTTAGCGAAAGGCTTCTTGAAGGGAAAGATGTAACTCTGTGAGATGAATTAACAGAACACAGAGCAGTTTCTCAGAAAGCTTCTTTCCAGTTTTGAACGGAAGATATTTCCTTTTTCACCATAGCCCTCTATGGGCTTCCAAATATCCCTTTGCCAATTCCACAAGAACAGCCTTAGCGAAAGGCTTCTTGAAGGGAAAGATGTAACTCTGTGAGATGAATTAACAGAACACATGGCAGTTCCTCAGAAAGCTTCTTTCCAGTTTTGAACGGAAGATATTTCCTTTTTCACCAAAGCCCTCTATGGGCTTGCAAATATCCCTTTGCCAATTCCACAAGAACAGCCTTAGCGAAAGGCTTCTTGAATGGAAAGATGCAACTCTGTGAGATGAATTAACAGAACACAGAGCAGTTTCTCAGAAAGCTTCTTTCCAGTTTTGAAGGGAAGATATTTCCTTTTTCACCATAGCCCTCTATGGGCTTCCAAATATCCCTTTGCCAATTCCAAAAGAACAGCCTTAGCGAAAGGCTTCTTGAAGGGAAAGATGTAACTCTGTGAGATGAATTAACAGAACACAGAGCAGTTTCTCAGAAAGCTTATTTCCAGTTTTGAACGGAAGATATTTCCTTTTTCACCATAGCCTTCTATGGCCTTCCAAATATCCCTTTGCCAATTCCACAAGTACAGCCTTAGCGAAAGGCTTCTTGAAGGGAAAGACGTAACTCTGTAAGATGAATTTACAGAACACAGAGCAGTTTCTCAGAAAGCTTCTTTCCAGTATTGAACGGAAAATATTTCCTTTTTCACCATAGCCCTCTATGGGCTTCCAAATATCCCTTTGCCAATTCCACAAGAACAGCCTTAGCGAAAGGCTTCTTGAAGGGAAAGATGTAACTCTGTGAGATGAATTAACAGAATACAGAGCAGTTTCTCAGAAAGATTCTTTCCAGTTTTGAACGGAAGATATTTCCTTTTTCACCATAGCCCTCTATGGGCTTCCAAATATCCCTTTGCCAATTCCAAAAGAACAGCCTTAGCGAAAGGCTTCTTGAAGGGAAAGATGTAACTCTGTGAGATGAATTAACAGAACACAGAGCTGTTTCTCAGAAAGCTTCTTTCCAGTTTTGAACGGAAGATATTTCCTTTTTCACCATAGCCCTCCATGGGCTTCCAAGTATCCCTTTGCCAATTCCACAAGAACAGCCTTAGCGAAAGGCTTCTTGAAGGGAAAGATGTAATTCTGTGAGATGAATTAACAGAACACAGAGTAGTTTCTCAGAAAGCTTCTTTCCAGTTTTGAACGGAAGATATTTCCTTTTCCACCATTGCCCTTTATGGGCTTCCAAATATCCCTTTGCCAATTCCACAAGAACAGCCTTAGCGAAAGGCTTCTTGAAGGGAAAGATGTAACTCTGTGAGATGAATTAACAGAACACAGAGCAGTTTCTCAGAAAGCTTCTTTCCAGTTTTGAACGGAAGATATTTCCTTTTTCACCATAGCCCTCTATGGGCTTCCAAATATCCCTTTGCCAATTCCACAAGAACAGCCTTAGCGAAAGGCTTCTTGAAGGGAAAGATGTAACTCTGTGCGATGAATTAACAGAACACAGAGCAGTTTCTCAGAAAGCTTCTTTCCAGTTTTGAACGGAAGATATTTCCTTTTTCACCATAGCCCTCTATGGGCTTCCAAATATCCCTTTGCCAATTCCACAAGAACAGCCTTAGCGAAAGGCTTCTTGAAGGGAAAGATGTAACTCTGTGAGATGAATTAACAGAACACAGAGCAGTTTCTCAGAAAGCTTCTTTCCAGTTTTGAACGGAAGATATTTCCTTTTTCACCATAGCCCTCTATGGACTTCCAAATATCCCTTTGCCAATTCCACAAGAACAGCCTTAGCGAAAGGCTTCTTGAAGAGAAAGATGTAACTCTGTGAGATGAATTAACAGAACACAGAGCAGTTTCTCAGAAAGCTTCTTTCCAGTTTTGAACGGAAGATATTTCCTTTTTCACCATAGCCCTCTATGGGCTTCCAAATATCCCTTTGCCAATTCCACAAGAACAGCCTTAGCGAAAGGCTTCTTGAAGGGAAAGATGTAACTCTGTGAGATGAATTAACAGAACACAGAGCAGTTTCTCAGAAAGCTTCTTTCCAGTTTTGAACGGAAGATATTCCCTTTTTCAACATAGCCCTCTACGGGCTTCCAAATATCCCTTTGCCAATTCCACAAGAACAGCCTTAGCGAAAGGCTTCTTGAAGGGAAAGATGTAACTCTGTGAGATGAATTAACAGAACACGGAGCAGTTTCTCAGAAAGCTTCTTTCCAGTTTTGAACGGAAGATATTCCCTTTTTCACCATGGCCCTCTATGGGCTTCCAAATATCCCTTTGCCAATTCCACAAGAACAGCCTTAGCGAAAGGCTTCTTGAAGGGAAAGATGTAACTCTGTGAGATGAATTAACAGAACACAGAGCAGTTTCTCAGAAAGCTTCTTTCCAGTTTTGAACGGAAGATATTTCCTTTTTCACCATAGCCCTCTATGGACTTCCAAATATCCCTTTGCCAATTCCACAAGAACAGCCTTAGCGAAAGGCTTCTTGAAGGGAAAGATGTAACTCTGTGAGATGAATTAACAGAACACAGAGCAGTTTCTCAGAAAGCTTCTTTCCAGTTTTGAACGGAAGATATTTCCTTTTTCACCATAGCCCTCTATGGGCTTCCAAATATCCCTTTGCCAATTCCACATGAACCGCCTTAGCGAAAGGCTTCTTGAAGGGAAAGGTGTAACTCTGTGAGATGAATTAACAAAACACAGAGCAGTTTCTCAGAAAGCCTCTTTCCAGTTTTGAACGGAAGATAGTTCCTTTTTCACCGTAGCCCTCTATGGGCTTCCAAATATCCCTTTGCCAATTCCACAAGAACAGCCTTAGCGAAAGGCTTCTTGAAGGGAAATATGTAACTCTGTGAGATGAATTAACAGAACACAGAGCAGTTTCTCAGAAAGCTTCTTTCCAGTTTGAACGGAAGATATTTCCTTTTTCACCATAGCCCTCTATGGGTTCCAAATATCCCTTTGCCAATTCCCCAAAAACTGACTCAGCGAAAGGCTTCTTGATAGGAAAGACGTAACTCTGTGAGATGAATTAACAGAACACAGAGCAGTTTCTCAGAAAGCTTCTTTCCAGTTTTGAACGGAAGATATTTCCTTTTTCACCATAGCCCTCTATGGGCTTCCAAATATCCCTTTGCCAATTCCACAAGAACAGCCTTAGCGAAAGGCTTCTTGAAGGGAAAGATGTAACTCTGTGAGATGAATTAACAGAACACAGAGCAGTTTCTCAGAAAGCTTCTTTCCAGTTTTGAACGGAAGATATTTCCTTTTTCACCATAGCCCTCTATGGGCTTCCAAATATCCCTTTGCCAATACCACAAGAACAGCCTTAGCGAAAGGCTTCTTGAAGGGAAAGATGTAACTCTGTGAGATGAATTAACAGAACACAGAGCAGTTTCTCAGAAAGCTTCTTTCCAGTTTTGAACGGAAGATATTCCCTTTTTCAACATAGCCCTCTACGGGCTTCCAAATATCCCTTTGCCAATTCCACAAGAACAGCCTTAGCGAAAGGCTTCTTGAAGGGAAAGATGTAACTCTGTGAGATGAATTAACAGAACACGGAGCAGTTTCTCAGAAAGCTTCTTTCCAGTTTTGAACGGAAGATATTCCCTTTTTCACCATGGCCCTCTATGGGCTTCCAAATTTCCCTTTGCCAATTCCACAAGAACAGCCTTAGCGAAAGGCTTCTTGAAGGGAAAGATGTAACTCAGTGAGATGAATTAAGAGAACACAGAGCAGTTTCTTAGAAAGCTTCTTTCCACTTTTGAACGGAAGATATTTCCTTTTTCACCATAGCCCTCTATGGGCTTCCAAATATCCCTTTGCCAATTCCACAGGAACAGCCTTAGCGAAAGGCTTCTTGAAGGGAAAGATGTAACTCTGTGAGATGAATTAACAGAACACAGAGCAGTTTCTCAGAAAGCTTCTTTCCAGTTTTGAACGGAAGATATTTCCTTTTTCACCATAGCCCTCTATGGACTTCCAAATATCCCTTTGCCAATTCCACAAGAACAGCCTTAGCGAAAGGCTTCTTGAAGGGAAAGATGTAACTCTGTGAGATGAATTAACAGAACACAGAGCAGTTTCTCAGAAAGCTTCTTACCAGTTTTGAACGGAAGATAATTCCTTTTTCACCATAGCCCTCTAAGGGCTTCCAAATATCCCTTTGCCAATTCCACAAGAACAGCCTTAGCGAAAGGCTTCTTGAAGGAAAGATGTAACTCTGTGAGATGAATTAACAGAACACAGAGCAGTTTCTCAAAAAGCTTCTTTCCAGTTTTGAACGGAAGATATTTCCTTTTTCACCATAGTCTTCTATGGGCTTCCAAATATCCCTTTGCCAATTCCACAAGAACAGCCTTAGCGAAAGGCTTCTTGAAGGGAAAGATGTAACTCTGTGAGATGAATTAACAGAAGACAGAGCAGTTTCTCAAAAAGCTTCTTTCCAGTTTTGAACGGAAGATATTCCCTTTTTCACCATAGCCCTCTATGGGCTTCCAAATATCCCTTTGCCAATTCCACAAGAACAGCCTTAGCGAAATGCTTCTTGAAGGGAAAGATGTAACTCTGTGAGATGAATTAACAGAACAAGGAGCAGTTTCTCAGAAAGCTTCTTTCCAGTTTTGAACGGAAGATATTCCCTTTTTCACCATGGCTCACTATGGGCTTCCAAATATCCCTTTGCCAATTCCACAAGAACAGCCTTAGCGAAAGGCTTCTTGAAGGGAAAGATGTAACTCTGTGAGATGAATTAACAGAACACAGAGCAGTTTCTCAGAAAGCTTCTTTCCTGTTTTGAACGGAAGATATTTCCTATTTCACAATAGCCCTCTATGGGCTACCAAATATCCCTTTGCCAATTCAACAAGAACAGCCTTAGCGAAAGGCTTCTTGAAGGGAAAGATGTAACTCTGTGAGATGAATTAACAGAACACAGAGCAGTTTCTCAGAAAGCTTCTTTCCAGTTTTGAACGGAAGATATTTCCTTTTTCACCATAGCCCTCTATAGGCTTCCAAATATCCCTTTGCCAATTCCACAAGAACAGCCTTAGCGAAAGGCTTCTTGAAGGGAAAGATGTAACTCTGTGAGATGAATTAACAGAACACAGAGCAGTTTCTCAGAAAGCTTCTTTCCAGTTTTGAACGGAAGATATTTCCTTTTTCACCATAGCCCTCTATGGGCTTCCAAATATCCCTTTGCCAATTAGACAAGAACAGCCTTAACGAAAGGCTTCTTGAAGGGAAAGATGTAACTCTGTGAGATGAATTAACAGAACACAGAGCAGTTTCTCAGAAAGCTTCTTTCCACTTTTGAACGGAAGATATTCCCTTTTTCAACATAGCCCTCTACGGGCTTCCAAATATCCCTTTGCCAATTCCACAAGAACAGCCTTAGCGAAAGGCTTCTTGAAGGGAAAGATGTAACTCTGTGAGATGAATTAACAGAACACAGAGCAGTTTCTCAGAAAGCTTCTTTCCAGTTTTGAACGGAAGATATTTCCTTTTTCACCATAGCCCTCTATGGGCTTCCAAATATCCCTTTGCCAATTCCCCAAGAACAGCCTTAGCGAAAGGCTTCTTGAAGGGAAAGATGTAACTCTGTGAGATGAATTAACAGAACACAGAGCAGTTTCTAAAAAGCTTCTTTCCAGTTTTGAACGGAAGATATTTCCTTTTTCACCATAGTCTTCTATGGGCTTCCAAATATCCCTTTGCCAATTCCACAAGAACAGCCTTAGCGAAAGGCTTCTTGAAGGGAAAGATGTAACTCTGTGAGATGAATTAACAGAACACAGAGCAGTTTCTCAGAAAGCTTCTTTCCAGTTTTGAACGGAAGATATTCCCTTTTTCACCATAGCCCTCTATGGGCTTCCAAATATCCCTTTGCCAATTCCCCAAGAACAGCCTTAGCGAAAGGCTTCTTGAAGGGAAAGATGTAACTCTGTGAGATGAATTAACAGAACACAGAGCAGTTTCTCAGAAAGCTTCTTTCCAGTTTTGAACGGAAGATATTTCCTTTTTCACCATAGCCCTCTATGGGCTTCCAAATATCCCTTTGCCAATTCCACAAGAACAGCCTTAGCGAAAGGCTTCTTGAAGGGAAAGATGTAACTCTGTGAGATGAATTAACAGAACACAGAGCAGTTTCTCAGAAAGCTTCTTTCCAGTTTTGAACGGAAGATATTTAATTTTTCACCATAGCCCTCTATGGGCTTCCAAATATCCCTTTGCCAACTCCACAAGAGCAGCCTTAGCGAAAGGCTTCTTGAAGGGAAAGATTTAACTCTGTGAGATGAATTAACAGAACACAGAGCAGTTTCTCAGAAAGCTTCTTTCCAGTTTTGTACGGAAGACATTTCCTTTTTCACCAGAGCCCTCTATGGGCTTCCAAATATCCCTTTGCCAATTCCACAAGAACAGCCTTCGCGAAAGGCTTCTTGAAGGGAAAGATGTAACTCTGTGAGATGAATTAACAGAACACAGAGCAGTTTCTCAGAAAGCTTCTTTCCAGTTTTGAACGGAAGATATTCCCTTTTTCACCATTGCCCTCTATGGGCTTCCAAATATCCCTTTGCCAATTCCACAAAACAGCCTTAGCGAAACGCTTCTTGAAGGGAAATATGTAACTCTGTGAGATGAATTAACAGAACACAGAGCAGTTTCTCAGAAAGCTTCTTTCCAGTTTTGAACGGAAGATATTTCCTTTTTCACCATAGCCCTCTATGGGCTTCCAAATATCCCTTTGCCAATTCCACATGAACAGCCTTAGCGAAAGGCTTCTTGAAGGGAAAGGTGTAACTCTGTGAGATGAATTAACAGAACCCAGAGCAGTTTCTCAGAAAGCCTCTTTCCAGTTTTGAACGGAAGATATTTCCTTTTTCACCGTAGCCCTCTATGGGCTTCCAAATATCCCTTTGCCAATTCCACAAGAACAGCCTTAGCGAAAGGCTTCTTGAAGGGAAAGATGTAACTCTGTGAGATGAATTAACAGAATACAGAGCAGTTTCTCAGAAAGATTCTTTCCAGTTTTGAACGGAAGATATTTCCTTTTTCACCATAGCCCTCTATGGGCTTCCAAATATCCCTTTGCCAATTCCACAAGAACAGCCTTAGCGAAAGGCTTCTTGAAGGGAAAGATGTAACTCTGTGAGATGAATTAACAGAACACAGAGCTGTTTCTCAGAAAGCTTCTTTCCAGTTTTGAACGGAAGATATTTCCTTTTTCACCATGGCCCTCCATGGGCTTCCAAGTATCCCTTTGCCAATTCCACAAGAACAGCCTTAGCGAAAGGCTTCCTGAAGGGAAAGATGTAATTCTGTGAGATGAATTAACAGAACACAGAGCAGTTTCTCAGAAAGCTTCTTTCCAGTTTTGAACGGAAGATATTTCCTTTTCCACCATAGCCCTTTATGGGCTTCCAAATATCCCTTTGCCAATTCCACAAGAACAGCCTTAGCGAAAGGCTTCTTGAAGGGAAAGATGTAACTCTGTCAGATGAATTAACAGAACACAGAGCAGTTTCTCAGAAAGCTTCTTTCCAGTTTTGAACGGAAGATATTTCCTTTTTCACCATAGCCCTCTATGGGCTTCCAAATATCCCTTTGCCAATTCCACAAGAACAGCCTTAGCGAAAGGCTTCTTGAAGGGAAAGATGTAACTCTGTGCGATGAATTAACAGAACACAGAGCAGTTTCTCAGAAAGCTTCTTTCCAGTTTTGAACGGAAGATATTTCCTTTTTCACCATAGCCCTCTATGGGCTTCCAAATATCCCTTTGCCAATTCCAAAAGAACAGCCTTAGCGAAAGGCTTCTTGAAGGGAAAGATGTAACTCTGTGAGATGAATTAACAGAACACAGAGCAGTTTCTCAGAAAGCTTCTTTCCAGTTTTGAACGGAAGATATTTCCTTTTTCACCATAGCCCTCTATGGACTTCCAAATATCCCTTTGCCAATTCCACAAGAACAGCCTTAGCGAAAGGCTTCTTGAAGAGAAAGATGTAACTCTGTGAGATGAATTAACAGAACACAGAACAGTTTCTCAGAAAGCTTCTTTCCAGTTTTGAACGGAAGATAGTTCCTTTTTCACCATAGCCCTCTATGGACTTCCAAATATCCCTTTGCCAATTCCACATGAACAGCCTTAGCGAAAGGCTTCTTGAAGGGAAAGGTGTAACTCTGTGAGATGAATTAACAGAACACAGAGCAGTTTCTCAGAAAGCCTCTTTCCAGTTTTGAACGGAAGATATTTCCTTTTTCACCGTAGCCCTCTATGGGCTTCCAAATATCCCTTTGCCAATTCCACAAGAACAGCCTTAGCGAAAGGCTTCTTGAAGGGAAATATGTAACTCTGTGAGATGAATTAACAGAACACAGAGCAGTTTCTCAGAAAGCTTCTTTCCAGTTTGAACGGAAGATATTTCCTTTTTCACCATAGCCCTCTATGGGGTTCCAAATATCCCTTTGCCAATTCCACAAGAACAGCCTTAGCGAAAGGCTTCTTGAAGGGAAAGATGTAACTCTGTGAGATGAATTAACAGAACACAGAGCAGTTTCTCAGAAAGCTTCTTTCCAGTTTTGAACGGAAGATATTTCCTTTTTCACCATAGCCCTCTATGGGCTTCCAAATATCCCTTTGCCAATTCCACAAGAACAGCCTTAGCGAAAGGCTTCTTGAAGGGAAAGATGTAACTCTGTGCGATGAATTAACAGAACACAGAGCAGTTTCTCAGAAAGCTTCTTTCCAGTTTTGAACGGAAGATATTTCCTTTTTCACCATAGCCCTCTATGGGCTTCCAAATATCCCTTTGCCAATTCCACAAGAACAGCCTTAGCGAAAGGCTTCTTGAAGGGAAAGATGTAACTCTGTGAGATGAATTAACAGAACACAGAGCAGTTTCTCAGAAAGCTTCTTTCCAGTTTTGAACGGAAGATATTTCCTTTTTCACCATAGCCCTCTATGGACTTCCAAATATCCCTTTGCCAATTCCACAAGAACAGCCTTAGCGAAAGGCTTCTTGAAGAGAAAGATGTAACACTGTGAGATGAATTAACAGAACACAGAGCAGTTTCTCAGAAAGCTTCTTTCCAGTTTTGAACGGAAGATAGTTCCTTTTTCACCATAGCCCTCTATGGACTTCCAAATATCCCTTTGCCAATTCCACAAGAACAGCCTTAGCGAAAGGCTTCTTGAAGGGAAAGATGTAACTCTGTGAGATGAATTAACAGAACACAGAGCAGTTTCTCAGAAAGCTTCTTTCCAGTTTTGAACGGAAGATATTCCCTTTTTCAACATAGCCCTCTACGGGCTTCCAAATATCCCTTTGCCAATTCCACAAGAACAGCCTTAGCGAAAGGCTTCTTGAAGGGAAAGATGTAACTCTGTGAGATGAATTAACAGAACACGGAGCAGTTTCTCAGAAAGCTTCTTTCCAGTTTTGAACGGAAGATATTCCCTTTTTCACCATGGCCCTCTATGGGCTTCCAAATATCCCTTTGCCAATTCCACAAGAACAGCCTTAGCGAAAGGCTTCTTGAAGGGAAAGATGTAACTCTGTGAGATGAATAAACAGAACACAGAGCAGTTTCTCAGAAAGCTTCTTTCCAGTTTTGAACGGAAGATATTTCCTTTTTCACCATAGTCTTCTATGGGCTTCCAAATATCCCTTTGCCAATTCCACAAGAACAGCCTTAGCGAAAGGCTTCTTGAAGGAAAAGATGTAACTCTGTGAGATGAATTAACAGAACACAGAGCAGTTTCTCTGAAAGCTTCTTTCCAGTTTTGAACGGAAGATATTTCCTTTTTCACCATAGCCCTCTATGGGCTTCCAAATATCCCTTTACCAATTCCACAAGAACAGCCTTAGCGAAAGGCTTCTTGAAGGGAAAGATGTAACTCTGTGAGATGAATTAACAGAACACAGAGCAGTTTCTCAGAAAGCTTCTTTCCAGTTTTGAACGGAAGATACTTCCTTTTTCACCATAGCCCTCTATGGGCTTCCAAATTTCCCTTTGCCAATTCCACAAAAACTGCCTTAGCGAAAGACTTCTTGAAGGGAAAGATGTATCTCTCTGAGATGAATTAACAGAACACAGAGCAGTTTCTCAGAAAGCTTCTTTCCAGTTTTGAACGGAAGATATTCCCTTTTTCAACATAGCCCTCAACGGGCTTCCAAATATCCCTTTGCCAATTCCACAAGAACAGCCTTAGCGAAAGGCTTCTTGAAGGGAAAGATGTAACTCTGTGAGATGAATTAACAGAACACAGAGCAGTTTCTCAGAAAGCTTCTTTCCAGTTTTGAACGGAAGATATTTCCTTTTTCACCATAGCACTCTAAGGGTTTCCAAATATCCCTTTGCCAATTCCACAAGAACAGCCTTAGCGAAAGGCTTCTTGAAGGGAAAGATGTAACTCTGTGAGATGAATTAACAGAAAACAGAGCAGTTTCTCAAAAAGCTTCTTTCCAGTTTTGAACGGAAGATATTTCTTTTTTCACCATAGTCTTCTATGGGCTTCCAAATATCCCTTTGCCAATTCCACAAGAACAGCCTTAGCGAAAGTCTTCTTTAAGGGAAAGATGTAACTCTGTGAGATGAATTAACAGAACACAGAGCAGTTTCTCAGAAAGCTTCTTTCCAGTTTTGAACGGAAGATATTCCCTTTTTCACCATAGCCCTCTATGGGCTTCCAAATATCCCTTTGCCAGTTCCCCAAGAACAGCCTTAGCGAAAGGCTTCTAGAAGGGAAAGATGTAACTCGGTGAGATGAATTAACAGAACACAGAGCAGTTTCTCAGAAAGCTTCTTTCCAGTTTTGAACGGAAGATAATTCCTTTTTCACCATAGCCCTCTATGGGCTTCCAAATATCCCTTTGCCAATTCCACAAGAGCAGCCTTAGCGAAAGGCTTCTTGAAGGGAAAGATTTAACTCTGTGAGATGAATTAACAGAACACAGAGCAGTTTCTCAGAAAGCTTCTTTCCAGTTTTGAACGGAAGACATTTCCTTTTTCACCAGAGCCCTCTATGGGGTTCCAAATATCCCTCTGCCAATTCCACAAGAACAGCCTTAGCGAAAGGCTTCTTGAAGGGAAAGATGTAACTCTGTGAGATGAATTAACAAAACACAGAGCAGTTTCTCAGAAAGCTTCTTTCCAGTTTTGAACGGAAGATATTTCCTTTTTCACCATAGCCCTCTATGGGCTTCCAAATATCCCTTTGCCAATTCCACAAGAACAGCCTTAGCGAAAGGCTTCTTGAAGGGAAAGATGTAACTCTGTGAGATGAATTAACAGAACACAGAGCAGTTTCTCAGAAAGCTTCTTTCCAGTTTTGAACGGAAGATATTTCCTTTTTCACCATAGCAATCTATGGGCTTCCAAATATCCCTTTGCCAATTCCACAAGAACAGCCTTAGCGAAAGGCTTCTTGAAGGGAAAGATGTAACTCTGTGAGATGAATTAACAGAACACAGAGCAGTTTCTCAGAATGCTTCTTTGCAATTTTGAACGAAAGATATTTCCTTTTTCACCATAGCCATCTATGGGCTTCCAAATATCCCTTTGCCAATTCCACAAGAACAGCCTTAGCGAAAGGCTTCTTGAAGGGAAAGATGTAACTCTGTGAGATGAATTAACAGAACACAGAGCAGTTTCTCAGAAAGCTTCTTTCCAGTTTTGAACGGAAGATATTTCCTTTTTCACCATAGCCCTCTATGGGGTTCCAAATATCCCTCTGCCAATTCCACAAGAACAGCCTTAGCGAAAGGCTTCTTGAAGGGAAAGATGTAACTCTGTGAGATGAATTAACAGAACACAGAGCAGTTTCTCAGAAAGCTTCTTTCCAGTTTTGAACGGAAGATATTTCCTTTTTCACCATAGCCCTCTATGGGCTTCCAAATATCCCTTTGCCAATTCCACAAGAACAGCCTTAGCGAAAGGCTTCTTGAAGGGAAAGATGTAACTCTGTGAGATGAATTAACAGAACACAGAGCTGTTTCTCAGAAAGTTTGTTTCCAGTTTTGAACGGAAGATATTTCCTTTTTCACCATAGCCCTCCATGGGCTTCCAAGTATCCCTTTGCCAATTCCACAAGAACAGCCTTAGCGAAAGGCTTCTTGAAGGGAAAGATGTAATTCTGTGAGATGAATTAACAGAAAACAGAGCAGTTTCTCAGAAAGCTTCTTTCCAGTTTTGAACGGAAGATATTTCCTTTTCCACCATAGCCCTTTATGGGCTTCCAAATATCCCTTTGCCAATTCCACAAGAACAGCCTTAGCGAAAGGCTTCTTGAAGGGAAAGATGTAACTCTGTGAGATGAATTAACAGAACACAGAGCAGTTTCTCAGAAAGCTTCTTTCCAGTTTTGAACGGAAGATATTTCCTTTTTCACCATAGCCCTCTATGGGCTTCCAAATATCCCTTTGCCAATTCCACAAGAACAGCCTTAGCGAAAGGCTTCTTGAAGGGAAAGATGTAACTCTGTGCGATGAATTAACAGAAAACAGAGCAGTTTCTCAGAAAGCTTCTTTCCAGTTTTGAACGGAAGATATTTCCTTTTTCACCATAGCCCTCTATGGGCTTCCAAATATCCCTTTGCCAATTCCACAAGAACAGCCTTAGCGAAAGGCTTCTTGAAGGGAAAGATGTAACTCTGTGAGATGAATTAACAGAACACAGAGCAGTTTCTCAGAAAGCTTCTTTCCAGTTTTGAACGGAAGATATTTCCTTTTTCACCATAGCCCTCTATGGACTTCCAAATATCCCTTTGCCAATTCCACAAGAACCGCCTTAGCGAAAGGCTTCTTGAAGAGAAAGATGTAACTCTGTGAGATGAATTAACAGAACACAGAGCAGTTTCTCAGAAAGCTTCTTTCCAGTTTTGAACGGAAGATATTTCCTTTTTCACCATAGCCCTCTATGGGCTTCCAAATATCCCTTTGCCAATTCCACAAGAACAGCCTTAGCGAAAGGCTTCTTGAAGGGAAAGATGTAACTCTGTGAGATGAATTAACAGAACACAGAGCAGTTTCTCAGAAAGCTTCTTTCCAGTTTTGAACGGAAGATATTCCCTTTTTCAACATAGCCCTCTACGGGCTTCCAAATATCCCTTTGCCAATTCCACAAGAACAGCCTTAGCGAAAGGTTTCTTGAAGGGAAAGATGTAACTCTGTGAGATGAATTAACAGAACACGGAGCAGTTTCTCAGAAAGCTTCTTTCCAGTTTTGAACGGAAGATATTCCCTTTTTCACCATGGCCCTCTATGGGCTTCCAAATATCCCTTTGCCAATTGCACAAGAACAGCCTTAGCGAAAGGCTTCTTGAAGGGAAAGATGTAACTCTGTGAGATGAATTAACAGAACACAGAGCAGTTTCTCAGAAAGCTTCTTTCCAGTTTTGAACGGAAGATATTTCCTTTTTCACCATAGCCCTCTATGGGCTTCCAAATATCCCTTTGCCAATTCCACAAGAACAGCCTTAGCGAAAGGCTTCTTGAAGGGAAAGATGTAACTCTGTGAGATGAATTAACAGAACACAGAGCAGTTTCTCAGAAAGCTTCTTTCCAGTTTTGAACGGAAGATATTTCCTTTTTCACCATAGCCCTCTGTGGGCTTCCAAATATCCCTTTGCCAATTCCACAGGAACAGCCTTAGCGAAAGGCTTCTTGAAGGGAAAGATGTAACTCTGTGAGATGAATTAACAGAACACAGAGCAGTTTCTCAGAAAGCTTCTTTACAGTTTTGAACGGAAGATACTTCCTTTTTCACCATAGCCCTCTATGGGCTTCCAAATATCCCTTTGCCAATTCCACAAAAACTGCCTTAGCGAAAGACTTCTTGAAGGGAAAGATGTAACTCTGTGAGATGAATTAACAGAACACAGAGCAGTTTCTCAGAAAGCTTCTTTCCAGTTTTGAACGGAAGATATTTCCTTTTTCACCATAGCCCTCTATGGGCTTCCAAATATCCCTTTGCCAATTCCACAAGAACAGCCTTAGGGAAAGGCTTCTTGAAGGGAAAGATGTAACTCTGTGAGATGAATTAACAGAACACAGTGCAGTTTCTCAGAAAGCTTCCTTCCAGTTTTGAACGGAAGATATTTCCTTTTTCACTATAGCCCTCTATGGGCTTCCAAATATCCCTTTGCCAATTCCACAAGAACAGCCTTAGGGAAAGGCTTCTTGAAGGGAAAGATGTAACTCTGTGGGATGAATTAACAGAACACAGAGCAGTTTCTCAGAAAGCTTCTTTCCAGTTTTGAACGGAAGATATTTCCTTTTTCACCATAGCCCTCTATGGGCTTCCAAATATCCCTCTGCCAATTCCACAAGAACAGCCTTAGCGAAAGGCTTCTTGAAGGGAAAGATGTAACTCTGTAAGATGAATTTACAGAACACAAAGCAGTTTCTCAGAAAGCTTCTTTCCAGTTTTGAACGGAAGATATTCCCTTTTTCAACATAGCCCTCTACGGGCTTCCAAATATCCCTTTGCCAATTCCACAAGAACAGCCTTAGCGAAAGGCTTCTTGAAGGGAAAGATGTAACTCTGTGAGATGAATTAACAGAACACGGAGCAGTTTCTCAGAAAGCTTCTTTCCAGTTTTGAACGGAAGATATTCCCTTTTTCACCATGGCCCTCTATGGGCTTCCAAATATCCCTTTGCCAATTCCACAAGAACAGCCTTAGCGAAAGGCTTCTTGAAGGGAAAGATGTAACTCTGTGAGATGAATTAACAGAACACAGAGCAGTTTCTCAGAAAGCTTCTTTCCAGTTTTGAACGGAAGATATTTCCTTTTTCACCATAGCCCTCTATGGACTTCCAAATATCCCTTTGCCAATTCCACAAGAACAGCCTTAGCGTAAGGCTTCTTGAAGGGAAAGATGTAACTCTGTGAGATGAATTAACAGAACACAGAGCAGTTTCTCAAAAAGCTTCTTTCCAGTTTTGAACGGAAGATATTTCCTTTTTCACCATAGTCTTCTATGGGCTTCCAAATATCCCTTTGCCAATTCCACAAGAACAGCCTTAGCGAAAGGCTTCTTGAAGGAAAAGATGTAACTCTGTGAGATGAATTAACAGAACACAGAGCAGTTTCTCAGAAAGCTTCTTTCCAGTTTTGAACGGAAGATACTTCCTTTTTCACCATAGCACTCTATGGGCTTCCAAATATCCCTTTGCCAATTCCACAAGAACAGCCTTAGCGAAAGGCTTCTTGAAGGGAAAGATGTAACTCTGTGAGATGAATTAACAGAACACAGAGCAGTTTCTCAGAAAGCTTCTTTCCAGTTTTGAACGGAAGATATTTCCTTTTTCACCATAGCCCTCTGTGGGCTTCCAAATATCCCTTTGCCAATTCCACAAGAACAGCCTTAGCGAAAGGCTTCTTGAAGGGAAAGATGTAACTCTGTGAGATGAATTAACAGAACACAGAGCAGTTTCTCAGAAAGCTTCTTTCCAGTTTTGAACGGAAGATACTTCCTTTTTCACCATAGCCCTCTATGGGCTTCCAAATATCCCTTTGCCAATTCCACAAAAACTGCCTTAGCGAAAGACTTCTTGAAGGGAAAGATGTAACTCTGTGAGATTAATTAACAGAACACAGAGCAGTTTCTCAGAAAGCTTCTTTCCAGTTTTGAACGGAAGATATTTCCTTTTTCACCATAGCCCTCTATGGGCTTCCAAATATCCCTTTGCCAATTCCACAAGAACAGCCTTAGGGAAAGGCTTCTGGAAGGGAAAGATGTAACTCTGTGAGATGAATTAACAGAACACAGTGCAGTTTCTCAGAAAGCTTCTTTCCAGTTTTGAACGGAAGATATTTCCTTTTTCACTATAGCCCTCTATGGGCTTCCAAATATCCCTTTGCCAATTTCACAAGAACAGCCTTAGCGAAAGGCTTCTTGAAGGGAAAGATGTAACTCTGTGAGATGAATTAACAGAACACATGGCAGTTTCTCAGAAAGCTTCTTTCCAGTTTTGAACGGAAGATATTTCCTTTTTCACCATAGCCCTCTATGGGCTTCCAAATATCCCTTTGCCAATTCCACAAGAACAGCCTTAGCGAAAGCCTTCTTGAAGGGAAAGATGTAACTCTGTGAGATGAATTAACAGAACACAGAGCAGTTTCTCAGAAAGCTTCTTTCCAGTTTTGAAGGGAAGATATTTCCTTTTTCACCATAGCCCTCTATGGGCTTCCAAATATCCCTTTGCCAATTCCACAAGAACAGCCTTAGCGAAAGGCTTCTTGAAGGGAAAGATGTAACTCTGTGAGATGAATTAACAGAACACAGAGCAGTTTCTCAGAAAGCTTCTTTCAAGTTTTGAACGGAAGATATTTCCTTTTTCACCATAGCCCTCTATGGACTTCCAAATATCCCTTTGCCAATTCCACAAGAACCGCCTTAGCGAAAGGCTTCTTGAAGAGAAAGATGTAACTCTGTGAGATGAATTAACAGAACACAGAGCAGTTTCTCAGAAAGCTTCTTTCCAGTTTTGAACGGAAGATATTTCCTTTTTCACCATAGCCCTCTATGGGCTTCCAAATATCCCTTTGCCAATTCCACAAGAACAGCCTTAGCGAAAGGCTTCTTGAAGGGAAAGATGTAACTCTGTGAGATGAATTAACAGAACACAGAGCAGTTTCTCAGAAAGCTTCTTTCCAGTTTTGAACGGAAGATATTTCCTTTTTCACCATAGCCCTCTATGGACTTAGAAATATCCCTTTGCCAATTCCACAAGAACAGCCTTAGCGTAAGGCTTCTTGAAGGGAAAGATGTAACTCTGTGAGATGAATTAACAGAACACAGAGCAGTTTCTCAAAAAGCTTCTTTCCAGTTTTGAACGGAAGATATTTCCTTTTTCACCATAGTCTTCTATGGGCTTCCAAATATCCCTTTGCCAATTCCACAAGAACAGCCTTAGCGAAAGGCTTCTTGAAGGAAAAGATGTAACTCTGTGAGATGAATTAACAGAACACAGAGCAGTTTCTCAGAAAGCTTCTTTCCAGTTTTGAACGGAAGATATTTCCTTTTTCACCATAGCCCTCTATGGGCTTCCAAATATCCCTTTGCCAATTCCACAAGAACAGCCTTAGCGAAAGGCTTCTTGAAGGGAAAGAGGTAACTCTGTGAGATGAATTAACAGAACACAGAGCAGTTTCTCAGAAAGCTTCTTTCCAGTTTTGAACGGAAGATATTTCCTTTTTCACCATAGCCCTCTGTGGGCTTCCAAATATCCCTTTGCCAATTCCACAAGAACAGCCTTAGCGAAAGGCTTCTTGAAGGGAAAGATGTAACTCTGTGAGATGAATTAACAGAACACAGAGCAGTTTCTCAGAAAGCTTCTTTCCAGTTTTGAACGGAAGATACTTCCTTTTTCACCATAGCCCTCTATGGGCTTCCAAATATCCCTTTGCCAATTCCACAAAAACTGCCTTAGCGAAAGACTTCTTGAAGGGAAAGATGTAACTCTGTGAGATGAATTAACAGAACACAGAGCAGTTTCTCAGAAAGCTTCTTTCCAGTTTTGAACGGAAGATATTTCCTTTTTCACCATAGCCCTCTATGGGCTTCCAAATATCCCTTTGCCAATTCCACAAGAACAGCCTTAGGGAAAGTCTTCTTGAAGGGAAAGATGTAACTCTGTGAGATGAATTAACAGAACACAGTGCAGTTTCTCAGAAAGCTTCTTTCCAGTTTTGAACGGAAGATATTTCCTTTTTCACTATAGCCCTCTATGGGCTTCCAAATATCCCTTTGCCAATTTCACAAGAACAGCCTTAGGGAAAGGCTTCTTGAAGGGAAAGATGTAACTCTGTGAGATGAATTAACAGAACACATGGCAGTTTCTCAGAAAGCTTCTTTCCAGTTTTGAACGGAAGATATTTCCTTTTTCACCATAGCCCTCTATGGGCTTCCAAATATCCCTTTGCCAATTCCACAAGAACAGCCTTAGCGAAAGCCTTCTTGAAGGGAAAGATGTAACTCTGTGAGATGAATTAACAGAACACAGAGCAGTTTCTCAGAAAGCTTCTTTCCAGTTTTGAAGGGAAGATATTTCCTTTTTCACCATAGCCCTCTATGGGCTTCCAAATATCCCTTTGCCAATTCCACAAGACCAGCCTTAGCGAAAGGCTTCTTGAAGGGAAAGATGTAACTCTGTGAGATGAATTAACAGAACACAGAGCAGTTTCTCAGAAAGCTTCTTTCCAGTTTTGAACGGAAGATATTTCCTTTTTCACCATAGTCTTCTATGGGCTTCCAAATATCCCTTTGCCAATTCCACAAGAACAGCCTTAGCGAAAGGCTTCTTGAAGGGAAAGATGTAACTCTGTGAGATGAATTAACAGAACACAGAGCAGTTTCTCAGAAAGCTTCTTTCCAGTTTTGAACGGAAGATACTTCCTTTTTCACCATAGCCCTCTATGGGCTTCCAAATATCCCTTTGCCAATTCCACAAGAACAGCCTTAGCGAAAGACTTCTTGAAGGGAAAGATGTAACTCTGTGAGATGAATTAAGAGAACACAGAGCAGTTTCTCAGAAAGCTTCTTTCCAGTTTTGAACGGAAGATATTTCCTTTTTCACCATAGCCCTCTATGGACTTAGAAATATCCCTTTGCCAATTCCACAAGAACAGCCTTAGCGTAAGGCTTCTTGAAGGGAAAGATGTAACTCTGTGAGATGAATTAACAGAACACAGAGCAGTTTCTCAAAAAGCTTCTTTCCAGTTTTGAACGGAAGATATTTCCTTTTTCACCATAGTCTTCTATGGGCTTCCAAATATCCCTTTGCCAATTCCACAAGAACAGCCTTAGCGAAAGGCTTCTTGAAGGAAAAGATGTAACTCTGTGAGATGAATTAACAGAACACAGAGCAGTTTCTCAGAAAGCTTCTTTCCAGTTTTGAACGGAAGATATTTCCTTTTTCACCATAGCCCTCTATGGGCTTCCAAATATCCCTTTGCCAATTCCACAAGAACAGCCTTAGCGAAAGGCTTCTTGAAGGGAAAGAGGTAACTCTGTGAGATGAATTAACAGAACACAGAGCAGTTTCTCAGAAAGCTTCTTTCCAGTTTTGAACGGAAGATATTTCCTTTTTCACCATAGCCCTCTGTGGGCTTCCAAATATCCCTTTGCCAATTCCACAAGAACAGCCTTAGCGAAAGGCTTCTTGAAGGGAAAGATGTAACTCTGTGAGATGAATTAACAGAACACAGAGCAGTTTCTCAGAAAGCTTCTTTCCAGTTTTGAACGGAAGATACTTCCTTTTTCACCATAGCCCTCTATGGGCTTCCAAATATCCCTTTGCCAATTACACAAAAACTGCCTTAGCGAAAGACTTCTTGAAGGGAAAGATGTAACTCTGTGAGATGAATTAACAGAACACAGAGCAGTTTCTCAGAAAGCTTCTTTCCAGTTTTGAACGGAAGATATTTCCTTTTTCACCATAGCCCTCTATGGGCTTCCAAATATCCCTTTGCCAATTCCACAAGAACAGCCTTAGGGAAAGGCTTCTTGAAGGGAAAGATGTAACTCTGTGAGATGAATTAACAGAACACAGTGCAGTTTCTCAGAAAGCTTCCTTCCAGTTTTGAACGGAAGATATTTCCTTTTTCACTATAGCCCTCTATGGGCTTCCAAATATCCCTTTGCCAATTTCACAAGAACAGCCTTAGGGAAAGGCTTCTTGAAGGGAAAGATGTAACTCTGTGAGATGAATTAACAGAACACATGGCAGTTTCTCAGAAAGCTTCTTTCCAGTTTTGAACGGAAGATATTTCCTTTTTCACCATAGCCCTCTATGGGCTTCCAAATATCCCTTTGCCAATTCCACAAGAACAGCCTTAGCGAAAGGCTTCTTGAAGGGAAAGATGTAACTCTGTGAGATGAATTAACAGAACACAGAGCCGGTTCTCAGAAAGCTTCTTTCCAGTTTTGAACGGAAGATATTTCCTTTTTCACCATAGCCCTCTATGGACTTAGAAATATCCCTTTGCCAATTCCACAAGAACAGCCTTAGCGTAAGGCTTCTTGAAGGGAAAGATGTAACTCTGTGAGATGAATTAACAGAACACAGAGCAGTTTCTCAAAAAGCTTCTTTCCAGTTTTGAACGGAAGATATTTCCTTTTTCACCATAGTCTTCTATGGGCTTCCAAATATCCCTTTGCCAATTCCACAAGAACAGCCTTAGCGAAAGGCTTCTTGAAGGAAAAGATGTAACTCTGTGAGATGAATTAACAGAACACAGAGCAGTTTCTCAGAAAGCTTCTTTCCAGTTTTGAACGGAAGATATTTCCTTTTTCACCATAGCCCTCTATGGGCTTCCAAATATCCCTTTGCCAATTCCACAAGAACAGCCTTAGCGAAAGGCTTCTTGAAGGGAAAGATGTAACTCTGTGAGATGAATTAACAGAACACAGAGCAGTTTCTCAGAAAGCTTCTTTCCAGTTTTGAACGGAAGATATTTCCTTTTTCACCATAGCCCTCTGTGGGCTTCCAAATATCCCTTTTCCAATTCCACAAGAACAGCCTTAGCGAAAGGCTTCTTGAAGGGAAAGATGTAACTCTGTGAGATGAATTAACAGAACACAGAGCAGTTTCTCAGAAAGCTTCTTTCCAGTTTTGAACGGAAGATACTTCCTTTTTCACCATAGCCCTCTATGGGCTTCCAAATATCCCTTTGCCAATTCCACAAAAACTGCCTTAGCGAAAGACTTCTTGAAGGGAAAGATGTAACTCTGTGAGATGAATTAACAGAACACAGAGCAGTTTCTCAGAAAGCTTCTTTCCAGTTTTGAACGGAAGATATTTCCTTTTTCACCATAGCCCTCTATGGGCTTCCAAATATCCCTTTGCCAATTCCACAAGAACAGCCTTAGGGAAAGGCTTCTTGAAGGGAAAGATGTAACTCTGTGAGATGAATTAACAGAACACAGTGCAGTTTCTCAGAAAGCTTCTTTCCAGTTTTGAACGGAAGATATTTCCTTTTTCACTATAGCCCTCTATGGGCTTCCAAATATCCCTTTGCCAATTTCACAAGAACAGCCTTAGGGAAAGGCTTCTTGAAGGGAAAGATGTAACTCTGTGAGATGAATTAACAGAACACATGGCAGTTTCTCAGAAAGCTTCTTTCCAGTTTTGAACGGAAGATATTTCCTTTTTCACCATAGCCCTCTATGGGCTTCCAAATATCCCTTTGCCAATTCCACAAGAACAGCCTTAGCGAAAGCCTTCTTGAAGGGAAAGATGTAACTCTGTGAGATGAATTAACAGAACACAGAGCAGTTTCTCAGAAAGCTTCTTTCCAGTTTTGAACGGAAGATACTTCCTTTTTCACCATAGCCCTCTATGGGCTTCCAAATATCCCTTTGCCAATTCCACAAGAACAGCCTTAGCGAAAGACTTCTTGAAGGGAAAGATGTAACTCTGTGAGATGAATTAAGAGAACACAGAGCAGTTTCTCAGAAAGCTTCTTTCCAGTTTTGAACGGAAGATATTTCCTTTTTCACCATAGACCTCTATGGGCTTCCAAATATCCCTTTGCCAATTCCACAAGAACAGCCTTAGCGAAAGGCTTCTTGAAGGGAAAGATGTAACTCTGTGAGATGAATTAACAGAACACAGTGCAGTTTCTCAGAAAGCTTCTTTCCAGTTTTGAACGGAAGATATTTCCTTTTTCACCATAGCCCTCTATGGGCTTCCAAATATCCCTTTGCCAATTCCACAAGAACAGCCTTAGCGAAAGGCTTCTTGAAGGGAAAGATGTAACTCTGTGAGATGAATTAACAGAACACATGGCAGTTCCTCAGAAAGCTTCTTTCCAGTTTTGAACGGAAGATATTTCCTTTTTCACCATAGCCCTCTATGGGCTTCCAAATATCCCTTTGCCAATTCCACAAGAACAGCCTTAGCGAAAGGCTTCTTGAAGGGAAAGATGTAACTCTGTGAGATGAATTAACAGAACACAGAGCAGTTTCTCATAAAGCTTCTTTCCAGTTTTGAAGGGAAGATATTTCCTTTTTCACCATAGCCCTCTATGGGCTTCCAAATATCCCTTTGCCAATTCCACAAGAACATCCTTAGCGAAAGGCTTCTTGAAGGGAAAGATGTAACTGTGTGAGATGAATTAACAGAACACAGAGCAGTTTCTCAGAAAGCTTCTTTCCAGTTTTGAACGGAAGATATTTCCTTTTTCACCATAGCCCTCTATGGCCTTCCAAATATCCCTTTGCCAATTCCACAAGTACAGCCTTAGCGAAAGGCTTCTTGAAGGGAAAGATGTAACTCTGTAAGATGAATTTACAGAACACAGAGCAGTTTCTCAGAAAGCTTCTTTCCAGTTTTGAACGGAAAATATTTCCTTTTTCACCATAGCCCTCTATGGGCTTCCAAATATCCCTTTGCCAATTCCACAAGAACAGCCTTAGCGAAAGGCTTCTTGAAGGGAAAGATGTAACTCTGTGAGATGAATTAACAGAACACAGAGCAGTTTCTCAGAAAGATTCTTTCCAGTTTTGAACGGAAGATATTTCCTTTTTCACCATAGCCCTCTATGGGCTTCCAAATATCCCTTTGCCAATTCCACAAGAACAGCCTTAGCGAAAGGTTTCTTGAAGGGAAAGATGTAACTCTGTGAGATGAATTAACAGAACACAGAGCTGTTTCTCAGAAAGCTTCTTTCCAGTTTTGAACAGAAGATATTTCCTTTTTCACCATAGCCCTCCATGGGCTTCCAAGTATCCCTTTGCCAATTCCACAAGAACAGCCTTAGCGAAAGGCTTCTTGAAGGGAAAGATGTAATTCTGTGAGATGAATTAACAGAACACAGAGCAGTTTCTCAGAAAGCTTCTTTCCAGTTTTGAACGGAAGATATTTCCTTTTCCACCATAGCCCTTTATGGGCTTCCAAATATCCCTTTGCCAATTCCACAAGAACAGCCTTAGCGAAAGGCTTCTTGAAGGGAAAGATGTAACTCTGTGAGATGAATTAACAGAACACAGAGCAGTTTCTCAGAAAGCTTCTTTCCAGTTTTGAACGGAAGATATTTCCTTTTTCACCATAGCCCTCTATGGGCTTCCAAATATCCCTTTGCCAATTCCACAAGAACAGCCTTAGCGAAAGGCTTCTTGACGGGAAAGATGTAACTCTGTGCGATGAATTAACAGAAAACAGAGCAGTTTCTCAGAAAGCTTCTTTCCAGTTTTGAACGGAAGATATTTCCTTTTTCACCATAGCCCTCTATGGGCTTCCAAATATCCCTTTGCCAATTCCACAAGAACAGCCTTAGCGAAAGGCTTCTTGAAGGGAAAGATGTAACTCTGTGAGATGAATTAACAGAACACAGAGCAGTTTCTCAGAAAGCTTCTTTCAAGTTTTGAACGGAAGATATTTCCTTTTTCACCATAGCCCTCTATGGACTTCCAAATATCCCTTTGCCAATTCCACAAGAACCGCCTTAGCGAAAGGCTTCTTGAAGAGAAAGATGTAACTCTGTGAGATGAATTAACAGAACACAGAGCAGTTTCTCAGAAAGCTTCTTTCCAGTTTTGAACGGAAGATATTTCCTTTTTCACCATAGCCCTCTATGGGCTTCCAAATATCCCTTTGCCAATTCCACAAGAACAGCCTTAGCGAAAGGCTTCTTGAAGGGAAAGATGTAACTCTGTGAGATGAATTAACAGAACACAGAGCCGGTTCTCAGAAAGCTTCTTTCCAGTTTTGAACGGAAGATATTTCCTTTTTCACCATAGCCCTCTATGGACTTAGAAATATCCCTTTGCCAATTCCACAAGAACAGCCTTAGCGTAAGGCTTCTTGAAGGGAAAGATGTAACTCTGTGAGATGAATTAACAGAACACAGAGCAGTTTCTCAAAAAGCTTCTTTCCAGTTTTGAACGGAAGATATTTCCTTTTTCACCATAGTCTTCTATGGGCTTCCAAATATCCCTTTGCCAATTCCACAAGAACAGCCTTAGCGAAAGGCTTCTTGAAGGAAAAGATGTAACTCTGTGAGATGAATTAACAGAACACAGAGCAGTTTCTCAGAAAGCTTCTTTCCAGTTTTGAACGGAAGATATTTCCTTTTTCACCATAGCCCTCTATGGGCTTCCAAATATCCCTTTGCCAATTCCACAAGAACAGGCTTAGCGAAAGGCTTCTTGAAGGGAAAGATGTAACTCTGTGAGATGACTTAACAGAACACAGAGCAGTTTCTCAGAAAGCTTCTTTCCAGTTTTGAACGGAAGATATTTCCTTTTTCACCATAGCCCTCTGTGGGCTTCCAAATATCCCTTTGCCAATTCCACAAGAACAGCCTTAGCGAAAGGCTTCTTGAAGGGAAAGATGTAACTCTGTGAGATGAATTAACAGAACACAGAGCAGTTTCTCAGAAAGCTTCTTTCCAGTTTTGAACGGAAGATACTTCCTTTTTCACCATAGCCCTCTATGGGCTTCCAAATATCCCTTTGCCAATTCCACAAAAACTGCCTTAGCGAAAGACTTCTTGAAGGGAAAGATGTAACTCTGTGAGATGAATTAACAGAACACAGAGCAGTTTCTCAGAAAGCTTCTTTCCAGTTTTGAACGGAAGATATTTCCTTTTTCACCATAGCCCTCTATGGGCTTCCAAATATCCCTTTGCCAATTCCACAAGAACAGCCTTAGGGAAAGGCTTCTTGAAGGGAAAGATGTAACTCTGTGAGATGAATTAACAGAACACAGTGCAGTTTCTCAGAAAGCTTCTTTCCAGTTTTGAACGGAAGATATTTCCTTTTTCGCCATAGCCCTCTAAGGGCTTCCAAATATCCCTTTGCCAATTCCACAAGAACAGCCTTAGCGAAAGGCTTCTTGAAGGGAAAGATGTAACTCTGTGAGATGAATTAACGGAACACAGAGCAGTTTCACAGAAAGGTTCTTTCCAGTTTTGAACGGAAGATATTTCCTTTTTCACCATAGCCCTCTATGTGCTTCCAAATATCCCTTTTCCAATTCCACAAGAACAGCCTTAGCGAAAGGCTTCTTGAAGGGAAAGATGTAACTCTGTGAGATGAATTAACAGAACACAGAGCAGTTTCTCAGAAAGCTTCTTTCCACTTTTGAACGGAAGATATTTCCTTTTTCACCATAGCCCTCTATGGGCTTCCAAATATCCCTTTGCCAATTCCACAAGAACAGCCTTAGCGAAAGGCTTCTTGAAGGGAAAGATGTAACTCGGTGAGATGAATTAACGGAACACAGAGCAGTTTCTCAGAAAGCTTCTTTCCAGTTTTGAACGGAAGATATTTCCTTTTTCACAATAGCCCTCTATGGGCTACCAAATATCCCTTTGACAATTCCACAAGAACAGCCTTAGCGAAAGGCTTCTTGAAGGGAAAGATGTAACTCTGTGAGATGAATTAACAGAACACAGAGCAGTTTCTCAGAAAGCTTCTTTCCAGTTTTGAACGGAAGATATTTCCTTTTTCACCATAGCCCTCTATGGGCTTCCAAATATCCCTTTGCCAATTCCACAAGAACAGCCTTAGCGAAAGGCTTCTTGAAGGGAAAGATGTAACTCTGTGACATGAATCAGCAGAACACAGAGCAGTTTCTCAGAAAGCTTCTTTCCAGTTTTGAACGGATGATATTTCCTTTTTCACCATAGCCCTCTATGGGCTTCCAAATATCCCTTTGCCAATTCCAAAAGAACAGCCTTAGCGAAAGGCTTCTTGAAGGGAAAGATGTAACTCTGTGAGATGAATTAACAGAACATAGAACAGTTTCTCAGAAAGCCTCTTTTCAGTTTTGAACGGAAGATATTTCCTTTTTCACCATAGCCCTCTATGGGCTTCCAAATATCCCTTTGCCAATTCCACAAGAACAGCCTTAGCGAAAGGCTTCTTGAAGGGAAAGATGTAACTCTGTGAGATGAATTAGCAGAATATAGAACAGTTTCTCAAAAAGCTTCTTTCCAGTTTTGAACGGAAGATATTTCCTTTTTCACCATCGCCCTCTAAGGGCTTCCAAATATCCCTTTGCCAATTCCACAAGAACAGCCTTAGCGAAAGGCTTCTTGAAGGGAAAGATGTAACTCTGTGAGATGAATTAACAGAACACAGAGCAGTTTCTCAGAAAGCTTCTTTCCAGTTTTGCACGGAAGATATTCCCTTTTTCACCATAGCCCTCTATGGGCTACCAAATATCCCTTTGCCAATTCCACAAGAACAGCCTTAGCGAAAGGCTTCTTGAAGGGAAAGATGTAACTCTGTGAGATGAATTAACAGAACACAGAGCAGTTTCTCAGAAAGCTTCTTTCTAGTTTTGAACGGAAGATATTTCCTTTTTCACCATAGCCCTCTATGGGCTTCCAAATATCCCTTTGCCAATTCCACAAGAACAGCCTTAGCGAAAGGCTTCTTGAAGGGAAAGATGTAACTCTGTGAGATGAATTAACAGAACACAGAGCAGTTTCTCAGAAAGCTTCTTTCCAGTTTTGAACGGAAGATATTTCCTTTTTCACCATAGTCTTCTATGGGCTTCCAAATATCCCTTTGCCAATTCCACAAGAACAGCCTTAGCGAAAGGCTTCTTGAAGGGAAAGATGTAACTCTGTGAGATGAAATAACAGAACACAGAGCAGTTTCTCAGAAAGCTTCTTTACAGTTTTGAACGGAAGATATTCCCTTTTTCACCATAGCCCTCAATGGGCTTCCAAATATCCCTTTGCCAATTCCACAAGAACAGCCTTAGCGAAAGGCTTCTTGAAGGGAAATATGTAACTCTGTGGGATGAATTAACAGAACACAGAGCAGTTTCTCAGAAAGCTTCTTTCCAGTTTTGAACGGAAGATATTTCCTTTTTCACCATAGCCCTCTATGGGCTTCCAAATATCCCTTTGAAAATTCCACAAGAACAGCCTTAGCGAAAGGCTTCTTGAAGGGAAAGATGTAACTCTGTGAGATGAATTAACAGAACACAGAGCAGTTTCTCTGAAAGCTTCTTTCCAGTTTTGAACGGAAGATATTTCCTTTTTCACCATAGCCCTCTATGGGCTTCCAAATATCCCTTTGCCAATTCCACAAGAGCAGCCTTAGCGAAAGGCTTCTTGAAGGGAAAGATGTAACTCTGTGGGATGAATTAACAGAACACAGAGCAGTTTCTCAGAAAGCTTCTTTCCAGTTTTGAACGGAAGATATTTCCTTTTTCACAATAGCCCTCTATGGGCTTCCAAATATCCCTTTGAAAATTCCACAAGAACAGCCTTAGTGAAAGGCTTCTTGAAGGGAAAGATGTAACTCTGTGAGATGAATTAACAGAACACAGAGCAGTTTCTCAGAAAGCTTCTTTCCAGTTTTGAACGGAAGATATTTCCTTTTTCACCATAGCCCTCTAAGGGCTTCCAAATATCCCTTTGCCAATTCCACAAGAACAGCCTTAGCGAAAGGCTTCTTGAAGGGAAAGATGTAACTCTGTGAGAAGAATTAACGGAACACAGAGCAGTTTCTCAGAAAGCTTCTTTCCAGTTTTGAACGGAAGATATTTCCTTTTTCACCATAGCCCTCTATGGGCTTCCAAATATCCCTTTGCCAATTCCACAAGAACATCCTTAGCGAAAGGCTTCTTGAAGGGAAAGATGTAACTCTGTGAGATGAATTAACAGAACACAGAGCAGTTTCTCAGAAAGCTTGTTTCCTGTTTTGAACGGAAGATATTCCCTTTTTCAACATAGCCCTCTACGGGCTTCCAAATATCCCTTTGCCAATTCCACAAGAACAGCCTTAGCGAAAGGCTTCTTGAAGGGAAAGATGTAACTCTGTGAGATGAATTAACAGAACACGGAGCAGTTTCTCAGAAAGCTTCTTTCCAGTTTTGAAGGGAAGATATTCCCTTTTTCACCATAGCCCTCTATGGGCTTCCAAATATCCCTTTGCCAATTCCACAAGAACAGCCTTAGCGAAAGGCTTCTTGAAGGGAAAGATGTAACTCTGTGAGATGAATTAACAGAACACAGAGCAGTTTCTCAGAAAGCTTCTTTCCAGTTTTGAACGGAAGATATTTCCTTTTTCACCATAGCCCTCTATGGGATTCCAAATATCCCTTTGCCAATTCCGCAAGAACAGCCTTAGCGAAAGGCTTCTTGAAGGGAAAGATGTAACTCTGTGAGATGAATTAACAGAACACAGAGCAGTTTCTCAAAAAGCTTCTTTCCAGTTTTGAACGGAAGATATTTCCTTTTTCTCCATAGTCTTCTATGGGCTACCAAATATCCCTTTGCCAATTCCACAAGAACAGCCTTAGCGAAAGGCTTTTTGAAGGGAAAGATGTAACTCTGTGAGATGAATTAACAGAACACAGAGCAGTTTCTCAGAAAGCTTCTTTCCAGTTTTGAACGGAAGATATTCCCTTTTTCACCATAGCCCTCTATGGGCTTCCAAATATCCCTTTGCCAATTCCCCAAGAACAGCCTTAGCGAAAGGCTTCTTGAAGGGAAAGATGTAACTCTGTGAGATGAATTAACAGAACACAGAGCAGTTTCTCAGAAAGCTTCTTTCCAGTTTTGAACGGAAGATATTTCCTTTTTCACCATAGCCCTCTATGGGCTTCCAAATATCCCTTTGCCAATTCCACAAGAACAGTCTTAGCGAAAGGCTTCTTGAAGGGAAAGATGTAACTCTGTGAGATGAATTAACAGAACACAGAGCAGTTTCTCAGAAAGCTTCTTTCCAGTTTTGAACGGAAGATATTTCCTTTTTCACCATAGCCCTCTATGGGCTTCCAAATATCCCTTTGCCAATTCCACAAGAGCAGCCTTAGCGAAAGGCTTCTTGAAGGGAAAGATTTAACTCTGTGAGATGAATTAACAGAACACAGAGCAGTTTCTCAGAAAGCTTCTTTCCAGTTTTGAACGGAAGACATTTCCTTTTTCACCAGAGCCCTCTATGGGCTTCCAAATATCCCTTTGCCAATTCCACAAGAACAGCCTTAGCGAAAGGCTTCTTGAAGGGAAAGATGTAACTCTGTGAGATGAATTAACAGAACACAGAGCAGTTTCTCAGAAAGCTTCTTTCCAGTTTTGAACGGAAGATAATTCCTTTTTCACCATAGCCCTCTAAGGGCTTCCAAATATCCCTTTGCCAATTCCACAAGAACAGCCTTAGCGAAAGGCTTCTTGAAGGGAAAGATGTAACTCTGTGAGATGAATTAACAGAACACAGAGCAGTTTCTCAGAAAGCTTCTTTGCAATTTTGAACGGAAGATATTTCCTTTTTCACCATAGCCCTCTCTGGGCTTCCAAATATCCCTTTGCCAATTCCACAAGAACAGCCTTAGCGAAAGGCTTCTTGAAGGGAAAGATGTAACTCTGTGAGATGAATTAACAGAACACAGAGCAGTTTCTCAGAAAGCTTCTTTCCAGTTTTGAACGGAAGATATTTCCTTTTTCACCATAGCCCTCTATGGGCTTCCAAATATCCCTTTGCCAATTCCACAAGAACAGCCTTAGCGAAAGGCTTCTTGAAGGGAAAGATGTAACTCTGTGAGATGAATTAACAGAACACAGAGCAGTTTCTCAGAAAGCTTCTTTCCAGTTTTGAACGGAAGATATTTCCTTTTTCACCATAGCCCTCTATGGGCTTCCAAATATCCCTTTGCCAATTCCACAAGAACAGCCTTAGCGAAAGGCTTCTTGAAGGGAAAGATGTAACTCTGTGAGATGAATTAACAGAACACAGAGCAGTTTCTCTGAAAGCTTCTTTCCAGTTTTGAACGGAAGATACTTCCTTTTTCACCATAGCCCTCTATGGGCTTCCAAATATCCCTTTGCCAATTCCACAAGAACTGCCTTAGCGAAAGACTTCTTGAAGGGAAAGATGTAACTCTGTGAGATGAATTAACAGAACACAGAGCAGTTTCTCAGAAAGCTTCTTTCCAGTTTTGAACGGAAGATATTTCCTTTTTCACCATGGACCTCTATGGGCTTCCAAATATCCCTTTTCCAATTCCACAACAACAGCCTTAGCGAAAGGCTTCTTGAAGGGAAAGATGTAACTCTGTGAGATGAATTAACAGAACACAGTGCAGTTTCTCAGAAAGCTTCTTTCCAGTTTTGAACGGAAGATATTTCCTTTTTCACCATAGCCCTCTATGGGCTTCCAAATATCCCTTTGCCAATTCCAAAAGAACAGCCTTAGCGAAAGGCTTCTTGAAGGGAAAGATGTAACTCTGTGAGATGAATTAACGGAACACAGAGCAGTTTCTCAGAAAGCTTCTTTCCAGTTTTGAGCGGAAGATATTTCCTTTTTCACCATAGCCCTCTATGGGCTTCCAAATATCCCTTTGCCAATTCCACAAGAACAGCCTTAGCGAAAGGCTTCTTGAAGGGAAAGATGTAACTCTGTGAGATGAATTAACAGAACACAGAGCACTTTCTCAGAAAGCTTCTTTCCACTTTTGAACGGAAGATATTCCCTTTTTCACCATAGCCCTCTATGGGCTTCCAAATATCCCTTTGCCAATTCCACAAGAACAGCCTTAGCGAAAGGCTTCTTGAAGGGAAAGATGTAACTCTGTGGGATGAATTAACAGAACACAGAGCAGTTTCTCAGAAAGCTTCTTTCCAGTTTTGAACGGAAGATATTTCCTTTTTCACAATAGCCCTCTATGGGCTTCCAAATATCCCTTTGAAAATTCCACAAGAACAGCCTTAGCGAAAGGCTTCTTGAAGGGAAAGATGTAACTCTGTGAGATGAATTAACGGAACACAGAGCAGTTTCTCAGAAAGCTTCTTTCCAGTTTTGAACGGAAGATATTTCCTTTTTCACCATAGCCCTCTATGGGCTTCCAAATATCCCTTTGCCAATTCCACAAGAACAGCCTTAGCGAAAGGCTTCTTGAAGGGAAAGATGTAACTCTGTGAGATGAATTAACAGAACACAGAGCAGTTTCTCAGAAAGCTTCTTTCCAGTTTTGAACGGAAGATATTTCCTTTTTCACCATAGCCCTCTATGGACTTCCAAATATCCCTTTGCCAATTCCACAAGAACAGCCTTAGCGAAAGGCTTCTTGAAGGGAAAGATGTAACTCTGTGAGATGAATTAACAGAACACAGAGCAGTTTCTCAGAAAGCTTCTTTCCAGTTTTGAACGGAAGATATTTCCTTTTTCACCATAGCCCTCTATGGGCTTCCAAATATCCCTTTGCCAATTCCACAAGAACATCCTTAGCGAAAGGCTTCTTGAAGGGAAAGATGTAACTCTGTGAGATGAATTAACAGAACACAGAGCAGTTTCTCAGAAAGCTTGTTTCCAGTTTTGAACGGAAGATATTCCCTTTTTCAACATAGCCCTCTACGGGCTTCCAAATATCCCTTTGCCAATTCCACAAGAACAGCCTTAGCGAAAGGCTTCTTGAAGGGAAAGATGTAACTCTGTGAGATGAATTAACAGAACACGGAGCAGTTTCTCAGAAAGCTTCTTTCCAGTTTTGAACGGAAGATATTCCCTTTTTCACCATGGCCCTCTATGGGCTTCCAAATATCCCTTTGCCAATTCCACAAGAACAGCCTTAGCGAAAGGCTTCTTGAAGGGAAAGATGTAACTCTGTGAGATGAATTAACAGAACACAGAGCAGTTTCTCAGAAAGCTTCTTTCCAGTTTTGAACGGAAGATATTTCCTTTTTCACCATAGCCCTCTATGGACTTCCAAATATCCCTTTGCCAATTCCACAAGAACAGCCTTAGCGAAAGGCTTCTTGAAGGGAAAGATGTAACTCTGTGAGATGAATTAACAGAACACAGAGCAGTTTCTCAGAAAGCTTCTTTCCAGTTTTGAACGGAAGATATTTCCTTTTTCACCATAGCCATCTATGGGATTCCAAATATCCCTTTGCCAATTCCGCAAGAACAGCCTTAGCGAAAGGCTTCTTGAAGGGAAAGATGTAACTCTGTGAGATGAATTAACAGAACACAGAGCAGTTTCTCAAAAAGCTTCTTTCCAGTTTTGAACGGAAGATATTTCCTTTTTCTCCATAGTCTTCTAAGGGCTACCAAATATCCCTTTGCCAATTCCACAAGAACAGCCTTAGCGAAAGGCTTTTTGAAGGGAAAGATGTAACTCTGTGAGATGAATTAACAGAACACAGAGCAGTTTCTCAGAAAGCTTCTTTCCAGTTTTGAACGGAAGATATTCCCTTTTTCACCATAGCCCTCTATGGGCTTCCAAATATCCCTTTGCCAATTCCCCAAGAACTGCCTTAGCGAAAGGCTTCTTGAAGGGAAAGATGTAACTCTGTGAGATGAATTAACAGAACACAGAGCAGTTTCTCAGAAAGCTTCTTTCCAGTTTTGAACGGAAGATATTTCCTTTTTCACCATAGCCCTCTATGGGCTTCCAAATATCCCTTTGCCAATTCCACAAGAGCAGCCTTAGCGAAAGGCTTCTTGAAGGGAAAGATTTAACTCTGTGAGATGAATTAACAGAACACAGAGCAGTTTCTCAGAAAGCTTCTTTCCAGTTTTGAACGGAAGACATTTCCTTTTTCACCAGAGCCCTCTATGGGCTTCCAAATAATTCCTTTGCCAATTCCACAAAAACAGCCTTAGCGAAAGGCTTCTTGAAGGGAAAGATGTAACTCTGTGAGATGAATTAACAGAACACAGAGCAGTTTCTCAGAAAGCTTCTTTGCAATTTTGAACGGAAGATATTTCCTTTTTCACCATAGCCCTCTCTGGGCTTCCAAATATCCCTTTGCCAATTCCACAAGAACAGCCTTAGCGAAAGGCTTCTTGAAGGGAAAGATGTAACTCTGTGAGATGAATTAACAGAACACAGAGCAGTTTCTCAGAAAGCTTCTTTCCAGTTTTGAACGGAAGATATTTCCTTTTTCACCATAGCCCTCTATGGGCTTCCAAATATACCTTTGCCAATTCCACAAGAACAGCCTTAGCGAAAGGCTTCTTGAAGGGAAAGATGTAACTCTGTGAGATGAATTAACAGAACACAGAGCAGTTTCTCAGAAAGCTTCTTTCCAGTTTTGAACGGAAGATATTTCCTTTTTCACCATAGCCCTCTATGGGCTTCCAAATATCCCTTTGCCAATTCCACAAGAACAGCCTTAGCGAAAGGCTTCTTGAAGGGAAAGATGTAACTCTGTGAGATGAATTAACAGAACACAGAGCAGTTTCTCTGAAAGCTTCTTTCCAGTTTTGAACGGAAGATACTTCCTTTTTCACCATAGCCCTCTATGGGCTTCCAAATATCCCTTTGCCAATTCCACAAGAACTGCCTTAGCGAAAGACTTCTTGAAGGGAAAGATGTAACTCTGTGAGATGAATTAACAGAACACAGAGCAGTTTCTCAGAAAGCTTCTTTCCAGTTTTGAACGGAAGATATTTCCTTTTTCACCATGGACCTCTATGGGCTTCCAAATATCCCTTTTCCAATTCCACAACAACAGCCTTAGCGAAAGGCTTCTTGAAGGGAAAGATGTAACTCTGTGAGATGAATTAACAGAACACAGTGCAGTTTCTCAGAAAGCTTCTTTCCAGTTTTGAACGGAAGATATTTCCTTTTTCACCATAGCCCTCTATGGGCTTCCAAATATCCCTTTGCCAATTCCAAAAGAACAGCCTTAGCGAAAGGCTTCTTGAAGGGAAAGATGTAACTCTGTGAGATGAATTAACGGAACACAGAGCAGTTTCTCAGAAAGCTTCTTTCCAGTTTTGAACGGAAGATATTTCCTTTTTCACCATAGCCCTCTATGGGCTTCCAAATATCCCTTTGCCAATTCCACAAGAACAGCCTTAGCGAAAGGCTTCTTGAAGGGAAAGATGTAACTCTGTGAGATGAATTAACAGAACACAGAGCACTTTCTCAGAAAGCTTCTTTCCACTTTTGAACGGAAGATATTCCCTTTTTCACCATAGCCCTCTATGGGCTTCCAAATATCCCTTTGCCAATTCCACAAGAACAGCCTTAGCGAAAGGCTTCTTGAAGGGAAAGATGTAACTCTGTGGGATGAATTAACAGAACACAGAGCAGTTTCTCAGAAAGCTTCTTTCCAGTTTTGAACGGAAGTTATTTCCTTTTTCACAATAGCCCTCTATGGGCTTCCAAATATCCCTTTGAAAATTCCACAAGAACAGCCTTAGCGAAAGGCTTCTTGAAGGGAAAGATGTAACTCTGTGAGATGAATTAACAGAACACGGAGCAGTTTCTCAGAAAGCTTCTTTCCAGTTTTGAACGGAAGATATTCCCTTTTTCACCATGGCCCTCTATGGGCTTCCAAATATCCCTTTGCCAATTCCACAAGAACAGCCTTAGCGAAAGGCTTCTTGAAGGGAAAGATGTAACTCTGTGAGATGAATTAACAGAACACAGAGCAGTTTCTCAGAAAGCTTCTTTCCAGTTTTGAACGGAAGATATTTCCTTTTTCACCATAGCCTTCTATGGACTTCCAAATATCCCTTTGCCAATTCCACAAGAACAGCCTTAGCGAAAGGCTTCTTGAAGGGAAAGATGTAACTCTGTGAGATGAATTAACAGAACACAGAGCAGGTTCTCAGAAAGCTTCTTTCCAGTTTTGAACGGAAGATATTTCCTTTTTCACCATAGCCATCTATGGGATTCCAAATATCCCTTTGCCAATTCCGCAAGAACAGCCTTAGCGAAAGGCTTCTTGAAGGGAAAGATGTAACTCTGTGAGATGAATTAACAGAACACAGAGCAGTTTCTCAAAAAGCTTCTTTCCAGTTTTGAACGGAAGATATTTCCTTTTTCTCCATAGTCTTCTAAGGGCTACCAAATATCCCTTTGCCAATTCCACAAGAACAGCCTTAGCGAAAGGCTTTTTGAAGGGAAAGATGTAACTCTGTGAGATGAATTAACAGAACACAGAGCAGTTTCTCAGAAAGCTTCTTTCCAGTTTTGAACGGAAGATATTCCCTTTTTCACCATAGCCCTCTATGGGCTTCCAAATATCCCTTTGCCAATTCCCCAAGAACAGCCTTAGCGAAAGGCTTCTTGAAGGGAAAGATGTAACTCTGTGAGATGAATTAACAGAACACAGAGCAGTTTCTCAGAAAGCTTCTTTCCAGTTTTGAACGGAAGATATTTCCTTTTTCACCATAGCCCTCTATGGGCTTCCAAATATCCCTTTGCCAATTCCACAAGAGCAGCCTTAGCGAAAGGCTTCTTGAAGGGAAAGATGTAACTCTGTGAGATGAATTAACAGAACACAGAGCAGTTTCTCAGAAAGCTTCTTTCCAGTTTTGAACGGAAGACATTTCCTTTTTCACCAGAGCCCTCTATGGGCTTCCAAATATCCCTTTGCCAATTCCACAAGAACAGCCTTAGCGAAAGGCTTCTTGAAGGGAAAGATGTAACTCTGTGAGATGAATTAACAGAACACAGAGCAGTTTCTCAGAAAGCTTCTTTGCAATTTTGAACGGAAGATATTTCCTTTTTCACCATAGCCCTCTCTGGGCTTCCAAATATCCCTTTGCCAATTCCACAAGAACAGCCTTAGCGAAAGGCTTCTTGAAGGGAAAGATGTAACTCTGTGAGATGAATTAACAGAACACAGAGCAGTTTCTCAGAAAGCTTCTTTCCAGTTTTGAACGGAAGATATTTCCTTTTTCACCATAGCCCTCTATGGGCTTCCAAATATACCTTTGCCAATTCCACAAGAACAGCCTTAGCGAAAGGCTTCTTGAAGGGAAAGATGTAACTCTGTGAGATGAATTAACAGAACACAGAGCAGTTTCTCAGAAAGCTTCTTTCCAGTTTTGAACGGAAGATATTTCCTTTTTCACCATAGCCCTCTATGGGCTTCCAAATATCCCTTTGCCAATTCCACAAGAACAGCCTTAGCGAAAGGCTTCTTGAAGGGAAAGATGTAACTCTGTGAGATGAATTAACAGAACACAGAGCAGTTTCTCTGAAAGCTTCTTTCCAGTTTTGAACGGAAGATACTTCCTTTTTCACCATAGCCCTCTATGGGCTTCCAAATATCCCTTTGCCAATTCCACAAGAACTGCCTTAGCGAAAGACTTCTTGAAGGGAAAGATGTAACTCTGTGAGATGAATTAACGGAACACAGAGCAGTTTCTCAGAAAGCTTCTTTCCAGTTTTGAACGGAAGATATTTCCTTTTTCACCATAGCCCTCTATGGGCTTCCAAATATCCCTTTGCCAATTCCACAAGAACAGCCTTAGCGAAAGGCTTCTTGAAGGGAAAGATGTAACTCTGTGAGATGAATTAACAGAACACAGAGCACTTTCTCAGAAAGCTTCTTTCCACTTTTGAACGGAAGATATTCCCTTTTTCACCATAGCCCTCTATGGGCTTCCAAATATCCCTTTGCCAATTCCACAAGAACAGCCTTAGCGAAAGGCTTCTTGAAGGGAAAGATGTAACTCTGTGGGATGAATTAACAGAACACAGAGCAGTTTCTCAGAAAGCTTCTTTCCAGTTTTGAACGGAAGATATTTCCTTTTTCACAATAGCCCTCTATGGGCTTCCAAATATCCTTTTGAAAATTCCACAAGAACAGCCTTAGCGAAAGGCTTCTTGAAGGGAAAGATGTAACTCTGTGAGATGAATTAACAGAACACGGAGCAGTTTCTCAGAAAGCTTCTTTCCAGTTTTGAATGGAAGATATTCCCTTTTTCACCATGGCCCTCTATGGGCTTCCAAATATCCCTTTGCCAATTCCACAAGAACAGCCTTAGCGAAAGGCTTCTTGAAGGGAAAGATGTAACTCTGTGAGATGAATTAACAGAACACAGAGCAGTTTCTCAGAAAGCTTCTTTCCAGTTTTGAACGGAAGATATTTCCTTTTTCACCATAGCCCTCTATGGACTTCCAAATATCCCTTTGCCAATTCCACAAGAACAGCCTTAGCGAAAGGCTTCTTGAAGGGAAAGATGTAACTCTGTGAGATGAATTAACAGAACACAGAGCAGTTTCTCAGAAAGCTTCTTTCCAGTTTTGAACGGAAGATATTTCCTTTTTCACCATAGCCATCTATGGGATTCCAAATATCCCTTTGCCAATTCCGCAAGAACAGCCTTAGCGAAAGGCTTCTTGAAGGGAAAGATGTAACTCTGTGAGATGAATTAACAGAACACAGAGCAGTTTCTCAAAAAGCTTCTTTCCGGTTTTGAACGGAAGATATTTCCTTTTTCTCCATAGTCTTCTAAGGGCTACCAAATATCCCTTTGCCAATTCCACAAGAACAGCCTTAGCGAAAGGCTTTTTGAAGGGAAAGATGTAACTCTGTGAGATGAATTAACAGAACACAGTGCAGTTTCTCAGAAAGCTTCTTTCCAGTTTTGAACGGAAGATATTTCCTTTTTCACCATAGCCCTCTATGGGCTTCCAAATATCCCTTTGCCAATTCCAAAAGAACAGCCTTAGCGAAAGGCTTCTTGAAGGGAAAGATGTAACTCTGTGAGATGAATTAACGGAACACAGAGCAGTTTCTCAGAAAGCTTCTTTCCAGTTTTGAACGGAAGATATTTCCTTTTTCACCATAGCCCTCTATGGGCTTCCAAATATCCCTTTGCCAATTCCACAAGAACAGCCTTAGCGAAAGGCTTCTTGAAGGGAAAGATGTAACTCTGTGAGATGAATTAACAGAACACAGAGCACTTTCTCAGAAAGCTTCTTTCCACTTTTGAACGGAAGATATTCCCTTTTTCACCATAGCCCTCTATGGGCTTCCAAATATCCCTTTGCCAATTCCACAAGAACAGCCTTAGCGAAAGGCTTCTTGAAGGGAAAGATGTAACTCTGTGGGATGAATTAACAGAACACAGAGCAGTTTCTCAGAAAGCTTCTTTCCAGTTTTGAACGGAAGATATTTCCTTTTTCACAATAGCCCTCTATGGGCTTCGAAATATCCCTTTGAAAATTCCACAAGAACAGCCTTAGCGAAAGGCTTCTTGAAGGGAAAGATGTAACTCTGTGAGATGAATTAACAGAACACAGAGCAGTTTCTCAGAAAGCTTCTTTCCAGTTTTGAACGGAAGATATTTCCTTTTTCACCATAGCCCTCTATTGGCTTCCAAATATCCCTTTGCCAATTCCACAAGAGCAGCCTTGGTGAAAGGCTTCTTGAAGGGAAAGATTTAATTCTGTGAGATGAATTAACAGAACACAGAGCAGTTTCTCAGAAAGCTTCTTTCCAGTTTTGAACGGAAGACATTTCCTTTTTCACCATAGCCCTCTATGGGCTTCCAAATATCCCTTTGCGAATTCCACAAGAACAGCCTTAGCGAAAGGCTTCTTGAAGGGAAAGATGTAACTCTGTGAGATGAATTAACAGAACACAGAGCAGTTTCTCAGAAAGCTTCTTTCCAGTTTTGAACGGAAGATATTTCCTTTTTCACCATAGCCCTCTAAGGGCTTCCAAATATCCCTTTGCCAATTCCACAAGAACAGCCTTAGCGAAAGGCTTCTTGAAGGGAAAGATGTAACTCTGTGAGATGAATTAACGGAACACAGAGCAGTTTCTCAGAAAGCTTCTTTCCAGTTTTGAACGGAAGATATTTCCTTTTTCACCATAGCCCTCTATGGGCTTCCAAATATCCCTTTTCCAATTCCACAAGAACAGCCTTAGCGAAAGGCTTCTTGAAGGGAAAGATGTAACTCTGTGAGATGAATTAACAGAACACAGAGCAGTTTCTCAGAAAGCTTCTTTCCACTTTTGAACGGAAGATATTTCCTTTTTCACCATAGCCCTCTATGGGATTCCAAATATCCCTTTGCCAATTCCACAAGAACAGCCTTAGCGAAAGGCTTCTTGAAGGGAAAGATGTAAGTCTGTGAGATGAATTAACGGAACACAGAGCAGTTTCTCAGAAAGCTTCTTTCCAGTTTTGAACGGAAGATATTTCCTTTTTCACCATAGCCCTCTATGGGCTTCCAAATATCCCTTTGCCAATTCCACAAGAACAGCCTTAGCGAAAGGCTTCTTGAAGGGAAAGATGTAACTCTGTGAGATGAATTAACAGAACACAGAGCAGTTTCTCAGAAAGCTTCTTTCCAGTTTTGAACGGAAGATATTTCCTTTTTCACCATAGCCCTCTATGGACTTCCAAATATCCCTTTGCCAATTCCACAAGAACAGCCTTAGCGAAAGGCTTCTTGAAGGGAAAGATGTAACTCTGTGAGATGAATTAACAGAACACAGAGCAGTTTCTCAGAAAGCTTCTTTCCAGTTTTGAACGGAAGATATTTCCTTTTTCACCATAGCCCTCTATGGGCTTCCAAATATCCCTTTGCCAATTCCACAAGAACATCCTTAGCGAAAGGCTTCTTGAAGGGAAAGATGTAACTCTGTGAGATGAATTAACAGAACACAGAGCAGTTTCTCAGAAAGCTTGTTTCCAGTTTTGAACGGAAGATATTCCCTTTTTCAACATAGCCCTCTACGGGCTTCCAAATATCCCTTTGCCAATTCCACAAGAACAGCCTTAGCGAAAGGCTTCTTGAAGGGAAAGATGTAACTCTGTGAGATGAATTAACAGAACACGGAGCAGTTTCTCAGAAAGCTTCTTTCCAGTTTTGAACGGAAGATATTCCCTTTTTCACCATGGCCCTCTATGGGCTTCCAAATATCCCTTTGCCAATTCCACAAGAACAGCCTTAGCGAAAGGCTTCTTGAAGGGAAAGATGTAACTCTGTGAGATGAATTAACAGAACACAGAGCAGTTTCTCAGAAAGCTTCTTTCCAGTTTTGAACGGAAGATATTTCCTTTTTCACCATAGCCATCTATGGGATTCCAAATATCCCTTTGCCAATTCCGCAAGAACAGCCTTAGCGAAAGGCTTCTTGAAGGGAAAGATGTAACTCTGTGAGATGAATTAACAGAACACAGAGCAGTTTCTCAGAAAGCTTCTTTGCAATTTTGAACGGAAGATATTTCCTTTTTCACCATAGCCCTCTCTGGGCTTCCAAATATCCCTTTGCCAATTCCACAAGAACAGCCTTAGCGAAAGGCTTCTTGAAGGGAAAGATGTAACTCTGTGAGATGAATTAACAGAACACAGAGCAGTTTCTCAGAAAGCTTCTTTCCAGTTTTGAACGGAAGATATTTCCTTTTTCACCATAGCCCTCTATGGGCTTCCAAATATACCTTTGCCAATTCCACAAGAACAGCCTTAGCGAAAGGCTTCTTGAAGGGAAAGATGTAACTCTGTGAGATGAATTAACAGAACACAGAGCAGTTTCTCAGAAAGCTTCTTTCCAGTTTTGAACGGAAGATATTTCCTTTTTCACCATAGCCCTCTATGGGCTTCCAAATATCCCTTTGCCAATTCCACAAGAACAGCCTTAGCGAAAGGCTTCTTGAAGGGAAAGATGTAACTCTGTGAGATGAATTAACAGAACACAGAGCAGTTTCTCTGAAAGCTTCTTTCCAGTTTTGAACGGAAGATACTTCCTTTTTCACCATAGCCCTCTATGGGCTTCCAAATATCCCTTTGCCAATTCCACAAGAACTGCCTTAGCGAAAGACTTCTTGAAGGGAAAGATGTAACTCTGTGAGATGAATTAACAGAACACAGAGCAGTTTCTCAGAAAGCTTCTTTCCAGTTTTGAACGGAAGATATTTCCTTTTTCACAATAGCCCTCTATGGGCTTCCAAATATCCCTTTGAAAATTCCACAAGAACAGCCTTAGCGAAAGGCTTCTTGAAGGGAAAGATGTAACTCTGTGAGATGAATTAACAGAACACAGAGCAGTTTCTCTGAAAGCTTCTTTCCAGTTTTGAACGGAAGATATTTCCTTTTTCACCATAGCCCTCTATAGGCTTCCAAATATCCCTTTGCCAATTCCACAAGAGCAGCCTTAGTGAAAGGCTTCTTGAAGGGAAAGATTTAATTCTGTGAGATGAATTAACAGAACACAGAGCAGTTTCTCAGAAAGCTTCTTTCCAGTTTTGAACGGAAGATATTTCCTTTTTCACCATAGCCCTCTAAGGGCTTCCAAATATCCCTTTTCCAATTCCACAAGAACAGCCTTAGCGAAAGGCTTCTTGAAGGGAAAGATGTAACTCTGTGAGATGAATTAACAGAACACAGAGCAGTTTCTCAGAAAGCTTCTTTCCACTTTTGAACGGAAGATATTTCCTTTTTCACCATAGCCCTCTATGGGCTTCCAAATATCCCTTTGCCAATTCCACAAGAACAGCCTTAGCGAAAGGCTTCTTGAAGGGAAAGATGTAACTCTGTGAGATGAATTAACGGAACACAGAGCAGTTTCTCAGAAAGCTTCTTTCCAGTTTTGAACGGAAGATATTTCCTTTTTCACCATAGCCCTCTATGGGCTTCCAAATATCCCTTTGCCAATTCCACAAGAACAGCCTTAGCGAAAGGCTTCTTGAAGGGAAAGATGTAACTCTGTGAGATGAATTAACAGAACACAGAGCAGTTTCTCAGAAAGCTTCTTTCCAGTTTTGAACGGAAGATATTTCCTTTTTCACCATAGCCCTCTATGGACTTCCAAATATCCCTTTGCCAATTCCACAAGAACAGCCTTAGCGAAAGGCTTCTTGAAGGGAAAGATGTAACTCTGTGAGATGAATTAACAGAACACAGAGCAGTTTCTCAGAAAGCTTCTTTCCAGTTTTGAACGGAAGATATTTCCTTTTTCACCATAGCCCTCTATGGGCTTCCAAATATCCCTTTGCCAATTCCACAAGAACATCCTTAGCGAAAGGCTTCTTGAAGGGAAAGATGTAACTCTGTGAGATGAATTAACAGAACACAGAGCAGTTTCTCAGAAAGCTTGTTTCCAGTTTTGAACGGAAGATATTCCCTTTTTCAACATAGCCCTCTACGGGCTTCCAAATATCCCTTTGCCAATTCCACAAGAACAGCCTTAGCGAAAGGCTTCTTGAAGGGAAAGATGTAACTCTGTGAGATGAATTAACAGAACACGGAGCAGTTTCTCAGAAAGCTTCTTTCCAGTTTTGAACGGAAGATATTCCCTTTTTCACCATGGCCCTCTATGGGCTTCCAAATATCCCTTTGCCAATTCCACAAGAACAGCCTTAGCGAAAGGCTTCTTGAAGGGAAAGATGTAACTCTGTGAGATGAATTAACAGAACACAGAGCAGTTTCTCAGAAAGCTTCTTTCCAGTTTTGAACGGAAGATATTTCCTTTTTCACCATAGCCCTCTATGGACTTCCAAATATCCCTTTGCCAATTCCACAAGAACAGCCTTAGCGAAAGGCTTCTTGAAGGGAAAGATGTAACTCTGTGAGATGAATTAACAGAACACAGAGCAGTTTCTCAGAAAGCTTCTTTCCAGTTTTGAACGGAAGATATTTCCTTTTTCACCATAGCCATCTATGGGATTCCAAATATCCCTTTGCCAATTCCGCAAGAACAGCCTTAGCGAAAGGCTTCTTGAAGGGAAAGATGTAACTCTGTGAGATGAATTAACAGAACACAGAGCAGTTTCTCAAAAAGCTTCTTTCCGGTTTTGAACGGAAGATATTTCCTTTTTCTCCATAGTCTTCTAAGGGCTACCAAATATCCCTTTGCCAATTCCACAAGAAGAGCCTTAGCGAAAGGCTTTTTGAAGGGAAAGATGTAACTCTGTGAGATGAATTAACAGAACACAGAGCAGTTTCTCAGAAAGCTTCTTTCCAGTTTTGAACGGAAGATATTCCCTTTTTCACCATAGCCCTCTATGGGCTTCCAAATATCCCTTTGCCAATTCCCCAAGAACAGCCTTAGCGAAAGGCTTCTTGAAGGGAAAGATGTAACTCTGTGAGATGAATTAACAGAACACAGAGCAGGTTCTCAGAAAGCTTCTTTCCAGTTTTGAACGGAAGATATTTCCTTTTTCACCATAGCCCTCTATGGGCTTCCAAATATCCCTTTGCCAATTCCACAAGAGCAGCCTTAGCGAAAGGCTTCTTGAAGGGAAAGATTTAACTCTGTGAGATGAATTAACAGAACACAGAGCAGTTTCTCAGAAAGCTTCTTTCCAGTTTTGAACGGAAGACATTTCCTTTTTCACCAGAGCCCTCTATGGGCTTCCAAATATCCCTTTGCCAATTCCACAAGAACAGCCTTAGCGAAAGGCTTCTTGAAGGGAAAGATGTAACTCTGTGAGATGAATTAACAGAACACAGAGCAGTTTCTCAGAAAGCTTCTTTCCAGTTTTGAACGGAAGATAATTCCTTTTTCACCATAGCCCTCTAAGGGCTTCCAAATATCCCTTTGCCAATTCCACAAGAACAGCCTTAGCGAAAGGCTTCTTGAAGGGAAAGATGTAACTCTGTGAGATGAATTAACAGAACACAGAGCAGTTTCTCAGAAAGCTTCTTTGCAATTTTGAACGGAAGATATTTCCTTTTTCACCATAGCCCTCTATGGGCTTCCAAATATCCCTTTGCCAATTCCACAAGAACAGCCTTAGCGAAAGGCTTCTTGAAGGGAAAGATGTAACTCTGTGAGATGAATTAACAGAACACAGAGCAGTTTCTCAGAAAGCTTCTTTCCAGTTTTGAACGGAAGATATTTCCTTTTTCACCATAGCCCTCTATGGGCTTCCAAATATCCCTTTGCCAATTCCACAAGAACAGCCTTAGCGAAAGGCTTCTTGAAGGGAAAGATGTAACTCTGTGAGATGAATTAACAGAACACAGAGCAGTTTCTCAGAAAGCTTCTTTCCAGTTTTGAACAGAAGATATTTCCTTTTTCTCCATAGCCCTCTATGGGCTTCCAAATATCGCTTTGCCAATTCCACAAGAACAGCCTTAGCGAAAGTCTTCTTGAAGGGAAAGATGTAACTCTGTGAGATGTATTAACAGAACACAGAGCAGTTTCTCAGAAAGCTTCTTTCCAGATTTGAACGGAAGATATTCCCTTTTTCACCATAGCCCTCTATGGGCTACCAAATATCTCTTTGCCAATTCCACAAGAACAGCCTTAGCGAAAGGCTTCTTGAAGGGAAAGATGTAACTCTGTGAGATGAATTAACAGAACACAGAGCAGTTTCTCAGAAAGCTTCTTTCCAGTTTTGCACGGAAGATATTTCCTTTTTCACCATAGCCCTCTATGGGCTTCCAAATATCCCTTTGCCAATTCCACAAGAACAGCCTTAGCGAAAGGCTTCTTGAAGGGAAAGATGTAACTCTGTGAGATGAATTAACAGAACACAGAGCAGTTTCTCAGAAAGCTTCTTTCCAGTTTTGAAGGGAAGATATTTCCTTTTTCACCATAGCCCTCTATGGGCTTCCAAATATCCCTTTGCCAATTCCACAAGAACAGCCTTAGCGAAAGGCTTCTTGAAGGGAAAGATGTAACTCTGTGAGATGAATATACAGAACACAGAACAGTTTCTCAGAAAGCTTCTTTCCAGATTTGAACGGAAGATATTTCCTTTTTCACCATAGCCCTCTATGGGCTTCCTAATATCCCTTTGCCAATTCCACAAGAACAGCCTTAGCGAAAGGCTTCTTGAAGGGAAAGATGTAACTCGGTGATTTGAATTAACAGAACAGAAAGCAGTTTCTCAGAAAGCTTCTTTCCAGTTTTGAACGGAAGATATTTCCTTTTTCACCATAGCCCTCTATGGGCATCCAAATATCCCTTTGCCAATTCCACAAGAACAGCCTTAGCGAAAGGCTTCTTGAAGGGAAAGATGTAACTCTGTGAGATGAACTAACAGAACACAGAGCAGTTTCTCTGAAAGCTTCTTTCCAGTTTTGAACGGAAGATACTTCCTTTTTCACCATAGCCCTCTATGGGCTTCCAAATATCCCTTTGCCAATTCCACAAGAACTGCCTTAGCGAAAGACTTCTTGAAGGGAAAGATGTAACTCTGTGAGATGAATTAACAGAACACAGAGCAGTTTCTCAGAAAGCTTCTTTCCAGTTTTGAACGGAAGATATTTCCTTTTTCACCATAGACCTCTATGGGCTTCCAAATATCCCTTTTCCAATTCCACAACAACAGCCTTAGCGAAAGGCTTCTTGAAGGGAAAGATGTAACTCTGTGAGATGAATTAACAGAACACAGTGCAGTTTCTCAGAAAGCTTCTTTCCAGTTTTGAACGGAAGATATTTCCTTTTTCACCATAGCCCTCTATGGGCTTCCAAATATCCCTTTGCCAATTCCAAAAGAACAGCCTTAGCGAAAGGCTTCTTGAAGGGAAAGATGTAACTCTGTGAGATGAATTAACAGAACACAGAGCAGTTTCTCAGAAAGCTTCTTTCCAGTTTTGAACAGAAGATATTTCCTTTTTCTCCATAGCCCTCTATGGGCTTCCAAATATCGCTTTGCCAATTCCACAAGAACAGCCTTAGCGAAAGTCTTCTTGAAGGGAAAGATGTAACTCTGTGAGATGTATTAACAGAACACAGAGCAGTTTCTCAGAAAGCTTCTTTCCAGATTTGAACGGAAGATATTCCCTTTTTCACCATAGCCCTCTATGGGCTACCAAATATCTCTTTGCCAATTCCACAAGAACAGCCTTAGCGAAAGGCTTCTTGAAGGGAAAGATGTAACTCTGTGAGATGAATTAACAGAACACAGAGCAGTTTCTCAGAAAGCTTCTTTCCAGTTTTGCACGGAAGATATTTCCTTTTTCACCATAGCCCTCTATGGGCTTCCAAATATCCCTTTGCCAATTCCACAAGAACAGCCTTAGCGAAAGGCTTCTTGAAGGGAAAGATGTAACTCTGTGAGATGAATTAACAGAACACAGAGCAGTTTCTCAGAAAGCTTCTTTCCAGTTTTGAAGGGAAGATATTTCCTTTTTCACCATAGCCCTCTATGGGCTTCCAAATATCCCTTTGCCAATTCCACAAGAACAGCCTTAGCGAAAGGCTTCTTGAAGGGAAAGATGTAACTCTGTGAGATGAATTAACAGAACACAGAGCAGTTTCTCAGAAAGCTTCTTTCCAGTTTTGAACGGAAGATATTTCCTTTTTCACCATAGCCCTCTATGGACTTCCAAATATCCCTTTGCCAATTCCACAAGAACAGCCTTAGCGAAAGGCTTCTTGAAGGGAAAGATGTAACTCTGTGAGATGAATTAACAGAACACAGAGCAGTTTCTCAGAAAGCTTCTTTCCAGTTTTGAACGGAAGATATTTCCTTTTTCACCATAGCCCTCTATGGACTTCCAAATATCCCTTTGCCAATTCCACAAGAACAGCCTTAGCGAAAGGCTTCTTGAAGGGAAAGATGTAACTCTGTGAGATGAATTAACAGAACACAGAGCAGTTTCTCAGAAAGCTTCTTTCCAGTTTTGAACGGAAGATATTTCCTTTTTCACCATAGCCCTCTATGGGCTTCCAAATATCCCTTTGCCAATTCCACAAGAACATCCTTAGCGAAAGGCTTCTTGAAGGGAAAGATGTAACTCTGTGAGATGAATTAACAGAACACAGAGCAGTTTCTCAGAAAGCTTGTTTCCAGTTTTGAACGGAAGATATTCCCTTTTTCAACATAGCCCTCTACGGGCTTCCAAATATCCCTTTGCCAATTCCACAAGAACAGCCTTAGCGAAAGGCTTCTTGAAGGGAAAGATGTAACTCTGTGAGATGAATTAACAGAACACGGAGCAGTTTCTCAGAAAGCTTCTTTCCAGTTTTGAACGGAAGATATCCCCTTTTTCACCATGGCCCTCTATGGGCTTCCAAATATCCCTTTGCCAATTCCACAAGAACAGCCTTAGCGAAAGGCTTCTTGAAGGGAAAGATGTAACTCTGTGAGATGAATTAACAGAACACAGAGCAGTTTCTCAGAAAGCTTCTTTCCAGTTTTGAACGGAAGATATTTCCTTTTTCACCATAGCCCTCTATGGACTTCCAAATATCCCTTTGCCAATTCCACAAGAACAGCCTTAGCGAAAGGCTTCTTGAAGGGAAAGATGTAACTCTGTGAGATGAATTAACAGAACACAGAGCAGTTTCTCAGAAAGCTTCTTTCCAGTTTTGAACGGAAGATATTTCCTTTTTCACCATAGCCATCTATGGGATTCCAAATATCCCTTTGCCAATTCCGCAAGAACAGCCTTAGCGAAAGGCTTCTTGAAGGGAAAGATGTAACTCTGTGAGATGAATTAACAGAACACAGAGCAGTTTCTCAAAAAGCTTCTTTCCAGTTTTGAACGGAAGATATTTCCTTTTTCTCCATAGTCTTCTAAGGGCTACCAAATATCCCTTTGCCAATTCCACAAGAACAGCCTTAGCGAAAGGCTTTTTGAAGGGAAAGATGTAACTCTGTGAGATGAATTAACAGAACACAGAGCAGTTTCTCAGAAAGCTTCTTTCCAGTTTTGAACGGAAGATATTCCCTTTTTCACCATAGCCCTCTATGGGCTTCCAAATATCCCTTTGCCAATTCCCCAAGAACTGCCTTAGCGAAAGGCTTCTTGAAGGGAAAGATGTAACTCTGTGAGATGAATTAACAGAACACAGAGCAGTTTCTCAGAAAGCTTCTTTCCAGTTTTGAACGGAAGATATTTCCTTTTTCACCATAGCCCTCTATGGGCTTCCAAATATCCCTTTGCCAATTCCACAAGAGCAGCCTTAGCGAAAGGCTTCTTGAAGGGAAAGATTTAACTCTGTGAGATGAATTAACAGAACACAGAGCAGTTTCTCAGAAAGCTTCTTTCCAGTTTTGAACGGAAGACATTTCCTTTTTCACCAGAGCCCTCTATGGGCTTCCAAATATCCCTTTGCCAATTCCACAAGAACAGCCTTAGCGAAAGGCTTCTTGAAGGGAAAGATGTAACTCTGTGAGATGAATTAACAGAACACAGAGCAGTTTCTCAGAAAGCTTCTTTCCAGTTTTGAACGGAAGATAATTCCTTTTTCACCATAGCCCTCTAAGGGCTTCCAAATATCCCTTTGCCAATTCCACAAGAACAGCCTTAGCGAAAGGCTTCTTGAAGGGAAAGATGTAACTCTGTGAGATGAATTAACAGAACACAGAGCAGTTTCTCAGAAAGCTTCTTTGCAATTTTGAACGGAAGATATTTCCTTTTTCACCATAGCCCTCTATGGGCTTCCAAATATCCCTTTGCCAATTCCACAAGAACAGCCTTAGCGAAAGGCTTCTTGAAGGGAAAGATGTAACTCTGTGAGATGAATTAACAGAACACAGAGCAGTTTCTCAGAAAGCTTCTTTCCAGTTTTGAACGGAAGATATTTCCTTTTTCACCTTAGCCCTCTATGGGCTTCCAAATATCCCTTTGCCAATTCCACAAGAACAGCCTTAGCGAAAGGCTTCTTGAAGGGAAAGATGTAACTCTGTGAGATGAATTAACAGAACACAGAGCAGTTTCTCAGAAAGCTTCTTTCCAGTTTTGAACAGAAGATATTTCCTTTTTCTCCATAGCCCTCTATGGGCTTCCAAATATCGCTTTGCCAATTCCACAAGAACAGCCTTAGCGAAAGTCTTCTTGAAGGGAAAGATGTAACTCTGTGAGATGTATTAACAGAACACAGAGCAGTTTCTCAGAAAGCTTCTTTCCAGATTTGAACGGAAGATATTCCCTTTTTCACCATAGCCCTCTATGGGCTACCAAATATCCCTTTGCCAATTCCACAAGAACAGCCTTAGCGAAAGGCTTCTTGAAGGGAAAGATGTAACTCTGTGAGATGAATTAACGGAACACAGAGCAGTTTCTCAGAAAGCTTCTTTCCAGTTTTGCACGGAAGATATTTCCTTTTTCACCATAGCCCTCTATGGGCTTCCAAATATCCCTTTGCCAATTCCACAAGAACAGCCTTAGCGAAAGGCTTCTTGAAGGGAAAGATGTAACTCTGTGAGATGAATTAACAGAACACAGAGCAGTTTCTCAGAAAGCTTCTTTCCAGTTTTGAAGGGAAGATATTTCCTTTTTCACCATAGCCCTCTATGGGCTTCCAAATATCCCTTTGCCAATTCCACAAGAACAGCCTTAGCGAAAGGCTTCTTGAAGGGAAAGATGTAACTCTGTGAGATGAATATACAGAACACAGAACAGTTTCTCAGAAAGCTTCTTTCCAGATTTGAACGGAAGATATTTCCTTTTTCACCATAGCCCTCTATGGGCTTCCTAATATCCCTTTGCCAATTCCACAAGAACAGCCTTAGCGAAAGGCTTCTTGAAGGGAAAGATGTAACTCGGTGATTTGAATTAACAGAACAGAAAGCAGTTTCTCAGAAAGCTTCTTTCCAGTTTTGAACGGAAGATATTTTCTTTTTCACCATAGCCCTCTATGGGCTTCCAAATATCCCTTTGCCAATTCCACAAGAAAAGCCTTAGCGAAAGGCTTCTTGAAGGGAAAGATGTAACTCTGTGAGATGAATTAACAGAACACAGAGCAGTTTCTCAAAAAGCTTCTTGCCAGTTTTGAACGGAAGATATTTCCTTTTTCACCATAGTCTTCCATGGGCTTCCAAATATCCCTTTGCCAATTCCACAAGAACAGCCTTAGCGAAAGGCTTCTTGAAGGGAAAGATGTAACTCTGTGAGATGAATTAATAGAACACAGAGCAGTTTCTCAGAAAGCTTCTTTCCAGTTTTGAACGGAAGATATTCCCTTTTTCACCATAGCCCTCTATGGGCTTCCAAATATCCCTTTTCCAATTCCACAAGAACAGCCTTAGCGAAAGGCTTCTTGAAGGGAAAGATGTAACTCTGTGGGATGAATTAACAGAACACAGAGCAGTTTCTCAGAAAGCTTCTTTCCAGTTTTGAACGGAAGATATTTCCTTTTTCACCATAGCCCTCTATGGGCTTCCAAATATCCCTTTGAAAATTCCACAAGAACAGCCTTAGCGAAAGGCTTCTTGAAGGGAAAGATGTAACTCTGTGAGATGAATTAACAGAACACAGAGCAGTTTCTCTGAAAGCTTCTTTCTAGTTTTGAACGGAAGATATTTCCTTTTTCACCATAGCCCTCTATGGGCTTCCAAATATCCCTTTGCCAATTCCACAAGAGCAGCCTTAGCGAAAGGCTTCTTGAAGGGAAAGATGTAACTCTGTGAGATGAATTAACAGAACACAGAGCAGTTTCTCAGAAAGCTTCTTTCCAGTTTTGAACGGAAGATATTTCCTTTTTCACCATAGCCCTCTATGGGCTTCCAAATATCCCTTTGCCAATTCCACAAGAACAGCCTTAGCGAAAGGCTTCTTGAAGGGAAAGATGTAACTCTGTGAGATGAATTAACAGAACACAGAGCAGTTTCTCAGAAAGCTTCTTTCCAGTTTTGAACGGAAGATATTTCCTTTTTCACCATAGCCCTCTTTGGGCTTCCAAATATCCCTTTGCCAATTCCACAAGAACAGCCTTAGCGAAAGGCTTCTTGAAGGGAAAGATGTAACTCTGTGAGATGAATTAACAGAACACAGAGCAGTTTCTCAGAAAGCTTCTTTCCAGTTTTGAACGGAAGATACATCCTTTTTCACCATAGCCCTCTATGGGCTTCCAAATATCCCTTTGCCAATTCCCCAAGAACAGCCTTAGCGAAAGACTTCTTGAAGGGAAAGATGTAACTCTGTGAGATGAATTAACAGAACACAGAGCAGTTTCTCAGAAAGCTTCTTGCCAGTTTTGAACGGAAGATATTTCCTTTTTCACCATAGCCCTCTACGGACTTCCAAATATCCCTTTGCCAATTCCACAAGAACAGCCTTAGCGAAAGGCTTCTTGAAGGGAAAGATGTAACTCTGTGAGATGAATTAACAGAACACAGTGCAGTTTCTCAGAAAGCTTCTTTCCAGTTTTGAACGGAAGATATTTCCTTTTTCACCATTGCCCTCTATGGGCTTCCAAATATCCCTTTGCCAATTCCACAAGAACAGCCTTAGCGAAAGGCTTCTTGAAGGGAAAGATGTAACTCTGTGAGATGAATTGACAGAACACATGGCAGTTTCTCAGAAAGCTTCTTTCCAGTTTTGAACGGAAGATATTTCCTTTTTCACCATAGCCCTCTATGGGCTTCCAAATATCCCTTTGCCAATTCCACAAGAACAGCCTTAGCGAAAGGCTTCTTGAAGGGAAAGATGTAACTCTGTGAGATGAATTAACAGAACACAGAGCAGTTTCTCAGAAAGCTTCTTTCCAGTTTTGAACGGAAGATATTTCCTTTTTCACCATAGCCCTCTATGGGCTTCCAAATATCCCTTTGCCAATTCCACAAGAACAGCCTTAGGGAAAGGCTTCTTGAAGGGAAAGATGTAACACTGTGAGATGAGTTAACAGAACACAGAGCAGTTTCTCAGAAAGCTTCTTTCCACTTTTGAACGGAAGATATTTCCTTTTTCACCATAGCCCTCTATGGGCTTCCAAATATCCCTTTGCCAATTCCACAAGAACAGCCTTAGCGAAAGGCTTCTTGAAGGGAAAGATGTAACTCTGTGAGATGAATTAACAGAACACAGAGCAGTGTCTCAGAAAGCTTCTTTCCAGATTTGAACGGAAGATATTTCCTTTTTCACCATAGCCCTCTATGGGCTTCCTAATATGCCTTTGCCAATTCCACAAGAACAGCCTTAGCGAAAGGCTTCTTGAAGGGAAAGATGTAACTCGGTGAGATGAATTAACAGAACAGAAAGTAGTTTCTCAGAAAGCTTCTTTCCAGTTTTGAACGGAAGATATTTCCTTTTTCACCATAGCCCTCTATGGGCTTCCAAATATCCCTTTGCCAATTCCACAAGAACAGCCTTAGCGAAAGGCTTCTTGAAGGGAAAGATGTAACTCTGTGAGATGAATTAACAGAACACAGAGCAGTTTCTCAGAAAGCTTCTTTCCAGTTTTGAACGGAAGATATTTCCTTTTTCACCATAGCCCTCTATGGGCTTCCAAATATCCCTTTGCCAATTCCACAAGAACAGCCTTAGCGAAAGGCTTCTTGAAGGGAAAGATGTAACTCTGTGAGATGAATTAACAGAACACAGAGCAGTTTCTTAGAAAGCTTCTTTCCAGTTTTGAACGGAAGATATTTCCTTTTTCACCATAGCCCTCTATGGGCTTCCAAATATCCCTTTGCCAATTCCACAAGAACAGCCTTAGCGAAAGGCTTCTTGAAGGGAAAGATGTATCTCTGTGAGATGAATTAACAGAACACAGAGCAGTTTCTCAGAAAGCTTCTTTCCAGTTTTTAACGGAAGATATTTCCTTTTTCACCATAGCCCTCTATGGGCTTCCAAATATCCCTTTGCCAATTCCACAAGAACAGCCTTAACGAAAGGCTTCTTGAAGGGAAAGATGTAACTCTGTGAGATGAATTAACAGAACACAGAGCAGTTTCTCAGAAAGCTTCTTTCCAGTTTTGAACGGAAGATATTTCCTTTTTCACCATACCCCTCTATGGGCTTCCAAATATCCCTTTGCCAATTCCACAAGAACAGCCTTAGCGAAAGGCTTCTTAAACGGAAAGATGTAACTCTGTGAGATGAATTAACAGAACAGAGAGCAGTTTCTCAAAAAGCTTCTTTCCAGTTTTGAACGGAAGATATTTCCTTTTTCACCATAGTCTTCTATGGGCTTCCAAATATCCCTTTGCCAATTCCACAAGAACAGCCTTAGCGAAAGGCTTCTTGAAGGGAAAGATGTAACTCTGTGAGATGAATCAGCAGAACACAGAGCAGTTTCTCAGAAAGCTTCTTTCCAGTTTTGAACGGAAGATATTCCCTTTTTCACCATAGCCCTCTATGGGCTTCCAAATATCCCTTTGCCAATTCCACAAGAACAGCCTTAGCGAAAGGCTTCTTGAAGGGAAAGATGTAACTCTGTGGGATGAATTAACAGAACACAGAGCAGTTTCTCAGAAAGCTTCTTTCCAGTTTTGAACGGAAGATATTTCCTTTTTCACCATAGCCCTCTATGGGCTTCCAAATATCCTTTTGAAAATTCCACAAGAACAGCCTTAGCGAAAGGCTTCTTGAAGGGAAAGATGTAACTCTGTGAGATGAATTAACAGAACACAGAGCAGTTTCTCTGAAAGCTTCTTTACAGTTTTGAACGGAAGATATTTCCTTTTTCACCATAGCCCTCTATGGGCTTCCAAATATCCCTTTGCCAATTCCACAAGAGCAGCCTTAGCGAAAGGCTTCTTGAAGGGAAAGATTTAACTCTGTGAGATGAATTAACAGAACACAGAGCAGTTTCTCAGAAAGCTTCTTTCCAGTTTTGAACGGAAGATATTTCCTTTTTCACCATAGCCCTCTATGGGCTTCCAAATATCCCTTTGCCAATTCCACAAGAACAGCCTTAGCGAAAGGCTTCCTGAAGGGAAAGATGTAACTCTGTGAGATGAATTAACAGAACACAGAGCAGTTTCTCAGAAAGCTTCTTTCCAGTTTTGAACGGAAGATATTTCCTTTTTCACCATAGCCCTCTATGGGCTTCCAAATATCCCTTTGCCAATTCCACAAGAACAGCCTAAGCGAAAGGCTTCTTGAAGGGAAAGATGTAACTCTGTGAGATGAATTAACAGAACACAGAGCAGTTTCTCAGAAAGCTTCTTTCCACTTTTGAACGGAAGATACTTCCTTTTTCGCCATAGCCCTCTATGGGCTCCCAAATATCCCTTTGCCAATTCCACAAGAACAGCCTTAGCGAAAGACTTCTTGAAGGGAAAGATGTAACTCTGTGAGATGAATTAACAGAACACAGAGCAGTTTTTCAGAAAGCTTCTTTCCAGTTTTGAACGGAAGATATTACCTTTTTCACCATAGACCTCTATGGGCTTCCAAATATCCCTTTGCCAATTCCACAAGAACAGCCTTAGCGAAAGGCTTCTTGAAGGGAAAGATGTAACTCTGTGAGATGAATTAACAGAACACAGTGCAGTTTCTCAGAAAGCTTCTTTCCAGTTTTGAACGGAAGATATTTCCTTTTTCACCATAGCCCTCTATGGGCTTCCAAATATCCCTTTGCCAATTCCACAAGAACCGCCTTAGCAAAAGGCTTCTTGAAGGGAAAGATGTAACTCTGTGAGATGAATTAACAGAACACATGGCAGTTTCTCAGAAGGCTTCTTTCCACTTTTGAACGGAAGATATTTCCTTTTTCACCATAGCCCTCTATGGGCTTCCAAATATCCCTTTGCCAATTCCACAACAACAGCCTTAGCGAAAGGCTTCTTGAAGGGAAAGATGTAACTCTGTGAGATGAATTAACAGAACACAGAGCAGTTTCTCAGAAAGCTTCTTTCCAGTTTTGAAGGGAAGATATTTCCTTTTTCACCATAGCCCTCTATGGGCTTCCAAATATCCCTTTGCCAATTCCACAAGAACAGCCTTAGCGAAAGGCTTCTTGAAGGGAAAGATGTAACTCTGTGAGATGAATTAACAGAACACAGAGCAGTTTCTCAGAAAGCTTCTTTCCAGTTTTGAACGGAAGATATTTCCTTTTTCACCATAGCCCTCTATGGGCTTCCAAATATCCTTTTGCCAATTCCACAAGAACAGCCTTAGCGAAAGGCTTCTTGAAGGGAAAGATGTAACTCTGTGAGATGAATTAACAGAACACAGAGCAGTTTCTCAAAAAGCTTCTTTCCAGTTTTGAACGGAAGATATTTCCTTTTTCACCATAGTCTTCTATGGGCTTCCAAATATCCCTTTGCCAATTCCACAAGAACAGCCTTAGCGAAAGGCTTCTTGAAGGGAAAGATGTAACTCTGTGAGATGAATTAACAGAACACAGAGCAGTTTCTCAGAAAGCTTCTTTCCAGTTTTGAACGGAAGATATTTCCTTTTTCACCATAGCCCTCTATGGGCTTCCAAATATCCCTTTGAAAATTCCACAAGCACAGCCTTAGCGAAAGGCTTCTTGAAGGGAAAGATGTAACTCTGTGAGATGAATTAACAGAACACAGAGCAGTTTCTCTGAAAGCTTTTTTCCAGTTTTGAACGGAAGATATTTCCTTTTTCACCATAGCCCTCTATGGGCTTACAAATATCCCATTGCCAATTCCACAAGAGCAGCCTTAGCGAAAGGCTTCTTGAAGGGAAAGATTTAATTCTGTGAGATGAATTAACAGAACACAGAGCAGTTTCTCAGAAAGCTTCTTTCCAGTTTTGAACGGAAGACATTTCCTTTTTCACCATAGCCCTCTATGGGCTTCCAAATATCCCTTTGCCAATTCCACAAGAACAGCCTTAGCGAAAGGCTTCTTGAAGGGAAAGATGTAACTCTGTGAGATGAATTAACAGAACACAGAGCAGTTTCTCTGAAAGCTGCTTTCTAGTTTTGAACGGAAGATATTTCCTTTTTCACCATAGCCCTCTATGGGCTTCCAAATATCCCTTTGCCAATTCCACAAGAGCAGCCTTAGCGAAAGGCTTCTTGAAGGGAAAGATTTAACTCTGTGAGATGAATTAACAGAACACAGAGCAGTTTCTCAGAAAGCTTCTTTCCAGTTTTGAACGGAAGATATTTACTTTTTCACCATAGCCCTCTATGGGCTTCCAAATATCCCTTTGCCAATTCCACAAGAACAGCCTTAGCGAAAGGCTTCTTGAAGGGAAAGATGTAACTCTGTGAGATGAATTAACAGAACACAGAGCAGTGTCTCAGAAAGCTTCTTTCCAGATTTGAACGGAAGATATTTCCTTTTTCACCATAGCCCTCTATGGGCTTCCTAATATGCCTTTGCCAATTCCACAAGAACAGCCTTAGCGAAAGGCTTCTTGAAGGGAAAGATGTAACTCGGTCAGATGAATTAACAGAACAGAAAGTAGTTTCTCAGAAAGCTTCTTTCCAGTTTTGAACGGAAGATATTTCCTTTTTCACCATAGCCCTCTATGGGCTTCCAAATATCCCTTTGCCAATTCCACAAGAACAGCCTTAGCGAAAGGCTTCTTGAAGGGAAAGATGTAACTCTGTGAGATGAATTAACAGAACACAGAGCAGTTTCTCAGAAAGCTTCTTTCCAGTTTTGAACGGAAGATATTTCCTTTTTCACCATAGCCCTCTATGGGCTTCCAAATATCCCTTTGCCAATTAAACAAGAACAGCCTTAGCGAAAGGCTTCTTGAAGGGAAAGATGTAACTCTGTGAGATGAATTAACAGAACACAGAGCAGTTTCTCAGAAAGCTTCTTTCCACTTTTGAACGGAAGATATTTCCTTTTTCACCATAGCCCTCTATGGGCTTCCAAATATCCCTTTGCCAATTCCACAAGAACAGCCTTAGCGAAAGGCTTCTTGAAGGGAAAGATGTAACTCTGTGAGATGAATTAACAGAACACAGAGCAGTTTCTTAGAAAGCTTCTTTCCAGTTTTGAACGGAAGATATTTCCTTTTTCACCATAGCCCTCTATGGGCTTCCAAATATCCCTTTGCCAATTCCACAAGAACAGCCTTAGCGAAAGGCTTCTTGAAGGGAAAGATGTATCTCTGTGAGATGAATCAACAGAACACAGAGCAGTTTCTCAGAAAGCTTCTTTCCAGTTTTGAACGGAAGATATTTCCTTTTTCACCATAGCCCTCTATGGACTTCCAAATATCCCTTTGCCAATTCCACAAGAACAGCCTTAACGAAAGGCTTCTTGAAGGGAAAGATGTAACTCTGTGAGATGAATTAACAGAACACAGAGCAGTTTCTCAGAAAGCTTCTTTCCAGTTTTGAACGGAAGATATTTCCTTTTTCACCATACCCCTCTATGGGCTTCCAAATATCACTTTGAAAATTCCACAAGGACAGCCTTAGCGAAAGGCTTCTTAAACGGAAAGATGTAACTCTGTGAGATGAATTAACAGAACAGAGAGCAGTTTCTCAAAAAGCTTCTTTCCAGTTTTGAACGGAAGATATTTCCTTTTTCACCATAGTCTTCTATGGGCTTCCAAATATCCCTTTGCCAATTCCACAAGAACAGCCTTAGCGAAAGGCTTCTTGAAGGGAAAGATGTAACTCTGTGAGATGAATTAACAGAACACAGAGCAGTTTCTCAGAAAGCTTCTTTCCAGTTTTGAACGGAAGATATTCCCTTTTTCACCATAGCCCTCTATGGGCTTCCAAATATCCCTTTGCCAATTCCACAAGAACAGCCTTAGCGAAAGGCTTCTTGAAGGGAAAGATGTAACTCTGTGGGATGAATTAACAGAACACAGAGCAGTTTCTCAGAAAGCTTCTTTCCAGTTTTGAACGGAAGATATTTCCTTTTTCACCATAGCCCTCTATGGGCTTCCAAATATCCCTTTGCCAATTCCACAAGAACAGCCTTAGCGAAAGGCTTCTTGAAGGGAAAGATGTAACTCGGTCAGATGAATTAACAGAACAGAAAGTAGTTTCTCAGAAAGCTTCTTTCCAGTTTTGAACGGAAGATATTTCCTTTTTCACCATAGCCCTCTATGGGCTTCCAAATATCCCTTTGCCAATTCCACAAGAACAGCCTTAGCGAAAGGCTTCTTGAAGGGAAAGATGTAACTCTGTGAGATGAATTAACAGAACACAGAGCAGTTTCTCAGAAAGCTTCTTTCCAGTTTTGAACGGAAGATATTTCCTTTTTCACCATAGCCCTCTATGGGCTTCCAAATATCCCTTTGCCAATTCCACAAGAACAGCCTTAGCGAAAGGCTTCTTGAAGGGAAAGATGTAACTCTGTGAGATGAATTAACAGAACACAGAGCAGTTTCTCAGAAAGCTTCTTTCCACTTTTGAACGGAAGATATTTCCTTTTTCACCATAGCCCTCTATGGGCTTCCAAATATCCCTTTGCCAATTCCACAAGAACAGCCTTAGCGAAAGGCTTCTTGAAGGGAAAGATGTAACTCTGTGAGATGAATTAACAGAACACAGAGCAGTTTCTTAGAAAGCTTCTTTCCAGTTTTGAACGGAACATATTTCCTTTTTCACCATAGCCCTCTATGGGCTTCCAAATATCCCTTTGCCAATTCCACAAGAACAGCCTTAGCGAAAGGCTTCTTGAAGGGAAAGATGTATCTCTGTGAGATGAATCAACAGAACACAGAGCAGTTTCTCAGAAAGCTTCTTTCCAGTTTTGAACGGAAGATATTTCCTTTTTCACCATAGCCCTCTATGGACTTCCAAATATCCCTTTGCCAATTCCACAAGAACAGCCTTAACGAAAGGCTTCTTGAAGGGAAAGATGTAACTCTGTGAGATGAATTAACAGAACACAGAGCAGTTTCTCAGAAAGCTTCTTTCCAGTTTTGAACGGAAGATATTTCCTTTTTCACCATACCCCTCTATGATCTTCCAAATATCACTTTGAAAATTCCACAAGAAGAGCCTTAGCGAAAGGCTTCTTAAACGGAAAGATGTAACTCTGTGAGATGAATTAACAGAACAGAGAGCAGTTTCTCAAAAAGCTTCTTTCCAGTTTTGAACGGAAGATATTTCCTTTTTCACCATAGTCTTCTATGGGCTTCCAAATATCCCTTTGCCAATTCCACAAGAACAGCCTTAGCGAAAGGCTTCTTGAAGGGAAAGATGTAACTCTGTGAGATGAATTAACAGAACACAGAGCAGTTTCTCAGAAAGCTTCTTTCCAGTTTTGAACGGAAGATATTCCCTTTTTCACCATAGCCCTCTATGGGCTTCCAAATATCCCTTTGCCAATTCCACAAGAACAGCCTTAGCGAAAGGCTTCTTGAAGGGAAAGATGTAACTCTGTGGGATGAATTAACAGAACACAGAGCAGTTTCTCAGAAAGCTTCTTTCCAGTTTTGAACGGAAGATATTTCCTTTTTCACCATAGCCCACTATGGGCTTCCAAATATCCTTTTGAAAATTCCACAAGAACAGCCTTAGCGAAAGGCTTCTTGAAGGGAAAGATGTAACTCTGTGAGATGAATTAACAGAACACAGAGCAGTTTCTCTGAAAGCTTCTTTCCAGTTTTGAACGGAAGATATTTCCTTTTTCACCATAGCCCTCTATGGGCTTCCAAATATCCCTTTGCCAATTCCACAAGAGCAGCCTTAGCGAAAGGCTTCTTGAAGGGAAAGATTTAACTCTGTGAGATGAATTAACAGAACACAGAGCAGTTTCTCAGAAAGCTTCTTTCCAGTTTTGAACGGAAGATATTTCCTTTTTCACCATAGCCCTCTATGGGCTTCCAAATATCCCTTTGCCAATTCCACAAGAACAGCCTTAGCGAAAGGCTTCTTGAAGGGAAAGATGTAACTCTGTGAGATGAATTAACAGAACACAGAGCAGTTTCTCAGAAAGCTTCTTTCCAGTTTTGAACGGAAGATATTTCCTTTTTCACCATAGCCCTCTATGGGCTTCCAAATATCCCTTTGAAAATTCCACAAGCACAGCCTTAACGAAAGGCTTCTTGAAGGGAAAGATGTAACTCTGTGAGATGAATTAACAGAACACAGAGCAGTTTCTCTGAAAGCTTTTTTCCAGTTTTGAACGGAAGATATTTCCTTTTTCACCATAGCCCTCTATGGGCTTACAAATATCCCATTGCCAATTCCACAAGAGCAGCCTTAGCGAAAGGCTTCTTGAAGGGAAAGATTTAATTCTGTGAGATGAATTAACAGAACACAGAGCAGTTTCTCAGAAAGCTTCTTTCCAGTTTTGAACGGAAGACATTTCCTTTTTCACCATAGCCCTCTATGGGCTTCCAAATATCCCTTTGCCAATTCCACAAGAACAGCCTTAGCGAAAGGCTTCTTGAAGGGAAAGATGTAACTCTGTGAGATGAATTAACGGAACACAGAGCAGTTTCTCAGAAAGCTTCTTTCCAGTTTTGAACGGAAGATATTTCCTTTTTCACCATAGCCCTCTATGGGCTTCCAAATATCCCTTTGCCAATTCCACAAGAACAGCCTTAGCGAAAGGCTTCTTGAAGGGAAAGATGTAACTCTGTGAGATGAATTAACAGAACACAGAGCAGTTTCTCAGAAAGCTTCTTTCCAGTTTTGAACGGAAGATATTTCCTTTTTCACCATAGCCCTCTATGGGCTTCCAAATATCCCTTTGAAAATTCCACAAGCACAGCCTTAGCGAAAGGCTTCTTGAAGGGAAAGATGTAACTCTGTGAGATGAATTAACAGAACACAGAGCAGTTTCTCTGAAAGCTTTTTTCCAGTTTTGAACGGAAGATATTTCCTTTTTCACCATAGCCCTCTATGGGCTTACAAATATCCCATTGCCAATTCCACAAGAGCAGCCTTAGCGAAAGGCTTCTTGAAGGGAAAGATTTAATTCTGTGAGATGAATTAACAGAACACAGAGCAGTTTCTCAGAAAGCTTCTTTCCAGTTTTGAACGGAAGACATTTCCTTTTTCACCATAGCCCTCTATGGGCTTCCAAATATCCCTTTGCCAATTCCACAAGAACAGCCTTAGCGAAAGGCTTCTTGAAGGGAAAGAGGTAACTCTGTGAGATGAATTAACGGAACACAGAGCAGTTTCTCAGAAAGCTTCTTTCCAGTTTTGAACGGAAGATATTTCCTTTTTCACCATAGCCCTCTATGGGCTTCCAAATATCCCTTTGCCAATTCCACAAGAACAGCCTTAGCGAAAGGCTTCTTGAAGGGAAAGATGTAACTCTGTGAGATGAATTAACAGAACACAGAGCAGTTTCTCAGAAAGCTTCTTTCCACTTTTGAACGGAAGATATTTCCTTTTTCACCATAGCCCTCTATGGGCTTCCAAATATCCCTTTGCCAATTCCACAAGAACAGCCTTAGCGAAAGGCTTCTTGAAGGGAAAGATGTAACTCTGTGAGATGAACTAACGGAACACACAGCAGTTTCTCAGAAAGCTTCTTTCCAGTTTTGAACCGAAGATATTTCCTTTTTCACAATAGCCCTCTATGGGCTACCAAATATCCCTTTGCCAATTCCACAAGAACAGCCTTAGCGAAAGGCTTCTTGAAGGGAAAGATGTAACTCTGTGAGATGAATTAACAGAACACAGAGCAGTTTCTCAGAAAGCTTCTTTCCAGTTTTGAACGGAAGATATTTCCTTTTTCACCATAGCCCTCTATGGGCTTCCAAATATCCCTTTGGCAATTCCACAAGAACAGCCTTAGCGAAAGGCTTCTTGAAGGGAAAGATGTAACTCTGTGAGATGAATCAGCAGAACACAGAGCAGTTTCTCAGAAAGCTTCTTTCCAGTTTTGAACGGATGATATTTCCTTTTTCACCATAGCCCTCTATGGGCTTCCAAATATCCCTTTGCCAATTCCAAAAGAACAGCCTTAGCGAAAGGCTTCTTGAAGGGAAAGATGTAACTCTGTGAGATGAATTAACAGAACATAGAACAGTTTCTCAGAAAGCCTCTTTTCAGTTTTGAACGGAAGATATTTCCTTTTTCACCATAGCCCTCTATGGGCTTCCAAATATCCCTTTGCCAATTCCACAAGGACAGCCTTAGCGAAAGGCTTCTTGAAGGGAAAGATGTAACTCTGTGAGATGAATTAACAGAACACAGAGCAGTTTCTCAGAAAGCTTCTTTCCAGTTTTGAACAGAAGATATTTCCTTTTTCTCCATAGCCCTCTATGGGCTTCCAAATATCGCTTTGCCAATTCCACAAGAACAGCCTTAGGGAAAGGCTTCTTGAAGGGAAAGATGTAACTCTGTGAGATGAATTAACAGAACACAGAGCAGTTTCTCTGAAAGCTTCTTTCCAGTTTTGAACGGAAGATATTTCCTTTTTCACCATAGCCCTCTATGGGCTTCCAAATATCCCATTGCCAATTCCACAAGAGCAGCCTAGCGAAAGGATTCTTGAAGGGAAAGATTTAACTCTGTGAGATGAATTAACAGAACACAGAGCAGTTTCTCAGAAAGCTTCTTTCCAGTTTTGAACGGAAGACATTTCCTTTTTCACCATAGCCCTCTATGGGCTTCCAAATATCCCTTTGCCAATTCCACAAGAACAGCCTTAGCGAAAGGCTTCTTGAAGGGAAAGATGTAACTCTGTGAGATGAATTAACAGAACACAGAGCAGTTTCTCAGAAAGCTTCTTTCCAGTTTTGAACGGAAGATATTTCCTTTTTCACCATAGCCCTCTATGGGTTTCCAAATATCCCTTTGCCAATTCCACAAGAACAGCCTTAGCGAAAGGCTTCTTGAAGGGAAAGATGTAACTCTGAGAGATGAATTAACAGAACACATGGCAGTTTCTCAGAAAGCTTCTTTCCAGTTTTGAACGGAAGATATTTCCTTTTTCACCTTAGCCCTCTATGGGCTTCCAAATATCCCTTTGCCAATTCCACAAGAACAGCCTTAGCGAAAGGCTTCTTGAAGGGAAAGATGTAACTCTGTGAGATGAATTAACAGAACACAGAGCAGTTTCTCAGAAAGCTTCTTTCCAGTTTTGAACGGAAGATATTTCCTTTTTCACCATAGCCCTCTATGGGCTTCCAAATATCCCTTTGCCAATTCCACAAGAACAGCCTTAGCGAAAGGCTTCTTGAAGGGAAAGATGTAACTCTGTGAGATGAATTAACGGAACACACAGCAGTTTCTCAGAAAGCTTCTTTCCAGTTTTGAACCGAAGATATTTCCTTTTTCACCATAGCCCTCTATGGGCTACCAAATATCCCGTTGCCAATTCCACAAGAACAGCCTTAGCGAAAGGCTTCTTGAAGGGAAAGATGTAACTCTGTGAGATGAATTAACAGAACATAGAACAGTTTCTCAGAAAGCCTCTTTTCAGTTTTGAACGGAAGATATTTCCTTTTTCACCATAGCCCTCTATGGGCTTCCAAATATCCCTTTGCCAATTACACAAGAACAGCCTTAGCGAAAGGCTTCTTGAAGGGAAAGATGTAACTCTGTGAGATGAATTAACAGAACACAGAGCAGTTTCTCAGAAAGCTTCTTTCCAGTTTTGAACAGAAGATATTTCCTTTTTCTCCATAGCCCTCTATGGGCTTCCAAATATCGCTTTGCCAATTCCACAAGAACAGCCTTAGCGAAAGTCTTCTTGAAGGGAAAGATGTAACTCTGTGAGATGTATTAACAGAACACAGAGCAGTTTCTTAGAAAGCTTCTTTCCAGTTTTGAACGGAAGATATTCCCTTTTTGACCATAGCCCTCTATGGGCTACCAAATATCCCTTTGCCAATTCCACAAGAACAGCCTTAGCGAAAGGCTTCTTGAAGGGAAAGATGTAACTCTGTGAGATGAATTAACAGAACACAGAGCAGTTTCTCAGAAAGCTTCTTTCCAGTTTTGCACGGAAGATATTTCCTTTTTCACCATAGCCCTCTATGGGCTTCCAAATATCCCTTTGCCAATTCCACAAGAACAGCCTTAGCGAAAGGCTTCTTGAAGGGAAAGATGTAACTCTGTGAGATGAATTAAGAGAAGACAGAGCAGTTTCTCAGAAAGCTTCTTTCCAGTTTTGAACGGAAGATATTTCCTTTTTCAGCATAGCCCTCTATGGGCTTCCAAATATCCCTTTGCCAATTCCACAAGAACAGCCTTAGCGAAAGGCTTCTTGAAGGGAAAGATGTAACTCTGTGAGATGAGTTAACAGAACACAGAGCAGTTTCTCAGAAAGCTTCTTTCCACTTTTGAACGGAAGATATTTCCTTTTTCACCATAGCCCTCTATGGGCTTCCAAATATCCCTTTGCCAATTCCACAAGAACAGCCTTAGCGAAAGGCTTCTTGAAGGGAAAGATGTAACTCTGTGAGATGAATTAACAGAACACAGAGCAGTGTCTTAGAAACCTTCTTTCCAGTTTTGAACGGAAGATATTTCCTTTTTCACCATAGCCCTCTATGGGCTTCCAAATATCCCTTTGCCAATTCCACAAGAACAGCCTTAGCGAAAGGCTTCTTGAAGGGAAAGATGTAACTCTGTGATATGAATTAACAGAACACAGAGCAGTTTCTCAGAAAGCTTCTTTCCAGTTTTGAAGGGAAGATATTTCCTTTTTCACCATAGCCCTCTATGGGCTTCCAAATATCCCTTTGCCAATTCCACAAGAACAGCCTTAGCGAAAGGCTTCTTGAAGGGAAAGATGTAACTCTGTGAGATGAATTAACAGAACACAGAGCAGTTTCTCAGAAAGCTTCTTTCCAGTTTTGAACGGAAGATATTTCCTTTTTCACCATAGCCCTCTATGGGCTTCCAAATATCCCTTTGCCAATTAAACAAGAACAGCCTTAGCGAAAGGCTTCTTGAAGGGAAAGATGTAACTCTGTGAGATGAATTAACAGAACACAGAGCAGTTTCTCAGAAAGCTTCTTTCCAGTTTTGAACGGAAGATATTCCCTTTTTCACCATAGCCCTCTATGGGCTTCCAAATATCCCTTTGCGAATTCCACAAGAACAGCCTTAGCGAAAGGCTTCTTGAAGGGAAAGATGTAACTCTGTGGGATGAATTAACAGAACACAGAGCAGTTTCTCAGAAAGCTTCTTTCCAGTTTTGAACGGAAGATATTTCCTTTTTCACCATTGCCCACTATGGGCTTCCAAATATCCTTTTGAAAATTCCACAAGAACAGCCTTAGCGAAAGGCTTCTTGAAGGGAAAGATGTAACTCTGTGAGATGAATTAACAGAACACAGAGCAGTTTCTCTGAAAGCTTCTTTCCAGTTTTGAACGGAAGATATTTCCTTTTTCACCATAGCCCTCTATGGGCTTCCAAATATCCCTTTGCCAATTCCACAAGAGCAGCCTTAGCGAAAGGCTTCTTGAAGGGAAAGATTTAACTCTGTGAGATGAATTAACAGAACAAAGAGCAGTTTCTCAGAAAGCTTCTTTCCAGTTTTGAACGGAAGATATTTCCTTTTTCACCATAGCCCTCTATGGGCTTCCAAATATCCCTTTGCCAATTCCACAAGAACAGCCTTAGCGAAAGGCTTCTTGAAGGGAAAGATGTAACTCTGTGAGATGAATTAACAGAACACAGAGCAGTTTCTCAGAAAGCTTCTTTCCAGTTTTGAACGGAAGATATTTCCTTTTTCACCATAGCCCTCTATGGGCTTCCAAATATCCCTTTGCCAATTCCACAAGAACAGCCTAAGCGAAAGGCTTAAGGAAGGGAAAGATGTAACTCTGTGAGATGAATTAACAGAACACAGAGCAGTTTCTCAGAAAGCTTCTTTCCAGTTTTGAACGGAAGATACTTCCTTTTTCGCCATAGCCCTCTATGGGCTCCCAAATATCCCTTTGCCAATTCCACAAGAACAGCCTTAGCGAAAGACTTCTTGAAGGGAAAGATGTAACTCTGTGAGATGAATTAACAGAACACAGAGCAGTTTTTCAGAAAGCTTCTTTCCAGTTTTGAACGGAAGATATTTCCTTTTTCACCATAGACCTCTATGGGCTTCCAAATATCCCTTTGCCAATTCCACAAGAACAGCCTTAGCGAAAGGCTTCTTGAAGGGAAAGATGTAACTCTGTGAGATGAATTAACAGAACACATGGCAGTTTCTCAGAAGGCTTCTTTCCACTTTTGTACGGAAGATATTTCCTTTTTCACCATAGCCCTCTATGGGCTTCCAAATATCCCTTTGCCAATTCCACAACAACAGCCTTAGCGAAAGGCTTCTTGAAGGGAAAGATGTAACTCTGTGAGATGAATTAACAGAACACAGAGCAGTTTCTCAGAAAGCTTCTTTCCAGTTTTGAAGGGAAGATATTTCCTTTTTCACCATAGCCCTCTATGGGCTTCCAAATATCCCTTTGCCAATTCCACAAGAACAGCCTTAGCGAAAGGCTTCTTGAAGGGAAAGATGTAACTCTGTGAGATGAGTTAACAGAACACAGAGCAGTTTCTCAGAAAGCTTCTTTCCAGTTTTGAACGGAAGATATTTCCTTTTTCACCATAGCCCTCTATGGGCTTCCAAATATCCTTTTGCCAATTCCACAAGAACAGCCTTAGCGAAAGGCTTCTTGAAGGGAAAGATGTAACTCTGTGAGATGAATTAACAGAACACAGAGCAGTTTCTCAGAAAGCTTCTTTCCACTTTTGAACGGAAGATATTTCCTTTTTCACCATAGCCCTCTATGGGCTTCCAAATATCCCTTTGCCAATTCCACAAGAACAGCCTTAGCGAAAGGCTTCTTGAAGGGAAAGATGTAACTCTGTGAGATGAATTAACAGAACACAGAGCAGTTTCTTAGAAAGCTTCTTTCCAGTTTTGAACGGAAGATATTTCCTTTTTCACCATAGCCCTCTATGGGCTTCCAAATATCCCTTTGCCAATTCCACAAGAGCAGCCTTAGCGAAAGGCTTCTTGAAGGGACAGATGTATCTCTGTGAGATGAATTAACAGAACACAGAGCAGTTTCTCAAAAAGCTTCTTTCCAGTTTTGAACGGAAGATATTTCCTTTTTCACCATAGTCTTCTATGGGCTTCCAAATATCCCTTTGCCAATTCCACAAGAACAGCCTTAGCGAAAGGCTTCTTGAAGGGAAAGATGTAACTCTGTGAGATGAATTAACAGAACACAGAGCAGTTTCTCAGAAAGCTTCTTTCCAGTTTTGAACGGAAGATATTCCCTTTTTCACCATAGCCCTCTATGGGCTTCCAAATATCCCTTTGCCAATTCCACAAGAACAGCCTTAGCGAAAGGCTTCTTGAAGGGAAAGATGTAACTCTGTGGGATGAATTAACAGAACACAGAGCAGTTTCTCAGAAAGCTTCTTTCCAGTTTTGAACGGAAGATATTTCCTTTTTCACCATAGCCCTCTATGGGCTTCCAAATATCCCTTTGAAAATTCCACAAGCACAGCCTTAGCGAAAGGCTTCTTGAAGGGAAAGATGTAACTCTGTGAGATGAATTAACAGAACACAGAGCAGTTTCTCTGAAAGCTTTTTTCCAGTTTTGAACGGAAGATATTTCCTTTTTCACCATAGCCCTCTATGGGCTTACAAATATCCCATTGCCAATTCCCACAAGAGCAGCCTTAGCGAAAGGCTTCTTGAAGGGAAAGATTTAATTCTGTGAGATGAATTAACAGAACACAGAGCAGTTTCTCAGAAAGCTTCTTTCCAGTTTTGAACGGAAGACATTTCCTTTTTCACCATAGCCCTCTATGGGCTTCCAAATATCCCTTTGCCAATTCCACAAGAACAGCCTTAGCGAAAGGCTTCTTGAAGGGAAAGATGTAACTCTGTGAGATGAATTAACGGAACACAGAGCAGTTTCTCAGAAAGCTTCTTTCCAGTTTTGAACGGAAGATATTTTCTTTTTCACCATAGCCCTCTACGGGCTTCCAAATATCCCTTTGCCAATTCCACAAGAACAGCCTTAGCGAAAGGCTTCTTGAAGGGAAAGATGTAACTCTGTGAGATGAATTAAGAGAACACAGAGCAGTTTCTCAGAAAGCTTCTTTCCACTTTTGAACGGAAGATATTTCCTTTTTCACCATAGCCCTCTATGGGCTTCCAAATATCCCTTTGCCAATTCCACAAGAACAGCCTTAGCGAAAGGCTTCTTGAAGGGAAAGATGTAACTCTGTGAGATGAATTAACGGAACACACAGCAGTTTCTCAGAAAGCTTCTTTCCAGTTTTGAACCGAAGATATTTCCTTTTTCACAATAGCCCTCTATGGGCTACCAAATATCCCTTTGCCAATTCCACAAGAACAGCCTTAGCGAAAGGCTTCTTGAAGGGAAAGATGTAACTCTGTGAGATGAATTAACAGAACACAGAGCAGTTTCTCTGAAAGCTTCTTTCCAGTTTTGAACGGAAGATATTTCCTTTTTCACCATAGCCCTCTATGGGCTTCCAAATATCCCTTTGCCAATTCCACAAGAACAGCCTTAGCGAAAGGCTTCTTGAAGGGAAAGATGTAACTCTGTGAGATGAATCAGCAGAACACAGAGCAGTTTCTCAGAAAGCTTCTTTCCAGTTTTGAACGGATGATATTTCCTTTTTCACCATAGCCCTCTATGGGCTTCCAAATATCCCTTTGCCAATTCCAAAAGAACAGCCTTAGCGAAAGGCTTCTTGAAGGGAAAGATGTAACTCTGTGAGATGAATTAACAGAACATAGAACAGTTTCTCAGAAAGCCTCTTTTCAGTTTTGAACGGAAGATATTTCCTTTTTCACCATAGCCCTCTATGGGCTTCCAAATATCCCTTTGCCAATTCCACAAGAACAGCCTTAGCGAAAGGCTTCTTGAAGGGAAAGATGTAACTCTGTGAGATGAATTAACAGAACACAGAGCAGTTTCTCAGAAAGCTTCTTTCCAGTTTTGAACAGAAGATATTTCCTTTTTCTCCATAGCCCTCTATGGGCTTCCAAATATCGCTTTGCCAATTCCACAAGAACAGCCTTAGCGAAAGTCTTCTTGAAGGGAAAGATGTAACTCTGTGAGATGAATTAACAGAACACAGAGCAGTTTCTTAGAAAGCTTCTTTCCAGTTTTGAACGGAAGATATTCCCTTTTTGACCATAGCCCTCTATGGGCTACCAAATATCCCTTTGCCAATTCCACAAGAACAGCCTTAGCGAAAGGCTTCTTGAAGGGAAAGATGTAACTCTGTGAGATGAATTAACAGAACACAGAGCAGTTTCTCAGAAAGCTTCTTTCCAGTTTTGCACGGAAGATATTTCCTTTTTCAGCATAGCCCTCTATGGGCTTCCAAATATCCCTTTGCCAATACCACAAGAACAGCCTTAGCGAAAGGCTTCTTGAAGGGAAAGATGTAACTCTGTGAGATGAATTAAGAGAAGACAGAGCAGTTTCTCAGAAAGCTTCTTTCCAGTTTTGAACGGAAGATATTTCCTTTTTCACCATAGCCCTCTATGGGCTTCCAAATATCCCTTTGCCAATTCCACAAGAACAGCCTTAGCGAAAGGCTTCTTGAAGGGAAAGATGTAACTCTGTGAGATGAGTTAACAGAACACAGAGCAGTTTCTCAGAAAGCTTCTTTACACTTTTGAACGGAATATATTTCCTTTTTCACCATAGCCCTCTATGGGCTTCCAAATATCCCTTTGCCAATTCCACAAGAACAGCCTTAGCGAAAGGCTTCTTGAAGGGAAAGATGTAACTCTGTGAGATGAATTAACAGAACACAGAGCAGTGTCTTAGAAAGCTTCTTTCCAGTTTTGAACGGAAGATATTTCCTTTTTCACCATAGCCCTCTATGGGCTTCCAAATATCCCTTTGCCAATTCCACAAGAACAGCCTTAGCGAAAGGCTTCTTGAAGGGAAAGATGTAACTCTGTGAGATGAATTAACAGAACACAGAGCAGTTTCTCAGAAAGCTTCTTTCCAGTTTTGAAGGGAAGATATTTCCTTTTTCACCATAGCCCTCTAAGGGCTTCCAAATATCCCTTTGCCAATTCCACAAGAACAGCCTTAGCGAAAGGCTTCTTGAAGGGAAAGATGTAACTCTGTGAGATGAATTAACAGAACACAGAGCAGTCTCTCAGAAAGCTTCTTTCCAGTTTTGAACGGAAGATATTTCCTTTTTCACCATAGCCCTCTATGGGCTTCCAAATATCCCTTTGCCAATTAAACAAGAACAGCCTTAGCGAAAGGCTTCTTGAAGGGAAAGATGTAACTCTGTGAGATGAATTAACAGAACACAGAGCAGTTTCTCAGAAAGCTTCTTTCCAGTTTTGAACGGAAGATATTCCCTTTTTCACCATAGCCCTCTATGGGCTTCCAAATATCCCTTTGCCAATTCCACAAGAACAGCCTTAGCGAATGGCTTCTTGAAGGGAAAGATGTAACTCTGTGAGATGAATTAACAGAACACAGAGCAGTTTCTCAGAAAGCTTCTTTCCAGTTTTGAACGGAAGATATTTCCTTTTTCACCATAGCCCTCTATGGGCTTCCAAATATCCCTTTGCCAATTCCAGAAGAACAGCCTTAGCGAAAGGCTTCTTGAAGGGAAAGATGTAACTCTGTGAGATGAATTAACAGAACACAGAGCAGTTTCTTAGAAAGCTTCTTTCCAGTTTTGAACGGAAGATATTTCCTTTTTCACCATAGCCCTCTATGGGCTTCCAAATATCCCTTTGCCAATTCCACAAGAGCAGCCTTAGCGAAAGGCTTCTTGAAGGGAAAGATGTATCTCTGTGAGATGAATTAACAGAACACAGAGCAGTTTCTCAGAAAGTTTCTTTCCAGTTTTGAACGGAAGATATTTCCTTTTTCACCATAGCCCTCTATGGACTTCCAAATATCCCTTTGCCAATTCCACAAGAACAGCCTTAGCGAAAGGCTTCTTGAAGGGAAAGATGGAACTCTGTGAGATGAATTAACAGAACACAGAGCAGTTTCTCAGAAAGCTTCTTTCCAGTTTTGAACGGAAGATATTTCCTTTTTCACCATACCCCTCTATGGGCTTCCAAATATCCCTTTGCCAATTCCACAAGAACAGCCTTAGCGAAAGGCTTCTTGAAGGGAAAGATGTAACTCTGTGAGATGAATTAACAGAACACAGAGCAGTTTCTCAAAAAGCTTCTTTCCAGTTTTGAACGGAAGATATTTCCTTTTTCACCATAGTCTTCTATGGGCTTCCAAATATCCCTTTGCCAATTCCACAAGAACAGCCTTAGCGAAAGGCTTCTTGAATGGAAAGATGTAACTCTGTGAGATGAATTAACAGAACACAGAGCAGTTTCTCAGAAAGCTTCTTTCCAGTTTTGAACGGAAGATATTCCCTTTTTCACCATAGCCCTCTATGGGCTTCCAAATATCCCTTTGCCAATTCCACAAGAACAGCCTTAGCGAAAGGCTTCTTGAAGGGAAAGATGTAACTCTGTGGGATGAATTAACAGAACACAGAGCAGTTTCTCAGAAAGCTTCTTTCCAGTTTTGAACGGAAGATATTTCCTTTTTCACCATAGCCCTCTATGGGCTTCCAAATATCCCTTTGAAAATTCCACAAGCACAGCCTTAGCGAAAGGCTTCTTGAAGGGAAAGATGTAACTCTGTGAGATGAATTAACAGAACACAGAGCAGTTTCTCTGAAAGCTTTTTTCCAGTTTTGAACGGAAGATATTTCCTTTTTCACCATAGCCCTCTATGGGCTTACAAATATCCCATTGCCAATTCCCACAAGAGCAGCCTTAGCGAAAGGCTTCTTGAAGGGAAAGATTTAATTCTGTGAGATGAATTAACAGAACACAGAGCAGTTTCTCAGAAAGCTTCTTTCCAGTTTTGAACGGAAGACATTTCCTTTTTCACCATAGCCCTCTATGGGCTTCCAAATATCCCTTTGCCAATTCCACAAGAACAGCCTTAGCGAAAGGCTTCTTGAAGGGAAAGATGTAACTCTGTGAGATGAATTAACGGAACACAGAGCAGTTTCTCAGAAAGCTTCTTTCCAGTTTTGAACGGAAGATATTTTCTTTTTCACCATAGCCCTCTACGGGCTTCCAAATATCCCTTTGCCAATTCCACAAGAACAGCCTTAGCGAAAGGCTTCTTGAAGGGAAAGATGTAACTCTGTGAGATGAATTAAGAGAACACAGAGCAGTTTCTCAGAAAGCTTCTTTCCACTTTTGAACGGAAGATATTTCCTTTTTCACCATAGCCCTCTATGGGCTTCCAAATATCCCTTTGCCAATTCCACAAGAACAGCCTTAGCGAAAGGCTTCTTGAAGGGAAAGATGTAACTCTGTGAGATGAATTAACGGAACACACAGCAGTTTCTCAGAAAGCTTCTTTCCAGTTTTGAACCGAAGATATTTCCTTTTTCACAATAGCCCTCTATGGGCTACCAAATATCCCTTTGCCAATTCCACAAGAACAGCCTTAGCGAAAGGCTTCTTGAAGGGAAAGATGTAACTCTGTGAGATGAATTAACAGAACACAGAGCAGTTTCTCAGAAAGCTTCTTTCCCGTTTTGAACGGAAGATATTTCCTTTTTCACCATAGCCCTCTATGGGCTTCCAAATATCCCTTTGCCAATTCCACAAGAACAGCCTTAGCGAAAGGCTTCTTGAAGGGAAAGATGTAACTCTGTGAGATGAATCAGCAGAACACAGAGCAGTTTCTCAGAAAGCTTCTTTCCAGTTTTGAACGGATGATATTTCCTTTTTCACCATAGCCCTCTATGGGCTTCCAAATATCCCTTTGCCAATTCCAAAAGAACAGCCTTAGCGAAAGGCTTCTTGAAGGGAAAGATGTAACTCTGTGAGATGAATTAACAGAACATAGAACAGTTTCTCAGAAAGCCTCTTTTCAGTTTTGAACGGAAGATATTTCCTTTTTCACCATAGCCCTCTATGGGCTTCCAAATATCCCTTTGCCAATTCCACAAGAACAGCCTTAGCGAAAGGCTTCTTGAAGGGAAAGATGTAACTCTGTGAGATGAATTAACAGAACACAGAGCAGTTTCTCAGAAAGCTTCTTTCCAGTTTTGAACAGAAGATATTTCCTTTTTCTCCATAGCCCTCTATGGGCTTCCAAATATCGCTTTGCCAATTCCACAAGAACAGCCTTAGCGAAAGTCTTCTTGAAGGGAAAGATGTAACTCTGTGAGATGAATTAACAGAACACAGAGCAGTTTCTTAGAAAGCTTCTTTCCAGTTTTGAACGGAAGATATTCCCTTTTTGACCATAGCCCTCTATGGGCTACCAAATATCCCTTTGCCAATTCCACAAGAACAGCCTTAGCGAAAGGCTTCTTGAAGGGAAAGATGTAACTCTGTGAGATGAATTAACAGAACACAGAGCAGTTTCTCAGAAAGCTTCTTTCCAGTTTTGCACGGAAGATATTTCCTTTTTCAGCATAGCCCTCTATGGGCTTCCAAATATCCCTTTGCCAATTCCACAAGAACAGCCTTAGCGAAAGGCTTCTTGAAGGGAAAGATGTAACTCTGTGAGATGAATTAAGAGAAGACAGAGCAGTTTCTCAGAAAGCTTCTTTCCAGTTTTGAACGGAAGATATTTCCTTTTTCACCATAGCCCTCTATGGGCTTCCAAATATCCCTTTGCCAATTCCACAAGAACAGCCTTAGCGAAAGGCTTCTTGAAGGGAAAGATGTAACTCTGTGAGATGAGTTAACAGAACACAGAGCAGTTTCTCAGAAAGCTTCTTTCCACTTTTGAACGGAAGATATTTCCTTTTTCACCATAGCCCTCTATGGGCTTCCAAATATCCCTTTGCCAATTCCACAAGAACAGCCTTAGCGAAAGGCTTCTTGAAGGGAAAGATGTAACTCTGTGAGATGAATTAACAGAACACAGAGCAGTGTCTTAGAAAGCTTCTTTCCAGTTTTGAACGGAAGATATTTCCTTTTTCACCATAGCCCTCTATGGGCTTCCAAATATCCCTTTGCCAATTCCACAAGAACAGCCTTAGCGAAAGGCTTCTTGAAGGGAAAGATGTAACTCTGTGAGATGAATTAACAGAACACAGAGCAGTTTCTCAGAAAGCTTCTTTCCAGTTTTGAAGGGAAGATATTTCCTTTTTCACCATAGCCCTCTAAGGGCTTCCAAATATCCCTTTGCCAATTCCACAAGAACAGCCTTAGCGAAAGGCTTCTTGAAGGGAAAGATGTAACTCTGTGAGATGAATTAACAGAACACAGAGCAGTCTCTCAGAAAGCTTCTTTCCAGTTTTGAACGGAAGATATTTCCTTTTTCACCATAGCCCTCTATGGGCTTCCAAATATCCCTTTGCCAATTAAACAAGAACAGCCTTAGCGAAAGGCTTCTTGAAGGGAAAGATGTAACTCTGTGAGATGAATTAACAGAACACAGAGCAGTTTCTCAGAAAGCTTCTTTCCAGTTTTGAACGGAAGATATTCCCTTTTTCACCATAGCCCTCTATGGGCTTCCAAATATCCCTTTGCCAATTCCACAAGAACAGCCTTAGCGAAAGGCTTCTTGAAGGGAAAGATGTAACTCTGTGAGATGAATTAACAGAACACAGAGCAGTTTCTCAGAAAGCTTCTTTCCAGTTTTGAACGGAAGATATTTCCTTTTTCACCATAGCCCTCTATGGGCTTCCAAATATCCCTTTGCCAATTCCACAAGAACAGCCTTAGCGAAAGGCTTCTTGAAGGGAAAGATGTAACTCTGTGAGATGAATTTACAGAACACAGAACAGTTTCTCAGAAAGCTTCTTTCCAGTTTTGAACGGAAGATATTTCGTTTTTCACCATAGCCCTCTATGGGCTTCCTAATATCCCTTTGCCAATTCCACAAGAACAGCCTTAGCGAAAGGCTTCTTGAACGGAAAGATGTAACTCTGTGAGAAGAATTAACAGAACACAGAGCAGTTTCTCAAAAAGCTTCTTTCCAGTTTTGAACGGAAGATATTTCCTTTTTCACCATAGTCTTCTATGGGCTTCCAAATATCCCTTTGCCAATTCCACAAGAACAGCCTTAGCGAAAGGCTTCTTGAAGGGAAAGATGTAACTCTGTGAGATGAATTAACAGAACACAGAGCAGTTTCTCAGAAAGCTTCTTTCCAGTTTTGAACGGAAGATATTCCCTTTTTCACCATAGCCCTCTATGGGCTTCCAAATATCCCTTTGCCAATTCCACAAGAACAGACTTATCGAAAGGCTTCTTGAAGGGAAAGATTTAACTGTGTGGGATGAATTAACAGAACACAGAGCAGTTTCTCAGAAAGCTTCTTTCCAGTTTTGAACGGAAGATATTTCCTTTTTCACCATAGCCCTCTATGGGTTTCCAAATATCCCTTTGAAAATTCCACAAGCAAAGCCTTAGCGAAAGGCTTCTTGAAGGGAAAGATGTAACTCTGTGAGATGAATTAACAGAACACAGAGCAGTTTCTCTGAAAGCTTCTTTCCAGTTTTGAACGGAAGATATTTCCTTTTTCACCATAGCCCTCTATGGGCTTCCAAATATCCCATTGCCAATTCCACAAGAGCAGCCTAGCGAAAGGATTCTTGAAGGGAAAGATTTAACTCTGTGAGATGAATTAACAGAACACAGAGCAGTTTCTCAGAAAGCTTCTTTCCAGTTTTGAACGGAAGATATTCCCTTTTTCACCATAGCCCTCTATGGGCTTCCAAATATCCCTTTGCCAATTCCACAAGAACAGCCTTAGCGAATGGCTTCTTGAAGGGAAAGATGTAACTCTGTGAGATGAATTAACAGAACACAGAGCAGTTTCTCAGAAAGCTTCTTTCCAGTTTTGAACGGAAGATATTTCCTTTTTCACCATAGCCCTCTATGGGCTTCCAAATATCCCTTTGCCAATTCCAGAAGAACAGCCTTAGCGAAAGGCTTCTTGAAGGGAAAGATGTAACTCTGTGAGATGAATTAACAGAACACAGAGCAGTTTCTTAGAAAGCTTCTTTCCAGTTTTGAACGGAAGATATTTCCTTTTTCACCATAGCCCTCTATGGGCTTCCAAATATCCCTTTGCCAATTCCACAAGAGCAGCCTTAGCGAAAGGCTTCTTGAAGGGAAAGATGTATCTCTGTGAGATGAATTAACAGAACACAGAGCAGTTTCTCAGAAAGTTTCTTTCCAGTTTTGAACGGAAGATATTTCCTTTTTCACCATAGCCCTCTATGGACTTCCAAATATCCCTTTGCCAATTCCACAAGAACAGCCTTAGCGAAAGGCTTCTTGAAGGGAAAGATGGAACTCTGTGAGATGAATTAACAGAACACAGAGCAGTTTCTCAGAAAGCTTCTTTCCAGTTTTGAACGGAAGATATTTCCTTTTTCACCATAGTCTTCTATGGGCTTCCAAATATCCCTTTGCCAATTCCACAAGAACAGCCTTAGCGAAAGGCTTCTTGAAGGGAAAGATGTAACTCTGTGAGATGAATTAACAGAACACAGAGCAGTTTCTCAAAAAGCTTCTTTCCAGTTTTGAACGGAAGATATTTCCTTTTTCACCATATTCTTCTATGGGCTTCCAAATATCCCTTTGCCAATTCCACAAGAACAGCCTTAGCGAAAGGCTTCTTGAAGGGAAAGATGTAACTCTGTGAGATGAATTAACAGAACACAGAGCAGTTTCTCAGAAAGCTTCTTTCCAGTTTTGAACGGAAGATATTCCCTTTTTCACCATAGCCCTCTATGGGCTTCCAAATATCCCTTTGCCAATTCCACAAGAACAGCCTTAGCGAAAGGCTTCTTGAAGGGAAAGATGTAACTCTGTGGGATGAATTAACAGAACACAGAGCAGTTTCTCAGAAAGCTTCTTTCCAGTTTTGAACGGAAGATATTTCCTTTTTCACCATAGCCCTCTATGGGCTTCCAAATATCCCTTTGAAAATTCCACAAGCACAGCCTTAGCGAAAGGCTTCTTGAAGGGAAAGATGTAACTCTGTGAGATGAATTAACAGAACACAGAGCAGTTTCTCTGAAAGCTTTTTTCCAGTTTTGAACGGAAGATATTTCCTTTTTCACCATAGCCCTCTATGGGCTTACAAATATCCCATTGCCAATTCCCACAAGAGCAGCCTTAGCGAAAGGCTTCTTGAAGGGAAAGATTTAATTCTGTGAGATGAATTAACAGAACACAGAGCAGTTTCTCAGAAAGCTTCTTTCCAGTTTTGAACGGAAGACATTTCCTTTTTCACCATAGCCCTCTATGGGCTTCCAAATATCCCTTTGCCAATTCCACAAGAACAGCCTTAGCGAAAGGCTTCTTGAAGGGAAAGATGTAACTCTGTGAGATGAATTAACGGAACACAGAGCAGTTTCTCAGAAAGCTTCTTTCCAGTTTTGAACGGAAGATATTTTCTTTTTCACCATAGCCCTCTACGGGCTTCCAAATATCCCTTTGCCAATTCCACAAGAACAGCCTTAGCGAAAGGCTTCTTGAAGGGAAAGATGTAACTCTGTGAGATGAATTAAGAGAACACAGAGCAGTTTCTCAGAAAGCTTCTTTCCACTTTTGAACGGAAGATATTTCCTTTTTCACCATAGCCCTCTATGGGCTTCCAAATATCCCTTTGCCAATTCCACAAGAACAGCCTTAGCGAAAGGCTTCTTGAAGGGAAAGATGTAACTCTGTGAGATGAATTAACGGAACACACAGCAGTTTCTCAGAAAGCTTCTTTCCAGTTTTGAACCGAAGATATTTCCTTTTTCACAATAGCCCTCTATGGGCTACCAAATATCCCTTTGCCAATTCCACAAGAACAGCCTTAGCGAAAGGCTTCTTGAAGGGAAAGATGTAACTCTGTGAGATGAATTAACAGAACACAGAGCAGTTTCTCAGAAAGCTTCTTTCCAGATTTGAACGGAAGATATTTCCTTTTTCACCATAGCCCTCTATGGGCTTCCAAATATCCCTTTGCCAATTCCACAAGAACAGCCTTAGCGAAAGGCTTCTTGAAGGGAAAGATGTAACTCTGTGAGATGAATCAGCAGAACACAGAGCAGTTTCTCAGAAAGCTTCTTTCCAGTTTTGAACGGATGATATTTCCTTTTTCACCATAGCCCTCTATGGGCTTCCAAATATCCCTTTGCCAATTCCAAAAGAACAGCCTTAGCGAAAGGCTTCTTGAAGGGAAAGATGTAACTCTGTGAGATGAATTAACAGAACATAGAACAGTTTCTCAGAAAGCCTCTTTTCAGTTTTGAACGGAAGATATTTCCTTTTTCACCATAGCCCTCTATGGGCTTCCAAATATCCCTTTGCCAATTCCACAAGAACAGCCTTAGCGAAAGGCTTCTTGAAGGGAAAGATGTAACTCTGTGAGATGAATTAACAGAACACAGAGCAGTTTCTCAGAAAGCTTCTTTCCAGTTTTGAACAGAAGATATTTCCTTTTTCTCCATAGCCCTCTATGGGCTTCCAAATATCGCTTTGCCAATTCCACAAGAACAGCCTTAGCGAAAGTCTTCTTGAAGGGAAAGATGTAACTCTGTGAGATGAATTAACAGAACACAGAGCAGTTTCTTAGAAAGCTTCTTTCCAGTTTTGAACGGAAGATATTCCCTTTTTGACCATAGCCCTCTATGGGCTACCAAATATCCCTTTGCCAATTCCACAAGAACAGCCTTAGCGAAAGGCTTCTTGAAGGGAAAGATGTAACTCTGTGAGATGAATTAACAGAACACAGAGCAGTTTCTCAGAAAGCTTCTTTCCAGTTTTGCACGGAAGATATTTCCTTTTTCAGCATAGCCCTCTATGGGCTTCCAAATATCCCTTTGCCAATTCCACAAGAACAGCCTTAGCGAAAGGCTTCTTGAAGGGAAAGATGTAACTCTGTGAGATGAATTAAGAGAAGACAGAGCAGTTTCTCAGAAAGCTTCTTTCCAGTTTTGAACGGAAGATATTTCCTTTTTCACCATAGCCCTCTATGGGCTTCCAAATATCCCTTTGCCAATTCCACAAGAACAGCCTTAGCGAAAGGCTTCTTGAAGGGAAAGATGTAACTCTGTGAGATGAGTTAACAGAACACAGAGCAGTTTCTCAGAAAGCTTCTTTCCACTTTTGAACGGAAGATATTTCCTTTTTCACCGTAGCCCTCTATGGGCTTCCAAATATCCCTTTGCCAATTCCACAAGAACAGCCTTAGCGAAAGGCTTCTTGAAGGGAAAGATGTAACTCTGTGAGATGAATTAACAGAACACAGAGCAGTGTCTTAGAAAGCTTCTTTCCAGTTTTGAACGGAAGATATTTCCTTTTTCACCATAGCCCTCTATGGGCTTCCAAATATCCCTTTGCCAATTCCACAAGAACAGCCTTAGCGAAAGGCTTCTTGAAGGGAAAGATGTAACTCTGTGAGATGAATTAACAGAACACAGAGCAGTTTCTCAGAAAGCTTCTTTCCAGTTTTGAAGGGAAGATATTTCCTTTTTCACCATAGCCCTCTAAGGGCTTCCAAATATCCCTTTGCCAATTCCACAAGAACAGTCTTAGCGAAAGGCTTCTTGAAGGGAAAGATGTAACTCTGTGAGATGAATTAACAGAACATAGAACAGTTTCTCAGAAAGCCTCTTTTCAGTTTTGAACGGAAGATATTTCCTTTTTCACCATAGCCCTCTATGGGCTTCCAAATATCCCTTTGCCAATTGCACAAGAACAGCCTTAGCGAAAGGCTTCTTGAAGGGAAAGATGTAACTCTGTGAGATGAATTAACAGAACACAGAGCAGTTTCTCAGAAAGCTTCTTTCCAGTTTTGAACAGAAGATATTTCCTTTTTCTCCATAGCCCTCTATGGGCTTCCAAATATCGCTTTGCCAATTCCACAAGAACAGCCTTAGCGAAAGTCTTCTTGAAGGGAAAGATGTAACTATGTGAGATGAATTAACAGAACACAGAGCAGTTTCTTAGAAAGCTTCTTTCCAGTTTTGAACGGAAGATATTCCCTTTTTGACCATAGCCCTCTATGGGCTACCAAATATCCCTTTGCCAATTCCACAAGAACAGCCTTAGCGAAAGGCTTCTTGAAGGGAAAGATGTAACTCTGTGAGATGAATTAACAGAACACAGAGCAGTTTCTCAGAAAGCTTCTTTCCAGTTTTGCACGGAAGATATTTCCTTTTTCAGCATAGCCCTCTATGGGCTTCCAAATATCCCTTTGCCAATTCCACAAGAACAGCCTTAGCGAAAGGCTTCTTGAAGGGAAAGATGTAACTCTGTGAGATGAATTAAGAGAAGACAGAGCAGTTTCTCAGAAAGCTTCTTTCCAGTTTTGAACGGAAGATATTTCCTTTTTCACCATAGCCCTCTATGGGCTTCCAAATATCCCTTTGCCAATTCCACAAGAACAGCCTTAGCGAAAGGCTTCTTGAAGGGAAAGATGTAACTCTGTGAGATGAGTTAACAGAACACAGAGCAGTTTCTCAGAAAGCTTCTTTCCACTTTTGAACGGAAGATATTTCCTTTTTCACCATAGCCCTCTATGGGCTTCCAAATATCCCTTTGCCAATTCCACAAGAACAGCCTTAGCGAAAGGCTTCTTGAAGGGAAAGATGTAACTCTGTGAGATGAATTAACAGAACACAGAGCAGTGTCTTAGAAAGCTTCTTTCCAGTTTTGAACGGAAGATATTTCCTTTTTCACCATAGCCCTCTATGGGCTTCCAAATATCCCTTTGCCAATTCCACAAGAACAGCCTTAGCGAAAGGCTTCTTGAAGGGAAAGATGTAACTCTGTGAGATGAATTAACAGAACACAGAGCAGTTTCTCAGAAAGCTTCTTTCCAGTTTTGAAGGGAAGATATTTCCTTTTTCACCATAGCCCTCTAAGGGCTTCCAAATATCCCTTTGCCAATTCCACAAGAACAGCCTTAGCGAAAGGCTTCTTGAAGGGAAAGATGTAACTCTGTGAGATGAATTAACAGAACACAGAGCAGTCTCTCAGAAAGCTTCTTTCCAGTTTTGAACGGAAGATATTTCCTTTTTCACCATAGCCCTCTATGGGCTTCCAAATATCCCTTTGCCAATTAAACAAGAACAGCCTTAGCGAAAGGCTTCTTGAAGGGAAAGATGTAACTCTGTGAGATGAATTAACAGAACACAGAGCAGTTTCTCAGAAAGCTTCTTTCCAGTTTTGAACGGAAGATATTCCCTTTTTCACCATAGCCCTCTATGGGCTTCCAAATATCCCTTTGCCAATTCCACAAGAACAGCCTTAGCGAAAGGCTTCTTGAAGGGAAAGATGTAACTCTGTGAGATGAATTAACAGAACACAGAGCAGTTTCTCAGAAAGCTTCTTTCCAGTTTTGAACGGAAGATATTTCCTTTTTCACCATAGCCCTCTATGGGCTTCCAAATATCCCTTTGCCAATTCCACAAGAACAGCCTTAGCGAAAGGCTTCTTGAAGGGAAAGATGTAACTCTGTGAGATGAATTTACAGAACACAGAACAGTTTCTCAGAAAGCTTCTTTCCAGTTTTGAACGGAAGATATTTCGTTTTTCACCATAGCCCTCTATGGGCTTCCTAATATCCCTTTGCCAATTCCACAAGAACAGCCTTAGCGAAAGGCTTCTTGAACGGAAAGATGTAACTCTGTGAGAAGAATTAACAGAACACAGAGCAGTTTCTCAAAAAGCTTCTTTCCAGTTTTGAACGGAAGATATTTCCTTTTTCACCATAGTCTTCTATGGGCTTCCAAATATCCCTTTGCCAATTCCACAAGAACAGCCTTAGCGAAAGGCTTCTTGAAGGGAAAGATGTAACTCTGTGAGATGAATTAACAGAACACAGAGCAGTTTCTCAGAAAGCTTCTTTCCAGTTTTGAACGGAAGATATTCCCTTTTTCACCATAGCCCTCTATGGGCTTCCAAATATCCCTTTGCCAATTCCACAAGAACAGACTTATCGAAAGGCTTCTTGAAGGGAAAGATTTAACTGTGTGGGATGAATTAACAGAACACAGAGCAGTTTCTCAGAAAGCTTCTTTCCAGTTTTGAACGGAAGATATTTCCTTTTTCACCATAGCCCTCTATGGGCTTCCAAATATCCCTTTGAAAATTCCACAAGCAAAGCCTTAGCGAAAGGCTTCTTGAAGGGAAAGATGTAACTCTGTGAGATGAATTAACAGAACACAGAGCAGTTTCTCTGAAAGCTTCTTTCCAGTTTTGAACGGAAGATATTTCCTTTTTCACCATAGCCCTCTATGGGCTTCCAAATATCCCATTGCCAATTCCACAAGAGCAGCCTAGCGAAAGGATTCTTGAAGGGAAAGATTTAACTCTGTGAGATGAATTAACAGAACACAGAGCAGTTTCTCAGAAAGCTTCTTTCCAGTTTTGAACGGAAGACATTTCCTTTTTCACCATAGCCCTCTATGGGCTTCCAAATATCCCTTTGCCAATTCCACAAGAACAGCCTTAGCGAAAGGCTTCTTGAAGGGAAAGATGTAACTCTGTGAGATGAATTAACAGAACACAGAGCAGTTTCTCAGAAAGCTTCTTTCCAGTTTTGAACGGAAGATATTTCCTTTTTCACCATAGCCCTCTTGGGGCTTCCAAATATCCTTTTGCCAATAAAACAAGAACAGCCTTAGCGAAAGGATTCTTGAAGGGAAAGATGTAACTCTGTGGGATGAATTAACAGAACACAGTGCAGTTTCTCAGAAAGCTTCTTTCCACTTTTGAACGGAAGATATTTCCTTTTTCACCATAGCCCTCTATGGGCTTCCAAATATCCCTTTGCCAATTCCACAAGAACAGCCTTAGCGAAAGGCTTCTTGAAGGGAAAGATGTAACTCTGTGAGATGAATTAACAGAACACAGAGCAGTTTCTTAGAAAGCTTCTTTCCAGTTTTGAACGGAAGATATTTCCTTTTTCACAATAGCCCTCTATGGGCTTCCAAATATCCCTTTGTCAATTCCACAAGAACAGCCTTAGCGAAAGGCTTCTTGAAGGGAAAGATGTAACTCTGTGAGATGAATTAACAGAACAAGGAGCAGTTTCTCAGAAAGCTTCTTTCCAATTTTGAACGGAAGATATTCCCTTTTTCACCATGGCCCACTATGGGCTTCTAAATATCCCTTTGCCAATGCCACAAGAACAGCCTTAGCGAAAGGCTTCTTGAAGGGAAAGATGTAACTCTGTGAGATGAATTAACAGAACACAGAGCAGTTTCTCAGAAAGCTTCTTTCCAGTTTTGAACGGAAGATATTTCCTTTTTCACCATAGCCCTTTGTGGGCTTCCAAATATCCCTTTGCCAATTCCACAAGAACAGCCTTAGTGAAAGGCTTCTTGAAGGGAAAGATGTAACTCTGTGAGATGAATTAACAGAACACAGAGCAGTTTCTCAGAAAGATTCTTTCCAGTTTTGAACGGAAGATATTTCCTTTTTCACCATAGCCCTCCATGGGCTTCCAAATATCCCTTTGCCAATTCCACAAGAACAGCCTTAGCGAAAGGCTTCTTGAAGGGAAAGATGTAACTCTGTGAGATGAATTAACAGAACACAGAGCAGTTTCTCAGACAGCTTCTTTCCAGTTTTGAACGGAAGATATTTCCTTTTTCACCATAGCCCTCTATGGGCTTCCAAATATCCCTTTGCCAATTCCACAAGAACAGCCTTAGCGAAAGGCTTCTTGAAGGGAAAGATGTAACTCTGTGAGATGAATTAACAGAACACAGAGCAGTTTCTTAGAAAGCTTCTTTCCAGTTTTGAACGGAAGATATTTCCTTTTTCACAATAGCCCTCTATAGGCTTCCAAATATCCCTTTGCCAATTCCACAAGAACAGCCTTAGCGAAAGGCTTCTTGAAGGGAAAGATGTATCTCTGTGAGATGAATTAACAGAACACAGAGCAGTTTCTCAGAAAGCTTCTTTCCAGTTTTGAACGGAAGATATTTCCTTTTTCACCATAGCCCTCTATGGACTTCCAAATATCCCTTTGCCAATTCCACAAGAACAGCCTTAGCGAAAGGCTTCTTGAAGGGAAAGATGTAACTCTGTGAGATGAATTAACAGAACACAGAGCAGTTTCTCAGAAAGCTTCTTTCCAGTTTTGAACGGAAGATATTTCCTTTTTCACCATACCCCTCTATGGGCTTCCAAATATCCCTTTGCCAATTCCACAAGAACAGCCTTAGCGAAAGGCTTCTTGAACGGAAAGATGTAACTCTGTGAGATGAATTAACAGAACACAGAGCAGTTTCTCAAAAAGCTTCTTTCCAGTTTTGAACGGAAGATATTTCCTTTTTCACCATAGTCTTCTATGGGCTTCCAAATATCCCTTTGCCAATTCCACAAGAACAGCCTTAGCGAAAGGCTTCTTGAAGGGAAAGATGTAACTCTGTGAGATGAATTAACAGAACACAGAGCAGTTTCTCAGAAAGCTTCTTTCCAGTTTTGAACGGAAGATATTCCCTTTTTCACCATAGCCCTCTATGGGCTTCCAAATATCCCTTTACCAATTCCACAAGAACAGCATTAGCGAAAGGCTTCTTGAAGGGAAAGATGTAACTCTGGGAGATGAATTAACAGAACACAGAGCAGTTTCTCAGAAAGCTTCTTTCCAGTTTTGAACGGAAGATATTTCCTTTTTCACCATAGCCCTCTAGGGGCTTCGAAATATCCGTTTGCCAATTCCACAAGAACAGCCTTAGTGAAAGGCTTCTTGAAGGGAAAGATGTAACTCTGTGAGATGAATTAACAGAACACAGATCAGTTTCTCAGAAAGCTTCTTTCCAGTTTTGAACGGAAGATATTCCCTTTTTCACCATAGCCCTCTATGGGCTTCCAAATATCCCTTTGTCAATTCCACAAGAACAGCCTTAGCGAAAGGCTTCTTGAAGGGAAAGATGTAACTCTGTGAGATGAATTAACAGAACAAGGAGCAGTTTCTCAGAAAGCTTCTTTCCAGTTTTGAACGGAAGATATTCCCTTTTTCACCATGGCCCACTATGGGCTTCTAAATATCCCTTTGCCAATGCCACAAGAACAGCCTTAGCGAAAGGCTTCTTGAAGGGAAAGATGTAACTCTGTGAGATGAATTAACAGAACACAGAGCAGTTTCTCAGAAAGCTTCTTTCCAGTTTTGAACGGAAGATATTTCCTTTTTCACCATAGCCCTTTGTGGGCTTCCAAATATCCCTTTGCCAATTCCACAAGAACAGCCTTAGTGAAAGGCTTCTTGAAGGGAAAGATGTAACTCTGTGAGATGAATTAACAGAACACAGAGCAGTTTCTCAGAAAGATTCTTTCCAGTTTTGAACGGAAGATATTTCCTTTTTCACCATAGCCCTCCATGGGCTTCCAAATATCCCTTTGCCAATTCCACAAGAACAGCCTTAGCGAAAGGCTTCTTGAAGGGAAAGATGTAACTCTGGGAGATGAATTAACAGAACACAGAGCAGTTTCTCAGAAAGCTTCTTTCCAGTTTTGAACGGAAGATATTTCCTTTTTCACCATAGCCCTCTATGGGCTTCGAAATATCCGTTTGCCAATTCCACAAGAACAGCCTTAGTGAAAGGCTTCTTGAAGGGAAAGATGTAACTCTGTGAGATGAATTAACAGAACACAGATCAGTTTCTCAGAAAGCTTCTTTCCAGTTTTGAACGGAAGATATTCCCTTTTTCACCATAGCCCTCTATGGGGTTCCAAATATCCCTTTGTCAATTCCACAAGAACAGCCTTAGCGAAAGGCTTCTTGAAGGGAAAGATGTAACTCTGTGAGATGAATTAACAGAACAAGGAGCAGTTTCTCAGAAAGCTTCTTTCCAGTTTTGAACGGAAGATATTCCCTTTTTCACCATGGCCCACTATGGGCTTCTAAATATCCCTTTGCCAATGCCACAAGAACAGCCTTAGCGAAAGGCTTCTTGAAGGGAAAGATGTAACTCTGTGAGATGAATTAACAGAACACAGAGCAGTTTCTCAGAAAGCTTCTTTCCAGTTTTGAACGGAAGATATTTCCTTTTTCACCATAGCCCTTTGTGGGCTTCCAAATATCCCTTTGCCAATTCCACAAGAACAGCCTTAGTGAAAGGCTTCTTGAAGGGAAAGATGTAACTCTGTGAGATGAATTAACAGAACACAGAGCAGTTTCTCAGAAAGATTCTTTCCAGTTTTGAACGGAAGATATTTCCTTTTTCACCATAGCCCTCCATGGGCTTCCAAATATCCCTTTGCCAATTCCACAAGAACAGCCTTAGCGAAAGGCTTCTTGAAGGGAAAGATGTAACTCTGTGAGATGAATTAACAGAACACAGAGCAGTTTCTCAGACAGCTTCTTTCCAGTTTTGAACGGAAGATATTTCCTTTTTCACCATAGCCCTCTATGGGCTTCCAAATATCCCTTTGCCAATTCCACAAGAACAGCCTTATCGAAAGGCTTCTTGAAGGGAAAGATGTAACTCTGTGAGATGAATTAACAGAACACAGAGCAGTTTCTCAGAAAGCTTCTTTCCAGTTTTGAACGGAAGATATTTCCTTTTTCACCATAGCCCTCTATGGGCTTCCAAATATCCCTGTCCCAAATCCACAAGAGCAACCTTAGCTAAAAGCTTCTTGAAGGGAAAGATTTAACTCTGTGAGATGAATTAACAGAACACAGAGCAGTTTCTCAGAAAGCTTCTTTCCAGTTTTGAACGGAAGACATTTCCTTTTTCACCAGAGCCCTCTATGGGCTTCCAAATATCCCTTTGCCAATTCCACAAGAACAGCCTTAGCGAAAGGCTTCTTGAAGGGAAAGATGTAACTCTGTGAGATGAATTAACAGAACACAGAGCAGTTTCTCAGAAAGCTTCTTTCCAGTTTTGAACGGAAGATATTTCCTTTTTCACCATAGCCCTCTAAGGGCTTCCAAATATCCCTTTGCCAATTCCACAAGAACAGCCTTACCGAAAGGCTTCTTGAAGGGAAAGATGTAACTCTGTGAGATGAATTAAGAGAACACAGAGCAGTTTCTCAGAAAGCTTCTTTCCAGTTTTGAACGGAAGATATTTCCTTCTTCACCATAGCCCTCTATGGGCTTCCAAATATCCCTTTGCCAATTCCACAAGAACAGCCTTAGCGAAAGGCTTCTTGAAGGGAAAGATGTAACTCTGTGAGATGAATTAACAGAACACAGAGCGGTTTCTCAGAAAGCTTCTTTCCAGTTTTGAACGGAAGATATTTCCTTTTTCACAATAGCCCTCTATGGGCTTCCAAATATCCCTTTGCCAATTCCACAAGAACAGCCTTAGCGAAAGGCTTCTTGAAGGGAAAGATGTAACTCTGTGAGATGAATTAACAGAACACAGAGCAGTTTCTCAGAAAGCTTCTTTCCAGTTTTGAACGGAAGATATTTCCTTTTTCACCATAGCCCTCTAAGGGCTTCCAAATATCCCTTTGCCAATTCCACAAGAACAGCCTTAGCGAAAGGCTTCTTGAAGGGAAAGATGTAACTCTGTGAGATGAAATAACAGAACACAGAGCAGTTTCTCAGAAAGCTTCTTTCCAGTTTTGAACGGAAGATATTTCCTTTTTCACCATAGCCCTCTATGGGCTTCCAAGTATCCCTTTGCCAATTCCACAAGAACAGCCTTAGCGAAAGGCTTCTTGAAGGGAAAGATGTAACTCTGTGAGATGAATTAACAGAACACAGAGCAGTTTCTCAGAAAGCTTCTTTCCAGTTTTGAACGGAAGATATTCCCTTTTTCACCATAGCCCTCTATGGGCTTCCAAATATCCCTTTGCCAATTCCACAAGAACAGCCTTAGCGAAAGGCTTCTTGAAGGGAAAGATGTAACTCTGTGAGATGAATTAACAGAACACAGACCAGTTTCTCAGAAAGCTTCTTTCCAGTTTTGAACGGTATATATTTCCTTTTTCACCATAGCCCTCTATGGGCTTCCAAATATCCCTTTGCCAATTCCACAAGAACAGCCTTAGCGAAAGGCTTCTTGAAGGGAAAGATGTAACTCTGTGAGATGAATTAACAGAACACAGAGCCGTTTCTCAGAAAGCTTCTTTCCAGTTTTGAACGGAAGATATTTCCTTTTTCACCATAGCCCTCCATGGGCTTCCAAATATCCCTTTGCCAATTCCACAAGAACAGCCTTAGCGAAAGGCTTCTTGAAGGGAAAGATGTAACTCTGTGAGATGAATTAACAGAACACAGAGCAGTTTCTCAGAAAGCTTCTTTCCAGTTTTGAACGGAAGATACTCCCTTTTTCACCACAGCCCTCTATGGGCTTCCAAATATCCCTTTGCCAATTCCACAAGAACAGCCTTAGCGAAAGGCTTCTTGAAGGGAAAGATGTAACTCTGTGAGATGAATTAACAGAACACAGACCAGTTTCTCAGAAAGCTTCTTTCCAGTTTTGAACGGTATATATTTCCTTTTTCACCATAGCCCTCTATGGGCTTCCAAATATCCCTTTGCCAATTCCACAAGAACAGCCTTAGCGAAAGGTTTCTTGAAGAGAAAGATGTAACTCTGTGAGATGAATTAACAGAACACAGAGCAGTTTCTCAGAAAGCTTCTTTCCAGTTTTGAAGGGAAGATATTTCCTTTTTCACCATAGCCCTCCATGGGCTTCCAAATATCCCTTTGCCAATTCCACAAGAACAGCCTTAGCGAAAGGCTTCTTGAAGGGAAAGATGTAACTCTGTGAGATGAATTAACAGAACACAGAGCAGTTTCTCAGAAAGCTTCTTTCCAGTTTTGAACGGAAGATATTTCCTTTTTCACCATAGCCCTCCATGGGCTTCCAAATATCCCTTTGCCAATTCCACAAGAACAGCCTTAGCGAAAGGCTTCTTGAAGGGAAAGATGTAACTCTGTGAGATGAATTAACAGAACACAGAGCAGTTTCTCAGAAAGCTTCTTTCCAGTTTTGAACGGAAGATACTCCCTTTTTCACCATAGCCCTCTATGGGCTTCCAAATATCCCTTTGCCAATTCCACAAGAACAGCCTTAGCGAAAGGCTTCTTGAAGGGAAAGATGTAACTCTGTGAGATGAATTAACAGAACACAGACCAGTTTCTCAGAAAGCTTCTTTCCAGTTTTGAACGGTATATATTTCCTTTTTCACCATAGCCCTCTATGGGCTTCCAAATATCCCTTTGCCAATTCCACAAGAACAGCCTTAGCGAAAGGTTTCTTGAAGGGAAAGATGTAACTCTGTGAGATGAATTAACAGAACACAGAGCAGTTTCTCAGAAAGCTTCTTTCCAGTTTTGAACGGAAGATATTTCCTTTTTCACCATAGCCCTCCATGGGCTTCCAAATATCCCTTTGCCAATTCCACAAGAACAGCCTTAGAGAAAGGCTTCTTGAAGGGAAAGATGTAACTCTGTGAGATGAATTAACAGAACACAGAGCAGTTTCTCAGAAAGCTTCTTTCCAGTTTTGAACGGAAGATATTCCCTTTTTCACCATGGCCCTCTATGGGCTTCCAAATATCCCTTTGCCAATTCCACAAGAACAGCCTTAGCGAAAGGCTTCTTGAAGGGAAAGATGTAACTCTGTGAGATGAATTAACAGAACACAGAGCAGTTTCTCAGAAAGCTTCTTTCCAGTTTTGAACGGTATATATTTCCTTTTTCACCATAGCCCTCTATGGGCTTCCAAATAACCCTTTGCCAATTCCACAAGAACAGCCTTAGCGAAAGGCTTCTTGAAGGGAAAGATGTAACTCTGTGAGATGAATTTACAGAACACAGAACAGTTTCTCAGAAAGCTTCTTTCCAGTTTTGAACGGAAGATATTTCGTTTTTCACCATAGCCCTCTATGGGCTTCCTAATATCCCTTTGCCAATTCCACAAGAACAGCCTTAGCGAAAGGCTTCTTGAACGGAAAGATGTAACTCTGTGAGAAGAATTAACAGAACACAGAGCAGTTTCTCAAAAAGCTTCTTTCCAGTTTTGAACGGAAGATATTTCCTTTTTCACCATAGTCTTCTATGGGCTTCCAAATATCCCTTTGCCAATTCCACAAGAACAGCCTTAGCGAAAGGCTTCTTGAAGGGAAAGATGTAACTCTGTGAGATGAATTAACAGAACACAGAGCAGTTTCTCAGAAAGCTTCTTTCCAGTTTTGAACGGAAGATATTCCCTTTTTCACCATAGCCCTCTATGGGCTTCCAAATATCCCTTTGCCAATTCCACAAGAACAGACTTATCGAAAGGCTTCTTGAAGGGAAAGATTTAACTGTGTGGGATGAATTAACAGAACACAGAGCAGTTTCTCAGAAAGCTTCTTTCCAGTTTTGAACGGAAGATATTTCCTTTTTCACCATAGCCCTCTATGGGCTTCCAAATATCCCTTTGAAAATTCCACAAGCAAAGCCTTAGCGAAAGGCTTCTTGAAGGGAAAGATGTAACTCTGTGAGATGAATTAACAGAACACAGAGCAGTTTCTCTGAAAACTTCTTTCCAGTTTTGAACGGAAGATATTTCCTTTTTCACCATAGCCCTCTATGGGCTTCCAAATATCCCATTGCCAATTCCACAAGAGCAGCCTAGCGAAAGGATTCTTGAAGGGAAAGATTTAACTCTGTGAGATGAATTAACAGAACACAGAGCAGTTTCTCAGAAAGCTTCTTTCCAGTTTTGAACGGAAGACATTTCCTTTTTCACCATAGCCCTCTATGGGCTTCCAAATATCCCTTTGCCAATTCCACAAGAACAGCCTTAGCGAAAGGCTTCTTGAAGGGAAAGATGTAACTCTGTGAGATGAATTAACAGAACACAGAGCAGTTTCTCAGAAAGCTTCTTTCCAGTTTTGAACGGAAGATATTTCCTTTTTCACCATAGCCCTCTTGGAGCTTCCAAATATCCTTTTGCCAATAAAACAAGAACAGCCTTAGCGAAAGGCTTCTTGAAGGGAAAGATGTAACTCTGTGGGATGAATTAACAGAACACAGTGCAGTTTCTCAGAAAGCTTCTTTCCACTTTTGAACGGAAGATATTTCCTTTTTCACCATAGCCCTCTATGGGCTTCCAAATATCCCTTTGCCAATTCCACAAGAACAGCCTTAGCGAAAGGCTTCTTGAAGGGAAAGATGTAACTCTGTGAGATGAATTAACAGAACACAGATCAGTTTCTCAGAAAGCTTCTTTCCAGTTTTGAACGGAAGATATTCCCTTTTTCACCATAGCCCTCTATGGGCTTCCAAATATCCCTTTGTCAATTCCACAAGAACAGCCTTAGCGAAAGGCTTCTTGAAGGGAAAGATGTAACTCTGTGAGATGAATTAACAGAACAAGGAGCAGTTTCTCAGAAAGCTTCTTTCCAGTTTTGAACGGAAGATATTCCCTTTTTCACCATGGCCCACTATGGGCTTCTAAATATCCCTTTGCCAATGCCACAAGAACAGCCTTAGCGAAAGGCTTCTTGAAGGGAAAGATGTAACTCTGTGAGATGAATTAACAGAACACAGAGCAGTTTCTCAGAAAGCTTCTTTCCAGTTTTGAACGGAAGATATTTCCTTTTTCACCATAGCCCTTTGTGGGCTTCCAAATATCCCTTTGCCAATTCCACAAGAACAGCCTTAGTGAAAGGCTTCTTGAAGGGAAAGATGTAACTCTGTGAGATGAATTAACAGAACACAGAGCAGTTTCTCAGAAAGATTCTTTCCAGTTTTGAACGGAAGATATTTCCTTTTTCACCATAGCCCTCCATGGGCTTCCAAATATCCCTTTGCCAATTCCACAAGAACAGCCTTAGCGAAAGGCTTCTTGAAGGGAAAGATGTAACTCTGTGAGATGAATTAACAGAACACAGAGCAGTTTCTCAGACAGCTTCTTTCCAGTTTTGAACGGAAGATATTTCCTTTTTCACCATAGCCCTCTATGGGCTTCCAAATATCCCTTTGCCAATTCCACAAGAACAGCCTTAGCGAAAGGCTTCTTGAAGGGAAAGATGTAACTCTGTGAGATGAATTAACAGAACACAGAGCAGTTTCTCAGAAAGCTTCTTTCCAGTTTTGAACGGAAGATATTTCCTTTTTCACCATAGCCCTCTATGGGCTTCCAAATATCCCTTTCCCAAATCCACAAGAGCAACCTTAGCTAAAAGCTTCTTGAAGGGAAAGATTTAACTCTGTGAGATGAATTAACAGAACACAGAGCAGTTTCTCAGAAAGCTTCTTTCCAGTTTTGAACGGAAGACATTTCCTTTTTCACCAGAGCCCTCTATGGGCTTCCAAATATCCCTTTGCCAATTCCACAAGAACAGCCTTAGCGAAAGGCTTCTTGAAGGGAAAGATGTAACTCTGTGAGATGAATTAACAGAACACAGAGCAGTTTCTCAGAAAGCTTCTTTCCAGTTTTGAACGGAAGATATTTCCTTTTTCACCATAGCCCTCTAAGGGCTTCCAAATATCCCTTTGCCAATTCCACAAGAACAGCCTTAGCGAAAGGCTTCTTGAAGGGAAAGATGTAACTCTGTGAGATGAATTAAGAGAACACAGAGCAGTTTCTCAGAAAGCTTCTTTCCAGTTTTGAACGGAAGATATTTCCTTCTTCACCATAGCCCTCTATGGGCTTCCAAATATCCCTTTGCCAATTCCACAAGAACAGCCTTAGCGAAAGGCTTCTTGAAGGGAAAGATGTAACTCTGTGAGATGAATTAACAGAACACAGAGCGGTTTCTCAGAAAGCTTCTTTCCAGTTTTGAACGGAAGATATTTCCTTTTTCACAATAGCCCTCTATGGGCTTCCAAATATCCCTTTGCCAATTCCACAAGAACAGCCTTAGCGAAAGGCTTCTTGAAGGGAAAGATGTAACTCTGTGAGATGAATTAACAGAACACAGAGCAGTTTCTCAGAAAGCTTCTTTCCAGTTTTGAACGGAAGATATTTCCTTTTTCACCATAGCCCTCTAAGGGCTTCCAAATATCCCTTTGCCAATTCCACAAGAACAGCCTTAGCGAAAGGCTTCTTGAAGGGAAAGATGTAACTCTGTGAGATGAAATAACAGAACACAGAGCAGTTTCTCAGAAAGCTTCTTTCCAGTTTTGAACGGAAGATATTTCCTTTTTCACCATAGCCCTCTATGGGCTTCCAAGTATCCCTTTGCCAATTCCACAAGAACAGCCTTAGCGAAAGGCTTCTTGAAGGGAAAGATGTAACTCTGTGAGATGAATTAACAGAACACAGAGCAGTTTCTCAGAAAGCTTCTTTCCAGTTTTGAACGGAAGATATTCCCTTTTTCACCATAGCCCTCTATGGGCTTCCAAATATCCCTTTGCCAATTCCACAAGAACAGCCTTAGCGAAAGGCTTCTTGAAGGGAAAGATGTAACTCTGTGAGATGAATTAACAGAACACAGACCAGTTTCTCAGAAAGCTTCTTTCCAGTTTTGAACGGTATATATTTCCTTTTTCACCATAGCCCTCTATGGGCTTCCAAATATCCCTTTGCCAATTCCACAAGAACAGCCTTAGCGAAAGGCTTCTTGAAGGGAAAGATGTAACTCTGTGAGATGAATTAACAGAACACAGAGCCGTTTCTCAGAAAGCTTCTTTCCAGTTTTGAACGGAAGATATTTCCTTTTTCACCATAGCCCTCCATGGGCTTCCAAATATCCCTTTGCCAATTCCACAAGAACAGCCTTAGCGAAAGGCTTCTTGAAGGGAAAGATGTAACTCTGTGAGATGAATTAACAGAACACAGAGCAGTTTCTCAGAAAGCTTCTTTCCAGTTTTGAACGGAAGATACTCCCTTTTTCACCACAGCCCTCTATGGGCTTCCAAATATCCCTTTGCCAATTCCACAAGAACAGCCTTAGCGAAAGGCTTCTTGAAGGGAAAGATGTAACTCTGTGAGATGAATTAACAGAACACAGACCAGTTTCTCAGAAAGCTTCTTTCCAGTTTTGAACGGTATATATTTCCTTTTTCACCATAGCCCTCTATGGGCTTCCAAATATCCCTTTGCCAATTCCACAAGAACAGCCTTAGCGAAAGGTTTCTTGAAGAGAAAGATGTAACTCTGTGAGATGAATTAACAGAACACAGAGCAGTTTCTCAGAAAGCTTCTTTCCAGTTTTGAACGGAAGATATTTCCTTTTTCACCATAGCCCTCCATGGGCTTCCAAATATCCCTTTGCCAATTCCACAAGAACAGCCTTAGCGAAAGGCTTCTTGAAGGGAAAGATGTAACTCTGTGAGATGAATTAACAGAACACAGAGCAGTTTCTCAGAAAGCTTCTTTCCAGTTTTGAACGGAAGATATTTCCTTTTTCACCATAGCCCTCCATGGGCTTCCAAATATCCCTTTGCCAATTCCACAAGAACAGCCTTAGCGAAAGGCTTCTTGAAGGGAAAGATGTAACTCTGTGAGATGAATTAACAGAACACAGAGCAGTTTCTCAGAAAGCTTCTTTCCAGTTTTGAACGGAAGATACTCCCTTTTTCACCATAGCCCTCTATGGGCTTCCAAATATCCCTTTGCCAATTCCACAAGAACAGCCTTAGTGAAAGGCTCCTTGAAGGGAAAGATGTAACTCTGTGAGATGAATTAACAGAACACAGACCAGTTTCTCAGAAAGCTTCTTTCCAGTTTTGAACGGTATATATTTCCTTTTTCACCATAGCCCTCTATGGGCTTCCAAATATCCCTTTGCCAATTCCACAAGAACAGCCTTAGCGAAAGGTTTCTTGAAGGGAAAGATGTAACTCTGTGAGATGAATTAACAGAACACAGAGCAGTTTCTCAGAAAGCTTCTTTCCAGTTTTGAACGGAAGATATTCCCTTTTTCACCATAGCCCTCTATGGGCTTCCAAATATCCCTTTGCCAATTCCACAAGAACAGACTTATCGAAAGGCTTCTTGAAGGGAAAGATTTAACTGTGTGGGATGAATTAACAGAACACAGAGCAGTTTCTCAGAAAGCTTCTTTCCAGTTTTGAACGGAAGATATTTCCTTTTTCACCATAGCCCTCTATGGGCTTCCAAATATCCCTTTGAAAATTCCACAAGCAAAGCCTTAGCGAAAGGCTTCTTGAAGGGAAAGATGTAACTCTGTGAGATGAATTAACAGAACACAGAGCAGTTTCTCTGAAAGCTTCTTTCCAGTTTTGAACGGAAGATATTTCCTTTTTCACCATAGCCCTCTAGGGGCTTCCAAATATCCCATTGCCAATTCCACAAGAGCAGCCTAGCGAAAGGATTCTTGAAGGGAAAGATTTAACTCTGTGAGATGAATTAACAGAACACAGAGCAGTTTCTCAGAAAGCTTCTTTCCAGTTTTGAACGGAAGACATTTCCTTTTTCACCATAGCCCTCTATGGGCTTCCAAATATCCCTTTGCCAATTCCACAAGAACAGCCTTAGCGAAAGGCTTCTTGAAGGGAAAGATGTAACTCTGTGAGATGAATTAACAGAACACAGAGCAGTTTCTCAGAAAGCTTCTTTCCAGTTTTGAACGGAAGATATTTCCTTTTTCACCATAGCCCTCTTGGGGCTTCCAAATATCCTTTTGCCAATAAAACAAGAACAGCCTTAGCGAAAGGCTTCTTGAAGGGAAAGATGTAACTCTGTGGGATGAATTAACAGAACACAGTGCAGTTTCTCAGAAAGCTTCTTTCCACTTTTGAACGGAAGATATTTCCTTTTTCACCATAGCCCTCTATGGGCTTCCAAATATCCCTTTGCCAATTCCACAAGAACAGCCTTAGCGAAAGGCTTCTTGAAGGGAAAGATGTAACTCTGTGAGATGAATTAACAGAACACAGAGCAGTTTCTTAGAAAGCTTCTTTCCAGTTTTGAACGGAAGATATTTCCTTTTTCACAATAGCCCTCTATAGGCTTCCAAATATCCCTTTGCCAATTCCACAAGAACAGCCTTAGCGAAAGGCTTCTTGAAGGGAAAGATGTATCTCTGTGAGATGAATTAACAGAACACAGAGCAGTTTCTCAGAAAGCTTCTTTCCAGTTTTGAACGGAAGATATTTCCTTTTTCACCATAGCCCTCTATGGACTTCCAAATATCCCTTTGACAATTCCACAAGAACAGCCTTAGCGAAAGGCTTCTTGAAGGGAAAGATGTAACTCTGTGAGATGAATTAACAGAACACAGAGCAGTTTCTCAGAAAGCTTCTTTCCAGTTTTGAACGGAAGATATTTCCTTTTTCACCATACCCCTCTATGGGCTTCCAAATATCCCTTTGCCAATTCCACAAGAACAGCCTTAGCGAAAGGCTTCTTGAACGGAAAGATGTAACTCTGTGAGATGAATTAACAGAACACAGAGCAGTTTCTCAAAAAGCTTCTTTCCAGTTTTGAACGGAAGATATTTCCTTTTTCACCATAGTCTTCTATGGGCTTCCAAATATCCCTTTGCCAATTCCACAAGAACAGCCTTAGCGAAAGGCTTCTTGAAGGGAAAGATGTAACTCTGTGAGATGAATTAACAGAACACAGAGCAGTTTCTCAGAAAGCTTCTTTCCAGTTTTGAACGGAAGATATTCCCTTTTTCACCATAGCCCTCTATGGGCTTCCAAATATCCCTTTACCAATTCCACAAGAACAGCATTAGCGAAAGGCTTCTTGAAGGGAAAGATGTAACTCTGGGAGATGAATTAACAGAACACAGAGCAGTTTCTCAGAAAGCTTCTTTCCAGTTTTGAACGGAAGATATTTCCTTTTTCACCATAGCCCTCTATGGGCTTCGAAATATCCGTTTGCCAATTCCACAAGAACAGCCTTAGTGAAAGGCTTCTTGAAGGGAAAGATGTAACTCTGTGAGATGAATTAAGAGAACACAGATCAGTTTCTCAGAAAGCTTCTTTCCAGTTTTGAACGGAAGATATTCCCTTTTTCACCATAGCCCTCTATGGGCTTCCAAATATCCCTTTGTCAATTCCACAAGAACAGCCTTAGCGAAAGGCTTCTTGAAGGGAAAGATGTAACTCTGTGAGATGAATTAACAGAACAAGGAGCAGTTTCTCAGAAAGCTTCTTTCCAGTTTTGAACGGAAGATATTCCCTTTTTCACCATGGCCCACTATGGGCTTCTAAATATCCCTTTGCCAATGCCACAAGAACAGCCTTAGCGAAAGGCTTCTTGAAGGGAAAGATGTAACTCTGTGAGATGAATTAACAGAACACAGAGCAGTTTCTCAGAAAGCTTCTTTCCAGTTTTGAACGGAAGATATTTTCTTTTTCACCATAGCCCTTTGTGGGCTTCCAAATATCCCTTTGCCAATTCCACAAGAACAGCCTTAGTGAAAGGCTTCTTGAAGGGAAAGATGTAACTCTGTGAGATGAATTAACAGAACACAGAGCAGTTTCTCAGAAAGATTCTTTCCAGTTTTGAACGGAAGATATTTCCTTTTTCACCATAGCCCTCCATGGGCTTCCAAATATCCCTTTGCCAATTCCACAAGAACAGCCTTAGCGAAAGGCTTCTTGAAGGGAAAGATGTAACTCTGTGAGATGAATTAACAGAACACAGAGCAGTTTCTCAGACAGCTTCTTTCCAGTTTTGAACGGAAGATATTTCCTTTTTCACCATAGCCCTCTATGGGCTTCCAAATATCCCTTTGAAAATTCCACAAGCAAAGCCTTAGCGAAAGGCTTCTTGAAGGGAAAGATGTAACTCTGTGAGATGAATTAACAGAACACAGAGCAGTTTCTCTGAAAGCTTCTTTCCAGTTTTGAACGGAAGATATTTCCTTTTTCACCATAGCCCTCTATGGTCTTCCAAATATCCCATTGCCAATTCCACAAGAGCAGCCTAGCGAAAGGATTCTTGAAGGGAAAGATGTAACTCTGTGAGATGAATTAACAGAACACAGAGCAGTTTCTCAGAAAGCTTCTTTCCAGTTTTGAACGGAAGACATTTCCTTTTTCACCATAGCCCTCTATGGGCTTCCAAATATCCCTTTGCCAATTCCACAAGAACAGCCTTAGCGAAAGGCTTCTTGAAGGGAAAGATGTAACTCTGTGAGATGAATTAACAGAACACAGAGCAGTTTCTCAGAAAGCTTCTTTCCAGTTTTGAACGGAAGATATTTCCTTTTTCACCATAGCCCTCTTGGGGCTTCCAAATATCCTTTTGCCAATAAAACAAGAACAGCCTTAGCGAAAGGCTTCTTGAAGGGAAAGATGTAACTCTGTGGGATGAATTACCAGAACACAGTGCAGTTTCTCAGAAAGCTTCTTTCCACTTTTGAACGGAAGATATTTCCTTTTTCACCATAGCCCTCTATGGGCTTCCAAATATCCCTTTGCCAATTCCACAAGAACAGCCTTAGCGAAAGGCTTCTTGAAGGGAAAGATGTAACTCTGTGAGATGAATTAACAGAACACAGAGCAGTTTCTTAGAAAGCTTCTTTCCAGTTTTGAACGGAAGATATTTCCTTTTTCACAATAGCCCTCTATAGGCTTCCAAATATCCCTTTGCCAATTCCACAAGAACAGCCTTAGCGAAAGGCTTCTTGAAGGGAAAGATGTATCTCTGTGAGATGAATTAACAGAACACAGAGCAGTTTCTCAGAAAGCTTCTTTCCAGTTTTGAACGGAAGATATTTCCTTTTTCACCATAGCCCTCTATGGACTTCCAAATATCCCTTTGACAATTCCACAAGAACAGCCTTAGCGAAAGGCTTCTTGAAGGGAAAGATGTAACTCTGTGAGATGAATTAACAGAACACAGAGCAGTTTCTCAGAAAGCTTCTTTCCAGTTTTGAACGGAAGATATTTCCTTTTTCACCATACCCCTCTATGGGCTTCCAAATATCCCTTTGCCAATTCCACAAGAACAGCCTTAGCGAAAGGCTTCTTGAACGGAAAGATGTAACTCTGTGAGATGAATTAACAGAACACAGAGCAGTTTCTCAAAAAGCTTCTTTCCAGTTTTGAACGGAAGATATTTCCTTTTTCACCATAGTCTTCTATGGGCTTCCAAATATCCCTTTGCCAATTCCACAAGAACAGCCTTAGCGAAAGGCTTCTTGAAGGGAAAGATGTAACTCTGTGAGATGAATTAACAGAACACAGAGCAGTTTCTCAGAAAGCTTCTTTCCAGTTTTGAACGGAAGATATTCCCTTTTTCACCATAGCCCTCTATGGGCTTCCAAATATCCCTTTACCAATTCCACAAGAACAGCATTAGCGAAAGGCTTCTTGAAGGGAAAGATGTAACTCTGGGAGATGAATTAACAGAACACAGAGCAGTTTCTCAGAAAGCTTCTTTCCAGTTTTGAACGGAAGATATTTCCTTTTTCACCATAGCCCTCTATGGGCTTCGAAATATCCGTTTGCCAATTCCACAAGAACAGCCTTAGTGAAAGGCTTCTTGAAGGGAAAGATGTAACTCTGTGAGATGAATTAACAGAACACAGATCAGTTTCTCAGAAAGCTTCTTTCCAGTTTTGAACGGAAGATATTCCCTTTTTCACCATAGCCCTCTATGGGCTTCCAAATATCCCTTTGTCAATTCCACAAGAACAGCCTTAGCGAAAGGCTTCTTGAAGGGAAAGATGTAACTCTGTGAGATGAATTAACAGAACAAGGAGCAGTTTCTCAGAAAGCTTCTTTCCAGTTTTGAACGGAAGATATTCCCTTTTTCACCATGGCCCACTATGGGCTTCTAAATATCCCTTTGCCAATGCCACAAGAACAGCCTTAGCGAAAGGCTTCTTGAAGGGAAAGATGTAACTCTGTGAGATGAATTAATAGAACACAGAGCAGTTTCTCAGAAAGCTTCTTTCCAGTTTTGAACGGAAGATATTTCCTTTTTCACCATAGCCCTTTGTGGGCTTCCAAATATCCCTTTGCCAATTCCACAAGAACAGCCTTAGTGAAAGGCTTCTTGAAGGGAAAGATGTAACTCTGTGAGATGAATTAACAGAACACAGAGCAGTTTCTCAGAAAGATTCTTTCCAGTTTTGAACGGAAGATATTTCCTTTTTCACCATAGCCCTACATGGGCTTCCAAATATCCCTTTGCCAATTCCACAAGAACAGCCTTAGCGAAAGGCTTCTTGAAGGGAAAGATGTAACTCTGTGAGATGAATTAACAGAACACAGAGCAGTTTCTCAGACAGCTTCTTTCCAGTTTTGAACGGAAGATATTTCCTTTTTCACCATAGCCCTCTATGGGCTTCCAAATATCCCTTTGCCAATTCCACAAGAACAGCCTTAGCGAAAGGCTTCTTGAAGGGAAAGATGTAACTCTGTGAGATGAATTAACAGAACACAGAGCAGTTTCTCAGAAAGCTTCTTTCCAGTTTTGAACGGAAGATATTTCCTTTTTCACCATAGCCCTCTATGGGCTTCCAAATATCCCTTTCCCAAATCCACAAGAGCAACCTTAGCTAAAAGCTTCTTGAAGGGAAAGATTTAACTCTGTGAGATGAATTAACAGAACACAGAGCAGTTTCTCAGAAAGCTTCTTTCCAGTTTTGAACGGAAGACATTTCCTTTTTCACCAGAGCCCTCTATGGGCTTCCAAATATCCCTTTGCCAATTCCACAAGAACAGCCTTAGCGAAAGGCTTCTTGAAGGGAAAGATGTAACTCTGTGAGATGAATTAACAGAACACAGAGCAGTTTCTCAGAAAGCTTCTTTCCAGTTTTGAACGGAAGATATTTCCTTTTTCACCATAGCCCTCTTGGGGCTTCCAAATATCCTTTTGCCAATAAAACAAGAACAGCCTTAGCGAAAGGCTTCTTGAAGGGAAAGATGTAACTCTGTGGGATGAATTAACAGAACACAGTGCAGTTTCTCAGAAAGCTTCTTTCCACTTTTGAACGGAAGATATTTCCTTTTTCACCATAGCCCTCTATGGGCTTCCAAATATCCCTTTGCCAATTCCACAAGAACAGCCTTAGCGAAAGGCTTCTTGAAGGGAAAGATGTAACTCTGTGAGATGAATTAACAGAACACAGAGCAGTTTCTTAGAAAGCTTCTTTCCAGTTTTGAACGGAAGATATTTCCTTTTTCACAATAGCCCTCTATAGGCTTCCAAATATCCCTTTGCCAATTCCACAAGAACAGCCTTAGCGAAAGGCTTCTTGAAGGGAAAGATGTATCTCTGTGAGATGAATTAACAGAACACAGAGCAGTTTCTCAGAAAGCTTCTTTCCAGTTTTGAACGGAAGATATTTCCTTTTTCACCATAGCCCTCTATGGACTTCCAAATATCCCTTTGACAATTCCACAAGAACAGCCTTAGCGAAAGGCTTCTTGAAGGGAAAGATGTAACTCTGTGAGATGAATTAACAGAACACAGAGCAGTTTCTCAGAAAGCTTCTTTCCAGTTTTGAACGGAAGATATTTCCTTTTTCACCATACCCCTCTATGGGCTTCCAAATATCCCTTTGCCAATTCCACAAGAACAGCCTTAGCGAAAGGCTTCTTGAACGGAAAGATGTAACTCTGTGAGATGAATTAACAGAACACAGAGCAGTTTCTCAAAAAGCTTCTTTCCAGTTTTGAACGGAAGATATTTCCTTTTTCACCATAGTCTTCTATGGGCTTCCAAATATCCCTTTGCCAATTCCACAAGAACAGCCTTAGCGAAAGGCTTCTTGAAGGGAAAGATGTAACTCTGTGAGATGAATTAACAGAACACAGAGCAGTTTCTCAGAAAGCTTCTTTCCAGTTTTGAACGGAAGATATTCCCTTTTTCACCATAGCCCTCTATGGGCTTCCAAATATCCCTTTACCAATTCCACAAGAACAGCATTAGCGAAAGGCTTCTTGAAGGGAAAGATGTAACTCTGGGAGATGAATTAACAGAACACAGAGCAGTTTCTCAGAAAGCTTCTTTCCAGTTTTGAACGGAAGATATTTCCTTTTTCACCATAGCCCTCTATGGGCTTCGAAATATCCGTTTGCCAATTCCACAAGAACAGCCTTAGTGAAAGGCTTCTTGAAGGGAAAGATGTAACTCTGTGAGATGAATTAACAGAACACAGATCAGTTTCTCAGAAAGCTTCTTTCCAGTTTTGAACGGAAGATATTCCCTTTTTCACCATAGCCCTCTATGGGCTTCCAAATATCCCTTTGTCAATTCCACAAGAACAGCCTTAGCGAAAGGCTTCTTGAAGGGAAAGATGTAACTCTGTGAGATGAATTAACAGAACAAGGAGCAGTTTCTCAGAAAGCTTCTTTCCAGTTTTGAACGGAAGATATTCCCTTTTTCACCATGGCCCACTATGGGCTTCTAAATATCCCTTTGCCAATGCCACAAGAACAGCCTTAGCGAAAGGCTTCTTGAAGGGAAAGATGTAACTCTGTGAGATGAATTAACAGAACACAGAGCAGTTTCTCAGAAAGCTTCTTTCCAGTTTTGAACGGAAGATATTTCCTTTTTCACCATAGCCCTTTGTGGGCTTCCAAATATCCCTTTGCCAATTCCACAAGAACAGCCTTAGTGAAAGGCTTCTTGAAGGGAAAGATGTAACTCTGTGAGATGAATTAACAGAACACAGAGCAGTTTCTCAGAAAGATTCTTTCCAGTTTTGAACGGAAGATATTTCCTTTTTCACCATAGCCCTCCATGGGCTTCCAAATATCCCTTTGCCAATTCCACAAGAACAGCCTTAGCGAAAGGCTTCTTGAAGGGAAAGATGTAACTCTGTGAGATGAATTAACAGAACACAGAGCAGTTTCTCAGACAGCTTCTTTCCAGTTTTGAACGGAAGATATTTCCTTTTTCACCATAGCCCTCTATGGGCTTCCAAATATCCCTTTGCCAATTCCACAAGAACAGCCTTAGCGAAAGGCTTCTTGAAGGGAAAGATGTAACTCTGTGAGATGAATTAACAGAACACAGAGCAGTTTCTCAGAAAGCTTCTTTCCAGTTTTGAACGGAAGATATTTCCTTTTTCACCATAGCCCTCTATGGGCTTCCAAATATCCCTTTCCCAAATCCACAAGAGCAACCTTAGCTAAAAGCTTCTTGAAGGGAAAGATTTAACTCTGTGAGATGAATTAACAGAACACAGAGCAGTTTCTCAGAAAGCTTCTTTCCAGTTTTGAACGGAAGACATTTCCTTTTTCACCAGAGCCCTCTATGGGCTTCCAAATATCCCTTTGCCAATTCCACAAGAACAGCCTTAGCGAAAGGCTTCTTGAAGGGAAAGATGTAACTCTGTGAGATGAATTAACAGAACACAGAGCAGTTTCTCAGAAAGCTTCTTTCCAGTTTTGAACGGAAGATATTTCCTTTTTCACCATAGCCCTCTAAGGGCTTCCAAATATCCCTTTGCCAATTCCACAAGAACAGCCTTAGCGAAAGGCTTCTTGAAGGGAAAGATGTAACTCTGTGAGATGAATTAAGAGAACACAGAGCAGTTTCTCAGAAAGCTTCTTTCCAGTTTTGAACGGAAGATATTTCCTTCTTCACCATAGCCCTCTATGGGCTTCCAAATATCCCTTTGCCAATTCCACAAGAACAGCCTTAGCGAAAGGCTTCTTGAAGGGAAAGATGTAACTCTGTGAGATGAATTAACAGAACACAGAGCGGTTTCTCAGAAAGCTTCTTTCCAGTTTTGAACGGAAGATATTTCCTTTTTCACAATAGCCCTCTATGGGCTTCCAAATATCCCTTTGCCAATTCCACAAGAACAGCCTTAGCGAAAGGCTTCTTGAAGGGAAAGATGTAACTCTGTGAGATGAATTAACAGAACACAGAGCAGTTTCTCAGAAAGCTTCTTTCCAGTTTTGAACGGAAGATATTTCCTTTTTCACCATAGCCCTCCATGGGCTTCCAAATATCCCTTTGCCAATTCCACAAGAACAGCCTTAGCGAAAGGCTTCTTGAAGGGAAAGATGTAACTCTGTGAGATGAATTAACAGAACACAGAGCAGTTTCTCAGAAAGCTTCTTTCCAGTTTTGAACGGAAGATATTTCCTTTTTCACAATAGCCCTCTATGCGCTTCCAAATATCCCTTTGCCAATTCCACAAGAACAGCCTTAGCGAAAGGCTTCTTGAAGGGAAAGATGTAACTCTGTGAGATGAATTAACAGAACACAGAGCAGTTTCTCAGAAAGCTTCTTTCCAGTTTTGAACGGAATATATTTCCTTTTTCACCATAGCCCTCTATGGGCTTCCAAATATCCCTTTGCCAATTCCACAAGAACAGCCTTAGCGAAAGGCTTCTTGAAGGGAAAGAAGTAACTCTGTGAGATGAATTAACAGAACACAGAGCAGTTTCTCAGAAAGCTTCTTTCCAGTTTTGAACGGAAGATATTTCCTTTTTCACCATAGCCCTCTATGGGCTTCCAAATATCCCTTTGCCAATTCCACAAGAACAGCCTTAGCGAAAGGCTTCTTGAAGGGAAAGATGTAACTCTGTGAGATGAATTAACAGAACACAGAGCAGTTTCTCAGAAAGCTTCTTTCCAGTTTTGAACGGAAGATATTTCCTTTTTCACCATAGCCCTCCATGGGCTTCCAAATATCCCTTTGCCAATTCCACAAGAACAGCCTTAGCGAAAGGCTTCTTGAAGGGAAAGATGTAACTCTGTGAGATGAATTAACAGAACACAGAGCAGTTTCTCAGAAAGCTTCTTTCCAGTTTTGAACGGAAGATATTCCCTTTTTCACCATAGCCCTCTATGGGCTTCCAAATATCCCTTTGCCAATTCCACAAGAACAGCCTTAGCGAAAGGCTTCTTGAAGGGAAAGATGTAACTCTGTGAGATGAATTAACAGAACACAGAGCAGTTTCTCAGAAAGCTTCTTTCCAGTTTTGAACGGAAGATATTTCCTTTTTCACCATAGCCCTCTATGGGCTTCCAAATATCCCTTTGCCAATTCCCCAAGAACAGCCTTAGCGAAAGGCTTCTAGAAGGGAAAGATGTAACTCTGTGAGATGAATTAACAGAACACAGAGCAGTTTCTCAGAAAGCTTCTTTCCAGTTTTGAACGGAAGATATATCCTTTTTCACCATAGCCCTCTATGGGCTTCCAAATATCCCTTTCCCAATTCCACAAGAGCAACCTTAGCTAAAGGCTTCTTGAAGGGAAAGATTTAACTCTGTGAGATGAATTAACAGAACACAGAGCAGTTTCTCAGAAAGCTTCTTTCCAGTTTTGAACGGAAGACATTTCCTTTTTCACCAGAGCCCTCTATGGGCTTCCAAATATCCCTTTGCCAATTCCACAAGAACAGCCTTAGCGAAAGGCTTCTTGAAGGGAAAGATGTAACTCTGTGAGATGAATTAACAGAACACAGAGCAGTTTCTCAGAAAGCTTCTTTCCAGTTTTGAACGGAAGATATTTCCTTTTTCACCATAGCCCTCTAAGGGCTTCCAAATATCCCTTTGCCAATTCCACAAGAACAGCCTTAGCGAAAGGCTTCTTGAAGGGAAAGATGTAACTCTGTGAGATGAAATAACAGAACACAGAGCAGTTTCTCAGAAAGCTTCTTTCCAGTTTTGAACGGAAGATATTTCCTTTTTCACCATAGCCCTCTATGGGCTTCCAAGTATCCCTTTGCCAATTCCACAAGAACAGCCTTAGCGAAAGGCTTCTTGAAGGGAAAGATGTAACTCTGTGAGATGAATTAACAGAACACAGAGCAGTTTCTCAGAAAGCTTCTTTCCAGTTTTGAACGGAAGATATTCCCTTTTTCACCATAGCCCTCTATGGGCTTCCAAATATCCCTTTGCCAATTCCACAAGAACAGCCTTAGCGAAAGGCTTCTTGAAGGGAAAGATGTAACTCTGTGAGATGAATTAACAGAACACAGACCAGTTTCTCAGAAAGCTTCTTTCCAGTTTTGAACGGTATATATTTCCTTTTTCACCATAGCCCTCTATGGGCTTCCAAATATCCCTTTGCCAATTCCACAAGAACAGCCTTAGCGAAAGGCTTCTTGAAGGGAAAGATGTAACTCTGTGAGATGAATTAACAGAACACAGAGCCGTTTCTCAGAAAGCTTCTTTCCAGTTTTGAACGGAAGATATTTCCTTTTTCACCATAGCCCTCCATGGGCTTCCAAATATCCCTTTGCCAATTCCACAAGAACAGCCTTAGCGAAAGGCTTCTTGAAGGGAAAGATGTAACTCTGTGAGATGAATTAACAGAACACAGAGCAGTTTCTCAGAAAGCTTCTTTCCAGTTTTGAACGGAAGATACTCCCTTTTTCACCACAGCCCTCTATGGGCTTCCAAATATCCCTTTGCCAATTCCACAAGAACAGCCTTAGCGAAAGGCTTCTTGAAGGGAAAGATGTAACTCTGTGAGATGAATTAACAGAACACAGACCAGTTTCTCAGAAAGCTTCTTTCCAGTTTTGAACGGTATATATTTCCTTTTTCACCATAGCCCTGTATGGGCTTCCAAATATCCCTTTGCCAATTCCACAAGAACAGCCTTAGCGAAAGGTTTCTTGAAGGGAAAGATGTAACTCTGTGAGATGAATTAACAGAACACAGAGCAGTTTCTCAGAAAGCTTCTTTCCAGTTTTGAACGGAAGATATTTCCTTTTTCACCATAGCCCTCCATGGGCTTCCAAATATCCCTTTGCCAATTCCACAAGAACAGCCTTAGAGAAAGGCTTCTTGAAGGGAAAGATGTAACTCTGTGAGATGAATTAACAGAACACAGAGCAGTTTCTCAGAAAGCTTCTTTCCAGTTTTGAACGGAAGATATTTCCTTTTTCACCATAGCCCTCCATGGGCTTCCAAATATCCCTTTGCCAATTCCACAAGAACAGCCTTAGCGAAAGGCTTCTTGAAGGGAAAGATGTAACTCTGTGAGATGAATTAACAGAACACAGAGCAGTTTCTCAGAAAGCTTCTTTCCAGTTTTGAACGGAAGATACTCCCTTTTTCACCATAGCCCTCTATGGGCTTCCAAATATCCCTTTGCCAATTCCACAAGAACAGCCTTAGCGAAAGGCTTCTTGAAGGGAAAGATGTAACTCTGTGAGATGAATTAACAGAACACAGACCAGTTTCTCAGAAAGCTTCTTTCCAGTTTTGAACGGTATATATTTCCTTTTTCACCATAGCCCTCTATGGGCTTCCAAATATCCCTTTGCCAATTCCACAAGAACAGCCTTAGCGAAAGGTTTCTTGAAGGGAAAGATGTAACTCTGTGAGATGAATTAACAGAACACAGAGCAGTTTCTCAGAAAGCTTCTTTCCAGTTTTGAACGGAAGATATTTCCTTTTTCACCATAGCCCTCCATGGGCTTCCAAATATCCCTTTGCCAATTCCACAAGAACAGCCTTAGAGAAAGGCTTCTTGAAGGGAAAGATGTAACTCTGTGAGATGAATTAACAGAACACAGAGCAGTTTCTCAGAAAGCTTCTTTCCAGTTTTGAACGGAAGATACTCCCTTTTTCACCGCAGCCCTCTATGGGCTTCCAAATATCCCTTTGCCAATTCCACAAGAACAGCCTTAGCGAAAGGCTTCTTGAAGGGAAAGATGTAACTCTGTGAGATGAATTAACAGAACACAGACCAGTTTCTCAGAAAGCTTCTTTCCAGTTTTGAACGTTATATATTTCCTTTTTCACCATAGCCCTCTATGGGCTTCCAAATATCCCTTTGCCAATTCCACAAGAACAGCCTTAGCGAAAGGTTTCTTGAAGGGAAAGATGTAACTCTGTGAGATGAATTAACAGAACACAGAGCAGTTTCTCAGAAAGCTTCTTTCCAGTTTTGAACGGAAGATATTTCCTTTTTCACCATAGCCCTCCATGGGCTTCCAAATATCCCTTTGCCAATTCCACAAGAACAGCCTTAGAGAAAGGCTTCTTGAAGGGAAAGATGTAACTCTGTGAGATGAATTAACAGAACACAGAGCAGTTTCTCAGAAAGCTTCTTTCCAGTTTTGAACGGAAGATATTTCCTTTTTCACCATAGCCCTCCATGGGCTTCCAAATATCCCTTTGCCAATTCCACAAGAACAGCCTTAGCGAAAGGCTTCTTGAAGGGAAAGATGTAACTCTGTGAGATGAATTAACAGAACACAGAGCAGTTTCTCAGAAAGCTTCTTTCCAGTTTTGAACGGAAGATACTCCCTTTTTCACCATAGCCCTCTATGGGCTTCCAAATATCCCTTTGCCAATTCCACAAGAACAGCCTTAGCGAAAGGCATCTTGAAGGGAAAGATGTAACTCTGTGAGATGAATTAACAGAACACAGACCAGTTTCTCAGAAAGCTTCTTTCCAGTTTTGAACGGTATATATTTCCTTTTTCACCATAGCCCTCTATGGGCTTCCAAATATCCCTTTGCCAATTCCACAAGAACAGCCTTAGCGAAAGGTTTCTTGAAGGGAAAGATGTAACTCTGTGAGATGAATTAACAGAACACAGAGCAGTTTCTCAGAAAGCTTCTTTCCAGTTTTGAACGGAAGATATTTCCTTTTTCACCATAGCCCTCCATGGGCTTCCAAATATCCCTTTGCCAATTCCACAAGAACAGCCTTAGAGAAAGGCTTCTTGAAGGGAAAGATGTAACTCTGTGAGATGAATTAACAGAACACAGAGCAGTTTCTCAGAAAGCTTCTTTCCAGTTTTGAACGGAAGATATTCCCTTTTTCACCATGGCCCTCTATGGGCTTCCAAATATCCCTTTGCCAATTCCACAAGAACAGCCTTAGCGAAAGGCTTCTTGAAGGGAAAGATGTAACTCTGTGAGATGAATTAACAGAACACAGAGCAGTTTCTCAGAAAGCTTCTTTCCAGTTTTGAACGGAAGATATTCCCTTTTTCACCATGGAACTCTATGGGCTTCCAAATATCCCTTTGCCAATTCCACAAGAACAGCCTTAGCGAAAGGCTTCTTCAAGGGAAAGATGTAATTCTGTGAGATGAATTAACAGAACACAGAGCAGTTTCTCAGAAAGCTTCTTTCCAGTTTTGAACGGAAGATATTTCCTTTTTCACCATAGCCCTCCATGGGCTTCCAAATATCCCTTTGCCAATTCCACAAGAACAGCCTTAGCGAAAGGCTTCTTGAAGGGAAAGATGTAACTCTGTGAGATGAATTAACAGAACACAGAGCAGTTTCTCAGAAAGCTTCTTTCCAGTTTTGAACGGAAGATATTTCCTTTTTCACCATAGCCCTCTATGGGCTTCCAAATATCCCTTTGCCAATTCCACAAGAACAGCCTTAGCGAAAGGCTTCTTGAAGGGAAAGATGTAACTCTGTGAGATGAATTAACAGAACACAGAGCAGTTTCTCAGAAAGCTTCTTTCCAGTTTTGAACGGAAGATATTTCCTTTTTCACCATAGCCCTCTATGCGCTTCCAAATATCCCTTTCCCAATTCCACAAGAGCAACCTTAGCTAAAGGCTTCTTGAAGGGAAAGATTTAACTCTGTGAGATGAATTAACAGAACACAGAGCAGTTTCTCAGAAAGCTTCTTTCCAGTTTTGAACGGAAGACATTTCCTTTTTCACCAGAGCCCTCTATGGGCTTCCAAATATCCCTTTGCCAATTCCACAAGAACAGCCTTCGCGAAAGGCTTCTTGAAGGGAAAGATGTAACTCTGTGAGATGAATTAACAGAACACAGAGCAGTTTCTCAGAAAGCTTCTTTCCAGTTTTGAACGGAAGATATTTCCTTTTTCACCATAGCCCTCTAAGGGCTTCCAAATATCCCTTTGCCAATTCCACAAGAACAGCCTTAGCGAAAGGCTTCTTGAAGGGAAAGATGTAACTCTGTGAGATGAATTAACAGAACACAGAGCAGTTTCTCAGAAAGCTTCTTTCCAGTTTTGAACGGAAGATATTTCCTTTTTCACCATAGCCCTCTATGGGCTTCCAAATATCCCTTTGCCAATTCCACAAGAACAGCCTTAGCGAAAGGCTCCTTGAAGGGAAAGATGTAACTCTGTGAGATGAATTAACAGAACACAGAGCAGTTTCTCAGAAAGCTTCTTTCCAGTTTTGAACGGAAGATATTTCCTTTTTCACCATAGCCCTCTATGGGCTTCCAAATATCCCTTTGCCAATTCCACAAGAACAGCCTTAGCGAAAGGCTTCTTGAAGGGAAAGATGTAACTCTGTGAGATGAATTAACAGAACACAGACCAGTTTCTCAGAAAGCTTCTTTCCAGTTTTGAACGGAAGATATTTCCTTTTTCACCATAGCCCTCCATGGGCTTCCAAATATCCCTTTGCCAATTCCACAAGAACAGCCTTAGAGAAAGGCTTCTTGAAGGGAAAGATGTAACTCTGTGAGATGAATTAACAGAACACAGAGCAGTTTCTCAGAAAGCTTCTTTCCAGTTTTGAACGGAAGATATTCCCTTTTTCACCATGGCCCTCTATGGGCTTCCAAATATCCCTTTGCCAATTCCACAAGAACAGCCTTAGCGAAAGGCTTCTTGAAGGGAAAGATGTAACTCTGTGAGATGAATTAACAGAACACAGAGCAGTTTCTCAGAAAGCTTCTTTCCAGTTTTGAACGGTATATATTTCCTTTTTCACCATAGCCCTCTATGGGCTTCCAAATAACCCTTTGCCAATTCCACAAGAACAGCCTTAGCGAAAGGTTTCTTGAAGGGAAAGATGTAACTCTGTGAGATGAATTAACAGAACACAGAGCAGTTTCTCAGAAAGCTTCTTTCCAGTTTTGAACGGAAGATATTTCCTTTTTCACCATAGCCCTCCATGGGCTTCCAAATATCCCTTTGCCAATTCCACAAGAACAGCCTTAGCGAAAGGCTTCTTGAAGGGAAAGATGTAACTCTGTGAGATGAATTAACAGAACACAGAGCAGTTTCTCAGAAAGCTTCTTTCCAGTTTTGAACGGAATATATTTCCTTTTTCACCCATAGCCCTCTAGGGGCTTCCAAATATCCCTTTGCCAATTCCACAAGAACAGCCTTAGCGAAAGGCTTCTTGAAGGGAAAGATGTAACTCTTTGAGATGAATTAACAGAACACAGAGCAGTTTCTCAGAAAGCTTCTTTCCAGTTTTGAACGGAAGATATTTCCTTTTTCACCATAGCCCTCTATGGGCTTCCAAATATCCCTTTGCCAATTCCACAAGAACAGCCTTAGCGAAAGGCTTCTTGAAGGGAAAGATGTAACTCTGTGAGATGAATTAACAGAACACAGAGCAGTTTCTCAGAAAGCTTCTTTCCAGTTTTGAACGGAATATATTTCCTTTTTCACCATAGCCCTCTATGGGCTTCCAAATATCCCTTTGCCAATTCCACAAGAACAGCCTTAGCGAAAGGCTTCTTGAAGGGAAAGATGTAACTCTGTGAGATGAATTAACAGAACACAGAGCAGTTTCTCAGAAAGCTTCTTTCCAGTTTTGAACGGAAGATATTTCCTTTTTCACCATAGCCCTCCATGGGCTTCCAAATATCCCTTTGCCAATTCCACAAGAGCAGCCTTAGCGAAAGGCTTCTTGAAGGGAAAGATGTAACTCTGTGAGATGAATTAACAGAACACAGAGCAGTTTCTCAGAAAGCTTCTTTCCAGTTTTGAACGGAAGATATTGCCTTTTTCACCATGGCCCTCTATGGGCTTCCAAATATCCCTTTGCCAATTCCACAATAACAGCCTTAGCGAAAGGCTTCTTGAAGGGAAAGATGTAACTCTGTGAGATGAATTAACAGAACACAGAGCAGTTTCTCAGAAAGCTTCTTTCCAGTTTTGAACGGAAGATATTTCCTTTTTCACCATAGCCCTCTATGGGCTTCCAAATATCCCTTTGCCAATTCCACAAGAACAGCCTTAGCGAAAGGCTTCTTGAAGGGAAAGGTGTCACTCTGTGAGTTGAATTAACAGAACACAGAGCAGTTTCTCAGAAAGCTTCTTTCCAGTTTTGAACGGAAGATATTTCCTTTTTCACCATAGCCCTCTATGGGCTTCCAAATATCCCTTTGCCAATTCCACAAGAACAGCCTTAGCGAAAGGCTTCTTGAAGGGAAAGATGTAACTCTGTGAGATTAATTAGCAGAACACAGAGCAGTTTCTCAGAAAGCTTCTTTCCAGTTTTGAACGGAAGATATTCCCTTTTTCACCATAGCCCTCTATGGGCTTCCAAATATCCCTTTGCCAATTCCACGAGAACAGCCTTAGCGAAAGGCTTCTTGAAGGGAAAGATGTAACTCTGTGAGATGAATTAACAGAACATGGAGCAGTTTCTCAGAAAGCTTCTTTCCAGTTTTGAACGGAAGATATTCCCTTTTTCACCATGGCCCTCTATGGGCTTCCAAATATCCCTTTGCCAATTCCACAAGAACAGCCTTAGCGAAAGGCTTCTTGAAGGGAAAGATGTAACTCTGGGAGATGAATTAACAGAACACAGAGCAGTTTCTCAGAAAGCTTCTTTCCAGTTTTGAACGGAAGATATTTCCTTTTTCACCATATCCCTCTATGGCTTCCAAATATCCCTTTGCCATTTCCACAAGAACAGCCTTAGCGAAAGGCTTCTTGAAGGGAAAGATGTAACTCTGTGAGATGAATTAACAGAACACAGAGCAGTTTCTCAGAAAGCTTCTTTCCAGTTTTGAACGGAAGATATTCCCTTTTTCACCATAGCCCTCTATGGGCTTCCAAATATCCCTTTGCCAATTCCACAAGAACAGCCTTAGCGAAAGGCTTCTTGAAGGGAAAGATGTAACTCTGTGAGATGAATTAACAGAACAAGGAGCAGTTTCTCAGAAAGCTTCTTTCCAGTTTTGAACGGAAGATATTCCCTTTTTCACCATGGCCCACTATGGGCTTCCAAATATCCCTTTGCCAATTCCACAAGAACAGCCTTAGCGAAAGGTTTCTTGAAGGGAAAGATGTAACTCTGTGAGATGAATTAACAGAACACAGAGCAGTTTCTCAGAAAGCTTCTTTCCAGTTTTGAACGGAAGATATTTCCTTTTTCACCATAGCCCTCCATGGGCTTCCAAATATCCCTTTGCCAATTCCACAAGAACAGCCTTAGAGAAAGGCTTCTTGAAGGGAAAGATGTAACTCTGTGAGATGAATTAACAGAACACAGAGCAGTTTCTCAGAAAGCTTCTTTCCAGTTTTGAACGGAAGATATTCCCTTTTTCACCATGGCCCTCTATGGGCTTCCAAATATCCCTTTGCCAATTCCACAAGAACAGCCTTAGCGAAAGGCTTCTTGAAGGGAAAGATGTAACTCTGTGAGATGAATTAACAGAACACAGAGCAGTTTCTCAGAAAGCTTCTTTCCAGTTTTGAACGGAAGATATTCCCTTTTTCACCATGGCCCTCTATGGGCTTCCAAATATCCCTTTGCCAATTCCACAAGAACAGCCTTAGCGAAAGGCTTCTTGAAGGGAAAGATGTAACTCTGTGAGATGAATTAACAGAACACAGAGCAGTTTCTCAGAAAGCTTCTTTCCAGTTTTGAACGGAAGATATTTCCTTTTTCACCATAGCCCTCTATGCGCTTCCAAATATCCCTTTCCCAATTCCACAAGAGCAACCTTAGCTAAAGGCTTCTTGAAGGGAAAGATTTAACTCTGTGAGATGAATTAACAGAACACAGAGCAGTTTCTCAGAAAGCTTCTTTCCAGTTTTGAACGGAAGACATTTCCTTTTTCACCAGAGCCCTCTATGGGCTTCCAAATATCCCTTTGCCAATTCCACAAGAACAGCCTTCGCGAAAGGCTTCTTGAAGGGAAAGATGTAACTCTGTGAGATGAATTAACAGAACACAGAGCAGTTTCTCAGAAAGCTTCTTTCCAGTTTTGAACGGAAGATATTTCCTTTTTCACCATAGCCCTCTAAGGGCTTCCAAATATCCCTTTGCCAATTCCACAAGAACAGCCTTAGCGAAAGGCTTCTTGAAGGGAAAGATGTAACTCTGTGAGATGAATTAACAGAACACAGAGCAGTTTCTCAGAAAGCTTCTTTCCAGTTTTGAACGGAAGATATTTCCTTTTTCACCATAGCCCTCTATGGGCTTCCAAATATCCCTTTGCCAATTCCACAAGAACAGCCTTAGCGAAAGGCTCCTTGAAGGGAAAGATGTAACTCTGTGAGATGAATTAACAGAACACAGAGCAGTTTCTCAGAAAGCTTCTTTCCAGTTTTGAACGGAAGATATTTCCTTTATCACCATAGCCCTCTATGGGCTTCCAAATATCCCTTTGCCAATTCCACAAGAACAGCCTTAGCGAAAGGCTTCTTGAAGGGAAAGATGTAACTCTGTGAGATGAATTAACAGAACACAGACCAGTTTCTCAGAAAGCTTCTTTCCAGTTTTGAACGGAAGATATTTCCTTTTTCACCATAGCCCTCCATGGGCTTCCAAATATCCCTTTGCCAATTCCACAAGAACAGCCTTAGAGAAAGGCTTCTTGAAGGGAAAGATGTAACTCTGTGAGATGAATTAACAGAACACAGAGCAGTTTCTCAGAAAGCTTCTTTCCAGTTTTGAACGGAAGATATTCCCTTTTTCACCATGGCCCTCTATGGGCTTCCAAATATCCCTTTGCCAATTCCACAAGAACAGCCTTAGCGAAAGGCTTCTTGAAGGGAAAGATGTAACTCTGTGAGATGAATTAACAGAACACAGAGCAGTTTCTCAGAAAGCTTCTTTCCAGTTTTGAACGGTATATATTTCCTTTTTCACCATAGCCCTCTATGGGCTTCCAAATAACCCTTTGCCAATTCCACAAGAACAGCCTTAGCGAAAGGTTTCTTGAAGGGAAAGATGTAACTCTGTGAGATGAATTAACAGAACACAGAGCAGTTTCTCAGAAAGCTTCTTTCCAGTTTTGAACGGAAGATATTTCCTTTTTCACCATAGCCCTCCATGGGCTTCCAAATATCCCTTTGCCAATTCCACAAGAACAGCCTTAGCGAAAGGCTTCTTGAAGGGAAAGATGTAACTCTGTGAGATGAATTAACAGAACACAGAGCAGTTTCTCAGAAAGCTTCTTTCCAGTTTTGAACGGAATATATTTCCTTTTTCACCCATAGCCCTCTAGGGGCTTCCAAATATCCCTTTGCCAATTCCACAAGAACAGCCTTAGCGAAAGGCTTCTTGAAGGGAAAGATGTAACTCTTTGAGATGAATTAACAGAACACAGAGCAGTTTCTCAGAAAGCTTCTTTCCAGTTTTGAACGGAAGATATTTCCTTTTTCACCATAGCCCTCTATGGGCTTCCAAATATCCCTTTGCCAATTCCACAAGAACAGCCTTAGCGAAAGGCTTCTTGAAGGGAAAGATGTAACTCTGTGAGATGAATTAACAGAACACAGAGCAGTTTCTCAGAAAGCTTCTTTCCAGTTTTGAACGGAAGATATTTCCTTTTTCACCATAGCCCTCCATGGGCTTCCAAATAACCCTTTGCCAATTCCACAAGAACAGCCTTAGCGAAAGGTTTCTTGAAGGGAAAGATGTAACTCTGTGAGATGAATTAACAGAACACAGAGCAGTTTCTCAGAAAGCTTCTTTCCAGTTTTGAACGGAAGATATTTCCTTTTTCACCATAGCCCTCCATGGGCTTCCAAATATCCCTTTGCCAATTCCACAAGAACAGCCTTAGCGAAAGGCTTCTTGAAGGGAAAGATGTAACTCTGTGAGATGAATTAACAGAACACAGAGCAGTTTCTCAGAAAGCTTCTTTCCAGTTTTGAACGGAATATATTTCCTTTTTCACCCATAGCCCTCTAGGGGCTTCCAAATATCCCTTTGCCAATTCCACAAGAACAGCCTTAGCGAAAGGCTTCTTGAAGGGAAAGATGTAACTCTTTGAGATGAATTAACAGAACACAGAGCAGTTTCTCAGAAAGCTTCTTTCCAGTTTTGAACGGAAGATATTTCCTTTTTCACCATAGCCCTCTATGGGCTTCCAAATATCCCTTTGCCAATTCCACAAGAACAGCCTTAGCGAAAGGCTTCTTGAAGGGAAAGATGTAACTCTGTGAGATGAATTAACAGAACACAGAGCAGTTTCTCAGAAAGCTTCTTTCCAGTTTTGAACGGAATATATTTCCTTTTTCACCATAGCCCTCTATGGGCTTCCAAATATCCCTTTGCCAATTCCACAAGAACAGCCTTAGCGAAAGGCTTCTTGAAGGGAAAGATGTAACTCTGTGAGATGAATTAACAGAACACAGAGCAGTTTCTCAGAAAGCTTCTTTCCAGTTTTGAACGGAAGATATTTCCTTTTTCACCATAGCCCTCCATGGGCTTCCAAATATCCCTTTGCCAATTCCACAAGAGCAGCCTTAGCGAAAGGCTTCTTGAAGGGAAAGATGTAACTCTGTGAGATGAATTAACAGAACACAGAGCAGTTTCTCAGAAAGCTTCTTTCCAGTTTTGAACGGAAGATATTGCCTTTTTCACCATGGCCCTCTATGGGCTTCCAAATATCCCTTTGCCAATTCCACAATAACAGCCTTAGCGAAAGGCTTCTTGAAGGGAAAGATGTAACTCTGTGAGATGAATTAACAGAACACAGAGCAGTTTCTCAGAAAGCTTCTTTCCAGTTTTGAACGGAAGGTATTTCCTTTTTCACCATAGCCCTCTATGGGCTTCCAAATATCCCTTTGCCAATTCCACAAGAACAGCCTTAGCGAAAGGCTTCTTGAAGGGAAAGGTGTCACTCTGTGAGTTGAATTAACAGAACACAGAGCAGTTTCTCAGAAAGCTTCTTTCCAGTTTTGAACGGAAGATATTTCCTTTTTCACCATAGCCCTCTATGGGCTTCCAAATATCCCTTTGCCAATTCCACAAGAACAGCCTTAGCGAAAGGCTTCTTGAAGGGAAAGATGTAACTCTGTGAGATTAATTAGCAGAACACAGAGCAGTTTCTCAGAAAGCTTCTTTCCAGTTTTGAACGGAAGATATTCCCTTTTTCACCATAGCCCTCTATGGGCTTCCAAATATCCCTTTGCCAATTCCACGAGAACAGCCTTAGCGAAAGGCTTCTTGAAGGGAAAGATGTAACATTGTGAGATGAATTAACAGAACATGGAGCAGTTTCTCAGAAAGCTTCTTTCCAGTTTTGAACGGAAGATATTCCCTTTTTCACCATGGCCCTCTATGGGCTTCCAAATATCCCTTTGCCAATTCCACAAGAACAGCCTTAGCGAAAGGTTTCTTGAAGGGAAAGATGTAACTCTGTGAGATGAATTAACAGAACACAGAGCAGTTTCTCAGAAAGCTTCTTTCCAGTTTTGAACGGAAGATATTTCCTTTTTCACCATAGCCCTCCATGGGCTTCCAAATATCCCTTTGCCAATTCCACAAGAACAGCCTTAGCGAAAGGCTTCTTGAAGGGAAAGATGTAACTCTGTGAGATGAATTAACAGAACACAGAGCAGTTTCTCAGAAAGCTTCTTTCCAGTTTTGAACGGAATATATTTCCTTTTTCACCCATAGCCCTCTAGGGGCTTCCAAATATCCCTTTGCCAATTCCACAAGAACAGCCTTAGCGAAAGGCTTCTTGAAGGGAAAGATGTAACTCTGTGAGATGAATTAACAGAACAAGGAGCAGTTTCTCAGAAAGCTTCTTTCCAGTTTTGAACGGAAGATATTCCCTTTTTCACCATGGCCCTCTATGGGCTTCCAAATATCCCTTTGCCAATTCCACAAGAACAGCCTTAGCGAAAGGCTTCTTGAAGGGAAAGATGTAACTCTGTGAGATGAATTCACAGAACACAGAGCAGTTTCTCAGAAAGCTTCTTTCCAGTTTTGAACGGAAGATATTTCCTTTTTCACCATAGCCCTCCATGGGCTTCCAAATATCCCTTTGCCAATTCCACAAGAACAGCCTTAGCGAAAGGCTTCTTGAAGGGAAAGATGTAACTCTGTGAGATGAATTCACAGAACACAGAGCAGTTTCTCAGAAAGCTTCTTTCCAGTTTTGAACGGAAGATATTTCCTTTTTCACCATAGCCCTCCATGGGCTTCCAAATATCCCTTTGCCAATTCCACAAGAACAGCCTTAGCGAAAGGCTTCTTGAAGGGAAAGATGTAACTCTGTGAGATGAATTAACAGAACACAGAGCAGTTTCTCAGAAAGCTTCTTTCCAGTTTTGAACGGAAGATATTTCCTTTTTCACCATAGCCCTCTATGGGCTTCCAAATATCCCTTTGCCAATTCCACAAGAACAGCCTTAGCGAAAGGCTTCTTGAAGGGAAAGATTTAACTCTGTGAGATGAATTAACAGAACACAGAGCAGTTTCTCAGAAAGCTTCTTTCCAGTTTTGAACGTAAGATATTTCCTTTTTCACCATAGCCCTCTATGGGCTTCCAAATATCCCTTTCCCAATTCCACAAGAGCAACCTTAGCTAAAGGCTTCTTGAAGGGAAAGATTTAACTCTGTGATATGAATTAACAGAACACAGAGCAGTTTCTCAGAAAGCTTCTTTCCAGTTTTGAACGGAAGACATTTCCTTTTTCACCAGAGCCCTCTATGGGCTTCCAAATATCCCTTTGCCAATTCCAAAAGAACAGCCTTAGCGAAAGGCTTCTTGAAGGGAAAGATGTAACTCTGTGAGATGAATTAACAGAACACAGAGCAGTTTCTCAGAAAGCTTCTTTCCAGTTTTGAACGGAAGATATTTCCTTTTTCACCTTAGCCCTCTAAGGGCTTCCAAATATCCCTTTGCCAATTCCACAGGAACAGCCTTAGCGAAAGGCTTCTTGAAGGGAAAGATGTAACTCTGTGAGATGAATTAACAGAACACAGAGCAGTTTCTCAGAAAGCTTCTTTCCAGTTTTGAACGGAAGATATTTCCTTTTTCACCATAGCCCTCTATGGGCTTCCAAATATCCCTTTGCCAATTCCACAAGAACAGCCTTAGCGAAAGGCTTCTTGAAGGGAAAGATGTAACTCTGTGAGATGAATTAGCAGAACACAGAGCAGTTTCTCAGAAAGCTTCTTTCCAGTTTTGAACGGAAGATATTCCCTTTTTCACCATAGCCCTCTATGGGCTTCCAAATATCCCTTTGCCAATTCCACGAGAACAGCCTTAGCGAAAGGCTTCTTGAAGGGAAAGATGTAACTCTGTGAGATGAATTAACAGAACAAGGAACAGTTTCTCAGAAAGCTTCTTTCCAGTTTTGAACGGAAGATATTCCCTTTTTCACCATGGCCCTCTATGGGCTTCCAAATATCCCTTTGCCAATTCCACAAGAACAGCCTTAGTGAAAGGTTTCTTGAAGGGAAAGATGTAACTCTGTGAGATGAATTAACAGAACACAGAGCAGTTTCTCAGAAAGCTTCTTTCCAGTTTTGAACGGAAGATATTTCCTTTTTCACCATAGCCCTCTTTGGGCTTCCAAATATCCCTTTGCCAATTCCACAAGAACAGCCTTAGCGAAAGGCTTCTTGAAGGGAAAGATGTAACTCTGTGAGATGAATTCACAGAACACAGAGCAGTTTCTCAGAAAGCTTCTTTCCAGTTTTGAACGGAAGATATTCCCTTTTTCACCATGGCCCTCTATGGGCTTCCAAATATCCCTTTGCCAATTCCACAAGAACAGCCTTAGCGAAAGGCTTCTTGAAGGGAAAGATGTAACTCTGTGAGATGAATTAACAGAACACAGAGCAGTTTCTCAGAAAGCTTCTTTCCAGTTTTGACCGGAAGATATTTCCTTTTTCACCATAGCCCTCTATGGGCTTCCAAATATCCCTTTGCCAATTCCACAAGAACAGCCTTAGCGAAAGGCTTCTTGAAGGGAAAGATGTAACTCTGTGAGATGAATTAACAGAACACAGAGCAGTTTCTCAGAAAGCTTCTTTCCAGTTTTGAACGGAAGATATTTCCTTTTTCACCATAGCCCTCTATGGGCTTCCAAATATCCCTTTCCCAATTCGACAAGAGCAAACTTAGCTAAAGGCTTCTTGAAGGGAAAGATTTAACTCTGTGAGATGAATTAACAGAACACAGAGCAGTTTCTCAGAAAGCTTCTTTCCAGTTTTGAACGGAAGACATTTCCTTTTTCACCAGAGCCCTCTATGGGCTTCCAAATATCCCTTTGCCAATTCCACAAGAACAGCTTTAGCGAAAGGCTTCTTGAAGGGAAAGATGTAACTCTGTGAGATGAATTAACAGAACACAGAGCAGTTTCTCAGAAAGCTTCTTTCCAGTTTTGAACGGAAGATATTTCCTTTTTCACCATAGCCCTCTAAGGGCTTCCAAATATCCCTTTGCCAATTCCACAAGAACAGCCTTAGCGAAAGGCTTCTTGAAGGGAAAGATGTAACTCTGTGAGATGAATTAACAGAACACAGAGCAGTTTCTCAGAAAGCTTCTTTCCAGTTTTGAACGGAAGATATTTCCTTTTTCACCATAGCCCTCTATGGGCTTCCAAATATCCCTTTGCCAATTCCACAAGAACAGCCTTAGCGAAAGGCTCCTTGAAGGGAAAGATGTAACTCTGTGAGTTGAATTAACAGAACACAGAGCAGTTTCTCAGAAAGCTTCTTTCCAGTTTTGAACGGAAGATATTTCCTTTTTCACCATAGCCCTCTATGGGCTTCCAAATATCCCTTTGCCAATTCCACAAGAACAGCCTTAGCGAAAGGCTTCTTGAAGGGAAAGATGTAACTCTGTGAGATGAATTAACGGAACACAGAGCAGTTTCTCAGAAAGCTTCTTTCCAGTTTTGAACGGAAGATATTTCCTTTTTCACAATAGCCCTCTATGGGCTACCAAATATCCCTTTGCCAATTCCACAAGAACAGCCTTAGCGAAAGGCTTCTTGAAGGGAAAGATGTAACTCTGTGAGATGAATTAACAGAACACAGAGCAGTTTCTCAGAAAGCTTCTTTCCAGTTTTGAACGGAAGATATTTCCTTTTTCACCATAGCCCTCTATGGGCTTCCAAATATCCCTTTGCCAATTCCACAAGAACAGCCTTAGCGAAAGGCTTCTTGAAGGGAAAGATGTAACTCTGTGAGATGAATTAACAGAACACAGAGCAGTTTCTCAGAAAGCTTCTTTCCAGTTTTGAACGGAAGATATTTCCATTTTCACCATAGCCCTCTAGGGGCTTCCAAATATCCCTTTGCCAATTCCACAAGAACAGCCTTAGCGAAAGGCTTCTTGAAGGGAAAGATGTAACTCTGTGAGATGAATTAACAGAACACAGAGCAGTTTCTCAGAAAGCTTCTTTCCAGTTTTGAACGGAAGATATTTCCTTTTTCACCATAGCCCTCTATGGGCTTCCAAATATCCCTTTGCCAATTCCACAAGAACAGCCTTAGCGAAAGGCTTCTTGAAGGGAAAGATGTAACTCTGTGAGATGAATTAACAGAACACAGAGCAGTTTCTCAGAAAGCTTCTTTCCAGTTTTGAACGGAATATAATTGCTTTTTCACCAGAGCCCTCTATGGGCTTCCAAATATCCCTTTGCCAATTCCACAAGAACAGCCTTAGCGAAAGCTTTCTTGAAGGGAAAGAATTAACTCTGTGAGATGAATTAACAGAACACAGAGCAGTTTCTCAGAAAGCTTCTTTCCAGTTTTGAACGGAAGATATTTCCTTTTTCACCATAGCCCTCCATGGGCTTCCAAATATCCCTTTGCCAATTCCACAAGAACAGCCTTAGCGAAAGGCTTCTTGAAGGGAAAGATGTAACTCTGTGAGATGAATTAACAGAACACAGAGCAGTTTCTCAGAAAGCTTCTTTCCAGTTTTGAACGGAAGATATTCCCTTTTTCACCACGGCCCTCTATGGGCTTCCAAATATCCCTTTGCCAATTCCACAAGAACAGCCTTAGCGAAAGGCTTCTTGAAGGGAAAGATGTAACTCTGTGAGATGAATTAACAGAACACAGAGCAGTTTCTCAGAAAGCTTCTTTCCAGTTTTGAACGGAAGATATTGCCTTTTTCACCATGGCCCTCTATGGGCTTCCAAATATCCCTTTGCCAATTCCACAAGAACAGCCTTAGCGAAAGGCTTCTTGAACGGAAAGATGTAACTCTGTGAGATGAATTAACAGAACACAGAGCAGTTTCTCAGAAAGCTTCTTTCCAGTTTTGAACGGAAGATATTTCCTTTTTCACCATAGCCCTCTATGGGCTTCCAAATATCCCTTTGCCAATTCCACAAGAACAGCCTTAGCGAAAGGCTTCTTGAAGGGAAAGATGTAACTCTGTGAGTTGAATTAACAGAACACAGAGCAGTTTCTCAGAAAGCTTCTTTCCAGTTTTGAACGGAAGATATTTCCTTTTTCACCATAGCCCTCTATGGGCTTCCAAATATCCCTTTGCCAATTCCACAAGAACAGCCTTAGCGAAAGGCTTCTTGAAGGGAAAGATGTAACTCTGTGAGATGAATTAGCAGAACACAGAGCAGTTTCTCAGAAAGCTTCTTTCCAGATTTGAACGGAAGATATTCCCTTTTTCACCGTAGCCCTCTATGGGCTTCCAAATATCCCTTTGCCAATTCCACGAGAACAGCCTTAGCGAAAGGCTTCTTGAAGGGAAAGATGTAACTCTGTGAGATGAATTAACAGAACAAGGAGCAGTTTCTCAGAAAGCTTCTTTCCAGTTTTGAACGGAAGATATTCCCTTTTTCACCATGGCCCTCTATGGGCTTCCAAATATCCCTTTGCCAATTCCACAAGAACAGCCTTAGCGAAAGGCTTCTTGAAGGGAAAGATGTAACTCTGTGTGATGAATTAACAGAACACAGAGCAGTTTCTCAGAAAGCTTCTTTCCAGTTTTGAACGGAAGATATTTCCTTTTTCACCATAGCCCTTTATGGGCTTCCAAATATCCCTTTGCCTATTCCACAAGAACAGCCTTAGCGAAAGGCTTCTTGAAGGGAAAGATGTAACTCTGTGAGATGAATTAACAGAACACAGAGCAGTTTCTCAGAAAGCTTCTTTCCAGTTTTGAACGGAAGATATTTCCTTTTTCACCATAGCCCTCTAAGGGCTTCCAAATATCCCTTTGCCAATTCCACAAGAACAGCCTTAGCGAAAGGCTTCTTGAAGGGAAAGATGTAACTCTGTGAGATGAATTAACAGAACACAGAGCAGTTTCTCAGAAAGCTTCTTTCCAGTTTTGAACGGAAGATATTTCCTTTTTCACCATAGCCCTCTATGGGCTTCCAAATATCCCTTTGCCAATTCCACAAGAACAGCCTTAGCGAAAGGCTTCTTGAAGGGAAAGATGTAACTCTGTGAGATGAATTAACAGAACACAGAGCAGTTTCTCAGAAAGCTTCTTTCCAGTTTTGAACGGAAGATATTTCCTTTTTCTCCATAGCCCTCTATGGGCTTCCAAATATCCCTTTGCCAATTCCACAAGAACAGCCTTAGCGAAAGGCTTCTTGAAGGGAAAGATGTAACTCTGTGAGATGAATTAACAGAATACAGAGCAGTTTCTCAGAAAGCTTCTTTCCAGTTTTGAACGGAAGATATTTCCTTTTTCACCATAGCCCTCTATGGGCTTCCAAATATCCCTTTGCCCATTCCACAAGAACAGCCTTAGCGAAAGGCTTCTTGAAGGGAAAGATGTAACTCTGTGAGATGAATTAACAGAACACAGAGCAGTTTCTCAGAAAGCTTCTTTCCAGTTTTGAACGGAAGATATTTCCTTTTTCACCATAGCCCTCCATGGGCTTCCAAATATCCCTTTGCCAATTCCACAAGAACAGCCTTAGCGGAAGGCTTCTTGAAGGGAAAGATGTAACTCTGTGAGATGAATTAACAGAACACAGAGCAGTTTCTCAGAAAGCTTCTTTCCAGTTTTGAACGGAAGATATTGCCTTTTTCACCATGGCCCTCTATGGGCTTCCAAATATCCCTTTGCCAATTCCACAAGAACAGCCTTAGCGAAAGGCTTCTTGAAGGGAAAGATGTAACTCTGTGAGATGAATTAACGGAACACAGAGCAGTTTCTCAGAAAGCTTCTTTCCAGTTTTAAACGGAAGATATTTCCTTTTTCACAATAGCCCTCTATGGGCTACCAAATATCCCTTTGCCAATTCCACAAGAACAGCCTTAGCGAAAGGCTTCTTGAAGGGAAAGATGTAACTCTGTGAGATGAATTAACAGAACACAGAGCAGTTTCTCAGAAAGCTTCTTTCCAGTTTTGAACGGAAGATATTTCCTTTTTCACCATAGCCCTCTATGGGCTTCCAAATATCCCTTTGCCAATTCCACAAGAACAGCCTTAGCGAAAGGCTTCTTGAAGGGAAAGATGTAACTCTGTGAGATGAATTAACAGAACACAGAGCAGTTTCTCAGAAAGCTTCTTTCCAGTTTTGAACGGAAGATATTTCCATTTTCACCATAGCCCTCTAGGGGCTTCCAAATATCCCTTTGCCAATTCCACAAGAACAGCCTTAGCGAAAGGCTTCTTGAACGGAAAGATGTAACTCTGTGAGATGAATTAACAGAACACAGAGCAGTTTCTCAGAAAGCTTCTTTCCAGTTTTGAACGGAAGATATTTCCTTTTTCACCATAGCCCTCTATGGGCTTCCAAATATCCCTTTGCCAATTCCACAAGAACAGCCTTAGCGAAAGGCTTCTTGAAGGGAAAGATGTAACTCTGTGAGATGAATTAACAGAACACAGAGCAGTTTCTCAGAAAGCTTCTTTCCAGTTTTGAACGGAATATATTTGCTTTTTCACCAGAGCCCTCTATGGGCTTCCAAATATCCCTTTGCCAATTCCACAAGAACAGCCTTAGCGAAAGCTTTCTTGAAGGGAAAGAATTAACTCTGTGAGATGAATTAACAGAACACAGAGCAGTTTCTCAGAAAGCTTCTTTCCAGTTTTGAACGGAAGATATTTCCTTTTTCACCATAGCCCTCCATGGGCTTCCAAATATCCCTTTGCCAATTCCACAAGAACAGCCTTAGCGAAAGGCTTCTTGAAGGGAAAGATGTAACTCTGTGAGATGAATTCACAGAACACAGAGCAGTTTCTCAGAAAGCTTCTTTCCAGTTTTGAACGGAAGATATTCCCTTTTTCACCACGGCCCTCTATGGGCTTCCAAATATCCCTTTGCCAATTCCACAAGAACAGCCTTAGCGAAAGGCTTCTTGAAGGGAAAGATGTAACTCTGTTAGATGAATTAACACAACACAGAGCAGTTTCTCAGAAAGCTTCTTTCCAGTTTTGAACAGAAGATATTTCCTTTTTCACCATATCCCTTTATGGGCTTCCAAATATCCCTTTGCCAATTCCCCAAGAACAGCCTTAGCGAAAGGCTTCTTGAAGGGAAAGATGTAACTCTGTGAGATGAATTAACAGAACACAGAGCAGTTTCTCAGAAAGCTTCTTTCCAGTTTTGAACGGAAGATATTTCCTTTTTCACCAGAGCCCTCCATGGGCTTCCAAATATCCCTTTGCCAATTCCACAAGAACAGCCTTAGCGAAAGGCTTCTTGAAGGGAAAGATGTAACTCTGTGAGATGAATTAACAGAACACAGAGCAGTTTCTCAGAAAGCTTCTTTCCAGTTTTGAACGGAAGATATTGCCTTTTTCACCATGGCCCTCTATGGGCTTCCAAATATCCCTTTGCCAATTCCACAAGAACAGCCTTAGCGAAAGGCTTCTTGAACGGAAAGATGTAACTCTGTGAGATGAATTAAGAGAACACAGAGCAGTTTCTCAGAAAGCTTCTTTCCAGTTTTGAACGGAAGATATTTCCTTTTTCACCATAGCCCTCTATGGGCTTCCAAATATCCCTTTGCCAATTCCACAAGAACAGCCTTAGCGAAAGGCTTCTTGAAGGGAAAGATGTAACTCTGTGAGTTGAATTAACAGAACACAGAGCAGTTTCTCAGAAAGCTTCTTTCCAGTTTTGAACGGAAGATATTTCCTTTTTCACCATAGCCCTCTATGGGCTTCCAAATATCCCTTTGCCAATTCCACAAGAACAGCCTTAGCGAAAGGCTTCTTGAAGGGAAAGATGTAACTCTGTGAGATGAATTAGCAGAACACAGAGCAGTTTCTCAGAAAGCTTCTTTCCAGATTTGAACGGAAGATATTCCCTTTTTCACCATAGCCCTCTATGGGCTTCCAAATATCCCTTTGCCAATTCCACGAGAACAGCCTTAGAGAAAGGCTTCTTGAAGGGAAAGATGTAACTCTGTGAGATGAATTAACAGAACAAGGAGCAGTTTCTCAGAAAGCTTCTTTCCAGTTTTGAACGGAAGATATTCCCTTTTTCACCATGGCCCTCTATGGGCTTCCAAATATCCCTTTGCCAATTCCACAAGAACAGCCTTAGCGAAAGGCTTCTTGAAGGGAAAGATGTAACTCTGTGAGATGAATTAACAGAACACAGAGCAGTTTCTCAGAAAGCTTCTTTCCAGTTTTGAACGGAAGATATTTCCTTTTTCACCATAGCCCTCCATGGGCTTCCAAATATCCCTTTGCCAATTCCACAAGAGCAGCCTTAGCGAAAGGCTTCTTGAAGGGAAAGATGTAACTCTGTGAGATGAATTAACAGAACACAGAGCAGTTTCTCAGAAAGCTTCTTTCCAGTTTTGAACGGAAGATATTGCCTTTTTCACCATGGCCCTCTATGGGCTTCCAAATATCCCTTTGCCAATTCCACAATAACAGCCTTAGCGAAAGGCTTCTTGAAGGGAAAGATGTAACTCTGTGAGATGAATTAACAGAACACAGAGCAGTTTCTCAGAAAGCTTCTTTCCAGTTTTGAACGGAAGATATTTCCTTTTTCACCATAGCCCTCTATGGGCTTCCAAATATCCCTTTGCCAATTCCACAAGAACAGCCTTAGCGAAAGGCTTCTTGAAGGGAAAGGTGTCACTCTGTGAGTTGAATTAACAGAACACAGAGCAGTTTCTCAGAAAGCTTCTTTCCAGTTTTGAACGGAAGATATTTCCTTTTTCACCATAGCCCTCTATGGGCTTCCAAATATCCCTTTGCCAATTCCACAAGAACAGCCTTAGCGAAAGGCTTCTTGAAGGGAAAGATGTAACTCTGTGAGATTAATTAGCAGAACACAGAGCAGTTTCTCAGAAAGCTTCTTTCCAGTTTTGAACGGAAGATATTCCCTTTTTCACCATAGCCCTCTATGGGCTTCCAAATATCCCTTTGCCAATTCCACGAGAACAGCCTTAGCGAAAGGCTTCTTGAAGGGAAAGATGTAACTCTGTGAGATGAATTAACAGAACATGGAGCAGTTTCTCAGAAAGCTTCTTTCCAGTTTTGAACGGAAGATATTCCCTTTTTCACCATGGCCCTCTATGGGCTTCCAAATATCCCTTTGCCAATTCCACAAGAACAGCCTTAGCGAAAGGTTTCTTGAAGGGAAAGATGTAACTCTGTGAGATGAATTAACAGAACACAGAGCAGTTTCTCAGAAAGCTTCTTTCCAGTTTTGAACGGAAGATATTTCCTTTTTCACCATAGCCCTCCATGGGCTTCCAAATATCCCTTTGCCAATTCCACAAGAACAGCCTTAGCGAAAGGCTTCTTGAAGGGAAAGATGTAACTCTGTGAGATGAATTAACAGAACACAGAGCAGTTTCTCAGAAAGCTTCTTTCCAGTTTTGAACGGAATATATTTCCTTTTTCACCCATAGCCCTCTAGGGGCTTCCAAATATCCCTTTGCCAATTCCACAAGAACAGCCTTAGCGAAAGGCTTCTTGAAGGGAAAGATGTAACTCTGTGAGATGAATTAACAGAACAAGGAGCAGTTTCTCAGAAAGCTTCTTTCCAGTTTTGAACGGAAGATATTCCCTTTTTCACCATGGCCCACTATGGGCTTCCAAATATCCCTTTGCCAATTCCACAAGAACAGCCTTAGCGAAAGGCTTCTTGAAGGGAAAGATGTAACTCTGTGAGATGAATTCACAGAACACAGAGCAGTTTCTCAGAAAGCTTCTTTCCAGTTTTGAACGGAAGATATTTCCTTTTTCACCATAGCCCTCCATGGGCTTCCAAATATCCCTTTGCCAATTCCACAAGAACAGCCTTAGCGAAAGGCTTCTTGAAGGGAAAGATGTAACTCTGTGAGATGAATTAACAGAACACAGAGCAGTTTCTCAGAAAGCTTCTTTCCAGTTTTGAACGGAAGATATTTCCTTTTTCACCATAGCCCTCTATGGGCTTCCAAATATCCCTTTGCCAATTCCACAAGAACAGCCTTAGCGAAAGGCTTCTTGAAGGGAAAGATTTAACTCTGTGAGATGAATTAACAGAACACAGAGCAGTTTCTCAGAAAGCTTCTTTCCAGTTTTGAACGTAAGATATTTCCTTTTTCACCATAGCCCTCTATGGGCTTCCAAATATCCCTTTCCCAATTCCACAAGAGCAACCTTAGCTAAAGGCTTCTTGAAGGGAAAGATTTAACTCTGTGATATGAATTAACAGAACACAGAGCAGTTTCTCAGAAAGCTTCTTTCCAGTTTTGAACGGAAGACATTTCCTTTTTCACCAGAGCCCTCTATGGGCTTCCAAATATCCCTTTGCCAATTCCAAAAGAACAGCCTTAGCGAAAGGCTTCTTGAAGGGAAAGATGTAACTCTGTGAGATGAATTAACAGAACACAGAGCAGTTTCTCAGAAAGCTTCTTTCCAGTTTTGAACGGAAGATATTTCCTTTTTCACCTTAGCCCTCTAAGGGCTTCCAAATATCCCTTTGCCAATTCCACAGGAACAGCCTTAGCGAAAGGCTTCTTGAAGGGAAAGATGTAACTCTGTGAGATGAATTAACAGAACACAGAGCAGTTTCTCAGAAAGCTTCTTTCCAGTTTTGAACGGAAGATATTTCCTTTTTCACCATAGCCCTCTATGGGCTTCCAAATATCCCTTTGCCAATTCCACAAGAACAGCCTTAGCGAAAGGCTTCTTGAAGGGAAAGATGTAACTCTGTGAGATGAATTAGCAGAACACAGAGCAGTTTCTCAGAAAGCTTCTTTCCAGTTTTGAACGGAAGATATTCCCTTTTTCACCATAGCCCTCTATGGGCTTCCAAATATCCCTTTGCCAATTCCACGAGAACAGCCTTAGCGAAAGGCTTCTTGAAGGGAAAGATGTAACTCTGTGAGATGAATTAACAGAACAAGGAACAGTTTCTCAGAAAGCTTCTTTCCAGTTTTGAACGGAAGATATTCCCTTTTTCACCATGGCCCTCTATGGGCTTCCAAATATCCCTTTGCCAATTCCACAAGAACAGCCTTAGTGAAAGGTTTCTTGAAGGGAAAGATGTAACTCTGTGAGATGAATTAACAGAACACAGAGCAGTTTCTCAGAAAGCTTCTTTCCAGTTTTGAACGGAAGATATTTCCTTTTTCACCATAGCCCTCCATGGGCTTCCAAATATCCCTTTGCCAATTCCACAAGAACAGCCTTAGCGAAAGGCTTCTTGAAGGGAAAGATGTAACTCTGTGAGATGAATTCACAGAACACAGAGCAGTTTCTCAGAAAGCTTCTTTCCAGTTTTGAACGGAAGATATTCCCTTTTTCACCATGGCCCTCTATGGGCTTCCAAATATCCCTTTGCCAATTCCACAAGAACAGCCTTAGCGAAAGGCTTCTTGAAGGGAAAGATGTAACTCTGTGAGATGAATTAACAGAACACAGAGCAGTTTCTCAGAAAGCTTCTTTCCAGTTTTGACCGGAAGATATTTCCTTTTTCACCATAGCCCTCTATGGGCTTCCAAATATCCCTTTGCCAATTCCACAAGAACAGCCTTAGCGAAAGGCTTCTTGAAGGGAAAGATGTAACTCTGTGAGATGAATTAACAGAACACAGAGCAGTTTCTCAGAAAGCTTCTTTCCAGTTTTGAACGGAAGATATTTCCTTTTTCACCATAGCCCTCTATGGGCTTCCAAATATCCCTTTCCCAATTCGACAAGAGCAAACTTAGCTAAAGGCTTCTTGAAGGGAAAGATTTAACTCTGTGAGATGAATTAACAGAACACAGAGCAGTTTCTCAGAAAGCTTCTTTCCAGTTTTGAACGGAAGACATTTCCTTTTTCACCAGAGCCCTCTATGGGCTTCCAAATATCCCTTTGCCAATTCCACAAGAACAGCTTTAGCGAAAGGCTTCTTGAAGGGAAAGATGTAACTCTGTGAGATGAATTAACAGAACACAGAGCAGTTTCTCAGAAAGCTTCTTTCCAGTTTTGAACGGAAGATATTTCCTTTTTCACCATAGCCCTCTAAGGGCTTCCAAATATCCCTTTGCCAATTCCACAAGAACAGCCTTAGCGAAAGGCTTCTTGAAGGGAAAGATGTAACTCTGTGAGATGAATTAACAGAACACAGAGCAGTTTCTCAGAAAGCTTCTTTCCAGTTTTGAACGGAAGATATTTCCTTTTTCACCATAGCCCTCTATGGGCTTCCAAATATCCCTTTGCCAATTCCACAAGAACAGCCTTAGCGAAAGGCTCCTTGAAGGGAAAGATGTAACTCTGTGAGTTGAATTAACAGAACACAGAGCAGTTTCTCAGAAAGCTTCTTTCCAGTTTTGAACGGAAGATATTTCCTTTTTCACCATAGCCCTCTATGGGCTTCCAAATATCCCTTTGCCAATTCCACAAGAACAGCCTTAGCGAAAGGCTTCTTGAAGGGAAAGATGTAACTCTGTGAGATGAATTAACGGAACACAGAGCAGTTTCTCAGAAAGCTTCTTTCCAGTTTTGAACGGAAGATATTTCCTTTTTCACAATAGCCCTCTATGGGCTACCAAATATCCCTTTGCCAATTCCACAAGAACAGCCTTAGCGAAAGGCTTCTTGAAGGGAAAGATGTAACTCTGTGAGATGAATTAACAGAACACAGAGCAGTTTCTCAGAAAGCTTCTTTCCAGTTTTGAACGGAAGATATTTCCTTTTTCACCATAGCCCTCTATGGGCTTCCAAATATCCCTTTGCCAATTCCACAAGAACAGCCTTAGCGAAAGGCTTCTTGAAGGGAAAGATGTAACTCTGTGAGATGAATTAACAGAACACAGAGCAGTTTCTCAGAAAGCTTCTTTCCAGTTTTGAACGGAAGATATTTCCATTTTCACCATAGCCCTCTAGGGGCTTCCAAATATCCCTTTGCCAATTCCACAAGAACAGCCTTAGCGAAAGGCTTCTTGAAGGGAAAGATGTAACTCTGTGAGATGAATTAACAGAACACAGAGCAGTTTCTCAGAAAGCTTCTTTCCAGTTTTGAACGGAAGATATTTCCTTTTTCACCATAGCCCTCTATGGGCTTCCAAATATCCCTTTGCCAATTCCACAAGAACAGCCTTAGCGAAAGGCTTCTTGAAGGGAAAGATGTAACTCTGTGAGATGAATTAACAGAACACAGAGCAGTTTCTCAGAAAGCTTCTTTCCAGTTTTGAACGGAATATAATTGCTTTTTCACCAGAGCCCTCTATGGGCTTCCAAATATCCCTTTGCCAATTCCACAAGAACAGCCTTAGCGAAAGCTTTCTTGAAGGGAAAGAATTAACTCTGTGAGATGAATTAACAGAACACAGAGCAGTTTCTCAGAAAGCTTCTTTCCAGTTTTGAACGGAAGATATTTCCTTTTTCACCATAGCCCTCCATGGGCTTCCAAATATCCCTTTGCCAATTCCACAAGAACAGCCTTAGCGAAAGGCTTCTTGAAGGGAAAGATGTAACTCTGTGAGATGAATTAACAGAACACAGAGCAGTTTCTCAGAAAGCTTCTTTCCAGTTTTGAACGGAAGATATTCCCTTTTTCACCACGGCCCTCTATGGGCTTCCAAATATCCCTTTGCCAATTCCACAAGAACAGCCTTAGCGAAAGGCTTCTTGAAGGGAAAGATGTAACTCTGTGAGATGAATTAACAGAACACAGAGCAGTTTCTCAGAAAGCTTCTTTCCAGTTTTGAACGGAAGATATTGCCTTTTTCACCATGGCCCTCTATGGGCTTCCAAATATCCCTTTGCCAATTCCACAAGAACAGCCTTAGCGAAAGGCTTCTTGAACGGAAAGATGTAACTCTGTGAGATGAATTAACAGAACACAGAGCAGTTTCTCAGAAAGCTTCTTTCCAGTTTTGAACGGAAGATATTTCCTTTTTCACCATAGCCCTCTATGGGCTTCCAAATATCCCTTTGCCAATTCCACAAGAACAGCCTTAGCGAAAGGCTTCTTGAAGGGAAAGATGTAACTCTGTGAGTTGAATTAACAGAACACAGAGCAGTTTCTCAGAAAGCTTCTTTCCAGTTTTGAACGGAAGATATTTCCTTTTTCACCATAGCCCTCTATGGGCTTCCAAATATCCCTTTGCCAATTCCACAAGAACAGCCTTAGCGAAAGGCTTCTTGAAGGGAAAGATGTAACTCTGTGAGATGAATTAGCAGAACACAGAGCAGTTTCTCAGAAAGCTTCTTTCCAGATTTGAACGGAAGATATTCCCTTTTTCACCGTAGCCCTCTATGGGCTTCCAAATATCCCTTTGCCAATTCCACGAGAACAGCCTTAGCGAAAGGCTTCTTGAAGGGAAAGATGTAACTCTGTGAGATGAATTAACAGAACAAGGAGCAGTTTCTCAGAAAGCTTCTTTCCAGTTTTGAACGGAAGATATTCCCTTTTTCACCATGGCCCTCTATGGGCTTCCAAATATCCCTTTGCCAATTCCACAAGAACAGCCTTAGCGAAAGGCTTCTTGAAGGGAAAGATGTAACTCTGTGTGATGAATTAACAGAACACAGAGCAGTTTCTCAGAAAGCTTCTTTCCAGTTTTGAACGGAAGATATTTCCTTTTTCACCATAGCCCTTTATGGGCTTCCAAATATCCCTTTGCCTATTCCACAAGAACAGCCTTAGCGAAAGGCTTCTTGAAGGGAAAGATGTAACTCTGTGAGATGAATTAACAGAACACAGAGCAGTTTCTCAGAAAGCTTCTTTCCAGTTTTGAACGGAAGATATTTCCTTTTTCACCATAGCCCTCTAAGGGCTTCCAAATATCCCTTTGCCAATTCCACAAGAACAGCCTTAGCGAAAGGCTTCTTGAAGGGAAAGATGTAACTCTGTGAGATGAATTAACAGAACACAGAGCAGTTTCTCAGAAAGCTTCTTTCCAGTTTTGAACGGAAGATATTTCCTTTTTCACCATAGCCCTCTATGGGCTTCCAAATATCCCTTTGCCAATTCCACAAGAACAGCCTTAGCGAAAGGCTTCTTGAAGGGAAAGATGTAACTCTGTGAGATGAATTAACAGAACACAGAGCAGTTTCTCAGAAAGCTTCTTTCCAGTTTTGAACGGAAGATATTTCCTTTTTCTCCATAGCCCTCTATGGGCTTCCAAATATCCCTTTGCCAATTCCACAAGAACAGCCTTAGCGAAAGGCTTCTTGAAGGGAAAGATGTAACTCTGTGAGATGAATTAACAGAATACAGAGCAGTTTCTCAGAAAGCTTCTTTCCAGTTTTGAACGGAAGATATTTCCTTTTTCACCATAGCCCTCTATGGGCTTCCAAATATCCCTTTGCCCATTCCACAAGAACAGCCTTAGCGAAAGGCTTCTTGAAGGGAAAGATGTAACTCTGTGAGATGAATTAACAGAACACAGAGCAGTTTCTCAGAAAGCTTCTTTCCAGTTTTGAACGGAAGATATTTCCTTTTTCACCATAGCCCTCCATGGGCTTCCAAATATCCCTTTGCCAATTCCACAAGAACAGCCTTAGCGGAAGGCTTCTTGAAGGGAAAGATGTAACTCTGTGAGATGAATTAACAGAACACAGAGCAGTTTCTCAGAAAGCTTCTTTCCAGTTTTGAACGGAAGATATTGCCTTTTTCACCATGGCCCTCTATGGGCTTCCAAATATCCCTTTGCCAATTCCACAAGAACAGCCTTAGCGAAAGGCTTCTTGAAGGGAAAGATGTAACTCTGTGAGATGAATTAACGGAACACAGAGCAGTTTCTCAGAAAGCTTCTTTCCAGTTTTAAACGGAAGATATTTCCTTTTTCACAATAGCCCTCTATGGGCTACCAAATATCCCTTTGCCAATTCCACAAGAACAGCCTTAGCGAAAGGCTTCTTGAAGGGAAAGATGTAACTCTGTGAGATGAATTAACAGAACACAGAGCAGTTTCTCAGAAAGCTTCTTTCCAGTTTTGAACGGAAGATATTTCCTTTTTCACCATAGCCCTCTATGGGCTTCCAAATATCCCTTTGCCAATTCCACAAGAACAGCCTTAGCGAAAGGCTTCTTGAAGGGAAAGATGTAACTCTGTGAGATGAATTAACAGAACACAGAGCAGTTTCTCAGAAAGCTTCTTTCCAGTTTTGAACGGAAGATATTTCCATTTTCACCATAGCCCTCTAGGGGCTTCCAAATATCCCTTTGCCAATTCCACAAGAACAGCCTTAGCGAAAGGCTTCTTGAACGGAAAGATGTAACTCTGTGAGATGAATTAACAGAACACAGAGCAGTTTCTCAGAAAGCTTCTTTCCAGTTTTGAACGGAAGATATTTCCTTTTTCACCATAGCCCTCTATGGGCTTCCAAATATCCCTTTGCCAATTCCACAAGAACAGCCTTAGCGAAAGGCTTCTTGAAGGGAAAGATGTAACTCTGTGAGATGAATTAACAGAACACAGAGCAGTTTCTCAGAAAGCTTCTTTCCAGTTTTGAACGGAATATATTTGCTTTTTCACCAGAGCCCTCTATGGGCTTCCAAATATCCCTTTGCCAATTCCACAAGAACAGCCTTAGCGAAAGCTTTCTTGAAGGGAAAGAATTAACTCTGTGAGATGAATTAACAGAACACAGAGCAGTTTCTCAGAAAGCTTCTTTCCAGTTTTGAACGGAAGATATTTCCTTTTTCACCATAGCCCTCCATGGGCTTCCAAATATCCCTTTGCCAATTCCACAAGAACAGCCTTAGCGAAAGGCTTCTTGAAGGGAAAGATGTAACTCTGTGAGATGAATTCACAGAACACAGAGCAGTTTCTCAGAAAGCTTCTTTCCAGTTTTGAACGGAAGATATTCCCTTTTTCACCACGGCCCTCTATGGGCTTCCAAATATCCCTTTGCCAATTCCACAAGAACAGCCTTAGCGAAAGGCTTCTTGAAGGGAAAGATGTAACTCTGTTAGATGAATTAACACAACACAGAGCAGTTTCTCAGAAAGCTTCTTTCCAGTTTTGAACAGAAGATATTTCCTTTTTCACCATATCCCTTTATGGGCTTCCAAATATCCCTTTGCCAATTCCCCAAGAACAGCCTTAGCGAAAGGCTTCTTGAAGGGAAAGATGTAACTCTGTGAGATGAATTAACAGAACACAGAGCAGTTTCTCAGAAAGCTTCTTTCCAGTTTTGAACGGAAGATATTTCCTTTTTCACCAGAGCCCTCCATGGGCTTCCAAATATCCCTTTGCCAATTCCACAAGAACAGCCTTAGCGAAAGGCTTCTTGAAGGGAAAGATGTAACTCTGTGAGATGAATTAACAGAACACAGAGCAGTTTCTCAGAAAGCTTCTTTCCAGTTTTGAACGGAAGATATTGCCTTTTTCACCATGGCCCTCTATGGGCTTCCAAATATCCCTTTGCCAATTCCACAAGAACAGCCTTAGCGAAAGGCTTCTTGAACGGAAAGATGTAACTCTGTGAGATGAATTAAGAGAACACAGAGCAGTTTCTCAGAAAGCTTCTTTCCAGTTTTGAACGGAAGATATTTCCTTTTTCACCATAGCCCTCTATGGGCTTCCAAATATCCCTTTGCCAATTCCACAAGAACAGCCTTAGCGAAAGGCTTCTTGAAGGGAAAGATGTAACTCTGTGAGTTGAATTAACAGAACACAGAGCAGTTTCTCAGAAAGCTTCTTTCCAGTTTTGAACGGAAGATATTTCCTTTTTCACCATAGCCCTCTATGGGCTTCCAAATATCCCTTTGCCAATTCCACAAGAACAGCCTTAGCGAAAGGCTTCTTGAAGGGAAAGATGTAACTCTGTGAGATGAATTAGCAGAACACAGAGCAGTTTCTCAGAAAGCTTCTTTCCAGATTTGAACGGAAGATATTCCCTTTTTCACCATAGCCCTCTATGGGCTTCCAAATATCCCTTTGCCAATTCCACGAGAACAGCCTTAGAGAAAGGCTTCTTGAAGGGAAAGATGTAACTCTGTGAGATGAATTAACAGAACAAGGAGCAGTTTCTCAGAAAGCTTCTTTCCAGTTTTGAACGGAAGATATTCCCTTTTTCACCATGGCCCTCTATGGGCTTCCAAATATCCCTTTGCCAATTCCACAAGAACAGCCTTAGCGAAAGGCTTCTTGAAGGGAAAGATGTAACTCTGTGAGATGAATTAACAGAACACAGAGCAGATTCTCAGAAAGCTTCTTTCCAGTTTTGAACGGAAGATATTTCCTTTTTCACCATAGCCCTTTATGGGCTTCCAAATATCCCTTTGCCAATTCCACAAGAACAGCCTTAGCGAAAGGCTTCTTGAAGGGAAAGATGTAACTCTGTGAGATGAATTAACAGAACACAGAGCAGTTTCTCAGAAAGCTTCTTTCCAGTTTTGAACGGAAGATATTTCCTTTTTCACCATAGCCCTTTATGGGCTTCCAAATATCCCTTTGCCAATTCCACAAGAACAGCCTTAGCGAAAGGCTTCTTGAAGGGAAAGATGTAACTCTGTGAGATCAATTAACAGAACACAGAGCAGTTTCTCAGAAAGCTTCTTTCCAGTTTTGAACGGAAGATATTTCCTTTTTCACAATAGCCCTCTATGTGCTTCCAAATATGCCTTTGCCAATTCCACAAGAACAGCCTTAGCGAAAGGCTTCTTGAAGGGAAAGATGTAACTCTGTGAGATGAATTCACAGAACACAGAGCAGTTTCTCAGAAAGCTTCTTTCCAGTTTTGAATGGAAGATATTTCCTTTTTCACCATAGCCCTTTATGGGCTTCCAAATATCCCTTTGCCAATTCCACAAGAACAGCCTTAGCGAAAGGCTTCTCGAAGGGAAAGATGTAACTCTGTGAGATGAATTAACAGAACACAGAGCAGTTTCTCAGAAAGCTTCTTTCCAGTTTTGAACGGAAGATATTTCCTTTTTCACCATAGCCCTCTAAGGGCTTCCAAATATCCCTTTGCCAATTCCACAAGAACAGCCTTAGCGAAAGGCTTCTTGAAGGGAAAGATGTAACTCTGTGAGATGAATTAACAGAACACAGAGCAGTTTCTCAGAAAGCTTCTTTCCAGTTTTGAACGGAAGATATTTCCTTTTTCACCATAGCCCTCTATGGGCTTCCAAATATCCCTTTGCCAATTCCACAAGAACAGCCTTAGCGAAAGGCTTCTTGAAGGGAAAGATGTAACTCTGTGAGATGAATTAACAGAACACAGAGCAGTTTCTCAGAAAGCTTCTTTCCAGTTTTGAACGGAAGATATTTCCTTTTTCTCCATAGCCCTCTATGGGCTTCCAAATATCCCTTTGCCAATTCCACAAGAACAGCCTTAGCGAAAGGCTTCTTGAAGGGAAAGATGTAACTCTGTGAGATGAATTAACAGAATACAGAGCAGTTTCTCAGAAAGCTTCTTTCCAGTTTTGAACGGAAGATATTTCCTTTTTCACCATTGCCCTCTATGGGCTTCCAAATATCCCTTTGCCCATTCCACAAGAACAGCCTTAGCGAAAGGCTTCTTGAAGGGAAAGATGTAACTCTGTGAGATGAATTAACAGAACACAGAGCAGTTTCTCAGAAAGCTTCTTTCCAGTTTTGAACGGAAGATATTTCCTTTTTCACCATAGCCCTCCATGGGCTTCCAAATATCCCTTTGCCAATTCCACAAGAACAGCCTTAGCGAAAGGCTTCTTGAAGGGAAAGATGTAACTCTGTGAGACGAATTAACAGAACACAGAGCAGTTTCTCAGAAAGCTTCTTTCCAGTTTTGAACGGAAGATATTGCCTTTTTCACCATGGCCCTCTATGGGCTTCCAAATATCCCTTTGCCAATTCCACAAGAACAGCCTTAGCGAAAGGCTTCTTGAAGGGAAAGATGTAACTCTGTGAGATGAATTAACAGAACACAGAGCAGTTTCTCAGAAAGCTTCTTTCGAGTTTTGAACGGAAGATATTTCCTTTTTCACCATAGCCCTCTATGGGCTTCCAAATATCCCTTTGCCAATTCCACAAGAACAGCCTTAGCGAAAGGCTTCTTGAAGGGAAAGATGTAACTCTGTGAGATGAATTAACACAACACAGAGCAGTTTCTCAGAAAGTTTCTTTCCAGTTTTGAACGGAAGATATTTCCTTTTTCACCATAGCCCTCTATGGGCTTCCAAATATCCCTTTGCCAATTCCACAAGAACAGCCTTAGCGAAAGGCTTCTTGAAGGGAAAGATGTAACTCTGTGAGATGAATTAACAGAACACTGAGCAGTTTCTCAGAAAGCTTCTTTCCAGTTTTGAACGGAAAATATTTCCTTTTTCACCATAGCCCTCTATGGGCTTCCAAATATCCCTTTGCCAATTCCACAAGAACAGCCTTAGCGAAAGGCTTCTTGAAGGGAAAGATGTAACTCTGTGAGATGATATAACAGAACACAGAGCAGTTTCTCAGAAAGCTTCTTTCCAGTTTTGAACGGAATATATTTCCTTTTTCACCATAGCCCTCTATGGGCTTCCAAATATCCCTTTGCCAATTCCACAAGAACAGCCTTAGCGAAAGGCTTCTTGAAGGGAAAGATGTAACTCTGTGAGATGAATTAACAGAACACAGAGCAGTTTCTCAGAAAGCTTCTTTCCAGTTTTGAACGGAAGATATTTCCTTTTTCACCATAGCCCTCCATGGGCTTCCAAATATCCCTTTGCCAATTCCACAAGAACAGCCTTAGCGAAAGGCTTCTTGAAGGGAAAGATGTAACTCTGTGAGATGAATTAACAGAACACAGAGCAGTTTCTCAGAAAGCTTCTTTCCAGTTTTGAACGGAAGATATTGCCTTTTTCAACATGGCCCTCTATGGGCTTCCAAATATCCCTTTGCCAATTCCACAAGAACAGCCTTAGCGAAAGGCTTCTTGAAGGGAAAGATGTAACTCTGTGAGATGAATTAACAGAACACAGAGCAGTTTCTCAGAAAGCTTCTTTCCAGTTTTGAACGGAAGATATTTCCTTTTTCACCAGAGCCCTCCATGGCCTTCCAAATATCCCTTTGCCAATTCCACAAGAACAGCCTTAGCGAAAGGCTTCTTGAAGGGAAAGATGTAACTCTGTGAGATGAATTAACAGAACACAGAGCAGTTTCTCAGAAAGCTTCTTTCCAGTTTTGAACGGAAGATATTGCCTTTTTCACCATGGCCCTCTATGGGCTTCCAAATATCCCTTTGCCAATTCCAAAAGAACAGCCTTAGCGAAAGGCTTCTTGAACGGAAAGATGTAACTCTGTGAGATGAATTAACAGAACACAGAGCAGTTTCTCAGAAAGCTTCTTTCCAGTTTTGAACGGAAGATATTTCCTTTTTCACCATAGCCCTCTATGGGCTTCCAAATATCCCTTTGCCAATTCCACAAGAACAGCCTTAGCGAAAGGCTTCTTGAAGGGAAAGATGTAACTCTGTGAGTTGAATTAACAGAACACAGAGCAGTTTCTCAGAAAGCTTCTTTCCAGTTTTGAACGGAAGATATTTCCTTTTTCACCATAGCCCTCTATGGGCTTCCAAATATCCCTTTGCCAATTCCACAAGAACAGCCTTAGCGAAAGGCTTCTTGAAGGGAAAGATGTAACTCTGTGAGATGAATTAGCAGAACACAGAGCAGTTTCTCAGAAAGCTTCTTTCCAGATTTGAACGGATGATATTCCCTTTTTCACCATAGCCCTCTATGGGCTTCCAAATATCCCTTTGCCAATTCCACGAGAACAGCCTTAGCGAAAGGCTTCTTGAAGGGAAAGATGTAACTCTGTGAGATGAATTAACAGAACACAGAGCAGTTTCTCAGAAAGCTTCTTTCCAGTTTTGAACGGAAGATATTCCCTTTTTCACCATGGCCCTCTATGGGCTTCCAAATATCCCTTTGCCAATTCCACAAGAACAGCCTTAGCGAAAGGCTTCTTGAAGGGAAAGATGTAACTCTGTGAGATGAATTAACAGAACACAGAGCAGTTTCTCAGAAAGCTTCTTTCCAGTTTTGAACGGAAGATATTTCCTTTTTCACCATAGCCCTTTATGGGCTTCCAAATATCCCTTTGCCAATTCCACAAGAACAGCCTTAGCGAAAAGCTTCTTGAAGGGAAAGATGTAACTCTGTGAGATGAATTAACAGAACACAGAGCAGTTTCTCAGAAAGCTTCTTTCCAGTTTTGAACGGAAGATATTTACTTTTTCACCATAGCCCTCCATGGGCTTCCAAATATCCCTTTGCCAAATCCACAAGAACAGCCTTAGCGAAAGGCTTCTTGAAGGGAAAGATGTAAGTCTGTGAGATGAATTAACAGAACACAGAGCAGTTTCTCAGAAAGCTTCTTACCAGTTTTGAACGGAAGATATTCCCTTTTTCATCATAGCCCTCTATGGGCTTCCAAATATCCCTTTGCCAATTCCACAAGAACAGCCTTAGCGAAAGGCTTCTTGAAGGGAAAGATGTAACTCTGTGAGATCAATTAACAGAAAACAGAGCAGTTTCTCAGAAAGCTTCTTTCCAGTTTTGAACGGAAGATATTTCCTTTTTCACCATATCCCTCTATGGGCTTCCAAATATGCCTTTGCCAATTACACAAGAACAGCCTTAGCGAAAGGCTTCTTGAAGGGAAAGATGTAACTCTGTGAGATGAATTAACAGAACACAGAGCAGTTTCTCAGAAAGCTTCTTTCCAGTTTTGAATGGAAGATATTTCCTTTTTCACCATAGCCCTTTATGGGCTTCCAAATATCCCTTTGCCAATTCCACAAGAACAGCCTTAGTGAAAGGCTTCTTGAAGGGAAAGATTTAACTCTGTGAGATGAATTAGCAGAACACAGAGCAGTTTCTCAGAAAGCTTCTTTCCAGATTTGAACGGAAGATATTCCCTTTTTCACCATAGCCCTCTATGGGCTTCCAAATATCCCTTTGCCAATTCCACGAGAACAGCCTTAGCGAAAGGCTTCTTGAAGGGAAAGATGTAACTCTGTGAGATGAATTAACAGAACAAGGAGCAGTTTCTCAGAAAGCTTCTTTCCAGTTTTGAACGGAAGATATTCCCTTTTTCACCATAGCCCTCTATGGGCTTCCAAATATCCCTTTGCCAATTCCACAAGAACAGCCTTAGCGAAAGGCTTCTTGAAGGGAAAGATGTAACTCTGTGAGATGAATTAACAGAACACAGAGCAGTTTCTCAGAAAGCTTCTTTCCAGTTTTGAACGGAAAATATTTCCTTTTTCTCCATAGCCCTCTATGGGCTTCCAAATATCCCTTTGCCAATTCCACAAGAACAGCCTTAGCGAAAGGCTTCTTGAAGGGAAAGATGTAACTCTGTGAGATGAATTAACAGAATACAGAGCAGTTTCTCAGAAAGCTTCTTTCCAGTTTTGAACGGAAGATATTTCCTTTTTCACCATAGCCCTCTATGGGCTTCCAAATATCCCTTTGCCCATTCCACAAGAACAGCCTTAGCGAAAGGCTTCTTGAAGGGAAAGATGTAACTCTGTGAGATGAATTAACAGAACACAGAGCAGTTTCTCAGAAAGCTTCTTTCCAGTTTTGAACGGAAGATATTTCCTTTTTCACCATAGCCCTCCATGGGCTTCCAAATATCCCTTTGCCAATTCCACAAGAACAGCCTTAGCGAAAGGCTTCTTGAAGGGAAAGATGTAACTCTGTGAGATGAATTAACAGAACACAGAGCAGTTTCTCAGAAAGATTCTTGCCAGTTTTGAACGGAAGATATTGCCTTTTTCACCATGGCCCTCTATGGGCTTCCAAATATCCCTTTGCCAATTCCACAAGAACAGCCTTAGCGAAAGGCTTCTTGAAGGGAAAGATGTAACTCTGTGAGATGAATTAACAGAACACAGAGCAGTTTCTCAGAAAGCTTCTTTCCAGTTTTGAACGGAAGATATTTCCTTTTTCACCATAGCCCTCTATGGGCTTCCAAATATCCCTTTGCCAATTCCACAAGAACAGCCTTAGCGAAAGGCTTCTCGAAGGGAAAGATGTAACTATGTGAGATGAATTAACAGAACACAGAGCAGTTTCTCAGAAAGCTTCTTTCCAGTTTTGAACGGAAGATATTTCCTTTTTCACCATAGCCCTCTAAGGGCTTCCAAATATCCCTTTGCCAATTCCACAAGAACAGCCTTAGCGAAAGGCTTCTTGAAGGGAAAGATGTAACTCTGTGAGATGAATTAACAGAACACAGAGCAGTTTCTCAGAAAGCTTCTTTCCAGTTTTGAACGGAAGATATTTCCTTTTTCACCATAGCCCTCTATGGGCTTCCAAATATCCCTTTGCCAATTCCACAAGAACAGCCTTAGCGAAAGGCTTCTTGAAGGGAAAGATGTAACTCTGTGAGATGAATTAACAGAACACAGAGCAGTTTCTCAGAAAGCTTCTTTCCAGTTTTGAACGGAAGATATTTCCTTTTTCTCCATAGCCCTCTATGGGCTTCCAAATATCCCTTTGCCAATTCCACAAGAACAGCCTTAGCGAAAGGCTTCTTGAAGGGAAAGATGTAACTCTGTGAGATGAATTAACAGAATACAGAGCAGTTTCTCAGAAAGCTTCTTTCCAGTTTTGAACGGAAGATATTTCCTTTTTCACCATAGCCCTCTATGGGCTTCCAAATATCCCTTTGCCCATTCCACAAGAACAGCCTTAGCGAAAGGCTTCTTGAAGGGAAAGATGTAACTCTGTGAGATGAATTAACAGAACACAGAGCAGTTTCTCAGAAAGCTTCTTTCCAGTTTTGAACGGAAGATATTTCCTTTTTCACCATAGCCCTCCATGGGCTTCCAAATATCCCTTTGCCAATTCCACAAGAACAGCCTTAGCGAAAGGCTTCTTGAAGGGAAAGATGTAACTCTGTGAGATGAATTAACAGAACACAGAGCAGTTTCTCAGAAAGCTTCTTTCCAGTTTTGAACGGAAGATATTGCCTTTTTCACCATGGCCCTCTATGGGCTTCCAAATATCCCTTTGCCAATTCCACAAGAACAGCCTTAGCGAAAGGCTTCTTGAAGGGAAAGATGTAACTCTGTGAGATGAATTAACGGAACACAGAGCAGTTTCTCAGAAAGCTTCTTTCCAGTTTTAAACGGAAGATATTTCCTTTTTCACAATAGCCCTCTATGGGCTACCAAATATCCCTTTGCCAATTCCACAAGACAGCCTTAGCGAAAGGCTTCTTGAAGGGAAAGATGTAACTCTGTGAGATGAATTAACAGAACACAGAGCAGTTTCTCAGAAAGCTTCTTTCCAGTTTTGAACGGAAGATATTTCCTTTTTCACCATAGCCCTCTATGGGCTTCCAAATATCCCTTTGCCAATTCCACAAGAACAGCCTTAGCGAAAGGCTTCTTGAAGGGAAAGATGTAACTCTGTGAGATGAATTAACAGAACACAGAGCAGTTTCTCAGAAAGCTTCTTTCCAGTTTTGAACGGAAGATATTTCCATTTTCACCATAGCCCTCTAGGGGCTTCCAAATATCCCTTTGCCAATTCCACAAGAACAGCCTTAGCGAAAGGCTTCTTGAAGGGAAAGATGTAACTCTGTGAGATGAATTAACAGAACACAGAGCAGTTTCTCAGAAAGCTTCTTTCCAGTTTTGAACGGAAGATATTTCCTTTTTCACCATAGCCCTCTATGGGCTTCCAAATATCCCTTTGCCAATTCCACAAGAACAGCCTTAGCGAAAGGCTTCTTGAAGGGAAAGATGTAACTCTGTGAGATGAATTAACAGAACACAGAGCAGTTTCTCAGAAAGCTTCTTTCCAGTTTTGAACGGAATATATTTGCTTTTTCACCAGAGCCCTCTATGGGCTTCCAAATATCCCTTTGCCAATTCCACAAGAACAGCCTTAGCGAAAGCTTTCTTGAAGGGAAAGAATTAACTCTGTGAGATGAATTAACAGAACACAGAGCAGTTTCTCAGAAAGCTTCTTTCCAGTTTTGAACGGAAGATATTTCCTTTTTCACCATAGCCCTCCATGGGCTTCCAAATATCCCTTTGCCAATTCCACAAGAACAGCCTTAGCGAAAGGCTTCTTGAAGGGAAAGATGTAACTCTGTGAGATGAATTAACAGAACACAGAGCAGTTTCTCAGAAAGCTTCTTTCCAGTTTTGAACGGAAGATATTCCCTTTTTCACCACGGCCCTCTATGGGCTTCCAAATATCCCTTTGCCAATTCCACAAGAACAGCCTTAGCGAAAGGCTTCTTGAAGGGAAAGATGTAACTCTGTTAGATGAATTAACACAACACAGAGCAGTTTCTCAGAAAGCTTCTTTCCAGTTTTGAACAGAAGATATTTCCTTTTTCACCATATCCCTTTATGGGCTTCCAAATATCCCTTTGCCAATTCCCCAAGAACAGCCTTAGCGAAAGGCTTCTTGAAGGGAAAGATGTAACTCTGTGAGATGAATTAACAGAACACAGAGCAGTTTCTCAGAAAGCTTCTTTCCAGTTTTGAACGGAAGATATTTCCTTTTTCACCAGAGCCCTCCATGGGCTTCCAAATATCCCTTTGCCAATTCCACAAGAACAGCCTTAGCGAAAGGCTTCTTGAAGGGAAAGATGTAACTCTGTGAGATGAATTAACAGAACACAGAGCAGTTTCTCAGAAAGCTTCTTTCCAGTTTTGAACGGAAGATATTGCCTTTTTCAACATGGCCCTCTATGGGCTTCCAAATATCCCTTTGCCAATTCCACAAGAACAGCCTTAGCGAAAGGCTTCTTGAAGGGAAAGATGTAACTCTGTGAGATGAATTAACAGAACACAGAGCAGTTTCTCAGAAAGCTTCTTTCCAGTTTTGAACGGAAGATATTTCCTTTTTCACCATAGCCCTTTATGGGCTTCCAAATATCCCTTTGCCAATTCCACAAGAACAGCCTTAGCGAAAGGCTTCTTGAAGGGAAAGATGTAACTCTGTGAGATGAATTAACAGAACACAGAGCAGTTTCTCAGAAAGCTTCTTTCCAGTTTTGAACGGAAGATATTTCCTTTTTCACCATAGCCCTTTATGGGCTTCCAAATATCCCTTTGCCAATTCCACAAGAACAGCCTTAGCGAAAGGCTTCTTGAAGGGAAAGATGTAACTCTGTGAGATCAATTAGCAGAACACAGAGCAGTTTCTCAGAAAGCTTCTTTCCAGTTTTGAACGGAAGATATTTCCTTTTTCACAATAGCCCTCTATGTGCTTCCAAATATGCCTTTGCCAATTCCACAAGAACAGCCTTAGCGAAAGGCTTCTTGAAGGGAAAGATGTAACTCTGTGAGATGAATTAACAGAACACAGAGCAGTTTCTCAGAAAGCTTCTTTCCAGTTTTGAATGGAAGATATTTCCTTTTTCACCATAGCCCTTTATGGGCTTCCAAATATCCCTTTGCCAATTCCACAAGAACAGCCTTAGCGAAAGGCTTCTCGAAGGGAAAGATGTAACTCTGTGAGATGAATTAACAGAACACAGAGCAGTTTCTCAGAAAGCTTCTTTCCAGTTTTGAACGGAAGATATTTCCTTTTTCACCATAGCCCTCTAAGGGCTTCCAAATATCCCTTTGCCAATTCCACAAGAACAGCCTTAGCGAAAGGCTTCTTGAAGGGAAAGATGTAACTCTGTGAGATGAATTAACAGAACACAGAGCAGTTTCTCAGAAAGCTTCTTTCCAGTTTTGAACGGAAGATATTTCCTTTTTCACCATAGCCCTCTATGGGCTTCCAAATATCCCTTTGCCAATTCCACAAGAACAGCCTTAGCGAAAGGCTTCTTGAAGGGAAAGATGTAACTCTGTGAGATGAATTAACAGAACACAGAGCAGTTTCTCAGAAAGCTTCTTTCCAGTTTTGAACGGAAGATATTTCCTTTTTCTCCATAGCCCTCTATGGGCTTCCAAATATCCCTTTGCCAATTCCACAAGAACAGCCTTAGCGAAAGGCTTCTTGAAGGGAAAGATGTAACTCTGTGAGATGAATTAACAGAATACAGAGCAGTTTCTCAGAAAGCTTCTTTCCAGTTTTGAACGGAAGTTATTTCCTTTTTCACCATAGCCCTCTATGGGCTTCCAAATATCCCTTTGCCCATTCCACAAGAACAGCCTTAGCGAAAGGCTTCTTGAAGGGAAAGATGTAACTCTGTGAGATGAATTAACAGAACACAGAGCAGTTTCTCAGAAAGCTTCTTTCCAGTTTTGAACGGAAGATATTTCCTTTTTCACCATAGCCCTCCATGGGCTTCCAAATATCCCTTTGCCAATTCCACAAGAACAGCCTTAGCGAAAGGCTTCTTGAAGGGAAAGATGTAACTCTGTGAGATGAATTAACAGAACACAGAGCAGTTTCTCAGAAAGCTTCTTTCCAGTTTTGAACGGAAGATATTGCCTTTTTCACCATGGCCCTCTATGGGCTTCCAAATATCCCTTTGCCAATTCCACAAGAACAGCCTTAGCGAAAGGCTTCTTGAAGGGAAAGATGTAACTCTGTGAGATGAATTAACAGAACACAGAGCAGTTTCTCAGAAAGCTTCTTTCGAGTTTTGAACGGAAGATATTTCCTTTTTCACCATAGCCCTCTATGGGCTTCCAAATATCCCTTTGCCAATTCCACAAGAACAGCCTTAGCGAAAGGCTTCTTGAAGGGAAAGATGTAACTCTGTGAGATGAATTAACACAACACAGAGCAGTTTCTCAGAAAGTTTCTTTCCAGTTTTGAACGGAAGATATTTCCTTTTTCACCATAGCCCTCTATGGGCTTCCAAATATCCCTTTGCCAATTCCACAAGAACAGCCTTAGCGAAAGGCTTCTTGAAGGGAAAGATGTAACTCTGTGAGATGAATTAACAGAACACTGAGCAGTTTCTCAGAAAGCTTCTTTCCAGTTTTGAACGGAAAATATTTCCTTTTTCACCATAGCCCTCTATGGGCTTCCAAATATCCCTTTGCCAATTCCACAAGAACAGCCTTAGCGAAAGGCTTCTTGAAGGGAAAGATGTAACTCTGTGAGATGAATTAACAGAACACAGAGCAGTTTCTCAGAAAGCTTCTTTCCAGTTTTGAACGGAATATATTTCCTTTTTCACCATAGCCCTCTAGGGGTTCCAAATATCCCTTTGCCAATTCCACAAGAACAGCCTTAGCGAAAGGCTTCTTGAAGGGAAAGATGTAACTCTGTGAGATGAATTAACAGAACACAGAGCAGTTTCTCAGAAAGCTTCTTTCCAGTTTTGAACGGAAGATATTTCCTTTTTCACCATAGCCCTCCATGGGCTTCCAAATATCCCTTTGCCAATTCCACAAGAACAGCCTTAGCGAAAGGCTTCTTGAAGGGAAAGATGTAACTCTGTGAGATGAATTAACAGAACACAGAGCAGTTTCTCAGAAAGCTTCTTTCCAGTTTTGAACGGAAGATATTGCCTTTTTCAACATGGCCCTCTATGGGCTTCCAAATATCCCTTTGCCAATTCCACAAGAACAGCCTTAGCGAAAGGCTTCTTGAAGGGAAAGATGTAACTCTGTGAGATGAATTAACAGAACACAGAGCAGTTTCTCAGAAAGCTTCTTTCCAGTTTTGAACGGAAGATATTTCCTTTTTCACCATAGCCCTCTATGGGCTTCCAAATATCCCTTTGCCAATTCCACAAGAACAGCCTTAGCGAAAGGCTTCTTGAAGGGAAAGATGTAACTCTGTGAGATGAATTAACAGAACACAGAGCAGTTTCTCAGAAAGCTTCTTTCCAGTTTTGAACGGAATATATTTCCTTTTTCACCCATAGCCCTCTATGGGCTTCCAAATATCCCTTTGCCAATTCCACAAGAACAGCCTTAGCGAAAGGCTTCTTGAAGGGAAAGATGTAACTCTGTGAGATGAATTAACAGAACACAGAGCAGTTTCTCAGAAAGCTTCTTTCCAGTTTTGAACGGAAGATATTGCCTTTTTCACCATGGCCCTCTATGGGCTTCCAAATATCCCTTTGCCAATTCCACAAGAACAGCCTTAGCGAAAGGCTTCTTGAAGGGAAAGATGTAACTCTGTGAGATGAATTAACAGAACACAGAGCAGTTTCTCAGAAAGCTTCTTTCCAGTTTTGAACGGAAGATATTTCCTTTTTCACCATAGCCCTCTATGGGCTTCCAAATATCCCTTTGCCCATTCCACAAGAACAGCCTTAGCGAAAGGCTTCTTGAAGGGAAAGATGTAACTCTGTGAGATGAATTAACAGAACACAGAGCAGTTTCTCAGAAAGCTTCTTTCCAGTTTTGAACGGAAGATATTTCCTTTTTCACCATAGCCCTCTATGGGCTTCCAAATATCCCTTTGCCAATTCCACAAGAACAGCCTTAGCGAAAGGCTTCTTGAAGGGAAAGATGTAACTCTGTGAGATGAATTAACAGAACACAGAGCAGTTTCTCAGAAAGCTTCTTTCCAGTTTTGAACGGAATATATTTGCTTTTTCACCAGAGCCCTCTATGGGCTTCCAAATATCCCTTTGCCAATTCCACAAGAACAGCCTTAGCGAAAGCTTTCTTGAAGGGAAAGAATTAACTCTGTGAGATGAATTAACAGAACACAGAGCAGTTTCTCAGAAAGCTTCTTTCCAGTTTTGAACGGAAGATATTTCCTTTTTCACCATAGCCCTCCATGGGCTTCCAAATATCCCTTTGCCAATTCCACAAGAACAGCCTTAGCGAAAGGCTTCTTGAAGGGAAAGATGTAACTCTGTGAGATGAATTAACAGAACACAGAGCAGTTTCTCAGAAAGCTTCTTTCCAGTTTTGAACGGAAGATATTCCCTTTTTCACCACGGCCCTCTATGGGCTTCCAAATATCCCTTTGCCAATTCCACAAGAACAGCCTTAGCGAAAGGCTTCTTGAAGGGAAAGATGTAACTCTGTTAGATGAATTAACACAACACAGAGCAGTTTCTCAGAAAGCTTCTTTCCAGTTTTGAACAGAAGATATTTCCTTTTTCACCATATCCCTTTATGGGCTTCCAAATATCCCTTTGCCAATTCCCCAAGAACAGCCTTAGCGAAAGGCTTCTTGAAGGGAAAGATGTAACTCTGTGAGATGAATTAACAGAACACAGAGCAGTTTCTCAGAAAGCTTCTTTCCAGTTTTGAACGGAAGATATTTCCTTTTTCACCAGAGCCCTCCATGGGCTTCCAAATATCCCTTTGCCAATTCCACAAGAACAGCCTTAGCGAAAGGCTTCTTGAAGGGAAAGATGTAACTCTGTGAGATGAATTAACAGAACACAGAGCAGTTTCTCAGAAAGCTTCTTTCCAGTTTTGAACGGAAGATATTGCCTTTTTCAACATGGCCCTCTATGGGCTTCCAAATATCCCTTTGCCAATTCCACAAGAACAGCCTTAGCGAAAGGCTTCTTGAAGGGAAAGATGTAACTCTGTGAGATGAATTAACAGAACACAGAGCAGTTTCTCAGAAAGCTTCTTTCCACTTTTGAACGGAAGATATTTCCTTTTTCACCATAGCCCTTTATGGGCTTCCAAATATCCCTTTGCCAATTCCACAAGAACAGCCTTAGCGAAAGGCTTCTTGAAGGGAAAGATGTAACTCTGTGAGATGAATTAACAGAACACAGAGCAGTTTCTCAGAAAGCTTCTTTCCAGTTTTGAACGGAAGATATTTCCTTTTTCACCATAGCCCTTTATGGGCTTCCAAATATCCCTTTGCCAATTCCACAAGAACAGCCTTAGCGAAAGGCTTCTTGAAGGGAAAGATGTAACTCTGTGAGATCAATTAGCAGAACACAGAGCAGTTTCTCAGAAAGCTTCTTTCCAGTTTTGAACGGAAGATATTTCCTTTTTCACAATAGCCCTCTATGTGCTTCCAAATATGCCTTTGCCAATTCCACAAGAACAGCCTTAGCGAAAGGCTTCTTGAAGGGAAAGATGTAACTCTGTGAGATGAATTAACAGAACACAGAGCAGTTTCTCAGAAAGCTTCTTTCCAGTTTTGAATGGAAGATATTTCCTTTTTCACCATAGCCCTTTATGGGCTTCCAAATATCCCTTTGCCAATTCCACAAGAACAGCCTTAGCGAAAGGCTTCTCGAAGGGAAAGATGTAACTCTGTGAGATGAATTAACAGAACACAGAGCAGTTTCTCAGAAAGCTTCTTTCCAGTTTTGAACGGAAGATATTTCCTTTTTCACCATAGCCCTCTAAGGGCTTCCAAATATCCCTTTGCCAATTCCACAAGAACAGCCTTAGCGAAAGGCTTCTTGAAGGGAAAGATGTAACTCTGTGAGATGAATTAACAGAACACAGAGCAGTTTCTCAGAAAGCTTCTTTCCAGTTTTGAACGGAAGATATTTCCTTTTTCACCATAGCCCTCTATGGGCTTCCAAATATCCCTTTGCCAATTCCACAAGAACAGCCTTAGCGAAAGGCTTCTTGAAGGGAAAGATGTAACTCTGTGAGATGAATTAACAGAACACAGAGCAGTTTCTCAGAAAGCTTCTTTCCAGTTTTGAACGGAAGATATTTCCTTTTTCTCCATAGCCCTCTATGGGCTTCCAAATATCCCCTTGCCAATTCCACAAGAACAGCCTTAGCGAAAGGCTTCTTGAAGGGAAAGATGTAACTCTGTGAGATGAATTAACAGAATACAGAGCAGTTTCTCAGAAAGCTTCTTTCCAGTTTTGAACGGAAGATATTTCCTTTTTCACCATAGCCCTCTATGGGCTTCCAAATATCCCTTTGCCCATTCCACAAGAACAGCCTTAGCGAAAGGCTTCTTGAAGGGAAAGATGTAACTCTGTGAGATGAATTAACAGAACACAGAGCAGTTTCTCAGAAAGCTTCTTTCCAGTTTTGAACGGAAGATATTTCCTTTTTCACCATAGCCCTCCATGGGCTTCCAAATATCCCTTTGCCAATTCCACAAGAACAGCCTTAGCGAAAGGCTTCTTGAAGGGAAAGATGTAACTCTGTGAGATGAATTAACAGAACACAGAGCAGTTTCTCAGAAAGCTTCTTTCCAGTTTTGAACGGAAGATATTTCCTTTTTCACCAGAGCCCTCCATGGCCTTCCAAATATCCCTTTGCCAATTCCACAAGAACAGCCTTAGCGAAAGGCTTCTTGAAGGGAAAGATGTAACTCTGTGAGATGAATTAACAGAACACAGAGCAGTTTCTCAGAAAGCTTCTTTCCAGTTTTGAACGGAAGATATTGCCTTTTTCACCATGGCCCTCTATGGGCTTCCAAATATCCCTTTGCCAATTCCAAAAGAACAGCCTTAGCGAAAGGCTTCTTGAACGGAAAGATGTAACTCTGTGAGATGAATTAACAGAACACAGAGCAGTTTCTCAGAAAGCTTCTTTCCAGTTTTGAACGGAAGATATTTCCTTTTTCACCATAGCCCTCTATGGGCTTCCAAATATCCCTTTGCCAATTCCACAAGAACAGCCTTAGCGAAAGGCTTCTTGAAGGGAAAGATGTAACTCTGTGAGATCAATTAACAGAAAACAGAGCAGTTTCTCAGAAAGCTTCTTTCCAGTTTTGAACGGAAGATATTTCCTTTTTCACCATATCCCTCTATGGGATTCCATATATGCCTTTGCCAATTACACAAGAACAGCCTTAGCGAAAGGCTTCTTGAAGGGAAAGATGTAACTCTGTGAGATGAATTAACAGAACACAGAGCAGTTTCTCAGAAAGCTTCTTTCCAGTTTTGAATGGAAGATATTTCCTTTTTCACCATAGCCCTCCATGGGCTTCCAAATATCCCTTTGCCAATTCCACAAGAACAGCCTTAGTGAAAGGCTTCTTGAAGGGAAAGATTTAACTCTGTGAGATGAATTAACAGAACACAGAGCAGTTTCTCAGAAAGTTTCTTTCCAGTTTTGAACGGAAGATATTTCCTTTTTCACCATAGCCCTCTATGGGCTTCCAAATATCCCTTTGCCAATTCCACAAGAACAGCCTTAGCGAAAGGCTTCTTGAAGGGAAAGATGTAACTCTGTGAGATGAATTAACAGAACACAGAGCAGTTTCTCAGAAAGGTTCTTTCCAGTTTTGAACGGAAGATATTTCCTTTTTCACCATAGCCCTCTATGGGCTTCCAAATATCCCTTTGCCAATTCCACAAGAACAGCCTTAGCGAAAGGCTTCTTGAAGGGAAAGATGTAACTCTGTGAGATGAATTAACAGAACACAGAGCAGTTTCTCAGAAAGCTTCTTTCCAGTTTTGAACGGAAAATATTTCCTTTTTCTCCATAGCCCTCTATGGGCTTCCAAATATCCCTTTGCCAATTCCACAAGAACAGCCTTAGCGAAAGGCTTCTTGAAGGGAAAGATGTAACTCTGTGAGATGAATTAACAGAATACAGAGCAGTTTCTCAGAAAGCTTCTTTCCAGTTTTGAACGGAAGATATTTCCTTTTTCACCATAGCCCTCTATGGGCTTCCAAATATCCCTTTGCCCATTCCACAAGAACAGCCTTAGCGAAAGGCTTCTTGAAGGGAAAGATGTAACTCTGTGAGATGAATTAACAGAACACAGAGCAGTTTCTCAGAAAGCTTCTTTCCAGTTTTGAACGGAAGATATTTCCTTTTTCACCATAGCCCTCCATGGGCTTCCAAATATCCCTTTGCCAATTCCACAAGAACAGCCTTAGCGAAAGGCTTCTTGAAGGGAAAGATGTAACTCTGTGAGATGAATTAACAGAACACAGAGCAGTTTCTCAGAAAGATTCTTGCCAGTTTTGAACGGAAGATATTGCCTTTTTCACCATGGCCCTCTATGGGCTTCCAAATATCCCTTTGCCAATTCCACAAGAACAGCCTTAGCGAAAGGCTTCTTGAAGGGAAAGATGTAACTCTGTGAGATGAATTAACAGAACACAGAGCAGTTTCTCAGAAAGCTTCTTTCCAGTTTTGAACGGAAGATATTTCCTTTTTCACCATAGCCCTCTATGGGCTTCCAAATATCCCTTTGCCAATTCCACAAGAACAGCCTTAGCGAAAGGCTTCTTGAAGGGAAAGATGTAACTCTGTGAGATGAATTAACACAACACAGAGCAGTTTCTCAGAAAGTTTCTTTCCAGTTTTGAACGGAAGATATTTCCTTTTTCACCATAGCCCTCTATGGGCTTCCAAATATCCCTTTGCCAATTCCACAAGAACAGCCTTAGCGAAAGGCTTCTTGAAGGGAAAGATGTAACTCTGTGAGATGAATTAACAGAACACAGAGCAGTTTCTCAGAAAGCTTCTTTCCAGTTTTGAACGGAAAATATTTCCTTTTTCACCATAGCCCTCTATGGGCTTCCAAATATCCCTTTGCCAATTCCACAAGAACAGCCTTAGCGAAAGGCTTCTTGAAGGGAAAGATGTAACTCTGTGAGATGAAATAACAGAACACAGAGCAGTTTCTCAGAAAGCTTCTTTCCAGTTTTGAACGGAATATATTTCCTTTTTCACCATAGCCCTCTATGGGCTTCCAAATATCCCTTTGCCAATTCCACAAGAACAGCCTTAGCGAAAGGCTTCTTGAAGGGAAAGATGTAACTCTGTGAGATGAATTAACAGAACACAGAGCAGTTTCTCAGAAAGCTTCTTTCCAGTTTTGAACGGAAGATATTTCCTTTTTCACCATAGCCCCCCATGGGCTTCCAAATATCCCTTTGCCAATTCCACAAGAACAGCCTTAGCGAAAGGCTTCTTGAAGGGAAAGATGTAACTCTGTGAGATGAATTAACAGAACACAGAGCAGTTTCTCAGAAAGCTTCTTTCCAGTTTTGAACGGAAAATATTGGCTTTTTCACCATGGCCCTCTATGGGCTTCCAAATATCCCTTTGCCAATTCCACAAGAACAGCCTTAGCGAAAGGCTTCTTGAAGGGAAAGATGTAACTCTGTGAGATGAATTAACAGAACACAGAGCAGTTTCTCAGAAAGCTTCTTTCCAGTTTTGAACGGAAGATATTTCCTTTTTCACCATAGCCCTCTATGGGCTTCCAAATATCCCTTTGCCAATTCCACAAGAACAGCCTTAGCGAAAGGCTTCTTGAAGGTAAAGATGTAACTCTGTGAGTTGAATTAACAGAACACAGAGCAGTTCCTCAGAAAGCTTCTTTCCAGTTTTGAACGGAAGATTTTTCCTTTTTCACCATAGCCCTCTATGGGCTTCCAAATATCCCTTTGCCAATTCCACAAGAACAGCCTTAGCGAAAGGCTTCTTGAAGGGAAAGATGTAACTCTGTGAGATGAATTAGCAGAACACAGAGCAGTTTCTCAGAAAGCTTCTTTTCAGTTTTGAACGGAAGATATTCCCTTTTTCACCATAGCCCTCTATGGTCTTCCAAATATCCCTTTGCCAATTCCACGAGAACAGTCTTAGCGAAAGGCTTCTTGAAGGGAAAGATGTAACTCTGTGAGATGAATTAACAGAACAAGGAGCAGTTTCTCAGAAAGCTTCTTTCCAGTTTTGAACGGAAGATATTCCCTTTTTCACCATGGCCCTCTATGGGCTTCCAAATATCCCTTTGCCAATTCCACAAGAACAGCCTTAGCGAAAGGCTTCTTGAAGGGAAAGATGTAACTCTGTGAGATGAATTAACAGAACACAGAGCAGTTTCTCAGAAAGCTTCTTTCCAGTTTTGAACGGAAGATATTGCCTTTTTCACCATGGCCCTCTATGGGCTTCCAAATATCCCTTTGCCAATTCCACAAGAACAGCCTTAGCGAAAGGCTTCTTGAACGGAAAGATGTAACTCTGTGAGATGAATTAACAGAACACAGAGCAGTTTCTCAGAAAGCTTCTTTCCAGTTTTGAACGGAAGATATTTCCTTTTTCACCATAGCCCTCTATGGGCTTCCAAATATCCCTTTGCCAATTCCACAAGAACAGCCTTAGCGAAAGGCTTCTTGAAGGGAAAGATATAACTCTGTGAGTTGAATTAACAGAACACAGAGCAGTTTCTCAGAAAGCTTCTTTCCAGTTTTGAACGGAAGATATTTCCTTTTTCACCATAGCCCTCTATGGGCTTCCAAATATCCCTTTGCCAATTCCACAAGAACAGCTTAGCGAAAGGCTTCTTGAAGGGAAAGATGTAACTCTGTGAGATGAATTAACAGAACACAGAGCAGTTTCTCAGAAAGCTTCTTTCCAGTTTTGAACGGAAGATATTCCCTTTTTCACCATGGCCCTCTATGGGCTTCCAAATATGCCTTTGCCAATTACACAAGAACAGCCTTAGCGAAAGGCTTCTTGAAGGGAAAGATGTAACTCTGTGAGATGAATTAACAGAACACAGAGCAGTTTCTCAGAAAGCTTCTTTCCAGTTTTGAATGGAAGATATTTCCTTTTTCACCATAGCCCTTTATGGGCTTCCAAATATACCTTTGCCAATTCCACAAGAACAGCCTTAGTGAAAGGCTTCTTGAAGGGAAAGATTTAACTCTGTGAGATGAATTAGCAGAACACAGAGCAGTTTCTCAGAAAGCTTCTTTCCAGATTTGAACGGAAGATATTCCCTTTTTCACCATAGCCCTCTATGGGCTTCCAAATATCCCTTTGCCAATTCCACGAGAACAGCCTTAGCGAAAGGCTTCTTGAAGGGAAAGATGTAACTCTGTGAGATGAATTAACAGAACAAGGAGCAGTTTCTCAGAAAGCTTCTTTCCAGTTTTGAACGGAAGATATTCCCTTTTTCACCATGGCCCTCTATGGGCTTCCAAATATCCCTTTGCCAATTCCACAAGAACAGCCTTAGCGAAAGGCTTCTTGAAGGGAAAGATGTAACTCTGTGAGATGAATTAACAGAACACAGAGCAGTTTCTCAGAAAGCTTCTTTCCAGTTTTGAACGGAAGATATTTACTTTTTCTCCATAGCCCTCCATGGGCTTCCAAATATCCCTTTGCCAATTCCACAAGAACAGCCTTAGCGAAAGGCTTCTTGAAGGGAAAGATGTAAGTCTGTGAGATGAATTAACAGAACACAGAGCAGTTTCTCAGAAAGCTTCTTACCAGTTTTGAACGGAAGATATTCCCTTTTTCATCATAGCCCTCTATGGGCTTCCAAATATCCCTTTGCCAATTCCACAAGAACAGCCTTAGCGAAAGGCTTCTTGAAGGGAAAGATGTAACTCTGTGAGATCAATTAACAGAACACAGAGCAGTTTCTCAGAAAGCTTCTTTCCAGTTTTGAACGGAAGATATTTCCTTTTTCACCATAGCCCTTTATGGGCTTCCAAATATCCCTTTGCCAATTCCACAAGAACAGCCTTAGCGAAAGGCTTCTTGAAGGGAAAGATGTAACTCTGTGAGATGAATTAACAGAACACAGAGCAGTTTCTCAGAAAGCTTCTTTCCAGTTTTGAACGGAAGATATTTACTTTTTCTCCATAGCCCTCCATGGGCTTCCAAATATCCCTTTGCCAATTCCACAAGAACAGCCTTAGCGAAAGGCTTCTTGAAGGGAAAGATGTAAGTCTGTGAGATGAATTAACAGAACACAGAGCAGTTTCTCAGAAAGCTTCTTACCAGTTTTGAACGGAAGATATTCCCTTTTTCATCATAGCCCTCTATGGGCTTCCAAATATCCCTTTGCCAATTCCACAAGAACAGCCTTAGCGAAAGGCTTCTTGAAGGGAAAGATGTAACTCTGTGAGATCAATTAACAGAAAACAGAGCAGTTTCTCAGAAAGCTTCTTTCCAGTTTTGAACGGAAGATATTTCCTTTTTCACCATATCCCTCTATGGGATTCCATATATGCCTTTGCCAATTACACAAGAACAGCCTTAGCGAAAGGCTTCTTGAAGGGAAAGATGTAACTCTGTGAGATGAATTAACAGAACACAGAGCAGTTTCTCAGAAAGCTTCTTTCCAGTTTTGAATGGAAGATATTTCCTTTTTCACCATAGCCCTCCATGGGCTTCCAAATATCCCTTTGCCAATTCCACAAGAACAGCCTTAGTGAAAGGCTTCTTGAAGGGAAAGATGTAACTCCGTGAGATGAATTAACAGAACACAGAGCAGTTTCTCAGAAAGTTTCTTTCCAGTTTTGAACGGAAGATATTTCCTTTTTCACCATAGCCCTCTATGGGCTTCCAAATATCCCTTTGCCAATTCCACAAGAACAGCCTTAGCGAAAGGCTTCTTGAAGGGAAAGATGTAACTCTGTGAGATGAATTAACAGAACACAGAGCAGTTTCTCAGAAAGGTTCTTTCCAGTTTTGAACGGAAGATATTTCCTTTTTCACCATAGCCCTCTATGGGCTTCCAAATATCCCTTTGCCAATTCCACAAGAACAGCCTTAGCGAAAGGCTTCTTGAAGGGAAAGATGTAACTCTGTGAGATGAATTAACAGAACACAGAGCAGTTTCTCAGAAAGCTTCTTTCCAGTTTTGAACGGAAAATATTTCCTTTTTCTCCATAGCCCTCTATGGGCTTCCAAATATCCCTTTGCCAATTCCACAAGAACAGCCTTAGCGAAAGGCTTCTTGAAGGGAAAGATGTAACTCTGTGAGATGAATTAACAGAATACAGAGCAGTTTCTCAGAAAGCTTCTTTCCAGTTTTGAACGGAAGATATTTCCTTTTTCACCATAGCCCTCTATGGGCTTCCAAATATCCCTTTGCCCATTCCACAAGAACAGCCTTAGCGAAAGGCTTCTTGAAGGGAAAGATGTAACTCTGTGAGATGAATTAACAGAACACAGAGCAGTTTCTCAGAAAGCTTCTTTCCAGTTTTGAACGGAAGATATTTCCTTTTTCACCATAGCCCTCCATGGGCTTCCAAATATCCCTTTGCCAATTCCACAAGAACAGCCTTAGCGAAAGGCTTCTTGAAGGGAAAGATGTAACTCTGTGAGATGAATTAACAGAACACAGAGCAGTTTCTCAGAAAGATTCTTGCCAGTTTTGAACGGAAGATATTGCCTTTTTCACCATGGCCCTCTATGGGCTTCCAAATATCCCTTTGCCAATTCCACAAGAACAGCCTTAGCGAAAGGCTTCTTGAAGGGAAAGATGTAACTCTGTGAGATGAATTAACAGAACACAGAGCAGTTTCTCAGAAAGCTTCTTTCCAGTTTTGAACGGAAGATATTTCCTTTTTCACCATAGCCCTCTATGGGCTTCCAAATATCCCTTTGCCAATTCCACAAGAACAGCCTTAGCGAAAGGCTTCTTGAAGGGAAAGATGTAACTCGGTGAGATGAATTAACACAACACAGAGCAGTTTCTCAGAAAGTTTCTTTCCAGTTTTGAACGGAAGATATTTCCTTTTTCACCATAGCCCTCTATGGGCTTCCAAATATCCCTTTGCCAATTCCACAAGAACAGCCTTAGCGAAAGGCTTCTTGAAGGGAAAGATGTAACTCTGTGAGATGAATTAACAGAACACAGAGCAGTTTCTCAGAAAGCTTCTTTCCAGTTTTGAACGGAAAATATTTCCTTTTTCACCATAGCCCTCTATGGGCTTCCAAATATCCCTTTGCCAATTCCACAAGAACAGCCTTAGCGAAAGGCTTCTTGAAGGGAAAGATGTAACTCTGTGAGATGAAATAACAGAACACAGAGCAGTTTCTCAGAAAGCTTCTTTCCAGTTTTGAACGGAATATATTTCCTTTTTCACCATAGCCCTCTATGGGCTTCCAAATATCCCTTTGCCAATTCCACAAGAACAGCCTTAGCGAAAGGCTTCTTGAAGGGAAAGATGTAACTCTGTGAGATGAATTAACAGAACACAGAGCAGTTTCTCAGAAAGCTTCTTTCCAGTTTTGAACGGAAGATATTTCCTTTTTCACCATAGCCCTCCATGGGCTTCCAAATATCCCTTTGCCAATTCCACAAGAACAGCCTTAGCGAAAGGCTTCTTGAAGGGAAAGATGTAACTCTGTGAGATGAATTAACAGAACACAGAGCAGTTTCTCAGAAAGCTTCTTTCCAGTTTTGAACGGAAGATATTGGCTTTTTCACCATGGCCCTCTATGGGCTTCCAAATATCCCTTTGCCAATTCCACAAGAACAGCCTTAGCGAAAGGCTTCTTGAAGGGAAAGATGTAACTCTGTGAGATGAATTAACAGAACACAGAGCAGTTTCTCAGAAAGCTTCTTTCCAGTTTTGAACGGAAGATATTTCCTTTTTCACCATAGCCCTCTATGGGCTTCCAAATATCCCTTTGCCAATTCCACAAGAACAGCCTTAGCGAAAGGCTTCTTGAAGGGAAAGATGTAACTCTGTGAGTTGAATTAACAGAACACAGAGCAGTTCCTCAGAAAGCTTCTTTCCAGTTTTGAACGGAAGATTTTTCCTTTTTCACCATAGCCCTCTATGGGCTTCCAAATATCCCTTTGCCAATTCCACAAGAACAGCCTTAGCGAAAGGCTTCTTGAAGGGAAAGATGTAACTCTGTGAGATGAATTAGCAGAACACAGAGCAGTTTCTCAGAAAGCTTCTTTTCAGTTTTGAACGGAAGATATTCCCTTTTTCACCATAGCCCTCTATGGTCTTCCAAATATCCCTTTGCCAATTCCACGAGAACAGTCTTAGCGAAAGGCTTCTTGAAGGGAAAGATGTAACTCTGTGAGATGAATTAACAGAACAAGGAGCAGTTTCTCAGAAAGCTTCTTTCCAGTTTTGAACGGAAGATATTCCCTTTTTCACCATGGCCCTCTATGGGCTTCCAAATATCCCTTTGCCAATTCCACAAGAACAGCCTTAGCGAAAGGCTTCTTGAAGGGAAAGATGTAACTCTGTGAGATGAATTAACAGAACACAGAGCAGTTTCTCAGAAAGCTTCTTTCCAGTTTTGAACGGAAGATATTGCCTTTTTCACCATGGCCCTCTATGGGCTTCCAAATATCCCTTTGCCAATTCCACAAGAACAGCCTTAGCGAAAGGCTTCTTGAACGGAAAGATGTAACTCTGTGAGATGAATTAACAGAACACAGAGCAGTTTCTCAGAAAGCTTCTTTCCAGTTTTGAACGGAAGATATTTCCTTTTTCACCATAGCCCTCTATGGGCTTCCAAATATCCCTTTGCCAATTCCACAAGAACAGCCTTAGCGAAATGCTTCTTGAAGGGAAAGATATAACTCTGTGAGTTGAATTAACAGAACACAGAGCAGTTTCTCAGAAAGCTTCTTTCCAGTTTTGAACGGAAGATATTTCCTTTTTCACCATAGCCCTCTATGGGCTTCCAAATATCCCTTTGCCAATTCCACAAGAACAGCTTAGCGAAAGGCTTCTTGAAGGGAAAGATGTAACTCTGTGAGATGAATTAACAGAACACAGAGCAGTTTCTCAGAAAGCTTCTTTCCAGTTTTGAACGGAAGATATTCCCTTTTTCACCATGGCCCTCTATGGGCTTCCAAATATGCCTTTGCCAATTACACAAGAACAGCCTTAGCGAAAGGCTTCTTGAAGGGAAAGATGTAACTCTGTGAGATGAATTAACAGAACACAGAGCAGTTTCTCAGAAAGCTTCTTTCCAGTTTTGAATGGAAGATATTTCCTTTTTCACCATAGCCCTTTATGGGCTTCCAAATATCCCTTTGCCAATTCCACAAGAACAGCCTTAGTGAAAGGCTTCTTGAAGGGAAAGATTTAACTCTGTGAGATGAATTAGCAGAACACAGAGCAGTTTCTCAGAAAGCTTCTTTCCAGATTTGAACGGAAGATATTCCCTTTTTCACCATAGCCCTCTATGGGCTTCCAAATATCCCTTTGCCAATTCCACGAGAACAGCCTTAGCGAAAGGCTTCTTGAAGGGAAAGATGTAACTCTGTGAGATGAATTAACAGAACAAGGAGCAGTTTCTCAGAAAGCTTCTTTCCAGTTTTGAACGGAAGATATTCCCTTTTTCACCATGGCCCTCTATGGGCTTCCAAATATCCCTTTGCCAATTCCACAAGAACAGCCTTAGCGAAAGGCTTCTTGAGGGGAAAGATGTAACTCTGTGAGATGAATTAACAGAACACAGAGCAGTTTCTCAGAAAGCTTCTTTCCAGTTTTGAACGGAAGATATTTCCTTTTTCACCATAGCCCTTTATGGGCTTCCAAATATCCCTTTGCCAATTCCACAAGAACAGCCTTAGCGAAAGTCTTCTTGAAGGGAAAGATGTAACACTGTGAGATGAATTAACAGAACACAGAGCAGTTTCTCAGAAAGCTTCTTTCCAGTTTTGAACGGAATATATTTCCTTTTTCACCATAGCCCTCTATGGGCTTCCAAATATCCCTTTGCCAATTCCACAAGAACAGCCTTAGCGAAAGGCTTCTTGAAGGGAAAGATGTAACTCTGTGAGATGAATTAACAGAACACAGAGTTGTTTCTCAGAAAGCTTCTTTTCAGTTTTGAACGGAAGATATTTCCTTTTTCACCATAGCCCTCCATGGGCTTCCAAATATACCTTTGCCAATTCCACAAGAACAGCCTTAGCGAAAGGCTTCTTGAAGGGAAAGATGTAACTCTGTGAGATGAATTAACAGAACACAGAGCAGTTTCTCAGAAAGCTTCTTTCCAGTTTTGAACGGAAGATATTGCCTTTTTCCCCATGGCCCCATATGGGCTTCCAAATATCAATTTGCCAATTCCACAAGAACAGCCTTAGCGAAAGGCTTCTTGAAGGGAAAGATGTAACTCTGTGTGATGAATTAACAGAACACAGAGTAGTTTCTCAGAAAGCTTCTTTCCAGTTTTGGACGGAAGTTATTTCCTTTTTCACCATAGCCCTTTAGGGGCTTCCAAATATCCCTTTGCCAATTCCACAAGAACAGCCTTAGCGAAAGGCTTCTTGAAGGGAAAGATGTAACTCTGTGAGATGAATTAACAGAACACAGAGCAGTTTCTCAGAAAGCTTCTTTCCAGTTTTGAACGGAAGATATTTCCTTTTCCACCATAGCCCTCCATGAGCTTCCAAATATCCCTTTGCCAATTCCACAAGAACAGCCTTAGCGAAAGGCTTCTTGAAGGGAGAGATGTAACTCTGTGAGATGAATTAACAGAACACAGAGCAGTTTCTCAGAAAGCTTCTTTCCAGTTTTGAACGGAAGATATTCCCTTTTTCACCATGGCCCTCTATGGGCTTCCAAATATCCCTTTGCCAATACCACAAGAACAGCCTTAGCGAAAGGCTTCTTGAAGGGAAAGATGTAACTCTGTGAGATGAATTAACAGAACACAGAGCAGTTTCTCAGAAAGCTTCTTTCCAGTTTTGAACGGAAGATATTTCCTTTTTCACCATAGCCCTTTATGGGCTTCCAAATATCCCTTTGCCAATTCCACAAGAACAGCCTTAGCTAAAGGCTTCTTGAAGGGAAAGATGTAACTCTGTGAGATGAATTAACAGAACACAGAGCAGTTTCTCAGAAAGCTTCTTTCCAGTTTTGAACGGAAGATATTTCCTTTTTCACCATAGCCCTCTATGGGCTTCCAAATATCCCTTTCCCAATTCCACAAGAACAGCCTTAGCGAAAGGCTTCTTGAAGGGAAAGATGTAACTCTGTGAGATGAATTAACAGAACACAGAGCAGTTTCTAAGAAAGCTTCTTTCCAGTTTTGAACGGAAGATATTTCCTTTTTCACCATAGCCCTCTATGGGCTTCCAAATATCCCTTTGCCAATTCCACAAGAACAGCCTTAGCGAAAGGCTTCTTGAAGGGAAAGATGTAACTCTGTGAGATGAATTAACAGAACACAGAGCAGTTTCTTAGAAAGCTTCTTTCCAGTTTTGAACGGAAGATATTTCCTTTTTCACCATACCCCTCTATGGGCTTCCAAATATCCCTTTGCCAATTCCACAAGAACAGCCTTAGCGAAAGGCTTCTTGAAGGGAAAGATGTAACTCTGTGAGATGAATTAACAGAACACAGAGCAGTTTCTCAGAAAGCTTCTTTCCAGTTTTGAACGGAAGATATTTCCTTTTTCACCATAGCCCTCTATGGACTTCCAAATATCCCTTTGCCAATTCCACAAGAACAGCCTTAGCGAAAGGCTTCTTGAAGGGAAAGATGTAACTCTGTGAGATGAATTAACAGAACACAGAGCAGTTTCTCAGAAAGCTTCTTTCCAGTTTTGAACGGAAGATATTTCCTTTTTCACCATAGCCCTCTATGGGCTTCCAAATATCCCTTTGCCAATTCCACAAGAACAGCCTTAGCGAAAGGCTTCTTGAAGGGAAAGATGTAACTCTGTGAGATGAATTAACAGAACACAGAGCAGTTTCTCAGAAAGCTTCTTTCCAGTTTTGAACGGAAGATATTCCCTTTTTCAACATAGCCCTCTACGGGCTTCCAAATATCCCTTTGCCAATTCCACAAGAACAGCCTTAGAGAAAGGCTTCTTCAAGGGAAAGATGTAACTCTGTGAGATGAATTAACAGAACACAGAGCAGTTTCTCAGAAAGCTTCTTTCCAGTTTTGAACGGAAGATATTCCCTTTTTCACCATAGCCCTCTATGGGCTTCCAAATAACCCTTTGCCAATTCCACAAGAACAGCCTTAGCGAAAGGCTTCTTGAAGGGAAAGATGTAACTCTGTGAGATGAATTAACAGAACACAGAGCAGTTTCTCAGAAAGCTTCTTTCCAGTTTTGAACGGAAGATATTTCCTTTTTCACCATAGCCCTTTATGGGCTTCCAAATATCCCTTTGCCAATTCCACAAGAAGAGCCTTAGCGAAAGGCTTCTTGAAGGGAAAGATGTAACTCTGTGAGATGAATTAAGAGAACACAGAGAAGTTTCTCAGAAAGCTTCTTTCCAGTTTTGAACGGAAGATATTTCCTTTTTCACCGTAGCCCTCTATGGACTTCCAAATATCCCTTTGCCAATTCCACAAGAACAGCCTTAGCGAAAGGCTTCTGGAAGGGAAAGATGTAACTCTGTGAGATGAATTAACAGAACACAGAGCAGTTTCTCAGAAAGCTTCTTTCCAGTTTTGAACGGAAGATATTTCCTTTTTCACCATAGCCCTCTATGGGCTTCCAAATATCCCTTTGCCAATTCCACAAGAACAGCCTTAGCGAAAGGCTTCTTGAAGGGAAAGATGTAACTCTGTGAGATGAATTAACAGAACACAGAGCAGTTTCTCAGAAAGCTTCTTTCCAATTTTGAACTGAAAATATTTCCTTTTTCACCATTTTCCTTTTTCACCATAGCCCTCTATGTGCTTCCAAATATCCCTTTGGCAATTCCACAAGAACAGCCTTAGCGAAAGGCTTCTTGAAGGGAAAGATGTAACTCTGTGAGATGAATTAACAGAACACAGAGCAGTTTCTCAGAAAGCTTCTTTCCAGTTTTGAACGGAAGATATTTCCTTTTTCTCCATAGCCCTCTATGGGCTTCCAAATATCCCTTTGCCAATTCCACAAGAACAGCCTTAGCGAAAGGCTTCTTGAAGGGAAAGATGTAACTCTGTGAGATGAATTAACAGAACACAGAGCAGTTTCTCAGAAAGCTTCTTTCCAGTTTTGAATGGAAGATATTTCCTTTTTCACCATAGCCATCTATGGGCTACCAAATATCCCTTTGCCAATTCCACAAGAACAGCCTTAGCGAAAGGCTTCTTGAACGGAAAGATGTAACTCTGTGAGATGAATTAACAGAACACAGAGCAGTTTCTCAGAAAGCTTCTTTCCAGTTTTGAACGGAAGATATTTCCTTTTTCACCATAGCCCTCTATGGGCTTCCAAATATCCCTTTGCCAATTCCACAAGAACAGCCTTAGCGAAAGGCTTCTTGAAGGGAAAGATGTAACTCTGTGAGATGAATTAACAGAACACAGAGCAGTTTCTCAGAAAGCTTCTTTCCAGTTTTGAACGGAAGATATTTCCTTTTTCACCATAGCCCTGTTTGGGCTTCCAAATATCCCTTTGCCAATTCCACAAGAACAGCCTTAGCGAAAGGCTTCTTGAAGGGAAAGATGTAACTCTGTGAGATGAATTAACAGAACATAGAACAGTTTCTCAGAAAGCTTCCTTTCAGTTTTGAACGGAAGATATTTCCTTTTTCACCATAGCCCTCTATGGGCTTCCAAATATCCCTTTGCCAATTATACAAGAACAGCCTTACCGAAAGGCTTCTTGAAGGGAAAGATGTAACTCTGTGAGATGAATTAGCAGAACATAGAACAGTTTCTCAGAAAGCTTCTTTCCAGTTTTGAACGGAAGATATTTCCTTTTTCACCATAGCCCTCTCTGGGCTTCCATATATCCCTTTGCCAATTCCACAAGAACAGCCTTAGCGAAAGGCTTCTTGAAGGGAAAGATGTAACTCTGTGAGATGAATTAACAGAACACAGAGCAGTTTCTCAGAAAGCTTCTTTCCACTTTTGAACGGAAGATATTCCCTTTTTCACCATAGCCCTCTATGGGCTTCCAAATATCCCTTTGCCAATACCACAAGAACAGCCTTAGCGAAAGGCTTCTGGAAGTGAAAGATGTAACTCTGTGAGATGAATTAACAGAACACAGAGCAGTTTCTCAGAAAGCTTCTTTCCAGTTTTGAACGGAAGATATTTCCTTTTTCACCATTGCCCTCTATGGGCTTCCAAATATCCCTTTGCCAATTCCACACGAACAGCCTTAGCGAAAGGCTTCTTGAAGGGAAAGATGTAACTCCGTGAGATGAATTAACAGAACACAGAGCAGTTTCTCAGAATGCTTCTTTCCAGTTTTGAACGGAAGATATTTCCTTTTTAACCATAGCCCTCTATGGGCTACGAAATATCACTTTGCCAATTTCACAAGAACAGCCTTAGCGAAAGGCTTCTTGAAGGGAAAGATGTAACTCTGTGAGATGAATTAACAGAACACAGAGCAGTTTCTCAGAAAGATTCTTTCCAGTTTTGAACGGAAGATATTTCCTTTTTCACCATAGCCCTCTATGGGCTTCCAAATATCCCTTTGCCAATTCCACAAGAACAGCCTTAGCGAAAGGCTTCTTGAAGGGAAAGATGTAACTCTGTGAGATGAATCAACAGAACACAGAGCAGTTTCTCAGAAAGCTTCTTTCCAGTTTTGAACGGAAGATATTTCCTTTTTCACCATAGCCCTCTATGGGCTTCCAAATATCCCTTTGCCAATTCCACAAGAACAGCCTTAGCGAAAGGCTTCTTGAAGGGAAAGATGTAACTCTGTGAGATGAATTAACAGAACACAGAGCAGTTTCTCAGAAAGCTTCTTTCCAGTTTTGAACGGAAGATATTTCCTTTTTCACCATAGCCCTCTATGGGCTTCCAAATATCCCTTTGCCAATTCCACAAGAACAGCCTTAGCGAAAGGCTTCTTGAAGGGAAAGATGTAACGCTGTGAGATGAATTAACAGAACACAGAGCAGTTTCTCAGAAAGCTTCTTTCCAGTTTTGAACGGAAGATATTTCCTTTTTCACCATAGCCCTGTATGGGCTTCCAAATATCCCTTTGCCAATTCCACAAGAACAGCCTTAGCGAAAGGCTTCTTGAAGGGAAAGATGTAACTCTGTGAGATGAATTGACAGAACATAGAACAGTTTCTCAGAAAGCTTCTTTTCAGTTTTGAACGGAAGATATTTCCTTTTTCACCATAGCCCTCTATGGGCTTCCAAATATCCCTTTGCCAATTCCACAAGAACAGGCATAGCGAAAGGCTTCTTGAAGGGAAAGATGTAACTCTGTGAGATGAATTAACAGAACATAGAACAGTTTCTCAGAAAGCTTCTTTCCAGTTTTGAACGGAAGATATTTCCTTTTTCACCATAGCCCTCTATGGGCTTCCAAATATCCCTTAGCCAATTCCACAAGAACAGCCTTAGCGAAAGGCTTCTTGAAGGGAAAGATGTAACTCTGTGAGATGAATTAACAGAACACAGAGCAGTATCTCAGAAAGCTTCTTTCCAGTTTTGAACGGAAGATATTCCCTTTTTCAACATAGCCCTCTACGGGCTTCCAAATATCCCTTTGCCAATTCCACAAGAACAGCCTTAGCGAAAGGCTTCTTGAAGGGAAAGATGTAAGTCTGTGAGATGAATTAACAGAACACAGAGCAGTTTCTCAGAAAGCTTCTTTCCAGTTTTGAACGGAAGATATTTCCTTTTTCACCATAGCCCTCTATGGGCTTCCAAATATCCCTTTGCCAATTCCACAAGAACAGCCTTAGCGAAAGGCTTCTTGAAGGGAAAGATGTAACTCTGTGAGATGAATTAACAGAACACAGAGCAGTTTCTTAGAAAGCTTCTTTCCAGTTTTGAACGGAAGATATTTCCTTTTTCACCATAGCCCTCTATGGGCTTCCAAATATCCCTTTGCCAATTCCACAAGAACAGCCTTAGCGAAAGGCTTCTGGAAGGGAAAGATGTAACTCTGTGAGATGAATTAACAGAACACAGAGCAGTTTCTCAGAAAGCTTCTTTCCAGTTTTCAACGGAAGATATTTCCTTTTTCACCATAGCCCTCTATGGGCTTCCAAATATCCCTTTGCCAATTCCACAAGAACAGCCTTAGCGAAAGGCTTCTTGAAGGGAAAGATGTAACTCTGTGAGATGAATTAACAGAACACAGAGCAGTTTCTCAGAAAGCTTCTTTCCAATTTTGAACTGAAAATATTTCCTTTTTCACCATTTTCCTTTTTCACCATAGCCCTCTATGTGCTTCCAAATATCCCTTTGGCAATTCCACAAGAACAGCCTTAGCGAAAGGCTTCTTGAAGGGAAAGATGTAACTCTGTGAGATGAATTAACAGAACACAGAGCAGTTTCTCAGAAAGCTTCTTTCCAGTTTTGAACGGAAGATATTTCCTTTTTCTCCATAGCCCTCTATGGGCTTCCAAATATCCCTTTGCCAATTCCACAAGAACAGCCTTAGCGAAAGTCTTCTTGAAGGGAAAGATGTAACTCTGTGAGATGAATTAACAGAACACAGAGCAGTTTCTCAGAAAGCTTCTTTCCAGTTTTGAATGGAAGATATTTCCTTTTTCACCATAGCCATCTATGGGCTACCAAATATCCCTTTGCCAATTCCACAAGAACAGCCTTAGCGAAAGGCTTCTTGAACGGAAAGATGTAACTCTGTGAGATGAATTAACAGAACACAGAGCAGTTTCTCAGAAAGCTTCTTTCCAGTTTTGAACGGAAGATATTTCCTTTTTCACCATAGCCCTCTATGGGCTTCCAAATATCCCTTTGCCAATTCCACAAGAACAGCCTTAGCGAAAGGCTTCTTGAAGGGAAAGATGTAACTCTGTGAGATGAATTAACAGAACACAGAGCAGTTTCTCAGAAAGCTTCTTTCCAGTTTTGAACGGAAGATATTTCCTTTTTCACCATAGCCCTCTATGGGCTTCCAAATATCCCTTTGCCAATTCCAAAAGAACAGCCTTAGCGAAAGGCTTCTTGAAGGGAAAGATGTAACTCTGTGAGATGAATTAACAGAACATAGAACAGTTTCTCAGAAAGCTTCTTTTCAGTTTTGAACGGAAGATATTTCCTTTTTCACCATAGCCCTCTATGGGCTTCCAAATATCCCTTTGCCAATTATACAAGAACAGCCTTAGCGAAAGGCTTCTTGAAGGGAAAGATGTAACTCTGTGAGATGAATTAGCAGAACATAGAACAGTTTCTCAGAAAGCTTCTTTCCAGTTTTGAACGGAAGATATTTCCTTTTTCACCATAGCCCTCTCTGGGCTTCCATATATCCCTTTGCCAATTCCACAAGAACAGCCTTAGCGAAAGGCTTCTTGAAGGGAAAGATGTAACTCTGTGAGATGAATTAACAGAACACAGAGCAGTTTCTCAGAAAGCTTCTTTCCAGTTTTGAACGGAAGATATTTCCTTTTTCACCATAGCCCTCTATGGGCTTCCAAATATCCCTTTGCCAATTCCACAAGAACAGCCTTAGCGAAAGGCTTCTGGAAGGGAAAGATGTAACTCTGTGAGATGAATTAACAGAACACAGAGCAGTTTCTCAGAAAGCTTCTTTCCAGTTTTGAACGGAAGATATTTCCTTTTTCACCATAGCCCTCTATGGGCTTCCAAATATCCCTTTGCCAATTCCACAAGAACAGCCTTAGCGAAAGGCTTCTTGAAGGGAAAGATGTAACGCTGTGAGATGAATTAACAGAACACAGAGCAGTTTCTCAGAAAGCTTCTTTCCAGTTTTGAACGGAAGATATTTCCTTTTTCACCATAGCCCTGTATGGGCTTCCAAATATCCCTTTGCCAATTCCACAAGAACAGCCTTAGCGAAAGGCTTCTTGAAGGGAAAGATGTAACTCTGTGAGATGAATTGACAGAACATAGAACAGTTTCTCAGAAAGCTTCTTTTCAGTTTTGAACGGAAGATATTTCCTTTTTCACCATAGCCCTCTATGGGCTTCCAAATATCCCTTTGCCAATTCCACAAGAACAGGCATAGCGAAAGGCTTCTTGAAGGGAAACATGTAACTCTGTGAGATGAATTAACAGAACATAGAACAGTTTCTCAGAAAGCTTCTTTCCAGTTTTGAACGGAAGATATTTCCTTTTTCACCATAGCCCTCTATGGGCTTCCAAATATCCCTTAGCCAATTCCACAAGAACAGCCTTAGCGAAAGGCTTCTTGAAGGGAAAGATGTAACTCTGTGAGATGAATTAACAGAACACAGAGCAGTATCTCAGAAAGCTTCTTTCCAGTTTTGAACGGAAGATATTCCCTTTCTCAACATAGCCCTCTACGGGCTTCCAAATATCCCTTTGCCAATTCCACAAGAACAGCCTTAGCGAAAGGCTTCTTGAAGGGAAAGATGTAAGTCTGTGAGATGAATTAACAGAACACAGAGCAGTTTCTCAGAAAGCTTCTTTCCAGTTTTGAACGGAAGATATTTCCTTTTTCACCATAGCCCTCTATGGGCTTCCAAATATCCCTTTGCCAATTCCACAAGAACAGCCTTAGCGAAAGGCTTCTTGAAGGGAAAGATGTAACTCTGTGAGATGAATTAACAGAACACAGAGCAGTTTCATAGAAAGCTTCTTTCCAGTTTTGAACGGAAGATATTTCCTTTTTCACCATAGCCCTCTATGGGCTTCCAAATATCCCTTTGCCAATTCCACAAGAACAGCCTTAGCGAAAGGCTTCTGGAAGGGAAAGATGTAACTCTGTGAGATGAATTAACAGAACACAGAGCAGTTTCTCAGAAAGCTTCTTTCCAGTTTTGAACGGAAGATATTTCCTTTTTCACCATAGCCCTCTATGGACTTCCAAATATCCCTTTGCCAATTCCACAAGAACAGCATTAGCAAAAGGCTTCTTGAAGGGAAAGATGTAACTCTGTGAGATGAATTAACAGAACACAGAGCAGTTTCTCAGAAAGCTTCTTTCCAATTTTGAACGGAAGATATTTCCTTTTTCACCATAGCCCTCTATGGGCTTCCAAATATCCCTTTGCCAATTCCACAAGAACAGCCTTAGCGAAAGGCTTCTTGAAGGGAAAGATGTAACTCTGTGAGATGAATTAACAGAACACAGAGCATTTTCTCAAAAAGCTTCTTTCCAGTTTTGAACGGAAGATATTTCCTTTTTCACCATAGTCTTCTATGGGCTTCCAAATATCCCTTTGCCAATTCCACAAGAACAGCCTTAGCGAAAGGCTTCTTGAAGGGAAAGATGTAACTCTGTGAGATGAATTAACAGAACACAGAGCAGTTTCTCAGAAAGCTTCTTTCCAGTTTTGAACGGAAGATATTCCCTTTTTCACCATAGCCCTCTATGGGCTTCCAAATATCCCTTTGCCAATTCCCCAAGAACAGCCTTAGCGAAAGGCTTCTTGAAGGGAAAGATGTAACTCTGTGAGATGAATTAACAGAACATAGAACAGTTTCTCAGAAAGCTTCCTTTCAGTTTTGAACGGAAGATATTTCCTTTTTCACCATAGCCCTCTATGGGCTTCCAAATATCCCTTTGCCAATTATACAAGAACAGCCTTACCGAAAGGCTTCTTGAAGGGAAAGATGTAACTCTGTGAGATGAATTAGCAGAACATAGAACAGTTTCTCAGAAAGCTTCTTTCCAGTTTTGAACGGAAGATATTTCCTTTTTCACCATAGCCCTCTCTGGGCTTCCATATATCCCTTTGCCAATTCCACAAGAACAGCCTTAGCGAAAGGCTTCTTGAAGGGAAAGATGTAACTCTGTGAGATGAATTAACAGAACACAGAGCAGTTTCTCAGAAAGCTTCTTTCCACTTTTGAACGGAAGATATTCCCTTTTTCACCATAGCCCTCTATGGGCTTCCAAATATCCCTTTGCCAATACCACAAGAACAGCCTTAGCGAAAGGCTTCTGGAAGTGAAAGATGTAACTCTGTGAGATGAATTAACAGAACACAGAGCAGTTTCTCAGAAAGCTTCTTTCCAGTTTTGAACGGAAGATATTTCCTTTTTCACCATTGCCCTCTATGGGCTTCCAAATATCCCTTTGCCAATTCCACACGAACAGCCTTAGCGAAAGGCTTCTTGAAGGGAAAGATGTAACTCCGTGAGATGAATTAACAGAACACAGAGCAGTTTCTCAGAATGCTTCTTTCCAGTTTTGAACGGAAGATATTTCCTTTTTAACCATAGCCCTCTATGGGCTACGAAATATCACTTTGCCAATTTCACAAGAACAGCCTTAGCGAAAGGCTTCTTGAAGGGAAAGATGTAACTCTGTGAGATGAATTAACAGAACACAGAGCAGTTTCTCAGAAAGATTCTTTCCAGTTTTGAACGGAAGATATTTCCTTTTTCACCATAGCCCTCTATGGGCTTCCAAATATCCCTTTGCCAATTCCACAAGAACAGCCTTAGCGAAAGGCTTCTTGAAGGGAAAGATGTAACTCTGTGAGATGAATCAACAGAACACAGAGCAGTTTCTCAGAAAGCTTCTTTCCAGTTTTGAACGGAAGATATTTCCTTTTTCACCATAGCCCTCTATGGGCTTCCAAATATCCCTTTGCCAATTCCACAAGAACAGCCTTAGCGAAAGGCTTCTTGAAGGGAAAGATGTAACTCTGTGAGATGAATTAACAGAACACAGAGCAGTTTCTCAGAAAGCTTCTTTCCAGTTTTGAACGGAAGATATTTCCTTTTTCACCATAGCCCTCTATGGGCTTCCAAATATCCCTTTGCCAATTCCACAAGAACAGCCTTAGCGAAAGGCTTCTTGAAGGGAAAGATGTAACGCTGTGAGATGAATTAACAGAACACAGAGCAGTTTCTCAGAAAGCTTCTTTCCAGTTTTGAACGGAAGATATTTCCTTTTTCACCATAGCCCTGTATGGGCTTCCAAATATCCCTTTGCCAATTCCACAAGAACAGCCTTAGCGAAAGGCTTCTTGAAGGGAAAGATGTAACTCTGTGAGATGAATTGACAGAACATAGAACAGTTTCTCAGAAAGCTTCTTTTCAGTTTTGAACGGAAGATATTTCCTTTTTCACCATAGCCCTCTATGGGCTTCCAAATATCCCTTTGCCAATTCCACAAGAACAGGCATAGCGAAAGGCTTCTTGAAGGGAAAGATGTAACTCTGTGAGATGAATTAACAGAACATAGAACAGTTTCTCAGAAAGCTTCTTTCCAGTTTTGAACGGAAGATATTTCCTTTTTCACCATAGCCCTCTATGGGCTTCCAAATATCCCTTAGCCAATTCCACAAGAACAGCCTTAGCGAAAGGCTTCTTGAAGGGAAAGATGTAACTCTGTGAGATGAATTAACAGAACACAGAGCAGTATCTCAGAAAGCTTCTTTCCAGTTTTGAACGGAAGATATTCCCTTTTTCAACATAGCCCTCTACGGGCTTCCAAATATCCCTTTGCCAATTCCACAAGAACAGCCTTAGCGAAAGGCTTCTTGAAGGGAAAGATGTAAGTCTGTGAGATGAATTAACAGAACACAGAGCAGTTTCTCAGAAAGCTTCTTTCCAGTTTTGAACGGAAGATATTTCCTTTTTCACCATAGCCCTCTATGGGCTTCCAAATATCCCTTTGCCAATTCCACAAGAACAGCCTTAGCGAAAGGCTTCTTGAAGGGAAAGATGTAACTCTGTGAGATGAATTAACAGAACACAGAGCAGTTTCTTAGAAAGCTTCTTTCCAGTTTTGAACGGAAGATATTTCCTTTTTCACCATAGCCCTCTATGGGCTTCCAAATATCCCTTTGCCAATTCCACAAGAACAGCCTTAGCGAAAGGCTTCTGGAAGGGAAAGATGTAACTCTGTGAGATGAATTAACAGAACACAGAGCAGTTTCTCAGAAAGCTTCTTTCCAGTTTTCAACGGAAGATATTTCCTTTTTCACCATAGCCCTCTATGGGCTTCCAAATATCCCTTTGCCAATTCCACAAGAACAGCCTTAGCGAAAGGCTTCTTGAAGGGAAAGATGTAACTCTGTGAGATGAATTAACAGAACACAGAGCAGTTTCTCAGAAAGCTTCTTTCCAATTTTGAACTGAAAATATTTCCTTTTTCACCATTTTCCTTTTTCACCATAGCCCTCTATGTGCTTCCAAATATCCCTTTGGCAATTCCACAAGAACAGCCTTAGCGAAAGGCTTCTTGAAGGGAAAGATGTAACTCTGTGAGATGAATTAACAGAACACAGAGCAGTTTCTCAGAAAGCTTCTTTCCAGTTTTGAACGGAAGATATTTCCTTTTTCTCCATAGCCCTCTATGGGCTTCCAAATATCCCTTTGCCAATTCCACAAGAACAGCCTTAGCGAAAGTCTTCTTGAAGGGAAAGATGTAACTCTGTGAGATGAATTAACAGAACACAGAGCAGTTTCTCAGAAAGCTTCTTTCCAGTTTTGAATGGAAGATATTTCCTTTTTCACCATAGCCATCTATGGGCTACCAAATATCCCTTTGCCAATTCCACAAGAACAGCCTTAGCGAAAGGCTTCTTGAACGGAAAGATGTAACTCTGTGAGATGAATTAACAGAACACAGAGCAGTTTCTCAGAAAGCTTCTTTCCAGTTTTGAACGGAAGATATTTCCTTTTTCACCATAGCCCTCTATGGGCTTCCAAATATCCCTTTGCCAATTCCACAAGAACAGCCTTAGCGAAAGGCTTCTTGAAGGGAAAGATGTAACTCTGTGAGATGAATTAACAGAACACAGAGCAGTTTCTCAGAAAGCTTCTTTCCAGTTTTGAACGGAAGATATTTCCTTTTTCACCATAGCCCTCTATGGGCTTCCAAATATCCCTTTGCCAATTCCAAAAGAACAGCCTTAGCGAAAGGCTTCTTGAAGGGAAAGATGTAACTCTGTGAGATGAATTAACAGAACATAGAACAGTTTCTCAGAAAGCTTCTTTTCAGTTTTGAACGGAAGATATTTCCTTTTTCACCATAGCCCTCTATGGGCTTCCAAATATCCCTTTGCCAATTATACAAGAACAGCCTTAGCGAAAGGCTTCTTGAAGGGAAAGATGTAACTCTGTGAGATGAATTAGCAGAACATAGAACAGTTTCTCAGAAAGCTTCTTTCCAGTTTTGAACGGAAGATATTTCCTTTTTCACCATAGCCCTCTCTGGGCTTCCATATATCCCTTTGCCAATTCCACAAGAACAGCCTTAGCGAAAGGCTTCTTGAAGGGAAAGATGTAACTCTGTGAGATGAATTAACAGAACACAGAGCAGTTTCTCAGAAAGCTTCTTTCCAGTTTTGAACGGAAGATATTTCCTTTTTCACCATAGCCCTCTATGGGCTTCCAAATATCCCTTTGCCAATTCCACAAGAACAGCCTTAGCGAAAGGCTTCTGGAAGGGAAAGATGTAACTCTGTGAGATGAATTAACAGAACACAGAGCAGTTTCTCAGAAAGCTTCTTTCCAGTTTTGAACGGAAGATATTTCCTTTTTCACCATAGCCCTCTATGGGCTTCCAAATATCCCTTTGCCAATTCCACAAGAACAGCCTTAGCGAAAGGCTTCTTGAAGGGAAAGATGTAACGCTGTGAGATGAATTAACAGAACACAGAGCAGTTTCTCAGAAAGCTTCTTTCCAGTTTTGAACGGAAGATATTTCCTTTTTCACCATAGCCCTGTATGGGCTTCCAAATATCCCTTTGCCAATTCCACAAGAACAGCCTTAGCGAAAGGCTTCTTGAAGGGAAAGATGTAACTCTGTGAGATGAATTGACAGAACATAGAACAGTTTCTCAGAAAGCTTCTTTTCAGTTTTGAACGGAAGATATTTCCTTTTTCACCATAGCCCTCTATGGGCTTCCAAATATCCCTTTGCCAATTCCACAAGAACAGGCATAGCGAAAGGCTTCTTGAAGGGAAAGATGTAACTCTGTGAGATGAATTAACAGAACATAGAACAGTTTCTCAGAAAGCTTCTTTCCAGTTTTGAACGGAAGATATTTCCTTTTTCACCATAGCCCTCTATGGGCTTCCAAATATCCCTTAGCCAATTCCACAAGAACAGCCTTAGCGAAAGGCTTCTTGAAGGGAAAGATGTAACTCTGTGAGATGAATTAACAGAACACAGAGCAGTATCTCAGAAAGCTTCTTTCCAGTTTTGAACGGAAGATATTCCCTTTCTCAACATAGCCCTCTACGGGCTTCCAAATATCCCTTTGCCAATTCCACAAGAACAGCCTTAGCGAAAGGCTTCTTGAAGGGAAAGATGTAAGTCTGTGAGATGAATTAACAGAACACAGAGCAGTTTCTCAGAAAGCTTCTTTCCAGTTTTGAACGGAAGATATTTCCTTTTTCACCATAGCCCTCTATGGGCTTCCAAATATCCCTTTGCCAATTCCACAAGAACAGCCTTAGCGAAAGGCTTCTTGAAGGGAAAGATGTAACTCTGTGAGATGAATTAACAGAACACAGAGCAGTTTCATAGAAAGCTTCTTTCCAGTTTTGAACGGAAGATATTTCCTTTTTCACCATAGCCCTCTATGGGCTTCCAAATATCCCTTTGCCAATTCCACAAGAACAGCCTTAGCGAAAGGCTTCTGGAAGGGAAAGATGTAACTCTGTGAGATGAATTAACAGAACACAGAGCAGTTTCTCAGAAAGCTTCTTTCCAGTTTTGAACGGAAGATATTTCCTTTTTCACCATAGCCCTCTATGGACTTCCAAATATCCCTTTGCCAATTCCACAAGAACAGCATTAGCAAAAGGCTTCTTGAAGGGAAAGATGTAACTCTGTGAGATGAATTAACAGAACACAGAGCAGTTTCTCAGAAAGCTTCTTTCCAATTTTGAACGGAAGATATTTCCTTTTTCACCATAGCCCTCTATGGGCTTCCAAATATCCCTTTGCCAATTCCACAAGAACAGCCTTAGCGAAAGGCTTCTTGAAGGGAAAGATGTAACTCTGTGAGATGAATTAACAGAACACAGAGCATTTTCTCAAAAAGCTTCTTTCCAGTTTTGAACGGAAGATATTTCCTTTTTCACCATAGTCTTCTATGGGCTTCCAAATATCCCTTTGCCAATTCCACAAGAACAGCCTTAGCGAAAGGCTTCTTGAAGGGAAAGATGTAACTCTGTGAGATGAATTAACAGAACACAGAGCAGTTTCTCAGAAAGCTTCTTTCCAGTTTTGAACGGAAGATATTCCCTTTTTCACCATAGCCCTCTATGGGCTTCCAAATATCCCTTTGCCAATTCCCCAAGAACAGCCTTAGCGAAAGGCTTCTTGAAGGGAAAGATGTAACTCTGTGAGATGAATTAACAGAACACAGAGCAGTTTCTCAGAAAGCTTCTTTCCAGTTTTGAACGGAAGATATTTCCTTTTTCACCATAGCCCTCTATGGGCTTCCAAATATCCCTTTGCCAATTCCACAAGAACAGCCTTAGCGAAAGGCTTCTTGAAGGGAAAGATGTAACTCTGTGAGATGAATTAACAGAACACAGAGCAGTTTCTCAGAAAGCTTCTTTCCAGTTTTGAACGGAAGATATTTCCTTTTTCACCATAGCCCTCTATGGGCTTCCAAATATCCCTTTGCCAATTCCACAAGAGCAGCCTTAGCGAAAGGCTTCTTGAAGGGAAAGATTTAAATCTGTGAGATGAATTAACAGAACACAGAGCAGTTTCTCAGAAAGATTCTTTCCAGTTTTGAACGGAAGACATTTCCTTTTTCACCAGAGCCCTCTATGGGCTTCCAAATATCCCTTTGCCAATTCCACAAGAACAGCCTTAGCGAAAGGCTTCTTGAAGGGAAAGATGTAACTCTGTGAGGTGAATTAACAGAACACAGAGCAGTTTCTCAGAAAGCTTCTTTCCAGTTTTGAACGGAAGATATTTCCTTTTTCACCATAGCCCTCTAAGGGCTTCCAAATATCCCTTTGCCAATTCCAGAAGAACAGCCCTAGCGAAAGGCTTCTTGAAGGGAAACATGTAACTCTGTGAGATGAATTAACAGAACACTGAGCAGTTTCTCAGAAAGCTTCTTTCCAGTTTTGAACGGAAGATATTTCCTTTTTCACCATAGCCCTCTATGGGCTTCCAAATATCCCTTTGCCAATTCCAAAAGAACAGCCTTAGCGAAAGGCTTCTTGAAGGGAAAGATGTAACTCTGTGAGATGAATTAACAGAACATAGAACAGTTTCTCAGAAAGCTTCTTTTCAGTTTTGAACGGAAGATATTTCCTTTTTCACCATAGCCCTCTATGGGCTTCCAAATATCCCTTTGCCAATTCCACAAGAACAGCCTTAGCGAAAGGCTTCTTGAAGGGAAAGATGTAACTCTGTGAGATGAATTAACAGAACACAGAGCAGTTTCTCAGAAAGCTTCTTTCCAATTTTGAACTGAAAATATTTCCTTTTTCACCATTTTCCTTTTTCACCATAGCCCTCTATGTGCTTCCAAATATCCCTTTGGCAATTCCACAAGAACAGCCTTAGCGAAAGGCTTCTTGAAGGGAAAGATGTAACTCTGTGAGATGAATTAACAGAACACAGAGCAGTTTCTCAGAAAGCTTCTTTCCAGTTTTGAACGGAAGATATTTCCTTTTTCTCCATAGCCCTCTATGGGCTTCCAAATATCCCTTTGCCAATTCCACAAGAACAGCCTTAGCGAAAGTCTTCTTGAAGGGAAAGATGTAACTCTGTGAGATGAATTAACAGAACACAGAGCAGTTTCTCAGAAAGCTTCTTTCCAGTTTTGAATGGAAGATATTTCCTTTTTCACCATAGCCATCTATGGGCTACCAAATATCCCTTTGCCAATTCCACAAGAACAGCCTTAGCGAAAGGCTTCTTGAACGGAAAGATGTAACTCTGTGAGATGAATTAACAGAACACAGAGCAGTTTCTCAGAAAGCTTCTTTCCAGTTTTGAACGGAAGATATTTCCTTTTTCACCATAGCCCTCTATGGGCTTCCAAATATCCCTTTGCCAATTCCACAAGAACAGCCTTAGCGAAAGGCTTCTTGAAGGGAAAGATGTAACTCTGTGAGATGAATTAACAGAACACAGAGCAGTTTCTCAGAAAGCTTCTTTCCAGTTTTGAACGGAAGATATTTCCTTTTTCACCATAGCCCTCTATGGGCTTCCAAATATCCCTTTGCCAATTCCAAAAGAACAGCCTTAGCGAAAGGCTTCTTGAAGGGAAAGATGTAACTCTGTGAGATGAATTAACAGAACATAGAACAGTTTCTCAGAAAGCTTCTTTTCAGTTTTGAACGGAAGATATTTCCTTTTTCACCATAGCCCTCTATGGGCTTCCAAATATCCCTTTGCCAATTATACAAGAACAGCCTTAGCGAAAGGCTTCTTGAAGGGAAAGATGTAACTCTGTGAGATGAATTAGCAGAACATAGAACAGTTTCTCAGAAAGCTTCTTTCCAGTTTTGAACGGAAGATATTTCCTTTTTCACCATAGCCCTCTCTGGGCTTCCATATATCCCTTTGCCAATTCCACAAGAACAGCCTTAGCGAAAGGCTTCTTGAAGGGAAAGATGTAACTCTGTGAGATGAATTAACAGAACACAGAGCAGTTTCTCAGAAAGCTTCTTTCCAGTTTTGAACGGAAGATATTTCCTTTTTCACCATAGCCCTCTATGGGCTTCCAAATATCCCTTTGCCAATTCCACAAGAACAGCCTTAGCGAAAGGCTTCTGGAAGGGAAAGATGTAACTCTGTGAGATGAATTAACAGAACACAGAGCAGTTTCTCAGAAAGCTTCTTTCCAGTTTTGAACGGAAGATATTTCCTTTTTCACCATAGCCCTCTATGGGCTTCCAAATATCCCTTTGCCAATTCCACAAGAACAGCCTTAGCGAAAGGCTTCTTGAAGGGAAAGATGTAACGCTGTGAGATGAATTAACAGAACACAGAGCAGTTTCTCAGAAAGCTTCTTTCCAGTTTTGAACGGAAGATATTTCCTTTTTCACCATAGCCCTGTATGGGCTTCCAAATATCCCTTTGCCAATTCCACAAGAACAGCCTTAGCGAAAGGCTTCTTGAAGGGAAAGATGTAACTCTGTGAGATGAATTGACAGAACATAGAACAGTTTCTCAGAAAGCTTCTTTTCAGTTTTGAACGGAAGATATTTCCTTTTTCACCATAGCCCTCTATGGGCTTCCAAATATCCCTTTGCCAATTCCATAAGAACAGGCATAGCGAAAGGCTTCTTGAAGGGAAAGATGTAACTCTGTGAGATGAATTAACAGAACATAGAACAGTTTCTCAGAAAGCTTCTTTCCAGTTTTGAACGGAAGATATTTCCTTTTTCACCATAGCCCTCTATGGGCTTCCAAATATCCCTTAGCCAATTCCACAAGAACAGCCTTAGCGAAAGGCTTCTTGAAGGGAAAGATGTAACTCTGTGAGATGAATTAACAGAACACAGAGCAGTATCTCAGAAAGCTTCTTTCCAGTTTTGAACGGAAGATATTCCCTTTCTCAACATAGCCCTCTACGGGCTTCCAAATATCCCTTTGCCAATTCCACAAGAACAGCCTTAGCGAAAGGCTTCTTGAAGGGAAAGATGTAAGTCTGTGAGATGAATTAACAGAACACAGAGCAGTTTCTCAGAAAGCTTCTTTCCAGTTTTGAACGGAAGATATTTCCTTTTTCACCATAGCCCTCTATGGGCTTCCAAATATCCCTTTGCCAATTCCACAAGAACAGCCTTAGCGAAAGGCTTCTTGAAGGGAAAGATGTAACTCTGTGAGATGAATTAACAGAACACAGAGCAGTTTCATAGAAAGCTTCTTTCCAGTTTTGAACGGAAGATATTTCCTTTTTCACCATAGCCCTCTATGGGCTTCCAAATATCCCTTTGCCAATTCCACAAGAACAGCCTTAGCGAAAGGCTTCTGGAAGGGAAAGATGTAACTCTGTGAGATGAATTAACAGAACACAGAGCAGTTTCTCAGAAAGCTTCTTTCCAGTTTTGAACGGAAGATATTTCCTTTTTCACCATAGCCCTCTATGGACTTCCAAATATCCCTTTGCCAATTCCACAAGAACAGCCTTAGCGAAAGGCTTCTTGAAGGGAAAGATGTAACTCTGTGAGATGAATTAACAGAACACAGAGCAGTTTCTCAGAAAGCTTCTTTCCAATTTTGAACGGAAGATATTTCCTTTTTCACCATAGCCCTCTATGGGCTTCCAAATATCCCTTTGCCAATTCCACAAGAACAGCCTTAGCGAAAGGCTTCTTGAAGGGAAAGATGTAACTCTGTGAGATGAATTAACAGAACACAGAGCATTTTCTCAAAAAGCTTCTTTCCAGTTTTGAACGGAAGATATTTCCTTTTTCACCATAGTCTTCTATGGGCTTCCAAATATCCCTTTGCCAATTCCACAAGAACAGCCTTAGCGAAAGGCTTCTTGAAGGGAAAGATGTAACTCTGTGAGATGAATTAACAGAACACAGAGCAGTTTCTCAGAAAGCTTCTTTCCAGTTTTGAACGGAAGATATTCCCTTTTTCACCATAGCCCTCTATGGGCTTCCAAATATCCCTTTGCCAATTCCCCAAGAACAGCCTTAGCGAAAGGCTTCTTGAAGGGAAAGATGTAACTCTGTGAGATGAATTAACAGAACACAGAGCAGTTTCTCAGAAAGCTTCTTTCCAGTTTTGAACGGAAGATATTTCCTTTTTCACCATAGCCCTCTATGGGCTTCCAAATATCCCTTTGCCAATTCCACAAGAACAGCCTTAGCGAAAGGCTTCTTGAAGGGAAAGATGTAACTCTGTGAGATGAATTAACAGAACACAGAGCAGTTTCTCAGAAAGCTTCTTTCCAGTTTTGAACGGAAGATATTTCCTTTTTCACCATAGCCCTCTATGGGCTTCCAAATATCCCTTTGCCAATTCCACAAGAGCAGCCTTAGCGAAAGGCTTCTTGAAGGGAAAGATTTAAATCTGTGAGATGAATTAACAGAACACAGAGCAGTTTCTCAGAAAGATTCTTTCCAGTTTTGAACGGAAGACATTTCCTTTTTCACCAGAGCCCTCTATGGGCTTCCAAATATCCCTTTGCCAATTCCACAAGAACAGCCTTAGCGAAAGGCTTCTTGAAGGGAAAGATGTAACTCTGTGAGGTGAATTAACAGAACACAGAGCAGTTTCTCAGAAAGCTTCTTTCCAGTTTTGAACGGAAGATATTTCCTTTTTCACCATAGCCCTCTAAGGGCTTCCAAATATCCCTTTGCCAATTCCAGAAGAACAGCCCTAGCGAAAGGCTTCTTGAAGGGAAACATGTAACTCTGTGAGATGAATTAACAGAACACTGAGCAGTTTCTCAGAAAGCTTCTTTCCAGTTTTGAACGGAAGATATTTCCTTTTTCACCATAGCCCTCTATGGGCTTCCAAATATCCCTTTGCCAATTCCAAAAGAACAGCCTTAGCGAAAGGCTTCTTGAAGGGAAAGATGTAACTCTGTGAGATGAATTAACAGAACATAGAACAGTTTCTCAGAAAGCTTCTTTTCAGTTTTGAACGGAAGATATTTCCTTTTTCACCATAGCCCTCTATGGGCTTCCAAATATCCCTTTGCCAATTATACAAGAACAGCCTTAGCGAAAGGCTTCTTGAAGGGAAAGATGTAACTCTGTGAGATGAATTAGCAGAACATAGAACAGTTTCTCAGAAAGCTTCTTTCCAGTTTTGAACGGAAGATATTTCCTTTTTCACCATAGCCCTCTCTGGGCTTCCATATATCCCTTTGCCAATTCCACAAGAACAGCCTTAGCGAGAGGCTTCTTGAAGGGAAAGATGTAACTCTGTGAGATGAATTAACAGAACACAGAGCAGTTTCTCAGAAAGCTTCTTTCCAGTTTTGAACGGAAGATATTTCCTTTTTCACCATAGCCCTCTATGGGCTTCCAAATATCCCTTTGCCAATTCCACAAGAACAGCCTTAGCGAAAGGCTTCTGGAAGGGAAAGATGTAACTCTGTGAGATGAATTAACAGAACACAGAGCAGTTTCTCAGAAAGCTTCTTTCCAGTTTTGAACGGAAGATATTTCCTTTTTCACCATAGCCCTCTATGGGCTTCCAAATATCCCTTTGCCAATTCCACAAGAACAGCCTTAGCGAAAGGCTTCTTGAAGGGAAAGATGTAACGCTGTGAGATGAATTAACAGAACACAGAGCAGTTTCTCAGAAAGCTTCTTTCCAGTTTTGAACGGAAGATATTTCCTTTTTCACCATAGCCCTGTATGGGCTTCCAAATATCCCTTTGCCAATTCCACAAGAACAGCCTTAGCGAAAGGCTTCTTGAAGGGAAAGATGTAACTCTGTGAGATGAATTGACAGAACATAGAACAGTTTCTCAGAAAGCTTCTTTTCAGTTTTGAACGGAAGATATTTCCTTTTTCACCATAGCCCTCTATGGGCTTCCAAATATCCCTTTGCCAATTCCACAAGAACAGGCATAGCGAAAGGCTTCTTGAAGGGAAAGATGTAACTCTGTGAGATGAATTAACAGAACATAGAACAGTTTCTCAGAAAGCTTCTTTCCAGTTTTGAACGGAAGATATTTCCTTTTTCACCATAGCCCTCTATGGGCTTCCAAATATCCCTTAGCCCATTCCACAAGAACAGCCTTAGCGAAAGGCTTCTTGAAGGGAAAGATGTAACTCTGTGAGATGAATTAACAGAACACAGAGCAGTATCTCAGAAAGCTTCTTTCCAGTTTTGAACGGAAGATATTCCCTTTTTCAACATAGCCCTCTACGGGCTTCCAAATATCCCTTTGCCAATTCCACAAGAACAGCCTTAGCGAAAGGCTTCTTGAAGGGAAAGATGTAAGTCTGTGAGATGAATTAACAGAACACAGAGCAGTTTCTCAGAAAGCTTCTTTCCAGTTTTGAACGGAAGATATTTCCTTTTTCACCATAGCCCTCTATGGGCTTCCAAATATCCCTTTGCCAATTCCACAAGAACAGCCTTAGCGAAAGGCTTCTTGAAGGGAAAGATGTAACTCTGTGAGATGAATTAACAGAACACAGAGCAGTTTCATAGAAAGCTTCTTTCCAGTTTTGAACGGAAGATATTTCCTTTTTCACCATAGCCCTCTATGGGCTTCCAAATATCCCTTTGCCAATTCCACAAGAACAGCCTTAGCGAAAGGCTTCTGGAAGGGAAAGATGTAACTCTGTGAGATGAATTAACAGAACACAGAGCAGTTTCTCAGAAAGCTTCTTTCCAGTTTTGAACGGAAGATATTTCCTTTTTCACCATAGCCCTCTATGGACTTCCAAATATCCCTTTGCCAATTCCACAAGAACAGCCTTAGCGAAAGGCTTCTTGAAGGGAAAGATGTAACTCTGTGAGATGAATTAACAGAACACAGAGCAGTTTCTCAGAAAGCTTCTTTCCAATTTTGAACGGAAGATATTTCCTTTTTCACCATAGCCCTCTATGGGCTTCCAAATATCCCTTTGGCAATTCCACAAGAACAGCCTTAGCGAAAGGCTTCTTGAAGGGAAAGATGTAACTCTGTGAGATGAATTAACAGAACACAGAGCATTTTCTCAAAAAGCTTCTTTCCAGTTTTGAACGGAAGATATTTCCTTTTTCACCATAGTCTTCTATGGGCTTCCAAATATCCCTTTGCCAATTCCACAAGAACAGCCTTAGCGAAAGGCTTCTTGAAGGGAAAGATGTAACTCTGTGAGATGAATTAACAGAACACAGAGCAGTTTCTCAGAAAGCTTCTTTCCAGTTTTGAACGGAAGATATTCCCTTTTTCACCATAGCCCTCTATGGGCTTCCAAATATCCCTTTGCCAATTCCCCAAGAACAGCCTTAGCGAAAGGCTTCTTGAAGGGAAAGATGTAACTCTGTGAGATGAATTAACAGAACACAGAGCAGTTTCTCAGAAAGCTTCTTTCCAGTTTTGAACGGAAGATATTTCCTTTTTCACCATAGCCCTCTATGGGCTTCCAAATATCCCTTTGCCAATTCCACAAGAACAGCCTTAGCGAAAGGCTTCTTGAAGGGAAAGATGTAACTCTGTGAGATGAATTAACAGAACACAGAGCAGTTTCTCAGAAAGCTTCTTTCCAGTTTTGAACGGAAGATATTTCCTTTTTCACCATAGCCCTCTATGGGCTTCCAAATATCCCTTTGCCAATTCCACAAGAGCAGCCTTAGCGAAAGGCTTCTTGAAGGGAAAGATTTAAATCTGTGAGATGAATTAACAGAACACAGAGCAGTTTCTCAGAAAGATTCTTTCCAGTTTTGAACGGAAGACATTTCCTTTTTCACCAGAGCCCTCTATGGGCTTCCAAATATCCCTTTGCCAATTCCACAAGAACAGCCTTAGCGAAAGGCTTCTTGAAGGGAAAGATGTAACTCTGTGAGGTGAATTAACAGAACACAGAGCAGTTTCTCAGAAAGCTTCTTTCCAGTTTTGAACGGAAGATATTTCCTTTTTCACCATAGCCCTCTTTGGGCTTCCAAATATCCCTTTGCCAATTCCAAAAGAACAGCCTTAGCGAAAGGCTTCTTGAAGGGAAAGATGTAACTCTGGGAGATGAATTAACAGAACATAGAACAGTTTCTCAGAAAGCTTCTTTTCAGTTTTGAACGGAAGATATTTCCTTTTTCACCATAGCCCTCTATGGGCTTCCAAATATCCCTTTGCCAATTATACAAGAACAGCCTTAGCGAAAGGCTTCTTGAAGGGAAAGATGTAACTCTGTGAGATGAATTAGCAGAACATAGAACAGTTTCTTAGAAAGCTTCTTTCCAGTTTTGAACGGAAGATATTTCCTTTTTCACCATAGCCCTCTCTGGGCTTCCATATATCCCTTTGCCAATTCCACAAGAACAGCCTTAGCGAAAGGCTTCTTGAAGGGAAAGATGTAACTCTGTGAGATGAATTAACAGAACACAGAGCAGTTTCTCAGAAAGCTTCTTTCCACTTTTGAACGGAAGATATTCCCTTTTTCACCATAGCCCTCTATGGGCTTCCAAATATCCCTTTGCCAATACCACAAGAACAGCCTTAGCGAAAGGCTTCTTGAAGGGAAAGATGTAACTCTGTGAGATGAATTAACAGAACACAGAGCAGTTTCTCAGAAAGCTTCTTTCCAGTTTTGAACGGAAGATATTTCCTTTTTCACCATAGCCCTCTATGGGCTTCCAAATATCCCTTTGCCAATTCCACAAGAACAGCCTTAGCGAAAGGCTTCTGGAAGGGAAAGATGTAACTCTGTGAGATGAATTAACAGAACACAGAGCAGTTTCTCAGAAAGCTTCTTTCCAGTTTTGAACGGAAGATATTTCCTTTTTCACCATAGCCCTCTATGGGCTTCCAAATATCCCTTTGCCAATTCCACAAGAACAGCCTTAGCGAAAGGCTTCTTGAAGGGAAAGATGTAACGCTGTGAGATGAATTAACAGAACACAGAGCAGTTTCTCAGAAAGCTTCTTTCCAGTTTTGAACGGAAGATATTTCCTTTTTCACCATAGCCCTGTATGGGCTTCCAAATATCCCTTTGCCAATTCCACAAGAACAGCCTTAGCGAAAGGCTTCTTGAAGGGAAAGATGTAACTCTGTGAGATGAATTGACAGAACATAGAACAGTTTCTCAGAAAGCTTCTTTCCAGTTTTGAACGGAAGATATTTCCTTTTTCACCATAGCCCTCTATGGGCTTCCAAATATCCCTTAGCCAATTCCACAAGAACAGCCTTAGCGAAAGGCTTCTTGAAGGGAAAGATGTAACTCTGTGAGATGAATTAACAGAACACAGAGCAGTTTCTCAGAAAGCTTCTTTCCAGTTTTGAACGGAAGACATTTCCTTTTTCACCATAGCCCTCTATGGGCTTCCAAATATCCCTTTGCCAATTCCACAAGAACAGCCTTAGCGAAAGGCTTCTTGAAGGGAAAGATGTAACTCTGTGAGATGAATTAACAGAACACAGAGCAGTTTCTCAGAAAGCTTCTTTCCAATTTTGAACGGAAGATATTTCCTTTTTCACCATAGCCCTCTATGGGCTTCCAAATATCCCTTTGCCAATTCCACAAGAACAGCCTTAGCGAAAGGCTTCTTGAAGGGAAAGATGTAACTCTGTGAGATGAATCAGCAGAACACAGAGCAGTTTCTCAGAAAGCTTCTTTCCAGTTTTGAACGGAAGATATTTCCTTTTTCACCATAGCCCTCTATGGGCTTCCAAATATCCCTTTGCTAATTCCACAAGAACAGCCTTAGCGAAAGGCTTCTTGAAGGGAAAGATGTAACTCTGTGAGATGAATTAACAGAACATAGAACAGTTTCTCAGAAAGCTTCTTTTCAGTTTTGAACGGAAGATATTTCCTTTTTCACCATAGCCCTCTATGGGCTTCCGAATATCCCTTTGCCAATTCCACAAGAACAGCCTTAGCGAAAGGCTTCTTGAAGGGAAAGATGTAACTCTGTGAGATGAATTAACAGAACACAGAGCAGTTTCTCAGAAAGCTTCTTTCCAGTTTTGAACGGAAGATATTTCCTTTTTCACCATAGCCCTCTATGGGCTAAAAAATATCCCTTTGCCAATTCCACAAGAACAGCCTTAGCGAAAGGCTTCTTGAAGGGAAAGATGTAACTCTGTGAGATGAATTAACAGAACACAGAGCAGATTCTCAGAAAGCTTCTTTCCAGTTTTGAACGGAAGATATTTCCTTTTTCACCCTAGCCCTCTAAAGGCTTCCAAATATCCCTTTGCCAATTCCACAAGAACAGCCTTAGCGAAAGGCTTCTTGAATGGAAAGATGTAACTCTGTGAGATGAATCAGCAGAACACAGAGCAGTTTCTCAGAAAGCTTCTTTCCAGTTTTGAACGGAAGATATTTCCTTTTTCACCATAGCCCTCTATGGGCTTCCAAATATCCCTTTGCTAATTCCACAAGAACAGCCTTAGCGAAAGGCTTCTTGAAGGGAAAGATGTAACTCTGTGAGATGAATTAACAGAACACAGAACAGTTTCTCAGAAAGCTTCTTTCCAGTTTTGAACGGAAGATATTTCCTTTTTCACCATAGCCCTCTATGGGCTACCAAATATCCCTTTGCCAATTCCTCAAGAACAGCCTTAGCGAAAGGTTTCTTGAAGGGAAAGATGTAACTCTGTGAGATGAATTAACAGAACACAGAGCAGTTTCTCAGAAAGCTTCTTTCCAGTTTTGAACGGAAGATATTTCCTTTTTCACCATAGCCCTCCATGGGCTTCCAAATATCCCTTTGCCAATTCCACAAGAACAGCCTTAGCGAAAGGCTTCTTGAAGGGAAAGATGTAACTCTGTGAGATGAATTAACAAAACACAGAGCAGTTTCTCAGAAAGCTTCTTTCCAGTTTTGAACGGAAGATATTCCCTTTTTCACCATGGCCCTCTATGGGCTTCCAAATATCCCTTTGCCAATTCCACAAGAACAGCCTTAGCGAAAGGCTTCTTGAAGGAAAGATGTAACTCTGTGAGATGAATTAACAGAACACAGAGCAGTTTCTCAGAAAGCTTCTTTCCACTTTTGAACGGAAGATATTTCCTTTTTCACCATAGCCCTCTATGGGCTTCCAAATATCCCTTTGCCAATTCCACAAGAACAGCCTTAGCGAAAGGCTTCTTGAAGGGAAAGATGTAACTCTGTGAGATGAATTAACAGAACACAGAGCAGTTTCTCAGAAAGCTTCTTTCCAGTTTTGAACGGAAGATATTCCCTTTTTCACCATGGCCCTCTATGGGCTTCCAAATATCCCTTTGCCAATTCCACAAGAACAGCCTTAGCGAAAGGCTTCTTGAAGGGAAAGATGTAACTCTGTGAGATGAATTAACAGAACACAGAGCAGTTTCTCAGAAAGCTTCTTTCCAGTTTTGAACGGAAGATATTTCCTTTTTCACCATAGCCCTTTATGGGCTTCCAAATATCCCTTTGCCAATTCCACAAGAACAGCTTTAACGAAAGGCTTCTTGAAGGGAAAGATGTAACTCTGTGAGATGAATTAACAGAACACAGAGCAGTTTCTCAGAAAGCTTCTTTCCAGTTTTGAACGGAAGATATTTCCTTTTTCACCATAGCCCTCTATGGGCTTCCAAATATCCCTTTGCCAATTCCACAAGAACAGCCTTAGCGAAAAGCTTCTTGAAGGGAAAGATGTAACTCTGTGAGATGAATTAACAGAACACAGAGCAGTTTCTCAGAAAGCTTCTTTCCAGTTTTGAACGGAAGATATTTCCTTTTTCACCATAGCCCTCTAAGGGCTTCCAAATATCCCTTTGCCAATTCCACAAGAACAGCCTTAGCGAAAGGCTTCTTGAAGGGAAAGATGTAACTCTGTGAGATGAATTAACAGAACACAGAGCAGTTTCTCAGAAAGCTTCTTTCCAGTTTTGAACGGAAGATATTTCCTTTTTCACCATAGCCCTTTATGGGCTTCCAAATATCCCTTTGCCAATTCCACAAGAACAGCCTTAGCGAAAGGCTTCTTGAAGGGAAAGATGTAACTCTGTGAGATGAGTTAACAGAACACAGAGCAGTTTCTCAGAAAGCTTCTTTCCACTTTTGAACGGAAGATATTTCCTTTTTCACCATAGCCCTCTATGGGCTTCCAAATATCCCTTTGCCAATTCCACAAGAACAGCCTAAGCGAAAGGCTTCTTGAAGGGAAAGATGGAACTCTGTGAGATGAATTAACAGAACACAGAGCAGTGTCTTAAAAAGCTTCTTTCCAGTTTTGAACGGAAGATATTTCCTTTTTCACCATATCCCTCTATGGGCTTCCAAATATCCCTTTACCAATTCCACAAGAACAGCCTTAGCGAAAGGCTTCTTGAAGGGAAAGATGTAACTCTGTGAGATGAATTAGCAGAACATAGAACAGTTTCTCAGAAAGCTTCTTTCCAGTTTTGAACGGAAGATATTTCCTTTTTCACCATAGCCCTCTATGGGCTTCCAAATATCCCTTTGCCAATTCCACAAGAACAGCCTTAGCGAAAGGCTTCTTGAAGGGAAAGATGTAACTCTGTGAGATGAATTAACAGAACACAGAGCAGTTTCTCAGAAAGCTTCTTTCCAGTTTTGAACGGAAGATATTCCCTTTTTCACCATAGCCCTCTATGCGCTACCAAATATCCCTTTGCCAATTCCACAAGAACAGCCTTAGCGAAAGGCTTCTTGAAGGGAAAGATGTAACTCTGTGAGATGAATTAACAGAACACAGAGCAGTTTCTCAGAAAGCTTCTTTCCAGTTTTGAACGGAAGATATTTCCTTTTTCACCATAGCCCTCTATGGGCTTCCAAATATCCCTTTGCCAATTCCACAAGAACAGCCTTAGCGAAAGGCTTCTTGAAGGGAAAGATGTAACTCTGTGAGATGAATTCACAGAACAGAGAGCAGTGTCTCAGAAAGCTTCTTTCCAGTTTTCAACGGAAGATATTTCCTTTTTCACCATAGCCCTCTATGGGCTTCCAAATATCCCTTTGCCAATTCCACAAGAACAGCCTTAGCGAAAGGCTTCTTGAAGGGAAAGATGTAACTCTGTGAAATGAGTTAACAGAACACAGAGCAGTTTCTCAGAAAGCTTCTTTCCAGTTTTGAACGGAAGATATTTCCTTTTTCACCATAGCCCTCTAAGGGCTTCCAAATATCCCTTTGCCAATTCCACAAGAACAGCCTTAGCGAAAGGCTTCTTGAAGGGAAAGATGTAACTCTGTGAGATGAATTAACAGAACACAGAGCAGTTTCTCAGAAAGCTTCTTTCCAGTTTTGAACGGAAGATATTTCCTTTTTCACCATAGCCCTCTATGGGCTTCCAAATATCTCTTTGCCAATTCCACAAGAACAGCCTTAGCGAAAGGCTTCTTGAAGGGAAAGATGTAACTCTGTGAGATGAATTAACGGAACACACAGCAATTTCTCAGAAAGCTTCTTTCCAGTTTTGAACGGAAGATATTTCCTTTTTCACAATAGCCCTCTATGGGCTACCAAATATCCCTTTGCCAATTCCATAAGAACAGCCTTAGCGAAAGGCTTCTTGAAGGGAAAGATGTAACTCTGTGAGATGAATTAACAGAACACAGAGCAGTTTCTCAGAAAGCTTCTTTCCAGTTTTGAACGGAAGATATTTCCTTTTTCACCATAGCCGTCTATGGGCTTCCAAATATCCCTTTGCCAATTCCACAAGAACAGCCTTAGCGAACGGCTTCTTGAAGGGAAAGATGTAACTCTGTGAGATGAATCAGGAGAATACAGAGCAGTTTCTCAGAAAGCTTCTTTCCAGTTTTGAACGGAAGATATTTCCTTTTTCACCATAGCCCTCTATGGGCTTCCAAATATCCTTTTGCCAATTCCAAAAGAACAGCCTTAGCGAAAGGCTTCTTGAAGGGAAAGATGTAACTCTGTGAGATGAATTAACAGAACATAGAACAGTTTCTCAGAAAGCTTCTTTTCAGTTTTGAACGGAAGATATTTCCTTTTTCACCATAGCCCTCTATGGGCTTCCAAATATCCCTTTACCAATTCCACAAGAACAGCCTTAGCGAAAGGCTTCTTGAAGGGAAAGATGTAACTCTGTGAGATGAATTCACAGAACAGAGAGCAGTGTCTCAGAAAGCTTCTTTCCAGTTTTCAACGGAAGATATTTCCTTTTTCACCATAGCCCTCTATGGGCTTCCAAATATCCCTTTGCCAATTCCACAAGAACAGCCTTAGCGAAAGGCTTCTTGAAGGGAAAGATGTAACTCTGTGAAATGAGTTAACAGAACACAGAGCAGTTTCTCAGAAAGCTTCTTTCCAGTTTTGAACGGAAGATATTTCCTTTTTCACCATAGCCCTCTAAGGGCTTCCAAATATCCCTTTGCCAATTCCACAAGAACAGCCTTAGCGAAAGGCTTCTTGAAGGGAAAGATGTAACTCTGTGAGATGAATTAACAGAACACAGAGCAGTTTCTCAGAAAGCTTCTTTCCAGTTTTGAACGGAAGATATTTCCTTTTTCACCATAGCCCTCTATGGGCTTCCAAATATCTCTTTGCCAATTCCACAAGAACAGCCTTAGCGAAAGGCTTCTTGAAGGGAAAGATGTAACTCTGTGAGATGAATTAACGGAACACACAGCAATTTCTCAGAAAGCTTCTTTCCAGTTTTGAACGGAAGATATTTCCTTTTTCACAATAGCCCTCTATGGGCTACCAAATATCCCTTTGCCAATTCCACAAGAACAGCCTTAGCGAAAGGCTTCTTGAAGGGAAAGATGTAACTCTGTGAGATGAATTAACAGAACACAGAGCAGTTTCTCAGAAAGCTTCTTTCCAGTTTTGAACGGAAGATATTTCCTTTTTCACCATAGCCGTCTATGGGCTTCCAAATATCCCTTTGCCAATTCCACAAGAACAGCCTTAGCGAACGGCTTATTGAAGGGAAAGATGTAACTCTGTGAGATGAATCAGCAGAATACAGAGCAGTTTCTCAGAAAGCTTCTTTCCAGTTTTGAACGGAAGATATTTCCTTTTTCACCATAGCCCTCTATGGGCTTCCAAATATCCTTTTGCCAATTCCAAAAGAACAGCCTTAGCGAAAGGCTTCTTGAAGGGAAAGATGTAACTCTGTGAGATGAATTAACAGAACATAGAACAGTTTCTCAGAAAGCTTCTTTTCAGTTTTGAACGGAAGATATTTCCTTTTTCACCATAGCCCTCTATGGGCTTCCAAATATCCCTTTACCAATTCCACAAGAACAGCCTTAGCGAAAGGCTTCTTGAAGGGAAAGATGTAACTCTGTGAGATGAATTAGCAGAACATAGAACAGTTTCTCAGAAAGCTTCTTTCCAGTTTTGAACGGAAGATATTTCCTTTTCCACCATAGCCCTCTATGGGCTTCCAAATATCCCTTTGCCAATTCCACAAGAACAGCCTTAGCGAAAGGCTTCTTGAAGGGAAAGATGTAACTCTGTGAGATGAATTAACAGAACACAGAGCAGTTTCTCAGAAAGCTTCTTTCCAGTTTTGAACGGAAGATATTTCCTTTTTCACCATAGCCCTCTATGGGCTTCCAAATATCCCTTTGCCAATTCCACAAGAACAGCCTTAGCGAAAGGCTTCTTGAAGGGAAAGATGTAACTCTGTGAGATGAATTCACAGAACACAGAGCAGTATCTCAGAAAGCTTCTTTCCAGTTTTGAACGGAAGATATTTCCTTTTTCACCATAGCCCTCTATGGGCTTCCAAATATCCCTTTGCCAATTCCACAAGAACAGCATTAGCGAAAGGCTTCTTGAAGGGAAAGATGTAACTCTGTGAGATGAGTTAACAGAACACAGAGCAGTTTCTCAGAAAGCTTCTTTCCACTTTTGAACGGAAGATATTTCCTTTTTCACCATAGCCCTCTATGGGCTTCCAAATATCCCTTTTCCAATTCCACAAGAACAGCCTAAGCGAAAGGCTTCTTGAAGGGAAAGATGGAACTCTGTGAGATGAATTAACAGAACACAGAGCAGTGTCTTAAAAAGCTTCTTTCCAGTTTTGAACGGAAGATATTTCCTTTTTCACCATATCCCTCTATGGGCTTCCAAATATCCCTTTGCCAATTCCACAAGAACAGCCTTAGCGAAAGTCTTCTTGAAGGGAAAGATGTAACTCTCTGAGATGAATTTACAGAACACAGAGCAGTTTCTCAGAAAGCTTCTTTCCAGTTTTGAACGGAAGATATTTCCTTTTTCACCATAGCCCTCTAGGGGTTCCAAATATCCCTTTGCCAATTCCACAAGAACAGCCTTAGCGAAAGGCTTCTTGAACGGAAAGATGTAACTCTGTGAGATGAATTAACAGAACACAGAGCAGTTTCTCAGAAAGCTTCTTTCCAGTTTTGAACGGAAGATATTTCCTTTTTCACCATAGCCCTCTATGGGCTTCCAAATATCCCTTTGCCAATTCCACAAGAACAGCCTTAGCGAAAGGCTTCTTGAAGGGAAAGATGTAACTCTGTGAGATGAATCAGCAGAACACAGAGCAGTTTCTCAGAAAGCTTCTTTCCAGTTTTGAACGGAAGATATTTCCTTTTTCACCATAGCGCTCTATGGGCTTCCAAATATCCCTTAGCCAATTCCAAAAGAACAGCCTTAGCGAAAGGCTTCTTGAAGGGAAAGATGTAACTCTGTGAGATGAATTAACAGAATATAGAACAGTTTCTCAGAAAGCTTCTTTTCAGTTTTGAACGGAAGATATTTCCTTTTTCACCATAGCCCTCTATGGGCTTCCAAATATCCCTTTGCCAATTATACTAGAACAGCCTTAGCGAAAGGCTTCTGGAAGGGATAGATGTAACTCTGTGAGATGAATTAACAGAACACAGAGCAGTTTCTCAGAAAGCTTCTTTCCAGTTTTCAACGGAAGATATTTCCTATTTCACCATAGCCCTCTATGGGCTTCCAAATATCCCTTTGCCAATTCCACAAGAACAGCCTTAGCGAAAGGCTTCTTGAAGGGAAAGATGTAACTCTGTGAGATGAATTAACAGAACACAGAGCAGTTTCTCAGAAAGCTTCTTTCCAGTTTTGAAAGGAAGATATTTCCTTTTTCACCATAGCACTCTATGGGCTTCCAAATATCCCTTTGCCAATTCCACAAGAACAGCCTTAGCGAAAGGCTTCTTGAAGGGAAAGATGTAACTCTGTGAGATGAATTAACAGAACACAGAACAGTTTCTCAGAAAGCTTCTTTCCAGTTTTGAACGGAAGATATTTCCTTTTTCACCATAGCCCTCTATGGGCTACCAAATATCCCTTTGCCAATTCCTCAAGAACAGCCTTAGCGAAAGGTTTCTTGAAGGGAAAGATGTAACTCTGTGAGATGAATTAACAGAACACAGAGCAGTTTCTCAGAAAGCTTCTTTCCAGTTTTTAACGGAAGATATTTCCTTTTTCACCATAGCCCTCCATGGGCTTCCAAATATCCCTTTGCTAATTCCACAAGAACAGCCTTAGCGAAAGGCTTCTTGAAGGGAAAGATGTAACTCTGTGAGATGAATTAACAAAACACAGAGCAGTTTCTCAGAAAGCTTCTTTCCAGTTTTGAACGGAAGATATTCCCTTTTTCACCATGGCCCTCTATGGGCTTCCAAATATCCCTTTGCCAATTCCACAAGAACAGCCTTAGCGAAAAGCTTCTTGAAGGGAAAGATGTAACTCTGTGAGATGAATTAACAGAACACAGAGCAGTTTCTCAGAAAGCTTCTTTCCACTTTTGAACGGAAGATATTTCCTTTTTCACCATAGCCCTCTATGGGCTTCCAAATATCCCTTTGCCAATTCCACAAGAAGAGCCTTAGCGAAAGGCTTCTTGAAGGGAAAGATGTAACTCTGTGAGATGAATTAACAGAACACAGAGCAGTTTCTCAGAAAGCTTCTTTCCAGTTTTGAACGGAAGATATTCCCTTTTTCACCATGGCCCTCTATGGGCTTCCAAATATCCCTTTGCCAATTCCACAAGAACAGCCTTAGCGAAAGGCTTCTTGAAGGGAAAGATGTAACTCTGTGAGATGAATTAACAGAACACAGAGCAGTTTCTCAGAAAGCTTCTTTCCAGTTTTGAACGGAAGATATTTCCTTTTTCACCATAGCCCTTTATGGGCTTCCAAATATCCCTTTGCCAATTCCACAAGAACAGCCTTAGCGAAAGGCTTCTTGAAGGGAAAGATGTAACTCTGTGAGATGAATTAACAGAACACAGAGCAGTTTCTCAGAAAGCTTCTTTCCAGTTTTGAACGGAAGATATTTCCTTTTTCACCATAGCCCTCTATGGGCTTCCAAATATCCCTTTGCCAATTCCACAAGAACAGCCTTAGCGAAAAGCTTCTTGAAGGGAAAGATGTAACTCTGTGAGATGAATTAACAGAACACAGAGCAGTTTCTCAGAAAGCTTCTTTCCAGTTTTGAACGGAAGATATTTCCTTTTTCACCATAGCCCTCTAAGGGCTTCCAAATATCCCTTTGCCAATTCCACAAGAACAGCCTTATCGAAAGGCTTCTTGAAGGGAAAGATGTAACTCTGTGAGATGAATTAACAGAACACAGAGCAGTTTCTCAGAAAGCTTCTTTCCAGTTTTGAACGGAAGATATTTCCTTTTTCACCATAGCCCTCTATGGGCTTCCAAATATCCCTTTGCCAATTCCACAAGAACAGCCTTAGCGAAAGGCTTCTTGAAGGGAAAGATGTAACTCTGTGAGATGAATTAACAGAACACAGAGCAGTTTCTCAGAAAGCTTCTTTCCAGTTTTGAACGGAAGATATTCCCTTTTTCAACATGGCCCTCTATGGGCTTCCAAATATCCCTTTGCCAATTCCACAAGAACAGCCTTAGCGAAAGGCTTCTTGAAGGGAAAGATGTAACTCTGTGAGATGAATTAACAGAACACAGAGCAGTTTCTCAGAAAGCTTCTTTCCAGTTTTGAACGGAAGATATTTCCTTTTTCACCATAGCCCTTTATGGGCTTCCAAATATCCCTTTGCCAATTCCACAAGAACAGCCTTAGCGAAAGGCTTCTTGAAGGGAAAGATGTAACTCTGTGAGATGAGTTAACAGAACACAGAGCAGTTTCTCAGAAAGCTTCTTTCCACTTTTGAACGGAAGATATTTCCTTTTTCACCATAGCCCTCTATGGGCTTCCAAATATCCCTTTGCCAATTCCACAAGAACAGCCTAAGCGAAAGGCTTCTTGAAGGGAAAGATGTAACTCTGTGAGATGAATTAACAGAACACAGAGCAGTGTCTTAAAAAGCTTCTTTCCAGTTTTGAACGGAAGATATTTCCTTTTTCACCATATCCCTCTATGGGCTTCCAAATATCCCTTTGCCAATTCCACAAGAACAGCCTTAGCGAAAGTCTTCTTGAAGGGAAAGATGTAACTCTCTGAGATGAATTAACAGAACACAGAGCAGTTTCTCAGAAAGCTTCTTTCCAGTTTTGAACGGAAGATATTTCCTTTTTCACCATAGCCCTCTAGGGGTTCCAAATATCCCTTTGCCAATTCCACAAGAACAGCCTTAGCGAAAGGCTTCTTGAAGGGAAAGATGTAACTCTGTGAGATGAATTAACAGAACACAGAGCAGTTTCTCAGAAAGCTTCTTTCCAGTTTTGAACGGAAGATATTTCCTTTTTCACCATAGCCCTCTATGGGCTTCCAAATATCCCTTTGCCAATTCCACAAGAACAGCCTTAGCGAAAGGCTTCTTGAAGGGAAAGATGTAACTCTGTGAGATGAATCAGCAGAACACAGAGCAGTTTCTCAGAAAGCTTCTTTCCAGTTTTGAACGGAAGATATTTCCTTTTTCACCATAGCGCTCTATGGGCTTCCAAATATCCCTTTGCCAATTCCAAAAGAACAGCCTTAGCGAAAGGCTTCTTGAAGGGAAAGATGTAACTCTGTGAGATGAATTAACAGAACATAGAACAGTTTCTCAGAAAGCTTCTTTTCAATTTTGAACGGAAGATATTTCCTTTTTCACCATAGCCCTCTATGGGCTTCCAAATATCCCTTTGCCAATTATACTAGAACAGCCTTAGCGAAAGGCTTCTGGAAGGGATAGATGTAACTCTGTGAGATGAATTAACAGAACACAGAGCAGTTTCTCAGAAAGCTTCTTTCCAGTTTTCAACGGAAGATATTTCCTATTTCACCATAGCCCTCTATGGGCTTCCAAATATCCCTTTGCCAATTCCACAAGAACAGCCTTAGCGAAAGGCTTCTTGAAGGGAAAGATGTAACTCTGTGAGATGAATTAACAGAACACAGAGCAGTTTCTCAGAAAGCTTCTTTCCAGTTTTGAAAGGAAGATATTTCCTTTTTCACCATATCCCTCTATGGGCTTCCAAATATCCCTTTGCCAATTCCACAAGAACAGCCTTAGCGAAAGGCTTCTTGAAGGGAAAGATGTAACTCTGTGAGATGAATTAACAGAACACAGAACAGTTTCTCAGAAAGCTTCTTTCCAGTTTTGAACGGAAGATATTTCCTTTTTCACCATAGCCCTCTATGGGCTACCAAATATCCCCTTGCCAATTCCTCAAGAACAGCCTTAGCGAAAGGTTTCTTGAAGGGAAAGATGTAACTCTGTGAGATGAATTAACAGAACACAGAGCAGTTTCTCAGAAAGCTTCTTTCCAGTTTTGAACGGAAGATATTTCCTTTTTCACCATAGCCCTCCATGGGCTTCCAAATATCCTTTTGCCAATTCCACAAGAACAGCCTTAGCGAAAGGCTTCTTGAAGGGAAAGATGTAACTCTGTGAGATGAATTAACAAAACACAGAGCAGTTTCTCAGAAAGCTTCTTTCCAGTTTTGAACGGAAGATATTCCCTTTTTCACCATGGCCCTCTATGGGCTTCCAAATATCCCTTTGCCAATTCCACAAGAACAGCCTTAGCGAAAGGCTTCTTGAAGGGAAAGATGTAACTCTGTGAGATGAATTAACAGAACACAGAGCAGTTTCTCAGAAAGCTTCTTTCCACTTTTGAACGGAAGATATTTCCTTTTTCACCATAGCCCTCTATGGGCTTCCAAATATCCCTTTGCCAATTCCACAAGAAGAGCCTTAGCGAAAGGCTTCTTGAAGGGAAAGATGTAACTCTGTGAGATGAATTAACAGAACACAGAGCAGTTTCTCAGAAAGCTTCTTTCCAGTTTTGAACGGAAGATATTCCCTTTTTCACCATGGCCCTCTATGGGCTTCCAAATATCCCTTTGCCAATTCCACAAGAACAGCCTTAGCGAAAGGCTTCTTGAAGGGAAAGATGTAACTCTGTGAGATGAATTAACAGAACACAGAGCAGTTTCTCAGAAAGCTTCTTTCCAGTTTTGAACGGAAGATATTTCCTTTTTCACCATAGCCCTTTATGGGCTTCCAAATATCCCTTTGCCAATTCCACAAGAACAGCCTTAGCGAAAGGCTTCTTGAAGGGAAAGATGTAACTCTGTGAGATGAATTAACAGAAAACGGAGCAGTTTCTCAGAAAGCTTCTTTCCAGTTTTGAACGGAAGATATTTCCTTTTTCACCATAGCCCTCTATGGGCTTCCAAATATCCCTTTGCCAATTCCACAAGAACAGCCTTAGCGAAAAGCTTCTTGAAGGGAAAGATGTAACTCTGTGAGATGAATTAACAGAACACAGAGCAGTTTCTCAGAAAGCTTCTTTCCAGTTTTGAACGGAAGATATTTCCTTTTTCACCATAGCCCTCTAAGGGCTTCCAAATATCCCTTTGCCAATTCCACAAGAACAGCCTTATCGAAAGGCTTCTTGAAGGGAAAGATGTAACTCTGTGAGATGAATTAACAGAACACAGAGCAGTTTCTCAGAAAGCTTCTTTCCAGTTTTGAACGGAAGATATTTCCTTTTTCACCATAGCCCTCTATGGGCTTCCAAATATCCCTTTGCCAATTCCACAAGAACAGCCTTAGCGAAAGGCTTCTTGAAGGGAAAGATGTAACTCTGTGAGATGAATTAACAGAACACAGAGCAGTTTCTCAGAAAGCTTCTTTCCAGTTTTGAACGGAAGATATTCCCTTTTTCACCATGGCCCTCTATGGGCTTCCAAATATCCCTTTGCCAATTCCACAAGAACAGCCTTAACGAAAGGCTTCTTGAAGGGAAAGATGTAACTCTGTGAGATGAATTAACAGAACACAGAGCAGTTTCTCAGAAAGCTTCTTTCCAGTTTTGAACGGAAGATATTTCCTTTTTCACCATAGCCCTTTATGGGATTCCAAATATCCCTTTGCCAATTCCACAAGAACAGCCTTAGCGAAAGGCTTCTTGAAGGGAAAGATGTAACTCTGTGAGATGAATTAACAGAACACAGAGCAGTTTCTCAGAAAGCTTCTTTCCAGTTTTGAACGGAAGATATTTCCTTTTTCACCATAGCCCTCTATGGGCTTCCAAATATCCCTTTGCCAATTCCACAAGAACAGCCTTAGCGAAAGGCTTCTTGAAGGGAAAGATGTAACTCTGTGAGATGAATTAACAGAACACAGGGCAGTTTCTCAGAAAGCTTCTTTCCAGTTTTGAACGGAAGATATTCCCTTTTTCACCATGGCCCTCTATGGGCTTCCAAATATCCCTTTGCCAATTCCACAAGAACAGCCTTAGCGAAAGGCTTCTTGAAGGGAAAGATGTAACTCTGTGAGATGAATTAACAGAACACAGAGCAGTTTCTCAGAAAGCTTCTTTCCAGTTTTGAATGGAAGATATTCCCGTTTTCACCATGGCCCTCTATGGGCTTCCAAATATCCCTTTGCCAATTCCACAAGAACAGCCTTAGCGAAAGGCTTCTTGAAGGGAAAGATTTAACTCTGTGAGATGAATTAACAGAACACAGAGCAGTTTCTCAGAAAGCTTCTTTCCAGTTTTGAACGGAAGATATTTCCTTTTTCACCATAGCCCTCTATGGGCTTCCAAATATCCCTTTGCCAATTCCACAAGAACAGCCTTAGCGAAAGGCTTCTTGAAGGGAAAGATGTAACTCTGTGAGATGAATTAACAGAACACAGAGCAGTTTCTCAGAAAGCTTCTTTCCAGTTTTGAACGGAAGATATTTCCTTTTTCACCGTAGCCCTCTAAGGGCTTCCAAATATCCCTTTGCCAATTCCACAAGAACAGCCTTAGCGAAAGGCTTCTTGAAGGGAAAGATGTAACTCTGTGAGATGAATTAACAGAACACAGAGCAGTTTCTCAGAAAGCTTCTTTCCAGTTTAGAACGGAAGATATTTCCTTTTTCACCATAGCCCTCTATGGGCTTCCAAATATCCCTTTGCCAATTCCACAAGAACAGCCTTAGCGAAATGCTTCTTGAAGGGAAAGATGTAACTCTGTGAGATGAATTAACAGAACACAGAGCAGTTTCTCAGAAAGCTTCTTTCCAGTTTTGAACGGAAGATATTTCCTTTTTCACCATAGCCCTCTATGGGCTTCCAAATATCCCTTTGCCAATTCCACAAGAACAGCCTTAGCGAAAGGCTTCTTGAAGGGAAAGATGTAACTCTGTGAGATGAATTAACAGAACACAGAGCAGTTTCTCAGAAAGCTTCTTTCCAGTTTTGAACGGAAGATATTTACTTTTTCACCATGGCCCTCTAGGGGCTTCCAAATATCCCTTTGCCAATTCCACAAGAACAGCCTTAGCGAAAGGCTTCTTGAAGGGAAAGTTGTAACGCTGTGAGATGAATTAACAGAACACAGAGCAGTATCTCAGAAAGCTTCTTTCCAGTTTTGAACGGAAGATATTTCCTTTTTCACCATAGCCCTCTATGGGCTTCCAAATATCCCTTTGCCAATTCCACAAGAACAGCCTTAGCGAAAGGCTTCTTGAAGGGAAAGATGTAACTCTGTGAGATGAATTAACAGAACACAGAGCAGTTTCTCGGAAAGCTTCTTTCCAGTTTTGAACGGAAGATATTTCCTTTTTCTCCATAGCCCTCTATGGGCTTCCAAATATCGCTTTGCCAATTCCACAAGAACAGCCTTAGCGAGACTCTTCTTGAAGGGAAAGATGTAACTCTGTGAGATGAATTAACAGAACACAGAGCAGTTTCTCAGAAAGCTTCTTTCCAGTTTTGAACGGAAGATATTTCCTTTTTCACCATAGCCCTCTAAGGGCTTCCAAATATCCCTTTGCCAATTCCACAAGAACAGCCTTAGCGAAAGGCTTCTTGAAGGGAAAGATGTAACTCTGTGAGATGAATTAACAGAACACAGAGCAGTTTCTCAGAAAGCTTCTTTCCAGTTTTGAACGGAAGATATTTCCTTTTTCACCATAGCCCTCTATGGGCTTCCAAATATCCCTTTGCGAATTCCACAAGAACAGCCTTAGCGAAAGGCTTCTTGAAGGGAAAGATGTAACTCTGTGAGATGAATTAACAGAACACAGAGCAGTTTCTCAGAAAGCTTCTTTCCAGTTTTGAACGGAAGATATTTCCTTCTTCACCATAGCCCTCTATGGGCTTCCAAATATCCCTTTGCCAATTCCACAAGAACAGCCTTAGCGAAAGGCTTCTTGAAGGGAAAGATGTAACTCTGTGAGATGAATTAACAGAACACAGAGCAGTTTCTCAGAAAGCTTCTTTCCAGTTTTGAACGGAAGATATTTCCTTTTTCACCATAGCCCTCCATGGGCTTCCAATTATCCCTTTGCCAATTCCACAAGAACAGCCTAAGCGAAAGGCTTCTTGAAGGGAAAGATGTAACTCTGTGAGATGAATTAACAGAACACAGAGCAGTTTCTCAGAAAGCTTCTTTCCAGTTTTGAACGGAAGATATTCCCTTTTTCACCATGGCCCTCTATGGGCTTCCAAATATCCCTTTGCCAATTCCACAAGAACAGCCTTAGCGAAAGGCTTCTTGAAGGGAAAGATGTAACTCTGTGAGATGAATTAACAGAACACAGAGCAGTTTCTCAGAAAGCTTCTTTCCAGTTTTGAACGGAAGATATTTCCTTTTTCACCATAGCCCTCTATGGGCTTCCAAATATCCCTTTGTCAATTCCACAAGAACAGCCTTAGCGAAAGGCTTCTTGAAGGGAAAGATGTAACTCTGTGAGATGAATTAACAGAACACAGAGCAGTTTCTCAGAAAGCTTCTTTCCAGTTTTGAACGGAAGATATTTCCTTTTTCACCATAGCTCTCCATGGGCTTCCAAATATCCCTTTGCCAATTCCACAAGAACAGCCTTAGCGAAAGGCTTCTTGAAGGGAAAGATGTAACTCTGTGAGATGAATTAACAGAACACAGAGCAGTTTCTCAGAAAGCTTCTTTCCAGTTTTGAACGTAAGATATTCCCTTTTTCACCATGGCCCTCTATGGGCTTCCTAATACCCCTTTGCCAATTCCACAAGAACAGCCTTAGCGAAAGGCTTCTTGAAGGGAAAGATGTAACACTGTGAGATGAATTAACAGAACACAGAGCAGTTTCTCAGAAAGCTTCTTTCCAGTTTTGAACGGAAGATATTTCCTTTTTCACCATAGCCCTTTATGGGCTTAAAAATATCCCTTTGCCAATTCCACAAGAACAGCCTTAGCGAAAGGCTTCTTGAAGGGAAAGATGTAACGCTGTGAGATGAATTAACAGAACACGGAGCAGTTTCTCAGAAAGCTTCTTTCCAGTTTTGAACGGAAGATATTTCCTTTTTCACCATTGCCCTCTATGGGCTTCCAAATATCCCTTTGCCAATTCCACAAGAACAGCCTTAGCGAAAGGCTTCTTGAAGGGAAAGATGTAACTCTGTGAGATGAATTAACAGAACACAGGGCAGTTTATCAGAAAGCTTCTTTCCAGTTTTGAACGGAAGATATTCCCTTTTTCACCATGGCCCTCTATGGGCTTCCAAATATCCCTTTGCCAATTCCAAAAGAACAGCCTTAGCGAAAGGCTTCTTGAAGGGAAAGATGTAACTCTGTGAGATGAATTAACAGAACACAGAGCAGTTTCTCAAAAAGCTTCTTTCCAGTTTTGAACGGAAGATATTTCCTTTTTCACCATAGCACTCTATGGGCTTCCAAATATCCCTTTGCCAATTCCACAAGAACAGCCTTAGCGAAAGGCTTCTTGAAGGGAAAGATGTAACTCTGTGAGATGAGTTAACAGAACACAGAGCAGTTTCTCAGAAAGCTTCTTTCCAGTTTTGAACGGAAGATATTCCCTTTTTCACCATAGCCCTCTATGGGCTTCCAAATATCCCTTTGCCAATTCCACAAGAACAGCCTTAGCGAAAGGCTTCTTGAAGGGAAAGATGTAACTCTGTGAGATGAATTAACAGAACACAGAGCAGTTTCTCAGAAAGCTTCTTTCCAGTTTTGAACGGAAGATATTTCCTTTTTCACCATAGCCCTCGATGGGCTTCCAAATATCCCTTTGCCAATTCCACAAGAACAGCCTTAGCGAAAGGCTTCTTGAAGGGAAAGATGTAACTCTGTGAGATGAATTAACAGAACACAGAGCAGTTTCTCAGAATGCTTCTTTCCAGATTTGAACGGAAGATATATCCTTTTTCACCGTAGCCCTCTATGGGCTTCCAAATATCCCTTTGCCAATTCCACAAGAACAGCCTTAGCGAAAGGCTTCTTGAAGGGAAAGATGTAACTCGGTGAGATGAATTAACAGAACACAGAGCAGTTCCTCAGAAAGCTTCTTTCCACTTTTGAACGGAAGATATTTCCTTTTTCACCATAGCCCTCTATGGGCTTCCAAATATCCCTTTGCCAATTCCCCAAGAACAGCCTTAGCGAAAGGGTTCTTGAAGGGAAAGATGTAACTCTGTGAGATGAATTAACAGAACACAGAGTAGTTTCTCAGAAAGCTTCTTTCCAATTTTTAACGGAAGATATTTCCTTTTTCACCATAGCCCTCTATGGGCTTCCAAATATCCCTTTGCCAATTCCACAAGAACAGCCTTAGCGAAAGGCTTCTTGAAGGGAAAGATGTAACTCTGTGAGATGAATTAACAGAACACAGAGCAGTTTCTCAGAAAGCTTCTTTCCAGTTTTGAACGTAAGATATTCCCTTTTTCACCATGGCCCTCTATGGGCTTCCTAATACCCCTTTGCCAATTCCACAAGAACAGCCTTAGCGAAAGGCTTCTTGAAGGGAAAGATGTAACTCTGTGAGATGAATTAACAGAACACAGAGCAGTTTCTCAGAAAGCTTCTTTCCAGTTTTGAACGGAAGATATTCCCTTTTTCACCATGGCCCTCTATGGGCTTCCAAATATCCCTTTGCCAATTCCACAAGAACAGCCTTAGCGAAAGGCTTCTTGAAGGGAAAGATGTAACTCTGTGAGATGAATTAACAGAACACAGAGCAGTTTCTCAGAAAGCTTCTTTCCAGTTTTGAACGGAAGATATTTCCTTTTTCACCATAGCCCTTTATGGTCTTCCAAATATCCCTTTGCCAATTCCACAAGAACAGCCTTAGCGAAAGGCTTCTTGAAGGGAAAGATGTAACTCCGTGAGATGAATTAACAGAACACAGAGCAGTTTCTCAGAAAGCTTCTTTCCAGTTTTGAACGGAAGATATTTCCTTTTTCACCATAGCCCTCTATGGGCTTCCAAATATCCCTTTGCCAATTCCACAAGAACAGCCTTAGCGAAAAGCTTCTTGAAGGGAAAGATGTAACTCTGTGAGATGAATTAACAGAACACAGAGCAGTTTCTCAGAAAGCTTCTTTCCAGTTTTGAACGGAAGATATTTCCTTTTTCACCATAGCCCTCTAAGGGCTTCCAAATATCCCTTTGCCAATTCCACAAGAACAGCCTTATCGAAAGGCTTCTTGAAGGGAAAGATGTAACTCTGTGAGATGAATTAACAGAACACAGAGCAGTTTCTCAGAAAGCTTCTTTCCAGTTTTGAACGGAAGATATTTCCTTTTTCACCATAGCCCTCTATGGGCTTCCAAATATCCCTTTGCCAATTCCACAAGAACAGCCTTAGCGAAAGGCTTCTTGAAGGGAAAGATGTAACTCTGTGAGATGAATTAACAGAACACAGAGCAGTTTCTCAGAAAGCTTCTTTCCAGTTTTGAACGGAAGATATTCCCTTTTTCAACATGGCCCTCTATGGGCTTCCAAATATCCCTTTGCCAATTCCACAAGAACAGCCTTAGCGAAAGGCTTCTTGAAGGGAAAGATGTAACTCTGTGAGATGAATTAACAGAACACAGAGCAGTTTCTCAGAAAGCTTCTTTCCAGTTTTGAACGGAAGATATTTCCTTTTTCACCATAGCCCTTTATGGGCTTCCAAATATCCCTTTGCCAATTCCACAAGAACAGCCTTAGCGAAAGGCTTCTTGAAGGGAAAGATGTAACTCTGTGAGATGAGTTAACAGAACACAGAGCAGTTTCTCAGAAAGCTTCTTTCCACTTTTGAACGGAAGATATTTCCTTTTTCACCATAGCCCTCTATGGGCTTCCAAATATCCCTTTGCCAATTCCACAAGAACAGCCTAAGCGAAAGGCTTCTTGAAGGGAAAGATGGAACTCTGTGAGATGAATTAACAGAACACAGAGCAGTGTCTTAAAAAGCTTCTTTCCAGTTTTGAACGGAAGATATTTCCTTTTTCACCATATCCCTCTATGGGCTTCCAAATATCCCTTTGCCAATTCCACAAGAACAGCCTTAGCGAAAGTCTTCTTGAAGGGAAAGATGTAACTCTCTGAGATGAATTAACAGAACACAGAGCAGTTTCTCAGAAAGCTTCTTTCCAGTTTTGAACGGAAGATATTTCCTTTTTCACCATAGCCCTCTAGGGGTTCCAAATATCCCTTTGCCAATTCCACAAGAACAGCCTTAGCGAAAGGCTTCTTGAAGGGAAAGATGTAACTCTGTGAGATGAATTAACAGAACACAGAGCAGTTTCTCAGAAAGCTTCTTTCCAGTTTTGAACGGAAGATATTTCCTTTTTCACCATAGCCCTCTATGGGCTTCCAAATATCCCTTTGCCAATTCCACAAGAACAGCCTTAGCGAAAGGCTTCTTGAAGGGAAAGATGTAACTCTGTGAGATGAATCAGCAGAACACAGAGCAGTTTCTCAGAAAGCTTCTTTCCAGTTTTGAACGGAAGATATTTCCTTTTTCACCATAGCGCTCTATGGGCTTCCAAATATCCCTTTGCCAATTCCAAAAGAACAGCCTTAGCGAAAGGCTTCTTGAAGGGAAAGATGTAACTCTGTGAGATGAATTAACAGAACATAGAACAGTTTCTCAGAAAGCTTCTTTTCAATTTTGAACGGAAGATATTTCCTTTTTCACCATAGCCCTCTATGGGCTTCCAAATATCCCTTTGCCAATTATACTAGAACAGCCTTAGCGAAAGGCTTCTGGAAGGGATAGATGTAACTCTGTGAGATGAATTAACAGAACACAGAGCAGTTTCTCAGAAAGCTTCTTTCCAGTTTTCAACGGAAGATATTTCCTATTTCACCATAGCCCTCTATGGGCTTCCAAATATCCCTTTGCCAATTCCACAAGAACAGCCTTAGCGAAAGGCTTCTTGAAGGGAAAGATGTAACTCTGTGAGATGAATTAACAGAACACAGAGCAGTTTCTCAGAAAGCTTCTTTCCAGTTTTGAAAGGAAGATATTTCCTTTTTCACCATAGCCCTCTATGGGCTTCCAAATATCCCTTTGCCAATTCCACAAGAACAGCCTTAGCGAAAGGCTTCTTGAAGGGAAAGATGTAACTCTGTGAGATGAATTAACAGAACACAGAACAGTTTCTCAGAAAGCTTCTTTCCAGTTTTGAACGGAAGATATTTCCTTTTTCACCATAGCCCTCTATGGGCTACCAAATATCCCTTTGCCAATTCCTCAAGAACAGCCTTAGCGAAAGGTTTCTTGAAGGGAAAGATGTAACTCTGTGAGATGAATTAACAGAACACAGAGCAGTTTCTCAGAAAGCTTCTTTCCAGTTTTGAACGGAAGATATTTCCTTTTTCACCATAGCCCTCCATGGGCTTCCAAATATCCTTTTGCCAATTCCACAAGAACAGCCTTAGCGAAAGGCTTCTTGAAGGGAAAGATGTAACTCTGTGAGATGAATTAACAAAACACAGAGCAGTTTCTCAGAAAGCTTCTTTCCAGTTTTGAACGGAAGATATTCCCTTTTTCACCATGGCCCTCTATGGGCTTCCAAATATCCCTTTGCCAATTCCACAAGAACAGCCTTAGCGAAAGGCTTCTTGAAGGGAAAGATGTAACTCTGTGAGATGAATTAACAGAACACAGAGCAGTTTCTCAGAAAGCTTCTTTCCACTTTTGAACGGAAGATATTTCCTTTTTCACCATAGCCCTCTATGGGCTTCCAAATATCCCTTTGCCAATTCCACAAGAAGAGCCTTAGCGAAAGGCTTCTTGAAAGGAAAGATGTAACTCTGTGAGATGAATTAACAGAACACAGAGCAGTTTCTCAGAAAGCTTCTTTCCAGTTTTGAACGGAAGATATTCCCTTTTTCACCATGGCCCTCTATGGGCTTCCAAATATCCCTTTGCCAATTCCACAAGAACAGCCTTAGCGAAAGGCTTCTTGAAGGGAAAGATGTAACTCTGTGAGATGAATTAACAGAACACAGAGCAGTTTCTCAGAAAGCTTCTTTCCAGTTTTGAACGGAAGATATTTCCTTTTTCACCATAGCCCTTTATGGGCTTCCAAATATCCCTTTGCCAATTCCACAAGAACAGCCTTAGCGAAAGGCTTCTTGAAGGGAAAGATGTAACTCTGTGAGATGAATTAACAGAAAACGGAGCAGTTTCTCAGAAAGCTTCTTTCCAGTTTTGAACGGAAGATATTTCCTTTTTCACCATAGCCCTCTATGGGCTTCCAAATATCCCTTTGCCAATTCCACAAGAACAGCCTTAGCGAAAAGCTTCTTGAAGGGAAAGATGTAACTCTGTGAGATGAATTAACAGAACACAGAGCAGTTTCTCAGAAAGCTTCTTTCCAGTTTTGAACGGAAGATATTTCCTTTTTCACCATAGCCCTCTAAGGGCTTCCAAATATCCCTTTGCCAATTCCACAAGAACAGCCTTATCGAAAGGCTTCTTGAAGGGAAAGATGTAACTCTGTGAGATGAATTAACAGAACACAGAGCAGTTTCTCAGAAAGCTTCTTTCCAGTTTTGAACGGAAGATATTTCCTTTTTCACCATAGCCCTCTATGGGCTTCCAAATATCCCTTTGCCAATTCCACAAGAACAGCCTTAGCGAAAGGCTTCTTGAAGGGAAAGATGTAACTCTGTGAGATGAATTAACAGAACACAGAGCAGTTTCTCAGAAAGCTTCTTTCCAGTTTTGAACGGAAGATATTCCCTTTTTCACAATGGCCCTCTATGGGCTTCCAAATATCCCTTTGCCAATTCCACAAGAACAGCCTTAACGAAAGGCTTCTTGAAGGGAAAGATGTAACTCTGTGAGATGAATTAACAGAACACAGAGCAGTTTCTCAGAAAGCTTCTTTCCAGTTTTGAACGGAAGATATTTCCTTTTTCACCATAGCCCTTTATGGGATTCCAAATATCCCTTTGCCAATTCCACAAGAACAGCCTTAGCGAAAGGCTTCTTGAAGGGAAAGATGTAACTCTGTGAGATGAATTAACAGAACACAGAGCAGTTTCTCAGAAAGCTTCTTTCCAGTTTTGAACGGAAGATATTTCCTTTTTCACCATAGCCCTCTATGGGCTTCCAAATATCCCTTTGCCAATTCCACAAGAACAGCCTTAGCGAAAGGCTTCTTGAAGGGAAAGATGTAACTCTGTGAGATGAATTAACAGAACACAGGGCAGTTTCTCAGAAAGCTTCTTTCCAGTTTTGAACGGAAGATATTCCCTTTTTCACCATGGCCCTCTATGGGCTTCCAAATATCCCTTTGCCAATTCCACAAGAACAGCCTTAGCGAAAGGCTTCTTGAAGGGAAAGATGTAACTCTGTGAGATGAATTAACAGAACACAGAGCAGTTTCTCAGAAAGCTTCTTTCCAGTTTTGAACGGAAGATATTCCCGTTTTCACCATGGCCCTCTATGGGCTTCCAAATATCCCTTTGCCAATTCCACAAGAACAGCCTTAGCGAAAGGCTTCTTGAAGGGAAAGATTTAACTCTGTGAGATGAATTAACAGAACACAGAGCAGTTTCTCAGAAAGCTTCTTTCCAGTTTTGAACGGAAGATATTTCCTTTTTCACCATAGCCCTCTATGGGCTTCCAAATATCCCTTTGCCAATTCCACAAGAACAGCCTTAGCGAAAGGCTTCTTGAAGGGAAAGATGTAACTCTGTGAGATGAATTAACAGAACACAGAGCAGTTTCTCAGAAAGCTTCTTTCCAGTTTTGAACGGAAGATATTTCCTTTTTCACCGTAGCCCTCTAAGGGCTTCCAAATATCCCTTTGCCAATTCCACAAGAACAGCCTTAGCGAAAGGCTTCTTGAAGGGAAAGATGTAACTCTGTGAGATGAATTAACAGAACACAGAGCAGTTTCTCAGAAAGCTTCTTTCCAGTTTAGAACGGAAGATATTTCCTTTTTCACCATAGCCCTCTATGGGCTTCCAAATATCCCTTTGCCAATTCCACAAGAACAGCCTTAGCGAAAGGCTTCTTGAAGGGAAAGATGTAACTCTGTGAGATGAATTAACAGAACACAGAGCAGTTTCTCAGAAAGCTTCTTTCCAGTTTTGAACGGAAGATATTTCCTTTTTCACCATAGCCCTCTATGGGCTTCCAAATATCCCTTTGCCAATTCCACAAGAACAGCCTTAGCGAAAGGCTTCTTGAAGGGAAAGATGTAACTCTGTGAGATGAATTAACAGAACACAGAGCAGTTTCTCAGAAAGCTTCTTTCCAGTTTTGAACGGAAGATATTTCCTTTTTCACCATAGCCCTCTATGGGCTTCCAAATATCCCTTTGCCAATTCCACAAGAACAGCCTTAGCGAAAGGCTTCTTGAAGGGAAAGATGTAACTCTGTGAGATGAATTAACAGAACACAGAGCAGTTTCTCAGAAAGCTTCTTTCCAGTTTTGAACGGAAGATATTTCCTTTTTCACCATAGCCCTCTATGGGCTTCCAAATATCCCTTTGCCAATTCCACAAGAACAGCCTTAGCGAAAGGCTTCTTGAAGGGAAAGATGTAACTCTGTGAGATGAATTAACAGAACACAGAGCAGTTTCTCAGAAAGCTTCTTTCCAGTTTTGAACGGAAGATATTTACTTTTTCACCATGGCCCTCTAGGGGCTTCCAAATATCCCTTTGCCAATTCCACAAGAACAGCCTTAGCGAAAGGCTTCTTGAAGGGAAAGTTGTAACGCTGTGAGATGAATTAACAGAACACAGAGCAGTATCTCAGAAAGCTTCTTTCCAGTTTTGAACGGAAGATATTTCCTTTTTCACCATAGCCCTCTATGGGCTTCCAAATATCCCTTTGCCAATTCCACAAGAACAGCCTTAGCGAAAGGCTTCTTGAAGGGAAAGATGTAACTCTGTGAGATGAATTAACAGAACACAGAGCAGTTTCTCGGAAAGCTTCTTTCCAGTTTTGAACGGAAGATATTTCCTTTTTCTCCATAGCCCTCTATGGGCTTCCAAATATCGCTTTGCCAATTCCACAAGAACAGCCTTAGCGAGACTCTTCTTGAAGGGAAAGATGTAACTCTGTGAGATGAATTAACAGAACACAGAGCAGTTTCTCAGAAAGCTTCTTTCCAGTTTTGAACGGAAGATATTTCCTTTTTCACCATAGCCCTCTAAGGGCTTCCAAATATCCCTTTGCCAATTCCACAAGAACAGCCTTAGCGAAAGGCTTCTTGAAGGGAAAGATGTAACTCTGTGAGATGAATTAACAGAACACAGAGCAGTTTCTCAGAAAGCTTCTTTCCAGTTTTGAACGGAAGATATTTCCTTTTTCACCATAGCCCTCTATGGGCTTCCAAATATCCCTTTGCGAATTCCACAAGAACAGCCTTAGCGAAAGGCTTCTTGAAGGGAAAGATGTAACTCTGTGAGATGAATTAACAGAACACAGAGCAGTTTCTCAGAAAGCTTCTTTCCAGTTTTGAACGGAAGATATTTCCTTCTTCACCATAGCCCTCTATGGGCTTCCAAATATCCCTTTGCCAATTCCACAAGAACAGCCTTAGCGAAAGGCTTCTTGAAGGGAAAGATGTAACTCTGTGAGATGAATTAACAGAACACAGAGCAGTTTCTCAGAAAGCTTCTTTCCAGTTTTGAACGGAAGATATTTCCTTTTTCACCATAGCCCTCCATGGGCTTCCAATTATCCCTTTGCCAATTCCACAAGAACAGCCTAAGCGAAAGGCTTCTTGAAGGGAAAGATGTAACTCTGTGAGATGAATTAACAGAACACAGAGCAGTTTCTCAGAAAGCTTCTTTCCAGTTTTGAACGGAAGATATTCCCTTTTTCACCATGGCCCTCTATGGGCTTCCAAATATCCCTTTGCCAATTCCACAAGAACAGCCTTAGCGAAAGGCTTCTTGAAGGGAAAGATGTAACTCTGTGAGATGAATTAACAGAACACAGAGCAGTTTCTCAGAAAGCTTCTTTCCAGTTTTGAACGGAAGATATTTCCTTTTTCACCATAGCCCTCTATGGGCTTCCAAATATCCCTTTGTCAATTCCACAAGAACAGCCTTAGCGAAAGGCTTCTTGAAGGGAAAGATGTAACTCTGTGAGATGAATTAACAGAACACAGAGCAGTTTCTCAGAAAGCTTCTTTCCAGTTTTGAACGGAAGATATTTCCTTTTTCACCGTAGCTCTCCATGGGCTTCCAAATATCCCTTTGCCAATTCCACAAGAACAGCCTTAGCGAAAGGCTTCTTGAAGGGAAAGATGTAACTCTGTGAGATGAATTAACAGAACACAGAGCAGTTTCTCAGAAAGCTTCTTTCCAGTTTTGAACGGAAGATATTTCCTTTTTCACCATAGCCCTCTATGGGCTTCCAAATATCCCTTTGCCAATTCCCCAAGAACAGCCTTAGCGAAAGGCTTCCTGAAGGGAAAGATGTAACTCTGTGAGATGAATTAACAGAACATAGAGTAGTTTCTCAGAAAGCCTCTTTCCAGTTTTGAAGGGAAGATATTTCCTTTTTCACCATAGCCCTCTATGGGCTTCCAAATATCCCATTGCCAATTCCACAAGAACAGCCTTAGCGGAAGGCTTCTTGAAGGGAAAGATGTAACTCTGTGAGATGAATTAACAGAACACAGAGCAGTTTCTCAGAAAGCTTCTTTCCAGTTTTGAACGGAAGATATTTCCTTTTTCACCATAGCCCTCTATGGGCTTCCAAATATCCCTTTGCCATTTCCACAAGAACAGCCTTAGCGAAAGGCTTCTTGAAGGGAAAGATGTAACCCTGTGAGATGAATTAACAGAACACAGAGCAGTTTCTCAGAAAGCTTCTTTCCAGTTTTGAACGGAAGATATTTCCTTTTTCACCATAGCCCTCTATGGGCTTCCAAATATCCGTTTGCCAATTCCACAAGAACAGCCTTAGCGAAAGGCTTCTTGAAGGGAAAGATGTAACTCCGTGAGATGAATTAACAGAACACAGAGCAGTTTCTCAGAAAGCTTCTTTCCAGTTTTGCACGGAAGATATTTCCTTTTTCACCATAGGCCTCTATGGGCTTCCAAATATCACTTTGCCAATTCCACAAGAACAGCCTTAGCGAAAGGCTTCTTGAAGGGAAAGATGTAACTCTGTGAGATGAATTAACAGAACACAGAGCAGTTTCTCAGAAAGCTTCTTTCCAGTTTTGAACGGAAGATATTTCCTTTTTCACCATAGCCCTTTATGGGCTTCCAAATATCCCTTTGCCAATTCCACAAGAACAGCCTTAGCGAAAGGCTTCTTGAAGGGAAAGATGTAACTCTGTGAGATGAATTAACAGAACTCAGAGCAGTTTCTCAGGAAGCTTTTTCCAGTTTTGAACGGAAGATATTTCCTTTTTCACCATAGCCCTCTTTGGGCTTCCAAATATCCCTTTGCCAATTCCACAAGAACAGCCTTAGCGAAAGGCTTCTTGAAGGGAAAGATGTAACTCTGTGAGATGAATGAACAGAACACAGAGCAGTTTCTCAGAAAGCTTCTTTCCAGTTTTGAACGGAAGATATTTCCTTTTTCACTATAGCCCTCTAAGGGCTTCCACATATCCCTTTGCCAATTCCACAAGAACAGCCTTAGCGAAAGACTTCTTGAAGGGAAAGATGTAACTCTGTGAGATGAATTAACAGAACACAGAGCAGTTTCTCAGAAAGCTTCTTTCCAGTTTTGAACGGAAGGTATTTCCTTTTTCTCCATAGCCTTCTATGGGCTTCCAAATATCCCTTTGCCAATTCCACAAGAACAGCCTTAGCGAAAGGCTTCTTGAAGGGAAAGATGTAACTCTGTGAGATGAATTAACAGAACACAGAGCAGATTCTCAGAAAGCTTCTTTCCAGTTTTGAACGGGATATTTCCTTTTTCACCATAGCCCTCTATGGGCTTCCAAATATCCCTTTGCCAATTCCACAAGAACAGCCTTAGCGAAAGACTTCTTGAAGGGAAAGATGTAACTCTGTGAGATGAATTAACAGAACACAGAGCAGTTTCTCAGAAAGCTTCTTTCCAGTTTTGAACGGAAGATATTTCCTTTTTCACCATAGCCCTCTATGGGCTTCCAAATATCCCTTTGCCAATTCCACAAGAACAGCCTTAGCGAAAGGCTTCTTGAAGGGAAAGATGTAACTCTGTGAGATGAATTAACAGAACACAGAGCAGTTTCTCAGAAAGCTTCTTTCCAGTTTTGAACGGAGGATATTTCCTTTTTCACCATAGCCCTCTTTGGGCTTCCAAATATCCCTTTGCCAATTCCACAAGAACAGCCTTAGCGAAAGGCTTCTTGAAGGGAAAGATGTAACTCTGTGAGATGAATTAACAGAACACAGAGCAGATTCTCAGAAAGCTTCTTTCCAGTTTTGAACGGGATATTTCCTTTTTCACCATAGCCCTCTATGGGCTTCCAAATATCCCTTTGCCAATTCCACAAGAACAGCCTTAGCGAAAGGCTTCTTGTAGGGAAAGATGTAACTCTGTGAGATGAATTAACAGAACACAGAGCAGTTTCTCAGAAAGCTTCTTTCCAGTTTTGAACGGAAGATATTTCCTTTTTCACTATAGCCCTCTATGGGCTTCCAAATATCCCTTTGCCAATTCCGCAAGAACAGCCTTAGCGAAAGGCTTCTTGAAGGGAAAGATGTAACTCGGTGTGATGAATTAACAGAACACAGAGCAGTTTCTCAGAATGCTTCTTTCCAGTTTTGAACGGAAGATATTTCCTTTTTCACCATAGCCCTCTATGGGCTTCCAAATATCCCTTTGCCAATTCCACAAGAACAGCCTTAGCGAAAGGCTTCTTGAAGGGAAAGATGTAACTCTGTGAGATGAATTAACAGAAATCAGAGCAGTTTCTCAGGAAGCTTTTTCCAGTTTTGAACGGAAGATATTTCCTTTTTCACCATAGCCCTCTTTGGGCTTCCAAATATCCCTTTGCCAATTCCACAAGAACAGCCTTAGCGAAAGGCTTCTTGAAGGGAAAGATGTAACTCGGTGAGATGAATTAACAGAACACAGAGCAGTTTCTCAGAAAGCTTCTTTCCAGTTTTGAACGGAAGATATTTCCTTTTTCACCATAGCCCTCTATGGGCTTCCAAATATCCCTTTGCCAATTCCCCAAGAACAGCCTTAGCGAAAGGCTTCCTGAAGGGAAAGATGTAACTCTGTGAGATGAATTAACAGAACATAGAGTAGTTTCTCAGAAAGCCTCTTTCCAGTTTTGAAGGGAAGATATTTCCTTTTTCACCATAGCCCTCTATGGGCTTCCAAATATCCCATTGCCAATTCCACAAGAACAGCCTTAGCGGAAGGCTTCTTGAAGGGAAAGATGTAACTCTGTGAGATGAATTAACAGAACACAGAGCAGTTTCTCAGAAAGCTTCTTTCCAGTTTTGAACGGAAGATATTTCCTTTTTCACCATAGCCCTCTATGGGCTTCCAAATATCCCTTTGCCATTTCCACAAGAACAGCCTTAGCGAAAGGCTTCTTGAAGGGAAAGATGTAACCCTGTGAGATGAATTAACAGAACACAGAGCAGTTTCTCAGAAAGCTTCTTTCCAGTTTCGAACGGAAGATATTTCCTTTTTCACCATAGCCCTCTATGGGCTTCCAAATATCCGTTTGCCAATTCCACAAGAACAGCCTTAGCGAAAGGCTTCTTGAAGGGAAAGATGTAACTCCGTGAGATGAATTAACAGAACACAGAGCAGTTTCTCAGAAAGCTTCTTTCCAGTTTTGCACGGAAGATATTTCCTTTTTCACCATAGGCCTCTATGGGCTTCCAAATATCACTTTGCCAATTCCACAAGAACAGCCTTAGCGAAAGGCTTCTTGAAGGGAAAGATGTAACTCTGTGAGATGAATTAACAGAACACAGAGCAGTTTCTCAGAAAGCTTCTTTCCAGTTTTGAACGGAAGATATTTCCTTTTTCACCATAGCCCTCTATGGGCTTCCAAATATCCCTTTGCCAATTCCCCAAGAACAGCCTTAGCGAAAGGCTTCCTGAAGGGAAAGATGTAACTCTGTGAGATGAATTAACAGAACATAGAGTAGTTTCTCAGAAAGCCTCTTTCCAGTTTTGAAGGGAAGATATTTCCTTTTTCACCATAGCCCTCTATGGGCTTCCAAATATCCCATTGCCAATTCCACAAGAACAGCCTTAGCGGAAGGCTTCTTGAAGGGAAAGATGTAACTCTGTGAGATGAATTAACAGAACACAGAGCAGTTTCTCAGAAAGCTTCTTTCCAGTTTTGAACGGAAGATATTTCCTTTTTCACCATAGCCCTCTATGGGCTTCCAAATATCCCTTTGCCATTTCCACAAGAACAGCCTTAGCGAAAGGCTTCTTGAAGGGAAAGATGTAACCCTGTGAGATGAATTAACAGAACACAGAGCAGTTTCTCAGAAAGCTTCTTTCCAGTTTTGAACGGAAGATATTTCCTTTTTCACCATAGCCCTCTATGGGCTTCCAAATATCCGTTTGCCAATTCCACAAGAACAGCCTTAGCGAAAGGCTTCTTGAAGGGAAAGATGTAACTCCGTGAGATGAATTAACAGAACACAGAGCAGTTTCTCAGAAAGCTTCTTTCCAGTTTTGCACGGAAGATATTTCCTTTTTCACCATAGGCCTCTATGGGCTTCCAAATATCACTTTGCCAATTCCACAAGAACAGCCTTAGCGAAAGGCTTCTTGAAGGGAAAGATGTAACTCTGTGAGATGAATTAACAGAACACAGAGCAGTTTCTCAGAAAGCTTCTTTCCAGTTTTGAACGGAAGATATTTCCTTTTTCACCATAGCCCTTTATGGGCTTCCAAATATCCCTTTGCCAATTCCACAAGAACAGCCTTAGCGAAAGGCTTCTTGAAGGGAAAGATGTAACTCTGTGAGATGAATTAACAGAACTCAGAGCAGTTTCTCAGGAAGCTTTTTCCAGTTTTGAACGGAAGATATTTCCTTTTTCACCATAGCCCTCTTTGGGCTTCCAAATATCCCTTTGCCAATTCCACAAGAACAGCCTTAGCGAAAGGCTTCTTGAAGGGAAAGATGTAACTCTGTGAGATGAATGAACAGAACACAGAGCAGTTTCTCAGAAAGCTTCTTTCCAGTTTTGAACGGAAGATATTTCCTTTTTCACTATAGCCCTCTAAGGGCTTCCACATATCCCTTTGCCAATTCCACAAGAACAGCCTTAGCGAAAGACTTCTTGAAGGGAAAGATGTAACTCTGTGAGATGAATTAACAGAACACAGAGCAGTTTCTCAGAAAGCTTCTTTCCAGTTTTGAACGGAAGGTATTTCCTTTTTCTCCATAGCCTTCTATGGGCTTCCAAATATCCCTTTGCCAATTCCACAAGAACAGCCTTAGCGAAAGGCTTCTTGAAGGGAAAGATGTAACTCTGTGAGATGAATTAACAGAACACAGAGCAGATTCTCAGAAAGCTTCTTTCCAGTTTTGAACGGGATATTTCCTTTTTCACCATAGCCCTCTATGGGCTTCCAAATATCCCTTTGCCAATTCCACAAGAACAGCCTTAGCGAAAGACTTCTTGAAGGGAAAGATGTAACTCTGTGAGATGAATTAACAGAACACAGAGCAGTTTCTCAGAAAGCTTCTTTCCAGTTTTGAACGGAAGATATTTCCTTTTTCACCATAGCCCTCTATGGGCTTCCAAATATCCCTTTGCCAATTCCACAAGAACAGCCTTAGCGAAAGGCTTCTTGAAGGGAAAGATGTAACTCTGTGAGATGAATTAACAGAACACAGAGCAGTTTCTCAGAAAGCTTCTTTCCAGTTTTGAACGGAAGATATTTCCTTTTTCACCATAGCCCTCTTTGGGCTTCCAAATATCCCTTTGCCAATTCCACAAGAACAGCCTTAGCGAAAGGCTTCTTGAAGGGAAAGATGTAACTCTGTGAGATGAATTAACAGAACACAGAGCAGTTTCTCAGAAAGCTTCTTTCCAGTTTTGAAGGGAAGATATTTCCTTTTTCACCATAGCCCTCTATGGGCTTCCAAATATCCCTTTGCCAATTCCACAAGAACAGCCTTAGCGAAAGGCTTCTTGTAGGGAAAGATGTAACTCTGTGAGATGAATTAACAGAACACAGAGCAGTTTCTCAGAAAGCTTCTTTCCAGTTTTGAACGGAAGATATTTCCTTTTTCACTATAGCCCTCTATGGGCTTCCAAATATCCCTTTGCCAATTCCGCAAGAACAGCCTTAGCGAAAGGCTTCTTGAAGGGAAAGATGTAACTCGGTGTGATGAATTAGCAGAACACAGAGCAGTTTCTCAGAATGCTTCTTTCCAGTTTTGAACGGAAGATATTTCCTTTTTCACCATAGCCCTCTATGGGCTTCCAAATATCCCTTTGCCAATTCCACAAGAACAGCCTTAGCGAAAGGCTTCTTGAAGGGAAAGATGTAACTCTGTGAGATGAATTAACAGAAATCAGAGCAGTTTCTCAGGAAGCTTTTTCCAGTTTTGAACGGAAGATATTTCCTTTTTCACCATAGCCCTCTTTGGGCTTCCAAATATCCCTTTGCCAATTCCACAAGAACAGCCTTAGCGAAAGGTTTCTTGAAGGGAAAGATGTAACTCTGTGAGATGAATGAACAGAACACAGAGCAGTTTCTCAGAAAGCTTCTTTCCAGTTATGAACGGAAGATATTTCCTTTTTCACTATAGCCCTCTATGGGCTTCCACATATCCCTTTGCCAATTCCACAAGAACAGCCTTAGCGAAAGACTTCTTGAAGGGAAAGATGTAACTCTGTGAGATGAATTAACAGAACACAGAGCAGTTTCTCAGAAAGCTTCTTTCCAGTTTTGAACGGAAGGTATTTCCTTTTTCACCATAGCCTTCTATTTGCTTCCAAATATCCCTTTGCCAATTCCACAAGAACAGCCTTAGCGAAAGGCTTCTTGAAGGGAAAGATGTAACTCTGTGAGATGAATTAACAGAACACAGAGCAGATTCTCAGAAAGCTTCTTTCCAGTTTTGAACGGAAGATATTTCCTTTTTCACCATAGCCCTCTATAGGCTTCCAAATATCCCTTTGCCAATTACACAAGAACAGCCTTAGCGAAAGGCTTCTTGAAGGGAAAGATGTAACTCTGTGAGATGAATTAACAGAAATCAGAGCAGTTTCTCAGAAAGCTTCTTTCCAGTTTTGAACGGAAGATATTTCCTTTTTCACCATAGCCCTCTATGGGCTTCCAAATATCCCTTTGCCAACTCCACAAGAACAGCCTTAGCGAAAGGCTTCTTGAAGGGAAAGATATAACTCTGTGAGATGAAGTAACAGAACACAGAGCAGTTTCTCAGAAAGCTTCTTTCCAGTTTTGAACGGAAGATATTTCCTTTTTCACCATAGCCCTCTATGGGCTTCCAAATATCCCTTTGCCAATTCCCCAAGAACAGCCTTAGCGAAAGGCTTCTTGAAGGGAAAGATGTAACTCTGTGAGATGAATTAACAGAACACAGAGCAGTTTCTCAGAAAGCTTCTTTCCAGTTTTGAACGGAAGATATTTCCTTTTTCACCATAGCCCTCAATGGGCTTCCAAATATCCCTTTGCCAATTCCACAAGAACAGCCTTAGCGAAAGGCTTCTTGAAGGGAAAGATGTAACTCTGTGAGATGAATTAACAGAACACAGAGCAGTTTCTCAGAAAGCTTCTTTCCAGTTTTGAACGGAAGATATTTCCTTTTTCACCGTAGACCTCTATGGGCTTCCAAATATCCCTTTGCCAATTCCACAAGAACAGCCTTAGCGAAAGGCTTCTTGAAGGGAAAGATGTAACTCGGTGAGATGAATTAACAGAACACAGAGCAGTTTCTCAGAAAGCTTCTTTCCAGTTTTGAACGGAAGATATTTCCTTTTTCACCATAGCCCTCTTTGGGCTTCCAAATATCCCTTTACCAATTCCACAAGAACAGCCTTAGCGAAAGGCTTCTTGAAGGGAAAGATGTAACTCTGTGTGATGTATTAACAGAACACAGAGCAGTTTCTCAGAAACCTTCTTTCCAGTTTTGAACGGAAGATATTTCCTTTTTCACCATAGGCCTCTATGGGCTTCCAAATATCCCTTTGCCAATTCCACAAGAACAGCCTTAGCAAAAGGCTTCTTGAAGGGAAAGATGTAACTCTGTGAGATGAATTAACAGAACACAGAGCAGTTTCTCAGAAAGATTCTTTCCAGTTTTGAACGGAAGGTATTTCCTTTTTCACCATAGCCCTCTATGGGCTCCCAAATATCCCTTTGCCAATTCCACAAGAACAGCCTTAGCGAAAGGCTTCTTGAAGCGAAATATGTAACTCTGTGGGATGAATTAACAGAACACAGAGCAGTTTCTCAGAAAGCTTCTTCCCAGATTTGAACGGAAGATATTTCCTTTTTCACGATAGCCCTCTATGGGCTTCCAAATATCCCTTTCCAATTCCACAAGAACAGCCTTAGCGAGAGGCTTCTTGAAGGGAAAGATGTAACTCTGTGAGATGAATTAACAGAACACAGAGCAGATTCTCAGAAAGCTTCTTTCCAGTTTTGAACGGGATATTTCCTTTTTCACCATAGCCCTCTATGGGCTTCCAAATATCCCTTTGCCAATTCCACAAGAACAGCCTTAGCGAAAGGCTTCTTGAAGGGAAAGATGTAACTCTGTGAGATGAATTAACAGAACACAGAGCAGTTTCTCAGAAACCTTCTTTCCAGTTTTGAACGGAAGATATTTCCTTTTTCACCATAGCCCTCTATGGGCTTCCAAATATCCCTTTGCCAATTCCACAAGAACAGCCTTAGCGAAAGGATTCTTGAAGGGAAAGATGTAACTCTGTGAGATGAATGAACAGAACACAGAGCAGTTTCTCAGAAAGCTTCTTTCCAGTTTTGAACGGAAGATATTTCGTTTTTCACTATAGCCCTCTATGGGCTTCCACATACCACTTTGCCAATTCCACAAGAACAGCCTTAGCGAAAGACTTCTTGAAGGGAAAGATGTAACTCTGTGAGATGAATTAACAGAACACAGAGCAGTTTCGCAGAAAGCTTCTTTCCAGTTTTGAACGGAAGGTATTTCCTTTTTCACCATAGCCTTCTATGGGCTTCCAAATATCCCTTTGCCAATTCCACAAGAACAGCCTTAGCGAAAGGCTTCTTGAAGGGAAAGATGTAACTCTGTGAGATGAATTAACAGAACACAGAGCAGATTCTCAGAAAGCTTCTTTCCAGTTTTGAATGGGATATTTCTTTTTCACCATAGCCCTCTATGGGCTTCCAAATATCCCTTTGCCAATTCCACAAGAACAGCCTTAGCGAAAGGCTTCTTGAAGGGAAAGATGTAACTCTGTGAGATGAATTAACAGAACACAGAGCAGTTTCTCAGAAAGCTTCTTTCCAGTTTTGAACGGAAGATATTTCCTTTTTCACCATAGCCCTCTATGGGCTTCCAAATATCCCTTTGCCAATTCCACAAGAACAGCCTTAGCGAAAGGCTTCTTGAAGGGAGAGATGTAACTCTGTGAGATGAATTAACAGAACACAGAGCAGTTTCTCAGAAAGCTTCTTTCCAGTTTTGAACGGAAGATATTTCCTTTTTCACCATAGCCCTCTATGGGCTTCCAAATATCCCTTTGCCAATTCCACAAGAACAGCCTTAGTGAAAGGCTTCTTGAAGGGAAAGATGTAACTCTGTGAGATGAATTAACAGAACACAGAGCAGTTTCTCAGAAAGCTTCTTTCCAGTTTTGAACGGAAGATATTTCCTTTTTCACCATAGCCCTCTATGGGCTTCCAAATATCCCTTTGCCAATTCCACAAGAACAGCCTTAGCGAAAGGCTTCTTGAAGGGAAAGATGTAACTCTGTGAGATGAATTAACAGAACTCAGAGCAGTTTCTCAGGAAGCTTTTTCCAGTTTTGAACGGAAGATATTTCCTTTTTCACCATAGCCCTCTTTGGGCTTCCAAATATCCCTTTGCCAATTCCACAAGAACAGCCTTAGCGAAAGGCTTCTTGAAGGGAAAGATGTAACTCTGTGAGATGAATGAACAGAACACAGAGCAGTTTCTCAGAAAGCTTCTTTCCAGTTTTGAACGGAAGATATTTCCTTTTTCACTATAGCCCTCTAAGGGCTTCCACATATCCCTTTGCCAATTCCACAAGAACAGCCTTAGCGAAAGACTTCTTGAAGGGAAAGATGTAACTCTGTGAGATGAATTAACAGAACACAGAGCAGTTTCTCAGAAAGCTTCTTTCCAGTTTTGAACGGAAGGTATTTCCTTTTTCTCCGTAGCCTTCTATGGGCTTCCAAATATCCCTTTGCCAATTCCACAAGAACAGCCTTAGCGAAAGGCTTCTTGAAGGGAAAGATGTAACTCTGTGAGATGAATTAACAGAACACAGAGCAGATTCTCAGAAAGCTTCTTTCCAGTTTTGAACGGGATATTTCCTTTTTCACCATAGCCCTCTATGGGCTTCCAAATATCCCTTTGCCAATTCCACAAGAACAGCCTTAGCGAAAGACTTCTTGAAGGGAAAGATGTAACTCTGTGAGATGAATTAACAGAACACAGAGCAGTTTCTCAGAAAGCTTCTTTCCAGTTTTGAACGGAAGATATTTCCTTTTTCACCATAGCCCTCTATGGGCTTCCAAATATCCCTCTGCCAATTCCACAATTACAGCCTTAGCGAAAGGCTTCTTGAAGGGAAAGATGTAACTCTGTGAGATGAATTAACAGAACACAGAGCAGTTTCTCAGAAAGCTTCTTTCCAGTTTTGAACGGAAGATATTTCCTTTTTCACCATAGCCCTCTATGGGCTTCCAAATATCCCTTTGCCAATTCCACAAGAACAGCCTTAGCGAAAGGCTTCTTGAAGGGAAAGATGTAACTCTGTGAGATGAATTAACAGAACACAGAGCAGTTTCTCAGAAAGCTTCTTTCCAGTTTTGAAGGGAAGATATTTCCTTTTTCACCATAGCCCTCTATGGGCTTCCAAATATCCCTTTGCCAATTCCACAAGAACAGCCTTAGCGAAAGGCTTCTTGTAGGGAAAGATGTAACTCTGTGAGATGAATTAACAGAACACAGAGCAGTTTCTCAGAAAGCTTCTTTCCAGTTTTGAACGGAAGATATTTCCTTTTTCACTATAGCCCTCTATGGGCTTCCAAATATCCCTTTGCCAATTCCACAAGAACAGCCTTAGCGAAAGGCTTCTTGAAGGGAAAGATGTAACTCGGTGTGATGAATTAACAGAACACAGAGCAGTTTCTCAGAATGCTTCTTTCCAGTTTTGAACGGAAGATATTTCCTTTTTCACCATAGCCCTCTATGGGCTTCCAAATATCCCTTTGCCAATTCCACAAGAACAGCCTTAGCGAAAGGCTTCTTGAAGGGAAAGATGTAACTCTGTGAGATGAATTAACAGAAATCAGAGCAGTTTCTCAGGAAGCTTTTTCCAGTTTTGAACGGAAGATATTTCCTTTTTCACCATAGCCCTCTTTGGGCTTCCAAATATCCCTTTGCCAATTCCACAAGAACAGCCTTAGCGAAAGGTTTCTTGAAGGGAAAGATGTAACTCTGTGAGATGAATGAACAGAACACAGAGCAGTTTCTCAGAAAGCTTCTTTCCAGTTATGAACGGAAGATATTTCCTTTTTCACTATAGCCCTCTATGGGCTTCCACATATCCCTTTGCCAATTCCACAAGAACAGCCTTAGCGAAAGACTTCTTGAAGGGAAAGATGTAACTCTGTGAGATGAATTAACAGAACACAGAGCAGTTTCTCAGAAAGCTTCTTTCCAGTTTTGAACGGAAGTTATTTCCTTTTTCACCATAGCCCTCTATGGGCTTCCAAATATCCCTTTGCCAATTCCACAAGAACAGCCTTAGCGAAAGGCTTCTTGAAGGGAAAGATGTAACTCTGTGAGATGAATTAACAGAACACAGAGCAGATTCTCAGAAAGCTTCTTTCCAGTTTTGAAGGGAAGATATTTCCTTTTTCACCATACCCCTCTATGGGCTTCCAAATATCCCTTTGCCAATTCCACAAGAACAGACTTAGCGAAAGACTTCTTGAAGGGAAAGATGTAACTCTGTGAGATGAATTAACAGAACACAGAGCAGTTTCTCAGAAAGCTTCTTTCCAGTTTTGAACGGAAGATATTTCCTTTTTCACCATAGCCCTCTATAGGCTTCCAAATATCCCTTTGCCAATTACACAAGAACAGCCTTAGCGAAAGGCTTCTTGAAGGGAAAGATGTAACTCTGTGAGATGAATTAACAGAAATCAGAGCAGTGTCTCAGAAAGCTTCTTTCCAGTTTTGAACGGAAGATATTTCCTTTTTCACCATAGCCCTCTATGGGCTTCCAAATATCCCTTTGCCAACTCCACAAGAACAGCCTTAGCGAAAGGCTTCTTGAAGGGAAAGATATAACTCTGTGAGATGAATTAACAGAACACAGAGCAGTTTCTCAGAAAACTTCTTTCCAGTTTTGAACGGAAGATATTTCCTTTTTCACCATAGCCCTCTATGGGCTTCCAAATATCCCTTTGCCAATTCCCCAAGAACAGCCTTAGCGAAAGGCTTCTTGAAGGGAAAGATGTAACTCTGTGAGATGAATTAACAGAACACAGAGCAGTTTCTCAGAAAGCTTCTTTCCAGTTTTGAACGGAAGATATTTCCTTTTTCACCATAGCCCTCTATGGGCTTCCAAATATCCCTTTGCCAATTCCACAAGAACAGCCTTAGCGAAAGGCTTCTTGAAGGGAAAGATGTAACTCTGTGAGATGAATTAACAGAACACAGAGCAGTTTCTCAGAAAGCTTCTTTCCAGTTTTGAACGGAAGATATTTCCTTTTTCACAATAGCCCTCTATGGGCTTCCAAATATCCCTTTGCCAATTCCACAAGAACAGCCTTAGCGAAAGGCTTCTTGAAGGGAAAGATGTAACACTGTGAGATGAATTAACAGAACACAGAGCAGTTTGTCTGAAAGCTTCTTTCCAGTTTTGAACGGAAGATATTTCCTTTTTCACCGTAGCCCTCTATGGGCTTCCAAATATCCCTTTGCCAATTCCACAAGAACAGCCTTAGCGAAAGGCTTCTTGAAGGGAAAGATGTAACTCGGTGAGATGAATTAACAGAACACAGAGCAGTTTCTCAGAAAGCTTCTTTCCAGTTTTGAACGGAAGATATTTCCTTTTTCACCATAGCCCTCTATGGGCTTCCAAATATCCCTTTGCCAATTCCCCAAGAACAGCCTTAGCGAAAGGCTTCCTGAAGGGAAAGATGTAACTCTGTGAGATGAATTAACAGAACATAGAGTAGTTTCTCAGAAAGCCTCTTTCCAGTTTTGAAGGGAAGATATTTCCTTTTTCACCATAGCCCTCTATGGGCTTCCAAATATCCCATTGCCAATTCCACAAGAACAGCCTTAGCGGAAGGCTTCTTGAAGGGAAAGATGTAACTCTGTGAGATGAATTAACAGAACACAGAGCAGTTTCTCAGAAAGCTTCTTTCCAGTTTTGAACGGAAGATATTTCCTTTTTCACCATAGCCCTCTATGGGCTTCCAAATATCCCTTTGCCATTTCCACAAGAACAGCCTTAGCGAAAGGCTTCTTGAAGGGAAAGATGTAACCCTGTGAGATGAATTAACAGAACACAGAGCAGTTTCTCAGAAAGCTTCTTTCCAGTTTTGAACGGAAGATATTTCCTTTTTCACCATAGCCCTCTATGGGCTTCCAAATATCCGTTTGCCAATTCCACAAGAACAGCCTTAGCGAAAGGCTTCTTGAAGGGAAAGATGTAACTCCGTGAGATGAATTAACAGAACACAGAGCAGTTTCTCAGAAAGCTTCTTTCCAGTTTTGCACGGAAGATATTTCCTTTTTCACCATAGGCCTCTATGGGCTTCCAAATATCACTTTGCCAATTCCACAAGAACAGCCTTAGCGAAAGGCTTCTTGAAGGGAAAGATGTAACTCTGTGAGATGAATTAACAGAACACAGAGCAGTTTCTCAGAAAGCTTCTTTCCAGTTTTGAACGGAAGATATTTCCTTTTTCACCATAGCCCTTTATGGGCTTCCAAATATCCCTTTGCCAATTCCACAAGAACAGCCTTAGCGAAAGGCTTCTTGAAGGGAAAGATGTAACTCTGTGAGATGAATTAACAGAACTCAGAGCAGTTTCTCAGGAAGCTTTTTCCAGTTTTGAACGGAAGATATTTCCTTTTTCACCATAGCCCTCTTTGGGCTTCCAAATATCCCTTTGCCAATTCCACAAGAACAGCCTTAGCGAAAGGCTTCTTGAAGGGAAAGATGTAACTCTGTGAGATGAATGAACAGAACACAGAGCAGTTTCTCAGAAAGCTTCTTTCCAGTTTTGAACGGAAGATATTTCCTTTTTCACTATAGCCCTCTAAGGGCTTCCACATATCCCTTTGCCAATTCCACAAGAACAGCCTTAGCGAAAGACTTCTTGAAGGGAAAGATGTAACTCTGTGAGATGAATTAACAGAACACAGAGCAGTTTCTCAGAAAGCTTCTTTCCAGTTTTTAACGGAAGGTATTTCCTTTTTCTCCATAGCCTTCTATGGGCTTCCAAATATCCCTTTGCCAATTCCACAAGAACAGCCTTAGCGAAAGGCTTCTTGAAGGGAAAGATGTAACTCTGTGAGATGAATTAACAGAACACAGAGCAGATTCTCAGAAAGCTTCTTTCCAGTTTTGAACGGGATATTTCCTTTTTCACCATAGCCCTCTATGGGCTTCCAAATATCCCTTTGCCAATTCCACAAGAACAGCCTTAGCGAAAGACTTCTTGAAGGGAAAGATGTAACTCTGTGAGATGAATTAACAGAACACAGAGCAGTTTCTCAGAAAGCTTCTTTCCAGTTTTGAACGGAAGATATTTCCTTTTTCACCATAGCCCTCTATGGGCTTCCAAATATCCCTTTGCCAATTCCACAAGAACAGCCTTAGCGAAAGGCTTCTTGAAGGGAAAGATGTAACTCTGTGAGATGAATTAACAGAACACAGAGCAGTTTCTCAGAAAGCTTCTTTCCAGTTTTGAACGGAAGATATTTCCTTTTTCACCATAGCCCTCTTTGGGCTTCCAAATATCCCTTTGCCAATTCCACAAGAACAGCCTTAGCGAAAGGCTTCTTGAAGGGAAAGATGTAACTCTGTGAGATGAATTAACAGAACACAGAGCAGTTTCTCAGAAAGCTTCTTTCCAGTTTTGAAGGGAAGATATTTCCTTTTTCACCATAGCCCTCTATGGGCTTCCAAATATCCCTTTGCCAATTCCACAAGAACAGCCTTAGCGAAAGGCTTCTTGTAGGGAAAGATGTAACTCTGTGAGATGAATTAACAGAACACAGAGCAGTTTCTCAGAAAGCTTCTTTCCAGTTTTGAACGGAAGATATTTCCTTTTTCACTATAGCCCTCTATGGGCTTCCAAATATCCCTTTGCCAATTCCGCAAGAACAGCCTTAGCGAAAGGCTTCTTGAAGGGAAAGATGTAACTCGGTGTGATGAATTAACAGAACACAGAGCAGTTTCTCAGAATGCTTCTTTCCAGTTTTGAACGGAAGATATTTCCTTTTTCACCATAGCCCTCTATGGGCTTCCAAATATCCCTTTGCCAATTCCACAAGAACAGCCTTAGCGAAAGGCTTCTTGAAGGGAAAGATGTAACTCTGTGAGATGAATTAACAGAAATCAGAGCAGTTTCTCAGGAAGCTTTTTCCAGTTTTGAACGGAAGATATTTCCTTTTTCACCATAGCCCTCTTTGGGCTTCCAAATATCCCTTTGCCAATTCCACAAGAACAGCCTTAGCGAAAGGTTTCTTGAAGGGAAAGATGTAACTCTGTGAGATGAATGAACAGAACACAGAGCAGTTTCTCAGAAAGCTTCTTTCCAGTTATGAACGGAAGATATTTCCTTTTTCACTATAGCCCTCTATGGGCTTCCACATATCCCTTTGCCAATTCCACAAGAACAGCCTTAGCGAAAGACTTCTTGAAGGGAAAGATGTAACTCTGTGAGATGAATTAACAGAACACAGAGCAGTTTCTCAGAAAGCTTCTTTCCAGTTTTGAACGGAAGGTATTTCCTTTTTCACCATAGCCCTCTATGGGCTTCCAAATATCCCTTTGCCATTTCCACAAGAACAGCCTTAGCGAAAGGCTTCTTGAAGGGAAAGATGTAACTCTGTGAGATTAATTAACAGAACACAGAGCAGTTTCTCAGAAAGCTTCTTTCCAGTTTTGAACGGAAGATATTTCCTTTTTCACCATAGCCCTCTATGGGCTTCCAAATATCCGTTTGCCAATTCCACAAGAACAGCCTTAGCGAAAGGCTTCTTGAAGGGAAAGATGTAACTCTGTGAGATGAATTAACAGAACACAGAGCAGTTTCTCAGAAAGCTTCTTTCCAGTTTTGCACGGAAGATATTTCCTTTTTCACCATAGGCCTCTATGGGCTTCCAAATATCCCTTTGCCAATTCCACAAGAACAGCCTTAGCGAAAGGCTTCTTGAAGGGAAAGATGTAACTCTGTGAGATGAATTAACAGAACACAGAGCAGTTTCTCAGAAAGCTTCTTTCCAGTTTTGAACGGAAGATATTTCCTTTTTCACCATAGCCCTCTATGGGCTTCCAAATATCCCTTTGCCAATTCCACAAGAACAGCCTTAGCGAAAGGCTTCTTGAAGGGAAAGATGTAACTCTGTGAGATGAATTAACAGAACACAGAGCAGTTTCTCAGAAAGCTTCTTTACAGTTTTGAACGGAAGATATTTCCTTTTTCACCATAGGCCTCTATGGGCTTCCAAATATCCCTTTGCCAATTCCACAAGAACAGCCTTAGCGAAAGCCTTCTTGAAGGGAAAGATGTAACTCTGTGAGATGAATTAACAATACACAGAGCAGTTTCTCAGAAGGCTTCTTTCCAGTTTTGAACGGAAGGTATTTCCTTTTTCACCATAGCCCTCTATGGGCTTCCAAATATCCATTGCCAATTCCCCAAGAACAGCCTTAGAGAAAGGCTTCTTGAAGGGAAAGATGTAACTCTGTGAGATGAATTAACAGAACACAGAGCAGTTTCTCAGAAAGCTTCTTTCCAGTTTTGAACGGAAGATATTTCATTTTTCACCATAGCCCTCTATGGGCTTCCAAATATCCCTTTGCCAATTCCACAAGAACAGCCTTAGAGAAAGGCTTCTTGAAGGGAAAGATGTAACTCTGTGAGATGAATGAACAGAACACAGAGCAGTTTCTCAGAAAGCTTCTTTCCAGTTTTGAACGGAAGATATTTCCTTTTTCACTATAGCCCTCTATGGGCTTCCACATATCCCTTTGCCAATTCCACAAGAACAGCCTTAGCGAAAGACTTCTTGAAGGGAAAGATGTAACTCTGTGAGATGAATTAACAGAACACAGAGCAGTTTCTCAGAAAGCTTCTTTCCAGTTTTGAACGGAAGGTATTTCCTTTTTCACCATAGCCTTCTATGGGCTTCCAAATATCCCTTTGCCAATTCCACAAGAACAGCCTTAGCGAAAGGCTTCTTGAAGGGAAAGATGTAACTCTGTGAGATGAATTAACAGAACACAGAGCAGATTCTCAGAAAGCTTCTTTCCAGTTTTGAACGGAAGATATTTCCTTTTTCACCATAGCCCTCTATGGGCTTCCAACTATCCCTTTGCCAATTCCACAAGAACAGCCTTAGCGAATGGCTTCTTGAAGGGAAAGATGTAACTCTGTGAGATGAATTAACAGAACACAGAGCAGTTTCTCAGAAAGCTTCTTTCCAGTTTTGAACGGAAGATATTTCCTTTTTCACCATAGCCCTCTATGGGCTTCCAAATATCCCTTTGCCAATTCCACAAGAACAGCCTTAGCGAAAGGCTTCTTGAAGGGAAAGATGTAACTCTGTGAGATGAATTAACAGAACACAGAGCAGTTTCTCAGAAAGCTTCTTTCCACTTTTGAACGGAAGATATTCCCTTTTTCACTATAGCCCTCTTTGGGCTTCCAAATATGCCTTTGCCAATTCCACAAGAACAGCCTTAACGAAAGGCTTCTTGAAGGGAAAGATGTAACTCGGTGGGATGAATTAACAGAACACAGAGCAGTTTCTCAGAAAGCTTCTTTCCAGTTTTGAACGGAAGATATTTCCTTTTTCACCATAGCCCTCTATGGGCTTCCAAATATCCCTTTGCCAATTCCACAAGAACAGCCTTAGCGAAAGGCTTCTTGAAGGGAAAGATGTAACTCGGTGAGATGAATTAACAGAACACAGAGCAGTTTCTCAGAATGCTTCTTTCCAGTTTTGAACGGAAGATATTTCCTTTTTCACCATAGCCCTCTATGGGCTTCCAAATATCCCTTTGCCAATTCCACAAGAACAGCCTTAGCGAAAGGCTTCTTGAAGGGACAGATGTAACTCTGTAAGATGAATTAACAGAACTCAGAGCAGTTTCTCAGGAAGCTTTTTCCAGTTTTGAACGGAAGATATTTCCTTTTTCACCATAGCCCTCTTTGGGCTTCCAAATATCCCTTTGCCAATTCCACAAGAACAGCCTTAGCGAAAGGCTTCTTGAAGGGAAAGATGTAACTCTGTGAGATGAATGAACAGAACACAGAGCAGTTTCTCAGAAAGCTTCTTTCCAGTTTTGAACGGAAGTTATTTCCTTTTTCACCATAGCCTTCTATGGGCTTCCAAATATCCCTTTGCCAATTCCACAAGAACAGCCTTAGCGAAAGGCTTCTTGAAGGGAAAGATGTAACTCGGTGGGATGAATTAACAGAACACAGAGCAGTTTCTCAGAAAGCTTCTTTCCAGTTTTGAACGGAAGATATTTCCTTTTTCACCATAGCCCTCTATGGGCTTGCAAATATCCCTTTGCCAATTCCCCAAGAACAGCCTTAGCGAAAGGCTTCTTGAAGGGAAAGATGTAACTCGGTGACGTGAATTAACAGAACACAGAGCAGTTTCTCAGAATGCTTCTTTCCAGTTTTGAACGGAAGATATTTCCTTTTTCACCATAGCCCTCTATGGGCTTCCAAATATCCCTTTGCCAATTCCACAAGAACAGCCTTAGCGAAAGGCTTCTTGAAGGGAAAGATGAAACTCTGTGAGATGAATTAACAGAAATCAGAGCAGTTTCTCAGGAAGCTTTTTCCAGTTTTGAACGGAAGATATTTCCTTTTTCACCATTGCCCTCTTTGGGCTTCCAAATATCCCTTTGCCAATTCCACAAGAACAGCCTTAGCGAAAGGCTTCTTGAAGGGAAAGATGTAACTCTGTGAGATGAATTAACAGAACACAGAGCAGTTTCTCAGAAAGCTTCTTTCCAGTTTTGAACGGAAGATATTTCCTTTTTCACCATAGCCCTCTATGGACTTCCAAATATCCCTTTGCCAATTCCACAAGAACAGCCTTAGCGAAAGGCTTCTTGAAGGGAAAGATGTAACTCTGTGAGATGAATTAACAGAACACAGAGCAGTTTCTCAGAAAGCTTCTTTCCAGTTTTGAACGGAAGATATTTCCTTTTTCACCATAGCCCTCTATGGGCTTCCAAATATCCCTTTGCCAATTCCACAAGAATAGCCTTAGCGAAAGGCTTCTTGAAGGGAAAGATGTAACTCTGTGAGATGAATTAACAGAACACAGAGCAGTTTCTCAGAAAGCTTCTTTCCAGTTTTGAACGGAAGATATTTCCTTTTTCACCATAGCCCTCTATGGGCTTCCAAATATCCCTTTGCCAATTCCACAAGAACAGCCTTAGCGAAAGGCTTCTTGAAGGGAAAGATGTAACTCTATGAGATGAATTAACAGAACACAGAGCAGTTTCTCAGAAAGCTTCTTTCCAGTTTTGAACGGAAGTTATTTCCTTTTTCACCATAGCCCTCTATGGGCTTCCAAATATCCCTTTGCCAATTCCACAAGAACAGCCTTAGCGAAAGGCTTCTTGAAGGGAAAGATGTAACTCTGTGAGATGAATTAACAGAACACAGAGCAGTTTCTCAGAAAGCTTCTTTCCAGTTTTGAACGGAAGATATTTCCTTTTTCACCATAGCCCTCTTTGGGCTTCCAAATATCCCTTTGCCAATTCCACAAGAACAGCCTTAGCTAAAGGCTTCTTGAAAGGAAAGATGTAACTCTGTGAGATGAATTAACAGAACACAGAGCAGTTTCTCAGAAAGCTTCTTTCCAGTTTTGAACGGAAGATATTTCCTTTTTCACCATAGCCCTCTAAGGGCTTCCAAATATCCCTTTGCCAATTCCACAAGAACAGCCTTAGCGAAAGGCTTCTTGAAGGGAAAGATGTAACTCTGTGAGATGAATTAACAGAACACAGAGCAGTTTCTCAGAAAGCTTCTTTCCAGTTTTGAACGGAAGATATTTCCTTTTTCACCATAGCCCTATATGGGCTTCCAAATATCCCTTTGCCAATTCCACAAGAACAGCCTTAGCGAAAGGCTTCTTGAAGGGAAAGATGTAACTCTGTGAGATGAATTAACAGAACTCAGAGCAGTTTCTCAGGAAGCTTTTTCCAGTTTTGAACGGAAGATATTTCCTTTTTCACCATAGCCCTCTTTGGGCTTCCAAATATCCCTTTGCCAATTCCACAAGAACAGCCTTAGCGAAAGGCTTCTTGAAGGGAAAGATGTAACTCTGTGAGATGATTGAACAGAACACAGAGCAGTTTCTCTGAAAGCTTCTTTCCACTTTTGAACGGAAGATATTTCCTTTTTCACTATAGCCCTCTATGGGCTTCCACATATCCCTTTGCCAATTCCACAAGAACAGCCTTAGCGAAAGACTTCTTGAAGGGAAAGATGTAACTCTGTGAGATGAATTAACAGAACACAGAGCAGTTTCTCAGAAAGCTTCTTTCCAGTTTTGAACGGAAGGTATTTCCTTTTTCACCATTGCCTTCTATGGGCTTCCAAATATCCCTTTGCCAATTCCACAAGAACAGCTTTAGCGAAAGGCTTCTTGAAGGGAAAGATGTAACTCTGTGAGATGAATTAACAGAACACAGAGCAGATTCTCAGAAAGCTTCTTTCCAGTTTTGAACGGGATATTTCCTTTTTCACCATAGCCCTCTATGGGCTTCCAAATATCCCTTTGCCAATTCCACAAGAACAGCCTTAGCGAAAGGCTTCTTGAAGGGAAAGATGTAACTCGGTGGGATGAATTAACAGAACACAGAGCAGTTTCTCAGAAAGCTTCTTTCCAGTTTTGAACGGTAGATATTTCCTTTTTCACCATAGCCCTCTATGGGCTTCCAAATATCCCTTTGCCAATTCCCCAAGAACAGCCTTAGCGAAAGGCTTCTTGAAGGGAAAGATGTAACTCGGTGACGTGAATTAACAGAACACAGAGCAGTTTCTCAGAATGCTTCTTTCCAGTTTTGAACGGAAGATATTTCCTTTTTCACCATAGCCCTCTATGGGCTTCCAAATATCCCTTTGCCAATTCCACAAGAACAGCCTTAGCGAAAGGCTTCTTGAAGGGAAAGATGTAACTCTGTGAGGTGAATTAACAGAAATCAGAGCAGTTTCTCAGGAAGCTTTTTCCAGTTTTGAACGGAAGATATTTCCTTTTTCACCATAGCCCTCTTTGGGCTTCCAAATATCCCTTTGCCAATTCCACAAGAACAGCCTTAGCGAAAGGCTTCTTGAAGGGAAAGATGTAACTCTGTGAGATGAATTAACAGAACACAGAGCAGTTTCTCAGAAAGCTTCTTTCCAGTTTTGAACGGAAGATATTTCCTTTTTCACTATAGCCCTCTATGGGCTTCCACATATCCCTTTGCCAATTCCACAAGAACAGCCTTAGCGAAAGGCTTCTTGAAGGGAAAGATGTAACTCTGTGTGATGAATTAACAGAACACAGAGCAGTTTCTCAGAAAGCTTCTTTCCAGTTTTGAACGGAAGGTATTTCCTTTTTCACCATAGCCTTCTATGGGCTTCCAAATATCCCTTTGCCAATTCCACAAGAACAGCCTTAGCGAAAGGCTTCTTGAAGGGAAAGATGTAACTCTGTGAGATGAATTAACAGAACAGAGAGCAGATTCTCAGAAAGCTTCCTTCCAGTTTTGAACGGAAGATATTTCCTTTTTCACCATAGCCCTCTATGGGCTTCCAAATATCCCTTTGCCAATTCCACAAGAACAGCCTTAGCGAAAGACTTCTTGAAGGGAAAGATGTAACTCTGTGAGATGAATTAACAGAACACAGAGCAGTTTCTCAGAAAGCTTCTTTCCAGTTTTGAACGGAAGATATTTCCTTTTTCACCATAGCCCTCTAGGGGCTTCCAAATATCCCTTTGCCAATTACACAAGAACAGCCTTAGCGAAAGGCTTCTTGAAGGGAAAGATGTAACTCTGTGAGATGAATTAACAGAACACAGAGCAGTTTCTCAGAAAGCTTCTTTCCAGTTTTGAACGGAAGATATTTCCTTTTTCACCATTGACCTCTATGGGCTTCCAAATATCCCTTTGCCAATTCCCCAAGAACAGCCTTAGCGAAAGGCTTCTTGAAGGGAAAGATGTAACTCTGTGAGATGAATTAACAGAACACAGAGTAGTTTCTGAGAAAGCCTCTTTCCAGTTTTGAACGGAAGATATTTCCTTTTTCACCATAGCCATCAAGGGGTTCCAAATATCCCATTGCCAATTCCACAAGAACAGCCTTAGCGAAAGGCTTCTTGAAGGGAAAGATGTAACTCTGTGAGATGAATGAACAGAACACAGAGCAGTTTCTCAGAAAGCTTCTTTCCAGTTTTGAACGGAAGATATTTCCTTTTTCACCATAGCCCTCTATAGGCTTCCAAATATCCCTTTGCCAATTCCACAAGAACAGCCTTAGCGAAAGGCTTCTTGAAGGGAAAGATGTAACTCTGTGAGATGAATTAACAGAACACAGAGCAGTTTCTCAGAAAGCTTCTTTCCAGTTTTGAACGGAAGATATTTCCTTTTTCACCATAGCCCTCTATGAGCTTCCAAATATCCGTTTGCCAATTCCACAAGAACAGCCTTAGCGAAAGGCTTCTTGAAGGGAAAGATGTAACTCTGTGAGATGAATTAACAGAACACAGAGCAGTTTCTCAGAAAGCTTCTTTCCAGTTTTGCACGGAAGATATTTCCTTTTTCACCATAGGCCTCTATGGGCTTCCAAATATCCCTTTGCCAATTCCACAACAACAGCCTTAGCGAAAGGCTTCTTGAAGGGAAAGATGTAACTCTGTGAGATGAATTAACAGAACACAGAGCAGTTTCTCAGAAACCTTCTTTCCAGTTTTGAACGGAAGATATTTCCTTTTTCACCATAGCCCTCTATGGGCTTCCAAATATCCCTTTGCCAATTCCACAAGAACAGCCTTAGCGAAAGGCTTCTTGAAGGGAAAGATGTAACTCTGTGAGATGAATTAACAGAACACAGAGCAGTTTCTCAGAAAGCTTCTTTCCAGTTTTGAACGGAAGATATTTCCTTTTTCACCATAGCCCTCTATGGGCTTCCAAATATCCCTTTGCCAATTCCACAAGAACAGCCTTAGCGAAAGGCTTCTTGAAGGGAAAGATGTAACTCTGTGAGATGAATTAACAGAACACAGAGCAGTTTCTCAGAAAGCTTCTTTCCAGTTTTGAACGGAAGATATTTCCTTTTTCACCATAGCCCTCTATGGACTTCCAAATATCCCTTTGCCAATTCCCCAAGAACAGCCTTAGCGAAAGGCTTCTTGAAGGGAAAGATGTAACTCTGTCAGATGAATTAACAGAACACAGAGTAGTTTCTCAGAAAGCTTCTTTCCAGTTTTGAACGGAATATATTTCCTTTTTCACCGTAGCCCTCTATGGGATTCCAAATATCCCTTTGCCAATTCCACAAGAACAGCCTTAGAGAAAGACTTCTTGAAGGGAAAGATGTAACTCTGTGAGATGAATGAACAGAACACAGAGCAGTTTCTCAGAAAGCTTCTTTCCAGTTTTGAACGGAAGATATTTCCTTTTTCACTATAGCCCTCTATGGGCTTCCAAATATCCCTTTGCCAATTCCACAAGAACAGCCTTAGCGAAAGGTTTCTTGAAGGGAAAGATGTAACTCTGTGAGATGAATGAACAGAACACAGAGCAGTTTCTCAGAAAGCTTCTTTCCAGTTTTGAACGGAAGATATTTCCTTTTTCACTATAGCCCTCTATGGGCTTCCACATATCCCTTTGCCAATTCCACAAGAACAGCCTTAGCGAAAGACTTCTTGAAGGGAAAGATGTAACTCTGTGAGATGAATTAACAGAACACAGAGCAGTTTCTCAGAAAGCTTCTTTCCAGTTTTGAACGGAAGGTATTTCCTTTTTCACCATAGCCCTCTATGGGCTTCCAAATATCCCTTTGCCAATTCCACAAGAACAGCCTTAGCGAAAGGCTTCTTGAAGCGAAAGATGTAACTCTGTGAGATGAATTAACAGAACACAGAGCAGTTTCTCAGAAAGCTTCTTTCCAGTTTTGAAGGGAAGATATTTCCTTTTTCACTATAGCCCTCTATGGGCTTCCACATATCCCTTTGCCAATTCCACAAGAACAGCCTTAGCGAAAGACTTCTTGAAGGGAAAGATGTAACTCTGTGAGATGAATTAACAGAACACAGAGCAGTTTCTCAGAAAGCTTCTTTCCAGTTTTGAACGGAAGATATTTACTTTTTCACCATAGCCCTCTATGGGCTTCCAAATATCCCTTTGCCAACTCCACAAGAACAGCCTTAGCGAAAGGCTTCTTGAAGGGAAAAATATAACTCTGTGAGATGAATTAACAGAACACAGAGCAGTTTCTCAGAAAGCTTCTTTCCAGTTTTGAACGGAAGATATTTCCTTTTTCACCATAGCCCTCTATGGGCTTCCAAATATCCCTTTGCCAATTCCACAAGAACAGCCTTAGCGAAAGGCTTCTTGAAGGGAAAGATGTAACTCTGTGAGATGAATTAACAGAACACAGAGCAGTTTCTCAGAAAGCTTCTTTCCAGTTTTGAACGGAAGATATTTCCTTTTTCACCATAGCCCTCTATGGGCTTCCAAATATCCCTTTGCCAATTCCACAAGAACAGCCTTAGCGAAAGGCTTCTTGAAGGGAAAGATGTAACTCTGTGAGATGAATTAACAGAACACAGAGCAGTTTCTCAGAAAGCTTCTTTCCAGTTTTGAACGGAAGATATTTCCTTTTTCACAATAGCCCTCTATGGGCTTCCAAATATCCCTTTGCCAATTCCACAAGAACAGCCTTAGCGAAAGGCTTCTTGAAGGGAAAGATGTAACTCTGTGAGATGAATTAACAGAACACAGAGCAGTTTCTCTGAAAGCTTCCTTCCAGTTTTGAACGGAAGATATTCCCTTTTTCACCGTAGCCCTCTATGGGCTTCCAAATATCCCTTTGCCAATTCCACAAGAACAGCCTTAGCGAAAGGCTTCTTGAAGGGAAAGATGTAACTCGGTGAGATGAATTAACAGAACACAGAGCAGTTTCTCAGAAAGCTTCTTTCCAGTTTTGAACGGAAGATATTTCCTTTTTCACCATAGCCCTCTATGGGCTGCCAAATATCCCTTTGCCAATTCCCCAAGAACAGCCTTAGCGAAAGGCTTCTTGAAGGGAAAGATGTAACTCTGTGAGATGAATTAACAGAACATAGAGTAGTTTCTCAGAAAGCCTCTTTCCAGTTTTGAACGGAAGATATTTCCTTTTTCACCATAGCCCTCTATGGGCTTCCAAATATCCCATTGCCAATTCCACAAGAACAGCCTTAGCGAAAGGCTTCTTGAAGGGAAAGATGTAACTCTGTGAGATGAATTAACAGAACACAGAGCAGTTTCTCAGAAAGCTTCTTTCCAGTTTTGAACGGAAGATATTTCCTTTTTCACCATAGGCCTCTATGGGCTTCCAAATATCCCTTTGCCAATTCCCCAAGAACAGCCTTAGCGAAAGGCTTCTTGAAGGGAAAGATGTAACTCTGTGAGATGAATTAACAGAACACAGAGCAGTTTCTCAGAAAGCTTCTTTCCAGTTTTGAACGGAAGATATTTCCTTTTTCACCATAGCCCTCTATGGGCTTCCAAATATCCCTTTGCCAATTCCACAAGAACAGCCTTAGCGAAAGGCTTCTTGAAGGGAAAGATATAAATCAGTGAGATGAATTAACAGAACACAGAGCAGTTTCTCAGAAAGCTTCTTTCCAGTTTTGAACGGAAGATATTTCCTTTTTCACCATAGCCCTCTATGGGCTTCCAAATATCCCTTTGCCAATTCCACAAGAACAGCCTTAGCGAAAGGCTTCTTGAAGGGAAAGATGTAACTCTGTGAGATGAATTAACAGAACACAGAGCAGTTTCTCAGAAAGCTTCTTTCCAGTTTTGAACGGAAGATATTTCCTTTTTCACCATAGCCCTCTATGGGCTTCCAAATATCCCTTTGCCAATTCCCCAAGAACAGCCTTAGCGAAAGGCTTCTTGAAGGGAAAGATGTAACTCTGTGAGATGAATTAACAGAACATAGAGTAGTTTCTCAGAAAGCCTCTTTCCAGTTTTGAACGGAAGATATTTCCTTTTTCACCATAGCCCTCTATGGGCTTCCAAATATCCCATTGCCAATTCCACAAGAACAGCCTTAGCGAAAGGCTTCTTGAAGGGAAAGATGTAACTCTGTGAGATGAATTAACAGAACACAGAGCAGTTTCTCAGAAAGATTCTTTCCAGTTTTGAACGGAAGATATTTCCTTTTTCACCATAGCCCTCTATGGGCTTCCAAATATCCCTTTGCCAATTACACAAGAACAGACTTAGCGAAAGGCTGCTTGAAGGGAAAGATGTAACTCTGTGAGATGAATTAACAGAACACAGAGCAGTTTCTCAGAAAGCTTCTTTCCAGTTTTGAACGCAAGATATTTCCTTTTTCACCATAGCCCTCTATGGGCTTCCAAATATCCGTTTGCCTATTCCCCAAGAACAGCCTTAGCGAAAGGCTTCTTGAAGGGAAAGATGTAACTCTGTGAGATGAATTAACAGAACACAGAGCAGTTTCTCAGAAAGCTTCTTTCCAGTTTTGCACGGAAGATATTTCCTTTTTCACCATAGGCCTCTATGGGCTTCCAAATATCCCTTTGCCAATTCCACAAGAACAGCCTTAGCGGAAGGCTTCTTGAAGGGAAAGATGTAACTCTGTGAGATGAATTAACAGAACACAGAGCAGTTTCTCAGAAAGCTTCTTTCCAGTTTTGAACGGAAGATATTTCCTTTTTCACCATAGCCCTCTATGGGCTTCCAAATATCCCTTTGCCAATTCCACAAGAACAGCCTTAGCGAAAGGCTTCTTAAAGGGAAAGATGTAACTCTGTGAGATGAATTAACAGAACACAGAGCAGTTTCTCAGAAAGCTTCTTTCCAGTTTTGAACGGAAGATATTTCCTTTTTCACCATAGGCCTCTATGGGCTTCCAAATATCCCTTTGCCAATTCCACAAGAACAGCCTTAGCGAAAGCCTTCTTGAAGGGAAAGATGTAACTCTGTGAGATGAATTAACAATACACAGAGCAGTTTCTCAGAAGGCTTCTTTCCAGTTTTGAACGGAAGGTATTTTCTTTTTCACCATAGCCCTCTATGGGCTTCGAAATATCCCTTTGCCAATTCCACAAGAACAGCCTTAGCGAAAGGCTTCTTGAAGGGAAAGATGTAACTCTGTGGGACGAATTAACAGAACACAGAGCAGTTTCTCAGAAAGCTTCTTTCCAGTTTTGAACGGAAGATATTTCCTTTTTCAACATAGCCCTCTATGGGCTTCCAAATATCCCTTTGCCAATTCCACAAGAACAGCCTTAGCGAAAGGCTTCTTGAAGGGAAAGATGTAACTCTGTGAGATGAATTAACAGAACACAGAGCAGTTTCTCAGAATGCTTCTTTCCAGTTTTGAACGGAAGATATTTCCTTTTTCACCATAGGCCTCTATGGGCTTCCAAATATCCCTTTGCCAATTCCACAAGTACAGCCTTAGCGAAAGGCTTCTTGAAGGGAAAGATGTAACTCTGTGAGATGAATTAACAGAACACAGAGCAGTTTCTCAGAAAGCTTCTTTCCAGTTTTGAACGGAAGATATTTCCTTTTTCACCATAGGCCTCTATGGGCTTCCAAATATCCCTTTGCCAATTCCACAAGAACAGCCTTAGCGAAAGGCTTCTTGAAGGGAAAGATGTAACTCTGTGAGATGCATTAACAGAACACAAAGCAGTTTCTCAGAAACCTTCTTTCCAGTTTTGAACGGAAGGTATTTCCTTTTTCACCATAGGCCTCTATGGGCTTCCAAATATCCCTTTGCCAATTCCACAAGAACAGCCTTAGCGAAAGGCTTCTTGAAGGGAAAGATGTAACTCTGTGAGATGAATTAACAGAACACAGAGCAGTTTCTCAGAAAGCTTCTTTCCAGTTTTGAACGGAAGATATTTCCTTTTTCACCATAGGCCTCTATGGGCTTCCAAATATCCCTTTGCCAATTCCCCAAGAACAGCCTTAGCGAAAGGCTTCTTGAAGGGAAAGATGTAACTCTGTGAGATGAATTAACAGAACACAGAGCAGTTTCTCAGAAAGCTTCTTTCCAGTTTTGAACGGAAGATATTTCCTTTTTCACCATAGCCCTCTATGGGCTTCCAAATATCCCTTTGCCAATTCCACCAGAACAGCCTTAGCGAAAGGCTTCTTGAAGGGAAAGATATAAATCTGTGAGATGAATTAACAGAACACAGAGCAGTTTCTCAGAAAGCTTCTTTCCAGTTTTGAACGGAAGATATTTCCTTTTTCACCATAGCCCTCTATGGGCTTCCAAATATCCCTTTGCCAATTCCAAAAGAACAGCCTTAGCGAAAGGCTTCTTGAAGGGAAAGATGTAACTCTGTGAGATGAATTAACAGAACACAGAGCAGTTTCTCAGAAAGCTTCTTTCCAGTTTTGAACGGAAGATATTTCCTTTTTCACCATAGCCCTCTATGGGCTTCCAAATATCCCTTTGCCAATTCCACAAGAACAGCCTTAGCGAAAGGCTTCTTGAAGGGAAAGATGTAACTCTGTGAGATGAATTAACAGAACACAGAGCAGTTTCTCTGAAAGCTTCTTTCCAGTTTTGAACGGAAGATATTTCCTTTTTCACCGTAGCCCTCTATGGGCTTCCAAATATCCCTTTGTCAATTCCACAAGAACAGCCTTAGCGAAAGGCTTCTTGAAGGGAAAGATGTAACTCGGTGAGATGAATTAACAGAACACAGAGCAGTTTCTCAGAAAGCTTCTTTCCAGTTTTGAACGGAAGATATTTCCTTTTTCACCATAGCCCTCTATGGGCTTCCAAATATCCCTTTGCCAATTCCCCAAGAACAGCCTTAGCGAAAGGCTTCTTGAAGGGAAAGATGTAACTCTGTGAGATGAATTAACAGAACATAGAGTAGTTTCTCAGAAAGCCTCTTTCCAGTTTTGAACGGAAGATATTTCCTTTTTCACCATAGCCCTCTATGGGCTTCCAAATATCCCATTGCCAATTCCACAAGAACAGCCTTAGCGAAAGGCTTCTTGAAGGGAAAGATGTAACTCTGTGAGATGAATTAAAGAACACAGAGCAGTTTCTCAGAAAGCTTCTTTCCAGTTTTGAACGGAAGATATTTCTTTTTCACCATAGCCCTCTATGGTCTTCCAAATATCCCTTTGCCAATTACACAAGAACAGACTTAGCGAAAGGCTGCTTGAAGGGAAAGATGTAACTCTGTGAGATGAATTAACAGAACACAGAGCAGTTTCTCAGAATGCTTCTTTCCAGTTTTGAACGCAAGATATTTCCTTTTTCACCATAGCCCTCTATGGGCTTCCAAATATCCGTTTGCCAATTCCCCAAGAACAGCCTTAGCGAAAGGCTTCTTGAAGGGAAAGATGTAACTCTGTGAGATGAATTAACAGAACACAGAGCAGTTTCTCAGAAAGCTTCTTTCCAGTTTTGCACGGAAGATATTTCCTTTTTCACCATAGGCCTCTATGGGCTTCCAAATATCCCTTTGCCAATTCCACAAGAACAGCCTTAGCGAAAGGCTTCTTGAAGGGAAAGATGTAACTCTGTGAGATGAATTAACAGAACACAGAGCAGTTTCTCAGAAAGCTTCTTTCCAGTTTTGAACGGAAGATATTTCCTTTTTCACCATAGCCCTCTATGGGCTTCCAAATATCCCTTTGCCAATTCCACAAGAACAGCCTTAGCGAAAGGCTTCTTGAAGGGAAAGCTGTAACTCTGTGAGATGAATTAACAGAACACAGAGCAGTTTCTCAGAAAGCTTCTTTCCAGTTTTGAACGGAAGATATTTCCTTTTTCACCATAGGCCTCTATGGGCTTCCAAATATCCCTTTGCCAATTAAACAAGAACAGCCTTAGCGAAAGCCTTCTTGAAGGGAAAGATGTAACTCTGTCAGATGAATTAACAATACACAGAGCAGTTTCTCAGAAGGCTTCTTTCCAGTTTTGAACGGAAGGTATTTCCTTTTTCACCATAGCCCTCTATGGGCTTCGAAATATCCCTTTGCCAATTCCACAAGAACAGCCTTAGCGAAAGGCTTCTTGAAGGGAAAGATGTAACTCTGTGAGACGAATTAACAGAACACAGAGCAGTTTCTCAGAAAGCTTCTTTCCAGTTTTGAACGGAAGATATTTCCTTTTTCAACATAGCCCTCTATGGGCTTCCAAATATCCCTTTGCCAATTCCACAAGAACAGCCTTAGCGAAAGGCTTCTTGAAGGGAAAGATATAAATCTGTGAGATGAATTAACAGAACACAGAGCAGTTTCTCAGAAAGCTTCTTTCCAGTTTTGAACGGAAGATATTTCCTTTTTCACCGTAGCCCTCTATGGGCTTCCAAATATCCCTTTGCCAATTCCACAAGAACAGCCTTAGCGAAAGGCTTCTTGAAGGGAAAGATGTAACTCTGTGAGATGAATTAACAGAACACAGAGCAGTTTCTCAGAATGCTTCTTTCCAGTTTTGAACGGAAGATATTTCCTTTTTCACCATAGGCCTCTATGGGCTTCCAAATATCCCTTTGCCAATTCCACAAGTACAGCCTTAGCGAAAGGCTTCTTGAATGGAAAGATGTAACTCTGTGAGATGAATTAACAGAACACAGAGCAGTTTCTCAGAAAGCTTCTTTCCAGTTTTGAACGGAAGATATTTCCTTTTTCACCATAGGCCTCTATGGGCTTCCAAATATCCCTTTGCCAATTCCACAAGAACAGCCTTAGCGAAAGGCTTCTTGAAGGGAAAGATGTAACTCTGTGAGATGCATTAACAGAACACAGAGCAGTTTCTCAGAAACCTTCTTTCCAGTTTTGAACGGAAGATATTTCCTTTTTCACCATAGGCCTCTATGGGCTTCCAAATATCCCTTTGCCAATTCCACAAGAACAGCCTTAGCGAAAGGCTTCTTGAAGGGAAAGATGTAACTCTGTGAGATGAATTAACAGAACACAGAGCTGTTTCTCAGAAAGCTTCTTTCCAGTTTTGAACGGAAGATATTTCCTTTTTCACCATAGCCCTCTATGGGCTTCCAAATATCCCTTTGCCAATTCCACAAGAACAGCCTTAGCGAAAGGCTTCTTGAAGGGAAAGATGTAACTCTGTGAGATGAATTAACAGAACACAGAGCAGTTTCTCAGAAAGCTTCTTTCCAGTTTTGAACGGAAGATATTTCCTTTCTCACCATAGCCCTCTATGGGCTTCCAAATATCCCTTTGCCAATTCCACAAGAACAGCCTTAGCGAAAGGCTTCTTGAAGGGAAAGATGTAACTCTGTGAGATGAATTAACAGAACACAGAGCAGTTTCTCAGAAAGCTTCTTTCCAGTTTTGAACGGAAGATATTTCCTTTTTCACCATAGCCCTCTATGGGCTTCCAAATATCCCTTTGCCAACTCCACAAGAACAGCCTTAGCGAAAGGCTTCTTGAAGGGAAAGATATAACTCTGTGAGATGAATTAACAGAACACAGAGCAGTTTCTCAGAAAGCTTCTTTCCAGTTTTGAACGGAAGATATTTCCTTTTTCACCATAGCCCTCTATGGGCTTCCAAATATCCCTTTGCCAATTCCACAAGAACAGCCTTAGCGAAAGGCTTCTTGAAGGGAAAGATGTAACTCTGTGAGATGAATTAACAGAACACAGAGCAGTTTCTCAGAAAGCTTCTTTCCAGTTTTGAACGGAAGATATTTCCTTTTTCAACATAGCCCTCTATGGGCTTCCAAATATCCCTTTGCCAATTCCACAAGAACAGCCTTAGCGAAAGGCTTCTTGAAGGGAAAGATGTAACTCTGTGAGATGAATTAACAGAACACAGAGCAGTTTCTCAGAAAGCTTCTTTCCAGTTTTGAACGGAAGATATTTCCTTTTTCACAATAGCCCTCTATGGGCTTCCAAATATCCCTTTGCCAATTCCACAAGAACAGCCTTAGCGAAAGGCTTCTTGAAGGGAAAGATGTAACTCTGTGAGATGAATTAACAGAACACAGAGCAGTTTCTCTGAAAGCTTCCTTCCAGTTTTGAACGGAAGATATTTCCTTTTTCACCGTAGCCCTCTATGGGCTTCCAAATATCCCTTTGCCAATTCCACAAGAACAGCCTTAGCGAAAGGCTTCTTGAAGGGAAAGATGTAACTCTGTGAGATGAATTAACAGAACATAGAGTAGTTTCTCAGAAAGCCTCTTTCCAGTTTTGAACGGAAGATATTTCCTTTTTCACCATAGCCCTCTATGGGCTTCCAAATATCCCATTGCCAATTCCACAAGAACAGCCTTAGCGAAAGGCTTCTTGAAGGGAAAGATGTAACTCTGTGAGATGAATTAACAGAACACAGAGCAGTTTCTCAGAAAGCTTCTTTCCAGTTTTGAACGGAAGATATTTCCTTTTTCACCATAGGCCTCTATGGGCTTCCAAATATCCCTTTGCCAATTGCCCAAGAACAGCCTTAGCGAAAGGCTTCTTGAAGGGAAAGATGTAACTCTGTGAGATGAATTAACAGAACACAGAGCAGTTTCTCAGAAAGCTTCTTTCCAGTTTTGAACGGAAGATATTTCCTTTTTCACCATAGCCCTCTATGGGCTTCCAAATATCCCTTTGCCAATTCCACAAGAACAGCCTTAGCGAAAGGCTTATTGAAGGGAAAGATGTAACTCTGTGAGATGAATTAACAGAACACAGAGCAGTTTCTCAGAAAGCTTCTTTCCAGTTTTGAACGGAAGATATTTCCTTTTTCACCATAGCCCTCTATGGGCTTCCAAATATCCCTTTGCCAACTCCACAAGAACAGCCTTAGCGAAAGGCTTCTTGAAGGGAAAGATATAACTCTGTGAGATGAATTAACAGAACACAGAGCAGTTTCTCAGAAAGCTTCTTTCCAGTTTTGAACGGAAGATATTTCCTTTTTCACCATAGCCCTCTATGGGCTTCCAAATATCCCTTTGCCAATTCCACAAGAACAGCCTTAGCGAAAGGCTTCTTGAAGGGAAAGATGTAACTCTGTGAGATGAATTAACAGAACACAGAGCAGTTTCTCAGAAAGCTTCTTTCCAGTTTTGAACGGAAGATATTTCCTTTTTCACCATAGCCCTCTATGGGCTTCCAAATATCCCTTTGCCAATTCCACAAGAACAGCCTTAGCGAAAGGCTTCTTGAAGGGAAAGATGTAACTCTGTGAGATGAATTAACAGAACACAGAGCAGTTTCTCTGAAAGCTTCTTTCCAGTTTTGAACGGAAGATATTTCCTTTTTCACCGTAGCCCTCTATGGGCTTCCAAATATCCCTTTGCCAATTCCCCAAGAACAGCCTTAGCGAAAGGCTTCTTGAAGGGAAAGATGTAACTCTGTGAGATGAATTAACAGAACACAGAGCAGTTTCTCAGAAAGCTTCTTTCCAGTTTTGAACGGAAGATATTTCCTTTTTCACCATAGCCCTCTATGGGCTTCCAAATATCCCTTTGCCAATTCCCCAAGAACAGCCTTAGCGAAAGGCTTCTTGAAGGGAAAGATGTAACTCTGTGAGATGAATTAACAGAACATAGAGTAGTTTCTCAGAAAGCCTCTTTCCAGTTTTGAACGGAAGATATTTCCTTTTTCACCATAGCCCTCTATGGGCTTCCAAATATCCCATTGCCAATTCCACAAGAACAGCCTTAGCGAAAGGCTTCTTGAAGGGAAAGATGTAACTCTGTGAGATGAATTAACAGAACACAGAGCAGTTTCTCAGAAAGCTTCTTTCCAGTTTTGAACGGAAGATATTTCCTTTTTCACCATAGCCCTCTATGGGCTTCCAAATATCCCTTTGCCAATTACACAAGAACAGACTTAGCGAAAGGCTGCTTGAAGGGAAAGATGTAACTCTGTGAGATGAATTAACAGAACACAGAGCAGTTTCTCAGAAAGCTTCTTTCCAGTTTTGAACGCAAGATATTTCCTTTTTCACCATAGCCCTCTATGGGCTTCCAAATATCCGTTTGCCAATTCCCCAAGAACAGCCTTAGCGAAAGGCTTCTTGAAGGGAAAGATGTAACTCTGTGAGATGAATTAACAGAACACAGAGCAGTTTCTCAGAAAGCTTCTTTCCAGTTTTGCACGGAAGATATTTCCTTTTTCACCATAGGCCTCTATGGGCTTCCAAATATCCCTTTGCCAATTCCACAAGAACAGCCTTAGCGAAAGGCTTCTTGAAGGGAAAGATATAAATCTGTGAGAAGAATTAACAGAACACAGAGCAGTTTCTCAGAAAGCTTCTTTCCAGTTTTGAACGGAAGATATTTCCTTTTTCACCGTAGCCCTCTATGGGCTTCCAAATATCCCTTTGCCAATTCCACAAGAACAGCCTTAGCGAAAGGCTTCTTGAAGGGAAAGATGTAACACTGTGAGATGAATTAACAGAACACAGAGCAGTTTCTCAGAATGCTTCTTTCCAGTTTTGAACGGAAGATATTTCCTTTTTCACCATAGGCCTCTATGGGCTTCCAAATATCCCTTTGCCAATTCCACAAGTACAGCCTTAGCGAAAGGCTTCTTGAAGGGAAAGATGTAACTCTGTGAGATGAATTAACAGAACACAGAGCAGTTTCTCAGAAAGCTTCTTTCCAGTTTTGAACGGAAGATATTTCCTTTTTCACCATAGGCCTCTATGGGCTTCCAAATATCCCTTTGCCAATTCCACAAGAACAGCCTTAGCGAAAGGCTTCTTGAAGGGAAAGATGTAACTCTGTGAGATGCATTAACAGAACACAGAGCAGTTTCTCAGAAACCTTCTTTCCAGTTTTGAACGGAAGATATTTCCTTTTTCACCATAGGCCTCTATGGGCTTCCAAATATCCCTTTGCCAATTCCACAAGAACAGCCTTAGCGAAAGGCTTCTTGAAGGGAAAGATGTAACTCTGTGAGATGAATTAACAGAACACAGAGCAGTTTCTCAGAAAGCTTCTTTCCAGTTTTGAACGGAAGATATTTCCTTTTTCACCATAGGCCTCTATGGGCTTCCAAATATCCCTTTGCCAATTCCCCAAGAACAGCCTTAGCGAAAGGCTTCTTGAAGGGAAAGATGTAACTCTGTGAGATGAATTAACAGAACACAGAGCAGTTTCTCAGAAAGCTTCTTTCCAGTTTTGAACGGAAGATATTTCCTTTTTCACCATAGCCCTCTATGGGCTTCCAAATATCCCTTTGCCAATTCCACAAGAACAGCCTTAGCGAAAAGCTTCTTGAAGGGAAAGATATAAATCTGTGAGATGAATTAACAGAACACAGAGCACTTTCTCAGAAAGCTTCTTTCCAGTTTTGAACGGAAGATATTTCCTTTTTCACCATAGCCCTCTATGGGCTTCCAAATATCCCTTTGCCAATTCCACAAGAACAGCCTTAGCGAAAGGCTTCTTGAAGGGAAAGATGTAACTCTGTGAGATGAATTAACAGAACACAGAGCAGTTTCTCAGAAAGCTTCTTTCCAGTTTTGAACGGAAGATATTCCCTTTCTCACCATAGGCCTCTATGGGCTTCCAAATATCCCTTTGCCAATTCCACAAGAACAGCCTTAGCGAAAGGCTTCTTGAAGGGAAAGATGTAACTCTGTGAGATGCATTAACAGAACACAGAGCAGTTTCTCAGAAAGCTTCTTTCCAGTTTTGAACGGAAGATATTTCCTTTTTCACCATAGGCCTCTATGGGCTTCCAAATATCCCTTTGCCAATTCCACAAGAACAGCCTTAGCGAAAGGCTTCTTGAAGGGAAAGATGTAACTCTGTGAGATGAATTAACAGAACACAGAGCAGTTTCTCAGAAACCTTCTTTCCACTTTTGAACGGAAGATACTTCCTTTTTCACCATAGCCCTCTATGGGCTTCCAAATATCCCTTTGCCAATTCCACAAGAACAGCCTTAGCGAAAGGCTTCTTGAAGGGAAAGATGTAACTCTGTGAGATGAATTAACAGAACACAGAGCAGTTTCTCAGAAAGCTTCTTTCCAGTTTTGAACGGAAGATATTTCCTTTTTCACCATAGCCCTCTATGGGCTTCCAAATATCCCTTTGCCAATTCCACAAGAACAGCCTTAGCGAAAGGCTTCTTGAAGGGAAAGATGTAACTCGGTGAGATGAATTAACAGAACACAGAGCAGTTTCTCAGAAAGCTTCTTTCCAGTTTTGAACGGAAGATATTTCCTTTTTCACCATAGCCCTCTATGGGCTTCCAAATATCCCTTTGCCAATTCCACAAGAACAGCCTTAGCGAAAGGCTTCTTGAAAGGAAAGATGTAACTCGGTGAGATGAATTAACAGAACACAGAGCAGTTCCTCAGAAAGCTTCTTTCCAGTTTTGAACGGAAGATATTTCCTTTTTCACCATAGCCCTCTATGGGCTTCCAAATATCCCTTTGCCAATTCCACAAGAACAGCCTTAGCGAAAGGGTTCTTGAAGGGAAAGATATAACTCTGTGAGATGAATTAACAGAACACAGAGTAGTTTCTCAGAAAGCTTCTTTCCAATTTTTAACGGAAGATATTTCCTTTTTCACCATAGCCCTCTATGGGCTTCCAAATATCCCTTTGCCAATTCCACAAGAACAGCCTTAGCGAAAGGCTACTTGAAGGGAAAGATGTAACTCTGTGAGATGAATTAACAGAACACAGAGCAGTTTCTCAGAAAGCTACTTTCCAGTTTTGAACGGAAGATATTTCCTTTTTCACCATAGCCCTCTATGGGCTTCCAAATATCCCTTTGCCAATTCCACAAGAACAGCCTTAGCGATAGGCTTCTTGAAGGGAAAGATGTACCTCTGTGAGATGAATTAACAGAACACAGAGCAGTTTCTCAGAAAGCTTCTTTCCAGTTTTGAACGGAAGATATTTCCTTTTTCACCATAGACCTCTATGGGCTTCCAAATATCCCTTTGCCAGTTCCACAAGAACAGCCTTAGCGAAAGGCTTCTTGAAGGGAAAGATGTAACTCGGTGGGATGAATTAACAGAACACAGAGCAGTTTCTCAGAATGCTTCTTTCCAGTTTTGAACGGAAGATATTTCCTTTTTCACCATAGCCCTCTATGGGCTTCCAAATATCCCTTTGCCAATTCCACAAGAACAGCCTTAGCGAAAGGCTTCTTGAAAGGAAAGATGTAACTCGGTGAGATGAATTAACAGAACACAGAGCAGTTCCTCAGAAAGCTTCTTTCCAGTTTTGAACGGAAGATATTTCCTTTTTCACCATAGCCCTCTATGGGCTTCCAAATATCCCTTTGCCAATTCCACAAGAACAGCCTTAGCGAAAGGGTTCTTGAAGGGAAAGATGTAACTCTGTGAGATGAATTAACAGAACACAGAGTAGTTCCTCAGAAATCTTCTTTCCAATTTTTAACGGAAGATATTTCCTTTTTCACCATAGCCCTCTATGGGCTTCCAAATATCCCTTTGCCAATTCCACAAGAACAGCCTTAGCGAAAGGCTACTTGAAGGGAAAGATGTAACTCTGTGAGATGAATTAACAGAACACAGAGCAGTTTCTCAGAAAGCTACTTTCCAGTTTTGAACGGAAGATATTTCCTTTTTCACCATAGCCCTCTATGGGCTTCCAAATATCCCTTTGCCAATTCCACAAGAACAGCCTTAGCGATAGGCTTCTTGAAGGGAAAGATGTACCTCTGTGAGATGAATTAACAGAACACAGAGCAGTTTCTCAGAAAGCTTCTTTCCAGTTTTGAACGGAAGATATTTCCTTTTTCACCATAGCCCTCTATGGGCTTCCAAATATCCCTTTGCCAATTACACAAGAACAGCCTTAGCGAAAGGCTTCTTGAAGGGAAAGATGTAACTCTGTGAGATGAATTAACAGAACACAGAGCAGTTTCTCAGAAAGCTTCTTTCCAGTTTTGAACGGAAGATATTTCCTTTTTGACCATAGGCCTCTATGGGCTTCCAAATATCCCCTTGCCAATTCCACAAGAACAGCCTTAGCGAAAGGCTTCTTGAAGGGAAAGATGTAACTCTGTGAGATGAATTAACAGAACACAGAGCAGTTTCTCAGAAAGCTTCTTTCCAGTTTTGAACGGAAGATATTTCCTTTTTCACCATAGCCCTCTATGGGCTTCCAAATATCCCTTTGCCATTTCCACAAGAACAGCCTTAGCGAAAGGATTCTTGAAGGGAAAGATGTAACTCTGTGAGATGAATTAACAGAACACAGAGCAGTTTCTCAGAAAGCTTCTTTCCAGTTTTGAACGGAAGATATTTCCTTTTTCACCATAGACCTCTATGGGCTTCCAAATATCCCTTTGCCAGTTCCACAAGAACAGCCTTAGCGAAAGGCTTCTTGAAGGGAAAGATGTAACTCGGTGGGATGAATTAACAGAACACAGAGCAGTTTCTCAGAATGCTTCTTTCCAGTTTTGAACGGAAGATATTTCCTTTTTCACCATAGCCCTCTATGGGCTTCCAAATATCCCTTTGCCAATTCCACAAGAACAGCCTTAGCGAAAGGCTTCTTGAAGGGAAAGATGTAACTCTGTGAGATGAATTAACAGAACACAAAGCAGTTTCTCAGAAAGCTTCTTTCCAGTTTTGAACGGAAGATATTTCCTTTTTCACCATAGCCCTCTATGGGCTTCCAAATATCCCTTTGCCAATTCCACAAGAACAGCCTTAGCGAAAGGCTTCTTGAAGGGAAAGATGTAACTCTGTGAGATGAATTAACAGAACACAGAGCAGTTTCTCAGAAAGCTTCTTTCCAGTTTTGAACCGAAGGTATTTCCTTTTTCACCATAGCCCTCTATGGACTTCCAAATATCCCTTTGCCAATACCACAAGAACAGCCTTAGCGAAAGGCTTCTTGAAGGGAAAGATGTAACTCTGTGAGATGAATTAACAGAACACAGAGTAGTTTCTCAGAAAGCTTCTTTCCAGTTTTGAACGGAAGATATTTCCTCTTTCACCATAGCCCTCTATGGGCTTCCAAATATCCCTTTGCCAATTCCACAAGAACAGCCTTAGCGAAAGGCTTCTTGAAGGGAAAGATGTAACTCTGTGAGATGCATTAACAGAACACAGAGCAGTTTCTCAGAAAGCTTCTTTCCAGTTTTGAACGGAAGATATTTCCTTTTTCACCATAGCCCTCTATGGGCTTCCAAATATCCCTTTGCCAATTCCACAAGAACAGCCTTAGCCAAAGGCTTCTTGAAGGGAAAGATGTAACTCTGTGAGATGAATTAACAGAACACAGAGCAGTTTCTCAGAAAGCTTCTTTCCAGTTTTGAACGGAAGTTATTTCCTTTTTCACCGTAGCCATCTATGGGCTTCCAAATATCCCTTTGCCAATTCCACAAGAACAGACTTAGCGAAAGTCTTCTTGAAGGGAAAGATGTAACTCGGTGAGATGAATTAACAGAACACAGAGCAGATCCTCAGAAAGCTTCTTTCCAGTTTTGAACGGAAGATATTTCCTTTTTCACCATAGCCCTCTATGGGCTTCCAAATATCCCTTTGCCAATTCCACAAGAACAGCCTTAGCGAAAGGGTTCTTGAAGGGAAAGATGTAACTCTGTGAGGTGAATTAACAGAACACAGAGTAGTTTCTCAGAAAGCTTCTTTCCAATTTTTAACGGAGGATATTTCCTTTTTCACCATAGCCCTCTATGGGCTTCCAAATATCCCTTTGCCAATTCCACAAGAACAGCCTTAGCGAAAGGCTTCTTTAAGGGAAAGATGTAACTCTGTGAGATGAATTAACAGAACACAGAGCAGTTTCTCAGAAAGCTTCTTTCCAGTTTTGAACGGAAGATATTTCCTTTTTCACCATAGCCCTCTATGGGCTTCCAAATATCCCTTTGCCAATTCCACAAGAACAGCCTTAGCGAAAGGCTTCTTGAAGGGAAAGATGTAACTCTGTGAGATGAATTAACAGAACACAGAGCAGTTTCTCAGAAAGCTTCTTTCCAGTTTTGAACGGAAGATATTTCCTTTTTCACCATAGCCCTCTATGGGCTTCCAAATATCCCTTTGCCATTTCCACAAGAACAGCCTTAGCGAAAGGATTCTTGAAGGGAAAGATGTAACTCTGTGAGATGAATTAACAGAACACAGAGCAGTTTCTCAGAAAGCTTCTTTCCAGTTTTGAACGGAAGATATTTCCTTTTTCACCATAGACCTCTATGGGCTTCCAAATATCCCTTTGCCAGTTCCACAAGAACAGCCTTAGCGAAAGGCTTCTTGAAGGGAAAGATGTAACTCGGTGGGATGAATTAACAGAACACAGAGCAGTTTCTCAGAATGCTTCTTTCCAGTTTTGAACGGAAGATATTTCCTTTTTCACCATAGCCCTCTATGGGCTTCCAAATATCCCTTTGCCAATTCCACAAGAACAGCCTTAGCGAAAGGCTTCTTGAAGGGAAAGATGTAACTCTGTGAGATGAATTAACAGAACACAAAGCAGTTTCTCAGAAAGCTTCTTTCCAGTTTTGAACGGAAGATATTTCCTTTTTCACCATAGCCCTCTATGGGCTTCCAAATATCCCTTTGCCAATTCCACAAGAACAGCCTTAGCGAAAGGCTTCTTGAAGGGAAAGATGTAACTCTGTGAGATGAATTAACAGAACACAGAGCAGTTTCTCAGAAAGCTTCTTTCCAGTTTTGAACCGAAGGTATTTCCTTTTTCACCATAGCCCTCTATGGACTTCCAAATATCCCTTTGCCAATACCACAAGAACAGCCTTAGCGAAAGGCTTCTTGAAGGGAAAGATGTAACTCTGTGAGATGAATTAACAGAACACAGAGTAGTTTCTCAGAAAGCTTCTTTCCAGTTTTGAACGGAAGATATTTCCTCTTTCACCATAGCCCTCTATGGGCTTCCAAATATCCCTTTGCCAATTCCACAAGAACAGCCTTAGCGAAAGGCTTCTTGAAGGGAAAGATGTAACTCTGTGAGATGCATTAACAGAACACAGAGCAGTTTCTCAGAAAGCTTCTTTCCAGTTTTGAACGGAAGATATTTCCTTTTTCACCATAGCCCTCTATGGGCTTCCAAATATCCCTTTGCCAATTCCACAAGAACAGCCTTAGCCAAAGGCTTCTTGAAGGGAAAGATGTAACTCTGTGAGATGAATTAACAGAACACAGAGCAGTTTCTCAGAAAGCTTCTTTCCAGTTTTGAACGGAAGTTATTTCCTTTTTCACCGTAGCCATCTATGGGCTTCCAAATATCCCTTTGCCAATTCCACAAGAACAGACTTAGCGAAAGTCTTCTTGAAGGGAAAGATGTAACTCGGTGAGATGAATTAACAGAACACAGAGCAGTTCCTCAGAAAGCTTCTTTCCAGTTTTGAACGGAAGATATTTCCTTTTTCACCATAGCCCTCTATGGGCTTCCAAATATCCCTTTGCCAATTCCACAAGAACAGCCTTAGCGAAAGGGTTCTTGAAGGGAAAGATGTAACTCTGTGAGATGAATTAACAGAACACAGAGTAGTTTCTCAGAAAGCTTCTTTCCAATTTTTAACGGAGGATATTTCCTTTTTCACCATAGCCCTCTATGGGCTTCCAAATATCCCTTTGCCAATTCCACAAGAACAGCCTTAGCGAAAGGCTTCTTGAAGGGAAAGATGTAACTCTGTGAGATGAATTAACAGAACACAGAGCAGTTTCTCAGAAAGCTTCTTTCCAGTTTTGAACGGAAGATATTTCCTTTTTCACCATAGCCCTCTATGGGCTTCCAAATATCCCTTTGCCAATTCCACAAGAACAGCCTTAGCGAAAGGCTTCTTGAAGGGAAAGATGTCCCTCTGTGAGATGAATTAACAGAACACAGAGCAGTTTCTCAGAAAGCTTCTTTCCAGTTTTGAACGGAAGATATTTCCTTTTCCACCATAGCCCTCTATGGGCTTCCAAATATCCCTTTGCCAATTACACAAGAACAGCCTTAGCGAAAGGGTTCTTGAAGGGAAAGATGTAACTCTGTGAGATGAATTAACAGAACACAGAGCAGTTTCTCAGAAAGCTTCTTTCCAGTTTTGAACGGAAGATATTTCCTTTTTCACCATAGGCCTCTAAGGGCTTCCAAATATCCCCTTGCCAATTCCACAAGAACAGCCTTAGCGAAAGGCTTCTTGAAGGGAAAGATGTAACTCTGTGAGATGAATTAACAGAACACAGAGCAGTTTCTCAGAAAGCTTCTTTCCAGTTTTGAACGGAAGATATTTCCTTTTTCACCATAGCCCCCTATGGGCTTCCAAATATCCCTTTGCCAATTCCACAAGAACAGCCTTAGCGAAAGACTTCTTGAAGGGAAAGATGTAACTGTGTGAGATGAATTAACAGAACACAGAGCAGTTTCTCAGAAACCTTCTTTCCAGTTTTGAACGGAAGATATTTCCTTTTTCACCATAGCCCTCTATGGGCTCCCAAATATCCCTCTGCCAATTCCACAAGAACAGCCTTAGCGAAAGGCTTCTTGAAGGGAAAGATGTAACTCTGTGGGATGAATTAACAGAACACAGAGCAGTTTCTCAGAAAGCTTCTTCCCAGATTTGAACGGAAGATATTTCCTTTTTCACGATAGCCCTCTATGAGCTTCCAAATATCCCTTTCCAATTCCACAAGAACAGCCTTAGCGAAAGGCTTCTTGAAGGGAAAGATGTAACTCTGTGAGATGAATTAACAGAACACAGAGCAGTTTCTCAGAAAGCTTCTTTCCAGTTTTGAACGGAAAATATTTCCTTTTTCACCATAGGCCTCTATGGGCTTCCAAATATCCCCTTGCCAATTCCACAACAACAGCCTTAGCGAAAGGCTTCTTGAAGGGAAAGATGTAACTCTGTGAGATGAATTAACAGAACACAGAGCAGTTTCTCAGAAAGCTTCTTTCCAGTTTTGAACGGAAGATATTTCCTTTTTCACCATAGCCCCCTATGGGCTTCCAAATATCCCTTTGCCAATTCCACAAGAACAGCCTTAGCGAAAGACTTCTTGAAGGGAAAGATGTAACTGTGTGAGATGAATTAACAGAACACAGAGCAGTTTCTCAGAAACCTTCTTTCCAGTTTTGAACGGAAGATATTTCCTTTTTCACCATAGGCCTCTATGGGCTTCCAAATATCCCTTTGCCAATTCCACAAGAACAGCCTTAGCAAAAGGCTTCCTGAAGGGAAAGATGTAACTCTGTGAGATGAATTAACAGAACACAGAGCAGTTTCTCAGAAAGATTCTTTCCAGTTTTGAACGGAAGATATTTCCGTGTTCACCACAGCCCTCTATGGGCTTCCAAATATCCCTTTGCCAATTCCACAAGAACAGCCTTAGCGAAAGGCTTCTTGAAGGGAAAGATGTAACTCTGTGAGATGAATTAACAGAACACAGAGCAGTTTCTCAGAAAGCTTCTTTCCAGTTTTGAACGGAAGATATTTCCTTTTTCACCATAGCCCTCTATGGGCTTCCAAATATCCCTTTGCCAATTCCACAAGAACAGCCTTAGCGAAAGGCTTCTTGAAGGGAAAGATGTACCTCTGTGAGATGAATTAACAGAACACAGAGCAGTTTCTCAGAAAGCTTCTTTCCAGTTTTGAACGGAAGATATTTCCTTTTTCACCATAGCCCTCTATGGGCTTCCAAATATCCCTTTGCCAATTACACAAGAACAGCCTTAGCGAAAGGCTTCTTGAAGGGAAAGATGTAACTCTGTGAGATGAATTAACAGAACACAGAGCAGTTTCTCAGAAAGCTTCTTTCCAGTTTTGAACGGAAGATATTTCCTTTTTCACCATAGGCCTCTATGGGCTTCCAAATATCCCCTTGCCAATTCCACAAGAACAGCCTTAGCGAAAGGCTTCTTGAAGGGAAAGATGTAACTCTGTGAGATGAATTAACAGAACACAGAGCAGTTTCTCAGAAAGCTTCTTTCCAGTTTTGAACGGAAGATATTTCCTTTTTCACCATAGCCCCCTATGGGCTTCCAAATATCCCTTTGCCAATTCCACAAGAACAGCCTTAGCGAAAGACTTCTTGAAGGGAAAGATGTAAATGTGTGAGATGAATTAACAGAACACAGAGCAGTTTCTCAGAAACCTTCTTTCCAGTTTTGAACGGAAGATATTTCCTTTTTCACCATAGCCCTCTATGGGCTCCCAAATATCCCTTTGCCAATTCCACAAGAACAGCCTTAGCGAAAGGCTTCTTGAAGGGAAAGATGTAACTCTGTGGGATGAATTAACAGAACACAGAGCAGTTTCTCAGAAAGCTTCTTCCCAGATTTGAACGGAAGATATTTCCTTTTTCACGATAGCCCTCTATGAGCTTCCAAATATCCCTTTCCAATTCCACAAGAACAGCCTTAGCGAAAGGCTTCTTGAAGGGAAAGATGTAACTCTGTGAGATGAATTAACAGAACACAGAGCAGTTTCTCAGAAAGCTTCTTTCCACTTTTGAACGGAAGATATATCCTTTTTCACCATAGCCCTCTATGGGCATCCAAATATCCCTTTGCCAATTTCACAAGAACAGCCTTAGCGAAAGGCCTCTTGAAGGGAAAGATGTAACTCTGTGAGATGAATTAACAGAACACAGAGCAGTTTCTCAGAAAGCTTCTTTCCAGTTTTGAACGGAAGATATTTCCTTTTTCACCATAGCCCTCTAAGTGCTTCCAAATATCCCTTTGCCAATTCCACAAGAACAGCCTTAGCGAAAGGCTTCTTGAAGGGATAGATGTAACTCGGTGAGATGAATTAACAGAACACAGAGCAGTTTCTCAGAAAGCTTCTTTCCAGTTTTGAACGGAAGATATTGCCTTTTTCACCATAGGCCTCTAGGGGTTCCAAATATCCCTTTGCCAATTCCACAAGAACAGCCTTAGCGAAAGGCTTCTTGTAGGGAAAGATGTAACTCTGTGAGATGAATTAACAGAACACAGAGCAGTTTCTCAGAAAGCTTCTTTCCAGTTTTGAACGGAAGATATTTCCTTTTTCACCATAGGCCTCTATGGGCTTCCAAATATCCCTTTGCCAATTCCACAAGAACAGCCTTAGCGAAAGGCTTCTTGAAGGGAAAGATGTAACTCTGTGAGATGAATTAACAGAACACAGAGCAGTTTCTCAGAAAGCTTCTTTCCAGTTTTGAACGGAAGATATTTCCTTTTTCACCATAGCCCTCTATGGGCTTCCAAATATCCCTTTGCCAATTCCACAAGAACAGCCTTAGCGAAAAGCTTCTTGAAGGGAAAGATATAAATCTGTGAGATGAATTAACAGAACACAGAGCACTTTCTCAGAAAGCTTCTTTCCAGTTTTGAACGGAAGATATTTCCTTTTTCACCATAGCCCTCTATGGGCTTCCAAATATCCCTTTGCCAATTCCACAAGAACAGCCTTAGCGAAAGGCTTCTTGAAGGGAAAGATGTAACTCTGTGAGATGAATTAACAGAACACAGAGCAGTTTCTCAGAAAGCTTCTTTCCAGTTTTGAACGGAAGATATTCCCTTTCTCACCATAGGCCTCTATGGGCTTCCAAATATCCCTTTGCCAATTCCACAAGAACAGCCTTAGCGAAAGGCTTCTTGAAGGGAAAGATGTAACTCTGTGAGATGCATTAACAGAACACAGAGCAGTTTCTCAGAAAGCTTCTTTCCAGTTTTGAACGGAAGATATTTCCTTTTTCACCATAGGCCTCTATGGGCTTCCAAATATCCCTTTGCCAATTCCACAAGAACAGCCTTAGCGAAAGGCTTCTTGAAGGGAAAGATGTAACTCTGTGAGATGAATTAACAGAACACAGAGCAGTTTCTCAGAAACCTTCTTTCCACTTTTGAACGGAAGATACTTCCTTTTTCACCATAGCCCTCTATGGGCTTCCAAATATCCCTTTGCCAATTCCACAAGAACAGCCTTAGCGAAAGGCTTCTTGAAGGGAAAGATGTAACTCTGTGAGATGAATTAACAGAACACAGAGCAGTTTCTCAGAAAGCTTCTTTCCAGTTTTGAACGGAAGATATTTCCTTTTTCACCATAGCCCTCTATGGGCTTCCAAATATCCCTTTGCCAATTCCACAAGAACAGCCTTAGCGAAAGGCTTCTTGAAGGGAAAGATGTAACTCGGTGAGATGAATTAACAGAACACAGAGCAGTTTCTCAGAAAGCTTCTTTCCAGTTTTGAACGGAAGATATTTCCTTTTTCACCATAGCCCTCTATGGGCTTCCAAATATCCCTTTGCCAATTCCACAAGAACAGCCTTAGCGAAAGGCTTCTTGAAAGGAAAGATGTAACTCGGTGAGATGAATTAACAGAACACAGAGCAGTTCCTCAGAAAGCTTCTTTCCAGTTTTGAACGGAAGATATTTCCTTTTTCACCATAGCCCTCTATGGGCTTCCAAATATCCCTTTGCCAATTCCACAAGAACAGCCTTAGCGAAAGGGTTCTTGAAGGGAAAGATATAACTCTGTGAGATGAATTAACAGAACACAGAGTAGTTTCTCAGAAAGCTTCTTTCCAATTTTTAACGGAAGATATTTCCTTTTTCACCATAGCCCTCTATGGGCTTCCAAATATCCCTTTGCCAATTCCACAAGAACAGCCTTAGCGAAAGGCTACTTGAAGGGAAAGATGTAACTCTGTGAGATGAATTAACAGAACACAGAGCAGTTTCTCAGAAAGCTACTTTCCAGTTTTGAACGGAAGATATTTCCTTTTTCACCATAGCCCTCTATGGGCTTCCAAATATCCCTTTGCCAATTCCACAAGAACAGCCTTAGCGATAGGCTTCTTGAAGGGAAAGATGTACCTCTGTGAGATGAATTAACAGAACACAGAGCAGTTTCTCAGAAAGCTTCTTTCCAGTTTTGAACGGAAGATATTTCCTTTTTCACCATAGACCTCTATGGGCTTCCAAATATCCCTTTGCCAGTTCCACAAGAACAGCCTTAGCGAAAGGCTTCTTGAAGGGAAAGATGTAACTCGGTGGGATGAATTAACAGAACACAGAGCAGTTTCTCAGAATGCTTCTTTCCAGTTTTGAACGGAAGATATTTCCTTTTTCACCATAGCCCTCTATGGGCTTCCAAATATCCCTTTGCCAATTCCACAAGAACAGCCTTAGCGAAAGGCTTCTTGAAAGGAAAGATGTAACTCGGTGAGATGAATTAACAGAACACAGAGCAGTTCCTCAGAAAGCTTCTTTCCAGTTTTGAACGGAAGATATTTCCTTTTTCACCATAGCCCTCTATGGGCTTCCAAATATCCCTTTGCCAATTCCACAAGAACAGCCTTAGCGAAAGGGTTCTTGAAGGGAAAGATGTAACTCTGTGAGATGAATTAACAGAACACAGAGTAGTTCCTCAGAAATCTTCTTTCCAATTTTTAACGGAAGATATTTCCTTTTTCACCATAGCCCTCTATGGGCTTCCAAATATCCCTTTGCCAATTCCACAAGAACAGCCTTAGCGAAAGGCTACTTGAAGGGAAAGATGTAACTCTGTGAGATGAATTAACAGAACACAGAGCAGTTTCTCAGAAAGCTACTTTCCAGTTTTGAACGGAAGATATTTCCTTTTTCACCATAGCCCTCTATGGGCTTCCAAATATCCCTTTGCCAATTCCACAAGAACAGCCTTAGCGATAGGCTTCTTGAAGGGAAAGATGTACCTCTGTGAGATGAATTAACAGAACACAGAGCAGTTTCTCAGAAAGCTTCTTTCCAGTTTTGAACGGAAGATATTTCCTTTTTCACCATAGCCCTCTATGGGCTTCCAAATATCCCTTTGCCAATTACACAAGAACAGCCTTAGCGAAAGGCTTCTTGAAGGGAAAGATGTAACTCTGTGAGATGAATTAACAGAACACAGAGCAGTTTCTCAGAAAGCTTCTTTCCAGTTTTGAACGGAAGATATTTCCTTTTTGACCATAGGCCTCTATGGGCTTCCAAATATCCCCTTGCCAATTCCACAAGAACAGCCTTAGCGAAAGGCTTCTTGAAGGGAAAGATGTAACTCTGTGAGATGAATTAACAGAACACAGAGCAGTTTCTCAGAAAGCTTCTTTCCAGTTTTGAACGGAAGATATTTCCTTTTTCACCATAGCCCTCTATGGGCTTCCAAATATCCCTTTGCCATTTCCACAAGAACAGCCTTAGCGAAAGGATTCTTGAAGGGAAAGATGTAACTCTGTGAGATGAATTAACAGAACACAGAGCAGTTTCTCAGAAAGCTTCTTTCCAGTTTTGAACGGAAGATATTTCCTTTTTCACCATAGACCTCTATGGGCTTCCAAATATCCCTTTGCCAGTTCCACAAGAACAGCCTTAGCGAAAGGCTTCTTGAAGGGAAAGATGTAACTCGGTGGGATGAATTAACAGAACACAGAGCAGTTTCTCAGAATGCTTCTTTCCAGTTTTGAACGGAAGATATTTCCTTTTTCACCATAGCCCTCTATGGGCTTCCAAATATCCCTTTGCCAATTCCACAAGAACAGCCTTAGCGAAAGGCTTCTTGAAGGGAAAGATGTAACTCTGTGAGATGAATTAACAGAACACAAAGCAGTTTCTCAGAAAGCTTCTTTCCAGTTTTGAACGGAAGATATTTCCTTTTTCACCATAGCCCTCTATGGGCTTCCAAATATCCCTTTGCCAATTCCACAAGAACAGCCTTAGCGAAAGGCTTCTTGAAGGGAAAGATGTAACTCTGTGAGATGAATTAACAGAACACAGAGCAGTTTCTCAGAAAGCTTCTTTCCAGTTTTGAACCGAAGGTATTTCCTTTTTCACCATAGCCCTCTATGGACTTCCAAATATCCCTTTGCCAATACCACAAGAACAGCCTTAGCGAAAGGCTTCTTGAAGGGAAAGATGTAACTCTGTGAGATGAATTAACAGAACACAGAGTAGTTTCTCAGAAAGCTTCTTTCCAGTTTTGAACGGAAGATATTTCCTCTTTCACCATAGCCCTCTATGGGCTTCCAAATATCCCTTTGCCAATTCCACAAGAACAGCCTTAGCGAAAGGCTTCTTGAAGGGAAAGATGTAACTCTGTGAGATGCATTAACAGAACACAGAGCAGTTTCTCAGAAAGCTTCTTTCCAGTTTTGAACGGAAGATATTTCCTTTTTCACCATAGCCCTCTATGGGCTTCCAAATATCCCTTTGCCAATTCCACAAGAACAGCCTTAGCCAAAGGCTTCTTGAAGGGAAAGATGTAACTCTGTGAGATGAATTAACAGAACACAGAGCAGTTTCTCAGAAAGCTTCTTTCCAGTTTTGAACGGAAGTTATTTCCTTTTTCACCGTAGCCATCTATGGGCTTCCAAATATCCCTTTGCCAATTCCACAAGAACAGACTTAGCGAAAGTCTTCTTGAAGGGAAAGATGTAACTCGGTGAGATGAATTAACAGAACACAGAGCAGATCCTCAGAAAGCTTCTTTCCAGTTTTGAACGGAAGATATTTCCTTTTTCACCATAGCCCTCTATGGGCTTCCAAATATCCCTTTGCCAATTCCACAAGAACAGCCTTAGCGAAAGGGTTCTTGAAGGGAAAGATGTAACTCTGTGAGGTGAATTAACAGAACACAGAGTAGTTTCTCAGAAAGCTTCTTTCCAATTTTTAACGGAGGATATTTCCTTTTTCACCATAGCCCTCTATGGGCTTCCAAATATCCCTTTGCCAATTCCACAAGAACAGCCTTAGCGAAAGGCTTCTTTAAGGGAAAGATGTAACTCTGTGAGATGAATTAACAGAACACAGAGCAGTTTCTCAGAAAGCTTCTTTCCAGTTTTGAACGGAAGATATTTCCTTTTTCACCATAGCCCTCTATGGGCTTCCAAATATCCCTTTGCCAATTCCACAAGAACAGCCTTAGCGAAAGGCTTCTTGAAGGGAAAGATGTAACTCTGTGAGATGAATTAACAGAACACAGAGCAGTTTCTCAGAAAGCTTCTTTCCAGTTTTGAACGGAAGATATTTCCTTTTTCACCATAGCCCTCTATGGGCTTCCAAATATCCCTTTGCCATTTCCACAAGAACAGCCTTAGCGAAAGGATTCTTGAAGGGAAAGATGTAACTCTGTGAGATGAATTAACAGAACACAGAGCAGTTTCTCAGAAAGCTTCTTTCCAGTTTTGAACGGAAGATATTTCCTTTTTCACCATAGACCTCTATGGGCTTCCAAATATCCCTTTGCCAGTTCCACAAGAACAGCCTTAGCGAAAGGCTTCTTGAAGGGAAAGATGTAACTCGGTGGGATGAATTAACAGAACACAGAGCAGTTTCTCAGAATGCTTCTTTCCAGTTTTGAACGGAAGATATTTCCTTTTTCACCATAGCCCTCTATGGGCTTCCAAATATCCCTTTGCCAATTCCACAAGAACAGCCTTAGCGAAAGGCTTCTTGAAGGGAAAGATGTAACTCTGTGAGATGAATTAACAGAACACAAAGCAGTTTCTCAGAAAGCTTCTTTCCAGTTTTGAACGGAAGATATTTCCTTTTTCACCATAGCCCTCTATGGGCTTCCAAATATCCCTTTGCCAATTCCACAAGAACAGCCTTAGCGAAAGGCTTCTTGAAGGGAAAGATGTAACTCTGTGAGATGAATTAACAGAACACAGAGCAGTTTCTCAGAAAGCTTCTTTCCAGTTTTGAACCGAAGGTATTTCCTTTTTCACCATAGCCCTCTATGGACTTCCAAATATCCCTTTGCCAATACCACAAGAACAGCCTTAGCGAAAGGCTTCTTGAAGGGAAAGATGTAACTCTGTGAGATGAATTAACAGAACACAGAGTAGTTTCTCAGAAAGCTTCTTTCCAGTTTTGAACGGAAGATATTTCCTCTTTCACCATAGCCCTCTATGGGCTTCCAAATATCCCTTTGCCAATTCCACAAGAACAGCCTTAGCGAAAGGCTTCTTGAAGGGAAAGATGTAACTCTGTGAGATGCATTAACAGAACACAGAGCAGTTTCTCAGAAAGCTTCTTTCCAGTTTTGAACGGAAGATATTTCCTTTTTCACCATAGCCCTCTATGGGCTTCCAAATATCCCTTTGCCAATTCCACAAGAACAGCCTTAGCCAAAGGCTTCTTGAAGGGAAAGATGTAACTCTGTGAGATGAATTAACAGAACACAGAGCAGTTTCTCAGAAAGCTTCTTTCCAGTTTTGAACGGAAGTTATTTCCTTTTTCACCGTAGCCATCTATGGGCTTCCAAATATCCCTTTGCCAATTCCACAAGAACAGACTTAGCGAAAGTCTTCTTGAAGGGAAAGATGTAACTCGGTGAGATGAATTAACAGAACACAGAGCAGTTCCTCAGAAAGCTTCTTTCCAGTTTTGAACGGAAGATATTTCCTTTTTCACCATAGCCCTCTATGGGCTTCCAAATATCCCTTTGCCAATTCCACAAGAACAGCCTTAGCGAAAGGGTTCTTGAAGGGAAAGATGTAACTCTGTGAGATGAATTAACAGAACACAGAGTAGTTTCTCAGAAAGCTTCTTTCCAATTTTTAACGGAGGATATTTCCTTTTTCACCATAGCCCTCTATGGGCTTCCAAATATCCCTTTGCCAATTCCACAAGAACAGCCTTAGCGAAAGGCTTCTTGAAGGGAAAGATGTAACTCTGTGAGATGAATTAACAGAACACAGAGCAGTTTCTCAGAAAGCTTCTTTCCAGTTTTGAACGGAAGATATTTCCTTTTTCACCATAGCCCTCTATGGGCTTCCAAATATCCCTTTGCCAATTCCACAAGAACAGCCTTAGCGAAAGGCTTCTTGAAGGGAAAGATGTCCCTCTGTGAGATGAATTAACAGAACACAGAGCAGTTTCTCAGAAAGCTTCTTTCCAGTTTTGAACGGAAGATATTTCCTTTTCCACCATAGCCCTCTATGGGCTTCCAAATATCCCTTTGCCAATTACACAAGAACAGCCTTAGCGAAAGGGTTCTTGAAGGGAAAGATGTAACTCTGTGAGATGAATTAACAGAACACAGAGCAGTTTCTCAGAAAGCTTCTTTCCAGTTTTGAACGGAAGATATTTCCTTTTTCACCATAGGCCTCTAAGGGCTTCCAAATATCCCCTTGCCAATTCCACAAGAACAGCCTTAGCGAAAGGCTTCTTGAAGGGAAAGATGTAACTCTGTGAGATGAATTAACAGAACACAGAGCAGTTTCTCAGAAAGCTTCTTTCCAGTTTTGAACGGAAGATATTTCCTTTTTCACCATAGCCCCCTATGGGCTTCCAAATATCCCTTTGCCAATTCCACAAGAACAGCCTTAGCGAAAGACTTCTTGAAGGGAAAGATGTAACTGTGTGAGATGAATTAACAGAACACAGAGCAGTTTCTCAGAAACCTTCTTTCCAGTTTTGAACGGAAGATATTTCCTTTTTCACCATAGCCCTCTATGGGCTCCCAAATATCCCTCTGCCAATTCCACAAGAACAGCCTTAGCGAAAGGCTTCTTGAAGGGAAAGATGTAACTCTGTGGGATGAATTAACAGAACACAGAGCAGTTTCTCAGAAAGCTTCTTCCCAGATTTGAACGGAAGATATTTCCTTTTTCACGATAGCCCTCTATGAGCTTCCAAATATCCCTTTCCAATTCCACAAGAACAGCCTTAGCGAAAGGCTTCTTGAAGGGAAAGATGTAACTCTGTGAGATGAATTAACAGAACACAGAGCAGTTTCTCAGAAAGCTTCTTTCCAGTTTTGAACGGAAAATATTTCCTTTTTCACCATAGGCCTCTATGGGCTTCCAAATATCCCCTTGCCAATTCCACAACAACAGCCTTAGCGAAAGGCTTCTTGAAGGGAAAGATGTAACTCTGTGAGATGAATTAACAGAACACAGAGCAGTTTCTCAGAAAGCTTCTTTCCAGTTTTGAACGGAAGATATTTCCTTTTTCACCATAGCCCCCTATGGGCTTCCAAATATCCCTTTGCCAATTCCACAAGAACAGCCTTAGCGAAAGACTTCTTGAAGGGAAAGATGTAACTGTGTGAGATGAATTAACAGAACACAGAGCAGTTTCTCAGAAACCTTCTTTCCAGTTTTGAACGGAAGATATTTCCTTTTTCACCATAGGCCTCTATGGGCTTCCAAATATCCCTTTGCCAATTCCACAAGAACAGCCTTAGCAAAAGGCTTCCTGAAGGGAAAGATGTAACTCTGTGAGATGAATTAACAGAACACAGAGCAGTTTCTCAGAAAGATTCTTTCCAGTTTTGAACGGAAGATATTTCCGTGTTCACCACAGCCCTCTATGGGCTTCCAAATATCCCTTTGCCAATTCCACAAGAACAGCCTTAGCGAAAGGCTTCTTGAAGGGAAAGATGTAACTCTGTGAGATGAATTAACAGAACACAGAGCAGTTTCTCAGAAAGCTTCTTTCCAGTTTTGAACGGAAGATATTTCCTTTTTCACCATAGCCCTCTATGGGCTTCCAAATATCCCTTTGCCAATTCCACAAGAACAGCCTTAGCGAAAGGCTTCTTGAAGGGAAAGATGTACCTCTGTGAGATGAATTAACAGAACACAGAGCAGTTTCTCAGAAAGCTTCTTTCCAGTTTTGAACGGAAGATATTTCCTTTTTCACCATAGCCCTCTATGGGCTTCCAAATATCCCTTTGCCAATTACACAAGAACAGCCTTAGCGAAAGGCTTCTTGAAGGGAAAGATGTAACTCTGTGAGATGAATTAACAGAACACAGAGCAGTTTCTCAGAAAGCTTCTTTCCAGTTTTGAACGGAAGATATTTCCTTTTTCACCATAGGCCTCTATGGGCTTCCAAATATCCCCTTGCCAATTCCACAAGAACAGCCTTAGCGAAAGGCTTCTTGAAGGGAAAGATGTAACTCTGTGAGATGAATTAACAGAACACAGAGCAGTTTCTCAGAAAGCTTCTTTCCAGTTTTGAACGGAAGATATTTCCTTTTTCACCATAGCCCCCTATGGGCTTCCAAATATCCCTTTGCCAATTCCACAAGAACAGCCTTAGCGAAAGACTTCTTGAAGGGAAAGATGTAAATGTGTGAGATGAATTAACAGAACACAGAGCAGTTTCTCAGAAACCTTCTTTCCAGTTTTGAACGGAAGATATTTCCTTTTTCACCATAGCCCTCTATGGGCTCCCAAATATCCCTTTGCCAATTCCACAAGAACAGCCTTAGCGAAAGGCTTCTTGAAGGGAAAGATGTAACTCTGTGGGATGAATTAACAGAACACAGAGCAGTTTCTCAGAAAGCTTCTTCCCAGATTTGAACGGAAGATATTTCCTTTTTCACGATAGCCCTCTATGAGCTTCCAAATATCCCTTTCCAATTCCACAAGAACAGCCTTAGCGAAAGGCTTCTTGAAGGGAAAGATGTAACTCTGTGAGATGAATTAACAGAACACAGAGCAGTTTCTCAGAAAGCTTCTTTCCACTTTTGAACGGAAGATATATCCTTTTTCACCATAGCCCTCTATGGGCATCCAAATATCCCTTTGCCAATTTCACAAGAACAGCCTTAGCGAAAGGCCTCTTGAAGGGAAAGATGTAACTCTGTGAGATGAATTAACAGAACACAGAGCAGTTTCTCAGAAAGCTTCTTTCCAGTTTTGAACGGAAGATATTTCCTTTTTCACCATAGCCCTCTAAGTGCTTCCAAATATCCCTTTGCCAATTCCACAAGAACAGCCTTAGCGAAAGGCTTCTTGAAGGGATAGATGTAACTCGGTGAGATGAATTAACAGAACACAGAGCAGTTTCTCAGAAAGCTTCTTTCCAGTTTTGAACGGAAGATATTGCCTTTTTCACCATAGGCCTCTAGGGGTTCCAAATATCCCTTTGCCAATTCCACAAGAACAGCCTTAGCGAAAGGCTTCTTGTAGGGAAAGATGTAACTCTGTGAGATGAATTAACAGAACACAGAGCAGTTTCTCAGAAAGCTTCTTTCCAGTTTTGAACGGAAGATATTTCCTTTTTCACCATAGCCCTCTATGGGCTTCCAAATATCCCTTTGCCAATTCCACAAGAACAGCCTTAGCGAAAGGCTTCTTGAAGGGAAAGATGTAACTCTGTGAGATGAATTAACAGAACACAGAGCAGTTTCTCAGAAAGCTTCTTTCCAGTTTTGAACGGAAGATATTTCCTTTTTCACCATAGCCCTCTATGGGCTTCCAAATATCCCTTTGCCAATTCCACAAGAACAGCCTTAACGAAAGGCTTCTTGAAGGGAAAGATGTAACTCTGTGAGATGAATTAACAGAACACAGAGCAGTTTCTCAGAAAGCTTCTTTCCAGTTTTGAACGGAAGATATTTCCTTTTTCACCGTAGCCCTCTATGGGCTTCCAAATATCCCTTTGCCAATTCCACAAGAAAAGCCTTAGCGAAAGGCTTCTTGAAGGGAAAGATGTAACTCGGTGAGATGAATTAACAGAACACAGAGCAGTTTCTCAGAAAGCTTCTTTCCAGTTTTGAACGGAAGATATTTCCTTTTTCACCATAGCCTTCTATGGGCTTCCAAATATCCCTTTGCCAATTCCACAAGAACAGCCTTAGCGAAAGGCTTCTTGAAGGGAAAGATGTAACTCTGTGAGATGAATTAACAGAACACAGAGCAGTTTCTCAGAAAGCTTCTTTCCAGTTTTGAACGGAAGATATTTCCTTTTTCACCATAGCCCTCTATGGGCTTCCAAATATCCCTTTGCCAATTCCACAAGAACAGCCTTAGCGAAAGGCTTCTTGAAGGGAAAGATGTAACTCTGTGAGATGAATGAACAGAACACAGAGCAGTTTCTCAGAAAGCTTCTTTCCAGTTTTGCACGGAAGATATTTCCTTTTTCACCATAGGCCTCTATGGGCTTCCAAATATCCCTTTGCCAATTCCACAAGAACAGCCTTAGCGAAAGGCTTCTTGAAGGGAAAGATGTAACTCTGTGAGATGAATTAACAGAACACAGAGCAGTTTCTCAGAAAGCTTCTTTCCAGTTTTGAACGGAAGATATTTCCTTTTTCACCATAGCCCTCTATGGGCTTCCAAATATCCCTTTGCCAAATGCACAAGAACAGCCTTAGCGAAAGGCTTCTTGAAGGGAAAGATGTAACTCTGTGAGATGAATTAACAGAACACAGAGCAGTTTCTCAGAAAGCTTCCTTCCGGTTTTGAACGGAAGATATTTCCTTTTTCACCATAGGCCCCTATTGGCTTCCAAATATCCCTTTGCCAATTCCACAAGAACAGCCTTAGCGAAAGGCTTCTTGAAGGGAAAGATGTAACTCTGTGAGATGAATTAACAGAACACAGAGCAGTTTCTCAGAAAGCTTCTTTCCAGTTTTGAGCGGAAGATATTTCCTTTTTCACCATAGCCCTCTATGGGCTTCCAAATATCCCTTTGCCAATTCCACAAGAACAGCCTTAGCGAAAGGCTTCTTGAAGGGAAAGATGTACCTCTGTGAGATGAATTAACAGAACACAGAGCAGTTTCTCAGAAAGCTTCTTTCCAGTTTTGAACGGAAGATATTTCCTTTTTCACCATAGCCCTCTATGGGCTTCCAAATATCCCTTTGCCAATTACACAAGAACAGCCTTAGCGAAAGGCTTCTTGAAGGGAAAGATGTAACTCTGTGAGATGAATTAACAGAACACAGAGCAGTTTCTCAGAAAGCTTCTTTCCAGTTTTGAACGGAAGATATTTCCTTTTTCACCATAGGCCTCTATGGGCTTCCAAATATCCCCTTGCCAATTCCACAAGAACAGCCTTAGCGAAAGGCTTCTTGAAGGGAAAGATGTAACTCTGTGAGATGAATTAACAGAACACAGAGCAGTTTCTCAGAAAGCTTCTTTCCAGTTTTGAACGGAAGATATTTCCTTTTAAACCATAGCCCCCTATGGGCTTCCAAATATCCCTTTGCCAATTCCACAAGAACAGCCTTAGCGAAAGGCTTCTTGAAGGGAAAGATGTAACTGTGTGAGATGAATTAACAGAACACAGAACAGTTTCTCAGAAACCTTCTTTCCAGTTTTGAACGGAAGATATTTCCTTTTTCACCATAGCCCTCTATGGGCTCCCAAATATCCCTTTTCCAATTCCACAAGAACAGCCTTAGCGAAAGGCTTCTTGAAGGGAAAGATGTAACTCTGTGGGATGTATTAACAGAACACAGAGCAGTTTCTCAGAAAGCTTCTTCCCAGATTTGAACGGAAGATATTTCCTTTTTCACGATAGCCCTCTATGAGCTTCCAAATATCCCTTTCCAATTCCACAAGAACAGCCTTAGCGAAAGGCTTCTTGAAGGGAAAGATGTAACTCTGTGAGATGAATTAACAGAACACAGAGCAGTTTCTCAGAAAGCTTCTTTCCACTTTTGAACGGAAGATATTTCCTTTTTCACCATAGCCCTCTATGGGCATCCAAATATCCCTTTGCCAATTCCACAAGAACAGCCTTAGCGAAAGGCCTCTTGAAGGGAAAGATGTAACTCTGTGAGATGAATTAACAGAACACAGAGCAGTTTCTCAGAAAGCTTCTTTCCAGTTTTGAACGGAAGATATTTCCTTTTTCACCATAGCCCTCTAAGGGCTTCCAAATATCCCTTTGCCAATTCCACAAGAACAGCCTTAGCGAAAGGCTTCTTGAAGAGAAAGATGTAACTCTGTGAGATGAATTAACAGAACACAGAGCAGTTTCTCTGAAAGCTTCCTTCCAGTTTTGAACGGAAGATATTTCCTTTTTCACCATAGGCCTCTATGGGCTTCCAAATATCCCTTTGCCAATTCCACAAGAACAGCCTTAGCGAAAGGCTTCTTGAAGGGAAAGATGTAACTCGGTGAGATGAATTAACAGAACACAGAGCAGTTTCTCAGAAAGCTTCTTTCCAGTTTTGAACGGAAGATATTTCCTTTTTCACCATAGCCCTCTATGGGCTGCCAAATATCCCTTTGCCAATTCCCCAAGAACAGCCTTAGCGAAAGGCTTCTTGAAGGGAAAGATGTAACTCTGTGAGATGAATTAACAGAACATAGAGTAGTTTCTCAGAAAGCCTCTTTCCAGTTTTGAACGGAAGATATTTCCTTTTTCACCATAGCCCTCTATGGGCTTCCAAATATCCCATTGCCAATTCCACAAGAACAGCCTTAGCGAAAGGCTTCTTGAAGGGAAAGATGTAACTCTGTGAGATGAATTAACAGAACACAGAGCAGTTTCTCAGAAAGCTTCTTTCCAGTTTTGAACGGAAGATATTTCCTTTTTCACCATAGGCCTCTATGGGCTTCCAAATATCCCTTTGCCAATTCCCCAAGAACAGACTTAGCGAAAGGCTTCTTGAAGGGAAAGATATAAATCTGTGAGATGAATTAACAGAACACAGAGCAGTTTCTCAGAAAGCTTCTTTCCAGTTTTGCACGGAAGATATTTCCTTTTTCACCATAGGCCTCTATGGGCTTCCAAATATCCCTTTGCCAATTCCACAAGAACAGCCTTAGAGGAAGGCTTCTTGAAGGGAAAGATGTAACTCTGTCAGATGAATTAACAGAACACAGAGCAGTTTCTCAGAAAGCCTCTTTCCAGTTTTGAACGGAAGATATTTCCTTTTTCACCATAGCCCTCTATGGGCTTCCAAATATCCCTTTGCCAATTCCACAAGAACAGCCTTAGCGAAAGGCTTCTTGAAGGGAAAGATGTAACTCTGTGAGATGAATTAACAGAACACAGAGCAGTTTCTCAGAAAGCTTCTTTCCAGTTTTGAACGGAAGATATTTCCTTTTTCACCATAGGCCTCTAAGGGCTTCCAAATATCCCTTTGCCAATTCCACAAGAACAGCCTTAGCGAAAGCCTTCTTGAAGGGAAAGATGTAACTCTGTGAGATGAATTAACAATACACAGAGCAGTTTCTCAGAAGGCTTCTTTACAGTTTTGAACGGAAGGTATTTCCTTTTTCACCATAGCCCTCTATGGGCTTCGAAATATCCCTTTGCCAATTCCACAAGAACAGCCTTAGCGAAAGGCTTCTTGAAGGGAAAGATGTAACTCTGTGAGACGAATTAACAGAACACAGAGCAGTTTCTCAGAAAGCTTCTTTCCAGTTTTGAACGGAAGATATTTCCTTTTTCAACATAGCCCTCTTTGGGCTTCCAAATATCCCTTTGCCAATTCCACAAGAACAGCCTTAGCGAAAGGCTTCTTGAAGGGAAAGATATAAATCTGTGAGAAGAATTAACAGAACACAGAGCAGTTTCTCAGAAAGCTTCTTTCCAGTTTTGAACGGAAGATATTTCCTTTTTCACCGTAGCCCTCTATGGGCTTCCAAATATCCCTTTGCCAATTCCACAAGAACAGCCTTAGCGAAAGGCTTCTTGAAGGGAAAGATGTAACTCTGTGAGATGAATTAACAGAACACAGAGCAGTTTCTCAGAATGCTTCTTTCCAGTTTTGAACGGAAGATATTTCCTTTTTCACCATAGGCCTCTATGGGCTTCCAAATATCCCTTTGCCAATTCCACAAGTACAGCCTTAGCGAAAGGCTTCTTGAAGGGAAAGATGTAACTCTGTGAGATGAATTAACAGAACACAGAGCAGTTTCTCAGAAAGCTTCTTTCCAGTTTTGAACGGAAGATATTTCCTTTTTCACCATAGGCCTCTATGGGCTTCCAAATATCCCTTTGCCAATTCCACAAGAACAGCCTTAGCGAAAGGCTTCTTGAAGGGAAAGATGTAACTCTGTGAGATGCATTAACAGAACACAGAGCAGTTTCTCAGAAACCTTCTTTCCAGTTTTGAACGGAAGATATTTCCTTTTTCACCATAGGCCTCTATGGGCTTCCAAATATCCCTTTGCCAATTCCACAAGAACAGCCTTAGCGAAAGGCTTCTTGAAGGGAAAGATGTAACTCTGTGAGATGAATTAACAGAACACAGAGCAGTTTCTCAGAAAGCTTCTTTCCAGTTTTGAACGGAAGATATTTCCTTTTTCACCATAGGCCTCTATGGGCTTCCAAATATCCCTTTGCCAATTCCCCAAGAACAGCCTTAGCGAAAGGCTTCTTGAAGGGAAAGATGTAACTCTGTGAGATGAATTAACAGAACACAGAGCAGTTTCTCAGAAAGCTTCTTTCCAGTTTTGAACGGAAGATATTTCCTTTTTCACCATAGCCCCCTATGGGCTTCCAAATATCCCTTTGCCAATTCCACAAGAACAGCCTTAGCGAAAGACTTCTTGAAGGGAAAGATGTAACTGTGTGAGATGAATTAACAGAACACAGAGCAGTTTCTCAGAAACCTTCTTTCCAGTTTTGAACGGAAGATATTTCCTTTTTCACCATAGCCCTCTATGGGCTCCCAAATATCCCTCTGCCAATTCCACAAGAACAGCCTTAGCGAAAGGCTTCTTGAAGGGAAAGATGTAACTCTGTGGGATGAATTAACAGAACACAGAGCAGTTTCTCAGAAAGCTTCTTCCCAGATTTGAACGGAAGATATTTCCTTTTTCACAATAGCCCTCTATGAGCTTCCAAATATCCCTTTCCAATTCCACAAGAACAGCCTTAGCGAAAGGCTTCTTGAAGGGAAAGATGTAACTCTGTGAGATGAATTAACAGAACACAGAGCAGTTTCTCAGAAAGCTTCTTTCCAGTTTTGAACGGAAGATATTTCCTTTTTCACCATAGGCCTCTATGGGCTTCCAAATATCCCCTTGCCAATTCCACAACAACAGCCTTAGCGAAAGGCTTCTTGAAGGGAAAGATGTAACTCTGTGAGATGAATTAACAGAACACAGAGCAGTTTCTCAGAAAGCTTCTTTCCAGTTTTGAACGGAAGATATTTCCTTTTTCACCATAGCCCCCTATGGGCTTCCAAATATCCCTTTGCCAATTCCACAAGAACAGCCTTAGCGAAAGACTTCTTGAAGGGAAAGATGTAACTGTGTGAGATGAATTAACAGAACACAGAGCAGTTTCTCAGAAACCTTCTTTCCAGTTTTGAACGGAAGATATTTCCTTTTTCACCATAGCCCTCTATGGGCTCCCAAATATACCTTTGCCAATTCCACAAGAACAGCCTTAGCGAAAGGCTTCTTGAAGGGAAAGATGTAACTCGGTGAGATGAATTAACAGAACACAGAGCAGTTCCTCAGAAAGCTTCTTTCCAGTTTTGAACGGAAGATATTTCCTTTTTCACCATAGCCCTCTATGGGCTTCCAAATATCCCTTTGCCAATTCCACAAGAACAGCCTTAGCGAAAGGATTCTTGAAGGGAAAGATGTAACTCTGTGAGATGAATTAACAGAACACAGAGTAGTTTCTCAGAAAGCTTCTCTCCAATTTTTAACGGAAGATATTTCCTTTTTCACCATAGCCCTCTATGGACTTCCAAATATCCCTTTGCCAATTCCACAAGAACAGCCTTAGCGAAAGGCTTCTTGAAGGGAAAGATGTAACTCTGTGAGATGAATTAACAGAACACAGAGCAGTTTCTCAGAAAGCTTCTTTCCAGTTTTGAACGGAAGATATTTCCTTTTTCACCATAGGCCTCTATGGGCTTCCAAATATCCCCTTGCCAATTCCACAAGAACAGCCTTAGCGAAAGGCTTCTTGAAGGGAAAGATGTAACTCTGTGAGATGAATTAACAGAACACAGAGCAGTTTCTCAGAAAGCTTCTTTCCAGTTTTGAACGGAAGATATTTCCTTTTTCACCATAGCCCCCTATGGGCTTCCAAATATCCCTTTGCCAATTCCACAAGAACAGCCTTAGCGAAAGACTTCTTGAAGGGAAAGATGTAAATGTGTGAGATGAATTAACAGAACACAGAGCAGTTTCTCAGAAACCTTCTTTCCAGTTTTGAACGGAAGATATTTCCTTTTTCACCTTAGCCCTCTATGGGCTCCCAAATATCCCTTTGCCAATTCCACAAGAACAGCCTTAGCGAAAGGCTTCTTGAAGGGAAAGATGTAACTCTGTGGGATGAATTAACAGAACACAGAGCAGTTTCTCAGAAAGCTTCTTCCCAGATTTGAACGGAAGATATTTCCTTTTTCACGATAGCCCTCTATGAGCTTCCAAATATCCCTTTCCAATTCCACAAGAACAGCCTTAGCGAAAGGCTTCTTGAAGGGAAAGATGTAATTCTGTGAGATGAATTAACAGAACACAGAGCAGTTTCTCAGAAAGCTTCTTTCCACTTTTGAACGGAAGATATTTCCTTTTTCACCATAGCCCTCTATGGGCATCCAAATATCCCTTTGCCAATTTCACAAGAACAGCCTTAGCGAAAGGCCTCTTGAAGGGAAAGATGTAACTCTGTGAGATGAATTAACAGAACACAGAGCAGTTTCTCAGAAAGCTTCTTTCCAGTTTTGAACGGAAGATATTTCCTTTTTCACCATAGCCCTCTAAGGGCTTCCAAATATCCCTTTGCCAATTCCACAAGAACAGCCTTAGCGAAAGGCTTCTTGAAGGGATAGATGTAACTCGGTGAGATGAATTAACAGAACACAGAGCAGTTTCTCAGAAAGCTTCTTTCCAGTTTTGAACGGAAGATATTGCCTTTTTCACCATAGGCCTCTAGGGGTTCCAAATATCCCTTTGCCAATTCCACAAGAACAGCCTTAGCGAAAGGCTTCTTGTAGGGAAAGATGTAACTCTGTGAGATGAATTAACAGAACACAGAGCAGTTTCTCAGAAAGCTTCTTTCCTGTTTTGAACGGAAGATATTTCCTTTTTCACCATAGCCCTCTATGGGCTTCCAAATATCCCTTTGCCAATTCCACAAGAACAGCCTTAGCGAAAGGCTTCTTGAAGGGAAAGATGTAACTCTGTGAGATGAATTAACAGAACACAGAGCAGTTTCTCAGAAAGCTTCTTTCCAGTTTTGAACGGAAGATATTTCCTTTTTCACCATAGCCCTCTATGGGCTTCCAAATATCCCTTTGCCAATTCCACAAGAACAGCCTTAACGAAAGGCTTCTTGAAGGGAAAGATGTAACTCTGTGAGATGAATTAACAGAACACAGAGCAGTTTCTCAGAAAGCTTCTTTCCAGTTTTGAACGGAAGATATTTCCTTTTTCACCGTAGCCCTCTATGGGCTTCCAAATATCCCTTTGCCAATTCCACAAGAAAAGCCTTAGCGAAAGGCTTCTTGAAGGGAAAGATGTAACTCGGTGAGATGAATTAACAGAACACAGAGCAGTTTCTCAGAAAGCTTCTTTCCAGTTTTGAACGGAAGATATTTCCTTTTTCACCACAGCCTTCTATGGGCTTCCAAATATCCCTTTGCCAATTCCACAAGAACAGCCTTAGCGAAAGGCTTCTTGAAGGGAAAGATGTAACTCTGTGAGATGAATTAACAGAACACAGAGCAGTTTCTCAGAAAGCTTCTTTCCAGTTTTGAACGGAAGATATTTCCTTTTTCACCATAGCCCTCTATGGGCTTCCAAATATCCCTTTGCCAATTCCACAAGAACAGCCTTAGCGAAAGGCTTCTTGAAGGGAAAGATGTAACTCTGTGAGATGAATGAACAGAACACAGAGCAGTTTCTCAGAAAGCTTCTTTCCAGTTTTGCACGGAAGATATTTCCTTTTTCACCATAGGCCTCTATGGGCTTCCAAATATCCCTTTGCCAATTCCACAAGAACAGCCTTAGCGAAAGGCTTCTTGAAGGGAAAGATGTAACTCTGTGAGATGAATTAACAGAACACAGAGCAGTTTCTCAGAAAGCTTCTTTCCAGTTTTGAACGGAAGATATTTCCTTTTTCACCATAGCCCTCTATGGGCTTCCAAATATCCCTTTGCCAAATGCACAAGAACAGCCTTAGCGAAAGGCTTCTTGAAGGGAAAGATGTAACTCTGTGAGATGAATTAACAGAACACAGAGCAGTTTCTCAGAAAGCTTCCTTCCGGTTTTGAACGGAAGATATTTCCTTTTTCACCATAGGCCCCTATTGGCTTCCAAATATCCCTTTGCCAATTCCACAATAACAGCCTTAGCGAAAGGCTTCTTGAAGGGAAAGATGTAACTCTGTGAGATGAATTAACAGAACACAGAGCAGTTTCTCAGAAAGCTTCTTTCCAGTTTTGAGCGGAAGATATTTCCTTTTTCACCATAGCCCTCTATGGGCTTCCAAATATCCCTTTGCCAATTCCACAAGAACAGCCTTAGCGAAAGGCTTCTTGAAGGGAAAGATGTACCTCTGTGAGATGAATTAACAGAACACAGAGCAGTTTCTCAGAAAGCTTCTTTCCAGTTTTGAACGGAAGATATTTCCTTTTTCACCATAGCCCTCTATGGGCTTCCAAATATCCCTTTGCCAATTACACAAGAACAGCCTTAGCGAAAGGCTTCTTGAAGGGAAAGATGTAACTCTGTGAGATGAATTAACAGAACACAGAGCAGTTTCTCAGAAAGCTTCTTTCCAGTTTTGAACGGAAGATATTTCCTTTTTCACCATAGGCCTCTATGGGCTTCCAAATATCCCCTTGCCAATTCCACAAGAACAGCCTTAGCGAAAGGCTTCTTGAAGGGAAAGATGTAACTCTGTGAGATGAATTAACAGAACACAGAGCAGTTTCTCAGAAAGCTTCTTTCCAGTTTTGAACGGAAGATATTTCCTTTTAAACCATAGCCCCCTATGGGCTTCCAAATATCAATTTGCCAATTCCACAAGAACAGCCTTAGCGAAAGGCTTCTTGAAGGGAAAGATGTAACTGTGTGAGATGAATTAACAGAACACAGAACAGTTTCTCAGAAACCTTCTTTCCAGTTTTGAACGGAAGATATTTCCTTTTTCACCATAGCCCTCTATGGGCTCCCAAATATCCCTTTTCCAATTCCACAAGAACAGCCTTAGCGAAAGGCTTCTTGAAGGGAAAGATGTAACTCTGTGGGATGTATTAACAGAACACAGAGCAGTTTCTCAGAAAGCTTCTTCCCAGATTTGAACGGAAGATATTTCCTTTTTCACGATAGCCCTCTATGAGCTTCCAAATATCCCTTTCCAATTCCACAAGAACAGCCTTAGCGAAAGGCTTCTTGAAGGGAAAGATGTAACTCTGTGAGATGAATTAACAGAACACAGAGCAGTTTCTCAGAAAGCTTCTTTCCACTTTTGAACGGAAGATATTTCCTTTTTCACCATAGCCCTCTATGGGCATCCAAATATCCCTTTGCCAATTCCACAAGAACAGCCTTAGCGAAAGGCCTCTTGAAGGGAAAGATGTAACTCTGTGAGATGAATTAACAGAACACAGAGCAGTTTCTCAGAAAGCTTCTTTCCAGTTTTGAACGGAAGATATTTCCTTTTTCACCATAGCCCTCTAAGGGCTTCCAAATATCCCTTTGCCAATTCCACAAGAACAGCCTTAGCGAAAGGCTTCTTGAAGAGAAAGATGTAACTCTGTGAGATGAATTAACAGAACACAGAGCAGTTTCTCTGAATGCTTCCTTCCAGTTTTGAACGGAAGATATTTCCTTTTTCACCATAGGCCTCTATGGGCTTCCAAATATCCCTTTGCCAATTCCACAAGAACAGCCTTAGCGAAAGGCTTCTTGAAGGGAAAGATGTAACTCGGTGAGATGAATTAACAGAACACAGAGCAGTTTCTCAGAAAGCTTCTTTCCAGTTTTGAACGGAAGATATTTCCTTTTTCACCATAGCCCTCTATGGGCTGCCAAATATCCCTTTGCCAATTCCCCAAGAACAGCCTTAGCGAAAGGCTTCTTGAAGGGAAAGATGTAACTCTGTGAGATGAATTAACAGAACATAGAGTAGTTTCTCAGAAAGCCTCTTTCCAGTTTTGAACGGAAGATATTTCCTTTTTCACCATAGCCCTCTATGGGCTTCCAAATATCCCATTGCCAATTCCACAAGAACAGCCTTAGCGAAAGGCTTCTTGAAGGGAAAGATGTAACTCTGTGAGATGAATTAACAGAACACAGAGCAGTTTCTCAGAAAGCTTCTTTCCAGTTTTGAACGGAAGATATTTCCTTTTTCACCATAGGCCTCTATGGGCTTCCAAATATCCCTTTGCCAATTCCCCAAGAACAGACTTAGCGAAAGGCTTCTTGAAGGGAAAGATATAAATCTGTGAGATGAATTAACAGAACACAGAGCAGTTTCTCAGAAAGCTTCTTTCCAGTTTTGCACGGAAGATATTTCCTTTTTCACCATAGGCCTCTATGGGCTTCCAAATATCCCTTTGCCAATTCCACAAGAACAGCCTTAGCGGAAGGCTTCTTGAAGGGAAAGATGTAACTCTGTGAGATGAATTAACAGAACACAGAGCAGTTTCTCAGAAAGCCTCTTTCCAGTTTTGAACGGAAGATATTTCCTTTTTCACCATAGCCCTCTATGGGCTTCCAAATATCCCTTTGCCATTTCCACAAGAACAGCCTTAGCGAAAGGCTTCTTGAAGGGAAAGATGTAACTCTGTGAGATGAATTAACAGAACACAGAGCAGTTTCTCAGAAAGCTTCTTTCCAGTTTTGAACGGAAGATATTTCCTTTTTCACCATAGGCCTCTATGGGCTTCCAAATATCCCTTTGCCAATTCCACAAGAACAGCCTTAGCGAAAGCCTTCTTGAAGGGAAAGATGTAACTCTGTGAGATGAATTAACAATACACAGAGCAGTTTCTCAGAAGGCTTCTTTACAGTTTTGAACGGAAGGTATTTCCTTTTTCACCATAGCCCTCTATGGGCTTCGAAATATCCCTTTGCCAATTCCACAAGAACAGCCTTAGCGAAAGGCTTCTTGAAGGGAAAGATGTAACTCTGTGAGACGAATTAACAGAACACAGAGCAGTTTCTCAGAAAGCTTCTTTCCAGTTTTGAACGGAAGATATTTCCTTTTTCAACATAGCCCTCTTTGGGCTTCCAAATATCCCTTTGCCAATTCCACAAGAACAGCCTTAGCGAAAGGCTTCTTGAAGGGAAAGATATAAATCTGTGAGAAGAATTAACAGAACACAGAGCAGTTTCTCAGAAAGCTTCTTTCCAGTTTTGAACGGAAGATATTTCCTTTTTCACCGTAGCCATCTATGGGCTTCCAAATATCCCTTTGCCAATTCCACAAGAACAGCCTTAGCGAAAGGCTTCTTGAAGGGAAAGATGTAACTCTGTGAGATGAATTAACAGAACACAGAGCAGTTTCTCAGAATGCTTCTTTCCAGTTTTGAACGGAAGATATTTCCTTTTTCACCATAGGCCTCTATGGGCTTCCAAATATCCCTTTGCCAATTCCACAAGTACAGCCTTAGCGAAAGGCTTCTTGAAGGGAAATATGTAACTCTGTGAGATGAATTAACAGAACACAGAGCAGTTTCTCAGAAAGCTTCTTTCCAGTTTTGAACGGAAGATATTTCCTTTTTCACCATAGGCCTCTATGGGCTTCCAAATATCCCTTTGCCAATTCCACAAGAACAGCCTTAGCGAAAGGCTTCTTGAAGGGAAAGATGTAACTCTGTGAGATGCATTAACAGAACACAGAGCAGTTTCTCAGAAACCTTCTTTCCAGTTTTGAACGGAAGATATTTCCTTTTTCACCATAGGCCTCTATGGGCTTCCAAATATCCCTTTGCCAATTCCACAAGAACAGCCTTAGCGAAAGGCTTCTTGAAGGGAAAGATGTAACTCTGTGAGATGAATTAACAGAACACAGAGCAGTTTCTCAGAAAGCTTCTTTCCAGTTTTGAACGGAAGATATTTCCTTTTTCACCATAGGCCTCTATGGGCTTCCAAATATCCCTTTGCCAATTCCCCAAGAACAGCCTTAGCGAAAGGCTTCTTGAAGGGAAAGATGTAACTCTGTGAGATGAATTAACAGAACACAGAGCAGTTTCTCAGAAAGCTTCTTTCCAGTTTTGAACGGAAGATATTTCCTTTTTCACCATAGCCCTCTATGGGCTTCCAAATATCCCTTTGCCAATTCCACAAGAACAGCCTTAGCGAAAGGCTTCTTGAAGGGAAAGATATAAATCTGTGAGATGAATTAACAGAACACAGAGCAGTTTCTCAGAAAGCTTCTTTCCAGTTTTGAACGGAAGATATTTCCTTTTTCACCATAGCCCTCTATGGGCTTCCAAATATCCCTTTGCCAATTCCACAAGAACAGCCTTAGCGAAAGGCTTCTTGAAGGGAAAGATGTAACTCTGTGAGATGAATTAACAGAACACAGAGCAGTTTCTCAGAAAGCTTCTTTCCAGTTTTGAACGGAAGATATTTCCTTTTTCACCATAGCCCTCTATGGGCTTCCAAATATCCCTTTGCCAATTCCACAAGAACAGCCTTAGCGAAAGGCTTCTTGAAGGGAAAGATGTAACTCTGTGAGATGAATTAACAGAACACAGAGCAGTTTCTCTGAAAGCTTCTTTCCAGTTTTGAACGGAAGATATTTCCTTTTCACCGTAGCCCTCTATGGGCTTCCAAATATCCCTTTGCCAATTCCACAAGAACAGCCTTAGCGAAAGGCTTCTTGAAGGGAAAGATGTAACTCGGTGAGATGAATTAACAGAACACAGAGCAGTTTCTCAGAAAGCTTCTTTCCAGTTTTGAACGGAAGATATTTCCTTTTTCACCATAGCCCCCTATGGGCTTCCAAATATCCCTTTGCCAATTCCCCAAGAACAGCCTTAGCCAAAGGCTTCTTGAAGGGAAAGATGTAACTCTGTGAGATGCATTAACAGAACATAGAGTAGTTTCTCAGAAAGCCTCTTTCCAGTTTTGAACGGAAGATATTTCCTTTTTCACCATAGCCCTCTATGGGCTTCCAAATATCCCATTGCCAATTCCACAAGAACAGCCTTAGCGAAAGGCTTCTTGAAGGGAAAGATGTAACTCTGTGAGATGAATTAACAGAACACAGAGCAGTTTCTCAGAAAGCTTCTTTCCAGTTTTGAACGGAAGGTATTTCCTTTTTCACCATAGCCCTCTATGGGCTTCCAAATATCCCTTTGCCAATTCCACAAGAACAGCCTTAGCGAAAGGCTTCTTGAAGCGAAAGATGTAATTCTGTGAGACGAATTAACAGAACACAGAGCAGTTTCTCAGAAAGCTTCTTTCCAGTTTTGAACGGAAGATATTTCCTTTTTCACCATAGCCCTCTATGGGCTTCCAAATATCCCTTTGCCAATTCCACAAGAACAGCCTTAGCGAAAGGCTTCTTGAAGGGAAAGATGTAACTCTGTGAGATGAATTAACAGAACACAGAGCAGTTTCTCTGAAAGCTTCTTTCCAGTTTTGAACGGAAGATATTTCCTTTTTCACCGTAGCCCTCTATGGGCTTCCAAATATCCCTTTGCCAATTCCACAAGAACAGCCTTAGCGAAAGGCTTCTTGAAGGGAAAGATGTAACTCGGTGAGATGAATTAACAGAACACAGAGCAGTTTCTCAGAAAGCTTCTTTCCAGTTTTGAACGGAAGATATTTCCTTTTTCACCATAGCCCCCTATGGGCTTCCAAATATCCCTTTGCCAATTCCCCAAGAACAGCCTTAGCCAAAGGCTTCTTGAAGGGAAAGATGTAACTCTGTGAGATGCATTAACAGAACATAGAGTAGTTTCTCAGAAAGCCTCTTTCCAGTTTTGAACGGAAGATATTTCCTTTTTCACCATAGCCCTCTATGGGCTTCCAAATATCCCATTGCCAATTCCACAAGAACAGCCTTAGCGAAAGGCTTCTTGAAGGGAAAGATGTAACTCTGTGAGATGAATTAACAGAACACAGAGCAGTTTCTCAGAAAGCTTCTTTCCAGTTTTGAACGGAAGGTATTTCCTTTTTCACCATAGCCCTCTATAGGCTTCCAAATATCCCTTTGCCAATTCCACAAAAACAGCCTTAGCGAAAGGCTTCTTGAAGCGAAAGATGTAATTCTGTGAGACGAATTAACAGAACACAGAGCAGTTTCTCAGAAAGCTTCTTTCCAGTTTTGAACGGAAGATATTTCCTTTTTCAACATAGCCCTCTATGGGCTTCCAAATATCCCTTTGCCAATTCCACAAGAACAGCCTTAGCGAAAGGCTTCTTGAAGGGAAAGATATAAATCTGTGAGATGAATTAACAGAACACAGAGCAGTTTCTCAGAAAGCTTCTTTCCAGTTTTGAACGGAAGATATTTCCTTTTTCACCGTAGCCCTCTATGGGCTTCCAAATATCCCTTTGCCAATTCCACAAGAACAGCCTTAGCGAAAGGCTTCTTGAAGGGAAAGATGTAACTCTGTGAGATGAATTAACAGAACACAGAGCAGTTTCTCAGAATGCTTCTTTCCAGTTTTGAACGGAAGATATTTCCTTTTTCACCATAGCCCTCTATGGGCTTCCAAATATCCCTTTGCCAATTCCACAAGTACAGCCTTAGCGAAAGGCTTCTTGAAGGGAAAGATGTAACTCTGTGAGATGAATTAACAGAACACAGAGCAGTTTCTCAGAAAGCTTCTTTCCAGTTTTGAACGGAAGATATTTCCTTTCTCACCATAGGCCTCTATGGGCTTCCAAATATCCCTTTGCCAATTCCACAAGAACAGCCTGAGCGAAAGGCTTCTTGAAGGGAAAGATGTAACTCTGTGAGATGCATTAACAGAACACAGAGCAGTTTCTCAGAAACCTTCTTTCCAGTTTTGAACGGAAGATATTTCCTTTTTCACCATAGGCCTCTATGGGCTTCAAAAATATCCCTTTGCCAATTCCACAAGAACAGCCTTAGCGAAAGGCTTCTTGAAGGGAAAGATGTAACTCTGTGAGATGAATTAACAGAACACAGAGCAGTTTCTCAGAAACCTTCTTTCCAGTTTTGAACGGAAGATATTTCCTTTTTCACCATAGCCCTCTATGGGCTTCCAAATATCCCTTTGCCAATTCCACAAGAACAGCCTTAGCGAAAGGCTTCTTGAAGGGAAAGATGTAACTCTGTGAGATGAATTAACAGAACACAGAGCTGATTCTCAGAAAGCTTCTTTCCAGTTTTGAACGGAAGATATTTCCTTTTTCACCATAGCCCTCTATGGGCTTCCAAATATCCCTTTGCCAATTCCAAAAGAACAGCCTTAGCGTAAGGCTTCTTGAAGGGAAAGATGTAACTCTGTGAGATGAATTAACAGAACACAAAGCAGTTTCTCAGAAAGCTTCTTTCCAGTTTTGAACGGAAGATATTTCCTTTTTCACCATAGCCCTCTATGGGCTTCCAAATATCCCTTTGCCAATTCCACAAGAACAGCCTTAGCGAAAGGCTTCTTGAAGGGAAAGATGTAACTCTGTGAGATGAATTAATAGAACACAGAGCAGTTTCTCAGAAAGCTTCTTTCCAGTTTTGAACGGAAGATATTTCCTTTTTCACCATAGCCCTCTATGGGCTTCCAAACATCCCTTTGCCAATTCCACAAGAACAGCCTTAGCGAAAGGCTTCTTGAAGGGAAAGATGTAACTCTGTGAGATGAATTAACAGAACACAGAGCAGTTTCTCAGAAAGCTTCTTTCCAGTTTTGAACGGAAGATATTTCCTTTTTCACCATAGCCCTCTATGGACTTCCAAATATCGCTTTGCCAATTCCCCAAGAACAGCCTTAGCGAAAGGCTTCTTGAAGGGAAAGATGTAACTCTGTGAGATGAATTAACAGAACACAGAGTAGTTTCTCAGAAAGCTTCTTTCCAGTTTTGAACGGAAGATATTTCCTTTTTCACCATAGCCCTCTATGGGCTTCCAAATATCCCTTTGCCAATTCCACAAGAACAGCCTTAGAGAAAGGCTTCTTGAAGGGAAAGATGTAACTCTGTGAGATGAATGAACAGAACACAGAGCAGTTTCTCAGAAAGCTTCTTTCCAGTTTTGAACGGAAGATATTTCCTTTTTCACTATAGCCCTCTATGGGCTTCCACATATCCCTTTGCCAATTCCACAAGAACAGCCTTAGCGAAAGACTTCTTGAAGGGAAAGATGTAACTCTGTGAGATGAATTAACAGAACACAGAGCAGTTTCTCAGAAAGCTTCTTTCCAGTTTTGAACGGAAGGTATTTCCTTTTTCACCATAGCCTTCTATGGGCTTCCAAATATCCCTTTGCCAATTCCACAAGAACAGCCTTAGCGAAAGGCTTCTTGAAGGGAAAAATGTAACTCTGTGAGATGAATTAACAGAACACAGAGCAGATTCTCAGAAAGCTTCTTTCCAGTTTTGAACGGAAGATATTTCCTTTTTCACCATAGCCCTCTATGGGCTTCCAAATATCCCTTTGCCAATTCCACAAGAACAGCCTTAGTGAAAGACTTCTTGAAGGGAAAGATGTAACTCTGTGAGATGAATTAACAGAACACAGAGCAGTTTCTCAGAAAGCTTCTTTCCAGTTTTGAACGGAAGATATTTCCTTTTTCAACATAGCCCTCTATGGGCTTCCAAATATCCCTTTGCCAATAACACAAGAACAGCCTTAGCGAAAGGCTTCTTGAAGGGAAAGATGTAACTCTGTGAGATGAATTAACAGAACACACAGCAGTTTCTCAGAAAGTTTCTTTCCAGTTTTGAACGGAAGATATTTCCTTTTTCACCATAGCCCTCTATGGGCTTCCAAATATCCCTTTGCCAATTCCACAAGAACAGCCTTAGCGAAAGGCTTCTTGAAGGGAAAGATGTAACTCTGTGAGATGAATTAACAGAACACAGAGCAGTTTCTCTGAAAGCTTCTTTCCAGTTTTGAACGGAAGATATTTCCTTTTTCACCGTAGCCCTCTATGGGCTTCCAAATATCCCTTTGCCAATTCCACAAGAACAGCCTTAGCGAAAGGCTTCTTGAAGGGAAAGATGTAACTCGGTGAGATAAATTAACAGAACACAGAGCAGTTTCTCAGAAAGCTTCTTTCCAGTTTTGACCGGAAGATATTTCCTTTTTCACCATAGCCCTCTATGGGCTTCCAAATATCCCTTTGCCAATTCCCCAAGAACAGCCTTAGCGAAAGGCTTCTTGAAGGGAAAGATGTAACTCTGTGAGATGAATTAACAGAACATAGAGTAGTTTCTCAGAAAGCCTCTTTCCAGTTTTGAACGGAAGATATTTCCTTTTTCACCATAGCCCTCTATGGGCTTCCAAATATCCCATTGCCAATTCCACAAGAACAGCCTTAGCGAAAGGCTTCTTGAAGGGAAAGATGTAACTCTGTGAGATGAATTAACAGAACACAGAGCAGTTTCTCAGAAAGCTTCTTTCCAGTTTTGAACGGAAGATATTTCCTTTTTCACCATAGCCCTCTATGGGCTTCCAAATATCCCTTTGCCAATTACACAAGAACAGACTTAGCGAAAGGCTTCTTGAAGGGAAAGATGTAACTCTGTGAGATGAATTAACAGAACACAGAGCAGTTTCTCAGAAAGCTTCTTTCCAGTTTTGAACGCAAGATATTTCCTTTTTCACCATAGCCCTCTATGGGCTTCCAAATATCCGTTTGCCAATTCCCCAAGAACAGCCTTAGCGAAAGGCTTCTTGAAGGGAAAGATGTAACTCTGTGAGATGAATTAACAGAACACAGAGCAGTTTCTCAGAAAGCTTCTTTCCAGTTTTGCACGGAAGATATTTCCTTTTTCACCATAGGCCTCTATGGGCTTCCAAATATCCCTTTGCCAATTCCACAAGAACAGCCTTAGCGAAAGGCTTCTTGAATGGAAAGATGTAACTCTGTGAGATGAATTAACAGAACACAGAGCAGTTTCTCAGAAAGCTTCTTTCCGGATTTGAACGGAAGATATTTCCTTTTTCACCATAGCCCTCTATGGGCTTCCAAATATCCCTTTGCCAATTCCACAAGAACAGCCTTAGCGAAAGGCTTCTTGAAGGGAAAGATGTAACTCTGTGAGATGAATTAACAGAGCACAGAGCAGTTTCTCAGAAAGCTTCTTTCCAGTTTTGAACGGAAGATATTTCCTTTTTCACCATAGGCCTCTATGGGCTTCCAAATATCCCTTTGCCAATTCCACAAGAACAGCCTTAGCGAAAGGCTTCTTGAAGGGAAAGATGTAACACGGTGAGATGAATTAACAGAACACAGAGCAGTTTCTCAGAATGCTTCTTTCCAGTTTTGAACGGAAGATATTTCCTTTTTCACCATAGCCCTCTATGGGCTTCCAAATATCCCTTTGCCAATTCCACAGGAACAGCCTTAGCGAAAGGCTTCTTGAAGGGAAAGATGTAACTCTGTGAGATGAATTAACAGAACACAAAGCAGTTTCTCAGAAAGCTTCTTTCCAGTTTTGAACGGAAGATATTTCCTTTTTCACCATAGCCCTCTATGGGCTTCCAAATATCCCTTTGCCAATTCCACAAGAACAGCCTTAGCGAAAGGCTTCTTCAAGGGAAAGATGTAACTCTGTGAGATGAATTAACAGAAACAGAGCAGTTTCTCAGAAAGCTTCTTTCCAGTTTTGAACGGAAGATATTTCCTTTTTCACCATAGCCCTCTATGGACTTCCAAATATCCCTTTGCCAATTCCACAAGAACAGCCTTAGCGAAAGGCTTCTTGAAGGGAAAGATGTAACTCTGTGAGATGAATTAACAGAACACAGAGTAGTTTCTCACAAAGCTTCTTTCCAGTTTTGAACGGAAGATATTTCCTTTTTCACCATAGCCCTCTATGGGCTTCCAAATATCCCTTTGCCAATTCCACAAGAACAGCCTTAGAGAAAGGCTTCTTGAAGGGAAAGATGTAACTCTGTGAGATGAATTAACAGAACACAGAGCAGTTTCTCAGAATGCTTCTTTCCAGTTTTGAACGGAAGATATTTCCTTTTTCACCATAGCCCTCTATGGGCTTCCAAATATCCCTTTGCCAATTCCACAAGAACAGCCTTAGCGAAAGGCTTCTTGAAGGGAAAGATGTAACTCTATGAGATGAATTAACAGAACACAGAGCAGTTTCTCAGAAAGCTTCTTTCCAGTTTTGAACGGAAGGTATTTCCTTTTTCACCATAGCCCTCTATGGTCTTCCAAATATCCCTTTGCCAATTCCCCAAGAACAGCCTTAGCGAAAGCCTTCTTGAAGTGAAAGATGTAACTCTGTGAGATGAATTAACAGAACACAGAGCAGTTTCTCAGAAAGCTTCTTTCCAGATTTGAACGGAAGATATTTCCTTTTTCACCATAGACCTCTATGGGCTTCCAAATATCCCTTTGCCAATTCCACAAGAACAGCCTTAGCGAAAGGATTCTTGAAGGGAAAGATGTAACTCTGTGAGATGAATTAACACAACACAGAGCAGTTTCTCAGAAAGCTTCTTTCCAGTTTTGAACGGAAGATATTTCCTTTTTCACCATAGCCCTCTAAGGGCATCCAAATATCCCTTTGCCAATTCCACAAGAACAGCCTTAGCGAAAGGCTTCTTGAAGGGAAAGATGTAACTCTGTGAGATGAATTAACAGAACACAGAGCAGTTTCTCAGAAAGCTTCTTTCCAGTTTTGAACGGAAGATATTTCCTTTTTCACCATAGCCCTCTATGGGCTTCCAAATATCCCTTTGCCAATTCCACAAGAACAGCCTTAGCGAAAGGCTTCTTGAAGGGAAAGATGTAACTCTGTGAGATGAATTAACAGAACACAGAGCAGTTTCTCAGAAAGCTTCTTTCCAATTTTGAACGGAAGATATTTCCTTTTTCACCATAGCCCTCTATGGGCTTCCAAATATCCCTTTGCCAATTCCACAAGAACAGCCTTAGCGAAAGGCTTCTTGAAGGGAAAGATGTAACTCGGTGAGATGAATTAACAGAACACAGAGCAGTTTCTCAGAATGCTTCTTTCCAGTTTTGAACGGAAGATATTTCCTTTTTCACCATAGCCCTCTATGGGCTTCCAAATATCCCTTTGCCAATACCACAAGAACAGCCTTAGGGAAAGGCTTCTTGAAGGGAAAGATGTAACTCTGTGAGATGAATTAACAGAACACAAAGCAGTTTCTCAGAAAGCTTCTTTCCAGTTTTGAACGGAAGATATTTCCTTTTTCACCATAGCCCTCTATGGGCTTCCAAATATCCCTTTGCCAATTCCACAAGAACAGCCTTAGCGAAAGGCTTCTTGAAGGGAAAGATGTAACTCTGTGAGATGAATTAACAGAACACAGAGCAGTTTCTCAGAAAGCTTCTTTCCAGTTTTGAACGGAAGATATTTCCTTTCTCACCATAGGCCTCTATGGACTTCCAAATATCCCTTTGCCAATTCCACAAGAACAGCCTTAGCGAAAGGCTTCTTGAAGGGAAAGATGTAACTCTGTGAGATGAATTAACAGAACACAGAGTAGTTTCTCAGAAAGCATCTTTCCAGTTTTGAACGGAAGATATTTCCTTTTTCACCATAGCCCTCTATGGGCTTCCAAACATCCCTTTGACAATTCCACAAGAACAGCCTTAGCGAACGGCTTCTTGAAGGGAAAGATGTAACTCTGTGAGATGAATTAACAGAACACAGAGCAGTTTCTCAGAAAGCTTCTTTCCAGTTTTGAACGGAAGATATTTCCTTTTTCACCATAGCCCTCTATGGACTTCCAAATATCCCTTTGCCAATTCCACAAGAACAGCCTTAGCGAAAGGCTTCTTGAAGGGAAAGATGTAACTCTGTGAGATGAATTAACAGAACACAGAGTACTTTCTCAGAAAGCTTCTTTCCAGTTTTGAACGGAAGATATTTCCTTTTTCACCATAGCCCTCTATGGGCTTCCAAATATCCCTTTGCCAATTCCACAAGAACAGCCTTAGAGAAAGGCTTCTTGAAGGGAAAGATGTAACTCTGTGAGATGAATTAACAGAACACAGAGCAGTTTCTCAGAATGCTTCTTTCCAGTTTTGAACGGAAGATATTTCCTTTTTCACCATAGCCCTCTATGGGCTTCCAAATATCCCTTTGCCAATTCCACAAGAACAGCCTTAGCGAAAGGCTTCTTGAAGGGAAAGATGTAACTCGGTGGGATGAATTAACAGAACACAGAGCAGTTTCTCAGAATGCTTCTTTCCAGTTTTGAACGGAAGATATTTCCTTTTTCACCATAGCCCTCTATGGGCTTCCAAATATCCCTTTGCCAATTCCACAAGAACAGCCTTAGCGAAAGGCTTCTTGAAGGGAAAGATGTAACTCTGTGAGATGAATTAACAGAACTCAGAGCAGTTTCTCAGGAAGCTTCTTTCCAGTTTTGAACGGAAGATATTTCCTTTTTCACCATAGCCCTCTTTGGGCTTCCAAATATCCCTTTGCCAATTCCACAAGAACAGCCTTAGCGAAAGGCTTCTTGAAGGGAAAGATGTAACTCTGTGAGATGAATGAACAGAACACAGAGCAGTTTCTCAGAATGCTTCTTTCCAGTTTTGAACGGAAGATATTTCCTTTTTCACCATAGCCCTCTATGGGCTTCCAAATATCCCTTTGCCAATTCCACAAGAACAGCCTTAGCGAAAGGCTTCTTGAAGGGAAAGATGTAACTCTGTGAGATGAATTAACAGAACACAAAGCAGTTTCTCAGAAAGCTTCTTTCAGTTTTGAACGGAAGATATTTCCTTTTTCACCATAGCCCTCTATGGGCTTCCAAATATCCCTTTGCCAATTCCACAAGAACAGCCTTAGCGAAAGGCTTCTTGAAGGGAAAGATGTAACTCTGTGAGATGAATTAACAGAACACAGAGCAGTTTCTCAGAAAGCTTCTTTCCAGTTTTGAACCGAAGGTATTTCCTTTTTCACCATAGCCCTCTATGGACTTCGAAATATCCCTTTGCCAATTACACAAGAACAGACTTAGCGAAAGGCTTCTTGAAGGGAAAGATGTAACTCTGTGAGATGAATTAACAGAACACAGAGTAGTTTCTCAGAAAGCTTCTTTCCAGTTTTGAACGGAAGATATTTCCTCTTTCACCATAGCCCTCTATGGGCTTCCAAATATCCCTTTGCCAATTCCACAAGAACAGCCTTAGCGAAAGGCTTCTTGAAGGGAAAGATGTAACTCTGTGAGATGAATTAACAGAACACAGAGCAGTTTCTCAGAATACTTCTTTCCAGTTTTGAACGGAAGATATTTCCTTTTTCACCATAGCCCTCTATGGGCTTCCAAATATCCCTTTGCCATTCCACAAGAACAGCCTTAGCGAAAGGCTTCTTGAAGGGAAAGATGTAACTCTGTGAGATGAATTAACAGAAAACAGAGCAGTTTCTCAGAAAGCTTCTTTCCAGTTTTGAACGGAAGATATTTCCTTTTTCACCGTAGCCCTCTATGGGCTTCCAAATATCCCTTTGCCAATTCCACAAGAACAGCCTTAGCGAAAGGCTTCTTGAAGGGAAAGATGTAACTCTGTGAGATGAATTAACAGAACACAGAGCAGTTTCTCAGAAAGCTTCTTTCCAGTTTTGAACGGAAGATATTTCCTTTTTCACCATAGCCCTCTATGGGCTTCCAAATATCCCTTTGCCAATTCCACAAGAACAGCCTTAGCCAAAGGCTTCTTGAAGGGAAAGATGTAACTCTGTGAGATGAATTAACAGAACACAGAGCAGTTTCTCAGAAAGCTTCTTTCCAGTTTTGAACGGAAGATATTTCCTTTTTCACCGTAGCCCTCTATGGGCTTCCAAATATCCCTTTGCCAATTCCACAAGAACAGCCTTAGCGAAAGGCTTCTTGAAGGGAAAGATGTAACTCTGTGAGATGAATTAACAGAACACAGAGCAGTTTCTCAGAAAGCTTCTTTCCAGTTTTGAACGGAAGATATTTCCTTTTTCACCATAGCCCTCTATGGGCTTCCAAATATCCCTTTGCCAATTCCACAAGAACAGCCTTAGCGAAAGGCTTCTTGAAGGGAAAGATGTAACTCTGTGAGATGAATTAACAGAACACAGAGCAGTTTCTCAGAAAGCTTCTTTCCAGTTTTGAACGGAAGATATTTCCTTTTTCACCATAGCCCTCTATGGGCTTCCAAATATCCCTTTGCCAATTCCACAAGAACAGCCTTAGCGAAAGGCTTCTTGAAGGGAAAGATGTAACTCGGTGGGATGAATTAACAGAACACAGAGCAGTTTCTCAGAATGCTTCTTTCCAGTTTTGAACGGAAGATATTTCCTTTTTCACCATAGCCCTCTATGGGCTTCCAAATATCCCTTTGCCAATTCCACAAGAACAGCCTTAGCGAAAGGCTTCTTGAAGGGAAAGATGTAACTCTGTGAGATGAATTAACAGAACTCAGAGCAGTTTCTCAGGAAGCTTCTTTCCAGTTTTGAACGGAAGATATTTCCTTTTTCACCATAGCCCTCTTTGGGCTTCCAAATATCCCTTTGCCAATTCCACAAGAACAGCCTTAGCGAAAGGCTTCTTGAAGGGAAAGATGTAACTCTGTGAGATGAATGAACAGAACACAGAGCAGTTTCTCAGAATGCTTCTTTCCAGTTTTGAACGGAAGATATTTCCTTTTTCACCATAGCCCTCTATGGGCTTCCAAATATCCCTTTGCCAATTCCACAAGAACAGCCTTAGCGAAAGGCTTCTTGAAGGGAAAGATGTAACTCTGTGAGATGAATTAACAGAACACAAAGCAGTTTCTCAGAAAGCTTCTTTCAGTTTTGAACGGAAGATATTTCCTTTTTCACCATAGCCCTCTATGGGCTTCCAAATATCCCTTTGCCAATTCCACAAGAACAGCCTTAGCGAAAGGCTTCTTGAAGGGAAAGATGTAACTCTGTGAGATGAATTAACAGAACACAGAGCAGTTTCTCAGAAAGCTTCTTTCCAGTTTTGAACCGAAGGTATTTCCTTTTTCACCATAGCCCTCTATGGACTTCGAAATATCCCTTTGCCAATTACACAAGAACAGACTTAGCGAAAGGCTTCTTGAAGGGAAAGATGTAACTCTGTGAGATGAATTAACAGAACACAGAGTAGTTTCTCAGAAAGCTTCTTTCCAGTTTTGAACGGAAGATATTTCCTCTTTCACCATAGCCCTCTATGGGCTTCCAAATATCCCTTTGCCAATTCCACAAGAACAGCCTTAGCGAAAGGCTTCTTGAAGGGAAAGATGTAACTCTGTGAGATGAATTAACAGAACACAGAGCAGTTTCTCAGAATACTTCTTTCCAGTTTTGAACGGAAGATATTTCCTTTTTCACCATAGCCCTCTATGGGCTTCCAAATATCCCTTTGCCATTCCACAAGAACAGCCTTAGCGAAAGGCTTCTTGAAGGGAAAGATGTAACTCTGTGAGATGAATTAACAGAAAACAGAGCAGTTTCTCAGAAAGCTTCTTTCCAGTTTTGAACGGAAGATATTTCCTTTTTCACCGTAGCCCTCTATGGGCTTCCAAATATCCCTTTGCCAATTCCACAAGAACAGCCTTAGCGAAAGGCTTCTTGAAGGGAAAGATGTAACTCTGTGAGATGAATTAACAGAACACAGAGCAGTTTCTCAGAAAGCTTCTTTCCAGTTTTGAACGGAAGATATTTCCTTTTTCACCATAGCCCTCTATGGGCTTCCAAATATCCCTTTGCCAATTCCACAAGAACAGCCTTAGCCAAAGGCTTCTTGAAGGGAAAGATGTAACTCTGTGAGATGAATTAACAGAACACAGAGCAGTTTCTCAGAAAGCTTCTTTCCAGTTTTGAACGGAAGATATTTCCTTTTTCACCGTAGCCCTCTATGGGCTTCCAAATATCCCTTTGCCAATTCCACAAGAACAGCCTTAGCGAAAGGCTTCTTGAAGGGAAAGATGTAACTCTGTGAGATGAATTAACAGAACACAGAGCAGTTTCTCAGAAAGCTTCTTTCCAGTTTTGAACGGAAGATATTTCCTTTTTCACCATAGCCCTCTATGGGCTTCCAAATATCCCTTTGCCAATTCCACAAGAACAGCCTTAGCGAAAGGCTTCTTGAAGGGAAAGATGTCCCTCTGTGAGATGAATTAACAGAACACAGAGCAGTTTCTCAGAAAGCTTCTTTCCAGTTTTGAACGGAAGATATTTCCTTTTTCACCATAGCCCTCTATGGGCTTCCAAATATCCCTTTGCCAATTACACAAGAACAGCCTTAGCGAAAGGGTTCTTGAAGGGAAAGATGTAACTCTGTGAGATGAATTAACAGAACACAGAGCAGTTTCTCAGAAAGCTTCTTTCCAGTTTTGAACGGAAGATATTTACTTTTTCACCATAGGCCTCTAAGGGCTTCCTAATATCCCCTTGCCAATTCCACAAGAACAGCCTTAGCGAAAGGCTTCTTGAAGGGAAAGATGTAACTCTGTGAGATGAATTAACAGAACACAGAGCAGTTTCTCAGAAAGCTTCTTTCCAGTTTTGAACGGAAGATATTTCCTTTTTCACCATAGCCCCCTATGGGCTTCCAAATATCCCTTTGCCAATTCCACAAGAACAGCCTTAGCGAAAGACTTCTTGAAGGGAAAGATGTAACTGTGTGAGATGAATTAACAGAACACAGAGCAGTTTCTCAGAAACCTTCTTTCCAGTTTTGAACGGAAGATATTTCCTTTTTCACCAGAGCCCTCTATGGGCTCCCAAATATCCCTTTGCCAATTCCACAAGAACAGCCTTAGCGAAAGGCTTCTTGAAGGGAAAGATGTAACTCTGTGGGATGAATTAACAGAACACAGAGCAGTTTCTCAGAAAGCTTCTTCCCAGATTTGAACGGAAGATATTTCCTTTTTCACGATAGCCCTCTATGAGCTTCCAAATATCCCTTTCCAATTCCACAAGAACAGCCTTAGCGAAAGGCTTCTTGAAGGGAAAGATGTAACTCTGTGAGATGAATTAACAGAACACAGAGCAGTTTCTCAGAAAGCTTCTTTCCACTTTTGAACGGAAGATATTTCCTTTTACACCATAGCCCTCTATGGGCATCCAAATATCCCTTTGCCAATTCCACAAGAACAGCCTTAGCGAAAGGCCTCTTGAAGGGAAAGATGTAACTCGGTGAGATGAATTAACAGAACATAGAGCAGTTTCTCAAAAAGCTTCTTTCCAGTTTTGAACGGAAGATATTTCCTTTTTCACCGTAGCCCTCTATGGGCTTCCAAATATCCCTTTGCCAATTCCACAAGAACAGCCTTAGCGAAAGGCTTCTTGAAGGGAAAGATGTAACTCTGTGAGATGAATTAACAGAACACAGAGCAGTTTCTCAGAAAGCTTCTTTCCAGTTTTGCACGGAAGATATTTCCTTTTTCACCATAGCCCTCTATGGGCTTCCAAATATCCCTTTGCCAATTCCACAAGAACAGCCTTAGCGAAAGGCTTCTTTAAGGGAAAGATGTAACTCTGTGAGATGAATTAACAGAACACAAAGCAGTTTCTCAGAAAGCTTCTTTCCAGTTTTGAACGGAAGATATTTCCTTTTTCACCGTAGCCCTCTATGGGCTTCCAAATATCCCTTTGCCAATTCCACAAGAACAGCCTTAGCGAAAGGCTTCTTGAAGGGAAAGCTGTAACTCTGTGAGATGAATTAACAGAACACAGAGCAGTTCCTCAGAAAGCTTCTTTCCAGTTTTGAACGGAAGATATTTCCTTTTTCACCATAGCCCTCTATGGGCTTCCAAATATCCCTTTGCCAATTCCCCAAGAACAGCCTTAGCGAAAGGGTTCTTGAAGGGAAATATGTAACTCTGTGAGATGAATTAACAGAACACAGAGTAGTTTCTCAGAAAGCTTCTTTCAAATTTTTAACGGAAGATATTTCCTTTTTCACCATAGCCCTCTATGGGCTTCCAAATATCCCTTTGCCAATTCCACAAGAACAGCCTTAGCGAAAGGCTTCTTGAAGGGAAAGATGTAACTCTGTGAGATGAATTAACAAAACACAGAGCAGTTTCTCAGAAAGCTTCTTTCCAGTTTTGAACGGAAGATATTTCCTTTTTCACCATAGCCCTCTATGGGCTTCCAAATATCCCTTTGCCAATTCCACAAGAACAGCCTTAGCGAAAGGCTTCTTGAAGGGAAAGATGTACCTCTGTGAGATGAATTAACAGAACACAGAGCAGTTTCTCAGAAAGCTTCTTTCCAGTTTTGAACGGAAGATATTTCCTTTTTCACCATAGCCCTCTATGGGCTTCCAAATATCCCTTTGCCAATTCCACAAGAACAGCCTTAGCGAAAGGCTTCTTAAAGGGAAAGATGTAACTCGGTGAGATGAATTAACAGAACACAGAGCAGTTTCTCAGAAAGCTTCTTTCCAGTTTTGAACGGAAGATATTTCCTTTTTCACCATAGGCCTCTAGGGGTTCCAAATATCCCTTTGCCAATTCCACAAGAACAGCCTTAGCGAAAGGCTTCTTGTAGGGAAAGATGTAACTCTGTGAGATGAATTAACAGAACACAGAGCAGTTTCTCAGAAAGCTTCTTTCCAGTTTTGAACGGAAGATATTTCCTTTTTCACCATAGCCCTCTATGGGCTTCCAAATATCCCTTTGCCAATTCCACAAGAACAGCCTTAGCGAAAGGCTTCTTGAAGGGAAAGATGTAACTCTGTGAGATGAATTAACAGAACACAGAGCAGTTTCTCAGAAAGCTTCTTTCCAGTTTTGAACGGAAGATATTTCCTTTTTCACCATAGCCCTCTATGGGCTTCCAAATATCCCTTTGCCAATTCCACAAGAACAGCCTTAGCGAAAGGCTTCTTGAAGGGAAAGATGTAACTCTGTGAGATGAATTAACAGAACACAGAGCAGTTTCTCAGAAAGCTTCTTTCCAGTTTTGAACGGAAGATATTTCCTTTTTCACCATAGCCCTCTATGGGCTTCCAAATATCCCTTTGCCAATTGCACAAGAACAGCCTTAGCGAAAGGCTTCTTGAAGGGAAAGATGTAACTCTGTGAGATGAATTAACAGAACACAGAGCAGTTTCTCAGAAAGCTTCTTTCCAGTTTTGAACGGAAGATATTTCCTTTTTCACCATAGCCCTCTATGGGCTTCCAAATATCCCTTTGCCAATTCCACAAGAACAGCCTTAGCGAAAGGCTTCTTGAAGGGAAAGATGTAACTCTGTGAGATGAATTAACAGAACACAGAGCAGTTTCTCAGAAAGCTTCTTTCCAGTTTTGAACGGAAGATATTTCCTTTTTCACCATAGCCCTCTATGGGCTTCCAAATATCCCTTTGCCAAATGCACAAGAACAGCCTTAGCGAAAGGCTTCTTGAAGGGAAAGATGTAACTCTGTGAGATGAATTAACAGAACACAGAGCAGTTTCTCAGAAAGCTTCCTTCCAGTTTTGAACGGAAGATATTTCCTTTTTCAACATAGGCCCCTATTGGCTTCCAAATATCCCTTTGCCAATTCCACAAGAACAGCCTTAGCGAAAGGCTTCTTGAAGGGAAAGATGTAACTCTGTGAGATGAATTAACAGAACACAGAGCAGTTTCTCAGAAAGCTTCTTTCCAGTTTTGAGCGGAAGATATTTCCTTTTTCACCATAGCCCTCTATGGGCTTCCAAATATCCCTTTGCCAATTCCACAAGAACAGCCTTAGCGAAAGGCTTCTTGAAGGGAAAGATGTACCTCTGTGAGATGAATTAACAGAACACAGAGCAGTTTCTCAGAAAGCTTCTTTCCAGTTTTGAACGGAAGATATTTCCTTTTTCACCATAGCCCTCTATGGGCTTCCAAATATCCCTTTGCCAATTACACAAGAACAGCCTTAGCGAAAGGCTTCTTGAAGGGAAAGATGTAACTCTGTGAGATGAATTAACAGAACACAGAGCAGTTTCTCAGAAAGCTTCTTTCCAGTTTTGAACGGAAGATATTTCCTTTTTCACCATAGGCCTCTATGGGCTTCCAAATATCCCCTTGCCAATTCCACAAGAACAGCCTTAGCGAAAGGCTTCTTGAAGGGAAAGATGTAACTCTGTGAGATGAATTAACAGAACACAGAGCAGTTTCTCAGAAAGCTTCTTTCCAGTTTTGAACGGAAGATATTTCCTTTTTCACCATAGCCCCCTATGGGCTTCCAAATATCCCTTTGCCAATTCCACAAGAACAGCCTTAGCGAAAGGCTTCTTGAAGGGAAAGATGTAACTGTGTGAGATGAATTAACAGAACACAGAACAGTTTCTCAGAAACCTTCTTTCCAGTTTTGAACGGAAGATATTTCCTTTTTCACCATAGCCCTCTATGGGCTCCCAAATATCCCTTTGTCAATTCCACAAGAACAGCCTTAGCGAAAGGCTTCTTGAAGGGAAAGATGTAACTCTGTGGGATGTATTAACAGAACACAGAGCAGTTTCTCAGAAAGCTTCTTCCCAGATTTGAACGGAAGATATTTCCTTTTTCACGATAGCCCTCTATGAGCTTCCAAATATCCCTTTCCAATTCCACAAGAACAGCCTTAGCGAAAGGCTTCTTGAAGGGAAAGATGTAACTCTGTGAGATGAATTAACAGAACACAGAGCAGTTTCTCAGAAAGCTTCTTTCCACTTTTGAACGGAAGATATTTCCTTTTTCACCATAGCCCTCTATGGGCATCCAAATATCCCTTTGCCAATTCCACAAGAACAGCCTTAGCGAAAGGCCTCTTGAAGGGAAAGATGTAACTCTGTGAGATGAATTAACAGAACACAGAGCAGTTTCTCAGAAAGCTTCTTTCCAGTTTTGAACGGAAGATATTTCCTTTTTCACCATAGCCCTCTTTGGGCTTCCAAATATCCCTTTGCCAATTCCACAAGAACAGCCTTAGCGAAAGGCTTCTTGAAGGGAAAGATATAACTCTGTGAGATGAATTAACAGAACACAGAGCAGTTTTTCAGAAAGCTTCTTTCCAGTTTTGAACGGAAGATATTTCCTTTTTCACCATAGCCCTCTATGGGCTTCCAAATATCCCTTTGCCAATTCCACAAGAACAGCCTTAGCGAAAGGCTTCTTGAAGGGAAAGATGTAACTCTGTGAGATGAATTAACAGAACACAGAGCAGTTTCTCAGAAAGCTTCTTTCCAGTTTTGAACGGAAGATATTTCCTTTTTCACCATACCCCTGTATGGGCTTCCAAATATCCCTTTCCCAATTCCACAAGAACAGCCTTAGCGAAAGGCTTCTTGAAGGGAAAGATGTAACTCTGTGAGATGAATTAACAGAACACAGAGCAGTTTCTCAGAAAGCTTCTTTCCAGTTTTGCACGGAAGATATTTCCTTTTTCACCATAGCCCTCTATGGGCTTCCAAATATCCCTTTGCCAATTCCACAAGAACAGCCTTAGCGAAAGGCTTCTTGAAGGGAAAGATGTAACTCTGTGAGATGAATTAACAGAACACAGAGCAGTTTCTCAGAAAGCTTCTTTCCAGTTTTGAACGGAAGATGTTTCCTTTTTCACCATAGCCCTCAATGGGCTTCCAAATATCCCTTTGCCAATTCCACAAGAACAGCCTTAGCGAAAGGCTTCTTGAAGGGAAAGATGTAACTCTGTGAGATGAATTAACAGAACACAGAGCAGTTTCTCAGAAAGCTTCTTTCCAGTTTTGAACGGAAGATATTTCCTTTTTCACCATAGCCCTCTATGGGCTTCCAAATATCCCTTTGCCAATTGCACAAGAACAGCCTTAGCGAAAGGCTTCTTGAAGGAAAAGATGTAACTCTGTGAGATGAATTAACAGAACACAGAGCAGTTTCTCAGAAAGCTTCTTTCCAGTTTTGAACGGAAGATATTTCCTTTTTCACCATAGCCCTCTATGGGCTTCCAAATATCCCTTTGCCAATTCCACAAGAACAGCCTTAGCGAAAGGCTTCTTGAAGGGAAAGATGTAACTCTGTGAGATGAATTAACAGAACACAGAGCAGTTTCTCAGAAAGCTTCTTTCCAGTTTTGAACGGAAGATACTTCCTTTTTCACCATAGCCCTCTTTGGGCTTCCAAATATCCCTTTGCCAATTCCACAAGAACAGCCTTAGCGAAAGGCTTCTTGAAGGGAAAGATGTAACTCTGTGAGATGAATTAACAGAACACAGAGCAGTTTCTCAGAAAGCTTCTTTCCAGTTTTGAACTGAAGATATTTCCTTTTTCACCATAGCCCTCTATGGGCTTCCAAATATCCCTTTGCCAATTCCACAAGAACAGCCTTAGCGAAAGGCTTCTTGAAGGGAAAGATGTAACTATGTGAGATGAATTAACAGAACACAGAGCAGTTTCTCAGAAAGCTTCTTTCCAGTTTTGAACGGAAGATATTTCCTTTTTCACCGTAGCCCTCTATGGGCTTCCAAATATCCCTTTGCCAATTCCACAAGAACAGCCTTAGCGAACGGCTTCTTGAAGGGAAAGATGTAACTCGGTGAGATGAATTAACAGAACACAGAGCAGTTTCTCAGAAAGCATCTTTCCAGTTTTGAACGGAAGATATTTCCTTTTTCACCATACCCCTCTATGGGCTTCCAAATATCCCTTTCCCAATTCCACAATAACAGCCTTTGCGAAAGACTTCTTGAAGGGAAAGATGTAACTCTGTGAGATGAATTAAGAGAACACAGAGCAGTTTCTCAGAAAGCTTCTTTCCAGTTTTGAACGGAAGATACTTCCTTTTTCACCATAGCCCTCTTTGGGCTTCCAAATATCCCTTTGCCAATTCCCCAAGAACAGCCTTAGCGAAAGGCTTCTTGAAGGGAAAGATGTAACTCTGTGAGATGAATTAACAGAACACAGAGCAGTTTCTCAGAAAGCTTCTTTCCAGTTTTGAACGGAAGATATTTCCTTTTTCACCGTAGGCCTCTATGGGCTTCCAAATATCCCTTTGCCAATTCCACAAGTACAGCCTTAGCGAAAGGCCTCTTGTAGGGAAAGATGTAACTCTGTGAGATGAATTAACAGAACACAGAGCAGTTTCTCAGAAAGCTTCTTTCCAGTTTTGAACGGAAGATATTTCCTTTTTCACCATAGCCCTCTATGGGCTTCCAAATATCCCTTTGCCAATTCCACAAGAACAGCCTTAGCGAAAGGCTTCTTGAAGGGAAAGATGTAACTCTGTGAGATGAATTAACAGAACACAGAGCAGTTTCTCAGAAAGCTTCTTTCCAGTTTTGAACGGAAGGTATTTCCTTTTTCACCATAGCCCTCTATGGGCTTCCAAATATCCCTTTGCCAATTCCACAAGAACAGCCTTAGCGAAAGGCTTTTGAAGGGAAAGATGTAACTCTGTGAGATGAATTAACAGAACACAGAGCAGTTTCTCAGAAAGCTTCTTTCCAGTTTTGAACGGAAGATATTTCCTTTTTCACCGTAGCCCTCTTTGGGCTTCCAAATATCCCTTTCCAATTCCACAAGAACAGCCTTAGCGAAAGGCTTCTTGAAGGGAAAGATGTAACTCTGTGAGATGAATTAACAGAACACAGAGCAGTTTCTCAGAAAGCTTCTTTCCACTTTTGAACGGAAGATATTTCCTTTTACACCATAGCCCTCTATGGGCATCCAAATATCCCTTTGCCAATTCCACAAGAACAGCCTTAGCGAAAGGCCTCTTGAAGGGAAAGATGTAACTCGGTGAGATGAATTAACAGAACATAGAGCAGTTTCTCAAAAAGCTTCTTTCCAGTTTTGAACGGAAGATATTTCCTTTTTCACCGTAGCCCTCTATGGGCTTCCAAATATCCCTTTGCCAATTCCACAAGAACAGCCTTAGCGAAAGGCTTCTTGAAGGGAAAGATGTAACTCTGTGAGATGAATTAACAGAACACAGAGCAGTTTCTCAGAAAGCTTCTTTCCAGTTTTGCACGGAAGATATTTCCTTTTTCACCATAGCCCTCTATGGGCTTCCAAATATCCCTTTGCCAATTCCACAAGAACAGCCTTAGCGAAAGGCTTCTTTAAGGGAAAGATGTAACTCTGTGAGATGAATTAACAGAACACAAAGCAGTTTCTCAGAAAGCTTCTTTCCAGTTTTGAACGGAAGATATTTCCTTTTTCACCATAGCCCTCTATGGGCTTCCAAATATCCCTTTGCCAATTCCACAAGAACAGCCTTAGCGAAAGGCTTCTTGAAGGGAAAGCTGTAACTCTGTGAGATGAATTAACAGAACACAGAGCAGTTCCTCAGAAAGCTTCTTTCCAGTTTTGAACGGAAGATATTTCCTTTTTCACCATAGCCCTCTATGGGCTTCCAAATATCCCTTTGCCAATTCCCCAAGAACAGCCTTAGCGAAAGGGTTCTTGAAGGGAAAGATGTAACTCTGTGAGATGAATTAACAGAACACAGAGTAGTTTCTCAGAAAGCTTCTTTCAAATTTTTAACGGAAGATATTTCCTTTTTCACCATAGCCCTCTATGGGCTTCCAAATATCCCTTTGCCAATTCCACAAGAACAGCCTTAGCGAAAGGCTTCTTGAAGGGAAAGATGTAACTCTGTGAGATGAATTAACAGAACACAGAGCAGTTTCTCAGAAAGCTTCTTTCCAGTTTTGAACGGAAGATATTTCCTTTTTCACCATAGCCCTCTATGGGCTTCCAAATATCCCTTTGCCAATTCCACAAGAACAGCCTTAGCGAAAGGCTTCTTGAAGGGAAAGATGTACCTCTGTGAGATGAATTAACAGAACACAGAGCAGTTTCTCAGAAAGCTTCTTTCCAGTTTTGAACGGAAGATATTTCCTTTTTCACCATAGCCCTCTATGGGCTTCCAAATATCCCTTTGCCAATTCCACAAGAACAGCCTTAGCGAAAGGCTTCTAAAGGGAAAGATGTAACTCTGTGAGATGAATTAACAGAACACAGAGCAGTTTCTCAGAAAGCTTCTTTCCAGTTTTGAACGGAAGATATTTCCTTTTTCACCATAGGCCTCTATGGGCTTCCAAATATCCCCTTGCCAATTCCACAACAACAGCCTTAGCGAAAGGCTTCTTGAAGGGAAAGATGTAACTCTGTGAGATGAATTAACAGAACACAGAGTAGTTTCTCAGAAAGCTTCTTTCCAGTTTTGAACGGAAGATATTTCCTTTTTCACCATAGCCCTCTATGGGCTTCCAAATATCCCTTTGCCAATTCCACAAGAACAGCCTTAGCGAAAGGCTTCTTGAAGGGAAAGATGTAACTCTGTGAGATGAATTAACAGAACACAGAGTAGTTTCTCAGAAAGCCTCTTTCCAGTTTTGAACGGAAGATATTTCCGTTTTAACCACAGCCCTCTATGGGCTTCCAAATATCCCTTTGCCAATTCCACAAGAACAGCCTTAGCGAAAGGCTTCTTGAAGGGAAAGATGTAACTCTGTGAGATGAATTAACAGAACACAGAGCAGTTTCTCAGAAAGCTTCTTTCCAGTTTTGAACGGAAGATATTTCCTTTTTCACCATAGCCCTCTATGGGCTTCCAAATATCCCTTTGCCAATTCCACAAGAACAGCCTTAGCGAAAGGCTTCTTGAAGGGAAAGATGTACCTCTGTGAGATGAATTAACAGAACACAGAGCAGTTTCTCAGAAAGCTTCTTTCCAGTTTTGAACGGAAGATATTTCCTTTTTCACCATAGCCCTCTATGGGCTTCCAAATATCCCTTTGCCAATTACACAAGAACAGCCTTAGCGAAAGGCTTCTTGAAGGGAAAGATGTAACTCTGTGAGATGAATTAACAGAACACAGAGCAGTTTCTCAGAAAGCTTCTTTCCAGTTTTGAACGGAAGATATTTCCTTTTTCACCATAGGCCTCTATGGGCTTCCAAATATCCCCTTGCCAATTCCACAAGAACAGCCTTAGCGAAAGGCTTCTTGAAGGGAAAGATGTAACTCTGTGAGATGAATTAACAGAACACAGAGCAGTTTCTCAGAAAGCTTCTTTCCAGTTTTGAACGGAAGATATTTCCTTTTTCACCATAGCCCCCTATGGGCTTCCAAATATCCCTTTGCCAATTCCACAAGAACAGCCTTAGCGAAAGACTTCTTGAAGGGAAAGATGTAAATGTGTGAGATGAATTAACAGAACACAGAGCAGTTTCTCAGAAACCTTCTTTCCAGTTTTGAACGGAAGATATTTCCTTTTTCACCATAGCCCTCTATGGGCTCCCAAATATCCCTTTGCCAATTCCACAAGAACAGCCTTAGCGAAAGGCTTCTTGAAGGGAAAGATGTAACTCTGTGGGATGAATTAACAGAACACAGAGCAGTTTCTCAGAAAGCTTCTTCCCAGATTTGAACGGAAGATATTTCCTTTTTCACGATAGCCCTCTATGAGCTTCCAAATATCCCTTTCCAATTCCACAAGAACAGCCTTAGCGAAAGGCTTCTTGAAGGGAAAGATGTAACTCTGTGAGATGAATTAACAGAACACAGAGCAGTTTCTCAGAAAGCTTCTTTCCACTTTTGAACGGAAGATATTTCCTTTTTCACCATAGCCCTCTATGGGCATCCAAATATCCCTTTGCCAATTCCACAAGAACAGCCTTAGCGAAAGGCCTCTTGAAGGGAAAGATGTAACTCTGTGAGATGAATTAACAGAACACAGAGCAGTTTCTCAGAAAGCTTCTTTCCAGTTTTGAACGGAAGATATTTCCTTTTTCACCATAGCCCTCTAAGGGCTTCCAAATATCCCTTTGCCAATTCCACAAGAACAGCCTTAGCGAAAGGCTTCTTGAAGGGAAAGATGTAACTCGGTGAGATGAATTAACAGAACACAGAGCAGTTTCTCAGAAAGCTTCTTTCCAGTTTTGAACGGAAGATATTTCCTTTTTCACCATAGGCCTCTAGGGGTTCCAAATATCCCTTTGCCAATTCCACAAGAACAGCCTTAGCGAAAGGCTTCTTGTAGGGAAAGATGTAACTCTGTGAGATGAATTAACAGAACACAGAGCAGTTTCTCAGAAAGCTTCTTTCCAGTTTTGAACGGAAGATATTTCCTTTTTCACCATAGCCCTCTATGGGCTTCCAAATATCCCTTTGCCAATTCCACAAGAACAGCCTTAGCGAAAGGCTTCTTGAAGGGAAAGATGTAACTCTGTGAGATGAATTAACAGAACACAGAGCAGTTTCTCAGAAAGCTTCTTTCCAGTTTTGAACGGAAGATATTTCCTTTTTCACCATAGCCCTCTATGGGCTTCCAAATATCCCTTTGCCAATTCCACAAGAACAGCCTTAGCGAAAGGCTTCTTGAAGGGAAAGATGTAACTCTGTGAGATGAATTAACAGAACACAGAGCAGTTTCTCAGAAAGCTTCTTTCCAGTTTTGAACGGAAGATATTTCCTTTTTCACCATAGCCCTCTATGGGCTTCCAAATATCCCTTTGCCAATTCCACAAGAACAGCCTTAGCGAAAGGCTTCTTGAAGGGAAAGATGTAACTCTGTGAGATGAATTAACAGAACACAGAGCAGTTTCTCAGAAAGCTTCTTTCCAGTTTTGAACGGAAGATATTTCCTTTTTCACCATAGCCCTCTATGGGCTTCCAAATATCCCTTTGCCAATTGCACAAGAACAGCCTTAGCGAAAGGCTTCTTGAAGGGAAAGATGTAACTCTGTGAGATGAATTAACAGAACACAGAGCAGTTTCTCAGAAAGCTTCTTTCCAGTTTTGAACGGAAGATATTTCCTTTTTCACCATAGCCCTCTATGGGCTTCCAAATATCCCTTTGCCAATTCCACAAGAACAGCCTTAGCGAAAGGCCTCTTGAAGGGAAAGATGTAACTCTGTGAGATGAATTAACAGAACACAGAGCAGTTTCTCAGAAAGCTTCTTTCCAGTTTTGAACGGAAGATATTTCCTTTTTCACCATAGCCCTCTAAGGGCTTCCAAATATCCCTTTGCCAATTCCACAAGAACAGCCTTAGCGAAAGGCTTCTTGAAGGGAAAGATGTAACTCGGTGAGATGAATTAACAGAACACAGAGCAGTTTCTCAGAAAGCTTCTTTCCAGTTTTGAACGGAAGATATTTCCTTTTTCACCATAGGCCTCTAGGGGTTCCAAATATCCCTTTGCCAATTCCACAAGAACAGCCTTAGCGAAAGGCTTCTTGTAGGGAAAGATGTAACTCTGTGAGATGAATTAACAGAACACAGAGCAGTTTCTCAGAAAGCTTCTTTCCAGTTTTGAACGGAAGATATTTCCTTTTTCACCATAGCCCTCTATGGGCTTCCAAATATCCCTTTGCCAATTCCACAAGAACAGCCTTAGCGAAAGGCTTCTTGAAGGGAAAGATGTAACTCTGTGAGATGAATTAACAGAACACAGAGCAGTTTCTCAGAAAGCTTCTTTCCAGTTTTGAACGGAAGATATTTCCTTTTTCACCATAGCCCTCTATGGGCTTCCAAATATCCCTTTGCCAATTCCACAAGAACAGCCTTAGCGAAAGGCTTCTTGAAGGGAAAGATGTAACTCTGTGAGATGAATTAACAGAACACAGAGCAGTTTCTCAGAAAGCTTCTTTCCAGTTTTGAACGGAAGATATTTCCTTTTTCACCATAGCCCTCTATGGGCTTCCAAATATCCCTTTGCCAATTCCACAAGAACAGCCTTAGCGAAAGGCTTCTTGAAGGGAAAGATGTAACTCTGTGAGATGAATTAACAGAACACAGAGCAGTTTCTCAGAAAGCTTCTTTCCAGTTTTGAACGGAAGATATTTCCTTTTTCACCATAGCCCTCTATGGGCTTCCAAATATCCCTTTGCCAATTGCACAAGAACAGCCTTAGCGAAAGGCTTCTTGAAGGGAAAGATGTAACTCTGTGAGATGAATTAACAGAACACAGAGCAGTTTCTCAGAAAGCTTCTTTCCAGTTTTGAACGGAAGATATTTCCTTTTTCACCATAGCCCTCTATGGGCTTCCAAATATCCCTTTGCCAATTCCACAAGAACAGCCTTAGCGAAAGGCTTCTTGAAGGGAAAGATGTAACTCTGTGAGATGAATTAACAGAACACAGAGCAGTTTCTCAGAAAGCTTCTTTCCAGTTTTGAACGGAAGATACTTCCTTTTTCACCATAGCCCTCTTTGGGCTTCCAAATATCCCTTTGCCAATTCCACAAGAACAGCCTTAGCGAAAGGCTTCTTGAAGGGAAAGATGTAACTCTGTGAGATGAATTAACAGAACACAGAGCAGTTTCTCAGAAAGCTTCTTTCCAGTTTTGAACGGAAGATATTTCCTTTTTCATCATAGCCCTCTATGGGCTTCCAAATATCCCTTTGCCAAATGCACAAGAACAGCCTTAGCGAAAGGCTTCTTGAAGGGAAAGATGTAACTCTGTGAGATGAATTAACAGAACACAGAGCAGTTTCTCAGAAAGCTTCCTTCCAGTTTTGAACGGAAGATATTTCCTTTTTCACCATAGGCCCCTATTGGCTTCCAAATATCCCTTTGCCAATTCCACAAGAACAGCCTTAGCGAAAGGCTTCTTGAAGGGAAAGATGTAACTCTGTGAGATGAATTAACAGAACACAGAGCAGTTTCTCAGAAAGCTTCTTTCCAGTTTTGAGCGGAAGATATTTCCTTTTTCACCATAGCCCTCTATGGGCTTCCAAATATCCCTTTGCCAATTCCACAAGAACAGCCTTAGCGAAAGGCTTCTTGAAGGGAAAGATGTACCTCTGTGAGATGAATTAACAGAACACAGAGCAGTTTCTCAGAAAGCTTCTTTCCAGTTTTGAACGGAAGATATTTCCTTTTTCACCATAGCCCTCTATGGGCTTCCAAATATCCCTTTGCCAATTACACAAGAACAGCCTTAGCGAAAGGCTTCTTGAAGGGAAAGATGTAACTCTGTGAGATGAATTAACAGAACACAGAGCAGTTTCTCAGAAAGCTTCTTTCCAGTTTTGAACGGAAGATATTTCCTTTTTCACCATAGGCCTCTATGGGCTTCCAAATATCCCCTTGCCAATTCCACAAGAACAGCCTTAGCGAAAGGCTTCTTGAAGGGAAAGATGTAACTCTGTGAGATGAATTAACAGAACACAGAGCAGTTTCTCAGAAAGCTTCTTTCCAGTTTTGAACGGAAGATATTTCCTTTTTCACCATAGCCCCCTATGGGCTTCCAAATATCCCTTTGCCAATTCCACAAGAACAGCCTTAGCGAAAGGCTTCTTGAAGGGAAAGATGTAACTGTGTGAGATGAATTAACAGAACACAGAACAGTTTCTCAGAAACCTTCTTTCCAGTTTTGAACGGAAGATATTTCCTTTTTCACCATAGCCCTCTATGGGCTCCCAAATATCCCTTTGCCAATTCCACAAGAACAGCCTTAGCGAAAGGCTTCTTGAAGGGAAAGATGTAACTCTGTGGGATGTATTAACAGAACACAGAGCAGTTTCTCAGAAAGCTTCTTCCCAGATTTGAACGGAAGATATTTCCTTTTTCACGATAGCCCTCTATGAGCTTCCAAATATCCCTTTCCAATTCCACAAGAACAGCCTTAGCGAAAGGCTTCTTGAAGGGAAAGATGTAACTCTGTGAGATGAATTAACAGAACACAGAGCAGTTTCTCAGAAAGCTTCTTTCCACTTTTGAACGGAAGATATTTCCTTTTTCACCATAGCCCTCTATGGGCATCCAAATATCCCTTTGCCAATTCCACAAGAACAGCCTTAGCGAAAGGCCTCTTGAAGGGAAAGATGTAACTCTGTGAGATGAATTAACAGAACACAGAGCAGTTTCTCAGAAAGCTTCTTTCCAGTTTTGAACGGAAGATATTTCCTTTTTCACCATAGCCCTCTTTGGGCTTCCAAATATCCCTTTGCCAATTCCACAAGAACAGCCTTAGCGAAAGGCTTCTTGAAGGGAAAGATATAACTCTGTGAGATGAATTAACAGAACACAGAGCAGTTTTTCAGAAAGCTTCTTTCCAGTTTTGAACGGAAGATATTTCCTTTTTCACCATAGCCCTCTATGGGCTTCCAAATATCCCTTTGCCAATTCCACAAGAACAGCCTTAGCGAAAGGCTTCTTGAAGGGAAAGATGTAACTCTGTGAGATGAATTAACAGAACACAGAGCAGTTTCTCAGAAAGCTTCTTTCCAGTTTTGAACGGAAGATATTTCCTTTTTCACCATACCCCTGTATGGGCTTCCAAATATCCCTTTCCCAATTCCACAAGAACAGCCTTAGCGAAAGGCTTCTTGAAGGGAAAGATGTAACTCTGTGAGATGAATTAACAGAACACAGAGCAGTTTCTCAGAAAGCTTCTTTCCAGTTTTGAACGGAAGATATTTCCTTTTTCACCATAGCCCTCTATGGGCTTCCAAATATCCCTTTGCCAATTCCACAAGAACAGCCTTAGCGAAAGGCTTCTTTAAGGGAAAGATGTAACTCTGTGAGATGAATTAACAGAACACAGAGCAGTTTCTCAGAAAGCTTCTTTCCAGTTTTGAACGGAAGATGTTTCCTTTTTCACCATAGCCCTCTATGGGCTTCCAAATATCCCTTTGCCAATTCCACAAGAACAGCCTTAGCGAAAGGCTTCTTGAAGGGAAAGATGTAACTCTGTGAGATGAATTAACAGAACACAGAGCAGTTTCTCAGAAAGCTTCTTTCCAGTTTTGAACGGAAGATATTTCCTTTTTCACCATAGCCCTCTATGGGCTTCCAAATATCCCTTTGCCAATTGCACAAGAACAGCCTTAGCGAAAGGCTTCTTGAAGGAAAAGATGTAACTCTGTGAGATGAATTAACAGAACACAGAGCAGTTTCTCAGAAAGCTTCTTTCCAGTTTTGAACGGAAGATATTTCCTTTTTCACCATAGCCCTCTATGGGCTTCCAAATATCCCTTTGCCAATTCCACAAGAACAGCCTTAGCGAAAGGCTTCTTGAAGGGAAAGATGTAACTCTGTGAGATGAATTAACAGAACACAGAGCAGTTTCTCAGAAAGCTTCTTTCCAGTTTTGAACGGAAGATACTTCCTTTTTCACCATAGCCCTCTTTGGGCTTCCAAATATCCCTTTGCCAATTCCACAAGAACAGCCTTAGCGAAAGGCTTCTTGAAGGGAAAGATGTAACTCTGTGAGATGAATTAACAGAACACAGAGCAGTTTCTCAGAAAGCTTCTTTCCAGTTTTGAACGGAAGATATTTCCTTTTTCACCATAGCCCTCTATGGGCTTCCAAATATCCCTTTGCCAATTCCACAAGAACAGCCTTAGCGAAAGGCTTCTTGAAGGGAAAGATGTAACTATGTGAGATGAATTAACAGAACACAGAGCAGTTTCTCAGAAAGCTTCTTTCCAGTTTTGAACGGAAGATATTTCCTTTTTCACCGTAGCCCTCTATGGGCTTCCAAATATCCCTTTGCCAATTCCACAAGAACAGCCTTAGCGAACGGCTTCTTTAAGGGAAAGATGTAACTCGGTGAGATGAATTAACAGAACACAGAGCAGTTTCTCAGAAAGCATCTTTCCAGTTTTGAACGGAAGATATTTCCTTTTTCACCATACCCCTCTATGGGCTTCCAAATATCCCTTTCCCAATTCCACAATAACAGCCTTAGCGAAAGACTTCTTGAAGGGAAAGATGTAACTCTGTGAGATGAATTAAGAGAACACAGAGCAGTTTCTCAGAAAGCTTCTTTCCAGTTTTGAACGGAAGATACTTCCTTTTTCACCATAGCCCTCTTTGGGCTTCCAAATATCCCTTTGCCAATTCCCCAAGAACAGCCTTAGCGAAAGGCTTCTTGAAGGGAAAGATGTAACTCTGTGAGATGAATTAACAGAACACAGAGCAGTTTCTCAGAAAGCTTCTTTCCAGTTTTGAACGGAAGATATTTCCTTTTTCACCATAGGCCTCTATGGGCTTCCAAATATCCCTTTGCCAATTCCACAAGTACAGCCTTAGCGAAAGGCTTCTTGTAGGGAAAGATGTAACTCTGTGAGATGAATTAACAGAACACAGAGCAGTTTCTCAGAAAGCTTCTTTCCAGTTTTGAACGGAAGATATTTCCTTTTTCACCATAGCCCTCTATGGGCTTCCAAATATCCCTTTGCCAATTCCACAAGAACAGCCTTAGCGAAAGGCTTCTTGAAGGGAAAGATGTAACTCTGTGAGATGAATTAACAGAACACAGAGCAGTTTCTCAGAAAGCTTCTTTCCAGTTTTGAACGGAAGGTATTTCCTTTTTCACCATAGCCCTCTATGGGCTTCCAAATATCCCTTTGCCAATTCCACAAGAACAGCCTTAGCGAAAGGCTTTTGAAGGGAAAGATGTAACTCTGTGAGATGAATTAACAGAACACAGAGCAGTTTCTCAGAAAGCTTCTTTCCAGTTTTGAACCGAAGATATTTCCTTTTTCACCGTAGCCCTCTTTGGGCTTCCAAATATCCCTTTGCCAATTCCACAAGAACAGCCTTAGCGAAAGGCTTCTTGAAGGGAAAGATGTAACTCGGTGAGATGAATTAACAGAACACAGAGCAGTTTCTCAGAAAGCTTCTTTCCAGTTTTGAACGGAAGATATTTCCTTTTTCACCATAGCCTTCTATGGGCTTCCAAATATCCCTTTGCCAATTCCACAAGAACAGCCTTAGCGAAAGGCTTCTTGAAGGGAAAGATGTAACTCTGTGAGATGAATTAACAGAACACAGAGCAGTTTCTCAGAAAGCTTCTTTCCAGTTTTGAACGGAAGATATTTCCTTTTTCACCATAGCCCTCTATGGGCTTCCAAATATCCCTTTGCCAATTCCACAAGAACAGCCTTAGCGAAAGACTTCTTAAAGGGAAAGATGTAACTCTGTGAGATGAATTAACAGAACACAGAGCAGTTTCTCAGAAAGCTTCTTTCCAGTTTTGCACGGAAGATATTTCCTTTTTCACCATAGGCCTCTATGGGCTTCCAAATATCCCTTTGCCAATTCCACAAGAACAGCCTTAGCGAAAGGCTTCTTGAAGGGAAAGATGTAACTCTGTGAGATGAATTAACAGAACACAGAGCAGTTTCTCAGAAAGCTTCTTTCCAGTTTTGAACGGAAGATATTTCCTTTTTCACCATAGCCCTCTATGGGCTTCCAAATATCCCTTTGCCAAATGCACAAGAACAGCCTTAGCGAAAGGCTTCTTGAAGGGAAAGATGTAACTCTGTGAGATGAATTAACAGAACACAGAGCAGTTTCTCAGAAAGCTTCCTTCCAGTTTTGAACGGAAGATACTTCCTTTTTCACCATAGCCCTCTTTGGGCTTCCAAATATCCCTTTGCCAATTCCACAAGAACAGCCTTAGCGAAAGGCTTCTTGAAGGGAAAGATGTAACTCTGTGAGATGAATTAACAGAACACAGAGCAGTTTCTCAGAAAGCTTCTTTCCAGTTTTGAACGGAAGATATTTCCTTTTTCACCATAGCCCTCTATGGGCTTCCAAATATCCCTTTGCCAATTCCACAAGAACAGCTTAGCGAAAGGCTTCTTGAAGGGAAAGATGTAACTCTGTGAGATGAATTAACAGAACACAGAGCAGTTTCTCAGAAAGCTTCTTTCCAGTTTTGAACGGAAGATATTTCCTTTTTCACCGTAGCCCTCTATGGGCTTCCAAATATCCCTTTGCCAATTCCACAAGAACAGCCTTAGCGAAAGGCTTCTTGAAGGGAAAGATGTAACTCGGTGAGATGAATTAACAGAACACAGAGCAGTTTCTCAGAAAGCATCTTTCCAGTTTTGAACGGAAGATATTTCCTTTTTCACCATACCCCTCTATGGGCTTCCAAATATCCCTTTCCCAATTCCACAAGAACAGCCTTAGCGAAAGGCTTCTTGAAGGGAAAGATGTAACTCTGTGAGATGAATTAACAGAACACAGAGCAGTTTCTCAGAAAGCTTCTTTCCAGTTTTGAACGGAAGATACTTCCTTTTTCACCATAGCCCTCTTTGGGCTTCCAAATATCCCTTTGCCAATTCCACAAGAACAGCCTTAGCGAAAGGCTTCTTGAAGGGAAAGATGTAACTCTGTGAGATGAATTAACAGAACACAGAGCAGTTTCTCAGAAAGCTTCTTTCCAGTTTTGAACGGAAGATATTTCCTTTTTCACCATAGCCCTCTATGGGCTTCCAAATATCCCTTTGCCAATTCCACAAGAACAGCCTTAGCGAAAGGCTTCTTGAAGGGAAAGATGTAACTCTGTGAGATGAATTAACAGAACACAGAGCAGTTTCTCAGAAAGCTTCTTTCCAGTTTTGAACGGAAGATATTTCCTTTTTCACCATAGCCCTCTATGGGCTTCCAAATATCCCTTTGCCAATTCCACAAGAACAGCCTTAGCGAAAGGCTTCTTGAAGGGAAAGATGTAACTCTGTGAGATGAATTAACAGAACACAGAGCAGTTTCTCAGAAAGCTTCTTTCCAGTTTTGAACGGAAGATATTTCCTTTTTCACCGTAGCCCTCTATATGCTTCCAAATATCCCTTTGCCAATTCCCCAAGAACAGCCTTAGCGAAATGCTTCTTGAAGGGAAAGATGTAACTCGGTGAGATGAATTAACAGAACACAGAGCAGTTTCTCAGAAAGCTCCTTTCCAGTTTTGAACGGAAGATATTTCCTTTTTCACCATAGCCTTCTATGGGCTTCCAAATATCCCTTTGCCAATTCCACAAGAACAGCCTAAGCGAAAGGCTTCTTGAAGGGAAAGATGTAACTCTGTGAGATGAATTAACAGAACACAGAGCAGTTTCTCAGAAAGCTTCTTTCCAGTTTTGAACGGAAGATATTTCCTTTTTCACCATAGCCCTCTATGGGCTTCCAAATATCCCTTTGCCAAATGCACAAGAACAGCCTTAGCGAAAGGCTTCTTGAAGGGAAAGATGTAACTCTGTGAGATGAATTAACAGAACACAGAGCAGTTTCTCAGAAAGCTTCCTTCCAGTTTTGAACGGAAGATATTTCCTTTTTCACCATAGGCCCCTATGGGCTTCCAAATATCCCTTTGCCAGTTCCACAAGAACAGCCTTAGCGAAAGGCTTCTTGAAGGGAAAGATGTAACTCTGTGAGATGAATTAACAGAACACAGAGCAGTTTCTCAGAAAGCTTCTTTCCAGTTTTGAACGGAAGATATTTCCTTTTTCACCATAGGCCTCTATGGGCTTCCAAATATCCCTTTGCCAATTCCACAAGAACAGCCATAGCGAAAGGCTTCTTGAAGGAAAAGATGTAACTCTGTGAGATGAATTAACAGAACACAGAGCAGTTTCTCAGAAAGCTTCTTTCCAGTTTTGAACGGAAGATATTTCCTTTTTCACCATGGCCCTCTATGGGCTTCCAAATATACCTTTGCCAATTCCACAAGAACAGCCTTAGCGAAAGGCTTCTTGAAGGGAAGATGTAACTCTGTGAGATGAATTAACAGAACACAGAGCAGTTTCTCAGAAAGCTTCTTTCCAGTTTTGAACGGAAGATATTTCCTTTTTCACCGTAGCTCTCTATGGGCTTCCAAATATCCCTTTGCCAATTCCACAAGAACAGCCTTAGCGAAAGGCTTCTTGAAGGGAAAGATGTAACTCTGTGAGATGAATTAGCAGAACACAGAGCAGTTTCTCAGAAAGCTTCTTTCCAGTTTTGAACGGAAGATATTTCCTTTTTCACCATAGCCCTCTATGGGCTTCCAAATATCCCTTTGCCAATTCCACAAGAACAGCCTTAGCGAAAGGCTTCTTGAAGGGAAAGATGTAACTCTGTGAGATGAATTAACAGAACACAGAGCAGTTTCTCAGAAAGCTTCTTTCCAGTTTTGAACGGAAGATATTTCCTTTTTCACCATACCCCTCTATGGGCTTCCAAATATCCCTTTCCCAATTCCACAAGAACAGCCTTAGCGAAAGGCTTCTTGAAGGGAAAGATGTAACTCTGTGAGATGAATTAACAGAACACAGAGCAGTTTCTCAGAAAGCTTCTTTCCAGTTTTGAACGGAAGATATTTCCTTTTTCACCATACCCCTGTATGGGCTTCCAAATATCCCTTTCCCAATTCCACAAGAACAGCCTTAGCGAAAGGCTTCTTGAAGGGAAAGATGTAACTCGGTGAGATGAATTAACAGAACACAGAGCAGTTTCTCAGAAAGCTTCTTTCCAGTTTTGAACGGAAGATATTTCCTTTTTCACCATAGCCCTCTATGGGCTTCCAAATATCCCTTTGCCAATTCCACAAGAACAGCCTTAGCGAAAGGCTTCTTGAAGGGAAAGATGTAACTCTGTGAGATGAATTAACAGAACACAGAGCAGTTTCTCAGAAAGCTTCTTTCCAGTTTTGAACGGAAGATATTTCCTTTTTCACCATAGCCCTCTATGGGCTTCCAAATATCCCTTTGCCAATTCCACAAGAACAGCCTTAGCGAAAGGCTTCTTGAAGGGAAAGATGTAACTCTGTGAGATGAATTAACAGAACACAGAGCAGTTTCTCAGAAAGCTTCTTTCCAGTTTTGAACGGAAAATATTTCCTTTTTCACCATAGCCCTCTATGGGCTTCCAAATATCCCTTTGCCAATTGCACAAGAACAGCCTTAGCGAAAGGCTTCTTGAAGGGAAAGATGTAACTCTGTGAGATGAATTAACAGAACACAGAGCAGTTTCTCAGAAAGCTTCTTTCCAGTTTTGAACGGAAGATATTTCCTTTTTCACCATACCCCTCTATGGGCTTCCAAATATCCCTTTCCCAATTCCACAAGAACAGCCTTAGCGAAAGGCTTCTTGAAGGGAAAGATGTAACTCTGTGAGATGAATTAACAGAACACAGAGCAGTTTCTCAGAAAGCTTCTTTCCAGTTTTGAACGGAAGATACTTCCTTTTTCACCATAGCCCTCTTTGGGCTTCCAAATATCCCTTTGCCAATTCCACAAGAACAGCCTTAGCGAAAGGCTTCTTGAAGGGAAAGATGTAACTCTGTGAGATGAATTAACAGAACACAGAGCAGTTTCTCAGAAAGCTTCTTTCCAGTTTTGAACGGAAGATATTTCCTTTTTCACTATAGCCCTCTATGGGCTTCCAAATATCCCTTTGCCAATTCCACAAGAACAGCCTTAGCGAAAGGCTTCTTGAAGGGAAAGATGTAACTCTGTGAGATGAATTAACAGAACACAGAGCAGTTTCTCAGAAAGCTTCTTTCCAGCTTTGAACGGAAGATATTTCCTTTTTCACCGTAGCCCTCTATGGGCTTCCAAATATCCCTTTGCCAATTCCACAAGAACAGCCTTAGCAAAAGGCTTCTTGAAGGGAAAGATGTAACTCTGTGAGATGAATTAACAGAACACAGAGCAGTTTCTCAGAAAGCTTCTTTCCAGTTTTGAACGGAAGATATTTCCTTTTTCACCATAGCCCTCTATGGGCTTCCAAATATCCCTTTGCCAATTCCACAAGAACAGCCTTAGCGAAAGGCTTCTTGAAGGGAAAGATGTAACTCTGTGAGATGAATTAACAGAACACAGAGCAGTTTCTCAGATAGCTTCTTTCCAGTTTTGAACGGAAGATACTTCCTTTTTCACCATAGCCCTCTTTGGGCTTCCAAATATCCCTTTGCCAATTCCACAAGAACAGCCTTAGCGAAAGGCTTCTTGAAGGGAAAGATGTAACTCTGTGAGATGAATTAACAGAACACAGAGCAGTTTCTCAGAAAGCTTCTTTCCAGTTTTGAACGGAAGATATTTCCTTTATCACCATAGGCCTCTATGGGCTTACAAATATCCCTTTGCCAATTCCACAAGAACAGCCTTAGCGAAAGGCTTCTTGAAGGGAAAGATGTAACTCTGTGAGATGAATTAACAGAACACAGAGCAGTTTCTCAGAAACCTTCTTTCCAGTTTTGAACGGAAGATATTTCCTTTTTCACCATAGGCCTCTATGGGCTTCCAAATATCCCTTTGCCAATTCCACAAGAACAGCCTTAGCGAATGGCTTCTTGAAGGGAAAGATGTAACTCTGTGAGATGAATTAACAGAACACAGAGCAGTTTCTCAGAAAGCTTCTTTCCAGTTTTGAACGGAAGATATTTCCTTTTTCACCATAGCCCTCTATGGGCTTCCAAATATCCCTTTGCCAATTCCACAAGAACAGCCTTAGCGAAAGGCTTCTTGAAGGGAAAGATGTAACTCTGTGAGATGAATTAACAGAACACAGAGCAGTTTCTCAGAAAGCTTCTTTCCAGTTTTGCACGGAAGATATTTCCTTTTTCACCATAGGCCTCTATGGGCTTCCAAATATCCCTTTGCCAATTCCACAAGAACAGCCTTAGCGAAAGGCTTCTTGAAGGGAAAGATGTAACTCTGTGAGATGAATTAACAGAACACAGAGCAGTTTCTCAGAAAGCTTCTTTCCAGTTTTGAACGGAAGATATTTCCTTTTTCACCATAGCCCTCTATGGGCTTCCAAATATCCCTTTGCCAATTCCACAAGAACAGCCTTAGCGAAAGGCTTCTTGAAGGGAAAGATGTAACTCTGTGAGATGAATTAACAGAACACAGAGCAGTTTCTCAGAAAGCTTCTTTCCAGTTTTGCACGGAAGATATTTCCTTTTTCACCATAGGCCTCTATGGGCTTCCAAATATCCCTTTGCCAATTCCACAAGAACAGCCTTAGCGAAAGTCTTCTTGAAGGGAAAGATGTAACTCTGTGAGATGAATTAACGGAACACAGAGCAGTTTCTCAGAAACCTTCTTTCCAGTTTTGAACGGAAGATATTTCCTTTTTCACCATAGCCCTCTATGGGCTTCCAAATATCCCTTTGCCAATTCCACAAGAACAGCCTTAGCGAAAGGCTTCTTGAAGGGAAAGATGTAACTCTGTGAGATGAATTTACAGAACACAGAGCAGTTTCTCAGAAACCTTCTTTCCAATTTTGAACGGAAGATATTTCCTTTTTCACCATAGGCCTCTATGGGCTTCCAAATATCCCTTTGCCAATTCCACAAGAACAGCCTTAGCGAACGGCTTCTTGAAGGGAAAGATGTAACTCTGTGAGATGAATTAACAGAACACAGAGCAGTTTCTCAGAAAGCTTCTTTCCAGTTTTGAACGGAAGGTATTTCCTTTTTCACCATAGCCCTCTATGGGCTTCCGAATATCCCTTTGCCAATTCAACAAAGAACAGCCTTAGCAAAAGGCTTCTTGAAGGGAAAGATGTAACTCTGTGAGATGAATTAACAGAACACAGAGCAGTTTCTCAGAAAGCTTCTTTCCAGTTTTGAACGGAAGATATTTCCTTTTTCACCATAGTCCTCTATGGGCTTCCAAATATCCCTTTGCCAATTCCACAAGAACAGCCTTAGCGAAAGGCTTCTTGAAGGGAAAGATGTAACTCTGTGAGATGAATTAACAGAACACAGAGCAGTTTCTCAAAAAGCTTCTTTCCAGTTTTGAACGGAAGGTATTTCCTTTTTCACCATAGCCCTCTATGGGCTTCCAAATATCCCTTTGCCTATTCCACAAGAACAGCCTCAGCGAAAGGCTTCTTGAAGGGAAAGATGTAACTCTGTGAGATGAATTAACAGAACACAGAGCAGTTTCTCAGAAAGCTTCCTTCCAGTTTTGAACGGAAGATATTTCCTTTTTCACCATAGCCCTCTATGGGCTTCCAAATATCCCTTTGCCAATTCCACAAGAACAGCCTTAGCGAAAGGCTTCTTGAAGGGAAAGATGTAACTCTGTGAGATGAATTAACAGAACACAGAGCAGTTTCTCAAAAAGCTTCTTTCCAGTTTTGAACGGAAGGTATTTCCTTTTTCACCATAGCCCTCTATGGGCTTCCAAATATCCCTTTGCCAATTCCACAAGAACAGCCTCAGCGAAAGGCTTCTTGAAGGGAAAGATGTAAATGTGTGAGATGAATTAACAGAACACAGAGCAGTTTCTCAGAAACCTTCTTTCCAGTTTTGAACGGAAGATATTTCCTTTTTCACCATAGCCCTCTATGGGCTCCCAAATATCCCTTTGCCAATTCCACAAGAACAGCCTTAGCGAAAGGCTTCTTGAAGGGAAAGATGTAACTCTGTGGGATGAATTAACAGAACACAGAGCAGTTTCTCAGAAAGCTTCTTCCCAGATTTGAACGGAAGATATTTCCTTTTTCACGATAGCCCTCTATGAGCTTCCAAATATCCCTTTCCAATTCCACAAGAACAGCCTTAGCGAAAGGCTTCTTGAAGGGAAAGATGTAACTCTGTGAGATGAATTAACAGAACACAGAGCAGTTTCTCAGAAAGCTTCTTTCCACTTTTGAACGGAAGATATTTCCTTTTTCACCATAGCCCTCTATGGGCATCCAAATATCCCTTTGCCAATTCCACAAGAACAGCCTTAGCGAAAGGCCTCTTGAAGGGAAAGATGTAACTCTGTGAGATGAATTAACAGAACACAGAGCAGTTTCTCAGAAAGCTTCTTTCCAGTTTTGAACGGAAGATATTTCCTTTTTCACCATAGCCCTCTAAGGGCTTCCAAATATCCCTTTGCCAATTCCACAAGAACAGCCTTAGCGAAAGGCTTCTTGAAGGGAAAGATGTAACTCGGTGAGATGAATTAACAGAACACAGAGCAGTTTCTCAGAAAGCTTCTTTCCAGTTTTGAACGGAATATATTTCCTTTTTCACCATAGGCCTCTAGGGGTTCCAAATATCCCTTTGCCAATTCCACAAGAACAGCCTTAGCGAAAGGCTTCTTGTAGGGAAAGATGTAACTCTGTGAGATGAATTAACAGAACACAGAGCAGTTTCTCAGAAATCTTCTTTCCAGTTTTGAACGGAAGATATTTCCTTTTTCACCATAGCCCTCTATGGGCTTCCAAATATCCCTTTGCCAATTCCACAAGAACAGCCTTAGCGAAAGGCTTCTTGAAGGGAAAGATGTAACTCTGTGAGATGAATTAACAGAACACAGAGCAGTTTCTCAGAAAGCTTCTTTCCAGTTTTGAACGGAAGATATTTCCTTTTTCACCATAGCCCTCTATGGGCTTCCAAATATCCCTTTGCCAATTCCACAAGAACAGCCTTAGCGAAAGGCTTCTTGAAGGGAAAGATGTAACTCTGTGAGATGAATTAACAGAACACAGAGCAGTTTCTCAGAAAGCTTCTTTCCAGTTTTGAACGGAAGATATTTCCTTTTTCACCATAGCCCTCTATGGGCTTCCAAATATCCCTTTGCCAATTCCACAAGAACAGCCTTAGCGAAAGGCTTCTTGAAGGGAAAGATGTAACTCTGTTAGATGAATTAACAGAACACAGAGCAGTTTCTCAGAAAGCTTCTTTCCAGTTTTGAACGGAAGATATTTCCTTTTTCACCATAGCCCTCTATGGGCTTCCAAATATCCCTTTGCCAATTGCACAAGAACAGCCTTAGCGAAAGGCTTCTTGAAGGGAAAGATGTAACTCTGTGAGATGAATTAACAGAACACAGAGCAGTTTCTCAGAAAGCTTCTTTCCAGTTTTGAACGGAAGATATTTCCTTTTTCACCATAGGCCTCTATGGGCTTCCAAATATCCCTTTGCCAATTCCACAAGAACAGCCTTAGCGAAAGGCTTCTTGAAGGGAAAGATGTAACTCTGTGAGATGAATTAACAGAACACAGAGCAGTTTCTCAGAAAGCTTCTTTCCAGTTTTGAACGGAAGATACTTCCTTTTTCACCATAGCCCTCTTTGGGCTTCCAAATATCCCTTTGCCAATTCCACAAGAACAGTCTTAGCGAAAGGCTTCTTGAAGGGAAAGATGTAACTCTGTGAGATGAATTAACAGAACACAGAGCAGTTTCTCAGAAAGCTTCTTTCCAGTTTTGAACGGAAGATATTTCCTTTTTCACCATAGCCCTCTATGGGCTTCCAAATATCCCTTTGCCAAATGCACAAGAACAGCCTTAGCGAAAGGCTTCTTGAAGGGAAAGATGTAACTCTGTGAGATGAATTAACAGAACACAGAGCAGTTTCTCAGAAAGCTTCCTTCCAGTTTTGAACGGAAGATATTTCCTTTTTCACCATAGGCCCCTATTGGCTTCCAAATATCCCTTTGCCAATTCCACAAGAACAGCCTTAGCGAAAGGCTTCTTGAAGGGAAAGATGTAACTCTGTGAGATGAATTAACAGAACACAGAGCAGTTTCTCAGAAAGCTTCTTTCCAGTTTTGAGCGGAAGATATTTCCTTTTTCACCATAGCCCTCTATGGGCTTCCAAATATCCCTTTGCCAATTCCACAAGAACAGCGTTAGCGAAAGGCTTCTTGAAGGGAAAGATGTACCTCTGTGAGATGAATTAACAGAACACAGAGCAGTTTCTCAGAAAGCTTCTTTCCAGTTTTGAACGGAAGATATTTCCTTTTTCACCATAGCCCTCTATGGGCTTCCAAATATCCCTTTGCCAATTACACAAGAACAGCCTTAGCGAAAGGCTTCTTGAAGGGAAAGATGTAACTCTGTGAGACGAATTAACAGAACACAGAGCAGTTTCTCAGAAAGCTTCTTTCCAGTTTTGAACGGAAGATATTTCCTTTTTCACCATAGGCCTCTATGGGCTTCCAAATATCCCCTTGCCAATTCCACAAGAACAGCCTTAGCGAAAGGCTTCTTGAAGGGAAAGATGTAACTCTGTGAGATGAATTAACAGAACACAGAGCAGTTTCTCAGAAAGCTTCTTTCCAGTTTTGAACGGAAGATATTTCCTTTTTCACCATAGCCCCCTATGGGCTTCCAAATATCCCTTTGCCAATTCCACAAGAACAGCCTTAGCGAAAGGCTTCTTGAAGGGAAAGATGTAACTGTGTGAGATGAATTAACAGAACACAGAACAGTTTCTCAGAAACCTTCTTTCCAGTTTTGAACGGAAGATATTTCCTTTTTCACCATAGCCCTCTATGGGCTCCCAAATATCCCTTTGCCAATTCCACAAGAACAGCCTTAGCGAAAGGCTTCTTGAAGGGAAAGATGTAACTCTGTGGGATGTATTAACAGAACACAGAGCAGTTTCTCAGAAAGCTTCTTCCCAGATTTGAACGGAAGATATTTCCTTTTTCACGATAGCCCTCTATGAGCTTCCAAATATCCCTTTCCAATTCCACAAGAACAGCCTTAGCGAAAGGCTTCTTGAAGGGAAAGATGTAACTCTGTGAGATGAATTAACAGAACACAGAGCAGTTTCTCAGAAAGCTTCTTTCCACTTTTGAACGGAAGATATTTCCTTTTTCACCATAGCCCTCTATGGGCATCCAAATATCCCTTTGCCAATTCCACAAGAACAGCCTTAGCGAAAGGCCTCTTGAAGGGAAAGATGTAACTCTGTGAGATGAATTAACAGAACACAGAGCAGTTTCTCAGAAAGCTTCTTTCCAGTTTTGAACGGAAGATATTTCCTTTTTCACCATAGCCCTCTTTGGGCTTCCAAATGTCCCTTTGCCAATTCCACAAGAACAGCCTTAGCGAAAGGCTTCTTGAAGGGAAAGATATAATTCTGTGAGATGAATTAACAGAACACAGAGCAGTTTTTCAGAAAGCTTCTTTCCAGTTTTGAACGGAAGATATTTCCTTTTTCACCATAGCCCTCTATGGGCTTCCAAATATCCCTTTGCCAATTCCACAAGAACAGCCTTAGCGAAAGGCTTCTTGAAGGGAAAGATGTAACTCTGTGAGATGAATTAACAGAACACAGAGCAGTTTCTCAGAAAGCTTCTTTCCAGTTTTGAACGGAAGATATTTCCTTTTTCACCATACCCCTGTATGGGCTTCCAAATATCCCTTTCCCAATTCCACAAGAACAGCCTTAGCGAAAGGCTTCTTGAAGGGAAAGATGTAACTCTGTGAGATGAATTAACAGAACACAGAGCAGTTTCTCAGAAAGCTTCTTTCCAGTTTTGAACGGAAGATATTTCCTTTTTCACCATAGCCCTCTATGGGCTTCCAAATGTCCCTTTGCCAATTCCACAAGAACAGCCTTAGCGAAAGGCTTCTTGAAGGGAAAGATGTAACTCTGTGAGATGAATTAACAGAACACAGAGCAGTTTCTCAGAAAGCTTCTTTCCAGTTTTGAACGGAAGATGTTTCCTTTTTCACCATAGCCCTCTATGGGCTTCCAAATATCCCTTTGCCAATTCCACAAGAACAGCCTTAGCGAAAGGCTTCTTGAAGGGAAAGATGTAACTCTGTGAGATGAATTAACAGAACACAGAGCAGTTTCTCAGAAAGCTTCTTTCCAGTTTTGAACGGAAGATATTTCCTTTTTCACCATAGCCCTCTATGGGCTCCCAAATATCCCTTTGCCAATTGCACAAGAACAGCCTTAGCGAAAGGCTTCTTGAAGGAAAAGATGTAACTCTGTGAGATGAATTAACAGAACACAGAGCAGTTTCTCAGAAAGCTTCTTTCCAGTTTTGAACGGAAGATGTTTCCTTTTTCACCATAGCCCTCTATGGGCTTCCAAATATCCCTTTGCCAATTCCACAAGAACAGCCTTAGCGAAAGGCTTCTTGAAGGGAAAGATGTAACTCTGTGAGATGAATTAACAGAACACAGAGCAGTTTCTCAGAAAGCTTCTTTCCAGTTTTGAACGGAAGATACTTCCTTTTTCACCATAGCCCTCTTTGGGCTTCCAAATATCCCTTTGCCAATTCCACAAGAACAGCCTTAGCGAAAGGCTTCTTGAAGGGAAAGATGTAACTCTGTGAGATGAATTAACAGAACACAGAGCAGTTTCTCAGAAAGCTTCTTTCCAGTTTTGAACGGAAGATATTTCCTTTTTCACCATAGCCCTCTATGGGCTTCCAAATATCCCTTTGCCAATTCCACAAGAACAGCCTTAGCGAAAGGCTTCTTGAAGGGAAAGATGTAACTATGTGAGATGAATTAACAGAACACAGAGCAGTTTCTCAGAAAGCTTCTTTCCAGTTTTGAACGGAAGATATTTCCTTTTTCACCGTAGCCCTCTATGGGCTTCCAAATATCCCTTTGCCAATTCCACAAGAACAGCCTTAGCGAACGGCTTCTTGAAGGGAAAGATGTAACTCGGTGAGATGAATTAACAGAACACAGAGCAGTTTCTCAGAAAGCATCTTTCCAGTTTTGAACGGAAGATATTTCCTTTTTCACCATACCCCTCTATGGGCTTCCAAATATCCCTTTCCCAATTCCACAATAACAGCCTTAGCGAAAGACTTCTTGAAGGGAAAGATGTAACTCTGTGAGATGAATTAAGAGAACACAGAGCAGTTTCTCAGAAAGCTTCTTTCCAGTTTTGAACGGAAGATATTTCCTTTTTCACCATAGCCCTCTTTGGGCTTCCAAATATCCCTTTGCCAATTCCCCAAGAACAGCCTTAGCGAAAGGCTTCTTGAAGGGAAAGATGTAACTCTGTGAGATGAATTAACAGAACACAGAGCAGTTTCTCAGAAAGCTTCTTTCCAGTTTTGAACGGAAGATATTTCCTTTTTCACCATAGGCCTCTATGGGCTTCCAAATATCCCTTTGCCAATTCCACAAGTACAGCCTTAGCGAAAGGCTTCTTGTAGGGAAAGATGTAACTCTGTGAGATGAATTAACAGAACACAGAGCAGTTTCTCAGAAAGCTTCTTTCCAGTTTTGAACGGAAGATATTTCCTTTTTCACCATAGCCCTCTATGGGCTTCCAAATATCCCTTTGCCAAATGCACAAGAACAGCCTTAGCGAAAGGCTTCTTGAAGGGAAAGATGTAACTCTGTGAGATGAATTAACAGAACACAGAGCAGTTTCTCAGAAAGCTTCCTTCCAGTTTTGAACGGAAGATACTTCCTTTTTCACCATAGCCCTCTTTGGGCTTCCAAATATCCCTTTGCCAATTCCACAAGAACAGCCTTAGCGAAAGGCTTCTTGAAGGGAAAGATGTAACTCTGTGAGATGAATTAAGAGAACACAGAGCAGTTTCTCAGAAACCTTCTTTCCAGTTTTGAACGGAAGATATTTCCTTTTTCACCGTAGCCCTCTATGGGCTTCCAAATATCCCTTTGCCAATTCCCCAAGAACAGCCTTAGCGAAAGGCTTCTTGAAGGGAAAGATGTAACTCGGTGAGATGAATTAACAGAACACAGAGCAGTTTCTCAGAAAGCTTCTTTCCAGTTTTGAACGGAAGATATTTCCTTTTTCACCATAGCCTTCTATGGGCTTCCAAATATCCCTTTGCCAATTCCACAAGAACAGCCTTAGCGAAAGGCTTCTTGAAGGGAAAGATGTAACTCTGTGAGATGAATTAACAGAACACAGAGCAGTTTCTCAGAAAGCTTCTTTCCAGTTTTGAACGGAAGATATTTCCTTTTTCACCATAGCCCTCTATGGGCTTCCAAATATCCCTTTGCCAAATGCACAAGAACAGCCTTAGCGAAAGGCTTCTTGAAGGGAAAGATGTAACTCTGTGAGATGAATTAACAGAACACAGAGCAGTTTCTCAGAAAGCTTCCTTCAAGTTTTGAACGGAAGATATTTCCTTTTTCACCATAGGCCCCTATGGGCTTCCAAATATCCCTTTGCCAATTCCACAAGAACAGCCTTAGCGAAAGGCTTCTTGAAGGGAAAGATGTAACTCTGTGAGATGAATTAACAGAACACAGAGCAGTTTCTCAGAAAGCTTCTTTCCAGTTTTGAACGGAAGATATTTCCTTTTTCACCATAGGCCTCTATGGGCTTCCAAATATCCCTTTGCCAATTCCACAAGAACAGCCAGAGCGAAAGGCTTCTTGAAGGAAAAGATGTAACTCTGTGAGATGAATTAACAGAACACAGAGCAGTTTCTCAGAAAGCTTCTTTCCAGTTTTGAACGGAAGATATTTGCTTTTTCACCATGGCCCTCTATGGGCTTCCAAATATCCCTTTGCCAATTCCACAAGAACAGCCTTAGCGAAAGGCTTCTTGAAGGGAAGATGTAACTCTGTGAGATGAATTAACAGAACACAGAGCAGTTTCTCAGAAAGCTTCTTTCCAGTTTTGAACGGAAGATATTTCCTTTTTCACCGTAGCTCTCTATGGGCTTCCAAATATCCCTTTGCCAATTCCACAAGAACAGCCTTAGCGAAAGGCTTCTTGAAGGGAAAGATGTAACTCTGTGAGATGAATTAACAGAACACAGAGCAGTTTCTCAGAAAGCTTCTTTCCAGTTTTGAACGGAAGATATTTCCTTTTTCACCATAGCCCTCTATGGGCTTCCAAATATCCCTTTGCCAATTCCACAAGAACAGCCTTAGCGAAAGGCTTCTTGAAGGGAAAGATGTAACTCTGTGAGATGAATTAACAGAACACAGAGCAGTTTCTCAGAAAGCTTCTTTCCAGTTTTGAACGGAAAATATTTCCTTTTTCACCATAGCCCTCTATGGGCTTCCAAATATCCCTTTGCCAATTGCACAAGAACAGCCTTAGCGAAAGGCTTCTTGAAGGGAAAGATGTAACTCTGTGAGATGAATTAACAGAACACAGAGCAGTTTCTCAGAAAGCTTCTTTCCAGTTTTGAACGGAAGATATTTCCTTTTTCACCATACCCCTCTATGGGCTTCCAAATATCCCTTTCCCAATTCCACAAGAACAGCCTTAGCGAAAGGCTTCTTGAAGGGAAAGATGTAACTCTGTGAGATGAATTAACAGAACACAGAGCAGTTTCTCAGAAAGCTTCTTTCCAGTTTTGAACGGAAGATACTTCCTTTTTCACCATAGCCCTCTTTGGGCTTCCAAATATCCCTTTGCCAATTCCACAAGAACAGCCTTAGCGAAAGGCTTCTTGAAGGGAAAGATGTAACTCTGTGAGATGAATTAACAGAACACAGAGCAGTTTCTCAGAAAGCTTCTTTCCAGTTTTGAACGGAAGATATTTCCTTTTTCACTATAGCCCTCTATGGGCTTCCAAATATCCCTTTGCCAATTCCACAAGAACAGCCTTAGCGAAAGGCTTCTTGAAGGGAAAGATGTAACTCTGTGAGATGAATTAACAGAACACAGAGCAGTTTCTCAGAAAGCTTCTTTCCAGCTTTGAACGGAAGATATTTCCTTTTTCACCGTAGCCCTCTATGGGCTTCCAAATATCCCTTTGCCAATTCCACAAGAACAGCCTTAGCGAAAGGCTTCTTGAAGGGAAAGATGTAACTCGGTGAGATGAATTAACAGAACACAGAGCAGTTTCTCAGAAAGCATCTTTCCAGTTTTAAACGGAAGATATTTCCTTTTTCACCATACCCCTCTATGGGCTTCCAAATATCCCTTTCCCAATTCCACAAGAACAGCCTTAGCGAAAGGCTTCTTGAAGGGAAAGATGTAACTCTGTGAGATGAATTAACAGAACACAGAGCAGTTTCTCAGAAAGATTCTTTCCAGTTTTGCACGGAAGATATTTCCTTTTTCACCATAGGCCTCTATGGGCTTCCAAATATCCCTTTGCCAATTCCACAAGAACAGCCTTAGCGAAAGTCTTCTTGAAGGGAAAGATGTAACTCTGTGAGATGAATTAACGGAACACAGAGCAGTTTCTCAGAAACCTTCTTTCCAGTTTTGAACGGAAGATATTTCCTTTTTCACCATAGCCCTCTATGGGCTTCCAAATATCCCTTTGCCAATTCCACAAGAACAGCCTTAGCGAAAGGCTTCTTGAAGGGAAAGATGTAACTCTGTGAGATGAATTTACAGAACACAGAGCAGTTTCTCAGAAACCTTCTTTCCAATTTTGAACGGAAGATATTTCCTTTTTCACCATAGGCCTCTATGGGCTTCCAAATATCCCTTTGCCAATTCCACAAGAACAGCCTTAGCGAACAGCTTCTTGAAGGGAAAGATGTAACTCTGTGAGATGAATTAACAGAACACAGAGCAGTTTCTCAGAAAGCTTCTTTCCAGTTTTGAACGGAAGGTATTTCCTTTTTCACCATAGCCCTCTATGGGCTTCCGAATATCCCTTTGCCAATTCAACAAAGAACAGCCTTAGCAAAAGGCTTCTTGAAGGGAAAGATGTAACTCTGTGAGATGAATTAACAGAACACGGAGCAGTTTCTCAGAAAGCTTCTTTCCAGTTTTGAACGGAAGATATTTCCTTTTTCACCATAGTCCTCTATGGGCTTCCAAATATCCCTTTGCCAATTCCACAAGAACAGCCTTAGCGAAAGGCTTCTTGAAGGGAAAGATGTAACTCTGTGAGATGAATTAACAGAACACAGAGCAGTTTCTCAAAAAGCTTCTTTCCAGTTTTGAACGGAAGGTATTTCCTTTTTCACCATAGCCCTCTATGGGCTTCCAAATATCCCTTTGCCTATTCCACAAGAACAGCCTCAGCGAAAGGCTTCTTGAAGGGAAAGATGTAACTCTGTGAGATGAATTAACAGAACACAGAGCAGTTTCTCAGAAAGCTTCTTTCCAGTTTTGAACGGAAGATATTTCCTTTTTCACCATAGGCCTCTATGGGCTTCCAAATATCCCTTTGCCAATTCCACAAGAACAGCCTTAGCGAACGGCTTCTTGAAGGGAAAGATGTAACTCTGTGAGATGAATTAACAGAACACAGAGCAGTTTCTCAGAAAGCTTCTTTCCAGTTTTGAACGGAAGGTATTTCCTTTTTCACCATAGCCCTCTATGGGCTTCCGAATATCCCTTTGCCAATTCCCCAAGAACAGCCTTAGCGAAAGGCTTCTTGAAGGGAAAGATGTAACTCTGTGAGATGAATTAACAGAACACAGAGCAGTTTCTCAGAAAGCTTCTTTCCAGTTTTGAACGGAAGATATTTCCTTTTTCACCATAGCCTTCTATGGGCTTCCAAATATCCCTTTGCCAATTCCACAAGAACAGCCTTAGCGAAAGGCTTCTTGAAGGGAAAGATGTAACTCTGTGAGATGAATTAACAGAACACAGAGCAGTTTCTCAGAAAGCTTCTTTCCAGTTTTGAACGGAAGATATTTCCTTTTTCACCATAGCCCTCTTTGGGCTTCCAAATATCCCTTTGCCAATTCCACAAGAACAGCCTTAGCGAAAGGCTTCTTGAAGGGAAAGTTGTAACTCCGTGAGATGAATTAACAGAACACAGAGCAGTTTCTCAGAAAGCTTCTTTCCAGTTTTGAACGGAAGATATTTCCTTTTTCACCGTAGCTCTCTATGGGCTTCCAAATATCCCTTTGCCAATTCCACAAGAACAGCCTTAGCGAAAGGCTTCTTGAAGGGAAAGATGTAACTCTGTGAGATGAATTAGCAGAACACAGAGCAGTTTCTCAGAAAGCTTCTTTCCAGTTTTGAACGGAAGATATTTCCTTTTTCACCATAGCCCTCTATGGTCTTCCAAATATCCCTTTGCCAATTCCCCAAGAACAGCCTTAGCGAAAGGCTTCTTGAAGGGAAAGATGTAACTCTGTGAGATGAATTAACAGAACACAGAGCAGTTTCTCAGAAAGCTTCTTTCCAGTTTTGAACGGAAGATATTTCCTTTTTCACCATACCCCTCTATGGGCTTCCAAATATCCCTTTCCCAATTCCACAAGAACAGCCTTAGCGAAAGGCTTCTTGAAGGGAAAGATGTAACTCTGTGAGATGAATTAACAGAACACAAAGCAGTTTCTCAGAAAGCTTCTTTCCAGTTTTGAACGGAAGATATTTCCTTTTTCACCATACCCCTGTATGGGCTTCCAAATATCCCTTTCCCAATTCCACAAGAACAGCCTTAGCGAAAGGCTTCTTGAAGGGAAAGATGTAACTCGGTGAGATGAATTAACAGAACACAGAGCAGTTTCTCAGAAAGCTTCTTTCCAGTTTTGAACGGAAGATATTTCCTTTTTCACCATAGCCCTCTATTGGCTTCCAAATATCCCTTTGCCAATTCCACAAGAACAGCCTTAGCGAAAGGCTTCTTGAAGGGAAAGATGTAACTCTGTGAGATGAATTAACAGAACACAGAGCAGTTTCTCAGAAAGCTTCTTTCCAGTTTTGAACGGAAGATATTTCCTTTTTCACCATAGCCCTCTATGGGCTTCCAAATATCCCTTTGCCAATTCCACAAGAACAGCCTTAGCGAAAGGCTTCTTGAAGGGAAAGATGTAACTCTGTGAGATGAATTAACAGAACACAGAGCAGTTTCTCAGAAAGCTTCTTTCCAGTTTTGAACGGAAAATATTTCCTTTTTCACCATAGCCCTCTATGGGCTTCCAAATATCCCTTTGCCAATTGCACAAGAACAGCCTTAGCGAAAGGCTTCTTGAAGGGAAAGATGTAACTCTGTGAGATGAATTAACAGAACACAGAGCAGTTTCTCAGAAAGCTTCTTTCCAGTTTTGAACGGAAGATATTTCCTTTTTCACCATACCCCTCTATGGGCTTCCAAATATCCCTTTCCCAATTCCACAAGAACAGCCTTAGCGAAAGGCTTCTTGAAGGGAAAGATGTAACTCTGTGAGATGAATTAACAGAACACAGAGCAGTTTCTCAGAAAGCTTCTTTCCAGTTTTGAACGGAAGATACTTCCTTTTTCACCATAGCCCTCTTTGGGCTTCCAAATATCCCTTTGCCAATTCCACAAGAACAGCCTTAGCGAAAGGCTTCTTGAAGGGAAAGATGTAACTCTGTGAGATGAATTAACAGAACACAGAGCAGTTTCTCAGAAAGCTTCTTTCCAGTTTTGAACGGAAGATATTTCCTTTTTCACTATAGCCCTCTATGGGCTTCCAAATATCCCTTTGCCAATTCCACAAGAACAGCCTTAGCGAAAGGCTTCTTGAAGGGAAAGATGTAACTCTGTGAGATGAATTAACAGAACACAGAGCAGTTTCTCAGAAAGCTTCTTTCCAGCTTTGAACGGAAGATATTTCCTTTTTCACCGTAGCCCTCTATGGGCTTCCAAATATCCCTTTGCCAATTCCACAAGAACAGCCTTAGCGAAAGGCTTCTTGAAGGGAAAGATGTAACTCGGTGAGATGAATTAACAGAACACAGAGCAGTTTCTCAGAAAGCATCTTTCCAGTTTTAAACGGAAGATATTTCCTTTTTCACCATACCCCTCTATGGGCTTCCAAATATCCCTTTCCCAATTCCACAAGAACAGCCTTAGCGAAAGGCTTCTTGAAGGGAAAGATGTAACTCTGTGAGATGAATTAACAGAACACAGAGCAGTTTCTCAGAAAGATTCTTTCCAGTTTTGCACGGAAGATATTTCCTTTTTCAACATAGGCCTCTATGGGCTTCCAAATATCCCTTTGCCAATTCCACAAGAACAGCCTTAGCGAAAGTCTTCTTGAAGGGAAAGATGTAACTCTGTGAGATGAATTAACGGAACACAGAGCAGTTTCTCAGAAACCTTCTTTCCAGTTTTGAACGGAAGATATTTCCTTTTTCACCATAGCCCTCTATGGGCTTCCAAATATCCCTTTGCCAATTCCACAAGAACAGCCTTAGCGAAAGGCTTCTTGAAGGGAAAGATGTAACTCTGTGAGATGAATTTACAGAACACAGAGCAGTTTCTCAGAAACCTTCTTTCCAATTTTGAACGGAAGATATTTCCTTTTTCACCATAGGCCTCTATGGGCTTCCAAATATCCCTTTGCCAATTCCACAAGAACAGCCTTAGCGAACAGCTTCTTGAAGGGAAAGATGTAACTCTGTGAGATGAATTAACAGAACACAGAGCAGTTTCTCAGAAAGCTTCTTTCCAGTTTTGAACGGAAGGTATTTCCTTTTTCACCATAGCCCTCTATGGGCTTCCGAATATCCCTTTGCCAATTCAACAAAGAACAGCCTTAGCAAAAGGCTTCTTGAAGGGAAAGATGTAACTCTGTGAGATGAATTAACAGAACACGGAGCAGTTTCTCAGAAAGCTTCTTTCCAGTTTTGAACGGAAGATATTTCCTTTTTCACCATAGTCCTCTATGGGCTTCCAAATATCCCTTTGCCAATTCCACAAGAACAGCCTTAGCGAAAGGCTTCTTGAAGGGAAAGATGTAACTCTGTGAGATGAATTAACAGAACACAGAGCAGTTTCTCAAAAAGCTTCTTTCCAGTTTTGAACGGAAGGTATTTCCTTTTTCACCATAGCCCTCTATGGGCTTCCAAATATCCCTTTGCCTATTCCACAAGAACAGCCTCAGCGAAAGGCTTCTTGAAGGGAAAGATGTAACTCTGTGAGATGAATTAACAGAACACAGAGCAGTTTCTCAGAAAGCTTCTTTCCAGTTTTGAACGGAAGATATTTCCTTTTTCACCATAGGCCTCTATGGGCTTCCAAATATCCCTTTGCCAATTCCACAAGAACAGCCTTAGCGAACGGCTTCTTGAAGGGAAAGATGTAACTCTGTGAGATGAATTAACAGAACACAGAGCAGTTTCTCAGAAAGCTTCTTTCCAGTTTTGAACGGAAGGTATTTCCTTTTTCACCATAGCCCTCTATGGGCTTCCGAATATCCCTTTGCCAATTCCCCAAGAACAGCCTTAGCGAAAGGCTTCTTGAAGGGAAAGATGTAACTCTGTGAGATGAATTAACAGAACACAGAGCAGTTTCTCAGAAAGCTTCTTTCCAGTTTTGAACGGAAGATATTTCCTTTTTCACCATAGCCTTCTATGGGCTTCCAAATATCCCTTTGCCAATTCCACAAGAACAGCCTTAGCGAAAGGCTTCTTGAAGGGAAAGATGTAACTCTGTGAGATGAATTAACAGAACACAGAGCAGTTTCTCAGAAAGCTTCTTTCCAGTTTTGAACGGAAGATATTTCCTTTTTCACCATAGCCCTCTATGGGCTTCCAAATATCCCTTTGCCAATTCCACAAGAACAGCCTTAGCGAAAGGCTTCTTGAAGGGAAAGTTGTAACTCCGTGAGATGAATTAACAGAACACAGAGCAGTTTCTCAGAAAGCTTCTTTCCAGTTTTGCACGGAAGATATTTCCTTTTTCACCATAGGCCTCTAAGGGCTTCCAAATATCCCTTTGCCAATTCCACAAGAACAGCCTTAGCGAAAGGCTTCTTGAAGGGAAAGATATAACTCTGTGAGACGAATTAACAGAACACAGAGCAGTTTCTCAGAAAGCTTCTTTCCAGTTTTGAAGGGAAGATATTTCCTTTTTCACCATAGCCCTCTATGGGCTTCCAAATATCCCTTTGCCAATTCCACAAGAACAGCCTTAGCGAAAGGCTTCTTGAAGGGAAAGATGTAACTCTTTGAGATGAATTAACAGAACACAGAGCAGTTTCTCAGAAAGCTTCTTTCCAGTTTTGAACGGAAGATATTTCCTTTTTCACCGTAGCTCTCTATGGGCTTCCAAATATCCCTTTGTCAATTCCACAAGAACAGCCTTAGCGAAAGGCTTCTTGAAGGGAAAGATGTAACTCTGTGAGATGAATTAACAGAACACAGAGCAGTTTCTCAGAAAGCTTCTTTCCAGTTTTGAACGGAAGATATTTCCTTTTTCACCATAGCCCTCTATGGGCTTCCAAATATCCCTTTGCCAATTCCACAAGAACAGCCTTAGCGAAAGGCTTCTTGAAGGGAAAGATGTAACTCTGTGAGATGAATTAACAGAACACAGAGTAGTTTCTCAGAAAGCTTCTTTCCAGTTTTGAACGGAAGGTATTTCCTTTTTCACCATAGCCCTCTATGGGCTTCCAAATATCCCTTTGCCAATTCCACAAGAACAGCCTTAGCGAAAGGCTTCTTGAAGGGAAAGATGTAACTCTGTGAGATGAATTAACAAAACACAGAGTAGTTTCTCAGAAAGCCTCTTTCCAGTTTTGAACGGAAGATATTTCCTTTTTCACCATAGCCCTCTATGGGCTTCCAAATATCCCTTTGCCAATTCCACAAGGACAGCCTTAGCGAAAGGCTTCTTGAAGGGAAAGATGTAACTCTGTGTGATGAATTAACAGAACACAGAGCAGTTTCTCAGAAAGCTTCTTTCCAGTTTTGAACGGAAGATATTTCCTTTTTCACCATAGCCCTCTTTGGGCTTCCAAATATCCCTTTGCCAATTCCACAAGAACAGCCTTAGCGAAAGGCTTCTTGAAGGGAAAGATGTAACTCTGTGAGATGAATTAACAGAACACAGAGCAGTTTCTCAGAAAGCTTCTTTCCAGTTTTGAACGGAAGATATTTCCTTTTTCACCATAGCCCTCTATGGGCTTCCAAATATCCCTTTGCCAATTCCACAAGAACAGCCTTAGCGGAAGGCTTCTTGAAGGGAAAGATGTAACTCTGTGAGATGAATTAACAGAACACAGAGCAGTTTCTCAGAAAGCTTCTTTCCAGCTTTGAACGGAAGATATTTCCTTTTTCACCGTTGCCCTCTATGGGCTTCCAAATATCCCTTTGCCAATTCCACAAGAACAGCCTTAGCGAAAGGCTTCTTGAAGGGAAAGATGTAACTCTGTGAGATGAATTAACAGAACACAGAGCAGTTTCTCAGAAAGCTTCTTTCCAGTTTTGAACGGAAGATATTTCCTTTTTCACCATAGCCCTCTATGGGCTTCCAAATATCCCTTTGCCAATTCCACAAGAACAGCCTTAGCGAAAGGCTTCTTGAAGGGAAAGTTGTAACTCCGTGAGATGAATTAACAGAACACAGAGCAGTTTCTCAGAAAGCTTCTTTCCAGTTTTGCACGGAAGATATTTCCTTTTTCACCATAGGCCTCTAAGGGCTTCCAAATATCCCTTTGCCAATTCCACAAGAACAGCCTTAGCGAAAGGCTTCTTGAAGGGAAAGATATAACTCTGTGAGACGAATTAACAGAACACAGAGCAGTTTCTCAGAAAGCTTCTTTCCAGTTTTGAAGGGAAGATATTTCCTTTTTCACCATAGCCCTCTATGGGCTTCCAAATATCCCTTTGCCAATTCCACAAGAACAGCCTTAGCGAAAGGCTTCTTGAAGGGAAAGATGTAACTCTTTGAGATGAATTAACAGAACACAGAGCAGTTTCTCAGAAAGCTTCTTTCCAGTTTTGAACGGAAGATATTTCCTTTTTCACCGTAGCTCTCTATGGGCTTCCAAATATCCCTTTGTCAATTCCACAAGAACAGCCTTAGCGAAAGGCTTCTTGAAGGGAAAGATGTAACTCTGTGAGATGAATTAACAGAACACAGAGCAGTTTCTCAGAAAGCTTCTTTCCAGTTTTGAACGGAAGATATTTCCTTTTTCACCATAGCCCTCTATGGGCTTCCAAATATCCCTTTGCCAATTCCACAAGAACAGCCTTAGCGAAAGGCTTCTTGAAGGGAAAGATGTAACTCTGTGAGATGAATTAACAGAACACAGAGTAGTTTCTCAGAAAGCTTCTTTCCAGTTTTGAACGGAAGGTATTTCCTTTTTCACCATAGCCCTCTATGGGCTTCCAAATATCCCTTTGCCAATTCCACAAGAACAGCCTTAGCGAAAGGCTTCTTGAAGGGAAAGATGTAACTCTGTGAGATGAATTAACAGAACACAGAGCAGTTTCTCAGAAAGCTTCTTTCCAGTTTTGAACGGAAGATATTTCCTTTTTCACCATAGCCCTCTAGGGGCTTCCAAATATCCCTTTGCCAATTCCCCAAGAACAGCCTTAGCGAAAGGCTTCTTGAAGGGAAAGATGTAACTCTGTGAGATGAATTAACAGAACACAGAGTAGTTTCTCAGAAAGCCTCTTTCCAGTTTTGAACGGAAGATATTTCCTTTTTCACCATAGCCCTCTATGGGCTTCCAAATATCCCTTTGCCAATTCCACAAGGACAGCCTTAGCGAAAGGCTTCTTGAAGGGAAAGATGTAACTCTGTGTGATGAATTAACAGAACACAGAGCAGTTTCTCAGAAAGCTTCTTTCCAGTTTTGAACGGAAGATATTTCCTTTTTCACCATAGCCCTCTTTGGGCTTCCAAATATCCCTTTGCCAATTCCACAAGAACAGCCTTAGCGAAAGGCTTCTTGAAGGGAAAGATGTAACTCTGTGAGATGAATTAACAGAACACAGAGCAGTTTCTCAGAAAGCTTCTTTCCAGTTTTGAACGGAAGATATTTCCTTTTTCACCATAGCCCTCTATGGGCTTCCAAATATCCCTTTGCCAATTCCACAAGAACAGCCTTAGCGGAAGGCTTCTTGAAGGGAAAGATGTAACTCTGTGAGATGAATTAACAGAACACAGAGCAGTTTCTCAGAAAGCTTCTTTCCAGCTTTGAACGGAAGATATTTCCTTTTTCACCGTTGCCCTCTATGGGCTTCCAAATATCCCTTTGCCAATTCCACAAGAACAGCCTTAGCGAAAGGCTTCTTGAAGGGAAAGATGTAACTCTGTGAGATGAATTAACAGAACACAGAGCAGTTTCTCAGAAAGCTTCTTTCCAGTTTTGAACGGAAGATATTTCCTTTTTCACCGTAGCCCCCTATGGGCTTCCAAATATCCCTTTGCCAATTCCACAAGAACAGCCTTAGCGAAAGGCTTCTTGAAGGGAAAGATGTAACTCTGTGAGATGAATTAACAGAACACAGAGCAGATTCTCGGAAAGCTTCTTTCCAGTTTTGAACGGAAGATATTTCCTTTTTCACCATAGGTCTCTATGGGCTTCCAAATATCCCTTTGCCAATTCCACAAGAACAGCCTTAGCGAAAGGCTTCTTGAAGGGAAAGATGTAACTCTGTGAGATGAATTAACAGAACACAGAGCAGTTTCTCAGAAAGCTTCTTTCCAGTTTTAAACGGAAGATATTTCCTTTTTCACCATAGCCCTCTATGGGCTTCCAAATATCCCTTTGCCAATTCCACAAGAACAGCCTTAGCGAAAGGCTTCTTGAAGGGAAAGATGTAACTCTGTGAGATGAATTAACAGAACACAGAGCAGTTTCTCAGAAAGCTTCTTTCCAGTTTTGAACGGAAGATATTTCCTTTTTCACCATAGCCCTCTATGGGCTTCCAAATATCCCTTTGCCAATTACACAAGAACAGCCTTAGCGAAAGGCTTCTTGAAGGGAAAGATGTAACTCTGTGAGATGAATTAACAGAACACAGAGCAGTTTCTCAGAAACCTTCTTTCCAGTTTTGAACGGAAGATATTTCCTTTTTCACCATAGGCCTCTATGGGCTTCCAAATATCCCCTTGCCAATTCCACAAGAACAGCCTTAGCGAAAGGCTTCTTGAAGGGAAAGATGTAACTCTGTGAGATGAATTAACAGAACACAGAGCAGTTTCTCAGAAAGCTTCTTTCCAGTTTTGAACGGAAGATATTTCCTTTTTCACCATAGCCCCCTATGGGCTTCCAAATATCCCTTTGCCAATTCCACAAGAACAGCCTTAGCGAAAGACTTCTTGAAGGGAAAGATGTAACTCTGTGAGATTAATTAACAGAACACAGAGCAGTTTCTCAGAAACCTTCTTTCCAGTTTTGAACGGAAGATATTTCCTTTTTCACCATAGCACTCTATGGGCTCCCAAATATCCCTTTGCCAATTCCACAAGAACAGCCTTAGCGAAAGGCTTCTTGAAGGGAAAGATGTAACTCTGTGGGATGAATTAACAGAACACAGAGCAGTTTCTCAGAAAGCTTCTTCCCAGATTTGAACGGAAGATATTTCCTTTTTCACGATAGCCCTCTATGAGCTTCCAAATATCCCTTTCCAATTCCACAAGAACAGCCTTAGCGAAAGGCTTCTTGAAGGGAAAGATGTAACTCTGTGAGATGAATTAACAGAACACAGAGCAGTTTCTCAGAAAGCTTCTTTCCAGTTTTGAACGGAAGATATTTCCTTTTTCAATGTAGCCCTCTATGGGCTTCCAAATATCCCTTTGCCAATTCCACAAGAACAGCCTTAGCGAAAGGCTTCTTGAAGGGAAAGATGTAACTCTGTGAGATGAATTAACAGAACACAGAGCAGTTTCTCAGAAAGCTTCTTTCCAGTTTTGAACGGAAGATATTTCCTTTATCATCATAGCCCTCTATGGGATTACAAATATCCCTTTGCAAATTCCACAAGTACAGCCTTAGCGAAAGGCTTCTTGAAGGGAAAGTTGTAACTCTGTGAGATGAATTAACAGAACACAGAGCAGTTTCTCAGAAAGCTTCTTTCCAGTTTTGAAGGGAAGATATTTCCTTTTTCACCATAGGCCTCTATGGGCTTCCAAATATCCCTTTGCCAATTCCACAAGAACAGCCTTAGCGAAAGGCTTCTTGAAGGGAAAGATGTAACTCTGTGAGATGAATTAACAGAACACAGAGCAGTTTCTCAGAAAGCTTCTTTCCAGTTTTGAACGGAAGGTAATTCCTTTTTCACCATAGCCCTCTATGGGCTTCCAAATACCCCTTGGCAATTCCCCAAGAACAGCCTTAGCGAAAGGCTTCTTGAAGGGAAAGATGTAACTCTGTGAGATGAATTAACAGAACACAGAGTAGTTTCTCAGAAAGCCTCTTTCCAGTTTTGAACGGAAGATATTTCCGTTTTCACCACAGCCCTCTAAGGGCTTCCAAATATCCCTTTGCCAATTCCACAAGAACAGCCTTAGCGAAAGGCTTCTTGAAGGGAAAGATGTAACTCTGTGAGATGAATTAACAGAACACAGAGCAGTTTCTCAGAAAGCTTCTTTCCAGTTTTGAACGGAAGATATTTCCTTTTTCACCATAGCCCTCCATGGGCTTCCAAATATCCCTTTGCCAATTCCACAAGAACAGCCTTAGCGAAAGGCTTCTTGAAGGGAAAGATGTACCTATGTGAGATGAATTAACAGAACACAGAGCAGTTTCTCAGAAAGCTTCTTTCCAGTTTTGAACGGAAGATATTTCCTTTTTCACCATAGCCCTCTATGGGCTTCCAAATATCCCTTTGCCAATTACACAAGAACAGCCTTAGCGAAAGGCTTCTTGAAGGGAAAGATGTAACTCTGTGAGATGAATTAACAGAACACAGAGCAGTTTCTCAGAAAGCTTCTTTCCAGTTTTGAACGGAAGATATTTCCTTTTTCACCATAGGCCTCTATGGGCTTCCAAATATCCCCTTGCCAATTCCACAAGAACAGCCTTAGCGAAAGGCTTCTTGAAGGGAAAGATGTAACTCTGTGAGATGAATTAACAGAACACAGAGCAGTTTCTCAGAAAGCTTCTTTCCAGTTTTGAACGGAAGATATTTCCTTTTTCACCATAGCCCCCTATTGGCTTCCAAATATCCCTTTGCCAATTCCACAAGAACAGCCTTAGCGAAAGACTTCTTGAAGGGAAAGATGTAACTGTGTGAGATGAATTAACAGAACACAGAGCAGTTTCTCAGAAACCTTCTTTCCAGTTTTGAACGGAAGATATTTCCTTTTTCACCATAGCCCTCTATGGGCTCCCAAATATCCCTTTGCCAATTCCACAAGAACAGCCTTAGCGAAAGGCTTCTTGAAGGGAAAGATGTAACTCTGTGGGATGAATTAACAGAACACAGAGCAGTTTCTCAGAAAGCTTCTTCCCAGATTTGAACGGAAGATATTTCCTTTTTCACGATAGCCCTCTATGAGCTTCCAAATATCCCTTTCCAATCCCACAAGAACAGCCTTAGCGAAAGGCTTCTTGAAGGGAAAGATGTAACTCTGTGAGATGAATTAACAGAACACAGAGCAGTTTCTCAGAAAGCTTCTTTCCACTTTTGAACGGAAGATATTTCCTTTTTCACCATAGCCCTCTATGGGCATCCAAATATCCCTTTGCCAATTCCACAAGAACAGCCTTAGCGAAAGGCCTCTTGAAGGGAAAGATGTAACTCTGTGAGATGAATTAACAGAACACAGAGCAGTTTCTCAGAAAGCTTCTTTCCAGTTTTGAACGGAAGATATTTCCTTTTTCACCATAGCCCTCTAAGGGCTTCCAAATATCCCTTTGCCAATTCCACAAGAACAGCCTTAGCGAAAGGCTTCTTGAAGGGAAACATGTAACTCGGTGAGATGAATTAACAGAACACAGAGCAGTTTCTCAGAAAGCTTCTTTCCAGTTTTGAACGGAAGATATTTCCTTTTTCACCATAGGCCTCTAGGGGTTCCAAATATCCCTTTGCCAATTCCACAAGAACAGCCTTAGCGAAAGGCTTCTTGTAGGGAAAGATGTAACTCTGTGAGATGAATTAACAGAACACAGAGCAGTTTCTCAGAAAGCTTCTTTCCAGTTTTGAACGGAAGATATTTCCTTTTTCACCATAGCCCTCTATGGGCTTCCAAATATCCCTTTGCCAATTCCACAAGAACAGCCTTAGCGAAAGGCTTCTTGAAGGGAAAGATGTAACTCTGTGAGATGAATTAACAGAACACAGAGCAGTTTCTCAGAAAGCTTCTTTCCAGTTTTGAACGGAAGATATTTCCTTTTTCACCATAGCCCTCTATGGGCTTCCAAATATCCCTTTGCCAATTGCACAAGAACAGCCTTAGCGAAAGGCTTCTTGAAGGGAAAGATGTAACTCTGTGAGATGAATTAACAGAACACAGAGCAGTTTCTCAGAAAGCTTCTTTCCAGTTTTGAACGGAAGATATTTCCTTTTTCACCGTAGCCCTCTATGGGCTTCCAAATATCCCTTTGCCAATTCCACAAGAACAGCCTTAGCGAAAGGCTTCTTGAAGGGAAAGATGTAACTCGGTGAGATGAATTAACAGAACACAGAGCAGTTTCTCAGAAAGCTTCTTTCCAGTTTTGAACGGAAGATATTTCCTTTTTCACCATAGCCTTCTATGGGCTTCCAAATATCCCTTTGCCAATTCCACAAGAACAGCCTTAGCGAAAGGCTTCTTGAAGGGAAAGATGTAACTCGGTGAGATGAATTAACAGAACACAGAGCAGTTTCTCAGAAAGCTTCTTTCCAGTTTTGAACGGAAGATATTTCCTTTTTCACCATAGCCCTCTATGGGCTTCCAAATATCCCTTTGCCAATTCCACAAGAACAGCCTTAGCGAAAGGCTTCTTGAAGGGAAAGATGTAACTCTGTGAGATGAATTAACAGAACACAGAGCAGTTTCTCAGAAAGCTTCTTTCCAGTTTTGCACGGAAGATATTTCCTTTTTCACCATAGGCCTCTATGGGCTTCCAAATATCCCTTTGCCAATTCCACAAGAACAGCCTTAGCGAAAGGCTTCTTGAAGGGAAAGATGTAACTCTGTGAGATGAATTAACAGAACACAGAGCAGTTTCTCAGAAAGCTTCCTTCCAGTTTTGAACGGAAGATATTTCCTTTTTCACCATAGGCCCCTATTGGCTTCCAAATATCCCTTTGCCAATTCCACAAGAACAGCCTTAGCGAAAGGCTTCTTCAAGGGAAAGATGTAACCCTGTGAGATGAATTAACAGAACACAGAGCAGTTTCTCAGAAAGCTTCTTTCCAGTTTTGAACGGAAGATATTTCCTTTTTCACCATAGGCCTCTATGGGCTTCCAAATATCCCTTTGCCAATTCCACAAGAACAGCCATAGCGAATGGCTTCTTGAAGGAAAAGATGTAACTCTGTGAGATGAATTAACAGAACACAGAGCAGTTTCTCAGAAAGCTTCTTTCCAGTTTTGAACGGAAGATATTTCCTTTTTCACCATGGCCCTCTATGGGCTTCCAAATATCCCTTTGACAATTCCACAAGAACAGCCTTAGCGAAAGGCTTCTTGAAGGGAAAGATGTAACTCTGTGAGATGAATTAACAGAACACAGCGCAGTTTCTCAGAAAGCTTCTTTCCAGTTTTGAACGGAAGATATTTCCTTTTTCACCGTAGCTCTCTATGGGCTTCCAAATATCCCTTTGCCAATTCCACAAGAACAGCCTTAGCGAAAGGCTTCTTGAAGGGAAAGATGTAACTCTCTGAGATGAATTAGCAGAACACAGAGCAGTTTCTCAGAAAGCTTCTTTCCAGTTTTGAACGGAAGATATTTCCTTTTTCACCATAGCCCTCTATGGGCTTCCAAATATCCCTTTGCCAATTCCACAAGAACAGCCTTAGCGAAAGGCTTCTTGAAGGGAAAGATGTAACTCTGTGAGATGAATTAACAGAACACAGAGCAGTTTTTCAGAAAGCTTCTTTCCAGTTTTGAACGGAAGATATTTCCTTTTTCACCATAGCCCTCTATGGGCTTCCAAATATCCCTTTGCTGATTCCACAAGAACAGCCTTAGCGAAAGGCTTCTTAAAGGGAAAGATGTAACTCTGTGAGATGAATTAACAGAACACAGAGCAGTTTCTCAGAAAGCTTCTTTCCAGTTTTGAATGGAAGATATTTCCTTTTTCACCATACCCCTCTATGGGCTTCCAAATATCCCTTTCCCACTTCCACAAGAACAGCCTTAGCGAAAGGCTTCTTGAAGGGAAAGATGTAACTCTGTGAGATGAATTAACAGAACACAGAGCAGTTTCTCAGAAAGCTTCTTTCCAGTTTTGAACGGAAGATATTTCCTTTTTCACCATAGCCCTCTATGGGCTTCCAAATATCCCTTTGCCAATTCCACAAGAACAGCCTTAGCGAAAGGCTTCTTGAAGGGAAAGATATAACTCTGTGAGATGAATTAACAGAACACAGAGCAGTTTTTCAGAAAGCTTCTTTCCAGTTTTCAACGGAAGATATTTCCTTTTTCACCATAGCCCTCTATGGGCTTCCAAATATCCCTTTGCCAATTCCACAAGAACAGCCTTAGCGAAAGGCTTCTTGAAGGGAAAGATGTAACTCTGTGAGATGAATTAACAGAACACAGAGCAGTTTCTCAGAAAGCTTCTTTCCAGTTTTGAACGGAAGATATTTCCTTTTTCACCATACCCCTGTATGGGCTACCAAATATCCCTTTCCCAATTCCACAAGAACAGCCTTAGCGAAAGGCTTCTTGAAGGGAAAGATGTAACTCTGTGAGATGAATTAACAGAACACAGAGCAGTTTCTCAGAAAGCTTCTTTCCAGTTTTGAACGGAAGATATTTCCTTTTTCACCATAGCCCTCTACGGGCTTCCAAATATCCCTTTGCCAATTCCACAAGAACAGCCTTAGCGAAAGGCTTCTTGAAGGGAAAGATGTAACTCTGTGAGATGAATTAACAGAACACAGAGCAGTTTCTCAGAAAGCTTCTTTCCAGTTTTGAACGGAAGATATTTCCTTTTTCACCATAGCCCTCTATGGGCTTCCAAATATCCCTTTGCCAATTCCACAAGAACAGCCTTAGCGAAAGGCTTCTTGAAGGGAAAGATGTAACTCTGTGAGATGAATTAACAGAACACAGAGCAGTTTCTCAGAAAGCTTCTTTCCAGTTTTGAACGGAAGATACTTCCTTTTTCACCATAGCCCTCTTTGGGCTTCCAAATATCCCTTTGCCAATTCCACAAGAACAGCCTTAGCGAAAGGCTTCTTGAAGGGAAAGATGTAACTCTGTGAGATGAATTAACAGAACACAGAGCAGTTTCTCAGAAAGCTTCTTTCCAGTTTTGAACGGAAGATATTTCCTTTTTCACCATAGCCCTCTATGGGCTTCCAAATATCCCTTTGCCAATTCCACAAGAACAGCCTTAGCGAAAGGCTTCTTGAAGGGAAAGATGTAACTCTGTGAGATGAATTAACAGAACACAGAGCAGTTTCTCAGAAAGCTTCTTTCCAGTTTTGAACGGAAGATATTTCCTTTTTCACCGTAGCCCTCTATGGGCTTCCAAATATCCCTTTGCCAATTCCACAAGAACAGCCTTAGCGAAAGGCTTCTTGAAGGGAAAGATGTAACTCGGTGAGATGAATTAACAGAACACAGAGCAGTTTCTCAGAAAGCATCTTTCCAGTTTTGAACGGAAGATATTTCCTTTTTCACCATACCCCTCTATGGGCTTCCAAATATCCCTTTCCCAATTCCACAAGAACAGCCTTAGCGAAAGGCTTCTTGAAGGGAAAGATGTAACTCTGTGAGATGAATTAACAGAACACAGAGCAGTTTCTCAGAAAGCTTCTTTCCAGTTTTGAACGGAAGATTTTTCCTTTTTCACCATAGCCCTCTTTGGGCTTCCAAATATCCCTTTGCCAATTCCCCAAGAACAGCCTTAGCGAAAGGCTTCTTGAAGGGAAAGATGTAACTCTGTGAGATGAATTAACAGAACACAGAGCAGTTTCTCAGAAAGCTTCTTTCCAGTTTTGAACGGAAGATATTTCCTTTTTCACCATAGGCCTCTATGGGCTTCCAAATATCCCTTTGCCAATTCCACAAGAACAGCCTTAGCGAAAGGCTTCTTGTAGGGAAAGATGTAACTCTGTGAGATGAATTAACAGAACACAGAGCAGTTTCTCAGAAAGCTTCTTTCCAGTTTTGAACGGAAGATATTTCCTTTTTCACCATAGCCCTCTATGGGCTTCCAAATATCCCTTTGCCAATTCCACAAGAACAGCCTTAGCGAAAGGCTTCTTGAAGGGAAAGATGTAACTCTGTGAGATGAATTAACAGAACACAGAGCAGTTTCTCAGAAAGCTTCTTTCCAGTTTTGAACGGAAGATATTTCCTTTTTCACCGTAGCCCTCTATGGGCTTCCAAATATCCCTTTGCCAAGTCCACAAGAACAGCCTTAGCGAAAGGCTTCTTGAAGGGAAAGATGTAACTCGGTGAGATGAATTAACAAAACACAGAGCAGTTTCTCAGAAAGCTTCTTTCCAGTTTTGAACGGAAGATATTTCCTTTTTCACCATAGCCTTCTATGGGCTTCCAAATATCCCTTTGCCAATTCCACAAGAACAGCCTTAGCGAAAGGCTTCTTGAAGGGAAAGATGTAACTCTGTGAGATGAATTAGCAGAACACAGAGCAGTTTCTCAGAAAGCTTCTTTCCAGTTTTGAACGGAATATATTTCCTTTTTCACCATAGCCCTCTATGGGCTTCCAAATATCCCTTTGCCAATTCCACAAGAACAGCCTTAGCGAAAGGCTTCTTGAAGGGAAAGATGTAACTCTGTGAGATGAATTAACAGAACACAGAGCAGTTTCTCAGAAAGCTTCTTTCCAGTTTTGAACGGAAGATATTTCCTTTTTCACCATAGCCCTCTATGGGCTTCCAAATATCCCTTTGCCAATTCCACAAGAACAGTCTTAGCGAAAGGCTTCTTGAAGGGAAAGATGTAACTCTGTGAGATGAATTAACAGAACACAGAGCAGTTTCTCAGAAAGCTTCTTTCCAGTTTTGAACGGAAGATATTTCCTTTTTCACCCTACCCCTGTATGGGCTTCCAAATATCCCTTTCCCAATTCCACAAGAACAGCCTTAGCGAAAGGCTTCTTGAAGGGAAAGATGTAACTCTGTGAGATGAATTAACAGAACACAGAGCAGTTTCTCAGAAAGCTTCTTTCCAGTTTTGAACGGAAGATATTTCCTTTTTCACCATAGCCCTCTATGGGCTTCCAAATATCCCTTTGCCAATTCCACAAGAACAGCCTTAGCGAAAGGCTTCTTGAAGGGAAAGATGTAACTCTGTGAGATGAATTAACAGAACACAGAGCAGTTTCTCAGAAAGCTTCTTTCCAGTTTTGAACGGAAGATATTTCCTTTTTCACCATAGCCCTCTATGGGCTTCCAAATATCCCTTTGCCAATTCCACAAGAACAGCCTTAGCGAAAGGCTTCTTGAAGGGAAAGATGTAACTCTGTGAGATGAATTAACAGAACACAGAGCAGTTTCTCAGAAAGCTTCTTTCCAGTTTTGAACGGAAGATATTTCCTTTTTCACCATAGCCCTCTATGGGCTTCCAAATATCCCTTTGCCAATTGCACAAGAACAGCCTTAGCGAAAGGCTTCTTGAAGGGAAAGATGTAACTCTGTGAGATGAATTAACAGAACACAGAGCAGTTTCTCAGAAAGCTTCTTTCCAGTTTTGAACGGAAGATATTTCCTTTTTCACCATTATCCTCTATGGGCTTCCAAATATCCCTTTCCCAATTCCACAAGAACAGCCTTAGCGAAAGGCTTCTTGAAGGGAAAGATGTAACTCTGTGAGATGAATTAACAGAACACAGAGCAGTTTCTCAGAAAGCTTCTTTCCAGTTTTGAACGGAAGATACTTCCTTTTTCACCATAGCCCTCTACGGGCTTCCAAATATCCCTTTGCCAATTCCACAAGAACAGCCTTAGCGAAAGGCTTCTTGAAGGGAAAGATGTAACTCTGTGAGATGAATTAACAGAACACAGAGCAGTTTCTCAGAAAGCTTCTTTCCAGTTTTGAACGGAAGATATTTCCTTTTTCACCATAGCCCTCTACGGGCTTCCAAATATCCCTTTGCCAATTCCACAAGAACAGCCTTAGCGAAAGGCTTCTTGAAGGGAAAGATGTAACTCTGTGAGATGAATTAACAGAACACAGAGCAGTTTCTCAGAAAGCTTCTTTCCAGTTTTGAACGGAAGATATTTCCTTTTTCACCGTAGCCCTCTATGGGCTTCCAAATATCCCTTTGCCAATTCCACAAGAACAGCCTTAGCGAAAGGCTTCTTGAAGGGAAAGATGTAACTCTGTGAGATGAATTAACAGAACACAGAGCAGTTTCTCAGAAAGCTTCTTTCCAGTTTTGAAAGGAAGATATTTCCTTTTTCACCGTAGCTCTCTATGGGCTTCCAAATATCCCTTTGCCAATTCCACAAGAACAGCCTTAGCGAAAGGCTTCTTGAAGGGAAAGATGTAACTCTGTGAGATGAATTAGCAGGACACAGAGCAGTTTCTCAGAAAGCTTCTTTCCAGTTTTGAACGGAAGATATTTCCTTTTTCACCATAGCCCTCTATGGGCTTCCAAATATCCCTTTGCCAATTCCACAAGAACAGCCTTAGCGAAAGGCTTCTTGAAGGGAAAGATGTAACTCTGTGAGATGAATTAACAGAACACAGAGCAGTTTCTCAGAAAGCTTCTTTCCAGTTTTGAACGGAAGATATTTCCTTTTTCACCATAGCCCTCTTTGGGCTTCCAAATATCCCTTTGCCAATTCCACAAAAACAGCCTTAGCGAAAGGCTTCTTGAAGGGAAAGATATAACTCTGTGAGATGAATTAACAGAACACAGAGCAGTTTTTCAGAAAGCTTCTTTCCAGTTTTGAACGGAAGATATTTCCTTTTTCACCATAGCCCTCTATGGGCTTCCAAATATCCCTTTGCCAATTCCACAAGAACAGCCTTAGCGAAAGGCTTCTTGAAGGGAAAGATATAACTCTGTGAGATGAATTAACAGAACACAGAGCAGTTTTTCAGAAAGCTTCTTTCCAGTTTTGAACGGAAGATATTTCCTTTTTCACCATAGCCCTCTATGGGCTTCCAAATATCCCTTTGCCAATTCCACAAGAACAGTCTTAGCGAAAGGCTTCTTGAAGGGAAAGATGTAACTCTGTGAGATGAATTAACAGAACACAGAGCAGTTTCTCAGAAAGCTTCTTTCCAGTTTTGAACGGAAGATATTTCCTTTTTCACCATACCCCTGTATGGGCTTCCAAATATCCCTTTCCCAATTCCACAAGAACAGCCTTAGCGAAAGGCTTCTTGAAGGGAAAGATGTAACTCTGTGAGATGAATTAACAGAACACAGAGCAGTTTCTCAGAAAGCTTCCTTCCAGTTTTGAACGGAAGATATTTCCTTTTTCACCATAGGCCCCTATTGGCTTCCAAATATCCCTTTGCCAATTCCACAAGAATAGCCTTAGCGAAAGGCTTCTCGAAGGGAAAGATGTAACTCTGTGAGATGAATTAACACAACACAGAGCAGTTTCTCAGAAAGCTTCTTTCCAGTTTTGAATGGAAGATATTTCCTTTTTCACCATAGGCCTCTATGGGCTTCCAAATATCCCTTTGCCAATTCCACAAGAACAGCCATAGCGAAAGGCTTCTTGAAGGAAAAGATGTAACTCTGTGAGATGAATTAACAGAACACAGAGCAGTTTCTCAGAAAGCTTCTTTCCAGTTTTGAACGGAAGATATTTCCTTTTTCACCATGGCCCTCTATGGGCTTCCAAATATCCCTTTGCCAATTCCACAAGAACAGCCTTAGCGAAAGGCTTCTTGAAGGGAAAGATGTAACTCTGTGAGATGAATTAACAGAACACAGAGCAGTTTCTCAGAAAGCTTCTTTCCAGTTTTGAACGGAAGATATTTCCTTTTTCACCGTAGCCCTCTATGGGCTTCCAAATATCCCTTTGCCAATTCCACAAGAACAGCCTTAGCGAAAGGCTTCTTGAAGGGAAAGATGTAACTCTGTGAGATGAATTAACAGAACACAGAGCAGTTTCTCAGAAAGCTTCTTTCCAGTTTTGAACGGAAGATATTTCCTTTTTCACCATAGCCCTCTATGGGCTTCCAAATATCCCTTTGCCAATTCCACAAGAACAGCCTTAGCGAAAGGCTTCTTGAAGGGAAAGATGTAACTCTGTGAGATGAATTAACAGAACACAGAGCAGTTTCTCAGAAAGCTTCTTTCCAGTTTTGAACGGAAGATATTTCCTTTTTCACCATAGCCCTCTTTGGGCTTCCAAATATCCCTTTGCCAATTCCACAAGAACAGCCTTAGCGAAAGGCTTCTTGAAGGGAAAGATATGACTCTGTGAGATGAATTAACAGAACACAGAGCAGTTTTTCAGAAAGCTTCTTTCCAGTTTTGAACGGAAGATATTTCCTTTTTCACCATAGCCCTCTATGGGCTTCCAAATATCCCTTTGCCGATTCCACAAGAACAGCCTTAGCGAAAGGCTTCTTGAAGGGAAAGATGTAACTCTGTGAGATGAATTAACAGAACACAGAGCAGTTTCTCAGAAAGCTTCTTTCCAGTTTTGAACGGAAGATATTTCCTTTTTCACCATACCCCTCTATGGGCTTCCAAATATCCCTTTCCCACTTCCACAAGAACAGCCTTAGCGAAAGGCTTCTTGAAGGGAAAGATGTAACTCTGTGAGATGAATTAACAGAACACAGAGCAGTTTCTCAGAAAGCTTCTTTCCAGTTTTGAACGGAAGATATTTCCTTTTTCACCATAGCCGTCTATGGGCTTCCAAATTTCCCTTTGCCAATTCCACAAGAACAGCCTTAGCGAAAGGCTTCTTGAAGGGAAAGATAAAACTCTGTGAGATGAATTAACAGAACACAGAGCAGTTTTCAGAAAGCTTCTTTCCAGTTTTGAACGGAAGATATTTCCTTTTTCACCATAGCCCTCTATGGGCTTCCAAATATCCCTTTGCCAATTCCACAAGAACAGCCTTAGCGAAAGGCTTCTTGAAGGGAAAGATGTAACTCTGTGAGATGAATTAACAGAACACAGAGCAGTTTCTCAGAAAGCTTCTTTCCAGTTTTGAACGGAAGATATTTCCTTTTTCACCATACCCCTGTATGGGCTTCCAAATATCCCTTTCCCAATTCCACAAGAACAGCCTTAGCGAAAGGCTTCTTGAAGGGAAAGATGTAACTCTGTGAGATGAATTAACAGAACACAGAGCAGTTTCTCAGAAAGCTTCTTTCCAGTTTTGAAAGGAAGATATTTCCTTTTTCACCATAGCCCTCTATGGGCTTCCAAATATCCCTTTGCCAATTCCACAAGAACAGCCTTAGCGAAAGGCTTCTTGAAGGGAAAGATGTAACTCTGTGAGATGAATTAACAGAACACAGAGCAGTTTCTCAGAAAGCTTCTTTCCAGTTTTGAACGGAAGATATTTCCTTTTTCACCATAGCCCTCTATGGGCTTCCAAATATCCCTTTGCCAATTCCACAAGAACAGCCTTAGCGAAAGGCTTCTTGAAGGGAAAGATGTAACTCTGTGAGATGAATTAACAGAACACAGAGCAGTTTCTCAGAAAGCTTCTTTCCAGTTTTGAACGGAAGATATTTCCTTTTTCACCATAGCCCTCTATGGGCTTCCAAATATCCCTTTGCCAATTCCACAAGAACAGCCTTAGCGAAAGGCTTCTTGAAGGGAAAGATGTAACTCTGTGAGATGAATTAACAGAACACAGAGCAGTTTCTCAGAAAGCTTCTTTCCAGTTTTGAACGGAAGATATTTCCTTTTTCACCATAGCCCTCTATGGGCTTCCAAATATCCCTTTGCCAATTGCACAAGAACAGCCTTAGCGAAAGGCTTCTTGAAGGGAAAGATGTAACTCTGTGAGATGAATTAACAGAACACAGAGCAGTTTCTCAGAAAGCTTCTTTCCAGTTTTGAACGGAAGATATTTCCTTTTTCACCATTATCCTCTATGGGCTTCCAAATATCCCTTTCCCAATTCCACAAGAACAGCCTTAGCGAAAGGCTTCTTGAAGGGAAAGATGTAACTCTGTGAGATGAATTAACAGAACACAGAGCAGTTTCTCAGAAAGCTTCTTTCCAGTTTTGAACGGAAGATACTTCCTTTTTCACCATAGCCCTCTACGGGCTTCCAAATATCCCTTTGCCAATTCCACAAGAACAGCCTTAGCGAAAGGCTTCTTGAAGGGAAAGATGTAACTCTGTGAGATGAATTAACAGAACACAGAGCAGTTTCTCAGAAAGCTTCTTTCCAGTTTTGAACGGAAGATATTTCCTTTTTCACCATAGCCCTCTACGGGCTTCCAAATATCCCTTTGCCAATTCCACAAGAACAGCCTTAGCGAAAGGCTTCTTGAAGGGAAAGATGTAACTCTGTGAGATGAATTAACAGAACACAGAGCAGTTTCTCAGAAAGCTTCTTTCCAGTTTTGAACGGAAGATATTTCCTTTTTCACCGTAGCCCTCTATGGGCTTCCAAATATCCCTTTGCCAATTCCACAAGAACAGCCTTAGCGAAAGGCTTCTTGAAGGGAAAGATGTAACTCTGTGAGATGAATTAACAGAACACAGAGCAGTTTCTCAGAAAGCTTCTTTCCAGTTTTGAAAGGAAGATATTTCCTTTTTCACCGTAGCTCTCTATGGGCTTCCAAATATCCCTTTGCCAATTCCACAAGAACAGCCTTAGCGAAAGGCTTCTTGAAGGGAAAGATGTAACTCTGTGAGATGAATTAGCAGGACACAGAGCAGTTTCTCAGAAAGCTTCTTTCCAGTTTTGAACGGAAGATATTTCCTTTTTCACCATAGCCCTCTATGGGCTTCCAAATATCCCTTTGCCAATTCCACAAGAACAGCCTTAGCGAAAGGCTTCTTGAAGGGAAAGATGTAACTCTGTGAGATGAATTAACAGAACACAGAGCAGTTTCTCAGAAAGCTTCTTTCCAGTTTTGAACGGAAGATATTTCCTTTTTCACCATAGCCCTCTTTGGGCTTCCAAATATCCCTTTGCCAATTCCACAAAAACAGCCTTAGCGAAAGGCTTCTTGAAGGGAAAGATATAACTCTGTGAGATGAATTAACAGAACACAGAGCAGTTTTTCAGAAAGCTTCTTTCCAGTTTTGAACGGAAGATATTTCCTTTTTCACCATAGCCCTCTATGGGCTTCCAAATATCCCTTTGCCAATTCCACAAGAACAGCCTTAGCGAAAGGCTTCTTGAAGGGAAAGATATAACTCTGTGAGATGAATTAACAGAACACAGAGCAGTTTTTCAGAAAGCTTCTTTCCAGTTTTGAACGGAAGATATTTCCTTTTTCACCATAGCCCTCTATGGGCTTCCAAATATCCCTTTGCCAATTCCACAAGAACAGTCTTAGCGAAAGGCTTCTTGAAGGGAAAGATGTAACTCTGTGAGATGAATTAACAGAACACAGAGCAGTTTCTCAGAAAGCTTCTTTCCAGTTTTGAACGGAAGATATTTCCTTTTTCACCATACCCCTGTATGGGCTTCCAAATATCCCTTTCCCAATTCCACAAGAACAGCCTTAGCGAAAGGCTTCTTGAAGGGAAAGATGTAACTCTGTGAGATGAATTAACAGAACACAGAGCAGTTTCTCAGAAAGCTTCCTTCCAGTTTTGAACGGAAGATATTTCCTTTTTCACCATAGGCCCCTATTGGCTTCCAAATATCCCTTTGCCAATTCCACAAGAATAGCCTTAGCGAAAGGCTTCTCGAAGGGAAAGATGTAACTCTGTGAGATGAATTAACACAACACAGAGCAGTTTCTCAGAAAGCTTCTTTCCAGTTTTGAATGGAAGATATTTCCTTTTTCACCATAGGCCTCTATGGGCTTCCAAATATCCCTTTGCCAATTCCACAAGAACAGCCATAGCGAAAGGCTTCTTGAAGGAAAAGATGTAACTCTGTGAGATGAATTAACAGAACACAGAGCAGTTTCTCAGAAAGCTTCTTTCCAGTTTTGAACGGAAGATATTTCCTTTTTCACCATGGCCCTCTATGGGCTTCCAAATATCCCTTTGCCAATTCCACAAGAACAGCCTTAGCGAAAGGCTTCTTGAAGGGAAAGATGTAACTCTGTGAGATGAATTAACAGAACACAGAGCAGTTTCTCAGAAAGCTTCTTTCCAGTTTTGAACGGAAGATATTTCCTTTTTCACCGTAGCCCTCTATGGGCTTCCAAATATCCCTTTGCCAATTCCACAAGAACAGCCTTAGCGAAAGGCTTCTTGAAGGGAAAGATGTAACTCTGTGAGATGAATTAACAGAACACAGAGCAGTTTCTCAGAAAGCTTCTTTCCAGTTTTGAACGGAAGATATTTCCTTTTTCACCATAGCCCTCTATGGGCTTCCAAATATCCCTTTGCCAATTCCACAAGAACAGCCTTAGCGAAAGGCTTCTTGAAGGGAAAGATGTAACTCTGTGAGATGAATTAACAGAACACAGAGCAGTTTCTCAGAAAGCTTCTTTCCAGTTTTGAACGGAAGATATTTCCTTTTTCACCATAGCCCTCTTTGGGCTTCCAAATATCCCTTTGCCAATTCCACAAGAACAGCCTTAGCGAAAGGCTTCTTGAAGGGAAAGATATGACTCTGTGAGATGAATTAACAGAACACAGAGCAGTTTTTCAGAAAGCTTCTTTCCAGTTTTGAACGGAAGATATTTCCTTTTTCACCATAGCCCTCTATGGGCTTCCAAATATCCCTTTGCCGATTCCACAAGAACAGCCTTAGCGAAAGGCTTCTTGAAGGGAAAGATGTAACTCTGTGAGATGAATTAACAGAACACAGAGCAGTTTCTCAGAAAGCTTCTTTCCAGTTTTGAACGGAAGATATTTCCTTTTTCACCATACCCCTCTATGGGCTTCCAAATATCCCTTTCCCACTTCCACAAGAACAGCCTTAGCGAAAGGCTTCTTGAAGGGAAAGATGTAACTCTGTGAGATGAATTAACAGAACACAGAGCAGTTTCTCAGAAAGCTTCTTTCCAGTTTTGAACGGAAGATATTTCCTTTTTCACCATAGCCGTCTATGGGCTTCCAAATTTCCCTTTGCCAATTCCACAAGAACAGCCTTAGCGAAAGGCTTCTTGAAGGGAAAGATAAAACTCTGTGAGATGAATTAACAGAACACAGAGCAGTTTTCAGAAAGCTTCTTTCCAGTTTTGAACGGAAGATATTTCCTTTTTCACCATAGCCCTCTATGGGCTTCCAAATATCCCTTTGCCAATTCCACAAGAACAGCCTTAGCGAAAGGCTTCTTGAAGGGAAAGATGTAACTCTGTGAGATGAATTAACAGAACACAGAGCAGTTTCTCAGAAAGCTTCTTTCCAGTTTTGAACGGAAGATATTTCCTTTTTCACCATACCCCTGTATGGGCTTCCAAATATCCCTTTCCCAATTCCACAAGAACAGCCTTAGCGAAAGGCTTCTTGAAGGGAAAGATGTAACTCTGTGAGATGAATTAACAGAACACAGAGCAGTTTCTCAGAAAGCTTCTTTCCAGTTTTGAAAGGAAGATATTTCCTTTTTCACCATAGCCCTCTATGGGCTTCCAAATATCCCTTTGCCAATTCCACAAGAACAGCCTTAGCGAAAGGCTTCTTGAAGGGAAAGATGTAACTCTGTGAGATGAATTAACAGAACACAGAGCAGTTTCTCAGAAAGCTTCTTTCCAGTTTTGAACGGAAGATATTTCCTTTTTCACCATAGCCCTCTATGGGCTTCCAAATATCCCTTTGCCAATTCCACAAGAACAGCCTTAGCGAAAGGCTTCTTGAAGGGAAAGATGTAACTCTGTGAGATGAATTAACAGAACACAGAGCAGTTTCTCAGAAAGCTTCTTTCCAGTTTTGAACGGAAGATATTTCCTTTTTCACCATAGCCCTCTATGGGCTTCCAAATATCCCTTTGCCAATTGCACAAGAACAGCCTTAGCGAAAGGCTTCTTGAAGGGAAAGATGTAACTCTGTGAGATGAATTAACAGAACACAGAGCAGTTTCTCAGAAAGCTTCTTTCCAGTTTTGAACGGAAGATATTTCCTTTTTCACCGTAGCCCTCTATGGGCTTCCAAATATCCCTTTGCCAATTCCACAAGAACAGCCTTAGCGAAAGGCTTCTTGAAGGGAAAGATGTAACTCGGTGAGATGAATTAACAGAACACAGAGCAGTTTCTCAGAAAGCTTCTTTCCAGTTTTGAACGGAAGATATTTCCTTTTTCACCATAGCCTTCTATGGGCTTCCAAATATCCCTTTGCCAATTCCACAAGAACAGCCTTAGTGAAAGGCTTCTTGAAGGGAAAGCTGTAACTCTGTGAGATGAATTAACAGAACACAGAGCAGTTTCTCAGAAAGCTTCTTTCCAGTTTTGAACGGAAGATATTTCCTTTTTCACCATAGCCCTCTATGGGCTTCCAAATATCCCTTTGCCAATTCCACAAGAACAGCCTTAGCGAAAGGCTTCTTGAAGGGAAAGATGTAACTCTGTGAGATGAATTAACAGAACACACAGCAGTTTCTCAGATAGCTTCTTTCCAGTTTTGAACGGAAGATATTTCCTTTTTCACCATAGCCCTCTATGGGCTTCCAAATATCCCTTTGCCAAATGCACAAGAACAGCCTTAGCGAAAGGCTTCTTGAAGGGAAAGATGTAACTCTGTGAGATGAATTAACAGAACACAGAGCAGTTTCTCAGAAAGCTTCCTTCCAGTTTTGAACGGAAGATATTTCCTTTTTCACCATAGGCCCCTATGGGCTTCCAAATATCCCTTTGCCAATTCCACAAGAACAGCCTTAGCGAAAGGCTTCTTGAAGGGAAAGATGTAACTCTGTGAGATGAATTAACAGAACACAGAGCAGTTTCTCAGAAAGCTTCTTTCCAGTTTTGAACGGAAGATATTTCCTTTTTCACCATAGGCCTCTATGGGCTTCCAAATATCCCTTTGCGAATTCCACAAGAACAGCCATAGCGAAAGGCTTCTTGAAGGAAAAGATGTAACTCTGTGAGATGAATTAACAGAACACAGAGCAGTTTCTCAGAAAGCTTCTTTCCAGTTTTGAACGGAAGATATTTCCTTTTTCACCATGGCCCTCTATGGGCTTCCAAATATCCCTTTGCCAATTCCACAAGAACAGCCTTAGCGAAAGGCTTCTTGGAGGGAAAGATGTAACTCTGTGAGATGAATTAACAGAACACAGAGCAGTTTCTCAGAAAGCTTCTTTCCAGTTTTGAACGGAAGATATTTCCTTTTTCACCATAGCCCTCTTTGGGCTTCCAAATATCCCTTTGCCAATTCCACAAGAACAGCCTTAGCGAAAGGCTTCTTGAAGGGAAAGATATAACTCTGTGAGATGAATTAACAGAACACAGAGCAGTTTTTCAGAAAGCTTCTTTCCAGTTTTGTACGGAAGATATTTCCTTTTTCACCATAGCCCTCTATGGGCTTCCAAATATCCCTTTGCCAATTCCACAAGAACAGCCTTAGCGAAAGGCTTCTTGAAGGGAAAGATATAACTCTGTGAGATGAATTAACAGAACACAGAGCAGTTTTTCAGAAAGCTTCTTTCCAGTTTTGAACGGAAGATATTTCCTTTTTCACCATAGCCCTCTATGGGCTTCCAAATATCCCTTTGCCAATTCCACAAGAACAGTCTTAGCGAAAGGCTTCTTGAAGGGAAAGATGTAACTCTGTGAGATGAATTAACAGAACACAGAGCAGTTTCTCAGAAAGCTTCTTTCCAGTTTTGAACGGAAGATATTTCCTTTTTCACCATAGCCCTCTTTGGGCTTCCAAATATCCCTTTGCCAATTCCACAAGAACAGCCTTAGCGAAAGGCTTCTTGAAGGGAAAGATATAACTCTGTGAGATGAATTAACAGAACACAGAGCAGTTTTTCAGAAAGCTTCTTTCCAGTTTTGAACGGAAGATATTTCCTTTTTCACCATAGCCCTCTATGGGCTTCCAAATATCCCTTTGCCAATTCCACAAGAACAGCCTTAGCGAAAGGCTTCTTGAAGGGAAAGATATAACTCTGTGAGATGAATTAACAGAACACAGAGCAGTTTTTCAGAAAGCTTCTTTCCAGTTTTGAACGGAAGATATTTCCTTTTTCACCATAGCCCTCTATGGGCTTCCAAATATCCCTTTGCCAATTCCACAAGAACAGTCTTAGCGAAAGGCTTCTTGAAGGGAAAGATGTAACTCTGTGGGATGAATTAACAGAACACAGAGCAGTTTCTCAGAAAGCTTCTTTCCAGTTTTGAACGGAAGATATTTCCTTTTTCACCATACCCCTGTATGGGCTTCCAAATATCCCTTTCCCAATTCCACAAGAACAGCCTTAGCGAAAGGCTTCTTGAAGGGAAAGATGTAACTCTGTGAGATGAATTAACAGAACACAGAGCAGTTTCTCAGAAAGCTTCTTTCCAGTTTTGAACGGAAGATATTTCCTTTTTCACCATAGCCCTCTATGGGCTTCCAAATATCCCTTTGCCAATTCCACAAGAACAGCCTTAGCGAAAGGCTTCTTGAAGGGAAAGATGTAACTCTGTGAGATGAATTAACAGAACACAGAGCAGTTTCTCAGAAAGCTTCTTTCCAGTTTTGAACGGAAGATATTTCCTTTTTCACCATAGCCCTCTATGGGCTTCCAAATATCCCTTTGCCAATTCCACAAGAACAGCCTTAGCGAAAGGCTTCTTGAAGGGAAAGATGTAACTCTGTGAGATGAATTAACAGAACACAGAGCAGTTTCTCAGAAAGCTTCTTTCCAGTTTTGAACGGAAGATATTTCCTTTTTCACCATAGCCCTCTATGGGCTTCCAAATATCCCTTTGCCAATTGCACAAGAACAGCCTTAGCGAAAGGCTTCTTGAAGGGAAAGATGTAACTCTGTGAGATGAATTAACAGAACACAGAGCAGTTTCTCAGAAAGCTTCTTTCCAGTTTTGAACGGAAGATATTTCCTTTTTCACCATTAACCTCTATGGGCTTCCAAATATCCCTTTCCCAATTCCACAAGAACAGCCTTAGCGAAAGGCTTCTTGAAGGGAAAGATGTAACTCTGTGAGATGAATTAACAGAACACAGAGCAGTTTCTCAGAAAGCTTCTTTCCAGTTTTGAACGGAAGATACTTCCTTTTTCACCATAGCCCTCTTTGGGCTTCCAAATATCCCTTTGCCAATTCCACAAGAACAGCCTTAGCGAAAGGCTTCTTGAAGGGAAAGATGTAACTCTGTGAGATGAATTAACAGAACACAGAGCAGTTTCTCAGAAAGCTTCTTTCCAGTTTTGAACGGAAGATATTTCCTTTTTCACCATAGCCCTCTATGGGCTTCCAAATATCCCTTTGCCAATTGCACAAGAACAGCCTTAGCGAAAGGCTTCTTGAAGGGAAAGATGTAACTCTGTGAGATGAATTAACAGAACACAGAGCAGTTTCTCAGAAAGCTTCTTTCCAGTTTTGAACGGAAGATATTTCCTTTTTCACCATTATCCTCTATGGGCTTCCAAATATCCCTTTCCCAATTCCACAAGAACAGCCTTAGCGAAAGGCTTCTTGAAGGGAAAGATGTAACTCTGTGAGATGAATTAACAGAACACAGAGCAGTTTCTCAGAAAGCTTCTTTCCAGTTTTGAACGGAAGATACTTCCTTTTTCACCATAGCCCTCTACGGGCTTCCAAATATCCCTTTGCCAATTCCACAAGAACAGCCTTAGCGAAAGGCTTCTTGAAGGGAAAGATGTAACTCTGTGAGATGAATTAACAGAACACAGAGCAGTTTCTCAGAAAGCTTCTTTCCAGTTTTGAACGGAAGATATTTCCTTTTTCACCATAGCCCTCTACGGGCTTCCAAATATCCCTTTGCCAATTCCACAAGAACAGCCTTAGCGAAAGGCTTCTTGAAGGGAAAGATGTAACTCTGTGAGATGAATTAACAGAACACAGAGCAGTTTCTCAGAAAGCTTCTTTCCAGTTTTGAACGGAAGATATTTCCTTTTTCACCGTAGCCCTCTATGGGCTTCCAAATATCCCTTTGCCAATTCCACAAGAACAGCCTTAGCGAAAGGCTTCTTGAAGGGAAAGATGTAACTCTGTGAGATGAATTAACAGAACACAGAGCAGTTTCTCAGAAAGCTTCTTTCCAGTTTTGAAAGGAAGATATTTCCTTTTTCACCGTAGCTCTCTATGGGCTTCCAAATATCCCTTTGCCAATTCCACAAGAACAGCCTTAGCGAAAGGCTTCTTGAAGGGAAAGATGTAACTCTGTGAGATGAATTAGCAGGACACAGAGCAGTTTCTCAGAAAGCTTCTTTCCAGTTTTGAACGGAAGATATTTCCTTTTTCACCATAGCCCTCTATGGGCTTCCAAATATCCCTTTGCCAATTCCACAAGAACAGCCTTAGCGAAAGGCTTCTTGAAGGGAAAGATGTAACTCTGTGAGATGAATTAACAGAACACAGAGCAGTTTCTCAGAAAGCTTCTTTCCAGTTTTGAACGGAAGATATTTCCTTTTTCACCATAGCCCTCTTTGGGCTTCCAAATATCCCTTTGCCAATTCCACAAAAACAGCCTTAGCGAAAGGCTTCTTGAAGGGAAAGATATAACTCTGTGAGATGAATTAACAGAACACAGAGCAGTTTTTCAGAAAGCTTCTTTCCAGTTTTGAACGGAAGATATTTCCTTTTTCACCATAGCCCTCTATGGGCTTCCAAATATCCCTTTGCCAATTCCACAAGAACAGCCTTAGCGAAAGGCTTCTTGAAGGGAAAGATATAACTCTGTGAGATGAATTAACAGAACACAGAGCAGTTTTTCAGAAAGCTTCTTTCCAGTTTTGAACGGAAGATATTTCCTTTTTCACCATAGCCCTCTATGGGCTTCCAAATATCCCTTTGCCAATTCCACAAGAACAGTCTTAGCGAAAGGCTTCTTGAAGGGAAAGATGTAACTCTGTGAGATGAATTAACAGAACACAGAGCAGTTTCTCAGAAAGCTTCTTTCCAGTTTTGAACGGAAGATATTTCCTTTTTCACCATACCCCTGTATGGGCTTCCAAATATCCCTTTCCCAATTCCACAAGAAGAGCCTTAGCGAAAGGCTTCTTGAAGGGAAAGATGTAACTCTGTGAGATGAATTAACAGAACACAGAGCAGTTTCTCAGAAAGCTTCCTTCCAGTTTTGAACGGAAGATATTTCCTTTTTCACCATAGGCCCCTATTGGCTTCCAAATATCCCTTTGCCAATTCCACAAGAATAGCCTTAGCGAAAGGCTTCTCGAAGGGAAAGATGTAACTCTGTGAGATGAATTAACACAACACAGAGCAGTTTCTCAGAAAGCTTCTTTCCAGTTTTGAATGGAAGATATTTCCTTTTTCACCATAGGCCTCTATGGGCTTCCAAATATCCCTTTGCCAATTCCACAAGAACAGCCATAGCGAAAGGCTTCTTGAAGGAAAAGATGTAACTCTGTGAGATGAATTAACAGAACACAGAGCAGTTTCTCAGAAAGCTTCTTTCCAGTTTTGAACGGAAGATATTTCCTTTTTCACCATGGCCCTCTATGGGCTTCCAAATATCCCTTTGCCAATTCCACAAGAACAGCCTTAGCGAAAGGCTTCTTGAAGGGAAAGATGTAACTCTGTGAGATGAATTAACAGAACACAGAGCAGTTTCTCAGAAAGCTTCTTTCCAGTTTTGAACGGAAGATATTTCCTTTTTCACCGTAGCCCTCTATGGGCTTCCAAATATCCCTTTGCCAATTCCACAAGAACAGCCTTAGCGAAAGGCTTCTTGAAGGGAAAGATGTAACTCTGTGAGATGAATTAACAGAACACAGAGCAGTTTCTCAGAAAGCTTCTTTCCAGTTTTGAACGGAAGATATTTCCTTTTTCACCATAGCCCTCTATGGGCTTCCAAATATCCCTTTGCCAATTCCACAAGAACAGCCTTAGCGAAAGGCTTCTTGAAGGGAAAGATGTAACTCTGTGAGATGAATTAACAGAACACAGAGCAGTTTCTCAGAAAGCTTCTTTCCAGTTTTGAACGGAAGATATTTCCTTTTTCACCATAGCCCTCTTTGGGCTTCCAAATATCCCTTTGCCAATTCCACAAGAACAGCCTTAGCGAAAGGCTTCTTGAAGGGAAAGATATGACTCTGTGAGATGAATTAACAGAACACAGAGCAGTTTTTCAGAAAGCTTCTTTCCAGTTTTGAACGGAAGATATTTCCTTTTTCACCATAGCCCTCTATGGGCTTCCAAATATCCCTTTGCCGATTCCACAAGAACAGCCTTAGCGAAAGGCTTCTTGAAGGGAAAGATGTAACTCTGTGAGATGAATTAACAGAACACAGAGCAGTTTCTCAGAAAGCTTCTTTCCAGTTTTGAACGGAAGATATTTCCTTTTTCACCATACCCCTCTATGGGCTTCCAAATATCCCTTTCCCACTTCCACAAGAACAGCCTTAGCGAAAGGCTTCTTGAAGGGAAAGATGTAACTCTGTGAGATGAATTAACAGAACACAGAGCAGTTTCTCAGAAAGCTTCTTTCCAGTTTTGAACGGAAGATATTTCCTTTTTCACCATAGCCGTCTATGGGCTTCCAAATTTCCCTTTGCCAATTCCACAAGAACAGCCTTAGCGAAAGGCTTCTTGAAGGGAAAGATAAAACTCTGTGAGATGAATTAACAGAACACAGAGCAGTTTTCAGAAAGCTTCTTTCCAGTTTTGAACGGAAGATATTTCCTTTTTCACCATAGCCCTCTATGGGCTTCCAAATATCCCTTTGCCAATTCCACAAGAACAGCCTTAGCGAAAGGCTTCTTGAAGGGAAAGATGTAACTCTGTGAGATGAATTAACAGAACACAGAGCAGTTTCTCAGAAAGCTTCTTTCCAGTTTTGAACGGAAGATATTTCCTTTTTCACCATACCCCTGTATGGGCTTCCAAATATCCCTTTCCCAATTCCACAAGAACAGCCTTAGCGAAAGGCTTCTTGAAGGGAAAGATGTAACTCTGTGAGATGAATTAACAGAACACAGAGCAGTTTCTCAGAAAGCTTCTTTCCAGTTTTGAAAGGAAGATATTTCCTTTTTCACCATAGCCCTCTATGGGCTTCCAAATATCCCTTTGCCAATTCCACAAGAACAGCCTTAGCGAAAGGCTTCTTGAAGGGAAAGATGTAACTCTGTGAGATGAATTAACAGAACACAGAGCAGTTTCTCAGAAAGCTTCTTTCCAGTTTTGAACGGAAGATATTTCCTTTTTCACCATAGCCCTCTATGGGCTTCCAAATATCCCTTTGCCAATTCCACAAGAACAGCCTTAGCGAAAGGCTTCTTGAAGGGAAAGATGTAACTCTGTGAGATGAATTAACAGAACACAGAGCAGTTTCTCAGAAAGCTTCTTTCCAGTTTTGAACGGAAGATATTTCCTTTTTCACCATAGCCCTCTATGGGCTTCCAAATATCCCTTTGCCAATTCCACAAGAACAGCCTTAGCGAAAGGCTTCTTGAAGGGAAAGATGTAACTCTGTGAGATGAATTAACAGAACACAGAGCAGTTTCTCAGAAAGCTTCTTTCCAGTTTTGAACGGAAGATATTTCCTTTTTCACCATAGCCCTCTATGGGCTTCCAAATATCCCTTTGCCAATTGCACAAGAACAGCCTTAGCGAAAGGCTTCTTGAAGGGAAAGATGTAACTCTGTGAGATGAATTAACAGAACACAGAGCAGTTTCTCAGAAAGCTTCTTTCCAGTTTTGAACGGAAGATATTTCCTTTTTCACCATTATCCTCTATGGGCTTCCAAATATCCCTTTCCCAATTCCACAAGAACAGCCTTAGCGAAAGGCTTCTTGAAGGGAAAGATGTAACTCTGTGAGATGAATTAACAGAACACAGAGCAGTTTCTCAGAAAGCTTCTTTCCAGTTTTGAACGGAAGATACTTCCTTTTTCACCATAGCCCTCTACGGGCTTCCAAATATCCCTTTGCCAATTCCACAAGAACAGCCTTAGCGAAAGGCTTCTTGAAGGGAAAGATGTAACTCTGTGAGATGAATTAACAGAACACAGAGCAGTTTCTCAGAAAGCTTCTTTCCAGTTTTGAACGGAAGATATTTCCTTTTTCACCATAGCCCTCTACGGGCTTCCAAATATCCCTTTGCCAATTCCACAAGAACAGCCTTAGCGAAAGGCTTCTTGAAGGGAAAGATGTAACTCTGTGAGATGAATTAACAGAACACAGAGCAGTTTCTCAGAAAGCTTCTTTCCAGTTTTGAACGGAAGATATTTCCTTTTCACCGTAGCCCTCTATGGGCTTCCAAATATCCCTTTGCCAATTCCACAAGAACAGCCTTAGCGAAAGGCTTCTTGAAGGGAAAGATGTAACTCTGTGAGATGAATTAACAGAACACAGAGCAGTTTCTCAGAAAGCTTCTTTCCAGTTTTGAAAGGAAGATATTTCCTTTTTCACCGTAGCTCTCTATGGGCTTCCAAATATCCCTTTGCCAATTCCACAAGAACAGCCTTAGCGAAAGGCTTCTTGAAGGGAAAGATGTAACTCTGTGAGATGAATTAGCAGGACACAGAGCAGTTTCTCAGAAAGCTTCTTTCCAGTTTTGAACGGAAGATATTTCCTTTTTCACCATAGCCCTCTATGGGCTTCCAAATATCCCTTTGCCAATTCCACAAGAACAGCCTTAGCGAAAGGCTTCTTGAAGGGAAAGATGTAACTCTGTGAGATGAATTAACAGAACACAGAGCAGTTTCTCAGAAAGCTTCTTTCCAGTTTTGAACGGAAGATATTTCCTTTTTCACCATAGCCCTCTTTGGGCTTCCAAATATCCCTTTGCCAATTCCACAAAAACAGCCTTAGCGAAAGGCTTCTTGAAGGGAAAGATATAACTCTGTGAGATGAATTAACAGAACACAGAGCAGTTTTTCAGAAAGCTTCTTTCCAGTTTTGAACGGAAGATATTTCCTTTTTCACCATAGCCCTCTATGGGCTTCCAAATATCCCTTTGCCAATTCCACAAGAACAGCCTTAGCGAAAGGCTTCTTGAAGGGAAAGATATAACTCTGTGAGATGAATTAACAGAACACAGAGCAGTTTTTCAGAAAGCTTCTTTCCAGTTTTGAACGGAAGATATTTCCTTTTTCACCATAGCCCTCTATGGGCTTCCAAATATCCCTTTGCCAATTCCACAAGAACAGTCTTAGCGAAAGGCTTCTTGAAGGGAAAGATGTAACTCTGTGAGATGAATTAACAGAACACAGAGCAGTTTCTCAGAAAGCTTCTTTCCAGTTTTGAACGGAAGATATTTCCTTTTTCACCATACCCCTGTATGGGCTTCCAAATATCCCTTTCCCAATTCCACAAGAACAGCCTTAGCGAAAGGCTTCTTGAAGGGAAAGATGTAACTCTGTGAGATGAATTAACAGAACACAGAGCAGTTTCTCAGAAAGCTTCCTTCCAGTTTTGAACGGAAGATATTTCCTTTTTCACCATAGGCCCCTATTGGCTTCCAAATATCCCTTTGCCAATTCCACAAGAATAGCCTTAGCGAAAGGCTTCTCGAAGGGAAAGATGTAACTCTGTGAGATGAATTAACACAACACAGAGCAGTTTCTCAGAAAGCTTCTTTCCAGTTTTGAATGGAAGATATTTCCTTTTCACCATAGGCCTCTATGGGCTTCCAAATATCCCTTTGCCAATTCCACAAGAACAGCCATAGCGAAAGGCTTCTTGAAGGAAAAGATGTAACTCTGTGAGATGAATTAACAGAACACAGAGCAGTTTCTCAGAAAGCTTCTTTCCAGTTTTGAACGGAAGATATTTCCTTTTTCACCATGGCCCTCTATGGGCTTCCAAATATCCCTTTGCCAATTCCACAAGAACAGCCTTAGCGAAAGGCTTCTTGAAGGGAAAGATGTAACTCTGTGAGATGAATTAACAGAACACAGAGCAGTTTCTCAGAAAGCTTCTTTCCAGTTTTGAACGGAAGATATTTCCTTTTTCACCGTAGCCCTCTATGGGCTTCCAAATATCCCTTTGCCAATTCCACAAGAACAGCCTTAGCGAAAGGCTTCTTGAAGGGAAAGATGTAACTCTGTGAGATGAATTAACAGAACACAGAGCAGTTTCTCAGAAAGCTTCTTTCCAGTTTTGAACGGAAGATATTTCCTTTTTCACCATAGCCCTCTATGGGCTTCCAAATAATCCCTTTGCCAATTCCACAAGAACAGCCTTAGCGAAAGGCTTCTTGAAGGGAAAGATGTAACTCTGTGAGATGAATTAACAGAACACAGAGCAGTTTCTCAGAAAGCTTCTTTCCAGTTTTGAACGGAAGATATTTCCTTTTTCACCATAGCCCTCTTTGGGCTTCCAAATATCCCTTTGCCAATTCCACAAGAACAGCCTTAGCGAAAGGCTTCTTGAAGGGAAAGATATGACTCTGTGAGATGAATTAACAGAACACAGAGCAGTTTTTCAGAAAGCTTCTTTCCAGTTTTGAACGGAAGATATTTCCTTTTTCACCATAGCCCTCTATGGGCTTCCAAATATCCCTTTGCCGATTCCACAAGAACAGCCTTAGCGAAAGGCTTCTTGAAGGGAAAGATGTAACTCTGTGAGATGAATTAACAGAACACAGAGCAGTTTCTCAGAAAGCTTCTTTCCAGTTTTGAACGGAAGATATTTCCTTTTTCACCATACCCCTCTATGGGCTTCCAAATATCCCTTTCCCACTTCCACAAGAACAGCCTTAGCGAAAGGCTTCTTGAAGGGAAAGATGTAACTCTGTGAGATGAATTAACAGAACACAGAGCAGTTTCTCAGAAAGCTTCTTTCCAGTTTTGAACGGAAGATACTTCTTTTTTAACCATAGCCCTCTTTGGGCTTCCAAATATCCCTTTGCCAATTCCACAAGAACAGCCTTAGCGAAAGGCTTCTTGAAGGGAAAGATGTAACTCTGTGAGATGAATTAACAGAACACAGAGCAGTTTCTCAGAAAGCTTCTTTCCAGTTTTGAACGGAAGATATTTCCTTTTTCACCATAGCCCTCTATGGGCTTCCAAATATCCCTTTGCCAATTCCACAAGAACAGCCTTAGCGAAAGGCTTCTTGAAGGGAAAGATGTAACTCTGTGAGATGAATTAACAGAACACAGAGCAGTTTCTCAGAAAGCTTCTTTCCAGTTTTGAACGGAAGATATTTCCTTTTTCACCGTAGCCCTCTATGGGCTTCCAAATATCCCTTTGCCAATTCCACAAGAACAGCCTTAGCGAAAGGCTTATTGAAGGGAAAGCTGTAACTCTGTGAGATGAATTAACAGAACACAGAGCAGTTTCTCAGAAAGCTTCTTTCCAGTTTTGAACGGAAGATATTTCCTTTTTCACCATAGCCCTCTATGGGCTTCCAAATATCCCTTTGCCAATTCCACAAGAACAGCCTTAGCGAAAGGCTTCTTGAAGGGAAAGATGTAACTCTGTGAGATGAATTAACAGAACACACAGCAGTTTCTCAGATAGCTTCTTTCCAGTTTTGAACGGAAGATATTTCCTTTTTCACCATAGCCCTCTATGGGCTTCCAAATATCCCTTTGCCAAATGCACAAGAACAGCCTTAGCGAAAGGCTTCTTGAAGGGAAAGATGTAACTCTGTGAGATGAATTAACAGAACACAGAGCAGTTTCTCAGAAAGCTTCCTTCCAGTTTTGAACGGAAGATATTTCCTTTTTCACCATAGGCCCCTATGGGCTTCCAAATATCCCTTTGCCAATTCCACAAGAACAGCCTTAGCGAAAGGCTTCTTGAAGGGAAAGATGTAACTCTGTGAGATGAATTAACAGAACACAGAGCAGTTTCTCAGAAAGCTTCTTTCCAGTTTTGAACGGAAGATATTTCCTTTTTCACCATAGGCCTCTATGGGCTTCCAAATATCCCTTTGCGAATTCCACAAGAACAGCCATAGCGAAAGGCTTCTTGAAGGAAAAGATGTAACTCTGTGAGATGAATTAACAGAACACAGAGCAGTTTCTCAGAAAGCTTCTTTCCAGTTTTGAACGGAAGATATTTCCTTTTTCACCATGGCCCTCTATGGGCTTCCAAATATCCCTTTGCCAATTCCACAAGAACAGCCTTAGCGAAAGGCTTCTTGGAGGGAAAGATGTAACTCTGTGAGATGAATTAACAGAACACAGAGCAGTTTCTCAGAAAGCTTCTTTCCAGTTTTGAACGGAAGATATTTCCTTTTTCACCATAGCCCTCTTTGGGCTTCCAAATATCCCTTTGCCAATTCCACAAGAACAGCCTTAGCGAAAGGCTTCTTGAAGGGAAAGATATAACTCTGTGAGATGAATTAACAGAACACAGAGCAGTTTTTCAGAAAGCTTCTTTCCAGTTTTGTACGGAAGATATTTCCTTTTTCACCATAGCCCTCTATGGGCTTCCAAATATCCCTTTGCCAATTCCACAAGAACAGCCTTAGCGAAAGGCTTCTTGAAGGGAAAGATATAACTCTGTGAGATGAATTAACAGAACACAGAGCAGTTTTTCAGAAAGCTTCTTTCCAGTTTTGAACGGAAGATATTTCCTTTTTCACCATAGCCCTCTATGGGCTTCCAAATATCCCTTTGCCAATTCCACAAGAACAGTCTTAGCGAAAGGCTTCTTGAAGGGAAAGATGTAACTCTGTGAGATGAATTAACAGAACACAGAGCAGTTTCTCAGAAAGCTTCTTTCCAGTTTTGAACGGAAGATATTTCCTTTTTCACCATAGCCCTCTTTGGGCTTCCAAATATCCCTTTGCCAATTCCACAAGAACAGCCTTAGCGAAAGGCTTCTTGAAGGGAAAGATATAACTCTGTGAGATGAATTAACAGAACACAGAGCAGTTTTTCAGAAAGCTTCTTTCCAGTTTTGAACGGAAGATATTTCCTTTTTCACCATAGCCCTCTATGGGCTTCCAAATATCCCTTTGCCAATTCCACAAGAACAGCCTTAGCGAAAGGCTTCTTGAAGGGAAAGATATAACTCTGTGAGATGAATTAACAGAACACAGAGCAGTTTTTCAGAAAGCTTCTTTCCAGTTTTGAACGGAAGATATTTCCTTTTTCACCATAGCCCTCTATGGGCTTCCAAATATCCCTTTGCCAATTCCACAAGAACAGTCTTAGCGAAAGGCTTCTTGAAGGGAAAGATGTAACTCTGTGGGATGAATTAACAGAACACAGAGCAGTTTCTCAGAAAGCTTCTTTCCAGTTTTGAACGGAAGATATTTCCTTTTTCACCATACCCCTGTATGGGCTTCCAAATATCCCTTTCCCAATTCCACAAGAACAGCCTTAGCGAAAGGCTTCTTGAAGGGAAAGATGTAACTCTGTGAGATGAATTAACAGAACACAGAGCAGTTTCTCAGAAAGCTTCTTTCCAGTTTTGAACGGAAGATATTTCCTTTTTCACCATAGCCCTCTATGGGCTTCCAAATATCCCTTTGCCAATTCCACAAGAACAGCCTTAGCGAAAGGCTTCTTGAAGGGAAAGATGTAACTCTGTGAGATGAATTAACAGAACACAGAGCAGTTTCTCAGAAAGCTTCTTTCCAGTTTTGAACGGAAGATATTTCCTTTTTCACCATAGCCCTCTATGGGCTTCCAAATATCCCTTTGCCAATTCCACAAGAACAGCCTTAGCGAAAGGCTTCTTGAAGGGAAAGATGTAACTCTGTGAGATGAATTAACAGAACACAGAGCAGTTTCTCAGAAAGCTTCTTTCCAGTTTTGAACGGAAGATATTTCCTTTTTCACCATAGCCCTCTATGGGCTTCCAAATATCCCTTTGCCAATTGCACAAGAACAGCCTTAGCGAAAGGCTTCTTGAAGGGAAAGATGTAACTCTGTGAGATGAATTAACAGAACACAGAGCAGTTTCTCAGAAAGCTTCTTTCCAGTTTTGAACGGAAGATATTTCCTTTTTCACCATTAACCTCTATGGGCTTCCAAATATCCCTTTCCCAATTCCACAAGAACAGCCTTAGCGAAAGGCTTCTTGAAGGGAAAGATGTAACTCTGTGAGATGAATTAACAGAACACAGAGCAGTTTCTCAGAAAGCTTCTTTCCAGTTTTGAACGGAAGATACTTCCTTTTTCACCATAGCCCTCTTTGGGCTTCCAAATATCCCTTTGCCAATTCCACAAGAACAGCCTTAGCGAAAGGCTTCTTGAAGGGAAAGATGTAACTCTGTGAGATGAATTAACAGAACACAGAGCAGTTTTTCAGAAAGCTTCTTTCCAGTTTTGAACGGAAGATATTTCCTTTTTCACCATAGCCCTCTATTGGCTTCCAAATATCCCTTTGCCAATTCCACAAGAACAGTCTTAGCGAAAGGCTTCTTGAAGGGAAAGATGTAACTCTGTGAGATGAATTAACAGAACACAGAGCAGTTTCTCAGAAAGCTTCTTTCCAGTTTTGAACGGAAGATATTTCCTTTTTCACCATACCCCTGTATGGGCTTCCAAATATCCCTTTCCCAATTCCAGAAGAACAGCCTTAGCGAAAGGCTTCTTGAAGGGAAAGATGTAACTCTGTGAGATGAATTAACAGAACACAGAGCAGTTTCTCAGAAAGCTTCTTTCCAGTTTTGAACGGAAGATATTTCCTTTTTCACCATAGCCCTCTATGGGCTTCCAAATATCCCTTTGCCAATTCCACAAGAACAGCCTTAGCGAAAGGCTTCTTGAAGGGAAAGATGTAACTCTGTGAGATGAATTAACAGAACACAGAGGAGTTTCTCAGAAAGCTTCTTTCCAGTTTTGAACGGAAGATATTTCCTTTTTCACCATAGCCCTCTATGGGCTTCCAAATATCCCTTTGCCAATTGCACAAGAACAGCCTTAGCGAAAGGCTTCTTGAAGGGAAAGATGTAACTCTGTGAGATGAATTAACAGAACACAGAGCAGTTTCTCAGAAAGCTTCTTTCCAGTTTTGAACGGAAGATATTTCCTTTTTCACCATTCCCCTCTATGGGCTTCCAAATATCCCTTTCCCAATTCCACAAGAACAGCCTTAGCGAAAGGCTTCTTGAAGGGAAAGATGTAACTCTGTGAGATGAATTAACAGAACACAGAGCAGTTTCTCAGAAAGCTTCTTTCCAGTTTTGAACGGAAGATACTTCCTTTTTCACCATAGCCCTCTTTGGGCTTCCAAATATCCCTTTGCGAATTCCACAAGAACAGCCTTAGCGAAAGGCTTCTTGAAGGGAAAGATGTAACTCTGTGAGATGAATTAACAGAACACAGAGCAGTTTCTCAGAAAGCTTCTTTCCAGTTTTGAACGGAAGATATTTCCTTTTTCACCATAGCCCTCTATGGGCTTCCAAATATCCCTTTGCCAATTCCACAAGAACAGCCTTAGCGAAAGGCTTCTTGAAGGGAAAGATGTAACTCTGTGAGATGAATTAACAGAACACAGAGCAGTTTCTCAGAAAGCTTCTTTCCAGTTTTGAACGGAAGATATTTCCTTTTTCACCGTAGCCCTCTATGGGCTTCCAAATATCCCTTTGCCAATTCCACAAGAACAGCCTTAGCGAAAGGCTTCTTGAAGGGAAAGATGTAACTCGGTGAGATGAATTAACAGAACACAGAGCAGTTTCTCAGAAAGCATCTTTCCAGTTTTGAACGGAAGATATTTCCTTTTTCACCATACCCCTCTATGGGCTTCCAAATATCCCTTTCCCAATTCCACAAGAACAGCCTTAGCGAAAGGCTTCTTGAAGGGAAAGATGTAACTCTGTGAGATGAATTAACAGAACACAGAGCAGTTTCTCAGAAAGCTTCTTTCCAGTTTTGAACGGAAGATACTTCCTTTTTCACCATAGCCCTCTTTGGGCTTCCAAATATCCCTTTGCCAATCCCACAAGAACAGCCTTAGCGAAACTCTTCTTGAAGGGAAAGATGTAACTCTGTGAGATGAATTAACAGAACACAGAGCAGTTTCTCAGAAAGCTTCTTTCCAGTTTTGAACGGAAGATATTTCCTTTTTCACCATAGCCCTCTATGGGCTTCCAAATATCCCTTTGCCAATTCCACAAGAACAGCCTTAGCGAAAGGCTTCTTGAAGGGAAAGATGTAACTCTGTGAGATGAATTAACAGAACACAGAGCAGTTTCTCAGAAAGCTTCTTTCCAGTTTTGAACGGAAGATATTTCCTTTTTCACCGTAGCTCTCTATGGGCTTCCAAATATCCCTTTGCCAATTCCACAAGAACAGCCTTAGCGAAAGGCTTCTTTAAGGGAAAGTTGTAACTCTGTGAGATGAATTAACAGAACACAGAGCAGTTTCTCAGATAGCTTCTTTCCAGTTTTGAACGGAAGATATTTCCTTTTTCACCATAGCCCTCTATGGGCTTCCAAATATCCCTTTGCCAATTCCCCAAGAACAGCCTTAGCGAAAGGCTTCTTGAAGGGAAAGATGTAACTCTGTGAGATGAATTAACAGAACACAGAGCAGTTTCTCAGAAAGCTTCTTTCCAGTTTTGAACGGAAGATGTTTCCTTTTTCACCATAGCCCTCTATGGGCTTCCAAATATCCCTTTGCCAATTCCACAAGAACAGCCTTAGCGAAAGGCTTCTTGAAGGGAAAGATGTAACACTGTGAGATGAATTAACAGAACACAGAGCAGTTTCTCAGACAGCTTCTTTCCAGTTTTGAACGGAAGATATTTCCTTTTTCACCATAGCCCTCTATGGGCTTCCAAATATCCCTTTGCCAATTCCACAAGAACAGCCTTAGCGAAAGGCTTCTTGAAGGGAAAGATGTAACTCTGTGAGATGAATTAACAGAACACAGAGCAGTTTCTCAGATAGCTTCTTTCCAGTTTTGAACGGAAGATACTTCCTTTTTCACCATAGCCCTCTTTGGGCTTCCAAATATCCCTTTGCCAATTCCACAAGAACAGCCTTAGCGAAAGGCTTCTTGAAGGGAAAGATGTAACTCTGTGAGATGAATTAACAGAACACAGAGCAGTTTCTCAGAAAGCTTCTTTCCAGTTTTGTACGGAAGATATTTCCTTTATCACCATAGGCCTCTATGGGCTTACAAATATCCCTTTGCCAATTCCACAAGAACAGCCTTAGCGAAAGGCTTCTTGAAGGGAAAGATGTAACTCTGTGAGATGAATTAACAGAACACAGAGCAGTTTCTCAGAAAGCTTCTTTCCAGTTTTGAACGGAAGATATTTCCTTTTTCACCGTAGCCCCCTATGGGCTTCCAAATATCCCTTTGCCAATTCCACAAGAACAGCCTTAGCGAAAGGCTTCTTGAAGGGAAAGATGTAACTCTGTGAGATGAATTAACAGAACACAGAGCAGATTCTCGGAAAGCTTCTTTCCAGTTTTGAACGGAAGATATTTCCTTTTTCACCATAGGTCTCTATGGGCTTCCAAATATCCCTTTGCCAATTCCACAAGAACAGCCTTAGCGAAAGGCTTCTTGAAGGGAAAGATGTAACTCTGTGAGATGAATTAACAGAACACAGAGCAGTTTCTCAGAAAGCTTCTTTCCAGTTTTGAACGGAAGATATTTCCTTTTTCACCATAGCCCTCTATGGGCTTCCAAATATCCCTTTGCCAATTCCACAAGAACAGCCTTAGCGAAAGGCTTCTTGAAGGGAAAGATGTAACTCTGTGAGATGAATTAACAGAACACAGAGCAGTTTCTCAGAAAGCTTCTTTCCAGTTTTGAACGGAAGATATTTCCTTTTTCACCATAGCCCTCTATGGGCTTCCAAATATCCCTTTGCCAATTCCACAAGAACAGCCTTAGCGAAAGACTTCTTGAAGGGAAAGATGTAACTGTGTGAGATTAATTAACAGAACACAGAGCAGTTTCTCAGAAACCTTCTTTCCAGTTTTGAACGGAAGATATTTCCTTTTTCACCATAGCCCTCTATGGGCTCCCAAATATCCCTTTGCCAATTCCACAAGAACAGCCTTAGCGAAAGGCTTCTTGAAGGGAAAGATGTAACTCTGTGGGATGAATTAACAGAACACAGAGCAGTTTCTCAGAAAGCTTCTTCCCAGATTTGAACGGAAGATATTTCCTTTTTCACGATAGCCCTCTATGAGCTTCCAAATATCCCTTTCCAATTCCACAAGAACAGCCTTAGCGAAAGGCTTCTTGAAGGGAAAGATGTAACTCTGTGAGATGAATTAACAGAACACAGAGCAGTTTCTCAGAAAGCTTCTTTCCAGTTTTGAACGGAAGATATTTCCTTTTTCACTGTAGCCCTCTATGGGCTTCCAAATATCCCTTTGCCAATTCCACAAGAACAGCCTTAGCGAAAGGCTTCTTGAAGGGAAAGATGTAACTCTGTGAGATGAATTAACAGAACACAGAGCAGTTTCTCAGAAAGCTTCTTTCCAGTTTTGAACGGAAGATATTTCCTTTATCATCATAGCCCTCTATGGGATTACAAATATCCCTTTGCAAATTCCACAAGTACAGCCTTAGCGAAAGGCTTCTTGAAGGGAAAGTTGTAACTCTGTGAGATGAATTAACAGAACACAGAGCAGTTTCTCAGAAAGCTTCTTTCCAGTTTTGAAGGGAAGATATTTCCTTTTTCACCATAGGCCTCTATGGGCTTCCAAATATCCCTTTGCCAATTCCACAAGAACAGCCTTAGCGAAAGGCTTCTTGAAGGGAAAGATGTAACTCTGTGAGATGAATTAACAGAACACAGAGCAGTTTCTCAGAAAGCTTCTTTCCAGTTTTGAACGGAAGGTAATTCCTTTTTCACCATAGCCCTCTATGGGCTTCCAAATACCCCTTGGCAATTCCCCAAGAACAGCCTTAGCGAAAGGCTTCTTGAAGGGAAAGATGTAACTCTGTGAGATGAATTAACAGAACACAGAGTAGTTTCTCAGAAAGCCTCTTTCCAGTTTTGAACGGAAGATATTTCCGTTTTCACCACAGCCCTCTAAGGGCTTCCAAATATCCCTTTGCCAATTCCACAAGAACAGCCTTAGCGAAAGGCTTCTTGAAGGGAAAGATGTAACTCTGTGAGATGAATTAACAGAACACAGAGCAGTTTCTCAGAAAGCTTCTTTCCAGTTTTGAACGGAAGATATTTCCTTTTTCACCATAGCCCTCCATGGGCTTCCAAATATCCCTTTGCCAATTCCACAAGAACAGCCTTAGCGAAAGGCTTCTTGAAGGGAAAGATGTACCTCTGTGAGATGAATTAACAGAACACAGAGCAGTTTCTCAGAAAGCTTCTTTCCAGTTTTGAACGGAAGATATTTCCTTTTTCACCATAGCCCTCTATGGGCTTCCAAATATCCCTTTCCCAATTACACAAGAACAGCCTTAGCGAAAGGCTTCTTGAAGGGAAAGATGTAACTCAGTGAGATGAATTAACAGAACACAGAGCAGTTTCTCAGAAAGCTTCTTTCCAGTTTTGAACGGAAGATATTTCCTTTTTCACCATAGGCCTCTATGGGCTTCCAAATATCCCCTTGCCAATTCCACAAGAACAGCCTTAGCGAAAGGCTTCTTGAAGGGAAAGATGTAACTCTGTGAGATGAATTAACAGAACACAGAGCAGTTTCTCAGAAAGCTTCTTTCCAGTTTTGAACGGAAGATATTTCCTTTTTCACCATAGCCCCCTATGGGCTTCCAAATATCCCTTTGCCAATTCCACAAGAACAGCCTTAGCGAAAGACTTCTTGAAGGGAAAGATGTAACTGTGTGAGATGAATTAACAGAACACAGAGCAGTTTCTCAGAAACCTTCTTTCCAGTTTTGAACGGAAGATATTTCCTTTTTCACCATAGCCCTCTATGGGCTCCCAAATATCCCTTTGCCAATTCCACAAGAACAGCCTTAGCGAAAGGCTTCTTGAAGGGAAAGATGTAACTCTGTGGGATGAATTAACAGAACACAGAGCAGTTTCTCAGAAAGCTTCTTCCCAGATTTGAACGGAAGATATTTCCTTTTTCACGATAGCCCTCTATGAGCTTCCAAATATCCTTTTCCAATTCCACAAGAACAGCCTTAGCGAAAGGCTTCTTGAAGGGAAAGATGTAACTCTGTGAGATGAATTAACAGAACACAGAGCAGTTTCTCAGAAAGCTTCTTTCCACTTTTGAACGGAAGATATTTCCTTTTTCACCATAGCCCTCTATGGGCATCCAAATATCCCTTTGCCAATTCCACAAGAACAGCCTTAGCGAAAGGCCTCTTGAAGGGAAAGATGTAACTCTGTGAGATGAATTAACAGAACACAGAGCAGTTTCTCAGAAAGCTTCTTTCCAGTTTTGAACGGAAGATATTTCCTTTTTCACCATAGCCCTCTAAGGGCTTCGAAATATCCCTTTGCCAATTCCACAAGAACAGCCTTAGCGAAAGGCTTCTTGAAGGGAAAGATGTAACTCGGTGAGATGAATTAACAGAACACAGAGCAGTTTCTCAGAAAGCTTCTTTCCAGTTTTGAACGGAAGATATTTCCTTTTTCACCATAGGCCTCTAGGGGTTCCAAATATCCCTTTGCCAATTCCACAAGAACAGCCTTAGCGAAAGGCTTCTTGTAGGGAAAGATGCAACTCTGTGAGATGAATTAACAGAACACAGAGCAGTTTCTCAGAAAGCTTCTTTCCAGTTTTGAACGGAAGATATTTCCTTTTTCACCATAGGCCTCTATGGGCTTCCAAATATCCCCTTGCCAATTCCACAAGAACAGCCTTAGCGAAAGGCTTCTTGAAGGGAAAGATGTAACTCTGTGAGATGAATTAACAGAACACAGAGCAGTTTCTCAGAAAGCTTCTTTCCAGTTTTGAACGGAAGATATTTCCTTTTTCACCATAGCCCCCTATGGGCTTCCAAATATCCCTTTGCCAATTCCACAAGAACAGCCTTAGCGAAAGACTTCTTGAAGGGAAAGATGTAACTGTGTGAGATGAATTAACAGAACACAGAGCAGTTTCTCAGAAACCTTCTTTCCAGTTTTGAACGGAAGATATTTCCTTTTTCACCATAGCCCTCTATGGGCTCCCAAATATCCCTTTGCCAATTCCACAAGAACAGCCTTAGCGAAAGGCTTCTTGAAGGGAAAGATGTAACTCTGTGGGATGAATTAACAGAACACAGAGCAGTTTCTCAGAAAGCTTCTTCCCAGATTTGAACGGAAGATATTTCCTTTTTCACGATAGCCCTCTATGAGCTTCCAAATATCCTTTTCCAATTCCACAAGAACAGCCTTAGCGAAAGGCTTCTTGAAGGGAAAGATGTAACTCTGTGAGATGAATTAACAGAACACAGAGCAGTTTCTCAGAAAGCTTCTTTCCACTTTTGAACGGAAGATATTTCCTTTTTCACCATAGCCCTCTATGGGCATCCAAATATCCCTTTGCCAATTCCACAAGAACAGCCTTAGCGAAAGGCCTCTTGAAGGGAAAGATGTAACTCTGTGAGATGAATTAACAGAACACAGAGCAGTTTCTCAGAAAGCTTCTTTCCAGTTTTGAACGGAAGATATTTCCTTTTTCACCATAGCCCTCTAAGGGCTTCGAAATATCCCTTTGCCAATTCCACAAGAACAGCCTTAGCGAAAGGCTTCTTGAAGGGAAAGATGTAACTCGGTGAGATGAATTAACAGAACACAGAGCAGTTTCTCAGAAAGCTTCTTTCCAGTTTTGAACGGAAGATATTTCCTTTTTCACCATAGGCCTCTAGGGGTTCCAAATATCCCTTTGCCAATTCCACAAGAACAGCCTTAGCGAAAGGCTTCTTGTAGGGAAAGATGTAACTCTGTGAGATGAATTAACAGAACACAGAGCAGTTTCTCAGAAAGCTTCTTTCCAGTTTTGAACGGAAGATATTTCCTTTTTCACCATAGCCCTCTATGGGCTTCCAAATATCCCTTTGCCAATTCCACAAGAACAGCCTTAGCGAAAGGCTTCTTGAAGGGAAAGATGTAACTCTGTGAGATGAATTAACAGAACACAGAGCAGTTTCTCAGAAAGCTTCTTTCCAGTTTTGAACGGAAGATATTTCCTTTTTCACCATAGCCCTCTATGGGCTTCCAAATATCCCTTTGCCAATTCCACAAGAACAGCCTTAGCGAAAGGCTTCTTGAAGGGAAAGATGTAACTCTGTGAGATGAATTAACAGAACACAGAGCAGTTTCTCAGAAAGCTTCTTTCCAGTTTTGAACGGAAGATATTTCCTTTTTCACCGTAGCCCTCTATGGGCTTCCAAATATCCCTTTGCCAATTCCACAAGAACAGCCTTAGCGAAAGGCTTCTTGAAGGGAAAGATGTAACTCGGTGAGATGAATTAACAGAACACAGAGCAGTTTCTCAGAAAGCTTCTTTCCAGTTTTGAACGGAAGATATTTCCTTTTTCACCATAGCCTTCTATGGGCTTCCAAATATCCCTTTGCCAATTCCACAAGAACAGCCTTAGCGAAAGGCTTCTTGAAGGGAAAGATGTAACTCGGTGAGATGAATTAACAGAACACAGAGCAGTTTCTCAGAAAGCTTCTTTCCAGTTTTGAACGGAAGATATTTCCTTTTTCACCATAGCCCTCTATGGGCTTCCAAATATCCCTTTGCCAATTCCACAAGAACAGCCTTAGCGAAAGGCTTCTTGAAGGGAAAGATGTAACTCTGTGAGATGAATTAACAGAACACAGAGCAGTTTCTCAGAAAGCTTCTTTCCAGTTTTGCATGGAAGATATTTCCTTTTTCACCATAGGCCTCTATGGGCTTCCAAATATCCCTTTGCCAATTCCACAAGAACAGCCTTAGCGAAAGGCTTCTTGAAGGGAAAGATGTAACTCTGTGAGATGAATTAACAGAACACAGAGCAGTTTCTCAGAAAGCTTCTTTCCAGTTTTGAACGGAAGATATTTCCTTTTTCACCATAGCCCTCTATGGGCTTCCAAATATCCCTTTGCCAAATGCACAAGAACAGCCTTAGCGAAAGGCTTCTTGAAGGGAAAGATGTAACTCTGTGAGATGAATTAACAGAACACAGAGCAGTTTCTCAGAAAGCTTCCTTCCAGTTTTGAACGGAAGATATTTCCTTTTTCACCATAGGCCCCTATTGGCTTCCAAATATCCCTTTGCCAATTCCACAAGAACAGCCTTAGCGAAAGGCTTCTTCAAGGGAAAGATGTAACCCTGTGAGATGAATTAACAGAACACAGAGCAGTTTCTCAGAAAGCTTCTTTCCAGTTTTGAACGGAAGATATTTCCTTTTTCACCATAGGCCTCTATGGGCTTCCAAATATCCCTTTGCCAATTCCACAAGAACAGCCATAGCGAAAGGCTTCTTGAAGGAAAAGATGTAACTCTGTGAGATGAATTAACAGAACACAGAGCAGTTTCTCAGAAAGCTTCTTTCCAGTTTTGAACGGAAGATATTTCCTTTTTCACCATGGCCCTCTATGGGCTTCCAAATATCCCTTTGACAATTCCACAAGAACAGCCTTAGCGAAAGGCTTCTTGAAGGGAAAGATGTAACTCTGTGAGATGAATTAACAGAACACAGCGCAGTTTCTCAGAAAGCTTCTTTCCAGTTTTGAACGGAAGATATTTCCTTTTTCACCGTAGCTCTCTATGGGCTTCCAAATATCCCTTTGCCAATTCCACAAGAACAGCCTTAGCGAAAGGCTTCTTGAAGGGAAAGATGTAACTCTCTGAGATGAATTAGCAGAACACAGAGCAGTTTCTCAGAAAGCTTCTTTCCAGTTTTGAACGGAAGATATTTCCTTTTTCACCATAGCCCTCTATGGGCTTCCAAATATCCCTTTGCCAATTCCACAAGAACAGCCTTAGCGAAAGGCTTCTTGAAGGGAAAGATGTAACTCTGTGAGATGAATTAACAGAACACAGAGCTGTTTCTCAGAAAGCTTCTTTCCAATTTTGAACGGAAGATATTTCCTTTTTCACCATAGCCCTCTTTGGGCTTCCAAATATCCCTTTGCCAATTCCACAAGAACAGCCTTAGCGAAAGGCTTCTTGAAGGGAAAGATATAACTCTGTGAGATGAATTAACAGAACACAGAGCAGTTTTTCAGAAAGCTTCTTTCCAGTTTTGAACGGAAGATATTTCCTTTTTCACCATAGCCCTCTATGGGCTTCCAAATATCCCTTTGCTGATTCCACAAGAACAGCCTTAGCGAAAGGCTTCTTGAAGGGAAAGATGTAACTCTGTGAGATGAATTAACAGAACACAGAGCAGTTTCTCAGAAAGCTTCTTTCCAGTTTTGAACGGAAGATATTTCCTTTTTCACCATACCCCTCTATGGGCTTCCAAATATCCCTTTCCCACTTCCACAAGAACAGCCTTAGCGAAAGGCTTCTTGAAGGGAAAGATGTAACTCTGTGAGATGAATTAACAGAACACAGAGCAGTTTCTCAGAAAGCTTCTTTCCAGTTTTGAACGGAAGATATTTCCTTTTTCACCATAGCCCTCTATGGGCTTCCAAATATCCCTTTGCCAATTCCACAAGAACAGCCTTAGCGAAAGGCTTCTTGAAGGGAAAGATATAACTCTGTGAGATGAATTAAGAGAACACAGAGCAGTTTTTCAGAAAGCTTCTCTCCAGTTTTGAACGGAAGATATTTCCTTTTTCACCATAGCCCTCTATGGGCTTCCAAATATCCCTTTGCCAATTCCACAAGAACAGCCTTAGCGAAAGGCTTCTTGAAGGGAAAGATGTAACTCTGTGAGATGAATTAACAGAACACAGAGCAGTTTCTCAGAAAGCTTCTTTCCAGTTTTGAACGGAAGATATTTCCTTTTTCACCATACCCCTGTATGGGCTACCAAATATCCCTTTCCCAATTCCACAAGAACAGCCTTAGCGAAAGGCTTCTTGAAGGGAAAGATGTAACTCTGTGAGATGAATTAACAGAACACAGAGCAGTTTCTCAGAAAGCTTCTTTCCAGTTTTGAACGGAAGATATTTCCTTTTTCACCATAGCCCTCTATGGGCTTCCAAATATCCCTTTGCCAATTCCACAAGAACAGCCTTAGCGAAAGGCTTCTTGAAGGGAAAGATGTAACTCTGTGAGATGAATTAACAGAACACAGAGCAGTTTCTCAGAAAGCTTCTTTCCAGTTTTGAACGGAAGATATTTCCTTTTTCACCATAGCCCTCTATGGGCTTCCAAATATCCCTTTGCCAATTCCACAAGAACAGCCTTAGCGAAAGGCTTCTTGAAGGGAAAGATGTAACTCTGTGAGATGAATTAACAGAACACAGAGCAGTTTCTCAGAAAGCTTCTTTCCAGTTTTGAACGGAAGATACTTCTTTTTTAACCATAGCCCTCTTTGGGCTTCCAAATATCCCTTTGCCAATTCCACAAGAACAGCCTTAGCGAAAGGCTTCTTGAAGGGAAAGATGTAACTCTGTGAGATGAATTAACAGAACACAGAGCAGTTTCTCAGAAAGCTTCTTTCCAGTTTTGAACGGAAGATATTTCCTTTTTCACCATAGCCCTCTATGGGCTTCCAAATATCCCTTTGCCAATTCCACAAGAACAGCCTTAGCGAAAGGCTTCTTGAAGGGAAAGATGTAACTCTGTGAGATGAATTAACAGAACACAGAGCAGTTTCTCAGAAAGCTTCTTTCCAGTTTTGAACGGAAGATATTTCCTTTTTCACCGTAGCCCTCTATGGGCTTCCAAATATCCCTTTGCCAATTCCACAAGAACAGCCTTAGCGAAAGGCTTCTTGAAGGGAAAGATGTAACTCTGTGAGATGAATTAACAGAACACAGAGCAGTTTCTCAGAAAGCATCTTTCCAGTTTTGAACGGAAGATATTTCCTTTTTCACCATACCCCTCTATGGGCTTCCAAATATCCCTTTCCCAATTCCACAAGAACAGCCTTAGCGAAAGGCTTCTTGAAGGGAAAGATGTAACTCTGTGAGATGAATTAACAGAACACAGAGCAGTTTCTCAGAAAGCTTCTTTCCAGTTTTGAACGGAAGATACTTCCTTTTTCACCATAGCCCTCTTTGGGCTTCCAAATATCCCTTTGCCAATTCCCCAAGAACAGCCTTAGCGAAAGGCTTCTTGAAGGGAAAGATGTAACTCTGTGAGATGAATTAACAGAACACAGAGCAGTTTCTCAGAAAGCTTCTTTCCAGTTTTGAACGGAAGATATTTCCTTTTTCACCATAGGCCTCTATGGGCTTCCAAATATCCCTTTGCCAATTCCACAAGAACAGCCTTAGCGAAAGGCTTCTTGTAGGGAAAGATGTAACTCTGTGAGATGAATTAACAGAACACAGAGCAGTTTCTCAGAAAGCTTCTTTCCAGTTTTGAACGGAAGATATTTCCTTTTTCACCATAGCCCTCTATGGGCTTCCAAATATCCCTTTGCCAATTCCACAAGAACAGCCTTAGCGAAAGGCTTCTTGAAGGGAAAGATGTAACTCTGTGAGATGAATTAACAGAACACAGAGCAGTTTCTCAGAAAGCTTCTTTCCAGTTTTGAACGGAAGATATTACCTTTTTCACCGTAGCCCTCTATGGGCTTCCAAATATCCCTTTGCCAATTCCACAAGAACAGCCTTAGCGAAAGGCTTCTTGAAGGGAAAGATGTAACTCGGTGAGATGAATTAACAGAACACAGAGCAGTTTCTCAGAAAGCTTCTTTCCAGTTTTGAACGGAAGATATTTCCTTTTTCACCATAGCCTTCTATGGGCTTCCAAATATCCCTTTGCCAATTCCACAAGAACAGCCTTAGCGAAAGGCTTCTTGAAGGGAAAGATGTAACTCTGTGAGATGAATTAGCAGAACACAGAGCAGTTTCTCAGAAAGCTTCTTTCCAGTTTTGAACGGAATATATTTCCTTTTTCACCATAGCCCTCTATGGGCTTCCAAATATCCCTTTGCCAATTCCACAAGAACAGCCTTAGCGAAAGGCTTCTTGAAGGGAAAGATGTAACTCTGTGAGATGAATTAACAGAACACAGAGCAGTTTCTCAGAAAGCTTCTTTCCAGTTTTGAACGGAAGATATTTCCTTTTTCACCATAGCCCTCTATGGGCTTCCAAATATCCCTTTGCCAATTCCACAAGAACAGTCTTAGCGAAAGGCTTCTTGAAGGGAAAGATGTAACTCTGTGAGATGAATTAACAGAACACAGAGCAGTTTCTCAGAAAGCTTCTTTCCAGTTTTGAACGGAAGATATTTCCTTTTTCACCCTACCCCTGTATGGGCTTCCAAATATCCCTTTCCCAATTCCACAAGAAAAGCCTTAGCGAAAGGCTTCTTGAAGGGAAAGATGTAACTCTGTGAGATGAATTAACAGAACACAGAGCAGTTTCTCAGAAAGCTTCTTTCCAGTTTTGAACGGAAGATATTTCCTTTTTCACCATAGCCCTCTATGGGCTTCCAAATATCCCTTTGCCAATTCCACAAGAACAGCCTTAGCGAAAGGCTTCTTGAAGGGAAAGATGTAACTCTGTGAGATGAATTAACAGAACACAGAGCAGTTTCTCAGAAAGCTTCTTTCCAGTTTTGAACGGAAGATATTTCCTTTTTCACCATAGCCCTCTATGGGCTTCCAAATATCCCTTTGCCAATTCCACAAGAACAGCCTTAGCGAAAGGCTTCTTGAAGGGAAAGATGTAACTCTGTGAGATGAATTAACAGAACACAGAGCAGTTTCTCAGAAAGCTTCTTTCCAGTTTTGAACGGAAGATATTTCCTTTTTCACCATAGCCCTCTATGGGCTTCCAAATATCCCTTTGCCAATTCCACAAGAACAGCCTTAGCGAAAGGCTTCTTGAAGGGAAAGATATAACTCTGTGAGATGAATTAACAGAACACAGAGCAGTTTTTCAGAAAGCTTCTTTCCAGTTTTGAACGGAAGATATTTCCTTTTTCACCATAGCCCTCTATGGGCTTCCAAATATCCCTTTGCCAATTCCACAAGAACAGTCTTAGCGAAAGGCTTCTTGAAGGGAAAGATGTAACTCTGTGAGATGAATTAACAGAACACAGAGCAGTTTCTCAGAAAGCTTCTTTCCAGTTTTGAACGGAAGATATTTCCTTTTTCACCATACCCCTGTATGGGCTTCCAAATATCCCTTTCCCAATTCCACAAGAACAGCCTTAGCGAAAGGCTTCTTGAAGGGAAAGATGTAACTCTGTGAGATGAATTAACAGAACACAGAGCAGTTTCTCAGAAAGCTTCTTTCCAGTTTTGAACGGAAGATATTTCCTTTTTCACCATAGCCCTCTATGGGCTTCCAAATATCCCTTTGCCAATTCCACAAGAACAGCCTTAGCGAAAGGCTTCTTGAAGGGAAAGATGTAACTCTGTGAGATGAATTAACAGAACACAGAGCAGTTTCTCAGAAAGCTTCTTTCCAGTTTTGAACGGAAGATATTTCCTTTGTCACCATAGCCCTCTATGGGCTTCCAAATATCCCTTTGCCAATTCCACAAGAACAGCCTTAGCGAAAGGCTTCTTGAAGGGAAAGATGTAACTCTGTGAGATGAATTAACAGAACACAGAGCAGTTTCTCAGAAAGCTTCTTTCCAGTTTTGAACGGAAGATATTTCCTTTTTCACCATAGCCCTCTATGGGCTTCCAAATATCCCTTTGCCAATTGCACAAGAACAGCCTTAGCGAAAGGCTTCTTGAAGGGAAAGATGTAACTCTGTGAGATGAATTAACAGAACACAGAGCAGTTTCTCGGAAAGCTTCTTTCCAGTTTTGAAAGGAAGATATTTCCTTTTGCACCGTAGCCCCCTATGGGCTTCCAAATATCCCTTTGCCAATTCCACAAGAACAGCCTTAGCGAAAGGCTTCTTGAAGGGAAAGATGTAACTCTGTTGGATGAATTAACAGAACACAGAGCAGTTTCTCAGAAAGCTTCTTTCCAGTTTTGAACGGAAGATATTTCCTTTTTCACCATAGCCTTCTATGGGCTTCCAAATATCCCTTTGCCAATTCCACAAGAACAGCCTTAGCGAAAGGCTTCTTGAAGGTAAAGATGTAACTCTGTGAGATGAATTAACAGAACACAGAGCAGTTTCTCAGAAAGCTTCTTTCCAGTTTTGAACGGAAGATATTTCCTTTTTCACCATAGGCCTCTATGGGCTTCCAAATATCCCTTTGCCAATTCCACAAGAACAGCCTTAGCGAAAGGCTTCTTGAAGGGAAAGATGTAACTCTGTGAGATGAATTAACAGAACAGAGAGCAGTTTCTCAGAAAGCTTCTTTCCAGTATTGCACGGAAGATATTTCCTTTTTCACCATAGGCCTCTATGGGCTTCCAAATATCCCTTTGCCAATTCCACAAGAACAGCCTTAGCGAAAGGCTTCTTGAAGGGAAAGATGTAACTCTGTGAGATGAATTAACAGAACACAGAGCAGTTTCTCAGAAAGCTTCTTTCCAGTTTTGAACGGAAGATATTTCCTTTTTTACCATAGCCCTCTATGGGCTTCCAAATATCCCTTTGCCAATTCCACAAGAACAGCCTTAGCGAAAGGCTTCTTGAAGGGAAAGATGTAACTCTGTGAGATGAATTAACAGAACACAGAGCAGTTTCTCAGAGAGCTTCTTTCCAGTTTTGAACGGAAGATATTTCCTTTTTCACCATAGCCTTCTAGGGGCTTCCAAATATCCTTTTGCCAATTCCACAAGAACAGCCTTAGCGAAAGGCTTCTTGAAGGGAAAGATGTAACTCTGTGAGATGAATTAACAGAACACAGAGCAGTTTCTCAGAAAGCTTCTTTCCAGTTTTGAACGGAAGATATTTCCTTTTTCACCATAGCCCTCTATGGGCTTCCAAATATCCCTTTGCCAATTCCACAAGAACAGCCTTAGCGAAAGGCTTCTTGAAGGGAAAGATGTAACTCTGTGAGATGAATTAACAGAACACAGAGCAGTTTCTCAGAAAGCTTCTTTCCAGATTTGCACGGAAGATATTTCCTTTTTCACCATAGGCCTCTATGGGCTTCCAAATATCCCTTTGCCAATTCCACAAGAACAGCCTTAGCGAAAGGCTTCTTGAAGGGAAAGATGTAACTCTGTGAGATGAATTAACAGAACACAGAGCAGTTTCTCAGAAAGCTTCTTTCCAGTTTTGAACGGAAGATAATTCCTTTTTCACCATAGCCCTCTATGGGCTTCCAAATATCCCTTTGCCAATTCCCCAAGAACCCCCTTAGCGAAAGGCTTCTTGAAGGGAAAGATGTAACTCTGTGAGATGAATTAACAGAACACAGAGCAGTTTCTCAGAAAGCTTCTTTCCAGTTTTGAACGGAAGATATTTCCTTTTTCACCATAGGCCTCTATGGGCTTCCAAATATCCCTTTGCCAATTCCACAAGAACAGCCTTAGTGAAAGGCTTCTTGAAGGGAAAGATGTAACTCTGTGAGATGAATTAACAGAACACAGAGCAGTTTCTCAAAAAGCTTCTTTGCAGTTTTGAACGGAAGGTATTTCCTTTTTCACCATAGCCCTCTATGGGCTTCCAAATATCCCTTTGCCAATTCCACAAGAACAGCCTTAGCGAAAGGCTTCTTGAAGGGAAAGATGTAACTCTGTGAGATGAATTAACAGAACACAGAGCACTTTCTCAGAAAGCTTCTTTCCAGATTTGCACGGAAGATATTTCCTTTTTCACCATAGGCCTCTATGGGCTTCCAAATATCCCTTTGCCAATTCCACAAGAACAGCCTTAGCGAAAGGCTTCTTGAAGGGAAAGATGTAACTCTGTGAGATGAATTAACAGAACACAGAGCAGTTTCTCAGAAAGCTTCTTTCCAGTTTTGAACGGAAGATATTTCCTTTTTCACCATAGCCCTCTATGGGCTTCCAAATATCCCTTTGCCAATTCCCCAAGAACAGCCTTAGCGAAAGGCTTCTTGAAGGGAAAGATGTAACTCTGTGAGATGAATTAACAGAACACAGAGCAGTTTCTCAGAAAGCTTCTTTCCAGTTTTGAACGGAAGATATTTCCTTTTTCAACATAGGCCTCTATGGGCTTCCAAATATCCCTTTGCCAATTCCACAAGAACAGCCTTAGCGAAAGGCTTCTTGAAGGGAAAGATGTAACTCTGTGAGATGAATTAACAGAACACAGAGCAGTTTCTCAAAAAGCTTCTTTCCAGTTTTGAACGGAAGGTATTTCCTTTTTCACCCTAGCCCTCTATGGGCTTCCAAATATCCCTTTGCCAATTCCACAAGAACAGCCTTAGCGAAAGGCTTCTTGAAGGGAAAGATGTAACTCTGTGAGATGAATTAACAGAACACAGAGCAGTTTCTCAGAAAGCTTCTTTCCAGATTTGCACGGAAGATATTTCCTTTTTCACCATAGGCCTCTATGGGCTTCCAAATATCCCTTTGCCAATTCCACAAGAACAGCCTTAGCGAAAGGCTTCTTGAAGGGAAAGATGTAACTCTGTGAGATGAATTAACAGAACACAGAGCAGTTTCTCAGAAAGCTTCTTTCCAGTTTTGAACGGAAGATATTTCCTTTTTCACCATAGCCCTCTATGGGCTTCCAAATATCCCTTTGCCAATTCCACAAGAACAGCCTTAGCGAAAGGCTTCTTGAAGGGAAAGATGTAACTCTGTGAGACGAATTAACAGAACACAGAGCAGTTTCTCAGAAAGCTTCTTTCCAGTTTTGAACGGAAGATATTTCCTTTTTCACCATAGCCCTCTAGGGGCTTGCAAATATCCCTTTGCCAATTCCACAAGAACAGCCTTAGCGAAAGGCTTCTTGAAGGGAAAGATGTAACTCTGTGAGATGAATTAACAGAACACAGAGCAGTTTCTCAGAAAGCTTCTTTCCAGTTTTGAACGGAAGATATTTCCTTTATCACCATAGCCCTCTATGGGCTTCCAAATATCCCTTTGCCAATTCCACAAGAACAGCCTTAGCGAAAGGCTTCTTGAAGGGAAAGATGTAACTCTGTGAGATGAATTAACAGAACACAGAGCAGTTTCTCAGAAAGCTTCTTTCCAGTTTTGAACGGAAGATATTTCCTTTTTCACCATAGGCCTCTATGGGCTTCCAAATATCCCTTTGCCAATTCCACAAGAACAGCCTTAGCGAAAGGCTTCTTGAAGGGAAAGATGTAACTCTGTGAGATGAATTAACAGAACACAGAGCAGTTTCTCAGAAAGCTTCTTTCCAGTTTTGAACGGAAGGTAGTTCCTTTTTCACCATAGCCCTCTATGGGTTTCCAAATACCCCTTGGCAATTCCCCAAGAACAGCCTTAGCGAAAGGCTTCTTGAAGGGAAAGATGTAACTCTGTGAGATGAATTAACAGAACACAGAGCAGTTTCTCAGAAAGCTTCTTTCCAGTTTTGAACGGAAGATATTTCCTTTTTCACCATAGCCCTCTATGGGCTTCCAAATATCCCTTTGCCAATTCCACAAGAACAGCCTTAGCGAAAGGCTTCTTGAAGGGAAAGATGTAACTCTGTGAGATGAATTAACAGAACACAGAGCAGTTTCTCAGAAAGCTTCTTTCCAGTTTTGAACGGAAGATATTTCCTTTTTCACCATAGCCCTCTATGGGCTTCCAAATATCCCTTTGCCAATTCCACAAGAACAGCCTTAGCGAAAGGCTTCTTGAAGGGAAAGATGTAACTCTGTGAGATGAATTAAAAGAACACAGAGCAGTTTCTCAGAAAGCTTCTTTCCAGTTTTGAACGGAAGATATTTCCTTTTTCACCGTAGCCCTCTATGGGCTTCCAAATATCCCTTTGCCAATTCCACAAGAACAGCCTTAGCGAAAGGCTTCTTGAAGGGAAAGATGTAACTCTGTGAGATGAATTAACAGAACACAGAGCACTTTCTCAGAAAGCTTCTTTCCAGTTTTGCACGGAAGATATTTCCTTTTTCACCATAGGCCTCTATGGGCTTCCAAATATCCCTTTGCCAATTCCACAAGAACAGCCTTAGCGAAAGGCTTCTTGAAGGGAAAGATGTAACTCTGTGAGATGAGTTAACAGAACACAGAGCAGTTTCTCATAAAGCTTCTTTCCAGTTTTGAACGGAAGATATTTCCTTTTTCACCATAGCCCTCTATGGGCTTCCAAATATCCCTTTGCCAATTCCCCAAGAACAGCCTTAGCGAAAGGCTTCTTGAAGGGAAATATGTAACTCTGTGAGATGAATTAACAGAACACAGAGCAGTTTCTCAGAAAGCTTCTTTCCAGTTTTGAACGGAAGATATTTCCTTTTTCATCATAGGCCTCTATGGGCTTCTAAATATCCCTTTGCCAATTCCACAAGAACAGCCTTAGCGAAAGGCTTCTTGAAGGGAAAGATGTAACTCTGTGAGATGAATTAAGGGAACACAGAGCAGTTTCTCAGAAAGCTTCTTTCCAGTTTTGAACGGAAGATATTTCCTTTTTCACCATAGCCCTCTATGGGCTTCCAAATATCCCTTTGCCAATTCCCCAAGAACAGCCTTAGCGAAAGGCTTCTTGAAGGGAAAGATGTAACTCTGTGAGATGAATTAACAGAACACAGAGCAGTTTCTCAGAAAGCTTCTTTCCAGTTTTGAACAGAAGATATTTCCTTTTTCACCATAGCCCTCTATGGGCTTCCAAATATCCCTTTGCCAATTCCACAAGAACAGCCTTAGCGAAAGGCTTCTTGAAGGGAAAGATGTAACTCTGTGAGATGAATTAACAGAACACAGAGCAGTTCCTCCGAAAGCTTCTTTCCAGTTTTGAACGGAAGATATTTCCTTTTTCACCATAGCCCTCTATGGGCTTCCAAATATCCCTTTGCCAATTCCACAAGAACAGCCTTAGCGAAAGGCTTCTTGAAGGGAAAGATGTAACTCTGTGAGATGAATTAACAGAACACAGAGCAGTTTCTCAGAAAGCTTCTTTCCAGTTTTGAACGGAAGATATTTCCTTTTTCACCGTAGCTCTCTATGGGCTTCCAAATATCCCTTTGCCAATTCCACAAGAACAGCCTTAGCGAAAGGCTTCTTGAAGGGAAAGATGTAACTCTGTGAGATGAATTAACAGAACACAGAGCAGTTTCTCAGAAAGCTTCTTTCCAGTTTTGAACGGAAGATATTTCCTTTTTCACCATAGCCCTCTATGGGCTTCCAAATATCCCTTTGCCAATTCCACAAGAACAGCCTTAGCGAAAGGCTTCTTGAAGGGAAAGATGTAACTCTGTGAGATGAATTAACAGAACACAGAGTAGTTTCTCAGAAAGCTTCTTTCCAGTTTTGAACGGAAGGTATTTCCTTTTTCACCATAGCCCTCTATGGGCTTCCAAATATCCCTTTGCCAATTCCACAAGAACAGCCTTAGCGAAAGGCTTCTTGAAGGGAAAGATGTAACTCTGTGAGATGAATTAACAGAACACAGAGCAGTTTCTCAGAAAGCTTCTTTCCAGTTTTGAACGGAAGATATTTCCTTTTTCACCATAGCCCTCTAAGGGCTTCCAAATATCCCTTTGCCAATTCCACAAGAACAGCCTTAGCGAAAGGCTTCTTGAAGGGAAAGATGTAACTCTGTGAGATGAATTAACAGAACACAGAGCAGTTTCTCCGAAAGCTTCTTTCCAGTTTTGAACGGAAGATATTTCCTTTTTCACCGTAGCCCTCTATGGGCTTCCAAATATCCCTTTGCCAATTCCACAAGAACAGCCTTAGCGAAAGGCTTCTTGAAGGGAAAGATGTAACTCTGTGAGATGAATTAACAGAACACAGAGCAGTTTCTCAGAAAGCTTCTTTCCAGTATTGAACGGAAGATATATCCTTTTTCACCGTAGCTCTCTATGGGCTTCCAAATATCCCTTTGCCAATTCCACAAGAACAGCCTTAGCGAAAGGCTTCTTGAAGGGAAAGATGTAACTCTGTGAGATGAATTAACAGAACACAGAGCAGTTTCTCAGAAAGCTTCTTTCCAGTTTTGAACGGAAGATATTTCCTTTTTCACCATAGCCCTCTATGGGCTTCCAAATATCCCTTTGCCAATTCCACAAGAACAGCCTTAGCGAAAGGCTTCTTGAAGGGAAAGATGTAACTCTGTGAGATGAATTAACAGAACACAGAGCAGTTTCTCAGAAAGCTTCTTTCCAGTTTTGAACGGAAGATATTTCCTTTTTCACCATAGGCCTCTATGGGCTTCCAAATATCCCTTTGCCAATTCCACAAGAACAGCCTTAGCGAAAGGCTTCTTGAAGGGAAAGATGTAACTCTGTGAGATGAATTAACAGAACACAGAGCAGTTTCTCAGAAAGCTTCTTTCCAGTTTTGAACGGAAGGTATTTCCTTTTTCACCATAGCCCTCTATGGGCTTCCATATATCCCTTTGCCAATTCCCCAAGAACAGCCTTAGCGAAAGGCTTCTTGAAGGGAAAGATGTAACTCTGTGAGATGAATTAACAGAACACAGAGCAGTTTCTCAGAAAGCTTCTTTCCAGTTTTGAACGGAAGATATTTCCTTTTTCACCATAGCCCTCTATGGGCTTCCAAATATCCCTTTGCCAATTCCACAAGAACAGCCTTAGCGAAAGGCTTCTTGAAGGGAAAGATGTAACTCTGTGAGATGAATTAACAGAACACAGAGCATTTCCTCCGAAAGCTTCTTTCCAGTTTTGAACGGAAGATATTTCCTTTTTCACCATAGCCCTCTATGGCTTTCCAAATATCCCTTTGCCAATTCCACAAGAACAGCCTTAGCGAAAGGCTTCTTGAAGGGAAAGATGTAACTCTGTGAGATGAATTAACAGAACACAGAGCAGTTTCTCAGAAAGCTTCTTTCCAGTTTTGAACGGAAGGTATTTCCTTTTTCACCATAGGCCTCTATGGGCTTCCAAATATCCCTTTGCCAATTCCACAAGAACAGCCTTAGCGAAAGGCTTCTTGAAGGGAAAGATGTAACTCTGTGAGATGAATTAACAGAACACAGAGCAGTTTCTCAGAAAGCTTCTTTCCAGTTTTGAAAGGAAGGTATTTCCTTTTTCACCATAGCCCTCTATGGGCTTCCAAATATCCCTTTGCCAATTCCACAAGAACAGCCTTAGCGAAAGGCTTCTTGAAGGGAAAGATGTAACTCTGTGAGATGAATTAACAGAACACAGAGCAGTTTCTCAGAAAGCTTCTTTCCAGTTTTGAACGGAAGATATTTCCTTTTTCACCATAGCCCTCTAAGGGCTTCCAAATATCCCTTTGCCAATTCCACAAGAACAGCCTTAGCGAAAGGCTTCTTGAAGGGAAAGATGTAACTCTGTGAGATGAATTAACAGAACACAGAGCAGTTTCTCCGAAAGCTTCTTTCCAGTTTTGAACGGAAGATATTTCCTTTTTCACCGTAGCCCTCTATGGGCTTCCAAATATCCCTTTGCCAATTCCACAAGAACAGCCTTAGCGAAAGGCTTCTTGAAGGGAAAGATGTAACTCTGTGAGATGAATTAACAGAACACAGAGCAGTTTCTCAGAAAGCTTCTTTCCAGTATTGAACGGAAGATATATCCTTTTTCACCGTAGCTCTCTATGGGCTTCCAAATATCCCTTTGCCAATTCCACAAGAACAGCCTTAGCGAAAGGCTTCTTGAAGGGAAAGATGTAACTCTGTGAGATGAAATAACAGAACACAGAGCAGTTTCTCAGAAAGCTTCTTTCCAGTTTTGAACGGAAGATATTTCCTTTTTCACCATAGCCCTCTATGGGCTTCCAAATATCCCTTTGCCAATTCCACAAGAACAGCCTTAGCGAAAGGCTTCTTGAAGGGAAAGATGTAACTCTGTGAGATGAATTAACAGAACACAGAGCAGTTTCTCAGAAAGCTTCTTTCCAGTTTTGAACGGAAGATATTTCCTTTTTCACCATAGGCCTCTATGGGCTTCCAAATATCCCTTTGCCAATTCCACAAGAACAGCCTTAGCGAAAGGCTTCTTGAAGGGAAAGATGTAACTCTGTGAGATGAATTAACAGAACACAGAGCAGTTTCTCAGAAAGCTTCTTTCCAGTTTTGAACGGAAGGTATTTCCTTTTTCACCATAGCCCTCTATGGGCTTCCATATATCCCTTTGCCAATTCCCCAAGAACAGCCTTAGCGAAAGGCTTCTTGAAGGGAAAGATGTAACTCTGTGAGATGAATTAACAGAACACAGAGCAGTTTCTCAGAAAGCTTCTTTCCAGTTTTGAACGGAAGATATTTCCTTTTTCACCATAGCCCTCTATGGGCTTCCAAATATCCCTTTGCCAATTCCACAAGAACAGCCTTAGCGAAAGGCTTCTTGAAGGGAAAGATGTAACTCTGTGAGATGAATTAACAGAACACAGAGCATTTCCTCCGAAAGCTTCTTTCCAGTTTTGAACGGAAGATATTTCCTTTTTCACCATAGCCCTCTATGGCTTTCCAAATATCCCTTTGCCAATTCCACAAGAACAGCCTTAGCGAAAGGCTTCTTGAAGGGAAAGATGTAACTCTGTGAGATGAATTAACAGAACACAGAGCAGTTTCTCAGAAAGCTTCTTTCCAGTTTTGAACGGAAGGTATTTCCTTTTTCACCATAGGCCTCTATGGGCTTCCAAATATCCCTTTGCCAATTCCACAAGAACAGCCTTAGCGAAAGGCTTCTTGAAGGGAAAGATGTAACTCTGTGAGATGAATTAACAGAACACAGAGCAGTTTCTCAGAAAGCTTCTTTCCAGTTTTGAAAGGAAGGTATTTCCTTTTTCACCATAGGCCTCTATGGGCTTCCAAATATCCCTTTGCCAATTCCACAAGAACAGCCTTAGCGAAAGGCTTCTTGAAGGGAAAGATGTAACTCTGTGAGATGAATTAACAGAACACAGAGCAGTTTCTCAGAAAGCTTCTTTCCAGTTTTGAACGGAAGATATTTCCTTTTTCACCATAGCCCTCTATGGGCTTCCAAATATCCCTTTGCCAATTCCACAAGAACAGCCTTAGCGAAAGGCTTCTTGAAGGGAAAGATGTAACTCTGTGAGACGAATTAACAGAACACAGAGCAGTTTCTCAGAAAGCTTCTTTCCAGTTTTGAACGGAAGATATTTCCTTTTTCACCATAGCCCTCTAGGGGCTTGCAAATATCCCTTTGCCAATTCCACAAGAACAGCCTTAGCGAAAGGCTTCTTGAAGGGAAAGATGTAACTCTGTGAGATGAATTAACAGAACACAGAGCAGTTTCTCAGAAAGCTTCTTTCCAGTTTTGAACGGAAGATATTTCCTTTATCACCATAGCCCTCTATGGGCTTCCAAATATCCCTTTGCCAATTCCACAAGAACAGCCTTAGCGAAAGGCTTCTTGAAGGGAAAGATGTAACTCTGTGAGATGAATTAACAGAACACAGAGCAGTTTCTCAGAAAGCTTCTTTCCAGTTTTGAACGGAAGATATTTCCTTTTTCACCATAGCCCTCTATGGGCTTCCAAATATCCCTTTGCCAATTCCACAAGAACAGCCTTAGCGAAAGGCTTCTTGAAGGGAAAGATGTAACTCTGTGAGATGAAATAACAGAACACAGAGCAGTTTCTCAGAAAGCTTCTTTCCAGTTTTGAACGGAAGATATTTCCTTTTTCACCATAGCCCTCTATGGGCTTCCAAATATCCCTTTGCCAATTCCACAAGAACAGCCTTAGCGAAAGGCTTCTTGAAGGGAAAGATGTAACTCTGTGAGATGAATTAACAGAACACAGAGCAGTTTCTCAGAAAGCTTCTTTCCAGTTTTGAACGGAAGATATTTCCTTTTTCACCATAGGCCTCTATGGGCTTCCAAATATCCCTTTGCCAATTCCACAAGAACAGCCTTAGCGAAAGGCTTCTTGAAGGGAAAGATGTAACTCTGTGAGATGAATTAACAGAACACAGAGCAGTTTCTCAGAAAGCTTCTTTCCAGTTTTGAACGGAAGGTATTTCCTTTTTCACCATAGCCCTCTATGGGCTTCCATATATCCCTTTGCCAATTCCCCAAGAACAGCCTTAGCGAAAGGCTTCTTGAAGGGAAAGATGTAACTCTGTGAGATGAATTAACAGAACACAGAGCAGTTTCTCAGAAAGCTTCTTTCCAGTTTTGAACGGAAGATATTTCCTTTTTCACCATAGCCCTCTATGGGCTTCCAAATATCCCTTTGCCAATTCCACAAGAACAGCCTTAGCGAAAGGCTTCTTGAAGGGAAAGATGTAACTCTGTGAGATGAATTAACAGAACACAGAGCATTTCCTCCGAAAGCTTCTTTCCAGTTTTGAACGGAAGATATTTCCTTTTTCACCATAGCCCTCTATGGCTTTCCAAATATCCCTTTGCCAATTCCACAAGAACAGCCTTAGCGAAAGGCTTCTTGAAGGGAAAGATGTAACTCTGTGAGATGAATTAACAGAACACAGAGCAATTTCTCAGAAAGCTTCTTTCCAGTTTTGAACGGAAGGTATTTCCTTTTTCACCATAGGCCTCTATGGGCTTCCAAATATCCCTTTGCCAATTCCACAAGAACAGCCTTAGCGAAAGGCTTCTTGAAGGGAAAGATGTAACTCTGTGAGATGAATTAACAGAACACAGAGCAGTTTCTCAGAAAGCTTCTTTCCAGTTTTGAAAGGAAGGTATTTCCTTTTTCACCATAGGCCTCTATGGGCTTCCAAATATCCCTTTGCCAATTCCACAAGAACAGCCTTAGCGAAAGGCTTCTTGAAGGGAAAGATGTAACTCTGTGAGATGAATTAACAGAACACAGAGCAGTTTCTCAGAAAGCTTCTTTCCAGTTTTGAACGGAAGATATTTCCTTTTTCACCATAGCCCTCTATGGGCTTCCAAATATCCCTTTGCCAATTCCACAAGAACAGCCTTAGCGAAAGGCTTCTTGAAGGGAAAGATGTAACTCTGTGAGACGAATTAACAGAACACAGAGCAGTTTCTCAGAAAGCTTCTTTCCAGTTTTGAACGGAAGATATTTCCTTTTTCACCATAGCCCTCTAGGGGCTTGCAAATATCCCTTTGCCAATTCCACAAGAACAGCCTTAGCGAAAGGCTTCTTGAAGGGAAAGATGTAACTCTGTGAGATGAATTAACAGAACACAGAGCAGTTTCTCAGAAAGCTTCTTTCCAGTTTTGAACGGAAGATATTTCCTTTATCACCATAGCCCTCTATGGGCTTCCAAATATCCCTTTGCCAATTCCACAAGAACAGCCTTAGCGAAAGGCTTCTTGAAGGGAAAGATGTAACTCTGTGAGATGAATTAACAGAACACAGAGCAGTTTCTCAGAAAGCTTCTTTCCAGTTTTGAACGGAAGATATTTCCTTTTTCACCATAGGCCTCTATGGGCTTCCAAATATCCCTTTGCCAATTCCACAAGAACAGCCTTAGCGAAAGGCTTCTTGAAGGGAAAGATGTAACTCTGTGAGATGAATTAACAGAACACAGAGCAGTTTCTCAGAAAGCTTCTTTCCAGTTTTGAACGGAAGGTAGTTCCTTTTTCACCATAGCCCTCTATGGGTTTCCAAATACCCCTTGGCAATTCCCCAAGAACAGCCTTAGCGAAAGGCTTCTTGAAGGGAAAGATGTAACTCTGTGAGATGAATTAACAGAACACAGAGCAGTTTCTCAGAAAGCTTCTTTCCAGTTTTGAACGGAAGATATTTCCTTTTTCACCATAGCCCTCTATGGGCTTCCAAATATCCCTTTGCCAATTCCACAAGAACAGCCTTAGCGAAAGGCTTCTTGAAGGGAAAGATGTAACTCTGTGAGATGAATTAACAGAACACAGAGCAGTTTCTCAGAAAGCTTCTTTCCAGTTTTGAACGGAAGATATTTCCTTTTTCACCATAGCCCTCTATGGGCTTCCAAATATCCCTTTGCCAATTCCACAAGAACAGCCTTAGCGAAAGGCTTCTTGAAGGGAAAGATGTAACTCTGTGAGATGAATTAACAGAACACAGAGCAGTTTCTCAGAAAGCTTCTTTCCAGTTTTGAACGGAAGATATTTCCTTTTTCACCGTAGCCCTCTATGGGCTTCCAAATATCCCTTTGCCAATTCCACAAGAACAGCCTTAGCGAAAGGCTTCTTGAAGGGAAAGATGTAACTCTGTGAGATGAATTAACAGAACACAGAGCACTTTCTCAGAAAGCTTCTTTCCAGTTTTGCACGGAAGATATTTCCTTTTTCACCATAGGCCTCTATGGGCTTCCAAATATCCCTTTGCCAATTCCAAAAGAACAGCCTTAGCGAAAGGCTTCTTGAAGGGAAAGATGTAACTCTGTGAGATGAATTAACAGAACACAGAGCAGTTTCTCATAAAGCTTCTTTCCAGTTTTGAACGGAAGATATTTCCTTTTTCACCATAGCCCTCTATGGGCTTCCAAATATCCCTTTGCCAATTCCCCAAGAACAGCCTTAGCGAAAGGCTTCTTGAAGGGAAATATGTAACTCTGTGAGATGAATTAACAGAACACAGAGCAGTTTCTCAGAAAGCTTCTTTCCAGTTTTGAACGGAAGATATTTCCTTTTTCATCATAGGCCTCTATGGGCTTCTAAATATCCCTTTGCCAATTCCACAAGAACAGCCTTAGCGAAAGGCTTCTTGAAGGGAAAGATGTAACTCTGTGAGATGAATTAAGGGAACACAGAGCAGTTTCTCAGAAAGCTTCTTTCCAGTTTTGAATGGAAGATATTTCCTTTTTCACCATAGCCCTCTATGGGCTTCCAAATATCCCTTTGCCAATTCCACAAGAACAGCCTTAGCGAAAGGCTTCTTGAAGGGAAAGATGTAACTCTGTGAGATGAATTAACAGAACACAGAGCAGTTTCTCAGAAAGCTTCTTTCCAGTTTTGAACGGAAGATATTTCCTTTTTCACCATAGCCCTCTATGGGCTTCCAAATATCCCTTTGCCAATTCCACAAGAACAGCCTTAGCGAAAGGCTTCTTGAAGGGAAAGATGTAACTCTGTGAGATGAATTAACAGAACACAGAGCAGTTCCTCCGAAAGCTTCTTTCCAGTTTTGATCGGAAGATATTTCCTTTTTCACCATAGCCCTCTATGGGCTTCCAAATATCCCTTTGCCAATTCCACAAGAACAGCCTTAGCGAAAGGCTTCTTGAAGGGAAAGATGTAACTCTGTGAGATGAATTAACAGAACACAGAGCAGTTTCTCAGAAAGCTTCTTTCCAGTTTTGAACGGAAGATATTTCCTTTTTCACCGTAGCTCTCTATGGGCTTCCAAATATCCCTTTGCCAATTCCACAAGAACAGCCTTAGCGAAAGGCTTCTTGAAGGGAAAGATGTAACTCTGTGAGATGAATTAACAGAACACAGAGCAGTTTCTCAGAAAGCTTCTTTCCAGTTTTGAACGGAAGATATTTCCTTTTTCACCATAGCCCTCTATGGGCTTCCAAATATCCCTTTGCCAATTCCACAAGAACAGCCTTAGCGAAAGGCTTCTTGAAGGGAAAGATGTAACTCTGTGAGATGAATTAACAGAACACAGAGCAGTTTCTCAGAAAGCTTCTTTCCAGTTTTGAACGGAAGATATTTCCTTTTTCACCGTAGCCCTCTATGGGCTTCCAAATATCCCTTTGCCAATTCCACAAGAACAGCCTTAGCGAAAGGCTTCTTGAAGGGAAAGATGTAACTCTGTGAGATGAATTAACAGAACACAGAGCAGTTTCTCAGAAAGCTTCTTTCCAGTATTGAACGGAAGATATATCCTTTTTCACCGTAGCTCTCTATGGGCTTCCAAATATCCCTTTGCCAATTCCACAAGAACAGCCTTAGCGAAAGGCTTCTTGAAGGGAAAGATGTAACTCTGTGAGATGAATTAACAGAACACAGAGCAGTTTCTCAGAAAGCTTCTTTCCAGTTTTGAACGGAAGATATTTCCTTTTTCACCATAGCCCTCTATGGGCTTCCAAATATCCCTTTGCCAATTCCACAAGAACAGCCTTACCGAAAGGCTTCTTGAAGGGAAAGATGTAACTCTGTGAGATGAATTAACAGAACACAGAGCAGTTTCTCAGAAAGCTTCTTTCCAGTTTTGAACGGAAGATATTTCCTTTTTCACCATAGGCCTCTATGGGCTTCCAAATATCCCTTTGCCAATTCCACAAGAACAGCCTTAGCGAAAGGCTTCTTGAAGGGAAAGATGTAACTCTGTGAGATGAATTAACAGAACACAGAGCAGTTTCTCAGAAAGCTTCTTTCCAGTTTTGAACGGAAGGTATTTCCTTTTTCACCATAGCCCTCTATGGGCTTCCATATATCCCTTTGCCAATTCCCCAAGAACAGCCTTAGCGAAAGGCTTCTTGAAGGGAAAGATGTAACTCTGTGAGATGAATTAACAGAACACAGAGCAGTTTCTCAGAAAGCTTCTTTCCAGTTTTGAACGGAAGATATTTCCTTTTTCACCATAGCCCTATATGGGCTTCCAAATATCCCTTTGCCAATTCCACAAGAACAGCCTTAGCGAAAGGCTTCTTGAAGGGAAAGATGTAACTCTGTGAGATGAATTAACAGAACACAGAGCATTTCCTCCGAAAGCTTCTTTCCAGTTTTGAACGGAAGATATTTCCTTTTTCACCATAGCCCTCTATGGCTTTCCAAATATCCCTTTGCCAATTCCACAAGAACAGCCTTAGCGAAAGGCTTCTTGAAGGGAAAGATGTAACTCTGTGAGATGAATTAACAGAACACAGAGCAGTTTCTCAGAAAGCTTCTTTCCAGTTTTGAACGGAAGGTATTTCCTTTTTCACCATAGGCCTCTATGGGCTTCCAAATATCCCTTTGCCAATTCCACAAGAACAGCCTTAGCGAAAGGCTTCTTGAAGGGAAAGATGTAACTCTGTGAGATGAATTAACAGAACACAGAGCAGTTTCTCAGAAAGCTTCTTTCCAGTTTTGAAAGGAAGGTATTTCCTTTTTCACCATAGCCCTCTATGGGCTTCCAAATATCCCTTTGCCAATTCCACAAGAACAGCCTTAGCGAAAGGCTTCTTGAAGGGAAAGATGTAACTCTGTGAGATGAATTAACAGAACACAGAGCAGTTTCTCAGAAAGCTTCTTTCCAGTTTTGAACGGAAGATATTTCCTTTTTCACCATAGCCCTCTAAGGGCTTCCAAATATCCCTTTGCCAATTCCACAAGAACAGCCTTAGCGAAAGGCTTCTTGAAGGGAAAGATGTAACTCTGTGAGATGAATTAACAGAACACAGAGCAGTTTCTCCGAAAGCTTCTTTCCAGTTTTGAACGGAAGATATTTCCTTTTTCACCGTAGCCCTCTATGGGCTTCCAAATATCCCTTTGCCAATTCCACAAGAACAGCCTTAGCGAAAGGCTTCTTGAAGGGAAAGATGTAACTCTGTGAGATGAATTAACAGAACACAGAGCAGTTTCTCAGAAAGCTTCTTTCCAGTATTGAACGGAAGATATATCCTTTTTCACCGTAGCTCTCTATGGGCTTCCAAATATCCCTTTGCCAATTCCACAAGAACAGCCTTAGCGAAAGGCTTCTTGAAGGGAAAGATGTAACTCTGTGAGATGAATTAACAGAACACAGAGCAGTTTCTCAGAAAGCTTCTTTCCAGTTTTGAACGGAAGATATTTCCTTTTTCACCATAGCCCTCTATGGGCTTCCAAATATCCCTTTGCCAATTCCACAAGAACAGCCTTAGCGAAAGGCTTCTTGAAGGGAAAGATGTAACTCTGTGAGATGAATTAACAGAACACAGAGCAGTTTCTCAGAAAGCTTCTTTCCAGTTTTGAACGGAAGATATTTCCTTTTTCACCATAGGCCTCTATGGGCTTCCAAATATCCCTTTGCCAATTCCACAAGAACAGCCTTAGCGAAAGGCTTCTTGAAGGGAAAGATGTAACTCTGTGAGATGAATTAACAGAACACAGAGCAGTTTCTCAGAAAGCTTCTTTCCAGTTTTGAACGGAAGGTATTTCCTTTTTCACCATAGCCCTCTATGGGCTTCCATATATCCCTTTGCCAATTCCCCAAGAACAGCCTTAGCGAAAGGCTTCTTGAAGGGAAAGATGTAACTCTGTGAGATGAATTAACAGAACACAGAGCAGTTTCTCAGAAAGCTTCTTTCCAGTTTTGAACGGAAGATATTTCCTTTTTCACCATAGCCCTCTATGGGCTTCCAAATATCCCTTTGCCAATTCCACAAGAACAGCCTTAGCGAAAGGCTTCTTGAAGGGAAAGATGTAACTCTGTGAGATGAATTAACAGAACACAGAGCATTTCCTCCGAAAGCTTCTTTCCAGTTTTGAACGGAAGATATTTCCTTTTTCACCATAGCCCTCTATGGCTTTCCAAATATCCCTTTGCCAATTCCACAAGAACAGCCTTAGCGAAAGGCTTCTTGAAGGGAAAGATGTAACTCTGTGAGATGAATTAACAGAACACAGAGCAGTTTCTCAGAAAGCTTCTTTCCAGTTTTGAACGGAAGGTATTTCCTTTTTCACCATAGGCCTCTATGGGCTTCCAAATATCCCTTTGCCAATTCCACAAGAACAGCCTTAGCGAAAGGCTTCTTGAAGGGAAAGATGTAACTCTGTGAGATGAATTAACAGAACACAGAGCAGTTTCTCAGAAAGCTTCTTTCCAGTTTTGAAAGGAAGGTATTTCCTTTTTCACCATAGGCCTCTATGGGCTTCCAAATATCCCTTTGCCAACTCCACAAGAACAGCCTTAGCGAAAGGCTTCTTGAAGGGAAAGATGTAACTCTGTGAGATGAATTAACAGAACACAGAGCAGTTTCTCAGAAAGCTTCTTTCCAGTTTTGAACGGAAGTTAGTTCCTTTTTCACCATAGCCCTCTATGGGCTTCCAAATACCCCTTGGCAATTCCCCAAGAACAGCCTTAGCGAAAGGCTTCTTGAAGGGAAAGATGTAACTCTGTGAGATGAATTAACAGAACACAGAGCAGTTTCTCAGAAAGCTTCTTTCCAGTTTTCAACGGAAGATATTTCCTTTTTCACCATAGCCCTCTATGGGCTTCCAAATATCCCTTTGCCAATTCCACAAGAACAGCCTTAGCGAAAGGCTTCTTGAAGGGAAAGATGTAACTCTGTGAGATGAATTAACAGAACACAGAGCAGTTTCTCAGAAAGCTTCTTTCCAGTTTTGAACGGAAGATATTTCCTTTTTCACCATAGCCCTCTATGGGCTTCCAAATATCCCTTTGGCAATTCCACAAGAACAGCCTTAGCGAAAGGCTTCTTGAAGGGAAAGATGTAACTCTGTGAGATGAATTAACAGAACACAGAGCAGTTTCTCAGAAAGCTTCTTTCCAGTTTTGAACGGAAGATATTTCCTTTTTCACCATAGGCCTCTATGGGCTTCCAAATATCCCTTTGCCAATTCCACAAGAACAGCCTTAGCGAAAGGCTTCTTGAAGGGAAAGATGTAACTCTGTGAGATGAATTAACAGAACACAGAGCAGTTTCTCAGAAAGCTTCTTTCCAGTTTTGAACGGAAGATATTTCCTTTTTCACCATAGCCCTCTATGGGCTTCTAAATATCCCTTTGCCAATTCCACAAGAACAGCCTTAGCGAAAGGCTTCTTGAAGGGAAAGATGTAACTCTGTGAGATGAATTAACAGAACACAGAGCAGTTTCTCAGAAAGCTTCTTTCCAGTTTTGCACGGAAGATATTTCCTTTTTCACCATAGGCCTCTATGGGCTTCCAAATATCCCTTTGCCAATTCCACAAGAACAGCCTTAGCGAAAGGCTTCTTGAAGGGAAAGATGTAACTCTGTGAGATGAATTAACAGAACACAGAGCAGTTTCTCAGAAAGCTTCTTTCCAGTTTTGAACGGAAGATATTTCCTTTTTCACCATAGCCCTCTATGGGCTTCCAAATATCCCTTTGCCAATTCCCCAAGAACAGCCTTAGCGAAAGGCTTCTTGAAAGGAAAGATGTAACTCTGTGAGATGAATTAACAGAACACAGAGCAGTTTCTCAGAAAGCTTCTTTCCAGTTTTGAACTGAAGATATTTCCTTTTTCATCATAGGCCTCTATGGGCTTCCAAATATCCCTTTGCCAATTCCACAAGAACAGCCTTAGCGAAAGGCTTCTTGAAGGGAAAGATGTAACTCTGTGAGATGAATTAAGGGAACACAGAGCAGTTTCTCAGAAAGCTTCTTTCCAGTTTTGAACGGAAGATATTTCCTTTTTCACCATAGCCCTCTATGGGCTTCCAAATATCCCTTTGCCAATTCCCCAAGAACAGCCTTAGCGAAAGTCTTCTTGAAGGGAAAGATGTAACTCTGTGAGATGAATTAACAGAACACAGAGCAGTTTCTCAGAAAGCTTCTTTCCAGTTTTGAACGGAAGATATTTCCTTTTTCACCATAGCCCTCTATGGGCTTCCAAATATCCCTTTGCCAATTCCACAAGAACAGCCTTAGCGAAAGGCTTCTTGAAGGGAAAGATGTAACTCTGTGAGATAAATTAACAGAACACAGAGCAGTTCCTCCGAAAGCTTCTTTCCAGTATTGAACGGAAGATATTTCCTTTTTCACCATAGCCCTCTATGGGCTTCCAAATATCCCTTTGCCAATTCCACAAGAACAGCCTTAGCGAAAGCCTTCTTGAAGGGAAAGATGTAACTCTGTGAGATGAATTAACAGAACACAGAGCAGTTTCTCAGAAAGCTTCTTTCCAGTTTTGAACGGAAGATATTTCCTTTTTCACCGTAGCTCTCTATGGGATTCCAAATATCCCTTTGGCAATTCCACAAGAACAGCCTTAGCGAAAGGCTTCTTGAAGGGAAAGATGTAACTCTGTGAGATGAAATAACAGAACACAGGGCAGTTTCTCAGAAACCTTCTTTCCAGTTTTGAACGGAAGATATTTCCTTTTTCACCATAGCCCTCTATGGGCTTCCAAATATCCCTTTGCCAATTCCACAAGAACAGCCTTAGCGAAAGGCTTCTTGAAGGGAAAGATGTAACTCTGTGAGATGAATTAACAGAACACAGAGCAGTTTCTCAGATAGTTTCTTTCCAGTTTTGAACGGAAGATACTTCCTTTTTCACCATAGGCCTCTTTGGGCTTCCAAATATCCCTTTGCCAATTCCACAAGAACAGCCTTAGCGAAAGGCTTCTTGAAGGGAAAGATGTAACTCTGTGAGATGAATTAACAGAACACAGAGCAGTTTCTCAGAAAGCTTCTTTCCAGTTTTGAACGGAAGATATTTCCTTTTTCACCATAGCCCTCTATGGGCTTCCAAATATCCCTTTCCCAATTCCACAAGAACAGCCTTAGCGAAAGGCTTCTTGAAGGGAAAGATGTAACTCTGTGAGATGAATTAACAGAACACAGAGCAGTTTCTCAGAAAGCTTCTTTCCAGTTTTGAAAGGAAGGTATTTCCTTTTTCACCATAGGCCTCTATGGGCTTCCAAATATCCCTTTGCCAATTCCGCAAGAACAGCCTTAGCGAAAGGCTTCTTGAAGGGAAAGATGTAACTCTGTGAGATGAATTAACAGAACACAGAGCAGTTTCTCAGAAAGCTTCTTTCCAGTTTTGAACGGAAGATATTTCCTTTTTCACCGTAGCCCTCTATGGGCTTCCAAATATCCCTTTGCCAATTCCACAAGAACAGCCTTAGCGAAAGGCTTCTTGAAGGGAAAGATGTAACTCTGTGAGATGAATTAACAGAACACAGAGCAGTTTCTCAGAAAGCTTCTTTCCAGTTTTGAACGGAAGATATTTCCTTTTTCACCATAGCCCTCTATGGGCTTCCAAATATCCCTTTGCCAATTCCACAAGAAGAGCCTTAGCGAAAGGCTTCTTGAAGGGAAAGATGTAACTCTGTGAGATGAATTAACAGAACACAGAGTAGTTTCTCAGAAAGCTTCTTTCCAGTTTTGAACGGAAGGTATTTCCTTTTTCACCATAGCCCTCTATGGGCTTCCAAATATCCCTTTGCCAATTCCACAAGAACAGCCTTAGCGAAAGGCTTCTTGAAGGGAAAGATGTAACTCTGTGAGATGAATTAACAGAACACAGAGCAGTTTCTCCGAAAGCTTCTTTCCAGTTTTGAACGGAAGATATTTCCTTTTTCACCGTAGCCCTCTATGGGCTTCCAAATATGCCTTTGCCAATTCCACAAGAACAGCCTTAGCGAAAGGCTTCTTGAAGGGAAAGATGTAACTCTGTGAGATGAATTAACAGAACACAGAGCAGTTTCTCAGAAAGCTTCTTTCCAGTATTGAACGGAAGATATATCCTTTTTCACCGTTGCTCTCTATGGGCTTCCAAATATCCCTTTGCCAATTCCACAAGAACAGCCTTAGCGAAAGGCTTCTTGAAGGGAAAGATGTAACTCTGTGAGATGAATTAACAGAACACAGAGCAGTTTCTCAGAAAGCTTCTTTCCAGTTTTGAACGGAAGATATTTCCTTTTTCACCATAGCCCTCTATGGGCTTCCAAATATCCCTTTGCCAATTCCACAAGAACAGCCTTAGCGAAAGGCTTCTTGAAGGGAAAGATGTAACTCTGTGAGATGAATTAACAGAACACAGAGCAGTTTCTCAGAAAGCTTCTTTCCAGTTTTGAACGGAAGATATTTCCTTTTTCACCATAGGCCTCTATGGGCTTCCAAATATCCCTTTGCCAATTCCACAAGAACAGCCTTAGCGAAAGGCTTCTTGAAGGGAAAGATGTAACTCTGTGAGATGAATTAACAGAACACAGAGCAGTTTCTCAGAAAGCTTCTTTCCAGTTTTGAACGGAAGGTATTTCCTTTTTCACCATAGCCCTCTATGGGCTTCCATATATCCCTTTGCCAATTCCCCAAGAACAGCCTTAGCGAAAGGCTTCTTGAAGGGAAAGATGTAACTCTGTGAGATGAATTAACAGAACACAGAGCAGTTTCTCAGAAAGCTTCTTTCCAGTTTTGAACGGAAGATATTTCCTTTTTCACCATAGCCCTCTATGGGCTTCCAAATATCCCTTTGCCAATTCCACAAGAACAGCCTTAGCGAAAGGCTTCTTGAAGGGAAAGATGTAACTCTGTGAGATGAATTAACAGAACACAGAGCATTTCCTCCGAAAGCTTCTTTCCAGTTTTGAACGGAAGATATTTCCTTTTTCACCATAGCCCTCTATGGCTTTCAAAATATCCCTTTGCCAATTCCACAAGAACAGCCTTAGCGAAAGGCTTCTTGAAGGGAAAGATGTAACTCTGTGAGATGAATTAACAGAACACAGAGCAGTTTCTCAGAAAGCTTCTTTCCAGTTTTGAACGGAAGGTATTTCCTTTTTCACCATAGGCCTCTATGGGCTTCCAAATATCCCTTTGCCAATTCCACAAGAACAGCCTTAGCGAAAGGCTTCTTGAAGGGAAAGATGTAACTCTGTGAGATGAATTAACAGAACACAGAGCAGTTTCTCAGAAAGCTTCTTTCCAGTTTTGAAAGGAAGGTATTTCCTTTTTCACCATAGGCCTCTATGGGCTTCCAAATATCCCTTTGCCAATTCCACAAGAACAGCCTTAGCGAAAGGCTTCTTGAAGGGAAAGATGTAACTCTGTGAGATGAATTAACAGAACACAGAGCAGTTTCTCAGAAAGCTTCTTTCCAGTTTTGAACGGAAGTTAGTTCCTTTTTCACCATAGCCCTCTATGGGCTTCCAAATACCCCTTGGCAATTCCCCAAGAACAGCCTTAGCGAAAGGCTTCTTGAAGGGAAAGATGTAACTCTGTGAGATGAATTAACAGAACACAGAGCAGTTTCTCAGAAAGCTTCTTTCCAGTTTTGAACGGAAGATATTTCCTTTTTCACCATAGCCCTCTATGGGCTTCCAAATATCCCTTTGCCAATTCCACAAGAACAGCCTTAGCGAAAGGCTTCTTGAAGGGAAAGATGTAACTCTGTGAGATGAATTAACAGAACACAGAGCAGTTTCTCAGAAAGCTTCTTTCCAGTTTTGAACGGAAGATATTTCCTTTTTCACCATAGCCCTCTATGGGCTTCCAAATATCCCTTTGGCAATTCCACAAGAACAGCCTTAGCGAAAGGCTTCTTGAAGGGAAAGATGTAACTCTGTGAGATGAATTAACAGAACACAGAGCAGTTTCTCAGAAAGCTTCTTTCCAGTTTTGAACGGAAGATATTTCCTTTTTCACCATAGGCCTCTATGGGCTTCCAAATATCCCTTTGCCAATTCCACAAGAACAGCCTTAGCGAAAGGCTTCTTGAAGGGAAAGATGTAACTGTGTGAGATGAATTAACAGAACACAGAGCAGTTTCTCAGAAAGCTTCTTTCCAGTTTTGAACGGAAGATATTTCCTTTTTCACCATAGCCCTCTATGGGCTTCCAAATATCCCTTTGCCAATTCCACAAGAACAGCCTTAGCGAAAGGCTTCTTGAAGGGAAAGATGTAACTCTGTGAGATGAATTAACAGAACACAGAGCAGTTTCTCAGAAAGCTTCTTTCCAGTTTTGAACGGAAGATATTTCCTTTTTCACCATAGGCCTCTATGGGCTTCCAAATATCCCTTTGCCAATTCCACAAGAACAGCCTTAGCGAAAGGCTTCTTGAAGGGAAAGATGTAACTCTGTGAGATGAATTAACAGAACACAGAGCAGTTTCTCAGAAAGCTTCTTTCCAGTTTTGAACGGAAGATATTTCCTTTTTCACCATAGCCCTCTATGGGCTTCCAAATATCCCTTTGCCAATTCCCCAAGAACAGCCTTAGCGAAAGGCTTCTTGAAAGGAAAGATGTAACTCTGTGAGATGAATTAACAGAACACAGAGCAGTTTCTCAGAAAGCTTCTTTCCAGTTTTGAACGGATGATATTTCCTTTTTCATCATAGGCCTCTATGGGCTTCCAAATATCCCTTTGCCAATTCCACAAGAACAGCCTTAGCGAAAGGCTTCTTGAAGGGAATGATGTAACTCTGTGAGATGAATTAAGGGAACACAGAGCAGTTTCTCAGAAAGCTTCTTTCCAGTTTTGAACGGAAGATATTTCCTTTTTCACCATAGCCCTCTATGGGCTTCCAAATATCCCTTTGCCAATTCCCCAAGAACAGCCTTAGCGAAAGTCTTCTTGAAGGGAAAGATGTAACTCTGTGAGATGAATTAACAGAACACAGAGCAGTTTCTCAGAAAGCTTCTTTCCAGTTTTGAACGGAAGATATTTCCTTTTTCACCATAGCCCTCTATGGGCTTCCAAATATCCCTTTGCCAATTCCAGAAGAACAGCCTTAGCGAAAGGCTTCTTGAAGGGAAAGATGTAACTCTGTGAGATAAATTAACAGAACACAGAGCAGTTCCTCCGAAAGCTTCTTTCCAGTATTGAACGGAAGATATTTCCTTTTTCACCATAGCCCTCTATGGGCTTCCAAATATCCCTTTGCCAATTCCACAAGAACAGCCTTAGCGAAAGGCTTCTTGAAGGGAAAGATGTAACTCTGTGAGATGAATTAACAGAACACAGAGCAGTTTCTCAGAAAGCTTCTTTCCAGTTTTGAACGGAAGATATTTCCTTTTTCACCGTAGCTCTCTATGGGCTTCCAAATATCCCTTTGGCAATTCCACAAGAACAGCCTTAGCGAAAGGCTTCTTGAAGGGAAAGATGTAACTCTGTGAGATGAATTAACAGAACACAGAGCAGTTTCTCAGAAGGCTTCTTTCCAGTTTTGAACGGAAGATATTTCCTTTTTCACCATAGCCCTCTATGGGCTTCCAAATATCCCTTTGCCAATTCCACAAGAACAGCCTTAGCGAAAGGCTTCTTGAAGGGAAAGATGTAACTCTGTGAGATGAATTAACAGAACACAGAGTAGTTTCTCAGAAAGCTTCTTTCCAGTTTTGAACGGAAGGTATTTCCTTTTTCACCATAGCCCTCTATGGGCTTCCAAATATCCCTTTGCCAATTCCACAAGAACAGCCTTAGCGAAAGGCTTCTTGAAGGGAAAGATGTAACTCTGTGAGATGAATTAACAGAACACAGAGCAGTTTCTCAGAAAGCTTCTTTCCAGTTTTGAACGGAAGATATTTCCTTTTTCACCATAGCCCTCTATGGGCTTCCAAATATCCCTTTGCCAATTCCACAAGAACAGCCTTAGCGAAAGGCTTCTTGAAGGGAAAGATGTAACTCTGTGAGATGAATTAACAGAACACAGAGCAGTTTCTCAGATAGTTTCTTTCCAGTTTTGAACGGAAGATACTTCCTTTTTCACCATAGGCCTCTTTGGGCTTCCAAATATCCCTTTGCCAATTCCACAAGAACAGCCTTAGCGAAAGGCTTCTTGAAGGGAAAGATGTAACTCTGTGAGATGAATTAACAGAACACAGAGCAGTTTCTCAGAAAGCTTCTTTCCAGTTTTGAACGGAAGATATTTCCTTTTTCACCATAGCCCTCTATGGGCTTCCAAATATCCCTTTCCCAATTCCACAAGAACAGCCTTAGCGAAAGGCTTCTTGAAGGGAAAGATGTAACTCTGTGAGATGAATTAACAGAACACAGAGCAGTTTCTCAGAAAGCTTCTTTCCAGTTTTGAAAGGAAGGTATTTCCTTTTTCACCATAGGCCTCTATGGGCTTCCAAATATCCCTTTGCCAATTCCACAAGAACAGCCTTAGCGAAAGGCTTCTTGAAGGGAAAGATGTAACTCTGTGAGATGAATTAACAGAACACAGAGCAGTTTCTCAGAAAGCTTCTTTCCAGTTTTGAACGGAAGATATTTCCTTTTTCACCGTAGCCCTCTATGGGCTTCCAAATATCCCTTTGCCAATTCCACAAGAACAGCCTTAGCGAAAGGCTTCTTGAAGGGAAAGATGTAACTCTGTGAGATAAATTAACAGAACACAGAGCAGTTCCTCCGAAAGCTTCTTTCCAGTATTGATCGGAAGATATTTCCTTTTTCACCATAGCCCTCTATGGGCTTCCAAATATCCCTTTGCCAATTCCACAAGAACAGCCTTAGCGAAAGGCTTCTTGAAGGGAAAGATGTAACTCTGTGAGATGAATTAACAGAACACAGAGCAGTTTCTCAGAAAGCTTCTTTCCAGTTTTGAACGGAAGATATTTCCTTTTTCACCGTAGCTCTCTATGGGCTTCCAAATATCCCTTTGGCAATTCCACAAGAACAGCCTTAGCGAAAGGCTTCTTGAAGGGAAAGATGTAACTCTGTGAGATGAATTAACAGAACACAGAGCAGTTTCTCAGAAAGCTTCTTTCCAGTTTTGAACGGAAGATATTTCCTTTTTCACCATAGCCCTCTATGGGCTTCCAAATATCCCTTTGCCAATTCCACAAGAACAGCCTTAGCGAAAGGCTTCTTGAAGGGAAAGATGTAACTCTGTGAGATGAATTAACAGAACACAGAGTAGTTTCTCAGAAAGCTTCTTTCCAGTTTTGAACGGAAGGTATTTCCTTTTTCACCATAGCCCTCTATGGGCTTCCAAATATCCCTTTGCCAATTCCACAAGAACAGCCTTAGCGAAAGGCTTCTTGAAGGGAAAGATGTAACTCTGTGAGATGAATTAACAGAACACAGAGCAGTTTCTCAGAAAGCTTCTTTCCAGTTTTGAACGGAAGATATTTCCTTTTTCACCATAGCCCTCTATGGGCTTCCAAATATCCCTTTGCCAATTCCACAAGAACAGCCTTAGCGAAAGGCTTCTTGAAGGGAAAGATGTAACTCTGTGAGATGAATTAACAGAACACAGAGCAGTTTCTCAGATAGTTTCTTTCCAGTTTTGAACGGAAGATACTTCCTTTTTCACCATAGGCCTCTTTGGGCTTCCAAATATCCCTTTGCCAATTCCACAAGAACAGCCTTAGCGAAAGGCTTCTTGAAGGGAAAGATGTAACTCTGTGAGATGAATTAACAGAACACAGAGCAGTTTCTCAGAAAGCTTCTTTCCAGTTTTGAACGGAAGATATTTCCTTTTTCACCATAGCCCTCTATGGGCTTCCAAATATCCCTTTCCCAATTCCACAAGAACAGCCTTAGCGAAAGGCTTCTTGAAGGGAAAGATGTAACTCTGTGAGATGAATTAACAGAACACAGAGCAGTTTCTCAGAAAGCTTCTTTCCAGTTTTGAAAGGAAGGTATTTCCTTTTTCACCATAGGCCTCTATGGGCTTCCAAATATCCCTTTGCCAATTCCACAAGAACAGCCTTAGCGAAAGGCTTCTTGAAGGGAAAGATGTAACTCTGTGAGATGAATTAACAGAACACAGAGCAGTTTCTCAGAAAGCTTCTTTCCAGTTTTGAAAGGAAGGTATTTCCTTTTTCACCATAGGCCTCTATGGGCTTCCAAATATCCCTTTGCCAATTCCACAAGAACAGCCTTAGCGAAAGGCTTCTTGAAGGGAAAGATGTAACTCTGTGAGATCAATTAACAGAACACAGAGCAGTTTCTCAGAAAGCTTCTTTCCAGTTTTGAACGGAAGGTAGTTCCTTTTTCACCATAGCCCTCTATGGGCTTCCAAATACCCCTTGGCAATTCCCCAAGAACAGCCTTAGCGAAAGGCTTCTTGAAGGGAAAGATGTAACTCTGTGAGATGAATTAACAGAACACAGAGCAGTTTCTCAGAAAGCTTCTTTCCAGTTTTGAACGGAAGATATTTCCTTTTTCACCGTAGCCCTCTATGGGCTTCCAAATATCCCTTTGCCAATTCCACAAGAACAGCCTTAGCGAAAGGCTTCTTGAAGGGAAAGTTGTAACTCTGTGAGATGAATTAACAGAACACAGAGCAGTTTCTCAGAAAGCTTCTTTCCAGTATTGAACGGAAGATATTTCCTTTTTCACCGTAGCTCTCTATGGACTTCCAAATATCCCTTTGCCAATTCCACAAGAACAGCCTTAGCGAAAGGCTTCTTGAAGGGAAAGATGTAACTCTGTGAGATGAATTAACAGAACACAGAGCAGTTTCTCAGAAAGCTTCTTTCCAGTTTTGAATGGAAGATATTTCCTTTTTCACCATAGCCCTCTATGGGCTTCCAAATATCCCTTTGCCAATTCCACAAGAACAGCTTTAGCGAAAGGCTTCTTGAAGGGAAAGATGTAACTCTGTGAGATGAATTAACAGAACACAGAGCAGTTTCTCAGAAAGCTTCTTTCCAGTTTTGAACGGAAGATATTTCCTTTTTCACCATAGGCCTCTATGGGCTTCCAAATATCCCTTTGCCAATTCCACAAGAACAGCCTTAGCGAAAGGCTTCTTGAAGGGAAAGATGTAACTCTGTGAGATGAATTAACAGAACACAGAGCAGTTTCTCAGAAAGCTTCTTTCCAGTTTTGAACGGAAGATATTTCCTTTTTCACCATAGCCCTCTATGGGCTTCCAAATATCCCATTGCCAATTCCACAAGAACAGCCTTAGCGAAAGGCTTCTTCAAGGGAAAGATGTAACTCTGTGAGATGAATTAACAGAACACAGAGCAGTTTCTCAGAAAGCTTCTTTCCAGTTTTGAACGGAAGATATTTCCTTTTTCACCATAGCCCTCTATGGGCTTCCAAATATCCCTTTGCCAATTCCACAAGAACAGCCTTAGCGAAAGGCTTCTTGAAGGGAAAGATGTAACTCTGTGAGATGAATTAACAGAACACAGAGTAGTTTCTCAGAAAGCTTCTTTCCAGTTTTGAACGGAAGATATTTCCTTTTTCACCATAGCCCACTATGGGCTTCCATATATCCCTTTGCCAATTCCACAAGAACAGCCTTAGCGAAAGGCTTCTTGAAGGGAAAGATGTAACTCTGTGAGATGAATTAACAGAACACAGAGCAGTTTCTCAGAAAGCTTCTTTCCAGTATTGAACGGAAGATATATCCTTTTTCACCGTTGCTCTCTATGGGCTTCCAAATATCCCTTTGCCAATTCCACAAGAACAGCCTTAGCGAAAGGCTTCTTGAAGGGAAAGATGTAACTCTGTGAGATGAATTAACAGAACACAGAGCAGTTTCTCAGAAAGCTTCTTTCCAGTTTTGAACGGAAGATATTTCCTTTTTCACCATAGCCCTCTATGGGCTTCCAAATATCCCTTTGCCAATTCCACAAGAACAGCCTTAGCGAAAGGCTTCTTGAAGGGAAAGATGTAACTCTGTGAGATGAATTAACAGAACACAGAGCAGTTTCTCAGAAAGCTTCTTTCCAGTTTTGAACGGAAGATATTTCCTTTTTCACCATAGGCCTCTATGGGCTTCCAAATATCCCTTTGCCAATTCCACAAGAACAGCCTTAGCGAAAGGCTTCTTGAAGGGAAAGATGTAACTCTGTGAGATGAATTAACAGAACACAGAGCAGTTTCTCAGAAAGCTTCTTTCCAGTTTTGAACGGAAGGTATTTCCTTTTTCACCATAGCCCTCTATGGGCTTCCATATATCCCTTTGCCAATTCCACAAGAACAGCCTTAGCGAAAGGCTTCTTGAAGGGAAAGATGTAACTCTGTGAGATGAATTAACAGAACACAGAGCAGTTTCTCAGAAAGCTTCTTTCCAGTTTTGAACGGAAGATATTTCCTTTTTCACCATAGGCCTCTATGGGCTTCCAAATATCCCTTTGCCAATTCCACAAGAACAGCCTTAGCGAAAGGCTTCTTGAAGGGAAAGATGTAACTCTGTGAGATGAATTAACAGAACACAGAGCAGTTTCTCAGAAAGCTTCTTTCCAGTTTTGAACGGAAGGTATTTCCTTTTTCACCATAGCCCTCTATGGGCTTCCATATATCCCTTTGCCAATTCCCCAAGAACAGCCTTAGCGAAAGGCTTCTTGAAGGGAAAGATGTAACTCTGTGAGATGAATTAACAGAACACAGAGCAGTTTCTCAGAAAGCTTCTTTCCAGTTTTGAACGGAAGATATTTCCTTTTTCACCATAGCCCTCTATGGGCTTCCAAATATCCCTTTGCCAATTCCACAAGAACAGCCTTAGCGAAAGGCTTCTTGAAGGGAAAGATGTAACTCTGTGAGATGAATTAACAGAACACAGAGCATTTCCTCCGAAAGCTTCTTTCCAGTTTTGAACGGAAGATATTTCCTTTTTCACCATAGCCCTCTATGGCTTTCCAAATATCCCTTTGCCAATTCCACAAGAACAGCCTTAGCGAAAGGCTTCTTGAAGGGAAAGATGTAACTCTGTGAGATGAATTAACAGAACACAGAGCAGTTTCTCAGAAAGCTTCTTTCCAGTTTTGAACGGAAGGTATTTCCTTTTTCACCATAGGCCTCTATGGGCTTCCAAATATCCCTTTGCCAATTCCACAAGAACAGCCTTAGCGAAAGGCTTCTTGAAGGGAAAGATGTAACTCTGTGAGATGAATTAACAGAACACAGAGCAGTTTCTCAGAAAGCTTCTTTCCAGTTTTGAAAGGAAGGTATTTCCTTTTTCACCATAGGCCTCTATGGGCTTCCAAATATCCCTTTGCCAATTCCACAAGAACAGCCTTAGCGAAAGGCTTCTTGAAGGGAAAGATGTAACTCTGTGAGATGAATTAACAGAACACAGAGCAGTTTCTCAGAAAGCTTCTTTCCAGTTTTGAACGGAAGTTAGTTCCTTTTTCACCATAGCCCTCTATGGGCTTCCAAATACCCCTTGGCAATTCCCCAAGAACAGCCTTAGCGAAAGGCTTCTTGAAGGGAAAGATGTAACTCTGTGAGATGAATTAACAGAACACAGAGCAGTTTCTCAGAAAGCTTCTTTCCAGTTTTGAACGGAAGATATTTCCTTTTTCACCATAGCCCTCTATGGGCTTCCAAATATCCCTTTGCCAATTCCACAAGAACAGCCTTAGCGAAAGGCTTCTTGAAGGGAAAGATGTAACTCTGTGAGATGAATTAACAGAACACAGAGCAGTTTCTCAGAAAGCTTCTTTCCAGTTTTGAACGGAAGATATTTCCTTTTTCACCATAGCCCTCTATGGGCTTCCAAATATCCCTTTGGCAATTCCACAAGAACAGCCTTAGCGAAAGGCTTCTTGAAGGGAAAGATGTAACTCTGTGAGATGAATTAACAGAACACAGAGCAGTTTCTCAGAAAGCTTCTTTCCAGTTTTGAACGGAAGATATTTCCTTTTTCACCATAGGCCTCTATGGGCTTCCAAATATCCCTTTGCCAATTCCACAAGAACAGCCTTAGCGAAAGGCTTCTTGAAGGGAAAGATGTAACTGTGTGAGATGAATTAACAGAACACAGAGCAGTTTCTCAGAAAGCTTCTTTCCAGTTTTGAACGGAAGATATTTCCTTTTTCACCATAGCCCTCTATGGGCTTCCAAATATCCCTTTGCCAATTCCACAAGAACAGCCTTAGCGAAAGGCTTCTTGAAGGGAAAGATGTAACTCTGTGAGATGAATTAACAGAACACAGAGCAGTTTCTCAGAAAGCTTCTTTCCAGTTTTGCACGGAAGATATTTCCTTTTTCACCATAGGCCTCTATGGGCTTACAAATATCCCTTTGCCAATTCCACAAGAACAGCCTTAGCGAAAGGCTTCTTGAAGGGAAAGATGTAACTCTGTGAGATGAATTAACAGAACACAGAGCAGTTTCTCAGAAAGCTTCTTTCCAGTTTTGAACGGAAGATATTTCCTTTTTCACCATAGCCCTCTATGGGCTTCCAAATATCCCTTTGCCAATTCCCCAAGAACAGCCTTAGCGAAAGGCTTCTTGAAAGGAAAGATGTAACTCTGTGAGATGAATTAACAGAACACAGAGCAGTTTCTCAGAAAGCTTCTTTCCAGTTTTGAACGGAAGATATTTCCTTTTTCATCATAGGCCTCTATGGGCTTCCAAATATCCCTTTGCCAATTCCACAAGAACAGCCTTAGCGAAAGGCTTCTTGAAGGGAATGATGTAACTCTGTGAGATGAATTAAGGGAACACAGAGCAGTTTCTCAGAAAGCTTCTTTCCAGTTTTGAACGGAAGATATTTCCTTTTTCACCATAGCCCTCTATGGGCTTCCAAATATCCCTTTGCCAATTCCCCAAGAACAGCCTTAGCGAAAGTCTTCTTGAAGGGAAAGATGTAACTCTGTGAGATGAATTAACAGAACACAGAGCAGTTTCTCAGAAAGCTTCTTTCCAGTTTTGAACGGAAGATATTTCCTTTTTCACCATAGCCCTCTATGGGCTTCCAAATATCCCTTTGCCAATTCCACAAGAACAGCCTTAGCGAAAGGCTTCTTGAAGGGAAAGATGTAACTCTGTGAGATAAATTAACAGAACACTGAGCAGTTCCTCCGAAAGCTTCTTTCCAGTATTGAACGGAAGATATTTCCTTTTTCACCATAGCCCTCTATGGGCTTCCAAATATCCCTTTGCCAATTCCACAAGAACAGCCTTAGCGAAAGGCTTCTTGAAGGGAAAGATGTAACTCTGTGAGATGAATTAACAGAACACAGAGCAGTTTCTCAGAAAGCTTCTTTCCAGTTTTGAACGGAAGATATTTCCTTTTTCACCGTAGCTCTCTATGGGCTTCCAAATATCCCTTTGGCAATTCCACAAGAACAGCCTTAGCGAAAGGCTTCTTGAAGGGAAAGATGTAACTCTGTGAGATGAATTAACAGAACACAGAGCAGTTTCTCAGAAGGCTTCTTTCCAGTTTTGAACGGAATATATTTCCTTTTTCACCATAGCCCTCTATGGGCTTCCAAATATCCCTTTGCCAATTCCACAAGAACAGCCTTAGCGAAAGGCTTCTTGAAGGGAAAGATGTAACTCTGTGAGATGAATTAACAGAACACAGAGTAGTTTCTCAGAAAGCTTCTTTCCAGTTTTGAACGGAAGGTATTTCCTTTTTCACCATAGCCCTCTATGGGCTTCCAAATATCCCTTTGCCAATTCCACAAGAACAGCCTTAGCGAAAGGCTTCTTGAAGGGAAAGATGTAACTCTGTGAGATGAATTAACAGAACACAGAGCAGTTTCTCAGAAAGCTTCTTTCCAGTTTTGAACGGAAGATATTTCCTTTTTCACCATAGCCCTCTATGGGCTTCCAAATATCCCTTTGCCAATTCCACAAGAACAGCCTTAGCGAAAGGCTTCTTGAAGGGAAAGATGTAACTCTGTGAGATGAATTAACAGAACACAGAGCAGTTTCTCAGATAGTTTCTTTCCAGTTTTGAACGGAAGATACTTCCTTTTTCACCATAGGCCTCTTTGGGCTTCCAAATATCCCTTTGCCAATTCCACAAGAACAGCCTTAGCGAAAGGCTTCTTGAAGGGAAAGATGTAACTCTGTGAGATGAATTAACAGAACACAGAGCAGTTTCTCAGAAAGCTTCTTTCCAGTTTTGAACGGAAGATATTTCCTTTTTCACCATAGCCCTCTATGGGCTTCCAAATATCCCTTTCCCAATTCCACAAGAACAGCCTTAGCGAAAGGCTTCTTGAAGGGAAAGATGTAACTCTGTGAGATGAATTAACAGAACACAGAGCAGTTTCTCAGAAAGCTTCTTTCCAGTTTTGAAAGGAAGGTATTTCCTTTTTCACCATAGGCCTCTATGGGCTTCCAAATATCCCTTTGCCAATTCCACAAGAACAGCCTTAGCGAAAGGCTTCTTGAAGGGAAAGATGTAACTCTGTGAGATGAATTAACAGAACACAGAGCAGTTTCTCAGAAAGCTTCTTTCCAGTTTTGAACGGAAGATATTTCCTTTTTCACCGTAGCCCTCTATGGGCTTCCAAATATCCCTTTGCCAATTCCACAAGAACAGCCTTAGCGAAAGGCTTCTTGAAGGGAAAGATGTAACTCTGTGAGATAAATTAACAGAACACAGAGCAGTTCCTCCGAAAGCTTCTTTCCAGTATTGAACGGAAGATATTTCCTTTTTCACCATAGCCCTCTATGGGCTTCCAAATATCCCTTTGCCAATTCCACAAGAACAGCCTTAGCGAAAGGCTTCTTGAAGGGAAAGATGTAACTCTGTGAGATGAATTAACAGAACACAGAGCAGTTTCTCAGAAAGCTTCTTTCCAGTTTTGAACGGAAGATATTTCCTTTTTCACCGTAGCTCTCTATGGGCTTCCAAATATCCCTTTGGCAATTCCACAAGAACAGCCTTAGCGAAAGGCTTCTTGAAGGGAAAGATGTAACTCTGTGAGATGAATTAACAGAACACAGAGCAGTTTCTCAGAAAGCTTCTTTCCAGTTTTGAACGGAAGATATTTCCTTTTTCACCATAGCCCTCTATGGGCTTCCAAATATCCCTTTGCCAATTCCACAAGAACAGCCTTAGCGAAAGGCTTCTTGAAGGGAAAGATGTAACTCTGTGAGATGAATTAACAGAACACAGAGTAGTTTCTCAGAAAGCTTCTTTCCAGTTTTGAACGGAAGGTATTTCCTTTTTCACCATAGCCCTCTATGGGCTTCCAAATATCCCTTTGCCAATTCCACAAGAACAGCCTTAGCGAAAGGCTTCTTGAAGGGAAAGATGTAACTCTGTGAGATGAATTAACAGAACACAGAGCAGTTTCTCAGAAAGCTTCTTTCCAGTTTTGAACGGAAGATATTTCCTTTTTCACCATAGCCCTCTATGGGCTTCCAAATATCCCTTTGCCAATTCCACAAGAACAGCCTTAGCGAAAGGCTTCTTGAAGGGAAAGATGTAACTCTGTGAGATGAATTAACAGAACACAGAGCAGTTTCTCAGATAGTTTCTTTCCAGTTTTGAACGGAAGATACTTCCTTTTTCACCATAGGCCTCTTTGGGCTTCCAAATATCCCTTTGCCAATTCCACAAGAACAGCCTTAGCGAAAGGCTTCTTGAAGGGAAAGATGTAACTCTGTGAGATGAATTAACAGAACACAGAGCAGTTTCTCAGAAAGCTTCTTTCCAGTTTTGAACGGAAGATATTTCCTTTTTCACCATAGCCCTCTATGGGCTTCAAAATATCCCTTTCCCAATTCCACAAGAACAGCCTTAGCGAAAGGCTTCTTGAAGGGAAAGATGTAACTCTGTGAGATGAATTAACAGAACACAGAGCAGTTTCTCAGAAAGCTTCTTTCCAGTTTTGAAAGGAAGGTATTTCCTTTTTCACCATAGGCCTCTATGGGCTTCCAAATATCCCTTTGCCAATTCCACAAGAACAGCCTAAGCGAAAGGGTTCTTGAAGGGAAAGATGTAACTCTGTGAGATGAATTAACAGAACACAGAGCAGTTTCTCAGAAAGCTTCTTTCCAGTTTTGAAAGGAAGGTATTTCCTTTTTCACCATAGGCCTCAATGGGCTTCCAAATATCCCTTTGCCAATTCCACAAGAACAGCCTTAGCGAAAGGCTTCTTGAAGGGAAAGATGTAACTCTGTGAGATGAATTAACAGAACACAGAGCAGTTTCTCAGAAAGCTTCTTTCCAGTTTTGAATGGAAGATATTTCCTTTTTCACCATAGCCCTCTATGGGCTTCCAAATATCCCTTTGCCAATTCCACAAGAACAGCTTTAGCGAAAGGCTTCTTGAAGGTAAAGATGTAACTCTGTGAGATGAATTAACAGAACACAGAGCAGTTTCTCAGAAAGCTTCTTTCCAGTTTTTAACGGAAGATATTTCCTTTTTCACCATAGGCCTCTATGGGCTTCCAAATATCCCTTTGCCAATTCCACAAGAACAGCCTTAGCGAAAGGCTTCTTGAAGGGAAAGATGTAACTCTGTGAGATGAATTAACAGAACACAGAGCAGTTTCTCAGAAAGCTTCTTTCCAGTTTTGAACGGAAGTTATTTCCTTTTTCACCATAGCCCTCTATGGGCTTCCAAATACCCCTTGGCAATTCCCCAAGAACAGCCTTAGCGAAAGGCTTCTTGAAGGGAAAGATGTAACTCTGTGAGATGAATTAACAGGGAACAGAGCAGTTTCTCAGAAAGCTTCTTTCCAGTTTTGAACGGAAGATATTTCCTTTTTCACCATAGCCCTCTATGGGCTTCCAAATATCCCTTTGCCAATTCCACAAGAACAGCCTTAGCGAAAGGCTTCTTGAAGGGAAAGATGTAACTCTGTGAGATGAATTAACAGAACACAGAGCAGTTTCTCAGAAAGCTTCTTTCCAGTTTTGAACGGAAGATATTTCCTTTTTCACCATAGGCCTCTATGGGCTTCCAAATATCCCTTTGCCAATTCCACAAGAACAGCCTTAGCGAAAGGCTTCTTGAAGGGAAAGATGTAACTCTGTGAGATGAATTAACAGAACACAGAGCAGTTTCTCAGAAAGCTTCTTTCCAGTTTTGAACGGAAGGTATTTCCTTTTTCACCATAGCCCTCTATGGGCTTCCAAATACCCCTTGGCAATTCCACAAGAACAGCCTTAGCGAAAGGCTTCTTGAAGGGAAAGATGTAACTCTGTGAGATGAATTAACAGGGCACAGAGCAGTTTCTCAGAAAGCTTCTTTCCAGTTTTGAACGGAAGATATTTCCTTTTTCACCATATCCCTCTATGGGCTTCCAAATATCCCTTTGCCAATTCCACAAGAACAGCCTTAGCGAAAGGCTTCTTGAAGGGAAAGATGTAACTCTGTGAGATGAATTAACAGAACACAGAGCAGTTTCTCAGAAAGCTTCTTTCCAGTTTTGAACGGAAGATATTTCCTTTTTCACCATAGGCCTCTATGGGCTTCCAAATATCCCTTTGCCAATTCCACAAGAACAGCCTTAGCGAAAGGCTTCTTGAAGGGAAAGATGTAACTCTGTGAGATGAATTAACAGAACACAGAGCAGTTTCTCAGAAAGCTTCTTTCCAGTTTTGAACGGAAGATATTTCCTTTTTCACCGTAGCCCTCTATGGGCTTCCAAATATCCCTTTGCCAATTCCACAAGAACAGCCTTAGCGAAAGGCTTCTTGAAGGGAAAGATGTAACTCTGTGAGATGAATTAACAGAACACAGAGCAGTTTCTCAGAAAGCTTCTTTCCAGTTTTGAACGGAAGGTATTTCCTTTTTCACCATAGCCCTCTATGGGCTTCCAAATACCCCTTGGCAATTCCACAAGAACAGCCTTAGCGAAAGGCTTCTTGAAGGGAAAGATGTAACTCTGTGAGATGAATTAACAGGGCACAGAGCAGTTTCTCAGAAAGCTTCTTTCCAGTTTTGAACGGAAGATATTTCCTTTTTCACCATATCCCTCTATGGGCTTCCAAATATCCCTTTGCCAATTCCACAAGAACAGCCTTAGCGAAAGGCTTCTTGAAGGGAAAGATGTAACTCTGTGAGATGAATTAACAGAACACAGAGCAGTTTCTCAGAAAGCTTCTTTCCAGTTTTGAACGGAAGATATTTCCTTTTTCACCATAGGCCTCTATGGGCTTCCAAATATCCCTTTGCCAATTCCACAAGAACAGCCTTAGCGAAAGGCTTCTTGAAGGGAAAGATGTAACTCTGTGAGATGAATTAACAGAACACAGAGCAGTTTCTCAGAAAGCTTCTTTCCAGTTTTGAACGGAAGATATTTCCTTTTTCACCGTAGCCCTCTATGGGCTTCCAAATATCCCTTTGCCAATTCCACAAGAACAGCCTTAGCGAAAGGCTTCTTGAAGGGAAAGATGTAACTCTGTGAGATGAATTAACAGAACACAGAGCAGTTTCTCAGAGAGCTTCTTTCCAGTTTTGAACGGAAGATATTTCCTTTTTCATCATAGGCCTCTATGGGCTTCCAAATATCCCTTTGCCAATTCCACAAGAACAGCCTTAGCGAAAGGCTTCTTGAAGGGAAAGATGTAACTCTGTGAGATGAATTAACAGAACACAGAGCAGTTTCTCAGAAAGCTTCTTTCCAGTTTTGAACGGAAGGTATTTCCTTTTTCACCATAGCCCTCTATGGGCTTCCAAATATCCCTTTGCCAATTCCCCAAGAACAGCCTTAGCGAAAGGCTTCTTGAAGGGAAAGATGTAACTCTTGGAGATGAATTAACAGAACACAGAGCAGTTTCTCAGAAAGCTTCTTTCCAGTTTTGAACGGAAGATATTTCCTTTTTCACCATAGCCCTCTATGGGCTTCCAAATATCCCATTGCCAATTCCACAAGAACAGCCTTAGCGAAAGGCTTCTTCAAGGGAAAGATGTAACTCTGTGAGATGAATTAACAGAACACAGAGCAGTTTCTCAGAAAGCTTCTTTCCAGTTTTGAACGGAAGATATTTCCTTTTTCACCATAGCCCTCTATGGGCTTCCAAATATCCCTTTGCCAATTCCACAAGAACAGCCTTAGCGAAAGGCTTCTTGAAGGGAAAGATGTAACTCTGTGAGATGAATTAACAGAACACAGAGTAGTTTCTCAGAAAGCTTCTTTCCAGTTTTGAACGGAAGATATTTCCTTTTTCACCATAGCCCACTATGGGCTTCCATATATCCCTTTGCCAATTCCACAAGAACAGCCTTAGCGAAAGGCTTCTTGAAGGGAAAGATGTAACTCTGTGAGATGAATTAACAGAACACAGAGCAGTTTCTCAGAAAGCTTCTTTCCAGTTTTGAACGGAAGATATTTCCTTTTTCACCATAGCCCTCTATGGGCTTCCAAATATCCCTTTGCCAATTCCACAAGAACAGCCTTAGCGAAAGGCTTCTTCAAGGGAAAGATGTAACTCTGTGAGATGAATTAACAGAACACAGAGCAGTTTCTCAGAAAGCTTCTTTCCAGTTTTGAACGGAAGATATTTCCTTTTTCACCATAGCCCTCTATGGGCTTCCAAATATCCCTTTGCCAATTCCACAAGAACAGCCTTAGCGAAAGGCTTCTTGAAGGGAAAGATGTAACTCTGTGAGATGAATTAACAGAACACAGAGCAGTTTCTCAGAAAGCTTCTTTCCAGTTTTGAACGGAAGATATTTCCTTTTTCAACATAGGCCTCTATGGGCTTCCAAATATCCCTTTGCCAATTCCACAAGAACAGCCTTAGCGAAAGGCTTCTTGAAGGGAAAGATGTAACTCTGTGAGATGAATTAACAGAACACAGAGCAGTTTCTCAGAAAGCTTCTTTCCAGTTTTGAACGGAAGATATTTCCTTTTTCACCATAGCCCTATTTGGGCTTCCAAATATCCCTTTGCCAATTCCACAAGAACAGCGTTAGCGAAAGGCTTCTTGAAGGGAAAGATGTAACTCTGTGAGATGAATTAACAGAACACAGAGCAGTTTCTCAGAAAGCTTCTTTCCAGTTTTGAACGGAAGATATTTCCTTTTTCACCGTAGCCCTCTAAGGGCTTCCAAATATCCCTTTGCCAATTCCACAAGAACAGCCTTAGCGAAAGGCTTCTTGAAGGGAAAGATGTAACTCTGTGAGATGAATTAACAGAACACAGAGCAGTTTCTCAGAAAGCTTCTTTCCAGTTTTGAACGGAAGATATTTCCTTTTTCACCATTGCCCTCTATGGGCTTCCAAATATCCCTTTGCCAATTCCACAAGAACAGCCTTAGCGAAAGGCTTCTTGAAGGGAAAGATGTAACTCTGTGAGATGAAATAACAGAACACAGAGCAGTTTCTCAGAAAGCTTCTTTCCAGTTTTGAACGGAAGATATTTCCTTTTTCACCATAGCCCTCTATGGGCTTCCAAATATCCCTTTGCCAATTCCACAAGAACAGCCTTAGCGAAAGGCTTCTTGAAGGGAAAGATGTAACTCTGTGAGATGAATTAACAGAACACAGAGCAGTTTCTCAGAAAGCTTCTTTCCAGTTTTGAACGGAAGATATTTCCTTTTTCATCATAGGCCTCTATGGGCTTCCAAATATCCCTTTGCCAATTCCACAAGAACAGCCTTAGCGAAAGGCTTCTTGAAGGGAAAGATGTAACTCTGTGAGATGAATTAACAGAACACAGAGCAGTTTCTCAGAAAGCTTCTTTCCAGTTTTGAACGGAAGGTATTTCCTTTTTCACCATAGCCCTCTATGGGCTTCCAAATATCCCTTTGCCAATTCCACAAGAACAGCCTTAGCGAAAGGCTTGTTGAAGGGAAAGATGTAACTCTGTGAGATGAATTAACAGAACACAGAGCAGTTTCTCAGAAAGCTTCTTTCCAGTTTTGAACGGAAGATATTTCCTTTTTCACCGTAGCCCTCTATGGGCTTCCAAATATCCCTTTGCCAATTCCACAAGAACAGCCTTAGCGAAAGGCTTCTTGAAGGGAAAGATGTAACTCTGTGAGATGAATTAACAGAACACAGAGCAGTTTCTCAGAGAGCTTCTTTCCAGTTTTGAACGGAAGATATTTCCTTTTTCATCATAGGCCTCTATGGGCTTCCAAATATCCCTTTGCCAATTCCACAAGAACAGCCTTAGCGAAAGGCTTCTTGAAGGGAAAGATGTAACTCTGTGAGATGAATTAACAGAACACAGAGCAGTTTCTCAGAAAGCTTCTTTCCAGTTTTGAACGGAAGGTATTTCCTTTTTCACCATAGCCCTCTATGGGCTTCCAAATATCCCTTTGCCAATTCCCCAAGAACAGCCTTAGCGAAAGGCTTCTTGAAGGGAAAGATGTAACTCTGTGAGATGAATTAACAGAACACAGAGCAGTTTCTCAGAAAGCTTCTTTCCAGTTTTGAACGGAAGATATTACCTTTTTCACCAAAGCCCTCTATGGGCTTCCAAATATCCCATTGCCAATTCCACAAGAACAGCCTTAGGGAAAGGCTTCTTAAAGGGAAAGATGTAACTCTGAGAGATGAATTAACAGAACACAGAGCAGTTTCTTAGAAAGCTTCTTTCCAGTTTTGAACGGAAGATATTTCCTTTTTCACCATAGCCCTCTATGTGCTTCCAAATATCCCTTTGCCAATTCCACAAGAACAGCCTTAGCGAAAGGCTTCTTGAAGGGAAAGATGTAACTCTGTGAGATGAATTAACAGAACACAGAGTAGTTTCTCAGAAAGCTTCTTTCCAGTTTTGAACGGAAGATATTTCCTTTTTCACCATAGCCCTCTATGGGCTTCCAAATATCCCTTTGCCAATTCCACAAGAACAGCCTTAGCGAAAGGCTTCCTGAAGGGAAAGATGTAACTCTGTGAGATGAATTAACAGAACACAGAGCAGTTTCTCAGAAAGCTTCTTTCCAGTTTTGAACGGAAGGTATTTCCTTTTTCACCATAGCCCTCTATGGGCTTCCAAATATCCCTTTGCCAATTCCCCAAGAACAGCCTTAGCGAAAGGCTTCTTGAAGGGAAAGATGTAACTCTGTGAGATGAATTAACAGAACACAGAGCAGTTTCTCAGAAAGCTTCTTTCCAGTTTTGAACGGAAGATATTTCCTTTTTCACCATAGCCCTCTATGGGCTTCCAAATATCCCATTGCCAATTCCACAAGAACAGCCTTAGCGAAAGGCTTCTTCAAGGGAAAGATGTAACTCTGTGAGATGAATTAACAGAACACAGAGCAGTTTCTCAGAAAGCTTCTTTCCAGTTTTGAACGGAAGATATTTCCTTTTTCACCATAGCCCTCTATGGGCTTCCAAATATCCCTTTGCCAATTCCCCAAGAACAGCCTTAGCGAAAGGCTTCTTGAAGGGAAAGATGTAACTCTGTGAGATGAATTAACAGAACACAGAGTAGTTTCTCAGAAAGCTTCTTTCCAGTTTTGAACGGAAGATATTTCCTTTTTCACCATAGCCCTCTATGGGCTTCCATATATCCCTTTGCCAATTCCACAAGAACAGCCTTAGCGAAAGGCTTCTTGAAGGGAAAGATGTAACTCTGTGAGATGAATTAACAGAACACAGAGCAGTTTCTCAGAAAGCTTCTTTCCAGTTTTGAACGGAAGATATTTCCTTTTTCACCATAGCCCTCTATGGGCTTCCAAATATCCCTTTGCCAATTCCACAAGAACAGCCTTAGCGAAAGGCTTCTTGAAGGGAAAGATGTAACTCTGTGAGATGAATTAACAGAACACAGAGCAGTTTCTCAGAAAGCTTCTTTCCAGTTTTGAACGGAAGATATTTCCTTTTTCACCATAGCCCTCTATGGGCTTCCAAATATCCCTTTGCCAATTCCACAAGAACAGCCTTAGCGAAAGGCTTCTTGAAGAGAAAGATGTAACTCTGTGAGATGAATTAACAGAACACAGAGCAGTTTCTCAGAAAGCTTCTTTCCAGTTTTGAACGGAAGATATTTCCTTTTTCACCATAGGCCTCTATGGGCTTCCAAATATCCCTTTGCCAATTCCACAAGAACAGCCTTATCGAAAGGCTTCTTGAAGGGAAAGATGTAACTCTGTGAGATGAATTAACAGAACACAGAGCAGTTTCTCAGAAAGCTTCTTTCCAGTTTTGAACGGAAGATATTTCCTTTTTCACCATAGCCCTATTTGGGCTTCCAAATATCCCTTTGCCAATTCCACAAGAACAGCCTTAGCGAAAGGCTTCTTGAAGGGAAAGATGTAACTCTGTGAGATGAATTAACAGAACACAGAGCAGTTTCTCAGAAAGCTTCTTTCCAGTTTTGAACGGAAGATATTTCCTTTTTCACCATAGCCCTATTTGGGCTTCCAAATATCCCTTTGCCAATTCCACAAGAACAGCCTTAGCGAAAGGCTTCTTGAAGGGAAAGATGTAACTCTGTGAGATGAATTAACAGAACACAGAGCAGTTTCTCAGAAAGCTTCTTTCCAGTTTTGAACGGAAGATATTTCCTTTTTTATCATAGGCCTCTATGGGCTTCCAAATATCCCTTTGCCAATTCCACAAGAACAGCCTTAGCGAAAGGCTTCTTGAAGGGAAAGATGTAACTCTGTGAGATGAATTAACAGAACACAGAGCAGTTTCTCAGAAAGCTTCTTTCCAGTTTTGAACGGAAGGTATTTCCTTTTTCACCATAGCCCTCTATGGGCTTCCAAATATCCCTTTGCCAATTCCCCAAGAACAGCCTTAGCTTAAGGCTTCTTGAAGGGAAAGATGTAACTCTTGGAGATGAATTAACAGAACACAGAGCAGTTTCTCAGAAAGCTTCTTTCCAGTTTTGAACGGAAGATATTTCCTTTTTCACCATAGCCCTCTATGGGCTTCCAAATATCCCTTTGCCAATTCCACAAGAACAGCCTTAGCGAAAGGCTTCTTGAAGGGAGAGATGTAACTCTGTGAGATGAATTAACAGAACACAGAGCAGTTTCTCAGAAAGCTTCTTTCCAGTTTTGAACGGAAGATATTTCCTTTTTCACCATAGCCCTCTATGGGCTTCCAAATATCCCTTTGCCAATTCCCCAAGAACAGCCTTAGCGAAAGGCTTCTTGAAGGGAAAGATGTAACTCTGTGAGATGAATTAACAGAACACAGAGCAGTTTCTCAGAAAGCTTCTTTCTAGTTTTGAACGGAAGATATTTCCTTTCTCACCATAGCCCTCTATGGGCTTCCAAATATCCCTTTGCCAATTCCACAAGAACAGCCTTAGCGAAAGGCTTCTTGAAGGGAAAGATGTAACTCTGTGAGATGAATTAACAGAACACAGAGCAGTTTCTCAGAAAGCTTCTTTCCAGTTTTGAACGGAAGATATTTCCTTTTTCATCATAGGCCTCTATGGGCTTCCAAATATCCCTTTGCCAATTCCACAAGAACAGCCTTAGCGAAAGGCTTCTTGAAGGGAAAGATGTAACTCTGTGAGATGAATTAACAGAACACAGAGCAGTTTCTCAGAAAGCTTCTTTCCAGTTTTGAACGGAAGGTATTTCCTTTTTCACCATAGCCCTCTATGGGCTTCCAAATATCCCTTTGCCAATTCCACAAGAACAGCCTTAGCGAAAGGCTTGTTGAAGGGAAAGATGTAACTCTGTGAGATGAATTAACAGAACACAGGGCAGTTTCTCAGAAAGCTTCTTTCCAGTTTTGCACGGAAGATATTTCCTTTTTCACCGTAACCCTCTATGGGCTTCCAAATATCCCTTTGCCAATTCCACAAGAACAGCCTTAGCGAAAGGCTTCTTGAAGGGAAAGATGTAACTCTGTGAGATGAATTAACAGAACACAGAGCAGTTTCTCAGAAAGCTTCTTTCCAGTTTTGAACGGAAGATATTTCCTTTTTCACCATAGCCCTCTATGGGCTTCCAAATATCCCTTTGCCAATTCCCCAAGAACAGCCTTAGCGAAAGGCTTCTTGAAGGGAAAGATGTAACTCTGTGAGATGAATTAACAGAACACAGAGCAGTTTCTCAGAAAGCTTCTTTCCAGTTTTGAACGGAAGATATTTCCTTTTTCACCATAGCCCTATTTGGGCTTCCAAATATCCCTTTGCCAATTCCACAAGAACAGCGTTAGCGAAAGGCTTCTTGAAGGGAAAGATGTAACTCTGTGAGATGAATTAACAGAACACAGAGCAGTTTCTCAGAAAGCTTCTTTCCAGTTTTGTACGGAAGATATTTCCTTTTTCACCATAGCCCTCTATGGGCTTCCAAATATCCCTTTGCCAATTCCACAAGAACAGCCTTAGCGAAAGGCTTCTTGAAGGGAAAGATGTAACTCTGTGAGATGAATTAACAGAACACAGAGCAGTTTCTCAGAGAGCTTCTTTCCAGTTTTGAACGGAAGATATTTCCTTTTTCACCATAGCCCTCTATGGGCTTCCAAATATCCCTTTGCCAATTCCCCAAGAACAGCCTTAGCGAAAGGCTTCTTGAAGGGAAAGATGTAACTCTGTGAGATGAATTAACAGAACACAGAGTAGTTTCTCAGAAAGCTTCTTTCCAGTTTTGAACGGAAGATATTTCCTTTTTCACCATAGCCCTCTATGGGCTTCCATATATCCCTTTGCCAATTCCACAAGAACAGCCTTAGCGAAAGGCTTCTTGAAGGGAAAGATGTAACTCTGTGAGATGAATTAACAGAACACAGAGCAGTTTCTCAGAAAGCTTCTTTCCAGTTTTGAACGGAAGATATTTCCTTTTTCACCATAGCCCTCTATGGGCTTCCAAATATCCCTTTGCCAATTCCACAAGAACAGCCTTAGCGAAAGGCTTCTTGAAGGGAAAGATGTAACTCTTGGAGATGAATTAACAGAACACAGAGCAGTTTCTCAGAAAGCTTCTTTCCAGTTTTGAACGGAAGATATTTCCTTTTTCACCATAGCCCTCTATGGGCTTCCAAATATCCCTTTGCCAATTCCACAAGAACAGCCTTAGCGAAAGGCTTCTTGAAGGGAGAGTTGTAACTCTGTGAGATGAATTAACAGAACACAGAGCAGTTTCTCAGAAAGCTTCTTTCCAGTTTTGAACGGAAGATATTTCCTTTTTCACCATAGCCCTCTATGGGCTTCCAAATATCCCTTTGCCAATTCCCCAAGAACAGCCTTAGCGAAAGGCTTCTTGAAGGGAAAGATGTAACTCTGTGAGATGAATTAACAGAACACAGAGCAGTTTCTCAGAAAGCTTCTTTCTAGTTTTGAACGGAAGATATTTCCTTTTTCACCATAGCCCTCTATGGGCTTCCAAATATCCCTTTGCCAATTCCACAAGAACAGCCTTAGCGAAAGGCTTCTTGAAGGGAAAGATGTAACTCTGTGAGATGAATTAACAGAACACAGAGCAGTTTCTCAGAAAGCTTCTTTCCAGTTTTGAACGGAAGTTATTTCCTTTTTCATCATAGGCCTCTATGGGCTTCCAAATATCCCTTTGCCAATTCCACAAGAACAGCCTTAGCGAAAGGCTTCTTGAAGGGAAAGATGTAACTCTGTGAGATGAATTAACAGAACACAGAGCAGTTTCTCAGAAAGCTTCTTTCCAGTTTTGAACGGAAGGTATTTCCTTTTTCACCATAGCCCTCTATGGGCTTCCAAATATCCCTTTGCCAATTCCACAAGAACAGCCTTAGCGAAAGGCTTGTTGAAGGGAAAGATGTAACTCTGTGAGATGAATTAACAGAACACAGAGCAGTTTCTCAGAAAGCTTCTTTCCAGTTTTGCACGGAAGATATTTCCTTTTTCACCGTAACCCTCTATGGGCTTCCAAATATCCCTTTGCCAATTCCACAAGAACAGCCTTAGCGAAAGGCTTCTTGAAGGGAAAGATGTAACTCTGTGAGATGAATTAACAGAACACAGAGCAGTTTCTCAGAAAGCTTCTTTCCAGTTTTGAACGGAAGATATTTCCTTTTTCACCATAGCCCTCTATGGGCTTCCAAATATCCCTTTGCCAATTCCCCAAGAACAGCCTTAGCGAAAGGCTTCTTGAAGGGAAAGATGTAACTCTGTGAGATGAATTAACAGAACACAGAGCAGTTTCTCAGAAAGCTTCTTTCCAGTTTTGAACGGAAGATATTTCCTTTTTCACCATAGCCCTATTTGGGCTTCCAAATATCCCTTTGCCAATTCCACAAGAACAGCGTTAGCGAAAGGCTTCTTGAAGGGAAAGATGTAACTCTGTGAGATGAATTAACAGAACACAGAGCAGTTTCTCAGAAAGCTTCTTTCCAGTTTTGTACGGAAGATATTTCCTTTTTCACCATAGCCCTCTATGGGCTTCCAAATATCCCTTTGCCAATTCCACAAGAACAGCCTTAGCGAAAGGCTTCTTGAAGGGAAAGATGTAACTCTGTGAGATGAATTAACAGAACACAGAGCAGTTTCTCAGAGAGCTTCTTTCCAGTTTTGAACGGAAGATATTTCCTTTTTCATCATAGGCCTCTATGGGCTTCCAAATATCCCTTTGCCAATTCCACAAGAACAGCCTTAGCGAAAGGCTTCTTGAAGGGAAAGATGTAACTCTGTGAGATGAATTAACAGAACACAGAGCAGTTTCTCAGAAAGCTTCTTTCCAGTTTTGAACGGAAGGTATTTCCTTTTTCACCATAGCCCTCTATGGGCTTCCAAATATCCCTTTGCCAAGTCCCCAAGAACAGCCTTAGCGAAAGGCTTCTTGAAGGGAAAGATGTAACTCTGTGAGATGAATTAACAGAACACAGAGCAGTTTCTCAGAAAGCTTCTTTCCAGTTTTGAACGGAAGATATTTCCTTTTTCACCATAGCCCTCTATGGGCTTCCAAATATCCCATTGCCAATTCCACAAGAACAGCCTTAGCGAAAGGCTTCTTCAAGGGAAAGATGTAACTCTGTGAGATGAATTAACAGAACACAGAGCAGTTTCTCAGAAAGCTTCTTTCCAGTTTTGAACGGAAGATATTTCCTTTTTCACCATAGCCCTCTATGGGCTTCCAAATATCCCTTTGCCAATTCCCCAAGAACAGCCTTAGCGAAAGGCTTCTTGAAGGGAAAGATGTAACTCTGTGAGATGAATTAACAGAACACAGAGTAGTTTCTCAGAAAGCTTCTTTCCAGTTTTGAATGGAAGATATTTCGTTTTTCACCATAGCCCTCTATGGGCTTCCAAATATCCCTTTGCCAATTCCACAAGAACAGCCTTAGCGAAAGGCTTCTTGAAGGGAAAGATGTAACTCTGTGAGATGAATTAACAGAACACAGAGCAGTTTCTCAGAAAGCTTCTTTCCAGTTTTGAACGGAAGATATTTCCTTTTTCACCATAGCCCTCTATGGGCTTCCAAATATCCCTTTGCCAATTCCACAAGAACAGCCTTAGCGAAAGGCTTCTTGAAGGGAAAGATGTAACTCTGTGAGATGAATTAACAGAACACAGAGCAGTTTCTCAGAAAGCTTCTTTCCAGTTTTGAACGGAAGATATTTCCTTTTTCACCATAGCCCTCTATGGGCTTCCAAATATCCCTTTGCCAATTCCACAAGAACAGCCTTAGCGAAAGGCTTCTTGAAGGGAAAGATGTAACTCTGTGAGATGAATTAACAGAACACAGAGCAGTTTCTCAGAAAGCTTCTTTCCAGTTTTGAACGGAAGATATTTCCTTTTTCACCATAGGCCTCTATGGGCTTCCAAATATCCCTTTGCCAATACCACAAGAACAGCCTTAGCGAAAGGCTTGTTGAAGGGAAAGATGTAACTCTGTGAGATGAATTAACAGAACACAGAGCAGTTTCTCAGAAAGCTTCTTTCCAGTTTTGAACGGAAGATATTTCCTTTTTCACCATAGCCCTATTTGGGCTTCCAAATATCCCTTTGCCAATTCTACAACAACAGCGTTAGCGAAAGGCTTCTTGAAGGGAAAGATGTAACTCTGTGAGATGAATTAACAGAACACAGAGCAGTTTCTCAGAAAGCTTTTTTCCAGTTTTGAACGGAAGATATTTCCTTTTTCACCATAGCCCTCTAAGGGCTTCCAAATATCCCTTTGCCAATTCCACAAGAACAGCCTTAGCGAAAGGCTTCTTGAAGGGAAAGATGTAACTCTGTCAGATGAATTAACAGAACACAGAGCAGTTTCTCAGAAAGCTTCTTTCCAGTTTTGAACGGAAGATATTTCCTTTTTCACCATTGCCCTCTATGGGCTTCCAAATATCCCTTTGCCAATTCCACAAGAACAGCCTTAGCGAAAGGCTTCTTGAAGGGAAAGATGTAACTCTGTGAGATGAAATAACAGAACACAGAGCAGTTTCTCAGAAAGCTTCTTTCCAGTTTTGCACGGAAGATATTTCCTTTTTCACCATAGGCCTCTATGGGCTTCCAAATATTCCTTTGCTAATTCCACAAGAACAGCCTTAGCGAAAGGCTTCTTGAAGGGAAAGATGTAACTCTGTGAGATGAATTAACAGAACACAGAGCAGTTTCTCAGAAAGCTTCTTTCCAGTTTTGAATGGAAGATATTTCCTTTTTCACCATAGCCCTCTATGGGCTTCCAAATATCCCTTTGCCAATTCCACAAGAACAGCCTTAGCGAAAGGCTTCTTGAAGGGAAAGATGTAACTCTGTGAGATGAATTAACAGAACACAGAGCAGTTTCTCAGAAAGCTTCTTTCCAGTTTTGAACGGAAGATATTTCCTTTTTCATCATAGGCCTCTATGGGCTTCCAAATATCCCTTTGCCAATTCCACAAGAACAGCCTTAGCGAAAGGCTTCTTGAAGGGAAAGATGTAACTCTGTGAGATGAATTAACAGAACACAGAGCAGTTTCTCAGAAAGCTTCTTTCCAGTTTTGAACGGAAGGTATTTCCTTTTTCACCATAGCCCTCTATGGGCTTCCAAATATCCCTTTGCCAATTCCCCAAGAACAGCCTTAGCGAAAGGCTTCTTGAAGGGAAAGATGTAACTCTTGCAGATGAATTAACAGAACACAGAGCAGTTTCTCAGAAAGCTTCTTTCCAGTTTTGAACGGAAGATATTTCCTTTTTCACCGTAGCCCTCTATGGGCTTCCAAATATCCCTTTGCCAATTCCACAAGAACAGCCTTAGCGAAAGGCTTCTTCAAGGGAAAGTTGTAACTCTGTGAGATGAATTAACAGAACACAGAGCAGTTTCTCAGAAAGCTTCTTTCCAGTTTTGAACGGAAGATATTTCCTTTTTCACCATAGCCCTCTATGGGCTTCCAAATATCCCTTTGCCAATTCCCCAAGAACAGCCTTAGCGAAAGGCTTCTTGAAGGGAAAGATGTAACTCTGTGAGATGAATTAACAGAACACAGAGTAGTTTCTCAGAAAGCTTCTTTCCAGTTTTGAACGGAAGATATTTCCTTTTTCACCATAGCCCTCTATGGGTTTCCATATATCCCTTTGCCAATTCCACAAGAACAGCCTTAGCGAAAGGCTTCTTGAAGGGAAAGATGTAACTCTGTGAGATGAATTAACAGAACACAGAGCAGTTTCTCAGAAAGCTTCTTTCCAGTTTTGAACGGAAGATATTTCCTTTTTCACCATAGCCCTCTATGGGCTTCCAAATATCCCTTTGCCAATTCCACAAGAACAGCCTTAGCGAAAGGCTTCTTGAAGGGAAAGATGTAACTCTGTGAGATGAATTAACAGAACACAGAGCAGTTTCTCAGAAAGCTTCTTTCCAGTTTTGAACGGAAGATATTTCCTTTTTCACCATAGCCCTCTATGGGCTTCCAAATATCCCTTTGCCAATTCCACAAGAACAGCCTTAGCGAAAGGCTTCTTGAAGGGAAAGATGTAACTCTGTGAGATGAATTAACAGAACACAGAGCAGTTTCTCAGAAAGCTTCTTTCCAGTTTTGAACGGAAGATATTTCCTTTTTCACCATAGGCCTCTATGGGCTTCCAAATATCCCTTTGCCAATTCCACAAGAACAGCCTTAGCGAAAGGCTTCTTGAAGGGAAAGATGTAACTCTGTGAGATGAATTAACAGAACACAGAGCAGTTTCTCAGAAAGCTTCTTTCCAGTTTTGAACGGAAGATATTTCCTTTTTCACCATAGCCCTCTATGGGCTTCCAAATATCCCTTTGCCAATTCCCCAAGAACAGCCTTAGCGAAAGGCTTCTTGAAGGGAAAGATGTAACTCTGTGAGATGAATTAACAGAACACAGAGCAGTTTCTCAGAAAGCTTCTTTCTAGTTTTGAACGGAAGATATTTCCTTTTTCACCATAGCCCTCTATGGGCTTCCAAATATCCCTTTGCCAATTCCACAAGAACAGCCTTAGCGAAAGGCTTCTTGAAGGGAAAGATGTAACTCTGTGAGATGAATTAACAGAACACAGAGCAGTTTCTCAGAAAGCTTCTTTCCAGTTTTGAACGGAAGTATTTCCTTTTTCATCATAGGCCTCTATGGGCTTCCAAATATCCCTTTGCCAATTCCACAAGAACAGCCTTAGCGAAAAGCTTCTTGAAGGGAAAGATGTAACTCTGTGAGATGAATTAACAGAACACAGAGCAGTTTCTCAGAAAGCTTCTTTCCAGTTTTGAACGGAAGGTATTTCCTTTTTCACCATAGCCCTCTATGGGCTTCCAAATATCCCTTTGCCAATTCCACAAGAACAGCCTTAGCGAAAGGCTTGTTGAAGGGAAAGATGTAACTCTGTGAGATGAATTAACAGAACACAGAGCAGTTTCTCAGAAAGCTTCTTTCCAGTTTTGCACGGAAGATATTTCCTTTTTCACCGTAACCCTCTATGGGCTTCCAAATATCCCTTTGCCAATTCCACAAGAACAGCCTTAGCGAAAGGCTTCTTGAAGGGAAAGATGTAACTCTGTGAGATGAATTAACAGAACACAGAGCAGTTTCTCAGAAAGCTTCTTTCCAGTTTTGAACGGAAGATATTTCCTTTTTCACCATAGCCCTCTATGGGCTTCCAAATATCCCTTTGCCAATTCCCCAAGAACAGCCTTAGCGAAAGGCTTCTTGAAGGGAAAGATGTAAATCTGTGAGATGAATTAACAGAACACAGAGCAGTTTCTCAGAAAGCTTCTTTCCAGTTTTGAACGGAAGATATTTCCTTTTTCACCATAGCCCTATTTGGGCTTCCAAATATCCCTTTGCCAATTCCACAAGAACAGCGTTAGCGAAAGGCTTCTTGAAGGGAAAGATGTAACTCTGTGAGATGAATTAACAGAACACAGAGCAGTTTCTCAGAAAGCTTCTTTCCAGTTTTGTACGGAAGATATTTCCTTTTTCACCATAGCCCTCTATGGGCTTCCAAATATCCCTTTGCCAATTCCACAAGAACAGCCTTAGCGAAAGGCTTCTTGAAGGGAAAGATGTAACTCTGTGAGATGAATTAACAGAACACAGAGCAGTTTCTCAGAGAGCTTCTTTCCAGTTTTGAACGGAAGATATTTCCTTTTTCATCATAGGCCTCTATGGGCTTCCAAATATCCCTTTGCCAATTCCACAAGAACAGCCTTAGCGAAAGGCTTCTTGAAGGGAAAGATGTAACTCTGTGAGATGAATTAACAGAACACAGAGCAGTTTCTCAGAAAGCTTCTTTCCAGTTTTGAACGGAAGGTATTTCCTTTTTCACCATAGCCCTCTATGGGCTTCCAAATATCCCTTTGCCAATTCCCCAAGAACAGCCTTAGCGAAAGGCTTCTTGAAGGGAAAGATGTAACTCTGTGAGATGAATTAACAGAACACAGAGCAGTTTCTCAGAAAGCTTTTTTCCAGTTTTGAACGGAAGATATTTCCTTTTTCACCATAGCCCTCTAAGGGCTTCCAAATATCCCTTTGCCAATTCCACAAGAACAGCCTTAGCGAAAGGCTTCTTGAAGGGAAAGATGTAACTCTGTCAGATGAATTAACAGAACACAGAGCAGTTTCTCAGAAAGCTTCTTTCCAGTTTTGAACGGAAGATATTTCCTTTTTCACCATTGCCCTCTATGGGCTTCCAAATATCCCTTTGCCAATTCCACAAGAACAGCCTTAGCGAAAGGCTTCTTGAAGGGAAAGATGTAACTCTGTGAGATGAAATAACAGAACACAGAGCAGTTTCTCAGAAAGCTTCTTTCCAGTTTTGAACGGAAGATATTTCCTTTTTCACCATAGGCCTCTATGGGCTTCCAAATATTCCTTTGCTAATTCCACAAGAACAGCCTTAGCGAAAGGCTTCTTGAAGGGAAAGATGTAACTCTGTGAGATGAATTAACAGAACACAGAGCAGTTTCTCAGAACGCTTCTTTCCAGTTTTGAATGGAAGATATTTCCTTTTTCACCATAGCCCTCTATGGGCTTCCAAATATCCCTTTGCCAATTCCACAAGAACAGCCTTAGCGAAAGGCTTCTTGAAGGGAAAGATGTAACTCTGTGAGATGAATTAACAGAACACAGAGCAGTTTCTCAGAAAGCTTCTTTCCAGTTTTGAACGGAAGATATTTCCTTTTTCATCATAGGCCTCTATGGGCTTCCAAATATCCCTTTGCCAATTCCACAAGAACAGCCTTAGCGAAAGGCTTCTTGAAGGGAAAGATGTAACTCTGTGAGATGAATTAACAGAACACAGAGCAGTTTCTCAGAAAGCTTCTTTCCAGTTTTGAACGGAAGGTATTTCCTTTTTCACCATAGCCCTCTATGGGCTTCCAAATATCCCTTTGCCAATTCCCCAAGAACAGCCTTAGCGAAAGGCTTCTTGAAGGGAAAGATGTAACTCTTGCAGATGAATTAACAGAACACAGAGCAGTTTCTCAGAAAGCTTCTTTCCAGTTTTGAACGGAAGATATTTCCTTTTTCACCATAGCCCTCTATGGGCTTCCAAATATCCCTTTGCCAATTCCACAAGAACAGCCTTAGCGAAAGGCTTCTTGAAGGGAGAGATGTAACTCTGTGAGATGAATTAACAGAACACAGAGCAGTTTCTCAGAAAGCTTCTTTCCAGTTTTGAACGGAAGATATTTCCTTTTTCACCATAGCACTCTATGGGCTTCCAAATATCCCTTTGCCAATTCCACAAGAACAGCCTTAGTGAAAGGCTTCTTGAAGGGAAAGATGTAACTCTGTGAGATGAATTAACAGAAGACAGAGCAGTTTCTCAGAAAGCTTCTTTCCAGTTTTGAACGGAAGATATTTCCTTTTTCATCATAGGCCTCTATGGGCTTCCAAATATCCCTTTGCCAATTCCACAAGAACAGCCTTAGCGAAAGGCTTCTTGAAGGGAAAGATGTAACTCTGTGAGATGAATTAACAGAACACAGAGCAGTTTCTCAGAAAGCTTCTTTCCAGTTTTGAACGGAAGGTATTTCCTTTTTCACCATAGCCCTCTATGGGCTTCCAAATATCCCTTTGCCAAGTCCCCAAGAACAGCCTTAGCGAAAGGCTTCTTGAAGGGAAAGATGTAACTCTGTGAGATGAATTAAAAGAACACAGAGCAGTTTCTCAGAAAGCCTCTTTCCAGTTTTGAACGGAAGATATTTCCTTTTTCACCATAGCCCTCTATGGGCTTCCAAATATCCCTTTGACAATTCCACAAGAACAGCCTTAGCGAAAGGCTTCTTGAAGGGAAGGATGTAACTCTGTGAGATGAATTAACAGAACACAGAGCAGTTTCTCAGAAAGCTTCTTTCCAGTTTTGAACGGAAGATATTTCCGTTTTCACCATAGCCCTCTATGGGCTTCCAAATATCCCTTTGCCAATTCCCCAAGAACAGCCTTAGCGAAAGGCTTCTTGAAGGGAAAGATGTAACTCTGTGAGATGAATTAACAGAACACAGAGTAGTTTCTCAGAAAGCTTCTTTCCAGTTTTGAACGGAAGATATTTCCTTTTTCACCGTAGCCCTCTATGGGCTTCCAAATATCCCTTTGCCAATTCCACAAGAACAGCCTTAGCGAAAGGCTTGTTGAAGGGAAAGATGTAACTCTGTGAGATGAATTAACAGAACACAGAGCAGTTTCTCAGAAAGCTTCTTTCCAGTTTTGAACGGAAGATATTTCCTTTTTCACCGTAGCCCTCTATGGGCTTCCAAATATCCCTTTGCCAATTCCACAAGAACAGCCTTAGCGAAAGGCTACTTGAAGGGAAAGATGTAACTCTGTGAGATGAATTAACAGAACACAGAGCAGTTTCTCAGAAAGCTTCTTTCCAGTTTTGAACGGAAGATATTTCCTTTTTCACCATAGCCCTCTATGGGCTTCCAAATATCCCTTTGCCAATTCCCCAAGAACAGCCTTAGCGAAAGGCTTCTTGAAGGGAAAGATGTAAATCTGTGAGATGAATTAACAGAACACAGAGCAGTTTCTCAGAAAGCTTCTTTCCAGTTTTGAACGGAAGATATTTCCTTTTTCACCATAGCCCTATTTGGGCTTCCAAATATCCCTTTGCCAATTCCACAAGAACAGCGTTAGCGAAAGGCTTCTTGAAGGGAAAGATGTAACTCTGTGAGATGAATTAACAGAACACAGAGCAGTTTCTCAGAAAGCTTCTTTCCAGTTTTGTACGGAAGATATTTCCTTTTTCACCATAGCCCTCTATGGGCTTCCAAATATCCCTTTGCCAATTCCACAAGAACAGCCTTAGCGAAAGGCTTCTTGAAGGGAAAGATGTAACTCTGTGAGATGAATTAACAGAACACAGAGCAGTTTCTCAGAGAGCTTCTTTCCAGTTTTGAACGGAAGATATTTCCTTTTTCATCATAGGCCTCTATGGGCTTCCAAATATCCCTTTGCCAATTCCACAAGAACAGCCTTAGCGAAAGGCTTCTTGAAGGGAAAGATGTAACTCTGTGAGATGAATTAACAGAACACAGAGCAGTTTCTCAGAAAGCTTCTTTCCAGTTTTGAACGGAAGGTATTTCCTTTTTCACCATAGCCCTCTATGGGCTTCCAAATATCCCTTTGCCAATTCCCCAAGAACAGCCTTAGCGAAAGGCTTCTTGAAGGGAAAGATGTAACTCTGTGAGATGAATTAACGGAACACAGAGCAGTTTCTCAGAAAGCTTCTTTCCAGTTTTGAACGGAAGATATTTCCTTTTTCACCATAGCCCTCTATGGGCTTCCAAATATCCCATTGCCAATTCCACAAGAACAGCCTTAGCGAAAGGCTTCTTCAAGGGAAAGATGTAACTCTGTGAGATGAATTAACAGAACACAGAGCAGTTTCTCAGAAAGCTTCTTTCCAGTTTTGAACGGAAGATATTTCCTTTTTCAACATAGCCCTCTATGGGCTTCCAAATATCCCTTTGCCAATTCCCCAAGAACAGCCTTAGCGAAAGGCTTCTTGAAGGGAAAGATGTAACTCTGTGAGATGAATTAACAGAACACAGAGTAGTTTCTCAGAAAGCTTCTTTCCAGTTTTGAACGGAAGATATTTCCTTTTTCACCATAGCCCTCTATGGGCTTCCAAATATCCCTTTGCCAATTCCACAAGAACAGCCTTAGCGAAAGGCTTCTTGAAGGGAAAGATGTAACTCTGTGAGATGAATTAACAGAAATCAGAGCAGTTTCTCAGAAAGCTTCTTTCCAGTTTTGAACGGAAGATATTTCCTTTTTTACCATAGCCCTCTATGGGCTTCCAAATATCCCTTTGCCAATTCCACAAGAACAGACTTAGCGAAAGGTTTCTTGAAGGGAAAGATGTAACTCTGTGAGATGAATTAACAGAACACAGAGCAGTTTCTCAGAAAGCTTCTTTCCAGTTTTGAACGGAAGATATTTCCTTTTTCACCGTAGCCCTCTATGGGCTTCCAAATATCCCTTTGCCAATTCCACAAGAACAGCCTTAGCGAAAGGCTTCTTGAAGGGAAAGATGTAACTCTGTGAGATGAATTAACAGAACACAGAGCAGTTTCTCAGAAAGCTTCTTTCCAGTTTTGAACGGAAGATATTTCCTTTTTCACCATAGGCCTCTATGGGCTTCCAAATATCCCTTTGCCAATTCCACAAGAACAGCCTTAACGAAAGGCTTCTTGAAGGGAAAGATGTAACTCTGTGAGATGAATTAACAGAACACAGAGCAGTTTCTCAGAAAGCTTCTTTCCAGTTTTGAACGGAAGATATTTCCTTTTTCACCATAGCCCTATTTGGGCTTCCAAATATCCCTTTGCCAATTCCACAAGAACAGCGTTAGCGAAAGGCTTCTTGAAGGGAAAGATGTAACTCTGTGAGATGAATTAACAGAACACAGAGCAGTTTCTCAGAAAGCTTCTTTCCAGTTTTGAACGGAAGATATTTCCTTTTTCACCATAACCCTCTAAGGGCTTCCAAATATCCCTTTGCCAATTCCACAAGAACAGCCTTAGCGAAAGGCGTCTTGAAGGGAAAGATGAAACTCTGTGAGATGAATTAACAGAACACAGAGCAGTTTCTCAGAAAGCTTCTTCCCAGTTTTGAACGGAAGATATTTCCTTTTTCACCATTGCCCTCTATGGGCTTCCAAATATCCCTTTGCCAATTCCACAAGAACAGCCTTAGCGAAAGGCTTCTTGAAGGGAAAGATGTAACTCTGTGAGATGAAATAACAGAACACAGAGCAGTTTCTCAGAAAGCTTCTTTCCAGTTTTGCACGGAAGATATTTCCTTTTTCACCATAGGCCTCTATGGGCTTCCAAATATCCCTTTGCTAATTCCACAAGAACAGCCTTAGCGAAAGGCTTCTTGAAGGGAAATATGTAACTCTGTGAGATGAATTAACAGAACACAGAGCAGTTTCTCAGAAAGCTTCTTTCCAGTTTTGAATGGAAGATATTTCCTTTTTCACCATAGCCCTCTATGGGCTTCCAAATATCCCTTTGCCAATTCCACAAGAACAGCCTTAGCGAAAGGCTTCTTGAAGGGAAAGATGTAACTCTGTGAGATGAATTAACAGAACACAGAGCAGTTTCTCAGAAATCTTCTTTCCAGTTTTGAACGGAAGATATTTCCTTTTTCATCATAGGCCTCTATGGGCTTCCAAATATCCCTTTGCCAATTCCACAAGAACAGCCTTAGCGAAAGGCTTCTTGAAGGGAAAGATGTAACTCTGTGAGATGAATTAACAGAACACAGAGCAGTTTCTCAGAAAGCTTCTTTCCAGTTTTGAACGGAAGGTATTTCCTTTTTCACCATAGCCCTCTATGGGCTTCCAAATATCCCTTTGCCAATTCCCCAAGAACAGCCTTAGCGAAAGGCTTCTTGAAGGGAAAGATGTAACTCTTGGAGATGAATTAACAGAACACAGAGCAGTTTCTCAGAAGGCTTCTTTCCAGTTTTGAACGGAAGATATTTCCTTTTTCACCATAGCCCTCTATGGGCTTCCAAATATCCCTTTGCCAATTCCACAAGAACAGCCTTAGCGAAAGGCTTCTTGAAGGGAGGGATGTAACTCTGTGAGATGAATTAACAGAACACAGAGCAGTTTCTCAGAAAGCTTCTTTCCAGTTTTGAACGGAAGATATTTCCTTTTTCACCATAGCCCTCTATGGGCTTCCAAATATCCCTTTGCCAATTCCCCAAGAACAGCCTTAGCGAAAGGCTTCTTGAAGGGAAAGATGTAACTCTGTGAGATGAATTAACAGAACACAGAGCAGTTTCTCAGAAAGCTTCTTTCCAGTTTTGAACGGAAGATATTTCCTTTTTCACCGTAGGCCTCTATGGGCTTCCAAATATCCCTTTGCCAATTCCACAAGAACAGCCTTAGCGAAAGGCTTCTTGAAGGGAAAGATGTAACTCTGTGAGATGAATTAACAGAACACAGAGTAGTTTCTCAGAAAGCTTCTTTCCAGTTTTGAACGGAAGATATTTCCTTTTTCATCATAGGCCTCTATGGGCTTCCAAATATCCCTTTGCCAATTCCACAAGAACAGCCTTAGCGAAAGGCTTCTTGAAGGGAAAGATGTAACTCTGTGAGATGAATTAACAGAACACAGAGCAGTTTCTCAGAAAGCTTCTTTCCAGTTTTGAACGGAAGATATTTCCTTTTTCACCATAGCCCTCTATGGGCTTCCAAATATCCCTTTGCCAATTCCACAAGAACAGCCTTAGCGAAAGGCTTCTTGAAGGGAAAGATGTAAATCTGTGAGATGAATTAACAGAACACAGAGCAGTTTCTCAGAAAGCTTCTTTCCAGTTTTGAACGGAAGATATTTCCTTTTTCACCATAGCCCTATTTGGGCTTCCAAATATCCCTTTGCCAATTCCACAAGAAGAGCGTTAGCGAAAGGCTTCTTGAAGGGAAAGATGTAACTCTGTGAGATGAATTAACAGAACACAGAGCAGTTTCTCAGAAAGCTTCTTTCCAGTTTTGAACGGAAGATATTTCCTTTTTCACCATAGCCCTCTAAGGGCTTCCAAATATCCCTTTGCCAATTCCACAAGAACAGCCTTAGCGAAAGGCTTCTTGAAGGGAAAGATGTAACTCTGTGAGATGAATTAACAGAAAACAGAGCAGTTTCTCAGAAAGCTTCTTTCCAGTTTTGAACGGAAGATATTTCCTTTTTCAGCATTGCCCTCTATGGGCTTCCAAATATCCCTTTGCCAATTCCACAAGAACAGCCTTAGGGAAAGGCTTCTTGAAGGGAAAGATGTAACTCTGTGAGATGAAATAACAGAACACAGAGCAGTTTCTCAGAAAGCTTCTTTCCAGTTCTGCACGGAAGATATTTCCTTTTTCACCATAGGCCTCTATGGGCTTCCAAATATCCCTTTGCCAATTCCACAAGAACAGCCTTAGCGAAAGGCTTCTTGAAGGGAAAGATGTAACTCTGTGAGATGAATTAACAGAACACAGAGCAGTTTCTCAGAAAGCTTCTTTCCAGTTTTGAATGGAAGATATTTCCTTTTTCACCATAGCCCTCTATGGGCTTCCAAATATCCCTTTGCCAATTCCACAAGAACAGCCTTAGCGAAAGGCTTCTTGAAGGGAAAGATGTAACTCTGTGAGATGAATTAACAGAACACAGAGCAGTTTCTCAGAAAGCTTCTTTCCAGTTTTGAACGGAAGATATTTCCTTTTTCATCATAGGCCTCTATGGGCTTCCAAATATCCCTTTGCCAATTCCACAAGAACAGCCTTAGCGAAAGGCTTCTTGAAGGGAAAGATGTAACTCTGTGAGATGAATTAACAGAACACAGAGCAGTTTCTCAGAAAGCTTCTTTACAGTTTTGAACGGAAGGTATTTCCTTTTTCACCATAGCCCTCTATGGGCTTCCAAATATCCCTTTGCCAATTCCCCAAGAACAGCCTTAGCGAAAGGCTTCTTGAAGGGAAAGATGTAACTCTTGGAGATGAATTAACAGAACACAGAGCAGTTTCTCAGAAAGCTTCTTTCCAGTTTTGAACGGAAGATATTTCCTTTTTCACCATAGCCCTCTATGGGCTTCCAAATATCCCTTTGCCAATTCCACAAGAACAGCCTTAGCGAAAGGCTTCTTGAAGGGAGAGATGTAACTCTGTGAGATGAATTAACAGAACACAGAGCAGTTTCTCAGAAAGCTTCTTTCCAGTTTTGAACGGAAGATATTTCCTTTTTCACCATAGCCCTCTATGGGCTTCCAAATATCCCTTTGCCAATTGCCCAAGAACAGCCTTAGCGAAAGGCTTCTTGAAGGGAAAGATGTAACTCTGTGAGATGAATTAACAGAACACAGAGCAGTTTCTCAGAAAGCTTCTTTCCAGTTTTGAACGGAAGATATTTCCTTTTTCACCATAGGCCTCTATGGGCTTCCAAATATCCCTTTGCCAATTCCACAAGAACAGCCTTAGCGAAAGGCTTCTTGAAGGGAAAGATGTAACTCTGTGAGATGAATTAACAGAACACAGAGCAGTTTCTCAGAAAGCTTCTTTCCAGTTTTGAACGGAAGATATTTCCTTTTTCATCATAGGCCTCTATGGGCTTCCAAATATCCCTTTGCCAATTCCCCAAGAACAGCCTTAGCGAAAGGCTTCTTGAAGGGAAAGATGTAACTCTGTGAGATGAATTAACAGAACACAGAGCAGTTTCTCAGAAAGCTTCTTTCCAGTTTTGAACGGAAGATATTTCCTTTTTCACCATAGCCCTCTATGGGCTTCCAAATATCCCTTTGCCAATTCCACAAGAACAGCCTTAGCGAAAGGCTTCTTGAAGGGAAAGATGTAACACTGTGAGATGAATTAACAGAACACAGAGCAGTTTCTCAGAAAGCTTCTTTCCAGTTTTGAACGGAAGATATTTCCTTTTTCACCATAGCCCTATTTGGGCTTCCAAATATCCCTTTGCCAATTCCACAAGAACAGCGTTAGCGAAAGGCTTCTTGAAGGGAAAGATGTAACTCTGTGAGATGAATTAACAGAACACAGAGCAGTTTCTCAGAAAGCTTCTTTCCAGTTTTGTACGGAAGATATTTCCTTTTTCACCATAGCCCTCTATGGGCTTCCAAATATCCCTTTGCCAATTCCACAAGAACAGCCTTAGCGAAAGGCTTCTTGAAGGGAAAGATGTAACTCTTGGAGATGAATTAACAGAACACAGAGCAGTTTCTCAGAAAGCTTCTTTCCAGTTTTGAACGGAAGATATTTCCTTTTTCACCATAGCCCTCTATGGGCTTCCAAATATCCCTTTGCCAATTCCACAAGAACAGCCTTAGCGAAAGGCTTCTTGAAGGGAGAGATGTAACTCTGTGAGATGAATTAACAGAACACAGAGCAGTTTCTCAGAAAATTTCTTTCCAGTTTTGAACGGAAGATATTTCCTTTTTCACCATAGCCCTCTATGGGCTTCCAAATATCCCTTTGCCAATTCCCCAAGAACAGCCTTAGCGAAAGGCTTCTTGAAGGGAAAGATGTAACTCTGTGAGATGAATTAACAGAACACAGAGCAGTTTCTCAGAAAGCTTCTTTCCAGTTTTGAACGGAAGATATTTCCTTTTTCACCAGAGAACTCTATGGGCTTCCAAATATCCCTTTGCCAATTCCACAAGAACAGCCTTAGCGAAAGGCTTCTTGAAGGGAAAGATGTAACTCTGTGAGATGAATTAACAGAACACAGAGCAGTTTCTCAGAAAGCTTCTTTCCAGTTTTGAACGGAAGATATTTCCTTTTTCATCATAGGCCTCTATGGGCTTCCAAATATCCCTTTGCCAATTCCACAAGAACAGCCTTAGCGAAAGGCTTCTTGAAGGGAAAGATGTAACTCTGTGAGATGAATTAACAGAACACAGAGCAGTTTCTCAGAAAGCTTCTTTCCAGTTTTGAACGGAAGGTATTTCCTTTTTCACCATAGCCCTCTATGGGCTTCCAAATATCCCTTTGCCAAGTCCCCAAGAACAGCCTTAGCGAAAGGCTTCTTGAAGGGAAAGATGTAACTCTGTGAGATGAATTAACAGAACACAGAGCAGTTTCTCAGAAAGCCTCTTTCCAGTTTTGAACGGAAGATATTTCCTTTTTCACCATAGCCCTCTATGGGCTTCCAAATATCCCTTTGCCAATTCCACAAGAACAGCCTTAGCGAAAGGCTTCTTGAAGGGAAAGATGTAACTCTGTGAGATGAATTAACAGAACACAGAGCAGTTTCTCAGAAAGCTTTTTTCCAGTTTTGAACGGAAGATATTTCCTTTTTCACCATAGCCCTCTATGGGCTTCCAAATATCCCTTTGCCAATTCCCCAAGAACAGCCTTAGCGAAAGGCTTCTTGAAGGGAAAGATGTAACTCTGTGAGATGAATTAACAGAACACAGAGTAGTTTCTCAGAAAGCTTCTTTCCAGTTTTGAACGGAAGATATTTCCTTTTTCACCGTAGCCCTCTATGGGCTTCCAAATATCCCTTTGCCAATTCCACAAGAACAGCCTTAGCGAAAGGCTTGTTGAAGGGAAAGATGTAACTCTGTGAGATGAATTAACAGAACACAGAGCAGTTTCTCAGAAAGCTTCTTTCCAGTTTTGAACGGAAGATATTTCCTTTTTCACCGTAGCCCTCTATGGGCTTCCAAATATCCCTTTGCCAATTCCACAAGAACAGCCTTAGCGAAAGGCTACTTGAAGGGAAAGATGTAACTCTGTGAGATGAATTAAAGAACACAGAGCAGTTTCTCAGAAAGCTTCTTTCCAGTTTTGAACGGAAGATATTTCCTTTTTCACCATAGCCCTCTATGGGCTTCCAAATATCCCTTTGCCAATTCCACAAGAACAGCCTTAGCGAAAGGCTTCTTGAAGGGAAAGATGTAAATATGTGAGATGAATTAACAGAACACAGAGCAGTTTCTCAGAAAGCTTCTTTCCAGTTTTGAACGGAAGATATTTCCTTTTTCACCATAGCCCTATTTGGGCTTCCAAATATCCCTTTGCCAATTCCACAAGAACAGCGTTAGCGAAAGGCTTCTTGAAGGGAAAGATATAACTCTGTGAGATGAATTAACAGAACACAGAGCAGTTTCTCAGAAAGCTTCTTTCCAGTTTTGACCGGAAGATATTTCCTTTTTCACCATAGCCCTCTATGGGCTTCCAAATATCCCTTTGCCAATTCCACAAGAACAGCCTTAGCGAAAGGCTTCTTGAAGGGAAAGATGTAACTCTGTGAGATGAATTAACAGAACACAGAGCAGTTTCTCAGAGAGCTTCTTTCCAGTTTTGAACGGAAGATATTTCCTTTTTCATCATAGGCCTCTATGGGCTTCCAAATATCCCTTTGCCAATTCCACAAGAACAGCCTTAGCGAAAGGCTTCTTGAAGGGAAAGATGTAACTCTGTGAGATGAATTAACAGAACACAGAGCAGTTTCTCAGAAAGCTTCTTTCCAGTTTTGAACGGAAGGTATTTCCTTTTTCACCATAGCCCTCTATGGGCTTCCAAATATCCCTTTGCCAATTCCCCAAGAACAGCCTTAGCGAAAGGCTTCTTGAAGGGAAAGATGTAACTCTGTGAGATGAATTAACAGAACACAGAGCAGTTTCTCAGAAAGCTTCTTTCCAGTTTTGAACGGAAGATATTTCCTTTTTCACCATAGCCCTCAATGGACTTCCAAATATCCCATTGCCAATTCCACAAGAACAGCCTTAGCGAAAGGCTTCTTCAAGGGAAAGATGTAACTCTGTGAGATGAATTAACAGAACACAGAGCAGTTTCTCAGAAAGCTTCTTTCCAGTTTTGAACGGAAGATATTTCCTTTTTCACCATAGCCCTCTATGGGCTTCCAAATATCCCTTTGCCAATTCCCCAAGAACAGCCTTAGCGAAAGGCTTCTTGAAGGGAAAGATGTAACTCTGTGAGATGAATTAACAGAACACAGAGTAGTTTCTCAGAAAGCTTCTTTCCAGTTTTGAACGGAAGATATTTCCTTTTTCACCATAGCCCTCTATGGGCTTCCAAATATCCCTTTGCCAATTCCACAAGAACAGCCTTAGCGAAAGGCTTCTTGAATGGAAAGATGTAACTCTGTGAGATGAATTAACAGAACACAGAGCAGTTTCTCAGAAAGCTTCTTTCCAGTTTTGAACGGAAGATATTTCCTTTTTCACCATAGCCCTCTATGGGCTTCCAAATATCCCTTTGCCAATTCCACAAGAACAGCCTTAGCGAAAGGCTTCTTGAAGGGAAAGATGTAACTCTGTGAGATGAATTAACAGAACACAGAGCAGTTTCTCAGAAAGCTTCTTTCCAGTTTTGAACGGAAGATATTTCCTTTTTCACCATAGCCCTATTTGGGCTTCCAAATATCCCTTTGCCAATTCCACAAGAACAGCGTTAGCGAAAGGCTTCTTGAAGGGAAAGATGTAACTCTGTGAGATGAATTAACAGAACACAGAGCAGTTTCTCAGAAAGCTTCTTTCCAGTTTTGAACGGAAGATAATTCCTTTTTCACCATAGCCCTCTAAGGGCTTCCAAATATCCCTTTGCCAATTCCACAAGAACAGCCTTAGCGAAAGGCTTCTTGAAGGGAAAGATGTAACTCTGTGAGATGAATTAACAGAACACAGAGCAGTTTCTCAGAAAGCTTCTTTCCAATTTTGAACGGAAGATATTTCCTTTTTCACCAATGCCCTCTATGGGCTTCCAAATATCCCTTTGCCAATTCCACAAGAACAGCCTTAGCGAAAGGCTTCTTGAAGGGAAAGATGTAACTCTGTGAGATGAAATAACAGAACACAGAGCAGTTTCTCAGAAAGCTTCTTTCCAGTTTTGCACGGAAGATATTTCCTTTTTCACCATAGGCCTCTATGGGCTTCCAAATATCCCTTTGCTAATTCCACAAGAACAGCCTTAGCGAAAGGCTTCTTGAAGTTAAAGATGTAACTCTGTGAGATGAATTAACAGAACACAGAGCAGTTTCTCAGAAAGCTTCTTTCCAGTTTTGAATGGAAGATATTTCCTTTTTCACCATAGCCCTCTATGGGCTTCCAAATATCCCTTTGCCAATTCCACAAGAACAGCCTTAGCGAAAGGCTTCTTGAAGGGAAAGATGTAACTCTCTGAGATGAATTAACAGAACACAGAGCAGTTTCTCAGAAAGCTTCTTTCCAGTTTTGAACGGAAGATATTTCCTTTTTCATCATAGGCCTCTATGGGCTTCCAAATATCCCTTTGCCAATTCCACAAGAACAGCCTTAGCGAAAGGCTTCTTGAAGGGAAAGATGTAACTCTGTGAGATGAATTAACAGAACACAGAGCAGTTTCTCAGAAAGCTTCTTTCCAGTTTTGAACGGAAGGTATTTCCTTTTTCACCATAGCCCTCTATGGGCTTCCAAATATCCCTTTGCCAATTCCCCAAGAACAGCCTTAGCGGAAGGCTTCTTGAAGGGAAAGATGTAACTCTTGGAGATGAATTAACAGAACACAGAGCAGTTTCTCAGAAAGCTTCTTTCCAGTTTTGAACGGAAGATATTTCCTTTTTCACCATAGGCCTCTATGGGCTTCCAAATATCCCTTTGCCAATTCCACAAGAACAGCCTTAGCGAAAGGCTTCTTGAAGGGAGAGATGTAACTCTGTGAGATGAATTAACAGAACACAGAGCAGTTTCTCAGAAAGCTTCTTTCCAGTTTTGAACGGAAGATATTTCCTTTTTCACCATAGCCCTCTATGGGCTTCCAAATATCCCTTTGCCAATTCCCCAAGAACAGCCTTAGCGAAAGGCTTCTTGAAGGGAAAGATGTAACTCTGTGAGATGAATTAACAGAACACAGAGCAGTTTCTCAGAAAGCTTCTTTCCAGTTTTGAACGGAAGATATTTCCTTTTTCACCATAGCCCTCTATGGGCTTCCAAATATCCCTTTGCCAATTCCACAAGAACAGCCTTAGCGAAGGGCTTCTTGAAGGGAAAGATGTAACTCTGTGAGATGAATTAACAGAACACAGAGCAGTTTCTCAGAAAGCTTCTTTCCAGTTTTGAACGGAAGGTATTTCCTTTTTCACCATAGCCCTCTATGGGCTTCCAAATATCCCTTTGCCAATTCCCCAAGAACAGCCTTAGCGAAAGGCTTCTTGAAGGGAAAGATGTAACTCTTGGAGATGAATTAACAGAACACAGAGCAGTTTCTCAGAAAGCTTCTTTCCAGTTTTGAACGGAAGATATTTCCTTTTTCACCATAGCCCTCTATGGGCTTCCAAATATCCCTTTGCCAATTCCACAAGAACAGCCTTAGCCTAAGGCTTCTTGAAGGGAGAGATGTAACTCTGTGAGATGAATTAACAGAACACAGAGCAGTTTCTCAGAAAGCTTCTTTCCAGTTTTGAACGGAAGATATTTCCTTTTTCACCATAGCCCTCTATGGGCTTCCAAATATCCCTTTGCCAATTCCCCAAGAACAGCCTTAGCGAAAGGCTTCTTGAAGGGAAAGATGTAACTCTGTGAGATGAATTAACAGAACACAGAGCAGTTTCTCAGAAAGCTTTTTTCCAGTTTTGAACGGAAGATATTTCCTTTTTCACCATAGCCCTCTATGGGCTTCCAAATATCCCTTTGCCAATTCCACAAGAACAGCCTTAGCGAAAGGCTTCTTGAAGGGAAAGATGTAACTCTGTGAGATGAATTAACAGAACACAGAGCAGTTTCTCAGAAAGCTTCTTTCCAGTTTTGAACGGAAGATATTTCCTTTTTCATCATATGCCTCTATGGGCTTCCAAATATCCCTTTGCCAATTCCACAAGAACAGCCTTAGCGAAAGGCTTCTTGAAGGGAAAGATGTAACTCTGTGAGATGAATTAACAGAACACAGAGCAGTTTCTCAGAAAGCTTCTTTCCAGTTTTGAACGGAAGGTATTTCCTTTTTCACCATAGCCCTCTATGGGCTTCCAAATATCCCTTTGCCAAGTCCCCAAGAACAGCCTTAGCGAAAGGCTTCTTGAAGGGAAAGATGTAACTCTGTGAGATGAATTAACAGAACACAGAGCAGTTTCTCAGAAAGCCTCTTTCCAGTTTTGAACGGAAGATATTTCCTTTTTCACCATAGCCCTCTATGGGCTTCCAAATATCCCTTGGCCAATTCCACAAGAACAGCCTTAGCGAAAGGCTTCTTGAAGGGAAAGATGTATCTCTGTGAGATGAATTAACAGAACACAGAGCAGTTTCTCAGAAAGCTTCTTTCCAGTTTTGAACGGAAGATATTTCCTTTTTCACCATAGGCCTCTATGGGCTTCCAAATATCCCTTTGCCAATTCCCCAAGAACAGCCTTAGCGAAAGGCTTCTTGAAGGGAAAGATGTAACTCTGTGAGATGAATTAACAGAACACAGAGTAGTTTCTCAGAAAGCTTCTTTCCAGTTTTGAACGGAAGATATTTCCTTTTTCACCGTAGCCCTCTATGGGCTTCCAAATATCCCTTTGCCAATTCCACAAGAACAGCCTTAGCGAAAGGCTTGTTGAAGGGAAAGATGTAACTCTGTGAGATGAATTAACAGAACACAGACCAGTTTCTCAGAAAGCTTCTTTCCAGTTTTGAACGGAAGATATTTCCTTTTTCACCGTAGCCCTCTATGGGCTTCCAAATATCCCTTTGCAAATTCCACAAGAACAGCCTTAGCGAAAGGCTTCTTGAGGGAAAGATGTAACTCTGTGAGATGAATTAACAGAACACAGAGCAGTTTCTCAGAAAGCTTCTTTCCAGTTTTGAACGGAAGATATTTCCTTTTTCACCATAGCCCTCTATGGGCTTCCAAATATCCCTTTGCCAATTCCACAAGAACAGCCTTAGCGAAAGGCTTCTTGAAGGGAAAGATGTAAATCTCTGAGATGAATTAACAGAACACAGAGCAGTTTCTCTGAAAGCTTCTTTCCAGTTTTGAACGGAAGATATTTCCTTTTTCACCATAGCCCTATTTGGGCTTCCAAATATCCCTTTGCCAATTCCACAAGAACAGCGTTAGCGAAAGGCTTCTTGAAGGGAAAGATGTAACTCTGTGAGATGAATTAGCAGAACACAGAGCAGTTTCTCAGAAAGCTTCTTTCCAGTTTTGTACGGAAGATATTTCCTTTTTCACCATAGCCCTCTATGGGCTTCCAAATATCCCTTTGCCAATTCCACAAGAACAGCCTTAGCGAAAGGCTTCTTGAAGGGAAAGATGTAACTCTGTGAGATGAATTAACAGAACACAGAGCAGTTTCTCAGAAAGCTTCTTTCCAGTTTTGAACGGAAGATATTTCCTTTTTCACCATAGCCCTCTATGGGCTTCCAAATATCCCTTTGCCAATTCCACAAGAACAGCCTTAGCGAAAGGCTTCTTGAAACAAAAGATGTAACTCTGTGAGATGAATTAACAGAACACAGAGCAGTTTCTCAGAAAGCTTCTTTCCAGTTTTGAACGGAAGATATTTCCTTTTTCACCATAGCCCTCTATGGGCTTCCAAATATCCCTTTGCCAATTCCACAAGAACAGCCTTAGCGAAAGGCTTCTTGAAGGGAAAGATGTAACTCTGTGAGATGAATTAACAGAACACAGAGCAGTTTCTCAGAAAGCTTCTTTCCAGTTTTGAACGGAAGATATTTCCTTTTTCACCATAGGCCTCTATGGGCTTCCAAATATCCCTTTGCCAATTCCACAAGAACAGCCTTAGCGAAAGGCTTCTTGAAGGGAAAGATGTAACTCTGTGAGATGAATTAACAGAACACAGAGCAGTTTCTCAGAAAGCTTCTTTCCAGTTTTGAACGGAAGATATTTCCTTTTTCACCATAGCCCTATTTGGGCTTCCAAATATCCCTTTGCCAATTCCACAAGAACAGCGTTAGCGAAAGGCTTCTTGAAGGGAAAGATGTAACTCTGTGAGATGAATTAACAGAACACAGAGCAGTTTCTCAGAAAGCTTCTTTCCAGTTTTGAACGGAAGATATTTCCTTTTTCACCATAGCCCTCTAAGGGCTTCCAAATATCCCTTTGCCAATTCCACAAGAACAGCCTTAGCGAAAGGCGTCTTGAAGGGAAAGATGTAACTCTGTGAGATGAATTAACAGAACACAGAGCAGTTTCTCAGAAAGCTTCTTTCCAGTTTTGAACGGAAGATATTTCCTTTTTCACCATTGCCCTCTATGGGCTTCCAAATATCCCTTTGCCAATTCCACAAGAACAGCCTTAGCGAAAGGCTTCTTGAATGGAAAGATGTAACTCTGTGAGATGAAATAACAGAACACAGAGCAGTTTCTCAGAAAGCTTCTTTCCAGTTTTGCACGGAAGATATTTCCTTTTTCACCATAGGCCTCTATGGGCTTCCAAATATCCCTTTGCTAATTCCACAAGAACAGCCTTAGCGAAAGGCTTCTTGAAGTGAAAGATGTAACTCTGTGAGATGAATTAACAGAACACAGAGCAGTTTCTCAGAAAGCTTCTTTCCAGTTTTGAATGGAAGATATTTCCTTTTTCACCATAGCCCTTTATGGGCTTCCAAATATCCCTTTGCCAATTCCACAAGAACAGCCTTAGCGAAAGGCTTCTTGAAGGGAAAGATGTAACTCTGTGAGATGAATTAACAGAACACAGAGCAGTTTCTCAGAAAGCTTCTTTCCAGTTTTGAACGGAAGATATTTCCTTTTTCACCATAGCCCTCTATGGGCTTCCAAATATCCCTTTGCCAATTCCCCAAGAACAGCCTTAGCGAAAGGCTTCTTGAAGGGAAAGATGTAACTCTGTGAGATGAATTAACAGAACACAGAGCAGTTTCTCAGAAAGCTTCTTTCCAGTTTTGAACGGAAGATATTTCCTTTTTCACCATAGGCCTCTATGGGCTTCCAAATATCCCTTTGCCAATTCCACAAGAACAGCCTTAGCGAAAGGCTTCTTGAAGGGAAAGATGTAACTCTGTGAGATGAATTAACAGAACACAGAGCAGTTTCTCAGAAAGCTTCTTTCCAGTTTTGAACGGAAGATATTTCCTTTTTCACCATAGCCCTCTATGGGCTTCCAAATATCCCTTTGCCAATTCCACAAGAACAGCCTTAGCGAAAGGCTTCTTGAAGGGAAAGATGTAAATCTGTGAGATGAATTAACAGAACACAGAGCAGTTTCTCAGAAAGCTTCTTTCCAGTTTTGAACGGAAGATATTTCCTTTTTCACCATAGCCCTATTAGGGCTTCCAAATATCCCTTTGCCAATTCCACAAGAACAGCGTTAGCGAAAGGCTTCTTGAAGGGAAAGATGTAACTCTCTGAGATGAATTAACAGAACACAGAGCAGTTTCTCAGAAAGCTTCTTTCCAGTTTTGTACGGAAGATATTTCCTTTTTCACCATAGCCCTCTATGGGCTTCCAAATATCCCTTTGCCAATTCCACAAGAACAGCCTTAGCGAAAGGCTTCTTGAAGGGAAAGATGTAACTCTGTGAGATGAATTAACAGAACACAGAGCAGTTTCTCAGAAAGCTTCTTTCCAGTTTTGAACGGAAGATATTTCCTTTTTCACCATAGCCCTCTATGGGCTTCCAAATATCCCTTTGCCAATTCCCCAAGAACAGCCTTAGCGAAAGGCTTCTTGAAGGGAAAGATGTAACTCTGTGAGATGAATTAACAGAACACAGAGCAGTTTCTCAGAAAGCTTCTTTCCAGTTTTGAACGGAAGATATTTCCTTTTTCACCATAGGCCTCTATGGGCTTCCAAATATCCCTTTGCCAATTCCACAAGAACAGCCTTAGCGAAAGGCTTCTTGAAGGGAAAGATGTAACTCTGTGAGATGAATTAACAGAACACAGAGCAGTTTCTCAGAAAGCTTCTTTCCAGTTTTGAACGGAAGATATTTCCTTTTTCACCATAGCCCTCTATGGGCTTCCAAATATCCCTTTGCCAATTCCACAAGAACAGCCTTAGCGAAAGGCTTCTTGAAGGGAAAGATGTAAATCTGTGAGATGAATTAACAGAACACAGAGCAGTTTCTCAGAAAGCTTCTTTCCAGTTTTGAACGGAAGATATTTCCTTTTTCACCATAGCCCTATTAGGGCTTCCAAATATCCCTTTGCCAATTCCACAAGAACAGCGTTAGCGAAAGGCTTCTTGAAGGGAAAGATGTAACTCTGTGAGATGAATTAACAGAACACAGAGCAGTTTCTCAGAAAGCTTCTTTCCAGTTTTGTACGGAAGATATTTCCTTTTTCACCATAGCCCTCTATGGGCTTCCAAATATCCCTTTGCCAATTCCACAAGAACAGCCTTAGCGAAAGGCTTCTTGAAGGGAAAGATGTAACTCTGTGAGATGAATTAACAGAACACAGAGCAGTTTCTCAGAAAGCTTCTTTCCAGTTTTGAACGGAAGATATTTCCTTTTTCACCATAGCCCTCTATGGGCTTCCAAATATCCCTTTGCCAATTCCACAAGAACAGCCTTAGCGAAAGGCTTCTTGAAGGGAAAGATGTAACTCTGTGAGATGAATTAACAGAACACAGAGCAGTTTCTCAGAAAGCTACTTTCCAGTTTTGAACGGAAGATATTTCCTTTTTCACCATAGGCCTCTATGGGCTTCCAAATATCCCTTTGCCAATTCCACAAGAACAGCCTTAGCGAAAGGCTTGTTGAAGGGAAAGATGTAACTCTGTGAGATGAATTAACAGAACACAGAGCAGTTTCTCAGAAAGCTTCTTTCCAGTTTTGAACGGAAGATATTTCCTTTTTCACCATAGCCCTATTTGGGCTTCCAAATATCCCTTTGCCAATTCCACAAGAACAGCGTTAGCGAAAGGCTTCTTGAAGGGAAAGATGTAACTCTGTGAGATGAATTAACAGAACACAGAGCAGTTTCTCAGAAAGCTTTTTTCCAGTTTTGAACGGAAGATATTTCCTTTTTCACCATAGCCCTCTAAGGGCTTCCAAATATCCCTTTGCCAATTCCACAAGAACAGCCTTAGCGAAAGGCTTCTTGAAGGGAAAGATGTAACTCTGTGAGATGAATTAACAGAACACAGAGCAGTTTCTCAGAAAGCTTCTTTCCAGTTTTGAACGGAAGATACTTCCTTTTTCACCATTGCCCTCTATGGGCTTCCAAATATCCCTTTGCCAATTCCACAAGAACAGCCTTAGCGAAAGGCTTCTTGAAGGGAAAGATGTAACTCTGTGAGATGAAATAACAGAACACAGAGCAGTTTCTCAGAAAGCTTCTTTCCAGTTTTGCACGGAAGATATTTCCTTTTTCACCATAGGCCTCTATGGGCTTCCAAATATTCCTTTGCTAATTCCACAAGAACAGCCTTAGCGAAAGGCTTCTTGAAGGGAAAGATGTAACTCTGTGAGATGAATTAACAGAACACAGAGCAGTTTCTCAGAAAGCTTCTTTCCAGTTTTGAATGGAAGATATTTCCTTTTTCACCATAGCCCTCTATGGGCTTCCCAATATCCCTTTGCCAATTCCACAAGAACAGCCTTAGCGAAAGGCTTCTTGAAGGGAAAGATGTAACTCTGTGAGATGAATTAACAGAACACAGAGCAGTTTCTCAGAAAGCTTCTTTCCAGTTTTGAACGGAAGATATTTCCTTTTTCATCATAGGCCTCTATGGGCTTCCAAATATCCCTTTGCCAATTCCACAAGAACAGCCTTAGCGAAAGGCTTCTTGAAGGGAAAGATGTAACTCTGTGAGATGAATTAACAGAACACAGAGCAGTTTCTCAGAAAGCTCCTTTCCAGTTTTGAACGGAAGGTATTTCCTTTTTCACCATAGCCCTCTATGGGCTTCCAAATACCCCTTTGCCAATTCCCCAAGAACAGCCTTAGCGAAAGGCTTCTTGAAGGGAAAGATGTAACTCTTGGAGATGAATTAACAGAACACAGAGCAGTTTCTCAGAAAGCTTCTTTCCAGTTTTGAACGGAAGATATTTCCTTTTTCACCATAGCCCTCTATGGGCTTCCAAATATCCCTTTGCCAATTCCACAAGAACAGCCTTAGCGAAAGGCTTCTTGAAGGCAGAGATGTAACTCTGTGAGATGAATTAACAGAACACAGAGCAGTTTCTCAGAAAACTTCTTTCCAGTTTTGAACGGAAGATATTTCCTTTTTCACCATAGCCCTCTATGGGCTTCCAAATATCCCTTTGCCAATTCCACAAGAACAGCCTTAGCGAAACTCTTCTTGAAGGGAAAGATGTAACTCTTGGAGATGAATTAACAGAACACAGAGCAGTTTCTCAGAAAGCTTCTTTCCAGTTTTGAACGGAAGATATTTCCTTTTTCACCATAGCCCTCTATGGGATTCCAAATATCCCTTTGCCAATTCCACAAGAACAGCCTTAGCGAAAGGCTTCTTGAAGGGAGAGATGTAACTCTGTGAGATGAATTAACAGAACACAGAGCAGTTTCTCAGAAAGCTTCTTTCCAGTTTTGAACGGAAGATATTTCCTTTTTCACCATAGCCCTCTATGGGCTTCCAAATATCCCTTTGCCAATTCCCCAAGAACAGCCTTAGCGAAAGGCTTCTTGAAGGGAAAGATGTAACTCTGTGAGATGAATTAACAGAACACAGAGCAGTTTCTCAGAAAGCTTCTTTCCAGTTTTGAACGGAAGATATTTCCTTTTTCACCATAGCCCTCTATGGGCTTCCAAATATCCCTTTGCCAATTCCACAAGAACAGCCTTAGCGAAAGGCTACTTGAAGGGAAAGATGTAACTCTGTGAGATGAATTAACAGAACACAGAGCAGTTTCTCAGAAAGCTTCTTTCCAGTTTTGAACGGAAGATATTTCCTTTTTCACCATAGCCCTCTATGGGCTTCCAAATATCCCTTTGCCAATTCCACAAGAACAGCCTTAGCGAAAGGCTTCTTGAAGGGAAAGATGTAAATCTGTGAGATGAATTAACAGAACACAGAGCAGTTTCTCAGAAAGCTTCTTTCCAGTTTTGAACGGAAGATATTTCCTTTTTCACCATAGCCCTATTTGGGCTTCCAAATATCCCTTTGCCAATTCCACAAGAACAGCGTTAGCGAAAGGCTTCTTGAAGGGAAAGATGTAACTCTGTGAGATGAATTAACAGAACACAGAGCAGTTTCTCAGAAAGCTTCTTTCCAGTTTTGAACGGAAGATATTTCCTTTTTCACCATAGCCCTCTAAGGGCTTCCAAATATCCCTTTGCCAATTCCACAAGAACAGCCTTAGCGAAAGGCTTCTTGAAGGGAAAGATGTAACTCTGTGAGATGAATTAACAGAACACAGAGCAGTTTCTCAGAAAGCTTCTTTCCAGTTTTGAACGGAAGATATTTCCTTTTTCACCATTGCCCTCTATGGGCTTCCAAATATCCCTTTGCCAATTCCACAAGAACAGCCTTACCGAAAGGCTTCTTGAAGGGAAAGATGTAACTCTGTGAGATGAAATAACAGAACACAGAGCAGTTTCTCAGAAAGCTTCTTTCCAGTTTTGCACGGAAGATATTTCCTTTTTCACCATAGGCCTCTATGGGCTTCCAAATATCCCTTTGCTAATTCCACAAGAACAGCCTTAGCGAAAGGCTTCTTGAAGGGAAAGATGTAACTCTGTGAGATGAATTAACAGAACACAGAGCAGTTTCTCAGAAAGCTTCTTTCCAGTTTTGAATGGAAGATATTTCCTTTTTCACCATAGCCCTCTATGGGCTTCCCAATATCCCTTTGCCAATTCCACAAGAACAGCCTTAGCGAAAGGCTTCTTGAAGGGAAAGATGTAACTCTGTGAGATGAATTAACAGAACACAGAGCAGTTTCTCAGAAAGCTTCTTTCCAGTTTTGAACGGAAGATATTTCCTTTTTCATCATAGGCCTCTATGGGCTTCCAAATATCCCTTTGCCAATTCCACAAGAACAGCCTTAGCGAAAGGCTTCTTGAAGGGAAAGATGTAACTCTGTGAGATGAATTAACAGAACACAGAGCAGTTTCTCAGAAAGCTCCTTTCCAGTTTTGAACGGAAGGTATTTCCTTTTTCACCATAGCCCTCTATGGGCTTCCAAATACCCCTTTGCCAATTCCCCAAGAACAGCCTTAGCGAAAGGCTTCTTGAAGGGAAAGATGTAACTCTTGGAGATGAATTAACAGAACACAGAGCAGTTTCTCAGAAAGCTTCTTTCCAGTTTTGAACGGAAGATATTTCCTTTTTCACCATAGCCCTCTATGGGCTTCCAAATATCCCTTTGCCAATTCCACAAGAACAGCCTTAGCGAAAGGCTTCTTGAAGGCAGAGATGTAACTCTGTGAGATGAATTAACAGAACACAGAGCAGTTTCTCAGAAAACTTCTTTCCAGTTTTGAACGGAAGATATTTCCTTTTTCACCATAGCCCTCTATGGGCTTCCAAATATCCCTTTGCCAATTCCACAAGAACAGCCTTAGCGAAACTCTTCTTGAAGGGAAAGATGTAACTCTTGGAGATGAATTAACAGAACACAGAGCAGTTTCTCAGAAAGCTTCTTTCCAGTTTTGAACGGAAGATATTTCCTTTTTCACCATAGCCCTCTATGGGCTTCCAAATATCCCTTTGCCAATTCCACAAGAACAGCCTTAGCGAAAGGCTTCTTGAAGGGAGAGATGTAACTCTGTGAGATGAATTAACAGAACACAGAGCAGTTTCTCAGAAAGCTTCTTTCCAGTTTTGAACGGAAGATATTTCCTTTTTCACCATAGCCCTCTATGGGCTTCCAAATATCCCTTTGCCAATTCCCCAAGAACAGCCTTAGCGAAAGGCTTCTTGAAGGGAAAGATGTAACTCTGTGAGATGAATTAACAGAACACAGAGCAGTTTCTCAGAAAGCTTCTTTCCAGTTTTGAACGGAAGATATTTCCTTTTTCACCATAGCCCTCTATGGGCTTCCAAATATCCCTTTGCCAATTCCACAAGAACAGCCTTAGCGAAAGGCTACTTGAAGGGAAAGATGTAACTCTGTGAGATGAATTAACAGAACACAGAGCAGTTTCTCAGAAAGCTTCTTTCCAGTTTTGAACGGAAGATATTTCCTTTTTCACCATAGCCCTCTATGGGCTTCCAAATATCCCTTTGCCAATTCCACAAGAACAGCCTTAGCGAAAGGCTTCTTGAAGGGAAAGATGTAAATCTGTGAGATGAATTAACAGAACACAGAGCAGTTTCTCAGAAAGCTTCTTTCCAGTTTTGAACGGAAGATATTTCCTTTTTCACCATAGCCCTATTTGGGCTTCCAAATATCCCTTTGCCAATTCCACAAGAACAGCGTTAGCGAAAGGCTTCTTGAAGGGAAAGATGTAACTCTGTGAGATGAATTAACAGAACACAGAGCAGTTTCTCAGAAAGCTTCTTTCCAGTTTTGAACGGAAGATATTTCCTTTTTCACCATAGCCCTCTAAGGGCTTCCAAATATCCCTTTGCCAATTCCACAAGAACAGCCTTAGCGAAAGGCTTCTTGAAGGGAAAGATGTAACTCTGTGAGATGAATTAACAGAACACAGAGCAGTTTCTCAGAAAGCTTCTTTCCAGTTTTGAACGGAAGATATTTCCTTTTTCACCATTGAACTCTATGGGCTTCCAAATATCCCTTTGCCAATTCCACAAGAACAGCCTTACCGAAAGGCTTCTTGAAGGGAAAGATGTAACTCTGTGAGATGAAATAACAGAACACAGAGCAGTTTCTCAGAAAGCTTCTTTCCAGTTTTGCACGGAAGATATTTCCTTTTTCACCATAGGCCTCTATGGGCTTCCAAATATCCCTTTGCTAATTCCACAAGAACAGCCTTAGCGAAAGGCTTCTTGAAGGGAAAGATGTAACTCTGTGAGATGAATTAACAGAACACAGAGCAGTTTCTCAGAAAGCTTCTTTCCAGTTTTGAATGGAAGATATTTCCTTTTTCACCAGAGCCCTCTATGGGCTTCCAAATATCCCTTTGCCAATTCCACAAGAACAGCCTTAGCGAAAGGCTTCTTGAAGGGAAAGATGTAACTCTGTGAGATGAATTAACAGAACACAGAGCAGTTTCTCAGAAAGCTTCTTTCCAGTTTTGAACGGAAGATATTTCCTTTTTCATCATAGGCCTCTATGGGCTTCCAAATATCCCTTTGCCAATTCCACAAGAACAGCCTTAGCGAAAGGCTTCTTGAAGGGAAAGATGTAACTCTGTGAGATGAATTAACAGAACACAGAGCAGTTTCTCAGAAAGCTTCTTTCCAGTTTTGAACGGAAGGTATTTCCTTTTTCACCATAGCCCTCTATGGGCTTCCAAATATCCCTTTGCCAATTCCCCAAGAACAGCCTTAGCGAAAGGCTTCTTGAAGGGAAAGATGTAACTCTGTGAGATGAATTAACAGAACACAGAGCAGTTTCTCAGAAAGCTTCTTTCCAGTTTTGAACGGAAGATATTTCCTTTTTCACCATAGCCCTCTATGGGCTTCCAAATATCCCTTTGCCAATTCCACAAGAACAGCCTTAGCGAAAGGCTTCTTGAAGGGAGAGATGTAACTCTGTGAGATGAATTAACAGAACACAGAGCAGTTTCTCAGAAAGCTTCTTTCCAGTTTTGAACGGAAGATATTTCCTTTTTCACCATAGCCCTCTATGGGCTTCCAAATATCCCTTTGCCAATTCCCCAAGAACAGCCTTAGCGAAAGGCTTCTTGAAGGGAAAGATGTAACTCTGTGAGATGAATTAACAGAACACAGAGCAGTTTCTCAGAAAGCTTCTTTCCAGTTTTGAACGGAAGATATTTCCTTTTTCACCATAGGCCTCTATGGGCTTCCAAATATCCCTTTGCCAATTCCACAAGAACAGCCTTAGCGAAAGCCTTCTTGAAGGGAAAGATGTAACTCTGTGAGATGAATTAACAGAACACAGAGCAGTTTCTCAGAAAGCTTCTTTCCAGTTTTGTACGGAAGATATTTCCTTTTTCACCATAGCCCTCTATGGGCTTCCAAATATCCCTTTGCCAATTCCACAAGAACAGCCTTAGCGAAAGGCTTCTTGAAGGGAAAGATGTAACTCTGTGAGATGAATTAACAGAACACAGAGCAGTTTCTCAGAAAGCTTCTTTCCAGTTTTGAACGGAAGATATTTCCTTTTTCATCATAGGCCTCTATGGGCTTCCAAATATCCCTTTGCCAATTCCCCAAGAACAGCCTTAGCGAAAGGCTTCTTGAAGGGAAAGATGTAACTCTGTGAGATGAATTAACAGAACACAGAGCAGTTTCTCAGAAAGCTTCTTTCCAGTTTTGAACGGAAGATATTTCCTTTTTCACCATAGCCCTCTATGGGCTTCCAAATATCCCTTTGCCAATTCCACAAGAACAGCCTTAGCGAAAGGCTTCTTGAAGGGAAAGATGTAAATCTGTGAGATGAATTAACAGAACACAGAGCAGTTTCTCAGAAAGCTTCTTTCCAGTTTTGAACGGAAGATATTTCCTTTTTCACCATAGCCCTATTTGGGCTTCCAAATATCCCTTTGCCAATTCCACAAGAACAGCGTTAGCGAAAGGCTTCTTGAAGGAAAAGATGTAACTCTGTGAGATGAATTAACAGAACACAGAGCAGTTTCTCAGAAAGCTTCTTTCCAGTTTTGTACGGAAGATATTTCCTTTTTCACCATAGCCCTCTATGGGCTTCCAAATATCCCTTTGCCAATTCCACAAGAACAGCCTTAGCGAAAGGCTTCTTCAAGGGAAAGATGTAACTCTGTGAGATGAATTAACAGAACACAGAGCAGTTTCTCAGAAAGCTTCTTTCCAGTTTTGAACGGAAGATATTTCTTTTTTCACCATAGCCCTCTATGGGCTTCCAAATATCCCTTTGCCAATTCCACAAGAACAGCCTTAGCGAAAGGCTTCTTGAAGGGAAAGATGTAACTCTGTGAGATGAATTAACAGAACACAGAGCAGTTTCTCAGAAAGCTACTTTCCAGTTTTGAACGGAAGATATTTCCTTTTTCACCATAGGCCTCTATGGGCTTCCAAATATCCCTTTGCCAATTCCACAAGAACAGCCTTAGCGAAAGGCTTGTTGAAGGGAAAGATGTAACTCTGTGAGATGAATTAACAGAACACAGAGCAGTTTCTCAGAAAGCTTCTTTCCAGTTTTGAACGGAAGATAATTCCTTTTTCACCATAGCCCTATTTGGGCTTCCAAATATCCCTTTGCCAATTCCACAAGAACAGCGTTAGCGAAAGGCTTCTTGAAGGGAAAGATGTAACTCTGTGAGATGAATTAACAGAACACAGAGCAGTTTCTCAGAAAGCTTTTTTCCAGTTTTGAACGGAAGATATTTCCTTTTTCACCATAGCCCTCTAAGGGCTTCCAAATATCCCTTTGCCAATTCCACAAGAACAGCCTTAGCGAAAGGCTTCTTGAAGGGAAAGATGTAACACTGTGAGATGAATTAACAGAACACAGAGCAGTTTCTCAGAAAGCTTCTTTCCAGTTTTGAACGGAAGATATTTCCTTTTTCAGCATTGCCCTCATTGGGCTTCCAAATATCCCTTTGCCAATTCCACAAGAACAGCCTTAGCGAAAGGCTTCTTGAAGGGAAAGATGTAACTCTGTGAGATGAAATAACAGAACACAGAGCAGTTTCTCAGAGAGCTTCTTTCCAGTTTTGCACGGAAGATATTTCCTTTTTCACCATAGGCCTCTAAGGGCTTCCAAATATTCCTTTGCTAATTCCACAAGAACAGCCTTAGCGAAAGGCTTCTTGAAGGGAAAGATGTAACTCTGTGAGATGAATTAACAGAACACAGAGCAGTTTCTCAGAAAGCTTCTTTCCAGTTTTGAACGGAAGATATTTCCTTTTTCACCATAGCCCTCTATGGGCTTCCAAATATCCCTTTGCCAATTCCACAAGAACAGCCTTAGCGAAAGGCTTCTTGAAGGGAAAGATGTAACTCTTGGAGATGAATTAACAGAACACAGAGCAGTTTCTCAGAAAGCTTCTTTCCAGTTTTGAACGGAAGATATTTCCTTTTTCACCATAGCCCTCTATGGGCTTCCAAATATCCCTTTGCCAATTCCACAAGAACAGCCTTAGCGAAAGGCTTCTTGAAGGGAGAGATGTAACTCTGTGAGATGAATTAACAGAACACAGAGCAGTTTCTCAGAAAGCTTCTTTCCAGTTTTGAACGGAAGATATTTCTTTTTTCACCATAGCCCTCTATGGGCTTCCAAATATCCCTTTGCCAATTCCACAAGAACAGCCTTAGCGAAAGGCTTCTTGAAGGGAAAGATGTAACTCTGTGAGATGAATTAACAGAACACAGAGCAGTTTCTCAGAAAGCTACTTTCCAGTTTTGAACGGAAGATATTTCCTTTTTCACCATAGGCCTCTATGGGCTTCCAAATATCCCTTTGCCAATTCCACAAGAACAGCCTTAGCGAAAGGCTTGTTGAAGGGAAAGATGTAACTCTGTGAGATGAATTAACAGAACACAGAGCAGTTTCTCAGAAAGCTTCTTTCCAGTTTTGAACGGAAGATATTTCCTTTTTCACCATAGCCCTATTTGGGCTTCCAAATATCCCTTTGCCAATTCCACAAGAACAGCGTTAGCGAAAGGCTTCTTGAAGGGAAAGATGTAACTCTGTGAGATGAATTAACAGAACACAGAGCAGTTTCTCAGAAAGCTTTTTTCCAGTTTTGAACGGAAGATATTTCCTTTTTCACCATAGCCCTCTAAGGGCTTCCAAATATCCCTTTGCCAATTCCACAAGAACAGCCTTAGCGAAAGGCTTCTTGAAGGGAAAGATGTAACTCTGTGAGATGAATTAACAGAACACAGAACAGTTTCTCAGAACGCTTCTTTCCAGTTTTGAACGGAAGATATTTCCTTTTTCACCGTAGCCATCTTTGGGCTTCCAAATATCCCTTTGCCAATTCCACAAGAACAGCCTTAGCGAAAGGCTTCTTGAAGGGAAAGATGTAACTCTGTGAGATGAATTAACAGAACACAGAGCAGTTTCTCAGAAAGCTTCTTTCCAGTTTTGAACGGAAGATATTTCCTTTTTCACCATAGGCCTCTATGGGCTTCCAAATATCCCTTTGCCAATTCCACAAGAACAGCCTTAGCGAAAGGCTTCTTGAAGGGAAAGATGTAACTCTGTGAGATGAATTAACAGAACACAGAGCAGTTTCACAGAAAGCTTCTTTCCATTTTTGAACGGAAGATGTTTCCTTTTTCACCATAGCCCTCTATGGGCTTCCAAATATCCCTTTGCCAATTCCACAAGAACAGCCTTAGCGAAAGGCTTCTTGAAGGGAAAGATGTAACTCTGTGAGATGAATTAACAGAACACAGAGCAGTTTCTCAGAAACCTTCTTTCCAGTTTTGAACGGAAGATATTTCCTTTTTCACCATAGGCCTCTATGGGCTTCCAAATATACCTTTGCCAATTCCACAAGAACAGCCTTAGCGAAAGGCTTCTTGAAGGGAAAGATGTAACTCTGTGAGATGAATTAACAGAACACAGAGCAGTTTCTCAGAAAGCTTCTTTCCTGTTTTGAACGGAAGGTATTTCCTTTTTCACCATAGCCCTCTATGGGCTTCCAAATATCCCTTTGCCAATTCCACAAGAACAGCCTTAGCGAAAGGCTTGTTGAAGGGAAAGATGTAACTCTGTGAGATGAATTAACAGAACACAGAGCAGTTTCTCAGAAAGCTTCTTTCCAGTTTTGAACGGAAGATATTTCCTTTTTCACCATAGCCCTCTATGGGCTTCCAAATATCCCTTTGCCAATTCCACAAGAACAGCCTTAGCGAAAGGCTTCTTGAAGGGAAAGATGTAACACTGTGAGATGAATTAACAGAACACAGAGCAGTTTCTCAGAAAGCTTCTTTCCAGTTTTGAACGGAAGGTATTTCCTTTTTCACCATAGCCCTCTATGGGCTTCCAAATATCCCTTTGCCAATTCCACAAGAACAGCCTTAGCGAAAGGCTTCTTGAAGGGAAAGATGTAACTCTGTGAGATGAATTAACAGAACACAGAGCAGTTTCTCAGAAAGCTTCTTTCCAGTTTTGAACGGAAGATATTTCCTTTTTCACCATAGCCCTCTATGGGCTTCCAAATATCCCTTTGCCAATTCCACAAGAACAGCCTTAGCGAAAGGCTTCTTGAAGGGAAAGATGTAACTCTGTGAGATGAATTAACAGAACACAGAGCAGTTTCTCAGAAAGCTTCTTTCCAGTTTTGAACGGAAGATATTTCCTTTTTCACCATAGCCCTCTATGGGCTTCCAAATATCCCTTTGCCAATTCCACAAGAACAGCCTTAGAGAAAGGCTTCTTGAAGGGAAATATGTAACTCTGTGAGATGAATTAACAGAAAACAGAGCAGTTTCTCAGATAGCTTCTTTCCAGTTTTGAACGGAAGATACTTCCTTTTTCACCACAGCCCTCTTTGGGCTTCCAAATATCCCTTTGCCAATTCCACAAGAACAGCCTTAGCGAAAGGCTTCTTGAAGGGAAAGATGTAACTCTGTGAGATGAATTAACAGAACACAGAGCAGTTTCTCAGAAAGCTTCTTTCCAGTTTTGAACGGAAGATATTTCCTTTTTCACCACAGCCCTCTAAGGGCTTCCAAATATCCCTTTGCCAATTCCACAAGAACAGCCTTAGTGAAAGGCTTCTTGAAGTTAAAGATGTAACTCTGTGAGATGAATTAACAGAACACAGAGCAGTTTCTCAGAAAGCTTCTTTCCAGTTTTGAACGGAAGATATTTACTTTTTCACCATAGCCCTCTAAGGGCTTCCAAATATCCCTTTGCCAATTACACAAGAACAGCCTTAGCGAAAGGCTTCTTGAAGGGAAAGATGTAACTCTGTGAGATGAATTAACAGAACACAGAGCCGTTTCTCAGAAAGCTTCTTTCCAGTTTTGAACGGATGATATTTCCTTTTTCACCATAGCCCTCTATGGGCTTCCAAATATCCCTTTGCCAATTCCACAAGAAGAGCGTTAGCGAAAGGCTTCTTGAAGGGAAAGATGTAACTCTGTGAGATGAATTAACAGAACACAGAGCAGTTTCTCAGAAAGCTTCTTTCCAGTTTTGAACGGAAGATATTTCCTTTTTCACCATAGCCCTCTATGGGCTTCCAAATATCCCTTCGCCAATTCCACAAGAATAGCCTTAGCGAAAGGCTTGTTGAAGGGAAAGATGTAACTCTGTGAGATGAATTAACAGAACACAGAGCAGTTTCTCAGAAAGCTTCTTTCCAGTTTTGCACGGAAGATATTTCCTTTTTCACCATAGGCCTCTATGGGCTTCCAAATATCCGTTTGCCAATTCCACAAGAACAGCCTTAGCGAAAGGCTTCTTGAAGGGAAAGATGTAACTCTGTGAGATGAATTAACAGAACACAGAGCAGTTTCTCAGAAAGCTTCTTTCCAGTTTTGAACGGAAGATATTTCCTTTTTCACCATAGGCCTCTAAGGGCTTCCAAATATCCCTTTGCCAATTCCACAAGAACAGCCTTAGCGAAAGGCTTCTTGAAGGGAAAGATGTAACTCTCTGAGATGAATTAACAGAACACAGAGCAGTTCTCAGAAAGCTTCTTTCCAGTTTTGAACGGAAGATATTTCCTTTTTCATCATAGGCCTCTATGGGCTTCCAAATATCCCTTTGCCAATTCCACAAGAACAGCCTTAGCGAAAGGCTTCTTGAAGGGAAAGATGTAACTCTGTGAGATGAATTAACAGAACACAGAGCAGTTTCTCAGAAAGCTTCTTTCCAGTTTTGAACGGAAGGTATTTCCTTTTTCACCATAGCCCTCTATGGGCTTCCAAATATCCCTTTGCCAATTCCCCAAGAACAGCCTTAGCGAAAGGCTTCTTGAAGGGAAAGATGTAACTCTTGGAGATGAATTAACAGAACACAGAGCAGTTTCTCAGAAAGCTTCTTTCCAGTTTTGAACGGAAGATATTTCCTTTTTCACCATAGCCCTCTATGGGCTTCCAAATATCCCTTTGCCAATTCCACAAGAACAGCCTTAGCGAAAGGCTTCTTGAAGGGAGAGATGTAACTCTGTGAGATGAATTAACAGAACACAGAGCAGTTTCTCAGAAAGCTTCTTTCCAGTTTTGAACGGAAGATATTTCCTTTTTCACCATAGCCCTCTATGGGCTTCCAAATATCCCGTTGCCAATTCCCCAAGAACAGCCTTAGCGAAAGGCTTCTTGAAGGGAAAGATGTAACTCTGTGAGATGAATTAACAGAACACAGAGCAGTTTCTCAGAAAGCTTCTTTCCAGTTTTGAACGGAAGATATTTCCTTTTTCACCATAGCCCTCTATGGACTTCCAAATATCCCTTCGCCAATTCCACAAGAACAGCCTTAGCGAAAGGCTTCTTGAAGGGAAAGATGTAACTCTGTGAGATGAATTAACAGAACACAGAGCAGTTTCTCAGAAAGCTTCTTTCCAGTTTTGAACGGAAGATATTTCCTTTTTCATCATAGGCCTCTATGGGCTTCCAAATATCCCTTTGCCAATTCCACAAGAACAGCCTTAGCGAAAGGCTTCTTGAAGGGAAAGATGTAACTCTGTGAGATGAATTAACAGAACACAGCAGTTTCTCAGAAAGCTTCTTTCCACTTTTGAACGGAAGGTATTTCCTTTTTCACCATAGCCCTCTATGGGCTTCCAAATATCCCTTTGCCAAGTCCCCAAGAACAGCCTTAGCGAAAGGCTTCTTGAAGGGAAAGATGTAACTCTGTGAGATGAATTAACAGAACACAGAGCAGTTTCTCAGAAAGCCTCTTTCCAGTTTTGAACGGAAGATATTTCCTTTTTCACCATAGCCCTCTATGGGCTTCCAAATATCCCTTTGCCAATTCCACAAGAACAGCCTTAGCGAAAGGCTTCTTGAAGGGAAAGATGTAACTCTGTGAGATGAATTAACAGAACACAGAGCAGTTTCTCAGAAAGCTTCTTTCCAGTTTTGAACGGAAGATATTTCCTTTTTCACCATAGCCCTCTATGGGCTTCCAAATATCCCTTTGCCAATTCCCCAAGAACAGCCTTAGCGAAAGGCTTCTTGAAGGGAACGATGTAACTCTGTGAGATGAATTAACAGAACACAGAGTAGTTTCTCAGAAAGCTTCTTTCCAGTTTTGAACGGAAGATATTTCCTTTTTCACCGTAGCCCTCTATGGGCTTCCAAATATCCCTTTGCCAATTCCACAAGAACAGCCTTAGCGAAAGGCTTGTTGAAGGGAAAGATGTAACTCTGTGAGATGAATTAACAGAACACAGAGCAGTTTCTCAGAAAGCTTCTTTCCAGTTTTGAACGGAAGATATTTCCTTTTTCACCGTAGCCCTCTATGGGCTTCCAAATATCCCCTTGCCAATTCCACAAGAACAGCCTTAGCGAAAGGCTTCTTGAAGGGAAAGATGTAACTCTGTGAGATGAATTAACAGAACACAGAGCAGTTTCTCAGAAAGCTTCTTTCCAGTTTTGAACGGAAGATATTTCCTTTTTCACCATAGCCCTCTATGGGCTTCCAAATATCCCTTTGCCAATTCCACAAGAACAGCCTTAGCGAAAGGCTTCTTGAAGGGAAAGATGTAAATCTGTGAGATGAATTAACAGAACACAGAGCAGTTTCTCAGAAAGCTTCTTTCCAGTTTTGAACGGAAGATATTTCCTTTTTCACCATAGCCCTATTTGGGCTTCCAAATATCCCTTTGCCAATTCCACAACAACAGCCTTAGCGAAAGGCTTCTTGAAGGGAAAGATGTAACTCTTGGAGATGAATTAACAGAACACAGAGCAGTTTCTCAGAAAGCTTCTTTCCAGTTTTGAACGGAAGATATTTCCTTTTTCACCATAGCCCTCTATGGGCTTCCAAATATCCCTTTGCCAATTCCACAAGAACAGCCTTAGCGAAAGGCTTCTTGAAGGGAGCGATGTAACTCTGTGAGATGAATTAACAGAACACAGAGCAGTTTCTCAGAAAGCTTCTTTCCAGTTTTGAACGGAAGATATTTCCTTTTTCACCATAGCCCTCTATGGGCTTCCAAATATCCCTTTGCCAATTCCCCAAGAACAGCCTTAGCGAAAGGCTTCTTGAAGGGAAAGATGTAACTCTGTGAGATGAATTAACAGAACACAGAGCAGTTTCTCAGAAAGCTTCTTTCCAGTTTTGAACGCAAGATATTTCCTTTTTCACCATAGCCCTCTATGGGCTTCCAAATATCCCTTTGCCAATTCCACAAGAACAGCCTTAGCGAAAGGCTTCTTGAAGGGAAAGATGTAACTCTGTGAGATGAATTAACAGAACACAGAGCAGTTTCTCAGAAAGCTTCTTTCCAGTTTTGAACGGAAGATATTTCCTTTTTCACCATAGGCCTCTATGGGCTTCCAAATATCCCTTTGCCAATTCCACAAGAACAGCCTTAGCGAAAGGCTTCTTGAAGGGAAAGATGTAACTCTGTGAGATGAATTAACAGAACACAGAGCAGTTTCTCAGAAAGCTTCTTTCCAGTTTTGAACGGAAGATATTTCCTTTTTCACCATAGCCCTCTATGGGCTTCCAAATATCCCTTTGCCAGTTCCACAAGAACAGCCTTAGCGAAAGGCTTCTTGAAGGGAAAGACGTAACTCTGTGAGATGAATTAACAGAACACAGAGCAGTTTCTCAGAAAGCTTCTTTCCAGTTTTGAACGGAAGATATTTCCTTTTTCACCATAGGCCTCTATGGGCTTCCAAATATCCCTTTGCCAATTCCACAAGAACAGCCTTAGCGAAAGGCTTCTTGAAGGGAAAGATGTAACTCTGTGAGATGAATTAACAGAACACAGAGCAGTTTCACAGAAAGCTTCTTTCCAGTTTGAACGGAAGCTTTTTCCTTTTTCACCATAGCCCTCTGTGGGCTTCCAAATATCCCTTTGCCAATTCCCCAAGAACAGCCTTAGCGAAAGGCTTCTTGAAGGGAAAGATGTAACTCTGTGAGATGAATTAACAGAACACAGAGCAGTTTCTCAGAAAGCTTCTTTCCAGTTTTGAACGGAAGATATTTCCTTTTTCACCATAGGCCTCTATGGGCTTCCAAATATCCCTTTGCCAATTCCACAAGAACAGCCTTAGCGAAAGGCTTCTTGAAGGGAAAGATGTAACTCTGTGAGATGAATTAACAGAACACAGAGCAGTTTCTCAGAAAGCTTCTTTCCAGTTTTGAACGGAAGATATTTCCTTTTTCACCATAGGCCTCTAAGGGCTTCCAAATATCCCTTTGCCAATTACACAAGAACAGCCTTAGCGAAAGGCTTCTTGAAGGGAAAGATGTAACTCTGTGAGATGAATTAACAGAACACAGAGCAGTTTCTCAGAAAGCTTCTTTCCAGTTTTGAACGGAAGATATTTCCTTTTTCATCATAGGCCTCTATGGGCTTCCAAATATCCCTTTGCCAATTCCACAAGAACAGCCTTAGCGAAAGGCTTCTTGAAGGGAAAGATGTAACTCTGTGAGATGAATTAACAGAACACAGCAGTTTCTCAGAAAGCTTCTTTCCACTTTTGAACGGAAGGTATTTCCTTTTTCACCATAGCCCTCTATGGGCTTCCAAATATCCCTTTGCCAAGTCCCCAAGAACAGCCTTAGCGAAAGGCTTCTTGAAGGGAAAGATGTAACTCTGTGAGATGAATTAACAGAACACAGAGCAGTTTCTCAGAAAGCCTCTTTCCAGTTTTGAACGGAAGATATTTCCTTTTTCACCATAGCCCTCTATGGGCTTCCAAATATCCCTTTGCCAATTCCACAAGAACAGCCTTAGCGAAAGGCTTCTTGAAGGGAAAGATGTAACTCTGTGAGATGAATTAACAGAACACAGAGCAGTTTCTCAGAAAGCTTCTTTCCAGTTTTGAACGGAAGATATTTCCTTTTTCACCATAGCCCTCTATGGGCTTCCAAATATCCCTTTGCCAATTCCCCAAGAACAGCCTTAGCGAAAGGCTTCTTGAAGGGAACGATGTAACTCTGTGAGATGAATTAACAGAACACAGAGTAGTTTCTCAGAAAGCTTCTTTCCAGTTTTGAACGGAAGATATTTCCTTTTTCACCGTAGCCCTCTATGGGCTTCCAAATATCCCTTTGCCAATTCCACAAGAACAGCCTTAGCGAAAGGCTTGTTGAAGGGAAAGATGTAACTCTGTGAGATGAATTAACAGAACACAGAGCAGTTTCTCAGAAAGCTTCTTTCCAGTTTTGAACGGAAGATATTTCCTTTTTCACCGTAGCCCTCTATGGGCTTCCAAATATCCCCTTGCCAATTCCACAAGAACAGCCTTAGCGAAAGGCTTCTTGAAGGGAAAGATGTAACTCTGTGAGATGAATTAACAGAACACAGAGCAGTTTCTCAGAAAGCTTCTTTCCAGTTTTGAACGGAAGATATTTCCTTTTTCACCATAGCCCTCTATGGGCTTCCAAATATCCCTTTGCCAATTCCACAAGAACAGCCTTAGCGAAAGGCTTCTTGAAGGGAAAGATGTAAATCTGTGAGATGAATTAACAGAACACAGAGCAGTTTCTCAGAAAGCTTCTTTCCAGTTTTGAACGGAAGATATTTCCTTTTTCACCATAGCCCTATTTGGGCTTCCAAATATCCCTTTGCCAATTCCACAACAACAGCCTTAGCGAAAGGCTTCTTGAAGGGAAAGATGTAACTCTTGGAGATGAATTAACAGAACACAGAGCAGTTTCTCAGAAAGCTTCTTTCCAGTTTTGAACGGAAGATATTTCCTTTTTCACCATAGCCCTCTATGGGCTTCCAAATATCCCTTTGCCAATTCCACAAGAACAGCCTTAGCGAAAGGCTTCTTGAAGGGAGCGATGTAACTCTGTGAGATGAATTAACAGAACACAGAGCAGTTTCTCAGAAAGCTTCTTTCCAGTTTTGAACGGAAGATATTTCCTTTTTCACCATAGCCCTCTATGGGCTTCCAAATATCCCTTTGCCAATTCCCCAAGAACAGCCTTAGCGAAAGGCTTCTTGAAGGGAAAGATGTAACTCTGTGAGATGAATTAACAGAACACAGAGCAGTTTCTCAGAAAGCTTCTTTCCAGTTTTGAACGCAAGATATTTCCTTTTTCACCATAGCCCTCTATGGGCTTCCAAATATCCCTTTGCCAATTCCACAAGAACAGCCTTAGCGAAAGGCTTCTTGAAGGGAAAGATGTAACTCTGTGAGATGAATTAACAGAACACAGAGCAGTTTCTCAGAAAGCTTCTTTCCAGTTTTGAACGGAAGATATTTCCTTTTTCATCATAGGCCTCTATGGGCTTCCAAATATCCCTTTGCCAATTCCACAAGAACAGCCTTAGCGAAAGGCTTCTTGAAGGGAAAGATGTAACTCTGTGAGATGAATTAACAGAACACAGAGCAGTTTCTCAGAAAGCTTCTTTCCAGTTTTGAACGGAAGATATTTCCTTTTTCACCATAGCCCTCTATGGGCTTCCAAATATCCCTTTGCCAGTTCCACAAGAACAGCCTTAGCGAAAGGCTTCTTGAAGGGAAAGACGTAACTCTGTGAGATGAATTAACAGAACACAGAGCAGTTTCTCAGAAAGCTTCTTTCCAGTTTTGAACGGAAGATATTTCCTTTTTCACCATAGGCCTCTATGGGCTTCCAAATATCCCTTTGCCAATTCCACAAGAACAGCCTTAGCGAAAGGCTTCTTGAAGGGAAAGATGTAACTCTGTGAGATGAATTAACAGAACACAGAGCAGTTTCACAGAAAGCTTCTTTCCAGTTTGAACGGAAGCTTTTTCCTTTTTCACCATAGCCCTCTGTGGGCTTCCAAATATCCCTTTGCCACTTCCCCAAGAACAGCCTTAGCGAAAGGCTTCTTGAAGGGAAAGATGTAACTCTGTGAGATGAATTAACAGAACACAGAGCAGTTTCTCAGAAAGCTTCTTTCCAGTTTTGAACGGAAGATATTTCCTTTTTCACCATAGGCCTCTATGGGCTTCCAAATATCCCTTTGCCAATTCCACAAGAACAGCCTTAGCGAAAGGCTTCTTGAAGGGAAAGATGTAACTCTGTGAGATGAATTAACAGAACACAGAGCAGTTTCTCAGAAAGCTTCTTTCCAGTTTTGAACGGAAGATATTTCCTTTTTCACCATAGGCCTCTAAGGGCTTCCAAATATCCCTTTGCCAATTACACAAGAACAGCCTTAGCGAAAGGCTTCTTGAAGGGAAAGATGTAACTCTGTGAGATGAATTAACAGAACACAGAACAGTTTCTCAGAACGCTTCTTTCCAGTTTTGAACGGAAGATATTTCCTTTTTCACCGTAGCCATCTTTGGGCTTCCAAATATCCCTTTGCCAATTCCACAAGAACAGCCTTAGCGAAAGGCTTCTTGAAGGGAAAGATGTAACTATGTGAGATGAATTAACAGAACACAGAGCAGTTTCTCAGAAAGCTTCTTTCCAGTTTTGAACGGAAGATATTTCCTTTTTCACCATAGGCCTCTATGGGCTTCCAAATATCCCTTTGCCAATTCCACAAGAACAGCCTTAGCGAAAGGCTTCTTGAAGGGAAAGATGTAACTCTGTGAGATGAATTAACAGAACACAGAGCAGTTTCTCAGAAAGCTTCTTTCCATTTTTGAACGGAAGATGTTTCCTTTTTCACCATAGCCCTCTATGGGCTTCCAAATATCCCTTTGCCAATTCCACAAGAACAGCCTTAGCGAAAGGCTTCTTGAAGGGAAAGATGTAACTCTGTGAGATGAATTAACAGAACACAGAGCAGTTTCTCAGAAACCTTCTTTCCAGTTTTGAACGGAAGATATTTCCTTTTTCACCATAGGCCTCTATGGGCTTCCAAATATACCTTTGCCAATTCCACAAGAACAGCCTTAGCGAAAGGCTTCTTGAAGGGAAAGATGTAACTCTGTGAGATGAATTAACAGAACACAGAGCAGTTTCTCAGAAAGCTTCTTTCCTGTTTTGAACGGAAGGTATTTCCTTTTTCACCATAGCCCTCTATGGGCTTCCAAATATCCCTTTGCCAATTCCACAAGAACAGCCTTAGCGAAAGGCTTATTGAAGGGAAAGATGTAACTCTGTGAGATGAATTAACAGAACACAGAGCAGTTTCTCAGAAAGCTTCTTTCCAGTTTTGAACGGAAGATATTTCCTTTTTCACCATAGCCCTCTATGGGCTTCCAAATATCCCTTTGCCAATTCCACAAGAACAGCCTTAGCGAAAGGCTTCTTGAAGGGAAAGATGTAACTCTGTGAGATGAATTAACAGAACACAGAGCAGTTTCTCAGAAAGCTTCTTTCCAGTTTTGAACGGAAGGTATTTCCTTTTTCACCATAGCCCTCTATGGGCTTCCAAATATCCCTTTGCCAATTCCACAAGAACAGCCTTAGCGAAAGGCTTCTTGAAGGGAAAGATGTAACTCTGTGAGATGAATTAACAGAACACAGAGCAGTTTCTCAGAAAGCTTCTTTCCAGTTTTGAACGGAAGATATTTCCTTTTTCACCATAGCCCTCTATGGGCTTCCAAATATCCCTTTGCCAATTCCACAAGAACAGCCTTAGCGAAAGGCTTCTTGAAGGGAAAGATGTAACTCTGTGAGATGAATTAACAGAACACAGAGCAGTTTCTCAGAAAGCTTCTTTCCAGTTTTGAACGGAAGATATTTCCTTTTTCACCATAGCCCTCTATGGGCTTCCAAATATCCCTTTGCCAATTCCACAAGAACAGCCTTAGAGAAAGGCTTCTTGAAGGGAAATATGTAACTCTGTGAGATGAATTAACAGAAAACAGAGCAGTTTCTCAGATAGCTTCTTTCCAGTTTTGAACGGAAGATACTTCCTTTTTCACCACAGCCCTCTTTGGGCTTCCAAATATCCCTTTGCCAATTCCACAAGAACAGCCTTAGCGAAAGGCTTCTTGAAGGGAAAGATGTAACTCTGTGAGATGAATTAACAGAACACAGAGCAGTTTCTCAGAAAGCTTCTTTCCAGTTTTGAACGGAAGATATTTCCTTTTTCACCACAGCCCTCTAAGGGCTTCCAAATATCCCTTTGCCAATTCCACAAGAACAGCCTTAGTGAAAGGCTTCTTGAAGTTAAAGATGTAACTCTGTGAGATGAATTAACAGAACACAGAGCAGTTTCTCAGAAAGCTTCTTTCCAGTTTTGAACGGAAGATATTTCCTTTTTCACCATAGCCCTCTAAGGGCTTCCAAATATCCCTTTGCCAATTACACAAGAACAGCCTTAGCGAAAGGCTTCTTGAAGGGAAAGATGTAACTCTGTGAGATGAATTAACAGAACACAGAGCCGTTTCTCAGAAAGCTTCTTTCCAGTTTTGAACGGATGATATTTCCTTTTTCACCATAGCCCTCTATGGGCTTCCAAATATCCCTTTGCCAATTCCACAAGAAGAGCGTTAGCGAAAGGCTTCTTGAAGGGAAAGATGTAACTCTGTGAGATGAATTAACAGAACACAGAGCAGTTTCTCAGAAAGCTTCTTTCCAGTTTTGAACGGAAGATATTTCCTTTTTCACCATAGCCCTCTATGGGCTTCCAAATATCCCTTCGCCAATTCCACAAGAATAGCCTTAGCGAAAGGCTTGTTGAAGGGAAAGATGTAACTCTGTGAGATGAATTAACAGAACACAGAGCAGTTTCTCAGAAAGCTTCTTTCAAGTTTTGCACGGAAGATATTTCCTTTTTCACCATAGGCCTCTATGGGCTTCCAAATATCCGTTTGCCAATTCCACAAGAACAGCCTTAGCGAAAGGCTTCTTGAAGGGAAAGATGTAACTCTGTGAGATGAATTAACAGAACACAGAGCAGTTTCTCAGAAAGCTTCTTTCCAGTTTTGAACGGAAGATATTTCCTTTTTCACCATAGGCCTCTAAGGGCTTCCAAATATCCCTTTGCCAATTACACAAGAACAGCCTTAGCGAAAGGCTTCTTGAATGGAAAGATGTAACTCTGTGAGATGAATTAACAGAACACAGAACAGTTTCTCAGAACGCTTCTTTCCAGTTTTGAACGGAAGATATTTCCTTTTTCACCATAGCCCTCTATGGGCTTCCATATATCCCTTTGCCAATTCCACAAGAACAGCCTTAGCGAAAGGCTTCTTGAAGGGAAAGATGTAACTCTGTGAGATGAATTAACAGAACACAGAGCAGTTTCTCAGAAACCTTCTTTCCAGTTTTGAACGGAAGATATTTCCTTTTTCACCATAGGCCTCTATGGGCTTCCAAATATACCTTTGCCAATTCCACAAGAACAGCCTTAGCGAAAGGCTTCTTGAAGGGAAAGATGTAACTCTGTGAGATGAATTAACAGAACACAGAGCAGTTTCTCAGAAAGCTTCTTTCCTGTTTTGAACGGAAGATATTTTCTTTTTCACCATAGCCCTCTATGGGCTTCCAAATATCCCTTTGCCAATTCCACAAGAACAGCCTTAGCGAAAGGCTTATTGAAGGGAAAGATGTAACTCTGTGAGATGAATTAACAGAACACAGAGCAGTTTCTCAGAAAGCTTCTTTCCAGTTTTGAACGGAAGATATTTCCTTTTTCACCATAGCCCTCTATGGGCTTCCAAATATCCCTTTGCCAATTCCACAAGAACAGCCTTAGCGAAACGCTTCTTGAAGGGAAAGATGTAACTCTGTGAGATGAATTAACAGAACACAGAGCAGTTTCTCAGAAAGCTTCTTTCCAGTTTTGAACGGAAGGTATTTCCTTTTTCACCATAGCCCTCTATGGGCTTCCAAATATCCCTTTGCCAATTCCCCAAGAACAGCCTTAGCGAAAGGCTTCTTGAAGGGAAAGATGTAACTCTGTGAGATGAATTAACATAACACAGAGCAGTTTCTCAGAAAGCTTCTTTCCAGTTTTGAACGGAAGATATTTCCTTTTTCACCATAGCCCTCTAGGGGCTTCCAAATATCCCTTTGCCAATTCCACAATAACAGCCTTAGCGAAAGGCTTCTTGAAGGGAAAGATGTAACTCTGTGAGATGAATTAACAGAACACAGAGCAGTTTCTCAGAAAGCTTCTTTCCAGTTTTGAACGGAAGATATTTCCTTTTTCACCATAGCCCTCTATGGGCTTCCAAATATCCCTTTGCCAATTCCACAAGAACAGCCTTAGCGAAAGGCTTCTTGAAGGGAAAGATGTAACTCTGTGAGATGAATTAACAGAACACAGAGCAGTTTCTCAGAAAGCTTCTTTCCAGTTTTGCACGGAAGATATTTCCTTTTTCACCATAGGCCTCTATGGGCTTCCAAATATCCCTTTGCCAATTCCACAAGAACAGCCTTAGCGAAAGGCTTCTTGAAGGGAAAGATGTAACTCTGTGAGATGAATTAACAGAACACAGAGCAGTTTCTCAGAAAGCTTCTTTCCAGTTTTGCACGGAAGATATTTCCTTTTTCACCATAGGCCTCTAGGGGCTTCCAAATATCCCTTTGCCAATTCCACAAGAACAGCCTTAGCGAAAGGCTTCTTGAAGGGAAAGATGTAACTCTGTGAGATGCATTAACAGAACACAGAGCAGTTTCTCTGAAAGCTTCTTTCCAGTTTTGAACGGAAGATATTTCCTTTTTCACCATAGCCCTCTATGGGCTTCCAAATATCCCTTTGCCAATTCCACAAGAACAGCCTTAGCGAAAGGCTTCTTGAAGGGAAAGATGTAACTCTGTGAGATGAATTAACAGAACACAGAGCAGTTTCTCAGAACGCTTCTTTCCAGTTTTGAACGGAAGATATTTCCTTTTTCACCGTAGCCATCTTTGGGCTTCCAAATATCCCTTTGCCAATTCCCCAAGAACAGCCTTAGCGAAAGGCTTCTTGAAGGGAAAGATGTAACTCTGTGAGATGAATTAACAGAACACAGAGCAGTTTCTCAGAAAGCTTCTTTCCAGTTTTGAACGGAAGATATTTCCTTTTTCACCATAGCCCTCTATGGGCTTCCAGATATCCCTTTGTCAATTCCACAAGAACAGCCTTAACGAAAGGCTTCTTGAAGGGAAAGATGTAACTCTGTGAGATGAATTAACAGAACACAGAGCAGTTTCTCAGAAAGCTTCTTTCCAGTTTTGTACGGAAGATATTTCCTTTTTCACCATAGCCCTCTATGGGCTTCCAAATATCCCTTTGCCAATTCCACAAGAACAGCCTTACCGAAAGGCTTCTTGAAGGAAAAGATGTAACTCTGTGAGATGAATTAACAGAACACAGAGCAGTTTCTCAGAAAGCTTCTTTCCAGTTTTGAACGGAAGATATTTCCTTTTTCACCATAGCCCTCTATGGGCTTCCAAATATCCCTTTGCCAGTTCCACAAGAACAGCCTTAGCGAAAGGCTTCTTGAAGGGAAAGACGTAACTCTGTGAGATGAATTAACAGAACACAGAGCAGTTTCTCAGAAAGCTTCTTTCCAGTTTTGAACGGAAGATATTTCCTTTTTCACCATAGGCCTCTATGGGCTTCCAAATATCCCTTTGCCAATTCCACAAGAACAGCCTTAGCGAAAGGCTTCTTGAAGGGAAAGATGTAACTCTGTGAGATGAATTAACAGAACACAGAGCAGTTTCACAGAAAGCTTCTTTCCAGTTTTGAACGGAAGCTTTTTCCTTTTTCACCATAGCCCTCTGTGGGCTTCCAAATATCCCTTTGCCAATTCCCCAAGAACAGCCTTAGCGAAAGGCTTCTTGAAGGGAAAGATGTAACTCTGTGAGATGAATTAACAGAACACAGAGCAGTTTCTCAGAAAGCTTCTTTCCAGTTTTGAACGGAAGGTATTTCCTTTTTCACCATAGCCCTCTATGGGCTTCCAAATATCCCTTTGCCAATTCCACAAGAACAGCCTTAGCGAAAGGCTTCTTGAAGGGAAAGATGTAACTCTGTGAGATGAATTAACAGAACACAGAGCAGTTTCTCAGAAAGCTTCTTTCCAGTTTTGAACGGAAGATATTTCCTTTTTCACCATAGCCCTCTATGGGCTTCCAAATATCCCTTTGCCAATTCCACAAGAACAGCCTTAGCGAAAGGCTTCTTGAAGGGAAAGATGTAACTCTGTGAGATGAATTAACAGAACACAGAGCAGTTTCTCAGAAAGCTTCTTTCCAGTTTTGAACGGAAGATATTTCCTTTTTCACCATAGCCCTCTATGGGCTTCCAAATATCCCTTTGCCAATTCCACAAGAACAGCCTTAGAGAAAGGCTTCTTGAAGGGAAATATGTAACTCTGTGAGATGAATTAACAGAAAACAGAGCAGTTTCTCAGATAGCTTCTTTCCAGTTTTGAACGGAAGATACTTCCTTTTTCACCACAGCCCTCTTTGGGCTTCCAAATATCCCTTTGCCAATTCCACAAGAACAGCCTTAGCGAAAGGCTTCTTGAAGGGAAAGATGTAACTCTGTGAGATGAATTAACAGAACACAGAGCAGTTTCTCAGAAAGCTTCTTTCCAGTTTTGAACGGAAGATATTTCCTTTTTCACCACAGCCCTCTAAGGGCTTCCAAATATCCCTTTGCCAATTCCACAAGAACAGCCTTAGTGAAAGGCTTCTTGAAGTTAAAGATGTAACTCTGTGAGATGAATTAACAGAACACAGAGCAGTTTCTCAGAAAGCTTCTTTCCAGTTTTGAACGGAAGATATTTCCTTTTTCACCATAGCCCTCTAAGGGCTTCCAAATATCCCTTTGCCAATTACACAAGAACAGCCTTAGCGAAAGGCTTCTTGAAGGGAAAGATGTAACTCTGTGAGATGAATTAACAGAACACAGAGCCGTTTCTCAGAAAGCTTCTTTCCAGTTTTGAACGGATGATATTTCCTTTTTCACCATAGCCCTCTATGGGCTTCCAAATATCCCTTTGCCAATTCCACAAGAAGAGCGTTAGCGAAAGGCTTCTTGAAGGGAAAGATGTAACTCTGTGAGATGAATTAACAGAACACAGAGCAGTTTCTCAGAAAGCTTCTTTCCAGTTTTGAACGGAAGATATTTCCTTTTTCACCATAGCCCTCTATGGGCTTCCAAATATCCCTTCGCCAATTCCACAAGAATAGCCTTAGCGAAAGGCTTGTTGAAGGGAAAGATGTAACTCTGTGAGATGAATTAACAGAACACAGAGCAGTTTCTCAGAAAGCTTCTTTCCAGTTTTGCACGGAAGATATTTCCTTTTTCACCATAGGCCTCTATGGGCTTCCAAATATCCGTTTGCCAATTCCACAAGAACAGCCTTAGCGAAAGGCTTCTTGAAGGGAAAGATGTAACTCTGTGAGATGAATTAACAGAACACAGAGCAGTTTCTCAGAAAGCTTCTTTCCAGTTTTGAACGGAAGATATTTCCTTTTTCACCATAGGCCTCTAAGGGCTTCCAAATATCCCTTTGCCAATTACACAAGAACAGCCTTAGCGAAAGGCTTCTTGAATGGAAAGATGTAACTCTGTGAGATGAATTAACAGAACACAGAACAGTTTCTCAGAACGCTTCTTTCCAGTTTTGAACGGAAGATATTTCCTTTTTCACCATAGCCCTCTATGGGCTTCCATATATCCCTTTGCCAATTCCACAAGAACAGCCTTAGCGAAAGGCTTCTTGAAGGGAAAGATGTAACTCTGTGAGATGAATTAACAGAACACAGAGCAGTTTCTCAGAAACCTTCTTTCCAGTTTTGAACGGAAGATATTTCCTTTTTCACCATAGGCCTCTATGGGCTTCCAAATATACCTTTGCCAATTCCACAAGAACAGCCTTAGCGAAAGGCTTCTTGAAGGGAAAGATGTAACTCTGTGAGATGAATTAACAGAACACAGAGCAGTTTCTCAGAAAGCTTCTTTCCTGTTTTGAACGGAAGATATTTTCTTTTTCACCATAGCCCTCTATGGGCTTCCAAATATCCCTTTGCCAATTCCACAAGAACAGCCTTAGCGAAAGGCTTATTGAAGGGAAAGATGTAACTCTGTGAGATGAATTAACAGAACACAGAGCAGTTTCTCAGAAAGCTTCTTTCCAGTTTTGAACGGAAGATATTTCCTTTTTCACCATAGCCCTCTATGGGCTTCCAAATATCCCTTTGCCAATTCCACAAGAACAGCCTTAGCGAAACGCTTCTTGAAGGGAAAGATGTAACTCTGTGAGATGAATTAACAGAACACAGAGCAGTTTCTCAGAAAGCTTCTTTCCAGTTTTGAACGGAAGGTATTTCCTTTTTCACCATAGCCCTCTATGGGCTTCCAAATATCCCTTTGCCAATTCCCCAAGAACAGCCTTAGCGAAAGGCTTCTTGAAGGGAAAGATGTAACTCTGTGAGATGAATTAACATAACACAGAGCAGTTTCTCAGAAAGCTTCTTTCCAGTTTTGAACGGAAGATATTTCCTTTTTCACCATAGCCCTCTAGGGGCTTCCAAATATCCCTTTGCCAATTCCACAATAACAGCCTTAGCGAAAGGCTTCTTGAAGGGAAAGATGTAACTCTGTGAGATGAATTAACAGAACACAGAGCAGTTTCTCAGAAAGCTTCTTTCCAGTTTTGAACGGAAGATATTTCCTTTTTCACCATAGCCCTCTATGGGCTTCCAAATATCCCTTTGCCAATTCCACAAGAACAGCCTTAGCGAAAGGCTTCTTGAAGGGAAAGATGTAACTCTGTGAGATGAATTAACAGAACACAGAGCAGTTTCTCAGAAAGCTTCTTTCCAGTTTTGCACGGAAGATATTTCCTTTTTCACCATAGGCCTCTATGGGCTTCCAAATATCCCTTTGCCAATTCCACAAGAACAGCCTTAGCGAAAGGTTTCTTGAAGGGAAAGATGTAACTCTGTGAGATGAATTAACAGAACACAGAGCAGTTTCTCAGAAAGCTTCTTTCCAGTTTTGCACGGAAGATATTTCCTTTTTCACCATAGGCCTCTAGGGGCTTCCAAATATCCCTTTGCCAATTCCACAAGAACAGCCTTAGCGAAAGGCTTCTTGAAGGGAAAGATGTAACTCTGTGAGATGCATTAACAGAACACAGAGCAGTTTCTCTGAAAGCTTCTTTCCAGTTTTGAACGGAAGATATTTCCTTTTTCACCATAGCCCTCTATGGGCTTCCAAATATCCCTTTGCCAATTCCACAAGAACAGCCTTAGCGAAAGGCTTCTTGAAGGGAAAGATGTAACTCTGTGAGATGAATTAACAGAACACAGAGCAGTTTCTCAGAAAGCTTCTTTCCAGTTTTGAACGGAAGATATTTCCTTTTTCACCGTAGCCATCTTTGGGCTTCCAAATATCCCTTTGCCAATTCCCCAAGAACAGCCTTAGCGAAAGGCTTCTTGAAGGGAAAGATGTAACTCTGTGAGATGAATTAACAGAACACAGAGCAGTTTCTCAGAAAGCTTCTTTCCAGTTTTGAACGGAAGATATTTCCTTTTTCACCATAGCCCTCTATGGGCTTCCAGATATCCCTTTGTCAATTCCACAAGAACAGCCTTAACGAAAGGCTTCTTGAAGGGAAAGATGTAACTCTGTGAGATGAATTAACAGAACACAGAGCAGTTTCTCAGAAAGCTTCTTTCCAGTTTTGTACGGAAGATATTTCCTTTTTCACCATAGCCCTCTACGGGCTTCCAAATATCCCTTTGCCAATTCCACAAGAACAGCCTTACCGAAAGGCTTCTTGAAGGAAAAGATGTAACTCTGTGAGATGAATTAACAGAACACAGAGCAGTTTCTCAGAAAGCTTCTTTCCAGTTTTGAACGGAAGATATTTCCTTTTTCACCATAGCCCTCTATGGGCTTCCAAATATCCCTTTGCCAGTTCCACAAGAACAGCCTTAGCGAAAGGCTTCTTGAAGGGAAAGACGTAACTCTGTGAGATGAATTAACAGAACACAGAGCAGTTTCTCAGAAAGCTTCTTTCCAGTTTTGAACGGAAGATATTTCCTTTTTCACCATAGGCCTCTATGGGCTTCCAAATATCCCTTTGCCAATTCCACAAGAACAGCCTTAGCGAAAGGCTTCTTGAAGGGAAAGATGTAACTCTGTGAGATGAATTAACAGAACACAGAGCAGTTTCACAGAAAGCTTCTTTCCAGTTTTGAACGGAAGCTTTTTCCTTTTTCACCATAGCCCTCTGTGGGCTTCCAAATATCCCTTTGCCAATTCCCCAAGAACAGCCTTAGCGAAAGGCTTCTTGAAGGGAAAGATGTAACTCTGTGAGATGAATTAACAGAACACAGAGCAGTTTCTCAGAAAGCTTCTTTCCAGTTTTGCACGGAAGATATTTCCTTTTTCACCATAGGCCTCTATGGGCTTCCAAATATCCCTTTGCCAATTCCACAAGAACAGCCTTAGCGAAAGGCTTCTTGAAGGGAAAGATGTAACTCTGTGAGATGAATTAACAGAACACAGAGCAGTTTCTCAGAAAGCTTCTTTCCAGTTTTGAACGGAAGATGTTTCCTTTTTCACCATAGCCCTCTATGGGCTTCCAAATATCCCTTTGCCAATTCCACAAGAACAGCCTTAGCGAAAGGCTTCTTGAAGGGAAAGATGTAACTCTGTGAGATGAATTAACAGAACACAGAGCAGTTTCTCAGAAACCTTCTTTCCAGTTTTGAACGGAAGATATTTCCTTTTTCACCGTAGGCCTCTATGGGCTTCCAAATATACCTTTGCCAATTCCACAAGAACAGCCTTAGCGAAAGGCTTCTTGAAGGGAAAGATGTAACTCTGTGAGATGAATTAACAGAACACAGAGCAGTTTCTCAGAAAGCTTCTTTCCTGTTTTGAACGGAAGGTATTTCCTTTTTCACCATAGCCCTCTATGGGCTTCCAAATATCCCTTTGCCAATTCCACAAGAACAGCCTTAGCGAAAGGCTTATTGAAGGGAAAGATGTAACTCTGTGAGATGAATTAACAGAACACAGAGCAGTTTCTCAGAAAGCTTCTTTCCAGTTTTGAACGGAAGATATTTCCTTTTTCACCATAGCCCTCTATGGGCTTCCAAATATCCCTTTGCCAATTCCACAAGAACAGCCTTAGCGAAAGGCTTCTTGAAGGGAAAGATGTAACTCTGTGAGATGAATTAACAGAACACAGAGCAGTTTCTCAGAAAGCTTCTTTCCAGTTTTGAACGGAAGGTATTTCCTTTTTCACCATAGCCCTCTATGGGCTTCCAAATATCCCTTTGCCAATTCCACAAGAACAGCCTTAGCGAAAGGCTTCTTGAAGGGAAAGATGTAACTCTGTGAGATGAATTAACAGAACACAGAGCAGTTTCTCAGAAAGCTTCTTTCCAGTTTTGAACGGAAGATATTTCCTTTTTCACCATAGCCCTCTATGGGCTTCCAAATATCCCTTTGCCAATTCCACAAGAACAGCCTTAGCGAAAGGCTTCTTGAAGGGAAAGATGTAACTCTGTGAGATGAATTAACAGAACACAGAGCAGTTTCTCAGAAAGCTTCTTTCCAGTTTTGAACGGAAGATATTTCCTTTTTCACCATAGCCCTCTATGGGCTTCCAAATATCCCTTTGCCAATTCCACAAGAACAGCCTTAGAGAAAGGCTTCTTGAAGGGAAATATGTAACTCTGTGAGATGAATTAACAGAAAACAGAGCAGTTTCTCAGATAGCTTCTTTCCAGTTTTGAACGGAAGATACTTCCTTTTTCACCACAGCCCTCTTTGGGCTTCCAAATATCCCTTTGCCAATTCCACAAGAACAGCCTTAGCGAAAGGCTTCTTGAAGGGAAAGATGTAACTCTGTGAGATGAATTAACAGAACACAGAGCAGTTTCTCAGAAAGCTTCTTTCCAGTTTTGAACGGAAGATATTTCCTTTTTCACCACAGCCCTCTATGGGCTTCCAAATATCCCTTTGCCAATTCCACAAGAACAGCCTTAGTGAAAGGCTTCTTGAAGTTAAAGATGTAACTCTGTGAGATGAATTAACAGAACACAGAGCAGTTTCTCAGAAAGCTTCTTTCCAGTTTTGAACGGAAGATATTTCCTTTTTCACCATAGCCCTCTAAGGGCTTCCAAATATCCCTTTGCCAATTACACAAGAACAGCCTTAGCGAAAGGCTTCTTGAAGGGAAAGATGTAACTCTGTGAGATGAATTAACAGAACACAGAGCCGTTTCTCAGAAAGCTTCTTTCCAGTTTTGAACGGATGATATTTCCTTTTTCACCATAGCCCTCTATGGGCTTCCAAATATCCCTTTGCCAATTCCACAAGAAGAGCGTTAGCGAAAGGCTTCTTGAAGGGAAAGATGTAACTCTGTGAGATGAATTAACAGAACACAGAGCAGTTTCTCAGAAAGCTTCTTTCCAGTTTTGAACGGAAGATATTTCCTTTTTCACCATAGCCCTCTATGGGCTTCCAAATATCCCTTCGCCAATTCCACAAGAATAGCCTTAGCGAAAGGCTTGTTGAAGGGAAAGATGTAACTCTGTGAGATGAATTAACAGAACACAGAGCAGTTTCTCAGAAAGCTTCTTTCCAGTTTTGAACGGAAGATATTTCCTTTTTCACCATAGGCCTCTAAGGGCTTCCAAATATCCCTTTGCCAATTACACAAGAACAGCCTTAGCGAAAGGCTTCTTGAATGGAAAGATGTAACTCTGTGAGATGAATTAACAGAACACAGAACAGTTTCTCAGAACGCTTCTTTCCAGTTTTGAACGGAAGATATTTCCTTTTTCACCATAGCCCTCTATGGGCTTCCATATATCCCTTTGCCAATTCCACAAGAACAGCCTTAGCGAAAGGCTTCTTGAAGGGAAAGATGTAACTCTGTGAGATGAATTAACAGAACACAGAGCAGTTTCTCAGAAACCTTCTTTCCAGTTTTGAACGGAAGATATTTCCTTTTTCACCATAGGCCTCTATGGGCTTCCAAATATACCTTTGCCAATTCCACAAGAACAGCCTTAGCGAAAGGCTTCTTGAAGGGAAAGATGTAACTCTGTGAGATGAATTAACAGAACACAGAGCAGTTTCTCAGAAAGCTTCTTTCCTGTTTTGAACGGAAGATATTTTCTTTTTCACCATAGCCCTCTATGGGCTTCCAAATATCCCTTTGCCAATTCCACAAGAACAGCCTTAGCGAAAGGCTTCTTGAAGGGAAAGATGTAACTCTGTGAGATGAATTAACAGAACACAGAGCAGTTTCTCAGAAAGCTTCTTTCCAGTTTTGAACGGAAGATGTTTCCTTTTTCACCATAGCCCTCTATGGGCTTCCAAATATCCCTTTGCCAATTCCACAAGAGCAGCCTTAGCGAAAGGCTTCTTGAAGGGAAAGATGTAACTCTGTGAGATGAATTAACAGAACACAGAGCAGTTTCTCAGAAACCTTCTTTCCAGTTTTGAACGGAAGATATTTCCTTTTTCACCATAGGCCTCTATGGGCTTCCAAATATCCCTTTGCCAATTCCACAAGAACAGCCTTAGCGAAAGGCTTCTTGAAGGGAAAGATGTAACTCTGTGAGATGAATTAACAGAACACAGAGCAGTTTCTCAGAAAGCTTCTTTCCAGTTTTGCACGGAAGGTATTTCCTTTTTCACCATAGCCCTCTATGGGCTTCCAAATATCCCTTTGCCAATTCCACAAGAACAGCCTTAGCGAAAGGCTTATTGAAGGGAAAGATGTAACTCTGTGAGATGAATTAACAGAACACAGAGCAGTTTCTCAGAAAGCTTCTTTCCAGTTTTGAACGGAAGATATTTCCTTTTTCACCATAGCCCTCTATGGGCTTCCAAATATCCCTTTGCCAATTCCACAAGAACAGCCTTAGCGAAAGGCTTCTTGAAGGGAAAGATGTAACTCTGTGAGATGAATTAACAGAACACAGAGCAGTTTCTCAGAAAGCTTCTTTCCAGTTTTGAACGGAAGGTATTTCCTTTTTCACCATAGCCCTCTATGGGCTTCCAAATATCCCTTTGCCAATTCCCCAAGAACAGCCTTAGCGAAAGGCTTCTTGAAGGGAAAGATGTAACTCTGTGAGATGAATTAACAGAACACCAGAGCAGTTTCTCAGAAAGCTTCTTTCCAGTTTTGAACGGAAGATATTTCCTTTTTCACCATAGCCCTCTATGGGCTTCCAAATATCCCTTTGCCAATTCCACAACAACAGCCTTAGCGAAAGGCTTCTTGAAGGGAAAGGTGTAACTCTGTGAGATGAATTAACAGAACACAGAGCAGTTTCTCAGAAAGCTTCTTTCCAGTTTTGAACGGAAGATATTTCCTTTTTCACCATAGGCCTCTATGGGCTTCCAAATATCCCTTTGCCAATTCCACAAGAACAGCCTTACCGAAAGGCTTCTTGAAGGGAAAGATGTAACTCTGTGAGATGAATTAACAGAACACAGAGCAGTTTCTCAGAAAGCTTCTTTCCAGTTTTGAACGGAAGATATTTCCTTTTTCACCATAGCCCTCTATGGGCTTCCAAATATCCCTTTGCCAATTCCACAAGAATAGCCTTAGAGAAAGGCTTCTTGAAGGCAAATATGTAACTCTGTGAGATGAATTAACAGAACACAGAGCAGTTTCTCAGATAGCTTCTTTCCAGTTTTGAACGGAAGATATTTCCTTTTTCACCATAGCCCTCTTTGGGCTTCCAAATATCCCTTTCCCAATTCCACAAGAACAGCCTTAGCGAAAGGCTTCTTGAAGGGAAAGATGTAACTCTGTGAGATGAATTAACAGAACACAGAGCAGTTTCTCAGAAAGCTTCTTTCCAGTTTTGAACGGAAGATATTTCCTTTTTCACCACAGCCCTCTATGGGCTTCCAAATATCCCTTTGCCAATTCCACAAGAACAGCCTTAGTGAAAGGCTTCTTGAAGGGAAAGATGTAACTCTGTGAGATGAATTAACAGAACACAGAGCAGTTTCTCAGAAAGCTTCTTTCCAGTTTTGAACGGAAGATATTTCCTTTTTCACCATAGCCCTCTATGGGCTTCCAAATATCCCTTTGCCAATTCCACAAGTACAGCCTTAGCGAAAGGCTTCTTGAAGGGAAAGATGTAACTCTGTGAGATGAATTAACAGAACACAGAGCCGTTTCTCAGAAAGCTTCTTTCCAGTTTTGAACGGATGATATTTCCTTTTTCACCATAGCCCTCTATGGGCTTCCAAATATCCCTTTGCCAATTCCACAAGAAGAGCGTTAGCGAAAGGCTTCTTGAAGGGAAAGATGTAACTCTGTGAGATGAATTAACAGAACACAGAGCAGTTTCTCAGAAAGCTTCTTTCCAGTTTTGAACGGAAGATATTTCCTTTTTCACCATAGCCCTCTATGGGCTTCCAAATATCCCTTTCCCAATTACACAAGAACAGCCTTAGCGAAAGGCTTCTTGAAGGGAAAGATGTAACTCTGTGAGATGAATTAACAGAACACAGAGCAGTTTCTCAGAAAGCTTCTTTCCAGTTTTGCACGGAAGATATTTCCTTTTTCACCATAGGCCTCTATGGGCTTCCAAATATCCGTTTGCCAATTCCACAAGAACAGCCTTAGCGAAAGGCTTCTTGAAGGGAAAGATGTAACTCTGTGAGATGAATTAACAAAACACAGAGTAGTTTCTCAGAAAGCTTCTTTCCAGTTTTGCACGGAAGATATTTCCTTTTTCACCATAGGCCTCTATGGGCTTCCAAATATCCCTTTGCCAATTCCACAGGAACAGCCTTAGCGAAAGGCTTCTTGAAGGGAAAGATGTAACTCTGTGAGATGAATTAACAGAACACAGAGCAGTTTCTCTGAAAGCTTCTTTCCAGTTTTGAACGGAAGATTTTTCCTTTTTCACCATAGCCCTCTATGGGCTTCCAAATATCCCTTTGCCAATTCCACAAGAACAGCCTTAGCGAAAGGCTTCTTGAAGGGAAAGATGTAACTCTGTGAGATGAATTAACAGAACCCAGAGCAGTTTCTCAGAAAGCTTCTTTCCAGTTTTGAACGGAAGATATTTCCTTTTTCACCATAGGCCTCTATGGGCTTCCAAATATCCCTTTGCCAATTCCACAAGAACAGCCTTAGCGAAAGGCTTCTTGAAGGGAAAGATGTAACTCTGTGAGATGAATTAACAGAACACAGAGCAGTTTCTCAGAAAGCTTCTTTCCAGTTTTGAACGGAAGATATTTCCTTTTTCACCATAGGCCTCTATGGGCTTCCAAATATCCCTTTGCCAATTCCACAAGAACAGCCTTAGCGAAAGGCTTCTTGAAGGGAAAGATGTAACTCTGTGAGATGAATTAACTGAACACAGAGCAGTTTCTCAGAAATCTTCTTTCCAGTTTTGAACGGAAGGTATTTCCTTTTTCACCATAGCCCTCTATGGGCTTCCAAATATCCCCTTGCCAATTCCCCAAGAACAGCCTTAGCGAAAGGCTTCTTGAAGGGAAAGTTGTAACTCTGTGAGATGAATTGACAGAACACAGAGCAGTTTCTCAGAAAGCTTCTTTCCAGTTTTGAACGGAAGATAGTTCCTTTTTCACCGTAGCCCTCTATGGGCTTCCAAATATCCCTTTGACAATTCCACAAGAACAGCCTTAGCGAAAGGCTTCTTGAAGGGAAAGATGTAACTCTGTGAGATGAATTAACAGAACACAGAGCAGTTTCTCAGAAAGCTTCTTTCCAGTTTTGCACGGAAGATATTTCCTTTTTCACCATAGGCCTCTATGGGCTTCCAAATATCCCTTTGCCAATTCCACAAGAACAGCCTTAGCGAAAGGCTTCTTGAAGGGAAAGAGGTAACTCTGTGAGATGAATTAACAGAACACAGAGCAGTTTCTCAGAAAGCTTCTTTCCAGTTTTGAACGGAAGATATTTCCTTTTTCACCATAGCCCTCTATGGGCTTCCAAATATCCCTTTGCCAATTCCACAAGAACAGCCTTAGCGAAAGGCTTCTTGAAGGGAAAGATGTAACTCTGTGAGATGAATTAACAGAACACAGAGCAGTTTCTCAGAAAGCTTCTTTCCAGTTTTGAACGGAAGATATTTCCTTTTTCACTGTAGGCCTCTATGGGCTTCCGAATATCCCTTTGCCAATTCCACAAGAACAGCCTTAGCGAAAGGCTTCTTGAAGGGAAAGATGTAACTCTGTGAGATGAATTAACAGAACACAGAGCAGTTTCTCAGAAAGCTTCTTTCCAGTTTTGAACGGAAGATATTTCCTTTTTCACCATAGGCCTCTATGGGCTTCCAAATATCCCTTTGCCAATTCCACAAGAACAGCCTTAGCGAAAGGCTTCTTGAAGGGAAATATGTAACTCTGTGAGATGAATTAACAGAACACAGAGCAGTTTCTCAGATAGCTTCTTTACAGTTTTGAACGGAAGATACTTCCTTTTTCACCATAGTCCTCTTTGGGCTTCCAAATATCCCTTTGCCAATTCCACAAGAACAGCCTTAGCGAAAGGCTTCTTGAAGGGAAAGATGTAACTCTGTGAGATGAATTAACAGAACACAGAGCAGTTTCTCAGAAAGCTTCTTTCCAGTTTTGAACGGAAGATATTTCCTTTTTCAACACAGCCCTCTATGGGCTTCCAAATATCCCTTTGCCAATTCCACAAGAACAGCCTTAGCGAAAGGCTTCTTGAAGGGAAAGATGTAACTCTGTGAGATGAATTAACAGAACAAAGAGCAGTTTCTAAGAAACCTTCTTTCCAGTTTTGAACGGAAGATATTTCCTTTTTCACCATAGCCCTCTATGGGCTTCCAAATATCCCTTTGCCAATTCCACAAGAACAGCCTTAGCGAAAGGCTTCTTGAAGGGAAAGATGTAACTCTGTGAGATGAATTAACAGAACACAGAGCAGTTTCTCAGAAAGCTTCTTTCCAGTTTTGAACGGAAGATATTTCCTTTTTCACCATAGCCCTCTATGGGCTTCCAAATATCCCTTTGCCAATTCCACAAGAACAGCCTTAGAGAAAGGCTTCTTGAAGGCAAATATGTAACTCTGTGAGATGAATTAACAGAACACAGAGCAGTTTCTCAGATAGCTTCTTTCCAGTTTTGAACGGAAGATATTTCCTTTTTCACCATAGCCCTCTTTGGGCTTCCAAATATCCCTTTCCCAATTCCACAAGAACAGCCTTAGCGAAAGGCTTCTTGAAGGGAAAGATGTAACTCTGTGAGATGAATTAACAGAACACAGAGCAGTTTCTCAGAAAGCTTCTTTCCAGTTTTGAACGGAAGATATTTCCTTTTTCACCACAGCCCTCTATGGGCTTCCAAATATCCCTTTGCCAATTCCACAAGAACAGCCTTAGTGAAAGGCTTCTTGAAGGGAAAGATGTAACTCTGTGAGATGAATTAACAGAACACAGAGCAGTTTCTCAGAAAGCTTCTTTCCAGTTTTGAACGGAAGATATTTCCTTTTTCACCATAGCCCTCTATGGGCTTCCAAATATCCCTTTGCCAATTCCACAAGAACAGCCTTAGCGAAAGGCTTCTTGAAGGGAAAGATGTAACTCTGTGAGATGAATTAACAGAACACAGAGCCGTTTCTCAGAAAGCTTCTTTCCAGTTTTGAACGGAAGATATTTCCTTTTTCACCATAGCCCTCTATGGGCTTCCAAATATCCCTTTGCCAATTCCACAAGAAGAGCGTTAGCGAAAGGCTTCTTGAAGGGAAAGATGTAACTCTGTGAGATGAATTAACAGAACACAGAGCAGTTTCTCAGAAAGCTTCTTTCCAGTTTTGAACGGAAGATATTTCCTTTTTCACCATAGCCGTCTATGGGCTTCCAAATATCCCTTTGCCAATTACACAAGAACAGCCTTAGCGAAAGGCTTCTTGAAGGGAAAGATGTAACTCTGTGAGATGAATTAACAGAACACAGAGCAGTTTCTCAGAAAGCTTCTTTCCAGTTTTGCACGGAAGATATTTCCTTTTTCACCATAGGCCTCTATGGGCTTCCAAATATCCGTTTGCCAATTCCACAACAACAGCCTTAGCGAAAGGCTTCTTGAAGGGAAAGATGTAACTCTGTGAGATGAATTAACAGAACACAGAGCAGTTTCTCAGAAAGCTTCTTTCCAGTTTTGCACGGAAGATATTTCCTTTTTCACCATAGGCCTCTATGGGCTTCCAAATATCCCTTTGCCAATTCCACAAGAACAGCCTTAGCGAAAGGCTTCTTGAAGGGAAAGATGTAACTCTGTGAGATGAATTAACAGAACACAGAGCAGTTTCTCTGAAAGCTTCTTTCCAGTTTTGAACGGAAGATTTTTCCTTTTTCACCATAGCCCTCTATGGGCTTCCAAATATCCCTTTGCCAATTCCACAAGAACAGCCTTAGCGAAAGGCTTCTTGAAGGGAAAGATGTAACTCTGTGAGATGAATTAACAGAACCCAGAGCAGTTTCTCAGAAAGCTTCTTTCCAGTTTTGAACGGAAGATATTTCCTTTTTCACCATAGGCCTCTATGGGCTTCCAAATATCCCTTTGCCAATTCCACAAGAACAGCCTTAGCGAAAGGCTTCTTGAAGGGAAAGATGTAACTCTGTGAGATGAATTAACAGAACACAGAGCAGTTTCTCAGAAAGCTTCTTTCCAGTTTTGAACGGAAGATATTTCCTTTTTCACCATAGGCCTCTATGGGCTTCCAAATATCCCTTTGCCAATTCCACAAGAACAGCCTTAGCGAAAGGCTTCTTGAAGGGAAAGATGTAACTCTGTGAGATGAATTAACAGAACACAGAGCAGTTTCTCAGAAACCTTCTTTCCAGTTTTCCACGGAAGATATTTCCTTTTTCACCATAGGCCTCTGTGGGCTTCCAAATATCCCTTTGCCAATTCCACAAGAACAGCCTTAGCGAAAGGCTTCTTGAAGGGAAAGATGTAACTCTGTGAGATGAATTAACAGAACACAGAGCAGTTTCTCAGAAAGCTTCTTTCCAGTTTTGAACGGAAGGTATTTCCTTTTTCACCATAGCCCTCTATGGGCTTCCAAATATCCCTTTGCCAATTCCCCAAGAACAGCCTTAGCGAAAGGCTTCTTGAAGGGAAAGATGTAACTCTGTGAGATGAATTAACAGAACACAGAGCAGTTTCTCAGAAAGCTTCTTTCCAGTTTTGAACGGAAGATATTTCCTTTTTCACCATAGGCCTGTATGGGCTTCCAAATATCCCTTTGCCAATTCCACAAGAACAGCCTTAGCGAAAGGCTTCTTGAAGGGAAAGATGTAACTCTGTGAGATGAATTAACAGAACACAGAGCAGTTTCTCAGAAAGCTTCTTTCCAGTTTTGCACGGAAGATATTTCCTTTTTCACCATAGGCCTCTATGGGCTTCCAAATATCCCTTTGCCAATTCCCCAAGAACAGCCTTAGAGAAAGGCTTCTTGAAGGGAAAGATGTAACTCTGTGAGATGAATTAACAGAACACAGAGCAGTTTCTCAGAAAGCTTCTTTCCAGTTTTGAACGGAAGATATTTCCTTTTTCACCATAGCCCTCTATGGGCTTCCAAATATCCCTTTGCCAATTCCACAAGAACAGCCTTAGCGAAAGGCTTCTTGAAGGGAAAGATGTAACTCGGTGAGATGAATTAACAGAACACAGAGCAGTTTCTCAGAAAGCTTCTTTCCAGTTTTGAACGGAAGATATTTCCTTTTTCACCATAGCCCTCTATGGGCTTCCAAATATCCCTTTGCCAATTCCACAAGAACAGCCTTAGCGAAAGGCTTCTTGAAGGGAAAGATGTAACTCTGTGAGATGAATTAACAGAACACAGAGTAGTTTCTCAGAAAGCCTCTTTCCAGTTTTGAACGGAAGATATTTCCTTTTTCACCATAGCCCTCTATGGGCTTCCAAATATCCCTTTGCCAATTCCACAAGAACAGCCTTAGCGAAAGGCTTCTTGAAGGGAAAGATGTAACTCTGTGAGATGAATTAACAGAACACAGAGCAGTTTCTCAGAAAGCTTCTTTCCTGTTTTGAACGGAAGATATTTCCTTTTTCACCATATCCCTCTTTGGGCTTCCTAATATCCCTTTGCCAATTCCACAAGAACAGCCTTAGCGAAAGGCTTCTAGAAGGGAAAGATGTAACTCTGTGAGATGAATTAACAGAACACAGAGCAGTTTCTCAGAAAGCTTCTTTCCAGTTTTGAACGGAAGATATTTCCTTTTTCACCATAGCCCTCTATGGGCTTCCAAATATCCCCTTGCCAATTCCACAAGAACAGCCTTAGCGAAAGGCTTCTTGAAGGGAAAGATGTAACTCTGTGAGATGAATTAACAGAACCCAGAGCAGTTTCTCAGCAAGCTTCTTTCCAGTTTTGAACGGAAGATATTTCCTTTTTCACCGTAGGCCTCTATGGGCTTCCAAATATCCCTTTGCCAATTCCACAAGAACAGCCTTAGCGAAAGGCTTCTTGAAGGGAAAGATGTAACTCTGTGAGATGAATTAACAGAACACAGAGCAGTTTCTCAGAAAGCTTCTTTCCAGTTTTGAACGGAAGATATTTCCTTTTTCACCATAGCCCTCTATGGGCTTCCAAATATCCCTTTGCCAATTCCACAAGAACAGCCTTAGCGAAAGGCTTCTTGAAGGGAAATATGTAACTCTGTGAGATGAATTAACAGAACACAGAGCAGTTTCTCAGATAGCTTCTTTACAGTTTTGAACGGAAGATACTTCCTTTTTCACCATAGTCCTCTTTGGGCTTCCAAATATCCCTTTGCCAATTCCACAAGAACAGCCTTAGCGAAAGGCTTCTTGAAGGGAAAGATGTAACTCTGTGAGATGAATTAACAGAACACAGAGCAGTTTCTCAGAAAGCTTCTTTCCAGTTTTGAACGGAAGATATTTCCTTTTTCAACACAGCCCTCTATGGGCTTCCAAATATCCCTTTGCCAATTCCACAAGAACAGCCTTAGCGAAAGGCTTCTTGAAGGGAAAGATGTAACTCTGTGAGATGAATTAACAGAACACAGAGCAGTTTCTAAGAAACCTTCTTTCCAGTTTTGAACGGAAGATATTTCCTTTTTCACCATAGCCCTCTATGGGCTTCCAAATATCCCTTTGCCAATTCCACAAGAACAGCCTTAGCGAAAGGCTTCTTGAAGGGAAAGATGTAACTCTGTGAGATGAATTAACAGAACACAGAGCAGTTTCTCAGAAAGCTTCTTTCCAGTTTTGAACGGAAGATATTTCCTTTTTCACCATAGCCCTCTATGGGCTTCCAAATATCCCTTTGCCAATTCCACAAGAACAGCCTTAGCGAAAGGCTTCTTGAAGGGAAAGATGTAACTCTGTGAGATGAATTAACAGAACACAGAGCAGTTTCTCAGAAAGCTTCTTTCCAGTTTTGAACGGAAGATATTTCCTTTTTCACCATAGCCCTCTATGGGCTTCCAAATATCCCTTTGCCAATTCCACAAGAACAGCCTTAGCGAAAGGCTTCTTGAAGGGAAAGATGTAACTCTGTGAGATGAATTAACAGAACACAGAGCAGTTTCTCAGAAAGCTTCTTTCCAGTTTTGAACGGAAGATATTTCCTTTTTCACCATAGCCCTCTATGGGCTTCCAAATATCCCTTTGCCAATTCCACAAGAACAGCCTTAGCAAAAGGCTTCTTGAAGGGAAATATGTAACTCTGTGAGATGAATTAACAGAACACAGAGCAGTTTCTCAGAAAGCTTCTTTCCAGTTTTGAACGGAAGATATTTCCTTTTTCACCATAGCCCTCTATGGGCTTCCAAATATCCCTTTGCCAATTCCCCAAGAACAGCCTTAGCGAAAGGCTTCTTGAAGGGAAAGATGTAACTCTTGGAGATGAATTAACAGAACACAGAGCAGTTTCTCAGAAAGCTTCTTTCCAGTTTTGAACGGAAGATATTTCCTTTTTCACCATAGCCCTCTATGGGCTTCCAAATATCCCTTTGCCAATTCCACAAGAACAGCCTTAGCGAAAGGCTTCTTGAAGGGAGAGATGTAACTCTGTGAGATGAATTAACAGAACACAGAGCAGTTTCTCAGAAAGCTTCTTTCCAGTTTTGAACGGAAGATATTTCCTTTTTCACCATAGCCCTCTATGGGCTTCCAAATATCCCTTTGCCAATTCCCCAAGAACAGCCTTAGCGAAAGGCTTCTTGGAGGGAAAGATGTAACTCTGTGAGATGAATTAACAGAACACAGAGCAGTTTCTCAGAAAGCTTCTTTCCAGTTTTGAACGGAAGATATTTCCTTTTTCACCATAGCCCTCTATGGGCTTCCAAATATCCCTTTGCCAATTCCACAAGAACAGCCTTAGCGAAAGGCTTCTTGAAGGGAAAGATGTAACTCTGTGAGATGAATTAACAGAACACAGAGCAGTTTCTCAGAAAGCTTCTTTCCAGTTTTGAACGGAAGATATTTCCTTTTTCATCATAGGCCTCTATGGGCTTCCAAATATCCCTTTGCCAATTCCACAAGAACAGCCTTAGCGAAAGGCTTCTTGAAGGGAAAGATGTAACTCTGTGAGATGAATTAACAGAACACAGAGCAGTTTCTCAGAAAGCTTCTTTCCAGTTTTGAACGGAAGGTATTTCCTTTTTCACCATAGCCCTCTATGGGCTTCCAAATATCCCTTTGCCAAGTCCCCAAGAACAGCCTTAGCGAAAGGCTTCTTGAAGGGAAAGATGTAACTCTGTGAGATGAATTAACAGAACACAGAGCAGTTTCTCAGAAAGCCTCTTTCCAGTTTTGAACTTAAGATATTTCCTTTTTCACCATAGCCCTCTATGGGCTTCCAAATATCCCTTTGCCAATTCCACAAGAACAGCCTTAGCGAAAGGCTTCTTGAAGGGAAAGATGTAACTCTGTGAGATGAATTAACAGAACACAGAGCAGTTTCTCAGAAAGCTTCTTTCCAGTTTTGAACGGAAGATATTTCCTTTTTCACCATAGCCCTCTATGGGCTTCCAAATATCCCTTTGCCAATTCCCCAAGAACAGCCTTAGCGAAAGGCTTCTTGAACGGAACGATGTAACTCTGTGAGATGAATTAACAGAACACGGAGTAGTTTCTCAGAAAGCTTCTTTCCAGTTTTGAACGGAAGATATTTCCTTTTTCACCGTAGCCCTCTATGGGCTTCCAAATATCCCTTTGGCAATTCCACAAGAACAGCCTTAGCGAAAGGCTTGTTGAAGGGAAAGATGTAACTCTGTGAGATGAATTAACAGAACACAGAGCAGTTTCTCAGAAAGCTTCTTTCCAGTTTTGAACGGAAGATATTTCCTTTTTCACCGTAGCCCTCTATGGGCTTCCAAATATCCCCTTGCCAATTCCACAAGAACAGCCTTAGCGAAAGGCTTCTTGAAGGGAAAGATGTAACTCTGTGAGATGAATTAACAGAACACAGAGCAGTTTCTCAGAAAGCTTCTTTCCAGTTTTGAACGGAAGATATTTCCTTTTTCACCATAGCCCTCTATGGGCTTCCAAATATCCCTTTGCCAATTCCACAAGAACAGCCTTAGCGAAAGGCTTCTTGAAGGGAAAGATGTAAATCTGTGAGATGAATTAACAGAACACAGAGCAGTTTCTCAGAAAGCTTCTTTCCAGTTTTGAACGGAAGATATTTCCTTTTTCACCATAGCCCTATTTGGGCTTCCAAATATCCCTTTGCCAATTCCACAAGAACAGCCTTAGCGAAAGGCTTCTTGAAGGGAAAGATGTAACTCTTGGAGATGAATTAACAGAACACAGAGCAGTTTCTCAGAAAGCTTCTTTCCAGTTTTGAACGGAAGATATTTCCTTTTTCACCATAGCCCTCTATGGGCTTCCAAATATCCCTTTGCCAATTCCACAAGAACAGCCTTAGCGAAAGGCTTCTTGAAGGGAGAGATGTAACTCTGTGAGATGAATTAACAGAACACAGAGCAGTTTCTCAGAAAGCTTCTTTCCAGTTTTGAACGGAAGATATTTCCTTTTTCACCATAGCCCTCTATGGGCTTCCAAATATCCCTTTGCCAATTCCCCAAGAACAGCCTTAGCGAAAGGCTTCTTGAAGGGAAAGATGTAACTCTGTGAGATGAATTAACAGAACACAGAGCAGTTTCTCAGAAAGCTTCTTTCCAGTTTTGAACGGAAGATATTTCCTTTTTCACCATAGCCCTCTATGGGCTTCCAAATATCCCTTTGCCAATTCCACAAGAACAGCCTTAGCGAAAGGCTTCTTGAAGGGAAAGATGTAACTCTGTGAGATGAATTAACAGAACACAGAGCAGTTTCTCAGAAAGCTTCTTTCCAGTTTTGAACGGAAGATATTTCCTTTTTCATCATAGGCCTCTATGGGCTTCCAAATATCCCTTTGCCAATTCCACAAGAACAGCCTTAGCGAAAGGCTTCTTGAAGGGAAAGATGTAACTCTGTGAGATGAATTAACAGAACACAGAGCAGTTTCTCAGAAAGCTTCTTTCCAGTTTTGAACGGAAGGTATTTCCTTTTTCACCATAGCCCTCTATGGGCTTCCAAATATCCCTTTGCCAAGTCCCCAAGAACAGCCTTAGCGAAAGGCTTCTTGAAGGGAAAGATGTAACTCTGTGAGATGAATTAACAGAACACAGAGCAGTTTCTCAGAAAGCCTCTTTCCAGTTTTGAACGGAAGATATTTCCTTTTTCACCATAGCCCTCTATGGGCTTCCAAATATCCCTTTACCAATTCCACAAGAACAGCCTTAGCGAAAGGCTTCTTGAAGGGAAAGATGTAACTCTGTGAGATGAATTAACAGAACACAGAGCAGTTTCTCAGAAAGCTTCTTTCCAGTTTTGAACGGAAGATATTTCCTTTTTCACCATAGCCCTCTATGGGCTTCCAAATATCCCTTTGCCAATTCCCCAAGAACAGCCTTAGCGAAAGGCTTCTTGAGGGGAAAGATGTAACTCTGTTAGATGAATTAACAGAACACAGAGTAGTTTCTCAGAATGCTTATTTCCAGTTTTGAACGGAAGATATTTCCTTTTTCACCGTAGCCCTCTATGGGCTTCCAAATATCCCTTTGCCAATTCCACAAGAACAGCCTTAGCGAAAGGCTTCTTGAAGGGAAAGATGTAACTCTGTGAGATGAATTAACAGAACACAGAGCAGTTTCACAGAAAGCTTCTTTCCAGTTTTGAACGGAAGCTTTTTCCTTTTTCACCATAGCCCCCTATGGGCTTCCAAATATCCCTTTGCCAATTCCCCAAGAACAGCCTTAGCGAAAGGCTTCTTGAAGGGAAAGATGTAACTCTGTGAGATGAATTAACAGAACACAGAGCAGTTTCTCAGAAAGCTTCTTTCCAGTTTTGAACGGAAGATATTTCCTTTTTCACCATAGGCCTCTATGGGCTTCCAAATATCCCTTTGCCAATTCCACAAGAACAGCCTTAGCGAAAGGCTTCTTGAAGGGAAAGATGTAACTCTGTGAGATGAATTAACAGAACACAGAGCAGTTTCTCAGAACGCTTCTTTCCAGTTTTGAACGGAAGATATTTCCTTTTTCACCGTAGCCATCTTTGGGCTTCCAAATATCCCTTTGCCAATTCCCCAAGAACAGCCTTAGCGAAAGGCTTCTTGAAGGGAAGATGTAACTCTGTGAGATGAATTAACAGAACACAGAGCAGTTTCTCAGAAAGCTTCTTTCCAGTTTTGTACGGAAGATATTTCCTTTTTCACCATAGCCCTCTATGGGCTTCCAAATATCCCTTTGCCAATTCCACAAGAACAGCCTTAGCGAAAGGCTTCTTGAAGGGAAAGATGTAACTCTGTGAGATGAATTAACAGAACACAGAGCAGTTTCTCAGAAAGCTTCTTTCCAGTTTTGAACGGAAGATATTTCCTTTTTCACCATAGCCCTCTATGGGCTTCCAAATATCCCTTTGCCAATTCCACAAGAACAGCCTTAGCGAAAGGCTTCTTGAAGGGAAAGATGTAACTCTGTGAGATGAATTAACAGAACACAGAGCAGTTTCTCAGAAAGCTTCTTTCCAGTTTTGAACGGAAGGTATTTCCTTTTTCACCATAGCCCTCTATGGGCTTCCAAATATCCCTTTGCCAATTCCCCAAGAACAGCCTTAGCGAAAGGCTTCTTGAAGGGAAAGATGTAACTCTGTGAGATGAATTAACAGAACACAGAGCAGTTTCTCAGAAAGCTTCTTTCCAGTTTTGAACGGAAGATATTTCCTTTTTCACCATAGCCCTCTATGGGCTTCCAAATATCCCTTTGCCAATTCCACAAGAACAGCCTTAGCGAAAGGCTTCTTGCAGGGAAAGATGTAACTCTGTGAGATGAATTAACAGAACACAGAGCAGTTTCCAGAAAGCTTCTTTCCACTTTTGAACGGAAGATATTTCCTTTTTCACCATAGGCCTCTATGGGCTTCCAAATATCCCTTTGCCAATTCCACAAGAACAGCCTTAGAGAAAGGCTTCTTGAAGGGAAATATGTAACTCTGTGAGATGAATTAACAGAAAACAGAGCAGTTTCTCAGATAGCTTCTTTCCAGTTTTGAACGGAAGATACTCCCTTTTTCACCACAGCCCTCTTTGGGCTTCCAAATATCCCTTTGCCAATTCCACAAGAACAGCCTTAGCGAAAGGCTTCTTGAAGGGAAAGATGTAACTCTGTGAGATGAATTAACAGAACACAGAGCAGTTTCTCAGAAAGCTTCTTTCCAGTTTTGAACGGAAGATATTTCCTTTTTCACCACAGCCCTCTATGGGCTTCCAAATATCCCTTTGCCAATTCCACAAGAACAGCCTTAGTGAAAGGCTTCTTGAAGTTAAAGATGTAACTCTGTGAGATGAATTAACAGAACACAGAGCAGTTTCTCAGAAAGCTTCTTTCCAGTTTTGAACGGAAGATATTTCCTTTTTCACCATAGCCCTCTAAGGGCTTCCAAATATCCCTTTGCCAATTACACAAGAACAGCCTTAGCGAAAGGCTTCTTGAAGGGAAAGATGTAACTCTGTGAGATGAATTAACAGAACACAGAGCCGTTTCTCAGAAAGCTTCTTTCCAGTTTTGAACGGATGATATTTCCTTTTTCACCATAGCCCTCTATGGGCTTCCAAATATCCCTTTGCCAATTCCACAAGAAGAGCGTTAGCGAAAGGCTTCTTGAAGGGAAAGATGTAACTCTGTGAGATGAATTAACAGAACACAGAGCAGTTTCTCAGAAAGCTTCTTTCCAGTTTTGAACGGAAGATATTTCCTTTTTCACCATAGCCCTCTATGGGCTTCCAAATATCCCTTCGCCAATTCCACAAGAACAGCCTTAGCGAAAGGCTTGTTGAAGGGAAAGATGTAACTCTGTGAGATGAATTAACAGAACACAGAGCAGTTTCTCAGAAAGCTTCTTTCCAGTTTTGCACGGAAGATATTTCCTTTTTCACCATAGGCCTCTATGGGCTTCCAAATATCCGTTTGCCAATTCCACAAGAACAGCCTTAGCGAAAGGCTTCTTGAAGGGAAAGATGTAACTCTGTGAGATGAATTAACAGAACACAGAGCAGTTTCTCAGAAAGCTTCTTTCCAGTTTTGAACGGAAGATATTTCCTTTTTCACCATAGCCCTCTAAGGGCTTCCAAATATCCCTTTGCCAATTACACAAGAACAGCCTTAGCGAAAGGCTTCTTGAATGGAAAGATGTAACTCTGTGAGATGAATTAACAGAACACAGAACAGTTTCTCAGAACGCTTCTTTCCAGTTTTGAACGGAAGATATTTCCTTTTTCACCATAGCCCTCTATGGGCTTCCAAATATCCCTTTGCCAATTCCACAAGAACAGCCTTAGCGAAAGGCTTCTTGAAGGGAAAGATGTAACTCTGTGAGATGAATTAACAGAACACAGAGCAGTTTCTCAGAAACCTTCTTTCCAGTTTTGAACGGAAGATATTTCCTTTTTCACCATAGGCCTCTATGGGCTTCCAAATATACCTTTGCCAATTCCACAAGAACAGCCTTAGCGAAAGGCTTCTTGAAGGGAAAGATGTAACTCTGTGAGATGAATTAACAGAACACAGAGCAGTTTCTCAGAAAGCTTCTTTCCTGTTTTGAACGGAAGATATTTCCTTTTTCACCATAGCCCTCTATGGGCTTCCAAATATCCCTTTGCCAATTCCACAAGAACAGCCTTAGCGAAAGGCTTATTGAAGGGAAAGATGTAACTCTGTGAGATGAATTAACAGAACACAGAGCAGTTTCTCAGAAAGCTTCTTTCCAGTTTTGAACGGAAGATATTTCCTTTTTCACCATAGCCCTCTATGGGCTTCCAAATATCCCTTTGCCAATTCCACAAGAACAGCCTTAGCGAAAGGCTTCTTGAAGGGAAAGATGTAACTCTGTGAGATGAATTAACAGAACACAGAGCAGTTTCTCAGAAAGCTTCTTTCCAGTTTTGAACGGAAGATATTTCCTTTTTCACCATAGCCCTCTAGGGGCTTCCAAATATCCCTTTGCCAATTCCACAAGAACAGCCTTAGCGAAAGGCTTCTTGAAGGGAAAGATGTAACTCTGTGAGATGAATTAACAGAACACAGAGCAGTTTCTCAGAAAGCTTCTTTCCAGTTTTGAACGGAAGATATTTCCTTTTTCACCATAGCCCTCTATGGGCTTCCAAATATCCCTTTGCGAATTCCACAAGAACAGCCTTAGAGAAAGGCTTCTTGAAGGGAAATATGTAACTCTGTGAGATGAATTAACAGAAAACAGAGCAGTTTCTCAGATAGCTTCTTTCCAGTTTTGAACGGAAGATACTTCCTTTTTCACCATAGCCCTCTTTGGGCTTCCAAATATCCCTTTGCCAATTACACAAGAACAGCCTTAGCGAAAGGCTTCTTGAAGGGAAAGATGTAACTCTGTGAGATGAATTAACAGAACACAGAGCAGTTTCTCAGAAAGCTTCTTTCCAGTTTTGAACGGAAGATATTTCCTTTTTCACCACAGCCATCTATGGGCTTCCAAATATCCCTTTGCCAATTCCACAAGAACAGCCTTAGTGAAAGGCTTCTTGAAGGGAAAGATGTAACTCTGTGAGATGAATTAACAGAACACAGAGCAGTTTCTCAGAAAGCTTCTTTCCAGTTTTGAACGGAAGATATTTCCTTTTTCACCATAGCCCTCTAAGGGCTTCCAAATATCCCTTTGCCAATTACACAAGAACAGCCTTTGCGAAAGGCTTCTTGAAGGGAAAGATGTAACTCTGTGAGATGAATTAACAGAACACAGAGCCGTTTCTCAGAAAGCTTCTTTCCAGTTTTGAACGGATGATATTTCCTTTTTCACCATAGCCCTCTATGGGCTTCCAAATATCCCTTTGCCAATTCCACAAGAAGAGCGTTAGCGAAAGGCTTCTTGAAGGGAAATATGTAACTCTGTGTGATGAATTAACAGAACACAGAGCAGTTTCTCAGAAAGCTTCTTTCCAGTTTTGAACGGAAGATATTTCCTTTTTCACCATAGCCCTCTATGGGCTTCCAAATATCCCTTTGCCAATTCCACAAGAACAGCCTTAGCGAAAGGCTTCTTGAAGGGAAAGATGTAACTCTGTGAGATGAATTAACAGAACACAGAGCAGTTTCCAGAAAGCTTCTTTCCAGTTTTGAACGGAAGATATTTCCTTTTTCACCATAGCCCTCTATGGGCTTCCAAATATCCCTTTGCCAATTCCACAAGAACAGCCCTAGAGAAAGGCTTCTTGAAGGGAAATATGTAACTCTGTGAGATGAATTAACAGAAAACAGAGCAGTTTCTCAGATAGCTTCTTTCCAGTTTTGAACGGAAGATACTTCCTTTTTCACCACAGCCCTCTTTGGGCTTCCAAATATCCCTTTGCCAATTCCACAAGAACAGCCTTAGCGAAAGGCTTCTTGAAGGGAAAGATGTAACTCTGTGAGATGAATTAACAGAACACAGAGCAGTTTCTCAGAAAGCTTCTTTCCAGTTTTGAACGGAAGATATTTCCTTTTTCACCACAGCCCTCTATGGGCTTCCAAATATCCCTTTGCCAATTCCAAAAGAACAGCCTTAGTGAAAGGCTTCTTGAAGTTAAAGATGTAACTCTGTGAGATGAATTAACAGAACACAGAGCAGTTTCTCAGAAAGCTTCTTTCCAGTTTTGAACGGAAGATATTTCCTTTTTCACCATAGCCCTCTAAGGGCTTCCAAATATCCCTTTGCCAATTACACAAGAACAGCCTTAGCGAAAGGCTTCTTGAAGGGAAAGATGTAACTCTGTGAGATGAATTAACAGAACACAGAGCCGTTTCTCAGAAAGCTTCTTTCCAGTTTTGAACGGATGATATTTCCTTTTTCACCATAGCCCTCTATGGGCTTCCAAATATCCCTTTGCCAATTCCACAAGAAGAGCGTTAGCGAAAGGCTTCTTGAAGGGAAAGATGTAACTCTGTGAGATGAATTAACAGAACACAGAGCAGTTTCTCAGAAAGCTTCTTTCCAGTTTTGAACGGAAGATATTTCCTTTTTCACCATAGCCCTCTATGGGCTTCCAAATATCCCTTCGCCAATTCCACAAGAACAGCCTTAGCGAAAGGCTTGTTGAAGGGAAAGATGTAACTCTGTGAGATGAATTAACAGAACACAGAGCAGTTTCTCAGAAAGCTTCTTTCCAGTTTTGCACGGAAGATATTTCCTTTTTCACCATAGGCCTCTATGGGCTTCCAAATATCCGTTTGCCAATTCCACAAGAACAGCCTTAGCGAAAGGCTTCTTGAAGGGAAAGATGTAACTCTGTGAGATGAATTAACAGAACACAGAGCAGTTTCTCAGAAAGCTTCTTTCCAGTTTTGAACGGAAGATATTTCCTTTTTCACCATAGGCCTCTAAGGGCTTCCAAATATCACTTTGCCAATTACACAAGAACAGCCTTAGCGAGAGGCTTCTTGAATGGAAAGATGTAACTCTGTGAGATGAATTAACAGAACACAGAACAGTTTCTCAGAACGCTTCTTTCCAGTTTTGAACGGAAGATATTTCCTTTTTCACCATAGCCCTCTATGGGCTTCCAAATATCCCTTTGCCAATTCCACAAGAACAGCCTTAGCGAAAGGCTTCTTGAAGGGAAAGATGTAACTCTGTGAGATGAATTAACAGAACACAGAGCAGTTTCTCAGAAACCTTCTTTCCAGTTTTGAACGGAAGATATTTCCTTTTTCACCATAGGCCTCTATGGGCTTCCAAATATACCTTTGCCAATTCCACAAGAACAGCCTTAGCGAAAGGCTTCTTGAAGGGAAAGATGTAACTCTGTGAGATGAATTAACAGAACACAGAGCAGTTTCTCAGAAAGCTTCTTTCCTGTTTTGAACGGAAGATATTTCCTTTTTCACCATAGCCCTCTATGGGCTTCCAAATATCCCTTTGCCAATTCCACAAGAACAGCCTTAGCGAAAGGCTTATTGAAGGGAAAGATGTAACTCTGTGAGATGAATTAACAGAACACAGAGCAGTTTCTCAGAAAGCTTCTTTCCAGTTTTGAACGGAAGATATTTCCTTTTTCACCATAGCCCTCTATGGGCTTCCAAATATCCCTTTGCCAATTCCACAACAACAGCCTTAGCGAAAGGCTTCTTGAAGGGAAAGATGTAACTCTGTGAGATGAATTAACAGAACACAGAGCAGTTTCTCAGAAAGCTTCTTTCCAGTTTTGAACAGAAGGTATTTCCTTTTTCACCATAGCCCTCTATGGGCTTCCAAATATCCCTTTGCCAATTCCCCAAGAACAGCCTTAGCGAAAGGCTTCTTGAAGGGAAAGATGTAACTCTGTGAGATGAATTAACAGAACACAGAGCAGTTTCTCAGAAAGCTTCTTTCCAGTTTTGAACGGAAGATATTTCCTTTTTCACCATAGCCCTCTAGGGGCTTCCAAATATCCCTTTGCCAATTCCACAAGAACAGCCTTAGCGAAAGGCTTCTTGAAGGGAAAGATGTAACTCTGTGAGATGAATTAACAGAACACAGAGCAGTTTCTCAGAAAGCTTCTTTCCAGTTTTGAACGGAAGATATTTCCTTTTTCACCATAGCCCTCTATGGGCTTCCAAATATCCCTTTGCCAATTCCACAAGAACAGCGTTAGAGAAAGGCTTCTTGAAGGGAAATATGTAACTCTGTGAGATGAATTAACAGAAAACAGAGCAGTTTCTCAGATAGCTTCTTTCCAGTTTTGAACGGAAGATACTTCCTTTTTCACCATAGCCCTCTTTGGGCTTCCAAATATCCCTTTGCCAATTCCACAAGAACAGCCTTAGCGAAAGGCTTCTTGAAGGGAAAGATGTAACTCTGTGAGATGAATTAACAGAACACAGAGCAGTTTCTCAGAAAGCTTCTTTCCAGTTTTGAACGGAAGATATTTCCTTTTTCACCACAGCCCTCTATGGGCTTCCAAATATCCCTTTGCCAATTCCACAAGAACAGCCTTAGTGAAAGGCTTCTTGAAGGGAAAGATGTAACTCTGTGAGATGAATTAACAGAACACAGAGCAGTTTCTCAGAAAGCTTCTTTCCAGTTTTGAACGGAAGATATTTCCTTTTTCACCATAGCCCTCTAAGGGCTTCCAAATATCCCTTTGCCAATTACACAAAACAGCGTTTGCGAAAGGCTTCTTGAAGGGAAAGATGTAACTCTGTGAGATGAATTAACAGAACACAGAGCCGTTTCTCAGAAAGCTTCTTTCCAGTTTTGAACGGATGATATTTGCTTTTTCACCATAGCCCTCTATGGGCTTCCAAATATCCCTTTGCCAATTCCACAAGAAGAGCGTTAGTGAAAGGCTTCTTGAAGGGAAATATGTAACTCTGTGTGATGAATTAACAGAACACAGAGCAGTTTCTCAGAAAGCTTCTTTCCAGTTTTGAACGGAAGATATTTCCTTTTTCACCATAGCCCTCTATGGGCTTCCAAATATCCCTTTGCCAATTCCACAAGAACAACCTTAGCGAAAGGCTTCTTGAAGGGAAAGATGTAACTCTGTGAGATGAATTAACAGAACACAGAGCAGTTTCTCAGAAAGCTTCTTTCCAGTTTTGCACGGAAGATATTTCCTTTTTCACCATAGGCCTCTATGGGCTTCCAAATATCCCTTTGCCAATTCCACAAGAACAGCCTTAGCGAAAGGCTTCTTGAAGGGAAAGATGTAACTCTGTGAGATGAATTAACAGAACACAGAGCAGTTTCTCAGAAAGCTTCTTTCCAGTTTTGAACGGAAGATATTTCCTTTTTCACCATAGGCCTCTAGGGGCTTCCAAATATCCCTTTGCCAATTCCACAAGAACAGCCTTAGCGAAAGGCTTCTTGAAGGGAAAGATGTAACTCTGTGAGATGCATTAACAGAACACAGAGCAGTTTCTCTGAAAGCTTCTTTCCAGTTTTGAACGGAAGATATTTCCTTTTTCACCATAGCCCTCTATGGGCTTCCAAATATCCCTTTGTCAATTCCCCAAGAACAGCCTTAGGGAAAGGCTTCTTGAAGGGAAAGATGTAACTCTGTGAGATGAATTAACAGAACACAGAGCAGTTTCTCAGAAAGCTTCTTTCCAGTTTTGAACGGAAGATATTTCCTTTTTCACCATAGGCCTCTATGGGCTTCCAAATATCCCTTTGCCAATTCCACAAGAACAGCCTTAGCGAAAGGCTTCTTGAAGGGAAAGATGTAACTCTGTGAGATGAATTAACAGAACACAGAGCAGTTTCTCAGAAAGCTTCTTTCCAGTTTTGCACGGAAGATATTTCCTTTTTCACCATAGGCCTCTATGGGCTTCCAAATATCCGTTTGCCAATTCCACAAGAACAGCCTTAGCGAAAGGCTTCTTGAAGGGAAAGATGTAACTCTGTGAGATGAATTAACAGAACACAGAGCAGTTTCTCAGAAAGCTTCTTTCCAGTTTTGCACGGAAGATATTTCCTTTTTCACCATAGGCCTCTATGGGCTTCCAAATATTCCTTTGCCAATTCCACAAGAACAGCCTTAGCGAAAGGCTTCTTGAAGGGAAAGATGTAACTCTGTGAGATGAATGAACAGAACACAGAGCAGTTTCTCAGAAAGCTTCTTTCCAGTTTTGAACGGAAGATATTTCCTTTTTCACCATAGGCCTCTATGGGCTTCCAAATATCCCTTTGCCAATTCCACAAGAACAGCCTTAGCGAAAGGCTTCTTGAAGGGAAAGATGTAACTCTGTGAGATGAATTAACAGAACACAGAGCAGTTTCTCAGAAAGCTTCTTTCCAGTTTTGAACGGAAGATATTTCCTTTTTCAATATAGCCCTCTATGGGCTTCCAAATATCCCTTTGCCAATTCCACAAGAACAGCCTTAGCGAAAGGCTTCTTGAAGGGAAAGATGTAACTCTGTGAGATGAATTAACAGAACACAGAGCAGTTTCTCAGAAAGCTTCTTTCCAGTTTTGAACGGAAGATATTTCCTTTTTCACCATAGCCCTCTATGGGCTTCCAAATATCCCTTTGCCAATTCCACAAGAACAGCCTTAGCGAAAGGCTTCTTGAAGGGAAAGATGTAACTCTGTGAGATGAATTAACAGAACACAGAGCAGTTTCTCAGAAAGCTTCTTTCCAGTTTTGAACGGAAGATATTTCCTTTTTCACCATAGCCCTCTAGGGGCTTCCAAATATCCCTTTGCCAATTCCACAAGAACAGCCTTAGCGAAAGGCTTCTTGAAGGGAAAGATGTAACTCTGTGAGATGAATTAACAGAACACAGAGCAGTTTCTCAGAAAGCTTCTTTCCAGTTTTGAACGGAAGATATTTCCTTTTTCACCATAGCCCTCTATGGGCTTCCAAATATCCCTTTGCGAATTCCACAAGAACAGCCTTAGAGAAAGGCTTCTTGAAGGGAAATATGTAACTCTGTGAGATGAATTAACAGAAAACAGAGCAGTTTCTCAGATAGCTTCTTTCCAGTTTTGAACGGAAGATACTTCCTTTTTCACCATAGCCCTCTTTGGGCTTCCAAATATCCCTTTGCCAATTACACAAGAACAGCCTTAGCGAAAGGCTTCTTGAAGGGAAAGATGTAACTCTGTGAGATGAATTAACAGAACACAGAGCAGTTTCTCAGAAAGCTTCTTTCCAGTTTTGAACGGAAGATATTTCCTTTTTCACCACAGCCATCTATGGGCTTCCAAATATCCCTTTGCCAATTCCACAAGAACAGCCTTAGTGAAAGGCTTCTTGAAGGGAAAGATGTAACTCTGTGAGATGAATTAACAGAACACAGAGCAGTTTCTCAGAAAGCTTCTTTCCAGTTTTGAACGGAAGATATTTCCTTTTTCACCATAGCCCTCTAAGGGCTTCCAAATATCCCTTTGCCAATTACACAAGAACAGCCTTTGCGAAAGGCTTCTTGAAGGGAAAGATGTAACTCTGTGAGATGAATTAACAGAACACAGAGCCGTTTCTCAGAAAGCTTCTTTCCAGTTTTGAACGGATGATATTTCCTTTTTCACCATAGCCCTCTATGGGCTTCCAAATATCCCTTTGCCAATTCCACAAGAAGAGCGTTAGCGAAAGGCTTCTTGAAGGGAAATATGTAACTCTGTGTGATGAATTAACAGAACACAGAGCAGTTTCTCAGAAAGCTTCTTTCCAGTTTTGAACGGAAGATATTTCCTTTTTCACCATAGCCCTCTATGGGCTTCCAAATATCCCTTTGCCAATTCCACAAGAACAGCCTTAGCGAAAGGCTTCTTGAAGGGAAAGATGTAACTCTGTGAGATGAATTAACAGAACACAGAGCAGTTTCCAGAAAGCTTCTTTCCAGTTTTGAACGGAAGATATTTCCTTTTTCACCATAGCCCTCTATGGGCTTCCAAATATCCCTTTGCCAATTCCACAAGAACAGCCCTAGAGAAAGGCTTCTTGAAGGGAAATATGTAACTCTGTGAGATGAATTAACAGAAAACAGAGCAGTTTCTCAGATAGCTTCTTTCCAGTTTTGAACGGAAGATACTTCCTTTTTCACCACAGCCCTCTTTGGGCTTCCAAATATCCCTTTGCCAATTCCACAAGAACAGCCTTAGCGAAAGGCTTCTTGAAGGGAAAGATGTAACTCTGTGAGATGAATTAACAGAACACAGAGCAGTTTCTCAGAAAGCTTCTTTCCAGTTTTGAACGGAAGATATTTCCTTTTTCACCACAGCCCTCTATGGGCTTCCAAATATCCCTTTGCCAATTCCAAAAGAACAGCCTTAGTGAAAGGCTTCTTGAAGTTAAAGATGTAACTCTGTGAGATGAATTAACAGAACACAGAGCAGTTTCTCAGAAAGCTTCTTTCCAGTTTTGAACGGAAGATATTTCCTTTTTCACCATAGCCCTCTAAGGGCTTCCAAATATCCCTTTGCCAATTACACAAGAACAGCCTTAGCGAAAGGCTTCTTGAAGGGAAAGATGTAACTCTGTGAGATGAATTAACAGAACACAGAGCCGTTTCTCAGAAAGCTTCTTTCCAGTTTTGAACGGATGATATTTCCTTTTTCACCATAGCCCTCTATGGGCTTCCAAATATCCCTTTGCCAATTCCACAAGAAGAGCGTTAGCGAAAGGCTTCTTGAAGGGAAAGATGTAACTCTGTGAGATGAATTAACAGAACACAGAGCAGTTTCTCAGAAAGCTTCTTTCCAGTTTTGAACGGAAGATATTTCCTTTTTCACCATAGCCCTCTATGGGCTTCCAAATATCCCTTCGCCAATTCCACAAGAACAGCCTTAGCGAAAGGCTTGTTGAAGGGAAAGATGTAACTCTGTGAGATGAATTAACAGAACACAGAGCAGTTTCTCAGAAAGCTTCTTTCCAGTTTTGCACGGAAGATATTTCCTTTTTCACCATAGGCCTCTATGGGCTTCCAAATATCCGTTTGCCAATTCCACAAGAACAGCCTTAGCGAAAGGCTTCTTGAAGGGAAAGATGTAACTCTGTGAGATGAATTAACAGAACACAGAGCAGTTTCTCAGAAAGCTTCTTTCCAGTTTTGAACGGAAGATATTTCCTTTTTCACCATAGGCCTCTAAGGGCTTCCAAATATCACTTTGCCAATTACACAAGAACAGCCTTAGCGAAAGGCTTCTTGAATGGAAAGATGTAACTCTGTGAGATGAATTAACAGAACACAGAACAGTTTCTCAGAACGCTTCTTTCCAGTTTTGAACGGAAGATATTTCCTTTTTCACCATAGCCCTCTATGGGCTTCCAAATATCCCTTTGCCAATTCCACAAGAACAGCCTTAGCGAAAGGCTTCTTGAAGGGAAAGATGTAACTCTGTGAGATGAATTAACAGAACACAGAGCAGTTTCTCAGAAACCTTCTTTCCAGTTTTGAACGGAAGATATTTCCTTTTTCACCATAGGCCTCTATGGGCTTCCAAATATACCTTTGCCAATTCCACAAGAACAGCCTTAGCGAAAGGCTTCTTGAAGGGAAAGATGTAACTCTGTGAGATGAATTAACAGAACACAGAGCAGTTTCTCAGAAAGCTTCTTTCCTGTTTTGAACGGAAGATATTTCCTTTTTCACCATAGCCCTCTATGGGCTTCCAAATATCCCTTTGCCAATTCCACAAGAACAGCCTTAGCGAAAGGCTTATTGAAGGGAAAGATGTAACTCTGTGAGATGAATTAACAGAACACAGAGCAGTTTCTCAGAAAGCTTCTTTCCAGTTTTGAACGGAAGATATTTCCTTTTTCACCATAGCCCTCTATGGGCTTCCAAATATCCCTTTGCCAATTCCACAACAACAGCCTTAGCGAAAGGCTTCTTGAAGGGAAAGATGTAACTCTGTGAGATGAATTAACAGAACACAGAGCAGTTTCTCAGAAAGCTTCTTTCCAGTTTTGAACAGAAGGTATTTCCTTTTTCACCATAGCCCTCTATGGGCTTCCAAATATCCCTTTGCCAATTCCCCAAGAACAGCCTTAGCGAAAGGCTTCTTGAAGGGAAAGATGTAACTCTGTGAGATGAATTAACAGAACACAGAGCAGTTTCTCAGAAAGCTTCTTTCCAGTTTTGAACGGAAGATATTTCCTTTTTCACCATAGCCCTCTAGGGGCTTCCAAATATCCCTTTGCCAATTCCACAAGAACAGCCTTAGCGAAAGGCTTCTTGAAGGGAAAGATGTAACTCTGTGAGATGAATTAACAGAACACAGAGCAGTTTCTCAGAAAGCTTCTTTCCAGTTTTGAACGGAAGATATTTCCTTTTTCACCATAGCCCTCTATGGGCTTCCAAATATCCCTTTGCCAATTCCACAAGAACAGCCTTAGAGAAAGGCTTCTTGAAGGGAAATATGTAACTCTGTGAGATGAATTAACAGAAAACAGAGCAGTTTCTCAGATAGCTTCTTTCCAGTTTTGAACGGAAGATACTTCCTTTTTCACCATAGCCCTCTTTGGGCTTCCAAATATCCCTTTGCCAATTCCACAAGAACAGCCTTAGCGAAAGGCTTCTTGAAGGGAAAGATGTAACTCTGTGAGATGAATTAACAGAACACAGAGCAGTTTCTCAGAAAGCTTCTTTCCAGTTTTGAACGGAAGATATTTCCTTTTTCACCACAGCCCTCTATGGGCTTCCAAATATCCCTTTGCCAATTCCACAAGAACAGCCTTAGTGAAAGGCTTCTTGAAGGGAAAGATGTAACTCTGTGAGATGAATTAACAGAACACAGAGCAGTTTCTCAGAAAGCTTCTTTCCAGTTTTGAACGGAAGATATTTCCTTTTTCACCATAGCCCTCTAAGGGCTTCCAAATATCCCTTTGCCAATTACACAAAACAGCGTTTGCGAAAGGCTTCTTGAAGGGAAAGATGTAACTCTGTGAGATGAATTAACAGAACACAGAGCCGTTTCTCAGAAAGCTTCTTTCCAGTTTTGAACGGATGATATTTGCTTTTTCACCATAGCCCTCTATGGGCTTCCAAATATCCCTTTGCCAATTCCACAAGAAGAGCGTTAGTGAAAGGCTTCTTGAAGGGAAATATGTAACTCTGTGTGATGAATTAACAGAACACAGAGCAGTTTCTCAGAAAGCTTCTTTCCAGTTTTGAACGGAAGATATTTCCTTTTTCACCATAGCCCTCTATGGGCTTCCAAATATCCCTTTGCCAATTCCACAAGAACAGCCTTAGCGAAAGGCTTCTTGAAGGGAAAGATGTAACTCTGTGAGATGAATTAACAGAACACAGAGCAGTTTCTCAGAAAGCTTCTTTCCAGTTTTGCACGGAAGATATTTCCTTTTTCACCATAGGCCTCTATGGGCTTCCAAATATCCCTTTGCCAATTCCACAAGAACAGCCTTAGCGAAAGGCTTCTTGAAGGGAAAGATGTAACTCTGTGAGATGAATTAACAGAACACAGAGCAGTTTCTCAGAAAGCTTCTTTCCAGTTTTGAACGGAAGATATTTCCTTTTTCACCATAGGCCTCTAGGGGCTTCCAAATATCCCTTTGCCAATTCCACAAGAACAGCCTTAGCGAAAGGCTTCTTGAAGGGAAAGATGTAACTCTGTGAGATGCATTAACAGAACACAGAGCAGTTTCTCTGAAAGCTTCTTTCCAGTTTTGAACGGAAGATATTTCCTTTTTCACCATAGCCCTCTATGGGCTTCCAAATATCCCTTTGTCAATTCCCCAAGAACAGCCTTAGGGAAAGGCTTCTTGAAGGGAAAGATGTAACTCTGTGAGATGAATTAACAGAACACAGAGCAGTTTCTCAGAAAGCTTCTTTCCAGTTTTGAACGGAAGATATTTCCTTTTTCACCATAGGCCTCTATGGGCTTCCAAATATCCCTTTGCCAATTCCACAAGAACAGCCTTAGCGAAAGGCTTCTTGAAGGGAAAGATGTAACTCTGTGAGATGAATTAACAGAACACAGAGCAGTTTCTCAGAAAGCTTCTTTCCAGTTTTGCACGGAAGATATTTCCTTTTTCACCATAGGCCTCTATGGGCTTCCAAATATCCGTTTGCCAATTCCACAAGAACAGCCTTAGCGAAAGGCTTCTTGAAGGGAAAGATGTAACTCTGTGAGATGAATTAACAGAACACAGAGCAGTTTCTCAGAAAGCTTCTTTCCAGTTTTGCACGGAAGATATTTCCTTTTTCACCATAGGCCTCTATGGGCTTCCAAATATTCCTTTGCCAATTCCACAAGAACAGCCTTAGCGAAAGGCTTCTTGAAGGGAAAGATGTAACTCTGTGAGATGAATGAACAGAACACAGAGCAGTTTCTCAGAAAGCTTCTTTCCAGTTTTGAACGGAAGATATTTCCTTTTTCACCATAGGCCTCTATGGGCTTCCAAATATCCCTTTGCCAATTCCACAAGAACAGCCTTAGCGAAAGGCTTCTTGAAGGGAAAGATGTAACTCTGTGAGATGAATTAACAGAACACAGAGCAGTTTCTCAGAAAGCTTCTTTCCAGTTTTGAACGGAAGATATTTCCTTTTTCAATATAGCCCTCTATGGGCTTCCAAATATCCCTTTGCCAATTCCACAAGAACAGCCTTAGCGAAAGGCTTCTTGAAGGGAAAGATGTAACTCTGTGAGATGAATTAACAGAACACAGAGCAGTTTCTCAGAAAGCTTCTTTCCAGTTTTGAACGGAAGATATTTCCTTTTTCACCATAGGCCTCTATGGGCTTCCAAATATCCCTTTGCCAATTCCACAAGAACAGCCTTAGCGAAAGGCTTCTTGAAGGGAAAGATGTAACTCTGTGAGATGAATTAACAGAACACAGAGCAGTTTCTCAGAAAGCTTCTTTCCAGTTTTGAACGGAAGGTATTTCCTTTTTCACCATAGCCCTCTAAGGGCTTCCAAATATCCCTTTGCCAATTCCCCAAGAACAGCCTTAGCGAAAGGCTTCTTGAAGGGAAAGATGTAACTCTGTGAGATGAATTAACAGAACACAGAGCAGTTTCTCAGAAAGCTTCTTTCCAGTTTTGAACGGAAGATATTTCCTTTTTCACCATAGACCTCTATGGGCTTCCAAATATCCCTTTGCCAATTCCACAAGAACAGCCTTAGCGAAAGGCTTCTTGAAGGGAAAGATGTAACTCTGTGAGATGAATTAACAGAACTCAGAGCAGTTTCTCAGAAAGCTTCTTTCCAGTTTTGAACGGAAGGTATTTCCTTTTTCACCATAGCCCTCTATGGGCTTCCAAATATCCCTTTGCCAATTCCCCAAGAACAGCCTTAGCGAAAGGCTTCTTGAAGGGAAAGATGTAACTCTGTGAGATGAATTAACAGAACACAGAGCAGTTTCTCAGAAAGCTTCTTTCCAGTTTTGAACGGAAGATATTTCCTTTTTCACCATAGCCCTCTATGGGCTTCCAAATATCTCTTTGCCAATTCCACAAGAACAGCCTTAGCGAAAGGCTTCTTGAAGGGAAAGATGTAACACTGTGAGATGAATTAACAGAACACAGAGCAGTTTCTCAGAAAGTTTCTTTCCAGTTTTGAACGGAAGATATTTCCTTTTTCACCATAGGCTTCTATGGGCTTCCAAATATCCCTTTGCCAATTCCACAAGAACAGCCTTAGCGAAAGGCTTCTTGAAGGGAAAGATGTAACTCTGTGAGATGAATTAACTGAACACAGAGCAGTTTCTCAGAAATCTTCTTTCCAGTTTTGAACGGAAGGTATTTCCTTTTTCACCATAGCCCTCTATGGGCTTCCAAATATCCCCTTGCCAATTCCCCAAGAACAGCCTTAGCGAAAGGCTTCTTGAAGGGAAAGATGTAACTCTGTGAGATGAATTGACAGAACACAGAGCAGTTTCTCAGAAAGCTTCTTTCCAGTTTTGAACGGAAGATATTTCCTTTTTCACCGTAGCCCTCTATGGGCTTCCAAATATCCCTTTGCCAATTCCACAAGAACAGCCTTAGCGAAAGGCTTCTTGAAGGGAAAGATGTAACTCTGTGAGATGAATTAACAGAACACAGAGCAGTTTCACAGAAAGCTTCTTTCCAGTTTTGAACGGAAGCTTTTTCCTTTTTCACCATAGCCCTCTATGGGCTTCCAAATATCCCTTTGCCAATTCCCCAAGAACAGACTTAGCGAAAGGCTTCTTGAAGGGAAAGATGTAACTCTGTGAGATGAATTAACAGAACACAGAGCAGTTTCTCAGAAAGCTTCTTTCCAGTTTTGAACGGAAGATATTTCCTTTTTCACCATAGGCCTCTATGGGCTTCCAAATATCCCTTTGCCAATTCCCCAAGAACAGCCTTAGCGAAAGGCTTCTTGAAGGGAAAGATGTAACTCTGTGAGATGAATTAACAGAACACAGAGCAGTTTCTCAGAAAGCTTCTTTCCAGTTTTGAACGGAAGATATTTCCTTTTTCACCATAGGCCTCTATGGGCTTCCAAATATCCCTTTGCCAATTCCACAAGAACAGCCTTAGCGAAAGGCTTCTTGAAGGGAAAGATGTAACTCTGTGAGATGAATTAACAGAACACAGAGCAGTTTCTCAGAACGCTTCTTTCCAGTTTTGAACGGAAGATATTTCCTTTTTCACCGTAGCCATCTTTGGGCTTCCAAATATCCCTTTGCCAATTCCCCAAGAACAGCCTTAGCGAAAGGCTTCTTGAAGGGAAGATGTAACTCTGTGAGATGAATTAACAGAACACAGAGCAGTTTCTCAGAAAGCTTCTTTCCAGTTTTGTACGGAAGATATTTCCTTTTTCACCATAGCCCTCTATGGGCTTCCAAATATCCCTTTGCCAATTCCACAAGAACAGCCTTAGCGAAAGGCTTCTTGAAGGGAAAGATGTAACTCTGTGAGATGAATTAACAGAACACAGAGCAGTTTCTCAGAAAGCTTCTTTCCAGTTTTGAACGGAAGATATTTCCTTTTTCACCATAGCCCTCTATGGGCTTCCAAATATCCCTTTGCCAATTCCACAAGAACAGCCTTAGCGAAAGGCTTCTTGAAGGGAAAGATGTAACTCTGTGAGATGAATTAACAGAACACAGAGCAGTTTCTCAGAAAGCTTCTTTCCAGTTTTGAACGGAAGGTATTTCCTTTTTCACCATAGCCCTCTATGGGCTTCCAAATATCCCTTTGCCAATTCCCCAAGAACAGCCTTAGCGAAAGGCTTCTTGAAGGGAAAGATGTAACTCTGTGAGATGAATTAACAGAACACAGAGCAGTTTCTCAGAAAGCTTCTTTCCAGTTTTGAACGGAAGATATTTCCTTTTTCACCATAGCCCTCTATGGGCTTCCAAATATCCCTTTGCCAATTCCACAAGAACAGCCTTAGCGAAAGGCTTCTTGCAGGGAAAGATGTAACTCTGTGAGATGAATTAACAGAACACAGAGCAGTTTCCAGAAAGCTTCTTTCCACTTTTGAACGGAAGATATTTCCTTTTTCACCATAGGCCTCTATGGGCTTCCAAATATCCCTTTGCCAATTCCACAAGAACAGCCTTAGAGAAAGGCTTCTTGAAGGGAAATATGTAACTCTGTGAGATGAATTAACAGAAAACAGAGCAGTTTCTCAGATAGCTTCTTTCCAGTTTTGAACGGAAGATACTCCCTTTTTCACCACAGCCCTCTTTGGGCTTCCAAATATCCCTTTGCCAATTCCACAAGAACAGCCTTAGCGAAAGGCTTCTTGAAGGGAAAGATGTAACTCTGTGAGATGAATTAACAGAACACAGAGCAGTTTCTCAGAAAGCTTCTTTCCAGTTTTGAACGGAAGATATTTCCTTTTTCACCACAGCCCTCTATGGGCTTCCAAATATCCCTTTGCCAATTCCACAAGAACAGCCTTAGTGAAAGGCTTCTTGAAGTTAAAGATGTAACTCTGTGAGATGAATTAACAGAACACAGAGCAGTTTCTCAGAAAGCTTCTTTCCAGTTTTGAACGGAAGATATTTCCTTTTTCACCATAGCCCTCTAAGGGCTTCCAAATATCCCTTTGCCAATTACACAAGAACAGCCTTAGCGAAAGGCTTCTTGAAGGGAAAGATGTAACTCTGTGAGATGAATTAACAGAACACAGAGCCGTTTCTCAGAAAGCTTCTTTCCAGTTTTGAACGGATGATATTTCCTTTTTCACCATAGCCCTCTATGGGCTTCCAAATATCCCTTTGCCAATTCCACAAGAAGAGCGTTAGCGAAAGGCTTCTTGAAGGGAAAGATGTAACTCTGTGAGATGAATTAACAGAACACAGAGCAGTTTCTCAGAAAGCTTCTTTCCAGTTTTGAACGGAAGATATTTCCTTTTTCACCATAGCCCTCTATGGGCTTCCAAATATCCCTTCGCCAATTCCACAAGAACAGCCTTAGCGAAAGGCTTGTTGAAGGGAAAGATGTAACTCTGTGAGATGAATTAACAGAACACAGAGCAGTTTCTCAGAAAGCTTCTTTCCAGTTTTGCACGGAAGATATTTCCTTTTTCACCATAGGCCTCTATGGGCTTCCAAATATCCGTTTGCCAATTCCACAAGAACAGCCTTAGCGAAAGGCTTCTTGAAGGGAAAGATGTAACTCTGTGAGATGAATTAACAGAACACAGAGCAGTTTCTCAGAAAGCTTCTTTCCAGTTTTGAACGGAAGATATTTCCTTTTTCACCATAGCCCTCTAAGGGCTTCCAAATATCCCTTTGCCAATTACACAAGAACAGCCTTAGCGAAAGGCTTCTTGAATGGAAAGATGTAACTCTGTGAGATGAATTAACAGAACACAGAACAGTTTCTCAGAACGCTTCTTTCCAGTTTTGAACGGAAGATATTTCCTTTTTCACCATAGCCCTCTATGGGCTTCCAAATATCCCTTTGCCAATTCCACAAGAACAGCCTTAGCGAAAGGCTTCTTGAAGGGAAAGATGTAACTCTGTGAGATGAATTAACAGAACACAGAGCAGTTTCTCAGAAACCTTCTTTCCAGTTTTGAACGGAAGATATTTCCTTTTTCACCATAGGCCTCTATGGGCTTCCAAATATACCTTTGCCAATTCCACAAGAACAGCCTTAGCGAAAGGCTTCTTGAAGGGAAAGATGTAACTCTGTGAGATGAATTAACAGAACACAGAGCAGTTTCTCAGAAAGCTTCTTTCCTGTTTTGAACGGAAGATATTTCCTTTTTCACCATAGCCCTCTATGGGCTTCCAAATATCCCTTTGCCAATTCCACAAGAACAGCCTTAGCGAAAGGCTTATTGAAGGGAAAGATGTAACTCTGTGAGATGAATTAACAGAACACAGAGCAGTTTCTCAGAAAGCTTCTTTCCAGTTTTGAACGGAAGATATTTCCTTTTTCACCATAGCCCTCTATGGGCTTCCAAATATCCCTTTGCCAATTCCACAAGAACAGCCTTAGCGAAAGGCTTCTTGAAGGGAAAGATGTAACTCTGTGAGATGAATTAACAGAACACAGAGCAGTTTCTCAGAAAGCTTCTTTCCAGTTTTGAACGGAAGATATTTCCTTTTTCACCATAGCCCTCTAGGGGCTTCCAAATATCCCTTTGCCAATTCCACAAGAACAGCCTTAGCGAAAGGCTTCTTGAAGGGAAAGATGTAACTCTGTGAGATGAATTAACAGAACACAGAGCAGTTTCTCAGAAAGCTTCTTTCCAGTTTTGAACGGAAGATATTTCCTTTTTCACCATAGCCCTCTATGGGCTTCCAAATATCCCTTTGCGAATTCCACAAGAACAGCCTTAGAGAAAGGCTTCTTGAAGGGAAATATGTAACTCTGTGAGATGAATTAACAGAAAACAGAGCAGTTTCTCAGATAGCTTCTTTCCAGTTTTGAACGGAAGATACTTCCTTTTTCACCATAGCCCTCTTTGGGCTTCCAAATATCCCTTTGCCAATTACACAAGAACAGCCTTAGCGAAAGGCTTCTTGAAGGGAAAGATGTAACTCTGTGAGATGAATTAACAGAACACAGAGCAGTTTCTCAGAAAGCTTCTTTCCAGTTTTGAACGGAAGATATTTCCTTTTTCACCACAGCCATCTATGGGCTTCCAAATATCCCTTTGCCAATTCCACAAGAACAGCCTTAGTGAAAGGCTTCTTGAAGGGAAAGATGTAACTCTGTGAGATGAATTAACAGAACACAGAGCAGTTTCTCAGAAAGCTTCTTTCCAGTTTTGAACGGAAGATATTTCCTTTTTCACCATAGCCCTCTAAGGGCTTCCAAATATCCCTTTGCCAATTACACAAGAACAGCCTTTGCGAAAGGCTTCTTGAAGGGAAAGATGTAACTCTGTGAGATGAATTAACAGAACACAGAGCCGTTTCTCAGAAAGCTTCTTTCCAGTTTTGAACGGATGATATTTCCTTTTTCACCATAGCCCTCTATGGGCTTCCAAATATCCCTTTGCCAATTCCACAAGAAGAGCGTTAGCGAAAGGCTTCTTGAAGGGAAATATGTAACTCTGTGTGATGAATTAACAGAACACAGAGCAGTTTCTCAGAAAGCTTCTTTCCAGTTTTGAACGGAAGATATTTCCTTTTTCACCATAGCCCTCTATGGGCTTCCAAATATCCCTTTGCCAATTCCACAAGAACAGCCTTAGCGAAAGGCTTCTTGAAGGGAAAGATGTAACTCTGTGAGATGAATTAACAGAACACAGAGCAGTTTCCAGAAAGCTTCTTTCCAGTTTTGAACGGAAGATATTTCCTTTTTCACCATAGCCCTCTATGGGCTTCCAAATATCCCTTTGCCAATTCCACAAGAACAGCCCTAGAGAAAGGCTTCTTGAAGGGAAATATGTAACTCTGTGAGATGAATTAACAGAAAACAGAGCAGTTTCTCAGATAGCTTCTTTCCAGTTTTGAACGGAAGATACTTCCTTTTTCACCACAGCCCTCTTTGGGCTTCCAAATATCCCTTTGCCAATTCCACAAGAACAGCCTTAGCGAAAGGCTTCTTGAAGGGAAAGATGTAACTCTGTGAGATGAATTAACAGAACACAGAGCAGTTTCTCAGAAAGCTTCTTTCCAGTTTTGAACGGAAGATATTTCCTTTTTCACCACAGCCCTCTATGGGCTTCCAAATATCCCTTTGCCAATTCCAAAAGAACAGCCTTAGTGAAAGGCTTCTTGAAGTTAAAGATGTAACTCTGTGAGATGAATTAACAGAACACAGAGCAGTTTCTCAGAAAGCTTCTTTCCAGTTTTGAACGGAAGATATTTCCTTTTTCACCATAGCCCTCTAAGGGCTTCCAAATATCCCTTTGCCAATTACACAAGAACAGCCTTAGCGAAAGGCTTCTTGAAGGGAAAGATGTAACTCTGTGAGATGAATTAACAGAACACAGAGCCGTTTCTCAGAAAGCTTCTTTCCAGTTTTGAACGGATGATATTTCCTTTTTCACCATAGCCCTCTATGGGCTTCCAAATATCCCTTTGCCAATTCCACAAGAAGAGCGTTAGCGAAAGGCTTCTTGAAGGGAAAGATGTAACTCTGTGAGATGAATTAACAGAACACAGAGCAGTTTCTCAGAAAGCTTCTTTCCAGTTTTGAACGGAAGATATTTCCTTTTTCACCATAGCCCTCTATGGGCTTCCAAATATCCCTTCGCCAATTCCACAAGAACAGCCTTAGCGAAAGGCTTGTTGAAGGGAAAGATGTAACTCTGTGAGATGAATTAACAGAACACAGAGCAGTTTCTCAGAAAGCTTCTTTCCAGTTTTGCACGGAAGATATTTCCTTTTTCACCATAGGCCTCTATGGGCTTCCAAATATCCGTTTGCCAATTCCACAAGAACAGCCTTAGCGAAAGGCTTCTTGAAGGGAAAGATGTAACTCTGTGAGATGAATTAACAGAACACAGAGCAGTTTCTCAGAAAGCTTCTTTCCAGTTTTGAACGGAAGATATTTCCTTTTTCACCATAGGCCTCTAAGGGCTTCCAAATATCACTTTGCCAATTACACAAGAACAGCCTTAGCGAAAGGCTTCTTGAATGGAAAGATGTAACTCTGTGAGATGAATTAACAGAACACAGAACAGTTTCTCAGAACGCTTCTTTCCAGTTTTGAACGGAAGATATTTCCTTTTTCACCATAGCCCTCTATGGGCTTCCAAATATCCCTTTGCCAATTCCACAAGAACAGCCTTAGCGAAAGGCTTCTTGAAGGGAAAGATGTAACTCTGTGAGATGAATTAACAGAACACAGAGCAGTTTCTCAGAAACCTTCTTTCCAGTTTTGAACGGAAGATATTTCCTTTTTCACCATAGGCCTCTATGGGCTTCCAAATATACCTTTGCCAATTCCACAAGAACAGCCTTAGCGAAAGGCTTCTTGAAGGGAAAGATGTAACTCTGTGAGATGAATTAACAGAACACAGAGCAGTTTCTCAGAAAGCTTCTTTCCTGTTTTGAACGGAAGATATTTCCTTTTTCACCATAGCCCTCTATGGGCTTCCAAATATCCCTTTGCCAATTCCACAAGAACAGCCTTAGCGAAAGGCTTATTGAAGGGAAAGATGTAACTCTGTGAGATGAATTAACAGAACACAGAGCAGTTTCTCAGAAAGCTTCTTTCCAGTTTTGAACGGAAGATATTTCCTTTTTCACCATAGCCCTCTATGGGCTTCCAAATATCCCTTTGCCAATTCCACAACAACAGCCTTAGCGAAAGGCTTCTTGAAGGGAAAGATGTAACTCTGTGAGATGAATTAACAGAACACAGAGCAGTTTCTCAGAAAGCTTCTTTCCAGTTTTGAACAGAAGGTATTTCCTTTTTCACCATAGCCCTCTATGGGCTTCCAAATATCCCTTTGCCAATTCCCCAAGAACAGCCTTAGCGAAAGGCTTCTTGAAGGGAAAGATGTAACTCTGTGAGATGAATTAACAGAACACAGAGCAGTTTCTCAGAAAGCTTCTTTCCAGTTTTGAACGGAAGATATTTCCTTTTTCACCATAGCCCTCTAGGGGCTTCCAAATATCCCTTTGCCAATTCCACAAGAACAGCCTTAGCGAAAGGCTTCTTGAAGGGAAAGATGTAACTCTGTGAGATGAATTAACAGAACACAGAGCAGTTTCTCAGAAAGCTTCTTTCCAGTTTTGAACGGAAGATATTTCCTTTTTCACCATAGCCCTCTATGGGCTTCCAAATATCCCTTTGCCAATTCCACAAGAACAGCGTTAGAGAAAGGCTTCTTGAAGGGAAATATGTAACTCTGTGAGATGAATTAACAGAAAACAGAGCAGTTTCTCAGATAGCTTCTTTCCAGTTTTGAACGGAAGATACTTCCTTTTTCACCATAGCCCTCTTTGGGCTTCCAAATATCCCTTTGCCAATTCCACAAGAACAGCCTTAGCGAAAGGCTTCTTGAAGGGAAAGATGTAACTCTGTGAGATGAATTAACAGAACACAGAGCAGTTTCTCAGAAAGCTTCTTTCCAGTTTTGAACGGAAGATATTTCCTTTTTCACCACAGCCCTCTATGGGCTTCCAAATATCCCTTTGCCAATTCCACAAGAACAGCCTTAGTGAAAGGCTTCTTGAAGGGAAAGATGTAACTCTGTGAGATGAATTAACAGAACACAGAGCAGTTTCTCAGAAAGCTTCTTTCCAGTTTTGAACGGAAGATATTTCCTTTTTCACCATAGCCCTCTAAGGGCTTCCAAATATCCCTTTGCCAATTACACAAAACAGCGTTTGCGAAAGGCTTCTTGAAGGGAAAGATGTAACTCTGTGAGATGAATTAACAGAACACAGAGCCGTTTCTCAGAAAGCTTCTTTCCAGTTTTGAACGGATGATATTTGCTTTTTCACCATAGCCCTCTATGGGCTTCCAAATATCCCTTTGCCAATTCCACAAGAAGAGCGTTAGTGAAAGGCTTCTTGAAGGGAAATATGTAACTCTGTGTGATGAATTAACAGAACACAGAGCAGTTTCTCAGAAAGCTTCTTTCCAGTTTTGAACGGAAGATATTTCCTTTTTCACCATAGCCCTCTATGGGCTTCCAAATATCCCTTTGCCAATTCCACAAGAACAGCCTTAGCGAAAGGCTTCTTGAAGGGAAAGATGTAACTCTGTGAGATGAATTAACAGAACACAGAGCAGTTTCTCAGAAAGCTTCTTTCCAGTTTTGCACGGAAGATATTTCCTTTTTCACCATAGGCCTCTATGGGCTTCCAAATATCCCTTTGCCAATTCCACAAGAACAGCCTTAGCGAAAGGCTTCTTGAAGGGAAAGATGTAACTCTGTGAGATGAATTAACAGAACACAGAGCAGTTTCTCAGAAAGCTTCTTTCCAGTTTTGAACGGAAGATATTTCCTTTTTCACCATAGGCCTCTAGGGGCTTCCAAATATCCCTTTGCCAATTCCACAAGAACAGCCTTAGCGAAAGGCTTCTTGAAGGGAAAGATGTAACTCTGTGAGATGCATTAACAGAACACAGAGCAGTTTCTCTGAAAGCTTCTTTCCAGTTTTGAACGGAAGATATTTCCTTTTTCACCATAGCCCTCTATGGGCTTCCAAATATCCCTTTGTCAATTCCCCAAGAACAGCCTTAGGGAAAGGCTTCTTGAAGGGAAAGATGTAACTCTGTGAGATGAATTAACAGAACACAGAGCAGTTTCTCAGAAAGCTTCTTTCCAGTTTTGAACGGAAGATATTTCCTTTTTCACCATAGGCCTCTATGGGCTTCCAAATATCCCTTTGCCAATTCCACAAGAACAGCCTTAGCGAAAGGCTTCTTGAAGGGAAAGATGTAACTCTGTGAGATGAATTAACAGAACACAGAGCAGTTTCTCAGAAAGCTTCTTTCCAGTTTTGCACGGAAGATATTTCCTTTTTCACCATAGGCCTCTATGGGCTTCCAAATATCCGTTTGCCAATTCCACAAGAACAGCCTTAGCGAAAGGCTTCTTGAAGGGAAAGATGTAACTCTGTGAGATGAATTAACAGAACACAGAGCAGTTTCTCAGAAAGCTTCTTTCCAGTTTTGCACGGAAGATATTTCCTTTTTCACCATAGGCCTCTATGGGCTTCCAAATATTCCTTTGCCAATTCCACAAGAACAGCCTTAGCGAAAGGCTTCTTGAAGGGAAAGATGTAACTCTGTGAGATGAATGAACAGAACACAGAGCAGTTTCTCAGAAAGCTTCTTTCCAGTTTTGAACGGAAGATATTTCCTTTTTCACCATAGGCCTCTATGGGCTTCCAAATATCCCTTTGCCAATTCCACAAGAACAGCCTTAGCGAAAGGCTTCTTGAAGGGAAAGATGTAACTCTGTGAGATGAATTAACAGAACACAGAGCAGTTTCTCAGAAAGCTTCTTTCCAGTTTTGAACGGAAGATATTTCCTTTTTCAATATAGCCCTCTATGGGCTTCCAAATATCCCTTTGCCAATTCCACAAGAACAGCCTTAGCGAAAGGCTTCTTGAAGGGAAAGATGTAACTCTGTGAGATGAATTAACAGAACACAGAGCAGTTTCTCAGAAAGCTTCTTTCCAGTTTTGAACGGAAGATATTTCCTTTTTCACCATAGCCCTCTATGGGCTTCCAAATATCCCTTTGCCAATTCCACAAGAACAGCCTTAGCGAAAGGCTTCTTGAAGGGAAAGATGTAACTCTGTGAGATGAATTAACAGAACACAGAGCAGTTTCTCAGAAAGCTTCTTTCCAGTTTTGAACGGAAGATATTTCCTTTTTCACCATAGCCCTCTAGGGGCTTCCAAATATCCCTTTGCCAATTCCACAAGAACAGCCTTAGCGAAAGGCTTCTTGAAGGGAAAGATGTAACTCTGTGAGATGAATTAACAGAACACAGAGCAGTTTCTCAGAAAGCTTCTTTCCAGTTTTGAACGGAAGATATTTCCTTTTTCACCATAGCCCTCTATGGGCTTCCAAATATCCCTTTGCGAATTCCACAAGAACAGCCTTAGAGAAAGGCTTCTTGAAGGGAAATATGTAACTCTGTGAGATGAATTAACAGAAAACAGAGCAGTTTCTCAGATAGCTTCTTTCCAGTTTTGAACGGAAGATACTTCCTTTTTCACCATAGCCCTCTTTGGGCTTCCAAATATCCCTTTGCCAATTACACAAGAACAGCCTTAGCGAAAGGCTTCTTGAAGGGAAAGATGTAACTCTGTGAGATGAATTAACAGAACACAGAGCAGTTTCTCAGAAAGCTTCTTTCCAGTTTTGAACGGAAGATATTTCCTTTTTCACCACAGCCATCTATGGGCTTCCAAATATCCCTTTGCCAATTCCACAAGAACAGCCTTAGTGAAAGGCTTCTTGAAGGGAAAGATGTAACTCTGTGAGATGAATTAACAGAACACAGAGCAGTTTCTCAGAAAGCTTCTTTCCAGTTTTGAACGGAAGATATTTCCTTTTTCACCATAGCCCTCTAAGGGCTTCCAAATATCCCTTTGCCAATTACACAAGAACAGCCTTTGCGAAAGGCTTCTTGAAGGGAAAGATGTAACTCTGTGAGATGAATTAACAGAACACAGAGCCGTTTCTCAGAAAGCTTCTTTCCAGTTTTGAACGGATGATATTTCCTTTTTCACCATAGCCCTCTATGGGCTTCCAAATATCCCTTTGCCAATTCCACAAGAAGAGCGTTAGCGAAAGGCTTCTTGAAGGGAAATATGTAACTCTGTGTGATGAATTAACAGAACACAGAGCAGTTTCTCAGAAAGCTTCTTTCCAGTTTTGAACGGAAGATATTTCCTTTTTCACCATAGCCCTCTATGGGCTTCCAAATATCCCTTTGCCAATTCCACAAGAACAGCCTTAGCGAAAGGCTTCTTGAAGGGAAAGATGTAACTCTGTGAGATGAATTAACAGAACACAGAGCAGTTTCCAGAAAGCTTCTTTCCAGTTTTGAACGGAAGATATTTCCTTTTTCACCATAGCCCTCTATGGGCTTCCAAATATCCCTTTGCCAATTCCACAAGAACAGCCCTAGAGAAAGGCTTCTTGAAGGGAAATATGTAACTCTGTGAGATGAATTAACAGAAAACAGAGCAGTTTCTCAGATAGCTTCTTTCCAGTTTTGAACGGAAGATACTTCCTTTTTCACCACAGCCCTCTTTGGGCTTCCAAATATCCCTTTGCCAATTCCACAAGAACAGCCTTAGCGAAAGGCTTCTTGAAGGGAAAGATGTAACTCTGTGAGATGAATTAACAGAACACAGAGCAGTTTCTCAGAAAGCTTCTTTCCAGTTTTGAACGGAAGATATTTCCTTTTTCACCACAGCCCTCTATGGGCTTCCAAATATCCCTTTGCCAATTCCAAAAGAACAGCCTTAGTGAAAGGCTTCTTGAAGTTAAAGATGTAACTCTGTGAGATGAATTAACAGAACACAGAGCAGTTTCTCAGAAAGCTTCTTTCCAGTTTTGAACGGAAGATATTTCCTTTTTCACCATAGCCCTCTAAGGGCTTCCAAATATCCCTTTGCCAATTACACAAGAACAGCCTTAGCGAAAGGCTTCTTGAAGGGAAAGATGTAACTCTGTGAGATGAATTAACAGAACACAGAGCCGTTTCTCAGAAAGCTTCTTTCCAGTTTTGAACGGATGATATTTCCTTTTTCACCATAGCCCTCTATGGGCTTCCAAATATCCCTTTGCCAATTCCACAAGAAGAGCGTTAGCGAAAGGCTTCTTGAAGGGAAAGATGTAACTCTGTGAGATGAATTAACAGAACACAGAGCAGTTTCTCAGAAAGCTTCTTTCCAGTTTTGAACGGAAGATATTTCCTTTTTCACCATAGCCCTCTATGGGCTTCCAAATATCCCTTCGCCAATTCCACAAGAACAGCCTTAGCGAAAGGCTTGTTGAAGGGAAAGATGTAACTCTGTGAGATGAATTAACAGAACACAGAGCAGTTTCTCAGAAAGCTTCTTTCCAGTTTTGCACGGAAGATATTTCCTTTTTCACCATAGGCCTCTATGGGCTTCCAAATATCCGTTTGCCAATTCCACAAGAACAGCCTTAGCGAAAGGCTTCTTGAAGGGAAAGATGTAACTCTGTGAGATGAATTAACAGAACACAGAGCAGTTTCTCAGAAAGCTTCTTTCCAGTTTTGAACGGAAGATATTTCCTTTTTCACCATAGGCCTCTAAGGGCTTCCAAATATCACTTTGCCAATTACACAAGAACAGCCTTAGCGAAAGGCTTCTTGAATGGAAAGATGTAACTCTGTGAGATGAATTAACAGAACACAGAACAGTTTCTCAGAACGCTTCTTTCCAGTTTTGAACGGAAGATATTTCCTTTTTCACCATAGCCCTCTATGGGCTTCCAAATATCCCTTTGCCAATTCCACAAGAACAGCCTTAGCGAAAGGCTTCTTGAAGGGAAAGATGTAACTCTGTGAGATGAATTAACAGAACACAGAGCAGTTTCTCAGAAACCTTCTTTCCAGTTTTGAACGGAAGATATTTCCTTTTTCACCATAGGCCTCTATGGGCTTCCAAATATACCTTTGCCAATTCCACAAGAACAGCCTTAGCGAAAGGCTTCTTGAAGGGAAAGATGTAACTCTGTGAGATGAATTAACAGAACACAGAGCAGTTTCTCAGAAAGCTTCTTTCCTGTTTTGAACGGAAGATATTTCCTTTTTCACCATAGCCCTCTATGGGCTTCCAAATATCCCTTTGCCAATTCCACAAGAACAGCCTTAGCGAAAGGCTTATTGAAGGGAAAGATGTAACTCTGTGAGATGAATTAACAGAACACAGAGCAGTTTCTCAGAAAGCTTCTTTCCAGTTTTGAACGGAAGATATTTCCTTTTTCACCATAGCCCTCTATGGGCTTCCAAATATCCCTTTGCCAATTCCACAACAACAGCCTTAGCGAAAGGCTTCTTGAAGGGAAAGATGTAACTCTGTGAGATGAATTAACAGAACACAGAGCAGTTTCTCAGAAAGCTTCTTTCCAGTTTTGAACAGAAGGTATTTCCTTTTTCACCATAGCCCTCTATGGGCTTCCAAATATCCCTTTGCCAATTCCCCAAGAACAGCCTTAGCGAAAGGCTTCTTGAAGGGAAAGATGTAACTCTGTGAGATGAATTAACAGAACACAGAGCAGTTTCTCAGAAAGCTTCTTTCCAGTTTTGAACGGAAGATATTTCCTTTTTCACCATAGCCCTCTAGGGGCTTCCAAATATCCCTTTGCCAATTCCACAAGAACAGCCTTAGCGAAAGGCTTCTTGAAGGGAAAGATGTAACTCTGTGAGATGAATTAACAGAACACAGAGCAGTTTCTCAGAAAGCTTCTTTCCAGTTTTGAACGGAAGATATTTCCTTTTTCACCATAGCCCTCTATGGGCTTCCAAATATCCCTTTGCCAATTCCACAAGAACAGCCTTAGAGAAAGGCTTCTTGAAGGGAAATATGTAACTCTGTGAGATGAATTAACAGAAAACAGAGCAGTTTCTCAGATAGCTTCTTTCCAGTTTTGAACGGAAGATACTTCCTTTTTCACCATAGCCCTCTTTGGGCTTCCAAATATCCCTTTGCCAATTCCACAAGAACAGCCTTAGCGAAAGGCTTCTTGAAGGGAAAGATGTAACTCTGTGAGATGAATTAACAGAACACAGAGCAGTTTCTCAGAAAGCTTCTTTCCAGTTTTGAACGGAAGATATTTCCTTTTTCACCACAGCCCTCTATGGGCTTCCAAATATCCCTTTGCCAATTCCACAAGAACAGCCTTAGTGAAAGGCTTCTTGAAGGGAAAGATGTAACTCTGTGAGATGAATTAACAGAACACAGAGCAGTTTCTCAGAAAGCTTCTTTCCAGTTTTGAACGGAAGATATTTCCTTTTTCACCATAGCCCTCTAAGGGCTTCCAAATATCCCTTTGCCAATTACACAAAACAGCGTTTGCGAAAGGCTTCTTGAAGGGAAAGATGTAACTCTGTGAGATGAATTAACAGAACACAGAGCCGTTTCTCAGAAAGCTTCTTTCCAGTTTTGAACGGATGATATTTGCTTTTTCACCATAGCCCTCTATGGGCTTCCAAATATCCCTTTGCCAATTCCACAAGAAGAGCGTTAGTGAAAGGCTTCTTGAAGGGAAATATGTAACTCTGTGTGATGAATTAACAGAACACAGAGCAGTTTCTCAGAAAGCTTCTTTCCAGTTTTGAACGGAAGATATTTCCTTTTTCACCATAGCCCTCTATGGGCTTCCAAATATCCCTTTGCCAATTCCACAAGAACAGCCTTAGCGAAAGGCTTCTTGAAGGGAAAGATGTAACTCTGTGAGATGAATTAACAGAACACAGAGCAGTTTCTCAGAAAGCTTCTTTCCAGTTTTGCACGGAAGATATTTCCTTTTTCACCATAGGCCTCTATGGGCTTCCAAATATCCCTTTGCCAATTCCACAAGAACAGCCTTAGCGAAAGGCTTCTTGAAGGGAAAGATGTAACTCTGTGAGATGAATTAACAGAACACAGAGCAGTTTCTCAGAAAGCTTCTTTCCAGTTTTGAACGGAAGATATTTCCTTTTTCACCATAGGCCTCTAGGGGCTTCCAAATATCCCTTTGCCAATTCCACAAGAACAGCCTTAGCGAAAGGCTTCTTGAAGGGAAAGATGTAACTCTGTGAGATGCATTAACAGAACACAGAGCAGTTTCTCTGAAAGCTTCTTTCCAGTTTTGAACGGAAGATATTTCCTTTTTCACCATAGCCCTCTATGGGCTTCCAAATATCCCTTTGTCAATTCCCCAAGAACAGCCTTAGGGAAAGGCTTCTTGAAGGGAAAGATGTAACTCTGTGAGATGAATTAACAGAACACAGAGCAGTTTCTCAGAAAGCTTCTTTCCAGTTTTGAACGGAAGATATTTCCTTTTTCACCATAGGCCTCTATGGGCTTCCAAATATCCCTTTGCCAATTCCACAAGAACAGCCTTAGCGAAAGGCTTCTTGAAGGGAAAGATGTAACTCTGTGAGATGAATTAACAGAACACAGAGCAGTTTCTCAGAAAGCTTCTTTCCAGTTTTGCACGGAAGATATTTCCTTTTTCACCATAGGCCTCTATGGGCTTCCAAATATCCGTTTGCCAATTCCACAAGAACAGCCTTAGCGAAAGGCTTCTTGAAGGGAAAGATGTAACTCTGTGAGATGAATTAACAGAACACAGAGCAGTTTCTCAGAAAGCTTCTTTCCAGTTTTGCACGGAAGATATTTCCTTTTTCACCATAGGCCTCTATGGGCTTCCAAATATTCCTTTGCCAATTCCACAAGAACAGCCTTAGCGAAAGGCTTCTTGAAGGGAAAGATGTAACTCTGTGAGATGAATGAACAGAACACAGAGCAGTTTCTCAGAAAGCTTCTTTCCAGTTTTGAACGGAAGATATTTCCTTTTTCACCATAGGCCTCTATGGGCTTCCAAATATCCCTTTGCCAATTCCACAAGAACAGCCTTAGCGAAAGGCTTCTTGAAGGGAAAGATGTAACTCTGTGAGATGAATTAACAGAACACAGAGCAGTTTCTCAGAAAGCTTCTTTCCAGTTTTGAACGGAAGATATTTCCTTTTTCAATATAGCCCTCTATGGGCTTCCAAATATCCCTTTGCCAATTCCACAAGAACAGCCTTAGCGAAAGGCTTCTTGAAGGGAAAGATGTAACTCTGTGAGATGAATTAACAGAACACAGAGCAGTTTCTCAGAAAGCTTCTTTCCAGTTTTGAACGGAAGATATTTCCTTTTTCACCATAGGCCTCTATGGGCTTCCAAATATCCCTTTGCCAATTCCACAAGAACAGCCTTAGCGAAAGGCTTCTTGAAGGGAAAGATGTAACTCTGTGAGATGAATTAACAGAACACAGAGCAGTTTCTCAGAAAGCTTCTTTCCAGTTTTGAACGGAAGGTATTTCCTTTTTCACCATAGCCCTCTAAGGGCTTCCAAATATCCCTTTGCCAATTCCCCAAGAACAGCCTTAGCGAAAGGCTTCTTGAAGGGAAAGATGTAACTCTGTGAGATGAATTAACAGAACACAGAGCAGTTTCTCAGAAAGCTTCTTTCCAGTTTTGAACGGAAGATATTTCCTTTTTCACCATAGACCTCTATGGGCTTCCAAATATCCCTTTGCCAATTCCACAAGAACAGCCTTAGCGAAAGGCTTCTTGAAGGGAAAGATGTAACTCTGTGAGATGAATTAACAGAACTCAGAGCAGTTTCTCAGAAAGCTTCTTTCCAGTTTTGAACGGAAGGTATTTCCTTTTTCACCATAGCCCTCTATGGGCTTCCAAATATCCCTTTGCCAATTCCCCAAGAACAGCCTTAGCGAAAGGCTTCTTGAAGGGAAAGATGTAACTCTGTGAGATGAATTAACAGAACACAGAGCAGTTTCTCAGAAAGCTTCTTTCCAGTTTTGAACGGAAGATATTTCCTTTTTCACCATAGCCCTCTATGGGCTTCCAAATATCTCTTTGCCAATTCCACAAGAACAGCCTTAGCGAAAGGCTTCTTGAAGGGAAAGATGTAACACTGTGAGATGAATTAACAGAACACAGAGCAGTTTCTCAGAAAGTTTCTTTCCAGTTTTGAACGGAAGATATTTCCTTTTTCACCATAGGCTTCTATGGGCTTCCAAATATCCCTTTGCCAATTCCACAAGAACAGCCTTAGCGAAAGGCTTCTTGAAGGGAAAGATGTAACTCTGTGAGATGAATTAACTGAACACAGAGCAGTTTCTCAGAAATCTTCTTTCCAGTTTTGAACGGAAGGTATTTCCTTTTTCACCATAGCCCTCTATGGGCTTCCAAATATCCCCTTGCCAATTCCCCAAGAACAGCCTTAGCGAAAGGCTTCTTGAAGGGAAAGATGTAACTCTGTGAGATGAATTGACAGAACACAGAGCAGTTTCTCAGAAAGCTTCTTTCCAGTTTTGAACGGAAGATATTTCCTTTTTCACCGTAGCCCTCTATGGGCTTCCAAATATCCCTTTGCCAATTCCACAAGAACAGCCTTAGCGAAAGGCTTCTTGAAGGGAAAGATGTAACTCTGTGAGATGAATTAACAGAACACAGAGCAGTTTCACAGAAAGCTTCTTTCCAGTTTTGAACGGAAGCTTTTTCCTTTTTCACCATAGCCCTCTATGGGCTTCCAAATATCCCTTTGCCAATTCCCCAAGAACAGACTTAGCGAAAGGCTTCTTGAAGGGAAAGATGTAACTCTGTGAGATGAATTAACAGAACACAGAGCAGTTTCTCAGAAAGCTTCTTTCCAGTTTTGAACGGAAGATATTTCCTTTTTCACCATAGGCCTCTATGGGCTTCCAAATATCCCTTTGCCAATTCCACAAGAACAGCCTTAGCGAAAGGCTTCTTGAAGGGAAAGATGTAACTCTGTGAGATGAATTAACAGAACACAGAGCAGTTTCTCAGAAAGCTTCTTTCCAGTTTTGAACGGAAGATATTTCCTTTTTCACCATAGGCCTCTAAGGGCTTCCAAATATCCCTTTGCCAATTACACAAGAACAGCCTTAGCGAAAGGCTTCTTGAAGGGAAAGATGTAACTCTGTGAGATGAATTACCAGAACACAGAGCAGTTTCTCAGAACGCTTCTTTCCAGTTTTGAACGGAAGATATTTCCTTTTTCAACGTAGATATCTTTGGGCTTCCAAATATCCCTTTGCCAATTCCACAAGAACAGCCTTAGCGAAAGGCTTCTTGAAGGGAAAGATGTAACTCTTGGAGATGAATTAACAGAACACAGAGCAGTTTCTCAGAAAGCTTCTTTCCAGTTTTGAACGGAAGATATTTCCTTTTTCACCATAGCCCTCTATGGGCTTCCAAATATCCCTTTGCCAATTCCACAAGAACAGCCTTAGCGAAAGGCTTCTTGAAGGGAAAGATGTAACTCTTTGAGATGAATTAACAGAACACAGAGCAGTTTCTCAGAAAGCTTCTTTCCAGTTTTGAACGGAAGGTATTTCCTTTTTCACCATAGCCCTCTATGGGCTTCCAAATATCCCTTTACCAATTCCACAAGAACAGCCTTAGCGAAAGGCTTCTTGAAGGGGAAGATGTAACTCTGTGAGATGAATTAACAGAACACAGAGCAGTTTCTCAGAAAGCTTCTTTCCAGTTTTGAACGGAAGATATTTCCTTTTTCACCATAGCCCTCTATGGGCTTCCAAATATCCCTTTGTCAATTCCACAAGAACAGCCTTAGCGAAAGGCTTCTTGAAGGGAAAGATGTAACTCTGTGAGATGAATTAACAGAACACAGAGCAGTTTCTCAGAAAGCTTCTTTCCAGTTTTGCACGGAAGATATTTCCTTTTTCACCATAGGCCTCTATGGGCTTCCAAATATCCCTTTGCCAATTCCACAAGAACAGCCTTAGCGAAAGGCTTCTTGAAGGGAAAGATGTAACTCTGTGAGATGAATTAACAGAACACAGAGCAGTTTCTCAGAAAGCTTCTTTCCAGTTTTGAACGGAAGATGTTTCCTTTTTCACCATAGCCCTCTATGGGCTTCCAAATATCCCTTTGCCAATTCCACAAGAGCAGCCTTAGCGAAAGGCTTCTTGAAGGGAAAGATGTAACTCTGTGAGATGAATTAACAGAACACAGAGCAGTTTCTCAGAAACCTTCTTTCCAGTTTTGAACGGAAGATATTTCCTTTTTCACCATAGGCCTCTATGGGCTTCCAAATATCCCTTTGCCAATTCCACAAGAACAGCCTTTGCGAAAGGCTTCTTGAAGGGAAAGATGTAACTCTGTGAGATGAATTAACAGAACACAGAGCAGTTTCTCAGAAAGCTTCTTTCCAGTTTTGCACGGAAGTTATTTCCTTTTTCACCATAGCCCTCTATGGGCTTCCAAATATCCCTTTGCCAATTCCACAAGAACAGCCTTAGCGAAAGGCTTATTGAAGGGAAAGATGTAACTCTGTGAGATGAATTAACAGAACACAGAGCAGTTTCTCAGAAAGCTTCTTTCCAGTTTTGAACGGAAGATATTTCCTTTTTCACCATAGCCCTCTATGGGCTTCCAAATATCCCTTTGCCAATTCCACAAGAACAGCCTTAGCGAAAGGCTTCTTGAAGGGAAAGATGTAACTCTGTGAGATGAATTAACAGAACACAGAGCAGTTTCTCAGAAAGCTTCTTTCCAGTTTTGAACGGAAGGTATTTCCTTTTTCACCATAGCCCTCTATGGGCTTCCAAATATCCCTTTGCCAATTCCCCAAGAACAGCCTTAGCGAAAGGCTTCTTGAAGGGAAAGATGTAACTCTGTGAGATGAATTAACAGAACACCAGAGCAGTTTCTCAGAAAGCTTCTTTCCAGTTTTGAACGGAAGATATTTCCTTTTTCACCATAGCCCTCTATGGGCTTCCAAATATCCCTTTGCCAATTCCACAAGAACAGCCTTAGCGAAAGGCTTCTTGAAGGGAAAGATGTAACTCTGTGAGATGAATTAACAGAACACAGAGCAGTTTCTCAGAAAGCTTCTTTCCAGTTTTGAACGGAAGATATTTCCTTTTTCACCATGGCCCTCTATGGGCTTCCAAATATCCCTTTGCCAATTCCACAAGAACAGCCTTAGAGAAAGGCTTCTTGAAGGCAAATATGTAACTCTGTGAGATGAATTAACAGAACACAGAGCAGTTTCTCAGATAGCTTCTTTCCAGTTTTGAACGGAAGATATTTCCTTTTTTACCATAGCCCTCTTTGGGCTTCCAAATATCCCTTTCCCAATTCCACAAGAACAGCCTTAGCGAAAGGCTTCTTGAAGGGAAAGATGTAACTCTGTGAGATGAATTAACAGAACACAGAGCAGTTTCTCAGAAAGCTTCTTTCCAGTTTTGAACGGAAGATATTTCCTTTTTCACCACAGCCCTCTATGGGCTTCCAAATATCCCTTTGCCAATTCCACAAGAACAGCCTTAGTGAAAGGCTTCTTGAAGGGAAAGATGTAACTCTGTGAGATGAATTAACAGAACACAGAGCAGTTTCTCAGAAAGCTTCTTTCCAGTTTTGAACGGAAGATATTTCCTTTTTCACCATAGCCCTCTATGGGCTTCCACATATCCCTTTGCCAATTCCACAAGAACAGCCTTAGCGAAAGGCTTCTTGAAGGGAAAGATGTAACTCTGTGAGATGAATTAACAGAACACAGAGCCGTTTCTCAGAAAGCTTCTTTCCAGTTTTGAACGGATGATATTTCCTTTTTCACCATAGCCCTCTATGGGCTTCCAAATATCCCTTTGCCAATTCCACAAGAAGAGCGTTAGCGAAAGGCTTCTTGATGGGAAAGATGTAACTCTGTGAGATGAATTAACAGAACACAGAGCAGTTTCTCAGAAAGCTTCTTTCCAGTTTTGAACGGAAGATATTTCCTTTTTCACCATAGCCCTCTATGGGCTTCCAAATATCCCTTTGCCAATTACACAAGAACAGCCTTAGCGAAAGGCTTCTTGAAGGGAAAGATGTAACTCTGTGAGATGAATTAACAGAACACAGAGCAGTTTCTCAGAAAGCTTCTTTCCAGTTTTGCACGGAAGATATTTCCTTTTTCACCATAGGCCTCTATGGGCTTCCAAATATCCGTTTGCCAATTCCACAAGAACAGCCTTAGCGAAAGGCTTCTTGAAGGGAAAGATGTAACTCTGTGAGATGAATTAACAGAACACAGAGCAGTTTCTCAGAAAGCTTCTTTCCAGTTTTGCACGGAAGATATTTCCTTTTTCACCATAGGCCTCTATGGGCTTCCAAATATCCCTTTGCCAATTCCACAAGAACAGCCTTAGCGAAAGGCTTCTTGAAGGGAAAGATGTAACTCTGTGAGATGAATTAACAGAACACAGAGCAGTTTCTCTGAAAGCTTCTTTCCAGTTTTGAACGGAAGATTTTTGCTTTTTCACCATAGCCCTCTATGGGCTTCCAAATATCCCTTTGCCAATTCCACAAGAACAGCCTTAGCGAAAGGCTTCTTGAAGGGAAAGATGTAACTCTGTGAGATGAATTAACAGAACACAGAGCAGTTTCTCAGAAAGCTTCTTTCCAGTTTTGAACGGAAGATATTTCCTTTTTCACCATAGGCCTCTATGGGCTTCCAAATATCCCTTTGCCAATTCCACAAGAACAGCCTTAGCGAAAGGCTTCTTGAAGGGAAAGATGTAACTCTGTGAGATGAATTAACAGAACACAGAGCAGTTTCTCAGAAAGCTTCTTTCCAGTTTTGAACGGAAGATATTTCCTTTTTCACCATAGGCCTCTATGGGCTTCCAAATATCCCTTTGCCAATTCCACAAGAACAGCCTTAGCGAAAGGCTTCTTGAAGGGAAAGATGTAACTCTGTGAGATGAATTAAGTGAACACAGAGCAGTTTCTCAGAAATCTTCTTTCCAGTTTTGAACGGAAGGTATTTCCTTTTTCACCATAGCCCTCTATGGGCTTCCAAATATCCCCTTGCCAATTCCCCAAGAACAGCCTTAGCGAAAGGCTTCTTGAAGGGAAAGATGTAACTCTGTGAGATGAATTGACAGAACACAGAGCAGTTTCTCAGAAAGCTTCTTTCCAGTTTTGAACGGAAGATAGTTCCTTTTTCACCGTAGCCCTCTATGGGCTTCCAAATATCCCTTTGACAATTCCACAAGAACAGCCTTAGCGAAAGGCTTCTTGAAGGGAAAGATGTAACTCTGTGAGATGAATTAACAGAACACAGAGCAGTTTCTCAGAAAGCTTCTTTCCAGTTTTGCACGGAAGATATTTCCTTTTTCACCATAGGCCTCTATGGGCTTCCAAATATCCCTTTGCCAATTCCACAAGAACAGCCTTAGCGAAAGGCTTCTTGAAGGGAAAGAGGTAACTCTGTGAGATGAATTAACAGAACACAGAGCAGTTTCTCAGAAAGCTTCTTTCCAGTTTTGAACGGAAGATATTTCCTTTTTCACCATAGCCCTCTATGGGCTTCCAAATATCCCTTTGCCAATTCCACAACAACAGCCTTAGCGAAAGGCTTCTTCAAGGGAAAGATGTAACCTGTGAGATGAATTAACAGAAAACAGAGCAGTTTCTCAGAAAGCTTCTTTCCAGTTTTGAACGGAAGATATTTCCTTTTTCACCATAGCCCTCTATGGGCTTCCAAATATCCCTTTGCCAATTCCCCAAGAACAGCCTTAGCGAAAGGCTTCTTGATGGGAAAGATGTAACTCTGTGAGATGAATTAACAGAACACAGAGCAGTTTCTCAGAAAGCTTCTTTCCAGTTTTGAACGGAAGATATTTCCTTTTTCACCATAGCCCTCTATGGGCTTCCAAATATCCCTTTGCCAATTCCACAAGAACAGCCTTAGAGAAAGGCTTCTTGAAGGCAAATATGTAACTCTGTGAGATGAATTAACAGAACACAGAGCAGTTTCTCAGATAGCTTCTTTCCAGTTTTGAACGGAAGATATTTCCTTTTTCACCATAGCCCTCTTTGGGCTTCCAAATATCCCTTTCCCAATTCCACAAGAACAGCCTTAGCGAAAGGCTTCTTGAAGGGAAAGATGTAACTCTGTGAGATGAATTAACAGAACACAGAGCAGTTTCTCAGAAAGCTTCTTTCCAGTTTTGAACGGAAGATATTTCCTTTTTCACCACAGCCCTCTATGGGCTTCCAAATATCCCTTTGCCAATTCCACAAGAACAGCCTTAGTGAAAGGCTTCTTGAAGGGAAAGATGTAACTCTGTGAGATGAATTAACAGAACACAGAGCAGTTTCTCAGAAAGCTTCTTTCCAGTTTTGAACGGAAGATATTTCCTTTTTCACCATAGCCCTCTATGGGCTTCCAAATATCCCTTTGCCAATTCCACAAGAACAGCCTTAGCGAAAGGCTTCTTGAAGGGAAAGATGTAACTCTGTGAGATGAATTAACAGAACACAGAGCAGTTTCTCTGAAAGCTTCTTTCCAGTTTTGAACGGAAGATTTTTGCTTTTTCACCATAGCCCTCTATGGGCTTCCAAATATCCCTTTGCCAATTCCACAAGAACAGCCTTAGCGAAAGGCTTCTTGAAGGGAAAGATGTAACTCTGTGAGATGAATTAACAGAACCCAGAGCAGTTTCTCAGAAAGCTTCTTTCCAGTTTTGAACGGAAGATATTTCCTTTTTCACCATAGGCCTCTATGGGCTTCCAAATATCCCTTTGCCAATTCCACAAGAACAGCCTTAGCGAAAGGCTTCTTGAAGGGAAAGATGTAACTCTGTGAGATGAATTAACAGAACACAGAGCAGTTTCTCAGAAAGCTTCTTTCCAGTTTTGAACGGAAGATATTTCCTTTTTCACCATAGGCCTCTATGGGCTTCCAAATATCCCTTTGCCAATTCCACAAGAACAGCCTTAGCGAAAGGCTTCTTGAAGGGAAAGATGTAACTCTGTGAGATGAATTAAGTGAACACAGAGCAGTTTCTCAGAAATCTTCTTTCCAGTTTTGAACGGAAGGTATTTCCTTTTTCACCATAGCCCTCTATGGGCTTCCAAATATCCCCTTGCCAATTCCCCAAGAACAGCCTTAGCGAAAGGCTTCTTGAAGGGAAAGATGTAACTCTGTGAGATGAATTGACAGAACACAGAGCAGTTTCTCAGAAAGCTTCTTTCCAGTTTTGAACGGAAGATAGTTCCTTTTTCACCGTAGCCCTCTATGGGCTTCCAAATATCCCTTTGACAATTCCACAAGAACAGCCTTAGCGAAAGGCTTCTTGAAGGGAAAGATGTAACTCTGTGAGATGAATTAACAGAACACAGAGCAGTTTCTCAGAAAGCTTCTTTCCAGTTTTGCACGGAAGATATTTCCTTTTTCACCATAGGCCTCTATGGGCTTCCAAATATCCCTTTGCCAATTCCACAAGAACAGCCTTAGCGAAAGGCTTCTTGAAGGGAAAGAGGTAACTCTGTGAGATGAATTAACAGAACACAGAGCAGTTTCTCAGAAAGCTTCTTTCCAGTTTTGAACGGAAGATATTTCCTTTTTCACCATAGCCCTCTATGGGCTTCCAAATATCCCTTTGCCAATTCCACAACAAAAGCCTTAGCGAAAGGCTTCTTCAAGGGAAAGATGTAACCTGTGAGATGAATTAACAGAAAACAGAGCAGTTTCTCAGAAAGCTTCTTTCCAGTTTTGAACGGAAGATATTTCCTTTTTCACCATAGCCCTCTATGGGCTTCCAAATATCCCTTTGCCAATTCCCCAAGAACAGCCTTAGCGAAAGGCTTCTTGATGGGAAAGATGTAACTCTGTGAGATGAATTAACAGAACACAGAGCAGTTTCTCAGAAAGCTTCTTTCCAGTTTTGAACGGAAGATATTTCCTTTTTCACCATAGCCCTCTATGGGCTTCCAAATATCCCTTTGCCAATTCCACAAGAACAGCCTTAGAGAAAGGCTTCTTGAAGGCAAATATGTAACTCTGTGAGATGAATTAACAGAACACAGAGCAGTTTCTCAGATAGCTTCTTTCCAGTTTTGAACGGAAGATATTTCCTTTTTCACCATAGCCCTCTTTGGGCTTCCAAATATCCCTTTCCCAATTCCACAAGAACAGCCTTAGCGAAAGGCTTCTTGAAGGGAAAGATGTAACTCTGTGAGATGAATTAACAGAACACAGAGCAGTTTCTCAGAAAGCTTCTTTCCAGTTTTGAACGGAAGATATTTCCTTTTTCACCACAGCCCTCTATGGGCTTCCAAATATCCCTTTGCCAATTCCACAAGAACAGCCTTAGTGAAAGGCTTCTTGAAGGGAAAGATGTAACTCTGTGAGATGAATTAACAGAACACAGAGCAGTTTCTCAGAAAGCTTCTTTCCAGTTTTGAACGGAAGATATTTCCTTTTTCACCATAGCCCTCTATGGGCTTCCAAATATCCCTTTGCCAATTCCACAAGAACAGCCTTAGCGAAAGGCTTCTTGAAGGGAAAGATGTATCTCTGTGAGATGAATTAACAGAACACAGAGCCGTTTCTCAGAAAGCTTCTTTCCAGTTTTGAACGGATGATATTTCCTTTTTCACCATAGCCCTCTATGGGCTTCCAAATATCCCTTTGCCAATTCCACAAGAACAGCCTTAGCGAAAGGCTTCTTGAAGGGAAAGATGTAACTCTGTGAGATGAATTAACAGAACACAGAGCAGTTTCTCAGAAACCTTCTTTCCAGTTTTGAACGGAAGATATTTCCTTTTTCACCATAGGCCTCTATGGGCTTCCAAATATACCTTTGCCAATTCCACAAGAACAGCCTTAGCGAAAGGCTTCTTGAAGGGAAAGATGTAACTCTGTGAGATGAATTAACAGAACACAGAGCAGTTTCTCAGAAAGCTTCTTTCCTGTTTTGAACGGAAGATATTTCCTTTTTCACCATAGCCCTCTATGGGCTTCCAAATATCCCTTTGCCAATTCCACAAGAACAGCCTTAGCGAAAGGCTTATTGAAGGGAAAGATGTAACTCTGTGAGATGAATTAACAGAACACAGAGCAGTTTCTCAGAAAGCTTCTTTCCAGTTTTGAACGGAAGATATTTCCTTTTTCACCATAGCCCTCTATGGGCTTCCAAATATCCCTTTGCCAATTCCACAAGAACAGCCTTAGCGAAAGGCTTCTTGAAGGGAAAGATGTAACTCTGTGAGATGAATTAACAGAACACAGAGCAGTTTCTCAGAAAGCTTCTTTCCAGTTTTGAACGGAAGATATTTCCTTTTTCACCATAGCCCTCTAGGGGCTTCCAAATATCCCTTTGCCAATTCCACAAGAACAGCCTTAGCGAAAGGCTTCTTGAAGGGAAAGATGTAACTCTGTGAGATGAATTAACAGAACACAGAGCAGTTTCTCAGAAAGCTTCTTTCCAGTTTTGAACGGAAGATATTTCCTTTTTCACCATAGCCCTCTATGGGCTTCCAAATATCCCTTTGCGAATTCCACAAGAACAGCCTTAGAGAAAGGCTTCTTGAAGGGAAATATGTAACTCTGTGAGATGAATTAACAGAAAACAGAGCAGTTTCTCAGATAGCTTCTTTCCAGTTTTGAACGGAAGATACTTCCTTTTTCACCATAGCCCTCTTTGGGCTTCCAAATATCCCTTTGCCAATTACACAAGAACAGCCTTAGCGAAAGGCTTCTTGAAGGGAAAGATGTAACTCTGTGAGATGAATTAACAGAACACAGAGCAGTTTCTCAGAAAGCTTCTTTCCAGTTTTGAACGGAAGATATTTCCTTTTTCACCACAGCCATCTATGGGCTTCCAAATATCCCTTTGCCAATTCCACAAGAACAGCCTTAGTGAAAGGCTTCTTGAAGGGAAAGATGTAACTCTGTGAGATGAATTAACAGAACACAGAGCAGTTTCTCAGAAAGCTTCTTTCCAGTTTTGAACGGAAGATATTTCCTTTTTCACCATAGCCCTCTAAGGGCTTCCAAATATCCCTTTGCCAATTACACAAGAACAGCCTTTGCGAAAGGCTTCTTGAAGGGAAAGATGTAACTCTGTGAGATGAATTAACAGAACACAGAGCCGTTTCTCAGAAAGCTTCTTTCCAGTTTTGAACGGATGATATTTCCTTTTTCACCATAGCCCTCTATGGGCTTCCAAATATCCCTTTGCCAATTCCACAAGAAGAGCGTTAGCGAAAGGCTTCTTGAAGGGAAATATGTAACTCTGTGTGATGAATTAACAGAACACAGAGCAGTTTCTCAGAAAGCTTCTTTCCAGTTTTGAACGGAAGATATTTCCTTTTTCACCATAGCCCTCTATGGGCTTCCAAATATCCCTTTGCCAATTCCACAAGAACAGCCTTAGCGAAAGGCTTCTTGAAGGGAAAGATGTAACTCTGTGAGATGAATTAACAGAACACAGAGCAGTTTCCAGAAAGCTTCTTTCCAGTTTTGAACGGAAGATATTTCCTTTTTCACCATAGCCCTCTATGGGCTTCCAAATATCCCTTTGCCAATTCCACAAGAACAGCCTTAGAGAAAGGCTTCTTGAAGGGAAATATGTAACTCTGTGAGATGAATTAACAGAAAACAGAGCAGTTTCTCAGATAGCTTCTTTCCAGTTTTGAACGGAAGATACTTCCTTTTTCACCACAGCCCTCTTTGGGCTTCCAAATATCCCTTTGCCAATTCCACAAGAACAGCCTTAGCGAAAGGCTTCTTGAAGGGAAAGATGTAACTCTGTGAGATGAATTAACAGAACACAGAGCAGTTTCTCAGAAAGCTTCTTTCCAGTTTTGAACGGAAGATATTTCCTTTTTCACCAGAGCCCTCTATGGGCTTCCAAATATCCCTTTGCCAATTCCAAAAGAACAGCCTTAGTGAAAGGCTTCTTGAAGTTAAAGATGTAACTCTGTGAGATGAATTAACAGAACACAGAGCAGTTTCTCAGAAAGCTTCTTTCCAGTTTTGAACGGAAGATATTTCCTTTTTCACCATAGCCCTCTAAGGGCTTCCAAATATCCCTTTGCCAATTACACAAGAACAGCCTTAGCGAAAGGCTTCTTGAAGGGAAAGATGTAACTCTGTGAGATGAATTAACAGACACAGAGCCGTTTCTCAGAAAGCTTCTTTCCAGTTTTGAACGGATGATATTTCCTTTTTCACCATAGCCCTCTATGGGCTTCCAAATATCCCTTTGCCAATTCCACAAGAAGAGCGTTAGCGAAAGGCTTCTTGAAGGGAAAGATGTAACTCTGTGAGATGAATTAACAGAACACAGAGCAGTTTCTCAGAAAGCTTCTTTCCAGTTTTGAACGGAAGATATTTCCTTTTTCACCATAGCCCTCTATGGGCTTCCAAATATCCCTTCGCCAATTCCACAAGAACAGCCTTAGCGAAAGGCTTGTTGAAGGGAAAGATGTAACTCTGTGAGATGAATTAACAGAACACAGAGCAGTTTCTCAGAAAGCTTCTTTCCAGTTTTGCACGGAAGATATTTCCTTTTTCACCATAGGCCTCTATGGGCTTCCAAATATCCGTTTGCCAATTCCACAAGAACAGCCTTAGCGAAAGGCTTCTTGAAGGGAAAGATGTAACTCTGTGAGATGAATTAACAGAACACAGAGCAGTTTCTCAGAAAGCTTCTTTCCAGTTTTGAACGGAAGATATTTCCTTTTTCACCATAGGCCTCTAAGGGCTTCCAAATATCACTTTGCCAATTACACAAGAACAGCCTTAGCGAAAGGCTTCTTGAATGGAAAGATGTAACTCTGTGAGATGAATTAACAGAACACAGAACAGTTTCTCAGAACGCTTCTTTCCAGTTTTGAACGGAAGATATTTCCTTTTTCACCATAGCCCTCTATGGGCTTCCAAATATCCCTTTGCCAATTCCACAAGAACAGCCTTAGCGAAAGGCTTCTTGAAGGGAAAGATGTAACTCTGTGAGATGAATTAACAGAACACAGAGCAGTTTCTCAGAAACCTTCTTTCCAGTTTTGAACGGAAGATATTTCCTTTTTCACCATAGGCCTCTATGGGCTTCCAAATATACCTTTGCCAATTCCACAAGAACAGCCTTAGCGAAAGGCTTCTTGAAGGGAAAGATGTAACTCTGTGAGATGAATTAACAGAACACAGAGCAGTTTCTCAGAAAGCTTCTTTCCTGTTTTGAACGGAAGATATTTCCTTTTTCACCATAGCCCTCTATGGGCTTCCAAATATCCCTTTGCCAATTCCACAAGAACAGCCTTAGCGAAAGGCTTATTGAAGGGAAAGATGTAACTCTGTGAGATGAATTAACAGAACACAGAGCAGTTTCTCAGAAAGCTTCTTTCCAGTTTTGAACGGAAGATATTTCCTTTTTCACCATAGCCCTCTATGGGCTTCCAAATATCCCTTTGCCAATTCCACAAGAACAGCCTTAGCGAAAGGCTTCTTGAAGGGAAAGATGTAACTCTGTGAGATGAATTAACAGAACACAGAGCAGTTTCTCAGAAAGCTTCTTTCCAGTTTTGAACAGAAGGTATTTCCTTTTTCACCATAGCCCTCTATGGGCTTCCAAATATCCCTTTGCCAATTCCCCAAGAACAGCCTTAGCGAAAGGCTTCTTGAAGGGAAAGATGTAACTCTGTGAGATGAATTAACAGAACACAGAGCAGTTTCTCAGAAAGCTTCTTTCCAGTTTTGAACGGAAGATATTTCCTTTTTCACCATAGCCCTCTAGGGGCTTCCAAATATCCCTTTGCCAATTCCACAAGAACAGCCTTAGCGAAAGGCTTCTTGAAGGGAAAGATGTAACTCTGTGAGATGAATTAACAGAACACAGAGCAGTTTCTCAGAAAGCTTCTTTCCAGTTTTGAACGGAAGATATTTCCTTTTTCACCATAGCCCTCTATGGGCTTCCAAATATCCCTTTGCCAATTCCACAAGAACAGCCTTAGAGAAAGGCTTCTTGAAGGGAAATATGTAACTCTGTGAGATGAATTAACAGAAAACAGAGCAGTTTCTCAGATAGCTTCTTTCCAGTTTTGAACGGAAGATACTTCCTTTTTCACCATAGCCCTCTTTGGGCTTCCAAATATCCCTTTGCCAATTCCACAAGAACAGCCTTAGCGAAAGGCTTCTTGAAGGGAAAGATGTAACTCTGTGAGATGAATTAACAGAACACAGAGCAGTTTCTCAGAAAGCTTCTTTCCAGTTTTGAACGGAAGATATTTCCTTTTTCACCACAGCCCTCTATGGGCTTCCAAATATCCCTTTGCCAATTCCACAAGAACAGCCTTAGTGAAAGGCTTCTTGAAGGGAAAGATGTAACTCTGTGAGATGAATTAACAGAACACAGAGCAGTTTCTCAGAAAGCTTCTTTCCAGTTTTGAACGGAAGATATTTCCTTTTTCACCATAGCCCTCTAAGGGCTTCCAAATATCCCTTTGCCAATTACACAAAACAGCGTTTGCGAAAGGCTTCTTGAAGGGAAAGATGTAACTCTGTGAGATGAATTAACAGAACACAGAGCCGTTTCTCAGAAAGCTTCTTTCCAGTTTTGAACGGATGATATTTGCTTTTTCACCATAGCCCTCTATGGGCTTCCAAATATCCCTTTGCCAATTCCACAAGAAGAGCGTTAGTGAAAGGCTTCTTGAAGGGAAATATGTAACTCTGTGTGATGAATTAACAGAACACAGAGCAGTTTCTCAGAAAGCTTCTTTCCAGTTTTGAACGGAAGATATTTCCTTTTTCACCATAGCCCTCTATGGGCTTCCAAATATCCCTTTGCCAATTCCACAAGAACAGCCTTAGCGAAAGGCTTCTTGAAGGGAAAGATGTAACTCTGTGAGATGAATTAACAGAACACAGAGCAGTTTCTCAGAAAGCTTCTTTCCAGTTTTGCACGGAAGATATTTCCTTTTTCACCATAGGCCTCTATGGGCTTCCAAATATCCCTTTGCCAATTCCACAAGAACAGCCTTAGCGAAAGGCTTCTTGAAGGGAAAGATGTAACTCTGTGAGATGAATTAACAGAACACAGAGCAGTTTCTCAGAAAGCTTCTTTCCAGTTTTGAACGGAAGATATTTCCTTTTTCACCATAGGCCTCTAGGGGCTTCCAAATATCCCTTTGCCAATTCCACAAGAACAGCCTTAGCGAAAGGCTTCTTGAAGGGAAAGATGTAACTCTGTGAGATGCATTAACAGAACACAGAGCAGTTTCTCTGAAAGCTTCTTTCCAGTTTTGAACGGAAGATATTTCCTTTTTCACCATAGCCCTCTATGGGCTTCCAAATATCCCTTTGTCAATTCCCCAAGAACAGCCTTAGGGAAAGGCTTCTTGAAGGGAAAGATGTAACTCTGTGAGATGAATTAACAGAACACAGAGCAGTTTCTCAGAAAGCTTCTTTCCAGTTTTGAACGGAAGATATTTCCTTTTTCACCATAGGCCTCTATGGGCTTCCAAATATCCCTTTGCCAATTCCACAAGAACAGCCTTAGCGAAAGGCTTCTTGAAGGGAAAGATGTAACTCTGTGAGATGAATTAACAGAACACAGAGCAGTTTCTCAGAAAGCTTCTTTCCAGTTTTGCACGGAAGATATTTCCTTTTTCACCATAGGCCTCTATGGGCTTCCAAATATCCGTTTGCCAATTCCACAAGAACAGCCTTAGCGAAAGGCTTCTTGAAGGGAAAGATGTAACTCTGTGAGATGAATTAACAGAACACAGAGCAGTTTCTCAGAAAGCTTCTTTCCAGTTTTGCACGGAAGATATTTCCTTTTTCACCATAGGCCTCTATGGGCTTCCAAATATTCCTTTGCCAATTCCACAAGAACAGCCTTAGCGAAAGGCTTCTTGAAGGGAAAGATGTAACTCTGTGAGATGAATGAACAGAACACAGAGCAGTTTCTCAGAAAGCTTCTTTCCAGTTTTGAACGGAAGATATTTCCTTTTTCACCATAGGCCTCTATGGGCTTCCAAATATCCCTTTGCCAATTCCACAAGAACAGCCTTAGCGAAAGGCTTCTTGAAGGGAAAGATGTAACTCTGTGAGATGAATTAACAGAACACAGAGCAGTTTCTCAGAAAGCTTCTTTCCAGTTTTGAACGGAAGATATTTCCTTTTTCAATATAGCCCTCTATGGGCTTCCAAATATCCCTTTGCCAATTCCACAAGAACAGCCTTAGCGAAAGGCTTCTTGAAGGGAAAGATGTAACTCTGTGAGATGAATTAACAGAACACAGAGCAGTTTCTCAGAAAGCTTCTTTCCAGTTTTGAACGGAAGATATTTCCTTTTTCACCATAGGCCTCTATGGGCTTCCAAATATCCCTTTGCCAATTCCACAAGAACAGCCTTAGCGAAAGGCTTCTTGAAGGGAAAGATGTAACTCTGTGAGATGAATTAACAGAACACAGAGCAGTTTCTCAGAAAGCTTCTTTCCAGTTTTGAACGGAAGGTATTTCCTTTTTCACCATAGCCCTCTAAGGGCTTCCAAATATCCCTTTGCCAATTCCCCAAGAACAGCCTTAGCGAAAGGCTTCTTGAAGGGAAAGATGTAACTCTGTGAGATGAATTAACAGAACACAGAGCAGTTTCTCAGAAAGCTTCTTTCCAGTTTTGAACGGAAGATATTTCCTTTTTCACCATAGGCCTCTATGGGCTTCCAAATATCCCTTTGCCAATTCCACAAGAACAGCCTTAGCGAAAGGCTTCTTGAAGGGAAAGATGTAACTCTGTGAGATGAATTAACAGAACTCAGAGCAGTTTCTCAGAAAGCTTCTTTCCAGTTTTGAACGGAAGGTATTTCCTTTTTCACCATAGCCCTCTATGGGCTTCCAAATATCCCTTTGCCAATTCCCCAAGAACAGCCTTAGCGAAAGGCTTCTTGAAGGGAAAGATGTAACTCTGTGAGATGAATTAACAGAACACAGAGCAGTTTCTCAGAAAGCTTCTTTCCAGTTTTGAACGGAAGATATTTCCTTTTTCACCATAGCCCTCTATGGGCTTCCAAATATCTCTTTGCCAATTCCACAAGAACAGCCTTAGCGAAAGGCTTCTTGAAGGGAAAGATGTAACACTGTGAGATGAATTAACAGAACACAGAGCAGTTTCTCAGAAAGTTTCTTTCCAGTTTTGAACGGAAGATATTTCCTTTTTCACCATAGGCTTCTATGGGCTTCCAAATATCCCTTTGCCAATTCCACAAGAACAGCCTTAGCGAAAGGCTTCTTGAAGGGAAAGATGTAACTCTGTGAGATGAATTAACTGAACACAGAGCAGTTTCTCAGAAATCTTCTTTCCAGTTTTGAACGGAAGGTATTTCCTTTTTCACCATAGCCCTCTATGGGCTTCCAAATATCCCCTTGCCAATTCCCCAAGAACAGCCTTAGCGAAAGGCTTCTTGAAGGGAAAGATGTAACTCTGTGAGATGAATTGACAGAACACAGAGCAGTTTCTCAGAAAGCTTCTTTCCAGTTTTGAACGGAAGATATTTCCTTTTTCACCGTAGCCCTCTATGGGCTTCCAAATATCCCTTTGCCAATTCCACAAGAACAGCCTTAGCGAAAGGCTTCTTGAAGGGAAAGATGTAACTCTGTGAGATGAATTAACAGAACACAGAGCAGTTTCACAGAAAGCTTCTTTCCAGTTTTGAACGGAAGCTTTTTCCTTTTTCACCATAGCCCTCTATGGGCTTCCAAATATCCCTTTGCCAATTCCCCAAGAACAGACTTAGCGAAAGGCTTCTTGAAGGGAAAGATGTAACTCTGTGAGATGAATTAACAGAACACAGAGCAGTTTCTCAGAAAGCTTCTTTCCAGTTTTGAACGGAAGATATTTCCTTTTTCACCATAGGCCTCTATGGGCTTCCAAATATCCCTTTGCCAATTCCACAAGAACAGCCTTAGCGAAAGGCTTCTTGAAGGGAAAGATGTAACTCTGTGAGATGAATTAACAGAACACAGAGCAGTTTCTCAGAAAGCTTCTTTCCAGTTTTGAACGGAAGATATTTCCTTTTTCACCACAGCCCTCTATGGGCTTCCAAATATCCCTTTGCCAATTCCACAAGAACAGCCTTAGTGAAAGGCTTCTTGAAGGGAAAGATGTAACTCTGTGAGATGAATTAACAGAACACAGAGCAGTTTCTCAGAAAGCTTCTTTCCAGTTTTGAACGGAAGATATTTCCTTTTTCACCATAGCCCTCTAAGGGCTTCCAAATATCCCTTTGCCAATTACACAAAACAGCGTTTGCGAAAGGCTTCTTGAAGGGAAAGATGTAACTCTGTGAGATGAATTAACAGAACACAGAGCCGTTTCTCAGAAAGCTTCTTTCCAGTTTTGAACGGATGATATTTGCTTTTTCACCATAGCCCTCTATGGGCTTCCAAATATCCCTTTGCCAATTCCACAAGAAGAGCGTTAGTGAAAGGCTTCTTGAAGGGAAATATGTAACTCTGTGTGATGAATTAACAGAACACAGAGCAGTTTCTCAGAAAGCTTCTTTCCAGTTTTGAACGGAAGATATTTCCTTTTTCACCATAGCCCTCTATGGGCTTCCAAATATCCCTTTGCCAATTCCACAAGAACAGCCTTAGCGAAAGGCTTCTTGAAGGGAAAGATGTAACTCTGTGAGATGAATTAACAGAACACAGAGCAGTTTCTCAGAAAGCTTCTTTCCAGTTTTGCACGGAAGATATTTCCTTTTTCACCATAGGCCTCTATGGGCTTCCAAATATCCCTTTGCCAATTCCACAAGAACAGCCTTAGCGAAAGGCTTCTTGAAGGGAAAGATGTAACTCTGTGAGATGAATTAACAGAACACAGAGCAGTTTCTCAGAAAGCTTCTTTCCAGTTTTGAACGGAAGATATTTCCTTTTTCACCATAGGCCTCTAGGGGCTTCCAAATATCCCTTTGCCAATTCCACAAGAACAGCCTTAGCGAAAGGCTTCTTGAAGGGAAAGATGTAACTCTGTGAGATGCATTAACAGAACACAGAGCAGTTTCTCTGAAAGCTTCTTTCCAGTTTTGAACGGAAGATATTTCCTTTTTCACCATAGCCCTCTATGGGCTTCCAAATATCCCTTTGTCAATTCCCCAAGAACAGCCTTAGGGAAAGGCTTCTTGAAGGGAAAGATGTAACTCTGTGAGATGAATTAACAGAACACAGAGCAGTTTCTCAGAAAGCTTCTTTCCAGTTTTGAACGGAAGATATTTCCTTTTTCACCATAGGCCTCTATGGGCTTCCAAATATCCCTTTGCCAATTCCACAAGAACAGCCTTAGCGAAAGGCTTCTTGAAGGGAAAGATGTAACTCTGTGAGATGAATTAACAGAACACAGAGCAGTTTCTCAGAAAGCTTCTTTCCAGTTTTGCACGGAAGATATTTCCTTTTTCACCATAGGCCTCTATGGGCTTCCAAATATCCGTTTGCCAATTCCACAAGAACAGCCTTAGCGAAAGGCTTCTTGAAGGGAAAGATGTAACTCTGTGAGATGAATTAACAGAACACAGAGCAGTTTCTCAGAAAGCTTCTTTCCAGTTTTGCACGGAAGATATTTCCTTTTTCACCATAGGCCTCTATGGGCTTCCAAATATTCCTTTGCCAATTCCACAAGAACAGCCTTAGCGAAAGGCTTCTTGAAGGGAAAGATGTAACTCTGTGAGATGAATGAACAGAACACAGAGCAGTTTCTCAGAAAGCTTCTTTCCAGTTTTGAACGGAAGATATTTCCTTTTTCACCATAGGCCTCTATGGGCTTCCAAATATCCCTTTGCCAATTCCACAAGAACAGCCTTAGCGAAAGGCTTCTTGAAGGGAAAGATGTAACTCTGTGAGATGAATTAACAGAACACAGAGCAGTTTCTCAGAAAGCTTCTTTCCAGTTTTGAACGGAAGATATTTCCTTTTTCAATATAGCCCTCTATGGGCTTCCAAATATCCCTTTGCCAATTCCACAAGAACAGCCTTAGCGAAAGGCTTCTTGAAGGGAAAGATGTAACTCTGTGAGATGAATTAACAGAACACAGAGCAGTTTCTCAGAAAGCTTCTTTCCAGTTTTGAACGGAAGATATTTCCTTTTTCACCATAGGCCTCTATGGGCTTCCAAATATCCCTTTGCCAATTCCACAAGAACAGCCTTAGCGAAAGGCTTCTTGAAGGGAAAGATGTAACTCTGTGAGATGAATTAACAGAACACAGAGCAGTTTCTCAGAAAGCTTCTTTCCAGTTTTGAACGGAAGGTATTTCCTTTTTCACCATAGCCCTCTAAGGGCTTCCAAATATCCCTTTGCCAATTCCCCAAGAACAGCCTTAGCGAAAGGCTTCTTGAAGGGAAAGATGTAACTCTGTGAGATGAATTAACAGAACACAGAGCAGTTTCTCAGAAAGCTTCTTTCCAGTTTTGAACGGAAGATATTTCCTTTTTCACCATAGGCCTCTATGGGCTTCCAAATATCCCTTTGCCAATTCCACAAGAACAGCCTTAGCGAAAGGCTTCTTGAAGGGAAAGATGTAACTCTGTGAGATGAATTAACAGAACTCAGAGCAGTTTCTCAGAAAGCTTCTTTCCAGTTTTGAACGGAAGGTATTTCCTTTTTCACCATAGCCCTCTATGGGCTTCCAAATATCCCTTTGCCAATTCCCCAAGAACAGCCTTAGCGAAAGGCTTCTTGAAGGGAAAGATGTAACTCTGTGAGATGAATTAACAGAACACAGAGCAGTTTCTCAGAAAGCTTCTTTCCAGTTTTGAACGGAAGATATTTCCTTTTTCACCATAGCCCTCTATGGGCTTCCAAATATCTCTTTGCCAATTCCACAAGAACAGCCTTAGCGAAAGGCTTCTTGAAGGGAAAGATGTAACACTGTGAGATGAATTAACAGAACACAGAGCAGTTTCTCAGAAAGTTTCTTTCCAGTTTTGAACGGAAGATATTTCCTTTTTCACCATAGGCTTCTATGGGCTTCCAAATATCCCTTTGCCAATTCCACAAGAACAGCCTTAGCGAAAGGCTTCTTGAAGGGAAAGATGTAACTCTGTGAGATGAATTAACTGAACACAGAGCAGTTTCTCAGAAATCTTCTTTCCAGTTTTGAACGGAAGGTATTTCCTTTTTCACCATAGCCCTCTATGGGCTTCCAAATATCCCCTTGCCAATTCCCCAAGAACAGCCTTAGCGAAAGGCTTCTTGAAGGGAAAGATGTAACTCTGTGAGATGAATTGACAGAACACAGAGCAGTTTCTCAGAAAGCTTCTTTCCAGTTTTGAACGGAAGATATTTCCTTTTTCACCGTAGCCCTCTATGGGCTTCCAAATATCCCTTTGCCAATTCCACAAGAACAGCCTTAGCGAAAGGCTTCTTGAAGGGAAAGATGTAACTCTGTGAGATGAATTAACAGAACACAGAGCAGTTTCACAGAAAGCTTCTTTCCAGTTTTGAACGGAAGCTTTTTCCTTTTTCACCATAGCCCTCTATGGGCTTCCAAATATCCCTTTGCCAATTCCCCAAGAACAGACTTAGCGAAAGGCTTCTTGAAGGGAAAGATGTAACTCTGTGAGATGAATTAACAGAACACAGAGCAGTTTCTCAGAAAGCTTCTTTCCAGTTTTGAACGGAAGATATTTCCTTTTTCACCATAGGCCTCTATGGGCTTCCAAATATCCCTTTGCCAATTCCACAAGAACAGCCTTAGCGAAAGGCTTCTTGAAGGGAAAGATGTAACTCTGTGAGATGAATTAACAGAACACAGAGCAGTTTCTCAGAAAGCTTCTTTCCAGTTTTGAACGGAAGATATTTCCTTTTTCACCATAGGCCTCTAAGGGCTTCCAAATATCCCTTTGCCAATTACACAAGAACAGCCTTAGCGAAAGGCTTCTTGAAGGGAAAGATGTAACTCTGTGAGATGAATTACCAGAACACAGAGCAGTTTCTCAGAACGCTTCTTTCCAGTTTTGAACGGAAGATATTTCCTTTTTCACCGTAGATATCTTTGGGCTTCCAAATATCCCTTTGCCAATTCCACAAGAACAGCCTTAGCGAAAGGCTTCTTGAAGGGAAAGATGTAACTCTGTGAGATGAATTAACAGAACACAGAGCAGTTTCTCAGAAAGCTTCTTTCCAGTTTTGAACGGAAGATATTTCCTTTTTCACCATAGCCCTCTATGGGCTTCCAAATATCCCTTTGCCAATTCCACAAGAACAGCCTTAGCGAAAGGCTTCTTGAAGGGAAAGATGTAACTCTTTGAGATGAATTAACAGAACACAGAGCAGTTTCTCAGAAAGCTTCTTTCCAGTTTTGAACGGAAGGTATTTCCTTTTTCACCATAGCCCTCTATGGGCTTCCAAATATCCCTTTACCAATTCCACAAGAACAGCCTTAGCGAAAGGCTTCTTGAAGGGGAAGATGTAACTCTGTGAGATGAATTAACAGAACACAGAGCAGTTTCTCAGAAAGCTTCTTTCCAGTTTTGAACGGAAGATATTTCCTTTTTCACCATAGCCCTCTATGGGCTTCCAAATATCCCTTTGTCAATTCCACAAGAACAGCCTTAGCGAAAGGCTTCTTGAAGGGAAAGATGTAACTCTGTGAGATGAATTAACAGAACACAGAGCAGTTTCTCAGAAAGCTTCTTTCCAGTTTTGCACGGAAGATATTTCCTTTTTCACCATAGGCCTCTATGGGCTTCCAAATATCCCTTTGCCAATTCCACAAGAACAGCCTTAGCGAAAGGCTTCTTGAAGGGAAAGATGTAACTCTGTGAGATGAATTAACAGAACACAGAGCAGTTTCTCAGAAAGCTTCTTTCCAGTTTTGAACGGAAGATGTTTCCTTTTTCACCATAGCCCTCTATGGGCTTCCAAATATCCCTTTGCCAATTCCACAAGAGCAGCCTTAGCGAAAGGCTTCTTGAAGGGAAAGATGTAACTCTGTGAGATGAATTAACAGAACACAGAGCAGTTTCTCAGATAGCTTCTTTCCAGTTTTGAACGGAAGATATTTCCTTTTTTACCATAGCCCTCTTTGGGCTTCCAAATATCCCTTTCCCAATTCCACAAGAACAGCCTTAGCGAAAGGCTTCTTGAAGGGAAAGATGTAACTCTGTGAGATGAATTAACAGAACACAGAGCAGTTTCTCAGAAAGCTTCTTTGCAGTTTTGAACGGAAGATATTTCCTTTTTCACCACAGCCCTCTATGGGCTTCCAAATATCCCTTTGCCAATTCCACAAGAACAGCCTTAGTGAAAGGCTTCTTGAAGGGAAAGATGTAACTCTGTGAGATGAATTAACAGAACACAGAGCAGTTTCTCAGAAAGCTTCTTTCCAGTTTTGAACGGAAGATATTTCCTTTTTCACCATAGCCCTCTATGGGCTTCCACATATCCCTTTGCCAATTCCACAAGAACAGCCTTAGCGAAAGGCTTCTTGAAGGGAAAGATGTAACTCTGTGAGATGAATTAACAGAACACAGAGCCGTTTCTCAGAAAGCTTCTTTCCAGTTTTGAACGGATGATATTTCCTTTTTCACCATAGCCCTCTATGGGCTTCCAAATATCCCTTTGCCAATTCCACAAGAAGAGCGTTAGCGAAAGGCTTCTTGAAGGGAAAGATGTAACTCTGTGAGATGAATTAACAGAACACAGAGCAGTTTCTCAGAAAGCTTCTTTCCAGTTTTGAACGGAAGATATTTCCTTTTTCACCATAGCCCTCTATGGGCTTCCAAATATCCCTTTGCCAATTACACAAGAACAGCCTTAGCGAAAGGCTTCTTGAAGGGAAAGATGTAACTCTGTGAGATGAATTAACAGAACACAGAGCAGTTTCTCAGAAAGCTTCTTTCCAGTTTTGCACGGAAGATATTTCCTTTTTCACCATAGGCCTCTATGGGCTTCCAAATATCCGTTTGCCAATTCCACAAGAACAGCCTTAGCGAAAGGCTTCTTGAAGGGAAAGATGTAACTCTGTGAGATGAATTAACAGAACACAGAGCAGTTTCTCAGAAAGCTTCTTTCCAGTTTTGCACGGAAGATATTTCCTTTTTCACCATAGGCCTCTATGGGCTTCCAAATATCCCTTTGCCAATTCCACAAGAACAGCCTTAGCGAAAGGCTTCTTGAAGGGAAAGATGTAACTCTGTGAGATGAATTAACAGAACACAGAGCAGTTTCTCTGAAAGCTTCTTTCCAGTTTTGAACGGAAGATTTTTGCTTTTTCACCATAGCCCTCTATGGGCTTCCAAATATCCCTTTGCCAATTCCACAAGAACAGCCTTAGCGAAAGGCTTCTTGAAGGGAAAGATGTAACTCTGTGAGATGAATTAACAGAACCCAGAGCAGTTTCTCAGAAAGCTTCTTTCCAGTTTTGAACGGAAGATATTTCCTTTTTCACCATAGGCCTCTATGGGCTTCCAAATATCCCTTTGCCAATTCCACAAGAACAGCCTTAGCGAAAGGCTTCTTGAAGGGAAAGATGTAACTCTGTGAGATGAATTAACAGAACACAGAGCAGTTTCTCAGAAAGCTTCTTTCCAGTTTTGAACGGAAGATATTTCCTTTTTCACCATAGGCCTCTATGGGCTTCCAAATATCCCTTTGCCAATTCCACAAGAACAGCCTTAGCGAAAGGCTTCTTGAAGGGAAAGATGTAACTCTGTGAGATGAATTAAGTGAACACAGAGCAGTTTCTCAGAAATCTTCTTTCCAGTTTTGAACGGAAGGTATTTCCTTTTTCACCATAGCCCTCTATGGGCTTCCAAATATCCCCTTGCCAATTCCCCAAGAACAGCCTTAGCGAAAGGCTTCTTGAAGGGAAAGATGTAACTCTGTGAGATGAATTGACAGAACACAGAGCAGTTTCTCAGAAAGCTTCTTTCCAGTTTTGAACGGAAGATAGTTCCTTTTTCACCGTAGCCCTCTATGGGCTTCCAAATATCCCTTTGCCAATTCCACAAGAACAGCCTTAGCGAAAGGCTTCTTGAAGGGAAAGATGTAACTCTGTGAGATGAATTAACAGAACACAGAGCAGTTTCTCAGAAAGCTTCTTTCCAGTTTTGCACGGAAGATATTTCCTTTTTCACCATAGGCCTCTATGGGCTTCCAAATATCCCTTTGCCAATTCCACAAGAACAGCCTTAGCGAAAGGCTTCTTGAAGGGAAAGAGGTAACTCTGTGAGATGAATTAACAGAACACAGAGCAGTTTCTCAGAAAGCTTCTTTCCAGTTTTGAACGGAAGATATTTCCTTTTTCACCATAGCCCTCTATGGGCTTCCAAATATCCCTTTGCCAATTCCACAACAACAGCCTTAGCGAAAGGCTTCTTCAAGGGAAAGATGTAACCTGTGAGATGAATTAACAGAAAACAGAGCAGTTTCTCAGAAAGCTTCTTTCCAGTTTTGAACGGAAGATATTTCCTTTTTCACCATAGCCCTCTATGGGCTTCCAAATATCCCTTTGCCAATTCCCCAAGAACAGCCTTAGCGAAAGGCTTCTTGATGGGAAAGATGTAACTCTGTGAGATGAATTAACAGAACACAGAGCAGTTTCTCAGAAAGCTTCTTTCCAGTTTTGAACGGAAGATATTTCCTTTTTCACCATAGCCCTCTATGGGCTTCCAAATATCCCTTTGCCAATTCCACAAGAACAGCCTTAGAGAAAGGCTTCTTGAAGGCAAATATGTAACTCTGTGAGATGAATTAACAGAACACAGAGCAGTTTCTCAGATAGCTTCTTTCCAGTTTTGAACGGAAGATATTTCCTTTTTCACCATAGCCCTCTTTGGGCTTCCAAATATCCCTTTCCCAATTCCACAAGAACAGCCTTAGCGAAAGGCTTCTTGAAGGGAAAGATGTAACTCTGTGAGATGAATTAACAGAACACAGAGCAGTTTCTCAGAAAGCTTCTTTCCAGTTTTGAACGGAAGATATTTCCTTTTTCACCACAGCCCTCTATGGGCTTCCAAATATCCCTTTGCCAATTCCACAAGAACAGCCTTAGTGAAAGGCTTCTTGAAGGGAAAGATGTAACTCTGTGAGATGAATTAACAGAACACAGAGCAGTTTCTCAGAAAGCTTCTTTCCAGTTTTGAACGGAAGATATTTCCTTTTTCACCATAGCCCTCTATGGGCTTCCAAATATCCCTTTGCCAATTCCACAAGAACAGCCTTAGCGAAAGGCTTCTTGAAGGGAAAGATGTATCTCTGTGAGATGAATTAACAGAACACAGAGCCGTTTCTCAGAAAGCTTCTTTCCAGTTTTGAACGGATGATATTTCCTTTTTCACCATAGCCCTCTATGGGCTTCCAAATATCCCTTTGCCAATTCCACAAGAAGAGCGTTAGCGAAAGGCTTCTTGAAGGGAAAGATGTAACTCTGTGAGATGAATTAACAGAACACAGAGCAGTTTCTCAGAAAGCTTCTTTCCAGTTTTGAACGGAAGATATTTCCTTTTTCACCATAGCCCTCTATGGGCTTCCAAATATCCCTTTGCCAATTACACAAGAACAGCCTTAGCGAAAGGCTTCTTGAAGGGAAAGATGTAACTCTGTGAGATGAATTAACAGAACACAGAGCAGTTTCTCAGAAAGCTTCTTTCCAGTTTTGCACGGAAGATATTTCCTTTTTCACCATAGGCCTCTATGGGCTTCCAAATATCCGTTTGCCAATTCCACAAGAACAGCCTTAGCGAAAGGCTTCTTGAAGGGAAAGATGTAACTCTGTGAGATGAATTAACAGAACACAGAGCAGTTTCTCAGAAAGCTTCTTTCCAGTTTTGCACGGAAGATATTTCCTTTTTCACCATAGGCCTCTATGGGCTTCCAAATATCCCTTTGCCAATTCCACAAGAACAGCCTTAGCGAAAGGCTTCTTGAAGGGAAAGATGTAACTCTGTGAGATGAATTAACAGAACACAGAGCAGTTTCTCTGAAAGCTTCTTTCCAGTTTTGAACGGAAGATTTTTCCTTTTTCACCATAGCCCTCTATGGGCTTCCAAATATCCCTTTGCCAATTCCACAAGAACAGCCTTAGCGAAAGGCTTCTTGAAGGGAAAGATGTAACTCTGTGAGATGAATTAACAGAACCCAGAGCAGTTTCTCAGAAAGCTTCTTTCCAGTTTTGAACGGAAGATATTTCCTTTTTCACCATAGGCCTCTATGGGCTTCCAAATATCCCTTTGCCAATTCCACAAGAACAGCCTTAGCGAAAGGCTTCTTGAAGGGAAAGATGTAACTCTGTGAGATGAATTAACAGAACACAGAGCAGTTTCGCAGAAAGCTTCTTTCCAGTTTTGAACGGAAGATATTTCCTTTTTCACCATAGGCCTCTATGGGCTTCCAAATATCCCTTTGCCAATTCCACAAGAACAGCCTTAGCGAAAGGCTTCTTGAAGGGAAAGATGTAACTCTGTGAGATGAATTAACTGAACACAGAGCAGTTTCTCAGAAATCTTCTTTCCAGTTTTGAACGGAAGGTATTTCCTTTTTCACCATAGCCCTCTATGGGCTTCCAAATATCCCCTTTGCCAATTCCCCAAGAACAGCCTTAGCGAAAGGCTTCTTGAAGGGAAAGATGTAACTCTGTGAGATGAATTGACAGAACACAGAGCAGTTTCTCAGAAAGCTTCTTTCCAGTTTTGAACGGAAGATAGTTCCTTTTTCACCGTAGCCCTCTATGGGCTTCCAAATATCCCTTTGACAATTCCACAAGAACAGCCTTAGCGAAAGGCTTCTTGAAGGGAAAGATGTAACTCTGTGAGATGAATTAACAGAACACAGAGCAGTTTCTCAGAAAGCTTCTTTCCAGTTTTGCACGGAAGATATTTCCTTTTTCACCATAGGCTTCTATGGGCTTCCAAATATCCCTTTGCCAATTCCACAAGAACAGCCTTAGCGAAAGGCTTCTTGAAGGGAAAGAGGTAACTCTGTGAGATGAATTAACAGAACACAGAGCAGTTTCTCAGAAAGCTCCTTTCCGGTTTTGCACGGAAGATATTTCCTTTTTCACCATAGGCCTCTATGGGCTTCCAAATATCCGTTTGCCAATTCCACAAGAACAGCCTTAGCGAAAGGCTTCTTGAAGGGAAAGATGTAACTCTGTGAGATGAATTAACAGAACACAGAGCAGTTTCTCAGAAAGCTTCTTTCCAGTTTTGAACGGAAGATATGTCCTTTTTCACAGTAGCCCTCTTTGGGCTTCCAAATATCCCTTTGCCAATTCCACAAGAACAGCCTTAGCGAAAGGCTTCTTGAAGGGAAAGATGTAACTCTGTGAGATGAATTAACAGAACACAGAGCAGTTTCTCAGAAAGCTTCTTTCCAGTTTTCAACGGAAGATATTTCCTTTTTCACCATAGCCCTCTATGGGCTTCCAAATATCCCTTTGCCAATTCCACAAGAACAGCCTTAGCGAAAGGCTTCTTGAAGGGAAAGATGTAACTCTGTGAGATGAATTAACAGAACACAGAGCAGTTTCTCAGAAAGCTTCTTTCCAGTTTTGAACGGAAGATATTTCCTTTTTCACCATAGGCCTCTATGGGCTTCCAAATATCCCTTTGCCAATTCCACAAGAACAGCCTTAGCGAAAGGCTTCTTGAAGGGAAAGATGTAACTCTGTGAGATGAATTAACAGAACACAGAGCAGTTTCTCAGAAATCTTCTTTCCAGTTTTGAACGGAAGGTATTTCCTTTTTCACCATAGCCCTCTATGGGCTTCCAAATATCCCCTTGCCAATTCCCCAAGAACAGCCTTAGCGAAAGGCTTCTTGAAGGGAAAGATGTAACTCTGTGAGATGAATTGACAGAACACAGAGCAGTTTCTCAGAAAGCTTCTTTCCAGTTTTGAACGGAAGATAGTTCCTTTTTCACCGTAGCCCTCTATGGGCTTCCAAATATCCCTTTGCCAATTCCACAAGAAGAGCGTTAGCGAAAGGCTTCTTGAAGGGAAAGATGTAACTCTGTGAGATGAATTAACAGAACACAGAGCAGTTTCTCAGAAAGCTTCTTTCCAGTTTTGAACGGAAGATATTTCCTTTTTCACCATAGCCCTCTATGGGCTTCCAAATATCCCTTTGCCAATTACACAAGAACAGCCTTAGCGAAAGGCTTCTTGAAGGGAAAGATGTAACTCTGTGAGATGAATTAACAGAACACAGAGCAGTATCTCAGAAAGCTTCTTTCCAGTTTTGCACGGAAGATATTTCCTTTTTCACCATAGGCCTCTATGGGCTTCCAAATATCCGTTTGCCAATTCCACAAGAACAGCCTTAGCGAAAGGCTTCTTGAAGGGAAAGATGTAACTCTGTGAGATGAATTAACAGAACACAGAGCAGTTTCTCAGAAAGCTTCTTTCCAGTTTTGCACGGAAGATATTTCCTTTTTCACCATAGGCCTCTATGGGCTTCCAAATATCCCTTTGCCAATTCCACAAGAACAGCCTTAGCGAAAGGCTTCTTGAAGGGAAAGATGTAACTCTGTGAGATGAATTAACAGAACACAGAGCAGTTTCTCTGAAAGCTTCTTTCCAGTTTTGAACGGAAGATTTTTGCTTTTTCACCATAGCCCTCTATGGGCTTCCAAATATCCCTTTGCCAATTCCACAAGAACAGCCTTAGCGAAAGGCTTCTTGAAGGGAAAGATGTAACTCTGTGAGATGAATTAACAGAACCCAGAGCAGTTTCTCAGAAAGCTTCTTTCCAGTTTTGAACGGAAGATATTTCCTTTTTCACCATAGGCCTCTATGGGCTTCCAAATATCCCTTTGCCAATTCCACAAGAACAGCCTTAGCGAAAGGCTTCTTGAAGGGAAAGATGTAACTCTGTGAGATGAATTAACAGAACACAGAGCAGTTTCGCAGAAAGCTTCTTTCCAGTTTTGAACGGAAGATATTTCCTTTTTCACCATAGGCCTCTATGGGCTTCCAAATATCCCTTTGCCAATTCCACAAGAACAGCCTTAGCGAAAGGCTTCTTGAAGGGAAAGATGTAACTCTGTGAGATGAATTAACTGAACACAGAGCAGTTTCTCAGAAATCTTCTTTCCAGTTTTGAACGGAAGGTATTTCCTTTTTCACCATAGCCCTCTATGGGCTTCCAAATATCCCCTTGCCAATTCCCCAAGAACAGCCTTAGCGAAAGGCTTCTTGAAGGGAAAGATGTAACTCTGTGAGATGAATTGACAGAACACAGAGCAGTTTCTCAGAAAGCTTCTTTCCAGTTTTGAACGGAAGATAGTTCCTTTTTCACCGTAGCCCTCTATGGGCTTCCAAATATCCCTTTGACAATTCCACAAGAACAGCCTTAGCGAAAGGCTTCTTGAAGGGAAAGATGTAACTCTGTGAGATGAATTAACAGAACACAGAGCAGTTTCTCAGAAAGCTTCTTTCCAGTTTTGCACGGAAGATATTTCCTTTTTCACCATAGGCCTCTATGGGCTTCCAAATATCCCTTTGCCAATTCCACAAGAACAGCCTTAGCGAAAGGCTTCTTGAAGGGAAAGAGGTAACTCTGTGAGATGAATTAACAGAACACAGAGCAGTTTCTCAGAAAGCTCCTTTCCGGTTTTGCACGGAAGATATTTCCTTTTTCACCATAGGCCTCTATGGGCTTCCAAATATCCGTTTGCCAATTCCACAAGAACAGCCTTAGCGAAAGGCTTCTTGAAGGGAAAGATGTAACTCTGTGAGATGAATTAACAGAACACAGAGCAGTTTCTCAGAAAGCTTCTTTCCAGTTTTGAACGGAAGATATGTCCTTTTTCACAGTAGCCCTCTTTGGGCTTCCAAATATCCCTTTGCCAATTCCACAAGAACAGCCTTAGCGAAAGGCTTCTTGAAGGGAAAGATGTAACTCTGTGAGATGAATTAACAGAACACAGAGCAGTTTCTCAGAAAGCTTCTTTCCAGTTTTCAACGGAAGATATTTCCTTTTTCACCATAGCCCTCTATGGGCTTCCAAATATCCCTTTGCCAATTCCACAAGAACAGCCTTAGCGAAAGGCTTCTTGAAGGGAAAGATGTAACTCTGTGAGATGAATTAACAGAACACAGAGCAGTTTCTCAGAAAGCTTCTTTCCAGTTTTGAACGGAAGATATTTCCTTTTTCACCATAGGCCTCTATGGGCTTCCAAATATCCCTTTGCCAATTCCACAAGAACAGCCTTAGCGAAAGGCTTCTTGAAGGGAAAGATGTAACTCTGTGAGATGAATTAACTGAACACAGAGCAGTTTCTCAGAAATCTTCTTTCCAGTTTTGAACGGAAGGTATTTCCTTTTTCACCATAGCCCTCTATGGGCTTCCAAATATCCCCTTGCCAATTCCCCAAGAACAGCCTTAGCGAAAGGCTTCTTGAAGGGAAAGATGTAACTCTGTGAGATGAATTGACAGAACACAGAGCAGTTTCTCAGAAAGCTTCTTTCCAGTTTTGAACGGAAGATAGTTCCTTTTTCACCGTAGCCCTCTATGGGCTTCCAAATATCCCTTTGACAATTCCACAAGAACAGCCTTAGCGAAAGGCTTCTTGAAGGGAAAGATGTAACTCTGTGAGATGAATTAACAGAACACAGAGCAGTTTCTCAGAAAGCTTCTTTCCAGTTTTGCACGGAAGATATTTCCTTTTTCACCATAGGCCTCTATGGGCTTCCAAATATCCCTTTGCCAATTCCACAAGAACAGCCTTAGCGAAAGGCTTCTTGAAGGGAAAGAGGTAACTCTGTGAGATGAATTAACAGAACACAGAGCAGTTTCTCAGAAAGCTCCTTTCCGGTTTTGCACGGAAGATATTTCCTTTTTCACCATAGGCCTCTATGGGCTTCCAAATATCCGTTTGCCAATTCCACAAGAACAGCCTTAGCGAAAGGCTTCTTGAAGGGAAAGATGTAACTCTGTGAGATGAATTAACAGAACACAGAGCAGTTTCTCAGAAAGCTTCTTTCCAGTTTTGAACGGAAGATATGTCCTTTTTCACAGTAGCCCTCTTTGGGCTTCCAAATATCCCTTTGCCAATTCCACAAGAACAGCCTTAGCGAAAGGCTTCTTGAAGGGAAAGATGTAACTCTGTGAGATGAATTAACAGAACACAGAGCAGTTTCTCAGAAAGCTTCTTTCCAGTTTTCAACGGAAGATATTTCCTTTTTCACCATAGCCCTCTATGGGCTTCCAAATATCCCTTTGCCAATTCCACAAGAACAGCCTTAGCGAAAGGCTTCTTGAAGGGAAAGATGTAACTCTGTGAGATGAATTAACAGAACACAGAGCAGTTTCTCAGAAAGCTTCTTTCCAGTTTTGAACGGAAGATATTTCCTTTTTCACCATAGGCCTCTATGGGCTTCCAAATATCCCTTTGCCAATTCCACAAGAACAGCCTTAGCGAAAGGCTTCTTGAAGGGAAAGATGTAACTCTGTGAGATGAATTAACAGAACACAGAGCAGTTTCTCAGAAAGCTCCTTTCCGGTTTTGCACGGAAGATATTTCCTTTTTCACCATAGGCCTCTATGGGCTTCCAAATATCCGTTTGCCAATTCCACAAGAACAGCCTTAGCGAAAGGCTTCTTGAAGGGAAAGATGTAACTCTGTGAGATGAATTAACAGAACACAGACCAGTTTCTCAGAAAGCTTCTTTCCAGTTTTGAACGGAAGATATGTCCTTTTTCACAGTAGCCCTCTTTGGGCTTCCAAATATCCCTTTGCCAATTCCACAAGAACAGCCTTAGCGAAAGGCTTCTTGAAGGGAAAGATGTAACTCTGTGAGATGAATTAACAGAACACAGAGCAGTTTCTCAGAAAGCTTCTTTCCAGTTTTCAACGGAAGATATTTCCTTTTACACCATAGCCCTCTATGGGCTTCCAAATATCCCTTTGCCAATTCCACAAGAACAGCCTTAGCGAAAGGCTTCTTGAAGGGAAAGATGTAACTCTGTGAGATGAATTAACAGAACACAGAGCAGTTTCTCAGAAAGCTTCTTTCCAGTTTTGAACGGAAGATATTTCCTTTTTCACCATAGGCCTCTATGGGCTTCCAAATATCCCTTTGCCAATTCCACAAGAACAGCCTTAGAGAAAGGCTTCTTGAAGGGAAAGATGTAACTCTGTGAGATGAATTAACAGAACACAGAGCAGTTTCTCAGAAAGCTTCTTTCCAGTTTTGAACGGAAGATATTTCCTTTTTCACCATAGCCCTCTATGGGCTTCCAAATATCCCTTTGTCAATTCCACAAGAACAGCCTTAGCGAAAGGCTTCTTGAAGGGAAAGATGTAACTCTGTGAGATGAATTAACAGAACACAGAACAGTTTCTCAGAAAGCTTCTTTCCAGTTTTGCACGGAAGATATTTCCTTTTTCACCATAGGCCTCTATGGGCTTCCAAATATCCCTTTGCCAATTCCACAAGAACAGCCTTAGCGAAAGGCTTCTTGAAGGGAAAGATGTAACTCTGTGAGATGAATTAACAGAACACAGAGCAGTTTCTCAGAAACCTTCTTTCCAGTTTTCCACGGAAGATATTTCCTTTTTCACCATAGGCCTCTATGGGCTTCCAAATATCCCTTTGCCAATTCCACAAGAACAGCCTTAGCGAAAGGCTTCTTGAAGGGAAAGATGTAACTCTGTGAGATGAATTAACAGAACACAGAGCAGTTTCTCAGAAAGCTTCTTTCCAGTTTTGAACGGAAGGTATTTCCTTTTTCACCATAGCCCTCTATGGGCTTCCAAATATCCCTTTGCCAATTCCCCAAGAACAGCGTTAGCGAAAGGCTTCTTGAAGGGAAAGATGTAACTCTGTGAGATGAATTAACAGAACACAGAGCAGTTTCTCAGAAAGCTTCTTTCCAGTTTTGAACGGAAGATATTTCCTTTTTCACCATAGGCCTCTATGGGCTTCCAAATATCCCTTTGCCAATTCCACAAGAACAGCCTTAGCGAAAGGCTTCTTGAAGGGAAAGATGTAACTCTGTGAGATGAATTAACAGAACACAGAGCAGTTTCTCAGAAAGCTTCTTTCCAGTTTTGCACGGAAGATATTTCCTTTTTCACCATAGGCCTCTATTGGCTTCCAAATATCCCTTTGCCAATTCCCCAAGAACAGCCTTAGAGAAAGGCTTCTTGAAGGGAAAGATGTAACTCTGTGAGATGAATTAACAGAACACAGAGCAGTTTCTCAGAAAGCTTCTTTCCAGTTTTGAACGGAAGATATTTCCTTTTTCACCATAGCCCTCTATGGGCTTCCAAATATCCCTTTGCCAATTCCACAAGAACAGCCTTAGCGAAAGGCTTCTTGAAGGGAAAGATGTAACTCTGTGAGATGAATTAACAGAACACAGAGCAGTTTCTCAGAAAGCTTCTTTCCAGTTTTGAACGGAAGATATTTCCTTTTTCACCATAGCCCTCTATGGGCTTCCAAATATCCCTTTGCCAATTCCACAAGAACAGCCTTAGCGAAAGGCTTCTTGAAGGGAAAGATGTAACTCTGTGAGATGAATTAACAGAACACAGAGTAGTTTCTCAGAAAGCCTCTTTCCAGTTTTGAACGGAAGATGTTTCCTTTTTCACCATAGCCCTCTATGGGCTTCCAAATATCCCTTTGCCAATTCCACAAGAACAGCCTTAGCGAAAGGCTTCTTGAAGGGAAAGATGTAACTCTGTGAGATGAATTAACAGAACACAGAGCAGTTTCTCAGAAAGCTTCTTTCCAGTTTTGAACGGAAGATATTTCCTTTTTCACCATAGCCCTCTTTGGGCTTCCTAATATCCCTTTGCCAATTCCACAAGAACAGCCTTAGCGAAAGGCTTCTAGAAGGGAAAGATGTAACTCTGTGAGATGAATTAACAGAACACAGAGCAGTTTCTCAGAAAGCTTCTTTCCAGTTTTGAACGGAAGATATTTCCTTTTTCACCATAGCCCTTTATGGGCTTCCAAATATCCCTTTGCCAATTCCACAAGAACAGCCTTAGCGAAAGGCTTCTTGAAGGGAAAGATGTAACTCTGTGAGATGAATTAACAGAACACAGAGCAGTTTCTCAGCAAGCTTCTTTCCAGTTTTGAACGGAAGATATTTCCTTTTTCACCGTAGGCCTCTATGGGCTTCCAAATATCCCTTTGCCAATTCCACAAGAACAGCCTTAGCGAAAGGCTTCTTGAAGGGAAAGATGTAACTCTGTGAGATGAATTAACAGAACACAGAGCAGTTTCTCAGAAAGCTTCTTTCCAGTTTTGAACGGAAGATATTTCCTTTTTCACCATAGCCCTCTATGGGCTTCCAAATATCCCTTTGCCAATTCCACAAGAACAGCCTTAGCGAAAGGCTTCTTGAAGGGAAATATGTAACTCTGTGAGATGAATTAACAGAACACAGAGCAGTTTCTCAGATAGCTTCTTTACAGTTTTGAACGGAAGATACTTCCTTTTTCAGCATAGTCCTCTTTGGGCTTCCAAATATCCCTTTGCCAATTCCACAAGAACAGCCTTAGCGAAAGGCTTCTTGAAGGGAAAGATGTAACTCTGTGAGATGAATTAACAGAACACAGAGCAGTTTCTCAGAAAGCTTCTTTCCAGTTTTGAACGGAAGATATTTCCTTTTTCAACACAGCCCTCTATGGGCTTCCAAATATCCCTTTGCCAATTCCACAAGAACAGCCTTAGCGAAAGGCTTCTTGAAGGAAAAGATGTAACTCTGTGAGATGAATTAACAGAACACAGAGCAGTTTCTAAGAAACCTTCTTTCCAGTTTTGAACGGAAGATATTTCCTTTTTCACCATAGCCCTCTATGGGCTTCCAAATATCCCTTTGCCAATTCCACAAGAACAGACTTAGCGAAAGGCTTCTTGAAGGGAAAGATGTAACTCTGTGAGATGAATTAACAGAACACAGAGCAGTTTCTCAGAAAGCTTCTTTCCAGTTTTGAACGGAAGATATTTCCTTTTTCACCATAGCCCTCTATGGGCTTCCAAATATCCCTTTGCCAATTCCACAAGAACAGCCTTAGCGAAAGGCTTCTTGAAGGGAAAGATGTAACTCTGTGAGATGAATTAACAGAACACAGAGCAGTTTCTCAGAAAGCTTCTTTCCAGTTTTGAACGGAAGATATTTCCTTTTTCACCATAGCCCTCTATGGGCTTCCAAATATCCCTTTGCCAATTCCACAAGAACAGCCTTAGCGAAAGGCTTCTTGAAGGGAAAGATGTAACTCTGTGAGATGAATTAACAGAACACAGAGCAGTTTCTCAGAAAGCTTCTTTCCAGTTTTGAACGGAAGATATTTCCTTCTTCACCATAGCCCTCTATGGGCTTCCAAATATCCCTTTGCCAATTCCACAAGAACAGCCTTAGCGAAAGGCTTCTTGAAGGGAAAGATGTAACTCTGTGAGATGAATTAACAGAACACAGAGCAGTTTCTCAGAAAGCTTCTTTCCAGTTTTGAACGGAAGATATTTCCTTTTTCACCATAGCCCTCTATGGGCTTCCAAATATCCCTTTGCCAATTCCAGAAGAACAGCCTTAGCGAAAGGCTTCTTGAAGGGAAAGATGTAACTCTGTGAGATGAATTAACAGAACACAGAGCAGTTTCTCAGAAAGCTTCTTTCCAGTTTTGAACGGAAGATATTTCCTTTTTCACCATAGCCCTCTATGGGCTTCCAAATATCCCTTTGCCAATTCCACAAGAACAGCCTTAGCGAAAGGCTTCTTGAAGGGAAATATGTAACTCTGTGAGATGAATTAACAGAACACAGAGCAGTTTCTCAGAAAGCTTCTTTCCAGTTTTGAACGGAAGATATTTCCTTTTTCACCATAGCCCTCTTTGGGCTTCCAAATATCCCGTTGCCAATTCCACAAGAACAGCCTTAGGGAAAGGCTTCTTGAAGGGAAAGATGTAACTCTGTGAGATGAATTAACAGAACACAGAGCAGTTTCTCCGAAAGCTTCTTTCCAGTTTTGAACGGAAGATATTTCCTTTTTCACCATAGCCCTCTATGGGCTTCCAAATATCCCATTGCCAATTCCACAAGAACAGCCTTAGCGAAAGGCTTCTTGAAGGGAAAGATGTAACTCTGTGAGATGAATTAACAGAACACAGAGCAGTTTCTCAGAAAGCTTCTTTCCAGTTTTGAACGGAAGATATTTCCTTTTTCACCATAGCCCTCTATGGGCTTCCAAATATCCCTTTGCCAATTCCACAAGAACAGCCTTAGCGAAAGGCTTCTTGAAGGGAAAGATGTAACTCTGTGAGATGAATTAACAGAACACAGAGCAGTTTCTCAGAAAGCTTCTTTCCAGTTTTGAACGGAAGGTATTTCCTTTTTCACCATAGGCCTCCATGGGCTTCCAAATATCCCTTTGCCAATTCCCCAAGAACAGCCTTAGCGAAAGGCTTCTTGAAGGGAAAGATGTAACTCTGTGAGATGAATTAGCAGAACACAGAGCAGTTTCTCAGAAAGCTTCTTTCCAGTTTTGAACGGAAGATATTTTCTTTTTCACCATAGCCCTCTATGGGCTTCCAAATATCCCTTTGCCAATTCCCCAAGAACAGCCTTAGCGAAAGGCTTCTTGAAGGGAAAGATGTAACTCTGTGAGATGAATTAACAGAACACAGAGCAGTTTCTCAGAAAGCTTCTTTCCAGTTTTGAACGGAAGGTATTTCCTTTTTCACCATAGCCCTCTATGGGCTTCCAAATATCCCTTTGCCAATTCCCCAAGAACAGCCTTAGCGAAAGGCTTCTTGAAGGGAAAGATGTAACTCTGTGAGATGAATTAACAGAACACAGAGCAGTTTCTCAGAAAGCTTCTTTCCAGTTTTGAACGGAAGATATTTCCTTTTTCACCGTAGCCCTCTTTGGGCTTCCAAATATCCCTTTGCCAATTCCACAAGAACAGCCTTAGGGAAAGGCTTCTTGAAGGGAAAGATGTAACTCTGTGAGATGAATTAACAGAACACAGAGCAGTTTCTCAGAAAGGTTCTTTCCAGTTTTGCACGGAAGATATTTCCTTTTTCACCATAGGCCTCTATGGGCTTCCAAATATCCCTTTGCCAATTCCACAAGAACAGCCTTAGCGAAAGGCTTCTTGAAGGGAAAGATGTAACTCTGTGAGATGAATTAACAGAACACAGAGCAGTTTCTCAGAAAGCTTCTTTCCAGTTTTGAACGGAAGATATTTCCTTTTTCACCATAGCCCTCTATGGGCTTCCAAATATCCCTTTGCCAATTCCACAAGAACAGCCTTAGCGAAAGGCTTCTTGAAGGGAAAGAAGTAACTCTGTGAGATGAATTAACAGAACACAGAGCAGTTTCTTAGAAAGCTTCTTTCCAGTTTTGAACGGAAGGTATTTCCTTTTTCACCATAGCCCTCTATGGGCTTCCAAATATCCCTTTGCCAATTCCACAAGAACAGCCTTAGCGAAAGGCTTCTTGAAGGGAAAGATGTAACTCTGTGAGATGAATTAACAGAACACAGAGCAGTTTCTCAGAAAGCTTCTTTCCAGTTTTGAACGGAAGATATTTCCTTTTTCACCATAGCCCTCTATGGGCTTCCAAATATCCCTTTGCCAATTCCACAAGAACAGCCTTAGCGAAAGGCTTCTGGAAGGGAAAGATGTAACTCTGTGAGATGAATTAACAGAACACAGAGCAGTTTCTCAGAAAGCTTCTTTCCAGTTTTGAACGGAAGATATTTCCTTTTTCACCATAGCCCTCTATGGGCTTCCTAATATCCCTTTGCCAATTCCACAAGAACAGCCTTAGCGAAAGGCTTCTAGAAGGGAAAGATGTAACTCTGTGAGATGAATTAACAGAACACAGAGCAGTTTCTCAGAAAGCTTCTTTCCAGTTTTGCACGGAAGATATTTCCTTTTTCACCATAGGCCTCTATGGGCTTCCAAATATCCCTTTGCCAATTCCACAAGAACAGCCTTAGCGAAAGGCTTCTTGAAGGGAAAGTTGTAACTCTGTGAGATGAATTAACAGAACACAGAGCAGTTTCTCAGAAAGCTTCTTTCCAGTTTTCAACGGAAGATATTTCCTTTTTCACCATAGGCCTCTATGGGCTTCCAAATATCCCTTTGCCAATTCCACAAGAACAGCCTTAGCGAAAGGCTTCTTGAAGGGAAAGATGTAACTCTGTGAGATGAATTAACAGAACACAGAGCAGTTTCTCAGAAAGCTTCTTTCCAGTTTTGAACGGAAGATATTTCCTTTTTCACCCTAGGCCTCTATGGGCTTCCAAATATCCCTTTGCCAATTCCACAAGAACAGCCTTAGCGAAAGGCTTCTTGAAGGGAAACATGTAACTCTGTGAGATGAATTAACAGTACACAGAGCAGTTTCTCAGATAGCTTCTTTCCAGTTTTGAACGGAAGATATTTCCTTTTTCACCATAGCCCTCTTTGGGCTTCCAAATATCCCTTTGCCAATTCCACAAGAACAGCCTTAGCGAAAGGCTTCTTGAAGGGAAAGATGTAACTCTGTGAGATGAATTAACAGAACACAGAGCAGTTTCTCAGAAAGCTTCTTTCCAGTTTTGAACGGAAGATATTTCCTTTTTCACCATAGCCCTCTATGGGCTTCCAAATATCCCTTTGCCAATTCCACAAGAACAGCCTTAGCGAAAGGCTTCTTGAAGGGAAAGATGTAACTCTGTGAGATGAATTAACAGAACACAGAGCAGTTTCTCAGAAAGCTTCTTTCCAGTTTTGAACGGAAGATATTTCCTTTTTCACCATAGCCCTCTATGGGCTTCCAAATATCCCTTTGCCAATTCCACAAGAACAGCCTTAGCGAAAGGCTTCTTGAAGGGAAAGATGTAACTCTGTGAGATGAATTAACAGAACACAGAGCAGTTTCTCAGAAAGCTTCTTTCCAGTTTTGAACGGAAGATATTTCCTTTTTCACCATAGCCCTCTATGGGCTTCCAAATATCCCTTTGCCAATTCCACAAGAACAGCCTTAGCGAAAGGCTTCTTGAAGGGAAAGATGTAACTCTGTGAGATGAATTAACAGAACACAGAGCAGTTTCTCAGAAAGCTTCTTTCCAGTTTTGAACGGAAGGTATTTCCTTTTTCACCATAGCCCTCTAAGGGCTTCCAAGTATCCCTTTGCCAATTCCCCAAGAACAGCCTTAGCGAAAGGCTTCTTGAAGGGAATGATGTAAGTCTGTGAGATGAATTAACAGAACACAGAGCAGTTTCTCAGAAAGCTTCTTTCCAGTTTTGAACGGAAGATATTTCCTTTTTCACCATAGCCCTCTATGGGCTTCCAAATATCCCTTTGCCAATTCCACAAGAACAGCCTTAGCGAAAGGCTTCTTGAAGGGAAAGATGTAACTCTGTGAGATGAATTAACAGAACACAGAGCAGTTTCTCAGAAAGCTTCTTTCCAGTTTTGAACGGAAGATATTTCCTTTTTCACCATAGCCCTCTATGGGCTTCCAAATATCCCTTTGCCAATTCCACAAGAACAGCCTTAGCGAAAGGCTTCTTGAAGGGAAAGATGTAACTCTGTGAGATGAATTAACAGAACACAGAGCAGTTTCTCAGAAAGCTTCTTTCCAGTTTTGAACGGAAGATATTTCCTTTTTTACCATAGGCCTCTAAGGGCTTCCAAATATCCCTTTGCCAATTCCACAAGAACAGCCTTAGCGAAAGGCTTCTTGAAGGGAAAGATGTAACTCTGTGAGATGAATTAACAGAACACAGAGCAGTTTCTCAGAAAGCTTCTTTCCAGTTTTGAACGGAAGATAATTCCTTTTTCACCATTGGCCTCTATGGGCTTCCAAATATCCCTTTGCCAATTCCATAAGAACAGCCTTAGCGAAAGGCTTCTTGAAGGGAAAGATGTAACTCTGTGAGATGAATTAACAGAACACAGAGCAGTTTCTCAGAAAGCTTCTTTCCAGTTTTGAACGGAAGATATTTCCTTTTTCACCATAGCCCTCTATGGGCTTCCAAATATCCATTTGCCAATTCCACAAGAACAGCCTTAGCGAAAGGCTTCTTGAAGGGAAAGATGTAACTCTGTGAGATGAATTAACAGAACACAGAGCAGTTTCTCTGAAAGCTTCTTTCCAGTTTTGAACGGAAGATATTTCCTTTTTCACCGTAGCCCTCTATGGGCTTCCAAATATCCCTTTGCCAATTCCACAAGAACAGCCTTAGCGAAAGGCTTCTTGAAGGGAAAGATGTAACTCGGTGAGACGAATTAACAGAACACAGAGCAGTTTCTCAGAAAGCTTGTTTCCAGTTTTGAACGGAAGATATTTCCTTTTTCACCATAGCCCTCTATGGGCTTCCAAATATCCCTTTGCCAATTCCCCAAGAACAGCCTTAGCGAAAGGCTTCTTGAAGGGAAAGATGTAACTCTGCGAGATGAATTAACAGAACACAGAGTAGTTTCTCAGAAAGCCTCTTTCTAGTTTTGAACGGAAGATATTTCCTTTTTCACCATAGCCCTCTATGGGCTTCCAAATATCCCTTTGCCAATTCCACAAGAACAGCCTTAGCGAAAGGCTTCTTGAAGGGAAAGATGTAACTCTGTGAGATGAATTAACAGAACACAGAGCAGTTTCTCAGAAAGCTTCTTTCCAGTTTTGAACGGAAGATATTTCCTTTTTCACCATAGCCCTCTTTGGGCTTCCTAATATCCCTTTGCCAATTCCACAAGAACAGCCTTAGCGAAAGGCTTCTTGAAGGGAAAGATGTAACTCTGTGAGATGAATTAACAGAACACAGAGCAGTTTCTCAGAAAGCTTCTTTCCAGTTTTGCACGGAAAATATTTCCTTTTTCAACATAGGCCTCTATGGGCTTCCAAATATCCCTTTGCCAATTCCACAAGAACAGCCTTAGCGAAAGGCTTCTTGAAGGGAAAGATGTAACTCTGTGAGATGAATTAACAGAACACAGAGCAGTTTCTCAGAAAGCTTCTTTCCAGTTTTGAACGGAAGGTATTTCCTTTTTCACCATAGCCCTCTATGGGCTTCCAAATATCCCTTTGCCAATTCCCCAAGAACAGCCTTAGCGAAAGGCTTCTTGAAGGGAAAGATGTAACTCTGTGAGATGAATTAACAGAACACAGAGCCGTTTCTCAGAAAGCTTCTTTCCAGTTTTGAACGGAAGATATTTCCTTTTTCACCATAGGCCTCTATGGGCTTCCAAATATCCCTTTGCCAATTCCACAAGAACAGCCTTAGCGAAAGGCTTCTTGAAGGGAAAGATGTAACTCTGTGAGATGAATTAACAGAACACAGAGCAGTTTCTCAGAAAGCTTCTTTCCAGTTTTGAACGGAAGATATTTCCTTTTTCACCATAGCCCTCTATGGGCTTCCAAATATCCCTTTGCCAATTCCACAAGAACAGCCTTAGCGAAAGGCTTCTTGAAGGGAAAGATGTAACTCTGTGAGATGAATTAACAGAACACAGAGCAGTTTCTCAGAAAGCTTCTTTCCAGTTTTGAACGGAAGATATTTCCTTTTTTACCATAGGCCTGTAAGGGCTTCCAAATATCCCTTTGCCAATTCCACAAGAACAGCCTTAGCGAAAGGCTTCTTGAAGGGAAAGATGTAACTCTGTGAGATGAATTAACAGAACACAGAGCAGTTTCTCAGAAAGCTTCTTTCCAGTTTTGAACGGAAGATAATTCCTTTTTCACCATTGGCCTCTATGGGCTTCCAAATATCCCTTTGCCAATTCCATAAGAACAGCCTTAGCGAAAGGCTTCTTGAAGGGAAAGATGTAACTCTGTGAGATGAATTAACAGAACACAGAGCAGTTTCTCAGAAAGCTTCTTTCCAGTTTTGAACGGAAGATATTTCCTTTTTCACCATAGCCCTCTATGGGCTTCCAAATATCCATTTGCCAATTCCACAAGAACAGCCTTAGCGAAAGGCTTCTTGAAGGGAAAGATGTAACTCTGTGAGATGAATTAACAGAACACAGAGCAGTTTCTCTGAAAGCTTCTTTCCAGTTTTGAACGGAAGATATTTCCTTTTTCACCGTAGCCCTCTATGGGCTTCCAAATATCCCTTTGCCAATTCCACAAGAACAGCCTTAGCGAAAGGCTTCTTGAAGGGAAAGATGTAACTCGGTGAGACGAATTAACAGAACACAGAGCAGTTTCTCAGAAAGCTTGTTTCCAGTTTTGAACGGAAGATATTTCCTTTTTCACCATAGCCCTCTATGGGCTTCCAAATATCCCTTTGCCAATTCCCCAAGAACAGCCTTAGCGAAAGGCTTCTTGAAGGGAAAGATGTAACTCTGCGAGATGAATTAACAGAACACAGAGTAGTTTCTCAGAAAGCCTCTTTCTAGTTTTGAACGGAAGATATTTCCTTTTTCACCATAGCCCTCTATGGGCTTCCAAATATCCCTTTGCCAATTCCACAAGAACAGCCTTAGCGAAAGGCTTCTTGAAGGGAAAGATGTAACTCTGTGAGATGAATTAACAGAACACAGAGCAGTTTCTCAGAAAGCTTCTTTCCAGTTTTGAACGGAAGATATTTCCTTTTTCACCATAGCCCTCTTTGGGCTTCCTAATATCCCTTTGCCAATTCCACAAGAACAGCCTTAGCGAAAGGCTTCTTGAAGGGAAAGATGTAACTCTGTGAGATGAATTAACAGAACACAGAGCAGTTTCTCAGAAAGCTTCTTTCCAGTTTTGCACGGAAAATATTTCCTTTTTCAACATAGGCCTCTATGGGCTTCCAAATATCCCTTTGCCAATTCCACAAGAACAGCCTTAGCGAAAGGCTTCTTGAAGGGAAAGATGTAACTCTGTGAGATGAATTAACAGAACACAGAGCAGTTTCTCAGAAAGCTTCTTTCCAGTTTTGAACGGAAGGTATTTCCTTTTTCACCATAGCCCTCTATGGGCTTCCAAATATCCCTTTGCCAATTCCCCAAGAACAGCCTTAGCGAAAGGCTTCTTGAAGGGAAAGATGTAACTCTGTGAGATGAATTAACAGAACACAGAGCCGTTTCTCACAAAGCTTCTTTCCAGTTTTGAACGGAAGATATTTCCTTTTTCACCATAGGCCTCTATGGGCTTCCAAATATCCCTTTGCCAATTCCACAAGAACAGCCTTAGCGAAAGGCTTCTTGAAGGGAAAGATGTAACTCTGTGAGATGAATTAACAGAACACAGAGCAGTTTCTCAGAAAGCTTCTTTCCAGTTTTGGACGGAAGATATTTCCTTTTTCACCATATCCCTCTATGGGCTTCCAAATATCCCTTTGCCAATTCCACAAGAACAGCCTTAGCGAAAGGCTTCTTGAAGGGAAAGATGTAACTCTGTGAGATGAATTAACAGAACACAGAGCAGTTTCTCAGAAAGCTTCTTTCCAGTTTTGAACGGAAGATATTTCCTTTTTCACCACAGCCCTCTATGGGCTTCCAAATATTCCTTTGCCAATTCCACAAGAACAGCCTTAGCGAAAGGCTTCTTGAAGGGAAAGATGTAACTCTGTGAGATGAATTAACAGAACACAGAGCAGTTTCTCAGAAAGCTTCTTTCCAGTTTTGAACGGAAGATATTTCCTTTTTCACCATAGCCCTCTATGGGCTTCCAAATATCCCTTTGCCAATTCCACAAGAAGAGCGTTAGCGAAAGGCTTCTTGAAGGGAAAGATGTAACTCTGTGAGATGAATTAACAGAACACAGAGCAGTTTCTCAGAAAGCTTCTTTCCAGTTTTGAACGGAAGATATTTCCTTTTTCACCATAGCCCTCTAAGGGCTTCCAAATACCCTTTGCCAATTACACAAGAACAGCCTTAGCGAAAGGCTTCTTGAAGGGAAAGATGTAACTCTGTGAGATGAATTAACAGAACACAGAGCAGTTTCTCAGAAAGCTTCTTTCCAGTTTTGCACGGAAGATATTTCCTTTTTCACCATAGGCCTCTATGGGCTTCCAAATATCCGTTTGCCAATTCCACAAGAACAGCCTTAGCGAAAGGCTTCTTGAAGGGAAAGATGTAACTCTGTGAGATGAATTAACAGAACACAGAGCAGTTTCTCAGAAAGCTTCTTTCCAGTTTTGAACGGAAGATATTTCCTTTTTCACCATAGGCCTCTATGGGCTTCCAAATATCCCTTTGCCAATTCCACAAGAACAGCCTTAGCGAAAGGCTTCTTGAAGGGAAAGATGTAACTCTGTGAGATGAATTAACAGAACACAGAGCAGTTTCTCTGAAAGCTTCTTTCCAGTTTTGAACGGAAGATATTTCCTTTTTCACCATAGCCCTCTATGGGCTTCCAAATATCCCTTTGCCAATTCCACAAGAACAGCCTTAGCGAAAGGCTTCTTGAAGGGAAAGATGTAACTCTGTGAGATGAATTAACAGAACACAGAGCAGTTTCTCAGATAGCTTCTTTCCAGTTTTGAACGGAAGATATTTCCTTTTTCACCATAGCCCTCTTTGGGCTTCCAAATATCCCTTTGCCAATTCCACAAGAACAGCCTTAGCGAAAGGCTTCTTGAAGGGAAAGATGTAACTCTGTGAGATGAATTAACAGAACACAGAGCAGTTTCTCAGAAAGCTTCTTTCCAGTTTTGAACGGAAGATATTTCCTTTTTCACCACAGCCCTCTATGGGCTTCCAAATATCCCTTTGCCAATTCCACAAGAACAGCCTTAGCGAAAGGCTTCTTGAAGGGAAAGATGTAACTCTGTGAGATGAATTAACAGAACACAGAGCAGTTTCTCAGAAAGCTTCTTTCCAGTTTTGAACGGAAGATATTTCCTTTTTCACCATAGCCCTCTATGGGCTTCCAAATATCCCTTTGCCAATTCCACAAGAACAGCCTTAGCGAAAGGCTTCTTGAAGGGAAAGATGTAACTCTGTGAGATGAATTAACAGAACACAGAGCAGTTTCTCAGAAAGCTTCTTTCCAGTTTTGAACGGAAGATATTTCCTTTTTCACCATAGCCCTCTATGGGCTTCCAAATATCCCTTTGCCAATTCCACAAGAACAGCCTTAGCGAAAGGCTTCTTGAAGGGAAAGATGTAACTCTGTGAGATGAATTAACAGAACACAGAGCAGTTTCTCAGAAAGCTTCTTTCCAGTTTCGAACGGAAGGTATTTCCTTTTTCACCATAGCCCTCTAAGGGCTTCCAAGTATCCCTTTGCCAATTCCCCAAGAACAGCCTTAGCGAAAGGCTTCTTGAAGGGAATGATGTAAGTCTGTGAGATGAATTAACAGAACACAGAGCAGTTTCTCAGAAAGCTTCTTTCCAGTTTTCAACGGAAGATATTTCCTTTTTCACCATAGCCCTCTATGGGCTTCCAAATATCCCTTTGCCAATTCCACAAGAACAGCCTTAGCGAAAGGCTTCTTGAAGGGAAAGATGTAACTCTGTGAGATGAATTAACAGAACACAGAGCAGTTTCTCAGAAAGCTTCTTTCCAGTTTTGAACGGAAGATATTTCCTTTTTCACCATAGCCCTCTATGGGCTTCCAAATATCCCTTTGCCAATTCCACAAGAACAGCCTTAGCGAAAGGCTTCTTGAAGGGAAAGATGTAACTCTGTGAGATGAATTAACAGAACACAGAGCAGTTTCTCAGAAACCTTCTTTCCAGTTTTGAACGGAAGATATTTCCTTTTTTACCATAGGCCTCTAAGGGCTTCCAAATATCCCTTTGCCAATTCCACAAGAACAGCCTTAGCGAAAGGCTTCTTGAAGGGAAAGATGTAACTCTGTGAGATGAATTAACAGAACACAGAGCAGTTTCTCAGAAAGCTTCTTTCCAGTTTTGAACGGAAGATAAATCCTTTTTCACCATTGGCCTCTATGGGCTTCCAAATATCCCTTTGCCAATTCCATAAGAACAGCCTTAGCGAAAGGCTTCTTGAAGGGAAAGATGTAACTCTGTGAGATGAATTAACAGAACACAGAGCAGTTTCTCAGAAAGCTTCTTTCCAGTTTTGAACGGAAGATATTTCCTTTTTCACCATAGCCCTCTATGGGCTTCCAAATATCCATTTGCCAATTCCACAAGAACAGCCTTAGCGAAAGGCTTCTTGAAGGGAAAGATGTAACTCTGTGAGATGAATTAACAGAACACAGAGCAGTTTCTCTGAAAGCTTCTTTCCAGTTTTGAACGGAAGATATTTCCTTTTTCACCGTAGCCCTCTATGGGCTTCCAAATATCCCTTTGCCAATTCCACAAGAACAGCCTTAGCGAAAGGCTTCTTGAAGGGAAAGATGTAACTCGGTGAGACGAATTAACAGAACACAGAGCAGTTTCTCAGAAAGCTTGTTTCCAGTTTTGAACGGAAGATATTTCCTTTTTCACCATAGCCCTCTATGGGCTTCCAAATATCCCTTTGCCAATTCCCCAAGAACAGCCTTAGCGAAAGGCTTCTTGAAGGGAAAGATGTAACTCTGCGAGATGAATTAACAGAACACAGAGTAGTTTCTCAGAAAGCCTCTTTCTAGTTTTGAACGGAAGATATTTCCTTTTTCACCATAGCCCTCTATGGGCTTCCAAATATCCCTTTGCCAATTCCACAAGAACAGCCTTAGCGAAAGGCTTCTTGAAGGGAAAGATGTAACTCTGTGAGATGAATTAACAGAACACAGAGCAGTTTCTCAGAAAGCTTCTTTCCAGTTTTGAACGGAAGATATTTCGTTTTTCACCATAGCCCTCTTTGGGCTTCCTAATATCCCTTTGCCAATTCCACAAGAACAGCCTTAGCGAAAGGCTTCTTGAAGGGAAAGATGTAACTCTGTGAGATGAATTAACAGAACACAGAGCAGTTTCTCAGAAAGCTTCTTTCCAGTTTTGCACGGAAAATATTTCCTTTTTCAACATAGGCCTCTATGGGCTTCCAAATATCCCTTTGCCAATTCCACAAGAACAGCCTTAGCGAAAGGCTTCTTGAAGGGAAAGATGTAACTCTGTGAGATGAATTAACAGAACACAGAGCAGTTTCTCAGAAAGCTTCTTTCCAGTTTTGAACGGAAGGTATTTCCTTTTTCACCATAGCCCTCTATGGGCTTCCAAATATCCCTTTGCCAATTCCCCAAGAACAGCCTTAGCGAAAGGCTTCTTGAAGGGAAAGATGTAACTCTGTGAGATGAATTAACAGAACACAGAGCAGTTTCTCAGAAAGCTTCTTTCCAGTTTTGAACGGAAGATATTTCCTTTTTCACCATAGGCCTCTATGGGCTTCCAAATATCCCTTTGCCAATTCCACAAGAACAGCCTTAGCGAAAGGCTTCTTGAAGGGGAAGATGTAACTCTGTGAGATGAATTAACAGAACACAGAGCAGTTTCTCAGAAAGCTTCTTTCCAGTTTTGGACGGAAGATATTTCCTTTTTCACCATATCCCTCTATGGGCTTCCAAATATCCCTTTGCCAATTCCACAAGAACAGCCTTAGCGAAAGGCTTCTTGAAGGGAAAGATGTAACTCTGTGAGATGAATTAACAGAACACAGAGCAGTTTCTCAGAAAGCTTCTTTCCAGTTTTGAACGGAAGATATTTCCTTTTTCACCATAGCCCTCTATGGGCTTCCAAATATTCCTTTGCCAATTCCACAAGAACAGCCTTAGCGAAAGGCTTCTTGAAGGGAAAGATGTAACTCTGTGAGATGAATTAACAGAACACAGAGCAGTTTCTCAGAAAGCTTCTTTCCAGTTTTGAACGGAAGATATTTCCTTTTTCACCATAGCCCTCTATGGGCTTCCAAATATCCCTTTGCCAATTCCACAAGAAGAGCGTTAGCGAAAGGCTTCTAGAAGGGAAAGATGTAACTCTGTGAGATGAATTAACAGAACACAGAGCAGTTTCTCAGAAAGCTTCTTTCCAGTTTTGAACGGAAGATATTTCCTTTTTCACCATAGCCCTCTAAGGGCTTCCAAATACCCTTTGCCAATTACACAAGAACAGCCTTAGCGAAAGGCTTCTTGAAGGGAAAGATGTAACTCTGTGAGATGAATTAACAGAACACAGAGCAGTTTCTCAGAAAGCTTCTTTCCAGTTTTGCACGGAAGATATTTCCTTTTTCACCATAGGCCTCTATGGGCTTCCAAATATCCGTTTGCCAATTCCACAAGAACAGCCTTAGCGAAAGGCTTCTTGAAGGGAAAGATGTAACTCTGTGAGATGAATTAACAGAACACAGAGCAGTTTCTCAGAAAGCTTCTTTCCAGTTTTGAACGGAAGATATTTCCTTTTTCACCATAGGCCTCTATGGGCTTCCAAATATCCCTTTGCCAATTCCACAAGAACAGCCTTAGCGAAAGGCTTCTTGAAGGGAAAGATGTAACTCTGTGAGATGAATTAACAGAACACAGAGCAGTTTCTCTGAAAGCTTCTTTCCAGTTTTGAACGGAAGATATTTCCTTTTTCACCATAGCCCTCTATGGGCTTCCAAATATCCCTTTGCCAATTCCACAAGAACAGCCTTAGCGAAAGGCTTCTTGAAGGGAAAGATGTAACTCTGTGAGATGAATTAACAGAACACAGAGCAGTTTCTCAGAAAGCTTCTTTCCAGTTTTGAACGGAAGATATTTCCTTTTTCACCATAGGCCTCTATGGGCTTCCAAATATCCCTTTGCCAATTCCACAAGAACAGCCTTAGCGAAAGGCTTCTTGAAGGGAAAGATGTAACTCTGTGAGATGAATTAACAGAACACAGAGCAGTTTCTCAGAAAGCTTCTTTCCAGTTTTGAACGGAAGGTATTTCCTTTTTCACCATAGCCCTCTATGGGCTTCCAAATATCCCTTTGCCAATTCCCCAAGAACAGCCTAAGCGAAAGGCTTCTTAAAGGGAAAGATGTAACTCTGTGAGATGTATTAACAGAACACAGAGCAGTTTCTCAGAAAGCTTCTTTCCAGTTTTGAACGGAAGATATTTCCTTTTTCACCGTAGCCCTCTATGGGCTTCCAAATATCCCTTTGCCAATTCCACAAGAACAGCATTAGCGAAAGGCTTCTTGAAGGGAAAGATGTAACTCTGTGAGATGAATTAACAGAACACAGAGCAGTTTCTCAGAAAGCTTCTTTCCAGTTTTCAACGGAAGATATTTCCTTTTTCACCATAGCCCTCTATGGGCTTCCAAATATCCCTTTGTCAATTCCACAAGAACAGCCTTAGCGAAAGACTTCTTGAAGGGAAAGATGTAACTCTGTGAGATGAATTAACAGAACACAGAGCAGTTTCTCAGAAAGCTTCTTTCCAGTTTTGAACGGAAGATATTTCCTTTTTCACCATAGCCCTCTATGGGCTTCCAAATATCCCTTTGCCAATTACACAAGAACAGCCTTAGCGAAAGGCTTCTTGAAGGGAAAGATGTAACTCTGTGAGATGAATTAACAGAACACAGAGCAGTTTCTCAGAAAGCTTCTTTCCAGTTTTGCACGGAATATATTTCCTTTTTCACCATAGGCCTCTATGGGCTTCCAAATATCCCTTTGCCAATTCCACAAGAACAGCCTTAGCGAAAGGCTTCTTGAAGGGAAAGATGTAACTCTGTGAGATGAATTAACAGAACACAGGGCAGTTTCTCAGAAACCTTCTTTCCAGTTTTGAACGGAAGATATTTCCTTTTTCACCATAGCCCTCTATGGTCTTCCAAATATCCGTTTGCCAATTGCACAAGAACAGCCTTAGCGAAAGGTTTCTTGAAGGGAAAGATGTAACTCTGTGAGATGAATTAACAGAACACAGAGCAGTTTCTCAGAAACCTTCTTTCCAGTTGTGAACGGAAGATATTTCCTTTTTCACCATAGGCCTCTATGGGCTTCCAAATAACCCTTTGCCAATTCCACAAGAACAGCCTTAGCGAAAGGCTTCTTGAAGGGAAAGATGTAACTCTGTGAGATGAATTAACAGAACACAGAGCAGTTTCTCAGAAAGCTTCTTTCCAGTTTTGAACGGAAGGTATTTCCTTTTTCACCATAGCCCTCTATGGGCTTCCAAATATCCCTTTGCCAATTCCACAAGAACAGCCTTAGCGAAAGGCTTCTTGAAGGGATTGATGTAACTCTGTGAGATGAATTAACAGAACACAGAGCAGTTTCTCAGAAAGCTTCTTTCCAGTTTTGAACGGAAGATATTTCCTTTTTCACCATAGGCCTCTAAGGGCTTCCAAATATCCCTTTGCCAATTCCACAAGAACAGCCTTTGCGAAAGGCTTCTTGAAGGGAAAGATGTAACTCTGTGAGATGAATTAACAGAACACAGAGCAGTTTCTCAGAAAGCTTCTTTCCAGTTTTGAACGGAAGGTATTTCCTTTTTCACCATAGCCCTCTATGGGCTTCCAAATATCCCTTTGCCAATTCCCCAAGAACAGCCTTAGCGAAAGGCTTCTTGAAGGGAAAGATGTAACTCTGTGAGATGAATTAACAGAACACAGAGCAGTTTCTCAGAAAGCTTCTTTCCAGTTTTGAACGGAAGGTATTTCCTTTTTCACCGTAGCCCTCTATGGGCTTCCAAATATCCCTTTGCCAATTCCACAAGAACAGCCTTAGCGAAAGGCTTCTTGAAGGGAAAGATGTAACTCTGTGAGATGAATTAACAGAACACAGAGCAGTTTCTCAGAAAGCTTCTTTCCAGTTTTGAACGGAAGATATTTCCTTTTTCACCATAGGCCTCTATGGGCTTCCAAATATCCCTTTGCCAATTCCACAAGAACAGCCTTAGCGAAAGGTTTCTTGAAGGGAAAGATGTAACTCTGTGAGATGAATTAACAGAACACAGAGCAGTTTCTCAGAAAGCTTCTTTCCAGTTTTGAACGGAAGGTTTTTCCTTTTTCACCATAGCCCTCTATGGGCTTCCAAATATCCCTTTGCCAATTCCCCAAGAACAGCCTTAGCGAAAGGCTTCTTGAAGGGAAAGATGTAACTCTGTGAGATGAATTAACAGAACACAGAGCAGTTTCTCAGAAAGCTTCTTTCCAGTTTTGAACGGAAGATATTTCCTTTTTCACCGTAGCCCTCTATGGGCTTCCAAATATCCCTTTGCCAATTCCACAAGAACAGCCTTAGCGAAAGACTTCTTGAAGGGAAAGTTGTAACTCTGTGAGATGAATTAACAGAACACAGAGCAGTTTCTCAGAAAGCTTCTTTCCAGTTTTGAACGGAAGGTATTTCCTTTTTCACCATAGCCCTCTATGGGCTTCCAAGTATCCCTTTGCCTATTCCCCAAGAACAGCCTTAGCGAAAGGCTTCTTGAAGGGAATGATGTAACTCTGTGAGATGAATTAACAGAACACAGAGCAGTTTCTCAGAAAGCTTCTTTCCAGTTTTGAACGGAAGATATTTCCTTTTTCACCATAGCCCTCTATGGGCTTCCAAATATCCCTTTGCCAATTCCACAAGAACAGCCTTAGCGAAAGGCTTCTTGAAGGGAAATATGTAACTCTGTGAGATGAATTAACAGAACACAGAGCAGTTTCTCAGAAAGCTTCTTTCCAGTTTTGAACGGAAGATATTTCCTTTTTCACCATAGCCCTCTATGGGCTTCCAAATATCCCTTTGCCAATTCCACAAGAACAGCCTTAGCGAAAGGCTTCTTGAAGGGAAAGATGTAACTCTGTGAGATGAATTAACAGAACACAGAGCAGTTTCTCAGAAAGCTTCTTTCCAGTTTTGAACGGAAGATATTTCCTTTTTCACCATAGCCCTCTTTGGGCTTCCTAATATCCCTTTGCCAATTCCACAAGAACAGCCTTAGCGAAAGGCTTCTAGAAGGGAAAGATGTAACTCTGTGAGATGAATTAACAGAACACAGAGCAGTTTCTCAGAAAGCTTCTTTCCAGTTTTCACGGAAGATATTTCCTTTTTCAGCATAGGCCTCTATGGGCTTCCAAATATCCCTTTGCCAATTCCACAAGAACAGCCTTAGCGAAAGGCTTCTTGAAGGGAAAGATGTAACACTGTGAGATGAATTAACAGAACACAGAGCAGTTTCTCAGAAAGCTTCTTTCCAGTTTTGAACGGAAGATATTTCCTTTTTCACCATAGGCCTCTATGGGCTTCCAAATATCCCTTTGCCAATTCCACAAGAACAGCCTTAGCGAATGGCTTCTTGAAAGGAAAGATGTAACTCTGTGAGATGAATTAACAGAACACAGAGCAGTTTCTCAGAAAGCTTCTTTCCAGTTTTGAACGGAAGATATTTCCTTTTTCACCGTAGCCCTCTTTGGGCTTCAAAATATCCCTTTGCCAATTCCACAAGAACAGCCTTAGCGAAAGGCTTCTTGAAGGGAAAGATGTAACTCTGTGAGATGAATTAACAGAACACAGAGCAGTTTCTCAGAAAGCTTCTTTGCAGTTTTGAACGGAAGATATTTCCTTTTTCACCATAGCCCTCTATGGGCTTCCAAATATCCCTTTGCCAATTCCACAAGAACAGCCTTAGCGAAAGGCTTCTTGAAGGGAAAGAAGTAACTCTGTGAGATGAATTAACAGAACACAGAGCAGTTTCTCAGAAAGCTTCTTTCCAGTTTTGAACGGAACGTATTTCCTTTTTCACCATAGCCCTCTATGGGCTTCCAAATATCCCTTTGCCAATTCCACAAGAACAGCCTTAGCGAAAGGCTTCTTGAAGGGAAAGATGTAACTCTGTGAGATGAATTAACAGAACACAGAACAGTTTCTCAGAAACCTTCTTTCCAGTTGTGCACGGAAGATATTTCCTTTTTCACCATAGGCCTCTATGGGCTTCCAAATATCCCTTTGCCAATTCCACAAGAACAACCTTAGCGAAAGGCTTCTTGAAGGGAAATATGTAACTCTGTGAGATGAATTAACAGAACACAGAGCAGTTTCTCAGAAAGCTTCTTTCCAGTTTTGAACGGAAGATAATTCCTTTTTCACCATAGCCCTCTTTGGGCTTCCAAATATCCCGTTGCCAATTCCATAAGAACAGCCTTAGCGAAAGCCTTCTTGAAGGGAAAGATGTAACTCTGTGAGATAAATTAACAGAACACAGAGCAGTTTCTCAGAAAGCTTCTTTCCAGTTTTGAACGGAAGATATTTCCTTTTTCACCATAGCCCTCTATGGGCTTCCAAATATCCATTTGCCAATTCCACAAGAACAGCCTTAGCGAAAGGCTTCTTGAAGGGAAAGATGTAACTCTGTGAGATGAATTAACAGAACACAGAGCAGTTTCTCTGAAAGCTTCTTTCCAGTTTTGAACGGAAGATATTTCCTTTTTCACCGTAGCCCTCTATGGGCTTCCAAATATCCCTTTGCCAATTCCACAAGAACAGCCTTAGCGAAAGGCTTCTTGAAGGGAAAGATGTAACTCGGTGAGACGAATTAACAGAACACAGAGCAGTTTCTCAGAAAGCTTGTTTCCAGTTTTGAACGGAAGATATTTCCTTTTTCACCATAGCCCTCTATGGGCTTCCAAATATCCCTTTGCCAATTCCCCAAGAACAGCCTTAGCGAAAGGCTTCTTGAAGGGAAAGATGTAACTCTGCGAGATGAATTAACAGAACACAGAGTAGTTTCTCAGAAAGCCTCTTTCTAGTTTTGAACGGAAGATATTTCCTTTTTCACCATAGCCCTCTATGGGCTTCCAAATATCCCTTTGCCAATTCCACAAGAACAGCCTTAGCGAAAGGCTTCTTGAAGGGAAAGATGTAACTCTGTGAGATGAATTAACAGAACACAGAGCAGTTTCTCAGAAAGCTTCTTTCCAGTTTTGAACGGAAGATATTTCCTTTTTCACCATAGCCCTCTTTGGGCTTCCTAATATCCCTTTGCCAATTCCACAAGAACAGCCTTAGCGAAAGGCTTCTTGAAGGGAAAGATGTAACTCTGTGAGATGAATTAACAGAACACAGAGCAGTTTCTCAGAAAGCTTCTTTCCAGTTTTGCACGGAAAATATTTCCTTTTTCAACATAGGCCTCTATGGGCTTCCAAATATCCCTTTGCCAATTCCACAAGAACAGCCTTAGCGAAAGGCTTCTTGAAGGGAAAGATGTAACTCTGTGAGATGAATTAACAGAACACAGAGCAGTTTCTCAGAAAGCTTCTTTCCAGTTTTGAACGGAAGGTATTTCCTTTTTCACCATAGCCCTCTATGGGCTTCCAAATATCCCTTTGCCAATTCCCCAAGAACAGCCTTAGCGAAAGGCTTCTTGAAGGGAAAGATGTAACTCTGTGAGATGAATTAACAGAACACAGAGCAGTTTCTCAGAAAGCTTCTTTCCAGTTTTGAACGGAAGATATTTCCTTTTTCACCATAGGCCTCTATGGGCTTCCAAATATCCCTTTGCCAATTCCACAAGAACAGCCTTAGCGAAAGGCTTCTTGAAGGGAAAGATGTAACTCTGTGAGATGAATTAACAGAACACAGAGCAGTTTCTCAGAAAGCTTCTTTCCAGTTTTGGACGGAAGATATTTCCTTTTTCACCATATCCCTCTATGGGCTTCCAAATATCCCTTTGCCAATTCCACAAGAACAGCCTTAGCGAAAGGCTTCTTGAAGGGAAAGATGTAACTCTGTGAGATGAATTAACAGAACACAGAGCAGTTTCTCAGAAAGCTTCTTTCCAGTTTTGAACGGAAGATATTTCCTTTTTCACCATAGCCCTCTATGGGCTTCCAAATATTCCTTTGCCAATTCCACAAGAACAGCCTTAGCGAAAGGCTTCTTGAAGGGAAAGATGTAACTCTGTGAGATGAATTAACAGAACACAGAGCAGTTTCTCAGAAAGCTTCTTTCCAGTTTTGAACGGAAGATATTTCCTTTTTCACCATAGCCCTCTATGGGCTTCCAAATATCCCTTTGCCAATTCCACAAGAAGAGCGTTAGCGAAAGGCTTCTTGAAGGGAAAGATGTAACTCTGTGAGATGAATTAACAGAACACAGAGCAGTTTCTCAGAAAGCTTCTTTCCAGTTTTGAACGGAAGATATTTCCTTTTTCACCATAGCCCTCTAAGGGCTTCCAAATACCCTTTGCCAATTACACAAGAACAGCCTTAGCGAAAGGCTTCTTGAAGGGAAAGATGTAACTCTGTGAGATGAATTAACAGAACACAGAGCAGTTTCTCAGAAAGCTTCTTTCCAGTTTTGCACGGAAGATATTTCCTTTTTCACCATAGGCCTCTATGGGCTTCCAAATATCCGTTTGCCAATTCCACAAGAACAGCCTTAGCGAAAGGCTTCTTGAAGGGAAAGATGTAACTCTGTGAGATGAATTAACAGAACACAGAGCAGTTTCTCTGAAAGCTTCTTTCCAGTTTTGAACGGAAGATATTTCCTTTTTCACCATAGCCCTCTATGGGCTTCCAAATATCCCTTTGCCAATTCCACAAGAACAGCCTTAGCGAAAGGCTTCTTGAAGGGAAAGATGTAACTCTGTGAGATGAATTAACAGAACACAGAGCAGTTTCTCAGAAAGCTTCTTTCCAGTTTTGAACGGAAGATATTTCCTTTTTCACCATAGGCCTCTATGGGCTTCCAAATATCCCTTTGCCAATTCCACAAGAACAGCCTTAGCGAAAGGCTTCTTGAAGGGAAAGATGTAACTCTGTGAGATGAATTAACAGAACACAGAGCAGTTTCTCAGAAAGCTTCTTTCCAGTTTTGAACGGAAGGTATTTCCTTTTTCACCATAGCCCTCTATGGGCTTCCAAATATCCCTTTGCCAATTCCCCAAGAACAGCCTAAGCGAAAGGCTTCTTAAAGGGAAAGATGTAACTCTGTGAGATGTATTAACAGAACACAGAGCAGTTTCTCAGAAAGCTTCTTTCCAGTTTTGAACGGAAGATATTTCCTTTTTCACCGTAGCCCTCTATGGGCTTCCAAATATCCCTTTGCCAATTCCACAAGAACAGCATTAGCGAAAGGCTTCTTGAAGGGAAAGATGTAACTCTGTGAGATGAATTAACAGAACACAGAGCAGTTTCTCAGAAAGCTTCTTTCCAGTTTTGAACGGAAGATATTTCCTTTTTCACCATAGCCCTCTATGGGCTTCCAAATATCCCTTTGTCAATTCCACAAGAACAGCCTTAGCGAAAGACTTCTTGAAGGGAAAGATGTAACTCTGTGAGATGAATTAACAGAACACAGAGCAGTTTCTCAGAAAGCTTCTTTCCAGTTTTGAACGGAAGATATTTCCTTTTTCACCATAGCCCTCTATGGGCTTCCAAATATCCCTTTGCCAATTACACAAGAACAGCCTTAGCGAAAGGCTTCTTGAAGGGAAAGATGTAACTCTGTGAGATGAATTAACAGAACACAGAGCAGTTTCTCAGAAAGCTTCTTTCCAGTTTTGCACGGAATATATTTCCTTTTTCACCATAGGCCTCTATGGGCTTCCAAATATCCCTTTGCCAATTCCACAAGAACAGCCTTAGCGAAAGGCTTCTTGAAGGGAAAGATGTAACTCTGTGAGATGAATTAACAGAACACAGGGCAGTTTCTCAGAAACCTTCTTTCCAGTTTTGAACGGAAGATATTTCCTTTTTCACCATAGCCCTCTATGGTCTTCCAAATATCCGTTTGCCAATTGCACAAGAACAGCCTTAGCGAAAGGTTTCTTGAAGGGAAAGATGTAACTCTGTGAGATGAATTAACAGAACACAGAGCAGTTTCTCAGAAACCTTCTTTCCAGTTGTGAACGGAAGATATTTCCTTTTTCACCATAGGCCTCTATGGGCTTCCAAATAACCCTTTGCCAATTCCACAAGAACAGCCTTAGCGAAAGGCTTCTTGAAGGGAAAGATGTAACTCTGTGAGATGAATTAACAGAACACAGAGCAGTTTCTCAGAAAGCTTCTTTCCAGTTTTGAACGGAAGGTATTTCCTTTTTCACCATAGCCCTCTATGGGCTTCCAAATATCCCTTTGCCAATTCCACAAGAACAGCCTTAGCGAAAGGCTTCTTGAAGGGATTGATGTAACTCTGTGAGATGAATTAACAGAACACAGAGCAGTTTCTCAGAAAGCTTCTTTCCAGTTTTGAACGGAAGATATTTCCTTTTTCACCATAGGCCTCTATGGGCTTCCAAATATCCCTTTGCCAATTCCACAAGAACAGCCTTTGCGAAAGGCTTCTTGAAGGGAAAGATGTAACTCTGTGAGATGAATTAACAGAACACAGAGCAGTTTCTCAGAAAGCTTCTTTCCAGTTTTGAACGGAAGGTATTTCCTTTTTCACCATAGCCCTCTATGGGCTTCCAAATATCCCTTTGCCAATTCCCCAAGAACAGCCTTAGCGAAAGGCTTCTTGAAGGGAAAGATGTAACTCTGTGAGATGAATTAACAGAACACAGAGCAGTTTCTCAGAAAGCTTCTTTCCAGTTTTGAACGGAAGGTATTTCCTTTTTCACCGTAGCCCTCTATGGGCTTCCAAATATCCCTTTGCCAATTCCACAAGAACAGCCTTAGCGAAAGGCTTCTTGAAGGGAAAGATGTAACTCTGTGAGATGAATTAACAGAACACAGAGCAGTTTCTCAGAAAGCTTCTTTCCAGTTTTGAACGGAAGATATTTCCTTTTTCACCATAGGCCTCTATGGGCTTCCAAATATCCCTTTGCCAATTCCACAAGAACAGCCTTAGCGAAAGGTTTCTTGAAGGGAAAGATGTAACTCTGTGAGATGAATTAACAGAACACAGAGCAGTTTCTCAGAAAGCTTCTTTCCAGTTTTGAACGGAAGGTTTTTCCTTTTTCACCATAGCCCTCTATGGGCTTCCAAATATCCCTTTGCCAATTCCCCAAGAACAGCCTTAGCGAAAGGCTTCTTGAAGGGAAAGATGTAACTCTGTGAGATGAATTAACAGAACACAGAGCAGTTTCTCAGAAAGCTTCTTTCCAGTTTTGAACGGAAGATATTTCCTTTTTCACCGTAGCCCTCTATGGGCTTCCAAATATCCCTTTGCCAATTCCACAAGAACAGCCTTAGCGAAAGGCTTCTTGAAGGGAAAGATGTAACTCTGTGAGATGAATTAACAGAACACAGAGCAGTTTCTCAGAAAGCTTCTTTCCAGTTTTGGACGGAAGATATTTCCTTTTTCACCATATCCCTCTATGGGCTTCCAAATATCCCTTTGCCAATTCCACAAGAACAGCCTTAGCGAAAGGCTTCTTGAAGGGAAAGATGTAACTCTGTGAGATGAATTAACAGAACACAGAGCAGTTTCTCAGAAAGCTTCTTTCCAGTTTTGAACGGAAGATATTTCCTTTTTCACCATAGCCCTCTATGGGCTTCCAAATATTCCTTTGCCAATTCCACAAGAACAGCCTTAGCGAAAGGCTTCTTGAAGGGAAAGATGTAACTCTGTGAGATGAATTAACAGAACACAGAGCAGTTTCTCAGAAAGCTTCTTTCCAGTTTTGAACGGAAGATATTTCCTTTTTCACCATAGCCCTCTATGGGCTTCCAAATATCCCTTTGCCAATTCCACAAGAAGAGCGTTAGCGAAAGGCTTCTTGAAGGGAAAGATGTAACTCTGTGAGATGAATTAACAGAACACAGAGCAGTTTCTCAGAAAGCTTCTTTCCAGTTTTGAACGGAAGATATTTCCTTTTTCACCATAGCCCTCTAAGGGCTTCCAAATACCCTTTGCCAATTACACAAGAACAGCCTTAGCGAAAGGCTTCTTGAAGGGAAAGATGTAACTCTGTGAGATGAATTAACAGAACACAGAGCAGTTTCTCAGAAAGCTTCTTTCCAGTTTTGCACGGAAGATATTTCCTTTTTCACCATAGGCCTCTATGGGCTTCCAAATATCCGTTTGCCAATTCCACAAGAACAGCCTTAGCGAAAGGCTTCTTGAAGGGAAAGATGTAACTCTGTGAGATGAATTAACAGAACACAGAGCAGTTTCTCTGAAAGCTTCTTTCCAGTTTTGAACGGAAGATATTTCCTTTTTCACCATAGCCCTCTATGGGCTTCCAAATATCCCTTTGCCAATTCCACAAGAACAGCCTTAGCGAAAGGCTTCTTGAAGGGAAAGATGTAACTCTGTGAGATGAATTAACAGAACACAGAGCAGTTTCTCAGAAAGCTTCTTTCCAGTTTTGAACGGAAGATATTTCCTTTTTCACCATAGGCCTCTATGGGCTTCCAAATATCCCTTTGCCAATTCCACAAGAACAGCCTTAGCGAAAGGCTTCTTGAAGGGAAAGATGTAACTCTGTGAGATGAATTAACAGAACACAGAGCAGTTTCTCAGAAAGCTTCTTTCCAGTTTTGAACGGAAGGTATTTCCTTTTTCACCATAGCCCTCTATGGGCTTCCAAATATCCCTTTGCCAATTCCCCAAGAACAGCCTAAGCGAAAGGCTTCTTAAAGGGAAAGATGTAACTCTGTGAGATGTATTAACAGAACACAGAGCAGTTTCTCAGAAAGCTTCTTTCCAGTTTTGAACGGAAGATATTTCCTTTTTCACCGTAGCCCTCTATGGGCTTCCAAATATCCCTTTGCCAATTCCACAAGAACAGCATTAGCGAAAGGCTTCTTGAAGGGAAAGATGTAACTCTGTGAGATGAATTAACAGAACACAGAGCAGTTTCTCAGAAAGCTTCTTTCCAGTTTTGAACGGAAGATATTTCCTTTTTCACCATAGCCCTCTATGGGCTTCCAAATATCCCTTTGTCAATTCCACAAGAACAGCCTTAGCGAAAGACTTCTTGAAGGGAAAGATGTAACTCTGTGAGATGAATTAACAGAACACAGAGCAGTTTCTCAGAAAGCTTCTTTCCAGTTTTGAACGGAAGATATTTCCTTTTTCACCATAGCCCTCTATGGGCTTCCAAATATCCCTTTGCCAATTACACAAGAACAGCCTTAGCGAAAGGCTTCTTGAAGGGAAAGATGTAACTCTGTGAGATGAATTAACAGAACACAGAGCAGTTTCTCAGAAAGCTTCTTTCCAGTTTTGCACGGAATATATTTCCTTTTTCACCATAGGCCTCTATGGGCTTCCAAATATCCCTTTGCCAATTCCACAAGAACAGCCTTAGCGAAAGGCTTCTTGAAGGGAAAGATGTAACTCTGTGAGATGAATTAACAGAACACAGGGCAGTTTCTCAGAAACCTTCTTTCCAGTTTTGAACGGAAGATATTTCCTTTTTCACCATAGCCCTCTATGGTCTTCCAAATATCCGTTTGCCAATTGCACAAGAACAGCCTTAGCGAAAGGTTTCTTGAAGGGAAAGATGTAACTCTGTGAGATGAATTAACAGAACACAGAGCAGTTTCTCAGAAACCTTCTTTCCAGTTGTGAACGGAAGATATTTCCTTTTTCACCATAGGCCTCTATGGGCTTCCAAATAACCCTTTGCCAATTCCACAAGAACAGCCTTAGCGAAAGGCTTCTTGAAGGGAAAGATGTAACTCTGTGAGATGAATTAACAGAACACAGAGCAGTTTCTCAGAAAGCTTCTTTCCAGTTTTGAACGGAAGGTATTTCCTTTTTCACCATAGCCCTCTATGGGCTTCCAAATATCCCTTTGCCAATTCCACAAGAACAGCCTTAGCGAAAGGCTTCTTGAAGGGATTGATGTAACTCTGTGAGATGAATTAACAGAACACAGAGCAGTTTCTCAGAAAGCTTCTTTCCAGTTTTGAACGGAAGATATTTCCTTTTTCACCATAGGCCTCTATGGGCTTCCAAATATCCCTTTGCCAATTCCACAAGAACAGCCTTTGCGAAAGGCTTCTTGAAGGGAAAGATGTAACTCTGTGAGATGAATTAACAGAACACAGAGCAGTTTCTCAGAAAGCTTCTTTCCAGTTTTGAACGGAAGGTATTTCCTTTTTCACCATAGCCCTCTATGGGCTTCCAAATATCCCTTTGCCAATTCCCCAAGAACAGCCTTAGCGAAAGGCTTCTTGAAGGGAAAGATGTAACTCTGTGAGATGAATTAACAGAACACAGAGCAGTTTCTCAGAAAGCTTCTTTCCAGTTTTGAACGGAAGGTATTTCCTTTTTCACCGTAGCCCTCTATGGGCTTCCAAATATCCCTTTGCCAATTCCACAAGAACAGCCTTAGCGAAAGGCTTCTTGAAGGGAAAGATGTAACTCTGTGAGATGAATTAACAGAACACAGAGCAGTTTCTCAGAAAGCTTCTTTCCAGTTTTGAACGGAAGATATTTCCTTTTTCACCATAGGCCTCTATGGGCTTCCAAATATCCCTTTGCCAATTCCACAAGAACAGCCTTAGCGAAAGGTTTCTTGAAGGGAAAGATGTAACTCTGTGAGATGAATTAACAGAACACAGAGCAGTTTCTCAGAAAGCTTCTTTCCAGTTTTGAACGGAAGGTTTTTCCTTTTTCACCATAGCCCTCTATGGGCTTCCAAATATCCCTTTGCCAATTCCCCAAGAACAGCCTTAGCGAAAGGCTTCTTGAAGGGAAAGATGTAACTCTGTGAGATGAATTAACAGAACACAGAGCAGTTTCTCAGAAAGCTTCTTTCCAGTTTTGAACGGAAGATATTTCCTTTTTCACCGTAGCCCTCTATGGGCTTCCAAATATCCCTTTGCCAATTCCACAAGAACAGCCTTAGCGAAAGACTTCTTGAAGGGAAAGTTGTAACTCTGTGAGATGAATTAACAGAACACAGAGCAGTTTCTCAGAAAGCTTCTTTCCAGTTTTGAACGGAAGGTATTTCCTTTTTCACCATAGCCCTCTATGGGCTTCCAAGTATCCCTTTGCCTATTCCCCAAGAACAGCCTTAGCGAAAGGCTTCTTGAAGGGAATGATGTAACTCTGTGAGATGAATTAACAGAACACAGAGCAGTTTCTCAGAAAGCTTCTTTCCAGTTTTGAACGGAAGATATTTCCTTTTTCACCATAGCCCTCTATGGGCTTCCAAATATCCCTTTGCCAATTCCACAAGAACAGCCTTAGCGAAAGGCTTCTTGAAGGGAAATATGTAACTCTGTGAGATGAATTAACAGAACACAGAGCAGTTTCTCAGAAAGCTTCTTTCCAGTTTTGAACGGAAGATATTTCCTTTTTCACCATAGCCCTCTATGGGCTTCCAAATATCCCTTTGCCAATTCCACAAGAACAGCCTTAGCGAAAGGCTTCTTGAAGGGAAAGATGTAACTCTGTGAGATGAATTAACAGAACACAGAGCAGTTTCTCAGAAAGCTTCTTTCCAGTTTTGAACGGAAGATATTTCCTTTTTCACCATAGCCCTCTTTGGGCTTCCTAATATCCCTTTGCCAATTCCACAAGAACAGCCTTAGCGAAAGGCTTCTAGAAGGGAAAGATGTAACTCTGTGAGATGAATTAACAGAACACAGAGCAGTTTCTCAGAAAGCTTCTTTCCAGTTTTCACGGAAGATATTTCCTTTTTCAGCATAGGCCTCTATGGGCTTCCAAATATCCCTTTGCCAATTCCACAAGAACAGCCTTAGCGAAAGGCTTCTTGAAGGGAAAGATGTAACACTGTGAGATGAATTAACAGAACACAGAGCAGTTTCTCAGAAAGCTTCTTTCCAGTTTTGAACGGAAGATATTTCCTTTTTCACCATAGGCCTCTATGGGCTTCCAAATATCCCTTTGCCAATTCCACAAGAACAGCCTTAGCGAATGGCTTCTTGAAAGGAAAGATGTAACTCTGTGAGATGAATTAACAGAACACAGAGCAGTTTCTCAGAAAGCTTCTTTCCAGTTTTGAACGGAAGATATTTCCTTTTTCACCGTAGCCCTCTTTGGGCTTCAAAATATCCCTTTGCCAATTCCACAAGAACAGCCTTAGCGAAAGGCTTCTTGAAGGGAAAGATGTAACTCTGTGAGATGAATTAACAGAACACAGAGCAGTTTCTCAGAAAGCTTCTTTGCAGTTTTGAACGGAAGATATTTCCTTTTTCACCATAGCCCTCTATGGGCTTCCAAATATCCCTTTGCCAATTCCACAAGAACAGCCTTAGCGAAAGGCTTCTTGAAGGGAAAGAAGTAACTCTGTGAGATGAATTAACAGAACACAGAGCAGTTTCTCAGAAAGCTTCTTTCCAGTTTTGAACGGAACGTATTTCCTTTTTCACCATAGCCCTCTATGGGCTTCCAAATATCCCTTTGCCAATTCCACAAGAACAGCCTTAGCGAAAGGCTTCTTGAAGGGAAAGATGTAACTCTGTGAGATGAATTAACAGAACACAGAACAGTTTCTCAGAAACCTTCTTTCCAGTTGTGCACGGAAGATATTTCCTTTTTCACCATAGGCCTCTATGGGCTTCCAAATATCCCTTTGCCAATTCCACAAGAACAACCTTAGCGAAAGGCTTCTTGAAGGGAAATATGTAACTCTGTGAGATGAATTAACAGAACACAGAGCAGTTTCTCAGAAAGCTTCTTTCCAGTTTTGAACGGAAGATATTTCCTTTTTCACCATAGCCCTCTTTGGGCTTCCAAATATCCCGTTGCCAATTCCACAAGAACAGCCTTAGCGAAAGGCTTCTTGAAGGGAAAGATGTAACTCTGTGAGATAAATTAACAGAACACAGAGCAGTTTCTCAGAAAGCTTCTTTCCAGTTTTGAACGGAAGATATTTCCTTTTTCACCATAGCCCTCTATGGGCTTCCAAATATCCCTTTGCCAATTCCACAAGAACAGCCTTAGCGAAAGGCTTCTTGAAGGGAAAGATGTAACTCTGTGAGATGAATTAACAGAACACAGAGCAGTTTCTCAGAAAGCTTCTTTCCAGTTTTGCACGGAAGATATTTCCTTTTTCACCATAGGCCTCTATGGGCTTCCAAATATCCGTTTGCCAATTCCACAAGAACAGCCTTAGCGAAAGGCTTCTTGAAGGGAAAGATGTAACTCTGTGAGATGAATTAACAGAACACAGAGCAGTTTCTCAGAAAGCTTCTTTCCAGTTTTGCACGGAAGATATTTCCTTTTTCACCATAGCCCTCTATGGGCTTCCAAATATCCCTTTGCCAATTCCACAAGAACAGCCTTAGCGAAAGGCTTCTTGAAGGGAAAGATGTAACTCTGTGAGATGAATTAACAGAACACAGAGCAGTTTCTCAGAAAGCTTCTTTCCAGTTTTGAACGGAAGATATTTCCTTTTTCACCATAGGCCTCTATGGGCTTCCAAATATCCCTTTGCCAATTCCACAAGAACAGCCTTAGCGAAAGGCTTCTTGAAGGGAAAGATGCAACTCTGTGAGATGAATTAACAGAACACAGAGCAGTTTCTCAGAAAGCTTCTTTCCAGTTTTGAACGGAAGGTATTTCCTTTTTCACCATAGCCCTCTATGGGCTTCCAAATATCCCTTTGCCAATTCCCCAAGAACAGCCTTAGCGAAAGGCTTCTTGAAGGGAAAGATGTAACTCTGTGAGATGAATTAACAGAACACAGAGCAGTTTCTCAGAAAGCTTCTTTCCAGTTTTGAACGGAAGTTATTTCCTTTTTCACCATAGCCCTCTATGGGCTTCCAAATATCCCTTTGCCAATTCCCCAAGAACAGCCTTAGCGAAAGGCTTCTTGAAGGGAAAGATGTAACTCTGTGAGATGAATTAACAGAACACAGAGCAGTTTCTCAGAAAGCTTCTTTCCAGTTTTTAACGGAAGATATTTCCTTTTTCACCATAGCCCTCTATGGGCTTCCAAATATCCCTTTGCCAATTCCACAAGAACAGCCTTAGCGAAAGGCTTCTTGAAGGGAAAGATGTAACTCTGTGAGATGAATTAACAGAACACAGAGCAGTTTCTCAGAAAGCTTCTTTCCAGTTTTGAACGGAAGGTTTTTCCTTTTTCACCATAGCCCTCTATGGGCTTCCAAATATCCCTTTGCCAATTCCCCAAGAACAGCCTTAGCGAAAGGCTTCTTGAAGGGAAAGATGTAACTCTGTGAGATGAATTAACAGAACACAGAGCAGTTTCTCAGAAAGCTTCTTTCCAGTTTTGAACGGAAGATATTTCCTTTTTCACCGTAGCCCTCTATGGGCTTCCAAATATCCCTTTGCCAATTCCACAAGAACAGCCTTAGCGAAAGACTTCTTGAAGGGAAAGATGTAACTCTGTGAGATGAATTAACAGAACACAGAGCAGTTTCTCAGAAAGCTTCTTTCCAGTTTTGAACGGAAGGTATTTCCTTTTTCACCATAGCCCTCTATGGGCTTCCAAATATCCCTTTGCCAATTCCCCAAGAACAGCCTTAGCGAAAGGCTTCTTGAAGGGAATGATGTAACTCTGTGAGATGAATTAACAGAACACAGAGCAGTTTCTCAGAAAGCTTCTTTCCAGTTTTGAACGGAAGATATTTCCTTTTTCACCATAGGCCTCTATGGGCTTCCAAATATCCCTTTGCCAATTCCACAAGAACAGCCTTAGCGAAAGGCTTCTTGAAGGGAAAGATGTAACTCTGTGAGATGAATTAACAGAACACAGAGCAGTTTCACAGAAAGCTTCTTTCCAGTTTTTAACGGAAGATATTTCCTTTTTCACCATAGCCCTCTATGGGCTTCCAAATATCCCTTTGCCAATTCCACAAGAACAGCCTTAGCGAAAGGCTTCTTGAAGGGAAAGATGTAACTCTGTGAGATGAATTAACAGAACACAGAGCAGTTTCTCAGAAAGCTTCTTTCCAGTTTTGAACGGAAGATATTTCCTTTTTCACCATAGCCCTCTATGGGCTTCCAAATATCCCTTTGCCAATTCCACAAGAACAGCCTTAGCGAAAGGCTTCTTTAAGTGAAAGATGTAACTCTGTGAGATGAATTACCAGAACACAGAGCAGTTTCTCAGAAAGCTACTTTCCAGTTTTGAACGGAAGATATTTCCTTTTTCACCATAGGCCTCTATGGGCTTCCAAATATCCCTTTGCCAATTCCACAAGAACAGCCTTAGCGAAAGGCTTCTTGAAGGGAAAGATGTAACTCTGTGAGATGAATTAACAGAACAGAGAGCAGTTTCTCAGAAAGCTTCTTTCCAGTTTTGAACGGAAGGTATTTCCTTTTTCACCATAGCCCTCTATGGGCTTCCAAATATCCCTTTGCCAATTCCCCAAGAACAGCCTTAGCGAAAGGCTTCTTGAAGGGAAAGATGTAACTCTGTGAGATGAATTAACAGAACACAGAGCAGTTTCTCAGAAAGCTTCTTTCCAGTTTTGAACGGAAGATATTTCCTTTTTCACCATAGCCCTCTATGGGCTTCCAAATATCCCTTTGCCAATTCCTCAAGAACAGCCTTAGCGAAAGGCTTCTTGAAGGGAAAGATGTAACTCTGTGAGATGAATTAACAGAACACAGAGCAGTTTCTCAGAAAGCTTCTTTCCAGTTTTGCACGGAAGATATTTCCTTTTTCACCATAGGCCTCTATGGGCTTCCAAATATCCCTTTGCCAATTCCACAAGAACAGCCTTAGCGAAAGGCTTCTTGAAGGGAAAGATGTAACTCTGTGAGATGAATTAACAGAACACAGAGCAGTTTCTCAGAAAGCTTCTTTCCAGTTTTGCACGGAAGATATTTCCTTTTTCACCATAGGCCTCTAGGGGCTTCCAAATATCCGTTTGCCAATTCCACAAGAACAGCCTTAGCGAAAGGCTTCTTGAAGGGAAAGATGTAACTCTGTGAGATGAATTAACAGAACACAGAGCAGTTTCTCAGAAAGCTTCTTTCCAGTTTTGAACGGAAGATATTTCCTTTTTCACCGTAGCCCTCTATGGGCTTCCAAATATCCCTTTGCCAATTCCACAAGAACAGCATTAGCGAAAGGCTTCTTGAAGGGAATGATGTAACTCTGTGAGATGAATTAACAGAACACAGAGCAGTTTCTCAGAAAGCTTCTTTCCAGTTTTGAACGGAAGATATTTCCTTTTTCACCATAGCCCTCTATGGGCTTCCAAATATCCCTTTGTCAATTCCACAAGAACAGCCTTAGCGAAAGACTTCTTGAAGGGAAAGATGTAACTCTGTGAGATGAATTAACAGAACACAGAGCAGTTTCTCAGAAAGCTTCTTTCCAGTTTTGAACGGAAGATATTTCCTTTTTCACCATAGCCCTCTATGGGCTTCCAAATATCCCTTTGCCAATTACACAAGAACAGCCTTAGCGAAAGGCTTCTTGAAGGGAAAGATGTAACTCTGTGAGATGAATTAACAGAACACAGAGCAGTTTCTCAGAAAGCTTCTTTCCAGTTTTGCACGGAATATATTTCCTTTTTCACCATAGGCCTCTATGGGCTTCCAAATATCCCTTTGCCAATTCCACAAGAACAGCCTTAGCGAAAGGCTTCTTGAAGGGAAAGATGTAACTCTGTGAGATGAATTAACAGAACACAGGGCAGTTTCTCAGAAACCTTCTTTCCAGTTTTGAACGGAAGATATTTCCTTTTTCACCATAGCCCTCTATGGTCTTCCAAATATCCGTTTGCCAATTGCACAAGAACAGCCTTAGCGAAAGGTTTCTTGAAGGGAAAGATGTAACTCTGTGAGATGAATTAACAGAACACAGAGCAGTTTCTCAGAAACCTTCTTTCCAGTTGTGAACGGAAGATATTTCCTTTTTCACCATAGGCCTCTATGGGCTTCCAAATAACCCTTTGCCAATTCCACAAGAACAGCCTTAGCGAAAGGCTTCTTGAAGGGAAAGATGTAACTCTGTGAGATGAATTAACAGAACACAGAGCAGTTTCTCAGAAAGCTTCTTTCCAGTTTTGAACGGAAGGTATTTCCTTTTTCACCATAGCCCTCTATGGGCTTCCAAATATCCCTTTGCCAATTCCACAAGAACAGCCTTAGCGAAAGGCTTCTTGAAGGGATTGATGTAACTCTGTGAGATGAATTAACAGAACACAGAGCAGTTTCTCAGAAAGCTTCTTTCCAGTTTTGAACGGAAGATATTTCCTTTTTCACCATAGGCCTCTATGGGCTTCCAAATATCCCTTTGCCAATTCCACAAGAACAGCCTTTGCGAAAGGCTTCTTGAAGGGAAAGATGTAACTCTGTGAGATGAATTAACAGAACACAGAGCAGTTTCTCAGAAAGCTTCTTTCCAGTTTTGAACGGAAGGTATTTCCTTTTTCACCATAGCCCTCTATGGGCTTCCAAATATCCCTTTGCCAATTCCCCAAGAACAGCCTTAGCGAAAGGCTTCTTGAAGGGAAAGATGTAACTCTGTGAGATGAATTAACAGAACACAGAGCAGTTTCTCAGAAAGCTTCTTTCCAGTTTTGAACGGAAGGTATTTCCTTTTTCACCGTAGCCCTCTATGGGCTTCCAAATATCCCTTTGCCAATTCCACAAGAACAGCCTTAGCGAAAGGCTTCTTGAAGGGAAAGATGTAACTCTGTGAGATGAATTAACAGAACACAGAGCAGTTTCTCAGAAAGCTTCTTTCCAGTTTTGAACGGAAGATATTTCCTTTTTCACCATAGGCCTCTATGGGCTTCCAAATATCCCTTTGCCAATTCCACAAGAACAGCCTTAGCGAAAGGTTTCTTGAAGGGAAAGATGTAACTCTGTGAGATGAATTAACAGAACACAGAGCAGTTTCTCAGAAAGCTTCTTTCCAGTTTTGAACGGAAGGTTTTTCCTTTTTCACCATAGCCCTCTATGGGCTTCCAAATATCCCTTTGCCAATTCCCCAAGAACAGCCTTAGCGAAAGGCTTCTTGAAGGGAAAGATGTAACTCTGTGAGATGAATTAACAGAACACAGAGCAGTTTCTCAGAAAGCTTCTTTCCAGTTTTGAACGGAAGATATTTCCTTTTTCACCGTAGCCCTCTATGGGCTTCCAAATATCCCTTTGCCAATTCCACAAGAACAGCCTTAGCGAAAGACTTCTTGAAGGGAAAGTTGTAACTCTGTGAGATGAATTAACAGAACACAGAGCAGTTTCTCAGAAAGCTTCTTTCCAGTTTTGAACGGAAGGTATTTCCTTTTTCACCATAGCCCTCTATGGGCTTCCAAGTATCCCTTTGCCTATTCCCCAAGAACAGCCTTAGCGAAAGGCTTCTTGAAGGGAATGATGTAACTCTGTGAGATGAATTAACAGAACACAGAGCAGTTTCTCAGAAAGCTTCTTTCCAGTTTTGAACGGAAGATATTTCCTTTTTCACCATAGCCCTCTATGGGCTTCCAAATATCCCTTTGCCAATTCCACAAGAACAGCCTTAGCGAAAGGCTTCTTGAAGGGAAATATGTAACTCTGTGAGATGAATTAACAGAACACAGAGCAGTTTCTCAGAAAGCTTCTTTCCAGTTTTGAACGGAAGATATTTCCTTTTTCACCATAGCCCTCTATGTGCTTCCAAATATCCCTTTGCCAATTCCACAAGAACAGCCTTAGCGAAAGGCTTCTTGAAGGGAAAGATGTAACTCTGTGAGATGAATTAACAGAACACAGAGCAGTTTCTCAGAAAGCTTCTTTCCAGTTTTGAACGGAAGATATTTCCTTTTTCACCATAACCCTCTTTGGGCTTCCTAATATCCCTTTGCCAATTCCACAAGAACAGCCTTAGCGAAAGGCTTCTAGAAGGGAAAGATGTAACTCTGTGAGATGAATTAACAGAACACAGAGCAGTTTCTCAGAAAGCTTCTTTCCAGTTTTCACGGAAGATATTTCCTTTTTCAGCATAGGCCTCTATGGGCTTCCAAATATCCCTTTGCCAATTCCACAAGAACAGCCTTAGCGAAAGGCTTCTTGAAGGGAAAGATGTAACACTGTGAGATGAATTAACAGAACACAGAGCAGTTTCTCAGAAAGCTTCTTTCCAGTTTTGAACGGAAGATATTTCCTTTTTCACCATAGGCCTCTATGGGCTTCCAAATATCCCTTTGCCAATTCCACAAGAACAGCCTTAGCGAATGGCTTCTTGAAAGGAAAGATGTAACTCTGTGAGATGAATTAACAGAACACAGAGCAGTTTCTCAGAAAGCTTCTTTCCAGTTTTGAACGGAAGATATTTCCTTTTTCACCGTAGCCCTCTTTGGGCTTCAAAATATCCCTTTGCCAATTCCACAAGAACAGCCTTAGCGAAAGGCTTCTTGAAGGGAAAGATGTAACTCTGTGAGATGAATTAACAGAACACAGAGCAGTTTCTCAGAAAGCTTCTTTGCAGTTTTGAACGGAAGATATTTCCTTTTTCACCATAGCCCTCTATGGGCTTCCAAATATCCCTTTGCCAATTCCACAAGAACAGCCTTAGCGAAAGGCTTCTTGAAGAGAAAGAAGTAACTCTGTGAGATGAATTAACAGAACACAGAGCAGTTTCTCAGAAAGCTTCTTTCCAGTTTTGAACGGAACGTATTTCCTTTTTCACCATAGCCCTCTATGGGCTTCCAAATATCCCTTTGCCAATTCCACAAGAACAGCCTTAGCGAAAGGCTTCTTGAAGGGAAAGATGTAACTCTGTGAGATGAATTAACAGAACACAGAACAGTTTCTCAGAAACCTTCTTTCCAGTTGTGCACGGAAGATATTTCCTTTTTCACCATAGGCCTCTATGGGCTTCCAAATATCCCTTTGCCAATTCCACAAGAACAACCTTAGCGAAAGGCTTCTTGAAGGGAAATATGTAACTCTGTGAGATGAATTAACAGAACACAGAGCAGTTTCTCAGAAAGCTTCTTTCCAGTTTTGAACGGAAGATATTTCCTTTTTCACCATAGCCCTCTTTGGGCTTCCAAATATCCCGTTGCCAATTCCACAAGAACAGCCTTAGCGAAAGGCTTCTTGAAGGGAAAGATGTAACTCTGTGAGATAAATTAACAGAACACAGAGCAGTTTCTCAGAAAGCTTCTTTCCAGTTTTGAACGGAAGATATTTCCTTTTTCACCATAGCCCTCTATGGGCTTCCAAATATCCCTTTGCCAATTCCACAAGAACAGCCTTAGCGAAAGGCTTCTTGAAGGGAAAGATGTAACTCTGTGAGATGAATTAACAGAACACAGAGCAGTTTCTCAGAAAGCTTCTTTCCAGTTTTGCACGGAAGATATTTCCTTTTTCACCATAGGCCTCTATGGGCTTCCAAATATCCGTTTGCCAATTCCACAAGAACAGCCTTAGCGAAAGGCTTCTTGAAGGGAAAGATGTAACTCTGTGAGATGAATTAACAGAACACAGAGCAGTTTCTCAGAAAGCTTCTTTCCAGTTTTGCACGGAAGATATTTCCTTTTTCACCATAGCCCTCTATGGGCTTCCAAATATCCCTTTGCCAATTCCACAAGAACAGCCTTAGCGAAAGGCTTCTTGAAGGGAAAGATGTAACTCTGTGAGATGAATTAACAGAACACAGAGCAGTTTCTCAGAAAGCTTCTTTCCAGTTTTGAACGGAAGATATTTCCTTTTTCACCATAGGCCTCTATGGGCTTCCAAATATCCCTTTGCCAATTCCACAAGAACAGCCTTAGCGAAAGGCTTCTTGAAGGGAAAGATGCAACTCTGTGAGATGAATTAACAGAACACAGAGCAGTTTCTCAGAAAGCTTCTTTCCAGTTTTGAACGGAAGGTATTTCCTTTTTCACCATAGCCCTCTATGGGCTTCCAAATATCCCTTTGCCAATTCCCCAAGAACAGCCTTAGCGAAAGGCTTCTTGAAGGGAAAGATGTAACTCTGTGAGATGAATTAACAGAACACAGAGCAGTTTCTCAGAAAGCTTCTTTCCAGTTTTGAACGGAAGTTATTTCCTTTTTCACCATAGCCCTCTATGGGCTTCCAAATATCCCTTTGCCAATTCCCCAAGAACAGCCTTAGCGAAAGGCTTCTTGAAGGGAAAGATGTAACTCTGTGAGATGAATTAACAGAACACAGAGCAGTTTCTCAGAAAGCTTCTTTCCAGTTTTTAACGGAAGATATTTCCTTTTTCACCATAGCCCTCTATGGGCTTCCAAATATCCCTTTGCCAATTCCACAAGAACAGCCTTAGCGAAAGGCTTCTTGAAGGGAAAGATGTAACTCTGTGAGATGAATTAACAGAACACAGAGCAGTTTCTCAGAAAGCTTCTTTCCAGTTTTGAACGGAAGCTTTTTCCTTTTTCACCATAGCCCTCTATGGGCTTCCAAATATCCCTTTGCCAATTCCCCAAGAACAGCCTTAGCGAAAGGCTTCTTGAAGGGAAAGATGTAACTCTGTGAGATGAATTAACAGAACACAGAGCAGTTTCTCAGAAAGCTTCTTTCCAGTTTTGAACGGAAGATATTTCCTTTTTCACCGTAGCCCTCTATGGGCTTCCAAATATCCCTTTGCCAATTCCACAAGAACAGCCTTAGCGAAAGACTTCTTGAAGGGAAAGATGTAACTCTGTGAGATGAATTAACAGAACACAGAGCAGTTTCTCAGAAAGCTTCTTTCCAGTTTTGAACGGAAGGTATTTCCTTTTTCACCATAGCCCTCTATGGGCTTCCAAATATCCCTTTGCCAATTCCCCAAGAACAGCCTTAGCGAAAGGCTTCTTGAAGGGAATGATGTAACTCTGTGAGATGAATTAACAGAACACAGAGCAGTTTCTCAGAAAGCTTCTTTCCAGTTTTGAACGGAAGATATTTCCTTTTTCACCATAGGCCTCTATGGGCTTCCAAATATCCCTTTGCCAATTCCACAAGAACAGCCTTAGCGAAAGGCTTCTTGAAGGGAAAGATGTAACTCTGTGAGATGAATTAACAGAACACAGAGCAGTTTCACAGAAAGCTTCTTTCCAGTTTTTAACGGAAGATATTTCCTTTTTCACCATAGCCCTCTATGGGCTTCCAAATATCCCTTTGCCAATTCCACAAGAACAGCCTTAGCGAAAGGCTTCTTGAAGGGAAAGATGTAACTCTGTGAGATGAATTAACAGAACACAGAGCAGTTTCTCAGAAAGCTTCTTTCCAGTTTTGAACGGAAGATATTTCCTTTTTCACCATAGCCCTCTATGGGCTTCCAAATATCCCTTTGCCAATTCCACAAGAACAGCCTTAGCGAAAGGCTTCTTTAAGTGAAAGATGTAACTCTGTGAGATGAATTACCAGAACACAGAGCAGTTTCTCAGAAAGCTACTTTCCAGTTTTGAACGGAAGATATTTCCTTTTTCACCATAGGCCTCTATGGGCTTCCAAATATCCCTTTGCCAATTCCACAAGAACAGCCTTAGCGAAAGGCTTCTTGAAGGGAAAGATGTAACTCTGTGAGATGAATTAACAGAACAGAGAGCAGTTTCTCAGAAAGCTTCTTTCCAGTTTTGAACGGAAGGTATTTCCTTTTTCACCCTAGCCCTCTATGGGCTTCCAAATATCCCTTTGCCAATTCCCCAAGAACAGCCTTAGCGAAAGGCTTCTTGAAGGGAAAGATGTAACTCTGTGAGATGAATTAACAGAACACAGAGCAGTTTCTCAGAAAGCTTCTTTCCAGTTTTGAACGGAAGATATTTCCTTTTTCACCATAGCCCTCTATGGGCTTCCAAATATCCCTTTGCCAATTCCTCAAGAACAGCCTTAGCGAAAGGCTTCTTGAAGGGAAAGATGTAACTCTGTGAGATGAATTAACAGAACACAGAGCAGTTTCTCAGAAAGCTTCTTTCCAGTTTTGCACGGAAGATATTTCCTTTTTCACCATAGGCCTCTATGGGCTTCCAAATATCCCTTTGCCAATTCCACAAGAACAGCCTTAGCGAAAGGCTTCTTGAAGGGAAAGATGTAACTCTGTGAGATGAATTAACAGAACACAGAGCAGTTTCTCAGAAAGCTTCTTTCCAGTTTTGCACGGAAGATATTTCCTTTTTCACCATAGGCCTCTAGGGGCTTCCAAATATCCGTTTGCCAATTCCACAAGAACAGCCTTAGCGAAAGGCTTCTTGAAGGGAAAGATGTAACTCTGTGAGATGAATTAACAGAACACAGAGCAGTTTCTCAGAAAGCTTCTTTCCAGTTTTGCACGGAAGATATTTCCTTTTTCACCATAGGCCTCTACGGGCTTCCAAATATCCCTTTGCCAATTCCACAAGAACAGCCTTAGCGAAAGGCTTCTTGAAGGGAAAGATGTAACTCTGTGAGATGAATTAACAGAACACAGAGCAGTTTCTCAGAAAGCTTCTTTCCAGTTTTGAACGGAAGATATTTCCTTTTTCACCATAGCCCTCTATGGGCTTCCAAATATCCCTTTGTCAATTCCACAAGAACAGCCTTAGCGAAAGTCTTCTTGAAGGGAAAGATGTAACTCTGTGAGATGAATTAACAGAACACAGAGCAGTTTCTCAGAAAGCTTCTTTCCAGTTTTGCACGGAAGATATTTCCTTTTTCACCATAGGCCTCTATGGGCTTCCAAATATCCCTTTGCCAATTCCACAAGAACAGCCTTAGCGAAAGGCTTCTTGAAGGGAAAGATGTAACTCTGTGAGATGAATTAACAGAACACAGAGCAGTTTCTCAGAAAGCTTCTTTCCAGTTTTGAACGGAAGGTATTTCCTTTTTCACCATAGCCCTCTATGGGCTTCCAAATATCCCTTTGCCAATTCCCCAAGAACAGCCTTAGCGAAAGGCTTCTTGAAGGGAATGATGTAACTCTGTGAGATGAATTAACAGAACACAGAGCAGTTTCTCAGAAAGCTTCTTTCCAGTTTTGAACGGAAGATATTTCCTTTTTCACCATAGGCCTCTATGGGCTTCCAAATATCCCTTTGCCAATTCCACAAGAACAGCCTTAGCGAAAGGCTTCTTGAAGGGAAAGATGTAACTCTGTGAGATGAATTAACAGAACACAGAGCAGTTTCACAGAAAGCTTCTTTCCAGTTTTTAACGGAAGATATTTCCTTTTTCACCATAGCCCTCTATAGGCTTCCAAATATCCCTTTGCCAATTCCACAAGAACAGCCTTAGCGAAAGGCTTCTTGAAGGGAAAGATGTAACTCTGTGAGATGAATTAACAGAACACAGAGCAGTTTCTCAGAAAGCTTCTTTCCACTTTTGAACGGAAGATATTTCCTTTTTCACCATAGCCCTCTATGGGCTTCCAAATATCCCTTTGCCAATTCCACAAGAACAGCCTTAGCGAAAGGCTTCTTTAAGTGAAAGATGTAACTCTGTGAGATGAATTACCAGAACACAGAGCAGTTTCTCAGAAAGCTACTTTCCAGTTTTGAACGGAAGATATTTCCTTTTTCACCATAGGCCTCTATGGGCTTCCAAATATCCCTTTGCCAATTCCACAAGAACAGCCTTAGCGAAAGGCTTCTTGAAGGGAAAGATGTAACTCTGTGAGATGAATTAACAGAACAGAGAGCAGTTTCTCAGAAAGCTTCTTTCCAGTTTTGAACGGAAGGTATTTCCTTTTTCACCATAGCCCTCTATGGGCTTCCAAATATCCCTTTGCCAATTCCCCAAGAACAGCCTTAGCGAAAGGCTTCTTGAAGGGAAAGATGTAACTCTGTGAGATGAATTAACAGAACACAGAGCAGTTTCTCAGAAAGCTTCTTTCCAGTTTTGAACGGAAGATATTTCCTTTTTCACCATAGCCCTCTATGGGCTTCCAAATATCCCTTTGCCAATTCCTCAAGAACAGCCTTAGCGAAAGGCTTCTTGAAGGGAAAGATGTAACTCTGTGAGATGAATTAACAGAACACAGAGCAGTTTCTCAGAAAGCTTCTTTCCAGTTTTGCACGGAAGATATTTCCTTTTTCACCATAGGCCTCTATGGGCTTCCAAATATCCCTTTGCCAATTCCACAAGAACAGCCTTAGCGAAAGGCTTCTTGAAGGGAAAGATGTAACTCTGTGAGATGAATTAACAGAACACAGAGCAGTTTCTCAGAAAGCTTCTTTCCAGTTTCGAACGGAAGGTATTTCCTTTTTCACCATAGCCCTCTATGGGCTTCCAAATATCCCTTTGCCAATTCCCCAAGAACAGCCTTAGCGAAAGGCTTCTTGAAGGGAAAGATGTAACTCTGTGAGATGAATTAACAGAACACAGAGCAGTTTCTCAGAAAGCTTCTTTCCAGTTTTGAACGGAAGATATTTCCTTTTTCACCATAGCCCTCTATGGGCTTCCAAATATCCCTTTGCCAATTCCTCAAGAACAGCCTTAGCGAAAGGCTTCTTGAAGGGAAAGATGTAACTCTGTGAGATGAATTAACAGAACACAGAGCAGTTTCTCAGAAAGCTTCTTTCCAGTTTTGCACGGAAGATATTTCCTTTTTCACCATAGGCCTCTATGGGCTTCCAAATATCCCTTTGCCAATTCCACAAGAACAGCCTTAGCGAAAGGCTTCTTGAAGGGAAAGATGTAACTCTGTGAGATGAATTAACAGAACACAGAGCAGTTTCTCAGAAAGCTTCTTTCCAGTTTCGAACGGAAGGTATTTCCTTTTTCACCATAGCCCTCTAAGGGCTTCCAAGTATCCCTTTGCCAATTCCCCAAGAACAGCCTTAGCGAAAGGCTTCTTGAAGGGAATGATGTAAGTCTGTGAGATGAATTAACAGAACACAGAGCAGTTTCTCAGAAAGCTTCTTTCCAGTTTTCAACGGAAGATATTTCCTTTTTCACCATAGCCCTCTATGGGCTTCCAAATATCCCTTTGCCAATTCCACAAGAACAGCCTTAGCGAAAGGCTTCTTGAAGGGAAAGATGTAACTCTGTGAGATGAATTAACAGAACACAGAGCAGTTTCTCAGAAAGCTTCTTTCCAGTTTTGAACGGAAGATATTTCCTTTTTCACCATAGCCCTCTATGGGCTTCCAAATATCCCTTTGCCAATTCCACAAGAACAGCCTTAGCGAAAGGCTTCTTGAAGGGAAATATGTAACTCTGTGAGATGAATTAACAGAACACAGAGCAGTTTCTCAGAAAGCTTCTTTCCAGTTTTGAACGGAAGATATTTCCTTTTTCACCATAGCCCTCTATGGGCTTCCAAATATCCCTTTGTCAATTCCACAAGAACAGCCTTAGCGAAAGTCTTCTTGAAGGGAAAGATGTAACTCTGTGAGATGAATTAACAGAACACAGAGCAGTTTCTCAGAAAGCTTCTTTCCAGTTTTGCACGGAAGATATTTCCTTTTTCACCATAGGCCTCTATGGGCTTCCAAATATCCCTTTGCCAATTCCACAAGAACAGCCTTAGCGAAAGGCTTCTTGAAGGGAAAGATGTAACTCTGTGAGATGAATTAACAGAACACAGAGCAGTTTCTCAGAAAGCTTCTTTCCAGTTTTGAACGGAAGGTATTTCCTTTTTCACCATAGCCCTCTATGGGCTTCCAAATATCCCTTTGCCAATTCCCCAAGAACAGCCTTAGCGAAAGGCTTCTTGAAGGGAATGATGTAACTCTGTGAGATGAATTAACAGAACACAGAGCAGTTTCTCAGAAAGCTTCTTTCCAGTTTTGAACGGAAGATATTTCCTTTTTCACCATAGGCCTCTATGGGCTTCCAAATATCCCTTTGCCAATTCCACAAGAACAGCCTTAGCGAAAGGCTTCTTGAAGGGAAAGATGTAACTCTGTGAGATGAATTAACAGAACACAGAGCAGTTTCACAGAAAGCTTCTTTCCAGTTTTTAACGGAAGATATTTCCTTTTTCACCATAGCCCTCTATGGGCTTCCAAATATCCCTTTGCCAATTCCACAAGAACAGCCTTAGCGAAAGGCTTCTTGAAGGGAAAGATGTAACTCTGTGAGATGAATTAACAGAACACAGAGCAGTTTCTCAGAAAGCTTCTTTCCACTTTTGAACGGAAGATATTTCCTTTTTCACCATAGCCCTCTATGGGCTTCCAAATATCCCTTTGCCAATTCCACAAGAACAGCCTTAGCGAAAGGCTTCTTTAAGTGAAAGATGTAACTCTGTGAGATGAATTACCAGAACACAGAGCAGTTTCTCAGAAAGCTACTTTCCAGTTTTGAACGGAAGATATTTCCTTTTTCACCATAGGCCTCTATGGGCTTCCAAATATCCCTTTGCCAATTCCACAAGAACAGCCTTAGCGAAAGGCTTCTTGAAGGGAAAGATGTAACTCTGTGAGATGAATTAACAGAACAGAGAGCAGTTTCTCAGAAAGCTTCTTTCCAGTTTTGAACGGAAGGTATTTCCTTTTTCACCATAGCCCTCTATGGGCTTCCAAATATCCCTTTGCCAATTCCCCAAGAACAGCCTTAGCGAAAGGCTTCTTGAAGGGAAAGATGTAACTCTGTGAGATGAATTAACAGAACACAGAGCAGTTTCTCAGAAAGCTTCTTTCCAGTTTTGAACGGAAGATATTTCCTTTTTCACCATAGCCCTCTATGGGCTTCCAAATATCCCTTTGCCAATTCCTCAAGAACAGCCTTAGCGAAAGGCTTCTTGAAGGGAAAGATGTAACTCTGTGAGATGAATTAACAGAACACAGAGCAGTTTCTCAGAAAGCTTCTTTCCAGTTTTGCACGGAAGATATTTCCTTTTTCACCATAGGCCTCTATGGGCTTCCAAATATCCCTTTGCCAATTCCACAAGAACAGCCTTAGCGAAAGGCTTCTTGAAGGGAAAGATGTAACTCTGTGAGATGAATTAACAGAACACAGAGCAGTTTCTCAGAAAGCTTCTTTCCAGTTTCGAACGGAAGGTATTTCCTTTTTCACCATAGCCCTCTAAGGGCTTCCAAGTATCCCTTTGCCAATTCCCCAAGAACAGCCTTAGCGAAAGGCTTCTTGAAGGGAATGATGTAAGTCTGTGAGATGAATTAACAGAACACAGAGCAGTTTCTCAGAAAGCTTCTTTCCAGTTTTCAACGGAAGATATTTCCTTTTTCACCATAGCCCTCTATGGGCTTCCAAATATCCCTTTGCCAATTCCACAAGAACAGCCTTAGCGAAAGGCTTCTTGAAGGGAAAGATGTAACTCTGTGAGATGAATTAACAGAACACAGAGCAGTTTCTCAGAAAGCTTCTTTCCAGTTTTGAACGGAAGATATTTCCTTTTTCACCATAGCCCTCTATGGGCTTCCAAATATCCCTTTGCCAATTCCACAAGAACAGCCTTAGCGAAAGGCTTCTTGAAGGGAAATATGTAACTCTGTGAGATGAATTAACAGAACACAGAGCAGTTTCTCAGAAACCTTCTTTCCAGTTTTGAACGGAAGATATTTCCTTTTTTACCATAGGCCTCTAAGGGCTTCCAAATATCCCTTTGTCAATTCCACAAGAACAGCCTTAGCGAAAGGCTTCTTGAAGGGAAAGATGTAACTCTGTGAGATGAATTAAAAGAACACAGAGCAGTTTCTCAGAAAGCTTCTTTCCAGTTTTGAACGGAAGATAAATCCTTTTTCACCATTGGCCTCTATGGGCTTCCAAATATCCCTTTGCCAATTCCATAAGAACAGCCTTAGCGAAAGGCTTCTTGAAGGGAAAGATGTAACTCTGTGAGATGAACTAACAGAACACAGAGCAGTTTCTCAGAAAGCTTCTTTCCAGTTTTGAACGGAAGATATTTCCTTTTTCACCATAGCCCTCTATGGGCTTCCAAATATCCATTTGCCAATTCCACAAGAACAGCCTTAGCGAAAGGCTTCTTGAAGGGAAAGATGTAACTCTGTGAGATGAATTAACAGAACACAGAGCAGTTTCTCTGAAAGCTTCTTTCCAGTTTTGAACGGAAGATATTTCCTTTTTCACCGTAGCCCTCTATGGGCTTCCAAATATCCCTTTGCCAATTCCACAAGAACAGCCTTAGCGAAAGGCTTCTTGAAGGGAAAGATGTAACTCGGTGAGACGAATTAACAGAACACAGAGCAGTTTCTCAGAAAGCTTCTTTCCAGTTTTGCACGGAAAATATTTCCTTTTTCAACATAGGCCTCTATGGGCTTCCAAATATCCCTTTGCCAATTCCACAAGAACAGCCTTAGCGAAAGGCTTCTTGAAGGGAAAGATGTAACTCTGTGAGATGAATTAACAGAACACAGAGCAGTTTCTCAGAAAGCTTCTTTCCAGTTTTGAACGGAAGGTATTTCCTTTTTCACCATAGCCCTCTATGGGCTTCCAAATATCCCTTTGCCAATTCCCCAAGAACAGCCTTAGCGAAAGGCTTCTTGAAGGGAAAGATGTAACTCTGTGAGATGAATTAACAGAACACAGAGCAGTTTCTCAGAAAGCTTCTTTCCAGTTTTGAACGGAAGATATTTCCTTTTTCACCATAGGCCTCTATGGGCTTCCAAATATCCCTTTGCCAATTCCACAAGAACAGCCTTAGCGAAAGGCTTCTTGAAGGGAAAGATGTAACTCTGTGAGATGAATTAACAGAACACAGAGCAGTTTCTCAGAAAGCTTCTTTCCAGTTTTGGACGGAAGATATTTCCTTTTTCACCATATCCCTCTATGGGCTTCCAAATATCCCTTTGCCAATTCCACAAGAACAGCCTTAGCGAAAGGCTTCTTGAAGGGAAAGATGTAACTCTGTGAGATGAATTAACAGAACACAGAGCAGTTTCTCAGAAAGCTTCTTTCCAGTTTTGAACGGAAGATATTTCCTTTTTCACCATAGCCCTCTATGGGCTTCCAAATATTCCTTTGCCAATTCCACAAGAACAGCCTTAGCGAAAGGCTTCTTGAAGGGAAACATGTAACTCTGTGAGATGAATTAACAGAACACAGAGCAGTTTCTCAGAAAGCTTCTTTCCAGTTTTGAACGGAAGATATTTCCTTTTTCACCATAGCCCTCTATGGGCTTCCAAATATCCCTTTGCCAATTCCACAAGAAGAGCGTTAGCGAAAGGCTTCTTGAAGGGAAAGATGTAACTCTGTGAGATGAATTAACAGAACACAGAGCAGTTTCTCAGAAAGCTTCTTTCCAGTTTTGAACGGAAGATATTTCCTTTTTCACCATAGCCCTCTAAGGGCTTCCAAATACCCTTTGCCAATTACACAAGAACAGCCTTAGCGAAAGGCTTCTTGAAGGGAAAGATGTAACTCTGTGAGATGAATTAACAGAACACAGAGCAGTTTCTCAGAAAGCTTCTTTCCAGTTTTGCACGGAAGATATTTCCTTTTTCACCATAGGCCTCTATGGGCTTCCAAATATCCGTTTGCCAATTCCACAAGAACAGCCTTAGCGAAAGGCTTCTTGAAGGGAAAGATGTAACTCTGTGAGATGAATTAACAGAACACAGAGCAGTTTCTCAGAAAGCTTCTTTCCAGTTTTGAACGGAAGATATTTCCTTTTTCACCATAGGCCTCTATGGGCTTCCAAATATCCCTTTGCCAATTCCACAAGAACAGCCTTAGCGAAAGGCTTCTTGAAGGGAAAGATGTAACTCTGTGAGATGAATTAACAGAACACAGAGCAGTTTCTCTGAAAGCTTCTTTCCAGTTTTGAACGGAAGATATTTCCTTTTTCACCATAGCCCTCTATGGGCTTCCAAATATCCCTTTGCCAATTCCACAAGAACAGCCTTAGCGAAAGGCTTCTTGAAGGGAAAGATGTAACTCTGTGAGATGAATTAACAGAACACAGAGCAGTTTCTCAGAAAGCTTCTTTCCAGTTTTGAACGGAAGATATTTCCTTTTTCACCATAGGCCTCTATGGGCTTCCAAATATCCCTTTGCCAATTCCACAAGAACAGCCTTTGCGAAAGGCTTCTTGAAGGGAAAGATGTAACTCTGTGAGATGAATTAACAGAACACAGAGCAGTTTCTCAGAAAGCTTCTTTCCAGTTTTGAACGGAAGGTATTTCCTTTTTCACCATAGCCCTCTTTGGGCTTCCTAATATCCCTTTGCCAATTCCACAAGAACAGCCTTAGCGAAAGGCTTCTTGAAGGGAAAGATGTAACTCTGTGAGATGAATTAACAGAACACAGAGCAGTTTCTCAGAAAGCTTCTTTCCAGTTTTGCACGGAAAATATTTCCTTTTTCAACATAGGCCTCTATGGGCTTCCAAATATCCCTTTGCCAATTCCACAAGAACAGCCTTAGCGAAAGGCTTCTTGAAGGGAAAGATGTAACTCTGTGAGATGAATTAACAGAACACAGAGCAGTTTCTCAGAAAGCTTCTTTCCAGTTTTGAACGGAAGGTATTTCCTTTTTCACCATAGCCCTCTATGGGCTTCCAAATATCCCTTTGCCAATTCCCCAAGAACAGCCTTAGCGAAAGGCTTCTTGAAGGGAAAGATGTAACTCTGTGAGATGAATTAACAGAACACAGAGCAGTTTCTCAGAAAGCTTCTTTCCAGTTTTGAACGGAAGATATTTCCTTTTTCACCATAGGCCTCTATGGGCTTCCAAATATCCCTTTGCCAATTCCACAAGAACAGCCTTAGCGAAAGGCTTCTTGAAGGGAAAGATGTAACTCTGTGAGATGAATTAACAGAACACAGAGCAGTTTCTCAGAAAGCTTCTTTCCAGTTTTGGACGGAAGATATTTCCTTTTTCACCATATCCCTCTATGGGCTTCCAAATATCCCTTTGCCAATTCCACAAGAACAGCCTTAGCGAAAGGCTTCTTGAAGGGAAAGATGTAACTCTGTGAGATGAATTAACAGAACACAGAGCAGTTTCTCAGAAAGCTTCTTTCCAGTTTTGAACGGAAGATATTTCCTTTTTCACCATAGCCCTCTATGGGCTTCCAAATATTCCTTTGCCAATTCCACAAGAACAGCCTTAGCGAAAGGCTTCTTGAAGGGAAAGATGTAACTCTGTGAGATGAATTAACAGAACACAGAGCAGTTTCTCAGAAAGCTTCTTTCCAGTTTTGAACGGAAGATATTTCCTTTTTTACCATAGGCCTCTAAGGGCTTCCAAATATCCCTTTGTCAATTCCACAAGAACAGCCTTAGCGAAAGGCTTCTTGAAGGGAAAGATGTAACTCTGTGAGATGAATTAAAAGAACACAGAGCAGTTTCTCAGAAAGCTTCTTTCCAGTTTTGAACGGAAGATAAATCCTTTTTCACCATTGGCCTCTATGGGCTTCCAAATATCCCTTTGCCAATTCCATAAGAACAGCCTTAGCGAAAGGCTTCTTGAAGGGAAAGATGTAACTCTGTGAGATGAATTAACAGAACACAGAGCAGTTTCTCAGAAAGCTTCTTTCCAGTTTTGAACGGAAGATATTTCCTTTTTCACCATAGCCCTCTATGGGCTTCCAAATATTCCTTTGCCAATTCCACAAGAACAGCCTTAGCGAAAGGCTTCTTGAAGGGAAAGATGTAACTCTGTGAGATGAATTAACAGAACACAGAGCAGTTTCTCAGAAACCTTCTTTCCAGTTTTGAACGGAAGATATTTCCTTTTTTACCATAGGCCTCTAAGGGCTTCCAAATATCCCTTTGTCAATTCCACAAGAACAGCCTTAGCGAAAGGCTTCTTGAAGGGAAAGATGTAACTCTGTGAGATGAATTAACAGAACACAGAGCAGTTTCTCAGAAAGCTTCTTTCCAGTTTTGAACGGAAGGTATTTCCTTTTTCACCATAGCCCTCTATGGGCTTCCAAATATCCCTTTGCCAATTCCCCAAGAACAGCCTTAGCGAAAGGCTTCTTGAAGGGAATGATGTAACTCTGTGAGATGAATTAACAGAACACAGAGCAGTTTCTCAGAAAGCTTCTTTCCAGTTTTGAACGGAAGATATTTCCTTTTTCACCATAGGCCTCTATGGGCTTCCAAATATCCCTTTGCCAATTCCACAAGAACAGCCTTAGCGAAAGGCTTCTTGAAGGGAAAGATGTAACTCTGTGAGATGAATTAACAGAACACAGAGCAGTTTCACAGAAAGCTTCTTTCCAGTTTTTAACGGAAGATATTTCCTTTTTCACCATAGCCCTCTATGGGCTTCCAAATATCCCTTTGCCAATTCCACAAGAACAGCCTTAGCGAAAGGCTTCTTGAAGGGAAAGATGTAACTCTGTGAGATGAATTAACAGAACACAGAGCAGTTTCTCAGAAAGCTTCTTTCCACTTTTGAACGGAAGATATTTCCTTTTTCACCATAGCCCTCTATGGGCTTCCAAATATCCCTTTGCCAATTCCACAAGAACAGCCTTAGCGAAAGGCTTCTTTAAGTGAAAGATGTAACTCTGTGAGATGAATTACCAGAACACAGAGCAGTTTCTCAGAAAGCTACTTTCCAGTTTTGAACGGAAGATATTTCCTTTTTCACCATAGGCCTCTATGGGCTTCCAAATATCCCTTTGCCAATTCCACAAGAACAGCCTTAGCGAAAGGCTTCTTGAAGGGAAAGATGTAACTCTGTGAGATGAATTAACAGAACAGAGAGCAGTTTCTCAGAAAGCTTCTTTCCAGTTTTGAACGGAAGGTATTTCCTTTTTCACCATAGCCCTCTATGGGCTTCCAAATATCCCTTTGCCAATTCCCCAAGAACAGCCTTAGCGAAAGGCTTCTTGAAGGGAAAGATGTAACTCTGTGAGATGAATTAACAGAACACAGAGCAGTTTCTCAGAAAGCTTCTTTCCAGTTTTGAACGGAAGATATTTCCTTTTTCACCATAGCCCTCTATGGGCTTCCAAATATCCCTTTGCCAATTCCTCAAGAACAGCCTTAGCGAAAGGCTTCTTGAAGGGAAAGATGTAACTCTGTGAGATGAATTAACAGAACACAGAGCAGTTTCTCAGAAAGCTTCTTTCCAGTTTTGCACGGAAGATATTTCCTTTTTCACCATAGGCCTCTATGGGCTTCCAAATATCCCTTTGCCAATTCCACAAGAACAGCCTTAGCGAAAGGCTTCTTGAAGGGAAAGATGTAACTCTGTGAGATGAATTAACAGAACACAGAGCAGTTTCTCAGAAAGCTTCTTTCCAGTTTCGAACGGAAGGTATTTCCTTTTTCACCATAGCCCTCTAAGGGCTTCCAAGTATCCCTTTGCCAATTCCCCAAGAACAGCCTTAGCGAAAGGCTTCTTGAAGGGAATGATGTAAGTCTGTGAGATGAATTAACAGAACACAGAGCAGTTTCTCAGAAAGCTTCTTTCCAGTTTTCAACGGAAGATATTTCCTTTTTCACCATAGCCCTCTATGGGCTTCCAAATATCCCTTTGCCAATTCCACAAGAACAGCCTTAGCGAAAGGCTTCTTGAAGGGAAAGATGTAACTCTGTGAGATGAATTAACAGAACACAGAGCAGTTTCTCAGAAAGCTTCTTTCCAGTTTTGAACGGAAGATATTTCCTTTTTCACCATAGCCCTCTATGGGCTTCCAAATATCCCTTTGCCAATTCCACAAGAACAGCCTTAGCGAAAGGCTTCTTGAAGGGAAATATGTAACTCTGTGAGATGAATTAACAGAACACAGAGCAGTTTCTCAGAAACCTTCTTTCCAGTTTTGAACGGAAGATATTTCCTTTTTTACCATAGGCCTCTAAGGGCTTCCAAATATCCCTTTGTCAATTCCACAAGAACAGCCTTAGCGAAAGGCTTCTTGAAGGGAAAGATGTAACTCTGTGAGATGAATTAAAAGAACACAGAGCAGTTTCTCAGAAAGCTTCTTTCCAGTTTTGAACGGAAGATAAATCCTTTTTCACCATTGGCCTCTATGGGCTTCCAAATATCCCTTTGCCAATTCCATAAGAACAGCCTTAGCGAAAGGCTTCTTGAAGGGAAAGATGTAACTCTGTGAGATGAACTAACAGAACACAGAGCAGTTTCTCAGAAAGCTTCTTTCCAGTTTTGAACGGAAGATATTTCCTTTTTCACCATAGCCCTCTATGGGCTTCCAAATATCCATTTGCCAATTCCACAAGAACAGCCTTAGCGAAAGGCTTCTTGAAGGGAAAGATGTAACTCTGTGAGATGAATTAACAGAACACAGAGCAGTTTCTCTGAAAGCTTCTTTCCAGTTTTGAACGGAAGATATTTCCTTTTTCACCGTAGCCCTCTATGGGCTTCCAAATATCCCTTTGCCAATTCCACAAGAACAGCCTTAGCGAAAGGCTTCTTGAAGGGAAAGATGTAACTCGGTGAGACGAATTAACAGAACACAGAGCAGTTTCTCAGAAAGCTTCTTTCCAGTTTTGCACGGAAAATATTTCCTTTTTCAACATAGGCCTCTATGGGCTTCCAAATATCCCTTTGCCAATTCCACAAGAACAGCCTTAGCGAAAGGCTTCTTGAAGGGAAAGATGTAACTCTGTGAGATGAATTAACAGAACACAGAGCAGTTTCTCAGAAAGCTTCTTTCCAGTTTTGAACGGAAGGTATTTCCTTTTTCACCATAGCCCTCTATGGGCTTCCAAATATCCCTTTGCCAATTCCCCAAGAACAGCCTTAGCGAAAGGCTTCTTGAAGGGAAAGATGTAACTCTGTGAGATGAATTAACAGAACACAGAGCAGTTTCTCAGAAAGCTTCTTTCCAGTTTTGAACGGAAGATATTTCCTTTTTCACCATAGGCCTCTATGGGCTTCCAAATATCCCTTTGCCAATTCCACAAGAACAGCCTTAGCGAAAGGCTTCTTGAAGGGAAAGATGTAACTCTGTGAGATGAATTAACAGAACACAGAGCAGTTTCTCAGAAAGCTTCTTTCCAGTTTTGGACGGAAGATATTTCCTTTTTCACCATATCCCTCTATGGGCTTCCAAATATCCCTTTGCCAATTCCACAAGAACAGCCTTAGCGAAAGGCTTCTTGAAGGGAAAGATGTAACTCTGTGAGATGAATTAACAGAACACAGAGCAGTTTCTCAGAAAGCTTCTTTCCAGTTTTGAACGGAAGATATTTCCTTTTTCACCATAGCCCTCTATGGGCTTCCAAATATTCCTTTGCCAATTCCACAAGAACAGCCTTAGCGAAAGGCTTCTTGAAGGGAAACATGTAACTCTGTGAGATGAATTAACAGAACACAGAGCAGTTTCTCAGAAAGCTTCTTTCCAGTTTTGAACGGAAGATATTTCCTTTTTCACCATAGCCCTCTATGGGCTTCCAAATATCCCTTTGCCAATTCCACAAGAAGAGCGTTAGCGAAAGGCTTCTTGAAGGGAAAGATGTAACTCTGTGAGATGAATTAACAGAACACAGAGCAGTTTCTCAGAAAGCTTCTTTCCAGTTTTGAACGGAAGATATTTCCTTTTTCACCATAGCCCTCTAAGGGCTTCCAAATACCCTTTGCCAATTACACAAGAACAGCCTTAGCGAAAGGCTTCTTGAAGGGAAAGATGTAACTCTGTGAGATGAATTAACAGAACACAGAGCAGTTTCTCAGAAAGCTTCTTTCCAGTTTTGCACGGAAGATATTTCCTTTTTCACCATAGGCCTCTATGGGCTTCCAAATATCCGTTTGCCAATTCCACAAGAACAGCCTTAGCGAAAGGCTTCTTGAAGGGAAAGATGTAACTCTGTGAGATGAATTAACAGAACACAGAGCAGTTTCTCAGAAAGCTTCTTTCCAGTTTTGAACGGAAGATATTTCCTTTTTCACCATAGGCCTCTATGGGCTTCCAAATATCCCTTTGCCAATTCCACAAGAACAGCCTTAGCGAAAGGCTTCTTGAAGGGAAAGATGTAACTCTGTGAGATGAATTAACAGAACACAGAGCAGTTTCTCTGAAAGCTTCTTTCCAGTTTTGAACGGAAGATATTTCCTTTTTCACCATAGCCCTCTATGGGCTTCCAAATATCCCTTTGCCAATTCCACAAGAACAGCCTTAGCGAAAGGCTTCTTGAAGGGAAAGATGTAACTCTGTGAGATGAATTAACAGAACACAGAGCAGTTTCTCAGAAAGCTTCTTTCCAGTTTTGAACGGAAGATATTTCCTTTTTCACCATAGGCCTCTATGGGCTTCCAAATATCCCTTTGCCAATTCCACAAGAACAGCCTTTGCGAAAGGCTTCTTGAAGGGAAAGATGTAACTCTGTGAGATGAATTAACAGAACACAGAGCAGTTTCTCAGAAAGCTTCTTTCCAGTTTTGAACGGAAGGTATTTCCTTTTTCACCATAGCCCTCTTTGGGCTTCCTAATATCCCTTTGCCAATTCCACAAGAACAGCCTTAGCGAAAGGCTTCTTGAAGGGAAAGATGTAACTCTGTGAGATGAATTAACAGAACACAGAGCAGTTTCTCAGAAAGCTTCTTTCCAGTTTTGCACGGAAAATATTTCCTTTTTCAACATAGGCCTCTATGGGCTTCCAAATATCCCTTTGCCAATTCCACAAGAACAGCCTTAGCGAAAGGCTTCTTGAAGGGAAAGATGTAACTCTGTGAGATGAATTAACAGAACACAGAGCAGTTTCTCAGAAAGCTTCTTTCCAGTTTTGAACGGAAGGTATTTCCTTTTTCACCATAGCCCTCTATGGGCTTCCAAATATCCCTTTGCCAATTCCCCAAGAACAGCCTTAGCGAAAGGCTTCTTGAAGGGAAAGATGTAACTCTGTGAGATGAATTAACAGAACACAGAGCAGTTTCTCAGAAAGCTTCTTTCCAGTTTTGAACGGAAGATATTTCCTTTTTCACCATAGGCCTCTATGGGCTTCCAAATATCCCTTTGCCAATTCCACAAGAACAGCCTTAGCGAAAGGCTTCTTGAAGGGAAAGATGTAACTCTGTGAGATGAATTAACAGAACACAGAGCAGTTTCTCAGAAAGCTTCTTTCCAGTTTTGGACGGAAGATATTTCCTTTTTCACCATATCCCTCTATGGGCTTCCAAATATCCCTTTGCCAATTCCACAAGAACAGCCTTAGCGAAAGGCTTCTTGAAGGGAAAGATGTAACTCTGTGAGATGAATTAACAGAACACAGAGCAGTTTCTCAGAAAGCTTCTTTCCAGTTTTGAACGGAAGATATTTCCTTTTTCACCATAGCCCTCTATGGGCTTCCAAATATTCCTTTGCCAATTCCACAAGAACAGCCTTAGCGAAAGGCTTCTTGAAGGGAAAGATGTAACTCTGTGAGATGAATTAACAGAACACAGAGCAGTTTCTCAGAAAGCTTCTTTCCAGTTTTGAACGGAAGATATTTCCTTTTTTACCATAGGCCTCTAAGGGCTTCCAAATATCCCTTTGTCAATTCCACAAGAACAGCCTTAGCGAAAGGCTTCTTGAAGGGAAAGATGTAACTCTGTGAGATGAATTAAAAGAACACAGAGCAGTTTCTCAGAAAGCTTCTTTCCAGTTTTGAACGGAAGATAAATCCTTTTTCACCATTGGCCTCTATGGGCTTCCAAATATCCCTTTGCCAATTCCATAAGAACAGCCTTAGCGAAAGGCTTCTTGAAGGGAAAGATGTAACTCTGTGAGATGAACTAACAGAACACAGAGCAGTTTCTCAGAAAGCTTCTTTCCAGTTTTGAACGGAAGATATTTCCTTTTTCACCATAGCCCTCTATGGGCTTCCAAATATTCCTTTGCCAATTCCACAAGAACAGCCTTAGCGAAAGGCTTCTTGAAGGGAAAGATGTAACTCTGTGAGATGAATTAACAGAACACAGAGCAGTTTCTCAGAAACCTTCTTTCCAGTTTTGAACGGAAGATATTTCCTTTTTTACCATAGGCCTCTAAGGGCTTCCAAATATCCCTTTGTCAATTCCACAAGAACAGCCTTAGCGAAAGGCTTCTTGAAGGGAAAGATGTAACTCTGTGAGATGAATTAAAAGAACACAGAGCAGTTTCTCAGAAAGCTTCTTTCCAGTTTTGAACGGAAGATAAATCCTTTTTCACCATTGGCCTCTATGGGCTTCCAAATATCCCTTTGCCAATTCCATAAGAACAGCCTTAGCGAAAGGCTTCTTGAAGGGAAAGATGTAACTCTGTGAGATGAACTAACAGAACACAGAGCAGTTTCTCAGAAAGCTTCTTTCCAGTTTTGAACGGAAGATATTTCCTTTTTCACCATAGCCCTCTATGGGCTTCCAAATATCCATTTGCCAATTCCACAAGAACAGCCTTAGCGAAAGGCTTCTTGAAGGGAAAGATGTAACTCTGTGAGATGAATTAACAGAACACAGAGCAGTTTCTCTGAAAGCTTCTTTCCAGTTTTGAACGGAAGATATTTCCTTTTTCACCGTAGCCCTCTATGGGCTTCCAAATATCCCTTTGCCAATTCCACAAGAACAGCCTTAGCGAAAGGCTTCTTGAAGGGAAAGATGTAACTCGGTGAGACGAATTAACAGAACACAGAGCAGTTTCTCAGAAAGCTTCTTTCCAGTTTTGCACGGAAAATATTTCCTTTTTCAACATAGGCCTCTATGGGCTTCCAAATATCCCTTTGCCAATTCCACAAGAACAGCCTTAGCGAAAGGCTTCTTGAAGGGAAAGATGTAACTCTGTGAGATGAATTAACAGAACACAGAGCAGTTTCTCAGAAAGCTTCTTTCCAGTTTTGAACGGAAGGTATTTCCTTTTTCACCATAGCCCTCTATGGGCTTCCAAATATCCCTTTGCCAATTCCCCAAGAACAGCCTTAGCGAAAGGCTTCTTGAAGGGAAAGATGTAACTCTGTGAGATGAATTAACAGAACACAGAGCAGTTTCTCAGAAAGCTTCTTTCCAGTTTTGAACGGAAGATATTTCCTTTTTCACCATAGGCCTCTATGGGCTTCCAAATATCCCTTTGCCAATTCCACAAGAACAGCCTTAGCGAAAGGCTTCTTGAAGGGAAAGATGTAACTCTGTGAGATGAATTAACAGAACACAGAGCAGTTTCTCAGAAAGCTTCTTTCCAGTTTTGGACGGAAGATATTTCCTTTTTCACCATATCCCTCTATGGGCTTCCAAATATCCCTTTGCCAATTCCACAAGAACAGCCTTAGCGAAAGGCTTCTTGAAGGGAAAGATGTAACTCTGTGAGATGAATTAACAGAACACAGAGCAGTTTCTCAGAAAGCTTCTTTCCAGTTTTGAACGGAAGATATTTCCTTTTTCACCATAGCCCTCTATGGGCTTCCAAATATTCCTTTGCCAATTCCACAAGAACAGCCTTAGCGAAAGGCTTCTTGAAGGGAAACATGTAACTCTGTGAGATGAATTAACAGAACACAGAGCAGTTTCTCAGAAAGCTTCTTTCCAGTTTTGAACGGAAGATATTTCCTTTTTCACCATAGCCCTCTATGGGCTTCCAAATATCCCTTTGCCAATTCCACAAGAAGAGCGTTAGCGAAAGGCTTCTTGAAGGGAAAGATGTAACTCTGTGAGATGAATTAACAGAACACAGAGCAGTTTCTCAGAAAGCTTCTTTCCAGTTTTGAACGGAAGATATTTCCTTTTTCACCATAGCCCTCTAAGGGCTTCCAAATACCCTTTGCCAATTACACAAGAACAGCCTTAGCGAAAGGCTTCTTGAAGGGAAAGATGTAACTCTGTGAGATGAATTAACAGAACACAGAGCAGTTTCTCAGAAAGCTTCTTTCCAGTTTTGCACGGAAGATATTTCCTTTTTCACCATAGGCCTCTATGGGCTTCCAAATATCCGTTTGCCAATTCCACAAGAACAGCCTTAGCGAAAGGCTTCTTGAAGGGAAAGATGTAACTCTGTGAGATGAATTAACAGAACACAGAGCAGTTTCTCAGAAAGCTTCTTTCCAGTTTTGAACGGAAGATATTTCCTTTTTCACCATAGGCCTCTATGGGATTCCAAATATCCCTTTGCCAATTCCACAAGAACAGCCTTAGCGAAAGGCTTCTTGAAGGGAAAGATGTAACTCTGTGAGATGAATTAACAGAACACAGAGCAGTTTCTCTGAAAGCTTCTTTCCAGTTTTGAACGGAAGATATTTCCTTTTTCACCATAGCCCTCTATGGGCTTCCAAATATCCCTTTGCCAATTCCACAAGAACAGCCTTAGCGAAAGGCTTCTTGAAGGGAAAGATGTAACTCTGTGAGATGAATTAACAGAACACAGAGCAGTTTCTCAGAAAGCTTCTTTCCAGTTTTGAACGGAAGATATTTCCTTTTTCACCATAGGCCTCTATGGGCTTCCAAATATCCCTTTGCCAATTCCACAAGAACAGCCTTTGCGAAAGGCTTCTTGAAGGGAAAGATGTAACTCTGTGAGATGAATTAACAGAACACAGAGCAGTTTCTCAGAAAGCTTCTTTCCAGTTTTGAACGGAAGGTATTTCCTTTTTCACCATAGCCCTCTTTGGGCTTCCTAATATCCCTTTGCCAATTCCACAAGAACAGCCTTAGCGAAAGGCTTCTTGAAGGGAAAGATGTAACTCTGTGAGATGAATTAACAGAACACAGAGCAGTTTCTCAGAAAGCTTCTTTCCAGTTTTGCACGGAAAATATTTCCTTTTTCAACATAGGCCTCTATGGGCTTCCAAATATCCCTTTGCCAATTCCACAAGAACAGCCTTAGCGAAAGGCTTCTTGAAGGGAAAGATGTAACTCTGTGAGATGAATTAACAGAACACAGAGCAGTTTCTCAGAAAGCTTCTTTCCAGTTTTGAACGGAAGGTATTTCCTTTTTCACCATAGCCCTCTATGGGCTTCCAAATATCCCTTTGCCAATTCCCCAAGAACAGCCTTAGCGAAAGGCTTCTTGAAGGGAAAGATGTAACTCTGTGAGATGAATTAACAGAACACAGAGCAGTTTCTCAGAAAGCTTCTTTCCAGTTTTGAACGGAAGATATTTCCTTTTTCACCATAGGCCTCTATGGGCTTCCAAATATCCCTTTGCCAATTCCACAAGAACAGCCTTAGCGAAAGGCTTCTTGAAGGGAAAGATGTAACTCTGTGAGATGAATTAACAGAACACAGAGCAGTTTCTCAGAAAGCTTCTTTCCAGTTTTGGACGGAAGATATTTCCTTTTTCACCATATCCCTCTATGGGCTTCCAAATATCCCTTTGCCAATTCCACAAGAACAGCCTTAGCGAAAGGCTTCTTGAAGGGAAAGATGTAACTCTGTGAGATGAATTAACAGAACACAGAGCAGTTTCTCAGAAAGCTTCTTTCCAGTTTTGAACGGAAGATATTTCCTTTTTCACCATAGCCCTCTATGGGCTTCCAAATATTCCTTTGCCAATTCCACAAGAACAGCCTTAGCGAAAGGCTTCTTGAAGGGAAAGATGTAACTCTGTGAGATGAATTAACAGAACACAGAGCAGTTTCTCAGAAAGCTTCTTTCCAGTTTTGAACGGAAGATATTTCCTTTTTCACCATAGCCCTCTATGGGCTTCCAAATATCCCTTTGCCAATTCCACAAGAAGAGCGTTAGCGAAAGGCTTCTTGAAGGGAAAGATGTAACTCTGTGAGATGAATTAACAGAACACAGAGCAGTTTCTCAGAAAGCTTCTTTCCAGTTTTGAACGGAAGATATTTCCTTTTTCACCATAGCCCTCTATGGGCTTCCAAATACCCTTTGCCAATTACACAAGAACAGCCTTAGCGAAAGGCTTCTTGAAGGGAAAGATGTAACTCTGTGAGATGAATTAACAGAACACAGAGCAGTTTCTCAGAAAGCTTCTTTCCAGTTTTGCACGGAAGATATTTCCTTTTTCACCATAGGCCTCTATGGGCTTCCAAATATCCGTTTGCCAATTCCACAAGAACAGCCTTAGCGAAAGGCTTCTTGAAGGGAAAGATGTAACTCTGTGAGATGAATTAACAGAACACAGAGCAGTTTCTCAGAAAGCTTCTTTCCAGTTTTGAACGGAAGATATTTCCTTTTTCACCATAGGCCTCTATGGGCTTCCAAATATCCCTTTGCCAATTCCACAAGAACAGCCTTAGCGAAAGGTTTCTTGAAGGGAAAGATGTAACTCTGTGAGATGAATTAACAGAACACAGAGCAGTTTCTCAGAAAGCTTCTTTCCAGTTTTGAACGGAAGGTTTTTCCTTTTTCACCATAGCCCTCTATGGGCTTCCAAATATCCCTTTGCCAATTCCACAAGAACAGCCTTAGCGAAAGACTTCTTGAAGGGAAAGTTGTAACTCTGTGAGATGAATTAACAGAACACAGAGCAGTTTCTCAGAAAGCTTCTTTCCAGTTTTGAACGGAAGGTATTTCCTTTTTCACCATAGCCCTCTATGGGCTTCCAAGTATCCCTTTGCCTATTCCCCAAGAACAGCCTTAGCGAAAGGCTTCTTGAAGGGAATGATGTAACTCTGTGAGATGAATTAACAGAACACAGAGCAGTTTCTCAGAAAGCTTCTTTCCAGTTTTGAACGGAAGATATTTCCTTTTTCACCATAGCCCTCTATGGGCTTCCAAATATCCCTTTGCCAATTCCACAAGAACAGCCTTAGCGAAAGGCTTCTTGAAGGGAAATATGTAACTCTGTGAGATGAATTAACAGAACACAGAGCAGTTTCTCAGAAAGCTTCTTTCCAGTTTTGAACGGAAGATATTTCCTTTTTCACCATAGCCCTCTATGGGCTTCCAAATATCCCTTTGCCAATTCCACAAGAACAGCCTTAGCGAAAGGCTTCTTGAAGGGAAAGATGTAACTCTGTGAGATGAATTAACAGAACACAGAGCAGTTTCTCAGAAAGCTTCTTTCCAGTTTTGAACGGAAGATATTTCCTTTTTCACCATAGCCCTCTTTGGGCTTCCTAATATCCCTTTGCCAATTCCACAAGAACAGCCTTAGCGAAAGGCTTCTAGAAGGGAAAGATGTAACTCTGTGAGATGAATTAACAGAACACAGAGCAGTTTCTCAGAAAGCTTCTTTCCAGTTTTCACGGAAGATATTTCCTTTTTCAGCATAGGCCTCTATGGGCTTCCAAATATCCCTTTGCCAATTCCACAAGAACAGCCTTAGCGAAAGGCTTCTTGAAGGGAAAGATGTAACACTGTGAGATGAATTAACAGAACACAGAGCAGTTTCTCAGAAAGCTTCTTTCCAGTTTTGAACGGAAGATATTTCCTTTTTCACCATAGGCCTCTATGGGCTTCCAAATATCCCTTTGCCAATTCCACAAGAACAGCCTTAGCGAATGGCTTCTTGAAAGGAAAGATGTAACTCTGTGAGATGAATTAACAGAACACAGAGCAGTTTCTCAGAAAGCTTCTTTCCAGTTTTGAACGGAAGATATTTCCTTTTTCACCGTAGCCCTCTTTGGGCTTCAAAATATCCCTTTGCCAATTCCACAAGAACAGCCTTAGCGAAAGGCTTCTTGAAGGGAAAGATGTAACTCTGTGAGATGAATTAACAGAACACAGAGCAGTTTCTCAGAAAGCTTCTTTGCAGTTTTGAACGGAAGATATTTCCTTTTTCACCATAGCCCTCTATGGGCTTCCAAATATCCCTTTGCCAATTCCACAAGAACAGCCTTAGCGAAAGGCTTCTTGAAGGGAAAGAAGTAACTCTGTGAGATGAATTAACAGAACACAGAGCAGTTTCTCAGAAAGCTTCTTTCCAGTTTTGAACGGAACGTATTTCCTTTTTCACCATAGCCCTCTATGGGCTTCCAAATATCCCTTTGCCAATTCCACAAGAACAGCCTTAGCGAAAGGCTTCTTGAAGGGAAAGATGTAACTCTGTGAGATGAATTAACAGAACACAGAACAGTTTCTCAGAAACCTTCTTTCCAGTTGTGCACGGAAGATATTTCCTTTTTCACCATAGGCCTCTATGGGCTTCCAAATATCCCTTTGCCAATTCCACAAGAACAACCTTAGCGAAAGGCTTCTTGAAGGGAAATATGTAACTCTGTGAGATGAATTAACAGAACACAGAGCAGTTTCTCAGAAAGCTTCTTTCCAGTTTTGAACGGAAGATATTTCCTTTTTCACCATAGCCCTCTTTGGGCTTCCAAATATCCCGTTGCCAATTCCACAAGAACAGCCTTAGCGAAAGGCTTCTTGAAGGGAAAGATGTAACTCTGTGAGATAAATTAACAGAACACAGAGCAGTTTCTCAGAAAGCTTCTTTCCAGTTTTGAACGGAAGATATTTCCTTTTTCACCATAGCCCTCTATGGGCTTCCAAATATCCCTTTGCCAATTCCACAAGAACAGCCTTAGCGAAAGGCTTCTTGAAGGGAAAGATGTAACTCTGTGAGATGAATTAACAGAACACAGAGCAGTTTCTCAGAAAGCTTCTTTCCAGTTTTGCACGGAAGATATTTCCTTTTTCACCATAGGCCTCTATGGGCTTCCAAATATCCGTTTGCCAATTCCACAAGAACAGCCTTAGCGAAAGGCTTCTTGAAGGGAAAGATGTAACTCTGTGAGATGAATTAACAGAACACAGAGCAGTTTCTCAGAAAGCTTCTTTCCAGTTTTGCACGGAAGATATTTCCTTTTTCACCATAGCCCTCTATGGGCTTCCAAATATCCCTTTGCCAATTCCACAAGAACAGCCTTAGCGAAAGGCTTCTTGAAGGGAAAGATGTAACTCTGTGAGATGAATTAACAGAACACAGAGCAGTTTCTCAGAAAGCTTCTTTCCAGTTTTGAACGGAAGATATTTCCTTTTTCACCATAGGCCTCTATGGGCTTCCAAATATCCCTTTGCCAATTCCACAAGAACAGCCTTAGCGAAAGGCTTCTTGAAGGGAAAGATGCAACTCTGTGAGATGAATTAACAGAACACAGAGCAGTTTCTCAGAAAGCTTCTTTCCAGTTTTGAACGGAAGGTATTTCCTTTTTCACCATAGCCCTCTATGGGCTTCCAAATATCCCTTTGCCAATTCCCCAAGAACAGCCTTAGCGAAAGGCTTCTTGAAGGGAAAGATGTAACTCTGTGAGATGAATTAACAGAACACAGAGCAGTTTCTCAGAAAGCTTCTTTCCAGTTTTGAACGGAAGTTATTTCCTTTTTCACCATAGCCCTCTATGGGCTTCCAAATATCCCTTTGCCAATTCCCCAAGAACAGCCTTAGCGAAAGGCTTCTTGAAGGGAAAGATGTAACTCTGTGAGATGAATTAACAGAACACAGAGCAGTTTCTCAGAAAGCTTCTTTCCAGTTTTTAACCGAAGATATTTCCTTTTTCACCATAGCCCTCTATGGGCTTCCAAATATCCCTTTGCCAATTCCACAAGAACAGCCTTAGCGAAAGGCTTCTTGAAGGGAAAGATGTAACTCTGTGAGATGAATTAACAGAACACAGAGCAGTTTCTCAGAAAGCTTCTTTCCAGTTTTGAACGGAAGGTTTTTCCTTTTTCACCATAGCCCTCTATGGGCTTCCAAATATCCCTTTGCCAATTCCCCAAGAACAGCCTTAGCGAAAGGCTTCTTGAAGGGAAAGATGTAACTCTGTGAGATGAATTAACAGAACACAGAGCAGTTTCTCAGAAAGCTTCTTTCCAGTTTTGAACGGAAGATATTTCCTTTTTCACCGTAGCCGTCTATGGGCTTCCAAATATCCCTTTGCCAATTCCACAAGAACAGCCTTAGCGAAAGACTTCTTGAAGGGAAAGATGTAACTCTGTGAGATGAATTAACAGAACACAGAGCAGTTTCTCAGAAAGCTTCTTTCCAGTTTTGAACGGAAGGTATTTCCTTTTTCACCATAGCCCTCTATGGGCTTCCAAATATCCCTTTGCCAATTCCCCAAGAACAGCCTTAGCGAAAGGCTTCTTGAAGGGAATGATGTAACTCTGTGAGATGAATTAACAGAACACAGAGCAGTTTCTCAGAAAGCTTCTTTCCAGTTTTGAACGGAAGATATTTCCTTTTTCACCATAGGCCTCTATGGGCTTCCAAATATCCCTTTGCCAATTCCACAAGAACAGCCTTAGCGAAAGGCTTCTTGAAGGGAAAGATGTAACTCTGTGAGATGAATTAACAGAACACAGAGCAGTTTCACAGAAAGCTTCTTTCCAGTTTTTAACGGAAGATATTTCCTTTTTCACCATAGCCCTCTATGGGCTTCCAAATATCCCTTTGCCAATTCCACAAGAACAGCCTTAGCGAAAGGCTTCTTGAAGGGAAAGATGTAACTCTGTGAGATGAATTAACAGAACACAGAGCAGTTTCTCAGAAAGCTTCTTTCCAGTTTTGAACGGAAGATATTTCCTTTTTCACCATAGCCCTCTATGGGCTTCCAAATATCCCTTTGCCAATTCCACAAGAACAGCCTTAGCGAAAGGCTTCTTTAAGTGAAAGATGTAACTCTGTGAGATGAATTACCAGAACACAGAGCAGTTTCTCAGAAAGCTACTTTCCAGTTTTGAACGGAAGATATTTCCTTTTTCACCATAGGCCTCTATGGGCTTCCAAATATCCCTTTGCCAATTCCACAAGAACAGCCTTAGCGAAAGGCTTCTTGAAGGGAAAGATGTAACTCTGTGAGATGAATTAACAGAACAGAGAGCAGTTTCTCAGAAAGCTTCTTTCCAGTTTTGAACGGAAGGTATTTCCTTTTTCACCATAGCCCTCTATGGGCTTCCAAATATCCCTTTGCCAATTCCCCAAGAACAGCCTTAGCGAAAGGCTTCTTGAAGGGAAAGATGTAACTCTGTGAGATGAATTAACAGAACACAGAGCAGTTTCTCAGAAAGCTTCTTTCCAGTTTTGAACGGAAGATATTTCCTTTTTCACCATAGCCCTCTATGGGCTTCCAAATATCCCTTTGCCAATTCCTCAAGAACAGCCTTAGCGAAAGGCTTCTTGAAGGGAAAGATGTAACTCTGTGAGATGAATTAACAGAACACAGAGCAGTTTCTCAGAAAGCTTCTTTCCAGTTTTGCACGGAAGATATTTCCTTTTTCACCATAGGCCTCTATGGGCTTCCAAATATCCCTTTGCCAATTCCACAAGAACAGCCTTAGCGAAAGGCTTCTTGAAGGGAAAGATGTAACTCTGTGAGATGAATTAACAGAACACAGAGCAGTTTCTCAGAAAGCTTCTTTCCAGTTTTGCACGGAAGATATTTCCTTTTTCACCATAGGCCTCTAGGGGCTTCCAAATATCCGTTTGCCAATTCCACAAGAACAGCCTTAGCGAAAGGCTTCTTGAAGGGAAAGATGTAACTCTGTGAGATGAATTAACAGAACACAGAGCAGTTTCTCAGAAAGCTTCTTTCCAGTTTTGCACGGAAGATATTTCCTTTTTCACCATAGGCCTCTACGGGCTTCCAAATATCCCTTTGCCAATTCCACAAGAACAGCCTTAGCGAAAGGCTTCTTGAAGGGAAAGATGTAACTCTGTGAGATGAATTAACAGAACACAGAGCAGTTTCTCAGAAAGCTTCTTTCCAGTTTTGAACGGAAGATATTTCCTTTTTCACCATAGCCCTCTATGGGCTTCCAAATATCCCTTTGTCAATTCCACAAGAACAGCCTTAGCGAAAGTCTTCTTGAAGGGAAAGATGTAACTCTGTGAGATGAATTAACAGAACACAGAGCAGTTTCTCAGAAAGCTTCTTTCCAGTTTTGCACGGAAGATATTTCCTTTTTCACCATAGGCCTCTATGGGCTTCCAAATATCCCTTTGCCAATTCCACAAGAACAGCCTTAGCGAAAGGCTTCTTGAAGGGAAAGATGTAACTCTGTGAGATGAATTAACAGAACACAGAGCAGTTTCTCAGAAAGCTTCTTTCCAGTTTTGAACGGAAGGTATTTCCTTTTTCACCATAGCCCTCTATGGGCTTCCAAATATCCCTTTGCCAATTCCCCAAGAACAGCCTTAGCGAAAGGCTTCTTGAAGGGAATGATGTAACTCTGTGAGATGAATTAACAGAACACAGAGCAGTTTCTCAGAAAGCTTCTTTCCAGTTTTGAACGGAAGATATTTCCTTTTTCACCATAGGCCTCTATGGGCTTCCAAATATCCCTTTGCCAATTCCACAAGAACAGCCTTAGCGAAAGGCTTCTTGAAGGGAAAGATGTAACTCTGTGAGATGAATTAACAGAACACAGAGCAGTTTCACAGAAAGCTTCTTTCCAGTTTTTAACGGAAGATATTTCCTTTTTCACCATAGCCCTCTATGGGCTTCCAAATATCCCTTTGCCAATTCCACAAGAACAGCCTTAGCGAAAGGCTTCTTGAAGGGAAAGATGTAACTCTGTGAGATGAATTAACAGAACACAGAGCAGTTTCTCAGAAAGCTTCTTTCCACTTTTGAACGGAAGATATTTCCTTTTTCACCATAGCCCTCTATGGGCTTCCAAATATCCCTTTGCCAATTCCACAAGAACAGCCTTAGCGAAAGGCTTCTTTAAGTGAAAGATGTAACTCTGTGAGATGAATTACCAGAACACAGAGCAGTTTCTCAGAAAGCTACTTTCCAGTTTTGAACGGAAGATATTTCCTTTTTCACCATAGGCCTCTATGGGCTTCCAAATATCCCTTTGCCAATTCCTCAAGAACAGCCTTAGCGAAAGGCTTCTTGAAGGGAAAGATGTAACTCTGTGAGATGAATTAACAGAACAGAGAGCAGTTTCTCAGAAAGCTTCTTTCCAGTTTTGAACGGAAGGTATTTCCTTTTTCACCATAGCCCTCTATGGGCTTCCAAATATCCCTTTGCCAATTCCCCAAGAACAGCCTTAGCGAAAGGCTTCTTGAAGGGAAAGATGTAACTCTGTGAGATGAATTAACAGAACACAGAGCAGTTTCTCAGAAAGCTTCTTTCCAGTTTTGAACGGAAGATATTTCCTTTTTCACCATAGCCCTCTATGGGCTTCCAAATATCCCTTTGCCAATTCCTCAAGAACAGCCTTAGCGAAAGGCTTCTTGAAGGGAAAGATGTAACTCTGTGAGATGAATTAACAGAACACAGAGCAGTTTCTCAGAAAGCTTCTTTCCAGTTTTGCACGGAAGATATTTCCTTTTTCACCATAGGCCTCTATGGGCTTCCAAATATCCCTTTGCCAATTCCACAAGAACAGCCTTAGCGAAAGGCTTCTTGAAGGGAAAGATGTAACTCTGTGAGATGAATTAACAGAACACAGAGCAGTTTCTCAGAAAGCTTCTTTCCAGTTTCGAACGGAAGGTATTTCCTTTTTCACCATAGCCCTCTAAGGGCTTCCAAGTATCCCTTTGCCAATTCCCCAAGAACAGCCTTAGCGAAAGGCTTCTTGAAGGGAATGATGTAAGTCTGTGAGATGAATTAACAGAACACAGAGCAGTTTCTCAGAAAGCTTCTTTCCAGTTTTCAACGGAAGATATTTCCTTTTTCACCATAGCCCTCTATGGGCTTCCAAATATCCCTTTGCCAATTCCACAAGAACAGCCTTAGCGAAAGGCTTCTTGAAGGGAAAGATGTAACTCTGTGAGATGAATTAACAGAACACAGAGCAGTTTCTCAGAAAGCTTCTTTCCAGTTTTGAACGGAAGATATTTCCTTTTTCACCATAGCCCTCTATGGGCTTCCAAATATCCCTTTGCCAATTCCACAAGAACAGCCTTAGCGAAAGGCTTCTTGAAGGGAAATATGTAACTCTGTGAGATGAATTAACAGAACACAGAGCAGTTTCTCAGAAACCTTCTTTCCAGTTTTGAACGGAAGATATTTCCTTTTTTACCATAGGCCTCTAAGGGCTTCCAAATATCCCTTTGCCAATTCCACAAGAACAGCCTTAGCGAAAGGCTTCTTGAAGGGAAAGATGTAACTCTGTGAGATGAATTAACAGAACACAGAGCAGTTTCTCAGAAAGCTTCTTTCCAGTTTTGAACGGAAGATAAATCCTTTTTCACCATTGGCCTCTATGGGCTTCCAAATATCCCTTTGCCAATTCCATAAGAACAGCCTTAGCGAAAGGCTTCTTGAAGGGAAAGATGTAACTCTGTGAGATGAATTAACAGAACACAGAGCAGTTTCTCAGAAAGCTTCTTTCCAGTTTTGAACGGAAGATATTTCCTTTTTCACCATAGCCCTCTATGGGCTTCCAAATATCCATTTGCCAATTCCACAAGAACAGCCTTAGCGAAAGGCTTCTTGAAGGGAAAGATGTAACTCTGTGAGATGAATTAACAGAACACAGAGCAGTTTCTCTGAAAGCTTCTTTCCAGTTTTGAACGGAAGATATTTCCTTTTTCACCGTAGCCCTCTATGGGCTTCCAAATATCCCTTTGCCAATTCCACAAGAACAGCCTTAGCGAAAGGCTTCTTGAAGGGAAAGATGTAACTCGGTGAGACGAATTAACAGAACACAGAGCAGTTTCTCAGAAAGCTTCTTTCCAGTTTTGCACGGAAAATATTTCCTTTTTCAACATAGGCCTCTATGGGCTTCCAAATATCCCTTTGCCAATTCCACAAGAACAGCCTTAGCGAAAGGCTTCTTGAAGGGAAAGATGTAACTCTGTGAGATGAATTAACAGAACACAGAGCAGTTTCTCAGAAAGCTTCTTTCCAGTTTTGAACGGAAGGTATTTCCTTTTTCACCATAGCCCTCTATGGGCTTCCAAATATCCCTTTGCCAATTCCCCAAGAACAGCCTTAGCGAAAGGCTTCTTGAAGGGAAAGATGTAACTCTGTGAGATGAATTAACAGAACACAGAGCAGTTTCTCAGAAAGCTTCTTTCCAGTTTTGAACGGAAGATATTTCCTTTTTCACCATAGGCCTCTATGGGCTTCCAAATATCCCTTTGCCAATTCCACAAGAACAGCCTTAGCGAAAGGCTTCTTGAAGGGAAAGATGTAACTCTGTGAGATGAATTAACAGAACACAGAGCAGTTTCTCAGAAAGCTTCTTTCCAGTTTTGGACGGAAGATATTTCCTTTTTCACCATATCCCTCTATGGGCTTCCAAATATCCCTTTGCCAATTCCACAAGAACAGCCTTAGCGAAAGGCTTCTTGAAGGGAAAGATGTAACTCTGTGAGATGAATTAACAGAACACAGAGCAGTTTCTCAGAAAGCTTCTTTCCAGTTTTGAACGGAAGATATTTCCTTTTTCACCATAGCCCTCTATGGGCTTCCAAATATTCCTTTGCCAATTCCACAAGAACAGCCTTAGCGAAAGGCTTCTTGAAGGGAAACATGTAACTCTGTGAGATGAATTAACAGAACACAGAGCAGTTTCTCAGAAAGCTTCTTTCCAGTTTTGAACGGAAGATATTTCCTTTTTCACCATAGCCCTCTATGGGCTTCCAAATATCCCTTTGCCAATTCCACAAGAAGAGCGTTAGCGAAAGGCTTCTTGAAGGGAAAGATGTAACTCTGTGAGATGAATTAACAGAACACAGAGCAGTTTCTCAGAAAGCTTCTTTCCAGTTTTGAACGGAAGATATTTCCTTTTTCACCATAGCCCTCTAAGGGCTTCCAAATACCCTTTGCCAATTACACAAGAACAGCCTTAGCGAAAGGCTTCTTGAAGGGAAAGATGTAACTCTGTGAGATGAATTAACAGAACACAGAGCAGTTTCTCAGAAAGCTTCTTTCCAGTTTTGCACGGAAGATATTTCCTTTTTCACCATAGGCCTCTATGGGCTTCCAAATATCCGTTTGCCAATTCCACAAGAACAGCCTTAGCGAAAGGCTTCTTGAAGGGAAAGATGTAACTCTGTGAGATGAATTAACAGAACACAGAGCAGTTTCTCAGAAAGCTTCTTTCCAGTTTTGAACGGAAGATATTTCCTTTTTCACCATAGGCCTCTATGGGCTTCCAAATATCCCTTTGCCAATTCCACAAGAACAGCCTTAGCGAAAGGCTTCTTGAAGGGAAAGATGTAACTCTGTGAGATGAATTAACAGAACACAGAGCAGTTTCTCTGAAAGCTTCTTTCCAGTTTTGAACGGAAGATATTTCCTTTTTCACCATAGCCCTCTATGGGCTTCCAAATATCCCTTTGCCAATTCCACAAGAACAGCCTTAGCGAAAGGCTTCTTGAAGGGAAAGATGTAACTCTGTGAGATGAATTAACAGAACACAGAGCAGTTTCTCAGAAAGCTTCTTTCCAGTTTTGAACGGAAGATATTTCCTTTTTCACCATAGGCCTCTATGGGCTTCCAAATATCCCTTTGCCAATTCCACAAGAACAGCCTTTGCGAAAGGCTTCTTGAAGGGAAAGATGTAACTCTGTGAGATGAATTAACAGAACACAGAGCAGTTTCTCAGAAAGCTTCTTTCCAGTTTTGAACGGAAGGTATTTCCTTTTTCACCATAGCCCTCTATGGGCTTCCAAATATCCCTTTGCCAATTCCCCAAGAACAGCCTTAGCGAAAGGCTTCTTGAAGGGAAAGATGTAACTCTGTGAGATGAATTAACAGAACACAGAGCAGTTTCTCAGAAAGCTTCTTTCCAGTTTTGAACGGAAGGTATTTCCTTTTTCACCGTAGCCCTCTATGGGCTTCCAAATATCCCTTTGCCAATTCCACAAGAACAGCCTTAGCGAAAGGCTTCTTGAAGGGAAAGATGTAACTCTGTGAGATGAATTAACAGAACACAGAGCAGTTTCTCAGAAAGCTTCTTTCCAGTTTTGAACGGAAGATATTTCCTTTTTCACCATAGGCCTCTATGGGCTTCCAAATATCCCTTTGCCAATTCCACAAGAACAGCCTTAGCGAAAGGTTTCTTGAAGGGAAAGATGTAACTCTGTGAGATGAATTAACAGAACACAGAGCAGTTTCTCAGAAAGCTTCTTTCCAGTTTTGAACGGAAGGTTTTTCCTTTTTCACCATAGCCCTCTATGGGCTTCCAAATATCCCTTTGCCAATTCCCCAAGAACAGCCTTAGCGAAAGGCTTCTTGAAGGGAAAGATGTAACTCTGTGAGATGAATTAACAGAACACAGAGCAGTTTCTCAGAAAGCTTCTTTCCAGTTTTGAACGGAAGATATTTCCTTTTTCACCGTAGCCCTCTATGGGCTTCCAAATATCCCTTTGCCAATTCCACAAGAACAGCCTTAGCGAAAGACTTCTTGAAGGGAAAGTTGTAACTCTGTGAGATGAATTAACAGAACACAGAGCAGTTTCTCAGAAAGCTTCTTTCCAGTTTTGAACGGAAGGTATTTCCTTTTTCACCATAGCCCTCTATGGGCTTCCAAGTATCCCTTTGCCTATTCCCCAAGAACAGCCTTAGCGAAAGGCTTCTTGAAGGGAATGATGTAACTCTGTGAGATGAATTAACAGAACACAGAGCAGTTTCTCAGAAAGCTTCTTTCCAGTTTTGAACGGAAGATATTTCCTTTTTCACCATAGCCCTCTATGGGCTTCCAAATATCCCTTTGCCAATTCCACAAGAACAGCCTTAGCGAAAGGCTTCTTGAAGGGAAATATGTAACTCTGTGAGATGAATTAACAGAACACAGAGCAGTTTCTCAGAAAGCTTCTTTCCAGTTTTGAACGGAAGATATTTCCTTTTTCACCATAGCCCTCTATGGGCTTCCAAATATCCCTTTGCCAATTCCACAAGAACAGCCTTAGCGAAAGGCTTCTTGAAGGGAAAGATGTAACTCTGTGAGATGAATTAACAGAACACAGAGCAGTTTCTCAGAAAGCTTCTTTCCAGTTTTGAACGGAAGATATTTCCTTTTTCACCATAGCCCTCTTTGGGCTTCCTAATATCCCTTTGCCAATTCCACAAGAACAGCCTTAGCGAAAGGCTTCTAGAAGGGAAAGATGTAACTCTGTGAGATGAATTAACAGAACACAGAGCAGTTTCTCAGAAAGCTTCTTTCCAGTTTTCACGGAAGATATTTCCTTTTTCAGCATAGGCCTCTATGGGCTTCCAAATATCCCTTTGCCAATTCCACAAGAACAGCCTTAGCGAAAGGCTTCTTGAAGGGAAAGATGTAACACTGTGAGATGAATTAACAGAACACAGAGCAGTTTCTCAGAAAGCTTCTTTCCAGTTTTGAACGGAAGATATTTCCTTTTTCACCATAGGCCTCTATGGGCTTCCAAATATCCCTTTGCCAATTCCACAAGAACAGCCTTAGCGAATGGCTTCTTGAAAGGAAAGATGTAACTCTGTGAGATGAATTAACAGAACACAGAGCAGTTTCTCAGAAAGCTTCTTTCCAGTTTTGAACGGAAGATATTTCCTTTTTCACCGTAGCCCTCTTTGGGCTTCAAAATATCCCTTTGCCAATTCCACAAGAACAGCCTTAGCGAAAGGCTTCTTGAAGGGAAAGATGTAACTCTGTGAGATGAATTAACAGAACACAGAGCAGTTTCTCAGAAAGCTTCTTTGCAGTTTTGAACGGAAGATATTTCCTTTTTCACCATAGCCCTCTATGGGCTTCCAAATATCCCTTTGCCAATTCCACAAGAACAGCCTTAGCGAAAGGCTTCTTGAAGGGAAAGAAGTAACTCTGTGAGATGAATTAACAGAACACAGAGCAGTTTCTCAGAAAGCTTCTTTCCAGTTTTGAACGGAACGTATTTCCTTTTTCACCATAGCCCTCTATGGGCTTCCAAATATCCCTTTGCCAATTCCACAAGAACAGCCTTAGCGAAAGGCTTCTTGAAGGGAAAGATGTAACTCTGTGAGATGAATTAACAGAACACAGAACAGTTTCTCAGAAACCTTCTTTCCAGTTGTGCACGGAAGATATTTCCTTTTTCACCATAGGCCTCTATGGGCTTCCAAATATCCCTTTGCCAATTCCACAAGAACAACCTTAGCGAAAGGCTTCTTGAAGGGAAATATGTAACTCTGTGAGATGAATTAACAGAACACAGAGCAGTTTCTCAGAAAGCTTCTTTCCAGTTTTGAACGGAAGATATTTCCTTTTTCACCATAGCCCTCTTTGGGCTTCCAAATATCCCGTTGCCAATTCCACAAGAACAGCCTTAGCGAAAGGCTTCTTGAAGGGAAAGATGTAACTCTGTGAGATAAATTAACAGAACACAGAGCAGTTTCTCAGAAAGCTTCTTTCCAGTTTTGAACGGAAGATATTTCCTTTTTCACCATAGCCCTCTATGGGCTTCCAAATATCCCTTTGCCAATTCCACAAGAACAGCCTTAGCGAAAGGCTTCTTGAAGGGAAAGATGTAACTCTGTGAGATGAATTAACAGAACACAGAGCAGTTTCTCAGAAAGCTTCTTTCCAGTTTTGCACGGAAGATATTTCCTTTTTCACCATAGGCCTCTATGGGCTTCCAAATATCCGTTTGCCAATTCCACAAGAACAGCCTTAGCGAAAGGCTTCTTGAAGGGAAAGATGTAACTCTGTGAGATGAATTAACAGAACACAGAGCAGTTTCTCAGAAAGCTTCTTTCCAGTTTTGCACGGAAGATATTTCCTTTTTCACCATAGCCCTCTATGGGCTTCCAAATATCCCTTTGCCAATTCCACAAGAACAGCCTTAGCGAAAGGCTTCTTGAAGGGAAAGATGTAACTCTGTGAGATGAATTAACAGAACACAGAGCAGTTTCTCAGAAAGCTTCTTTCCAGTTTTGAACGGAAGATATTTCCTTTTTCACCATAGGCCACTATGGGCTTCCAAATATCCCTTTGCCAATTCCACAAGAACAGCCTTAGCGAAAGGCTTCTTGAAGGGAAAGATGCAACTCTGTGAGATGAATTAACAGAACACAGAGCAGTTTCTCAGAAAGCTTCTTTCCAATTTTGAACGGAAGGTATTTCCTTTTTCACCATAGCCCTCTATGGGCTTCCAAATATCCCTTTGCCAATTCCCCAAGAACAGCCTTAGCGAAAGGCTTCTTGAAGGGAAAGATGTAACTCTGTGAGATGAATTAACAGAACACAGAGCAGTTTCTCAGAAAGCTTCTTTCCAGTTTTGAACGGAAGTTATTTCCTTTTTCACCATAGCCCTCTATGGGCTTCCAAATATCCCTTTGCCAATTCCCCAAGAACAGCCTTAGCGAAAGGCTTCTTGAAGGGAAAGATGTAACTCTGTGAGATGAATTAACAGAACACAGAGCAGTTTCTCAGAAAGCTTCTTTCCAGTTTTTAACGGAAGATATTTCCTTTTTCACCATAGCCCTCTATGGGCTTCCAAATATCCCTTTGCCAATTCCACAAGAACAGCCTTAGCGAAAGGCTTCTTGAAGGGAAAGATGTAACTCTGTGAGATGAATTAACAGAACTCAGAGCAGTTTCTCAGAAAGCTTCTTTCCAGTTTTGAACGGAAGGTTTTTCCTTTTTCACCATAGCCCTCTATGGGCTTCCAAATATCCCTTTGCCAATTCCCCAAGAACAGCCTTAGCGAAAGGCTTCTTGAAGGGAAAGATGTAACTCTGTGAGATGAATTAACAGAACACAGAGCAGTTTCTCAGAAAGCTTCTTTCCAGTTTTGAACGGAAGATATTTCCTTTTTCACCGTAGCCCTCTATGGGCTTCCAAATATCCCTTTGCCAATTCCACAAGAACAGCCTTAGCGAAAGACTTCTTGAAGGGAAAGATGTAACTCTGTGAGATGAATTAACAGAACACAGAGCAGTTTCTCAGAAAGCTTCTTTCCAGTTTTGAACGGAAGGTATTTCCTTTTTCACCATAGCCCTCTATGGGCTTCCAAATATCCCTTTGCCAATTCCCCAAGAACAGCCTTAGCGAAAGGCTTCTTGAAGGGAATGATGTAACTCTGTGAGATGAATTAACAGAACACAGAGCAGTTTCTCAGAAAGCTTCTTTCCAGTTTTGAACGGAAGATATTTCCTTTTTCACCATAGGCCTCTATGGGCTTCCAAATATCCCTTTGCCAATTCCACAAGAACAGCCTTAGCGAAAGGCTTCTTGAAGGGAAAGATGTAACTCTGTGAGATGAATTAACAGAACACAGAGCAGTTTCACAGAAAGCTTCTTTCCAGTTTTTAACGGAAGATATTTCCTTTTTCACCATAGCCCTCTATGGGCTTCCAAATATCCCTTTGCCAATTCCACAAGAACAGCCTTAGCGAAAGGCTTCTTGAAGGGAAAGATGTAACTCTGTGAGATGAATTAACAGAACACAGAGCAGTTTCTCAGAAAGCTTCTTTCCAGTTTTGAACGGAAGATATTTCCTTTTTCACCATAGCCCTCTTTGGGCTTCCTAATATCCCTTTGCCAATTCCACAAGAACAGCCTTAGCGAAAGGCTTCTAGAAGGGAAAGATGTAACTCTGTGAGATGAATTAACAGAACACAGAGCAGTTTCTCAGAAAGCTTCTTTCCAGTTTTCACGGAAGATATTTCCTTTTTCACCATAGGCCTCTATGGGCTTCCAAATATCCCTTTGCCAATTCCACAAGAACAGCCTTAGCGAAAGGCTTCTTGAAGGGAAAGATGTAACTCTGTGAGATGAATTAACAGAACACAGAGCAGTTTCTCAGAAAGCTTCTTTCCAGTTTTGAACGGAAGGTATTTCCTTTTTCACCATAGACCTCTATGGGCTTCCAAATATCCCTTTGCCAATTCCACAAGAACAGCCTTAGCGAAAGGCTTCTTGAAGGGAAAGATGTAACTCTGTGAGATGAATTAACAGAACACAGAGCCGTTTCTCAGAAAGCTTCTTTCCAGTTTTGCACGGAAGATATTTCCTTTTTCACCATAGCCCTCTATGGGCTTCCAAATATCCCTTTGCCAATTCCACAAGAACAGCCTTAGCGAAAGGCTTCTTGAAGGGAAAGATGTAACTTTGTGAGATGAATTAACAGAACACAGAGCAGTTTCTCAGAAAGCTTCTTTCCAGTTTTGAACGGAAGATATTTCCTTTTTCACCATAGCCCTCTTTGGGCTTCCTAATATCCCTTTGCCAATTCCACAAGAACAGCCTTAGCGAAAGGCTTCTAGAAGGGAAAGATGTAACTCTGTGAGATGAATTAACAGAACACAGAGCAGTTTCTCAGAAAGCTTCTTTCCAGTTTTCACGGAAGATATTTCCTTTTTCACCATAGGCCTCTATGGGCTTCCAAATATCCCTTTGCCAATTCCACAAGAACAGCCTTAGCGAAAGGCTTCTTGAAGGGAAAGATGTAACTCTGTGAGATGAATTAACAGAACACAGAGCAGTTTCTCAGAAAGCTTCTTTCCAGTTTTGAACGGAAGGTATTTCCTTTTTCACCATAGACCTCTATGGGCTTCCAAATATCCCTTTGCCAATTCCACAAGAACAGCCTTAGCGAAAGGCTTCTTGAAGGGAAAGATGTAACTCTGTGAGATGAATTAACAGAACACAGGGCAGTTTCTCAGAAACCTTCTTTCCAGTTTTGAACGGAAGATATTTCCTTTTTCACCATAGCCCTCTATGGTCTTCCAAATATCCGTTTGCCAATTGCACAAGAACAGCCTTAGCGAAAGGTTTCTTGAAGGGAAAGATGTAACTCTGTGAGATGAATTAACAGAACACAGAGCAGTTTCTCAGAAACCTTCTTTCCAGTTGTGAACGGAAGATATTTCCTTTTTCACCATAGGCCTCTATGGGCTTCCAAATAACCCTTTGCCAATTCCACAAGAACAGCCTTAGCGAAAGGCTTCTTGAAGGGAAAGATGTAACTCTGTGAGATGAATTAACAGAACACAGAGCAGTTTCTCAGAAAGCTTCTTTCCAGTTTTGAACGGAAGGTATTTCCTTTTTCACCATAGCCCTCTATGGGCTTCCAAATATCCCTTTGCCAATTCCACAAGAACAGCCTTAGCGAAAGGCTTCTTGAAGGGATTGATGTAACTCTGTGAGATGAATTAACAGAACACAGAGCAGTTTCTCAGAAAGCTTCTTTCCAGTTTTGAACGGAAGATATTTCCTTTTTCACCATAGGCCTCTATGGGCTTCCAAATATCCCTTTGCCAATTCCACAAGAACAGCCTTTGCGAAAGGCTTCTTGAAGGGAAAGATGTAACTCTGTGAGATGAATTAACAGAACACAGAGCAGTTTCTCAGAAAGCTTCTTTCCAGTTTTGAACGGAAGGTATTTCCTTTTTCACCATAGCCCTCTATGGGCTTCCAAATATCCCTTTGCCAATTCCCCAAGAACAGCCTTAGCGAAAGGCTTCTTGAAGGGAAAGATGTAACTCTGTGAGATGAATTAACAGAACACAGAGCAGTTTCTCAGAAAGCTTCTTTCCAGTTTTGAACGGAAGGTATTTCCTTTTTCACCGTAGCCCTCTATGGGCTTCCAAATATCCCTTTGCCAATTCCACAAGAACAGCCTTAGCGAAAGGCTTCTTGAAGGGAAAGATGTAACTCTGTGAGATGAATTAACAGAACACAGAGCAGTTTCTCAGAAAGCTTCTTTCCAGTTTTGAACGGAAGATATTTCCTTTTTCACCATAGGCCTCTATGGGCTTCCAAATATCCCTTTGCCAATTCCACAAGAACAGCCTTAGCGAAAGGTTTCTTGAAGGGAAAGATGTAACTCTGTGAGATGAATTAACAGAACACAGAGCAGTTTCTCAGAAAGCTTCTTTCCAGTTTTGAACGGAAGGTTTTTCCTTTTTCACCATAGCCCTCTATGGGCTTCCAAATATCCCTTTGCCAATTCCCCAAGAACAGCCTTAGCGAAAGGCTTCTTGAAGGGAAAGATGTAACTCTGTGAGATGAATTAACAGAACACAGAGCAGTTTCTCAGAAAGCTTCTTTCCAGTTTTGAACGGAAGATATTTCCTTTTTCACCGTAGCCCTCTATGGGCTTCCAAATATCCCTTTGCCAATTCCACAAGAACAGCCTTAGCGAAAGACTTCTTGAAGGGAAAGTTGTAATTCTGTGAGATGAATTAACAGAACACAGAGCAGTTTCTCAGAAAGCTTCTTTCCAGTTTTGAACGGAAGGTATTTCCTTTTTCACCATAGCCCTCTATGGGCTTCCAAGTATCCCTTTGCCAATTCCCCAAGAACAGCCTTAGCGAAAGGCTTCTTGAAGGGAATGATGTAACTCTGTGAGATGAATTAACAGAACACAGAGCAGTTTCTCAGAAAGCTTCTTTCCAGTTTTGAACGGAAGATATTTCCTTTTTCACCATAGCCCTCTATGGGCTTCCAAATATCCCTTTGCCAATTCCACAAGAACAGCCTTAGCGAAAGGCTTCTTGAAGGGAAATATGTAACTCTGTGAGATGAATTAACAGAACACAGAGCAGTTTCTCAGAAAGCTTCTTTCCAGTTTTGAACGGAAGATATTTCCTTTTTCACCATAGCCCTCTATGGGCTTCCAAATATCCCTTTGCCAATTCCACAAGAACAGCCTTAGCGAAAGGCTTCTTGAAGGGAAAGATGTAACTCTGTGAGATGAATTAACAGAACACAGAGCAGTTTCTCAGAAAGCTTCTTTCCAGTTTTGAACGGAAGATATTTCCTTTTTCACCATAGCCCTCTTTGGGCTTCCTAATATCCCTTTGCCAATTCCACAAGAACAGCCTTAGCGAAAGGCTTCTAGAAGGGAAAGATGTAACTCTGTGAGATGAATTAACAGAACACAGAGCAGTTTCTCAGAAAGCTTCTTTCCAGTTTTCACGGAAGATATTTCCTTTTTCAGCATAGGCCTCTATGGGCTTCCAAATATCCCTTTGCCAATTCCACAAGAACAGCCTTAGCGAAAGGCTTCTTGAAGGGAAAGATGTAACACTGTGAGATGAATTAACAGAACACAGAGCAGTTTCTCAGAAAGCTTCTTTCCAGTTTTGAACGGAAGATATTTCCTTTTTCACCATAGGCCTCTATGGGCTTCCAAATATCCCTTTGCCAATTCCACAAGAACAGCCTTAGCGAATGGCTTCTTGAAAGGAAAGATGTAACTCTGTGAGATGAATTAACAGAACACAGAGCAGTTTCTCAGAAAGCTTCTTTCCAGTTTTGAACGGAAGATATTTCCTTTTTCACCGTAGCCCTCTTTGGGCTTCAAAATATCCCTTTGCCAATTCCACAAGAACAGCCTTAGCGAAAGGCTTCTTGAAGGGAAAGATGTAACTCTGTGAGATGAATTAACAGAACACAGAGCAGTTTCTCAGAAAGCTTCTTTGCAGTTTTGAACGGAAGATATTTCCTTTTTCACCATAGCCCTCTATGGGCTTCCAAATATCCCTTTGCCAATTCCACAAGAACAGCCTTAGCGAAAGGCTTCTTGAAGGGAAAGAAGTAACTCTGTGAGATGAATTAACAGAACACAGAGCAGTTTCTCAGAAAGCTTCTTTCCAGTTTTGAACGGAACGTATTTCCTTTTTCACCATAGCCCTCTATGGGCTTCCAAATATCCCTTTGCCAATTCCACAAGAACAGCCTTAGCGAAAGGCTTCTTGAAGGGAAAGATGTAACTCTGTGAGATGAATTAACAGAACACAGAACAGTTTCTCAGAAACCTTCTTTCCAGTTGTGCACGGAAGATATTTCCTTTTTCACCATAGGCCTCTATGGGCTTCCAAATATCCCTTTGCCAATTCCACAAGAACAACCTTAGCGAAAGGCTTCTTGAAGGGAAATATGTAACTCTGTGAGATGAATTAACAGAACACAGAGCAGTTTCTCAGAAAGCTTCTTTCCAGTTTTGAACGGAAGATATTTCCTTTTTCACCATAGCCCTCTTTGGGCTTCCAAATATCCCTTTGCCAATTCCACAAGAACAGCCATAGCGAAAGGCTTCTTGAAGGGAAAGATGTAACTCTGTGAGATGAATTAACAGAACACAGAGCAGTTTCTCAGAAAGCTTCTTTCCAGTTTTGCACGGAAGATATTTCCTTTTTCACCATAGGCCTCTATGGGCTTCCAAATATCCGTTTGCCAATTCCACAAGAACAGCCTTAGCGAAAGGCTTCTTGAAGGGAAAGATGTAACTCTGTGAGATGAATTAACAGAACACAGAGCAGTTTCTCAGAAAGCTTCTTTCCAGTTTTGCACGGAAGATATTTCCTTTTTCACCATAGCCCTCTATGGGCTTCCAAATATCCCTTTGCCAATTCCACAAGAACAGCCTTAGCGAAAGGCTTCTTGAAGGGAAAGATGTAACTCTGTGAGATGAATTAACAGAACACAGAGCAGTTTCTCAGAAAGCTTCTTTCCAGTTTTGAACGGAAGATATTTCCTTTTTCACCATAGGCCTCTATGGGCTTCCAAATATCCCTTTGCCAATTCCACAAGAACAGCCTTAGCGAAAGGCTTCTTGAAGGGAAAGATGCAACTCTGTGAGATGAATTAACAGAACACAGAGCAGTTTCTCAGAAAGCTTCTTTCCAGTTTTGAACGGAAGGTATTTCCTTTTTCACCATAGCCCTCTATGGGCTTCCAAATATCCCTTTGCCAATTCCCCAAGAACAGCCTTAGCGAAAGGCTTCTTGAAGGGAAAGATGTAACTCTGTGAGATGAATTAACAGAACACAGAGCAGTTTCTCAGAAAGCTTCTTTCCAGTTTTGAACGGAAGTTATTTCCTTTTTCACCATAGCCCTCTATGGGCTTCCAAATATCCCTTTGCCAATTCCCCAAGAACAGCCTTAGCGAAAGGCTTCTTGAAGGGAAAGATGTAACTCTGTGAGATGAATTAACAGAACACAGAGCAGTTTCTCAGAAAGCTTCTTTCCAGTTTTGAACGGAAGATATTTCCTTTTTCACCATAGCCCTCTTTGGGCTTCCTAATATCCCTTTGCCAATTCCACAAGAACAGCCTTAGCGAAAGGCTTCTAGAAGGGAAAGATGTAACTCTGTGAGATGAATTAACAGAACACAGAGCAGTTTCTCAGAAAGCTTCTTTCCAGTTTTCACGGAAGATATTTCCTTTTTCAGCATAGGCCTCTATGGGCTTCCAAATATCCCTTTGCCAATTCCACAAGAACAGCCTTAGCGAAAGGCTTCTTGAAGGGAAAGATGTAACACTGTGAGATGAATTAACAGAACACAGAGCAGTTTCTCAGAAAGCTTCTTTCCAGTTTTGAACGGAAGATATTTCCTTTTTCACCATAGGCCTCTATGGGCTTCCAAATATCCCTTTGCCAATTCCACAAGAACAGCCTTAGCGAATGGCTTCTTGAAAGGAAAGATGTAACTCTGTGAGATGAATTAACAGAACACAGAGCAGTTTCTCAGAAAGCTTCTTTCCAGTTTTGAACGGAAGATATTTCCTTTTTCACCGTAGCCCTCTTTGGGCTTCAAAATATCCCTTTGCCAATTCCACAAGAACAGCCTTAGCGAAAGGCTTCTTGAAGGGAAAGATGTAACTCTGTGAGATGAATTAACAGAACACAGAGCAGTTTCTCAGAAAGCTTCTTTGCAGTTTTGAACGGAAGATATTTCCTTTTTCACCATAGCCCTCTATGGGCTTCCAAATATCCCTTTGCCAATTCCACAAGAACAGCCTTAGCGAAAGGCTTCTTGAAGGGAAAGAAGTAACTCTGTGAGATGAATTAACAGAACACAGAGCAGTTTCTCAGAAAGCTTCTTTCCAGTTTTGAACGGAACGTATTTCCTTTTTCACCATAGCCCTCTATGGGCTTCCAAATATCCCTTTGCCAATTCCACAAGAACAGCCTTAGCGAAAGGCTTCTTGAAGGGAAAGATGTAACTCTGTGAGATGAATTAACAGAACACAGAACAGTTTCTCAGAAACCTTCTTTCCAGTTGTGCACGGAAGATATTTCCTTTTTCACCATAGGCCTCTATGGGCTTCCAAATATCCCTTTGCCAATTCCACAAGAACAACCTTAGCGAAAGGCTTCTTGAAGGGAAATATGTAACTCTGTGAGATGAATTAACAGAACACAGAGCAGTTTCTCAGAAAGCTTCTTTCCAGTTTTGAACGGAAGATATTTCCTTTTTCACCATAGCCCTCTTTGGGCTTCCAAATATCCCGTTGCCAATTCCACAAGAACAGCCTTAGCGAAAGGCTTCTTGAAGGGAAAGATGTAACTCTGTGAGATAAATTAACAGAACACAGAGCAGTTTCTCAGAAAGCTTCTTTCCAGTTTTGAACGGAAGATATTTCCTTTTTCACCATAGCCCTCTATGGGCTTCCAAATATCCCTTTGCCAATTCCACAAGAACAGCCTTAGCGAAAGGCTTCTTGAAGGGAAAGATGTAACTCTGTGAGATGAATTAACAGAACACAGAGCAGTTTCTCAGAAAGCTTCTTTCCAGTTTTGCACGGAAGATATTTCCTTTTTCACCATAGGCCTCTATGGGCTTCCAAATATCCGTTTGCCAATTCCACAAGAACAGCCTTAGCGAAAGGCTTCTTGAAGGGAAAGATGTAACTCTGTGAGATGAATTAACAGAACACAGAGCAGTTTCTCAGAAAGCTTCTTTCCAGTTTTGCACGGAAGATATTTCCTTTTTCACCATAGCCCTCTATGGGCTTCCAAATATCCCTTTGCCAATTCCACAAGAACAGCCTTAGCGAAAGGCTTCTTGAAGGGAAAGATGTAACTCTGTGAGATGAATTAACAGAACACAGAGCAGTTTCTCAGAAAGCTTCTTTCCAGTTTTGAACGGAAGATATTTCCTTTTTCACCATAGGCCTCTATGGGCTTCCAAATATCCCTTTGCCAATTCCACAAGAACAGCCTTAGCGAAAGGCTTCTTGAAGGGAAAGATGCAACTCTGTGAGATGAATTAACAGAACACAGAGCAGTTTCTCAGAAAGCTTCTTTCCAGTTTTGAACGGAAGGTATTTCCTTTTTCACCATAGCCCTCTATGGGCTTCCAAATATCCCTTTGCCAATTCCCCAAGAACAGCCTTAGCGAAAGGCTTCTTGAAGGGAAAGATGTAACTCTGTGAGATGAATTAACAGAACACAGAGCAGTTTCTCAGAAAGCTTCTTTCCAGTTTTGAACGGAAGTTATTTCCTTTTTCACCATAGCCCTCTATGGGCTTCCAAATATCCCTTTGCCAATTCCCCAAGAACAGCCTTAGCGAAAGGCTTCTTGAAGGGAAAGATGTAACTCTGTGAGATGAATTAACAGAACACAGAGCAGTTTCTCAGAAAGCTTCTTTCCAGTTTTTAACGGAAGATATTTCCTTTTTCACCATAGCCCTCTATGGGCTTCCAAATATCCCTTTGCCAATTCCACAAGAACAGCCTTAGCGAAAGGCTTCTTGAAGGGAAAGATGTAACTCTGTGAGATGAATTAACAGAACACAGAGCAGTTTCTCAGAAAGCTTCTTTCCAGTTTTGAACGGAAGGTTTTTCCTTTTTCACCATAGCCCTCTATGGGCTTCCAAATATCCCTTTGCCAATTCCCCAAGAACAGCCTTAGCGAAAGGCTTCTTGAAGGGAAAGATGTAACTCTGTGAGATGAATTAACAGAACACAGAGCAGTTTCTCAGAAAGCTTCTTTCCAGTTTTGAACGGAAGATATTTCCTTTTTCACCGTAGCCCTCTATGGGCTTCCAAATATCCCTTTGCCAATTCCACAAGAACAGCCTTAGCGAAAGACTTCTTGAAGGGAAAGATGTAACTCTGTGAGATGAATTAACAGAACACAGAGCAGTTTCTCAGAAAGCTTCTTTCCAGTTTTGAACGGAAGGTATTTCCTTTTTCACCATAGCCCTCTATGGGCTTCCAAGTATCCCTTTGCCAATTCCCCAAGAACAGCCTTAGCGAAAGGCTTCTTGAAGGGAATGATGTAACTCTGTGAGATGAATTAACAGAACACAGAGCAGTTTCTCAGAAAGCTTCTTTCCAGTTTTGAACGGAAGATATTTCCTTTTTCACCATAGGCCTCTATGGGCTTCCAAATATCCCTTTGCCAATTCCACAAGAACAGCCTTAGCGAAAGGCTTCTTGAAGGGAAAGATGTAACTCTGTGAGATGAATTAACAGAACACAGAGCAGTTTCACAGAAAGCTTCTTTCCAGTTTTTAACGGAAGATATTTCCTTTTTCACCATAGCCCTCTATGGGCTTCCAAATATCCCTTTGCCAATTCCACAAGAACAGCCTTAGCGAAAGGCTTCTTGAAGGGAAAGATGTAACTCTGTGAGATGAATTAACAGAACACAGAGCAGTTTCTCAGAAAGCTTCTTTCCAGTTTTGAACGGAAGATATTTCCTTTTTCACCATAGCCCTCTTTGGGCTTCCTAATATCCCTTTGCCAATTCCACAAGAACAGCCTTAGCGAAAGGCTTCTAGAAGGGAAAGATGTAACTCTGTGAGATGAATTAACAGAACACAGAGCAGTTTCTCAGAAAGCTTCTTTCCAGTTTTCACGGAAGATATTTCCTTTTTCACCATAGGCCTCTATGGGCTTCCAAATATCCCTTTGCCAATTCCACAAGAACAGCCTTAGCGAAAGGCTTCTTGAAGGGATAGATGTAACTCTGTGAGATGAATTAATAGAACACAGAGCAGTTTCTCAGAAAGCTTCTTTCCAGTTTTGAACGGAAGGTATTTCCTTTTTCACCATAGACCTCTATGGGCTTCCAAATATCCCTTTGCCAATTCCACAAGAACAGCCTTAGCGAAAGGCTTCTTGAAGGGAAAGATGTAACTCTGTGAGATGAATTAACAGAACACAGAGCCGTTTCTCAGAAAGCTTCTTTCCAGTTTTGAACGGAAGATATTTCCTTTTTCACCATAGCCCTCTATGGGCTTCCAAATATCCCTTTGCCAATTCCACAAGAACAGCCTTAGCGAAAGGCTTCTTGAAGGGAAAGATGTAACTCTGTGAGATGAATTAACAGAACACAGAGCCGTTTCTCAGAAAGCTTCTTTCCAGTTTTGAACGGAAGATATTTCCTTTTTCACCATAGCCCTCTATGGGCTTCCATATATCCCTTTGCCAATTCCACAAGAACAGCCTTAGCGAAAGGCTTCTTGAAGGGAAAGATGTAACTCTGTGAGATGAATTAACAGAACACAGAGCAGTTTCTCAGAAAGCTTCTTTCCAGTTTTGAACGGAAGATATTTCCTTTTTCACCATAGCCCTCTATGGGCTTCCAAATATCCCTTTGCCAATTCCACAAGAACAGCCTTAGCGAAAGGCTTCTTGAAGGGAAAGATGTAACTCTGTGAGATGAATTAACAGAACACAGAGCAGTTTCTCAGAAAGCTTCTTTCCAGTTTTGAACGGAAGATATTTCCTTTTTCACCATAGCCCTCTATGGGCTTCCAAATATCCCTTTGTCAATTCCACAAGAACAGCCTTAGCGAAAGGCTTCTTGAAAGGAAAGATTTAACTCTGTGAGAAGAATTAACAGAACACAGAGCAGTTTCTCAGAAAGCTTCTTTCCAGTTTTGAACGGAAGATATTTCCTTTTTCACCATAGGCCTCTATGGGCTTCCAAATATCCCTTTGCCAATTCCACAAGAACAGCCTTAGCGAAAGGCTTCTTGAAGGGAAAGATGTAACTCTGTGAGATGAATTAACAGAACACAGAGCAGTTTCTCAGAAAGCTTCTTTCCAGTTTTTAACGGAAGGTATTTCCTTTTTCACCATAGCCCTCTAGGGGCTTCCAAATATCCCTTTGCCAATTCCCCAAGAACAGCCTTAGCGAAAGGCTTCTTGAAGGGAAAGATGTAACTCTGTGAGATGAATTAACAGAACACAGAGCAGTTTCTCAGAAAGCTTCTTTCCAGTTTTGAACGGAAGATATTTCCTTTTTCACCATAGCCCTCTATGGGCTTCCAAATATCCCTTTGTCAATTCCACAAGAACAGCCTTAGCGAAAGGCTTCTTGAAGGGAAAGATGTAACTCTGTGAGATGAATTAACAGAACACAGAGCAGTTTCTCAGAAAGCTTCTTTCCAGTTTTGCACGGAAGATATTTCCTTTTTCACCATAGGCCTCTATGGGCTTCCAAATATCCCTTTGCCAATTCCACAAGAACAGCCTTAGCGAAAGGCTTCTTGAAGGGAAAGATGTAACTCTGTGAGATGAATTAACAGAACACAGAGCAGTTTCTCAGAAAGCTTCTTTCCAGTTTTGAACGGAAGGTATTTCCTTTTTCACCATAGGCCTCTATGGGCTTCCAAATATCCCTTTGCCAATTCCCCAAGAACAGCCTTAGCGAAAGGCTTCTTGAAGGGAAAGATGTAACTCTGTGAGATGAATTAGCAGAACACAGAGCAGTTTCTCAGAAAGCTTCTTTCCAGTTTTGAACGGAAGATATTTCCTTTTTCACCATAGCCCTCTATGGGCTTCCAAATATCCCTTTGCCAATTCCCCAAGAACAGCCTTAGCGAAAGGCTTCTTGAAGGGAAAGATGTAACTCTGTGAGATGAATTAACAGAACACAGAGCAGTTTCTCAGAAAGCTTCTTTCCAGTTTTGAACGGAAGGTATTTCCTTTTTCACCATAGCCCTCTATGGGCGTCCAAATATCCCTTTGCCAATTCCCCAAGAACAGCCTTAGCGAAAGGCTTCTTGAAGGGAAAGATGTAACTCTGTGAGATGAATTAACAGAACACAGAGCAGTTTCTCAGAAAGGTTCTTTCCAGTTTTGAACGGAAGATATTTGCTTTTTCACCGTAGCCCTCTTTGGGCTTCCAAATATCCCTTTGCCAATTCCACAAGAACAGCCTTAGGGAAAGGCTTCTTGAAGGGAAAGATGTAACTCTGTGAGATGAATTAACAGAACACAGAGCAGTTTCTCAGAAAGCTTCTTTCCAGTTTTGCACGGAAGATATTTCCTTTTTCACCATAGGCCTCTATGGGCTTCCAAATATCCCTTTGCCAATTCCACAAGAACAGCCTTAGCGAAAGGCTTCTTGAAGGGAAAGATGTAACTCTGTGAGATGAATTAACAGAACACAGAGCAGTTTCTCAGAAAGCTTCTTTCCAGTTTTGAACGGAAGATATTTCCTTTTTCACCATAGCCCTCTATGGGCTTCCAAATATCCCTTTGCCAATTCCACAAGAACAGCCTTAGCGAAAGGCTTCTTGAAGGGAAAGAAGTAACTCTGTGAGATGAATTAACAGAACACAGAGCAGTTTCTTAGAAAGCTTCTTTCCAGTTTTGAACGGAAGGTATTTCCTTTTTCACCATAGCCCTCTATGGGCTTCCAAATATCCCTTTGCCAATTCCACAAGAACAGCCTTAGCGAAAGGCTTCTTGAAGGGAAAGATGTAACTCTGTGAGATGAATTAACAGAACACAGAGCAGTTTCTCAGAAAGCTTCTTTCCAGTTTTGAACGGAAGATATTTCCTTTTTCACCATAGCCCTCTATGGGCTTCCAAATATCCCTTTGCCAATTCCACAAGAACAGCCTTAGCGAAAGGCTTCTTGAAGGGAAAGATGTAACTCTGTGAGATGAATTAACAGAACACAGAGCAGTTTCTCAGAAAGCTTCTTTCCAGTTTTGAACGGAAGATATTTCCTTTTTCACCATAGCCCTCTATGGGCTTCCTAATATCCCTTTGCCAATTCCACAAGAACAGCCTTAGCGAAAGGCTTCTAGAAGGGAAAGATGTAACTCTGTGAGATGAATTAACAGAACACAGAGCAGTTTCTCAGAAAGCTTCTTTCCAGTTTTGCACGGAAGATATTTCCTTTTTCACCATAGGCCTCTATGGGCTTCCAAATATCCCTTTGCCAATTCCACAAGAACAGCCTTAGCGAAAGGCTTCTTGAAGGGAAAGATGTAACTCTGTGAGATGAATTAACAGAACACATAGCAGTTTCTCAGAGAGCTTCTTTCCAGTTTTGAACGGAAGGTATTTCCTTTTTAACCATAGCCCTCTATGGGCTTCCAAATATCCCTTTGCCAATTCCACAAGAACAGCCTTAGCGAAAGGCTTCTTGAAGGGAAAGATGTAACTCTGTGAGGTGAATTAACAGAACACAGAGCCGTTTCTCAGAAAGCTTCTTTCCAGTTTTGAACGGAAGATATTTCCTTTTTCACCATAGCCCTCTATGGGCTTCCAAATATCCCTTTGCCAATTCCACAAGAACAGCCTTAGCGAAAGGCTTCTTGAAGGGAAAGATGTAACTCTGTGAGATGAATTAACAGAACACAGAGCAGTTTCTCAGATAGTTTCTTTCCAGTTTTGAACGGAAGATATTTCCTTTTTCACCATAGCCCTCTATGGGCTTCCAAATATCCCTTTGCCAATTCCACAAGAACAGCCTTAGCGAAAGGCTTCTTGAAGGGAAAGATGTAACTCTGTGAGATGAATTAACAGAACACAGAGCAGTTTCTCAGAAAGCTTCTTTCCAGTTTTGAACGGAAGATATTTCCTTTTTCACCATAGCCCTCTATGGGCTTCCAAATATCCCTTTGCCAATTCCACAAGAACAGCCTTAGCGAAAGGCTTCTTGAAGGGAAAGATGTAACTCTGTGAGATGAATTAACAGAACACAGAGCAGTTTCTCAGAAAGCTTCTTTCCAGTTTTCAACGGAAGATATTTCCTTTTTCACCATAGGCCTCTATGGGCTTCCAAATATCCCTTTGCCAATTCCACAAGAACAGCCTTAGCGAAAGGCTTCTTGAAGGGAAAGATGTAACTCTGTGAGATGAATTAACAGAACACAGAGCAGTTTCTCAGAAAGCTTCTTTCCAGTTTTGAACGGAAGATATTTCCTTTTTCACCATAGGCCTCTATGGGCTTCCAAATATCCCTTTGCCAATTCCACAAGAACAGCGTTAGCGAAAGGCTTCTTGAAGGGAAATATGTAACTCTGTGAGATGAATTAACAGAACACAGAGCAGTTTCTCAGATAGCTTCTTTCCAGTTTTGAACGGAAGATATTTCCTTTTTCACCATAGCCCTCTTTGGGCTTCCAAATATCCCTTTGCCAATTCCACAAGAACAGCCTTAGCGAAAGGCTTCTTGAAGGGAAAGATGTAACTCTGTGAGATGAATTAACAGAACACAGAGCAGTTTCTCAGAAAGCTTCTTTCCAGTTTTCAACGGAAGATATTTCCTTTTTCACCACAGCCCTCTATGGGCTTCCAAATATCCCTTTGCCAATTCCACAAGAACAGCCTTAGCGAAAGGCTTCTTGAAGGGAAAGATGTAACTCTGTGAGATGAATTAACAGAACACAGAGCAGTTTCTCAGAAAGCTTCTTTCCAGTTTTGAACGGAAGATATTTCCTTTTTCACCATAGCCCTCTATGGGCTTCCAAATATCCCTTTGCCAATTCCACAAGAACAGCCTTAGCGAAAGGCTTCTTGAAGGGAAAGATGTAACTCTGTGAGATGAATTAACAGAACACAGAGCAGTTTCTCAGAAAGCTTCTTTCCAGTTTTGAACGGAAGATATTTCCTTTTTCACCATAGCCCTCTATGGGCTTCCAAATATCCCTTTGCCAATTCCACAAGAACAGCCTTAGCGAAAGGCTTCTTGAAGGGAAAGATGTAACTCTGTGAGATGAATTAACAGAACACAGAGCAGTTTCTCAGAAAGCTTCTTTCCAATTTTGAACGGAAGGAATTTCCTTTTTCACCATAGCCCTCTAAGGGCTTCCAAGTATCCCTTTGCCAATTCCCCAAGAACAGCCTTAGCGAAAGGCTTCTTGAAGGGAATGATGTAACTCTGTGAGATGAATTAACAGAACACAGAGCAGTTTCTCAGAAAGCTTCTTTCCAGTTTTGAACGGAAGATATTTCCTTTTTCACCATAGCCCTCTATGGGCTTCCAAATATCCCTTTGCCAATTCCACAAGAACAGCCTTAGCGAAAGGCTTCTTGAAGGGAAAGATGTAACTCTGTGAGATGAATTAACAGAACACAGAGCAGTTTCTCAGAAAGCTTCTTTCCAGTTTTGAACGGAAGATATTTCCTTTTTCACCATAGCCCTCTATGGGCTTCCAAATATCCCTTTGCCAATTCCACAAGAACAGCCTTAGCGAAAGGCTTCTTGAAGGGAAAGATGTAACTCTGTGAGATGAATTAACAGAACACAGTGCAGTTTCTCAGAAAGCTTCTTTCCAATTTTGAACGGAAGATATTTCCTTTTTCACCATAGCCCTCTAAGGGCTTCCAAATATCCCTTTGCCAATTCCACAAGAACAGCCTTAGCGAAAGGCTTCTTGAAGGGAAAGATGTAACTCTGTGAGATGAATTAACAGAACACAGAGCAGTTTCTCAGAAAGCTTCTTCCCAGTTTTGAACGGAAGATAATTCCTTTTTCACCATAGGCCTTTATGGGCTTCCAAATATCCCTTTGCCAATTCCATAAGAACAGCCTTAGCGAAAGGCTCCTTGAAGGGAAAGATGTAACTCTGTGAGATGAATTAACAGAACACAGAGCAGTTCTTCAGAAAGCTTCTTTCCAGTTTTGAACGGAAGGTATTTCCTTTTTCACCATAGCCCTCTATGGGCTTCCAAATATCCCTTTGCCATTTCCACAAGAACAGCCTTAGCGAAAGGCTTCTTGAAGGGAAAGATGTAACTCTGTGAGATGAATTAACAGAACACAGAGCCGTTTCTCAGAAAGCTTCTTTCCAGTTTTGAACGGAAGATATTTCCTTTTTCACCATAGCCCTCTATGGGCTTCCAAATATCCCTTTGCCAATTCCACAAGAACAGCCTTAGCGAAAGGCTTCTTGAAGGGAAAGATGTAACTCTGTGAGATGAATTAACAGAACACAGAGCAGTTTCTCAGAAAGCTTCTTTCCAGTTTTGAACGGAAGATATTTCCTTTTTCACCATAGCCCTCTATGGGCTTCCAAATATCCCTTTGCCAATTCCACAAGAACAGCCTTAGCGAAAGGCTTCTTGAAGGGAAAGATGTAACTCTGTGAGATGAATTAACAGAACACAGAGCAGTTTCTCAGAAAGCTTCTTTCCAGTTTTGAACGGAAGATATTTCCTTTTTCACCATAGCCCTCTATGGGCTTCCAAATATCCCTTTGCCAATTCCACAAGAACAGCCTTAGCGAAAGGCTTCTTGAAGGGAAAGATGTAACTCTGTGAGATGAATTAACAGAACACAGAGCAGTTTCTCAGAAAGCGTCTTTCCAGTTTTCAACGGAAGATATTTCCTTTTTCACCATAGGCCTCTATGGGCTTCCAAATATCCCTTTGCCAATTCCACAAGAACAGCCTTAGCGAAAGGCTTCTTGAAGGGAAAGATGTAACTCTGTGAGATGAATTAACAGAACACAGAGCAGTTTCTCAGAAAGCTTCTTTCCAGTTTTGAACGGAAGATATTTCCTTTTTCACCCTAGGCCTCTATGGGCTTCCAAATATCCCTTTGCCAATTCCACAAGAACAGCCTTAGCGAAAGGCTTCTTGAAGGGAAACATGTAACTCTGTGAGATGAATTAACAGAACACAGAGCAGTTTCTCAGATAGCTTCTTTCCAGTTTTGAACGGAAGATATTTCCTTTTTCACCATAGCCCTCTTTGGGCTTCCAAATATCCCTTTGCCAATTCCACAAGAACAGCCTTAGCGAAAGGCTTCTTGAAGGGAAAGATGTAACTCTGTGAGATGAATTAACAGAACACAGAGCAGTTTCTCAGAAAGCTTCTTTCCATTTTTGAACGGAAGATATTTCCTTTTTCACCATAGCCCTCTATGGGCTTCCAAATATCCCTTTGCCAATTCCACAAGAACAGCCTTAGCGAAAGGCTTCTTGAAGGGAAAGATGTAACTCTGTGAGATGAATTAACAGAACACAGAGCAGTTTCTCAGAAAGCTTCTTTCCAGTTTTGAACGGAAGATATTTCCTTTTTCACCATAGCCCTCTATGGGCTTCCAAATATCCCTTTGCCAATTCCACAAGAACAGCCTTAGCGAAAGGCTTCTTGAAGGGAAAGATGTAACTCTGTGAGATGAATTAACAGAACACAGAGCAGTTTCTCAGAAAGATTCTTTCCAGTTTTGAACGGAAGATATTTCCTTTTTCACCATAGCCCTCTATGGGCTTCCAAATATCCCTTTGCCAATTCCACAAGAACAGCCTTAGCGAAAGGCTTCTTGAAGGGAAAGATGTAACTCTGTGAGATGAATTAACAGAACACAGAGCAGTTTCTCAGAAAGCTTCTTTCCAGTTTTGAACGGAAGGTATTTCCTTTTTCACCATAGCCCTCTAAGGGCTTCCAAGTATCCCTTTGCCAATTCCCCAAGAACAGCCTTAGCGAAAGGCTTCTTGAAGGGAATGATGTAAGTCTGTGAGATGAATTAACAGAACACAGAGCAGTTTCTCAGAAAGCTTCTTTCCAGTTTTGAACGGAAGATATTTCCTTTTTCACCATAGCCCTCTATGGGCTTCCAAATATCCCTTTGCCAATTCCACAAGAACAGCCTTAGCGAAAGGCTTCTTGAAGGGAAAGATGTAACTCTGTGAGATGAATTAACAGAACACAGAGCAGTTTCTCAGAAAGCTTCTTTCCAGTTTTGAACGGAAGATATTTCCTTTTTCACCATAGCCCTCTATGGGCTTCCAAATATCCCTTTGCCAATTCCACAAGAACAGCCTTAGCGAAAGGCTTCTTGAAGGGAAAGATGTAACTCTGTGAGATGAATTAACAGAACACAGAGCAGATTCTCAGAAAGCTTCTTTCCAGTTTTGAACGGAAGATATTTCCTTTTTTACCATAGGCCTCTAAGGGCTTCCAAATATCCCTTTGCCAATTCCACAAGAACAGCCTTAGCGAAAGGCTTCTTGAAGGGAAAGATGTAACTCTGTGAGATGAATTAACAGAACACAGAGCAGTTTCTCAGAAAGCTTCTTTCCAGTTTTGAACGGAAGATAATTCCTTTTTCACCATTGGCCTCTATGGGCTTCCAAATATCCCTTTGCCAATTCCATAAGAACAGCCTTAGCGAAAGGCTTCTTGAAGGGAAAGATGTAACTCTGTGAGATGAATTAACAGAACACAGAGCAGTTTCTCAGAAAGCTTCTTTCCAGTTTTGAACGGAAGATATTTCCTTTTTCACCATAGCCCTCTATGGGCTTCCAAATATCCATTTGCCAATTCCACAAGAACAGCCTTAGCGAAAGGCTTCTTGAAGGGAAAGATGTAACTCTGTGAGATGAATTAACAGAACACAGAGCAGTTTCTCTGAAAGCTTCTTTCCAGTTTTGAACGGAAGATATTTCCTTTTTCACCGTAGCCCTCTATGGGCTTCCAAATATCCCTTTGCCAATTCCACAAGAACAGCCTTAGCGAAAGGCTTCTTGAAGGGAAAGATGTAACTCGGTGAGACGAATTAACAGAACACAGAGCAGTTTCTCAGAAAGCTTGTTTCCAGTTTTGAACGGAAGATATTTCCTTTTTCACCATAGCCCTCTATGGGCTTCCAAATATCCCTTTGCCAATTCCCCAAGAACAGCCTTAGCGAAAGGCTTCTTGAAGGGAAAGATGTAACTCTGCGAGATGAATTAACAGAACACAGAGTAGTTTCTCAGAAAGCCTCTTTCTAGTTTTGAACGGAAGATATTTCCTTTTTCACCATAGCCCTCTATGGGCTTCCAAATATCCCTTTGCCAATTCCACAAGAACAGCCTTAGCGAAAGGCTTCTTGAAGGGAAAGATGTAACTCTGTGAGATGAATTAACAGAACACAGAGCAGTTTCTCAGAAAGCTTCTTTCCAGTTTTGAACGGAAGATATTTCCTTTTTCACCATAGCCCTCTTTGGGCTTCCTAATATCCCTTTGCCAATTCCACAAGAACAGCCTTAGCGAAAGGCTTCTTGAAGGGAAAGATGTAACTCTGTGAGATGAATTAACAGAACACAGAGCAGTTTCTCAGAAAGCTTCTTTCCAGTTTTGCACGGAAAATATTTCCTTTTTCAACATAGGCCTCTATGGGCTTCCAAATATCCCTTTGCCAATTCCACAAGAACAGCCTTAGCGAAAGGCTTCTTGAAGGGAAAGATGTAACTCTGTGAGATGAATTAACAGAACACAGAGCAGTTTCTCAGAAAGCTTCTTTCCAGTTTTGAACGGAAGGTATTTCCTTTTTCACCATAGCCCTCTATGGGCTTCCAAATATCCCTTTGCCAATTCCCCAAGAACAGCCTTAGCGAAAGGCTTCTTGAAGGGAAAGATGTAACTCTGTGAGATGAATTAACAGAACACAGAGCAGTTTCTCAGAAAGCTTCTTTCCAGTTTTGAACGGAAGATATTTCCTTTTTCACCATAGGCCTCTATGGGCTTCCAAATATCCCTTTGCCAATTCCACAAGAACAGCCTTAGCGAAAGGCTTCTTGAAGGGAAAGATGTAACTCTGTGAGATGAATTAACAGAACACAGAGCAGTTTCTCAGAAAGCTTCTTTCCAGTTTTGGACGGAAGATATTTCCTTTTTCACCATATCCCTCTATGGGCTTCCAAATATCCCTTTGCCAATTCCACAAGAACAGCCTTAGCGAAAGGCTTCTTGAAGGGAAAGATGTAACTCTGTGAGATGAATTAACAGAACACAGAGCAGTTTCTCAGAAAGCTTCTTTCCAGTTTTGCACGGAAGATATTTCCTTTTTCACCATAGGCCTCTATGGGCTTCCAAATATCCGTTTGCCAATTCCACAAGAACAGCCTTAGCGAAAGGCTTCTTGAAGGGAAAGATGTAACTCTGTGAGATGAATTAACAGAACACAGAGCAGTTTCTCAGAAAGCTTCTTTCCAGTTTTGAACGGAAGATATTTCCTTTTTCACCATAGGCCTCTATGGGCTTCCAAATATCCCTTTGCCAATTCCACAAGAACAGCCTTAGCGAAAGGCTTCTTGAAGGGAAAGATGTAACTCTGTGAGATGAATTAACAGAACACAGAGCAGTTTCTCTGAAAGCTTCTTTCCAGTTTTGAACGGAAGATATTTCCTTTTTCACCATAGCCCTCTATGGGCTTCCAAATATCCCTTTGCCAATTCCACAAGAACAGCCTTAGCGAAAGGCTTCTTGAAGGGAAAGATGTAACTCTGTGAGATGAATTAACAGAACACAGAGCAGTTTCTCAGAAAGCTTCTTCCCAGTTTTGAACGGAAGATAATTCCTTTTTCACCATAGGCCTCTATGGGCTTCCAAATATCCCTTTGCCAATTCCATAAGAACAGCCTTAGCGAAAGGCTTCTTGAAGGGAAAGATGTAACTCTGTGAGATGAATTAACAGAACACAGAGCAGTTTCTCAGAAAGCTTCTTTCCAGTTTTGAACGGAAGGTATTTCCTTTTTCACCATAGCCCTCTATGGGCTTCCAAATATCCCTTTGCCAATTCCACAAGAACAGCCTTAGCGAAAGGCTTCTTGAAGGGAAAGATGTAACTCTGTGAGATGAATTAACAGAACACAGAGCCGTTTCTCAGAAAGCTTCTTTCCAGTTTTGAACGGAAGATATTTCCTTTTTCACCATAGCCCTCTATGGGCTTCCAAATATCCCTTTGCCAATTCCACAAGAACAGCCTTAGCGAAAGGCTTCTTGAAGGGAAAGATGTAACTCTGTGAGATGAATTAACAGAACACAGAGCAGTTTCTCAGAAAGCTTCTTTCCAGTTTTGAACGGAAGATATTTCCTTTTTCACCATAGCCCTCTATGGGCTTCCAAATATCCCTTTGCCAATTCCACAAGAACAGCCTTAGCGAAAGGCTTCTTGAAGGGAAAGATGTAACTCTGTGAGATGAATTAACAGAACACAGAGCAGTTTCTCAGAAAGCTTCTTTCCAGTTTTGAACGGAAGATATTTCCTTTTTCACCATAGCCCTCTATGGGCTTCCAAATATCCCTTTGCCAATTCCACAAGAACAGCCTTAGCGAAAGGCTTCTTGAAGGGAAAGATGTAACTCTGTGAGATGAATTAACAGAACACAGAGCAGTTTCTCAGAAAGCTTCTTTCCAGTTTTGAACGGAAGATATTTCCTTTTTCACCCTAGGCCTCTATGGGCTTCCAAATATCCCTTTGCCAATTCCACAAGAACAGCCTTAGCGAAAGGCTTCTTGAAGGGAAACATGTAACTCTGTGAGATGAATTAACAGAACACAGAGCAGTTTCTCAGATAGCTTCTTTCCAGTTTTGAACGGAAGATATTTCCTTTTTCACCATAGCCCTCTTTGGGCTTCCAAATATCCCTTTGCCAATTCCACAAGAACAGCCTTAGCGAAAGGCTTCTTGAAGGGAAAGATGTAACTCTGTGAGATGAATTAACAGAACACAGAGCAGTTTCTCAGAAAGCTTCTTTCCAGTTTTGAACGGAAGATATTTCCTTTTTCACCACAGCCCTCTATGGGCTTCCAAATATCCCTTTGCCAATTCCACAAGAACAGCCTTAGCGAAAGGCTTCTTGAAGGGAAAGATGTAACTCTGTGAGATGAATTAACAGAACACAGAGCAGTTTCTCAGAAAGCTTCTTTCCAGTTTTGAACGGAAGATATTTCCTTTTTCACCATAGCCCTCTATGGGCTTCCAAATATCCCTTTGCCAATTCCACAAGAACAGCCTTAGCGAAAGGCTTCTTGAAGGGAAAGATGTAACTCTGTGAGATGAATTAACAGAACACAGAGCAGTTTCTCAGAAAGCTTCTTTCCAGTTTTGAACGGAAGATATTTCCTTTTTCACCATAGCCCTCTATGGGCTTCCAAATATCCCTTTGCCAATTCCACAAGAACAGCCTTAGCGAAAGGCTTCTTGAAGGGAAAGATGTAACTCTGTGAGATGAATTAACAGAACACAGAGCAGTTTCTCAGAAAGCTTCTTTCCAGTTTCGAACGGAAGGTATTTCCTTTTTCACTATAGCCCTCTAAGGGCTTCCAAGTATCCCTTTGCCAATTCCCCAAGAACAGCCTTAGCGAAAGGCTTCTTGAAGGGAATGATGTAAGTCTGTGAGATGAATTAACAGAACACAGAGCAGTTTCTCAGAAAGCTTCTTTCCAGTTTTGAACGGAAGATATTTCCTTTTTCACCATAGCCCTCTATGGGCTTCCAAATATCCCTTTGCCAATTCCACAAGAACAGCCTTAGCGAAAGGCTTCTTGAAGGGAAAGATGTAACTCTGTGAGATGAATTAACAGAACACAGAGCAGTTTCTCAGAAAGCTTCTTTCCAGTTTTGAACGGAAGATATTTCCTTTTTCACCATAGCCCTCTATGGGCTTCCAAATATCCCTTTGCCAATTCCACAAGAACAGCCTTAGCGAAAGGCTTCTTGAAGGGAAAGATGTAACTCTGTGAGATGAATTAACAGAACACAGAGCAGTTTCTCAGAAACCATCTTTCCAGTTTTGAACGGAAGATATTTCCTTTTTTACCATAGGCCTCTAAGGGCTTCCAAATATCCCTTTGCCAATTCCACAAGAACAGCCTTAGCGAAAGGCTTCTTGAAGGGAAAGATGTAACTCTGTGAGATGAATTAACAGAACACAGAGCAGTTTCTCAGAAAGCTTCTTTCCAGTTTTGAACGGAAGATAAATCCTTTTTCACCATTGGCCTCTATGGGCTTCCAAATATCCCTTTGCCAATTCCATAAGAACAGCCTTAGCGAAAGGCTTCTTGAAGGGAAAGATGTAACTCTGTGAGATGAATTAACAGAACACAGAGCAGTTTCTCAGAAAGCTTCTTTCCAGTTTTGAAAGGAAGATATTTCCTTTTTCACCGTAGCCCTCTATGGGCTTCCAAATATCCCTTTGCCAATTCCACAAGAACAGCCTTAGCGAAAGGCTTCTTGAAGGGAAAGATGTAACTCTGTGAGATGAATTAACAGAACACAGAGCAGTTTCTCAGAAAGCTTCTTTCCAGTTTTGAACGGAAGATATTTCCTTTTTCACCATAGCCCTCTATGGGCTTCCAAATATCCCTTTGTCAATTCCACAAGAACAGCCTTAGCGAAAGGCTTCTTGAAAGGAAAGATTTAACTCTGTGAGAAGAATTAACAGAACACAGAGCAGTTTCTCAGAAAGCTTCTTTCCAGTTTTGAACGGAAGATATTTCCTTTTTCACCATAGGCCTCTATGGGCTTCCAAATATCCCTTTGCCAATTCCACAAGAACAGCCTTAGCGAAAGGCTTCTTGAAGGGAAAGATGTAACTCTGTGAGATGAATTAACAGAACACAGAGCAGTTTCTCAGAAAGCTTCTTTCCAGTTTTTAACGGAAGGTATTTCCTTTTTCACCATAGCCCTCTAGGGGCTTCCAAATATCCCTTTGCCAATTCCCCAAGAACAGCCTTAGCGAAAGGCTTCTTGAAGGGAAAGATGTAACTCTGTGAGATGAATTAACAGAACACAGAGCAGTTTCTCAGAAAGCTTCTTTCCAGTTTTGAACGGAAGATATTTCCTTTTTCACCATAGCCCTCTATGGGCTTCCAAATATCCCTTTGTCAATTCCACAAGAACAGCCTTAGCGAAAGGCTTCTTGAAGGGAAAGATGTAACTCTGTGAGATGAATTAACAGAACACAGAGCAGTTTCTCAGAAAGCTTCTTTCCAGTTTTGCACGGAAGATATTTCCTTTTTCACCATAGGCCTCTATGGGCTTCCAAATATCCCTTTGCCAATTCCACAAGAACAGCCTTAGCGAAAGGCTTCTTGAAGGGAAAGATGTAACTCTGTGAGATGAATTAACAGAACACAGAGCAGTTTCTCAGAAAGCTTCTTTCCAGTTTTGAACGGAAGGTATTTCCTTTTTCACCATAGGCCTCTATGGGCTTCCAAATATCCCTTTGCCAATTCCCCAAGAACAGCCTTAGCGAAAGGCTTCTTGAAGGGAAAGATGTAACTCTGTGAGATGAATTAGCAGAACACAGAGCAGTTTCTCAGAAAGCTTCTTTCCAGTTTTGAACGGAAGATATTTCCTTTTTCACCATAGCCCTCTATGGGCTTCCAAATATCCCTTTGCCAATTCCCCAAGAACAGCCTTAGCGAAAGGCTTCTTGAAGGGAAAGATGTAACTCTGTGAGATGAATTAACAGAACACAGAGCAGTTTCTCAGAAAGCTTCTTTCCAGTTTTGAACGGAAGGTATTTCCTTTTTCACCATAGCCCTCTATGGGCGTCCAAATATCCCTTTGCCAATTCCCCAAGAACAGCCTTAGCGAAAGGCTTCTTGAAGGGAAAGATGTAACTCTGTGAGATGAATTAACAGAACACAGAGCAGTTTCTCAGAAAGGTTCTTTCCAGTTTTGAACGGAAGATATTTGCTTTTTCACCGTAGCCCTCTTTGGGCTTCCAAATATCCCTTTGCCAATTCCACAAGAACAGCCTTAGGGAAAGGCTTCTTGAAGGGAAAGATGTAACTCTGTGAGATGAATTAACAGAACACAGAGCAGTTTCTCAGAAAGCTTCTTTCCAGTTTTGCACGGAAGATATTTCCTTTTTCACCATAGGCCTCTATGGGCTTCCAAATATCCCTTTGCCAATTCCACAAGAACAGCCTTAGCGAAAGGCTTCTTGAAGGGAAAGATGTAACTCTGTGAGATGAATTAACAGAACACAGAGCAGTTTCTCAGAAAGCTTCTTTCCAGTTTTGAACGGAAGATATTTCCTTTTTCACCATAGCCCTCTATGGGCTTCCAAATATCCCTTTGCCAATTCCACAAGAACAGCCTTAGCGAAAGGCTTCTTGAAGGGAAAGAAGTAACTCTGTGAGATGAATTAACAGAACACAGAGCAGTTTCTTAGAAAGCTTCTTTCCAGTTTTGAACGGAAGGTATTTCCTTTTTCACCATAGCCCTCTATGGGCTTCCAAATATCCCTTTGCCAATTCCACAAGAACAGCCTTAGCGAAAGGCTTCTTGAAGGGAAAGATGTAACTCTGTGAGATGAATTAACAGAACACAGAGCAGTTTCTCAGAAAGCTTCTTTCCAGTTTTGAACGGAAGATATTTCCTTTTTCACCATAGCCCTCTATGGGCTTCCAAATATCCCTTTGCCAATTCCACAAGAACAGCCTTAGCGAAAGGCTTCTTGAAGGGAAAGATGTAACTCTGTGAGATGAATTAACAGAACACAGAGCAGTTTCTCAGAAAGCTTCTTTCCAGTTTTGAACGGAAGATATTTCCTTTTTCACCATAGCCCTCTATGGGCTTCCTAATATCCCTTTGCCAATTCCACAAGAACAGCCTTAGCGAAAGGCTTCTAGAAGGGAAAGATGTAACTCTGTGAGATGAATTAACAGAACACAGAGCAGTTTCTCAGAAAGCTTCTTTCCAGTTTTGCACGGAAGATATTTCCTTTTTCACCATAGGCCTCTATGGGCTTCCAAATATCCCTTTGCCAATTCCACAAGAACAGCCTTAGCGAAAGGCTTCTTGAAGGGAAAGATGTAACTCTGTGAGATGAATTAACAGAACACATAGCAGTTTCTCAGAAAGCTTCTTTCCAGTTTTGAACGGAAGGTATTTCCTTTTTAACCATAGCCCTCTATGGGCTTCCAAATATCCCTTTGCCAATTCCACAAGAACAGCCTTAGCGAAAGGCTTCTTGAAGGGAAAGATGTAACTCTGTGAGGTGAATTAACAGAACACAGAGCCGTTTCTCAGAAAGCTTCTTTCCAGTTTTGAACGGAAGATATTTCCTTTTTCACCATAGCCCTCTATGGGCTTCCAAATATCCCTTTGCCAATTCCACAAGAACAGCCTTAGCGAAAGGCTTCTTGAAGGGAAAGATGTAACTCTGTGAGATGAATTAACAGAACACAGAGCAGTTTCTCAGATAGTTTCTTTCCAGTTTTGAACGGAAGATATTTCCTTTTTCACCATAGCCCTCTATGGGCTTCCAAATATCCCTTTGCCAATTCCACAAGAACAGCCTTAGCGAAAGGCTTCTTGAAGGGAAAGATGTAACTCTGTGAGATGAATTAACAGAACACAGAGCAGTTTCTCAGAAAGCTTCTTTCCAGTTTTGAACGGAAGATATTTCCTTTTTCACCATAGGCCTCTATGGGCTTCCAAATATCCCTTTGCCAATTCCACAAGAACAGCCTTAGCGAAAGGCTTCTTGAAGGGAAATATGTAACTCTGTGAGATGAATTAACAGAACACAGAGCAGTTTCTCAGATAGCTTCTTTCCAGTTTTGAACGGAAGATATTTCCTTTTTCACCATAGCCCTCTTTGGGCTTCCAAATATCCCTTTGCCAATTCCACAAGAACAGCCTTAGCGAAAGGCTTCTTGAAGGGAAAGATGTAACTCTGTGAGATGAATTAACAGAACACAGAGCAGTTTCTCAGAAAGCTTCTTTCCAGTTTTCAACGGAAGATATTTCCTTTTTCACCACAGCCCTCTATGGGCTTCCAAATATCCCTTTGCCAATTCCACAAGAACAGCCTTAGCGAAAGGCTTCTTGAAGGGAAAGATGTAACTCTGTGAGATGAATTAACAGAACACAGAGCAGTTTCTCAGAAAGCTTCTTTCCAGTTTTGAACGGAAGATATTTCCTTTTTCACCATAGCCCTCTATGGGCTTCCAAATATCCCTTTGCCAATTCCACAAGAACAGCCTTAGCGAAAGGCTTCTTGAAGGGAAAGATGTAACTCTGTGAGATGAATTAACAGAACACAGAGCAGTTTCTCAGAAAGCTTCTTTCCAGTTTTGAACGGAAGATATTTCCTTTTTCACCATAGCCCTCTATGGGCTTCCAAATATCCCTTTGCCAATTCCACAAGAACAGCCTTAGCGAAAGGCTTCTTGAAGGGAAAGATGTAACTCTGTGAGATGAATTAACAGAACACAGAGCAGTTTCTCAGAAAGCTTCTTTCCAATTTTGAACGGAAGGAATTTCCTTTTTCACCATAGCCCTCTAAGGGCTTCCAAGTATCCCTTTGCCAATTCCCCAAGAACAGCCTTAGCGAAAGGCTTCTTGAAGGGAATGATGTAACTCTGTGAGATGAATTAACAGAACACAGAGCAGTTTCTCAGAAAGCTTCTTTCCAGTTTTGAACGGAAGATATTTCCTTTTTCACCATAGCCCTCTATGGGCTTCCAAATATCCCTTTGCCAATTCCACAAGAACAGCCTTAGCGAAAGGCTTCTTGAAGGGAAAGATGTAACTCTGTGAGATGAATTAACAGAACACAGAGCAGTTTCTCAGAAAGCTTCTTTCCAGTTTTGAACGGAAGATATTTCCTTTTTCACCATAGCCCTCTATGGGCTTCCAAATATCCCTTTGCCAATTCCACAAGAACAGCCTTAGCGAAAGGCTTCTTGAAGGGAAAGATGTAACTCTGTGAGATGAATTAACAGAACACAGTGCAGTTTCTCAGAAAGCTTCTTTCCAATTTTGAACGGAAGATATTTCCTTTTTCACCATAGCCCTCTAAGGGCTTCCAAATATCCCTTTGCCAATTCCACAAGAACAGCCTTAGCGAAAGGCTTCTTGAAGGGAAAGATGTAACTCTGTGAGATGAATTAACAGAACACAGAGCAGTTTCTCAGAAAGCTTCTTCCCAGTTTTGAACGGAAGATAATTCCTTTTTCACCATAGGCCTTTATGGGCTTCCAAATATCCCTTTGCCAATTCCATAAGAACAGCCTTAGCGAAAGGCTCCTTGAAGGGAAAGATGTAACTCTGTGAGATGAATTAACAGAACACAGAGCAGTTCTTCAGAAAGCTTCTTTCCAGTTTTGAACGGAAGGTATTTCCTTTTTCACCATAGCCCTCTATGGGCTTCCAAATATCCCTTTGCCATTTCCACAAGAACAGCCTTAGCGAAAGGCTTCTTGAAGGGAAAGATGTAACTCTGTGAGATGAATTAACAGAACACAGAGCCGTTTCTCAGAAAGCTTCTTTCCAGTTTTGAACGGAAGATATTTCCTTTTTCACCATAGCCCTCTATGGGCTTCCAAATATCCCTTTGCCAATTCCACAAGAACAGCCTTAGCGAAAGGCTTCTTGAAGGGAAAGATGTAACTCTGTGAGATGAATTAACAGAACACAGAGCAGTTTCTCAGAAAGCTTCTTTCCAGTTTTGAACGGAAGATATTTCCTTTTTCACCATAGCCCTCTATGGGCTTCCAAATATCCCTTTGCCAATTCCACAAGAACAGCCTTAGCGAAAGGCTTCTTGAAGGGAAAGATGTAACTCTGTGAGATGAATTAACAGAACACAGAGCAGTTTCTCAGAAAGCTTCTTTCCAGTTTTGAACGGAAGATATTTCCTTTTTCACCATAGCCCTCTATGGGCTTCCAAATATCCCTTTGCCAATTCCACAAGAACAGCCTTAGCGAAAGGCTTCTTGAAGGGAAAGATGTAACTCTGTGAGATGAATTAACAGAACACAGAGCAGTTTCTCAGAAAGCTTCTTTCCAGTTTTGAACGGAAGATATTTCCTTTTTCACCATAGCCCTCTATGGGCTTCCAAATATCCCTTTGCCAATTCCACAAGAACAGCCTTAGCGAAAGGCTTCTTGAAGGGAAAGATGTAACTCTGTGAGATGAATTAACAGAACACAGAGCAGTTTCTCAGAAAGCGTCTTTCCAGTTTTCAACGGAAGATATTTCCTTTTTCACCATAGGCCTCTATGGGCTTCCAAATATCCCTTTGCCAATTCCACAAGAACAGCCTTAGCGAAAGGCTTCTTGAAGGGAAAGATGTAACTCTGTGAGATGAATTAACAGAACACAGAGCAGTTTCTCAGAAAGCTTCTTTCCAGTTTTGAACGGAAGATATTTCCTTTTTCACCCTAGGCCTCTATGGGCTTCCAAATATCCCTTTGCCAATTCCACAAGAACAGCCTTAGCGAAAGGCTTCTTGAAGGGAAACATGTAACTCTGTGAGATGAATTAACAGAACACAGAGCAGTTTCTCAGATAGCTTCTTTCCAGTTTTGAACGGAAGATATTTCCTTTTTCACCATAGCCCTCTTTGGGCTTCCAAATATCCCTTTGCCAATTCCACAAGAACAGCCTTAGCGAAAGGCTTCTTGAAGGGAAAGATGTAACTCTGTGAGATGAATTAACAGAACACAGAGCAGTTTCTCAGAAAGCTTCTTTCCATTTTTGAACGGAAGATATTTCCTTTTTCACCATAGCCCTCTATGGGCTTCCAAATATCCCTTTGCCAATTCCACAAGAACAGCCTTAGCGAAAGGCTTCTTGAAGGGAAAGATGTAACTCTGTGAGATGAATTAACAGAACACAGAGCAGTTTCTCAGAAAGCTTCTTTCCAGTTTTGAACGGAAGATATTTCCTTTTTCACCATAGCCCTCTATGGGCTTCCAAATATCCCTTTGCCAATTCCACAAGAACAGCCTTAGCGAAAGGCTTCTTGAAGGGAAAGATGTAACTCTGTGAGATGAATTAACAGAACACAGAGCAGTTTCTCAGAAAGATTCTTTCCAGTTTTGAACGGAAGATATTTCCTTTTTCACCATAGCCCTCTATGGGCTTCCAAATATCCCTTTGCCAATTCCACAAGAACAGCCTTAGCGAAAGGCTTCTTGAAGGGAAAGATGTAACTCTGTGAGATGAATTAACAGAACACAGAGCAGTTTCTCAGAAAGCTTCTTTCCAGTTTTGAACGGAAGGTATTTCCTTTTTCACCATAGCCCTCTAAGGGCTTCCAAGTATCCCTTTGCCAATTCCCCAAGAACAGCCTTAGCGAAAGGCTTCTTGAAGGGAATGATGTAAGTCTGTGAGATGAATTAACAGAACACAGAGCAGTTTCTCAGAAAGCTTCTTTCCAGTTTTGAACGGAAGATATTTCCTTTTTCACCATAGCCCTCTATGGGCTTCCAAATATCCCTTTGCCAATTCCACAAGAACAGCCTTAGCGAAAGGCTTCTTGAAGGGAAAGATGTAACTCTGTGAGATGAATTAACAGAACACAGAGCAGTTTCTCAGAAAGCTTCTTTCCAGTTTTGAACGGAAGATATTTCCTTTTTCACCATAGCCCTCTATGGGCTTCCAAATATCCCTTTGCCAATTCCACAAGAACAGCCTTAGCGAAAGGCTTCTTGAAGGGAAAGATGTAACTCTGTGAGATGAATTAACAGAACACAGAGCAGATTCTCAGAAAGCTTCTTTCCAGTTTTGAACGGAAGATATTTCCTGTTTTACCATAGGCCTCTAAGGGCTTCCAAATATCCCTTTGCCAATTCCACAAGAACAGCCTTAGCGAAAGGCTTCTTGAAGGGAAAGATGTAACTCTGTGAGATGAATTAACAGAACACAGAGCAGTTTCTCAGAAAGCTTCTTTCCAGTTTTGAACGGAAGATAATTCCTTTTTCACCATTGGCCTCTATGGGCTTCCAAATATCCCTTTGCCAATTCCATAAGAACAGCCTTAGCGAAAGGCTTCTTGAAGGGAAAGATGTAACTCTGTGAGATGAATTAACAGAACACAGAGCAGTTTCTCAGAAAGCTTCTTTCCAGTTTTGAACGGAAGATATTTCCTTTTTCACCATAGCCCTCTATGGGCTTCCAAATATCCATTTGCCAATTCCACAAGAACAGCCTTAGCGAAAGGCTTCTTGAAGGGAAAGATGTAACTCTGTGAGATGAATTAACAGAACACAGAGCAGTTTCTCTGAAAGCTTCTTTCCAGTTTTGAACGGAAGATATTTCCTTTTTCACCGTAGCCCTCTATGGGCTTCCAAATATCCCTTTGCCAATTCCACAAGAACAGCCTTAGCGAAAGGCTTCTTGAAGGGAAAGATGTAACTCGGTGAGACGAATTAACAGAACACAGAGCAGTTTCTCAGAAAGCTTGTTTCCAGTTTTGAACGGAAGATATTTCCTTTTTCACCATAGCCCTCTATGGGCTTCCAAATATCCCTTTGCCAATTCCCCAAGAACAGCCTTAGCGAAAGGCTTCTTGAAGGGAAAGATGTAACTCTGCGAGATGAATTAACAGAACACAGAGTAGTTTCTCAGAAAGCCTCTTTCTAGTTTTGAACGGAAGATATTTCCTTTTTCACCATAGCCCTCTATGGGCTTCCAAATATCCCTTTGCCAATTCCACAAGAACAGCCTTAGCGAAAGGCTTCTTGAAGGGAAAGATGTAACTCTGTGAGATGAATTAACAGAACACAGAGCAGTTTCTCAGAAAGCTTCTTTCCAGTTTTGAACGGAAGATATTTCCTTTTTCACCATAGCCCTCTTTGGGCTTCCTAATATCCCTTTGCCAATTCCACAAGAACAGCCTTAGCGAAAGGCTTCTTGAAGGGAAAGATGTAACTCTGTGAGATGAATTAACAGAACACAGAGCAGTTTCTCAGAAAGCTTCTTTCCAGTTTTGCACGGAAAATATTTCCTTTTTCAACATAGGCCTCTATGGGCTTCCAAATATCCCTTTGCCAATTCCACAAGAACAGCCTTAGCGAAAGGCTTCTTGAAGGGAAAGATGTAACTCTGTGAGATGAATTAACAGAACACAGAGCAGTTTCTCAGAAAGCTTCTTTCCAGTTTTGAACGGAAGGTATTTCCTTTTTCACCATAGCCCTCTATGGGCTTCCAAATATCCCTTTGCCAATTCCCCAAGAACAGCCTTAGCGAAAGGCTTCTTGAAGGGAAAGATGTAACTCTGTGAGATGAATTAACAGAACACAGAGCAGTTTCTCAGAAAGCTTCTTTCCAGTTTTGAACGGAAGATATTTCCTTTTTCACCATAGGCCTCTATGGGCTTCCAAATATCCCTTTGCCAATTCCACAAGAACAGCCTTAGCGAAAGGCTTCTTGAAGGGAAAGATGTAACTCTGTGAGATGAATTAACAGAACACAGAGCAGTTTCTCAGAAAGCTTCTTTCCAGTTTTGGACGGAAGATATTTCCTTTTTCACCATATCCCTCTATGGGCTTCCAAATATCCCTTTGCCAATTCCACAAGAACAGCCTTAGCGAAAGGCTTCTTGAAGGGAAAGATGTAACTCTGTGAGATGAATTAACAGAACACAGAGCAGTTTCTCAGAAAGCTTCTTTCCAGTTTTGCACGGAAGATATTTCCTTTTTCACCATAGGCCTCTATGGGCTTCCAAATATCCGTTTGCCAATTCCACAAGAACAGCCTTAGCGAAAGGCTTCTTGAAGGGAAAGATGTAACTCTGTGAGATGAATTAACAGAACACAGAGCAGTTTCTCAGAAAGCTTCTTTCCAGTTTTGAACGGAAGATATTTCCTTTTTCACCATAGGCCTCTATGGGCTTCCAAATATCCCTTTGCCAATTCCACAAGAACAGCCTTAGCGAAAGGCTTCTTGAAGGGAAAGATGTAACTCTGTGAGATGAATTAACAGAACACAGAGCAGTTTCTCTGAAAGCTTCTTTCCAGTTTTGAACGGAAGATATTTCCTTTTTCACCATAGCCCTCTATGGGCTTCCAAATATCCCTTTGCCAATTCCACAAGAACAGCCTTAGCGAAAGGCTTCTTGAAGGGAAAGATGTAACTCTGTGAGATGAATTAACAGAACACAGAGCAGTTTCTCAGAAAGCTTCTTCCCAGTTTTGAACGGAAGATAATTCCTTTTTCACCATAGGCCTCTATGGGCTTCCAAATATCCCTTTGCCAATTCCATAAGAACAGCCTTAGCGAAAGGCTTCTTGAAGGGAAAGATGTAACTCTGTGAGATGAATTAACAGAACACAGAGCAGTTTCTCAGAAAGCTTCTTTCCAGTTTTGAACGGAAGGTATTTCCTTTTTCACCATAGCCCTCTATGGGCTTCCAAATATCCCTTTGCCAATTCCACAAGAACAGCCTTAGCGAAAGGCTTCTTGAAGGGAAAGATGTAACTCTGTGAGATGAATTAACAGAACACAGAGCCGTTTCTCAGAAAGCTTCTTTCCAGTTTTGAACGGAAGATATTTCCTTTTTCACCATAGCCCTCTATGGGCTTCCAAATATCCCTTTGCCAATTCCACAAGAACAGCCTTAGCGAAAGGCTTCTTGAAGGGAAAGATGTAACTCTGTGAGATGAATTAACAGAACACAGAGCAGTTTCTCAGAAAGCTTCTTTCCAGTTTTGAACGGAAGATATTTCCTTTTTCACCATAGCCCTCTATGGGCTTCCAAATATCCCTTTGCCAATTCCACAAGAACAGCCTTAGCGAAAGGCTTCTTGAAGGGAAAGATGTAACTCTGTGAGATGAATTAACAGAACACAGAGCAGTTTCTCAGAAAGCTTCTTTCCAGTTTTGAACGGAAGATATTTCCTTTTTCACCATAGCCCTCTATGGGCTTCCAAATATCCCTTTGCCAATTCCACAAGAACAGCCTTAGCGAAAGGCTTCTTGAAGGGAAAGATGTAACTCTGTGAGATGAATTAACAGAACACAGAGCAGTTTCTCAGAAAGCTTCTTTCCAGTTTTGAACGGAAGATATTTCCTTTTTCACCCTAGGCCTCTATGGGCTTCCAAATATCCCTTTGCCAATTCCACAAGAACAGCCTTAGCGAAAGGCTTCTTGAAGGGAAACATGTAACTCTGTGAGATGAATTAACAGAACACAGAGCAGTTTCTCAGATAGCTTCTTTCCAGTTTTGAACGGAAGATATTTCCTTTTTCACCATAGCCCTCTTTGGGCTTCCAAATATCCCTTTGCCAATTCCACAAGAACAGCCTTAGCGAAAGGCTTCTTGAAGGGAAAGATGTAACTCTGTGAGATGAATTAACAGAACACAGAGCAGTTTCTCAGAAAGCTTCTTTCCAGTTTTGAACGGAAGATATTTCCTTTTTCACCACAGCCCTCTATGGGCTTCCAAATATCCCTTTGCCAATTCCACAAGAACAGCCTTAGCGAAAGGCTTCTTGAAGGGAAAGATGTAACTCTGTGAGATGAATTAACAGAACACAGAGCAGTTTCTCAGAAAGCTTCTTTCCAGTTTTGAACGGAAGATATTTCCTTTTTCACCATAGCCCTCTATGGGCTTCCAAATATCCCTTTGCCAATTCCACAAGAACAGCCTTAGCGAAAGGCTTCTTGAAGGGAAAGATGTAACTCTGTGAGATGAATTAACAGAACACAGAGCAGTTTCTCAGAAAGCTTCTTTCCAGTTTTGAACGGAAGATATTTCCTTTTTCACCATAGCCCTCTATGGGCTTCCAAATATCCCTTTGCCAATTCCACAAGAACAGCCTTAGCGAAAGGCTTCTTGAAGGGAAAGATGTAACTCTGTGAGATGAATTAACAGAACACAGAGCAGTTTCTCAGAAAGCTTCTTTCCAGTTTCGAACGGAAGGTATTTCCTTTTTCACTATAGCCCTCTAAGGGCTTCCAAGTATCCCTTTGCCAATTCCCCAAGAACAGCCTTAGCGAAAGGCTTCTTGAAGGGAATGATGTAAGTCTGTGAGATGAATTAACAGAACACAGAGCAGTTTCTCAGAAAGCTTCTTTCCAGTTTTGAACGGAAGATATTTCCTTTTTCACCATAGCCCTCTATGGGCTTCCAAATATCCCTTTGCCAATTCCACAAGAACAGCCTTAGCGAAAGGCTTCTTGAAGGGAAAGATGTAACTCTGTGAGATGAATTAACAGAACACAGAGCAGTTTCTCAGAAAGCTTCTTTCCAGTTTTGAACGGAAGATATTTCCTTTTTCACCATAGCCCTCTATGGGCTTCCAAATATCCCTTTGCCAATTCCACAAGAACAGCCTTAGCGAAAGGCTTCTTGAAGGGAAAGATGTAACTCTGTGAGATGAATTAACAGAACACAGAGCAGTTTCTCAGAAACCATCTTTCCAGTTTTGAACGGAAGATATTTCCTTTTTTACCATAGGCCTCTAAGGGCTTCCAAATATCCCTTTGCCAATTCCACAAGAACAGCCTTAGCGAAAGGCTTCTTGAAGGGAAAGATGTAACTCTGTGAGATGAATTAACAGAACACAGAGCAGTTTCTCAGAAAGCTTCTTTCCAGTTTTGAACGGAAGATAAATCCTTTTTCACCATTGGCCTCTATGGGCTTCCAAATATCCCTTTGCCAATTCCATAAGAACAGCCTTAGCGAAAGGCTTCTTGAAGGGAAAGATGTAACTCTGTGAGATGAATTAACAGAACACAGAGCAGTTTCTCAGAAAGCTTCTTTCCAGTTTTGAACGGAAGATATTTCCTTTTTCACCATAGCCCTCTATGGGCTTCCAAATATCCCTTTGCCAATTCCACAAGAACAGCCTTAGCGAAAGGCTTCTTGAAGGGAAAGATGTAACTCTGTGAGATGAATTAACAGAACACAGAGCAGTTTCTCAGAAAGCTTCTTTCCAGTTTTGAACGGAAGATATTTCCTTTTTCACCATAGCCCTCTATGGGCTTCCAAATATCCCTTTGTCAATTCCACAAGAACAGCCTTAGCGAAAGGCTTCTTGAAAGGAAAGATTTAACTCTGTGAGAAGAATTAACAGAACACAGAGCAGTTTCTCAGAAAGCTTCTTTCCAGTTTTGAACGGAAGATATTTCCTTTTTCACCATAGGCCTCTATGGGCTTCCAAATATCCCTTTGCCAATTCCACAAGAACAGCCTTAGCGAAAGGCTTCTTGAAGGGAAAGATGTAACTCTGTGAGATGAATTAACAGAACACAGAGCAGTTTCTCAGAAAGCTTCTTTCCAGTTTTTAACGGAAGGTATTTCCTTTTTCACCATAGCCCTCTAGGGGCTTCCAAATATCCCTTTGCCAATTCCCCAAGAACAGCCTTAGCGAAAGGCTTCTTGAAGGGAAAGATGTAACTCTGTGAGATGAATTAACAGAACACAGAGCAGTTTCTCAGAAAGCTTCTTTCCAGTTTTGAACGGAAGATATTTCCTTTTTCACCATAGCCCTCTATGGGCTTCCAAATATCCCTTTGTCAATTCCACAAGAACAGCCTTAGCGAAAGGCTTCTTGAAGGGAAAGATGTAACTCTGTGAGATGAATTAACAGAACACAGAGCAGTTTCTCAGAAAGCTTCTTTCCAGTTTTGCACGGAAGATATTTCCTTTTTCACCATAGGCCTCTATGGGCTTCCAAATATCCCTTTGCCAATTCCACAAGAACAGCCTTAGCGAAAGGCTTCTTGAAGGGAAAGATGTAACTCTGTGAGATGAATTAACAGAACACAGAGCAGTTTCTCAGAAAGCTTCTTTCCAGTTTTGAACGGAAGGTATTTCCTTTTTCACCATAGGCCTCTATGGGCTTCCAAATATCCCTTTGCCAATTCCCCAAGAACAGCCTTAGCGAAAGGCTTCTTGAAGGGAAAGATGTAACTCTGTGAGATGAATTAGCAGAACACAGAGCAGTTTCTCAGAAAGCTTCTTTCCAGTTTTGAACGGAAGATATTTCCTTTTTCACCATAGCCCTCTATGGGCTTCCAAATATCCCTTTGCCAATTCCCCAAGAACAGCCTTAGCGAAAGGCTTCTTGAAGGGAAAGATGTAACTCTGTGAGATGAATTAACAGAACACAGAGCAGTTTCTCAGAAAGCTTCTTTCCAGTTTTGAACGGAAGGTATTTCCTTTTTCACCATAGCCCTCTATGGGCGTCCAAATATCCCTTTGCCAATTCCCCAAGAACAGCCTTAGCGAAAGGCTTCTTGAAGGGAAAGATGTAACTCTGTGAGATGAATTAACAGAACACAGAGCAGTTTCTCAGAAAGGTTCTTTCCAGTTTTGAACGGAAGATATTTGCTTTTTCACCGTAGCCCTCTTTGGGCTTCCAAATATCCCTTTGCCAATTCCACAAGAACAGCCTTAGGGAAAGGCTTCTTGAAGGGAAAGATGTAACTCTGTGAGATGAATTAACAGAACACAGAGCAGTTTCTCAGAAAGCTTCTTTCCAGTTTTGCACGGAAGATATTTCCTTTTTCACCATAGGCCTCTATGGGCTTCCAAATATCCCTTTGCCAATTCCACAAGAACAGCCTTAGCGAAAGGCTTCTTGAAGGGAAAGATGTAACTCTGTGAGATGAATTAACAGAACACAGAGCAGTTTCTCAGAAAGCTTCTTTCCAGTTTTGAACGGAAGATATTTCCTTTTTCACCATAGCCCTCTATGGGCTTCCAAATATCCCTTTGCCAATTCCACAAGAACAGCCTTAGCGAAAGGCTTCTTGAAGGGAAAGAAGTAACTCTGTGAGATGAATTAACAGAACACAGAGCAGTTTCTTAGAAAGCTTCTTTCCAGTTTTGAACGGAAGGTATTTCCTTTTTCACCATAGCCCTCTATGGGCTTCCAAATATCCCTTTGCCAATTCCACAAGAACAGCCTTAGCGAAAGGCTTCTTGAAGGGAAAGATGTAACTCTGTGAGATGAATTAACAGAACACAGAGCAGTTTCTCAGAAAGCTTCTTTCCAGTTTTGAACGGAAGATATTTCCTTTTTCACCATAGCCCTCTATGGGCTTCCAAATATCCCTTTGCCAATTCCACAAGAACAGCCTTAGCGAAAGGCTTCTTGAAGGGAAAGATGTAACTCTGTGAGATGAATTAACAGAACACAGAGCAGTTTCTCAGAAAGCTTCTTTCCAGTTTTGAACGGAAGATATTTCCTTTTTCACCATAGCCCTCTATGGGCTTCCTAATATCCCTTTGCCAATTCCACAAGAACAGCCTTAGCGAAAGGCTTCTAGAAGGGAAAGATGTAACTCTGTGAGATGAATTAACAGAACACAGAGCAGTTTCTCAGAAAGCTTCTTTCCAGTTTTGCACGGAAGATATTTCCTTTTTCACCATAGGCCTCTATGGGCTTCCAAATATCCCTTTGCCAATTCCACAAGAACAGCCTTAGCGAAAGGCTTCTTGAAGGGAAAGATGTAACTCTGTGAGATGAATTAACAGAACACATAGCAGTTTCTCAGAAAGCTTCTTTCCAGTTTTGAACGGAAGGTATTTCCTTTTTAACCATAGCCCTCTATGGGCTTCCAAATATCCCTTTGCCAATTCCACAAGAACAGCCTTAGCGAAAGGCTTCTTGAAGGGAAAGATGTAACTCTGTGAGGTGAATTAACAGAACACAGAGCCGTTTCTCAGAAAGCTTCTTTCCAGTTTTGAACGGAAGATATTTCCTTTTTCACCATAGCCCTCTATGGGCTTCCAAATATCCCTTTGCCAATTCCACAAGAACAGCCTTAGCGAAAGGCTTCTTGAAGGGAAAGATGTAACTCTGTGAGATGAATTAACAGAACACAGAGCAGTTTCTCAGATAGTTTCTTTCCAGTTTTGAACGGAAGATATTTCCTTTTTCACCATAGCCCTCTATGGGCTTCCAAATATCCCTTTGCCAATTCCACAAGAACAGCCTTAGCGAAAGGCTTCTTGAAGGGAAAGATGTAACTCTGTGAGATGAATTAACAGAACACAGAGCAGTTTCTCAGAAAGCTTCTTTCCAGTTTTGAACGGAAGATATTTCCTTTTTCACCATAGCCCTCTATGGGCTTCCAAATATCCCTTTGCCAATTCCACAAGAACAGCCTTAGCGAAAGGCTTCTTGAAGGGAAAGATGTAACTCTGTGAGATGAATTAACAGAACACAGAGCAGTTTCTCAGAAAGCTTCTTTCCAGTTTTCAACGGAAGATATTTCCTTTTTCACCATAGGCCTCTATGGGCTTCCAAATATCCCTTTGCCAATTCCACAAGAACAGCCTTAGCGAAAGGCTTCTTGAAGGGAAAGATGTAACTCTGTGAGATGAATTAACAGAACACAGAGCAGTTTCTCAGAAAGCTTCTTTCCAGTTTTGAACGGAAGATATTTCCTTTTTCACCATAGGCCTCTATGGGCTTCCAAATATCCCTTTGCCAATTCCACAAGAACAGCCTTAGCGAAAGGCTTCTTGAAGGGAAATATGTAACTCTGTGAGATGAATTAACAGAACACAGAGCAGTTTCTCAGATAGCTTCTTTCCAGTTTTGAACGGAAGATATTTCCTTTTTCACCATAGCCCTCTTTGGGCTTCCAAATATCCCTTTGCCAATTCCACAAGAACAGCCTTAGCGAAAGGCTTCTTGAAGGGAAAGATGTAACTCTGTGAGATGAATTAACAGAACACAGAGCAGTTTCTCAGAAAGCTTCTTTCCAGTTTTCAACGGAAGATATTTCCTTTTTCACCACAGCCCTCTATGGGCTTCCAAATATCCCTTTGCCAATTCCACAAGAACAGCCTTAGCGAAAGGCTTCTTGAAGGGAAAGATGTAACTCTGTGAGATGAATTAACAGAACACAGAGCAGTTTCTCAGAAAGCTTCTTTCCAGTTTTGAACGGAAGATATTTCCTTTTTCACCATAGCCCTCTATGGGCTTCCAAATATCCCTTTGCCAATTCCACAAGAACAGCCTTAGCGAAAGGCTTCTTGAAGGGAAAGATGTAACTCTGTGAGATGAATTAACAGAACACAGAGCAGTTTCTCAGAAAGCTTCTTTCCAGTTTTGAACGGAAGATATTTCCTTTTTCACCATAGCCCTCTATGGGCTTCCAAATATCCCTTTGCCAATTCCACAAGAACAGCCTTAGCGAAAGGCTTCTTGAAGGGAAAGATGTAACTCTGTGAGATGAATTAACAGAACACAGAGCAGTTTCTCAGAAAGCTTCTTTCCAATTTTGAACGGAAGGAATTTCCTTTTTCACCATAGCCCTCTAAGGGCTTCCAAGTATCCCTTTGCCAATTCCCCAAGAACAGCCTTAGCGAAAGGCTTCTTGAAGGGAATGATGTAACTCTGTGAGATGAATTAACAGAACACAGAGCAGTTTCTCAGAAAGCTTCTTTCCAGTTTTGAACGGAAGATATTTCCTTTTTCACCATAGCCCTCTATGGGCTTCCAAATATCCCTTTGCCAATTCCACAAGAACAGCCTTAGCGAAAGGCTTCTTGAAGGGAAAGATGTAACTCTGTGAGATGAATTAACAGAACACAGAGCAGTTTCTCAGAAAGCTTCTTTCCAGTTTTGAACGGAAGATATTTCCTTTTTCACCATAGCCCTCTATGGGCTTCCAAATATCCCTTTGCCAATTCCACAAGAACAGCCTTAGCGAAAGGCTTCTTGAAGGGAAAGATGTAACTCTGTGAGATGAATTAACAGAACACAGTGCAGTTTCTCAGAAAGCTTCTTTCCAATTTTGAACGGAAGATATTTCCTTTTTCACCATAGCCCTCTAAGGGCTTCCAAATATCCCTTTGCCAATTCCACAAGAACAGCCTTAGCGAAAGGCTTCTTGAAGGGAAAGATGTAACTCTGTGAGATGAATTAACAGAACACAGAGCAGTTTCTCAGAAAGCTTCTTCCCAGTTTTGAACGGAAGATAATTCCTTTTTCACCATAGGCCTTTATGGGCTTCCAAATATCCCTTTGCCAATTCCATAAGAACAGCCTTAGCGAAAGGCTCCTTGAAGGGAAAGATGTAACTCTGTGAGATGAATTAACAGAACACAGAGCAGTTCTTCAGAAAGCTTCTTTCCAGTTTTGAACGGAAGGTATTTCCTTTTTCACCATAGCCCTCTATGGGCTTCCAAATATCCCTTTGCCATTTCCACAAGAACAGCCTTAGCGAAAGGCTTCTTGAAGGGAAAGATGTAACTCTGTGAGATGAATTAACAGAACACAGAGCCGTTTCTCAGAAAGCTTCTTTCCAGTTTTGAACGGAAGATATTTCCTTTTTCACCATAGCCCTCTATGGGCTTCCAAATATCCCTTTGCCAATTCCACAAGAACAGCCTTAGCGAAAGGCTTCTTGAAGGGAAAGATGTAACTCTGTGAGATGAATTAACAGAACACAGAGCAGTTTCTCAGAAAGCTTCTTTCCAGTTTTGAACGGAAGATATTTCCTTTTTCACCATAGCCCTCTATGGGCTTCCAAATATCCCTTTGCCAATTACACAAGAACAGCCTTAGCGAAAGGCTTCTTGAAGGGAAAGATGTAACTCTGTGAGATGAATTAACAGAACACAGAGCAGTTTCTCAGAAAGCTTCTTTCCAGTTTTGAACGGAAGATATTTCCTTTTTCACCATAGCCCTCTATGGGCTTCCAAATATCCCTTTGCCAATTCCACAAGAACAGCCTTAGCGAAAGGCTTCTTGAAGGGAAAGATGTAACTCTGTGAGATGAATTAACAGAACACAGAGCAGTTTCTCAGAAAGCGTCTTTCCAGTTTTCAACGGAAGATATTTCCTTTTTCACCATAGGCCTCTATGGGCTTCCAAATATCCCTTTGCCAATTCCACAAGAACAGCCTTAGCGAAAGGCTTCTTGAAGGGAAAGATGTAACTCTGTGAGATGAATTAACAGAACACAGAGCAGTTTCTCAGAAAGCTTCTTTCCAGTTTTGAACGGAAGATATTTCCTTTTTCACCCTAGGCCTCTATGGGCTTCCAAATATCCCTTTGCCAATTCCACAAGAACAGCCTTAGCGAAAGGCTTCTTGAAGGGAAACATGTAACTCTGTGAGATGAATTAACAGAACACAGAGCAGTTTCTCAGATAGCTTCTTTCCAGTTTTGAACGGAAGATATTTCCTTTTTCACCATAGCCCTCTTTGGGCTTCCAAATATCCCTTTGCCAATTCCACAAGAACAGCCTTAGCGAAAGGCTTCTTGAAGGGAAAGATGTAACTCTGTGAGATGAATTAACAGAACACAGAGCAGTTTCTCAGAAAGCTTCTTTCCATTTTTGAACGGAAGATATTTCCTTTTTCACCATAGCCCTCTATGGGCTTCCAAATATCCCTTTGCCAATTCCACAAGAACAGCCTTAGCGAAAGGCTTCTTGAAGGGAAAGATGTAACTCTGTGAGATGAATTAACAGAACACAGAGCAGTTTCTCAGAAAGCTTCTTTCCAGTTTTGAACGGAAGATATTTCCTTTTTCACCATAGCCCTCTATGGGCTTCCAAATATCCCTTTGCCAATTCCACAAGAACAGCCTTAGCGAAAGGCTTCTTGAAGGGAAAGATGTAACTCTGTGAGATGAATTAACAGAACACAGAGCAGTTTCTCAGAAAGCTTCTTTCCAGTTTTGAACGGAAGATATTTCCTTTTTCACCATAGCCCTCTATGGGCTTCCAAATATCCCTTTGCCAATTCCACAAGAACAGCCTTAGCGAAAGGCTTCTTGAAGGGAAAGATGTAACTCTGTGAGATGAATTAACAGAACACAGAGCAGTTTCTCAGAAAGCTTCTTTCCAGTTTTGAACGGAAGGTATTTCCTTTTTCACCATAGCCCTCTAAGGGCTTCCAAGTATCCCTTTGCCAATTCCCCAAGAACAGCCTTAGCGAAAGGCTTCTTGAAGGGAATGATGTAAGTCTGTGAGATGAATTAACAGAACACAGAGCAGTTTCTCAGAAAGCTTCTTTCCAGTTTTGAACGGAAGATATTTCCTTTTTCACCATAGCCCTCTATGGGCTTCCAAATATCCCTTTGCCAATTCCACAAGAACAGCCTTAGCGAAAGGCTTCTTGAAGGGAAAGATGTAACTCTGTGAGATGAATTAACAGAACACAGAGCAGTTTCTCAGAAAGCTTCTTTCCAGTTTTGAACGGAAGATATTTCCTTTTTCACCATAGCCCTCTATGGGCTTCCAAATATCCCTTTGCCAATTCCACAAGAACAGCCTTAGCGAAAGGCTTCTTGAAGGGAAAGATGTAACTCTGTGAGATGAATTAACAGAACACAGAGCAGATTCTCAGAAAGCTTCTTTCCAGTTTTGAACGGAAGATATTTCCTTTTTTACCATAGGCCTCTAAGGGCTTCCAAATATCCCTTTGCCAATTCCACAAGAACAGCCTTAGCGAAAGGCTTCTTGAAGGGAAAGATGTAACTCTGTGAGATGAATTAACAGAACACAGAGCAGTTTCTCAGAAAGCTTCTTTCCAGTTTTGAACGGAAGATAATTCCTTTTTCACCATTGGCCTCTATGGGCTTCCAAATATCCCTTTGCCAATTCCATAAGAACAGCCTTAGCGAAAGGCTTCTTGAAGGGAAAGATGTAACTCTGTGAGATGAATTAACAGAACACAGAGCAGTTTCTCAGAAAGCTTCTTTCCAGTTTTGAACGGAAGATATTTCCTTTTTCACCATAGCCCTCTATGGGCTTCCAAATATCCATTTGCCAATTCCACAAGAACAGCCTTAGCGAAAGGCTTCTTGAAGGGAAAGATGTAACTCTGTGAGATGAATTAACAGAACACAGAGCAGTTTCTCTGAAAGCTTCTTTCCAGTTTTGAACGGAAGATATTTCCTTTTTCACCGTAGCCCTCTATGGGCTTCCAAATATCCCTTTGCCAATTCCACAAGAACAGCCTTAGCGAAAGGCTTCTTGAAGGGAAAGATGTAACTCGGTGAGACGAATTAACAGAACACAGAGCAGTTTCTCAGAAAGCTTGTTTCCAGTTTTGAACGGAAGATATTTCCTTTTTCACCATAGCCCTCTATGGGCTTCCAAATATCCCTTTGCCAATTCCCCAAGAACAGCCTTAGCGAAAGGCTTCTTGAAGGGAAAGATGTAACTCTGCGAGATGAATTAACAGAACACAGAGTAGTTTCTCAGAAAGCCTCTTTCTAGTTTTGAACGGAAGATATTTCCTTTTTCACCATAGCCCTCTATGGGCTTCCAAATATCCCTTTGCCAATTCCACAAGAACAGCCTTAGCGAAAGGCTTCTTGAAGGGAAAGATGTAACTCTGTGAGATGAATTAACAGAACACAGAGCAGTTTCTCAGAAAGCTTCTTTCCAGTTTTGAACGGAAGATATTTCCTTTTTCACCATAGCCCTCTTTGGGCTTCCTAATATCCCTTTGCCAATTCCACAAGAACAGCCTTAGCGAAAGGCTTCTTGAAGGGAAAGATGTAACTCTGTGAGATGAATTAACAGAACACAGAGCAGTTTCTCAGAAAGCTTCTTTCCAGTTTTGCACGGAAAATATTTCCTTTTTCAACATAGGCCTCTATGGGCTTCCAAATATCCCTTTGCCAATTCCACAAGAACAGCCTTAGCGAAAGGCTTCTTGAAGGGAAAGATGTAACTCTGTGAGATGAATTAACAGAACACAGAGCAGTTTCTCAGAAAGCTTCTTTCCAGTTTTGAACGGAAGGTATTTCCTTTTTCACCATAGCCCTCTATGGGCTTCCAAATATCCCTTTGCCAATTCCCCAAGAACAGCCTTAGCGAAAGGCTTCTTGAAGGGAAAGATGTAACTCTGTGAGATGAATTAACAGAACACAGAGCAGTTTCTCAGAAAGCTTCTTTCCAGTTTTGAACGGAAGATATTTCCTTTTTCACCATAGGCCTCTATGGGCTTCCAAATATCCCTTTGCCAATTCCACAAGAACAGCCTTAGCGAAAGGCTTCTTGAAGGGAAAGATGTAACTCTGTGAGATGAATTAACAGAACACAGAGCAGTTTCTCAGAAAGCTTCTTTCCAGTTTTGGACGGAAGATATTTCCTTTTTCACCATATCCCTCTATGGGCTTCCAAATATCCCTTTGCCAATTCCACAAGAACAGCCTTAGCGAAAGGCTTCTTGAAGGGAAAGATGTAACTCTGTGAGATGAATTAACAGAACACAGAGCAGTTTCTCAGAAAGCTTCTTTCCAGTTTTGCACGGAAGATATTTCCTTTTTCACCGTAGGCCTCTATGGGCTTCCAAATATCCGTTTGCCAATTCCACAAGAACAGCCTTAGCGAAAGGCTTCTTGAAGGGAAAGATGTAACTCTGTGAGATGAATTAACAGAACACAGAGCAGTTTCTCAGAAAGCTTCTTTCCAGTTTTGAACGGAAGATATTTCCTTTTTCACCATAGGCCTCTATGGGCTTCCAAATATCCCTTTGCCAATTCCACAAGAACAGCCTTAGCGAAAGGCTTCTTGAAGGGAAAGATGTAACTCTGTGAGATGAATTAACAGAACACAGAGCAGTTTCTCTGAAAGCTTCTTTCCAGTTTTGAACGGAAGATATTTCCTTTTTCACCATAGCCCTCTATGGGCTTCCAAATATCCCTTTGCCAATTCCACAAGAACAGCCTTAGCGAAAGGCTTCTTGAAGGGAAAGATGTAACTCTGTGAGATGAATTAACAGAACACAGAGCAGTTTCTCAGAAAGCTTCTTCCCAGTTTTGAACGGAAGATAATTCCTTTTTCACCATAGGCCTCTATGGGCTTCCAAATATCCCTTTGCCAATTCCATAAGAACAGCCTTAGCGAAAGGCTTCTTGAAGGGAAAGATGTAACTCTGTGAGATGAATTAACAGAACACAGAGCAGTTTCTCAGAAAGCTTCTTTCCAGTTTTGAACGGAAGGTATTTCCTTTTTCACCATAGCCCTCTATGGGCTTCCAAATATCCCTTTGCCAATTCCACAAGAACAGCCTTAGCGAAAGGCTTCTTGAAGGGAAAGATGTAACTCTGTGAGATGAATTAACAGAACACAGAGCAGTTTCTCAGAAAGCTTCTTTCCAGTTTTGAACGGAAGATATTTCCTTTTTCACCACAGCCCTCTATGGGCTTCCAAATATCCCTTTGCCAATTCCACAAGAACAGCCTTAGCGAAAGGCTTCTTGAAGGGAAAGATGTAACTCTGTGAGATGAATTAACAGAACACAGAGCAGTTTCTCAGAAAGCTTCTTTCCAGTTTTGAACGGAAGATATTTCCTTTTTCACCATAGCCCTCTATGGGCTTCCAAATATCCCTTTGCCAATTCCACAAGAACAGCCTTAGCGAAAGGCTTCTTGAAGGGAAAGATGTAACTCTGTGAGATGAATTAACAGAACACAGAGCAGTTTCTCAGAAAGCTTCTTTCCAGTTTTGAACGGAAGATATTTCCTTTTTCACCATAGCCCTCTATGGGCTTCCAAATATCCCTTTGCCAATTCCACAAGAACAGCCTTAGCGAAAGGCTTCTTGAAGGGAAAGATGTAACTCTGTGAGATGAATTAACAGAACACAGAGCAGTTTCTCAGAAAGCTTCTTTCCAGTTTCGAACGGAAGGTATTTCCTTTTTCACTATAGCCCTCTAAGGGCTTCCAAGTATCCCTTTGCCAATTCCCCAAGAACAGCCTTAGCGAAAGGCTTCTTGAAGGGAATGATGTAAGTCTGTGAGATGAATTAACAGAACACAGAGCAGTTTCTCAGAAAGCTTCTTTCCAGTTTTGAACGGAAGATATTTCCTTTTTCACCATAGCCCTCTATGGGCTTCCAAATATCCCTTTGCCAATTCCACAAGAACAGCCTTAGCGAAAGGCTTCTTGAAGGGAAAGATGTAACTCTGTGAGATGAATTAACAGAACACAGAGCAGTTTCTCAGAAAGCTTCTTTCCAGTTTTGAACGGAAGATATTTCCTTTTTCACCATAGCCCTCTATGGGCTTCCAAATATCCCTTTGCCAATTCCACAAGAACAGCCTTAGCGAAAGGCTTCTTGAAGGGAAAGATGTAACTCTGTGAGATGAATTAACAGAACACAGAGCAGTTTCTCAGAAACCATCTTTCCAGTTTTGAACGGAAGATATTTCCTTTTTTACCATAGGCCTCTAAGGGCTTCCAAATATCCCTTTGCCAATTCCACAAGAACAGCCTTAGCGAAAGGCTTCTTGAAGGGAAAGATGTAACTCTGTGAGATGAATTAACAGAACACAGAGCAGTTTCTCAGAAAGCTTCTTTCCAGTTTTGAACGGAAGATAAATCCTTTTTCACCATTGGCCTCTATGGGCTTCCAAATATCCCTTTGCCAATTCCATAAGAACAGCCTTAGCGAAAGGCTTCTTGAAGGGAAAGATGTAACTCTGTGAGATGAATTAACAGAACACAGAGCAGTTTCTCAGAAAGCTTCTTTCCAGTTTTGAACGGAAGATATTTCCTTTTTCACCATAGCCCTCTATGGGCTTCCAAATATCCATTTGCCAATTCCACAAGAACAGCCTTAGCGAAAGGCTTCTTGAAGGGAAAGATGTAACTCTGTGAGATGAATTAACAGAACACAGAGCAGTTTCTCTGAAAGCTTCTTTCCAGTTTTGAACGGAAGATATTTCCTTTTTCACCGTAGCCCTCTATGGGCTTCCAAATATCCCTTTGCCAATTACACAAGAACAGCCTTAGCGAAAGGCTTCTTGAAGGGAAAGATGTAACTCGGTGAGACGAATTAACAGAACACAGAGCAGTTTCTCAGAAAGCTTGTTTCCAGTTTTGAACGGAAGATATTTCCTTTTTCACCATAGCCCTCTATGGGCTTCCAAATATCCCTTTGCCAATTCCCCAAGAACAGCCTTAGCGAAAGGCTTCTTGAAGGGAAAGATGTAACTCTGCGAGATGAATTAACAGAACACAGAGTAGTTTCTCAGAAAGCCTCTTTCTAGTTTTGAACGGAAGATATTTCCTTTTTCACCATAGCCCTCTATGGGCTTCCAAATATCCCTTTGCCAATTCCACAAGAACAGCCTTAGCGAAAGGCTTCTTGAAGGGAAAGATGTAACTCTGTGAGATGAATTAACAGAACACAGAGCAGTTTCTCAGAAAGCTTCTTTCCAGTTTTGAACGGAAGATATTTCCTTTTTCACCATAGCCCTCTTTGGGCTTCCTAATATCCCTTTGCCAATTCCACAAGAACAGCCTTAGCGAAAGGCTTCTTGAAGGGAAAGATGTAACTCTGTGAGATGAATTAACAGAACACAGAGCAGTTTCTCAGAAAGCTTCTTTCCAGTTTTGCACGGAAAATATTTCCTTTTTCAACATAGGCCTCTATGGGCTTCCAAATATCCCTTTGCCAATTCCACAAGAACAGCCTTAGCGAAAGGCTTCTTGAAGGGAAAGATGTAACTCTGTGAGATGAATTAACAGAACACAGAGCAGTTTCTCAGAAAGCTTCTTTCCAGTTTTGAACGGAAGGTATTTCCTTTTTCACCATAGCCCTCTATGGGCTTCCAAATATCCCTTTGCCAATTCCCCAAGAACAGCCTTAGCGAAAGGCTTCTTGAAGGGAAAGATGTAACTCTGTGAGATGAATTAACAGAACACAGAGCAGTTTCTCAGAAAGCTTCTTTCCAGTTTTGAACGGAAGATATTTCCTTTTTCACCATAGGCCTCTATGGGCTTCCAAATATCCCTTTGCCAATTCCACAAGAACAGCCTTAGCGAAAGGCTTCTTGAAGGGAAAGATGTAACTCTGTGAGATGAATTAACAGAACACAGAGCAGTTTCTCAGAAAGCTTCTTTCCAGTTTTGGACGGAAGATATTTCCTTTTTCACCATATCCCTCTATGGGCTTCCAAATATCCCTTTGCCAATTCCACAAGAACAGCCTTAGCGAAAGGCTTCTTGAAGGGAAAGATGTAACTCTGTGAGATGAATTAACAGAACACAGAGCAGTTTCTCAGAAAGCTTCTTTCCAGTTTTGAACGGAAGATATTTCCTTTTTCACCATAGCCCTCTATGGGCTTCCAAATATTCCTTTGCCAATTCCACAAGAACAGCCTTAGCGAAAGGCTTCTTGAAGGGAAAGATGTAACTCTGTGAGATGAATTAACAGAACACAGAGCAGTTTCTCAGAAAGCTTCTTTCCAGTTTTGAACGGAAGATATTTCCTTTTTCACCATAGCCCTCTATGGGCTTCCAAATATCCCTTTGCCAATTCCACAAGAAGAGCGTTAGCGAAAGGCTTCTTGAAGGGAAAGATGTAACTCTGTGAGATGAATTAACAGAACACAGAGCAGTTTCTCAGAAAGCTTCTTTCCAGTTTTGAACGGAAGATATTTCCTTTTTCACCATAGCCCTCTAAGGGCTTCCAAATACCCTTTGCCAATTACACAAGAACAGCCTTAGCGAAAGGCTTCTTGAAGGGAAAGATGTAACTCTGTGAGATGAATTAACAGAACACAGAGCAGTTTCTCAGAAAGCTTCTTTCCAGTTTTGCACGGAAGATATTTCCTTTTTCACCATAGGCCTCTATGGGCTTCCAAATATCCCTTTGCCAATTCCACAAGGACAGCCTTAGCGAAAGGCTTCTTGAAGGGAAAGATGTAACTCTGTGAGATGAATTAACAGAACACAGAGCAGTTTCTCAGAAAGCTTCTTTCCAGTTTTGAACGGAAGATATTTCCTTTTTCACCATAGGCCTCTATGGGCTTCCAAATATCCCTTTGCCAATTCCACAAGAACAGCCTTAGCGAAAGGCTTCTTGAAGGGAAAGATGTAACTCTGTGAGATGAATTAACAGAACACAGAGCAGTTTCTCTGAAAGCTTCTTTCCAGTTTTGAACGGAAGATATTTCCTTTTTCACCATAGCCCTCTATGGGCTTCCAAATATCCCTTTGCCAATTCCACAAGAACAGCCTTAGCGAAAGGCTTCTTGAAGGGAAAGATGTAACTCTGTGAGATGAATTAACAGAACACAGAGCAGTTTCTCAGAAAGCTTTTTTCCAGTTTTGAACGGAAGATATTTCCTTTTTCACCCTAGGCCTCTATGGGCTTCCAAATATCCCTTTGCCAATTCCACAAGAACAGCCTTAGCGAAAGGCTTCTTGAAGGGAAACATGTAACTCTGTGAGATGAATTAACAGAACACAGAGCAGTTTCTCAAATAGCTTCTTTCCAGTTTTGAACGGAAGATATTTCCTTTTTCACCATAGCCCTCTTTGGGCTTCCAAATATCCCTTTGCCAATTCCACAAGAACAGCCTTAGCGAAAGGCTTCTTGAAGGGAAAGATGTAACTCTGTGAGATGAATTAACAGAACACAGAGCAGTTTCTCAGAAAGCTTCTTTCCAGTTTTGAACGGAAGATATTTCCTTTTTCACCACAGCCCTCTATGGGCTTCCAAATATCCCTTTGCCAATTCCACAAGAACAGCCTTAGCGAAAGGCTTCTTGAAGGGAAAGATGTAACTCTCTGAGATGAATTAACAGAACACAGAGCAGTTTCTCAGAAAGCTTCTTTCCAGTTTTGAACGGAAGATATTTCCTTTTTCACCATAGCCCTCTATGGGCTTCCAAATATCCCTTTGCCAATTCCACAAGAACAGCCTTAGCGAAAGGCTTCTTGAAGGGAAAGATGTAACTCTGTGAGATGAATTAACAGAACACAGAGCAGTTTCTCAGAAAGCTTCTTTCCAGTTTTGAACGGAAGATATTTCCTTTTTCACCATAGCCCTCTATGGGCTTCCAAATATCCCTTTGCCAATTCCACAAGAACAGCCTTAGCGAAAGGCTTCTTGAAGGGAAAGATGTAACTCTGTGAGATGAATTAACAGAACACAGAGCAGTTTCTCAGAAAGCTTCTTTCCAGTTTCGAACGGAAGGTATTTCCTTTTTCACCATAGCCCTCTAAGGGCTTCCAAGTATCCCTTTGCCAATTCCCCAAGAACAGCCTTAGCGAAAGGCTTCTTGAAGGGAATGATGTAAGTCTGTGAGATGAATTAACAGAACACAGAGCAGTTTCTCAGAAAGCTTCTTTCCAGTTTTCAACGGAAGATATTTCCTTTTTCACCATAGCCCTCTATGGGCTTCCAAATATCCCTTTGCCAATTCCACAAGAACAGCCTTAGCGAAAGGCTTCTTGAAGGGAAAGATGTAACTCTGTGAGATGAATTAACAGAACACAGAGCAGTTTCTCAGAAAGCTTCTTTCCAGTTTTGAACGGAAGATATTTCCTTTTTCACCATAGCCCTCTATGGGCTTCCAAATATCCCTTTGCCAATTCCACAAGAACAGCCTTAGCGAAAGGCTTCTTGAAGGGAAAGATGTAACTCTGTGAGATGAATTAACAGAACACAGAGCAGTTTCTCAGAAACCATCTTTCCAGTTTTGAACGGAAGATATTTCCTTTTTTACCATAGGCCTCTAAGGGCTTCCAAATATCCCTTTGCCAATTCCACAAGAACAGCCTTAGCGAAAGGCTTCTTGAAGGGAAAGATGTAACTCTGTGAGATGAATTAACAGAACACAGAGCAGTTTCTCAGAAAGCTTCTTTCCAGTTTTGAACGGAAGATAAATCCTTTTTCACCATTGGCCTCTATGGGCTTCCAAATATCCCTTTGCCAATTCCATAAGAACAGCCTTAGCGAAAGGCTTCTTGAAGGGAAAGATGTAACTCTGTGAGATGAATTAACAGAACACAGAGCAGTTTCTCAGAAAGCTTCTTTCCAGTTTTGAACGGAAGATATTTCCTTTTTCACCATAGCCCTCTATGGGCTTCCAAATATCCATTTGCCAATTCCACAAGAACAGCCTTAGCGAAAGGCTTCTTGAAGGGAAAGATGTAACTCTGTGAGATGAATTAACAGAACACAGAGCAGTTTCTCTGAAAGCTTCTTTCCAGTTTTGAACGGAAGATATTTCCTTTTTCACCGTAGCCCTCTATGGGCTTCCAAATATCCCTTTGCCAATTCCACAAGAACAGCCTTAGCGAAAGGCTTCTTGAAGGGAAAGATGTAACTCGGTGAGACGAATTAACAGAACACAGAGCAGTTTCTCAGAAAGCTTGTTTCCAGTTTTGAACGGAAGATATTTCCTTTTTCACCATAGCCCTCTATGGGCTTCCAAATATCCCTTTGCCAATTCCCCAAGAACAGCCTTAGCGAAAGGCTTCTTGAAGGGAAAGATGTAACTCTGCGAGATGAATTAACAGAACACAGAGTAGTTTCTCAGAAAGCCTCTTTCTAGTTTTGAACGGAAGATATTTCCTTTTTCACCATAGCCCTCTATGGGCTTCCAAATATCCCTTTGCCAATTCCACAAGAACAGCCTTAGCGAAAGGCTTCTTGAAGGGAAAGATGTAACTCTGTGAGATGAATTAACAGAACACAGAGCAGTTTCTCAGAAAGCTTCTTTCCAGTTTTGAACGGAAGATATTTCCTTTTTCACCATAGCCCTCTTTGGGCTTCCTAATATCCCTTTGCCAATTCCACAAGAACAGCCTTAGCGAAAGGCTTCTTGAAGGGAAAGATGTAACTCTGTGAGATGAATTAACAGAACACAGAGCAGTTTCTCAGAAAGCTTCTTTCCAGTTTTGCACGGAAAATATTTCCTTTTTCAACATAGGCCTCTATGGGCTTCCAAATATCCCTTTGCCAATTCCACAAGAACAGCCTTAGCGAAAGGCTTCTTGAAGGGAAAGATGTAACTCTGTGAGATGAATTAACAGAACACAGAGCAGTTTCTCAGAAAGCTTCTTTCCAGTTTTGAACGGAAGGTATTTCCTTTTTCACCATAGCCCTCTATGGGCTTCCAAATATCCCTTTGCCAATTCCCCAAGAACAGCCTTAGCGAAAGGCTTCTTGAAGGGAAAGATGTAACTCTGTGAGATGAATTAACAGAACACAGAGCAGTTTCTCAGAAAGCTTCTTTCCAGTTTTGAACGGAAGATATTTCCTTTTTCACCATAGGCCTCTATGGGCTTCCAAATATCCGTTTGCCAATTCCACAAGAACAGCCTTAGCGAAAGGCTTCTTGAAGGGAAAGATGTAACTCTGTGAGATGAATTAACAAAACACAGAGCAGTTTCTCAGAAAGCTTCTTTCCAGTTTTGAACGGAAGATATTTCCTTTTTCACCATAGGCCTCTATGGGCTTCCAAATATCCCTTTGCCAATTCCACAAGAACAGCCTTAGCGAAAGGTTTCTTGAAGGGAAAGATGTAACTCTGTGAGATGAATTAACAGAACACAGAGCAGTTTCTCAGAAAGCTTCTTTCCAGTTTTGAACGGAAGGTTTTTCCTTTTTCACCATAGCCCTCTATGGGCTTCCAAATATCCCTTTGCCAATTCCCCAAGAACAGCCTTAGCGAAAGGCTTCTTGAAGGGAAAGATGTAACTCTGTGAGATGAATTAACAGAACACAGAGCAGTTTCTCAGAAAGCTTCTTTCCAGTTTTGAACGGAAGATATTTCCTTTTTCACCGTAGCCCTCTATGGGCTTCCAAATATCCCTTTGCCAATTCCACAAGAACAGCCTTAGCGAAAGACTTCTTGAAGGGAAAGTTGTAACTCTGTGAGATGAATTAACAGAACACAGAGCAGTTTCTCAGAAAGCTTCTTTCCAGTTTTGAACGGAAGGTATTTCCTTTTTCACCATAGCCCTCTATGGGCTTCCAAGTATCCCTTTGCCAATTCCCCAAGAACAGCCTTAGCGAAAGGCTTCTTGAAGGGAATGATGTAACTCTGTGAGATGAATTAACAGAACACAGAGCAGTTTCTCAGAAAGCTTCTTTCCAGTTTTGAACGGAAGATATTTCCTTTTTCACCATAGCCCTCTATGGGCTTCCAAATATCCCTTTGCCAATTCCACAAGAACAGCCTTAGCGAAAGGCTTCTTGAAGGGAAATATGTAACTCTGTGAGATGAATTAACAGAACACAGAGCAGTTTCTCAGAAAGCTTCTTTCCAGTTTTGAACGGAAGATATTTCCTTTTTCACCATAGCCCTCTTTGGGCTTCCTAATATCCCTTTGCCAATTCCACAACAACAGCCTTAGCGAAAGGCTTCTAGAAGGGAAAGATGTAACTCTGTGAGATGAATTAACAGAACACAGAGCAGTTTCTCAGAAAGCTTCTTTCCAGTTTTCACGGAAGATATTTCCTTTTTCAGCATAGGCCTCTATGGGCTTCCAAATATCCCTTTGCCAATTCCACAAGAACAGCCTTAGCGAAAGGCTTCTTGAAGGGAAAGATGTAACACTGTGAGATGAATTAACAGAACACAGAGCAGTTTCTCAGAAAGCTTCTTTCCAGTTTTGAACGGAAGATATTTCCTTTTTCACCATAGCCCTCTATGGGCTTCCAAATATCCCTTTGCCAATTCCACAAGAACAGCCTTAGCGAATGGCTTCTTGAAAGGAAAGATGTAACTCTGTGAGATGAATTAACAGAACACAGAGCAGTTTCTCAGAAAGCTTCTTTCCAGTTTTGAACGGAAGATATTTCCTTTTTCACCGTAGCCCTCTTTGGGCTTCAAAATATCCCTTTGCCAATTCCACAAGAACAGCCTTAGCGAAAGGCTTCTTGAAGGGAAAGATGTAACTCTGTGAGATGAATTAACAGAACACAGAGCAGTTTCTCAGAAAGCTTCTTTGCAGTTTTGAACGGAAGATATTTCCTTTTTCACCATAGCCCTCTATGGGCTTCCAAATATCCCTTTGCAATTCCACAAGAACAGCCTTAGCGAAAGGCTTCTTGAAGGGAAAGAAGTAACTCTGTGAGATGAATTAACAGAACACAGAGCAGTTTCTCAGAAAGCTTCTTTCCAGTTTTGAACGGAACGTATTTCCTTTTTCACCATAGCCCTCTATGGGCTTCCAAATATCCCTTTGCCAATTCCACAAGAACAGCCTTAGCGAAAGGCTTCTTGAAGGGAAAGATGTAACTCTGTGAGATGAATTAACAGAACACAGAACAGTTTCTCAGAAACCTTCTTTCCAGTTGTGCACGGAAGATATTTCCTTTTTCACCATAGGCCTCTATGGGCTTCCAAATATCCCTTTGCCAATTCCACAAGAACAACCTTAGCGAAAGGCTTCTTGAAGGGAAATATGTAACTCTGTGAGATGAATTAACAGAACACAGAGCAGTTTCTCAGAAAGCTTCTTTCCAGTTTTGAACGGAAGATATTTCCTTTTTCACCATAGCCCTCTTTGGGCTTCCAAATATCCCGTTGCCAATTCCACAAGAACAGCCTTAGCGAAAGGCTTCTTGAAGGGAAAGATGTAACTCTGTGAGATAAATTAACAGAACACAGAGCAGTTTCTCAGAAAGCTTCTTTCCAGTTTTGAACGGAAGATATTTCCTTTTTCACCATAGCCCTCTATGGGCTTCCAAATATCCCTTTGCCAATTCCACAAGAACAGCCTTAGCGAAAGGCTTCTTGAAGGGAAAGATGTAACTCTGTGAGATGAATTAACAGAACACAGAGCAGTTTCTCAGAAAGCTTCTTTCCAGTTTTGAACGGAAGATATTTCCTTTTTCACCATAGGCCTCTATGGGCTTCCAAATATCCGTTTGCCAATTCCACAAGAACAGCCTTAGCGAAAGGCTTCTTGAAGGGAAAGATGTAACTCTGTGAGATGAATTAACAGAACACAGAGCAGTTTCTCAGAAAGCTTCTTTCCAGTTTTGCACGGAAGATATTTCCTTTTTCACCATAGCCCTCTATGGGCTTCCAAATATCCCTTTGCCAATTCCACAAGAACAGCCTTAGCGAAAGGCTTCTTGAAGGGAAAGATGTAACTCTGTGAGATGAATTAACAGAACACAGAGCTGTTTCTCAGAAAGCTTCTTTCCAGTTTTGAACGGAAGATATTTCCTTTTTCACCATAGGCCTCTATGGGCTTCCAAATATCCCTTTGCCAATTCCACAAGAACAGCCTTAGCGAAAGGCTTCTTGAAGGGAAAGATGCAACTCTGTGAGATGAATTAACAGAACACAGAGCAGTTTCTCAGAAAGCTTCTTTCCAGTTTTGAACGGAAGGTATTTCCTTTTTCACCATAGCCCTCTATGGGCTTCCAAATATCCCTTTGCCAATTCCCCAAGAACAGCCTTAGCGAAAGGCTTCTTGAAGGGAAAGATGTAACTCTGTGAGATGAATTAACAGAACACAGAGCAGTTTCTCAGAAAGCTTCTTTCCAGTTTTGAACGGAAGTTATTTCCTTTTTCACCATAGCCCTCTATGGGCTTCCAAATATCCCTTTGCCAATTCCACAAGAACAGCCTTAGCGAAAGGCTTCTTGAAGGGAAAGATGTAACTCTGTGAGATGAATTAACAGAACACAGAGCAGTTTCTCAGAAAGCTTCTTTCCAGTTTTTAACGGAAGATATTTCCTTTTTCACCATAGCCCTCTATGGGCTTCCAAATATCCCTTTGCCAATTCCACAAGAAGAGCGTTAGCGAAAGGCTTCTTGAAGGGAAAGATGTAACTCTGTGAGATGAATTAACAGAACACAGAGCAGTTTCTCAGAAAGCTTCTTTCCAGTTTTGAACGGAAGATATTTCCTTTTTCACCATAGCCCTCTAAGGGCTTCCAAATACCCTTTGCCAATTACACAAGAACAGCCTTAGCGAAAGGCTTCTTGAAGGGAAAGATGTAACTCTGTGAGATGAATTAACAGAACACAGAGCAGTTTCTCAGAAAGCTTCTTTCCAGTTTTGCACGGAAGATATTTCCTTTTTCACCATAGGCCTCTATGGGCTTCCAAATATCCGTTTGCCAATTCCACAAGAACAGCCTTAGCGAAAGGCTTCTTGAAGGGAAAGATGTAACTCTGTGAGATGAATTAACAGAACACAGAGCAGTTTCTCAGAAAGCTTCTTTCCAGTTTTGAACGGAAGATATTTCCTTTTTCACCATAGGCCTCTATGGGCTTCCAAATATCCCTTTGCCAATTCCACAAGAACAGCCTTAGCGAAAGGCTTCTTGAAGGGAAAGATGTAACTCTGTGAGATGAATTAACAGAACACAGAGCAGTTTCTCTGAAAGCTTCTTTCCAGTTTTGAACGGAAGATATTTCCTTTTTCACCATAGCCCTCTATGGGCTTCCAAATATCCCTTTGCCAATTCCACAAGAACAGCCTTAGCGAAAGGCTTCTTGAAGGGAAAGATGTAACTCTGTGAGATGAATTAACAGAACACAGAGCAGTTTCTCAGAAAGCTTCTTTCCAGTTTTGCACGGAAGATATTTCCTTTTTCACCATAGGCCTCTATGGGCTTCCAAATATCCGTTTGCCAATTCCACAAGAACAGCCTTAGCGAAAGGCTTCTTGAAGGGAAAGATGTAACTCTGTGAGATGAATTAACAGAACACAGAGCAGTTTCTCAGAAAGCTTCTTTCCAGTTTTGAACGGAAGATATTTCCTTTTTCACCATAGCCCTCTATGGGCTTCCAAATATCCCTTTGCCAATTCCACAAGAACAGCCTTAGCGAAAGGCTTCTTGAAGGGAAAGATGTAACTCTGTGAGATGAATTAACAGAACACAGAGCAGTTTCTCAGAAAGCTTCTTTCCAGTTTTGAACGGAAGATATTTCCTTTTTCACCATAGGCCTCTATGGGCTTCCAAATATCCCTTTGCCAATTCCACAAGAACAGCCTTAGCGAAAGGCTTCTTGAAGGGAAAGATGCAACTCTGTGAGATGAATTAACAGAACACAGAGCAGTTTCTCAGAAAGCTTCTTTCCAGTTTTGAACGGAAGGTATTTCCTTTTTCACCATAGCCCTCTATGGGCTTCCAAATATCCCTTTGCCAATTCCCCAAGAACAGCCTTAGCGAAAGGCTTCTTGAAGGGAAAGATGTAACTCTGTGAGATGAATTAACAGAACACAGAGCAGTTTCTCAGAAAGCTTCTTTCCAGTTTTGAACGGAAGTTATTTCCTTTTTCACCATAGCCCTCTATGGGCTTCCAAATATCCCTTTGCCAATTCCCCAAGAACAGCCTTAGCGAAAGGCTTCTTGAAGGGAAAGATGTAACTCTGTGAGATGAATTAACAGAACACAGAGCAGTTACTCAGAAAGCTTCTTTCCAGTTTTTAACGGAAGATATTTCCTTTTTCACCATAGCCCTCTATGGGCTTCCAAATATCCCTTTGCCAATTCCACAAGAACAGCCTTAGCGAAAGGCTTCTTGAAGGGAAAGATGTAACTCTGTGAGATGAATTAACAGAACACAGAGCAGTTTCTCAGAAAGCTTCTTTCCAGTTTTGAACGGAAGGTTTTTCCTTTTTCACCATAGCCCTCTATGGGCTTCCAAATATCCCTTTGCCAATTCCCCAAGAACAGCCTTAGCGAAAGGCTTCTTGAAGGGAAAGATGTAACTCTGTGAGATGAATTAACAGAACACAGAGCAGTTTCTCAGAAAGCTTCTTTCCAGTTTTGAACGGAAGATATTTCCTTTTTCACCGTAGCCCTCTATAGGCTTCCAAATATCCCTTTGCCAATTCCACAAGAACAGCCTTAGCGAAAGACTTCTTGAAGGGAAAGATGTAACTCTGTGAGATGAATTAACAGAACACAGAGCAGTTTCTCAGAAAGCTTCTTTCCAGTTTTGAACGGAAGGTATTTCCTTTTTCACCATAGCCCTCTATGGGCTTCCAAGTATCCCTTTGCCAATTCCCCAAGAACAGCCTTAGCGAAAGGCTTCTTGAAGGGAATGATGTAACTCTGTGAGATGAATTAACAGAACACAGAGCAGTTTCTCAGAAAGCTTCTTTCCAGTTTTGAACGGAAGATATTTCCTTTTTCACCATAGGCCTCTATGGGCTTCCAAATATCCCTTTGCCAATTCCACAAGAACAGCCTTAGCGAAAGGCTTCTTGAAGGGAAAGATGTAACTCTGTGAGATGAATTAACAGAACACAGAGCAGTTTCACAGAAAGCTTCTTTCCAGTTTTTAACGGAAGATATTTCCTTTTTCACCATAGCCCTCTAAGGGCTTCCTAATATCCCTTTGCCAATTCCACAAGAACAGCCTTAGCGAAAGGCTTCTAGAAGGGAAAGATGTAACTCTGTGAGATGAATTAACAGAACACAGAGCAGTTTCTCAGAAAGCTTCTTTCCAGTTTTCACGGAAGATATTTCCTTTTTCACCATAGGCCTCTATGGGCTTCCAAATATCCCTTTGCCAATTCCACAAGAACAGCCTTAGCGAAAGGCTTCTTGAAGGGAAAGATGTAACTCTGTGAGATGAATTAACAGAACACAGAGCAGTTTCTCAGAAAGCTTCTTTCCAGTTTTGAACGGAAGATATTTCCTTTTTCACCATAGCCCTCTATGGGCTTCCAAATATCCCTTTGCCAATTCCACAAGAACAGCCTTAGCGAAAGGCTTCTTGAAGGGAAAGATGTAACTCTGTGAGATGAATTAACAGAACACAGAGCAGTTTCTCAGAAAGCTTCTTTCCAGTTTTGAACGGAAGATATTTCCTTTTTCACCATAGGCCTCTATGGGCTTCCAAATATCCCTTTGCCAATTCCACAAGAACAGCCTTAGCGAAAGGCTTCTTGAAGGGAAAGATGTAACTCTGTGAGATGAATTAACAGAACACAGAGCAGTTTCTCAGAAAGCTTCTTTCCAGTTTTTAACGGAAGATATTTCCTTTTTCACCATAGGCCTCTATGGGCTTCCAAATATCCCTTTGCCAATTCCACAAGAACAGCCTTAGCGAAAGGCTTCTTGAAGGGAAATATGTAACTCTGTGAGATGAATTAACAGAACACAGAGCAGTTTCTCAGATAGCTTCTTTCCAGTTTTGAACGGAAGATACTTCCTTTTTCACCATAGCCCTCATTGGCCTTCCAAATATCCCTTTGCCAATTCCACAAGAACAGCCTTAGCGAAAGGCTTCTTGAAGGGAAAGATGTAACTCTGTGAGATGAATTAACAGAACACAGAGCAGTTTCTCAGAAAGCTTCTTTCCAGTTTTGAACGGAAGGTATTTCCTTTTTCACCATAGCCCTCTATGGGCTTCCAAGTATCCCTTTGCCAATTCCCCAAGAACAGCCTTAGCGAAAGGCTTCTTGAAGGGAATGATGTAACTCTGTGAGATGAATTAACAGAACACAGAGCAGTTTCTCAGAAAGCTTCTTTCCAGTTTTGAACGGAAGATATTTCCTTTTTCACCATAGCCCTCTATGGGCTTCCAAATATCCCTTTGCCAATTCCACAAGAACAGCCTTAGCGAAAGGCTTCTTGAAGGGAAATATGTAACTCTGTGAGATGAATTAACAGAACACAGAGCAGTTTCTCAGAAAGCTTCTTTCCAGTTTTGAACGGAAGATATTTCCTTTTTCACCATAGCCCTCTATGGGCTTCCAAATATCCCTTTGCCAATTCCACAAGAACAGCCTTAGCGAAAGGCTTCTTGAAGGGAAAGATGTAACTCTGTGAGATGAATTAACAGAACACAGAGCAGTTTCTCAGAAAGCTTCTTTCCAGTTTTGAACGGAAGATATTTCCTTTTTCACCATAGCCCTCTTTGGGCTTCCTAATATCCCTTTGCCAATTCCACAAGAACAGCCTTAGCGAAAGGCTTCTAGAAGGGAAAGATGTAACTCTGTGAGATGAATTAACAGAACACAGAGCAGTTTCTCAGAAAGCTTCTTTCCAGTTTTCACGGAAGATATTTCCTTTTTCAGCATAGGCCTCTATGGGCTTCCAAATATCCCTTTGCCAATTCCACAAGAACAGCCTTAGCGAAAGGCTTCTTGAAGGGAAAGATGTAACACTGTGAGATGAATTAACAGAACACAGAGCAGTTTCTCAGAAAGCTTCTTTCCAGTTTTGAACGGAAGATATTTCCTTTTTCACCATAGGCCTCTATGGGCTTCCAAATATCCCTTTGCCAATTCCACAAGAACAGCCTTAGCGAATGGCTTCTTGAAAGGAAAGATGTAACTCTGTGAGATGAATTAACAGAACACAGAGCAGTTTCTCAGAAAGCTTCTTTCCAGTTTTGAACGGAAGATATTTCCTTTTTCACCGTAGCCCTCTTTGGGCTTCAAAATATCCCTTTGCCAATTCCACAAGAACAGCCTTAGCGAAAGGCTTCTTGAAGGGAAAGATGTAACTCTGTGAGATGAATTAACAGAACACAGAGCAGTTTCTCAGAAAGCTTCTTTGCAGTTTTGAACGGAAGATATTTCCTTTTTCACCATAGCCCTCTAAGGGCTTCCAAATATCCCTTTGCCAATTCCACAAGAACAGCCTTAGCGAAAGGCTTCTTGAAGGGAAAGAAGTAACTCTGTGAGATGAATTAACAGAACACAGAGCAGTTTCTCAGAAAGCTTATTTCCAGTTTTGAACGGAACGTATTTCCTTTTTCACCATAGCCCTCTATGGGCTTCCAAATATCCCTTTGCCAATTCCACAAGAACAGCCTTAGCGAAAGGCTTCTTGAAGGGAAAGATGTAACTCTGTGAGATGAATTAACAGAACACAGAACAGTTTCTCAGAAACCTTCTTTCCAGTTGTGAACGGAAGATATTTCCTTTTTCACCATAGGCCTCTATGGGCTTCCAAATATCCCTTTGCCAATTCCACAAGAACAACCTTAGCGAAAGGCTTCTTGAAGGGAAATATGTAACTCTGTGAGATGAATTAACAGAACACAGAGCAGTTTCTCAGAAAGCTTCTTTCCAGTTTTGAACGGAAGATATTTCCTTTTTCACCATAGCCCTCTTTGGGCTTCCAAATATCCCGTTGCCAATTCCACAAGAACAGCCTTAGCGAAAGGCTTCTTGAAGGGAAAGATGTAACTCTGTGAGATAAATTAACAGAACACAGAGCAGTTTCTCAGAAAGCTTCTTTCCAGTTTTGAACGGAAGATATTTCCTTTTTCACTATAGCCCTCTATGGGCTTCCAAATATCCCTTTGCCAATTCCACAAGAACAGCCTTAGCGAAAGGCTTCTTGAAGGGAAAGATGTAACTCTGTGAGATGAATTAACAGAACACAGAGCAGTTTCTCAGAAAGCTTCTTTCCACTTTTGCACGGAAGATATTTCCTTTTTCACCATAGGCCTCTATGGGCTTCCAAATATCCGTTTGCCAATTCCACAAGAACAGCCTTAGCGAAAGGCTTCTTGAAGGGAAAGATGTAACTCTGTGAGATGAATTAACAGAACACAGAGCAGTTTCTCAGAAAGCTTCTTTCCAGTTTTGCACGGAAGATATTTCCTTTTTCACCATAGCCCTCTATGGGCTTCCAAATATCCCTTTGCCAATTCCACAAGAACAGCCTTAGCGAAAGGCTTCTTGAAGGGAAAGATGTAACTCTGTGAGATGAATTAACAGAACACAGAGCAGTTTCTCAGAAAGCTTCTTTCCAGTTTTGAACGGAAGATATTTCCTTTTTCACCATAGGCCTCTATGGGCTTCCAAATATCCCTTTGCCAATTCCACAAGAACAGCCTTAGCGAAAGGCTTCTTGAAGGGAAAGATGCAACTCTGTGAGATGAATTAACAGAACACAGAGCAGTTTCTCAGAAAGCTTCTTTCCAGTTTTGAACGGAAGGTATTTCCTTTTTCACCATAGCCCTCTATGGGCTTCCAAATATCCCTTTGCCAATTCCCCAAGAACAGCCTTAGCGAAAGGCTTCTTGAAGGGAAAGATGTAACTCTGTGAGATGAATTAACAGAACACAGAGCAGTTTCTCAGAAAGCTTCTTTCCAGTTTTGAACGGAAGTTATTTCCTTTTTCACCATAGCCCTCTATGGGCTTCCAAATATCCCTTTGCCAATTCCCCAAGAACAGCCTTAGCGAAAGGCTTCTTGAAGGGAAAGATGTAACTCTGTGAGATGAATTAACAGAACACAGAGCAGTTTCTCAGAAAGCTTCTTTCCAGTTTTTAACGGAAGATATTTCCTTTTTCACCATAGCCCTCTATGGGCTTCCAAATATCCCTTTGCCAATTCCACAAGAACAGCCTTAGCGAAAGGCTTCTTGAAGGGAAAGATGTAACTCTGTGAGATGAATTAACAGAACACAGAGCAGTTTCTCAGAAAGCTTCTTTCCAGTTTTGAACGGAAGGTTTTTCCTTTTTCACCATAGCCCTCTATGGGCTTCCAAATATCCCTTTGCCAATTCCCCAAGAACAGCCTTAGCGAAAGGCTTCTTGAAGGGAAAGATGTAACTCTGTGAGATGAATTAACAGAACACAGAGCAGTTTCTCAGAAAGCTTCTTTCCAGTTTTGAACGGAAGATATTTCCTTTTTCACCGTAGCCCTCTATGGGCTTCCAAATATCCCTTTGCCAATTCCACAAGAACAGCCTTAGCGAAAGACTTCTTGAAGGGAAAGATGTAACTCTGTGAGATGAATTAACAGAACACAGAGCAGTTTCTCAGAAAGCTTCTTTCCAGTTTTGAACGGAAGGTATTTCCTTTTTCACCATAGCCCTCTATGGGCTTCCAAGTATCCCTTTGCCAATTCCCCAAGAACAGCCTTAGCGAAAGGCTTCTTGAAGGGAATGATGTAACTCTGTGAGATGAATTAACAGAACACAGAGCAGTTTCTCAGAAAGCTTCTTTCCAGTTTTGAACGGAAGATATTTCCTTTTTCACCATAGCCCTCTATGGGCTTCCAAATATCCCTTTGCCAATTCCACAAGAACAGCCTTAGCGAAAGGCTTCTTGAAGGGAAAGATGTAACTCTGTGAGATGAATTAACAGAACACAGAGCAGTTTCTCAGAAAGGTTCTTTCCAGTTTTTAACGGAAGATATTTCCTTTTTCACCATAGCCCTCTATGGGCCTCCAAATATCCCTTTGCCAATTCCACAAGAACAGCCTTAGCGAAAGGCTTCTTGAAGGGAAAGATGTAACTCTGTGAGATGAATTAACAGAACACAGAGCAGTTTCTCAGAAAGCTTCTTTCCAGTTTTGAACGGAAGATATTTCCTTTTTCACCATAGCCCTCTTTGGGCTTCCTAATATCCCTTTGCCAATTCCACAAGAACAGCCTTAGCGAAAGGCTTCTAGAAGGGAAAGATGTAACTCTGTGAGATGAATTAACAGAACACAGAGCAGTTTCTCAGAAAGCTTCTTTCCAGTTTTCACGGAAGATATTTCCTTTTTCACCATAGGCCTCTATGGGCTTCCAAATATCCCTTTGCCAATTCCACAAGAACAGCCTTAGCGAAAGGCTTCTTGAAGGGAAAGATGTAACTCTGTGAGATGAATTAACAGAACACAGAGCAGTTTCTCAGAAAGCTTCTTTCCAGTTTTGAACGGAAGGTATTTCCTTTTTCACCATAGACCTCTATGGGCTTCCAAATATCCCTTTGCCAATTCCACAAGAACAGCCTTAGCGAAAGGCTTCTTGAAGGGAAAGATGTAACTCTGTGAGATGAATTAACAGAACACAGAGCCGTTTCTCAGACAGCTTCTTTCCAGTTTTGAACGGAAGATATTTCCTTTTTCACCATAGCCCTCTAAGGGCTTCCAAATATCCCTTTGCCAATTCCACAAGAACAGCCTTAGCGAAAGGCTTCTTGAAGGGAAAGATGTAACTCTGTGAGATGAATTAACAGAACACAGAGCAGTTTCTCAGAAAGCTTCTTTCCAGTTTTGAACGGAAGATATTTCCTTTTTCACCATAGGCCTCTATGGGCTTCCAAATATCCCTTTGCCAATTCCACAAGAACAGCCTTAGCGAAAGGCTTCTTGAAGGGAAATATGTAACTCTGTGAGATGAATTAACAGAACACAGAGCAGTTTCTCAGAAAGCTTCTTTCCAGTTTTGAACGGAAGATACTTCCTTTTTCACCATAGCCCTCATTGGCCTTCCAAATATCCCTTTGCCAATTCCACAAGAACAGCCTTAGCGAAAGGCTTCTTGAAGGGAAAGATGTAACTCTGTGAGATGAATTAACAGAACACAGAGCAGTTTCTCAGAAAGCTTCTTTCCAGTTTTGAACGGAAGGTATTTCCTTTTTCACCACAGCCCTCTATGGGCTTCCAAATATCCCTTTGCCAATTCCACAAGAACAGCCTTAGCGAAAGGCTTCTTGAAGGGAAAGATGTAACTCTGTGAGATGAATTAACAGAACACAGAGCAGTTTCTCAGAAAGCTTCTTTCCTGTTTTGAACGGAAGATATTTCCTTTTTCACCATAGGCCTCTATGGGCTTCCAAATATCCCTTTGCCAATTCCACAAGAACAGCCTTAGCGAAAGGCTTCTTGAAGGGAAAGATGTAACTCTGTGAGATGAATTAACAGAACACAGAGCAGTTTCTCAGAAAGCTTCTTTCCAGTTTTGAACGGAAGATATTTCCTTTTTCACCATAGCCCTCTATGGGCTTCCAAATATCCCTTTGCCAATTCCACAAGAACAGCCTTAGCGATAGGCTTCTTGAAGGGAAAGATGTAACTCTGTGAGATGAATTAACAGAACACAGAGCAGTTTCTCAGAAAGCTTCTTTCCAGTTTTGAACGGAAGATATTTCCTTTTTCACCGTAGCCCTCTAAGGGCTTCCAAATATCCCTTTGCCAATTCCACAAGAACAGCCTTAGCGAAAGGCTTCTTGTAGGGAAAGATGTAACTCTGTGAGATGAATTAACAGAACACAGAGCAGTTTCTCAGAAAGCTTCTTTCCAGTTTTGAACGGAAGATATTTCCTTTTTCACCATAGCCCTCTATGGGCTTCCAAATATCCCTTTGCAAAATTCCAAAAGAACAGCCTTAGCGAAAGGCTTCTTGAAGGGAAATATGTAACTCTGTGAGATGAATTAACAGAACACAGAGCAGTTTCTCAGAAAGCTTCTTTCCAGTTTTGAACGGAAGATATTTCCTTTTTCACCATAGACCTCTTTGGGCTTCCAAATTTCCCGTTGCCAATTCCACAAGAACAGCCTTAGTGAAAGACTTCTTGAAGGGAAAGATGTAACTCTGTGAGATGAATTAACAGAACACAGAGCAGTTTCTCCGAAAGCTTCTTTCCAGTTTTGAACGGAAGATATTTCCTTTTTCACCATAGCCCTCTATGGGCTTCCAAATATCCCTTTGCCAATTCCACAAGAACAGCCTTAGCGAAAGGCTTCTTGAAGGGAAAGATGTAACTCTGTGAGATGAATTAATAGAACACAGAGCAGTTTCTCAGAAAGCTTCTTTCCAGTTTTGAACGGAAGATATTTCCTTTTTCACCATAGCCCTCTATGGGCTTCCAAATATCCCTTTGCCAATTCCACAAGAACAGCTTTAGCGAAAGGCTTCTTGAAGGGAAAGATGTAACTCTGTGAGATGAATTGACAGAACACAGAGCAGTTTCTCAGAAAGCTTCTTTCCAGTTTTGAACGGAAGATAATTCCTTTTTCACCATAGGCCTCTATGGGCTTCCAAATATCCCTTTGCGAATTCCATAAGAACAGCCTTAGCGAAAGGCTTCTTGAAGGGAAAGATGTAACTCTGTGAGATGAATTAACAGAACACAGAGCAGTTTCTCAGAAAGCTTCTTTCCAGTTTTGAACGGAAGATATTTCCTTTTTCACCATAGCCCTCTTTGGGCTTCCTAATATCCCTTTGCCAATTCCACAAGAACAGCCTTAGCGAAAGGCTTCTTGAAGGGAAAGATGTAACTCTGTGAGATGAATTAACAGAACACAGAGCAGTTTCTCAGAAAGCTTCTTTCCAGTTTTGCACGGAAAATATTTCCTTTTTCAAAATAGGCCTCTATGGGCTTCCAAATATCCCTTTGCCAATTCCACAAGAACAGCCTTAGCGAAAGGCTTCTTGAAGGGAAAGATGTAACTCTGTGAGATGAATTAACAGAACACAGAGAAGTTTCTCAGAAAGCTTCTTTCCAGTTTTGAACGGAAGGTATTTCCTTTTTCACCATAGCCCTCTATGGGCTTCCAAATATCCCTTTGCCAATTCCCCAAGAACAGCCTTAGCGAAAGGCTTCTTGAAGGGAAAGATGTAACTCTGTGAGATGAATTAACAGAACACAGAGCAGTTTCTCAGAAAGCTTCTTTCCAGTTTTGAGCGGAAGATATTTCCTTTTTCACCATAGGCCTCTATGGGCTTCCAAATATCCCTTTGCCAATTCCACAAAAACAGCCTTAGCGAAAGGCTTTTTGAAGGGAAAGATGTAACTCTGTGAGATGAATTAACAGAACACAGAGCAGTTTCTCAGAAAGCTGATTTCCAGTTTTGAACGGAAGATATTTCCTTTTTCACCATAGCCCTCTATGGGCTTCCAAATATCCCTTTGCCAATTCCACAAGAACAGCCTTAGCGAAAGGCTTCTTGAAGGGAAAGATGTAACTCTGTGAGATGAATTAACAGAACACAGAGCAGTTTCTCAGAAAGCTTCTTTCCAGTTTTGAACGGAAGATATTTCCTTTTTCACCATAGCCCTCTATGGGCTTCCAAATATCCCTTTGCCAATTCCACAAGAACAGCCTTAGCGAAAGGCTTCTTGAAGGGAAAGATGTAACTCTGTGAGATGAATTAACAGAACACAGAGTAGTTTCTCAGAAAGCCTCTTTCCAGTTTTGAACGGAAGATATTTCCTTTTTCACCATAGCCCTCTATGGGCTTCCAAATATCCCTTTGCCAATTCCACAAGAACAGCCTTAGCGAAAGGCTTCTTGAAGGGAAAGATGTAACTCTGTGAGATGAATTAACAGAACACAGAGCAGTTTCTCAGAAAGCTTCTTTCCAGTTTTGAACGGAAGATATTTCCTTTTTCACCATAGCCCTCTTTGGGCTTCCTAATATCCCTTTGCCAATTCCACAAGAACAGCCTTAGCGAAAGGCTTCTAGAAGGGAAAGATGTAACTCTGTGAGATGAATTAACAGAACACAGAGCAGTTTCTCAGAAAGCTTCTTTCCAGTTTTGCACGGAAGATATTTCCTTTTTCACCATAGGCCTCTATGGGCTTCCAAATATCCCTTTGCCAATTCCACAAGAACAGCCTTAGCGAAAGGCTTCTTGAAGGGAAAGATGTAACTCTGTGAGATGAATTAACAGAACACAGAGCAGTTTCTCAGAAAGCTTCTTTCCAGTTTTGAACGGAAGATATTTCCTTTTTCACCATAGCCCTCTATGGGCTTCCAAATATCCCTTTGCCAATTCCCCAAGAACAGCCTTAGCGAAAGGCTTCTTGAAGGGAAAGATGTAACTCTGTGAGATGAATTAACAGAACACAGAGCAGTTTCTCAGAAAGCTTCTTTCCAGTTTTGAACGGAAGATATTTCCTTTTTCACCATAGCCCTCTATGGGCTTCCAAATATCCCTTTGCCAATTCCACAAGAACAGCCTTAGCGAAAGGCTTCTTGAAGGGAAAGATGTAACTCTGTGAGATGAATTAACAGAACACAGAGCAGTTTCTCAGAAAGCTTCTTTCCAGTTTCGAACGGAAGATATTTCCTTTTTCACCATAGCCCTCTATGGGCTTCCAAATATCCCTTTGCCAATTCCACAAGAACAGCCTTAGCGAAAGGCTTCTTGAAGGGAAAGATGTAACTCTGTGAGATGAATTAACAGAACACAGAGCAGTTTCTCAGAAAGCTTCTTTCCAGTTTTGAACGGAAGATATTTCCTTTTTCACCATAGCCCTCTATGGGCTTCCAAATATCCCTTTGCCAATTCCACAAGAACAGCCTTAGCGAAAGGCTTCTTGAAGGGAAAGATGTAACTCTGTGAGATGAATTAACAGAACACAGAGCAGTTTCTCAGAAAGCTTCTTTCCAGTTTTGAACGGAAGATATTTCCTTTTTCACCATAGGCCTCTATGGGCTTCCAAATATCCCTTTGCCAATTCCACAAGAACAGCCTTAGCGAAAGGCTTCTTGAAGGGAAAGATGTAACTCTATGAGATGAATTAACAGAACACAGAGCAGTTTCTCAGAAAGCTTCTTTCCAGTTTTGAACGGAAGATATTTCCTTTTTCACCATAGGCCTCTATGGGCTTCCAAATATCCCTTTGCCAATTCCACAAGAACAGCCTTAGCGAAAGGCTTCTTGAAGGGAAATATGTAACTCTGTGAGATGAATTAACAGAACACAGAGCAGTTTCTCAGATAGCTTCTTTACAGTTTTGAACGGAAGATACTTCCTTTTTCACCATAGCCCTCTATGGGCTTCCAAATATCCCTTTGCCAATTACACAAGAACAGCCTTAGCGAAAGGCTTCTTGAAGGGAAAGATGTAACTCTGTGAGATGAATTAACAGAACACAGAGCAGTTTCTCAGAAAGCTTCTTTCCAGTTTTGAACGGAAGATATTTCCTTTTTCACCACAGCCCTCTATGGGCTTCCAAATATCCCTTTGCCAATTCCACAAGAACAGCCTTAGCGAAAGGCTTCTTGAAGGGAAAGATGTAACTCTGTGAGATGAATTAACAGAACACAGAGCAGTTTCTCAGAAAGCTTCTTTCCAGTTTTGAACGGAAGATATTTCCTTTTTCACCATAGCCCTCTATGGGCTTCCAAATATTCCTTTGCCAATTCCACAAGAACAGCCTTAGCGAAAGGCTTCTTGAAGGGAAAGATGTAACTCTGTGAGATGAATTAACAGAACACAGAGCAGTTTCTCAGAAAGCTTCTTTCCAGTTTTGAACGGAAGATATTTCCTTTTTCACCATAGCCCTCTACGGGCTTCCAAATATCCCTTTGCCAATTCCACAAGAAGAGCGTTAGCGAAAGGCTTCTTGAAGGGAAAGATGTAACTCTGTGAGATGAATTAACAGAACACAGAGCAGTTTCTCAGAAAGCTTCTTTCCAGTTTTGAACGGAAGATATTTCCTTTTTCACCATAGCCCTCTAAGGGCTTCCAAATATCCCTTTGCCAATTACACAAGAACAGCCTTAGCGAAAGGCTTCTTGAAGGGAAAGATGTAACTCTGTGAGATGAATTAACAGAACACAGAGCAGTTTCTCAGAAATCTTCTTTCCAGTTTTGCACGGAAGATATTTCCTTTTTCACCATAGGCCTCTATGGGCTTCCAAATATCCGTTTGCCAATTCCACAACAACAGCCTTAGCGAAAGGCTTCTTGAAGGGAAAGATGTAACTCTGTGAGATGAATTAACAGAACACAGAGCAGTTTCTCAGAAAGCTTCTTTCCAGTTTTGAACGGAAGATATTTCCTTTTTCACCATAGGCCTCTATGGGCTTCCAAATATCCCTTTGCCAATTCCACAAGAACAGCCTTAGCGAAAGGCTTCTTGAAGGGAAAGATGTAACTCTGTGAGATGAATTAACAGAACACAGAGCAGTTTCTCTGAAAGCTTCTTTCCAGTTTTGAACGGAAGATATTTCCTTTTTCACCGTAGCCCTCTATGGGCTTCCAAATATCCCTTTGCCAATTCCACAAGAACAGCCTTAGCGAAAGGCTTCTTGAAGGGAAAGATGTAACTCTGTGAGATGAATTAACAGAACACAGAGCAGTTTCTCAGAAAGCTTCTTTCCAGTTTTGAACGGAAGATATTTCCTTTTTCACCATAGGCCTCTATGGGCTTCCAAATATCCCTTTGCCAATTCCACAAGAACAGCCTTAGCGAAAGGCTTCTTGAAGGGAAAGATGTAACTCTGTGAGATGAATTAACAGAACACAGAGCAGTTTCTCAGAAAGCTTCTTTCCAGTTTTGAACGGAAGGTATTTCCTTTTTCACCATAGCCCTCTATGGGCTTCCAAATATCCCTTTGCCAATTCCCCAAGAACAGCCTAAGCGAAAGGCTTCTTAAAGGGAAAGATGTAACTCTGTGAGATGTATTAACAGAACACAGAGCAGTTTCTCAGAAAGCTTCTTTCCAGTTTTGAACGGAAGATATTTCCTTTTTCACCATAGGCCTCTATGGGCTTCCAAATATCCCTTTGCCAATTCCACAAGAACAGCCTTAGCGAAAGGCTTCTTGAAGGGAAAGATGTAACTCTGTGAGATGAATTAACAGAACACAGAGCAGTTTCTCAGAAAGCTTCTTTTCAGTTTTGAACGGAAGATATTTCCTTTTTCACCATAGCCCTCTATGGGCTTCCAAATATCCCTTTGTCAATTCCACAAGAACAGCCTTAGCGAAAGGCTTCTTGAAGGGAAAGATGTAACTCTGTGAGATGAATTAACAGAACACAGAGCAGTTTCTCAGAAAGCTTCTTTCCAGTTTTGAACGGAAGATATTTCCTTTTTCACCATAGCCCTCTAGGGGCTTCCAAATATCCCTTTGCCAATTACACAAGAACAGCCTTAGCGAAAGGCTTCTTGAAGGGAAAGATGTAACTCTGTGAGATGAATTAACAGAACACAGAGCAGTTTCTCAGAAAGCTTCTTTCCAGTTTTGCACGGAAGATATTTCCTTTTTCACCATAGGCCTCTATGGGCTTCCAAATATCCCTTTGCCAATTCCACAAGAACAGCCTTAGCGAAAGGCTTCTTGAAGGGAAAGATGTAACTCTGTGAGATGAAATAACAGAACACAGGGCAGTTTCTCAGAAACCTTCTTTCCAGTTTTGAACGGAAGATATTTCCTTTTTCACCATAGCCCTCTATGGGCTTCCAAATATCCCTTTGCCAATTGCACAAGAACAGCCTTAGCGAAAGGTTTCTTGAAGGGAAAGATGTAACTCTGTGAGATGAATTAACAGAACACAGAGCAGTTTCTCAGAAACCTTCTTTCCAGTTGTGAACGGAAGATATTTCCTTTTTCACCATAGCCCTCTATGGGCTTCCAAATATCCCTTTGCCAATTGCACAAGAACAGCCTTAGCGAAAGGTTTCTTGAAGGGAAAGATGTAACTCTGTGAGATGAATTAACAGAACACAGAGCAGTTTCTCAGAAACCTTCTTTCCAGTTGTGAACGGAAGATATTTCCTTTTTCACCATAGCCCTCTATGGGCTTCCAAATATCCCTTTGTCAATTCCACAAGAACAGCCTTAGCGAAAGGCTTCTTGAAGGGAAAGATGTAACTCTGTGAGATGAATTAACAGAACACAGAGCAGTTTCTCAGAAAGCTTCTTTCCAGTTTTGAACGGAAGATATTTCCTTTTTCACCATAGCCCTCTATGGGCTTCCAAATATCCCTTTGCCAATTACACAAGAACAGCCTTAGCGAAAGGCTTCTTGAAGGGAAAGATGTAACTCTGTGAGATGAAATAACAGAACACAGAGCAGTTTCTCAGAAAGCTTCTTTCCAGTTTTGCACGGAAGATATTTCCTTTTTCACCATAGGCCTCTATGGGCTTCCAAATATCCGTTTGCCAATTACACAAGAACAGCCTTAGCGAAAGGCTTCTTGAAGGGAAAGATGTAACTCTGTGAGATGAATTAACAGAACACAGAGCAGTTTCTCAGAAAGCTTCTTTCCAGTTTTGCACGGAAGATATTTCCTTTTTCACCATAGGCCTCTATGGGCTTCCAAATATCCCTTTGCCAACTCCACAAGAACAGCCTTAGCGAAAGGCTTCTTGAAGGGAAAGATGTAACTCTGTGAGATGAATTAACAGAACACAGAGCAGTTTCTCAGAAAGCTTCTTTCCAGTTTTGAACGGAAGGTATTTCCTTTTTCAACATAGCCCTCTATGGGCTTCCAAATATCCCTTTGCCAATTCCACAAGAACAGCCTTAGCGAAAGGCTTCTTGAAGGGAAAGATGTAACTCTGTGAGATGAATTAACAGAACACAGAGCAGTTTCTCAGAAAGCTTCTTTCCAGTTTTGAACGGAAGGTATTTCCTTTTTCACCATAGCCCTCTATGGGCTTCCAAATATCCCTTTGCCAATTCCACAAGAACAGCCTTAGCGAAAAGCTTCGTGAAGGGAAAGATGTAACTCTGTGAGATGAATTAACAGAACACAGAGCAGTTTCTCAGAAAGCTTCTTTCCAGTTTTGAACGGAAGATATTTCCTTTTTCACCATAGCCCTCGATGGGCTTCCAAATATCCCTTTGTCAATTCCACAAGAACAGCCTTAGCGAAAGGCTTCGTGAAGGGAAAGATGTAACTCTGTGAGATGAATTAACAGAACACAGAGCAGTTTCTCAGAAAGCTTCTTTCCAGTTTTGAACGGAAGATATTTCCTTTTTCACCATAGCCCTCGATGGGCTTCCAAATATCCCTTTGTCAATTCCACAAGAACAGCCTTAGCGAAAGGCTTCTTGAAGGGAAAGATGTAACTCTGTGAGATGAATTAACAGAACACAGAGCAGTTTCTCAGAAAGCTTCTTTCCAGTTTTGCACGGAAGATATTTCCTTTTTCACCATAGGCCGCTATGGGCTTCCAAATATCCCTTTGCCAATTCCACAAGAACAGCCTTAGCGAAAGGCTTCTTGAAGGGAAAGATGTAACTCTGTGAGATGAATTAACAGAACACAGAGCAGTTTCTCAGAAACCTTCTTTCCAGTTTTGAACGGAAGATATTTCCTTTTTCACCATAGCCCTCTATGGGCTTCCAAATATCCCTTTGCCAATTCCACAAGAACAGCCTTAGCGAAAGGCTTCTTGAAGGGAAAGATGTAACTCTGTGAGATGAATTAACAGAACACAGAGCAGTTTCTCAGAAACCTTCTTTCCAGTTGTGAACGGAAGATATTTCCTTTTCCACCATAGGCCTCTATGGGCTTCCAAATATCCCTTTGCCAATTCCACAAGAACAGCCTTAGCGAAAGGCTTCTTGAAGGGAAAGATGTAACTCTGTGAGATGAGTTAACAGAACACAGAGCAGTTTCTCAGAAAGCTTCTGTCCGGTTTTGAACGGAAGGTATTTCCTTTTTCACCATAGCCCTCTATGGGCTTCCAAATATCCCTTTGCCAATTCCACAAGAACAGCCTTAGCGAAAGGCTTCTTGAAGGGAAAGATGTAACTCTGTGAGATGAATTAACAGAACACAGAGCAGTTTCTCAGAAAGCTTCTGTCCGGTTTTGAACGGAAGGTATTTCCTTTTTCACCATAGCCCTCTATGGGCTTCCAAATATCCCTTTGCCAATTCCACAAGAACAGCCTTAGCGAAAGGCTTCTTGAAGGGAAAGATGTAACTCTGTGAGATGAATTAACAGAACACAGAGCAGTTTGTCAGAAAGCTTCTTTCCAGTTTGGAACGGAAGATATTTCCTTTTTCACCATAGCCCTCTATGGGCTTCCAAATATCCCTTTGCCAATTCCACAAGAACAGCCTTAGCGAAAGGCTTCTTGAAGGGAAAGATGTAACTCTGTGAGATGAATTAACAGAACACAGAGCAGTTTCTCAGAAAGCTTCTTTCCAGTTTTGAACGGAAGATATTTCCTTTTTCACCATAGCCATCTATGGGCTTCCAAATATCCCTTTGCCAATTCCACAAGAACAGCCTTAGCGAAAGGCTTCTTGAAGGGAAAGATGTAACTCTGTGAGATGAATTAACAGAACACAGAGCAGTTTCTCAGAAAGCTTCTTTCCAGTTTTGAACGGAAGATATTTCCTTTTTCACCATAGCCCTCTATGGGCTTCCAAATATCCCTTTGCCAATTCCCCAAGAACAGCCTTAGCGAAAGGCTTCTTGAAGGGAAAGATGTAACTCTGTGAGATGAATTAACAGAACACAGAGCAGTTTCTCAGAAAGCTTCTTTCCAGTTTTGAACGGAAGATATTTCCTTTTTCACCGTAGCCCTCTATGGGCTTCCAAATATCCCTTTGCCAATTCCACAAGAACAGCCTTAGCGAAAGGCTTCTTGAAGGGAAAGATGTAACTCTGTGAGATGAATTAACAGAACACAGAGCAGTTTCTCAGAAAGCTTCTTTCCAGTTTTGAACGGAAGATATTTCCTTTTTAACCATAGCCCTCTATGGGCTTCCAAATATCCCTTTGTCAATTCCACAAGAACAGCCTTAGCGAAAGGCTTCTTGAAGGGAAAGATGTAACTCTGTGAGATGAATTAACAGAACACAGAGCAGTTTCTCAGAAAGCTTCTTTCCAGTTTTGAACGGAAGATATTTCCTTTTTCACCATAGCCCTCTATGGGCTTCCAAATATCCGTTTGCCAATTACACAAGAACAGCCTTAGCGAAAGGCTTCTTGAAGGGAAAGATGTAACTCTGTGAGATGAAATAACAGAACACAGAGCAGTTTCTCAGAAAGATTCTTTCCAGTTTTGCACGGAAGATATTTCCTTTTTCACCATAGGCCTCTATGGGCTTCCAAATATCCGTTTGCCAATTACACAAGAACAGCCTTAGCGAAAGGCTTCTTGAAGGGAAAGATGTAACTCTGTGAGATGAATTAACAGAACACAGAGCAGTTTCTCAGAAAGCTTCTTTCCAGTTTTCCACGAAAGATATTTCCTTTTTCACCATAGGCCTCTATGGGCTTCCAAATATCCCTTTGCCAATTCCACAAGAACAGCCTTAGCGAAAGGCTTCTTGAAGGGAAAGATGTAACTCTGTGAGATGAAATAACAGAACACAGAGCAGTTTCTCAGAAAGCTTCTTTCCAGTTTTGCACGGAAGATATTTCCTTTTTCACCATAGGCCTCTATGGGCTTCCAAATATCCGTTTGCCAATTACACAAGAACAGCCTTAGCGAAAGGCTTCTTGAAGGGAAAGATGTAACTCTGTGAGATGAATTAACAGAACACAGAGCAGTTTCTCAGAAAGCTTCTTTCCAGTTTTGCACGGAAGATATTTCCTTTTTCACCATAGGCCTCTATGGGCTTCCAAATATCCCTTTGCCAATTCCACAAGAACAGCCTTAGCGAAAGGCTTCTTGAAGGGAAAGATGTAACTCTGTGAGATGAATTAACAGAACACAGAGCAGTTTCTCAGAAAGCTTCTTTCCAGTTTTGAACGGAAGGTATTTCCTTTTTCACCATAGCGCTCTATGGGCTTCCAAATATCCCTTTGCCAATTCCACAAGAACAGCCTTAGCGAAAGGCTTCTTGAAGGGAAAGATGTAACTCTGTGAGATGAATTAACAGAACACAGAGCAGTTTCTCAGAAAGCTTCTTTCCAGTTTTAAACGGAAGATATTTCCTTTTTCACCATAGCCCTCTATGGGCTTCCAAATATCCCTTTGCCAATTCCACAAGAACAGCCTTAGCGAAAGGCTTCTTGAAGGGAAAGATGTAACTCTGTGAGATGAATTAACAGAACACAGAGCAGTTTCTCAGAAAGCTTCTTTCCAGTTTTGAACGGAAGATATTTCCTTTTTCACCATAGCCCTCTAAGGGCTTCCAAATATCCCTTTGCCAATTACACAAGAACAGCCTTAGCGAAAGGCTTCTTGAAGGGAAAGATGTAACTCTGTGAGATGAATTAACAGAACACAGAGCAGTTTCTCAGAAATCTTCTTTCCAGTTTTGCACGGAAGATATTTCCTTTTTCACCATAGGCCTCTATGGGCTTCCAAATATCCGTTTGCCAATTCCACAAGAACAGCCTTAGCGAAAGGCTTCTTGAAGGGAAAGATGTAACTCTGTGAGATGAATTAACAGAACACAGAGCAGTTTCTCAGAAAGCTTCTTTCCAGTTTTGAACGGAAGATATTTCCTTTTTCACCATAGCCCTCTATGGGCTTCCAAATATCCCTTTGCCAATTCCACAAGAACAGCCTTAGCGAAAGGCTTCTTGAAGGGAAAGATGTAACTCTGTGAGATGAATTAACAGAACACAGAGCAGTTTCTCTGAAAGCTTCTTTCCAGTTTTGAACGGAAGATATTTCCTTTTTCACCGTAGCCCTCTATGGGCTTCCAAATATCCCTTTGCCAATTCCACAAGAACAGCCTTAGCGAAAGGCTTCTTGAAGGGAAAGATGTAACTCTGTGAGATGAATTAACAGAACACAGAGCAGTTTCTCAGAAAGCTTCTTTCCAGTTTTGAACGGAAGATATTTCCTTTTTCACCATAGGCCTCTATGGGCTTCCAAATATCCCTTTGCCAATTCCACAAGAACAGCCTTAGCGAAAGGCTTCTTGAAGGGAAAGATGTAACTCTGTGAGATGAATTAACAGAACACAGAGCAGTTTCTCAGAAAGCTTCTTTCCAGTTTTGAACGGAAGGTATTTCCTTTTTCACCATAGCCCTCTATGGGCTTCCAAATATCCCTTTGCCAATTCCCCAAGAACAGCCTAAGCGAAAGGCTTCTTAAAGGGAAAGATGTAACTCTGTGAGATGTATTAACAGAACACAGAGCAGTTTCTCAGAAAGCTTCTTTCCAGTTTTGAACGGAAGATATTTCCTTTTTCACCATAGGCCTCTATGGGCTTCCAAATATCCCTTTGCCAATTCCACAAGAACAGCCTTAGCGAAAGGCTTCTTGAAGGGAAAGATGTAACTCTGTGAGATGAATTAACAGAACACAGAGCAGTTTCTCAGAAAGCTTCTTTTCAGTTTTGAACGGAAGATATTTCCTTTTTCACCATAGCCCTCTATGGGCTTCCAAATATCCCTTTGTCAATTCCACAAGAACAGCCTTAGCGAAAGGCTTCTTGAAGGGAAAGATGTAACTCTGTGAGATGAATTAACAGAACACAGAGCAGTTTCTCAGAAAGCTTCTTTCCAGTTTTGAACGGAAGATATTTCCTTTTTCACCATAGCCCTCTAGGGGCTTCCAAATATCCCTTTGCCAATTACACAAGAACAGCCTTAGCGAAAGGCTTCTTGAAGGGAAAGATGTAACTCTGTGAGATGAATTAACAGAACACAGAGCAGTTTCTCAGAAAGCTTCTTTCCAGTTTTGCACGGAAGATATTTCCTTTTTCACCATAGGCCTCTATGGGCTTCCAAATATCCCTTTGCCAATTCCACAAGAACAGCCTTAGCGAAAGGCTTCTTGAAGGGAAAGATGTAACTCTGTGAGATGAAATAACAGAACACAGGGCAGTTTCTCAGAAACCTTCTTTCCAGTTTTGAACGGAAGATATTTCCTTTTTCACCATAGCCCTCTATGGGCTTCCAAATATCCCTTTGCCAATTGCACAAGAACAGCCTTAGCGAAAGGTTTCTTGAAGGGAAAGATGTAACTCTGTGAGATGAATTAACAGAACACAGAGCAGTTTCTCAGAAACCTTCTTTCCAGTTGTGAACAGAAGATATTTCCTTTTTCACCATAGGCCTCTATGGGCTTCCAAATATCCCTTTGCCAATTCCACAAGAACAGCCTTAGCGAAAGGCTTCTTGAAGGGAAAGATGTAACTCTGTGAGATGAATTAACAGAACACAGAGCAGTTTCTCAGAAAGCTTCTTTCCAGTTTTGAACGGAAGGTATTTCCTTTTTCACCATAGCCCTCTATGGGCTTCCAAATATCCCTTTGCCAATTCCACAAGAACAGCCTTAGCGAAAGGCTTCTTGAAGGGAATGATGTAACTCTGTGAGATGAATTAACAGAACACAGAGCAGTTTCTCAGAAAGCTTCTTTCCAGTTTTGAACGGAAGATATTTCCTTTTTCACCATAGGCCTCTATGGGCTTCCAAATATCCCTTTGCCAATTCCACAAGAACAGCCTTAGCGAAAGGCTTCTTGAAGGGAAAGATGTAACTCTGTGAGATGAATTAACAGAACACAGAGCAGTTTCTCAGAAAGCTTCTTTCCAGTTTTGAACGGAAGGTATTTCCTTTTTCACCATAGCTCTCTATGGGCTTCCAAATATCCCTTTGCCAATTCCCCAAGAACAGCCTTAGCGAAAGGCTTCTTGAAGGGAAAGATGTAACTCTGTGAGATGAATTAACAGAACACAGAGCAGTTTCTCAGAAAGCTTCTTTCCAGTTTTGAACGGAAGATATTTCCTTTTTCACCGTAGCCCTCTATGGGCTTCCAAATATCCCTTTGCCAATTCCACAAGAACAGCCTTAGCGAAAGGCTTCTTGAAGGGAAAGATGTAACTCTGTGAGATGAATTAACAGAACACAGAGCAGTTTCTCAGAAAGCTTCTTTCCAGTTTTGAACGGAAGATATTTCCTTTTTCACCATAGCCCTCTATGGGCTTCCAAATATCCCTTTGTCAATTCCACAAGAACAGCCTTAGCGAAAGGCTTCTTGAAGGGAAAGATGTAACTCTGTGAGATGAATTAACAGAACACAGAGCAGTTTCTCAGAAAGCTTCTTTCCAGTTTTGAACGGAAGATATTTCCTTTTTCACCATAGCCCTCTATGGGCTTCCAAATATCCCTTTGCCAATTACACAAGAACAGCCTTAGCGAAAGGCTTCTTGAAGGGAAAGATGTAACTCTGTGAGATGAAATAACAGAACACAGAGCAGTTTCTCAGAAAGCTTCTTTCCAGTTTTGCACGGAAGATATTTCCTTTTTCACCATAGGCCTCTATGGGCTTCCAAATATCCGTTTGCCAATTACACAAGAACAGCCTTAGCGAAAGGCTTCTTGAAGGGAAAGATGTAACTCTGTGAGATGAATTAACAGAACACAGAGCAGTTTCTCAGAAAGCTTCTTTCCAGTTTTGCCCGGAAGATATTTCCTTTTTCACCATAGGCCTCTATGGGCTTCCAAATATCCCTTTGCCAACTCCACAAGAACAGCCTTAGCGAAAGGCTTCTTGAAGGGAAAGATGTAACTCTGTGAGATGAATTAACAGAACACAGAGCAGTTTCTCAGAAAGCTTCTTTCCAGTTTTGAACGGAAGGTATTTCCTTTTTCAACATAGCCCTCTATGGGCTTCCAAATATCCCTTTGCCAATTCCACAAGAACAGCCTTAGCGAAAGGCTTCTTGAAGGGAAAGATGTAACTCTGTGAGATGAATTAACAGAACACAGAGCAGTTTCTCAGAAAGCTTCTTTCCAGTTTTGAACGGAAGGTATTTCCTTTTTCACCATAGCCCTCTATGGGCTTCCAAATATCCCTTTGCCAATTCCACAAGAACAGCCTTAGCGAAAAGCTTCGTGAAGGGAAAGATGTAACTCTGTGAGATGAATTAACAGAACACAGAGCAGTTTCTCAGAAAGCTTCTTTCCAGTTTTGAACGGAAGATATTTCCTTTTTCACCATAGCCCTCGATGGGCTTCCAAATATCCCTTTGTCAATTCCACAAGAACAGCCTTAGCGAAAGGCTTCGTGAAGGGAAAGATGTAACTCTGTGAGATGAATTAACAGAACACAGAGCAGTTTCTCAGAAAGCTTCTTTCCAGTTTTGAACGGAAGATATTTCCTTTTTCACCATAGCCCTCTATGGGCTTCCAAATATCCCTTTGCCAATTCCACAAGAACAGCCTTAGCGAAAGGCTTCTTGAAGGGAGAGATGTAACTCTGTGAGATGAATTAACAGAACACAGAGCAGTTTCTCAGAAAGCTTCTTTCCAGTTTTGAACGGAAGATATTTCCTTTTTCACCATAGCCATCTATGGGCTTCCAAATATCCCTTTGCCAATTCCACAAGAACAGCCTTAGCGAAAGGCTTCTTGAAGGGAAAGATGTAACTCTGTGAGATGAATTAACAGAACACAGAGCAGTTTCTCAGAAAGCTTCTTTCCAGTTTTGAACGGAAGATATTTCCTTTTTCACCATAGCCCTCTATGGGCTTCCAAATATCCCTTTGCCAATTCCCCAAGAACAGCCTTAGCGAAAGGCTTCTTGAAGGGAAAGATGTAACTCTGTGAGATGAATTAACAGAACACAGAGCAGTTTCTCAGAAAGCTTCTTTCCAGTTTTGAACGGAAGATATTTCCTTTTTCACCGTAGCCCTCTATGGGCTTCCAAATATCCCTTTGCCAATTCCACAAGAACAGCCTTAGCGAAAGGCTTCTTGAAGGGAAAGATGTAACTCTGTGAGATGAATTAACAGAACACAGAGCAGTTTCTCAGAAAGCTTCTTTCCAGTTTTGAACGGAAGATATTTCCTTTTTAACCATAGCCCTCTATGGGCTTCCAAATATCCCTTTGTCAATTCCACAAGAACAGCCTTAGCGAAAGGCTTCTTGAAGGGAAAGATGTAACTCTGTGAGATGAATTAACAGAACACAGAGCAGTTTCTCAGAAAGCTTCTTTCCAGTTTTGAACGGAAGATATTTCCTTTTTCACCATAGCCCTCTATGGGCTTCCAAATATCCGTTTGCCAATTACACAAGAACAGCCTTAGCGAAAGGCTTCTTGAAGGGAAAGATGTAACTCTGTGAGATGAAATAACAGAACACAGAGCAGTTTCTCAGAAAGATTCTTTCCAGTTTTGCACGGAAGATATTTCCTTTTTCACCATAGGCCTCTATGGGCTTCCAAATATCCGTTTGCCAATTACACAAGAACAGCCTTAGCGAAAGGCTTCTTGAAGGGAAAGATGTAACTCTGTGAGATGAATTAACAGAACACAGAGCAGTTTCTCAGAAAGCTTCTTTCCAGTTTTCCACGAAAGATATTTCCTTTTTCACCATAGGCCTCTATGGGCTTCCAAATATCCCTTTGCCAATTCCACAAGAACAGCCTTAGCGAAAGGCTTCTTGAAGGGAAAGATGTAACTCTGTGAGATGAAATAACAGAACACAGAGCAGTTTCTCAGAAAGCTTCTTTCCAGTTTTGCACGGAAGATATTTCCTTTTTCACCATAGGCCTCTATGGGCTTCCAAATATCCGTTTGCCAATTACACAAGAACAGCCTTAGCGAAAGGCTTCTTGAAGGGAAAGATGTAACTCTGTGAGATGAATTAACAGAACACAGAGCAGTTTCTCAGAAAGCTTCTTTCCAGTTTTGCACGGAAGATATTTCCTTTTTCACCATAGGCCTCTATGGGCTTCCAAATATCCCTTTGCCAATTCCACAAGAACAGCCTTAGCGAAAGGCTTCTTGAAGGGAAAGATGTAACTCTGTGAGATGAATTAACAGAACACAGAGCAGTTTCTCAGAAAGCTTCTTTCCAGTTTTGAACGGAAGGTATTTCCTTTTTCACCATAGCCCTCTATGGGCTTCCAAATATCCCTTTGCCAATTCCACAAGAACAGCCTTAGCGAAAGGCTTCTTGAAGGGAAAGATGTAACTCTGTGAGATGAATTAACAGAACACAGAGCAGTTTCTCAGAAAGCTTCTTTCCAGTTTTAAACGGAAGATATTTCCTTTTTCACCATAGCCCTCTATGGGCTTCCAAATATCCCTTTGCCAATTCCACAAGAACAGCCTTAGCGAAAGGCTTCTTGAAGGGAAAGATGTAACTCTGTGAGATGAATTAACAGAACACAGAGCAGTTTCTCAGAAAGCTTCTTTCCAGTTTTGAGCGGAAGATATTTCCTTTTTCACCATAGCCCTCTAAGGGCTTCCAAATATCCCTTTGCCAATTACACAAGAACAGCCTTAGCGAAAGGCTTCTTGAAGGGAAAGATGTAACTCTGTGAGATGAATTAACAGAACACAGAGCAGTTTCTCAGAAATCTTCTTTCCAGTTTTGCACGGAAGATATTTCCTTTTTCACCATAGGCCTCTATGGGCTTCCAAATATCCGTTTGCCAATTCCACAAGAACAGCCTTAGCGAAAGGCTTCTTGAAGGGAAAGATGTAACTCTGTGAGATGAATTAACAGAACACAGAGCAGTTTCTCAGAAAGCTTCTTTCCAGTTTTGAACGGAAGATATTTCCTTTTTCACCATAGCCCTCTATGGGCTTCCAAATATCCCTTTGCCAATTCCACAAGAACAGCCTTAGCGAAAGGCTTCTTGAAGGGAAAGATGTAACTCTGTGAGATGAATTAACAGAACACAGAGCAGTTTCTCTGAAAGCTTCTTTCCAGTTTTGAACGGAAGATATTTCCTTTTTCACCGTAGCCCTCTATGGGCTTCCAAATATCCCTTTGCCAATTCCACAAGAACAGCCTTAGCGAAAGGCTTCTTGAAGGGAAAGATGTAACTCTGTGAGATGAATTAACAGAACACAGAGCAGTTTCTCAGAAAGCTTCTTTCCAGTTTTGAACGGAAGATATTTCCTTTTTCACCATAGGCCTCTATGGGCTTCCAAATATCCCTTTGCCAATTCCACAAGAACAGCCTTAGCGAAAGGCTTCTTGAAGGGAAAGATGTAACTCTGTGAGATGAATTAACAGAACACAGAGCAGTTTCTCAGAAAGCTTCTTTCCAGTTTTGAACGGAAGGTATTTCCTTTTTCACCATAGCCCTCTATGGGCTTCCAAATATCCCTTTGCCAATTCCCCAAGAACAGCCTAAGCGAAAGGCTTCTTAAAGGGAAAGATGTAACTCTGTGAGATGTATTAACAGAACACAGAGCAGTTTCTCAGAAAGCTTCTTTCCAGTTTTGAACGGAAGATATTTCCTTTTTCACCATAGGCCTCTATGGGCTTCCAAATATCCCTTTGCCAATTCCACAAGAACAGCCTTAGCGAAAGGCTTCTTGAAGGGAAAGATGTAACTCTGTGAGATGAATTAACAGAACACAGAGCAGTTTCTCAGAAAGCTTCTTTCCAGTTTTGAACGGAAGATATTTCCTTTTTCACCATAGCCCTCTATGGGCTTCCAAATATCCCTTTGTCAATTCCACAAGAACAGCCTTAGCGAAAGGCTTCTTGAAGGGAAAGATGTAACTCTGTGAGATGAATTAACAGAACACAGAGCAGTTTCTCAGAAAGCTTCTTTCCAGTTTTGAACGGAAGATATTTCCTTTTTCACCATAGCCCTCTAGGGGCTTCCAAATATCCCTTTGCCAATTACACAAGAACAGCCTTAGCGAAAGGCTTCTTGAAGGGAAAGATGTAACTCTGTGAGATGAATTAACAGAACACAGAGCAGTTTCTCAGAAAGCTTCTTTCCAGTTTTGCACGGAAGATATTTCCTTTTTCACCATAGGCCTCTATGGGCTTCCAAATATCCCTTTGCCAATTCCACAAGAACAGCCTTAGCGAAAGGCTTCTTGAAGGGAAAGATGTAACTCTGTGAGATGAAATAACAGAACACAGGGCAGTTTCTCAGAAACCTTCTTTCCAGTTTTGAACGGAAGATATTTCCTTTTTCACCATAGCCCTCTATGGGCTTCCAAATATCCCTTTGCCAATTGCACAAGAACAGCCTTAGCGAAAGGTTTCTTGAAGGGAAAGATGTAACTCTGTGAGATGAATTAACAGAACACAGAGCAGTTTCTCAGAAACCTTCTTTCCAGTTGTGAACAGAAGATATTTCCTTTTTCACCATAGGCCTCTATGGGCTTCCAAATATCCCTTTGCCAATTCCACAAGAACAGCCTTAGCGAAAGGCTTCTTGAAGGGAAAGATGTAACTCTGTGAGATGAATTAACAGAACACAGAGCAGTTTCTCAGAAAGCTTCTTTCCAGTTTTGAACGGAAGGTATTTCCTTTTTCACCATAGCCCTCGATGGGCTTCCAAATATCCCTTTGCCAATTCCACAAGAACAGCCTTAGCGAAAGGCTTCTTGAAGGGAATGATGTAACTCTGTGAGATGAATTAACAGAACACAGAGCAGTTTCTCAGAAAGCTTCTTTCCAGTTTTGAACGGAAGATATTTCCTTTTTCACCATAGGCCTCTATGGGCTTCCAAATATCCCTTTGCCAATTCCACAAGAACAGCCTTAGCGAAAGGCTTCTTGAAGGGAAAGATGTAACTCTGTGAGATGAATTAACAGAACACAGAGCAGTTTCTCAGAAAGCTTCTTTCCAGTTTTGAACGGAAGGTATTTCCTTTTTCACCATAGCTCTCTATGGGCTTCCAAATATCCCTTTGCCAATTCCCCAAGAACAGCCTTAGCGAAAGGCTTCTTGAAGGGAAAGATGTAACTCTGTGAGATGAATTAACAGAACACAGAGCAGTTTCTCAGAAAGCTTCTTTCCAGTTTTGAACGGAAGATATTTCCTTTTTCACCGTAGCCCTCTATGGGCTTCCAAATATCCCTTTGCCAATTCCACAAGAACAGCCTTAGCGAAAGGCTTCTTGAAGGGAAAGATGTAACTCTGTGAGATGAATTAACAGAACACAGAGCAGTTTCTCAGAAAGCTTCTTTCCAGTTTTGAACGGAAGATATTTCCTTTTTCACCATAGCCCTCTATGGGCTTCCAAATATCCCTTTGTCAATTCCACAAGAACAGCCTTAGCGAAAGGCTTCTTGAAGGGAAAGATGTAACTCTGTGAGATGAATTAACAGAACACAGAGCAGTTTCTCAGAAAGCTTCTTTCCAGTTTTGAACGGAAGATATTTCCTTTTTCACCATAGCCCTCTATGGGCTTCCAAATATCCCTTTGCCAATTACACAAGAACAGCCTTAGCGAAAGGCTTCTTGAAGGGAAAGATGTAACTCTGTGAGATGAAATAACAGAACACAGAGCAGTTTCTCAGAAAGCTTCTTTCCAGTTTTGCACGGAAGATATTTCCTTTTTCACCATAGGCCTCTATGGGCTTCCAAATATCCGTTTGCCAATTACACAAGAACAGCTTTAGCGAAAGGCTTCTTGAAGGGAAAGATGTAACTCTGTGAGATGAATTAACAGAACACAGAGCAGTTTCTCAGAAAGCTTCTTTCCAGTTTTGCCCGGAAGATATTTCCTTTTTCACCATAGGCCTCTATGGGCTTCCAAATATCCCTTTGCCAACTCCACAAGAACAGCCTTAGCGAAAGGCTTCTTGAAGGGAAAGATGTAACTCTGTGAGATGAATTAACAGAACACAGAGCAGTTTCTCAGAAAGCTTCTTTCCAGTTTTGAACGGAAGGTATTTCCTTTTTCAACATAGCCCTCTATGGGCTTCCAAATATCCCTTTGCCAATTCCACAAGAACAGCCTTAGCGAAAGGCTTCTTGAAGGGAAAGATGTAACTCTGTGAGATGAATTAACAGAACACAGAGCAGTTTCTCAGAAAGCTTCTTTCCAGTTTTGAACGGAAGGTATTTCCTTTTTCACCATAGCCCTCTATGGGCTTCCAAATATCCCTTTGCCAATTCCACAAGAACAGCCTTAGCGAAAAGCTTCGTGAAGGGAAAGATGTAACTCTGTGAGATGAATTAACAGAACACAGAGCAGTTTCTCAGAAAGCTTCTTTCCAGTTTTGAACGGAAGATATTTCCTTTTTCACCATAGCCCTCGATGGGCTTCCAAATATCCCTTTGTCAATTCCACAAGAACAGCCTTAGCGAAAGGCTTCGTGAAGGGAAAGATGTAACTCTGTGAGATGAATTAACAGAACACAGAGCAGTTTCTCAGAAAGCTTCTTTCCAGTTTTGAACGGAAGATATTTCCTTTTTCACCATAGCCCTCGATGGGCTTCCAAATATCCCTTTGTCAATTCCACAAGAACAGCCTTAGCGAAAGGCTTCTTGAAGGGAAAGATGTAACTCTGTGAGATGAATTAACAGAACACAGAGCAGTTTCTCAGAAAGCTTCTTTCCAGTTTTGCACGGAAGATATTTCCTTTTTCACCATAGGCCTCTATGGGCTTCCAAATATCCCTTTGCCAATTCCACAAGAACAGCCTTAGCGAAAGGCTTCTTGAAGGGAAAGATGTAACTCTGTGAGATGAATTAACAGAACACAGAGCAGTTTCTCAGAAACCTTCTTTCCAGTTTTGAACGGAAGATATTTCCTTTTTCACCATAGCCCTCTATGGGCTTCCAAATATCCCTTTGCCAATTCCACAAGAACAGCCTTAGCGAAAGGCTTCTTGAAGGGAAAGATGTAACTCTGTGAGATGAATTAACAGAACACAGAGCAGTTTCTCAGAAACCTTCTTTCCAGTTGTGAAGGGAAGATATTTCCTTTTCCACCATAGGCCTCTATGGGCTTCCAAATATCCCTTTGCCAATTCCACAAGAACAGCCTTAGCGAAAGGCTTCTTGAAGGGAAAGATGTAACTCTGTGAGATGAATTAACAGAACACAGAGCAGTTTCTCAGAAAGCTTCTGTCCGGTTTTGAACGGAAGGTATTTCCTTTTTCACCATAGCCCTCTATGGGCTTCCAAATATCCCTTTGCCAATTCCACAAGAACAGCCTTAGCGAAAGGCTTCTTGAAGGGAAAGATGTAACTCTGTGAGATGAATTAACAGAACACAGAGCAGTTTCTCAGAAAGCTTCTGTCCGGTTTTGAAAGGAAGGTATTTCCTTTTTCACCATAGCCCTCTATGGGCTTCCAAATATCCCTTTGCCAATTCCACAAGAACAGCCTTAGCGAAAGGCTTCTTGAAGGGAAAGATGTAACTCTGTGAGATGAATTAACAGAACACAGAGCAGTTTCTCAGAAAGCTTCTTTCCAGTTTTGAACGGAAGATATTTCCTTTTTCACCATAGCCCTCTATGGGCTTCCAAATATCCCTTTGCCAATTCCACAAGAACAGCCTTAGCGAAAGGCTTCTTGAAGGGAAAGATGTAACTCTGTGAGATGAATTAACAGAACACAGAGCAGTTTCTCAGAAAGCTTCTTTCCAGTTTTGAACGGAAGATATTTCCTTTTTCACCATAGCCATCTATGGGCTTCCAAATATCCCTTTGCCAATTCCACAAGAACAGCCTTAGCGAAAGGCTTCTTGAAGGGAAAGATGTAACTCTGTGAGATGAATTAACAGAACACAGAGCAGTTTCTCAGAAAGCTTCTTTCCAGTTTTGAACGGAAGATATTTCCTTTTTCACCATAGCCCTCTATGGGCTTCCAAATATCCCTTTGCCAATTCCCCAAGAACAGCCTTAGCGAAAGGCTTCTTGAAGGGAAAGATGTAACTCTGTGAGATGAATTAACAGAACACAGAGCAGTTTCTCAGAAAGCTTCTTTCCAGTTTTGCACGGAAGATATTTCCTTTTTCACCATAGGCCTCTATGGGCTTCCAAATATCCGTTTGCCAATTCCACAAGAACAGCCTTAGCGAAAGGCTTCTTGAAGGGAAAGATGTAACTCTGTGAGATGAATTAACAGAACACAGAGCAGTTTCTCAGAAAGCTTCTTTCCAGTTTTGCCCGGAAGATATTTCCTTTTTCACCATAGGCCTCTATGGGCTTCCAAATATCCCTTTGCCAACTCCACAAGAACAGCCTTAGCGAAAGGCTTCTTGAAGGGAAAGATGTAACTCTGTGAGATGAATTAACAGAACACAGAGCAGTTTCTCAGAAAGCTTCTTTCCAGTTTTGAACGGAAGGTATTTCCTTTTTCAACATAGCCCTCTATGGGCTTCCAAATATCCCTTTGCCAATTCCACAAGAACAGCCTTAGCGAAAGGCTTCTTGAAGGGAAAGATGTAACTCTGTGAGATGAATTAACAGAACACAGAGCAGTTTCTCAGAAAGCTTCTTTCCAGTTTTGAACGGAAGGTATTTCCTTTTTCACCATAGCCCTCTATGGGCTTCCAAATATCCCTTTGCCAATTCCACAAGAACAGCCTTAGCGAAAAGCTTCGTGAAGGGAAAGATGTAACTCTGTGAGATGAATTAACAGAACACAGAGCAGTTTCTCAGAAAGCTTCTTTCCAGTTTTGAACGGAAGATATTTCCTTTTTCACCATAGCCCTCGATGGGCTTCCAAATATCCCTTTGTCAATTCCACAAGAACAGCCTTAGCGAAAGGCTTCGTGAAGGGAAAGATGTAACTCTGTGAGATGAATTAACAGAACACAGAGCAGTTTCTCAGAAAGCTTCTTTCCAGTTTTGAACGGAAGATATTTCCTTTTTCACCATAGCCCTCGATGGGCTTTCAAATATCCCTTTGTCAATTCCACAAGAACAGCCTTAGCGAAAGGCTTCTTGAAGGGAAAGATGTAACTCTGTGAGATGAATTAACAGAACACAGAGCAGTTTCTCAGAAAGCTTCTTTCCAGTTTTGCACGGAAGATATTTCCTTTTTCACCATAGGCCTCTATGGGCTTCCAAATATCCCTTTGCCAATTCCACAAGAACAGCCTTAGCGAAAGGCTTCTTGAAGGGAAAGATGTAACTCTGTGAGATGAATTAACAGAACACAGAGCAGTTTCTCAGAAACCTTCTTTCCAGTTTTGAACGGAAGATATTTCCTTTTTCACCATAGCCCTCTATGGGCTTCCAAATATCCCTTTGCCAATTCCACAAGAACAGCCTTAGCGAAAGGCTTCTTGAAGGGAAAGATGTAACTCTGTGAGATGAATTAACAGAACACAGAGCAGTTTCTCAGAAACCTTCTTTCCAGTTGTGAACGGAAGATATTTCCTTTTCCACCATAGGCCTCTATGGGCTTCCAAATATCCCTTTGCCAATTCCACAAGAACAGCCTTAGCGAAAGGCTTCTTGAAGGGAAAGATGTAACTCTGTGAGATGAATTAACAGAACACAGAGCAGTTTCTCAGAAAGCTTCTGTCCGGTTTTGAACGGAAGGTATTTCCTTTTTCACCATAGCCCTCTATGGGCTTCCAAATATCCCTTTGCCAATTCCACAAGAACAGCCTTAGCGAAAGGCTTCTTGAAGGGAAAGATGTAACTCTGTGAGATGAATTAACAGAACACAGAGCAGTTTCTCAGAAAGCTTCTGTCCGGTTTTGAACGGAAGGTATTTCCTTTTTCACCATAGCCCTCTATGGGCTTCCAAATATCCCTTTGCCAATTCCACAAGAACAGCCTTAGCGAAAGGCTTCTTGAAGGGAAAGATGTAACTCTGTGAGATGAATTAACAGAACACAGAGCAGTTTCTCAGAAAGCTTCTTTCCAGTTTTGAACGGAAGATATTTCCTTTTTCACCATAGCCCTCTATGGGCTTCCAAATATCCCTTTGCCAATTCCACAAGAACAGCCTTAGCGAAAGGCTTCTTGAAGGGAAAGATGTAACTCTGTGAGATGAATTAACAGAACACAGAGCAGTTTCTCAGAAAGCTTCTTTCCAGTTTTGAACGGAAGATATTTCCTTTTTCACCATAGCCATCTATGGGCTTCCAAATATCCCTTTGCCAATTCCACAAGAACAGCCTTAGCGAAAGGCTTCTTGAAGGGAAAGATGTAACTCTGTGAGATGAATTAACAGAACACAGAGCAGTTTCTCAGAAAGCTTCCTTCCAGTTTTGAACGGAAGATATTTCCTTTTTCACCATAGCCCTCTATGGGCTTCCAAATATCCCTTTGCCAATTCCCCAAGAACAGCCTTAGCGAAAGGCTTCTTGAAGGGAAAGATGTAACTCTGTGAGATGAATTAACAGAACACAGAGCAGTTTCTCAGAAAGCTTCTTTCCAGTTTTGAACGGAAGATATTTCCTTTTTCACCGTAGCCCTCTATGGGCTTCCAAATATCCCTTTGCCAATTCCACAAGAACAGCCTTAGCGAAAGGCTTCTTGAAGGGAAAGATGTAACTCTGTGAGATGAATTAACAGAACACAGAGCAGTTTCTCAGAAAGCTTCTTTCCAGTTTTGAACGGAAGATATTTCCTTTTTAACCATAGCCCTCTATGGGCTTCCAAATATCCCTTTGTCAATTCCACAAGAACAGCCTTAGCGAAAGGCTTCTTGAAGGGAAAGATGTAACTCTGTGAGATGAATTAACAGAACACAGAGCAGTTTCTCAGAAAGCTTCTTTCCAGTTTTGAACGGAAGATATTTCCTTTTTCACCATAGCCCTCTATGGGCTTCCAAATATCCGTTTGCCAATTACACAAGAACAGCCTTAGCGAAAGGCTTCTTGAAGGGAAAGATGTAACTCTGTGAGATGAAATAACAGAACACAGAGCAGTTTCTCAGAAAGATTCTTTCCAGTTTTGCACGGAAGATATTTCCTTTTTCACCATAGGCCTCTATGGGCTTCCAAATATCCGTTTGCCAATTACACAAGAACAGCCTTAGCGAAAGGCTTCTTGAAGGGAAAGATGTAACTCTGTGAGATGAATTAACAGAACACAGAGCAGTTTCTCAGAAAGCTTCTTTCCAGTTTTGAACGGAAGATATTTCCTTTTTCACCATAGCCATCTATGGGCTTCCAAATATCCCTTTGCCAATTCCACAAGAACAGCCTTAGCGAAAGGCTTCTTGAAGGGAAAGATGTAACTCTGTGAGATGAATTAACAGAACACAGAGCAGTTTCTCAGAAAGCTTCTTTCCAGTTTTGAACGGAAGATATTTCCTTTTTCACCATAGCCCTCTATGGGCTTCCAAATATCCCTTTGCCAATTCCCCAAGAACAGCCTTAGCGAAAGGCTTCTTGAAGGGAAAGATGTAACTCTGTGAGATGAATTAACAGAACACAGAGCAGTTTCTCAGAAAGCTTCTTTCCAGTTTTGAACGGAAGATATTTCCTTTTTCACCGTAGCCCTCTATGGGCTTCCAAATATCCCTTTGCCAATTCCACAAGAACAGCCTTAGCGAAAGGCTTCTTGAAGGGAAAGATGTAACTCTGTGAGATGAATTAACAGAACACAGAGCAGTTTCTCAGAAAGCTTCTTTCCAGTTTTGAACGGAAGATATTTCCTTTTTAACCATAGCCCTCTATGGGCTTCCAAATATCCCTTTGTCAATTCCACAAGAACAGCCTTAGCGAAAGGCTTCTTGAAGGGAAAGATGTAACTCTGTGAGATGAATTAACAGAACACAGAGCAGTTTCTCAGAAAGCTTCTTTCCAGTTTTGAACGGAAGATATTTCCTTTTTCACCATAGCCCTCTATGGGCTTCCAAATATCCGTTTGCCAATTACACAAGAACAGCCTTAGCGAAAGGCTTCTTGAAGGGAAAGATGTAACTCTGTGAGATGAAATAACAGAACACAGAGCAGTTTCTCAGAAAGATTCTTTCCAGTTTTGCACGGAAGATATTTCCTTTTTCACCATAGGCCTCTATGGGCTTCCAAATATCCGTTTGCCAATTACACAAGAACAGCCTTAGCGAAAGGCTTCTTGAAGGGAAAGATGTAACTCTGTGAGATGAATTAACAGAACACAGAGCAGTTTCTCAGAAAGCTTCTTTCCAGTTTTCCACGAAAGATATTTCCTTTTTCACCATAGGCCTCTATGGGCTTCCAAATATCCCTTTGCCAATTCCACAAGAACAGCCTTAGCGAAAGGCTTCTTGAAGGGAAAGATGTAACTCTGTGAGATGAAATAACAGAACACAGAGCAGTTTCTCAGAAAGCTTCTTTCCAGTTTTGCACGGAAGATATTTCCTTTTTCACCATAGGCCTCTATGGGCTTCCAAATATCCGTTTGCCAATTACACAAGAACAGCCTTAGCGAAAGGCTTCTTGAAGGGAAAGATGTAACTCTGTGAGATGAATTAACAGAACACAGAGCAGTTTCTCAGAAAGCTTCTTTCCAGTTTTGCACGGAAGATATTTCCTTTTTCACCATAGGCCTCTATGGGCTTCCAAATATCCCTTTGCCAATTCCACAAGAACAGCCTTAGCGAAAGGCTTCTTGAAGGGAAAGATGTAACTCTGTGAGATGAATTAACAGAACACAGAGCAGTTTCTCAGAAAGCTTCTTTCCAGTTTTGAACGGAAGGTATTTCCTTTTTCACCATAGCGCTCTATGGGCTTCCAAATATCCCTTTGCCAATTCCACAAGAACAGCCTTAGCGAAAGGCTTCTTGAAGGGAAAGATGTAACTCTGTGAGATGAATTAACAGAACACAGAGCAGTTTCTCAGAAAGCTTCTTTCCAGTTTTAAACGGAAGATATTTCCTTTTTCACCATAGCCCTCTATGGGCTTCCAAATATCCCTTTGCCAATTCCACAAGAACAGCCTTAGCGAAAGGCTTCTTGAAGGGAAAGATGTAACTCTGTGAGATGAATTAACAGAACACAGAGCAGTTTCTCAGAAAGCTTCTTTCCAGTTTTGAACGGAAGATATTTCCTTTTTCACCATAGCCCTCTAAGGGCTTCCAAATATCCCTTTGCCAATTACACAAGAACAGCCTTAGCGAAAGGCTTCTTGAAGGGAAAGATGTAACTCTGTGAGATGAATTAACAGAACACAGAGCAGTTTCTCAGAAATCTTCTTTCCAGTTTTGCACGGAAGATATTTCCTTTTTCACCATAGGCCTCTATGGGCTTCCAAATATCCGTTTGCCAATTCCACAAGAACAGCCTTAGCGAAAGGCTTCTTGAAGGGAAAGATGTAACTCTGTGAGATGAATTAACAGAACACAGAGCAGTTTCTCAGAAAGCTTCTTTCCAGTTTTGAACGGAAGATATTTCCTTTTTCACCATAGCCCTCTATGGGCTTCCAAATATCCCTTTGCCAATTCCACAAGAACAGCCTTAGCGAAAGGCTTCTTGAAGGGAAAGATGTAACTCTGTGAGATGAATTAACAGAACACAGAGCAGTTTCTCTGAAAGCTTCTTTCCAGTTTTGAACGGAAGATATTTCCTTTTTCACCGTAGCCCTCTATGGGCTTCCAAATATCCCTTTGCCAATTCCACAAGAACAGCCTTAGCGAAAGGCTTCTTGAAGGGAAAGATGTAACTCTGTGAGATGAATTAACAGAACACAGAGCAGTTTCTCAGAAAGCTTCTTTCCAGTTTTGAACGGAAGATATTTCCTTTTTCACCATAGGCCTCTATGGGCTTCCAAATATCCCTTTGCCAATTCCACAAGAACAGCCTTAGCGAAAGGCTTCTTGAAGGGAAAGATGTAACTCTGTGAGATGAATTAACAGAACACAGAGCAGTTTCTCAGAAAGCTTCTTTCCAGTTTTGAACGGAAGGTATTTCCTTTTTCACCATAGCCCTCTATGGGCTTCCAAATATCCCTTTGCCAATTCCCCAAGAACAGCCTAAGCGAAAGGCTTCTTAAAGGGAAAGATGTAACTCTGTGAGATGTATTAACAGAACACAGAGCAGTTTCTCAGAAAGCTTCTTTCCAGTTTTGAACGGAAGATATTTCCTTTTTCACCATAGGCCTCTATGGGCTTCCAAATATCCCTTTGCCAATTCCACAAGAACAGCCTTAGCGAAAGGCTTCTTGAAGGGAAAGATGTAACTCTGTGAGATGAATTAACAGAACACAGAGCAGTTTCTCAGAAAGCTTCTTTTCAGTTTTGAACGGAAGATATTTCCTTTTTCACCATAGCCCTCTATGGGCTTCCAAATATCCCTTTGTCAATTCCACAAGAACAGCCTTAGCGAAAGGCTTCTTGAAGGGAAAGATGTAACTCTGTGAGATGAATTAACAGAACACAGAGCAGTTTCTCAGAAAGCTTCTTTCCAGTTTTGAACGGAAGATATTTCCTTTTTCACCATAGCCCTCTAGGGGCTTCCAAATATCCCTTTGCCAATTACACAAGAACAGCCTTAGCGAAAGGCTTCTTGAAGGGAAAGATGTAACTCTGTGAGATGAATTAACAGAACACAGAGCAGTTTCTCAGAAAGCTTCTTTCCAGTTTTGCACGGAAGATATTTCCTTTTTCACCATAGGCCTCTATGGGCTTCCAAATATCCCTTTGCCAATTCCACAAGAACAGCCTTAGCGAAAGGCTTCTTGAAGGGAAAGATGTAACTCTGTGAGATGAAATAACAGAACACAGGGCAGTTTCTCAGAAACCTTCTTTCCAGTTTTGAACGGAAGATATTTCCTTTTTCACCATAGCCCTCTATGGGCTTCCAAATATCCCTTTGCCAATTGCACAAGAACAGCCTTAGCGAAAGGTTTCTTGAAGGGAAAGATGTAACTCTGTGAGATGAATTAACAGAACACAGAGCAGTTTCTCAGAAACCTTCTTTCCAGTTGTGAACAGAAGATATTTCCTTTTTCACCATAGGCCTCTATGGGCTTCCAAATATCCCTTTGCCAATTCCACAAGAACAGCCTTAGCGAAAGGCTTCTTGAAGGGAAAGATGTAACTCTGTGAGATGAATTAACAGAACACAGAGCAGTTTCTCAGAAAGCTTCTTTCCAGTTTTGAACGGAAGGTATTTCCTTTTTCACCATAGCCCTCTATGGGCTTCCAAATATCCCTTTGCCAATTCCACAAGAACAGCCTTAGCGAAAGGCTTCTTGAAGGGAATGATGTAACTCTGTGAGATGAATTAACAGAACACAGAGCAGTTTCTCAGAAAGCTTCTTTCCAGTTTTGAACGGAAGATATTTCCTTTTTCACCATAGGCCTCTATGGGCTTCCAAATATCCCTTTGCCAATTCCACAAGAACAGCCTTAGCGAAAGGCTTCTTGAAGGGAAAGATGTAACTCTGTGAGATGAATTAACAGAACACAGAGCAGTTTCTCAGAAAGCTTCTTTCCAGTTTTGAACGGAAGGTATTTCCTTTTTCACCATAGCTCTCTATGGGCTTCCAAATATCCCTTTGCCAATTCCCCAAGAACAGCCTTAGCGAAAGGCTTCTTGAAGGGAAAGATGTAACTCTGTGAGATGAATTAACAGAACACAGAGCAGTTTCTCAGAAAGCTTCTTTCCAGTTTTGAACGGAAGATATTTCCTTTTTCACCGTAGCCCTCTATTGGCTTCCAAATATCCCTTTGCCAATTCCACAAGAACAGCCTTAGCGAAAGGCTTCTTGAAGGGAAAGATGTAACTCTGTGAGATGAATTAACAGAACACAGAGCAGTTTCTCAGAAAGCTTCTTTCCAGTTTTGAACGGAAGATATTTCCTTTTTCACCATAGCCCTCTATGGGCTTCCAAATATCCCTTTGTCAATTCCACAAGAACAGCCTTAGCGAAAGGCTTCTTGAAGGGAAAGATGTAACTCTGTGAGATGAATTAACAGAACACAGAGCAGTTTCTCAGAAAGCTTCTTTCCAGTTTTGAACGGAAGATATTTCCTTTTTCACCATAGCCCTCTATGGGCTTCCAAATATCCCTTTGCCAATTACACAAGAACAGCCTTAGCGAAAGGCTTCTTGAAGGGAAAGATGTAACTCTGTGAGATGAAATAACAGAACACAGAGCAGTTTCTCAGAAAGCTTCTTTCCAGTTTTGCACGGAAGATATTTCCTTTTTCACCATAGGCCTCTATGGGCTTCCAAATATCCGTTTGCCAATTACACAAGAACAGCCTTAGCGAAAGGCTTCTTGAAGGGAAAGATGTAACTCTGTGAGATGAATTAACAGAACACAGAGCAGTTTCTCAGAAAGCTTCTTTCCAGTTTTGCCCGGAAGATATTTCCTTTTTCACCATAGGCCTCTATGGGCTTCCAAATATCCCTTTGCCAACTCCACAAGAACAGCCTTAGCGAAAGGCTTCTTGAAGGGAAAGATGTAACTCTGTGAGATGAATTAACAGAACACAGAGCAGTTTCTCAGAAAGCTTCTTTCCAGTTTTGAACGGAAGGTATTTCCTTTTTCACCATAGCGCTCTATGGGCTTCCAAATATCCCTTTGCCAATTCCACAAGAACAGCCTTAGCGAAAGGCTTCTTGAAGGGAAAGATGTAACTCTGTGAGATGAATTAACAGAACACAGAGCAGTTTCTCAGAAAGCTTCTTTCCAGTTTTAAACGGAAGATATTTCCTTTTTCACCATAGCCCTCTATGGGCTTCCAAATATCCCTTTGCCAATTCCACAAGAACAGCCTTAGCGAAAGGCTTCTTGAAGGGAAAGATGTAACTCTGTGAGATGAATTAACAGAACACAGAGCAGTTTCTCAGAAAGCTTCTTTCCAGTTTTGAACGGAAGATATTTCCTTTTTCACCATAGCCCTCTAAGGGCTTCCAAATATCCCTTTGCCAATTACACAAGAACAGCCTTAGCGAAAGGCTTCTTGAAGGGAAAGATGTAACTCTGTGAGATGAATTAACAGAACACAGAGCAGTTTCTCAGAAATCTTCTTTCCAGTTTTGCACGGAAGATATTTCCTTTTTCACCATAGGCCTCTATGGGCTTCCAAATATCCGTTTGCCAATTCCACAAGAACAGCCTTAGCGAAAGGCTTCTTGAAGGGAAAGATGTAACTCTGTGAGATGAATTAACAGAACACAGAGCAGTTTCTCAGAAAGCTTCTTTCCAGTTTTGAACGGAAGATATTTCCTTTTTCACCATAGCCCTCTATGGGCTTCCAAATATCCCTTTGCCAATTCCACAAGAACAGCCTTAGCGAAAGGCTTCTTGAAGGGAAAGATGTAACTCTGTGAGATGAATTAACAGAACACAGAGCAGTTTCTCTGAAAGCTTCTTTCCAGTTTTGAACGGAAGATATTTCCTTTTTCACCGTAGCCCTCTATGGGCTTCCAAATATCCCTTTGCCAATTCCACAAGAACAGCCTTAGCGAAAGGCTTCTTGAAGGGAAAGATGTAACTCTGTGAGATGAATTAACAGAACACAGAGCAGTTTCTCAGAAAGCTTCTTTCCAGTTTTGAACGGAAGATATTTCCTTTTTCACCATAGGCCTCTATGGGCTTCCAAATATCCCTTTGCCAATTCCACAAGAACAGCCTTAGCGAAAGGCTTCTTGAAGGGAAAGATGTAACTCTGTGAGATGAATTAACAGAACACAGAGCAGTTTCTCAGAAAGCTTCTTTCCAGTTTTGAACGGAAGGTATTTCCTTTTTCACCATAGCCCTCTATGGGCTTCCAAATATCCCTTTGCCAATTCCCCAAGAACAGCCTAAGCGAAAGGCTTCTTAAAGGGAAAGATGTAACTCTGTGAGATGTATTAACAGAACACAGAGCAGTTTCTCAGAAAGCTTCTTTCCAGTTTTGAACGGAAGATATTTCCTTTTTCACCATAGGCCTCTATGGGCTTCCAAATATCCCTTTGCCAATTCCACAAGAACAGCCTTAGCGAAAGGCTTCTTGAAGGGAAAGATGTAACTCTGTGAGATGAATTAACAGAACACAGAGCAGTTTCTCAGAAAGCTTCTTTTCAGTTTTGAACGGAAGATATTTCCTTTTTCACCATAGCCCTCTATGGGCTTCCAAATATCCCTTTGTCAATTCCACAAGAACAGCCTTAGCGAAAGGCTTCTTGAAGGGAAAGATGTAACTCTGTGAGATGAATTAACAGAACACAGAGCAGTTTCTCAGAAAGCTTCTTTCCAGTTTTGAACGGAAGATATTTCCTTTTTCACCATAGCCCTCTAGGGGCTTCCAAATATCCCTTTGCCAATTACACAAGAACAGCCTTAGCGAAAGGCTTCTTGAAGGGAAAGATGTAACTCTGTGAGATGAATTAACAGAACACAGAGCAGTTTCTCAGAAAGCTTCTTTCCAGTTTTGCACGGAAGATATTTCCTTTTTCACCATAGGCCTCTATGGGCTTCCAAATATCCCTTTGCCAATTCCACAAGAACAGCCTTAGCGAAAGGCTTCTTGAAGGGAAAGATGTAACTCTGTGAGATGAAATAACAGAACACAGGGCAGTTTCTCAGAAACCTTCTTTCCAGTTTTGAACGGAAGATATTTCCTTTTTCACCATAGCCCTCTATGGGCTTCCAAATATCCCTTTGCCAATTGCACAAGAACAGCCTTAGCGAAAGGTTTCTTGAAGGGAAAGATGTAACTCTGTGAGATGAATTAACAGAACACAGAGCAGTTTCTCAGAAACCTTCTTTCCAGTTGTGAACAGAAGATATTTCCTTTTTCACCATAGGCCTCTATGGGCTTCCAAATATCCCTTTGCCAATTCCACAAGAACAGCCTTAGCGAAAGGCTTCTTGAAGGGAAAGATGTAACTCTGTGAGATGAATTAACAGAACACAGAGCAGTTTCTCAGAAAGCTTCTTTCCAGTTTTGAACGGAAGGTATTTCCTTTTTCACCATAGCCCTCTATGGGCTTCCAAATATCCCTTTGCCAATTCCACAAGAACAGCCTTAGCGAAAGGCTTCTTGAAGGGAATGATGTAACTCTGTGAGATGAATTAACAGAACACAGAGCAGTTTCTCAGAAAGCTTCTTTCCAGTTTTGAACGGAAGATATTTCCTTTTTCACCATAGGCCTCTATGGGCTTCCAAATATCCCTTTGCCAATTCCACAAGAACAGCCTTAGCGAAAGGCTTCTTGAAGGGAAAGATGTAACTCTGTGAGATGAATTAACAGAACACAGAGCAGTTTCTCAGAAAGCTTCTTTCCAGTTTTGAACGGAAGGTATTTCCTTTTTCACCATAGCTCTCTATGGGCTTCCAAATATCCCTTTGCCAATTCCCCAAGAACAGCCTTAGCGAAAGGCTTCTTGAAGGGAAAGATGTAACTCTGTGAGATGAATTAACAGAACACAGAGCAGTTTCTCAGAAAGCTTCTTTCCAGTTTTGAACGGAAGATATTTCCTTTTTCACCGTAGCCCTCTATTGGCTTCCAAATATCCCTTTGCCAATTCCACAAGAACAGCCTTAGCGAAAGGCTTCTTGAAGGGAAAGATGTAACTCTGTGAGATGAATTAACAGAACACAGAGCAGTTTCTCAGAAAGCTTCTTTCCAGTTTTGAACGGAAGATATTTCCTTTTTCACCATAGCCCTCTATGGGCTTCCAAATATCCCTTTGTCAATTCCACAAGAACAGCCTTAGCGAAAGGCTTCTTGAAGGGAAAGATGTAACTCTGTGAGATGAATTAACAGAACACAGAGCAGTTTCTCAGAAAGCTTCTTTCCAGTTTTGAACGGAAGATATTTCCTTTTTCACCATAGCCCTCTATGGGCTTCCAAATATCCCTTTGCCAATTACACAAGAACAGCCTTAGCGAAAGGCTTCTTGAAGGGAAAGATGTAACTCTGTGAGATGAAATAACAGAACACAGAGCAGTTTCTCAGAAAGCTTCTTTCCAGTTTTGCACGGAAGATATTTCCTTTTTCACCATAGGCCTCTATGGGCTTCCAAATATCCGTTTGCCAATTACACAAGAACAGCCTTAGCGAAAGGCTTCTTGAAGGGAAAGATGTAACTCTGTGAGATGAATTAACAGAACACAGAGCAGTTTCTCAGAAAGCTTCTTTCCAGTTTTGCCCGGAAGATATTTCCTTTTTCACCATAGGCCTCTATGGGCTTCCAAATATCCCTTTGCCAACTCCACAAGAACAGCCTTAGCGAAAGGCTTCTTGAAGGGAAAGATGTAACTCTGTGAGATGAATTAACAGAACACAGAGCAGTTTCTCAGAAAGCTTCTTTCCAGTTTTGAACGGAAGGTATTTCCTTTTTCAACATAGCCCTCTATGGGCTTCCAAATATCCCTTTGCCAATTCCACAAGAACAGCCTTAGCGAAAGGCTTCTTGAAGGGAAAGATGTAACTCTGTGAGATGAATTAACAGAACACAGAGCAGTTTCTCAGAAAGCTTCTTTCCAGTTTTGAACGGAAGGTATTTCCTTTTTCACCATAGCCCTCTATGGGCTTCCAAATATCCCTTTGCCAATTCCACAAGAACAGCCTTAGCGAAAAGCTTCGTGAAGGGAAAGATGTAACTCTGTGAGATGAATTAACAGAACACAGAGCAGTTTCTCAGAAAGCTTCTTTCCAGTTTTGAACGGAAGATATTTCCTTTTTCACCATAGCCCTCGATGGGCTTCCAAATATCCCTTTGTCAATTCCACAAGAACAGCCTTAGCGAAAGGCTTCGTGAAGGGAAAGATGTAACTCTGTGAGATGAATTAACAGAACACAGAGCAGTTTCTCAGAAAGCTTCTTTCCAGTTTTGAACGGAAGATATTTCCTTTTTCACCATAGCCCTCTATGGGCTTCCAAATATCCCTTTGCCAATTCCACAAGAACAGCCTTAGCGAAAGGCTTCTTGAAGGGAGAGATGTAACTCTGTGAGATGAATTAACAGAACACAGAGCAGTTTCTCAGAAAGCTTCTTTCCAGTTTTGAACGGAAGATATTTCCTTTTTCACCATAGCCATCTATGGGCTTCCAAATATCCCTTTGCCAATTCCACAAGAACAGCCTTAGCGAAAGGCTTCTTGAAGGGAAAGATGTAACTCTGTGAGATGAATTAACAGAACACAGAGCAGTTTCTCAGAAAGCTTCTTTCCAGTTTTGAACGGAAGATATTTCCTTTTTCACCATAGCCCTCTATGGGCTTCCAAATATCCCTTTGCCAATTCCCCAAGAACAGCCTTAGCGAAAGGCTTCTTGAAGGGAAAGATGTAACTCTGTGAGATGAATTAACAGAACACAGAGCAGTTTCTCAGAAAGCTTCTTTCCAGTTTTGAACGGAAGATATTTCCTTTTTCACCGTAGCCCTCTATGGGCTTCCAAATATCCCTTTGCCAATTCCACAAGAACAGCCTTAGCGAAAGGCTTCTTGAAGGGAAAGATGTAACTCTGTGAGATGAATTAACAGAACACAGAGCAGTTTCTCAGAAAGCTTCTTTCCAGTTTTGAACGGAAGATATTTCCTTTTTAACCATAGCCCTCTATGGGCTTCCAAATATCCCTTTGTCAATTCCACAAGAACAGCCTTAGCGAAAGGCTTCTTGAAGGGAAAGATGTAACTCTGTGAGATGAATTAACAGAACACAGAGCAGTTTCTCAGAAAGCTTCTTTCCAGTTTTGAACGGAAGATATTTCCTTTTTCACCATAGCCCTCTATGGGCTTCCAAATATCCGTTTGCCAATTACACAAGAACAGCCTTAGCGAAAGGCTTCTTGAAGGGAAAGATGTAACTCTGTGAGATGAAATAACAGAACACAGAGCAGTTTCTCAGAAAGATTCTTTCCAGTTTTGCACGGAAGATATTTCCTTTTTCACCATAGGCCTCTATGGGCTTCCAAATATCCGTTTGCCAATTACACAAGAACAGCCTTAGCGAAAGGCTTCTTGAAGGGAAAGATGTAACTCTGTGAGATGAATTAACAGAACACAGAGCAGTTTCTCAGAAAGCTTCTTTCCAGTTTTCCACGAAAGATATTTCCTTTTTCACCATAGGCCTCTATGGGCTTCCAAATATCCCTTTGCCAATTCCACAAGAACAGCCTTAGCGAAAGGCTTCTTGAAGGGAAAGATGTAACTCTGTGAGATGAAATAACAGAACACAGAGCAGTTTCTCAGAAAGCTTCTTTCCAGTTTTGCACGGAAGATATTTCCTTTTTCACCATAGGCCTCTATGGGCTTCCAAATATCCGTTTGCCAATTACACAAGAACAGCCTTAGCGAAAGGCTTCTTGAAGGGAAAGATGTAACTCTGTGAGATGAATTAACAGAACACAGAGCAGTTTCTCAGAAAGCTTCTTTCCAGTTTTGCACGGAAGATATTTCCTTTTTCACCATAGGCCTCTATGGGCTTCCAAATATCCCTTTGCCAATTCCACAAGAACAGCCTTAGCGAAAGGCTTCTTGAAGGGAAAGATGTAACTCTGTGAGATGAATTAACAGAACACAGAGCAGTTTCTCAGAAAGCTTCTTTCCAGTTTTGAACGGAAGGTATTTCCTTTTTCACCATAGCCCTCTATGGGCTTCCAAATATCCCTTTGCCAATTCCACAAGAACAGCCTTAGCGAAAGGCTTCTTGAAGGGAAAGATGTAACTCTGTGAGATGAATTAACAGAACACAGAGCAGTTTCTCAGAAAGCTTCTTTCCAGTTTTAAACGGAAGATATTTCCTTTTTCACCATAGCCCTCTATGGGCTTCCAAATATCCCTTTGCCAATTCCACAAGAACAGCCTTAGCGAAAGGCTTCTTGAAGGGAAAGATGTAACTCTGTGAGATGAATTAACAGAACACAGAGCAGTTTCTCAGAAAGCTTCTTTCCAGTTTTGAGCGGAAGATATTTCCTTTTTCACCATAGCCCTCTAAGGGCTTCCAAATATCCCTTTGCCAATTACACAAGAACAGCCTTAGCGAAAGGCTTCTTGAAGGGAAAGATGTAACTCTGTGAGATGAATTAACAGAACACAGAGCAGTTTCTCAGAAATCTTCTTTCCAGTTTTGCACGGAAGATATTTCCTTTTTCACCATAGGCCTCTATGGGCTTCCAAATATCCGTTTGCCAATTCCACAAGAACAGCCTTAGCGAAAGGCTTCTTGAAGGGAAAGATGTAACTCTGTGAGATGAATTAACAGAACACAGAGCAGTTTCTCAGAAAGCTTCTTTCCAGTTTTGAACGGAAGATATTTCCTTTTTCACCATAGCCCTCTATGGGCTTCCAAATATCCCTTTGCCAATTCCACAAGAACAGCCTTAGCGAAAGGCTTCTTGAAGGGAAAGATGTAACTCTGTGAGATGAATTAACAGAACACAGAGCAGTTTCTCTGAAAGCTTCTTTCCAGTTTTGAACGGAAGATATTTCCTTTTTCACCGTAGCCCTCTATGGGCTTCCAAATATCCCTTTGCCAATTCCACAAGAACAGCCTTAGCGAAAGGCTTCTTGAAGGGAAAGATGTAACTCTGTGAGATGAATTAACAGAACACAGAGCAGTTTCTCAGAAAGCTTCTTTCCAGTTTTGAACGGAAGATATTTCCTTTTTCACCATAGGCCTCTATGGGCTTCCAAATATCCCTTTGCCAATTCCACAAGAACAGCCTTAGCGAAAGGCTTCTTGAAGGGAAAGATGTAACTCTGTGAGATGAATTAACAGAACACAGAGCAGTTTCTCAGAAAGCTTCTTTCCAGTTTTGAACGGAAGGTATTTCCTTTTTCACCATAGCCCTCTATGGGCTTCCAAATATCCCTTTGCCAATTCCCCAAGAACAGCCTAAGCGAAAGGCTTCTTAAAGGGAAAGATGTAACTCTGTGAGATGTATTAACAGAACACAGAGCAGTTTCTCAGAAAGCTTCTTTCCAGTTTTGAACGGAAGATATTTCCTTTTTCACCATAGGCCTCTATGGGCTTCCAAATATCCCTTTGCCAATTCCCCAAGAACAGCCTTAGCGAAAGGCTTCTTGAAGGGAAAGATGTAACTCTGTGAGATGAATTAACAGAACACAGAGCAGTTTCTCAGAAAGCTTCTTTCCAGTTTTGAACGGAAGATATTTCCTTTTTCACCATAGCCCTCTATGGGCTTCCAAATATCCCTTTGTCAATTCCACAAGAACAGCCTTAGCGAAAGGCTTCTTGAAGGGAAAGATGTAACTCTGTGAGATGAATTAACAGAACACAGAGCAGTTTCTCAGAAAGCTTCTTTCCAGTTTTGAACGGAAGATATTTCCTTTTTCACCATAGCCCTCTAGGGGCTTCCAAATATCCCTTTGCCAATTACACAAGAACAGCCTTAGCGAAAGGCTTCTTGAAGGGAAAGATGTAACTCTGTGAGATGAATTAACAGAACACAGAGCAGTTTCTCAGAAAGCTTCTTTCCAGTTTTGCACGGAAGATATTTCCTTTTTCACCATAGGCCTCTATGGGCTTCCAAATATCCCTTTGCCAATTCCACAAGAACAGCCTTAGCGAAAGGCTTCTTGAAGGGAAAGATGTAACTCTGTGAGATGAAATAACAGAACACAGGGCAGTTTCTCAGAAACCTTCTTTCCAGTTTTGAACGGAAGATATTTCCTTTTTCACCATAGCCCTCTATGGGCTTCCAAATATCCCTTTGCCAATTGCACAAGAACAGCCTTAGCGAAAGGTTTCTTGAAGGGAAAGATGTAACTCTGTGAGATGAATTAACAGAACACAGAGCAGTTTCTCAGAAACCTTCTTTCCAGTTGTGAACAGAAGATATTTCCTTTTTCACCATAGGCCTCTATGGGCTTCCAAATATCCCTTTGCCAATTCCACAAGAACAGCCTTAGCGAAAGGCTTCTTGAAGGGAAAGATGTAACTCTGTGAGATGAATTAACAGAACACAGAGCAGTTTCTCAGAAAGCTTCTTTCCAGTTTTGAACGGAAGGTATTTCCTTTTTCACCATAGCCCTCGATGGGCTTCCAAATATCCCTTTGCCAATTCCACAAGAACAGCCTTAGCGAAAGGCTTCTTGAAGGGAATGATGTAACTCTGTGAGATGAATTAACAGAACACAGAGCAGTTTCTCAGAAAGCTTCTTTCCAGTTTTGAACGGAAGATATTTCCTTTTTCACCATAGGCCTCTATGGGCTTCCAAATATCCCTTTGCCAATTCCACAAGAACAGCCTTAGCGAAAGGCTTCTTGAAGGGAAAGATGTAACTCTGTGAGATGAATTAACAGAACACAGAGCAGTTTCTCAGAAAGCTTCTTTCCAGTTTTGAACGGAAGGTATTTCCTTTTTCACCATAGCTCTCTATGGGCTTCCAAATATCCCTTTGCCAATTCCCCAAGAACAGCCTTAGCGAAAGGCTTCTTGAAGGGAAAGATGTAACTCTGTGAGATGAATTAACAGAACACAGAGCAGTTTCTCAGAAAGCTTCTTTCCAGTTTTGAACGGAAGATATTTCCTTTTTCACCGTAGCCCTCTATGGGCTTCCAAATATCCCTTTGCCAATTCCACAAGAACAGCCTTAGCGAAAGGCTTCTTGAAGGGAAAGATGTAACTCTGTGAGATGAATTAACAGAACACAGAGCAGTTTCTCAGAAAGCTTCTTTCCAGTTTTGAACGGAAGATATTTCCTTTTTCACCATAGCCCTCTATGGGCTTCCAAATATCCCTTTGTCAATTCCACAAGAACAGCCTTAGCGAAAGGCTTCTTGAAGGGAAAGATGTAACTCTGTGAGATGAATTAACAGAACACAGAGCAGTTTCTCAGAAAGCTTCTTTCCAGTTTTGAACGGAAGATATTTCCTTTTTCACCATAGCCCTCTATGGGCTTCCAAATATCCCTTTGCCAATTACACAAGAACAGCCTTAGCGAAAGGCTTCTTGAAGGGAAAGATGTAACTCTGTGAGATGAAATAACAGAACACAGAGCAGTTTCTCAGAAAGCTTCTTTCCAGTTTTGCACGGAAGATATTTCCTTTTTCACCATAGGCCTCTATGGGCTTCCAAATATCCGTTTGCCAATTACACAAGAACTGCTTTAGCGAAAGGCTTCTTGAAGGGAAAGATGTAACTCTGTGAGATGAATTAACAGAACACAGAGCAGTTTCTCAGAAAGCTTCTTTCCAGTTTTGCCCGGAAGATATTTCCTTTTTCACCATAGGCCTCTATGGGCTTCCAAATATCCCTTTGCCAACTCCACAAGAACAGCCTTAGCGAAAGGCTTCTTGAAGGGAAAGATGTAACTCTGTGAGATGAATTAACAGAACACAGAGCAGTTTCTCAGAAAGCTTCTTTCCAGTTTTGAACGGAAGGTATTTCCTTTTTCAACATAGCCCTCTATGGGCTTCCAAATATCCCTTTGCCAATTCCACAAGAACAGCCTTAGCGAAAGGCTTCTTGAAGGGAAAGATGTAACTCTGTGAGATGAATTAACAGAACACAGAGCAGTTTCTCAGAAAGCTTCTTTCCAGTTTTGAACGGAAGGTATTTCCTTTTTCACCATAGCCCTCTATGGGCTTCCAAATATCCCTTTGCCAATTCCACAAGAACAGCCTTAGCGAAAAGCTTCGTGAAGGGAAAGATGTAACTCTGTGAGATGAATTAACAGAACACAGAGCAGTTTCTCAGAAAGCTTCTTTCCAGTTTTGAACGGAAGATATTTCCTTTTTCACCATAGCCCTCGATGGGCTTCCAAATATCCCTTTGTCAATTCCACAAGAACAGCCTTAGCGAAAGGCTTCGTGAAGGGAAAGATGTAACTCTGTGAGATGAATTAACAGAACACAGAGCAGTTTCTCAGAAAGCTTCTTTCCAGTTTTGAACGGAAGATATTTCCTTTTTCACCATAGCCCTCGATGGGCTTCCAAATATCCCTTTGTCAATTCCACAAGAACAGCCTTAGCGAAAGGCTTCTTGAAGGGAAAGATGTAACTCTGTGAGATGAATTAACAGAACACAGAGCAGTTTCTCAGAAAGCTTCTTTCCAGTTTTGCACGGAAGATATTTCCTTTTTCACCATAGGCCTCTATGGGCTTCCAAATATCCCTTTGCCAATTCCACAAGAACAGCCTTAGCGAAAGGCTTCTTGAAGGGAAAGATGTAACTCTGTGAGATGAATTAACAGAACACAGAGCAGTTTCTCAGAAACCTTCTTTCCAGTTTTGAACGGAAGATATTTCCTTTTTCACCATAGCCCTCTATGGGCTTCCAAATATCCCTTTGCCAATTCCACAAGAACAGCCTTAGCGAAAGGCTTCTTGAAGGGAAAGATGTAACTCTGTGAGATGAATTAACAGAACACAGAGCAGTTTCTCAGAAACCTTCTTTCCAGTTGTGAAGGGAAGATATTTCCTTTTCCACCATAGGCCTCTATGGGCTTCCAAATATCCCTTTGCCAATTCCACAAGAACAGCCTTAGCGAAAGGCTTCTTGAAGGGAAAGATGTAACTCTGTGAGATGAATTAACAGAACACAGAGCAGTTTCTCAGAAAGCTTCTGTCCGGTTTTGAACGGAAGGTATTTCCTTTTTCACCATAGCCCTCTATGGGCTTCCAAATATCCCTTTGCCAATTCCACAAGAACAGCCTTAGCGAAAGGCTTCTTGAAGGGAAAGATGTAACTCTGTGAGATGAATTAACAGAACACAGAGCAGTTTCTCAGAAAGCTTCTGTCCGGTTTTGAACGGAAGGTATTTCCTTTTTCACCATAGCCCTCTATGGGCTTCCAAATATCCCTTTGCCAATTCCACAAGAACAGCCTTAGCGAAAGGCTTCTTGAAGGGAAAGATGTAACTCTGTGAGATGAATTAACAGAACACAGAGCAGTTTCTCAGAAAGCTTCTTTCCAGTTTTGAACGGAAGATATTTCCTTTTTCACCATAGCCCTCTATGGGCTTCCAAATATCCCTTTGCCAATTCCACAAGAACAGCCTTAGCGAAAGGCTTCTTGAAGGGAAAGATGTAACTCTGTGAGATGAATTAACAGAACACAGAGCAGTTTCTCAGAAAGCTTCTTTCCAGTTTTGAACGGAAGATATTTCCTTTTTCACCATAGCCATCTATGGGCTTCCAAATATCCCTTTGCCAATTCCACAAGAACAGCCTTAGCGAAAGGCTTCTTGAAGGGAAAGATGTAACTCTGTGAGATGAATTAACAGAACACAGAGCAGTTTCTCAGAAAGCTTCTTTCCAGTTTTGAACGGAAGATATTTCCTTTTTCACCATAGCCCTCTATGGGCTTCCAAATATCCCTTTGCCAATTCCCCAAGAACAGCCTTAGCGAAAGGCTTCTTGAAGGGAAAGATGTAACTCTGTGAGATGAATTAACAGAACACAGAGCAGTTTCTCAGAAAGCTTCTTTCCAGTTTTGCACGGAAGATATTTCCTTTTTCACCATAGGCCTCTATGGGCTTCCAAATATCCGTTTGCCAATTCCACAAGAACAGCCTTAGCGAAAGGCTTCTTGAAGGGAAAGATGTAACTCTGTGAGATGAATTAACAGAACACAGAGCAGTTTCTCAGAAAGCTTCTTTCCAGTTTTGCCCGGAAGATATTTCCTTTTTCACCATAGGCCTCTATGGGCTTCCAAATATCCCTTTGCCAACTCCACAAGAACAGCCTTAGCGAAAGGCTTCTTGAAGGGAAAGATGTAACTCTGTGAGATGAATTAACAGAACACAGAGCAGTTTCTCAGAAAGCTTCTTTCCAGTTTTGAACGGAAGGTATTTCCTTTTTCAACATAGCCCTCTATGGGCTTCCAAATATCCCTTTGCCAATTCCACAAGAACAGCCTTAGCGAAAGGCTTCTTGAAGGGAAAGATGTAACTCTGTGAGATGAATTAACAGAACACAGAGCAGTTTCTCAGAAAGCTTCTTTCCAGTTTTGAACGGAAGGTATTTCCTTTTTCACCATAGCCCTCTATGGGCTTCCAAATATCCCTTTGCCAATTCCACAAGAACAGCCTTAGCGAAAAGCTTCGTGAAGGGAAAGATGTAACTCTGTGAGATGAATTAACAGAACACAGAGCAGTTTCTCAGAAAGCTTCTTTCCAGTTTTGAACGGAAGATATTTCCTTTTTCACCATAGCCCTCGATGGGCTTCCAAATATCCCTTTGTCAATTCCACAAGAACAGCCTTAGCGAAAGGCTTCGTGAAGGGAAAGATGTAACTCTGTGAGATGAATTAACAGAACACAGAGCAGTTTCTCAGAAAGCTTCTTTCCAGTTTTGAACGGAAGATATTTCCTTTTTCACCATAGCCCTCGATGGGCTTTCAAATATCCCTTTGTCAATTCCACAAGAACAGCCTTAGCGAAAGGCTTCTTGAAGGGAAAGATGTAACTCTGTGAGATGAATTAACAGAACACAGAGCAGTTTCTCAGAAAGCTTCTTTCCAGTTTTGCACGGAAGATATTTCCTTTTTCACCATAGGCCTCTATGGGCTTCCAAATATCCCTTTGCCAATTCCACAAGAACAGCCTTAGCGAAAGGCTTCTTGAAGGGAAAGATGTAACTCTGTGAGATGAATTAACAGAACACAGAGCAGTTTCTCAGAAACCTTCTTTCCAGTTTTGAACGGAAGATATTTCCTTTTTCACCATAGCCCTCTATGGGCTTCCAAATATCCCTTTGCCAATTCCACAAGAACAGCCTTAGCGAAAGGCTTCTTGAAGGGAAAGATGTAACTCTGTGAGATGAATTAACAGAACACAGAGCAGTTTCTCAGAAACCTTCTTTCCAGTTGTGAACGGAAGATATTTCCTTTTCCACCATAGGCCTCTATGGGCTTCCAAATATCCCTTTGCCAATTCCACAAGAACAGCCTTAGCGAAAGGCTTCTTGAAGGGAAAGATGTAACTCTGTGAGATGAATTAACAGAACACAGAGCAGTTTCTCAGAAAGCTTCTGTCCGGTTTTGAACGGAAGGTATTTCCTTTTTCACCATAGCCCTCTATGGGCTTCCAAATATCCCTTTGCCAATTCCACAAGAACAGCCTTAGCGAAAGGCTTCTTGAAGGGAAAGATGTAACTCTGTGAGATGAATTAACAGAACACAGAGCAGTTTCTCAGAAAGCTTCTGTCCGGTTTTGAACGGAAGGTATTTCCTTTTTCACCATAGCCCTCTATGGGCTTCCAAATATCCCTTTGCCAATTCCACAAGAACAGCCTTAGCGAAAGGCTTCTTGAAGGGAAAGATGTAACTCTGTGAGATGAATTAACAGAACACAGAGCAGTTTCTCAGAAAGCTTCTTTCCAGTTTTGAACGGAAGATATTTCCTTTTTCACCATAGCCCTCTATGGGCTTCCAAATATCCCTTTGCCAATTCCACAAGAACAGCCTTAGCGAAAGGCTTCTTGAAGGGAAAGATGTAACTCTGTGAGATGAATTAACAGAACACAGAGCAGTTTCTCAGAAAGCTTCTTTCCAGTTTTGAACGGAAGATATTTCCTTTTTCACCATAGCCATCTATGGGCTTCCAAATATCCCTTTGCCAATTCCACAAGAACAGCCTTAGCGAAAGGCTTCTTGAAGGGAAAGATGTAACTCTGTGAGATGAATTAACAGAACACAGAGCAGTTTCTCAGAAAGCTTCCTTCCAGTTTTGAACGGAAGATATTTCCTTTTTCACCATAGCCCTCTATGGGCTTCCAAATATCCCTTTGCCAATTCCCCAAGAACAGCCTTAGCGAAAGGCTTCTTGAAGGGAAAGATGTAACTCTGTGAGATGAATTAACAGAACACAGAGCAGTTTCTCAGAAAGCTTCTTTCCAGTTTTGAACGGAAGATATTTCCTTTTTCACCGTAGCCCTCTATGGGCTTCCAAATATCCCTTTGCCAATTCCACAAGAACAGCCTTAGCGAAAGGCTTCTTGAAGGGAAAGATGTAACTCTGTGAGATGAATTAACAGAACACAGAGCAGTTTCTCAGAAAGCTTCTTTCCAGTTTTGAACGGAAGATATTTCCTTTTTAACCATAGCCCTCTATGGGCTTCCAAATATCCCTTTGTCAATTCCACAAGAACAGCCTTAGCGAAAGGCTTCTTGAAGGGAAAGATGTAACTCTGTGAGATGAATTAACAGAACACAGAGCAGTTTCTCAGAAAGCTTCTTTCCAGTTTTGAACGGAAGATATTTCCTTTTTCACCATAGCCCTCTATGGGCTTCCAAATATCCGTTTGCCAATTACACAAGAACAGCCTTAGCGAAAGGCTTCTTGAAGGGAAAGATGTAACTCTGTGAGATGAAATAACAGAACACAGAGCAGTTTCTCAGAAAGATTCTTTCCAGTTTTGCACGGAAGATATTTCCTTTTTCACCATAGGCCTCTATGGGCTTCCAAATATCCGTTTGCCAATTACACAAGAACAGCCTTAGCGAAAGGCTTCTTGAAGGGAAAGATGTAACTCTGTGAGATGAATTAACAGAACACAGAGCAGTTTCTCAGAAAGCTTCTTTCCAGTTTTCCACGAAAGATATTTCCTTTTTCACCATAGGCCTCTATGGGCTTCCAAATATCCCTTTGCCAATTCCACAAGAACAGCCTTAGCGAAAGGCTTCTTGAAGGGAAAGATGTAACTCTGTGAGATGAAATAACAGAACACAGAGCAGTTTCTCAGAAAGCTTCTTTCCAGTTTTGCACGGAAGATATTTCCTTTTTCACCATAGGCCTCTATGGGCTTCCAAATATCCGTTTGCCAATTACACAAGAACAGCCTTAGCGAAAGGCTTCTTGAAGGGAAAGATGTAACTCTGTGAGATGAATTAACAGAACACAGAGCAGTTTCTCAGAAAGCTTCTTTCCAGTTTTGCACGGAAGATATTTCCTTTTTCACCATAGGCCTCTATGGGCTTCCAAATATCCCTTTGCCAATTCCACAAGAACAGCCTTAGCGAAAGGCTTCTTGAAGGGAAAGATGTAACTCTGTGAGATGAATTAACAGAACACAGAGCAGTTTCTCAGAAAGCTTCTTTCCAGTTTTGAACGGAAGGTATTTCCTTTTTCACCATAGCCCTCTATGGGCTTCCAAATATCCCTTTGCCAATTCCACAAGAACAGCCTTAGCGAAAGGCTTCTTGAAGGGAAAGATGTAACTCTGTGAGATGAATTAACAGAACACAGAGCAGTTTCTCAGAAAGCTTCTTTCCAGTTTTAAACGGAAGATATTTCCTTTTTCACCATAGCCCTCTATGGGCTTCCAAATATCCCTTTGCCAATTCCACAAGAACAGCCTTAGCGAAAGGCTTCTTGAAGGGAAAGATGTAACTCTGTGAGATGAATTAACAGAACACAGAGCAGTTTCTCAGAAAGCTTCTTTCCAGTTTTGAACGGAAGGTATTTCCTTTTTCACCATAGCCCTCTATGGGCTTCCAAATATCCCTTTGCCAATTCCCCAAGAACAGCCTTAGCGAAAGGCTTCTTGAAGGGAAAGATGTAACTCTGTGAGATGAATTAACAGAACACAGAGCAGTTTCTCAGAAAGCTTCTTTCCAGTTTTGAACGGAAGATATTTCCTTTTTCACCGTAGCCCTCTATGGGCTTCCAAATATCCCTTTGCCAATTCCACAAGAACAGCCTTAGCGAAAGGCTTCTTGAAGGGAAAGATGTAACTCTGTGAGATGAATTAACAGAACACAGAGCAGTTTCTCAGAAAGCTTCTTTCCAGTTTTGAACGGAAGATATTTCCTTTTTAACCATAGCCCTCTATGGGCTTCCAAATATCCCTTTGTCAATTCCACAAGAACAGCCTTAGCGAAAGGCTTCTTGAAGGGAAAGATGTAACTCTGTGAGATGAATTAACAGAACACAGAGCAGTTTCTCAGAAAGCTTCTTTCCAGTTTTGAACGGAAGATATTTCCTTTTTCACCATAGCCCTCTATGGGCTTCCAAATATCCGTTTGCCAATTACACAAGAACAGCCTTAGCGAAAGGCTTCTTGAAGGGAAAGATGTAACTCTGTGAGATGAAATAACAGAACACAGAGCAGTTTCTCAGAAAGCTTCTTTCCAGTTTTGCACGGAAGATATTTCCTTTTTCACCATAGGCCTCTATGGGCTTCCAAATATCCGTTTGCCAATTACACAAGAACAGCCTTAGCGAAAGGCTTCTTGAAGGGAAAGATGTAACTCTGTGAGATGAATTAACAGAACACAGAGCAGTTTCTCAGAAAGCTTCTTTCCAGTTTTGCACGGAAGATATTTCCTTTTTCACCATAGCCCTCGATGGGCTTCCAAATATCCCTTTGCCAATTCCACAAGAACAGCCTTAGCGAAAGGCTTCTTGAAGGGAAAGATGTAACTCTGTGAGATGAATTAACAGAACACAGAGCAGTTTCTCAGAAAGCTTCTTTCCAGTTTTGAACGGAAGGTATTTCCTTTTTCACCATAGCGCTCTAAGGGCTTCCAAATATCCCTTTGCCAATTCCCCAAGAACAGCCTTAGCGAAAGGCTTCTTGAAGGGAAAGATGTAACTCTGTGAGATGAATTAACAGAACACAGAGCAGTTTCTCAGAAAGCTTCTTTCCAGTTTTGAACGGAAGATATTTCCTTTTTCACCGTAGCCCTCTATGGGCTTCCAAATATCCCTTTGCCAATTAAACAAGAACAGCCTTAGCGAAAGGCTTCTTGAAGGGAAAGATGTAACTCTGTGAGTTGAATTAACAGAACACAGAGCAGTTTCTCAGAAAGCTTCTTTCCAGTTTGAACGGAAGATATTTCCTTTTTAACCATAGCCCTCTATGGGCTTCCAAATATCCCTTTGTCAATTCCACAAGAACAGCCTTAGCGAAAGGCCTCTTGAAGGGAAAGATGTAACTCTGTGAGATGAATTAACAGAACACAGAGCAGTTTCTCAGAAAGCTTCTTTCCAGTTTTGAACGGAAGATATTTCCTTTTTCACCATAGCCCTCTATGGGCTTCCAAATATCCGTTTGCCAATTACACAAGAACAGGCTTAGCGAAAGGCTTCTTGAAGGGAAAGATTTAACTCTGTGAGATGAAATAACAGAACACAGAGCAGTTTCTCAGAAAGCTTCTTTCCAGTTTTGCACGGAAGATATTTCCTTTTTCACCATAGGCCTCTATGGTCTTCCAAATATCCGTTTGCCAATTACACAAGAACAGCCTTAGCGAAAGGCTTCTTGTAGGGAAAGATGTAACTCTGTGAGATGAATTAACAGAACACAGAGCAGTTTCTCAGAAAGCTTCTTTCCAGTTTTGCACGGAAGATATTTCCTTTTTCACCATAGGCCTCTATGGGCTTCCAAATATCCCTTTGCCAATTCCACAAGAACAGCCTTAGCGAAAGGCTTCTTGAAGGGAAAGATGTAACTCTGTGAGATGAATTAACAGAACACAGAGCAGTTTCTGAGAAAGCTTCTTTCCAGTTTTGAACGGAAGGTATTTCCTTTTTCACCATAGCCCTCTATGGGCTTCCAAATATCCCTTTGCCAATTCCACAAGAACAGCCTTAGCGAAAGGCTTCTTGAAGGGAAAGATGTAACTCTGTGAGATGAATTAACAGAACACAGAGCAGTTTCTCAGAAAGCTTCTTTCCAGTTTTAAACGGAAGATATTTCCTTTTTCACCATAGGCCTCTATGGGCTTCCAAATATCCCTTTGCCAATTCCACAAGAACAGCCTTAGCGAAAGGCTTCTTGAAGGGAAAGATGTAACTCTGTGAGATGAATTAACAGAACACAGAGCAGTTTCTCAGAAAGCTTCTTTCCAGTTTTGAACGGAAGGTATTTCCTTTTTCACCATAGCCCTCTATGGGCTTCCAAATATCCCTTTGCCAATTCCACAAGAACAGCCTTAGCGAAAAGCTTCGTGAAGGGAAAGATGTAACTCTGTGAGATGAATTAACAGAACACAGAGCAGTTTCTCAGAAAGCTTCTTTCCAGTTTTGAACGGAAGATATTTCCTTTTTCACCATAGCCCTCGATGGGCTTCCAAATATCCCTTTGTCAATTCCACAGGAACAGCCTTAGCGAAAGGCTTCTTGAAGGGAAAGATGTAACTCTGTGAGATGAATTAACAGAACACAGAGCAGTTTCTCAGAAAGCTTCTCTCCAGTTTTGCACGGAAGATATTTCCTTTTTCACCATAGGCCTCTATGGGCTTCCAAATATCCCTTTGCCAATTCCACAAGAACAGCCTTAGCGAAAGGCTTCTTGAAGGGAAAGATGTAACTCTGTGAGATGAATTAACAGAACACAGAGCAGTTTCTCAGAAACCTTCTTTCCAGTTTTGAACGGAAGATATTTCCTTTCTCACCATAGCCCTCTATGGGCTTCCAAATATCCCTTTGCCAATTACAGAAGAACAGCCTTAGCGAAAGGCTTCTTGAAGGGAAAGATGTAACTCTGTGAGATGAATTAACAGAACACAGAGCAGTTTCTCAGAAACCTTCTTTCCAGTTGTGAACGGAAGATATTTCCTTTTTCACCATAGGCCTCTATGGGCTTCCAAATATCCCTTTGCCAATTCCACAAGAACAGCCTTAGCGAAAGGCTTCTTGAAGGGAAAGATGTAACTCTCTGAGATGAATTAACAGAACACAGAGCAGTTTCTCAGAAAGCTTCTGTCCGGTTTTGAACGGAAGGTATTTCCTTTTTCACCATAGCCCTCTATGGGCTTCCAAATATCCCTTTGCCAATTCCACAAGAACAGCCTTAGCGAAAGGCTTCTTGAAGGGAAAGATGTAACTCTGTGAGATGAATTAACAGAACACAGAGCAGTTTCTCAGAAAGCTTCTTTCCAGTTTTGAACGGAAGATATTTCCTTTTTCACCATAGCCCTCTATGGGCTTCCAAATATCCCTTTGCCAATTCCACAAGAACAGCCTTAGCGAAAGGCTTCTTGAAGGGAAAGATGTAACTCTGTGAGATGAATTAACAGAACACAGAGCCGTTTCTGAGAAAGCTTCTTTCCAGTTTTGAACGGAAGATATTTCCTTTTTCACCATAGCCCTCTATGGGCTTCCAAGTATCCCTTTGCCAATTCCACAAGAACAGCCTTAGCGAAAGGCTTCTTGAAGGGAAAGATGTAACTCTGTGAGATGAATTAACAGAACACAGAGCAGTTTCTCAGAAAGCTTCTTTCCAGTTTTGAACGGAAGATATTTCCTTTTTCATCATAGCCCTCTATGGGCTTCCAAATATCCCTTTGCCAATTCCACAAGAACAGCCTTAGCGAAAGGCTTCTTGAAGGGAAAGATGTAACTCTGTGAGATGAATTAACAGAACACAGAGCAGTTTCTCAGAAAGCTTCTTTCCAGTTTTGAACGGAAGATATTTCCTTTTTCACCATAGCCGTCTATGGGCTTCCAAATATCCCTTTGCCAATTCCACAAGGACAGCCTTAGCGAAAGGCTTCTTGAAGGGAAAGATGTAACTCTGTGAGATGAATTAACAGAACACAGAGCAGTTTCTCAGAAAGCTTCTTTCCAGTTTTGAACGGAAGATATTTCCTTTTTCACCATAGCCCTCTATGGGCTTCCAAATATCCCTTTGCCAATTCCACAAGAACAGCCTTAGCGAAAGGCTTCTTGAAGGGAAAGATGTAACTCTGTGAGATGAATTAACAGAACACAGAGCAGTTTCTCAGAAAGCTTCTTTCCAGTTTTGAACTTAAGATATTTCCTTTTTCACCTTAGGCCTCTATGGGCTTCCAAATATCCCTTTGCCAATTCCACAAGAACAGCCTTAGCGAAAGGCTTCTTGAAGGGAAAGATGTAACTCTGTGAGATGAATTAACAGAACACAGAGCAGTTTCTCAGAAAGCTTCTTTCCAGTTTTGAACGGAAGATATTTCCTTTTTCACCATAGCCCTCTATGGGCTTCCAAATATCCCTTTGCCAATTCCCCAAGAACAGCCTTAGCGAAAGGCTTCTTGAAGGGAAAGATGTAACTCTGTGAGATGAATTAACAGAACACAGAGCAGTTTCTCAGAAAGCTTCTTTCCAGTTTTGAACGGAAGATATTTCCTTTTTCACCGTAGCCCTCTATGGGCTTCCAAATATCCCTTTGCCAATTCCACAAGAACAGCCTTAGCGAAAGGCTTCTTGAAGGGAAAGATGTAACTCTGTGAGATGAATTAACAGAACACAGAGCAGTTTCTCAGAAAGCTTCTTTCCAGTTTTGAACGGAAGATATTTCCTTTTTAACCATAGCCCTCTATGGGCTTCCAAATATCCCTTTGTCAATTCCACAAGAACAGCCTTAGCGAAAGGCTTCTTGAAGGGAAAGATGTAACTCTGTGAGATGAATTAACAGAACACAGAGCAGTTTCTCAGAAAGCTTCTTTCCAGTTTTGAACGGAAGATATTTCCTTTTTCACCATAGCCCTCTATGGGCTTCCAAATATCCGTTTGCCAATTACACAAGAACAGCCTTAGCGAAAGGCTTCTTGAAGGGAAAGATGTAACTCTGTGAGATGAAATAACAGAACACAGAGCAGTTTCTCAGAAAGCTTCTTTCCAGTTTTGCACGGAAGATATTTCCTTTTTCACCATAGGCCTCTATGGGCTTCCAAATATCCGTTTGCCAATTACACAAGAACAGCCTTAGCGAAAGGCTTCTTGAAGGGAAAGATGTAACTCTGTGAGATGAATTAACAGAACACAGAGCAGTTTCTCAGAAAGCTTCTTTCCAGTTTTGCACGGAAGATATTTCCTTTTTCACCATAGCCCTCGATGGGCTTCCAAATATCCCTTTGCCAATTCCACAAGAACAGCCTTAGCGAAAGGCTTCTTGAAGGGAAAGATGTAACTCTGTGAGATGAATTAACAGAACACAGAGCAGTTTCTCAGAAAGCTTCTTTCCAGTTTTGAACGGAAGATATTTCCTTTTTCACCATAGCGCTCTAAGGGCTTCCAAATATCCCTTTGCCAATTCCCCAAGAACAGCCTTAGCGAAAGGCTTCTTGAAGGGAAAGATGTAACTCTGTGAGATGAATTAACAGAACACAGAGCAGTTTCTCAGAAAGCTTCTTTCCAGTTTTGAACGGAAGATATTTCCTTTTTCACCGTAGCCCTCTATGGGCTTCCAAATATCCCTTTGCCAATTAAACAAGAACAGCCTTAGCGAAAGGCTTCTTGAAGGGAAAGATGTAACTCTGTGAGTTGAATTAACAGAACACAGAGCAGTTTCTCAGAAAGCTTCTTTCCAGTTTGAACGGAAGATATTTCCTTTTTAACCATAGCCCTCTATGGGCTTCCAAATATCCCTTTGTCAATTCCACAAGAACAGCCTTAGCGAAAGGCCTCTTGAAGGGAAAGATGTAACTCTGTGAGATGAATTAACAGAACACAGAGCAGTTTCTCAGAAAGCTTCTTTCCAGTTTTGAACGGAAGATATTTCCTTTTTCACCATAGCCCTCTATGGGCTTCCAAATATCCGTTTGCCAATTACACAAGAACAGGCTTAGCGAAAGGCTTCTTGAAGGGAAAGATTTAACTCTGTGAGATGAAATAACAGAACACAGAGCAGTTTCTCAGAAAGCTTCTTTCCAGTTTTGCACGGAAGATATTTCCTTTTTCACCATAGGCCTCTATGGGCTTCCAAATATCCGTTTGCCAATTACACAAGAACAGCCTTAGCGAAAGGCTTCTTGTAGGGAAAGATGTAACTCTGTGAGATGAATTAACAGAACACAGAGCAGTTTCTCAGAAAGCTTCTTTCCAGTTTTGCACGGAAGATATTTCCTTTTTCACCATAGGCCTCTATGGGCTTCCAAATATCCCTTTGCCAATTCCACAAGAACAGCCTTAGCGAAAGGCTTCTTGAAGGGAAAGATGTAACTCTGTGAGATGAATTAACAGAACACAGAGCAGTTTCTGAGAAAGCTTCTTTCCAGTTTTGAACGGAAGGTATTTCCTTTTTCACCATAGCCCTCTATGGGCTTCCAAATATCCCTTTGCCAATTCCACAAGAACAGCCTTAGCGAAAGGCTTCTTGAAGGGAAAGATGTAACTCTGTGAGATGAATTAACAGAACACAGAGCAGTTTCTCAGAAAGCTTCTTTCCAGTTTTAAACGGAAGATATTTCCTTTTTCACCATAGGCCTCTATGGGCTTCCAAATATCCCTTTGCCAATTCCACAAGAACAGCCTTAGCGAAAGGCTTCTTGAAGGGAAAGATGTAACTCTGTGAGATGAATTAACAGAACACAGAGCAGTTTCTCAGAAAGCTTCTTTCCAGTTTTGAACGGAAGGTATTTCCTTTTTCACCATAGCCCTCTATGGGCTTCCAAATATCCCTTTGCCAATTCCACAAGAACAGCCTTAGCGAAAAGCTTCGTGAAGGGAAAGATGTAACTCTGTGAGATGAATTAACAGAACACAGAGCAGTTTCTCAGAAAGCTTCTTTCCAGTTTTGAACGGAAGATATTTCCTTTTTCACCATAGCCCTCGATGGGCTTCCAAATATCCCTTTGTCAATTCCACAGGAACAGCCTTAGCGAAAGGCTTCTTGAAGGGAAAGATGTAACTCTGTGAGATGAATTAACAGAACACAGAGCAGTTTCTCAGAAAGCTTCTCTCCAGTTTTGCACGGAAGATATTTCCTTTTTCACCATAGGCCTCTATGGGCTTCCAAATATCCCTTTGCCAATTCCACAAGAACAGCCTTAGCGAAAGGCTTCTTGAAGGGAAAGATGTAACTCTGTGAGATGAATTAACAGAACACAGAGCAGTTTCTCAGAAACCTTCTTTCCAGTTTTGAACGGAAGATATTTCCTTTCTCACCATAGCCCTCTATGGGCTTCCAAATATCCCTTTGCCAATTACAGAAGAACAGCCTTAGCGAAAGGCTTCTTGAAGGGAAAGATGTAACTCTGTGAGATGAATTAACAGAACACAGAGCAGTTTCTCAGAAACCTTCTTTCCAGTTGTGAACGGAAGATATTTCCTTTTTCACCATAGGCCTCTATGGGCTTCCAAATATCCCTTTGCCAATTCCACAAGAACAGCCTTAGCGAAAGGCTTCTTGAAGGGAAAGATGTAACTCTCTGAGATGAATTAACAGAACACAGAGCAGTTTCTCAGAAAGCTTCTGTCCGGTTTTGAACGGAAGGTATTTCCTTTTTCACCATAGCCCTCTATGGGCTTCCAAATATCCCTTTGCCAATTCCACAAGAACAGCCTTAGCGAAAGGCTTCTTGAAGGGAAAGATGTAACTCTGTGAGATGAATTAACAGAACACAGAGCAGTTTCTCAGAAAGCTTCTTTCCAGTTTTGAACGGAAGATATTTCCTTTTTCACCATAGCCCTCTATGGGCTTCCAAATATCCCTTTGCCAATTCCACAAGAACAGCCTTAGCGAAAGGCTTCTTGAAGGGAAAGATGTAACTCTGTGAGATGAATTAACAGAACACAGAGCCGTTTCTGAGAAAGCTTCTTTCCAGTTTTGAACGGAAGATATTTCCTTTTTCACCATAGCCCTCTATGGGCTTCCAAGTATCCCTTTGCCAATTCCACAAGAACAGCCTTAGCGAAAGGCTTCTTGAAGGGAAAGATGTAACTCTGTGAGATGAATTAACAGAACACAGAGCAGTTTCTCAGAAAGCTTCTTTCCAGTTTTGAACGGAAGATATTTCCTTTTTCATCATAGCCCTCTATGGGCTTCCAAATATCCCTTTGCCAATTCCACAAGAACAGCCTTAGCGAAAGGCTTCTTGAAGGGAAAGATGTAACTCTGTGAGATGAATTAACAGAACACAGAGCAGTTTCTCAGAAAGCTTCTTTCCAGTTTTGAACGGAAGATATTTCCTTTTTCACCATAGCCGTCTATGGGCTTCCAAATATCCCTTTGCCAATTCCACAAGGACAGCCTTAGCGAAAGGCTTCTTGAAGGGAAAGATGTAACTCTGTGAGATGAATTAACAGAACACAGAGCAGTTTCTCAGAAAGCTTCTTTCCAGTTTTGAACGGAAGATATTTCCTTTTTCACCATAGCCCTCTATGGGCTTCCAAATATCCCTTTGCCAATTCCACAAGAACAGCCTTAGCGAAAGGCTTCTTGAAGGGAAAGATGTAACTCTGTGAGATGAATTAACAGAACACAGAGCAGTTTCTCAGAAAGCTTCTTTCCAGTTTTGAACTTAAGATATTTCCTTTTTCACCTTAGGCCTCTATGGGCTTCCAAATATCCCTTTGCCAATTCCACAAGAACAGCCTTAGCGAAAGGCTTCTTGAAGGGAAAGATGTAACTCTGTGAGATGAATTAACAGAACACAGAGCAGTTTCTCTGAAAGCTTCTTTCCAGTTTTGAACGGAAGGTATTTCCTTTTTCACCAAAGCCCTCTATGGGCTTCCAAATATCCCTTTGCCAATTCCACAAGAACAGCCTTAGCGAAAGGCTTCTCGAAGGGAAAGATGTAACTCTGTGAGATGAATTAACAGAACACAGAGCAGTTTCTCAGAAAGCTTCTTTCCAGTTTTGAACGGAAGATATTTCCTTTTTCACCATAGGCCTCTATGGGCTTCCAAATATCCCTTTGCCAATTCCCCAAGAACAGCCTTAGCGAAAGGCTTCTTGAAGGGAAAGATGTAACTCTGTGAGATGAATTAACAGAACACAGAGCAGTTTCTCAGAAAGCTTCTTTCCAGTTTTGAACGGAAGATATTTCCTTTTTCACCGTAGCCCTCTATGGGCTTCCAAATATCCCTTTGCCAATTCCACAAGAACAGCCTTAGCGAAAGGCTTCTTGAAGGGAAAGATGTAACTCTGTGAGATGAATTAACAGAACAGAGAGCAGTTTCTCAGAAAGCTTCTTTCCAGTTTTGCACGGAAGATATTTCCTTTTTCACCATAGGCCTCTATGGGCTTCCAAATATCCCTTTGCCAATTCCACAAGAACAGCCTTAGCGAAAGGCTTCTTGAAGGGAAAGATGTAACTCTGTGAGATGAATTAACAGAACACAGAGCAGTTTCTCAGAAAGCTTCTTTCCAGTTTTGAACGGAAGATATTTCCTTTTTCACCGTAGCCCTCTATGGGCTTCCAAATATCCCTTTGCCAATTCCACAAGAACAGCCTTAGCGAAAGGCTTCTTGAAGGGAAAGATGTAACTCTGTGAGATGAATTAACGGAACACAGAGCAGTTTCTCAGAAAGCTTCTTTCCAGTTTTGAACGGAAGATATTTCCTTTTTCACCATAGCCCTCTATGGGCTTCCAAATATCCCTTTGTCAATTCCACAGGAACAGCTTTAGCGAAAGGCTTCTTGAAGGGAAAGATGTAACTCTGTGGGAAGAATTAACAGAACACAGAGCAGTTTCTCAGAAAGCTTCTTTCCAGTTTTGAACGGAAGATATTTCCTTTTTCACCATAGGCCTCTATGGGCTTCCAAATATCCCTTTGCCAATTCCACAAGAACAGCCTTAGCGAAAGGCTTCTTGAAGGGAAAGATGTAACACTGTGAGATGAATTAACAGAACACAGAGCAGTTTCTCAGAAAGCTTCTTTCCAGTTTTTAACGAAAGGTATTTCCTTTTTCACCATAGCCCTCTATGGGCTTCCAAATATCCCTTTGCCAATTCCCCAAGAACAGCCTTAGCGAAAGGCTTCTTGAAGGGAAAGATGTAACTCTGTGAGATGAATTAACAGAACACAGAGCGGTTTCTCAGAAAGCTTCTTTCCAGTTTTGAACGGAAGATATTTCCTTTTTCACCATAGCCCTCTATGGGCTTCCAAATATCCCTTTGTCAATTCCACAAGAACAGCCTTAGCGAAAGGCTTCTTGAAGGGAAATATGTAACTCTGTGAGATGAATTAACAGAACACAGATCAGTTTCTCAGAAAGCTTCTTTCCAGTTTTGAACGGAAGATATTTCCTTTTTCACCATAGGCCTCTATGGGCTTCCAAATATCCCTTTGCCAATTACACAAGAACAGCCTTAGCGAAAGGCTTCTTGAAGGGAAAGATGTAACTCTGTGAGATGAATTAACAGAACACAGAGCAGTTTCTCAGAAAGCTTCTTTCCAGTTTTGAACGGAAGGTATTTCCTTTTTCACCATAGCCCTCTATGGGCTTCCAAATATCCCTTTGCCAATTCCACAAGAACAGCCTTAGCGAAAGGCTTCTTGAAGGGAAAGATGTAACTCTGTGAGATGAATTAACAGAACACAGAGCAGTTTCTCAGAAAGCTTCTTTCCAGTTTTGAACGGAAGATATTTCCTTTTTCACCGTAGCCCTCTATGGGCTTCCAAATATCCCTTTGCCAATTCCACAAGAACAGCCTTAGCGAAAGGCTTCTTGAAGGGAAAGATGTAACTCTGTGAGATGAATTAACAGAACACAGAGCAGTTTCTCAGAAAGCTTCTTTCCAGTTTTGCACGGAAGATATTTCCTTTTTCACCATAGGCCTCTATGGGCTTCCAAATATCCCTTTGCCAATTCCACAAGAACAGCCTTAGCGAAAGGCTTCTTGAAGGGAAAGATGTAACTCTGTGAGATGAATTAACAGAACACAGAGCAGTTTCTCAGAAAGCTTCTTTCCAGTTTTGCACGGAAGATATTTCCTTTTTCACCATAGGCCTCTATGGGCTTCCAAATATCCCTTTGCCAATTCCACAAGAACAGCCTTAGCGAAAGGCTTCTTGAAGGGAAAGATGTAACTCTGTGAGATGAATTAACAGAACACAGAGCAGTTTCTCAGAAAGCTTCTTTCCAGTTTTGAACGGAAGATATTTCCTTTTTCACCGTAGCCCTCTTTGGGCTTCCAAATATCCCTTTGCCAATTCCACAAGAACAGCCTTAGCGAAAGGCTTCTTGAAGGGAAAGATGTAACTCTGTGAGATGAATTAACAGAACACAGAGCAGTTTCTCAGAAAGCTTCTTTCCAGTTTTGAACGGAAGATATTTCCTTTTTCACCATAGCCCTCTATGGGCTTCCAAATATCCCTTTGCCAATTCCACAAGAACAGCCTTAGCGAAAGGCTTCTTGAAGGGAAAGATATAACTCTGTGAGATGAATTAATAGAACACAGAGCAGTTTCTCAGAAAGCTTCTTTCCAGTTTTGAACGGAAGGTATTTCCTTTTTCACCATAGCCCTCTATGGGCTTCCAAATATCCCTTTGCCAATTCCACAAGAACAGCCTTAGCGAAAGGCTTCTTGAAGGGAAAGATGTAACTCTGTGAGATGAATTAACAGAACACAGAGCAGTTTCTCAGAAAGCTTCTTTCCAGTTTTGAACGGAAGATATTTCCTTTTTCACCATAGCCCTCTATGGGCATCCAAATATCCCATTGTCAATTCCACAAGAACAGCCTTAGCGAAAGGCTTCTTGAAGGGAAAGATGTAACTCTGTGAGATGAATTAACAGAACACAGAGCAGTTTCTCAGAAAGCTTCTTTCCAGTTTTGCACGGAAGATATTTCCTTTTTCACCATAGGCCTCTATGGGCTTCCAAATATCCCTTTGCCAATTCCACAAGAACAGCCTTAGCGAAAGGCTTCTTGAAGGGAAAGATGTAACTCTGTGAGATGAATTAACAGAACACAGAGCAGTTTCTCAGAAAGCTTCTTTCCAGTTTTGCACGGAAGATATTTCCTTTTTCACCATAGGCCTCTATGGGCTTCCAAATATCCGTTTGCCAATTCCACAAGAACAGCCTTAGCGAAAGGCTTCTTGAAGGGAAAGATGTAACTCTGTGAGATGAATTAACAGAACACAGAGCAGTTTCTCAGAAAGCTTCTTTCCAGTTTTGCACGGCAGATATTTCCTTTTTCACCATAGGCCTCTATGGGCTTCCAAATAACCCTTTGCCAATTCCACAAGAACAGCCTTAGCGAAAGGCTTCTTGAAGGGAAAGATGTAACTCTGTGAGATGAATTAACAGAACACAGAGCAGTTTCTCAGAAAGCTTCTTTCCAGTTTTGAACGGAAGATATTTCCTTTTTCACCATAGCCCTCTATGGGCTTCCAAATATCCCTTTGCCAATTCCACAAGAACAGCCTTAGCGAAAGGCTTCTTTAAGTGAAAGATGTAACTCTGTGAGATGAATTACCAGAACACAGAGCAGTTTCTCAGAAAGCTACTTTCCAGTTTTGAACGGAAGATATTTCCTTTTTCACCATAGGCCTCTATGGGCTTCCAAATATCCCTTTGCCAATTCCACAAGAACAGCCTTAGCGAAAGGCTTCTTGAAGGGAAAGATGTAACTCTGTGAGATGAATTAACAGAACAGAGAGCAGTTTCTCAGAAAGCTTCTTTCCAGTTTTGAACGGAAGGTATTTCCTTTTTCACCATAGCCCTCTATGGGCTTCCAAATATCCCTTTGCCAATTCCCCAAGAACAGCCTTAGCGAAAGGCTTCTTGAAGGGAAAGATGTAACTCTGTGAGATGAATTAACAGAACACAGAGCAGTTTCTCAGAAAGCTTCTTTCCAGTTTTGAACGGAAGATATTTCCTTTTTCACCATAGCCCTCTATGGGCTTCCAAATATCCCTTTGCCAATTCCTCAAGAACAGCCTTAGCGAAAGGCTTCTTGAAGGGAAAGATGTAACTCTGTGAGATGAATTAACAGAACACAGAGCAGTTTCTCAGAAAGCTTCTTTCCAGTTTTGCACGGAAGATATTTCCTTTTTCACCATAGGCCTCTATGGGCTTCCAAATATCCCTTTGCCAATTCCACAAGAACAGCCTTAGCGAAAGGCTTCTTGAAGGGAAAGATGTAACTCTGTGAGATGAATTAACAGAACACAGAGCAGTTTCTCAGAAAGCTTCTTTCCAGTTTTGAACGGAAGGTATTTCCTTTTTCACCATAGCCCTCTATGGGCTTCCAAATATCCCTTTGCCAATTCCACAAGAACAGCCTTAGCGAAAGGCTTCTTGAAGGGAAAGATGTAACTCTGTGAGATGAATTAACAGAACACAGAGCAGTTTCTCAGAAAGCTTCTTTCCAGTTTTGAACGGAAGATATTTCCTTTTTCACCGTAGCCCTCTATGGGCTTCCAAATATCCCTTTGCCAATTCCACAAGAACAGCCTTAGCGAAAGGCTTCTTGAAGGGAAAGATGTAACTCTGTGAGATGAATTAACAGAACACAGAGCAGTTTCTCAGAAAGCTTCTTTCCAGTTTTGAACGGAAGATATTTCCTTTTTAACCATAGCCCTCTATGGGCTTCCAAATATCCCTTTGTCAATTCCACAAGAACAGCCTTAGCGAAAGGCTTCTTGAAGGGAAAGATGTAACTCTGTGAGATGAATTAACAGAACACAGAGCAGTTTCTCAGAAAGCTTCTTTCCAGTTTTGAACGGAAGATATTTCCTTTTTCACCATAGCCCTCTATGGGCTTCCAAATATCCGTTTGCCAATTACACAAGAACAGCCTTAGCGAAAGGCTTCTTGAAGGGAAAGATGTAACTCTGTGAGATGAAATAACAGAACACAGAGCAGTTTCTCAGAAAGCTTCTTTCCAGTTTTGCACGGAAGATATTTCCTTTTTCACCATAGGCCTCTATGGGCTTCCAAATATCCGTTTGCCAATTACACAAGAACAGCCTTAGCGAAAGGCTTCTTGAAGGGAAAGATGTAACTCTGTGAGATGAATTAACAGAACACAGAGCAGTTTCTCAGAAAGCTTCTTTCCAGTTTTGCACGGAAGATATTTCCTTTTTCACCATAGCCCTCGATGGGCTTCCAAATATCCCTTTGCCAATTCCACAAGAACAGCCTTAGCGAAAGGCTTCTTGAAGGGAAAGATGTAACTCTGTGAGATGAATTAACAGAACACAGAGCAGTTTCTCAGAAAGCTTCTTTCCAGTTTTGAACGGAAGGTATTTCCTTTTTCACCATAGCGCTCTAAGGGCTTCCAAATATCCCTTTGCCAATTCCCCAAGAACAGCCTTAGCGAAAGGCTTCTTGAAGGGAAAGATGTAACTCTGTGAGATGAATTAACAGAACACAGAGCAGTTTCTCAGAAAGCTTCTTTCCAGTTTTGAACGGAAGATATTTCCTTTTTCACCGTAGCCCTCTATGGGCTTCCAAATATCCCTTTGCCAATTAAACAAGAACAGCCTTAGCGAAAGGCTTCTTGAAGGGAAAGATGTAACTCTGTGAGTTGAATTAACAGAACACAGAGCAGTTTCTCAGAAAGCTTCTTTCCAGTTTGAACGGAAGATATTTCCTTTTTAACCATAGCCCTCTATGGGCTTCCAAATATCCCTTTGTCAATTCCACAAGAACAGCCTTAGCGAAAGGCCTCTTGAAGGGAAAGATGTAACTCTGTGAGATGAATTAACAGAACACAGAGCAGTTTCTCAGAAAGCTTCTTTCCAGTTTTGAACGGAAGATATTTCCTTTTTCACCATAGCCCTCTATGGGCTTCCAAATATCCGTTTGCCAATTACACAAGAACAGGCTTAGCGAAAGGCTTCTTGAAGGGAAAGATTTAACTCTGTGAGATGAAATAACAGAACACAGAGCAGTTTCTCAGAAAGCTTCTTTCCAGTTTTGCACGGAAGATATTTCCTTTTTCACCATAGGCCTCTATGGGCTTCCAAATATCCGTTTGCCAATTACACAAGAACAGCCTTAGCGAAAGGCTTCTTGTAGGGAAAGATGTAACTCTGTGAGATGAATTAACAGAACACAGAGCAGTTTCTCAGAAAGCTTCTTTCCAGTTTTGCACGGAAGATATTTCCTTTTTCACCATAGGCCTCTATGGGCTTCCAAATATCCCTTTGCCAATTCCACAAGAACAGCCTTAGCGAAAGGCTTCTTGAAGGGAAAGATGTAACTCTGTGAGATGAATTAACAGAACACAGAGCAGTTTCTGAGAAAGCTTCTTTCCAGTTTTGAACGGAAGGTATTTCCTTTTTCACCATAGCCCTCTATGGGCTTCCAAATATCCCTTTGCCAATTCCACAAGAACAGCCTTAGCGAAAGGCTTCTTGAAGGGAAAGATGTAACTCTGTGAGATGAATTAACAGAACACAGAGCAGTTTCTCAGAAAGCTTCTTTCCAGTTTTAAACGGAAGATATTTCCTTTTTCACCATAGCCCTCTATGGGCTTCCAAATATCCCTTTGCCAATTACACAAGAACAGCCTTAGCGAAAGGCTTCTTGAAGGGAAAGATGTAACTCTGTGAGATGAATTAACAGAACACAGAGCAGTTTCTCAGAAAGCTTCTTTCCAGTTTTGAACGGAAGGTATTTCCTTTTTCACCATAGCCCTCTATGGGCTTCCAAATATCCCTTTGCCAATTCCACAAGAACAGCCTTAGCGAAAAGCTTCGTGAAGGGAAAGATGTAACTCTGTGAGATGAATTAACAGAACACAGAGCAGTTTCTCAGAAAGCTTCTTTCCAGTTTTGAACGGAAGATATTTCCTTTTTCACCATAGCCCTCGATGGGCTTCCAAATATCCCTTTGTCAATTCCACAGGAACAGCCTTAGCGAAAGGCTTCTTGAAGGGAAAGATGTAACTCTGTGAGATGAATTAACAGAACACAGAGCAGTTTCTCAGAAAGCTTCTCTCCAGTTTTGCACGGAAGATATTTCCTTTTTCACCATAGGCCTCTATGGGCTTCCAAATATCCCTTTGCCAATTCCACAAGAACAGCCTTAGCGAAAGGCTTCTTGAAGGGAAAGATGTAACTCTGTGAGATGAATTAACAGAACACAGAGCAGTTTCTCAGAAACCTTCTTTCCAGTTTTGAACGGAAGATATTTCCTTTCTCACCATAGCCCTCTATGGGCTTCCAAATATCCCTTTGCCAATTACAGAAGAACAGCCTTAGCGAAAGGCTTCTTGAAGGGAAAGATGTAACTCTGTGAGATGAATTAACAGAACACAGAGCAGTTTCTCAGAAACCTTCTTTCCAGTTGTGAACGGAAGATATTTCCTTTTTCACCATAGGCCTCTATGGGCTTCCAAATATCCCTTTGCCAATTCCACAAGAACAGCCTTAGCGAAAGGCTTCTTGAAGGGAAAGATGTAACTCTCTGAGATGAATTAACAGAACACAGAGCAGTTTCTCAGAAAGCTTCTGTCCGGTTTTGAACGGAAGGTATTTCCTTTTTCACCATAGCCCTCTATGGGCTTCCAAATATCCCTTTGCCAATTCCACAAGAACAGCCTTAGCGAAAGGCTTCTTGCAGGGAAAGATGTAACTCTGTGAGATGAATTAACAGAACACAGAGCAGTTTCTCAGAAAGCTTCTTTCCAGTTTTGAACGGAAGATATTTCCTTTTTCACCATAGCCCTCTATGGGCTTCCAAATATCCCTTTGCCAATTCCACAAGAACAGCCTTAGCGAAAGGCTTCTTGAAGGGAAAGATGTAACTCTGTGAGATGAATTAACAGAACACAGAGCCGTTTCTGAGAAAGCTTCTTTCCAGTTTTGAACGGAAGATATTTCCTTTTTCACCATAGCCCTCTATGGGCTTCCAAGTATCCCTTTGCCAATTCCACAAGAACAGCCTTAGCGAAAGGCTTCTTGAAGGGAAAGATGTAACTCTGTGAGATGAATTAACAGAACACAGAGCAGTTTCTCAGAAAGCTTCTTTCCAGTTTTGAACGGAAGATATTTCCTTTTTCATCATAGCCCTCTATGGGCTTCCAAATATCCCTTTGCCAATTCCACAAGAACAGCCTTAGCGAAAGGCTTCTTGAAGGGAAAGATGTAACTCTGTGAGATGAATTAACAGAACACAGAGCAGTTTCTCAGAAAGCTTCTTTCCAGTTTTGAACGGAAGATATTTCCTTTTTCACCATAGCCGTCTATGGGCTTCCAAATATCCCTTTGCCAATTCCACAAGGACAGCCTTAGCGAAAGGCTTCTTGAAGGGAAAGATGTAACTCTGTGAGATGAATTAACAGAACACAGAGCAGTTTCTCAGAAAGCTTCTTTCCAGTTTTGAACGGAAGATATTTCCTTTTTCACCATAGCCCTCTATGGGCTTCCAAATATCCCTTTGCCAATTCCACAAGAACAGCCTTAGCGAAAGGCTTCTTGAAGGGAAAGATGTAACTCTGTGAGATGAATTAACAGAACACAGAGCAGTTTCTCAGAAAGCTTCTTTCCAGTTTTGAACTTAAGATATTTCCTTTTTCACCTTAGGCCTCTATGGGCTTCCAAATATCCCTTTGCCAATTCCACAAGAACAGCCTTAGCGAAAGGCTTCTTGAAGGGAAAGATGTAACTCTGTGAGATGAATTAACAGAACACAGAGCAGTTTCTCTGAAAGCTTCTTTCCAGTTTTGAACGGAAGGTATTTCCTTTTTCACCAAAGCCCTCTATGGGCTTCCAAATATCCCTTTGCCAATTCCACAAGAACAGCCTTAGCGAAAGGCTTCTCGAAGGGAAAGATGTAACTCTGTGAGATGAATTAACAGAACACAGAGCAGTTTCTCAGAAAGCTTCTTTCCAGTTTTGAACGGAAGATATTTCCTTTTTCACCATAGGCCTCTATGGGCTTCCAAATATCCCTTTGCCAATTCCCCAAGAACAGCCTTAGCGAAAGGCTTCTTGAAGGGAAAGATGTAACTCTGTGAGATGAATTAACAGAACACAGAGCAGTTTCTCAGAAAGCTTCTTTCCAGTTTTGAACGGAAGATATTTCCTTTTTCACCGTAGCCCTCTATGGGCTTCCAAATATCCCTTTGCCAATTCCACAAGAACAGCCTTAGCGAAAGGCTTCTTGAAGGGAAAGATGTAACTCTGTGAGATGAATTAACAGAACAGAGAGCAGTTTCTCAGAAAGCTTCTTTCCAGTTTTGCACGGAAGATATTTCCTTTTTCACCATAGGCCTCTATGGGCTTCCAAATATCCCTTTGCCAATTCCACAAGAACAGCCTTAGCGAAAGGCTTCTTGAAGGGAAAGATGTAACTCTGTGAGATGAATTAACAGAACACAGAGCAGTTTCTCAGAAAGCTTCTTTCCAGTTTTGAACGGAAGATATTTCCTTTTTCACCGTAGCCCTCTATGGGCTTCCAAATATCCCTTTGCCAATTCCACAAGAACAGCCTTAGCGAAAGGCTTCTTGAAGGGAAAGATGTAACTCTGTGAGATGAATTAACGGAACACAGAGCAGTTTCTCAGAAAGCTTCTTTCCAGTTTTGAACGGAAGATATTTCCTTTTTCACCATAGCCCTCTATGGGCTTCCAAATATCCCTTTGTCAATTCCACAGGAACAGCTTTAGCGAAAGGCTTCTTGAAGGGAAAGATGTAACTCTGTGGGAAGAATTAACAGAACACAGAGCAGTTTCTCAGAAAGCTTCTTTCCAGTTTTGAACGGAAGATATTTCCTTTTTCACCATAGGCCTCTATGGGCTTCCAAATATCCCTTTGCCAATTCCACAAGAACAGCCTTAGCGAAAGGCTTCTTGAAGGGAAAGATGTAACACTGTGAGATGAATTAACAGAACACAGAGCAGTTTCTCAGAAAGCTTCTTTCCAGTTTTTAACGAAAGGTATTTCCTTTTTCACCATAGCCCTCTATGGGCTTCCAAATATCCCTTTGCCAATTCCCCAAGAACAGCCTTAGCGAAAGGCTTCTTGAAGGGAAAGATGTAACTCTGTGAGATGAATTAACAGAACACAGAGCAGTTTCTCAGAAAGCTTCTTTCCAGTTTTGAACGGAAGATATTTCCTTTTTCACCATAGCCCTCTATGGGCTTCCAAATATCCCTTTGTCAATTCCACAAGAACAGCCTTAGCGAAAGGCTTCTTGAAGGGAAATATGTAACTCTGTGAGATGAATTAACAGAACACAGATCAGTTTCTCAGAAAGCTTCTTTCCAGTTTTGAACGGAAGATATTTCCTTTTTCACCATAGGCCTCTATGGGCTTCCAAATATCCCTTTGCCAATTACACAAGAACAGCCTTAGCGAAAGGCTTCTTGAAGGGAAAGATGTAACTCTGTGAGATGAATTAACAGAACACAGAGCAGTTTCTCAGAAAGCTTCTTTCCAGTTTTGAACGGAAGGTATTTCCTTTTTCACCATAGCCCTCTATGGGCTTCCAAATATCCCTTTGCCAATTCCACAAGAACAGCCTTAGCGAAAGGCTTCTTGAAGGGAAAGATGTAACTCTGTGAGATGAATTAACAGAACACAGAGCAGTTTCTCAGAAAGCTTCTTTCCAGTTTTGAACGGAAGATATTTCCTTTTTCACCGTAGCCCTCTATGGGCTTCCAAATATCCCTTTGCCAATTCCACAAGAACAGCCTTAGCGAAAGGCTTCTTGAAGGGAAAGATGTAACTCTGTGAGATGAATTAACAGAACACAGAGCAGTTTCTCAGAAAGCTTCTTTCCAGTTTTGCACGGAAGATATTTCCTTTTTCACCATAGGCCTCTATGGGCTTCCAAATATCCCTTTGCCAATTCCACAAGAACAGCCTTAGCGAAAGGCTTCTTGAAGGGAAAGATGTAACTCTGTGAGATGAATTAACAGAACACAGAGCAGTTTCTCAGAAAGCTTCTTTCCAGTTTTGCACGGAAGATATTTCCTTTTTCACCATAGGCCTCTATGGGCTTCCAAATATCCCTTTGCCAATTCCACAAGAACAGCCTTAGCGAAAGGCTTCTTGAAGGGAAAGATGTAACTCTGTGAGATGAATTAACAGAACACAGAGCAGTTTCTCAGAAAGCTTCTTTCCAGTTTTGAACGGAAGATATTTCCTTTTTCACCGTAGCCCTCTTTGGGCTTCCAAATATCCCTTTGCCAATTCCACAAGAACAGCCTTAGCGAAAGGCTTCTTGAAGGGAAAGATGTAACTCTGTGAGATGAATTAACAGAACACAGAGCAGTTTCTCAGAAAGCTTCTTTCCAGTTTTGAACGGAAGATATTTCCTTTTTCACCATAGCCCTCTATGGGCTTCCAAATATCCCTTTGCCAATTCCACAAGAACAGCCTTAGCGAAAGGCTTCTTGAAGGGAAAGATATAACTCTGTGAGATGAATTAACAGAACACAGAGCAGTTTCTCAGAAAGCTTCTTTCCAGTTTTGAACGGAAGGTATTTCCTTTTTCACCATAGCCCTCTATGGGCTTCCAAATATCCCTTTGCCAATTCCACAAGAACAGCCTTAGCGAAAGGCTTCTTGAAGGGAAAGATGTAACTCTGTGAGATGAATTAACAGAACACAGAGCAGTTTCTCAGAAAGCTTCTTTCCAGTTTTGAACGGAAGATATTTCCTTTTTCACCATAGCCCTCTATGGGCATCCAAATATCCCATTGTCAATTCCACAAGAACAGCCTTAGCGAAAGGCTTCTTGAAGGGAAAGATGTAACTCTGTGAGATGAATTAACAGAACACAGAGCAGTTTCTCAGAAAGCTTCTTTCCAGTTTTGCACGGAAGATATTTCCTTTTTCACCATAGGCCTCTATGGGCTTCCAAATATCCCTTTGCCAATTCCACAAGAACAGCCTTAGCGAAAGGCTTCTTGAAGGGAAAGATGTAACTCTGTGAGATGAATTAACAGAACACAGAGCAGTTTCTCAGAAAGCTTCTTTCCAGTTTTGCACGGAAGATATTTCCTTTTTCACCATAGGCCTCTATGGGCTTCCAAATATCCGTTTGCCAATTCCACAAGAACAGCCTTAGCGAAAGGCTTCTTGAAGGGAAAGATGTAACTCTGTGAGATGAATTAACAGAACACAGAGCAGTTTCTCAGAAAGCTTCTTTCCAGTTTTGCACGGCAGATATTTCCTTTTTCACCATAGGCCTCTATGGGCTTCCAAATAACCCTTTGCCAATTCCACAAGAACAGCCTTAGCGAAAGGCTTCTTGAAGGGAAAGATGTAACTCTGTGAGATGAATTAACAGAACACAGAGCAGTTTCTCAGAAAGCTTCTTTCCAGTTTTGAACGGAAGATATTTCCTTTTTCACCATAGCCCTCTATGGGCTTCCAAATATCCCTTTGCCAATTCCACAAGAACAGCCTTAGCGAAAGGCTTCTTTAAGTGAAAGATGTAACTCTGTGAGATGAATTACCAGAACACAGAGCAGTTTCTCAGAAAGCTACTTTCCAGTTTTGAACGGAAGATATTTCCTTTTTCACCATAGGCCTCTATGGGCTTCCAAATATCCCTTTGCCAATTCCACAAGAACAGCCTTAGCGAAAGGCTTCTTGAAGGGAAAGATGTAACTCTGTGAGATGAATTAACAGAACAGAGAGCAGTTTCTCAGAAAGCTTCTTTCCAGTTTTGAACGGAAGGTATTTCCTTTTTCACCATAGCCCTCTATGGGCTTCCAAATATCCCTTTGCCAATTCCCCAAGAACAGCCTTAGCGAAAGGCTTCTTGAAGGGAAAGATGTAACTCTGTGAGATGAATTAACAGAACACAGAGCAGTTTCTCAGAAAGCTTCTTTCCAGTTTTGAACGGAAGATATTTCCTTTTTCACCATAGCCCTCTATGGGCTTCCAAATATCCCTTTGCCAATTCCTCAAGAACAGCCTTAGCGAAAGGCTTCTTGAAGGGAAAGATGTAACTCTGTGAGATGAATTAACAGAACACAGAGCAGTTTCTCAGAAAGCTTCTTTCCAGTTTTGCACGGAAGATATTTCCTTTTTCACCATAGGCCTCTATGGGCTTCCAAATATCCCTTTGCCAATTCCACAAGAACAGCCTTAGCGAAAGGCTTCTTGAAGGGAAAGATGTAACTCTGTGAGATGAATTAACAGAACACAGAGCAGTTTCTCAGAAAGCTTCTTTCCAGTTTTGCACGGAAGATATTTCCTTTTTCACCATAGGCCTCTAGGGGCTTCCAAATATCCGTTTGCCAATTCCACAAGAACAGCCTTAGCGAAAGGCTTCTTGAAGGGAAAGATGTAACTCTGTGAGATGAATTAACAGAACACAGAGCAGTTTCTCAGAAAGCTTCTTTCCAGTTTTGCACGGAAGATATTTCCTTTTTCACCATAGGCCTCTACGGGCTTCCAAATATCCCTTTGCCAATTCCACAAGAACAGCCTTAGCGAAAGGCTTCTTGAAGGGAAAGATGTAACTCTGTGAGATGAATTAACAGAACACAGAGCAGTTTCTCAGAAAGCTTCTTTCCAGTTTTGAACGGAAGATATTTCCTTTTTCACCATAGCCCTCTATGGGCTTCCAAATATCCCTTTGTCAATTCCACAAGAACAGCCTTAGCGAAAGTCTTCTTGAAGGGAAAGATGTAACTCTGTGAGATGAATTAACAGAACACAGAGCAGTTTCTCAGAAAGCTTCTTTCCAGTTTTGCACGGAAGATATTTCCTTTTTCACCATAGGCATCTATGGGCTTCCAAATATCCCTTTGCCAATTCCACAAGAACAGCCTTAGCGAAAGGCTTCTTGAAGGGAAAGATGTAACTCTGTGAGATGAATTAACAGAACACAGAGCAGTTTCTCAGAAAGCTTCTTTCCAGTTTTGAACGGAAGGTATTTCCTTTTTCACCATAGCCCTCTATGGGCTTCCAAATATCCCTTTGCCAATTCCCCAAGAACAGCCTTAGCGAAAGGCTTCTTGAAGGGAAAGATGTAACTCTGTGAGATGAATTAACAGAACACAGAGCAGTTTCTCAGAAAGCTTCTTTCCAGTTTTGAAAGGAAGATATTTCCTTTTTCACCATAGCCCTCTATGGGCTTCCAAATATCCCTTTGCCAATTCCCCAAGAACAGCCTTAGCGAAAGGCTTCTTGAAGGGAAAGATGTAACTCTGTGAGATGAATTAACAGAACACAGAGCAGTTTCTCAGAAAGCTTCTTTCCAGTTTTGAACGGAAGATATTTCCTTTTTCACCATAGGCCTCTATGGGCTTCCAAATATCCCTTTGCCAATTCCACAAGAACAGCCTTAGCGAAAGGCTTCTTGAAGGGAAAGATGTAACTCTGTGAGATGAATTAACAGAACACAGAGCAGTTTCTCAGAAAGCTTCTTTCCAGTTTTGAACGGAAGATATTTCCTTTTTCACCGTAGCCCTCTTTGGGCTTCCAAATATCCCTTTGCCAATTCCACAAGAACAGCCTTAGCGAAAGGCTTCTTGAAGTGAAAGATGTAACTCTGTGAGATGAATTAACAGAACACAGAGCAGTTTCTCAGAAAGCTTCTTTCCAGTTTTGAACGGAAGGTATTTCCTTTTTCACCATAGCCCTCTATGGGCTTCCAAATATCCCTTTGCCAATTCCACAAGAACAGCCTTAGCGAAAGGCGTCTTGAAGGGAAAGATGTAACTCTGTGAGATGAACTAACAGAACACAGAGCAGTTTCTCAGAAAGCTTCTTTCCAGTTTTAAACGGAAGATATTTCCTTTTTCACCATAGCCCTCTATGGGCTTCCAAATATCCCTTTGTCAATTCCACAAGAACAGCCTTAGCGAAAGGCTTCTTGAAGGGAAAGATGTAACTCTGTGAGATGAATTAACAGAACACAGAGCAGTTTCTCAGAAAGCTTCTTTCCAGTTTTGCACGGAAGATATTTCCTTTTTCACCATAGGCCTCTATGGGCTTCCAAATATCCCTTTGCCAATTCCACAAGAACAGCCTTAGCGAAAGGCTTCTTGAAGGGAAAGATGTAACTCTGTGAGATGAATTAACAGAACACAGAGCAGTTTCTCAGAAAACTTCTTTCCAGTTTTGCACGGAAGATATTTCCTTTTTCACCGTAGGCCTCTATGGGCTTCCAAATATCCGTTTGCCAATTCCACAAGAACAGCCTTAGCGAAAGGCTTCTTGAAGGGAAAGATGTAACTCTGTGAGATGAATTAACAGAACACAGAGCAGTTTCTCAGAAAGCTTCTTTCCAGTTTTGCACGGAAGATATTACCTTTTTCACCATAGGCCTCTATGGGCTTCCAAATATCCCTTTGCCAATTCCACAAGAACAGCCTTAGCGAAAGGCTTCTTGAAGGGAAAGATGTAACTCTGTGAGATGAATTAACAGAACACAGAGCAGTTTCTCAGAAAGCTTCTTTCCAGTTTTGAACGGAAGATATTTCCTTTTTCACCATAGGCCTCTATGGGCTTCCAAATATCCCTTTGCCAATTCCACAAGAACAGCCTTAGCGAAAGGCTTCTTGAAGGGAAAGATGTAACTCTGTGAGATGAATTAACAGAACACAGAGCAGTTTCTCAGAAAGCTTCTTTCCAGTTTTGAACGGAAGGTATTTCCTTTTTCACCATAGCCCTCTATGGGCTTCCAAATATCCCTTTGCCAATTCCCCAAGAACAGCCTTAGCGAAAGGCTTCTTGAAGGGAAAGATGTAACTCTGTGAGATGAATTAACAGAACACAGAGCAGTTTCTCAGAAAGCTTCTTTCCAGTTTTGAACGGAAGATATTTCCTTTTTCACCATAGCCCTCTATGGGCTTCCAAATATCCCTTTGCCAATTCCCCAAGAACAGCCTTAGCGAAAGGCTTCTTGAAGGGAAAGATGTAACTCTGTGAGATGAATTAACAGAACACAGAGCAGTTTCTCAGAAAGCTTCTTTCCAGTTTTGCACGGAAGATATTTCCTTTTTCACCATAGGCCTCTATGGGATTCCAAATATCCCTTTGCCAATTCCACAAGAACAGCCTTAGCGAAAGGCTTCTTGAAGGGAAAGATGTAACTCTGTGAGATGAATTAACAGAACACAGAGCAGTTTCTCAGAAAGCTTCTTTCCAGTTTTGCACGGAAGATATTTCCTTTTTCACCATAGGCCTCTATGGGCTTCCAAATATCCGTTTGCCAATTCCACAAGAACAGCCTTAGCGAAAGGCTTCTTGAAGGGAAAGATGTAACTCTGTGAGATGAATTAACAGAACACAGAGCAGTTTCTCAGAAAGCTTCTTTCCAGTTTTGCACGGAAGATATTTCCTTTTTCACCATAGGCCTCTATGGGCTTCCAAATATCCCTTTGCCAATTCCACAAGAACAGCCTTAGCGAAAGGCTTCTTGAAGGGAAAGATGTAACTCTGTGAGATGAATTAACAGAACACAGAGCAGTTTCTCAGAAAGCTTCTTTCCAGTTTTGAACGGAAGATATTTCCTTTTTCACCATAGCCCTCTATGGGCTTCCAAATATCCCTTTGTCAATTCCACAAGAACAGCCTTAACGAAAGTCTTCTTGAAGGGAAAGATGTAACTCTGTGAGATGAATTAACAGAACACAGAGCAGTTTCTCAGAAAGCTTCTTTCCAGTTTTGCACGGAAGATATTTCCTTTTTCACCATAGGCCTCTATGGGCTTCCAAATATCCCTTTGCCAATTCCACAAGAACAGCCTTAGCGAAAGGCTTCTTGAAGGGAAAGATGTAACTCTGTGAGATGAATTAACAGAACACAGAGCAGTTTCTCAGAAAGCTTCTTTCCAGTTTTGAACGGAAGATATTTCCTTTTTCACCATAGCCCTCTATGGGCTTCCAAATATCCCTTTGCCAATTCCACAAGAACAGCCTTAGCGAAAGGCTTCTTGAAGGGAAAGATGTAACTCTGTGAGATGAATTAACAGAACACAGAGCAGTTTCTCAGAAAGCTTCTTTCCAGTTTTGAACGGAAGATATTTCCTTTTTCACCATAGCCCTCTTTGGGCTTCCTAATATCCCTTTGCCAATTCCACAAGAACAGCCTTAGCGAAAGGCTTCTAGAAGGGAAAGATGTAACTCTGTGAGATGAATTAACAGAACACAGAGCAGTTTCTCAGAAAGCTTCTTTCCAGTTTTGCACGGAAGTTATTTCCTTTTTCACCATAGGCCTCTATGGGCTTCCAAATATCCCTTTGCCAATTCCACAAGAACAGCCTTAGCGAAAGGCTTCTTGAAGGGAAAGATGTAACTCTGTGAGATGAATTAACAGAACACAGAGCAGTTTCTCAGAAAGCTTCTTTCCAGTTTTGAACGGAAGATATTTCCTTTTTCACCATAGCCCTCTATGGGCTTCCAAATATCCCTTTGCCAATTCCACAAGAACAGCCTTAGCGAAAGGCTTATTGAAGGGAAAGATTTAACTCTGTGAGATGAATTAACAGAACACAGAGCAGTTTCTCAGAAAGCTTCTTTCCAGTTTTGAACGGAAGATATTTCCTTTTTCACCATAGGCCTCTATGGGCTTCCAAATATCCCTTTGCCAATTCCACAAGAACAGCCTTAGCGAAAGGCTTCTTGAAGGGAAAGATGTAACTCTGTGAGATGAATTAACAGAACACAGAGCAGTTTCTCAGAAAGCTTCTTTCCAGTTTTGAATTCAAGATATTTCCTTTTTCACCATAGGCCTCTATGGGCTTCCAAATATCCCTTTGCCAATTCCACAAGAACAGCCTTAGCGAAAGGCTTCTTGTAGGGAAATATGTAACTCTGTGAGATGAATTAACAGAACACAGAGCAGTTTCTCAGATAGCTTCTTTACAGTTTTGAACGGAAGATACTTCCTTTTTCACCATAGGCCTCTTTGGGCTTCCAAATATCCCTTTGCCAATTCCACAAGAACAGCCTTAGCGAAAGGCTTCTTGAAGGGAAAGATGTAACTCTGTGAGATGAATTAACAGAACACAGAGCAGTTTCTCAGAAAGCTTCTTTCCAGTTTTGAACGGAAGATATTTCCTTTTTCACCACAGCCCTCTATGGGCTTCCAAATATCCCTTTGCCAATTCCACAAGAACAGCCTTAGCGAAAGGCTTCTTGAAGGGAAAGATGTAACTCTGTGAGACGTATTAACAGAACACAGAGCAGTTTCTCAGAAAGCTTCTTTCCAGTTTTGAACGGAAGATATTTCCTTTTTCACCATAGCCCTCTATGGGCTTCCAAATATTCCTTTGCCAATTCCACAAGAACAGCCTTAGCGAAAGGCTTCTTGAAGGGAAAGATGTAACTCTGTGAGATGAATTAACAGAACACAGAGCAGTTTCTCAGAAAGCTTCTTTCCAGTTTTGAACGGAAGATATTTCCTTTTTCACCATAGCCCTATACGGGCTTCCAAATATCCCTTTGCCAATTCCACAAGAAGAGCGTTAGCGAAAGGCTTCTTGAAGGGAAAGATGTAACTCTGTGAGATGAATTAACAGAACACAGAGCAGTTTCTCAGAAAGCTTCTTTCCAGTTTTGAACGGAAGATATTTCCTTTTTCACCATAGCCCTCTAAGGGCTTCCAAATATCCCTTTGCCAATTACACAAGAACAGCTTTAGCGAAAGGCTTCTTGAAGGGAAAGATGTAACTCTGTGAGATGAATTAACAGAACACAGAGCAGTTTCTCAGAAAGCTTCTTTCCAGTTTTGCACGGATGATATTTCCTTTTTCACCATAGGCCTCTATGGGCTTCCAAATATCCGTTTGCCAATTCCACAAGAACAGCCTTAGCGAAAGGCTTCTTGAAGGGAAAGATGTAACTCTGTGAGATGAATTAACAGAACACAGAGCAGTTTCTCAGAAAGCTTCTTTCCAGTTTTGAATGGAAGATATTTCCTTTTTCACCATAGGCCTCTATGGGCTTCCAAATATCCCTTTGCCAATTCCACAAGAACAGCCTTAGCGAAAGGCTTCTTGAAGGGAAAGATGTAACTCTGTGAGATGAATTAACAGAACACAGAGCAGTTTCTCTGAAAGCTTCTTTCCAGTTTTGAACGGAAGATATTTCCTTTTTCACCATAGCCCTCTATGGGCTTCCAAATATCCCTTTGCCAATTCCACAAGAACAGCCTTAGCGAAAGGCTTCTTGAAGGGAAAGATGTAACTCTGTGAGATGAATTAACAGAACACAGAGCAGTTTCTCAGAAAGCTTCTTTCCAGTTTTGAACGGAAGATATTTCCTTTTTCACCATAGGCCTCTATGGGCTTCCAAATATCCCTTTGCCAATTCCACAAGAACAGCCTTAGCGAAAGGCTTCTTGAAGGGAAAGATGTAACTCTGTGAGATGAATTAACAGAACACAGAGCAGTTTCTCAGAAAGCTTCTTTCCAGTTTTGAACGGAAGGTATTTCCTTTTTCACCATAGCCCTCTATGCGCTTCCAAATATCCCTTTGCCAATTCCCCAAGAACAGCCTAAGCGAAAGGCTTCTTAAAGGGAAAGATGTAACTCTGTGAGATGTATTAACAGAACACAGAGCAGTTTCTCAGAAAGCTTCTTTCCAGTTTTGAACGGAAGATATTTCCTTTTTCACCGTAGCCCTCTATGGGCTTCCAAATATCCCTTTGCCAATTCCACAAGAACAGCCTTAGCGAAAGGCTTCTTGAAGGGAAAGATGTAACTCTGTGAGATGAATTAACAGAACACAGAGCAGTTTCTCAGAAAGCTTCTTTCCAGTTTTGAACGGAAGATATTTCCTTTTTCACCATAGCCCTCTATGGGCTTCCAAATATCCCTTTGTCAATTCCACAAGAACAGCCTTAGCGAAAGGCTTCTTGAAGGGAAAGATGTAACTCTGTGAGATGAATTAACAGAACACAGAGCAGTTTCTCACAAAGCTTCTTTCCAGTTTTGAATGGAAGATATTTCCTTTTTCACCATAGCCCTCTATGGGCTTCCAAATATCCCTTTGCCAATTACACAAGAACAGCCTTAGCGAAAGGATTCTTGAAGGGAAAGATGTAACTCTGTGAGATGAATTAACAGAACACAGAGCAGTTTCTCAGAAAGCTTCTTTCCAGTTTTGCACGGAAGATATTTCCTTTTTCACCATAGGCCTCTATGGGCTTCCAAATATCCCTTTGCCAATTCCACAAGAACAGCCTTAGCGAAAGGCTTCTTGAAGGGAAAGATGTAACTCTGTGAGATGAATTAACAGAACACAGGGCAGTTTCTCAGAAACCTTCTTTCCAGTTTTGAACGGAAGATATTTCCTTTTTCACCATAGCCCTCTATGGTCTTCCAAATATCCCTTGCCAATTGCACAAGAACAGCCTTAGCGAAAGGTTTCTTGAAGGGAAAGATGTAACTCTGTGAGATGAATTAACAGAACACAGAACAGTTTCTCAGAAACCTTCTCTCCAGTTGTGAACGGAAGATATTTCCTTTTTCACCATAGGCCTCTATGGGCTTCCAAATATCCCTTTGCCAATTCCACAAGAACAGCGTTAGCGAAAGGCTTCTTGAAGGGAAAGATGTAACTCTGTGAGATGAATTAACAGAACACAGAGCAGTTTCTCAGAAAGCTTCTTTCCAGTTTTGAACGGAAGGTATTTCCTTTTTCACCATAGCCCTCTATGGGCTTCCAAATATCCCTTTGCCAATTCCACAAGAACAGCCTTAGCGAAAGGCTTCTTGAAGGGAATGATGTAACTCTGTGAGATGAATTAACAGAACACAGAGCAGTTTCTCAGAAAGCTTCTTTCCAGTTTTGAACGGAAGATATTTCCTTTTTCACCATAGGCCTCTATGGGCTTCCAAATATCCCTTTGCCAATTCCACAAGAACAGCCTTAGCGAAAGGCTTCTTGAAGGGAAAGATGTAACTCTGTGAGATGAATTAACAGAACACAGAGCAGTTTCTCAGAAAGCTACTTTCCAGTTTTGAACGGAAGATATTTCCTTTTTCACCATAGGCCTCTATGGGCTTCCAAATATCCCTTTGCCAATTCCACAAGAACAGCCTTAGCGAAAGGCTTCTTGAAGGGAAAGATGTAACTCTGTGAGATGAATTAACAGAACAGAGAGCAGTTTCTCAGAAAGCTTCTTTCCAGTTTTGAACGGAAGGTATTTCCTTTTTCACCATAGCCCTCTATGGGCTTCCAAATATCCCTTTGCCAATTCCCCAAGAACAGCCTTAGCGAAAGGCTTCTTGAAGGGAAAGATGTAACTCTGTGAGATGAATTAACAGAACACAGAGCAGTTTCTCAGAAAGCTTCTTTCCAGTTTTGCACGGAAGATATTTCCTTTTTCACCATAGGCCTCTAGGGGCTTCCAAATATCCGTTTGCCAATTCCACAAGAACAGCCTTAGCGAAAGGCTTCTTGAAGGGAAAGATGTAACTCTGTGAGATGAATTAACAGAACACAGAGCAGTTTCTCAGAAAGCTTCTTTCCAGTTTTGCACGGAAGATATTTCCTTTTTCACCATAGGCCTCTACGGGCTTCCAAATATCCCTTTGCCAATTCCACAAGAACAGCCTTAGCGAAAGGCTTCTTGAAGGGAAAGATGTAACTCTGTGAGATGAATTAACAGAACACAGAGCAGTTTCTCAGAAAGCTTCTTTCCAGTTTTGAACGGAAGATATTTCCTTTTTCACCATAGCCCTCTATGGGCTTCCAAATATCCCTTTGTCAATTCCACAAGAACAGCCTTAGCGAAAGTCTTCTTGAAGGGAAAGATGTAACTCTGTGAGATGAATTAACAGAACACAGAGCAGTTTCTCAGAAAGCTTCTTTCCAGTTTTGCACGGAAGATATTTCCTTTTTCACCATAGGCATCTATGGGCTTCCAAATATCCCTTTGCCAATTCCACAAGAACAGCCTTAGCGAAAGGCTTCTTGAAGGGAAAGATGTAACTCTGTGAGATGAATTAACAGAACACAGAGCAGTTTCTCAGAAAGCTTCTTTCCAGTTTTGAACGGAAGGTATTTCCTTTTTCACCATAGCCCTCTATGGGCTTCCAAATATCCCTTTGCCAATTCCCCAAGAACAGCCTTAGCGAAAGGCTTCTTGAAGGGAAAGATGTAACTCTGTGAGATGAATTAACAGAACACAGAGCAGTTTCTCAGAAAGCTTCTTTCCAGTTTTGAAAGGAAGATATTTCCTTTTTCACCATAGCCCTCTATGGGCTTCCAAATATCCCTTTGCCAATTCCCCAAGAACAGCCTTAGCGAAAGGCTTCTTGAAGGGAAAGATGTAACTCTGTGAGATGAATTAACAGAACACAGAGCAGTTTCTCAGAAAGCTTCTTTCCAGTTTTGAACGGAAGATATTTCCTTTTTCACCATAGGCCTCTATGGGCTTCCAAATATCCCTTTGCCAATTCCACAAGAACAGCCTTAGCGAAAGGCTTCTTGAAGGGAAAGATGTAACTCTGTGAGATGAATTAACAGAACACAGAGCAGTTTCTCAGAAAGCTTCTTTCCAGTTTTGAACGGAAGATATTTCCTTTTTCACCGTAGCCCTCTTTGGGCTTCCAAATATCCCTTTGCCAATTCCACAAGAACAGCCTTAGCGAAAGGCTTCTTGAAGTGAAAGATGTAACTCTGTGAGATGAATTAACAGAACACAGAGCAGTTTCTCAGAAAGCTTCTTTCCAGTTTTGAACGGAAGGTATTTCCTTTTTCACCATAGCCCTCTATGGGCTTCCAAATATCCCTTTGCCAATTCCACAAGAACAGCCTTAGCGAAAGGCGTCTTGAAGGGAAAGATGTAACTCTGTGAGATGAACTAACAGAACACAGAGCAGTTTCTCAGAAAGCTTCTTTCCAGTTTTAAACGGAAGATATTTCCTTTTTCACCATAGCCCTCTATGGGCTTCCAAATATCCCTTTGTCAATTCCACAAGAACAGCCTTAGCGAAAGGCTTCTTGAAGGGAAAGATGTAACTCTGTGAGATGAATTAACAGAACACAGAGCAGTTTCTCAGAAAGCTTCTTTCCAGTTTTGCACGGAAGATATTTCCTTTTTCACCATAGGCCTCTATGGGCTTCCAAATATCCCTTTGCCAATTCCACAAGAACAGCCTTAGCGAAAGGCTTCTTGAAGGGAAAGATGTAACTCTGTGAGATGAATTAACAGAACACAGAGCAGTTTCTCAGAAAACTTCTTTCCAGTTTTGCACGGAAGATATTTCCTTTTTCACCGTAGGCCTCTATGGGCTTCCAAATATCCGTTTGCCAATTCCACAAGAACAGCCTTAGCGAAAGGCTTCTTGAAGGGAAAGATGTAACTCTGTGAGATGAATTAACAGAACACAGAGCAGTTTCTCAGAAAGCTTCTTTCCAGTTTTGCACGGAAGATATTACCTTTTTCACCATAGGCCTCTATGGGCTTCCAAATATCCCTTTGCCAATTCCACAAGAACAGCCTTAGCGAAAGGCTTCTTGAAGGGAAAGATGTAACTCTGTGAGATGAATTAACAGAACACAGAGCAGTTTCTCAGAAAGCTTCTTTCCAGTTTTGAACGGAAGATATTTCCTTTTTCACCATAGGCCTCTATGGGCTTCCAAATATCCCTTTGCCAATTCCACAAGAACAGCCTTAGCGAAAGGCTTCTTGAAGGGAAAGATGTAACTCTGTGAGATGAATTAACAGAACACAGAGCAGTTTCTCAGAAAGCTTCTTTCCAGTTTTGAACGGAAGGTATTTCCTTTTTCACCATAGCCCTCTATGGGCTTCCAAATATCCCTTTGCCAATTCCCCAAGAACAGCCTTAGCGAAAGGCTTCTTGAAGGGAAAGATGTAACTCTGTGAGATGAATTAACAGAACACAGAGCAGTTTCTCAGAAAGCTTCTTTCCAGTTTTGAACGGAAGATATTTCCTTTTTCACCATAGCCCTCTATGGGCTTCCAAATATCCCTTTGCCAATTCCCCAAGAACAGCCTTAGCGAAAGGCTTCTTGAAGGGAAAGATGTAACTCTGTGAGATGAATTAACAGAACACAGAGCAGTTTCTCAGAAAGCTTCTTTCCAGTTTTGCACGGAAGATATTTCCTTTTTCACCATAGGCCTCTATGGGATTCCAAATATCCCTTTGCCAATTCCACAAGAACAGCCTTAGCGAAAGGCTTCTTGAAGGGAAAGATGTAACTCTGTGAGATGAATTAACAGAACACAGAGCAGTTTCTCAGAAAGCTTCTTTCCAGTTTTGCACGGAAGATATTTCCTTTTTCACCATAGGCCTCTATGGGCTTCCAAATATCCGTTTGCCAATTCCACAAGAACAGCCTTAGCGAAAGGCTTCTTGAAGGGAAAGATGTAACTCTGTGAGATGAATTAACAGAACACAGAGCAGTTTCTCAGAAAGCTTCTTTCCAGTTTTGCACGGAAGATATTTCCTTTTTCACCATAGGCCTCTATGGGCTTCCAAATATCCCTTTGCCAATTCCACAAGAACAGCCTTAGCGAAAGGCTTCTTGAAGGGAAAGATGTAACTCTGTGAGATGAATTAACAGAACACAGAGCAGTTTCTCAGAAAGCTTCTTTCCAGTTTTGAACGGAAGATATTTCCTTTTTCACCATAGCCCTCTATGGGCTTCCAAATATCCCTTTGTCAATTCCACAAGAACAGCCTTAACGAAAGTCTTCTTGAAGGGAAAGATGTAACTCTGTGAGATGAATTAACAGAACACAGAGCAGTTTCTCAGAAAGCTTCTTTCCAGTTTTGCACGGAAGATATTTCCTTTTTCACCATAGGCCTCTATGGGCTTCCAAATATCCCTTTGCCAATTCCACAAGAACAGCCTTAGCGAAAGGCTTCTTGAAGGGAAAGATGTAACTCTGTGAGATGAATTAACAGAACACAGAGCAGTTTCTCAGAAAGCTTCTTTCCAGTTTTGAACGGAAGATATTTCCTTTTTCACCATAGCCCTCTATGGGCTTCCAAATATCCCTTTGCCAATTCCACAAGAACAGCCTTAGCGAAAGGCTTCTTGAAGGGAAAGATGTAACTCTGTGAGATGAATTAACAGAACACAGAGCAGTTTCTCAGAAAGCTTCTTTCCAGTTTTGAACGGAAGATATTTCCTTTTTCACCATAGCCCTCTTTGGGCTTCCTAATATCCCTTTGCCAATTCCACAAGAACAGCCTTAGCGAAAGGCTTCTAGAAGGGAAAGATGTAACTCTGTGAGATGAATTAACAGAACACAGAGCAGTTTCTCAGAAAGCTTCTTTCCAGTTTTGCACGGAAGTTATTTCCTTTTTCACCATAGGCCTCTATGGGCTTCCAAATATCCCTTTGCCAATTCCACAAGAACAGCCTTAGCGAAAGGCTTCTTGAAGGGAAAGATGTAACTCTGTGAGATGAATTAACAGAACACAGAGCAGTTTCTCAGAAAGCTTCTTTCCAGTTTTGAACGGAAGATATTTCCTTTTTCACCATAGCCCTCTATGGGCTTCCAAATATCCCTTTGCCAATTCCACAAGAACAGCCTTAGCGAAAGGCTTCTTGAAGGGAAAGATGTAACTCTGTGAGATGAATTAACAGAACACAGAGCAGTTTCTCAGAAAGCTTCTTTCCAGTTTTGAACGGAAGATATTTCCTTTTTCACCATAGCCCTCTATGGGCTTCCAAATATCCCTTTGCCAATTCCACAAGAACAGCCTTAGCGAAAGGCTTATTGAAGGGAAAGATTTAACTCTGTGAGATGAATTAACAGAACACAGAGCAGTTTCTCAGAAAGCTTCTTTCCAGTTTTGAACGGAAGATATTTCCTTTTTCACCATAGGCCTCTATGGGCTTCCAAATATCCCTTTGCCAATTCCACAAGAACAGCCTTAGCGAAAGGCTTCTTGAAGGGAAAGATGTAACTCTGTGAGATGAATTAACAGAACACAGAGCAGTTTCTCAGAAAGCTTCTTTCCAGTTTTGAATTCAAGATATTTCCTTTTTCACCATAGGCCTCTATGGGCTTCCAAATATCCCTTTGCCAATTCCACAAGAACAGCCTTAGCGAAAGGCTTCTTGTAGGGAAATATGTAACTCTGTGAGATGAATTAACAGAACACAGAGCAGTTTCTCAGATAGCTTCTTTACAGTTTTGAACGGAAGATACTTCCTTTTTCACCATAGGCCTCTTTGGGCTTCCAAATATCCCTTTGCCAATTCCACAAGAACAGCCTTAGCGAAAGGCTTCTTGAAGGGAAAGATGTAACTCTGTGAGATGAATTAACAGAACACAGAGCAGTTTCTCAGAAAGCTTCTTTCCAGTTTTGAACGGAAGATATTTCCTTTTTCACCACAGCCCTCTATGGGCTTCCAAATATCCCTTTGCCAATTCCACAAGAACAGCCTTAGCGAAAGGCTTCTTGAAGGGAAAGATGTAACTCTGTGAGACGTATTAACAGAACACAGAGCAGTTTCTCAGAAAGCTTCTTTCCAGTTTTGAACGGAAGATATTTCCTTTTTCACCATAGCCCTCTATGGGCTTCCAAATATTCCTTTGCCAATTCCACAAGAACAGCCTTAGCGAAAGGCTTCTTGAAGGGAAAGATGTAACTCTGTGAGATGAATTAACAGAACACAGAGCAGTTTCTCAGAAAGCTTCTTTCCAGTTTTGAACGGAAGATATTTCCTTTTTCACCATAGCCCTATACGGGCTTCCAAATATCCCTTTGCCAATTCCACAAGAAGAGCGTTAGCGAAAGGCTTCTTGAAGGGAAAGATGTAACTCTGTGAGATGAATTAACAGAACACAGAGCAGTTTCTCAGAAAGCTTCTTTCCAGTTTTGAACGGAAGATATTTCCTTTTTCACCATAGCCCTCTAAGGGCTTCCAAATATCCCTTTGCCAATTACACAAGAACAGCTTTAGCGAAAGGCTTCTTGAAGGGAAAGATGTAACTCTGTGAGATGAATTAACAGAACACAGAGCAGTTTCTCAGAAAGCTTCTTTCCAGTTTTGCACGGATGATATTTCCTTTTTCACCATAGGCCTCTATGGGCTTCCAAATATCCGTTTGCCAATTCCACAAGAACAGCCTTAGCGAAAGGCTTCTTGAAGGGAAAGATGTAACTCTGTGAGATGAATTAACAGAACACAGAGCAGTTTCTCAGAAAGCTTCTTTCCAGTTTTGAATGGAAGATATTTCCTTTTTCACCATAGGCCTCTATGGGCTTCCAAATATCCCTTTGCCAATTCCACAAGAACAGCCTTAGCGAAAGGCTTCTTGAAGGGAAAGATGTAACTCTGTGAGATGAATTAACAGAACACAGAGCAGTTTCTCTGAAAGCTTCTTTCCAGTTTTGAACGGAAGATATTTCCTTTTTCACCATAGCCCTCTATGGGCTTCCAAATATCCCTTTGCCAATTCCACAAGAACAGCCTTAGCGAAAGGCTTCTTGAAGGGAAAGATGTAACTCTGTGAGATGAATTAACAGAACACAGAGCAGTTTCTCAGAAAGCTTCTTTCCAGTTTTGAACGGAAGATATTTCCTTTTTCACCATAGGCCTCTATGGGCTTCCAAATATCCCTTTGCCAATTCCACAAGAACAGCCTTAGCGAAAGGCTTCTTGAAGGGAAAGATGTAACTCTGTGAGATGAATTAACAGAACACAGAGCAGTTTCTCAGAAAGCTTCTTTCCAGTTTTGAACGGAAGGTATTTCCTTTTTCACCATAGCCCTCTATGCGCTTCCAAATATCCCTTTGCCAATTCCCCAAGAACAGCCTAAGCGAAAGGCTTCTTAAAGGGAAAGATGTAACTCTGTGAGATGTATTAACAGAACACAGAGCAGTTTCTCAGAAAGCTTCTTTCCAGTTTTGAACGGAAGATATTTCCTTTTTCACCGTAGCCCTCTATGGGCTTCCAAATATCCCTTTGCCAATTCCACAAGAACAGCCTTAGCGAAAGGCTTCTTGAAGGGAAAGATGTAACTCTGTGAGATGAATTAACAGAACACAGAGCAGTTTCTCAGAAAGCTTCTTTCCAGTTTTGAACGGAAGATATTTCCTTTTTCACCATAGCCCTCTATGGGCTTCCAAATATCCCTTTGTCAATTCCACAAGAACAGCCTTAGCGAAAGGCTTCTTGAAGGGAAAGATGTAACTCTGTGAGATGAATTAACAGAACACAGAGCAGTTTCTCACAAAGCTTCTTTCCAGTTTTGAATGGAAGATATTTCCTTTTTCACCATAGCCCTCTATGGGCTTCCAAATATCCCTTTGCCAATTACACAAGAACAGCCTTAGCGAAAGGATTCTTGAAGGGAAAGATGTAACTCTGTGAGATGAATTAACAGAACACAGAGCAGTTTCTCAGAAAGCTTCTTTCCAGTTTTGCACGGAAGATATTTCCTTTTTCACCATAGGCCTCTATGGGCTTCCAAATATCCCTTTGCCAATTCCACAAGAACAGCCTTAGCGAAAGGCTTCTTGAAGGGAAAGATGTAACTCTGTGAGATGAATTAACAGAACACAGGGCAGTTTCTCAGAAACCTTCTTTCCAGTTTTGAACGGAAGATATTTCCTTTTTCACCATAGCCCTCTATGGTCTTCCAAATATCCCTTGCCAATTGCACAAGAACAGCCTTAGCGAAAGGTTTCTTGAAGGGAAAGATGTAACTCTGTGAGATGAATTAACAGAACACAGAACAGTTTCTCAGAAACCTTCTCTCCAGTTGTGAACGGAAGATATTTCCTTTTTCACCATAGGCCTCTATGGGCTTCCAAATATCCCTTTGCCAATTCCACAAGAACAGCGTTAGCGAAAGGCTTCTTGAAGGGAAAGATGTAACTCTGTGAGATGAATTAACAGAACACAGAGCAGTTTCTCAGAAAGCTTCTTTCCAGTTTTGAACGGAAGGTATTTCCTTTTTCACCATAGCCCTCTATGGGCTTCCAAATATCCCTTTGCCAATTCCACAAGAACAGCCTTAGCGAAAGGCTTCTTGAAGGGAATGATGTAACTCTGTGAGATGAATTAACAGAACACAGAGCAGTTTCTCAGAAAGCTTCTTTCCAGTTTTGAACGGAAGATATTTCCTTTTTCACCATAGGCCTCTATGGGCTTCCAAATATCCCTTTGCCAATTCCACAAGAACAGCCTTAGCGAAAGGCTTCTTGAAGGGAAAGATGTAACTCTGTGAGATGAATTAACAGAACACAGAGCAGTTTCTCAGAAAGCTTCTTTCCAGTTTTGAACGGAAGGTATTTCCTTTTTCACCATAGCCCTCTATGGGCTTCCAAATATCCCTTTGCCAATTCCCCAAGAACAGCCTTAGCGAAAGGCTTCTTGAAGGGAAAGATGTAACTCTGTGAGATGAATTAACAGAACACAGAGCAGTTTCTCAGAAAGCTTCTTTCCAGTTTTGAACGGAAGATATTTCCTTTTTCACCGTAGCCCTCTATGGGCTTCCAAATATCCCTTTGCCAATTCCACAAGAACAGCCTTAGCGAAAGGCTTCTTGAAGGGAAAGATGTAACTCTGTGAGATGAATTAACAGAACACAGAGCAGTTTCTCAGAAAGCTTCTTTCCAGTTTTGAACGGAAGATATTTCCTTTTTCACCATAGCCCTCTATGGGCTTCCAAATATCCCTTTGTCAATTCCACAAGAACAGCCTTAGCGAAAGGCTTCTTGAAGGGAAAGATGTAACTCTGTGAGATGAATTAACAGAACACAGAGCAGTTTCTCAGAAAGCTTCTTTCCAGTTTTGAACGGAAGATATTTCCTTTTTCACCATAGCCCTCTATGGGCTTCCAAATATCCCTTTGCCAATTACACAAGAACAGCCTTAGCGAAAGGCTTCTTGAAGGGAAAGATGTAACTCTGTGAGATGAATTAACAGAACACAGAGCAGTTTCTCAGAAAGCTTCTTTCCAGTTTTGCACGGAAGATATTTCCTTTTTCACCATAGGCCTCTATGGGCTTCCAAATATCCGTTTGCCAATTACACAAGAACAGCCTTAGCGAAAGGCTTCTTGAAGGGAAAGATGTAACTCTGTGAGATGAATTAACAGAACACAGAGCAGTTTCTCAGAAAGCTTCTTTCCAGTTTTGCACGGAAGATATTTCCTTTTTCACCATAGGCCTCTATGGACTTCCAAATATCCCTTTGCCAATTCCACAAGAACAGCCTTAGCGAAAGGCTTCTTGAAGGGAAAGATGTAACTCTGTGAGATGAATTAACAGAACACAGAGCAGTTTCTCAGAAAGCTTCTTTCCAGTTTTGAACGGAAGGTATTTCCTTTTTCACCATAGCCCTCTATGGGCTTCCAAATATCCCTTTGCCAATTCCACAAGAACAGCCTTAGCGAAAGGCTTCTTGAAGGGAAAGATGTAACTCTGTGAGATGAATTAACAGAACACAGAGCAGTTTCTCAGAAAGCTTCTTTCCAGTTTTAAACGGAAGATATTTCCTTTTTCACCATAGGCCTCTATGGGCTTCCAAATATCCCTTTGCCAATTCCACAAGAACAGCCTTAGCGAAAGGCTTCTTGAAGGGAAATATGTAACTCTGTGAGATGAATTAACAGAACACAGAGCAGTTTCTCAGAAAGCTTCTTTCCAGTTTTGAACGGAAGGTATTTCCTTTTTCACCATAGCCCTCTATGGGCTTCCAAATGTCCCTTTGCCAATTCCACAAGAACAGCCTTAACGAAAAGCTTCGTGAAGGGAAAGATGTAACTCTGTGAGATGAATTAACAGAACACAGAGCAGTTTCTCAGAAAGCTTCTTTCCAGTTTTGAACGGAAGATATTTCCTTTTTCACCATAGCCCTCGATGGGCTTCCAAATATCCCTTTGTCAATTCCACAAGAACAGCCTTAGCGAAAGGCTTCTTGAAGGGAAAGATGTAACTCTGTGAGATGAATTAACAGAACACAGAGCAGTTTCTCAGAAAGCTTCTTTCCAGTTTTGCACGGAAGATATTTCCTTTTTCACCATAGGCCTCTATGGGCTTCCAAATATCCCTTTGCCAATTCCACAAGAACAGCCTTAGCGAAAGGCTTCTTGAAGGGAAAGATGTAACTCTGTGAGATGAATTAACAGAACACAGAGCAGTTTCTCAGAAAGCTTCTTTCCAGTTTTGAACGGAAGATATTTCCTTTTTCACCATAGCCCTCTATGGGCTTCCAAATATCCCTTTGCCAATTCCACAAGAACAGCCTTAGCGAAAGGCTTCTTGAAGGGAAAGATGTAACTCTGTGAGATGAATTAACAGAACACAGAGCAGTTTCTCAGAAAGCTTCTTTCCAGTTTTGAACGGAAGGTATTTCCTTTTTCACCATAGCCCTCTATGGGCTTCCAAATATCCCTTTGCCAATTCCCCAAGAACAGCCTTAGCGAAAGGCTTCTTGAAGGGAAAGATGTAACTCTGTGAGATGAATTAACAGAACACAGAGCAGTTTCTCAGAAAGCTTCTTTCCAGTTTTGAACGGAAGATATTTCCTTTTTCACCGTAGCCCTCTATGGGCTTCCAAATATCCCTTTGCCAATTCCAGAAGAACAGCCTTAGCGAAAGGCTTCCTGAAGGGAAAGATGTAACTCTGTGAGATGAATTAACAGAACACAGAGCAGTTTCTCAGAAAGCTTCTTTCCAGTTTTGAACGGAAGATATTTCCTTTTTAACCATAGCCCTCTATGGGCTTCCAAATATCCCTTTGTCAATTCCACAAGAACAGCCTTAGCGAAAGGCTTCTTGAAGGGAAAGATGTAACTCTGTGAGATGAATTAACAGAACACAGAGCAGTTTCTCAGAAAGCTTCTTTCCAGTTTTGAACAGAAGATATTTCCTTTTTCACCATAGCCCTCTATGGGCTTCCAAATATCCCTTTGCCAATTACACAAGAACAGCCTTAGCGAAAGGCTTCTTGAAGGGAAAGATGTAACTCTGTGAGATGAAATAACAGAACACAGAGCAGTTTCTCAGAAAGCTTCTTTCCAGTTTTGCACGGAAGATATTTCCTTTTTCACCATAGGCCTCTATGGGCTTCCAAATATCCGTTTGCCAATTACACAAGAACAGCCTTAGCGAAAGGCTTCTTGAAGGGAAAGATGTAACTCTGTGAGATGAATTAACAGAACTCAGAGCAGTTTCTCAGAAAGCTTCTTTCCAGTTTTGCACGGAAGATATTTCCTTTTTCACCATAGGCCTCTATGGGCTTCCAAATATCCCTTTGCCAATTCCACAAGAACAGCCTTAGCGAAAGGCTTCTTGAAGGGAAAGATGTAACTCTGTGAGATGAATTAACAGAACACAGAGCAGTTTCTCAGAAAGCTTCTTTCCAGTTTTGAACGGAAGGTATTTCCTTTTTCAACATAGCCCTCTATGGGCTTCCAAATATCCCTTTGCCAATTCCACAAGAACAGCCTTAGCGAAAAGCTTCGTGAAGGGAAAGATGTAACTCTGTGAGATGAATTAACAGAACACAGAGCAGTTTCTCAGAAAGCTTCTTTCCAGTTTTGAACGGAAGATATTTCCTTTTTCACCATAGCCCTCGATGGGCTTCCAAATATCCCTTTGTCAATTCCACAGGAACAGCCTTAGCGAAAGGCTTCTTGAAGGGAAAGATGTAACTCTGTGAGATGAATTAACAGAACACAGAGCAGTTTCTCAGAAAGCTTCTTTCCAGTTTTGAACGGAAGATATTTCCTTTTTCACCATAGGCCTCTATGGGCTTCCAAATATCCCTTTGCCAATTCCACAAGAACAGCCTTAGCGAAAGGCTTCTTGAAGGGAAAGATGTAACTCTGTGAGATGAATTAACAGAACACAGAGCAGTTTCTCAGAAAGCTTCTTTCCAGTTTTGAACGGAAGATATTTCCTTTTTCACCATAGCCCTCTATGGGCTTCCAAATATCCCTTTGCCAATTCCACAAGAACAGCCTTAGCGAAAGGCTTCTTGAAGGGAAAGATGTAACTCTGTGAGATGAATTAACAGAACACAGAGCAGTTTCTCAGAAACCTTCTTTCCAGTTGTGAACGGAAGATATTTCCTTTTTCACCATAGGCCTCTATGGGCTTCCAAATATCCCTTTGCCAATTCCACAAGAACAGCCTTAGCGAAAGGCTTCTTGAAGGGAAAGATGTAACTCTCTGAGATGAATTAACAGAACACAGAGCAGTTTCTCAGAAAGCTTCTGTCCGGTTTTGAACGGAAGGTATTTCCTTTTTCACCATAGCCCTCTATGGGCTTCCAAATATCCCTTTGCCAATTCCACAAGAACAGCCTTAGCGAAAGGCTTCTTGAAGGGAAAGATGTAACTCTGTGAGATGAATTAACAGAACACAGAGCAGTTTCTCAGAAAGCTTCTTTCCAGTTTTGAACGGAAGATATTTCCTTTTTCACCATAGCCCTCTATGGGCTTCCAAATATCCCTTTGCCAATTCCACAAGAACAGCCTTAGCGAAAGGCTTCTTGAAGGGAAAGATGTAACTCTGTGAGATGAATTAACAGAACACAGAGCCGTTTCTCAGAAAGCTTCTTTCCAGTTTTGAACGGAAGATATTTCCTTTTTCACCATAGCCCTCTATGGGCTTCCAAGTATCCCTTTGCCAATTCCACAAGAACAGCCTTAGCGAAAGGCTTCTTGAAGGGAAAGATGTAACTCTGTGAGATGAATTAACAGAACACAGAGCAGTTTCTCAGAAAGCTTCTTTCCAGTTTTGAACGGAAGATATTTCCTTTTTCACCATAGCCCTCTATGGGCTTCCAAATATCCCTTTGCCAATTCCACAAGAACAGCCTTAGCGAAAGGCTTCTTGAAGGGAAAGATGTAACTCTGTGAGATGAATTAACAGAACACAGAGCAGTTTCTCAGAAAGCTTCTTTCCAGTTTTGAACGGAAGATATTTCCTTTTTCACCATAGCCGTCTATGGGCTTCCAAATATCCCTTTGCCAATTCCACAAGAACAGCCTTAGCGAAAGGCTTCTTGAAGGGAAAGATGTAACTCTGTGAGATGAATTAACAGAACACAGAGCAGTTTCTCAGAAAGCTTCTTTCCAGTTTTGAACGGAAGATATTTCCTTTTTCACCATAGCCCTCTATGGGCTTCCAAATATCCCTTTGCCAATTACACAAGAACAGCCTTAGCGAAAGGCTTCTTGAAGGGAAAGATGTAACTCTGTGAGATGAATTAACAGAACACAGAGCAGTTTCTCAGAAAGCTTCTTTCCAGTTTTGCACGGAAGATATTTCCTTTTTCACCATAGGCCTCTATGGGCTTCCAAATATCCGTTTGCCAATTCCACAAGAACAGCCTTAGCGAAAGGCTTCTTGAAGGGAAAGATTTAACTCTGTGAGATGAATTAACAGAACACAGAGCAGTTTCTCAGAAAGCTTCTTTCCAGTTTTGAACGGAAGATATTTCCTTTTTCACCATAGCCCTCTATGGGCTTCCAAATATCCCTTTGCCAATTCCACAAGAACAGCCTTAGCGAAAGGCTTCTTGAAGGGAAAGATGTAACTCTGTGAGATGAATTAACAGAACACAGAGCAGTATCTCTGAAAGCTTCTTTCCAGTTTTGAACGGAAGATATTTCCTTTTTCACCAAAGCCCTCTATGGGCTTCCAAATATCCCTTTGCCAATTCCACAAGAACAGCCTTAGAGAAAGGCTTCTCGAAGGGAAAGATGTAACTCTGTGAGATGAATTAACAGAACACAGAGCAGTTTCTCAGAAAGCTTCTTTCCAGTTTTGAACGGAAGATATTTCCTTTTTCACCATAGGCCTCTATGGGCTTCCAAATATCCCTTTGCCAATTCCCCAAGAACAGCCTTAGCGAAAGGCTTCTTGAAGGGAAAGATGTAACTCTGTGAGATGAATTAACAGAACACAGAGCAGTTTCTCAGAAAGCTTCTTTCCAGTTTTGCACGGAAGATATTTCCTTTTTCACCATAGGCCTCTATGGGCTTCCAAATATCCGTTTGCCAATTACACAAGAACAGCCTTAGCGAAAGGCTTCTTGAAGGGAAAGATGTAACTCTGTGAGATGAATTAACAGAACTCAGAGCAGTTTCTCAGAAAGCTTCTTTCCAGTTTTGCACGGAAGATATTTCCTTTTTCACCATAGGCCTCTATGGGCTTCCAAATATCCCTTTGCCAATTCCACAAGAACAGCCTTAGCGAAAGGCTTCTTGAAGGGAAAGATGTAACTCTGTGAGATGAATTAACAGAACACAGAGCAGTTTCTCAGAAAGCTTCTTTCCAGTTTTGAACGGAAGGTATTTCCTTTTTCAACATAGCCCTCTATGGGCTTCCAAATATCCCTTTGCCAATTCCACAAGAACAGCCTTAGCGAAAAGCTTCGTGAAGGGAAAGATGTAACTCTGTGAGATGAATTAACAGAACACAGAGCAGTTTCTCAGAAAGCTTCTTTCCAGTTTTGAACGGAAGATATTTCCTTTTTCACCATAGCCCTCGATGGGCTTCCAAATATCCCTTTGTCAATTCCACAGGAACAGCCTTAGCGAAAGGCTTCTTGAAGGGAAAGATGTAACTCTGTGAGATGAATTAACAGAACACAGAGCAGTTTCTCAGAAAGCTTCTTTCCAGTTTTGAACGGAAGATATTTCCTTTTTCACCATAGGCCTCTATGGGCTTCCAAATATCCCTTTGCCAATTCCACAAGAACAGCCTTAGCGAAAGGCTTCTTGAAGGGAAAGATGTAACTCTGTGAGATGAATTAACAGAACACAGAGCAGTTTCTCAGAAAGCTTCTTTCCAGTTTTGAACGGAAGATATTTCCTTTTTCACCATAGCCCTCTATGGGCTTCCAAATATCCCTTTGCCAATTCCACAAGAACAGCCTTAGCGAAAGGCTTCTTGAAGGGAAAGATGTAACTCTGTGAGATGAATTAACAGAACACAGAGCAGTTTCTCAGAAACCTTCTTTCCAGTTGTGAACGGAAGATATTTCCTTTTTCACCATAGGCCTCTATGGGCTTCCAAATATCCCTTTGCCAATTCCACAAGAACAGCCTTAGCGAAAGGCTTCTTGAAGGGAAAGATGTAACTCTCTGAGATGAATTAACAGAACACAGAGCAGTTTCTCAGAAAGCTTCTGTCCGGTTTTGAACGGAAGGTATTTCCTTTTTCACCATAGCCCTCTATGGGCTTCCAAATATCCCTTTGCCAATTCCACAAGAACAGCCTTAGCGAAAGGCTTCTTGAAGGGAAAGATGTAACTCTGTGAGATGAATTAACAGAACACAGAGCAGTTTCTCAGAAAGCTTCTTTCCAGTTTTGAACGGAAGATATTTCCTTTTTCACCATAGCCCTCTATGGGCTTCCAAATATCCCTTTGCCAATTCCACAAGAACAGCCTTAGCGAAAGGCTTCTTGAAGGGAAAGATGTAACTCTGTGAGATGAATTAACAGAACACAGAGCCGTTTCTCAGAAAGCTTCTTTCCAGTTTTGAACGGAAGATATTTCCTTTTTCACCATAGCCCTCTATGGGCTTCCAAGTATCCCTTTGCCAATTCCACAAGAACAGCCTTAGCGAAAGGCTTCTTGAAGGGAAAGATGTAACTCTGTGAGATGAATTAACAGAACACAGAGCAGTTTCTCAGAAAGCTTCTTTCCAGTTTTGAACGGAAGATATTTCCTTTTTCACCATAGCCCTCTATGGGCTTCCAAATATCCCTTTGCCAATTCCACAAGAACAGCCTTAGCGAAAGGCTTCTTGAAGGGAAAGATGTAACTCTGTGAGATGAATTAACAGAACACAGAGCAGTTTCTCAGAAAGCTTCTTTCCAGTTTTGAACGGAAGATATTTCCTTTTTCACCATAGCCGTCTATGGGCTTCCAAATATCCCTTTGCCAATTCCACAAGAACAGCCTTAGCGAAAGGCTTCTTGAAGGGAAAGATGTAACTCTGTGAGATGAATTAACAGAACACAGAGCAGTTTCTCAGAAAGCTTCTTTCCAGTTTTGAACGGAAGATATTTCCTTTTTCACCATAGCCCTCTATGGGCTTCCAAATATCCCTTTGCCAATTACACAAGAACAGCCTTAGCGAAAGGCTTCTTGAAGGGAAAGATGTAACTCTGTGAGATGAATTAACAGAACACAGAGCAGTTTCTCAGAAAGCTTCTTTCCAGTTTTGCACGGAAGATATTTCCTTTTTCACCATAGGCCTCTATGGGCTTCCAAATATCCGTTTGCCAATTCCACAAGAACAGCCTTAGCGAAAGGCTTCTTGAAGGGAAAGATTTAACTCTGTGAGATGAATTAACAGAACACAGAGCAGTTTCTCAGAAAGCTTCTTTCCAGTTTTGAACGGAAGATATTTCCTTTTTCACCATAGCCCTCTATGGGCTTCCAAATATCCCTTTGCCAATTCCACAAGAACAGCCTTAGCGAAAGGCTTCTTGAAGGGAAAGATGTAACTCTGTGAGATGAATTAACAGAACACAGAGCAGTATCTCTGAAAGCTTCTTTCCAGTTTTGAACGGAAGATATTTCCTTTTTCACCAAAGCCCTCTATGGGCTTCCAAATATCCCTTTGCCAATTCCACAAGAACAGCCTTAGAGAAAGGCTTCTCGAAGGGAAAGATGTAACTCTGTGAGATGAATTAACAGAACACAGAGCAGTTTCTCAGAAAGCTTCTTTCCAGTTTTGAACGGAAGATATTTCCTTTTTCACCATAGGCCTCTATGGGCTTCCAAATATCCCTTTGCCAATTCCCCAAGAACAGCCTTAGCGAAAGGCTTCTTGAAGGGAAAGATGTAACTCTGTGAGATGAATTAACAGAACACAGAGCAGTTTCTCAGAAAGCTTCCTTCCAGTTTTGAACGGAAGATATTTCCTTTTTCACCGTAGCCCTCTATGGGCTTCCAAATATCCCTTTGCCAATTCCACAAGAACAGCCTTAGCGAAAAGCTTCTTGAAGGGAAAGATGTAACTCTGTGAGATGAATTAACAGAACACAGAGCAGTTTCTCAGAAAGCTTCTTTCCAGTTTTGAACGGAAGATACTTCCTTTTTCACCATAGCCCTCTATGGGCTTCCAAATATCCCTTTGTCAATTCCACAAGAACAGCCTTAGCGAAAGGCTTCTTGAAGGGAAAGATGTAACTCTGTGAGAAGAATTAACAGAACACAGAGCAGTTTCTCAGAAAGCTTCTTTCCAGTTTGGAACGGAAGATATTTCCTTTTTCACCATAGGCCTCTATGGGCTTCCAAATATCCCTTTGCCAATTCCACAAGAACAGCCTTAGCGAAAGGCTTCTTGAAGGGAAAGATGTAACTCTGTGAGATGAATTAACAGAACACAGAGCAGTTTCTCAGAAAGCTTCTTTCCAGTTTTGAACGGAAGGTATTTCCTTTTTCACCATAGCCCTCTATGGGCTTCCAAATATCCCTTTGCGAATTCCACAAGAACAGCCTTAGCGAAAGGCTTCTTGAAGGGAAAGATGTATCTCTGTGAGATGAATTAACAGAACACAGAGCAGTTTCTCAGAAAGCTTCTTTCCAGTTTTGAACGGAAGATATTTCCTTTTTCACCGTAGCCCTCTAAGGGCTTCCAAATATCCCTTTGCCAATTCCACAAGAACAGCCTTAGCGAAAGGCTTCTTGTAGGGAAAGATGTAACTCTGTGAGATGAATTAACAGAACACAGAGCAGTTTCTCAGAAAGCTTCTTTCCAGTTTTGAACGGAAGATATTTCCTTTTTCACCATAGCCCTCTATGGGCTTCCAAATATCCCTTTGCCAATTCCACAAGAACAGCCTTAGCGAAAGGCTTCTTGAAGGGAAATATGTAACTCTGTGAGATGAATTAACAGAACACAGAGCAGTTTCTCAGAAAGCTTCTTTCCAGTTTTGAACGGAAGATATTTCCTTTTTCACCATAGCCCTCTTTGGGCTTCCAAATATCCCGTTGCCAATTCCACAAGAACAGCCTTAGTGAAAGACTTCTTGAAGGGAAAGATGTAACTCTGTGAGATGAATTAACAGAACACAGAGCAGTTTCTCCGAAAGCTTCTTTCCAGTTTTGAACGGAAGATATTTCCTTTTTCACCATAGCCCTCTATGGGCTTCCAAATATCCCTTTGCCAATTCCACAAGAACAGCCTTATCGAAAGGCTTCTTGAAGGGAAAGATGTAACTCTGTGAGATGAATTAATAGAACACAGAGCAGTTTCTCAGAAAGCTTCTTTCCAATTTTGAACGGAAGATATTTCCTTTTTCACCATAGCCCTCTATGGGCTTCCAAATATCCCTTTGCCAATTCCACAAGAACAGCCTTAGCGAAAGGCTTCTTGAAGGGAAAGATGTAACTCTGTGAGATGAATTAACAGAACACAGAGCAGTTTCTCAGAAAGCTTCTTTCCAGTTTTGAACGGAAGATATTTCCTTTTTCACCATAGCCCTCTATGGGCTTCCAAATATCCCTTTGCCAATTCCACAAGAACAGCCTTAGCGAAAGGCTTCTTGAAGGGAAAGATGTAACTCTGTGAGATGAATTAACAGAACACAGAGCAGTTTCTCAGAAAGCTTCTTTCCAGTTTTGAACGGAAGATATTTCCTTTTTCACCATAGCCCTCTATGGGCTTCCAAATATCCCTTTGCCAATTCCACAAGAACAGCCTTAGCGAAAGGCTTCTTGAAGGGAAAGATGTAACTCTGTGAGATGAATTAACAGAACACAGAGTAGTTTCTCAGAAACCCTCTTTCCAGTTTTGAACGGAAGATATTTCCTTTTTCACCATAGCCCTCTATGGGCTTCCAAATATCCCTTTGCCAATTCCACAAGAACAGCCTTAGCGAAAGGCTTCTTGAAGGGAAAGATGTAACTCTGTGAGATGAATTAACAGAACACAGAGCAGTTTCTCAGAAAGCTTCTTTCCAGTTTTGAACGGAAGATATTTCCTTTTTCACCATAGCCCTCTTTGGGCTTCCTAATATCCCTTTGCCAATTCCACAAGAACAGCCTTAGCGAAAGGCTTCTAGAAGGGAAAGATGTAACTCTGTGAGATGAATTAACAGAACACAGAGCAGTTTCTCAGAAAGCTTCTTTCCAGTTTTGCACGGAAGTTATTTCCTTTTTCACCATAGGCCTCTATGGGCTTCCAAATATCCCTTTGCCAATTCCACAAGAACAGCCTTAGCGAAAGGCTTCTTGAAGGGAAAGATGTAACTCTGTGAGATGAATTAACAGAACACAGAGCAGTTTCTCAGAAAGCTTCTTTCCAGTTTTGAACGGAAGATATTTCCTTTTTCACCATAGGCCTCTATGGGCTTCCAAATATCCCTTTGCCAATTCCACAAGAACAGCCTTAGCGAAAGGCTTCTTGAAGGGAAAGATGTAACTCTGTGAGATGAATTAACAGAACACAGAGCAGTTTCTCAGAAAGCTTCTTTCCAGTTTTGAACGGAAGATATTTCCTTTTTCACCATAGCCCTCTATGGGCTTCCAAATATCCCTTTGCCAATTCCACAAGAACAGCCTTAGCGAAAGGCTTCTTGAAGGGAAAGATTTAACTCTGTGAGATGAATTAACAGAACACAGAGCAGTTTCTCAGAAAGCTTCTTTCCAGTTTTGAACGGAAGATATTTCCTTTTTCACCATAGGCCTCTATGGGCTTCCAAATATCCCTTTGCCAATTCCACAAGAACAGCCTTAGCGAAAGGCTTCTTGAAGGGAAAGATGTAACTCTGTGAGATGAATTAACAGAACACAGAGCAGTTTCTCAGAAAGCTTCTTTCCAGTTTTGAATTCAAGATATTTCCTTTTTCACCATAGGCCTCTATGGGCTTCCAAATATCCCTTTGCCAATTCCACAAGAACAGCCTTAGCGAAAGGCTTCTTGAAGGGAAATATGTAACTCTGTGAGATGAATTAACAGAACACAGAGCAGTTTCTCAGATAGCTTCTTTACAGTTTTGAACGGAAGATACTTCCTTTTTCACCATAGGCCTCTTTGGGCTTCCAAATATCCCTTTGCCAATTCCACAAGAACAGCCTTAGCGAAAGGCTTCTTGAAGGGAAAGATGTAACTCTGTGAGATGAATTAACAGAACACAGAGCAGTTTCTCAGAAAGCTTCTTTCCAGTTTTGAACGGAAGATATTTCCTTTTTCACCACAGCCCTCTATGGGCTTCCAAATATCCCTTTGCCAATTCCACAAGAACAGCCTTAGCGAAAGGCTTCTTGAAGGGAAAGATGTAACTCTGTGAGATGAATTAACAGAACACAGAGCAGTTTCTCAGAAAGCTTCTTTCCAGTTTTGAACGGAAGATATTTCCTTTTTCACCATAGCCCTCTACGGGCTTCCAAATATCCCTTTGCCAATTCCACAAGAAGAGCGTTAGCGAAAGGCTTCTTGAAGGGAAAGATGTAACTCTGTGAGATGAATTAACAGAACACAGAGCAGTTTCTCAGAAAGCTTCTTTCCAGTTTTGAACGGAAGATATTTCCTTTTTCACCATAGCCCTCTAAGGGCTTCCAAATATCCCTTTGCCAATTACACAAGAACAGCCTTAGCGAAAGGCTTCTTGAAGGGAAAGATGTAACTCTGTGAGATGAATTAACAGAACACAGAGCAGTTTCTCAGAAAGCTTCTTTCCAGTTTTGCACGGATGATATTTCCTTTTTCACCATAGGCCTCTATGGGCTTCCAAATATCCGTTTGCCAATTCCACAAGAACAGCCTTAGCGAAAGGCTTCTTGAAGGGAAAGATGTAACTCTGTGAGATGAATTAACAGAACACAGAGCAGTTTCTCAGAAAGCTTCTTTCCAGTTTTGAACGGAAGATATTTCCTTTTTCACCATAGGCCTCTATGGGCTTCCAAATATCCCTTTGCCAATTCCACAAGAACAGCCTTAGCGAAAGGCTTCTTGAAGGGAAAGATGTAACTCTGTGAGATGAATTAACAGAACACAGAGCAGTTTCTCTGAAAGCTTCTTTCCAGTTTTGAACGGAAGATATTTCCTTTTTCACCATAGCCCTCTATGGGCTTCCAAATATCCCTTTGCCAATTCCACAAGAACAGCCTTAGCGAAAGGCTTCTTGAAGGGAAAGATGTAACTCTGTGAGATGAATTAACAGAACACAGAGCAGTTTCTCAGAAAGCTTCTTTCCAGTTTTGAACGGAAGATATTTCCTTTTTCACCATAGGCCTCTATGGGCTTCCAAATATCCCTTTGCCAATTCCACAAGAACAGCCTTAGCGAAAGGCTTCTTGAAGGGAAAGATGTAACTCTGTGAGATGAATTAACAGAACACAGAGCAGTTTCTCAGAAAGCTTCTTTCCAGTTTTGAACGGAAGGTATTTCCTTTTTCACCATAGCCCTCTATGCGCTTCCAAATATCCCTTTGCCAATTCCCCAAGAACAGCCTAAGCGAAAGGCTTCTTAAAGGGAAAGATGTAACTCTGTGAGATGTATTAACAGAACACAGAGCAGTTTCTCAGAAAGCTTCTTTCCAGTTTTGAACGGAAGATATTTCCTTTTTCACCGTAGCCCTCTATGGGCTTCCAAATATCCCTTTGCCAATTCCACAAGAACAGCCTTAGCGAAAGGCTTCTTGAAGGGAAAGATGTAACTCTGTGAGATGAATTAACAGAACACAGAGCAGTTTCTCAGAAAGCTTCTTTCCAGTTTTGAACGGAAGATATTTCCTTTTTCACCATAGCCCTCTATGGGCTTCCAAATATCCCTTTGTCAATTCCACAAGAACAGCCTTAGCGAAAGGCTTCTTGAAGGGAAAGATGTAACTCTGTGAGATGAATTAACAGAACACAGAGCAGTTTCTCACAAAGCTTCTTTCCAGTTTTGAACGGAAGATATTTCCTTTTTCACCATAGCCCTCTATGGGCTTCCAAATATCCCTTTGCCAATTACACAAGAACAGCCTTAGCGAAAGGATTCTTGAAGGGAAATATGTAACTCTGTGAGATGAATTAACAGAACACAGAGCAGTTTCTCAGAAAGCTTCTTTCCAGTTTTGCACGGAAGATATTTCCTTTTTCACCATAGGCCTCTATGGGCTTCCAAATATCCCTTTGCCAATTCCACAAGAACAGCCTTAGCGAAAGGCTTCTTGAAGGGAAAGATGTAACTCTGTGAGATGAATTAACAGAACACAGGGCAGTTTCTCAGAAACCTTCTTTCCAGTTTTGAACGGAAGATATTTCCTTTTTCACCATAGCCCTCTATGGTCTTCCAAATATCCCTTGCCAATTGCACAAGAACAGCCTTAGCGAAAGGTTTCTTGAAGGGAAAGATGTAACTCTGTGAGATGAATTAACAGAACACAGAGCAGTTTCTCAGAAACCTTCTTTCCAGTTGTGAACGGAAGATATTTCCTTTTTCACCATAGGCCTCTATGGGCTTCCAAATATCCCTTTGCCAATTCCACAAGAACAGCGTTAGCGAAAGGCTTCTTGAAGGGAAAGATGTAACTCTGTGAGATGAATTAACAGAACACAGAGCAGTTTCTCAGAAAGCTTCTTTCCAGTTTTGAACGGAAGGTATTTCCTTTTTCACCATAGCCCTCTATGGGCTTCCAAATATCCCTTTGCCAATTCCACAAGAACAGCCTTAGCGAAAGGCTTCTTGAAGGGAATGATGTAACTCTGTGAGATGAATTAACAGAACACAGAGCAGTTTCTCAGAAAGCTTCTTTCCAGTTTTGAACGGAAGATATTTCCTTTTTCACCATAGGCCTCTATGGGCTTCCAAATATCCCTTTGCCAATTCCACAAGAACAGCCTTAGCGAAAGGCTTCTTGAAGGGAAAGATGTAACTCTGTGAGATGAATTAACAGAACACAGAGCAGTTTCTCAGAAAGCTTCTTTCCAGTTTTGAACGGAAGGTATTTCCTTTTTCACCATAGCCCTCTATGGGCTTCCAAATATCCCTTTGCCAATTCCACAAGAACAGCCTTAGCGAAAGGCTTCTTGAAGGGAAAGATGTAACTCTGTGAGATGAATTAACAGAACACAGAGCAGTTTCTCAGAAAGCTTCTTTCCAGTTTTGAACGGAAGATATTTCCTTTTTCACCGTAGCCCTCTATGGGCTTCCAAATATCCCTTTGCCAATTCCACAAGAACAGCCTTAGCGAAAGGCTTCTTGAAGGGAAAGATGTAACTCTGTGAGACGAATTAACAGAACACAGAGCAGTTTCTCAGAAAGCTTCTTTCCAGTTTTGAACGGAAGATATTTCCTTTTTCACCATAGCCCTCTATGGGCTTCCAAATATCCCTTTGTCAATTCCACAAGAACAGCCTTAGCGAAAGGCTTCTTGAAGGGAAAGATGTAACTCTGTGAGATGAATTAACAGAACACAGAGCAGTTTCTCAGAAAGCTTCTTTCCAGTTTTGAACGGAAGATATTTCCTTTTTCACCATAGCCCTCTATGGGCTTCCAAATATCCCTTTGCCAATTACACAAGAACAGCCTTAGCGAAAGGCTTCTTGAAGGGAAAGATGTAACTCTGTGAGATGAAATAACAGAACACAGAGCAGTTTCTCAGAAAGCTTCTTTCCAGTTTTGCACGGAAGATATTTCCTTTTTCACCATAGGCCTCTATGGGCTTCCAAATATCCGTTTGCCAATTACACAAGAACAGCCTTAGCGAAAGGCTTCTTGAAGGGAAAGATGTAACTCTGTGAGATGAATTAACAGAACACAGAGCAGTTTCTCAGAAAGCTTCTTTCCAGTTTTGCACGGAAGATATTTCCTTTTTCACCATAGGCCTCTATGGACTTCCAAATATCCCTTTGCCAATTCCACAAGAACAGCCTTAGCGAAAGGCTTCTTGAAGGGAAAGATGTAACTCTGTGAGATGAATTAACAGAACACAGAGAAGTTTCTCAGAAAGCTTCTTTCCAGTTTTGAACGGAAGGTATTTCCTTTTTCACCATAGCCCTCTATGGGCTTCCAAATATCCCTTTGCCAATTCCACAAGAACAGCCTTAGCGAAAGGCTTCTTGAAGGGAAAGATGTAACTCTGTGAGATGAATTAACAGAACACAGAGCAGTTTCTCAGAAAGCTTCTTTCCAGTTTTAAACGGAAGATATTTCCTTTTTCACCATAGGCCTCTATGGGCTTCCAAATATCCCTTTGCCAATTCCACAAGAACAGCCTTAGCGAAAGGCTTCTTGAAGGGAAAGATGTAACTCTGTGAGATGAATTAACAGAACACAGAGCAGTTTCTCAGAAAGCTTCTTTCCAGTTTTGAACGGAAGGTATTTCCTTTTTCACCATAGCCCTCTATGGGCTTCCAAATGTCCCTTTGCCAATTCCACAAGAACAGCCTTAACGAAAAGCTTCGTGAAGGGAAAGATGTAACTCTGTGAGATGAATTAACAGAACACAGAGCAGTTTCTCAGAAAGCTTCTTTCCAGTTTTGAACGGAAGATATTTCCTTTTTCACCATAGCCCTCGATGGGCTTCCAAATATCCCTTTGTCAATTCCACAAGAACAGCCTTAGCGAAAGGCTTCTTGAAGGGAAAGATGTAACTCTGTGAGATGAATTAACAGAACACAGAGCAGTTTCTCAGAAAGCTTCTTTCCAGTTTTGCACGGAAGATATTTCCTTTTTCACCATAGGCCTCTATGGGCTTCCAAATATCCCTTTGCCAATTCCACAAGAACAGCCTTAGCGAAAGGCTTCTTGAAGGGAAAGATGTAACTCTGTGAGATGAATTAACAGAACACAGAGCAGTTTCTCAGAAAGCTTCTTTCCAGTTTTGAACGGAAGATATTTCCTTTTTCACCATAGCCCTCTATGGGCTTCCAAATATCCCTTTGCCAATTCCACAAGAACAGCCTTAGCGAAAGGCTTCTTGAAGGGAAAGATGTAACTCTGTGAGATGAATTAACAGAACACAGAGCAGTTTCTCAGAAAGCTTCTTTCCAGTTTTGAACGGAAGATATTTCCTTTTTCACCATAGCCCTCTATGGGCTTCCAAATATCCCTTTGCCAATTCCCCAAGAACAGCCTTAGCGAAAGGCTTCTTGAAGGGAAAGATGTAACTCTGTGAGATGAATTAACAGAACACAGAGCAGTTTCTCAGAAAGCTTCTTTCCAGTTTTGAACGGAAGATATTTCCTTTTTCACCGTAGCCCTCTATGGGCTTCCAAATATCCGTTTGCCAATTCCAGAAGAACAGCCTTAGCGAAAGGCTTCCTGAAGGGAAAGATGTAACTCTGTGAGATGAATTAACAGAACACAGAGCAGTTTCTCAGAAAGCTTCTTTCCAGTTTTGAACGGAAGATATTTCCTTTTTAACCATAGCCCTCTATGGGCTTCCAAATATCCCTTTGTCAATTCCACAAGAACAGCCTTAGCGAAAGGCTTCTTGAAGGGAAAGATGTAACTCTGTGAGATGAATTAACAGAACACAGAGCAGTTTCTCAGAAAGCTTCTTTCCAGTTTTGAACAGAAGATATTTCCTTTTTCACCATAGCCCTCTATGGGCTTCCAAATATCCCTTTGCCAATTACACAAGAACAGCCTTAGCGAAAGGCTTCTTGAAGGGAAAGATGTAACTCTGTGAGATGAAATAACAGAACACAGAGCAGTTTCTCAGAAAGCTTCTTTCCAGTTTTGCACGGAAGATATTTCCTTTTTCACCATAGGCCTCTATGGGCTTCCAAATATCCGTTTGCCAATTACACAAGAACAGCCTTAGCGAAAGGCTTCTTGAAGGGAAAGATGTAACTCTGTGAGATGAATTAACAGAACACAGGGCAGTTTCTCAGAAACCTTCTTTCCAGTTTTGAACGGAAGATATTTCCTTTTTCACCATAGCCCTCTATGGTCTTCCAAATATCCCTTGCCAATTGCACAAGAACAGCCTTAGCGAAAGGTTTCTTGAAGGGAAAGATGTAACTCTGTGAGATGAATTAACAGAACACAGAGCAGTTTCTCAGAAACCTTCTTTCCAGTTGTGAACGGAAGATATTTCCTTTTTCACCATAGGCCTCTATGGGCTTCCAAATATCCCTTTGCCAATTCCACAAGAACAGCGTTAGCGAAAGGCTTCTTGAAGGGAAAGATGTAACTCTGTGAGATGAATTAACAGAACACAGAGCAGTTTCTCAGAAAGCTTCTTTCCAGTTTTGAACGGAAGGTATTTCCTTTTTCACCATAGCCCTCTATGGGCTTCCAAATATCCCTTTGCCAATTCCACAAGAACAGCCTTAGCGAAAGGCTTCTTGAAGGGAATGATGTAACTCTGTGAGATGAATTAACAGAACACAGAGCAGTTTCTCAGAAAGCTTCTTTCCAGTTTTGAACGGAAGATATTTCCTTTTTCACCATAGGCCTCTATGGGCTTCCAAATATCCCTTTGCCAATTCCACAAGAACAGCCTTAGCGAAAGGCTTCTTGAAGGGAAAGATGTAACTCTGTGAGATGAATTAACAGAACACAGAGCAGTTTCTCAGAAAGCTTCTTTCCAGTTTTGAACGGAAGGTATTTCCTTTTTCACCATAGCCCTCTATGGTCTTCCAAATATCCCTTTGCCAATTCCCCAAGAACAGCCTTAGCGAAAGGCTTCTTGAAGGGAAAGATGTAACTCTGTGAGATGAATTAACAGAACACAGAGCAGTTTCTCAGAAAGCTTCTTTCCAGTTTTGAACGGAAGATATTTCCTTTTTCACCGTAGCCCTCTATGGGCTTCCAAATATCCCTTTGCCAATTCCACAAGAACAGCCTTAGCGAAAGGCTTCTTGAAGGGAAAGATGTAACTCTGTGAGATGAATTAACAGAACACAGAGCAGTTTCTCAGAAAGCTTCTTTCCAGTTTTGAACGGAAGATATTTCCTTTTTCACCATAGCCCTCTATGGGCTTCCAAATATCCCTTTGTCAATTCCACAAGAACAGCCTTAGCGAAAGGCTTCTTGAAGGGAAAGATGTAACTCTGTGAGATGAATTAACAGAACACAGAGCAGTTTCTCAGAAAGCTTCTTTCCAGTTTTGAACGGAAGATATTTCCTTTTTCACCATAGCCCTCTATGGGCTTCCAAATATCCCTTTGCCAATTACACAAGAACAGCCTTAGCGAAAGGCTTCTTGAAGGGAAAGATGTAACTCTGTGAGATGAAATAACAGAACACAGAGCAGTTTCTCAGAAAGCTTCTTTCCAGTTTTGCACGGAAGATATTTCCTTTTTCACCATAGGCCTCTATGGGCTTCCAAATATCCGTTTGCCAATTACACAAGAACAGCCTTAGCGAAAGGCTTCTTGAAGGGAAAGATGTAACTCTGTGAGATGAATTAACAGAACACAGAGCAGTTTCTCAGAAAGCTTCTTTCCAGTTTTGCACGGAAGATATTTCCTTTTTCACCATAGGCCTCTATGGACTTCCAAATATCCCTTTGCCAATTCCACAAGAACAGCCTTAGCGAAAGGCTTCTTGAAGGGAAAGATGTAACTCTGTGAGATGAATTAACAGAACACAGAGAAGTTTCTCAGAAAGCTTCTTTCCAGTTTTGAACGGAAGGTATTTCCTTTTTCACCATAGCCCTCTATGGGCTTCCAAATATCCCTTTGCCAATTCCACAAGAACAGCCTTAGCGAAAGGCTTCTTGAAGGGAAAGATGTAACTCTGTGAGATGAATTAACAGAACACAGAGCAGTTTCTCAGAAAGCTTCTTTCCAGTTTTGAACGGAAGATATTTCCTTTTTAACCATAGCCCTCTATGGGCTTCCAAATATCCCTTTGTCAATTCCACAAGAACAGCCTTAGCGAAAGGCTTCTTGAAGGGAAAGATGTAACTCTGTGAGATGAATTAACAGAACACAGAGCAGTTTCTCAGAAAGCTTCTTTCCAGTTTTGAACAGAAGATATTTCCTTTTTCACCATAGCCCTCTATGGGCTTCCAAATATCCCTTTGCCAATTACACAAGAACAGCCTTAGCGAAAGGCTTCTTGAAGGGAAAGATGTAACTCTGTGAGATGAAATAACAGAACACAGAGCAGTTTCTCAGAAAGCTTCTTTCCAGTTTTGCACGGAAGATATTTCCTTTTTCACCATAGGCCTCTATGGGCTTCCAAATATCCGTTTGCCAATTACACAAGAACAGCCTTAGCGAAAGGCTTCTTGAAGGGAAAGATGTAACTCTGTGAGATGAATTAACAGAACACAGGGCAGTTTCTCAGAAACCTTCTTTCCAGTTTTGAACGGAAGATATTTCCTTTTTCACCATAGCCCTCTATGGTCTTCCAAATATCCCTTGCCAATTGCACAAGAACAGCCTTAGCGAAAGGTTTCTTGAAGGGAAAGATGTAACTCTGTGAGATGAATTAACAGAACACAGAGCAGTTTCTCAGAAACCTTCTTTCCAGTTGTGAACGGAAGATATTTCCTTTTTCACCATAGGCCTCTATGGGCTTCCAAATATCCCTTTGCCAATTCCACAAGAACAGCGTTAGCGAAAGGCTTCTTGAAGGGAAAGATGTAACTCTGTGAGATGAATTAACAGAACACAGAGCAGTTTCTCAGAAAGCTTCTTTCCAGTTTTGAACGGAAGGTATTTCCTTTTTCACCATAGCCCTCTATGGGCTTCCAAATATCCCTTTGCCAATTCCACAAGAACAGCCTTAGCGAAAGGCTTCTTGAAGGGAATGATGTAACTCTGTGAGATGAATTAACAGAACACAGAGCAGTTTCTCAGAAAGCTTCTTTCCAGTTTTGAACGGAAGATATTTCCTTTTTCACCATAGGCCTCTATGGGCTTCCAAATATCCCTTTGCCAATTCCACAAGAACAGCCTTAGCGAAAGGCTTCTTGAAGGGAAAGATGTAACTCTGTGAGATGAATTAACAGAACACAGAGCAGTTTCTCAGAAAGCTTCTTTCCAGTTTTGAACGGAAGGTATTTCCTTTTTCACCATAGCCCTCTATGGGCTTCCAAATATCCCTTTGCCAATTCCCCAAGAACAGCCTTAGCGAAAGGCTTCTTGAAGGGAAAGATGTAACTCTGTGAGATGAATTAACAGAACACAGAGCAGTTTCTCAGAAAGCTTCTTTCCAGTTTTGAACGGAAGATATTTCCTTTTTCACCGTAGCCCTCTATGGGCTTCCAAATATCCCTTTGCCAATTCCACAAGAACAGCCTTAGCGAAAGGCTTCTTGAAGGGAAAGATGTAACTCTGTGAGATGAATTAACAGAACACAGAGCAGTTTCTCAGAAAGCTTCTTTCCAGTTTTGAACGGAAGATATTTCCTTTTTCACCATAGCCCTCTATGGGCTTCCAAATATCCCTTTGTCAATTCCACAAGAACAGCCTTAGCGAAAGGCTTCTTGAAGGGAAAGATGTAACTCTGTGAGATGAATTAACAGAACACAGAGCAGTTTCTCAGAAAGCTTCTTTCCAGTTTTGAACGGAAGATATTTCCTTTTTCACCATAGCCCTCTATGGGCTTCCAAATATCCCTTTGCCAATTACACAAGAACAGCCTTAGCGAAAGGCTTCTTGAAGGGAAAGATGTAACTCTGTGAGATGAAATAACAGAACACAGAGCAGTTTCTCAGAAAGCTTCTTTCCAGTTTTGCACGGAAGATATTTCCTTTTTCACCATAGGCCTCTATGGGCTTCCAAATATCCGTTTGCCAATTACACAAGAACAGCCTTAGCGAAAGGCTTCTTGAAGGGAAAGATGTAACTCTGTGAGATGAATTAACAGAACACAGAGCAGTTTCTCAGAAAGCTTCTTTCCAGTTTTGCACGGAAGATATTTCCTTTTTCACCATAGGCCTCTATGGACTTCCAAATATCCCTTTGCCAATTCCACAAGAACAGCCTTAGCGAAAGGCTTCTTGAAGGGAAAGATGTAACTCTGTGAGATGAATTAACAGAACACAGAGAAGTTTCTCAGAAAGCTTCTTTCCAGTTTTGAACGGAAGGTATTTCCTTTTTCACCATAGCCCTCTATGGGCTTCCAAATATCCCTTTGCCAATTCCACAAGAACAGCCTTAGCGAAAGGCTTCTTGAAGGGAAAGATGTAACTCTGTGAGATGAATTAACAGAACACAGAGCAGTTTCTCAGAAAGCTTCTTTCCAGTTTTAAACGGAAGATATTTCCTTTTTCACCATAGGCCTCTATGGGATTCCAAATATCCCTTTGCCAATTCCACAAGAACAGCCTTAGCGAAAGGCTTCTTGAAGGGAAAGATGTAACTCTGTGAGATGAATTAACAGAACACAGAGCAGTTTCTCAGAAAGCTTCTTTCCAGTTTTGAACGGAAGGTATTTCCTTTTTCACCATAGCCCTCTATGGGCTTCCAAATGTCCCTTTGCCAATTCCACAAGAACAGCCTTAACGAAAAGCTTCGTGAAGGGAAAGATGTAACTCTGTGAGATGAATTAACAGAACACAGAGCAGTTTCTCAGAAAGCTTCTTTCCAGTTTTGAACGGAAGATATTTCCTTTTTCACCATAGCCCTCGATGGGCTTCCAAATATCCCTTTGTCAATTCCACAAGAACAGCCTTAGCGAAAGGCTTCTTGAAGGGAAAGATGTAACTCTGTGAGATGAATTAACAGAACACAGAGCAGTTTCTCAGAAAGCTTCTTTCCAGTTTTGCACGGAAGATATTTCCTTTTTCACCATAGGCCTCTATGGGCTTCCAAATATCCCTTTGCCAATTCCACAAGAACAGCCTTAGCGAAAGGCTTCTTGAAGGGAAAGATGTAACTCTGTGAGATGAATTAACAGAACACAGAGCAGTTTCTCAGAAAGCTTCTTTCCAGTTTTGAACGGAAGATATTTCCTTTTTCACCATAGCCCTCTATGGGCTTCCAAATATCCCTTTGCCAATTCCACAAGAACAGCCTTAGCGAAAGGCTTCTTGAAGGGAAAGATGTAACTCTGTGAGATGAATTAACAGAACACAGAGCAGTTTCTCAGAAAGCTTCTTTCCAGTTTTGAACGGAAGATATTTCCTTTTTCACCATAGCCCTCTATGGGCTTCCAAATATCCCTTTGCCAATTCCCCAAGAACAGCCTTAGCGAAAGGCTTCTTGAAGGGAAAGATGTAACTCTGTGAGATGAATTAACAGAACACAGAGCAGTTTCTCAGAAAGCTTCTTTCCAGTTTTGAACGGAAGATATTTCCTTTTTCACCGTAGCCCTCTATGGGCTTCCAAATATCCGTTTGCCAATTCCAGAAGAACAGCCTTAGCGAAAGGCTTCCTGAAGGGAAAGATGTAACTCTGTGAGATGAATTAACAGAACACAGAGCAGTTTCTCAGAAAGCTTCTTTCCAGTTTTGAACGGAAGATATTTCCTTTTTAACCATAGCCCTCTATGGGCTTCCAAATATCCCTTTGTCAATTCCACAAGAACAGCCTTAGCGAAAGGCTTCTTGAAGGGAAAGATGTAACTCTGTGAGATGAATTAACAGAACACAGAGCAGTTTCTCAGAAAGCTTCTTTCCAGTTTTGAACAGAAGATATTTCCTTTTTCACCATAGCCCTCTATGGGCTTCCAAATATCCCTTTGCCAATTACACAAGAACAGCCTTAGCGAAAGGCTTCTTGAAGGGAAAGATGTAACTCTGTGAGATGAAATAACAGAACACAGAGCAGTTTCTCAGAAAGCTTCTTTCCAGTTTTGCACGGAAGATATTTCCTTTTTCACCATAGGCCTCTATGGGCTTCCAAATATCCGTTTGCCAATTACACAAGAACAGCCTTAGCGAAAGGCTTCTTGAAGGGAAAGATGTAACTCTGTGAGATGAATTAACAGAACTCAGAGCAGTTTCTCAGAAAGCTTCTTTCCAGTTTTGCACGGAAGATATTTCCTTTTTCACCATAGGCCTCTATGGGCTTCCAAATATCCCTTTGCCAATTCCACAAGAACAGCCTTAGCGAAAGGCTTCTTGAAGGGAAAGATGTAACTCTGTGAGATGAATTAACAGAACTCAGAGCAGTTTCTCAGAAAGCTTCTTTCCAGTTTTGCACGGAAGATATTTCCTTTTTCACCATAGCCCTCGATGGGCTTCCAAATATCCCTTTGTCAATTCCACAGGAACAGCCTTAGCGAAAGGCTTCTTGAAGGGAAAGATGTAACTCTGTGAGATGAATTAACAGAACACAGAGCAGTTTCTCAGAAAGCTTCTTTCCAGTTTTGAACGGAAGATATTTCCTTTTTCACCATAGGCCTCTATGGGCTTCCAAATATCCCTTTGCCAATTCCACAAGAACAGCCTTAGCGAAAGGCTTCTTGAAGGGAAAGATGTAACTCTGTGAGATGAATTAACAGAACACAGAGCAGTTTCTCAGAAAGCTTCTTTCCAGTTTTGAACGGAAGATATTTCCTTTTTCACCATAGCCCTCTATGGGCTTCCAAATATCCCTTTGCCAATTCCACAAGAACAGCCTTAGCGAAAGGCTTCTTGAAGGGAAAGATGTAACTCTGTGAGATGAATTAACAGAACACAGAGCAGTTTCTCAGAAACCTTCTTTCCAGTTGTGAACGGAAGATATTTCCTTTTTCACCATAGGCCTCTATGGGCTTCCAAATATCCCTTTGCCAATTCCACAAGAACAGCCTTAGCGAAAGGCTTCTTGAAGGGAAAGATGTAACTCTCTGAGATGAATTAACAGAACACAGAGCATTTTCTCAGAAAGCTTCTGTCCGGTTTTGAACGGAAGGTATTTCCTTTTTCACCATAGCCCTCTATGGGCTTCCAAATATCCCTTTGCCAATTCCACAAGAACAGCCTTAGCGAAAGGCTTCTTGAAGGGAAAGATGTAACTCTGTGAGATGAATTAACAGAACACAGAGCAGTTTCTCAGAAAGCTTCTTTCCAGTTTTGAACGGAAGATATTTCCTTTTTCACCATAGCCCTCTATGGGCTTCCAAATATCCCTTTGCCAATTCCACAAGAACAGCCTTAGCGAAAGGCTTCTTGAAGGGAAAGATGTAACTCTGTGAGATGAATTAACAGAACACAGAGCCGTTTCTCAGAAAGCTTCTTTCCAGTTTTGAACGGAAGATATTTCCTTTTTCACCATAGCCCTCTATGGGCTTCCAAGTATCCCTTTGCCAATTCCACAAGAACAGCCTTAGCGAAAGGCTTCTTGAAGGGAAAGATGTAACTCTGTGAGATGAATTAACAGAACACAGAGCAGTTTCTCAGAAAGCTTCTTTCCAGTTTTGAACGGAAGATATTTCCTTTTTCACCATAGCCCTCTATGGGCTTCCAAATATCCCTTTGCCAATTCCACAAGAACAGCCTTAGCGAAAGGCTTCTTGAAGGGAAAGATGTAACTCTGTGAGATGAATTAACAGAACACAGAGCAGTTTCTCAGAAAGCTTCTTTCCAGTTTTGAACGGAAGATATTTCCTTTTTCACCATAGCCGTCTATGGGCTTCCAAATATCCCTTTGCCAATTCCACAAGAACAGCCTTAGCGAAAGGCTTCTTGAAGGGAAAGATGTAACTCTGTGAGATGAATTAACAGAACACAGAGCAGTTTCTCAGAAAGCTTCTTTCCAGTTTTGAACGGAAGATATTTCCTTTTTCACCATAGCCCTCTATGGGCTTCCAAATATCCCTTTGCCAATTACACAAGAACAGCCTTAGCGAAAGGCTTCTTGAAGGGAAAGATGTAACTCTGTGAGATGAATTAACAGAACACAGAGCAGTTTCTCAGAAAGCTTCTTTCCAGTTTTGCACGGAAGATATTTCCTTTTTCACCATAGGCCTCTATGGGCTTCCAAATATCCGTTTGCCAATTCCACAAGAACAGCCTTAGCGAAAGGCTTCTTGAAGGGAAAGATTTAACTCTGTGAGATGAATTAACAGAACACAGAGCAGTTTCTCAGAAAGCTTCTTTCCAGTTTTGAACGGAAGATATTTCCTTTTTCACCATAGCCCTCTATGGGCTTCCAAATATCCCTTTGCCAATTCCACAAGAACAGCCTTAGCGAAAGGCTTCTTGAAGGGAAAGATGTAACTCTGTGAGATGAATTAACAGAACACAGAGCAGTATCTCTGAAAGCTTCTTTCCAGTTTTGAACGGAAGATATTTCCTTTTTCACCAAAGCCCTCTATGGGCTTCCAAATATCCCTTTGCCAATTCCACAAGAACAGCCTTAGAGAAAGGCTTCTCGAAGGGAAAGATGTAACTCTGTGAGATGAATTAACAGAACACAGAGCAGTTTCTCAGAAAGCTTCTTTCCAGTTTTGAACGGAAGATATTTCCTTTTTCACCATAGGCCTCTATGGGCTTCCAAATATCCCTTTGCCAATTCCCCAAGAACAGCCTTAGCGAAAGGCTTCTTGAAGGGAAAGATGTAACTCTGTGAGATGAATTAACAGAACACAGAGCAGTTTCTCAGAAAGCTTCCTTCCAGTTTTGAACGGAAGATATTTCCTTTTTCACCGTAGCCCTCTATGGGCTTCCAAATATCCCTTTGCCAATTCCACAAGAACAGCCTTAGCGAAAGGCTTCTTGAAGGGAAAGATGTAACTCTGTGAGATGAATTAACAGAACACAGAGCAGTTTCTCAGAAAGCTTCTTTCCAGTTTTGAACGGAAGATACTTCCTTTTTCACCATAGCCCTCTATGGGCTTCCAAATATCCCTTTGTCAATTCCACAAGAACAGCCTTAGCGAAAGGCTTCTTGAAGGGAAAGATGTAACTCTGTGAGAAGAATTAACAGAACACAGAGCAGTTTCTCAGAAAGCTTCTTTCCTGTTTGGAACGGAAGATATTTCCTTTTTCACCAAAGGCCTCTATGGGCTTCCAAATATCCCTTTGCCAATTCCACAAGAACAGCCTTAGCGAAAGGCTTCTTGAAGGGAAAGATGTAACACTGTGAGATGAATTAACAGAACACAGAGCAGTTTCTCAGAAAGCTTCTTTCCAGTTTTGAACGGAAGGTATTTCCTTTTTCACCATAGCCCTCTATGGGCTTCCAAATATCCCTTTGCCAATTCCCCAAGAACAGCCTTAGCGAAAGGCTTCTTGAAGGGAAAGATGTAACTCTGTGAGATGAATTAACAGAACACAGAGCAGTTTCTCAGAAAGCTTCTTTCCAGTTTTGAACGGAAGATATTTCCTTTTTCACCATAGCCCTCTATGGGCTTCCAAATATCCCTTTGTCAATTCCACAAGAACAGCCTTAGCGAAAGGCTTCTTGAAGGGAAAGATGTAACTCTGTGAGATGAATTAACAGAACACAGAGCAGTTTCTCAGAAAGCTTCTTTCCAGTTTTGAACGGAAGATATTTCCTTTTTCACCCTAGGCCTCTATGGGATTCCAAATATCCCTTTGCCAATTCCACAAGAACAGCCTTAGCGAAAGGCTTCTTGAAGGGAAAGATGTAACTCTGTGAGATGAATTAACAGAACACAGAGCAATTTCTCAGAAAGCTTCTTTCCAGTTTTGAACGGAAGGTATTTCCTTTTTCACCATAGCCCTCTATGGGCTTCCAAATATCCCTTTGCCAATTCCACAAGAACAGCCTTAGCGAAAGGCTTCTTGAAGGGAAAGATGTAACTCTGTGAGATGAATTAACAGAACACAGAGCAGTTTCTCAGAAAGCTTCTTTCCAGTTTTGAACGGAACATATTTCCTTTTTCACCATAGCCCTCTATGGGCTTCCAAATATCCCTTTGCCAATTCCACAAGAACAGCCTTAGCGAAAGGCTTCTTGAAGGGAAAGATGTAACTCTGTGAGATGAATTAACAGAACACAGAGCAGTTTCTCAGAAAGCTTCTTTCCAGTTTTGAACGGAAGGTATTTCCTTTTTCACCATAGCCCTCTATGCGCTTCCAAATATCCCTTTGCCAATTCCCCAAGAACAGCCTAAGCGAAAGGCTTCTTAAAGGGAAAGATGTAACTCTGTGAGATGTATTAACAGAACACAGAGCAGTTTCTCAGAAAGCTTCTTTCCAGTTTTGAACGGAAGATATTTCCTTTTTCACCGTAGCCCTCTATGGGCTTCCAAATATCCCTTTGCCAATTCCACAAGAACAGCCTTAGCGAAAGGCTTCTTGAAGGGAAAGATGTAACTCTGTGAGATGAATTAACAGAACACAGAGCAGTTTCTCAGAAAGCTTCTTTCCAGTTTTGAACGGAAGATATTTCCTTTTTCACCATAGCCCTCTATGGGCTTCCAAATATCCCTTTGTCAATTCCACAAGAACAGCCTTAGCGAAAGGCTTCTTGAAGGGAAAGATGTAACTCTGTGAGGTGAATTAACAGAACACAGAGCAGTTTCTCAGAAAGCTTCTTTCCAGTTTTGAACGGAAGATATTTCCTTTTTCACCATAGCCCTCTATGGGCTTCCAAATATCCCTTTGCCAATTACACAAGAACAGCCTTAGCGAAAGGATTCTTGAAGGGAAAGATGTAACTCTGTGAGATGAATTAACAGAACACAGAGCAGTTTCTCAGAAAGCTTCTTTCCAGTTTTGCACGGAAGATATTTCCTTTTTCACCATAGGCCTCTATGGGCTTCCAAATATCCCTTTGCCAATTCCACAAGAACAGCCTTAGCGAAAGGCTTCTTGAAGGGAAAGATGTAACTCTGTGAGATGAATTAACAGAACACAGGGCAGTTTCTCAGAAACCTTCTTTCCAGTTTTGAACGGAAGATATTTCCTTTTTCACCATAGCCCTCTATGGTCTTCCAAATATCCCTTGCCAATTGCACAAGAACAGCCTTAGCGAAAGGTTTCTTGAAGGGAAAGATGTAACTCTGTGAGATGAATTAACAGAACACAGAGCAGTTTCTCAGAAACCTTCTTTCCAGTTGTGAACGGAAGATATTTCCTTTTTCACCATAGGCCTCTATGGGCTTCCAAATATCCCTTTGCCAATTCCACAAGAACAGCCTTAGCGAAAGGCTTCTTGAAGGGAAAGATGTAACTCTGTGAGATGAATTAACAGAACACAGAGCAGTTTCTCAGAAAGCTTCTTTCCAGTTTTGAACGGAAGGTATTTCCTTTTTCACCATAGCCCTCTATGGGCTTCCAAATATCCCTTTGCCAATTCCACAAGAACAACCTTAGCGAAAGGCTTCTTGAAGGGAATGATGTAACTCTGTGAGATGAATTAACAGAACACAGAGCAGTTTCTCAGAAAGCTTCTTTCCAGTTTTGAACGGAAGATATTTCCTTTTTCACCATAAGCCTCTATGGGCTTCCAAATATCCCTTTGCCAATTCCACAAGAACAGCCTTAGCGAAAGGCTTCTTGAAGGGAAAGATGTAACTCTGTGAGATGAATTAACAGAACACAGAGCAGTTTCTCAGAAAGCTTCTTTCCAGTTTTGAACGGAAGGTATTTCCTTTTTCACCATAGCCCTCTATGGGCTTCCAAATATCCCTTTGCCAATTCCCCAAGAACAGCCTTAGCGAAAGGCTTCTTGAAGGGAAAGATGTAACTCTGTGAGATGAATTAACAGAACACAGAGCAGTTTCTCAGAAAGCTTCTTTCCAGTTTTGAACGGAAGATATTTCCTTTTTCACCGTAGCCCTCTATGGGCTTCCAAATATCCCTTTGCCAATTCCACAAGAACAGCCTTAGCGAAAGGCTTCTTGAAGGGAAAGATGTAACTCTGTGAGATGAATTAACAGAACACAGAGCAGTTTCTCAGAAAGCTTCTTTCCAGTTTTGAACGGAAGATATTTCCTTTTTCACCATAGCCCTCTATGGGCTTCCAAATATCCCTTTGTCAATTCCACAAGAACAGCCTTAGCGAAAGGCTTCTTGAAGGGAAAGATGTAACTCTGTGAGATGAATTAACAGAACACAGAGCAGTTTCTCAGAAAGCTTCTTTCCAGTTTTGAACGGAAGATATTTCCTTTTTCACCATAGCCCTCTATGGGCTTCCAAATATCCCTTTGCCAATTACACAAGAACAGCCTTAGCGAAAGGCTTCTTGAAGGGAAAGATGTAACTCTGTGAGATGAAATAACAGAACACAGAGCAGTTTCTCAGAAAGCTTCTTTCCAGTTTTGCACGGAAGATATTTCCTTTTTCACCATAGGCCTCTATGGGCTTCCAAATATCCGTTTGCCAATTACACAAGAACAGCCTTAGCGAAAGGCTTCTTGAAGGGAAAGATGTAACTCTGTGAGATAAATTAACAGAACACAGAGCAGTTTCTCAGAAAGCTTCTTTCCAGTTTTGCACGGAAGATATTTCCTTTTTCACCATAGGCCTCTATGGGCTTCCAAATATCCCTTTGCCAATTCCACAAGAACAGCCTTAGCGAAAGGCTTCTTGAAGGGAAAGATGTAACTCTGTGAGATGAATTAACAGAACACAGAGCAGTTTCTCAGAAAGCTTCTTTCCAGTTTTGAACGGAAGGTATTTACTTTTTCACCATAGCCCTCTATGGGCTTCCAAATATCCCTTTGCCAATTCCACAAGAACAGCCTTAGCGAAAGGCTTCTTGAAGGGAAAGATGTAACTCTGTGAGATGAATTAACAGAACACAGAGCAGTATCTCAGAAAGCTTCTTTCCAGTTTTAAACGGAAGATATTTCCTTTTTCACCATAGGCCTCTATGGGCTTCCAAATATCCCTTTGCCAATTCCACAAGAACAGCCTTAGCGAAAGGCTTCTTGAAGGGAAAGATGTAACTCTGTGAGATGAATTAACAGAACACAGAGCAGTTTCTCAGAAAGCTTCTTTCCAGTTTTGAACGGAAGGTATTTCCTTTTTCACCATAGCCCTCTATGGGCTTCCAAATATCCCTTTGCCAATTCCACAAGAACAGCCTTAACGAAAAGCTTCGTGAAGGGAAAGATGTAACTCTGTGAGATGAATTAACAGAACACAGAGCAGTTTCTCAGAAAGCTTCTTTCCAGTTTTGAACGGAAGATATTTCCTTTTTCACCATAGCCCTCGATGGGCTTCCAAATATCCCTTTGTCAATTCCACAAGAACAGCCTTAGCGAAAGGCTTCTTGAAGGGAAAGATGTAACTCTGTGAGATGAATTAACAGAACACAGAGCAGTTTCTCAGAAAGCTTCTTTCCAGTTTTGCACGGAAGATATTTCCTTTTTCACCATAGGCCTCTATGGGCTTCCAAATATCCCTTTGCCAATTCCACAAGAACAGCCTTAGCGAAAGGCTTCTTGAAGGGAAAGATGTAACTCTGTGAGATGAATTAACAGAACACAGAGCAGTTTCTCAGAAACCTTCTTTCCAGTTTTGAACGGAAGATATTTCCTTTTTCACCATAGCCCTCTATGGGCTTCCAATTATCCCTTTGCCAATTCCACAAGAACAGCCTTAGCGAAAGGCTTCTTTAAGGGAAAGATGTAACTCTGTGAGATGAATTAACAGAACACAGAGCAGTTTCTCAGAAACCTTCTTTCCAGTTGTGAACGGAAGATATTTCCTTTTTCACCATAGGCCTCTATGGGCTTCCCAATATCCCTTTGCCAATTCCACAAGAACAGCCTTAGCGAAAGGCTTCTTGAAGGGAAAGACGTAACTCTGTGAGATGAATTAACAGAACACAGAGCAGTTTCTCAGAAAGCTTCTGTCCGGTTTTGAACGGAAGGTATTTCCTTTTTCACCATAGCCCTCTATGGGCTTCCAAATATCCCTTTGCCAATTCCACAAGAACAGCCTTAGCGAAAGGCTTCTTGAAGGGAAAGATGTAACTCTGTGAGATGAATTAACAGAACACAGAGCAGTTTCTCAGAAAGCTTCTTTCCAGTTTTGAACGGAAGATATTTCCTTTTTCACCATAGCCCTCTATGGGCTTCCAAATATCCCTTTGCCAATTCCACAGGAACAGCCTTAGCGAAAGGCTTCTTGAAGGGAAAGATGTAACTCTGTGAGATGAATTAACAGAACACAGAGCAGTTTCTCAGAAAGCTTCTTTCCAGTTTTGAACGGAAGATATTTCCTTTTTCAACATAGCCCTCTATGGGCTTCCAAATATCCCTTTGCCAATTCCACAAGAACAGCCTTAGCGAAAGGCTTCTTGAAGGGAAAGATGTAACTCTGTGAGATGAATTAACAGAACACAGAGCAGTTTCTCAGAAAGCTTCTTTCCAGTTTTGAACGGAAGATATTTCCTTTTTCACCATAGCCCTCTATGGGCTTCCAAATATCCCTTTGCCAATTCCCCAAGAACAGCCTTAGCGAAAGGCTTCTTGAAGGGAAAGATGTAACTCTGTGAGATGAATTAACAGAACACAGAGCAGTTTCTCAGAAAGCTTCTTTCCAGTTTTGAACGGAAGATATTTCCTTTTTCACCGTAGCCCTCTATGGGCTTCCAAATATCCCTTTGCCAATTCCAGAAGAACAGCCTTAGAGAAAGGCTTCTTGAAGGGAAAGATGTAACTCTGTGAGATGAATTAACAGAACACAGAGCAGTTTCTCAGAAAGCTTCTTTCCAGTTTTGAACGGAAGATATTTCCTTTTTAACCATAGCCCTTTATGGGCTTCCAAATATCCCTTTGTCAATTCCACAAGAACAGCCTTAGCGAAAGGCTTCTTGAAGGGAAAGATGTAACTCTGTGAGATGAATTAACAGAACACAGAGCAGTTTCTCAGAAAGCTTCTTTCCAGTTTTGAACGGAAGATATTTCCTTTTTCACCATAGCCCTCTATGGGCTTCCAAATATCCCTTTGCCAATTACACAAGAACAGCCTTAGCGAAAGGCTTCTTGAAGGGAAAGATGTAACTCTGTGAGATGAAATAACAGAACACAGAGCAGTTTCTCAGAAAGCTTCTTTCCAGTTTTGCACGGAAGATATTTCCTTTTTCACCATAGGCCTCTATGGGCTTCCAAATATCCGTTTGCCAATTCCACAAGAACAGCCTTAGCGAAAGGCTTCTTGAAGGGAAAGATGTAACTCTGTGAGATGAATTAACAGAACTCAGAGCAGTTTCTCAGAAAGCTTCTTTCCAGTTTTGCACGGAAGATATTTCCTTTTTCACCATAGGCCTCTATGGGCTTCCAAATATCCCTTTGCCAATTCCACAAGAACAGCCTTAGCGAAAGGCTTCTTGAAGGGAAAGATGTAACTCTGTGAGATGAATTAACAGAACACAGAGCAGTTTCTCAGAAAGCTTCTTTCCAGTTTTGAACGGAAGGTATTTCCTTTTTCACCATAGCCCTCTATGGGCTTCCAAATATCCCTTTGCCAATTCCACAAGAACAGCCTTAGCGAAAGGCTTCTTGAAGGGAAAGATGTAACTCTGTGAGATGAATTAACAGAACACAGAGCAGTTTCTCAGAAAGCTTCTTTCCAGTTTTAAACGGAAGATATGTCCTTTTTCACCATAGGCCTCTATGGGCTTCCAAATATCCCTTTGCCAATTCCACAAGAACAGCCTTAGCGAAAGGCTTCTTGAAGGGAAAGATGTAACTCTGTGAGATGAATTAACAGAACACAGAGCAGTTTCTCAGAAAGCTTCTTTCCAGTTTTGAACGGAAGGTATTTCCTTTTTCACCATAGCCCTCTATGGGCTTCCAAATATCCCTTTGCCAATTCCACAAGAACAGCCTTAGCGAAAAGCTTCGTGAAGGGAAAGATGTAACTCTGTGAGATGAATTAACAGAACACAGAGCAGTTTCTCAGAAAGCTTCTTTCCAGTTTTGAACGGAAGATATTTCCTTTTTCACCATAGCCCTCGATGGGCTTCCAAATATCCCTTTGCCAATTCCACAGGAACAGCCTTAGCGAAAGGCTTCTTGAAGGGAAAGATGTAACTCTGTGAGATGAATTAACAGAACACAGAGCAGTTTCTCAGAAAGCTTCTTTCCAGTTTTGAACGGAAGATATTTCCTTTTTTACCATAGGCCTCTATGGGCTTCCAAATATCCCTTTGCCAATTCCACAAGAACAGCCTTAGCGAAAGGCTTCTTGAAGGGAAAGATGTAACTCTGTGAGATGAATTAACAGAACACAGTGCAGTTTCTCAGAAAGCTTCTTTCCAGTTTTGAACGGAAGATATTTCCTTTTTCACCATAGCCCTCTATGGGCTTCCAAATATCCCTTTGCCAATTCCACAAGAACAGCCTTAGCGAAAGGCTTCTTGAAGGGAAAGATGTAACTCTGTGAGATGAATTAACAGAACACAGAGCAGTTTCTCAGAAACCTTCTTTCCAGTTGTGAACGGAAGATATTTCCTTTTTCACCATAGGCCTCTATGGGCTTCCAAATATCCCTTTGCCAATTCCACAAGAACAGCCATATCGAAAGGCTTCTTGAAGGGAAAGATGTAACTCTCTGAGATGAATTAACAGAACACAGAGCAGTTTCTCAGAAAGCTTCTGTCCGGTTTTGAACGGAAGGTATTTCCTTTTTCACCATAGCCCTCTATGGGCTTCCAAATATCCCTTTGCCAATTCCACAAGAACAGCCTTAGCGAAAGGCTTCTTGAAGGGAAAGATGTAACTCTGTGAGATGAATTAACAGAACACAGAGCAGTTTCTCAGAAAGCTTCTTTCCAGTTTTGAACGGAAGATATTTCCTTTTTCACCATAGCCCTCTATGGGCTTCCAAATATCCCTTTGCCAATTCCACAAGAACAGCCTTAGCGAAAGGCTTCTTGAAGGGAAAGATGTAACTCTGTGAGATGAATTAACAGAACACAGAGCCGTTTCTCAGAAAGCTTCTTTCCAGTTTTGAACGGAAGATATTTCCTTTTTCACCATAGCCCTCTATGGGCTTCCAAGTATCCCTTTGCCAATTCCACAAGAACAGCCTTAGCGAAAGGCTTCTTGAAGGGAAAGATGTAACTCTGTGAGATGAATTAACAGAACACAGAGCATTTTCTCAGAAAGCTTCTTTCCAGTTTTGAACGGAAGATATTTCCTTTTTCACCATAGCCCTCTATGGGCTTCCAAATATCCCTTTGCCAATTCCACAAGAACAGCCTTAGCGAAAGGCTTCTTGAAGGGAAAGATGTAACTCTGTGAGATGAATTAACAGAACACAGAGCAGTTTCTCAGAAAGCTTCTTTCCAGTTTTGAACGGAAGATATTTCCTTTTTCACCATAGCCGTCTATGGGCTTCCAAATATCCCTTTGCCAATTCCACAAGAACAGCCTTAGCGAAAGGCTTCTTGAAGGGAAAGATGTAACTCTGTGAGATGAATTAACAGAACACAGAGCAGTTTCTCAGAAAGCTTCTTTCCAGTTTTGAACGGAAGATATTTCCTTTTTCACCATAGCCCTCTATGGGCTTCCAAATATCCCTTTGCCAATTACACAAGAACAGCCTTAGCGAAAGGCTTCTTGAAGGGAAAGATGTAACTCTGTGAGATGAATTAACAGAACACAGAGCAGTTTCTCAGAAAGCTTCTTTCCAGTTTTGCACGGAAGATATTTCCTTTTTCACCATAGGCCTCTATGGGCTTCCAAATATCCGTTTGCCAATTCCACAAGAACAGCCTTAGCGAAAGGCTTCTTGAAGGGAAAGATGTAACTCTGTGAGATGAATTAACAGAACACAGAGCAGTTTCTCAGAAAGCTTCTTTCCAGTTTTGAACGGAAGATATTTCCTTTTTCACCATAGCCCTCTATGGGCTTCCAAATATCCCTTTGCCAATTCCACAAGAACAGCCTTAGCGAAAGGCTTCTTGAAGGGAAAGATGTAACTCTGTGAGATGAATTAACAGAACACAGAGCAGTTTCTCAGAAAGCTTCTTTCCAGTTTTGAACGGAAGATATTTCCTTTTTCACCATAGCCCTCTATGGGCTTCCAAATATCCCTTTGCCAATTACACAAGAACAGCCTTAGCGAAAGGCTTCTTGAAGGGAAAGATGTAACTCTGTGAGATGAAATAACAGAACACAGAGCAGTTTCTCAGAAAGCTTCTTTCCAGTTTTGCACGGAAGATATTTCCTTTTTCACCATAGGCCTCTATGGGCTTCCAAATATCCGTTTGCCAATTCCACAAGAACAGCCTTAGCGAAAGGCTTCTTGAAGGGAAAGATGTAACTCTGTGAGATGAATTAACAGAACTCAGAGCAGTTTCTCAGAAAGCTTCTTTCCAGTTTTGCACGGAAGATATTTCCTTTTTCACCATAGGCCTCTATGGGCTTCCAAATATCCCTTTGCCAATTCCACAAGAACAGCCTTAGCGAAAGGCTTCTTGAAGGGAAAGATGTAACTCTGTGAGATGAATTAACAGAACACAGAGCAGTTTCTCAGAAAGCTTCTTTCCAGTTTTGAACGGAAGGTATTTCCTTTTTCACCATAGCCCTCTATGGGCTTCCAAATATCCCTTTGCCAATTCCACAAGAACAGCCTTAGCGAAAGGCTTCTTGAAGGGAAAGATGTAACTCTGTGAGATGAATTAACAGAACACAGAGCAGTTTCTCAGAAAGCTTCTTTCCAGTTTTAAACGGAAGATATGTCCTTTTTCACCATAGGCCTCTATGGGCTTCCAAATATCCCTTTGCCAATTCCACAAGAACAGCCTTAGCGAAAGGCTTCTTGAAGGGAAAGATGTAACTCTGTGAGATGAATTAACAGAACACAGAGCAGTTTCTCAGAAAGCTTCTTTCCAGTTTTGAACGGAAGGTATTTCCTTTTTCACCATAGCCCTCTATGGGCTTCCAAATATCCCTTTGCCAATTCCACAAGAACAGCCTTAGCGAAAAGCTTCGTGAAGGGAAAGATGTAACTCTGTGAGATGAATTAACAGAACACAGAGCAGTTTCTCAGAAAGCTTCTTTCCAGTTTTGAACGGAAGATATTTCCTTTTTCACCATAGCCCTCGATGGGCTTCCAAATATCCCTTTGCCAATTCCACAGGAACAGCCTTAGCGAAAGGCTTCTTGAAGGGAAAGATGTAACTCTGTGAGATGAATTAACAGAACACAGAGCAGTTTCTCAGAAAGCTTCTTTCCAGTTTTGAACGGAAGATATTTCCTTTTTTACCATAGGCCTCTATGGGCTTCCAAATATCCCTTTGCCAATTCCACAAGAACAGCCTTAGCGAAAGGCTTCTTGAAGGGAAAGATGTAACTCTGTGAGATGAATTAACAGAACACAGTGCAGTTTCTCAGAAAGCTTCTTTCCAGTTTTGAACGGAAGATATTTCCTTTTTCACCATAGCCCTCTATGGGCTTCCAAATATCCCTTTGCCAATTCCACAAGAACAGCCTTAGCGAAAGGCTTCTTGAAGGGAAAGATGTAACTCTGTGAGATGAATTAACAGAACACAGAGCAGTTTCTCAGAAACCTTCTTTCCAGTTGTGAACGGAAGATATTTCCTTTTTCACCATAGGCCTCAATGGGCTTCCAAATATCCCTTTGCCAATTCCACAAGAACAGCCATATCGAAAGGCTTCTTGAAGGGAAAGATGTAACTCTCTGAGATGAATTAACAGAACACAGAGCAGTTTCTCAGAAAGCTTCTGTCCGGTTTTGAACGGAAGGTATTTCCTTTTTCACCATAGCCCTCTATGGGCTTCCAAATATCCCTTTGCCAATTCCACAAGAACAGCCTTAGCGAAAGGCTTCTTGAAGGGAAAGATGTAACTCTGTGAGATGAATTAACAGAACACAGAGCAGTTTCTCAGAAAGCTTCTTTCCAGTTTTGAACGGAAGATATTTCCTTTTTCACCATAGCCCTCTATGGGCTTCCAAATATCCCTTTGCCAATTCCACAAGAACAGCCTTAGCGAAAGGCTTCTTGAAGGGAAAGATGTAACTCTGTGAGATGAATTAACAGAACACAGAGCCGTTTCTCAGAAAGCTTCTTTCCAGTTTTGAACGGAAGATATTTCCTTTTTCACCATAGCCCTCTATGGGCTTCCAAGTATCCCTTTGCCAATTCCACAAGAACAGCCTTAGCGAAAGGCTTCTTGAAGGGAAAGATGTAACTCTGTGAGATGAATTAACAGAACACAGAGCATTTTCTCAGAAAGCTTCTTTCCAGTTTTGAACGGAAGATATTTCCTTTTTCACCATAGCCCTCTATGGGCTTCCAAATATCCCTTTGCCAATTCCACAAGAACAGCCTTAGCGAAAGGCTTCTTGAAGGGAAAGATGTAACTCTGTGAGATGAATTAACAGAACACAGAGCAGTTTCTCAGAAAGCTTCTTTCCAGTTTTGAACGGAAGATATTTCCTTTTTCACCATAGCCGTCTATGGGCTTCCAAATATCCCTTTGCCAATTCCACAAGAACAGCCTTAGCGAAAGGCTTCTTGAAGGGAAAGATGTAACTCTGTGAGATGAATTAACAGAACACAGAGCAGTTTCTCAGAAAGCTTCTTTCCAGTTTTGAACGGAAGATATTTCCTTTTTCACCATAGCCCTCTATGGGCTTCCAAATATCCCTTTGCCAATTACACAAGAACAGCCTTAGCGAAAGGCTTCTTGAAGGGAAAGATGTAACTCTGTGAGATGAATTAACAGAACACAGAGCAGTTTCTCAGAAAGCTTCTTTCCAGTTTTGCACGGAAGATATTTCCTTTTTCACCATAGGCCTCTATGGGCTTCCAAATATCCGTTTGCCAATTCCACAAGAACAGCCTTAGCGAAAGGCTTCTTGAAGGGAAAGATGTAACTCTGTGAGATGAATTAACAGAACACAGAGCAGTTTCTCAGAAAGCTTCTTTCCAGTTTTGAACGGAAGATATTTCCTTTTTCACCATAGCCCTCTATGGGCTTCCAAATATCCCTTTGCCAATTCCACAAGAACAGCCTTAGCGAAAGGCTTCTTGAAGGGAAAGATGTAACTCTGTGAGATGAATTAACAGAACACAGAGCAGTTTCTCTGAAAGCTTCTTTCCAGTTTTGAACGGAAGATATTTCCTTTTTCACCAAAGCCCTCTATGGGCTTCCAAATATCCCTTTGCCAATTCCACAAGAACAGCCTTAGCGAAAGGCTTCTCGAAGGGAAAGATGTAACTCTGTGAGATGAATTAACAGAACACAGAGCAGTTTCTCAGAAAGCTTCTTTCCAGTTTTGAACGGAAGATATTTCCTTTTTCACCATAGGCCTCTATGGGCTTCCAAATATCCCTTTGCCAATTCCCCAAGAACAGCCTTAGCGAAAGGCTTCTTGAAGGGAAAGATGTAACTCTGTGAGATGAATTAACAGAACACAGAGCAGTTTCTCAGAAAGCTTCTTTCCAGTTTTGAACGGAAGATATTTCCTTTTTCACCGTAGCCCTCTATGGGCTTCCAAATATCCCTTTGCCAATTCCACAAGAACAGCCTTAGCGAAAGGCTTCTTGAAGGGAAAGATGTAACTCTGTGAGATGAATTAACAGAACACAGAGCAGTTTCTCAGAAAGCTTCTTTCCAGTTTGGAACGGAAGATATTTCCTTTTTCACCATAGCCCTCTATGGGCTTCCAAATATCCCTTTGTCAATTCCACAAGAACAGCCTTAGCGAAAGGCTTCTTGAAGGGAAAGATGTAACTCTGTGAGAAGAATTAACAGAACACAGAGCAGTTTCTCAGAAAGCTTCTTTCCAGTTTGGAACGGAAGATATTTCCTTTTTCACCCTAGGCCTCTATGGGCTTCCAAATATCCCTTTGCCAATTCCACAAGAACAGCCTTAGCGAAAGGCTTCTTGAAGGGAAAGATGTAACTCTGTGAGATGAATTAACAGAACACAGAGCAGTTTCTCAGAAACCTTCTTTCCAGTTTTGAACGGAAGATATTTCCTTTTTCACCATAGCCCTCTATGGGCTTCCAAATATCCCTTTGCCAATTCCACAAGAACAGCCTTAGCGAAAGGCTTCTTTAAGGGAAAGATGTAACTCTGTGAGATGAATTAACAGAACACAGAGCAGTTTCTCAGAAACCTTCTTTCCAGTTGTGAACGGAAGATATTTCCTTTTTCACCATAGGCCTCTATGGGCTTCCAAATATCCCTTTGCCAATTCCACAAGAACAGCCTTAGCGAAAGGCTTCTTGAAGGGAAAGACGTAACTCTGTGAGATGAATTAACAGAACACAGAGCAGTTTCTCAGAAAGCTTCTGTCCGGTTTTGAACGGAAGGTATTTCCTTTTTCACCATAGCCCTCTATGGGCTTCCAAATATCCCTTTGCCAATTCCACAAGAACAGCCTTAGCGAAAGGCTTCTTGAAGGGAAAGATGTAACTCTGTGAGATGAATTAACAGAACACAGAGCAGTTTCTCAGAAAGCTTCTTTCCAGTTTTGAACGGAAGATATTTCCTTTTTCACCATAGCCCTCTATGGGCTTCCAAATATCCCTTTGCCAATTCCACAGGAACAGCCTTAGCGAAAGGCTTCTTGAAGGGAAAGATGTAACTCTGTGAGATGAATTAACAGAACACAGAGCAGTTTCTCAGAAAGCTTCTTTCCAGTTTTGAACGGAAGATATTTCCTTTTTCACCATAGCCCTCTATGGGCTTCCAAATATCCCTTTGCCAATTCCACAAGAACAGCCTTAGCGAAAGGCTTCTTGAAGGGAAAGATGTAACTCTGTGAGATGAATTAACAGAACACAGAGCAGTTTCTCAGAAAGCTTCTTTCCAGTTTTGAACGGAAGATATTTCCTTTTTCACCATAGCCCTCTATGGGCTTCCAAATATCCCTTTGCCAATTCCCCAAGAACAGCCTTAGCGAAAGGCTTCTTGAAGGGAAAGATGTAACTCTGTGAGATGAATTAACAGAACACAGAGCAGTTTCTCAGAAACCTTCTTTCCAGTTTTCAACGGAAGATATTTCCTTTTTCACCGTAGCCCTCTATGGGCTTCCAAATATCCCTTTGCCAATTCCAGAAGAACAGCCTTAGAGAAAGGCTTCTTGAAGGGAAAGATGTAACTCTGTGAGATGAATTAACAGAACACAGAGCAGTTTCTCAGAAAGCTTCTTTCCAGTTTTGAACGGAAGATATTTCCTTTTTAACCATAGCCCTTTATGGGCTTCCAAATATCCCTTTGTCAATTCCACAAGAACAGCCTTAGCGAAAGGCTTCTTGAAGGGAAAGATGTAACTCTGTGAGATGAATTAACAGAACACAGAGCAGTTTCTCAGAAAGCTTCTTTCCAGTTTTGAACGGAAGATATTTCCTTTTTCACCATAGCCCTCTATGGGCTTCCAAATATCCCTTTGCCAATTACACAAGAACAGCCTTAGCGAAAGGCTTCTTGAAGGGAAAGATGTAATTCTGTGAGATGAAATAACAGAACACAGAGCAGTTTCTCAGAAAGCTTCTTTCCAGTTTTGCACGGAAGATATTTCCTTTTTCACCATAGGCCTCTATGGGCTTCCAAATATCCGTTTGCCAATTACACAAGAACAGCCTTAGCGAAAGGCTTCTTGAAGGGAAAGATGTAACTCTGTGAGATGAATTAACAGAACTCAGAGCAGTTTCTCAGAAAGCTTCTTTCCAGTTTTGCACGGAAGATATTTCCTTTTTCACCATAGGCCTCTATGGGCTTCCAAATATCCCTTTGCCAATTCCACAAGAACAGCCTTAGCGAAAGGCTTCTTGAAGGGAAAGATGTAACTCTGTGAGATGAATTAACAGAACACAGAGCAGTTTCTCAGAAAGCTTCTTTCCAGTTTTGAACGGAAGGTATTTCCTTTTTCACCATAGCCCTCTATGGGCTTCCAAATATCCCTTTGCCAATTCCACAAGAACAGCCTTAGCGAAAGGCTTCTTGAAGGGAAAGATGTAACTCTGTGAGATGAATTAACAGAACACAGAGCAGTTTCTCAGAAAGCTTCTTTCCAGTTTTAAACGGAAGATATGTCCTTTTTCACCATAGGCCTCTATGGGCTTCCAAATATCCCTTTGCCAATTCCACAAGAACAGCCTTAGCGAAAGGCTTCTTGAAGGGAAAGATGTAACTCTGTGAGATGAATTAACAGAACACAGAGCAGTTTCTCAGAAAGCTTCTTTCCAGTTTTGAACGGAAGGTATTTCCTTTTTCACCATAGCCCTCTATGGGCTTCCAAATATCCCTTTGCCAATTCCACAAGAACAGCCTTAGCGAAAAGCTTCGTGAAGGGAAAGATGTAACTCTGTGAGATGAATTAACAGAACACAGAGCAGTTTCTCAGAAAGCTTCTTTCCAGTTTTGAACGGAAGATATTTCCTTTTTCACCATAGCCCTCGATGGGCTTCCAAATATCCCTTTGTCAATTCCACAGGAACAGCCTTAGCGAAAGGCTTCTTGAAGGGAAAGATGTAACTCTGTGAGATGAATTAACAGAACACAGAGCAGTTTCTCAGAAAGCTTCTTTCCAGTTTTGAACGGAAGATATTTCCTTTTTTACCATAGGCCTCTATGGGCTTCCAAATATCCCTTTGCCAATTCCACAAGAACAGCCTTAGCGAAAGGCTTCTTGAAGGGAAAGATGTAACTCTGTGAGATGAATTAACAGAACACAGTGCAGTTTCTCAGAAAGCTTCTTTCCAGTTTTGAACGGAAGATATTTCCTTTTTCACCATAGCCCTCTATGGGCTTCCAAATATCCCTTTGCCAATTCCACAAGAACAGCCTTAGCGAAAGGCTTCTTGAAGGGAAAGATGTAACTCTGTGAGATGAATTAACAGAACACAGAGCAGTTTCTCAGAAACCTTCTTTCCAGTTGTGAACGGAAGATATTTCCTTTTTCACCATAGGCCTCTATGGGCTTCCAAATATCCCTTTGCCAATTCCACAAGAACAGACTTATCGAAAGGCTTCTTGAAGGGAAAGATGTAACTCTCTGAGATGAATTAACAGAACACAGAGCAGTTTCTCAGAAAGCTTCTGTCCGGTTTTGAACGGAAGGTATTTCCTTTTTCACCATAGCCCTCTATGGGCTTCCAAATATCCCTTTGCCAATTCCACAAGAACAGCCTTAGCGAAAGGCTTCTTGAAGGGAAAGATGTAACTCTGTGAGATGAATTAACAGAACACAGAGCAGTTTCTCAGAAAGCTTCTTTCCAGTTTGGAACGGAAGATATTTCCTTTTTCACCATAGCCCTCTATGGGCTTCCAAATATCCCTTTGTCAATTCCACAAGAACAGCCTTAGCGAAAGGCTTCTTGAAGGGAAAGATGTAACTCTGTGAGAAGAATTAACAGAACACAGAGCAGTATCTCAGAAAGCTTCTTTCCAGTTTGGAACGGAAGATATTTCCTTTTTCACCCTAGGCCTCTATGGGCTTCCAAATATCCCTTTGCCAATTCCACAAGAACAGCCTTAGCGAAAGGCTTCTTGAAGGGAAAGATGTAACTCTGTGAGATGAATTAACAGAACACAGAGCAGTTTCTCAGAAACCTTCTTTCCAGTTTTGAACGGAAGATATTTCCTTTTTCACCATAGCCCTCTATGGGCTTCCAAATATCCCTTTGCCAATTCCACAAGAACAGCCTTAGCGAAAGGCTTCTTTAAGGGAAAGATGTAACTCTGTGAGATGAATTAACAGAACACAGAGCAGTTTCTCAGAAACCTTCTTTCCAGTTGTGAACGGAAGATATTTCCTTTTTCACCATAGGCCTCTATGGGCTTCCAAATATCCCTTTGCCAATTCCACAAGAACAGCCTTAGCGAAAGGCTTCTTGAAGGGAAAGACGTAACTCTGTGAGATGAATTAACAGAACACAGAGCAGTTTCTCAGAAAGCTTCTGTCCGGTTTTGAACGGAAGGTATTTCCTTTTTCACCATAGCCCTCTATGGGCTTCCAAATATCCCTTTGCCAATTCCACAAGAACAGCCTTAGCGAAAGGCTTCTTGAAGGGAAAGATGTAACTCTGTGAGATGAATTAACAGAACACAGAGCAGTTTCTCAGAAAGCTTCTTTCCAGTTTTGAACGGAAGATATTTCCTTTTTCACCATAGCCCTCTATGGGCTTCCAAATATCCCTTTGCCAATTCCACAAGAACAGCCTTAGCGAAAGGCTTCTTGAAGGGAAAGATGTAACTCTGTGAGATGAATTAACAGAACACAGAGCAGTTTCTCAGAAAGCTTCTTTCCAGTTTTGAACGGAAGATATTTCCTTTTTCACCATAGCCCTCTATGGGCTTCCAAATATCCCTTTGCCAATTCCACAAGAACAGCCTTAGCGAAAGGCTTCTTGAAGGGAAAGATGTAACTCTGTGAGATGAATTAACAGAACACAGAGCAGTTTCTCAGAAAGCTTCTTTCCAGTTTTGAACGGAAGATATTTCCTTTTTCACCATAGCCCTCTATGGGCTTCCAAATATCCCTTTGCCAATTCCCCAAGAACAGCCTTAGCGAAAGGCTTCTTGAAGGGAAAGATGTAACTCTGTGAGATGAATTAACAGAACACAGAGCAGTTTCTCAGAAAGCTTCTTTCCAGTTTTCAACGGAAGATATTTCCTTTTTCACCGTAGCCCTCTATGGGCTTCCAAATATCCCTTTGCCAATTCCAGAAGAACAGCCTTAGAGAAAGGCTTCTTGAAGGGAATGATGTAACTCTGTGAGATGAATTAACAGAACACAGAGCAGTTTCTCAGAAAGCTTCTTTCCAGTTTTGAACGGAAGATATTTCCTTTTTAACCATAGCCCTTTATGGGCTTCCAAATATCCCTTTGTCAATTCCACAAGAACAGCCTTAGCGAAAGGCTTCTTGAAGGGAAAGATGTAACTCTGTGAGATGAATTAACAGAATACAGAGCAGTTTCTCAGAAAGCTTCTTTCCAGTTTTGAACGGAAGATATTTCCTTTTTCACCATAGCCCTCTATGGGCTTCCAAATATCCCTTTGCCAATTACACAAGAACAGCCTTAGCGAAAGGCTTCTTGAAGGGAAAGATGTAACTCTGTGAGATGAAATAACAGAACACAGAGCAGTTTCTCAGAAAGCTTCTTTCCAGTTTTGCACGGAAGATATTTCCTTTTTCACCATAGGCCTCTATGGGCTTCCAAATATCCGTTTGCCAATTACACAAGAACAGCCTTAGCGAAAGGCTTCTTGAAGGGAAAGATGTAACTCTGTGAGATGAATTAACAGAACTCAGAGCAGTTTCTCAGAAAGCTTCTTTCCAGTTTTGCACGGAAGATATTTCCTTTTTCACCATAGGCCTCTATGGGCTTCCAAATATCCCTTTGCCAATTCCACAAGAACAGCCTTAGCGAAAGGCTTCTTGAAGGGAAAGATGTAACTCTGTGAGATGAATTAACAGAACACAGAGCAGTTTCTCAGAAAGCTTCTTTCCAGTTTTGAACGGAAGGTATTTCCTTTTTCACCATAGCCCTCTATGGGCTTCCAAATATCCCTTTGCCAATTCCACAAGAACAGCCTTAGCGAAAGGCTTCTTGAAGGGAAAGATGTAACTCTGTGAGATGAATTAACAGAACACAGAGCAGTTTCTCAGAAAGCTTCTTTCCAGTTTTAAACGGAAGATATGTCCTTTTTCACCATAGGCCTCTATGGGCTTCCAAATATCCCTTTGCCAATTCCACAAGAACAGCCTTAGCGAAAGGCTTCTTGAAGGGAAAGATGTAACTCTGTGAGATGAATTAACAGAACACAGAGCAGTTTCTCAGAAAGCTTCTTTCCAGTTTTGAACGGAAGGTATTTCCTTTTTCACCATAGCCCTCTATGGGCTTCCAAATATCCCTTTGCCAATTCCACAAGAACAGCCTTAGCGAAAAGCTTCGTGAAGGGAAAGATGTAACTCTGTGAGATGAATTAACAGAACACAGAGCAGTTTCTCAGAAAGCTTCTTTCCAGTTTTGAACGGAAGATATTTCCTTTTTCACCATAGCCCTCGATGGGCTTCCAAATATCCCTTTGTCAATTCCACAGGAACAGCCTTAGCGAAAGGCTTCTTGAAGGGAAAGATGTAACTCTGTGAGATGAATTAACAGAACACAGAGCAGTTTCTCAGAAAGCTTCTTTCCAGTTTTGAACGGAAGATATTTCCTTTTTTACCATAGGCCTCTATGGGCTTCCAAATATCCCTTTGCCAATTCCACAAGAACAGCCTTAGCGAAAGGCTTCTTGAAGGGAAAGATGTAACTCTGTGAGATGAATTAACAGAACACAGTGCAGTTTCTCAGAAAGCTTCTTTCCAGTTTTGAACGGAAGATATTTCCTTTTTCACCATAGCCCTCTATGGGCTTCCAAATATCCCTTTGCCAATTCCACAAGAACAGCCTTAGCGAAAGGCTTCTTGAAGGGAAAGATGTAACTCTGTGAGATGAATTAACAGAACACAGAGCAGTTTCTCAGAAACCTTCTTTCCAGTTGTGAACGGAAGATATTTCCTTTTTCACCATAGGCCTCTATGGGCTTCCAAATATCCCTTTGCCAATTCCACAAGAACAGCCTTATCGAAAGGCTTCTTGAAGGGAAAGATGTAACTCTCTGAGATGAATTAACAGAACACAGAGCAGTTTCTCAGAAAGCTTCTGTCCGGTTTTGAACGGAAGGTATTTCCTTTTTCACCATAGCCCTCTATGGGCTTCCAAATATCCCTTTGCCAATTCCACAAGAACAGCCTTAGCGAAAGGCTTCTTGAAGGGAAAGATGTAACTCTGTGAGATGAATTAACAGAACACAGAGCAGTTTCTCAGAAAGCTTCTTTCCAGTTTTGAACGGAAGATATTTCCTTTTTCACCATAGCCCTCTATGGGCTTCCAAATATCCCTTTGCCAATTCCACAAGAACAGCCTTAGCGAAAGGCTTCTTGAAGGGAAAGATGTAACTCTGTGAGATGAATTAACAGAACACAGAGCCGTTTCTCAGAAAGCTTCTTTCCAGTTTTGAACGGAAGATATTTCCTTTTTCACCATAGCCCTCTATGGGCTTCCAAGTATCCCTTTGCCAATTCCACAAGAACAGCCTTAGCGAAAGGCTTCTTGAAGGGAAAGATGTAACTCTGTGAGATGAATTAACAGAACACAGAGCAGTTTCTCAGAAAGCTTCTTTCCAGTTTTGAACGGAAGATATTTCCTTTTTCACCATAGCCCTCTATGGGCTTCGAAATATCCCTTTGCCAATTCCACAAGAACAGCCTTAGCGAAAGGCTTCTTGAAGGGAAAGATGTAACTCTGTGAGATGAATTAACAGAACACAGAGCAGTTTCTCAGAAAGCTTCTTTCCAGTTTTGAACGGAAGATATTTCCTTTTTCACCATAGCCGTCTATGGGCTTCCAAATATCCCTTTGCCAATTCCACAAGAACAGCCTTAGCGAAAGGCTTCTTGAAGGGAAAGATGTAACTCTGTGAGATGAATTAACAGAACACAGAGCAGTTTCTCAGAAAGCTTCTTTCCAGTTTTGAACGGAAGATATTTCCTTTTTCACCATAGCCCTCTATGGGCTTCCAAATATCCCTTTGCCAATTACACAAGAACAGCCTTAGCGAAAGGCTTCTTGAAGGGAAAGATGTAACTCTGTGAGATGAATTAACAGAACACAGAGCAGTTTCTCAGAAAGCTTCTTTCCAGTTTTGCACGGAAGATATTTCCTTTTTCACCATAGGCCTCTATGGGCTTCCAAATATCCGTTTGCCAATTCCACAAGAAGAGCCTTAGCGAAAGGCTTCTTGAAGGGAAAGATGTAACTCTGTGAGATGAATTAACAGAACACAGAGCAGTTTCTCAGAAAGCTTCTTTCCAGTTTTGAACGGAAGATATTTCCTTTTTCACCATAGCCCTCTATGGGCTTCCAAATATCCCTTTGCCAATTCCACAAGAACAGCCTTAGCGAAAGGCTTCTTGAAGGGAAAGATGTAACTCTGTGAGATGAATTAACAGAACACAGAGCAGTTTCTCTGAAAGCTTCTTTCCAGTTTTGAACGGAAGATATTTCCTTTTTCACCAAAGCCCTCTATGGGCTTCCAAATATCCCTTTGCCAATTCCACAAGAACAGCCTTAGCGAAAGGCTTCTCGAAGGGAAAGATGTAACTCTGTGAGATGAATTAACAGAACACAGAGCAGTTTCTCAGAAAGCTTCTTTCCAGTTTTGAACGGAAGATATTTCCTTTTTCACCATAGGCCTCTATGGGCTTCCAAATATCCCTTTGCCAATTCCCCAAGAACAGCCTTAGCGAAAGGCTTCTTGAAGGGAAAGATGTAACTCTGTGAGATGAATTAACAGAACACAGAGCAGTTTTTCAGAAAGCTTCTTTCCAGTTTTGAACGGAAGATATTTCCTTTTTCACCGTAGCCCTCTATGGGCTTCCAAATATCCCTTTGCCAATTCCACAAGAACAGCCTTAGCGAAAGGCTTCTTGAAGGGAAAGATGTAACTCTGTGAGATGAATTAACAGAACACAGAGCAGTTTCTCAGAAAGCTTCTTTCCAGTTTGGAACGGAAGATATTTCCTTTTTCACCATAGCCCTCTATGGGCTTCCAAATATCCCTTTGTCAATTCCACAAGAACAGCCTTAGCGAAAGGCTTCTTGAAGGGAAAGATGTAACTCTGTGAGAAGAATTAACAGAACACAGAGCAGTTTCTCAGAAAGCTTCTTTCCAGTTTGGAACGGAAGATATTTCCTTTTTCACCCTAGGCCTCTATGGGCTTCCAAATATCCCTTTGCCAATTCCACAAGAACAGCCTTAGCGAAAGGCTTCTTGAAGGGAAAGATGTAACTCTGTGAGATGAATTAACAGAACACAGAGCAATTTCCCAGAAAGCTTCTTTCCAGTTTTGAACGGAAGGTATTTCCTTTTTCACCATAGCCCTCTATGGGCTTCCAAATATCCCTTTGCCAATTCCACAAGAACAGCCTTAGCGAAAGGCTTCTTGAAGGGAAAGATGTAACTCTGTGAGATGAATTAACAGAACACAGAGCAGTTTCTCAGAAAGCTTCTTTCCAGTTTTGAACGGAAGATATTTCCTTTTTCACCATAGCCCTCTATGGGCTTCCAAATATCCCTTTGTCAATTCCACAAGAACAGCCTTAGCGAAAGGCTTCTTGAAGGGAAAGATGTAACTCTGTGAGATGAATTAACAGAACACAGAGCAGTTTCTCAGAAAGCTTCTTTCCAGTTTTGAACGGAAGGTATTTCCTTTTTCACCATAGCCCTCTATGGGCTTCCAAATATCCCTTTGCCAATTCCACAAGAACAGCCTTAGCGAAAGGCTTCTTGAAGGGAAAGATGTAACTCTGTGAGATGAATTAACAGAACACAGAGCAGTTTCTCAGAAAGCTTCTTTCCAGTTTTGAACGGAAGATATTTCCTTTTTCACCATAGCCCTCTATGGGCTTCCAAATATCCCTTTGTCAATTCCACAAGAACAGCCTTAGCGAAAGGCTTCTTGAAGGGAAAGATGTAACTCTGTGAGAAGAATTAACAGAACACAGAGCAGTTTCTCAGAAAGCTTCTTTCCAGTTTTGAACGGAAGATATTTCCTTTTTCACCATAGGCCTCTATGGGCTTCCAAATATCCCTTTGCCAATTCCACAAGAACAGCCTTAGCGAAAGGCTTCTTGAAGGGAAAGATGTAACACTGTGAGATGAATTAACAGAACACAGAGCAGTTTCTCAGAAAGCTTCTTTCCAGTTTTTAACGGAAGGTATTTCCTTTTTCACCATAGCCCTCTATGGGCTTCCAAATATCCCTTTGCCAATTCCCCAAGAACAGCCTTAGCGAAAGGCTTCTTGAAGGGAAAGATGTAACTCTGTGAGATGAATTAACAGAACACAGAGCGGTTTCTCAGAAAGCTTCTTTCCAGTTTTGAACGGAAGATATTTCCTTTTTCACCATAGCCCTCTATGGGCTTCCAAATATCCCTTTGTCAATTCCACAAGAACAGCCTTAGCGAAAGGCTTCTTGAAGGGAAAGATGTAACTCTGTGAGATGAATTAACAGAACACAGAGCAGTTTCTCAGAAAGCTTCTTTCCAGTTTTGCACGGAAGATATTTCCTTTTTCACCATAGGCCTCTATGGGCTTCCAAATATCCCTTTGCCAATTCCACAAGAACAGCCTTAGCGAAAGGCTTCTTGAAGGGAAAGATGTAACTCTGTGAGATGAATTAACAGAACACAGAGCAGTTTCTCAGAAAGCTTCTTTCCAGTTTTGAACGGAAGATATTTCCTTTTTCACCATAGGCCTCTATGGGCTTCCAAATATCCCTTTGCCAATTCCACAAGAACAGCCTTAGCGAAAGGCTTCTTGAAGGGAAAGATGTAACTCTGTGAGATGAATTAACAGAACACAGAGCAGTTTCTCCGAAAGCTTCTTTCCAGTTTTGAACGGAAGATATTTCCTTTTTCACCATAGCCCTCTATGGGCATCCAAATATCCCTTTGTCAATTCCACAAGAACAGCCTTAGCGAAAGGCTTCTTGAAGGGAAAGATGTAACTCTGTGAGATGAATTAACAGAACACAGAGCAGTTTCTCAGAAAGCTTCTTTCCAGTTTTTAACGGAAGGTATTTCCTTTTTCACCATAGCCCTCTATGGGCTTCCAAATATCCCTTTGCCAATTCCCCAAGAACAGCCTTAGCGAAAGGCTTCTTGAAGGGAAAGATGTAACTCTGTGAGATGAATTAACAGAACACAGAGCGGTTTCTCAGAAAGCTTCTTTCCAGTTTTGAACGGAAGATATTTCCTTTTTCACCATAGCCCTCTATGGGCTTCCAAATATCCCTTTGTCAATTCCACAAGAACAGCCTTAGCGAAAGGCTTCTTGAAGGGAAAGATGTAACTCTGTGAGATGAATTAACAGAACACAGAGCAGTTTCTCAGAAAGCTTCTTTCCAGTTTTGCACGGAAGATATTTCCTTTTTCACCATAGGCCTCTATGGGCTTCCAAATATCCCTTTGCCAATTCCACAAGAACAGCCTTAGCGAAAGGCTTCTTGAAGGGAAAGATGTAACTCTGTGAGATGAATTAACAGAACACAGAGCAGTTTCTCAGAAAGCTTCTTTCCAGTTTTGAACGGAAGATATTTCCTTTTTCACCATAGGCCTCTATGGGCTTCCAAATATCCCTTTGCCAATTCCACAAGAACAGCCTTAGCGAAAGGCTTCTTGAAGGGAAAGATGTAACTCTGTGAGATGAATTAACAGAACACAGAGCAGTTTCTCCGAAAGCTTCTTTCCAGTTTTGAACGGAAGATATTTCCTTTTTCACCATAGCCCTCTATGGGCATCCAAATATCCCTTTGTCAATTCCACAAGAACAGCCTTAGCGAAAGGCTTCTTGAAGGGAAAGATGTAACTCTGTGAGATGAATTAACAGAACACAGAGCAGTTTCTCAGAAAGCTTCATTCCAGTTTTGCACGGCAGATATTTCCTTTTTCACCATAGGCCTCTATGGGCTTCCAAATATCCCTTTGCCAATTCCACAAGAACAGCCTTAGCGAAAGGCTTCTTGAAGGGAAAGATGTAACTCTGTGAGATGAATTAACAGAACACAGAGCAGTTTCTCACAAAGCTTCTTTCCAGTTTTGAACGGAAGATATTTCCTTTTTCACCATAGGCCTCTATGGGCTTCCAAATATCCGTTTGCCAATTCCACAAGAACAGCCTTAGCGAAAGGCTTCTTGAAGGGAAAGATGTAACTCTGTGAGATGAATTAACAGAACACAGAGCAGTTTCTCAGAAAGCTTCTTTCCAGTTTTGCACGGAAGATATTTCCTTTTTCACCATAGGCCTCTATGGGCTTCCAAATATCCCTTTGCCAATTCCACAAGAACAGCCTTAGCGAAAGGCTTCTTGAAGGGAAAGATGTAACTCTGTGAGATGAATTAACAGAACACAGAGCAGTTTCTCAGAAAGCTTCTTTCCAGTTTTGAACGGAAGATATTTCCTTTTTCACCATAGCCCTCTATGGGCTTCCAAATATCCCTTTGTCAATTCCACAAGAACAGCCTTAGCGAAAGGCTTCTTGAAGGGAAAGATGTAACTCTGTGAGATGAATTAACAGAACACAGAGCAGTTTCTCAGAAAGCTTCTTTCCAGTTTTGCACGGAAGATATTTCCTTTTTCACCATAGGCCTCCATGGGCTTCCAAATATCCCTTTGCCAATTCCACAAGAACAGCCTTAGCGAAAGGCTTCTTGAAGGGAAAGATGTAACTCTGTGAGATGAATTAACAGAACACAGAGCAGTTTCTCAGAAAGCTTCTTTCCAGTTTTGAACGGAAGGTATTTCCTTTTTCACCATAGCCCTCTATGGGCTTCCAAATATCCCTTTGCCAATTCCCCAAGAACAGCCTTAGCGAAAGGCTTCTTGAAGGGAAAGATGTAACTCTGTGAGATGAATTAACAGAACACAGAGCAGTTTCTCAGAAAGCTTCTTTCCAGTTTTGAACGGAAGATATTTCCTTTTTCACCATAGCCCTCTATGGGCTTCCAAATATCCCTTTGCCAATTCCACAAGAACAGCCTTAGCGAAAGGCTTCTTGAAGGGAAAGATGTAACTCTGTGAGATGAATTAACAGAACACAGAGCAGTTTCTCAGAAAGCTTCTTTCCAGTTTTGAACGGAAGATATTTCCTTTTTCACCATAGGCCTCTATGGGCTTCCAAATATCCCTTTGCCAATTCCACAAGAACAGCCTTAGCGAAAGGCTTCTTGAAGGGAAAGATGTAACTCTGTGAGATGAATTAACAGAACACAGAGCAGTTTCTCAGAAAGCTTCTTTCCAGTTTTGAACGGAAGATATTTCCTTTTTCACCGTAGCCCTCTTTGGGCTTCCAAATATCCCTTTGCCAATTCCACAAGAACAGCCTTAGCGAAAGGCTTCTTGAAGGGAAAGATGTAACTCTGTGAGATGAATTAACAGAACACAGAGCAGTTTCTCAGAAAGCTTCTTTCCAGTTTTGAACGGAAGGTATTTCCTTTTTCACCATAGCCCTCTATGGGCTTCCAAATATCCCTTTGCCAATTCCACAAGAACAGCCTTAGCGAAAGGCATCTTGAAGGGAAAGATGTAACTCTGTGAGATGAATTAACAGAACACAGAGCAGTTTCTCAGAAAGCTTCTTTCCAGTTTTGAACGGAAGATATTTCCTTTTTCACCATACCCCTCTATGGGCTTCCAAATATCCCTTTGTCAAATCCACAAGAACAGCCTTAGCGAAAGGCTTCTTGAAGGGAAAGATGTAACTCTGTGAGATGAATTAACAGAACACAGAGCAGTTTCTCAGAAAGCTTCTTTCCAGTTTTGCACGGAAGATATTTCCTTTTTCACCATAGGCCTCTATGGGCTTCCAAATATCCCTTTGCCAATTCCACAAGAACAGCCTTAGCGAAAGGCTTCTTGAAGGGAAAGATGTAACTCTGTGAGATGAATTAACAGAACACAGAGCAGTTTCTCAGAAAGCTTCTTTCCAGTTTTGCACGGAAGATATTTCCTTTTTCACCGTAGGCCTCTATGGGCTTCCAAATATCCGTTTGCCAATTCCACAAGAACAGCCTTAGCGAAAGGCTTCTTGAAGGGAAAGATGTAACTCTGTGAGATGAATTAACAGAACACAGAGCAGTTTCTCAGAAAGCTTCTTTCCAGTTTTGCACGGAAGATATTTCCTTTTTCACCATAGGCCTCTATGGGCTTCCAAATATCCCTTTGCCAATTCCACAAGAACAGCCTTAGCGAAAGGCTTCTTGAAGGGAAAGATGTAACTCTGTGAGATGAATTAACAGAACACAGAGCAGTTTCTCAGAAAGCTTCTTTCCAGTTTTGAACGGAAGATATTTCCTTTTTCACCATAGCCCTCTATGGGCTTCCAAATATCCCTTTGCCAATTCCACAAGAACAGCCTTAGCGAAAGGCTTCTTGAAGGGAAAGATGTAACTCTGTGAGATGAATTAACAGAACACAGAGCAGTTTCTCAGAAAGCTTCTTTCCAGTTTTGAACGGAAGATATTTCCTTTTTCACCATAGCCCTCTATGGGCTTCCAAATATCCCTTTGCCAATTCCACAAGAACAGCCTTAGCGAAAGGCTTCTTGAAGGGAAAGATGTAACTCTGTGAGATGAATTAACAGAACACAGAGCAGTTTCTCAGAAAGCTTCTTTCCAGTTTTGAACGGAAGGTATTTCCTTTTTCACCATAGCCCTCTATGGGCTTCCAAATATCCCTTTGCCAATTCCACAAGAACAGCCTTAGCGAAAGGCTTCTTGAAGGGAAAGATGTAACTCTGTGAGATGAATTAACAGAACACAGAGCGGTTTCTCAGAAGGCTTCTTTCCAGTTTTGAACGGAAGATATTTCCTTTTCACCACAGCCCTCTATGGGCTTCCAAATATCCCTTTGCCAATTCCACAAGAACAGCCTTAGCGAAAGGCTTCTTGAAGGGAAAGATGTAACTCTGTGAGATGAATTAACAGAACACAGAGCAGTTTCTCAGAAAGCTTCTTTCCAGTTTTGAACGGAAGATATTTCCTTTTTCACGATAGCCCTCTATGGGCTTCCAAATATCCCTTTGCCAATTCCACAAGAACAGCCTTAGCGAAAGGCTTCTTGAAGGGAAAGATGTAACTCTGTGAGATGAATTAACAGAACACAGAGCAGTTTCTCAGAAAGCTTCTTTCCAGTTTTGAACGGAAGATATTTCCTTTTTCACCATAGCCCTCTATGGGCTTCCAAATATCCCTTTGCCAATTCCACAAGAACAGCCTTAGCGAAAGGCTTCTTGAAGGGAAAGATGTAACTCTGTAGATGAATTAACAGAACACAGAGCAGTTTCTCAGAAAGCTTCTTTCCAGTTTTGAACGGAAGATATTTCCTTTTTCACCGTAGCCCTCTATGGGCTTCCAAATATCCCTTTGCCAATTCCACAAGAACAGCCTTAGCGAAAGGCTTCTTGAAGGGAAAGATGTAACTCTGTGAGATGAATTAACAGAACACAGAGCAGTTTCTCAGAAAGCTTCTTTCCAGTTTTGAACGGAAGGTATTTCCTTTTTCACCATAGGTCTCTATGGGCTTCCAAATATCCCTTTGCCAATTCCACAAGAACAGCCTTAGCGAAAGGCTTCTTGAAGGGAAAGATGTAACTCTGTGAGATGAATTAACAGAACACAGAGCAGTTTCTCAGAAAGCTTCTTTCCAGTTTTGAACGGAAGATATTTCCTTTTTCACCGTAGCCCTCTTTGGGCTTCCAAAGATCCCGTTGCCAATTCCACAAGAACAGCCTTAGCGAAAGGCTTCTTGAAGGGAAAGATGTAACTCTGTGAGATGAATTAACAGAACACAGAGCAGTTTCTCAGAAAGCTTCTTTCCAGTTTTGAACGGAAGATATTTCCTTTTTCACCGTAGCCCTCTTTGGGCTTCCAAATATCCCTTTGCCAATTCCACAAGAACAGCCTTAGCGAAAGGCTTCTTGAAGGGAAAGATGTAACTCTGTGAGATGAATTAACAGAACACAGAGCAGTTTCTCAGAAAGCTTCTTTCCAGTTTTGAACGGAAGATATTTCCTTTTTCACCATAGCCCTCTATGGGCTTCCAAATATCCCTTTGCCAATTCCACAAGAACAGCCTTAGCGAAAGGCTTCTTGAAGGGAAAGATGTAACTCTGTGAGATGAATTAACAGAACACAGAGCAGTTTCTCAGAAAGCTTCTTTCCAGTTTTGAACGGAAGGTATTTCCTTTTTCACCATAGCCCTCTATGGGCTTCCAAATATCCCTTTGCCAATTCCACAAGAACAGCCTTAGCGAAAGGCTTCTTGAAGGGAAAGATGTAACTCTGTGAGATGAATTAACAGAACACAGAGCAGTTTCTCAGAAAGCTTCTTTCCAGTTTTGAACGGAAGATATTTCCATTTTCACCGTAGCCCTCTTTGGGCTTCCAAATATCCCTTTGCCAATTCCACAAGAACAGCCTTAGCGAAAGGCTTCTTGAAGGGAAAGATGTAACTCTGTGAGATGAATTAACAGAACACAGAGCAGTTTCTCAGAAAGCTTCTTTCCAGTTTTGAACGGAAGATATTTCCTTTTTCACCATAGCCCTCTATGGGCTTCCAAATATCCCTTTGCCAATTCCACAAGAACAGCCTTAGCGAAAGGCTTCTTGAAGGGAAAGATGTAACTCTGTGAGATGAATTAACAGAACACAGAGCAGTTTCTCAGAAAGCTTCTTTCCAGTTTTGAACGGAAGGTATTTCCTTTTTCACCATAGCCCTCTATGGGCTTCCAAATATCCCTTTGCCAATTCCACAAGAACAGCCTTAGCGAAAGGCTTCTTGAAGAGAAAGATGTAACTCTGTGAGATGAATTAACAGAACACAGAGCAGTTTCTCAGAAAGCTTCTTTCCAGTTTTGGACGGAAGATATTTCCTTTTTCACCATAGGCCTCTATGGGCTTCCAAATATCCGTTTGCCAATTCCACAAGAACAGCCTTAGGGAAAGGCTTCTTGAAGGGAAAGATGTAACTCTGTGAGATGAATTAACAGAACACAGAGCAGTTTCTCAGAAAGCTTCTTTCCAGTTTTGCACGGAAGATATTTCCTTTTTCACCATAGGCCACTATGGGCTTCCAAATATCCCTTTGCCAATTCCACAAGAACAGCCTTAGCGAAAGGCTTCTTGAAGGGAAAGATGTAACTCTGTGAGATGAATTAACAGAACACAGAGCAGTTTCTCAGAAAGCTTCTTTCCAGTTTGGAACGGAAGATATTTCCTTTTTCACCATAGCCCTCTATGGGCTTCCAAATATCCCTTTGCCAATTCCACAAGAACAGCCTTAGCGAAAGGCTTCTTGAAGGGAAAGATGTAACTCTGTGAGATGAATTAACAGAACACAGAGCAGTTTCTCAGAAAGCTTCTTTCCAGTTTTGAACGGAAGATATTTCCTTTTTCACCATAGGCCTCTATGGGCTTCCAAATGTCCATTTGCCAATTCCACAAGAACAGCCTTAGCGAAAGGCTTCTTGAAGGGAAAGATGTAACTCTGTGAGATGAATTAACAGAACACAGAGCAGTTTCTCAGAAAGCTTCTTTCCAGTTTTGAAAGGAAGGTATTTCCTTTTTCGCCATAGCCCTCTATGGGCTTCCAAATATCCCTTTGCCAATTCCCCAAGAACAGCCTTAGCGAAAGGCTTCTTGAAGGGAAAGATGTAACTCTGTGAGATGAATTAACAGACACAGAGCAGTTTCTCAGAAAGCTTCTTTCCAGTTTTGAACGGAAGATATTTCCTTTTTCACCATAGCCCTCTATGGGCTTCCAAATATCCCTTTGCCAATTCCCCAAGAACAGCCTTAGCGAAAGGCTTCTTGAAGGGAAAGATGTAACTCTGTGAGATGAATTAACAGAACACAGAGCAGTTTCTCAGAAATCTTCTTTCCAGTTTTGAACGGAAGATATTTCCTTTTTCACCATAGGCCTCTATGGGCTTCCAAATATCCCTTTGCCAATTCCACAAGAACAGCCTTAGCGAAAGGCTTCTTGAAGGGAAAGATGTAACTCTGTGAGATGAATTAACAGAACACAGAGCAGTTTCTCAGAAAGCTTCTTTCCAGTTTTGAACGGAAGATATTTCCTTTTTCACCGTAGCCCTCTTTGGGCTTCCAAATATCCCTTTGCCAATTCCACAAGAACAGCCTTAGCGAAAGGCTTCTTGAAGGGAAAGATGTAACTCTGTGAGATGAATTAACAGAACACAGAGCAGTTTCTCAGAAAGCTTCTTTCCAGTTTTGAACGGAAGGTATTTCCTTTTTCACCATAGCCCTCTATGGGCTTCCAAATATCCCTTTGCCAATTCCACAAGAACAGCCTTAGCGAAAGGCATCTTGAAGGGAAAGATGTAACTCTGTGAGATGAATTAACAGAACACAGAGCAGTTTCTCAGAAAGCTTCTTTCCAGTTTTGAACGGAAGATATTTCCTTTTTCACCCTACCCCTCTATGGGCTTCCAAATATCCCTTTGTCAAATCCACAAGAACAGCCTTAGCGAAAGGCTTCTTGAAGGGAAAGATGTAACTCTGTGAGATGAATTAACAGAACACAGAGCAGTTTCTCAGAAAGCTTCTTTCCAGTTTTGCACGGAAGATATTTCCTTTTTCACCATAGGCCTCTATGGGCTTCCAAATATCCCTTTGCCAATTCCACAAGAACAGCCTTAGCGAAAGGCTTCTTGAAGGGAAAGATGTAACTCTGTGAGATGAATTAACAGAACACAGAGCAGTTTCTCAGAAAGCTTCTTTCCAGTTTTGCACGGAAGATATTTCCTTTTTCACCGTAGGCCTCTATGGGCTTCCAAATATCCGTTTGCCAATTCCACAAGAACAGCCTTAGCGAAAGGCTTCTTGAAGGGAAAGATGTAACTCTGTGAGATGAATTAACAGAACACAGAGCAGTTTCTCAGAAAGCTTCTTTCCAGTTTTGCACGGAAGATATTTCCTTTTTCACCATAGGCCTCTATGGGCTTCCAAATATTCCTTTGCCAATTCCACAAGAACAGCCTTAGCGAAAGGCTTCTTGAAGGGAAAGATGTAACTCTGTGAGATGAATTAACAGAACACAGAGCAGTTTCTCAGAAAGCTTCTTTCCAGTTTTGAACGGAAGATATTTCCTTTTTCACCATAGCCCTCTATGGTCTTCCAAATATCCCTTTGCCAATTCCACAAGAACAGCCTTAGCGAAAGGCTTCTTGAAGGGAAAGATGTAACTCTGTGAGATGAATTAACAGAACACAGAGCAGTTTCTCAGAAAGCTTCTTTCCAGTTTTGAACGGAAGATATTTCCTTTTTCACCATAGCCCTCTATGGGCTTCCAAATATCCCTTTGCCAATTCCACAAGAACAGCCTTAGCGAAAGGCTTCTTGAAGGGAAAGATGTAACTCTGTGAGATGAATTAACAGAACACAGAGCAGTTTCTCAGAAAGCTTCTTTCCAGTTTTGAACGGAAGGTATTTCCTTTTTCACCATAGCCCTCTATGGGCTTCCAAATATCCCTTTGCCAATTCCACAAGAACAGCCTTAGCGAAAGGCTTCTTGAAGGGAAAGATGTAACTCTGTGAGATGAATTAACAGAACACAGAGCAGTTTCTCAGAAGGCTTCTTTCCAGTTTTGAACGGAAGATATTTCCTTTTTCACCATAGCCCTCTATGGGCTTCCAAATATCCCTTTGCCAATTCCCCAAGAACAGCCTTAGCGAAAGGCTTCTTGAAGGGAAAGATGTAACTCTGTGAGATGAATTAACAGAACACAGAGCAGTTTCTCAGAAAGCTTCTTTCCAGTTTTGAACGGAAGATATTTCCTTTTTCACCATAGGCCTCTATGGGCTTCCAAATATCCGTTTGCCAATTCCACAAGAACAGCCTTAGCGAAAGGCTTCTTGAAGGGAAAGATGTAACTCTGTGAGATGAATTAACAGAACACAGAGCAGTTTCTCCGAAAGCTTCTTTCCAGTTTTGAACGGAAGGTATTTCCTTTTTCACCATAGCCCTCTATGGGCTTCCAAATATCCCTTTGCCAATTCCCCAAGAACAGCCTTAGCGAAAGGCTTCTTGAAGGGAAAGATGTAACTCTGTGAGATGAATTAACAGAACACAGAGCAGTTTCTCAGAAAGCTTCTTTCCAGTTTTGAACGGAAGGTATTTCCTTTTTCACCATAGCCCTCTTTGGGCTTCCAAATATCCCTTTGCCAATTCCACAAGAACAGCCTTAGCGAAAGGCTTCTTGAAGGGAAAGATGTAACTCTGTGAGATGAATTAACAGAACACAGAGCAGTTTCTCAGAAAGCTTCTTTCCAGTTTTGAACGGAAGATATTTCCTTTTCACCACAGCCCTCTATGGGCTTCCAAATATCCCTTTGCCAATTCCACAAGAACAGCCTTAGCGAAAGGCTTCTTGAAGGGAAAGATGTAACTCTGTGAGATGAATTAACAGAACACAGAGCAGTTTCTCAGAAAGCTTCTTTCCAGTTTTGAACGGAAGATATTTCCTTTTTCACGATAGCCCTCTATGGGCTTCCAAATATCCCTTTGCCAATTCCACAAGAACAGCCTTAGCGAAAGGCTTCTTGAAGGGAAAGATGTAACTCTGTGAGATGAATTAACAGAACACAGAGCAGTTTCTCAGAAAGCTTCTTTCCAGTTTTGAACGGAAGATATTTCCTTTTTCACCATAGCCCTCTATGGGCTTCCAAATATCCCTTTGCCAATTCCACAAGAACAGCCTTAGCGAAAGGCTTCTTGAAGGGAAAGATGTAACTCTGTAGATGAATTAACAGAACACAGAGCAGTTTCTCAGAAAGCTTCTTTCCAGTTTTGAACGGAAGATATTTCCTTTTTCACCGTAGCCCTCTATGGGCTTCCAAATGTCCCTTTGCCAATTCCACAAGAACAGCCTTAGCGAAAGGCTTCTTGAAGGGAAAGATGTAACTCTGTGAGATGAATTAACAGAACACAGAGCAGTTTCTCAGAAAGCTTCTTTCCAGTTTTGAACGGAAGATATTTCCTTTTTCACCATAGCCCTCTATGGGCTTCCAAATATCCCTTTGCCAATTCCACAAGAACAGCCTTAGCGAAAGGCTTCTTGAAGGGAAAGATGTAACTCTGTGAGATGAATTAACAGAACACAGAGCAGTTTCTCAGAAAGCTTCTTTCCAGTTTTGAACGGAAGATATTTCCTTTTTCTCCGTAGCCCTCTTTGGGCTTCCAAAGATCCCGTTGCCATTTCCACAAGAACAGCCTTAGCGAAAGGCTTCTTGAAGGGAAAGATGTAACTCTGTGAGATGAATTAACAGAACACAGAGCAGTTTCTCAGAAAGCTTCTTTCCAGTTTTGAACGGAAGATATTTCCTTTTTCACCGTAGCCCTCTTTGGGCTTCCAAATATCCCTTTGCCAATTCCACAAGAACAGCCTTAGCGAAAGGCTTCTTGAAGGGAAAGATGTAACCCTGTGAGATGAATTAACAGAACACAGAGCAGTTTCTCAGAAAGCTTCTTTCCAGTTTTGAACGGAAGGTATTTCCTTTTTCACCATAGCCCTCTATGGGCTTCCAAATATCCCTTTGCCAATTCCACAAGAACAGCCTTAGCGAAAGGCTTCTTGAAGGGAAAGATGTAACTCTGTGAGATGAATTAACAGAACACAGAGCAGTTTCTCAGAAGGCTTCTTTCCAGTTTTGAACGGAAGATATTTCCTTTTTCACCATAGCCCTCTATGGGCTTCCAAATATCCCTTTGCCAATTCCCCAAGAACAGCCTTAGCGAAAGGCTTCTTGAAGGGAAAGATGTAACTCTGTGAGATGAATTAACAGAACACAGAGCAGTTTCTCAGAAAGCTTCTTTCCAGTTTTGAACGGAAGATATTTCCTTTTTCACCATAGGCCTCTATGGGCTTCCAAATATCCGTTTGCCAATTCCACAAGAACAGCCTTAGCGAAAGGCTTCTTGAAGGGAAAGATGTAACTCTGTGAGATGAATTAACAGAACACAGAGCAGTTTCTCCGAAAGCTTCTTTCCAGTTTTGAACGGAAGGTATTTCCTTTTTCACCATAGCCCTCTATGGGCTTCCAAATATCCCTTTGCCAATTCCCCAAGAAAAGCCTTAGCGAAAGGCTTCTTGAAGGGAAAGATGTAACTCTGTGAGATGAATTAACAGAACACAGAGCAGTTTCTCAGAAAGCTTCTTTCCAGTTTTGAACGGAAGTTATTTCCTTTTTCACCGTAGCCCTCTATGGGCTTCCAAATATCCCTTTGCCAATTCCACAAGAACAGCCTTAGCGAAAGGCTTCTTGAAGGGAAAGATGTAACTCTGTGAGATGAATTAACAGAACACAGAGCAGTTTCTCAGAAAGCTTCTTTCCAGTTTTGCACGGAAGATATTTCCTTTTTCACCATAGGCCTCTATGGGCTTCCAAATATCCCTTTGCCAATTCCACAAGAACAGCCTTAGCGAAAGGCTTCTTGAAGGGAAAGATGTAACACTGTGAGATGAATTAACAGAACACAGAGCAGTTTCTCAGAAAGCTTCTTTCCAGTTTTGAACGGAAGGTATTTCCTTTTTCACCATAGCCCTCTATGGGCTTCCAAATATCCCTTTGCCAATTCCCCAAGAACAGCCTTAGCGAAAGGCTTCTTGAAGGGAAAGATGTAACTCTGTGAGATGAATTAACACAACACAGAGCCGTTTCTCAGAAAGCTTCTTTCCAGTTTTGAACGGAAGATATTTCCTTTTTCACCATAGCCCTCTATGGGCTTCCAAATATCCCTTTGCCAATTCCACAAGAACAGCCTTAGCGAAAGGCTTCTTGAAGGGAAAGATGTAACTCTGTGAGATGAATTAACAGAACACAGAGCAGTTTCTCAGATAGCTTCTTTCCAGTTTTGAACGGAAGATACTTCCTTTTTCACCATAGCCCTCTTTGGGCTTCCAAATATCCCTTTGCCAATTCCACAAGAACAGCCTTAGCGAAAGGCTTCTTGAAGGGAAAGATGTAACTCTGTGAGATGAATTAACAGAACACAGAGCAGTTTCTCAGAAAGCTTCTTTCCAGTTTTGAACGGAAGATATTTCCTTTTCACCACAGCCCTCTATGGGCTTCCAAATATCCCTTTGCCAATTCCACAAGAACAGCCTTAGCGAAAGGCTTCTTGAAGGGAAAGATGTAACTCTGTGAGATGAATTAACAGAACACAGAGCAGTTTCTCAGAAAGCTTCTTTCCAGTTTTGAACGGAAGATATTTCCTTTTTCACGATAGCCCTCTATGGGCTTCCAAATATCCCTTTGCCAATTCCACAAGAACAGCCTTAGCGAAAGGCTTCTTGAAGGGAAAGATGTAACTCTGTGAGATGAATTAACAGAACACAGAGCAGTTTCTCAGAAAGCTTCTTTCCAGTTTTGAACGGAAGATATTTCCTTTTTCACCATAGCCCTCTATGGGCTTCCAAATATCCCTTTGCCAATTCCACAAGAACAGCCTTAGCGAAAGGCTTCTTGAAGGGAAAGATGTAACTCTGTAGATGAATTAACAGAACACAGAGCAGTTTCTCAGAAAGCTTCTTTCCAGTTTTGAACGGAAGATATTTCCTTTTTCACCGTAGCCCTCTATGGGCTTCCAAATATCCCTTTGCCAATTCCACAAGAACAGCCTTAGCGAAAGGCTTCTTGAAGGGAAAGATGTAACTCTGTGAGATGAATTAACAGAACACAGAGCAGTTTCTCAGAAAGCTTCTTTCCAGTTTTGAACGGAAGATATTTCCTTTTTCACCATAGCCCTCTATGGGCTTCCAAATATCCCTTTGCCAATTCCACAAGAACAGCCTTAGCGAAAGGCTTCTTGAAGGGAAAGATGTAACTCTGTGAGATGAATTAACAGAACACAGAGCAGTTTCTCAGAAAGCTTCTTTCCAGTTTTGAACGGAAGATATTTCCTTTTTCACCGTAGCCCTCTTTGGGCTTCCAAAGATCCCGTTGCCAATTCCACAAGAACAGCCTTAGCGAAAGGCTTCTTGAAGGGAAAGATGTAACTCTGTGAGATGAATTAACAGAACACAGAGCAGTTTCTCAGAAAGCTTCTTTCCAGTTTTGAACGGAAGATATTTCCTTTTTCACCGTAGCCCTCTTTGGGCTTCCAAATATCCCTTTGCCAATTCCACAAGAACAGCCTTAGCGAAAGGCTTCTTGAAGGGAAAGATGTAACTCTGTGAGATGAATTAACAGAACACAGAGCAGTTTCTCAGAAAGCTTCTTTCCAGTTTTGAACGGAAGATATTTCCTTTTTCACCATAGCCCTCTATGGGCTTCCAAATATCCCTTTGCCAATTCCACAAGAACAGCCTTAGCGAAAGGCTTCTTGAAGGGAAAGATGTAACTCTGTGAGATGAATTAACAGAACACAGAGCAGTTTCTGAGAAAGCTTCTTTCCAGTTTTGAACGGAAGGTATTTCCTTTTTCACCATAGCCCTCTATGGGCTTCCAAATATACCTTTGCCAATTCCACAAGAACAGCCTTAGCGAAAGGCTTCCTGAAGGGAAAGATGTAACTCTGTGAGATGAATTAACAGAACACAGAGCAGTTTCTCAGAAAGCTTCTTTCCAGTTTTGAACGGAAGATATTTCCTTTTTCACCATAGCCCTCTATGGGCTTCCAAATATCCCTTTGTCAATTACACAAGAACAGCCTTAGCGAAAGGCTTCTTGAAGGGAAAGATGTAACTCTGTGAGATGAATTAACAGAACACAGAGCAGTTTCTCAGAAAGCTACTTTCCAATTTTGCACGGAAGATATTTCCTTTTTCACCATAGGCCTCTATGGGCTTCCAAATATCCCTTTGCCAATTCCACAAGAACAGCCTTAGCGAAAGGCTTCTTGAAGGGAAAGATATAACTCTGTGAGATGAATTAACAGAACACAGAGCAGTTTCTCAGAAAGCTTCTTTCCGGTTTTGCACGGAAGATATTTCCTTTTTCACATTAGGCCTCTATGGGCTTCCAAATATCCCTTTGCCAATTCCACAAGAACAGCCTTAGCGAAAGGCTTCTTGAAGGGAAAGATGTAACTCTGTGAGATGAATTAACAGAACACAGAGCAGTTTCTCAGAAAGCTTTTTTCCAGTTTTGCACGGAAGATATTTCCTTTTTCACCATAGGCCTCTATGGGCTTCCAAATATCCCTTTGCCAATTCCACAAGAACAGCCTTAGCGAAAGGCTTCTTGAAGGGAAAGATGTAACTCTGTGAGATGAATTAACAGAACACAGAGCAGTTTCTCAGAAAGCTTCTTTCCAGTTTTGAACGGAAGATATTTCCTTTTTCACCATAGCCCTCTATGGGCTTCCAAATATCCCTTTGCCAATTCCACAAGAACAGCCTTAGCGAAAGGCTTCTTGAAGGGAAAGATGTAACTCTGTGAGATGAATTAACAGAACACAGAGCAGTTTCTCAGAAAGCTTCTTTCCAGTTTTGAACGGAAGGTATTTCCTTTTTAACGATAGCCCTCTATGGGCTTCCAAATATCCCTTTGCCAATTCCCCAAGAACAGCCTAAGCGAAAGGCTTCTTAAAGGGAAAGATGTAACTCTGTGAGATGTATTAACAGAACACAGAGCAGTTTCTCAGAAAGCTTCTTTCCAGTTTTGAACGGAAGATATTTCCTTTTTCACCGTAGCCCTCTATGGGCTTCCAAATATCCCTTTGCCAATTCCACAAGAACAGATTTAGCGAAAGGCTTCTTGAAGGGAAAGATGTAACTCTGTGAGATGAATTAACAGAACACAGAGCAGTTTCTCAGAAAGCTTCTTTCCAGTTTTGAACGGAAGATATTTCCTTTTTCACCATAGCCCTCTATGGGCTTCCAAATATCCCTTTGCCAATTCCACAAGAACAGCCTTAGCGAAAGGCTTCTTGAAGGGAAAGATGTAACTCTGTGAGATGAATTAACAGAACACAGAGCAGTTTCTCAGAAAGCATCTTTCCAGTTTTGCACGGAAGATATTTCCTTTTTCACCATAGGCCTCTATGGGCTTCCAAATATCCCTTTGCCAATTCCACAAGAACAGCCTTAGCGAAAGGCTTCTTGAAGGGAAAGATGTAACTCTGTGAGATGAATTAACAGAACACAGAGCAGTTTCTCAGAAAGCTTCTTTCCAGTTTTGCACGGAAGATATTTCCTTTTTCACCATAGCCCTCTATGGGCTTCCTAATATCCCTTTGCCAATTCCACAAGAACAGCCTTAGCGAAAGGCTTCTTGAAGGGAAAGATGTAACTCTGTGAGATGAATTAACAGAACACAGAGCAGTTTCTCAGAAAGCTTCTTTCCAGTTTTGCACGGAAGATATTTCCTTTTTCACCATAGGCCTCTATGGGCTTCCAAATATCCCTTTGCCAATTCCACAAGAACAGCCTTAGCGAAAGGCTTCTTGAAGGGAAATATGTAACTCTGTGAGATGAATTAACAGAACACAGAGCAGTTTCTCAGATAGCTTCTTTACAGTTTTGAACGGAAGATACTTCCTTTTTCACCATAGCCCTCTTTGGGCTTCCAAATATCCCTTTGCCAATTCCACAAGAACAGCCTTAGCGAAAGGCTTCTTGAAGGGAAAGATGTAACTCTGTGAGATGAATTAACAGAACACAGAGCAGTTTCTCAGAAAGCTTCTTTCCAGTTTTGAACGGAAGATATTTCTTTTTTCACCACAGCCCTCTATGGGCTTCCAAATATCCCTTTGCCAATTCCACAAGAACAGCCTTAGCGAAAGGCTTCTTGAAGGGAAAGATGTAACTCTGTGAGATGAATTAACAGAACACAGAGCAGTTTCTCAGAAAGCTTCTTTCCAGTTTTGAACGGAAGATATTTCCTTTTTCACCATAGCCCTCTATGGGCTTCCAAATATTCCTTTGCCAATTCCACAAGAACAGCCTTAGCGAAAGGCTTCTTGAAGGGAAAGATGTAACTCTGTGAGATGAATTAACAGAACACAGAGCAGTTTCTCAGAAAGCTTCTTTCCAGTTTTGAACGGAAGATATTTCCTTTTTCACCATAGCCCTCTACGGGCTTCCAAATATCCCTTTGCCAATTCCACAAGAAGAGCGTTAGCGAAAGGCTTCTTGAAGGGAAAGATGTAACTCTGTGAGATGAATTAACAGAACACAGAGCAGTTTCTCAGAAAGCTTCTTTCCAGTTTTGAACGGAAGATATTTCCTTTTTCACCATAGCCCTCTAAGGGCTTCCAAATATCCCTTTGCCAATTACACAAGAACAGCCTTAGCGAAAGGCTTCTTGAAGGGAAAGATGTAACTCTGTGAGATGAATTAACAGAACACAGAGCAGTTTCTCAGAAAGCTTCTTTCCAGTTTTGCACGGAAGATATTTCGTTTTTCACCATAGGCCTCTATGGGCTTCCAAATATCCGTTTGCCAATTCCACACGAACAGCCTTAGCGAAAGGCTTCTTGAAGGGAAAGATGTAACTCTGTGAGATGAATTAACAGAACACAGAGCAGTTTCTCAGAAAACTTCTTTCCAGTTTTGAACGGAAGATATTTCCTTTTTCACCATAGGCCTCTATGGGCTTCCAAATATCCCTTTGCCAATTCCACAAGAACAGCCTTAGCGAAAGGCTTCTTGAAGGGAAAGATGTAACTCTGTGAGATGAATTAACAGAACACAGAACAGTTTCTCTGAAAGCTTCTTTCCAGTTTTGAACGGAAGATATTTCCTTTTTCACCATAGCCCTCTATGGGCTTCCAAATATCCCTTTGCCAATTCCACAAGAACAGCCTTAGCGAAAGGCTTCTTGAAGGGAAAGATGTAACTCTGTGAGATGAATTAACAGAACACAGAGCAGTTTCTCAGAAAGCTTCTTTCCAGTTTTGAACGGAAGATATTTCCTTTTTCACCATAGGCCTCTATGGGCTTCCAAATATCCCTTTGCCAATTCCACAAGAACAGCCTTAGCGAAAGGCTTCTTGAAGGGAAAGATGTAACTCTGTGAGATGAATTAACAGAACACAGAGCAGTTTCTCAGAAAGCTTCTTTCCAGTTTTGAACGGAAGGTATTTCCTTTTTAACGATAGCCCTCTATGGGCTTCCAAATATCCCTTTGCCAATTCCCCAAGAACAGCCTAAGCGAAAGGCTTCTTAAAGGGAAAGATGTAACTCTGTGAGATGTATTAACAGAACACAGAGCAGTTTCTCAGAAAGCTTCTTTCCAGTTTTGAACGGAAGATATTTCCTTTTTCACCGTAGCCCTCTATGGGCTTCCAAATATCCCTTTGCCAATTCCACAAGAACAGATTTAGCGAAAGGCTTCTTGAAGGGAAAGATGTAACTCTGTGAGATGAATTAACAGAACACAGAGCAGTTTCTCAGAAAGCTTCTTTCCAGTTTTGAACGGAAGATATTTCCTTTTTCACCATAGCCCTCTATGGGCTTCCAAATATCCCTTTGCCAATTACACAAGAACAGCCTTAGCGAAAGGCTTCTTGAAGGGAAAGATGTAACTCTGTGAGATGAATTAACAGAACACAGAGCAGTTTCTCAGAAAGCATCTTTCCAGTTTTGCACGGAAGATATTTCCTTTTTCACCATAGGCCTCTATGGGCTTCCAAATATCCCTTTGCCAATTCCACAAGAACAGCCTTAGCGAAAGGCTTCTTGAAGGGAAAGATGTAACTCTGTGAGATGAATTAACAGAACACAGAGCAGTTTCTCAGAAAGCTTCTTTCCAGTTTTGCACGGAAGATATTTCCTTTTTCACCATAGCCCTCTATGGGCTTCCTAATATCCCTTTGCCAATTCCACAAGAACAGCCTTAGCGAAAGGCTTCTTGAAGGGAAAGATGTAACTCTGTGAGATGAATTAACAGAACACTGAGCAGTTTCTCAGAAAGCTTCTTTCCAGTTTTGCACGGAAGATATTTCCTTTTTCACCATAGGCCTCTAAGGGGTTCCAAATATCCCTTTGCCAATTCCCCAAGAACAGCCTTAGCGAAAGGCTTCTTGAAGGGAAAGATGTAACTCTGTGAGATGAATTAACAGAACACAGAGCCGTTTCTCAGAAAGCTTCTTTCCAGTTTTGAACGGAAGATATTTCCTTTTTCACCATAGCCCTCTATGGGCTTCCAAATATCCCTTTGCCAATTCCACAAGAACAGCCTTAGCGAAAGGCTTCTTGAAGGGAAAGATGTAACTCTGTGAGATGAATTAACAGAACACAGAGCAGTTTCTCAGAAAGCTTCTTTCCAGTTTTGAACGGAAGATATTTCCTTTTTCACCATAGCCCTCTAAGGGCTTCCAAATATCCCTTTGCCAATTCCACAAGAACAGCCTTAGCGAAAGGCTTCTTGAAGGGCAAGATGTAACTCTGTGAGATGAATTAACGGAACACAGAGCAGTTTCTCAGAAAGCTTCTTTCCAGTTTTGAACGGAAGATATTTCCTTTTTCACCATAGCCCTCTATGGGCTTCCAAATATCCCTTTGCCAATTCCACAAGAACAGCCTTAGCGAAAGGCTTCTTGAAGGGAAAGATGTAACTCTGTGAGATGAATTAACAGAACACAGAGCAGTTTCTCAGAAAGCTTCTTTCCAGTTTTGAACGGAAGATATTTCCTTTTTCACCATAGGCCTCTATGGGCTTCCAAATATCCCTTTGCCAATTCCACAAGAACAGCCTTAGCGAAAGGCTTCTTGAAGGGAAAGATGTAACTCTGTGAGATGAATTAACAGAACACAGAGCAGTTTCTCAGAAAGCTTCTTTCCAGTTTTGAACGGAAGATATTTCCTTTTTCACCATATGCCTCTATGGGGTTCCAAATATCCCTTTGCCAATTCCACAAGAACAGCCTTAGCGAAAGGCTTCTTGAAGGGAAATATGTAACTCTGTGAGATGAATTAACAGAACACAGAGCAGTTTCTCAGATAGCTTCTTTCCAGTTTTGAACGGAAGATACTTCCTTTTTCACCATAGCCCTCTTTGGGCTTCCAAATATCCCTTTGCCAATTCCACAAGAACAGCCTTAGCGAAAGGCTTCTTGAAGGGAAAGATGTAACTCTGTGAGACGAATTAACAGAACACAGAGCAGTTTCTCAGAAAGCTTCTTTCCAGTTTTGAACGGAAGATATTTCCTTTTTCACCACAGCCCTCTATGGGCTTCCAAATATCCCTTTGCCAATTCCACAAGAACAGCCTTAGCGAAAGGCTTCTTGAAGGGAAAGATGTAACTCTGTGAGATGAATTAACAGAACACAGAGCAGTTTCTCAGAAAGCTTCTTTCCAGTTTTGAACGGAAGATATTTCCTTTTTCACCATAGCCCTCTATGGGCTTCCAAATATCCCTTTGCCAATTCCACAAGAACAGCCTTAGCGAAAGGCTTCTTGAAGGGAAAGATGTAACTCTGTGAGATGAATTAACAGAACACAGAGCAGTTTCTCAGAAAGCTTCTTTCCAGTTTTGAACGGAAGATATTTCCTTTTTCACCATAGGCCTCTATGGGGTTCCAAATATCCCTTTGCCAATTCCACAAGAACAGCCTTAGCGAAAGGCTTCTTGAAGGGAAATATGTAACTCTGTGAGATGAATTAACAGAACACAGAGCAGTTTCTCAGATAGCTTCTTTCCAGTTTTGAACGGAAGATACTTCCTTTTTCACCATAGCCCTCTTTGGGCTTCCAAATATCCCTTTGCCAATTCCACAAGAACAGCCTTAGCGAAAGGCTTCTTGAAGGGAAAGATGTAACTCTGTGAGACGAATTAACAGAACACAGAGCAGTTTCTCAGAAAGCTTCTTTCCAGTTTTGAACGGAAGATATTTCCTTTTTCACCACAGCCCTCTACGGGCTTCCAAATATCCCTTTGCCAATTCCACAAGAAGAGCGTTAGCGAAAGGCTTCTTGAAGGGAAAGATGTAACTCTGTGAGATGAATTAACAGAACACAGAGCAGTTTCTCAGAAAGCTTCTTTCCAGTTTTGAACGGAAGATATTTCCTTTTTCACCATAGCCCTCTAAGGGCTTCCAAATATCCCTTTGCCAATTACACAAGAACAGCCTAAGCGAAAGGCTTCTTGAAGGGAAAGATGTAACTCTGTGAGATGAATTAACAGAACACAGAGCAGTTTCTCAGAAAGCTTCTTTCCAGTTTTGCACGGAAGATATTTCCTTTTTCACCATAGGCCTCTATGGGCTTCCAAATATCCGTTTGCCAATTCCACACGAACAGCCTTAGCGAAAGGCTTCTTGAAGGGAAAGATGTAACTCTGTGAGATGAATTAACAGAACACAGAGCAGTTTCTCCGAAAACTTCTTTCCAGTTTTGAACGGAAGATATTTCCTTTTTCACCATAGGCCTCTATGGGCTTCCAAATATCCCTTTGCCAATTCCACAAGAACAGCCTTAGCGAAAGGCTTCTTGAAAGGAAAGATGTAACTCTGTGAGATGAATTAACAGAACACAGAGCAGTTTCTCTGAAAGCTTCTTTCCAGTTTTGAACGGAAGATATTTCCTTTTTCACCATAGCCCTCTATGGGCTTCCAAATATCCCTTTGCCAATTCCACAAGAACAGCCTTAGCGAAAGGCTTCTTGAAGGGAAAGATGTAACTCTGTGAGATGAATTAACAGAACACAGAGCAGTTTCTCAGAAAGCTTCTTTCCAGTTTTGAACGGAAGATATTTCCTTTTTCACCATAGGCCTCTATGGGCTTCCAAATATCCCTTTGCCAATTCCACAAGAACAGCCTTAGCGAAAGGCTTCTTGAAGGGAAAGATGTAACTCTGTGAGATGAATTAACAGAACACAGAGCAGTTTCTCAGAAAGCTTCTTTCCAGTTTTGAACGGAAGGTATTTCCTTTTTAACGATAGCCCTCTATGGGCTTCCAAATATCCCTTTGCCAATTCCCCAAGAACAGCCTAAGCGAAAGGCTTCTTAAAGGGAAAGATGTAACTCTGTGAGATGTATTAACAGAACACAGAGCAGTTTCTCAGAAAGCTTCTTTCCAGTTTTGAACGGAAGATATTTCCTTTTTCACCGTAGCCCTCTATGGGCTTCCAAATATCCCTTTGCCAATTCCACAAGAACAGATTTAGCGAAAGGCTTCTTGAAGGGAAAGATGTAACTCTGTGAGATGAATTAACAGAACACAGAGCAGTTTCTCAGAAAGCTTCTTTCCAGTTTTGAACGGAAGATATTTCCTTTTTCACCATAGCCCTCTATGGGCTTCCAAATATTCCTTTGCCAATTACACAAGAACAGCCTTAGCGAAAGGCTTCTTGAAGGGAAAGATGTAACTCTGTGAGATGAATTAACAGAACACAGAGCAGTTTCTCAGAAAGCATCTTTCCAGTTCTGCACGGAAGATATTTCCTTTTTCACCATAGGCCTCTATGGGCTTCCAAATATCCCTTTGCCAATTCCACAAGAACAGCCTTAGCGAAAGGCTTCTTGAAGGGAAAGATGTAACTCTGTGAGATGAATTAACAGAACACAGAGCAGTTTCTCAGAAAGCTTCTTTCCAGTTTTGCACGGAAGATATTTCCTTTTTCACCATAGCCCTCTATGGGCTTCCTAATATCCCTTTGCCAATTCCACAAGAACAGCCTTAGCGAAAGGCTTCTTGAAGGGAAAGATGTAACTCTGTGAGATGAATTAACAGAACACAGAGCAGTTTCTCAGAAAGATTCTTTCCAGTTTTGCACGGAAGATATTTCCTTTTTCACCATAGGCCTCTATGGGCTTCCAAATATCCCTTTGCCAATTCCACAAGAACAGCCTTAGCGAAAGGCTTCTTGAAGGGAAATATGTAACTCTGTGAGATGAATTAACAGAACACAGAGCAGTTTCTCAGATAGCTTCTTTACAGTTTTGAACGGAAGATACTTCCTTTTTCACCATAGCCCTCTTTGGGCTTCCAAATATCCCTTTGCCAATTCCACAAGAACAGCCTTAGCGAAAGGCTTCTTGAAGGGAAAGATGTAACTCTGTGAGATGAATTAACAGAACACAGAGCAGTTTCTCAGAAAGCTTCTTTCCAGTTTTGAACGGAAGATATTTCTTTTTTCACCACAGCCCTCTATGGGCTTCCAAATATCCCTTTGCCAATTCCACAAGAACAGCCTTAGCGAAAGGCTTCTTGAAGGGAAAGATGTAACTCTGTGAGATGAATTAACAGAACACAGAGCAGTTTCTCAGAAAGCTTCTTTCCAGTTTTGAACGGAAGATATTTCCTTTTTCACCATAGCCCTCTATGGGCTTCCAAATATTCCTTTGCCAATTCCACAAGAACAGCCTTAGCGAAAGGCTTCTTGAAGGGAAAGATGTAACTCTGTGAGATGAATTAACAGAACACAGAGCAGTTTCTCAGAAAGCTTCTTTCCAGTTTTGAACGGAAGATATTTCCTTTTTCACCATAGCCCTCTACGGGCTTCCAAATATCCCTTTGCCAATTCCACAAGAAGAGCGTTAGCGAAAGGCTTCTTGAAGGGAAAGATGTAACTCTGTGAGATGAATTAACAGAACACAGAGCAGTTTCTCAGAAAGCTTCTTTCCAGTTTTGAACGGAAGATATTTCCTTTTTCACCATAGCCCTCTAAGGGCTTCCAAATATCCCTTTGCCAATTACACAAGAACAGCCTTAGCGAAAGGCTTCTTGAAGGGAAAGATGTAACTCTGTGAGATGAATTAACAGAACACAGAGCAGTTTCTCAGAAAGCTTCTTTCCAGTTTTGCACGGAAGATATTTCCTTTTTCACCATAGGCCTCTATGGGCTTCCAAATATCCGTTTGCCAATTCCACACGAACAGCCTTAGCGAAAGGCTTCTTGAAGGGAAAGATGTAACTCTGTGAGATGAATTAACAGAACACAGAGCAGTTTCTCAGAAAACTTCTTTCCAGTTTTGAACGGAAGATATTTCCTTTTTCACCATAGGCCTCTATGGGCTTCCAAATATCCCTTTGCCAATTCCACAAGAACAGCCTTAGCGAAAGGCTTCTTGAAGGGAAAGATGTAACTCTGTGAGATGAATTAACAGAACACAGAGCAGTTTCTCTGAAAGCTTCTTTCCAGTTTTGAACGGAAGATATTTCCTTTTTCACCATAGCCCTCTATGGGCTTCCAAATATCCCTTTGCCAATTCCACAAGAACAGCCTTAGCGAAAGGCTTCTTGAAGGGAAAGATGTAACTCTGTGAGATGAATTAACAGAACACAGAGCAGTTTCTCAGAAAGCTTCTTTCCAGTTTTGAACGGAAGATATTTCCTTTTTCACCATAGGCCTCTATGGGCTTCCAAATATCCCTTTGCCAATTCCACAAGAACAGCCTTAGCGAAAGGCTTCTTGTAGGGAAAGATGTAACTCTGTGAGATGAATTAACAGAACACAGAGCAGTTTCTCAGAAAGCTTCTTTCCAGTTTTGAACGGAAGATATTTCCTTTTTCACCATAGGCCTCTATGGGCTTCCAAATATCCCTTTGCCAATTCCACAAGAACAGCCTTAGCGAAAGGCTTCTTGAAGGGAAAGATGTAACTCTGTGAGATGAATTAACAGAACACAGAGCAGTTTCTCAGAAAGCTTCTTTCCAGTTTTGAACGGAAGGTATTTCCTTTTTAACGATAGCCCTCTATGGGCTTCCAAATATCCCTTTGCCAATTCCCCAAGAACAGCCTAAGCGAAAGGCTTCTTAAAGGGAAAGATGTAACTCTGTGAGATGTATTAACAGAACACAGAGCAGTTTCTCAGAAAGCTTCTTTCCAGTTTTGAACGGAAGATATTTCCTTTTTCACCGTAGCCCTCTATGGGCTTCCAAATATCCCTTTGCCAATTCCACAAGAACAGATTTAGCGAAAGGCTTCTTGAAGGGAAAGATGTAACTCTGTGAGATGAATTAACAGAACACAGAGCAGTTTCTCAGAAAGCTTCTTTCCAGTTTTGAACGGAAGATATTTCCTTTTTCACCATAGCCCTCTATGGGCTTCCAAATATCCCTTTGCCAATTACACAAGAACAGCCTTAGCGAAAGGCTTCTTGAAGGGAAAGATGTAACTCTGTGAGATGAATTAACAGAACACAGAGCAGTTTCTCAGAAAGCATCTTTCCAGTTTTGCACGGAAGATATTTCCTTTTTCACCATAGGCCTCTATGGGCTTCCAAATATCCCTTTGCCAATTCCACAAGAACAGCCTTAGCGAAAGGCTTCTTGAAGGGAAAGATGTAACTCTGTGAGATGAATTAACAGAACACAGAGCAGTTTCTCAGAAAGCTTCTTTCCAGTTTTGCACGGAAGATATTTCCTTTTTCACCATAGCCCTCTATGGGCTTCCTAATATCCCTTTGCCAATTCCACAAGAACAGCCTTAGCGAAAGGCTTCTTGAAGGGAAAGATGTAACTCTGTGAGATGAATTAACAGAACACTGAGCAGTTTCTCAGAAAGCTTCTTTCCAGTTTTGCACGGAAGATATTTCCTTTTTCACCATAGGCCTCTAAGGGGTTCCAAATATCCCTTTGCCAATTCCCCAAGAACAGCCTTAGCGAAAGGCTTCTTGAAGGGAAAGATGTAACTCTGTGAGATGAATTAACAGAACACAGAGCCGTTTCTCAGAAAGCTTCTTTCCAGTTTTGAACGGAAGATATTTCCTTTTTCACCATAGCCCTCTATGGGCTTCCAAATATCCCTTTGCCAATTCCACAAGAACAGCCTTAGCGAAAGGCTTCTTGAAGGGAAAGATGTAACTCTGTGAGATGAATTAACAGAACACAGAGCAGTTTCTCAGAAAGCTTCTTTCCAGTTTTGAACGGAAGATATTTCCTTTTTCACCATAGGCCTCTATGGGCTTCCAAATATCCCTTTGCCAATTCCACAAGAACAGCCTTAGCGAAAGGCTTCTTGAAGGGAAAGATGTAACTCTGTGAGATGAATTAACAGAACACAGAGCAGTTTCTCAGAAAGCTTCTTTCCAGTTTTGAACGGAAGATATTTCCTTTTTCACCATAGGCCTCTATGGGCTTCCAAATATCCCTTTGCCAATTCCACAAGAACAGCCTTAGCGAAAGGCTTCTTGAAGGGAAAGATGTAACTCTGTGAGATGAATTAACAGAACACAGAGCAGTTTCTCAGAAAGCTTCTTTCCAGTTTTGAACGGAAGGTATTTCCTTTTTAACGATAGCCCTCTATGGGCTTCCAAATATCCCTTTGCCAATTCCCCAAGAACAGCCTAAGCGAAAGGCTTCTTAAAGGGAAAGATGTAACTCTGTGAGATGTATTAACAGAACACAGAGCAGTTTCTCAGAAAGCTTCTTTCCAGTTTTGAACGGAAGATATTTCCTTTTTCACCGTAGCCCTCTATGGGCTTCCAAATATCCCTTTGCCAATTCCACAAGAACAGATTTAGCGAAAGGCTTCTTGAAGGGAAAGATGTAACTCTGTGAGATGAATTAAGAGAACACAGAGCAGTTTCTCAGAAAGCTTCTTTCCAGTTTTGAACGGAAGATATTTCCTTTTTCACCATAGCCCTCTATGGGCTTCCAAATATCCCTTTGCCAATTACACAAGAACAGCCTTAGCGAAAGGCTTCTTGAAGGGAAAGATGTAACTCTGTGAGATGAATTAACAGAACACAGAGCAGTTTCTCCGAAAGCATCTTTCCAGTTTTGCACGGAAGATATTTCCTTTTTCACCATAGGCCTCTATGGGCTTCCAAATATCCCTTTGCCAATTCCACAAGAACAGCCTTAGCGAAAGGCTTCTTGAAGGGAAAGATGTAACTCTGTGAGATGAATTAACAGAACACAGAGCAGTTTCTCAGAAAGCTTCTTTCCAGTTTTGCACGGAAGATATTTCCTTTTTCACCATAGCCCTCTATGGGCTTCCTAATATCCCTTTGCCAATTCCACAAGAACAGCCTTAGCGAAAGGCTTCTTGAAGGGAAAGATGTAACTCTGTGAGATGAATTAACAGAACACTGAGCAGTTTCTCAGAAAGCTTCTTTCCAGTTTTGCACGGAAGATATTTCCTTTTTCACCATAGGCCTCTAAGGGGTTCCAAATATCCCTTTGCCAATTCCCCAAGAACAGCCTTAGCGAAAGGCTTCTTGAAGGGAAAGATGTAACTCTGTGAGATGAATTAACAGAACACAGAGCCGTTTCTCAGAAAGCTTCTTTCCAGTTTTGAACGGAAGATATTTCCTTTTTCACCATAGCCCTCTATGGGCTTCCAAATATCCCTTTGCCAATTCCACAAGAACAGCCTTAGCGAAAGGCTTCTTGAAGGGAAAGATGTAACTCTGTGAGATGAATTAACAGAACACAGAGCAGTTTCTCAGAAAGCTTCTTTCCAGTTTTGAACGGAAGATATTTCCTTTTTCACCATAGCCCTCTAAGGGCTTCCAAATATCCCTTTGCCAATTCCACAAGAACAGCCTTAGCGAAAGGCTTCTTGAAGGGCAAGATGTAACTCTGTGAGATGAATTAACGGAACACAGAGCAGTTTCTCAGAAAGCTTCTTTCCAGTTTTGAACGGAAGATATTTCCTTTTTCACCATAGCCCTCTATGGGCTTCCAAATATCCCTTTGCCAATTCCACAAGAACAGCCTTAGCGAAAGGCTTCTTGAAGGGAAAGATGTAACTCTGTGAGATGAATTAACAGAACACAGAGCAGTTTCTCAGAAAGCTTCTTTCCAGTTTTGAACGGAAGATATTTCCTTTTTCACCATAGGCCTCTATGGGCTTCCAAATATCCCTTTGCCAATTCCACAAGAACAGCCTTAGCGAAAGGCTTCTTGAAGGGAAAGATGTAACTCTGTGAGATGAATTAACAGAACACAGAGCAGTTTCTCAGAAAGCTTCTTTCCAGTTTTGAACGGAAGATATTTCCTTTTTCACCATATGCCTCTATGGGGTTCCAAATATCCCTTTGCCAATTCCACAAGAACAGCCTTAGCGAAAGGCTTCTTGAAGGGAAATATGTAACTCTGTGAGATGAATTAACAGAACACAGAGCAGTTTCTCAGATAGCTTCTTTCCAGTTTTGAACGGAAGATACTTCCTTTTTCACCATAGCCCTCTTTGGGCTTCCAAATATCCCTTTGCCAATTCCACAAGAACAGCCTTAGCGAAAGGCTTCTTGAAGGGAAAGATGTAACTCTGTGAGACGAATTAATAGAACACAGAGCAGTTTCTCAGAAAGCTTCTTTCCAGTTTTGAACGGAAGATATTTCCTTTTTCACCACAGCCCTCTATGGGCTTCCAAATATCCCTTTGCCAATTCCACAAGAACAGCCTTAGCGAAAGGCTTCTTGAAGGGAAAGATGTAACTCTGTGAGATGAATTAACAGAACACAGAGCAGTTTCTCAGAAAGCTTCTTTCCAGTTTTGAACGGAAGATATTTCCTTTTTCACCATAGCCCTCTATGGGCTTCCAAATATCCCTTTGCCAATTCCACAAGAACAGCCTTAGCGAAAGGCTTCTTGAAGGGAAAGATGTAACTCTGTGAGATGAATTAACAGAACACAGAGCAGTTTCTCAGAAAGCTTCTTTCCAGTTTTGAACGGAAGATATTTCCTTTTTCACCATAGCCCTCTAAGGGCTTCCAAATATCCCTTTGCCCATTCCACAAGAACAGCCTTAGCGAAAGGCTTCTTGAAGGGCAAGATGTAACTCTGTGAGATGAATTAACGGAACACAGAGCAGTTTCTCAGAAAGCTTCTTTCCAGTTTTGAACGGAAGATATTTCCTTTTTCACCATAGCCCTCTATGGGCTTCCAAATATCCCTTTGCCAATTCCACAAGAACAGCCTTAGCGAAAGGCTTCTTGAAGGGAAAGATGTAACTCTGTGAGATGAATTAACAGAACACAGAGCAGTTTCTCAGAAAGCTTCTTTCCAGTTTTGAACGGAAGATATTTCCTTTTTCACCATAGGCCTCTATGGGCTTCCAAATATCCCTTTGCCAATTCCACAAGAACAGCCTTAGCGAAAGGCTTCTTGAAGGGAAAGATGTAACTCTGTGAGATGAATTAACAGAACACAGAGCAGTTTCTCAGAAAGCTTCTTTCCAGTTTTGAACGGAAGATATTTCCTTTTTCACCATAGGCCTCTATGGGGTTCCAAATATCCCTTTGCCAATTCCACAAGAACAGCCTTAGCGAAAGGCTTCTTGAAGGGAAATATGTAACTCTGTGAGATGAATTAACAGAACACAGAGCAGTTTCTCAGATAGCTTCTTTCCAGTTTTGAACGGAAGATACTTCCTTTTTCACCATAGCCCTCTTTGGGCTTCCAAATATCCCTTTGCCAATTCCACAAGAACAGCCTTAGCGAAAGGCTTCTTGAAGGGAAAGATGTAACTCTGTGAGATGAATTAACAGAACACAGAGCAGTTTCTCAGAAAGCTTCTTTCCAGTTTTGAACGGAAGATATTTCCTTTTTCACCACAGCCCTCTATGGGCTTCCAAATATCCCTTTGCCAATTCCACAAGAACAGCCTTAGCGAAAGGCTTCTTGAAGGGAAAGATGTAACTCTGTGAGATGAATTAACAGAACACAGAGCAGTTTCTCAGAAAGCTTCTTTCCAGTTTTGAACGGAAGATATTTCCTTTTTCACCATAGCCCTCTATGGGCTTCCAAATATCCCTTTGCCAATTCCACAAGAACAGCCTTAGCGAAAGGCTTCTTGAAGGGAAAGATGTAACTCTGTGAGATGAATTAACAGAACACAGAGCAGTTTCTCAGAAAGCTTCTTTCCAGTTTTGAACGGAAGATATTTCCTTTTTCACCATAGCCCTCTATGGGCTCCCAAATATCCCTTTGCCAATTCCACAAGAACAGCCTTAGCGAAAGGCTTCTTGAAGGGAAAGATGTAACTCTGTGAGATGAATTAACAGAACACAGAGCAGTTTCTCAGAAAGCTTCTTTCCAGTTTTGAACGGAAGATATTTCCTTTTTCACCGTAGCCCTCTATGGGCTTCCAAATATCCCTTTGCCAATTCCACAAGAACAGCCTTAGCGAAAGGCTTCTTGAAGGGAAAGATGTAACTCTGTGAGATGAATTAACAGAACACAGAGCAGTTTCTCCGAAAGCTTCTTTCCAGTTTTGAACGGAAGATATTTCCTTTTTCACCATAGCCCTCTACGGGCTTCCAAATATCCCTTTGCCAATTCCACAAGAAGAGCCTTAGCGAAAGCCTTCTTGAAGGGAAAGATGTAACTCTGTGAGATGAATTAACAGAACACAGAGCAGTTTCTCAGAAAGCTTCTTTCCAGTTTTGAACGGAAGATATTTCCTTTTTCACCACAGCCCTCTATGGGCTTCCAAATATCCCTTTGCCAATTCCACAAGAACAGCCTTAGCGAAAGGCTTCTTGAAGGGAAAGATGTAACTCTGTGAGATGAATTAACAGAACACAGAGCAGTTTCTCAGAAAGCTTCTTTCCAGTTTTGAACGGAAGATATTTCCTTTTTCACCATAGCCCTCTTTGGGCTTCCTAATATCCCTTTGCCAATTCCACAAGAACAGCCTTAGCGAAAGGCTTCTAGAAGGGAAAGATGTAACTCTGTGAGATGAATTAACAGAACACAGAGCAGTTTCTCAGAAAGCTTCTTTCCAGTTTTCACGGAAGATATTTCCTTTTTCACCATAGGCCTCTATGGGCTTCCAAATATCCCTTTGCCAATTCCACAAGAACAGCCTTAGCGAAAGGCTTCTTGAAGGGAAAGATGTAACTCTGTGAGATGAATTAACAGAACACAGAGCAGTTTCTCAGAAAGCTTCTTTCCAGTTTTGAACGGAAGGTATTTCCTTTTTCACCATAGACCTCTATGGGCTTCCAAATATCCCTTTGCCAATTCCACAAGAACAGCCTTAGCGAAAGGCTTCTTGAAGGGAAAGATGTAACTCTGTGAGATGAATTAACAGAACACAGAGCCGTTTCTCAGAAAGCTTCTTTCCAGTTTTGAACGGAAGATATTTCCTTTTTCACCATAGCCCTCTATGGGCTTCCAAATATCCCTTTGCCAATTCCACAAGAACAGCCTTAGCGAAAGGCTTCTTGAAGGGAAAGATGTAACTCTGTGAGATGAATTAACAGAACACAGAGCAGTTTCTCAGAAAGCTTCTTTCCAGTTTTGAACGGAAGATATTTCCTTTTTCACCATAGCCCTCTATGGGCTTCCAAATATCCCTTTGCCAATTCCACAAGAACAGCCTTAGCGAAAGGCTTCTTGAAGGGAAAGATGTAACTCTGTGAGATGAATTAACAGAACACAGAGCAGTTTCTCAGAAAGCTTCTTTCCAGTTTTGAACGGAAGATATTTCCTTTTTCACCATAGCCCTCTATGGGCTTCCAAATATCCCTTTGCCAATTCCACAAGAACAGCCTTAGCGAAAGGCTTCTTGAAGGGAAAGATGTAACTCTGTGAGATGAATTAACAGAACACAGAGCAGTTTCTCAGAAAGCTTCTTTCCAGTTTTGAACGGAAGATATTTCCTTTTTCACCATAGGCCTCTATGGGCTTCCAAATATCCCTTTGCCAATTCCACAAGAACAGCCTTAGCGAAAGGCTTCTTGAAGGGAAAGATGTAACTCTGTGAGATGAATTAACAGAACACAGAGCAGTTTCTCAGAAAGCTTCTTTCCAGTTTTGAACGGAAGATATTTCCTTTTTCACCATAGGCCTCTATGGGCTTCCAAATATCCCTTTGCCAATTCCACAAGAACAGCCTTAGCGAAAGGCTTCTTGAAGGGAAGTATGTAACTCTGTGAGATGAATTAACAGAACACAGAGCAGTTTCTCAGATAGCTTCTTTCCAGTTTTGAACGGAAGATACTTCCTTTTTCACCATAGCCCTCATTGGCCTTCCAAATATCCCTTTGCCAATTCCACAAGAACAGCCTTAGCGAAAGGCTTCTTGAAGGGAAATATGTAACTCTGTGAGATGAATTAACAGAACACAGAGCAGTTTCTCAGAAAGCTTCTTTCCAGTTTTGAACGGAAGATATTTCCTTTTTCACCCCAGCCCTCTATGGGCTTCCAAATATCCCTTTGCCAATTCCACAAGAACAGCCTTAGCGAAAGGCTTCTTGAAGGGAAAGATGTAACTCTGTGAGATGAATTAACAGAACACAGAGCAGTTTCTCAGAAAGCTTCTTTCCTGTTTTGAACGGAAGATATTTCCTTTTTCACCATAGCCCTCTATGGGCTTCCAAATATCCCTTTGCCAATTCCACAAGAACAGCCTTAGCGAAAGGCTTCTTGAAGGGAAAGATGTAACTCTGTGAGATGAATTAACAGAACACAGAGCAGTTTCTCAGAAAGCTTCTTTCCAGTTTTGAACGGAAGATATTTCCTTTTTCACCATAGCCCTCTATGGGCTTCCAAATATCCCTTTGCCAATTCCACAAGAACAGCCTTAGCGAAAGGCTTCTTGAAGGGAAAGATGTAACTCTGTGAGATGAATTAACAGAACACAGAGCAGTTTCTCAGAAAGCTTCTTTCCAGTTTTGAACGGAAGATATTTCCTTTTTCACCGTAGCCCTCTAAGGGCTTCCAAATATCCCTTTGCCAATTCCACAAGAACAGCCTTAGCGAAAGGCTTCTTGTAGGGAAAGATGTAACTCTGTGAGATGAATTAACAGAACACAGAGCAGTTTCTCAGAAAGCTTCTTTCCAGTTTTGAACGGAAGATATTTCCTTTTTCACCATAGCCCTCTATGGGCTTCCAAATATCCCTTTGCCAATTCCACAAGAACAGCCTTAGCGAAAGGATTCTTGAAGGGAAATATGTAACTCTGTGAGATGAATTAACAGAACACAGAGCAGTTTCTCAGAAAGCTTCTTTCCAGTTTTGAACGGAAGATATTTCCTTTTTCACCATAGCCCTCTTTGGGCTTCCAAATATCCCGTTGCCAATTCCACAAGAACAGCCTTAGTGAAAGACTTCTTGAAGGGAAAGATGTAACTCTGTGAGATGAATTAACAGAACACAGAGCAGTTTCTCCGAAAGCTTCTTTCCAGTTTTGAACGGAAGATATTTCCTTTTTCACCATAGCCCTCTATGGGCTTCCAAATATCCCTTTGCCAATTCCACAAGAACAGCCTTAGCGAAAGGCTTCTTGAAGGGAAAGATGTTACTCTGTGAGATGAATTAATAGAACACAGAGCAGTTTCTCAGAAAGCTTCTTTCCAGTTTTGAACGGAAGATATTTCCTTTTTCACCATAGCCCTCTATGGGCTTCCAAATATCCCTTTGCCAATTCCTCAAGAACAGCCTTAGCGAAAGGCTTCTTGAAGGGAAAGATGTAACTCTGTGAGATGAATTAACAGAACACAGAGCAGTTTCTCAGAAAGCTTCTTTCCAGTTTTGAACGGAAGATAATTCCTTTTTCACCATAGGCCTCTATGGGCTTCCAAATATCCCTTTGCCAATTCCATAAGAACAGCCTTAGCGAAAGGCTTCTTGAAGGGAAAGATGTAACTCTGTGAGATGAATTAACAGAACACAGAGCAGTTTCTCAGAAAGCTTCTTTCCAGTTTTGAACGGAAGATATTTCCTTTTTCACCATAGCCCTCTTTGGGCTTCCTAATATCCCTTTGCCAATTCCACAAGAACAGCCTTAGCGAAAGGCTTCTTGAAGGGAAAGATGTAACTCTGTGAGATGAATTAACAGAACACAGAGCAGTTTCTCAGAAAGCTTCTTTCCAGTTTTGAACGGAAGATATTTCCTTTTTCACCGTAGCCCTCTATGGGCTTCCAAATATCCCTTTGCCAATTCCACAAGAACAGCCTTAGCGAAAGGCTTCTTGAAGGGAAAGATGTAACTCTGTGAGATGAATTAACAGAACACAGAGCAGTTTCTCAGAAAGCTTCTTTCCAGTTTTGAACGGAAGATATTTCCTTTTTCACCATAGCCCTCTATGGGCTTCCAAATATCCCTTTGCCAATTCCACAAGAACAGCCTTAGCGAAAGGCTTCTTGAAGGGAAAGATGTAACTCTGTGAGATGAATTAACAGAACACAGAGTAGTTTCTCAGAAAGCCTCTTTCCAGTTTTGAACGGAAGATATTTCCTTTTTCACCATAGCCCTCTATGGGCTTCCAAATATCCCTTTGCCAATTCCACAAGAACAGCCTTAGCGAAAGGCTTCTTGAAGGGAAAGATGTAACTCTGTGAGATGAATTAACAGAACACAGAGCAGTTTCTCAGAAAGCTTCTTTCCAGTTTTGAACGGAAGATATTTCCTTTTTCACCATAGGCCTCTATGGGCTTCCAAATATCCCTTTGCCAATTCCACAAGAACAGCCTTAGCGAAAGGCTTCTTGAAGGGAAAGATGTAACTCTGTGAGATGAATTAACAGAACACAGAGCAGTTTCTCAGAAAGCTTCTTTCCAGTTTTGAACGGAAGATATTTCCTTTTTCACCATAGCCCTCTATGGGCTTCCAAATATCCCTTTGCCAATTCCACAAGAACAGCCTTAGCGAAAGGCTTCTTGAAGGGAAGTATGTAACTCTGTGAGATGAATTAACAGAACACAGAGCAGTTTCTCAGATAGCTTCTTTCCAGTTTTGAACGGAAGATACTTCCTTTTTCACCATAGCCCTCATTGGCCTTCCAAATATCCCTTTGCCAATTCCACAAGAACAGCCTTAGCGAAAGGCTTCTTGAAGGGAAATATGTAACTCTGTGAGATGAATTAAGAGAACACAGAGCAGTTTCTCAGAAAGCTTCTTTCCAGTTTTGAACGGAAGATATTTCCTTTTTCACCCCAGCCCTCTATGGGCTTCCAAATATCCCTTTGCCAATTCCACAAGAACAGCCTTAGCGAAAGGCTTCTTGAAGGGAAAGATGTAACTCTGTGAGATGAATTAACAGAACACAGAGCAGTTTCTCAGAAAGCTTCTTTCCTGTTTTGAACGGAAGATATTTCCTTTTTCACCATAGCCCTCTATGGGCTTCCAAATATCCCTTTGCCAATTCCACAAGAACAGCCTTAGCGAAAGGCTTCTTGAAGGGAAAGATGTAACTCTGTGAGATGAATTAACAGAACACAGAGCAGTTTCTCAGAAAGCTTCTTTCCAGTTTTGAACGGAAGATATTTCCTTTTTCACCATAGCCCTCTATGGGCTTCCAAATATCCCTTTGCCAATTCCACAAGAACAGCCTTAGCGAAAGGCTTCTTGAAGGGAAAGATGTAACTCTGTGAGATGAATTAACAGAACACAGAGCAGTTTCTCAGAAAGCTTCTTTCCAGTTTTGAACGGAAGATATTTCCTTTTTCACCGTAGCCCTCTAAGGGCTTCCAAATATCCCTTTGCCAATTCCACAAGAACAGCCTTAGCGAAAGGCTTCTTGTAGGGAAAGATGTAACTCTGTGAGATGAATTAACAGAACACAGAGCAGTTTCTCAGAAAGCTTCTTTCCAGTTTTGAACGGAAGATATTTCCTTTTTCACCATAGCCCTCTATGGGCTTCCAAATATCCCTTTGCCAATTCCACAAGAACAGCCTTAGCGAAAGGATTCTTGAAGGGAAATATGTAACTCTGTGAGATGAATTAACAGAACACAGAGCAGTTTCTCAGAAAGCTTCTTTCCAGTTTTGAACGGAAGATATTTCCTTTTTCACCATAGCCCTCTTTGGGCTTCCAAATATCCCGTTGCCAATTCCACAAGAACAGCCTTAGTGAAAGACTTCTTGAAGGGAAAGATGTAACTCTGTGAGATGAATTAACAGAACACAGAGCAGTTTCTCCGAAAGCTTCTTTCCAGTTTTGAACGGAAGATATTTCCTTTTTCACCATAGCCCTCTATGGGCTTCCAAATATCCCTTTGCCAATTCCACAAGAACAGCCTTAGCGAAAGGCTTCTTGAAGGGAAAGATGTTACTCTGTGAGATGAATTAATAGAACACAGAGCAGTTTCTCAGAAAGCTTCTTTCCAGTTTTGAACGGAAGATATTTCCTTTTTCACCATAGCCCTCTATGGGCTTCCAAATATCCCTTTGCCAATTCCACAAGAACAGCCTTAGCGAAAGGCTTCTTGAAGGGAAAGATGTAACTCTGTGAGATGAATTAACAGAACACAGAGCAGTTTCTCAGAAAGCTTCTTTCCAGTTTTGAACGGAAGATAATTCCTTTTTCACCATAGGCCTCTATGGGCTTCCCAATATCCCTTTGCCAATTCCATAAGAACAGCCTTAGCGAAAGGCTTCTTGAAGGGAAAGATGTAACTCTGTGAGATGAATTAACAGAACACAGAGCAGTTTCTCAGAAAGCTTCTTTCCAGTTTTGAACGGAAGATATTTCCTTTTTCACCATAGCCCTCTTTGGGCTTCCTAATATCCCTTTGCCAATTCCACAAGAACAGCCTTAGCGAAAGGCTTCTTGAAGGGAAAGATGTAACTCTGTGAGATGAATTAACAGAACACAGAGCAGTTTCTCAGAAAGCTTCTTTCCAGTTTTGCACGGAAAATATTTCCTTTTTCAACATAGGCCTCTATGGGCTTCCAAATATCCCTTTGCCAATTCCACAAGAACAGCCTTAGTGAAAGACTTCTTGAAGGGAAAGATGTAACTCTGTGAGATGAATTAACAGAACACAGAGCAGTTTCTCCGAAAGCTTCTTTCCAGTTTTGAACGGAAGATATTTCCTTTTTCACCATAGCCCTCTATGGGCTTCCAAATATCCCTTTGCCAATTCCACAAGAACAGCCTTAGCGAAAGGCTTCTTGAAGGGAAAGATGTTACTCTGTGAGATGAATTAATAGAACACAGAGCAGTTTCTCAGAAAGCTTCTTTCCAGTTTTGAACGGAAGATATTTCCTTTTTCACCATAGCCCTCTATGGGCTTCCAAATATCCCTTTGCCAATTCCACAAGAACAGCCTTAGCGAAAGGCTTCTTGAAGGGAAAGATGTAACTCTGTGAGATGAATTAACAGAACACAGAGCAGTTTCTCAGAAAGCTTCTTTCCAGTTTTGAACGGAAGATAATTCCTTTTTCACCATAGGCCTCTATGGGCTTCCCAATATCCCTTTGCCAATTCCATAAGAACAGCCTTAGCGAAAGGCTTCTTGAAGGGAAAGATGTAACTCTGTGAGATGAATTAACAGAACACAGAGCAGTTTCTCAGAAAGCTTCTTTCCAGTTTTGAACGGAAGATATTTCCTTTTTCACCATAGCCCTCTTTGGGCTTCCTAATATCCCTTTGCCAATTCCACAAGAACAGCCTTAGCGAAAGGCTTCTTGAAGGGAAAGATGTAACTCTGTGAGATGAATTAACAGAACACAGAGCAGTTTCTCAGAAAGCTTCTTTCCAGTTTTGCACGGAAAATATTTCCTTTTTCAACATAGGCCTCTATGGGCTTCCAAATATCCCTTTGCCAATTCCACAAGAACAGCCTTAGCGAAAGGCTTCTTGAAGGGAAAGATGTAACTCTGTGAGATGAATTAACAGAACACAGAGCAGTTTCTCAGAAAGCTTCTTTCCAGTTTTGAACGGAAGGTATTTCCTTTTTCACCATAGCCCTCTATGGGCTTCCAAATATCCCTTTGCCAATTCCCCAAGAACAGCCTTAGCGAAAGGCTTCTTGAAGGGAAAGATGTAACTCTCTGAGATGAATTAACAGAACACAGAGCAGTTTCTCAGAAAGCTTCTTTCCAGTTTTGAACGGAAGATATTTCTTTTTTCACCATAGGCCACTATGGGCTTCCAAATATCCCTTTGCCAATTCCACAAGAACAGCCTTAGCGAAAGGCTTCTTGAAGGGAAAGATGTAACTCTGTGAGATGAATTAACAGAACACAGAGCAGTTTCTCAGAAAGCTTCTTTCCAGTTTTGAACGGAAGATATTTCCTTTTTCACCATAGCCCTCTATGGGCTTCCAAATATCCCTTTGCCAATTCCACAAGAACAGCCTTAGCGAAAGGCTTCTTGAAGGGAAAGATGTAACTCTGTGAGATGAATTAACAGAACACAGAGCAGTTTCTCAGAAAGCTTCTTTCCAGTTTTGAACGGAAGATATTTCCTTTTTCACCATAGCCCTCTATGGGCTTCCAAATATCCCTTTGCCAATTCCACAAGAACAGCCTTAGCGAAAGGCTTCTTGAAGGGAAAGATGTAACTCTGTGAGATGAATTAACAGAACACAGAGTAGTTTCTCAGAAAGCCTCTTTCCAGTTTTGAACGGAAGATATTTCCTTTTTCACCATAGCCCTCTATGGGCTTCCAAATATCCCTTTGCCAATTCCACAAGAACAGCCTTAGCGAAAGGCTTCTTGAAGGGAAAGATGTAACTCTGTGAGATGAATTAACAGAACACAGAGCAGTTTCTCAGAAAGCTTCTTTCCAGTTTTGAACGGAAGATATTTCCTTTTTCACCATAGCCCTCTTTGGGCTTCCTAATATCCCTTTGCCAATTCCACAAGAACAGCCTTAGCGAAAGGCTTCTAGAAGGGAAAGATGTAACTCTGTGAGATGAATTATCAGAACACAGAGCAGTTTCTCAGAAAGCTTCTTTCCAGTTTTGCACGGAAGATATTTCCTTTTTTACCATAGGCCTCTATGGGCTTCCAAATATCCCTTTGCCAATTCCACAAGAACAGCCTTAGCGAAAGGCTTCTTGAAGGGAAAGATGTAACTCTGTGAGATGAATTAACAGAACACAGAGCAGTTTCTCAGAAAGCTTCTTTCCAGTTTTGAACGGAAGATATTTCCTTTTTCACCATAGCCCTCTATGGGCTTCCAAATATCCCTTTGCCAATTCCCCAAGAACAGCCTTAGCGAAAGGCTTCTTGAAGGGAAAGATGTAACTCTGTGAGATGAATTAACAGAACACAGAGCAGTTTCTCAGAAAGCTTCTTTCCAGTTTTGAACGGAAGATATTTCCTTTTTCACCATAGCCCTCTATGGGCTTCCAAATATCCCTTTGCCAATTCCACAAGAACAGCCTTAGCGAAAGGCTTCTTGAAGGGAAAGATGTAACTCTGTGAGATGAATTAACAGAACACAGAGCAGTTTCTCAGAAAGCTTCTTTCCAGTTTTGAACGGAAGATATTTCCTTTTTCACCATAGCCCTCTATGGGCTTCCAAATATCCCTTTGCCAATTCCACAAGAACAGCCTTAGCGAAAGGCTTCTTGAAGGGAAAGATGTAACTCTGTGAGATGAATTAACAGAACACAGAGCAGTTTCTCAGAAAGCTTCTTTCCAGTTTTGAACGGAAGATATTTCCTTTTTCACCATAGCCCTCTATGGGCTTCCAAATATCCCTTTGCCAATTCCACAAGAACAGCCTTAGCGAAAGGCTTCTTGAAGGGAAAGATGTAACTCTGTGAGATGAATTAACAGAACACAGAGCAGTTTCTCAGAAAGCTTCTTTCCAGTTTTGAACGGAAGATATTTCCTTTTTCACCATAGGCCTCTATGGGCTTCCAAATATCCCTTTGCCAATTCCACAAGAACAGCCTTAGCGAAAGGCTTCTTGAAGGGAAAGATGTAACTCTGTGAGATGAATTAACAGAACACAGAGCAGTTTCTCAGAAAGCTTCTTTCCAGTTTTGCACGGAAGATATTTCCTTTTTCACCATAGGCCTCTATGGGCTTCCAAATATCCCTTTGCCAATTCCACAAGAACAGCCTTAGCGAAAGGCTTCTTGAAGGGAAATATGTAACTCTGTGAGATGAATTAACAGAACACAGAGCAGTTTCTCAGATAGCTTCTTTACAGTTTTGAACGGAAGATATTTCCTTTTTCACCATAGCCCTCTATGGGCTTCCAAATATTCCTTTGCCAATTCGACAAGAACAGCCTTAGCGAAAGGCTTCTTGAAGGGAAAGATGTAACTCTGTGAGATGAATTAACAGAACACAGAGCAGTTTCTCAGAAAGCTTCTTTCCAGTTTTGAACGGAAGATATTTCCTTTTTCACCATAGCCCTCTACGGGCTTCCAAATATCCCTTTGCCAATTCCACAAGAAGAGCGTTAGCGAAAGGCTTCTTGAAGGGATAGATGTAACTCTGTGAGATGAATTAACAGAACACAGAGCAGTTTCTCAGAAAGCTTCTTTCCAGTTTTGAACGGAAGATATTTCCTTTTTCACCATAGCCCTCTAAGGGCTTCCAAATATCCCTTTGCCAATTACACAAGAACAGCCTTAGCGAAAGGCTTCTTGAAGGGAAAGATGTAACTCTGTGAGATGAATTAACAGAACACAGAGCAGTTTCTCAGAAAGCTTCTTTCCAGTTTTGCACGGAAGATATTTCCTTTTTCACCATATGCCTCTATGGGCTTCCAAATATCCGTTTGCCAATTCCACAAGAACAGCCTTAGCGAAAGGCTTCTTGAAGGGAAAGATGTAACTCTGTGAGATGAATTAACAGAACACAGAGCAGTTTCTCAGAAAACTTCTTTCCAGTTTTGAACGGAAGATATTTCCTTTTTCACAATAGGCCTCTATGGGCTTCCAAATATCCCTTTGCCAATTCCACAAGAACAGCCTTAGCGAAAGGCTTCTTGAAGGGAAAGATGTAACTCTGTGAGATGAATTAACAGAACACAGAGCAGTTTCTCTGAAAGCTTCTTTCCAGTTTTGAACGGAAGATATTTCCTTTTTCACCATAGCCCTCTATGGGCTTCCAAATATCCCTTTGCCAATTCCACAAGAACAGCCTTAGCGAAAGGCTTCTTGAAGGGAAAGATGTAACTCTGTGAGATGAATTAACAGAACACAGAGCAGTTTCTCAGAAAGCTTCTTTCCAGTTTTGAACGGAAGATATTTCCTTTTTCACCATAGGCCTCTATGGGCTTCCAAATATCCCTTTGCCAATTCCACAAGAACAGCCTTAGCGAAAGGCTTCTTGAAGGGAAAGATGTAACTCTGTGAGATGAATTAACAGAACACAGAGCAGTTTCTCAGAAAGCTTCTTTCCAGTTTTGAACGGAAGGTATTTCCTTTTTAACGATAGCCCTCTATGGGCTTCCAAATATCCCTTTGCCAATTCCCCAAGAACAGCCTAAGCGAAAGGCTTCTTAAAGGGAAAGATGTAACTCTGTGAGATGTATTAACAGAACACAGAGCAGTTTCTCAGAAAGCTTCTTTCCAGTTTTGAACGGAAGATATTTCCTTTTTCACCGTAGCCCTCTATGGGCTTCCAAATATCCCTTTGCCAATTCCACAAGAACAGATTTAGCGAAAGGCTTCTTGAAGGGAAAGATGTAACTCTGTGAGATGAATTAACAGAACACAGAGCAGTTTCTCAGAAAGCTTCTTTCCAGTTTTGAACGGAAGATATTTCCTTTTTCACCATAGCCCTCTATGGGCTTCCAAATATCCCTTTGCCAATTACACAAGAACAGCCTTAGCGAAAGGCTTCTTGAAGGGAAAGATGTAACTCTGTGAGATGAATTAACAGAACACAGAGCAGTTTCTCAGAAAGCATCTTTCCAGTTTTGCACGGAAGATATTTCCTTTTTCACCATAGGCCTCTATGGGCTTCCAAATATCCCTTTGCCAATTCCACAAGAACAGCCTTAGCGAAAGGCTTCTTGAAGGGAAAGATGTAACTCTGTGAGATGAATTAACAGAACACAGAGCAGTTTCTCAGAAAGCTTCTTTCCAGTTTTGCACGGAAGATATTTCCTTTTTCACCATAGCCCTCTATGGGCTTCCTAATATCCCTTTGCCAATTCCACAAGAACAGCCTTAGCGAAAGGCTTCTTGAAGGGAAAGATGTAACTCTGTGAGATGAATTAACAGAACACAGAGCAGTTTCTCAGAAAGCTTCTTTCCAGTTTTGAACGGAAGATAATTCCTTTTTCACCATAGGCCTCTATGGGCTTCCCAATATCCCTTTGCCAATTCCATAAGAACAGCCTTAGCGAAAGGCTTCTTGAAGGGAAAGATGTAACTCTGTGAGATGAATTAACAGAACACAGAGCAGTTTCTCAGAAAGCTTCTTTCCAGTTTTGAACGGAAGATATTTCCTTTTTCACCATAGCCCTCTTTGGGCTTCCTAATATCCCTTTGCCAATTCCACAAGAACAGCCTTAGCGAAAGGCTTCTTGAAGGGAAAGATGTAACTCTGTGAGATGAATTAACAGAACACAGAGCAGTTTCTCAGAAAGCTTCTTTCCAGTTTTGCACGGAAAATATTTCCTTTTTCAACATAGGCCTCTATGGGCTTCCAAATATCCCTTTGCCAATTCCACAAGAACAGCCTTAGCGAAAGGCTTCTTGAAGGGAAAGATGTAACTCTGTGAGATGAATTAACAGAACACAGAGCAGTTTCTCAGAAAGCTTCTTTCCAGTTTTGAACGGAAGGTATTTCCTTTTTCACCATAGCCCTCTATGGGCTTCCAAATATCCCTTTGCCAATTCCCCAAGAACAGCCTTAGCGAAAGGCTTCTTGAAGGGAAAGATGTAACTCTCTGAGATGAATTAACAGAACACAGAGCAGTTTCTCAGAAAGCTTCTTTCCAGTTTTGAACGGAAGATATTTCTTTTTTCACCATAGGCCACTATGGGCTTCCAAATATCCCTTTGCCAATTCCACAAGAACAGCCTTAGCGAAAGGCTTCTTGAAGGGAAAGATGTAACTCTGTGAGATGAATTAACAGAACACAGAGCAGTTTCTCAGAAAGCTTCTTTCCAGTTTTGAACGGAAGATATTTCCTTTTTCACCATAGCCCTCTATGGGCTTCCAAATATCCCTTTGCCAATTCCACAAGAACAGCCTTAGCGAAAGGCTTCTTGAAGGGAAAGATGTAACTCTGTGAGATGAATTAACAGAACACAGAGCAGTTTCTCAGAAAGCTTCTTTCCAGTTTTGAACGGAAGATATTTCCTTTTTCACCATAGCCCTCTATGGGCTTCCAAATATCCCTTTGCCAATTCCACAAGAACAGCCTTAGCGAAAGGCTTCTTGAAGGGAAAGATGTAACTCTGTGAGATGAATTAACAGAACACAGAGTAGTTTCTCAGAAAGCCTCTTTCCAGTTTTGAACGGAAGATATTTCCTTTTTCACCATAGCCCTCTATGGGCTTCCAAATATCCCTTTGCCAATTCCACAAGAACAGCCTTAGCGAAAGGCTTCTTGAAGGGAAAGATGTAACTCTGTGAGATGAATTAACAGAACACAGAGCAGTTTCTCAGAAAGCTTCTTTCCAGTTTTGAACGGAAGATATTTCCTTTTTCACCATAGCCCTCTTTGGGCTTCCTAATATCCCTTTGCCAATTCCACAAGAACAGCCTTAGCGAAAGGCTTCTAGAAGGGAAAGATGTAACTCTGTGAGATGAATTATCAGAACACAGAGCAGTTTCTCAGAAAGCTTCTTTCCAGTTTTGCACGGAAGATATTTCCTTTTTTACCATAGGCCTCTATGGGCTTCCAAATATCCCTTTGCCAATTCCACAAGAACAGCCTTAGCGAAAGGCTTCTTGAAGGGAAAGATGTAACTCTGTGAGATGAATTAACAGAACACAGAGCAGTTTCTCAGAAAGCTTCTTTCCAGTTTTGAACGGAAGATATTTCCTTTTTCACCATAGCCCTCTATGGGCTTCCAAATATCCCTTTGCCAATTCCCCAAGAACAGCCTTAGCGAAAGGCTTCTTGAAGGGAAAGATGTAACTCTGTGAGATGAATTAACAGAACACAGAGCAGTTTCTCAGAAAGCTTCTTTCCAGTTTTGAACGGAAGATATTTCCTTTTTCACCATAGCCCTCTATGGGCTTCCAAATATCCCTTTGCCAATTCCACAAGAACAGCCTTAGCGAAAGGCTTCTTGAAGGGAAAGATGTAACTCTGTGAGATGAATTAACAGAACACAGAGCAGTTTCTCAGAAAGCTTCTTTCCAGTTTTGAACGGAAGATATTTCCTTTTTCACCATAGCCCTCTATGGGCTTCCAAATATCCCTTTGCCAATTCCACAAGAACAGCCTTAGCGAAAGGCTTCTTGAAGGGAAAGATGTAACTCTGTGAGATGAATTAACAGAACACAGAGCAGTTTCTCAGAAAGCTTCTTTCCAGTTTTGAACGGAAGATATTTCCTTTTTCACCATAGCCCTCTATGGGCTTCCAAATATCCCTTTGCCAATTCCACAAGAACAGCCTTAGCGAAAGGCTTCTTGAAGGGAAAGATGTAACTCTGTGAGATGAATTAACAGAACACAGAGCAGTTTCTCAGAAAGCTTCTTTCCAGTTTTGAACGGAAGATATTTCCTTTTTCACCATAGGCCTCTATGGGCTTCCAAATATCCCTTTGCCAATTCCACAAGAACAGCCTTAGCGAAAGGCTTCTTGAAGGGAAAGATGTAACTCTGTGAGATGAATTAACAGAACACAGAGCAGTTTCTCAGAAAGCTTCTTTCCAGTTTTGCACGGAAGATATTTCCTTTTTCACCATAGGCCTCTATGGGCTTCCAAATATCCCTTTGCCAATTCCACAAGAACAGCCTTAGCGAAAGGCTTCTTGAAGGGAAATATGTAACTCTGTGAGATGAATTAACAGAACACAGAGCAGTTTCTCAGATAGCTTCTTTACAGTTTTGAACGGAAGATATTTCCTTTTTCACCATAGCCCTCTATGGGCTTCCAAATATTCCTTTGCCAATTCGACAAGAACAGCCTTAGCGAAAGGCTTCTTGAAGGGAAAGATGTAACTCTGTGAGATGAATTAACAGAACACAGAGCAGTTTCTCAGAAAGCTTCTTTCCAGTTTTGAACGGAAGATATTTCCTTTTTCACCATAGCCCTCTACGGGCTTCCAAATATCCCTTTGCCAATTCCACAAGAAGAGCGTTAGCGAAAGGCTTCTTGAAGGGATAGATGTAACTCTGTGAGATGAATTAACAGAACACAGAGCAGTTTCTCAGAAAGCTTCTTTCCAGTTTTGAACGGAAGATATTTCCTTTTTCACCATAGCCCTCTAAGGGCTTCCAAATATCCCTTTGCCAATTACACAAGAACAGCCTTAGCGAAAGGCTTCTTGAAGGGAAAGATGTAACTCTGTGATATGAATTAACAGAACACAGAGCAGTTTCTCAGAAAGCTTCTTTCCAGTTTTGCACGGAAGATATTTCCTTTTTCACCATATGCCTCTATGGGCTTCCAAATATCCGTTTGCCAATTCCACAAGAACAGCCTTAGCGAAAGGCTTCTTGAAGGGAAAGATGTAACTCTGTGAGATGAATTAACAGAACACAGAGCAGTTTCTCAGAAAACTTCTTTCCAGTTTTGAACGGAAGATATTTCCTTTTTCACAATAGGCCTCTATGGGCTTCCAAATATCCCTTTGCCAATTCCACAAGAACAGCCTTAGCGAAAGGCTTCTTGAAGGGAAAGATGTAACTCTGTGAGATGAATTAACAGAACACAGAGCAGTTTCTCTGAAAGCTTCTTTCCAGTTTTGAACGGAAGATATTTCCTTTTTCACCATAGCCCTCTATGGGCTTCCAAATATCCCTTTGCCAATTCCACAAGAACAGCCTTAGCGAAAGGCTTCTTGAAGGGAAAGATGTAACTCTGTGAGATGAATTAACAGAACACAGAGCAGTTTCTCAGAAAGCTTCTTTCCAGTTTTGAACGGAAGATATTTCCTTTTTCACCATAGGCCTCTATGGGCTTCCAAATATCCCTTTGCCAATTCCACAAGAACAGCCTTAGCGAAAGGCTTCTTGAAGGGAAAGATGTAACTCTGTGAGATGAATTAACAGAACACAGAGCAGTTTCTCAGAAAGCTTCTTTCCAGTTTTGAACGGAAGGTATTTCCTTTTTAACGATAGCCCTCTATGGGCTTCCAAATATCCCTTTGCCAATTCCCCAAGAACAGCCTAAGCGAAAGGCTTCTTAAAGGGAAAGATGTAACTCTGTGAGATGTATTAACAGAACACAGAGCAGTTTCTCAGAAAGCTTCTTTCCAGTTTTGAACGGAAGATATTTCCTTTTTCACCGTAGCCCTCTATGGGCTTCCAAATATCCCTTTGCCAATTCCACAAGAACAGATTTAGCGAAAGGCTTCTTGAAGGGAAAGATGTAACTCTGTGAGATGAATTAACAGAACACAGAGCAGTTTCTCAGAAAGCTTCTTTCCAGTTTTGAACGGAAGATATTTCCTTTTTCACCATAGCCCTCTATGGGCTTCCAAATATCCCTTTGCCAATTACACAAGAACAGCCTTAGCGAAAGGCTTCTTGAAGGGAAAGATGTAACTCTGTGAGATGAATTAACAGAACACAGAGCAGTTTCTCAGAAAGCATCTTTCCAGTTTTGCACGGAAGATATTTCCTTTTTCACCATAGGCCTCTATGGGCTTCCAAATATCCCTTTGCCAATTCCACAAGAACAGCCTTAGCGAAAGGCTTCTTGAAGGGAAAGATGTAACTCTGTGAGATGAATTAACAGAACACAGAGCAGTTTCTCAGAAAGCTTCTTTCCAGTTTTGCACGGAAGATATTTCCTTTTTCACCATAGCCCTCTATGGGCTTCCTAATATCCCTTTGCCAATTCCACAAGAACAGCCTTAGCGAAAGGCTTCTTGAAGGGAAAGATGTAACTCTGTGAGATGAATTAACAGAACACAGAGCAGTTTCTCAGAAAGCTTCTTTCCAGTTTTGCACGAAAGATATTTCCTTTTTCACCATAGGCCTCTAAGGGGTTCCAAATATCCCTTTGCCAATTCCCCAAGAACAGCCTTAGCGAAAGGCTTCTTGAAGGGAAAGATGTAACTCTGTGAGATGAATTAACAGAACACAGAGCCGTTTCTCAGAAAGCTTCTTTCCAGTTTTGAACGGAAGATATTTCCTTTTTCACCATAGCCCTCTATGGGCTTCCAAATATCCCTTTGCCAATTCCACAAGAACAGCCTTAGCGAAAGGCTTCTTGAAGGGAAAGATGTAACTCTGTGAGATGAATTAACAGAACACAGAGCAGTTTCTCAGAAAGCTTCTTTCCAGTTTTGAACGGAAGATATTTCCTTTTTCCCCATAGCCCTCTATGGGCTTCCAAATATCCCTTTGCCAATTCCACAAGAACAGCCTTAGCGAAAGGCTTCTTGAAGGGCAAGATGTAACTCTGTGAGATGAATTAACGGAACACAGAGCAGTTTCTCAGAAAGCTTCTTTCCAGTTTTGAACGGAAGATATTTCCTTTTTCACCATAGCCCTCTATGGGCTTCGAAATATCCCTTTGCCAATTCCACAAGAACAGCCTTAGCGAAAGGCTTCTTGAAGGGAAAGATGTAACTCTGTGAGATGAATTAACAGAACACAGAGCAGTTTCTCAGAAACCTTCTTTCCAGTTTTGAACGGAAGGTATTTCCTTTTTCACCATAGGCCTCTATGGGCTTCCAAATATCCCTTTGCCAATTCCACAAGAACAGCCTTAGCGAAAGGCTTCTTGAAGGGAAAGATGTAACTCTGTGAGATGAATTAACAGAACACAGAGCAGTTTCTCAGAAAGCTTCTTTCCAGTTTTGAACGGAAGGTATTTCCTTTTTAACGATAGCCCTCTATGGGCTTCCAAATATCCCTTTGCCAATTCCCCAAGAACAGCCTAAGCGAAAGGCTTCTTAAAGGGAAAGATGTAACTCTGTGAGATGTATTAACAGAACACAGAGCAGTTTCTCAGAAAGCTTCTTTCCAGTTTTGAACGGAAGATATTTCCTTTTTCACCGTAGCCCTCTATGGGCTTCCAAATATCCCTTTGCCAATTCCACAAGAACAGATTTAGCGAAAGGCTTCTTGAAGGGAAAGATGTAACTCTGTGAGATGAATTAACAGAACACAGAGCAGTTTCTCAGAAAGCTTCTTTCCAGTTTTGAACGGAAGATATTTCCTTTTTCACCATAGCCCTCTATGGGCTTCCAAATATCCCTTTGCCAATTACACAAGAACAGCCTTAGCGAAAGGCCTCTTGAAGGGAAAGATGTAACTCTGTGAGATGAATTAACAGAACACAGAGCAGTTTCTCAGAAAGCTTCTTTCCAGTTTTGAACGGAAGATATTTCCTTTTTCACCATAGCCCTCTACGAGCTTCCAAATATCCCTTTGCCAATTCCACAAGAAGAGCGTTAGCGAAAGGCTTCTTGAAGGGATAGATGTAACTCTGTGAGATGAATTAACAGAACACAGAGCAGTTTCTCAGAAAGCTTCTTTCCAGTTTTGAACGGAAGATATTTCCTTTTTCACCATAGCCCTCTACGGGCTTCCAAATATCCCTTTGCCAATTCCACAAGAAGAGCGTTAGCGAAAGGCTTCTTGAAGGGATAGATGTAACTCTGTGAGATGAATTAACAGAACACAGAGCAGTTTCTCAGAAAGCTTCTTTCCAGTTTTGAACGGAAGATATTTCCTTTTTCACCATAGCCCTCTAAGGGCTTCCAAATATCCCTTTGCCAATTACACAAGAACAGCCTTAGCGAAAGGCTTCTTGAAGGGAAAGATGTAACTCTGTGAGATGAATTAACAGAACACAGAGCAGTTTCTCAGAAAGCTTCTTTCCAGTTTTGCACGGAAGATATTTCCTTTTTCACCATAGGCCTCTATGGGCTTCCAAATATCCGTTTGCCAATTCCACACGAACAGCCTTAGCGAAAGGCTTCTTGAAGGGAAAGATGTAACTCTGTGAGATGAATTAACAGAACACAGAGCAGTTTCTCAGAAAACTTCTTTCCAGTTTTGAACGGAAGATATTTCCTTTTTCACAATAGGCCTCTATGGGCTTCCAAATATCCCTTTGCCAATTCCACAAGAACAGCCTTAGCGAAAGGCTTCTTGAAGGGAAAGATGTAACTCTGTGAGATGAATTAACAGAACACAGAGCAGTTTCTCTGAAAGCTTCTTTCCAGTTTTGAACGGAAGATATTTCCTTTTTCACCATAGCCCTCTATGGGCTTCCAAATATCCCTTTGCCAATTCCACAAGAACAGCCTTAGCGAAAGGCTTCTTGAAGGGAAAGATGTAACTCTGTGAGATGAATTAACAGAACACAGAGCAGTTTCTCAGAAAGCTTCTTTCCAGTTTTGAACGGAAGATATTTCCTTTTTCACCATAGGCCTCTATGGGCTTCCAAATATCCCTTTGCCAATTCCACAAGAACAGCCTTAGCGAAAGGCTTCTTGAAGGGAAAGATGTAACTCTGTGAGATGAATTAACAGAACACAGAGCAGTTTCTCAGAAAGCTTCTTTCCAGTTTTGAACGGAAGGTATTTCCTTTTTAACGATAGCCCTCTATGGGCTTCCAAATATCCCTTTGCCAATTCCCCAAGAACAGCCTAAGCGAAAGGCTTCTTAAAGGGAAAGATGTAACTCTGTGAGATGTATTAACAGAACACAGAGCAGTTTCTCAGAAAGCTTCTTTCCAGTTTTGAACGGAAGATATTTCCTTTTTCACCGTAGCCCTCTATGGGCTTCCAAATATCCCTTTGCCAATTCCACAAGAACAGATTTAGCGAAAGGCTTCTTGAAGGGAAAGATGTAACTCTGTGAGATGAATTAACAGAACACAGAGCAGTTTCTCAGAAAGCTTCTTTCCAGTTTTGAACGGAAGATATTTCCTTTTTCACCATAGCCCTCTATGGGCTTCCAAATATCCCTTTGCCAATTACACAAGAACAGCCTTAGCGAAAGGCTTCTTGAAGGGAAAGATGTAACTCTGTGAGATGAATTAACAGAACACAGAGCAGTTTCTCAGAAAGCATCTTTCCAGTTTTGCACGGAAGATATTTCCTTTTTCACCATAGGCCTCTATGGGCTTCCAAATATCCCTTTGCCAATTCCACAAGAACAGCCTTAGCGAAAGGCTTCTTGAAGGGAAAGATGTAACTCTGTGAGATGAATTAACAGAACACAGAGCAGTTTCTCAGAAAGCTTCTTTCCAGTTTTGCACGGAAGATATTTCCTTTTTCACCATAGCCCTCTATGGGCTTCCTAATATCCCTTTGCCAATTCCACAAGAACAGCCTTAGCGAAAGGCTTCTTGAAGGGAAAGATGTAACTCTGTGAGATGAATTAACAGAACACAGAGCAGTTTCTCAGAAAGCTTCTTTCCAGTTTTGCACGAAAGATATTTCCTTTTTCACCATAGGCCTCTAAGGGGTTTCAAATATCCCTTTGCCAATTCCCCAAGAACAGCCTTAGCGAAAGGCTTCTTGAAGGGAAAGATGTAACTCTGTGAGATGAATTAACAGAACACAGAGCCGTTTCTCAGAAAGCTTCTTTCCAGTTTTGAACGGAAGATATTTCCTTTTTCACCATAGCCCTCTATGGGCTTCCAAATATCCCTTTGCCAATTCCACAAGAACAGCCTTAGCGAAAGGCTTCTTGAAGGGAAAGATGTAACTCTGTGAGATGAATTAACAGAACACAGAGCAGTTTCTCAGAAAGCTTCTTTCCAGTTTTGAACGGAAGATATTTCCTTTTTCCCCATAGCCCTCTATGGGCTTCCAAATATCCCTTTGCCAATTCCACAAGAACAGCCTTAGCGAAAGGCTTCTTGAAGGGCAAGATGTAACTCTGTGAGATGAATTAACGGAACACAGAGCAGTTTCTCAGAAAGCTTCTTTCCAGTTTTGAACGGAAGATATTTCCTTTTTCACCATAGCCCTCTATGGGCTTCCAAATATCCCTTTGCCAATTCCACAAGAACAGCCTTAGCGAAAGGCTTCTTGAAGGGAAAGATGTAACTCTGTGAGATGAATTAACAGAACACAGAGCAGTTTCTCAGAAAGCTTCTTTCCAGTTTTGAACGGAAGGTATTTCCTTTTTCACCATAGGCCTCTATGGGCTTCCAAATATCCCTTTGCCAATTCCACAAGAACAGCCTTAGCGAAAGGCTTCTTGAAGGGAAAGATGTAACTCTGTGAGATGAATTAACAGAACACAGAGCAGTTTCTCAGAAAGCTTCTTTCCAGTTTTGAACGGAAGGTATTTCCTTTTTAACGATAGCCCTCTATGGGCTTCCAAATATCCCTTTGCCAATTCCCCAAGAACAGCCTAAGCGAAAGGCTTCTTAAAGGGAAAGATGTAACTCTGTGAGATGTATTAACAGAACACAGAGCAGTTTCTCAGAAAGCTTCTTTCCAGTTTTGAACGGAAGATATTTCCTTTTTCACCGTAGCCCTCTATGGGCTTCCAAATATCCCTTTGCCAATTCCACAAGAACAGATTTAGCGAAAGGCTTCTTGAAGGGAAAGATGTAACTCTGTGAGATGAATTAACAGAACACAGAGCAGTTTCTCAGAAAGCTTCTTTCCAGTTTTGAACGGAAGATATTTCCTTTTTCACCATAGCCCTCTATGGGCTTCCAAATATCCCTTTGCCAATTACACAAGAACAGCCTTAGCGAAAGGCTTCTTGAAGGGAAAGATGTAACTCTGTGAGATGAATTAACAGAACACAGAGCAGTTTCTCAGAAAGCATCTTTCCAGTTTTGCACGGAAGATATTTCCTTTTTCACCATAGGCCTCTATGGGCTTCCAAATATCCCTTTGCCAATTCCACAAGAACAGCCTTAGCGAAAGGCTTCTTGAAGGGAAAGATGTAACTCTGTGAGATGAATTAACAGAACACAGAGCAGTTTCTCAGAAAGCTTCTTTCCAGTTTTGCACGGAAGATATTTCCTTTTTCACCATAGCCCTCTATGGGCTTCCTAATATCCCTTTGCCAATTCCACAAGAACAGCCTTAGCGAAAGGCTTCTTGAAGGGAAAGATGTAACTCTGTGAGATGAATTAACAGAACACAGAGCAGTTTCTCAGAAAGCTTCTTTCCAGTTTTGCACGAAAGATATTTCCTTTTTCACCATAGGCCTCTAAGGGGTTCCAAATATCCCTTTGCCAATTCCCCAAGAACAGCCTTAGCGAAAGGCTTCTTGAAGGGAAAGATGTAACTCTGTGAGATGAATTAACAGAACACAGAGCCGTTTCTCAGAAAGCTTCTTTCCAGTTTTGAACGGAAGATATTTCCTTTTTCACCATAGCCCTCTATGGGCTTCCAAATATCCCTTTGCCAATTCCACAAGAACAGCCTTAGCGAAAGGCTTCTTGAAGGGAAAGATGTAACTCTGTGAGATGAATTAACAGAACACAGAGCAGTTTCTCAGAAAGCTTCTTTCCAGTTTTGAACGGAAGATATTTCCTTTTTCCCCATAGCCCTCTATGGGCTTCCAAATATCCCTTTGCCAATTCCACAAGAACAGCCTTAGCGAAAGGCTTCTTGAAGGGCAAGATGTAACTCTGTGAGATGAATTAACGGAACACAGAGCAGTTTCTCAGAAAGCTTCTTTCCAGTTTTGAACGGAAGATATTTCCTTTTTCACCATAGCCCTCTATGGGCTTCCAAATATCCCTTTGCCAATTCCACAAGAACAGCCTTAGCGAAAGGCTTCTTGAAGGGAAAGATGTAACTCTGTGAGATGAATTAACAGAACACAGAGCAGTTTCTCAGAAAGCTTCTTTCCAGTTTTGAACGGAAGATATTTCCTTTTTCACCATAGGCCTCTATGGGCTTCCAAATATCCCTTTGCCAATTCCACAAGAACAGCCTTAGCGAAAGGCTTCTTGAAGGGAAAGATGTAACTCTGTGAGATGAATTAACAGAACACAGAGCAGTTTCTCAGAAAGCTTCTTTCCAGTTTTGAACGGAAGATATTTCCTTTTTCACCATAGGCCTCTATGGGCTTCCAAATATCCCTTTGCCAATTCCACAAGAACAGCCTTAGCGAAAGGCTTCTTGAAGGGAAATATGTAACTCTGTGAGATGAATTAACAGAACGCAGAGCAGTTTCTCAGATAGCTTCTTTCCAGTTTTGAACGGAAGATACTTCCTTTTTCACCATAGCCCTCTTTGGGCTTCCAAATATCCCTTTGCCAATTCCACAAGAACAGCCTTAGCGAAAGGCTTCTTGAAGGGAAAGATGTAACTCTGTGAGACGAATTAACAGAACACAGAGCAGTTTCTCAGAAAGCTTCTTTCCAGTTTTGAACGGAAGATATTTCCTTTTTCACCACAGCCCTCTATGGGCTTCCAAATATCCCTTTGCCAATTCCACAAGAACAGCCTTAGCGAAAGGCTTCTTGAAGGGAAAGATGTAACTCTGTGAGATGAATTAACAGAACACAGAGCAGTTTCTCAGAAAGCTTCTTTCCAGTTTTGAACGGAAGATATTTCCTTTTTCACCATAGCCCTCTATGGGCTTCCAAATATCCCTTTGCCAATTCCACAAGAACAGCCTTAGTGAAAGGCTTCTTGAAGGGAAAGATGTAACTCTGTGAGATGAATTAACAGAACACAGAGCAGTTTCTCAGAAAGCTTCTTTCCAGTTTTGAACGGAAGATATTTCCTTTTTCACCATAGCCCTCTATGGGCTCCCAAATATCCCTTTGCCAATTCCACAAGAACAGCCTTAGCGAAAGGCTTCTTGAAGGGAAAGATGTAACTCGGTGAGATGAATTAACAGAACACAGAGCAGTTTCTCAGAAAGCTTCTTTCCAGTTTTGAACGGAAGATATTTCCTTTTTCACCGTAGCCCTCTATGGGCTTCCAAATATCCCTTTGCCAATTCCACAAGAACAGCCTTAGCGAAAGGCTTTTTGAAGGGAAAGATGTAACTCTGTGAGATGAATTAACAGAACACAGAGCAGTTTCTCAGAAAGCTTCTTTCCAGTTTTGAACGGAAGATATTTCCTTTTTCACCATAGCCCTCTATGGGCTTCCAAATATCCCTTTGCCAATTCCACAAGAACAGCCTTAGCGAAAGGCGTCTAGAAGGGAAATATGTAACTCTGTGAGATGAATTAACAGAACACAGAGCAGTTTCTCAGAAAGCTTCTTTCCAGTTTTGAACGGAAGGTATTTCCTTTTTCACCATAGCCCTCTTTGGGCTTCCAAATATCCCGTTGCCAATTCCACAAGAACAGCCTTAGCGAAAGGCTTCTTGAAGGGAAAGATGTAACTCTGTGAGATGAATTAACAGAACACAGAGCAGTTTCTCCGAAAGCTTCTTTCCAGTTTTGAACGGAAGATATTTCCTTTTTCACCATAGCCCTCTACGGGCTTCCAAATATCCCTTTGCCAATTCCACAAGAACAGCCTTAGCGAAAGGCTTCTTGAAGGGAAAGATGTAACTCTCTGAGATGAATTAACAGAACACAGAGCAGTTTCTCAGAAAGCTTCTTTCCAGTTTTGAACCGAAGATATTTCCTTTTTCACCATAGCCCTCTATGGGCTTCCAAATATCCCTTTGTCAATTCCACAAGAACAGCCTTAGCGAAAGGCTTCTTGAAGTGAAAGATGTAACTCTGTGAGATGAATTAACAGAACACAGAGCAGTTTCTCAGAAAGCTTCTTTCCAGTTTTGAACAGAAGATATTTCCTTTTTCACCGTAGCCCTCTATGGGCTTCCAAATATCCCTTTGCCAATTCCACAAGAACAGCCTTAGCGAAAGGCTTCTTGAAGGGAAAGATGTAACTCTGTGAGATGAAATAACAGAACACAGAGCAGTTTCTCAGAAAGCTTCTTTCCAGTTTTGCACGGAAGATATTTCCTTTTTCACCATAGGCCTCTATGGGCTTCCAAATATCCGTTTGCCAATTACACAAGAACAGCCTTAGCGAAAGGCTTCTTGAAGGGAAAGATGTAACTCTGTGAGATGAATTAACAGAACACAGAGCAGTTTCTCAGAAAGCTTCTTTCCAGTTTTGCACGGAAGATATTTCCTTTTTCACCATAGGCCTCTATGGGCTTCCAAATATCCCTTTGCCAATTCCACAAGAACAGCCTTAGCGAAAGGCTTCTTGAAGGGAAAGATGTAACTCTGTGAGATGAATTAACAGAACACAGAGCAGTTTCTCAGAAAGCTTCTTTCCAGTTTTGAACGGAAGGTATTTCCTTTTTCACCATAGCCCTCTATGGGCTTCCAAATATCCCTTTGCCAATTCCACAAGAACAGCCTTAGCGAAAAGCTTCTTGAAGGGAAAGATGTAACTCTGTGAGATGAATTAACAGAACACAGAGCAGTTTCTCAGAAAGCTTATTTCCAGTTTTGAACGGAAGATATTTCCTTTTTCACCATAGCCCTCTTTGGGCTTCCAAATATCCCTTTGTCAATTCCACAAGAACAGCCTTAGCGAAAGCCTTCTTGAAGGGAAAGATGTAACTCTGTGAGATGAATTAAGAGAACACAGAGCAGTTTCTCAGAAAGCTTCTTTCCAGTTTTGCACGGAAGATATTTCCTTTTTCACCATAGGCCTCTATTGGCTTCCAAATATCCGTTTGCCAATTCCACAAGAACAGCCTTAGCGAAAGGCTTCTTGAAGGGAAAGATGTAACTCTGTGAGATGAATTAACAGAACACAGAGCAGTTTCTCAGAAAGCTTCTTTCCAGTTTTGAACGGAAGATATTTCCTTTTTCACCATAGGCCTCTATGGGCTTCCAAATATCCCTTTGCCAATTCCACAAGAACAGCCTTAGCGAAAGGCTTCTTGAAGGGAAATATGTAACTCTGTGAGATGAATTAACAGAACACAGAGCAGTTTCTCAGATAGCTTCTTTACAGTTTTGAACGGAAGATACTTCCTTTTTCACCATAACCCTCTTTGGGCTTCCAAATATCCCTTTGCCAATTCCACAAGAAGAGCCTTAGCGAAAGCCTTCTTGAAGGGAAAGATGTAACTCTGTGAGATGAATTAACAGAACACAGAGCAGTTTCTCAGAAAGCTTCTTTCCAGTTTTGCACGGAAGATATTTCCTTTTTCACCATAGCCCTCTATGGGCTTCCTAATATCCCTTTGCCAATTCCACAAGAACAGCCTTAGCGAAAGGCTTCTTGAAGGGAAAGATGTAACTCTGTGAGATGAAATAACAGAACACAGAGCAGTTTCTCAGAAAGCTTCTTTCCAGTTTTGCACGGAAGATATTTCCTTTTTCACCATAGGCCTCTATGGGCTTCCAAATATCCGTTTGCCAATTACACAAGAACAGCCTTAGCGAAAGGCTTCTTGAAGGGAAAGATGTAACTCTGTGAGATGAATTAACAGAACACAGAGCAGTTTCTCAGAAAGCTTCTTTCCAGTTTTGCACGGAAGATATTTCCTTTTTCACCATAGGCCTCTATGGGCTTCCAAATATCCCTTTGCCAATTCCACAAGAACAGCCTTAGCGAAAGGCTTCTTGAAGGGAAAGATGTAACTCTGTGAGATGAATTAACAGAACACAGAGCAGTTTCTCAGAAAGCTTCTTTCCAGTTTTGAACGGAAGGTATTTCCTTTTTCACCATAGCCCTCTATGGGCTTCCAAATATCCCTTTGCCAATTCCACAAGAACAGCCTTAGCGAAAAGCTTCTTGAAGGGAAAGATGTAACTCTGTGAGATGAATTAACAGAACACAGAGCAGTTTCTCAGAAAGCTTATTTCCAGTTTTGAACGGAAGATATTTCCTTTTTCACCATAGCCCTCTTTGGGCTTCCAAATATCCCTTTGTCAATTCCACAAGAACAGCCTTAGCGAAAGCCTTCTTGAAGGGAAAGATGTAACTCTGTGAGATGAATTAAGAGAACACAGAGCAGTTTCTCAGAAAGCTTCTTTCCAGTTTTGCACGGAAGATATTTCCTTTTTCACCATAGGCCTCTATTGGCTTCCAAATATCCGTTTGCCAATTCCACAAGAACAGCCTTAGCGAAAGGCTTCTTGAAGGGAAAGATGTAACTCTGTGAGATGAATTAACAGAACACAGAGCAGTTTCTCAGAAAGCTTCTTTCCAGTTTTGAACGGAAGATATTTCCTTTTTCACCATAGGCCTCTATGGGCTTCCAAATATCCCTTTGCCAATTCCACAAGAACAGCCTTAGCGAAAGGCTTCTTGAAGGGAAATATGTAACTCTGTGAGATGAATTAACAGAACACAGAGCAGTTTCTCAGATAGCTTCTTTACAGTTTTGAACGGAAGATACTTCCTTTTTCACCATAACCCTCTTTGGGCTTCCAAATATCCCTTTGCCAATTCCACAAGAAGAGCCTTAGCGAAAGCCTTCTTGAAGGGAAAGATGTAACTCTGTGAGATGAATTAACAGAACACAGAGCAGTTTCTCAGAAAGCTTCTTTCCAGTTTTGCACGGAAGATATTTCCTTTTTCACCATAGCCCTCTATGGGCTTCCTAATATCCCTTTGCCAATTCCACAAGAACAGCCTTAGCGAAAGGCTTCTTGAAGGGAAAGATGTAACTCTGTGAGATGAATTAACAGAACACAGAGCAGTTTCTCAGAAAGCTTCTTTCCAGTTTTGCACGAAAGATATTTCCTTTTTCACCATAGGCCTCTAAGGGGTTCCAAATATCCCTTTGCCAATTCCCCAAGAACAGCCTTAGCGAAAGGCTTCTTGAAGGGAAAGATGTAACTCTGTGAGATGAATTAACAGAACACAGAGCCGTTTCTCAGAAAGCTTCTTTCCAGTTTTGAACGGAAGATATTTCCTTTTTCACCATAGCCCTCTATGGGCTTCCAAATATCCCTTTGCCAATTCCACAAGAACAGCCTTAGCGAAAGGCTTCTTGAAGGGAAAGATGTAACTCTGTGAGATGAATTAACAGAACACAGAGCAGTTTCTCAGAAAGCTTCTTTCCAGTTTTGAACGGAAGATATTTCCTTTTTCCCCATAGCCCTCTATGGGCTTCCAAATATCCCTTTGCCAATTCCACAAGAACAGCCTTAGCGAAAGGCTTCTTGAAGGGCAAGATGTAACTCTGTGAGATGAATTAACGGAACACAGAGCAGTTTCTCAGAAAGCTTCTTTCCAGTTTTGAACGGAGGATATTTCCTTTTTCACCATAGCCCTCTATGGGCTTCCAAATATCCCTTTGCCAATTCCACAAGAACAGCCTTAGCGAAAGGCTTCTTGAAGGGAAAGATGTAACTCTGTGAGATGAATTAACAGAACACAGAGCAGTTTCTCAGAAAGCTTCTTTCCAGTTTTGAACGGAAGATATTTCCTTTTTCACCATAGGCCTCTATGGGCTTCCAAATATCCCTTTGCCAATTCCACAAGAACAGCCTTAGCGAAAGGCTTCTTGAAGGGAAAGATGTAACTCTGTGAGATGAATTAACAGAACACAGAGCAGTTTCTCAGAAAGCTTCTTTCCAGTTTTGAACGGAAGATATTTCCTTTTTCACCATAGGCCTCTATGGGGTTCCAAATATCCCTTTGCCAATTCCACAAGAACAGCCTTAGCGAAAGGCTTCTTGAAGGGAAATATGTAACTCTGTGAGATGAATTAACAGAACGCAGAGCAGTTTCTCAGATAGCTTCTTTCCAGTTTTGAACGGAAGATACTTCCTTTTTCACCATAGCCCTCTTTGGGCTTCCAAATATCCCTTTGCCAATTCCACAAGAACAGCCTTAGCGAAAGGCTTCTTGAAGGGAAAGATGTAACTCTGTGAGACGAATTAACAGAACACAGAGCAGTTTCTCAGAAAGCTTCTTTCCAGTTTTGAACGGAAGATATTTCCTTTTTCACCACAGCCCTCTATGGGCTTCCAAATATCCCTTTGCCAATTCCACAAGAACAGCCTTAGCGAAAGGCTTCTTGAAGGGAAAGATGTAACTCTGTGAGATGAATTAACAGAACACAGAGCAGTTTCTCAGAAAGCTTCTTTCCAGTTTTGAACGGAAGATATTTCCTTTTTCACCATAGCCCTCTATGGGCTTCCAAATATCCCTTTGCCAATTCCACAAGAACAGCCTTAGTGAAAGGCTTCTTGAAGGGAAAGATGTAACTCTGTGAGATGAATTAACAGAACACAGAGCAGTTTCTCAGAAAGCTTCTTTCCAGTTTTGAACGGAAGATATTTCCTTTTTCACCATAGCCCTCTATGGGCTCCCAAATATCCCTTTGCCAATTCCACAAGAACAGCCTTAGCGAAAGGCTTCTTGAAGGGAAAGATGTAACTCTGTGAGATGAATTAACAGAACACAGAGCAGTTTCTCAGAAAGCTTCTTTCCAGTTTTGAACGGAAGATATTTCCTTTTTCACCGTAGCCCTCTATGGGCTTCCAAATATCCCTTTGCCAATTCCACAAGAACAGCCTTAGCGAAAGGCTTCTTGAAGGGAAAGATGTAACTCTGTGAGATGAATTAACAGAACACAGAGCAGTTTCTCAGAAAGCTTCTTTCCAGTTTTGAACGGAAGATATTTCCTTTTTCACCATAGCCCTCTATGGGCTTCCAAATATCCCTTTGCCAATTCCACAAGAACAGCCTTAGCGAAAGGCGTCTAGAAGGGAAATATGTAACTCTGTGAGATGAATTAACAGAACACAGAGCAGTTTCTCAGAAAGCTTCTTTCCAGTTTTGAACGGAAGATATTTCCTTTTTCACCATAGCCCTCTTTGGGCTTCCAAATACCCCGTTGCCAATTCCACAAGAACAGCCTTAGCGAAAGGCTTCTTGAAGGGAAAGATGTAACTCTGTGAGATGAATTAACAGAACACAGAGCAGTTTCTCCGAAAGCTTCTTTCCAGTTTTGAACGGAAGATATTTCCTTTTTCACCATAGCCCTCTACGGGCTTCCAAATATCCCTTTGCCAATTCCACAAGAACAGCCTTAGCGAAAGGCTTCTTGAAGGGAAAGATGTAACTCTCTGAGATGAATTAACAGAACACAGAGCAGTTTCTCAGAAAGCTTCTTTCCAGTTTTGAACCGAAGATATTTCCTTTTTCACCATAGCCCTCTATGGGCTTCCAAATATCCCTTTGTCAATTCCACAAGAACAGCCTTAGCGAAAGGCTTCTTGAAGGGAAAGATGTAACTCTGTGAGATGAATTAACAGAACACAGAGCAGTTTCTCAGAAAGCTTCTTTCCAGTTTTGAACGGAAGATATTTCCTTTTTCACCATAGGCCTCTATGGGCTTCCAAATATCCCTTTGCCAATTCCACAAGAAGAGCCTTAGCGAAAGGCTTCTTGAAGGGAAATATGTAACTCTGTGAGATGAATTAACAGAACACAGAGCAGTTTCTCAGATAGCTTCTTTACAGTTTTGAACGGAAGATACTTCCTTTTTCACCATAACCCTCTTTGGGCTTCCAAATATCCCTTTGCCAATTCCACAAGAAGAGCCTTAGCGAAAGCCTTCTTGAAGGGAAAGATGTAACTCTGTGAGATGAATTAACAGAACACAGAGCAGTTTCTCAGAAAGCTTCTTTCCAGTTTTGAACGGAAGATATTTCCTTTTTCACCACAGCCCTCTATGGGCTTCCAAATATCCCTTTGCCAATTCCACAAGAACAGCCTTAGCGAAAGGCTTCTTGAAGGGAAAGATGTAACTCTGTGAGATGAATTAACAGAACACAGAGCAGTTTCTCAGAAAGCTTCTTTCCAGTTTTGAACGGAAGATATTTCCTTTTTCACCATAGCCCTCTATGGGCTTCCAAATATTCCTTTGCCAATTCCACAAGAACAGCCTTAGCGAAAGGCTTCTTGAAGGGAAAGATGTAACTCTGTGAGATGAATTAACAGAACACAGAGCAGTTTCTCAGAAAGCTTCTTTCCAGTTTTGCACGGAAGATATTTCCTTTTTCACCATAGCCCTCTATGGGCTTCCAAATATCCATTTGCCAATTCCACAAGAACAGCCTTAGCGAAAGGCTTCTTGAAGGGAAAGATGTAACTCTGTGAGATGAATTAACAGAACACAGAGCAGTTTCTCAGAAAGCTTCTTTCCAGTTTTGAACGGAAGATATTTCCTTTTTCACCATAGCCCTCTTTGGACTTCCTAATATCCCTTTGCCAATTCCACAAGAACAGCCTTAGCGAAAGGCTTCTAGAAGGGAAAGATGTAACTCTGTGAGATGAATTAACAGAACACAGAGCAGTTTCTCAGAAAGCTTCTTTCCAGTTTTCACGGAAGATATTTCCTTTTTCACCATAGGCCTCTATGGGCTTCCAAATATCCCTTTGCCAATTCCACAAGAACAGCCTTAGCGAAAGGCTTCTTGAAGGGAAAGATGTAACTCTGTGAGATGAATTAACAGAACACAGAGCAGTTTCTCAGAAAGCTTCTTTCCAGATTTGAACGGAAGGTATTTCCTTTTTCACCATAGACCTCTATGGGCTTCCAAATATCCCTTTGCCAATTCCACAAGAACAGCCTTAGCGAAAGGCTTCTTGAAGGGAAAGATGTAACTCTGTTAGATGAATTAACAGAACACAGAGCCCTTTCTCAGAAAGCTTCTTTCCAGTTTTGAACGGAAGATATTTCCTTTTTCACCATAGCCCTCTATGGGCTTCCAAATATCCCTTTGCCAATTCCACAAGAACAGCCTTAGCGAAAGGCTTCTTGAAGGGAAAGATGTAACTCTGTGAGATGAATTAACAGAACACAGAGCAGTTTCTCAGAAAGCTTCTTTCCAGTTTTGAACGGAAGATATTTCCTTTTTCACCATAGCCCTCTATGGGCTTCCAAATATCCCTTTGCCAATTCCACAAGAACAGCCTTAGCGAAAGGCTTCTTGAAGGGAAAGATGTAACTCTGTGAGATGAATTAACAGAACACAGAGCAGTTTCTCAGAAAGCTTCTTTCCAGTTTTGAACGGAAGATATTTCCTTTTTCACCATAGCCCTCTATGGGCTTCCAAATATCCCTTTGCCAATTCCACAAGAACAGCCTTAGCGAAAGGCTTCTTGAAGGGAAAGATGTAACTCTGTGAGATGAATTAACAGAACACAGAGCAGTTTCTCAGAAAGCTTCTTTCCAGTTTTGAACGGAAGATATTTCCTTTTTCACCATAGGCCTCTATGGGCTTCCAAATATCCCTTTGCCAATTCCACAAGAACAGCCTTAGCGAAAGGCTTCTTGAAGGGAAAGATGTAACTCTGTGAGATGAATTAACAGAACACAGAGCAGTTTCTCAGAAAGCCTCTTTCCAGTTTTGAACGGAAGATATTTCCTTTTTCACCATAGGCCTCTATGGGCTTCCAAATATCCCTTTGCCAATTCCACAAGAACAGCCTTAGCGAAAGGCTTCTTGAAGGGAAGTATGTAACTCTGTGAGATGAATTAACAGAACACAGAGCAGTTTCTCAGATAGCTTCTTTCCAGTTTTGAACGGAAGATACTTCCTTTTTCACCATAGCCCTCATTGGCCTTCCAAATATCCCTTTGCCAATTCCACAAGAACAGCCTTAGCGAAAGGCTTCTTGAAGGGAAATATGTAACTCTGTGAGATGAATTAACAGAACACAGAGCAGTTTCTCAGAAAGCTTCTTTCCAGTTTTGAACGGAAGATATTTCCTTTTTCACCCCAGCCCTCTATGGGCTTCCAAATATCCCTTTGCCAATTCCACAAGAACAGCCTTAGCGAAAGGCTTCTTGAAGGGAAAGATGTAACTCTGTGAGATGAATTAACAGAACACAGAGCAGTTTCTCAGAAAGCTTCTTTCCTGTTTTGAACGGAAGATATTTCCTTTTTCACCATAGCCCTCTATGGGCTTCCAAATATCCCTTTGCCAATTCCACAAGAACAGCCTTAGCGAAAGGCTTCTTGAAGGGAAAGATGTAACTCTGTGAGATGAATTAACAGAACACAGAGCAGTTTCTCAGAAAGCTTCTTTCCAGTTTTGAACGGAAGATATTTCCTTTTTCACCATAGCCCTCTATGGGCTTCCAAATATCCCTTTGCCAATTCCACAAGAACAGCCTTAGCGAAAGGCTTCTTGAAGGGAAAGATGTAACTCTGTGAGATGAATTAACAGAACACAGAGCAGTTTCTCAGAAAGCTTCTTTCCAGTTTTGAACGGAAGATATTTCCTTTTTCACCGTAGCCCTCTAAGGGCTTCCAAATATCCCTTTGCCAATTCCACAAGAACAGCCTTAGCGAAAGGCTTCTTGTAGGGAAAGATGTAACTCTGTGAGATGAATTAACAGAACACAGAGCAGTTTCTCAGAAAGCTTCTTTCCAGTTTTGAACGGAAGATATTTCCTTTTTCACCATAGCCCTCTATGGGCTTCCAAATATCCCTTTGCCAATTCCCCAAGAACAGCCTTAGCGAAAGGCTTCTTGAAGGGAAAGATGTAACTCTGTGAGATGAATTAACAGAACACAGAGCAGTTTCTCAGAAAGCTTCTTTCCAGTTTTGAACGGAAGATATTTCCTTTTTCACCATAGCCCTCTATGGGCTTCCAAATATCCCTTTGCCAATTAAACAAGAACAGCCTTAGCGAAAGGCTTCTTGAAGGGAAAGATGTAACTCTGTGAGATGAATTAACAGAACACAGAGCAGTTTCTCAGAAAGCTTCTTTCCAGTTTTGAACGGAAGATATTTCCTTTTTCACCATAGCCCTCTATGGGCTTCCAAATATCCCTTTGCCAATTCCACAAGAACAGCCTTAGCGAAAGGCTTCTTGAAGGGAAAGATGTAACTCTGTGAGATGAATTAACAGAACACAGAGCAGTTTCTCAGAAAGCTTCTTTCCAGTTTTGAACGGAAGATATTTCCTTTTTCACCATAGCCCTCTATGGGCTTCCAAATATCCCTTTACCAATTCCACAAGAACAGCCTTAGCGAAAGGCTTCTTGAAGGGAAAGATGTAACTCTGTGAGATGAATTAACAGAACACAGAGCAGTTTCTCAGAAAGCTTCTTTCCAGTTTTGAACGGAAGATATTTCCTTTTTCACCATAGGCCTCTATGGGCTTCCAAATATCCCTTTGCCAATTCCACAAGAACAGCCTTAGCGAAAGGCTTCTTGAAGGGAAAGATGTAACTCTGTGAGATGAATTAACAGAACACAGAGCAGTTTCTCAGAAGGCTTCTTTCTAGTTTTGCACGGAAGATATTTCCTTTTTCACCATAGGCCTCTATGGGCTTCCAAATATCCCTTTGCCAATTCCACAAGAACAGCCTTAGCGAAAGGCTTCTTGAAGGGAAATATGTAACTCTGTGAGATGAATTAACAGAACACAGAGCAGTTTCTCAGATAGCTTCTTTACAGTTTTGAACGGAAGATACTTCCTTTTTCACCATAGCCCTCTTTGGACTTCCAAATATCCCTTTGCCAATTCCACAAGAACAGCCTTAGCGAAAGGCTTCTTGAAGGGAAAGATGTAACTCTGTGAGATGAATTAACAGAACACAGAGCAGTTTCTCAGAAAGCTTCTTTCCAGTTTTGAACGGAAGATATTTCCTTTTTCACCACAGCCCTCTATGGGCTTCCAAATATCCCTTTGCCAATTCCACAAGAACAGCCTTAGCGAAAGGCTTCTTGAAGGGAAATATGTAACTCTGTGAGATGAATTAACAGAACACAGAGCAGTTTCTCAGAAAGCTTCTTTCCAGTTTTGAACGGAAGATATTTCCTTTTTCACCATAGCCCTCTAAGGGCTTCCAAATATCCCTTTGCCAATTACACAAGAACAGCCTTAGCGAAAGGCTTCTTGAAGGGAAAGATGTAACTCTGTGAGATGAATTAACAGAACACAGAGCAGTTTCTCAGAAAGCTTCTTTCCAGTTTTGCACGGAAGATATTTCCTTTTTCACCATAGGCCTCTATGGGCTTCCAAATATCCGTTTGCCAATTCCACACGAACAGCCTTAGCGAAAGGCTTCTTGAAGGGAAAGATGTAACTCTGTGAGATGAATTAACAGAACACAGAGCAGTTTCTCAGAAAACTTCTTTCCAGTTTTGAACGGAAGATATTTCCTTTTTCACCATAGGCCTCTATGGGCTTCCAAATATCCCTTTGCCAATTCCACAAGAACAGCCTTAGCGAAAGGCTTCTTGAAGGGAAAGATGTAACTCTGTGAGATGAATTAACAGAACACAGAGCAGTTTCTCTGAAAGCTTCTTTCCAGTTTTGAACGGAAGATATTTCCTTTTTCACCATAGCCCTCTATGGGCTTCCAAATATCCCTTTGCCAATTCCACAAGAACAGCCTTAGCGAAAGGCTTCTTGAAGGGAAAGATGTAACTCTGTGAGATGAATTAACAGAACACAGAGCAGTTTCTCAGAAAGCTTCTTTCCAGTTTTGAAAGGAAGATATTTCCTTTTTCACCATAGGCCTCTATGGGCTTCCAAATATCCCTTTGCCAATTCCACAAGAACAGCCTTAGCGAAAGGCTTCTTGAAGGGAAAGATGTAACTCTGTGAGATGAATTAACAGAACACAGAGCAGTTTCTCAGAAAGCTTCTTTCCAGTTTTGAACGGAAGGTATTTCCTTTTTAACGATAGCCCTCTATGGGCTTCCAAATATCCCTTTGCCAATTCCCCAAGAACAGCCTAAGCGAAAGGCTTCTTAAAGGGAAAGATGTAACTCTGTGAGATGTATTAACAGAACACAGAGCAGTTTCTCAGAAAGCTTGTTTCCAGTTTTGAACGGAAGATATTTCCTTTTTCACCGTAGCCCTCTATGGGCTTCCAAATATCCCTTTGCCAATTCCACAAGAACAGATTTAGCGAAAGGCTTCTTGAAGGGAAAGATGTAACTCTGTGAGATGAATTAACAGAACACAGAGCAGTTTCTCAGAAAGCTTCTTTCCAGTTTTGAACGGAAGATATTTCCTTTTTCACCATAGCCCTCTATGGGCTTCCAAATATCCCTTTGCCAATTACACAAGAACAGCCTTAGCGAAAGGCTTCTTGAAGGGAAAGATGTAACTCTGTGAGATGAATTAACAGAACACAGAGCAGTTTCTCAGAAAGCATCTTTCCACTTTTGCACGGAAGATATTTCCTTTTTCACCATAGGCCTCTATGGGCTTCCAAATATCCCTTTGCCAATTCCACAAGAACAGCCTTAGCGAAAGGCTTCTTGAAGGGAAAGATGTAACTCTGTGAGATGAATTAACAGAACACAGAGCAGTTTCTCAGAAAGCTTCTTTCCAGTTTTGCACGGAAGATATTTCCCTTTTCACCATAGCCCTCTATGGGCTTCCTAATATCCCTTTGCCAATTCCACAAGAACAGCCTTAGCGAAAGGCTTCTTGAAGGGAAAGATGTAACTCTGTGAGATGAATTAACAGAACACAGAGCAGTTTCTCAGAAAGCTTCTTTCCAGTTTTGCACGGAAGATATTTCTTTTTTCACCATAGGCCTCTAAGGGGTTCCAAATATCCCTTTGCCAATTCCACAAGAACAGCCTTAGCGAAAGGCTTCTTGAAGGGAAAGATGTAACTCTGTGAGATGAATTAACAGAACACAGAGCAGTTTCTCAGAAAGCTTCTTTCCAGTTTTGAACGGAAGGTATTTCCTTTTTCACCATAGCCCTCTATGGGCTTCCAAATATCCCTTTGCCAATTCCCCAAGAACAGCCTTAGCGAAAGGCTTCTTGAAGGGAAAGATGTAACTCTGTGAGATGAATTAACAGAACACAGAGCAGTTTCTCAGAAAGCTTCTTTCCAGTTTTGAACGGAAGATATTTCCTTTTTCACCATAGCCCTCTATGGGCTTCCAAATATCCCTTTGCCAATTCCACAAGAACAGCCTTAGCGAAAGGCTTCTTGAAGGGAAAGATGTAACTCTGTGAGATGAATTAACAGAACACAGAGCAGTTTCTCAGAAAGCTTCTTTCCAGTTTTGAACGGAAGATATTTCCTTTTTCACCATAGCCCTCTATGGGCTTCCAAATATCCCTTTGCCAATTCCACAAGAACAGCCTTAGCGAAAGGCTTCTTGAAGGGAAAGATGTAACTCTGTGAGATGAATTAACAGAACACAGAGTAGTTTCTCAGAAAGCCTCTTTCCAGTTTTGAACGGAAGATATTTCCTTTTTCACCATAGCCCTCTATGGGCTTCCAAATATCCCTTTGCCAATTCCACAAGAACAGCCTTAGCGAAAGGCTTCTTGAAGGAAAAGATGTAACTCTGTGAGATGAATTAACAGAACACAGAGCAGTTTCTCAGAAAGCTTCTTTCCAGTTTTGAACGGAAGATATTTCCTTTTTCACCATAGCCCTCTTTGGGCTTCCTAATATCCCTTTGCCAATTCCAAAAGGACAGCCTTAGCGAAAGGCTTCTAGAAGGGAAAGATGTAACTCTGTGAGATGAATTAACAGAACACAGAGCAGTTTCTCAGAAACCTTCTTTCCAGTTGTGAACGGAAGATATTTCCTTTTTCACCATAGGCCTCTATGGGCTTCCAAATATCCCTTTGCCAATTCCACAAGAACAGCCTTAGCGAAAGGCTTCTTGAAGGGAAAGATGTAACTCTGTGAGATGAATTAACAGAACACAGAGCAGTTTCTCAGAAAGCTTCTGTCCAGTTTTGAACGGAAGGTATTTCCTTTTTCACCATAGCCCTCTATGGGCTTCCAAATATCCCTTTGCCAATTCCACAAGAACAGCCTTAGCGAAAGGCTTCTTGAAGGGAAAGATGTAACTCTGTGAGATGAATTAACAGAACACAGAGCAGTTTCTCAGAAAGCTTCTTTCCAGTTTTGAACGGAAGATATTTCCTTTTTCACCATAGCCCTCTATGGGCTTCCAAATATCCCTTTGCCAATTCCACAAGAACAGCCTTAGCGAAAGGCTTCTTGAAGGGAAAGATGTAACTCTGTGAGATGAATTAACAGAACACAAAGCAGTTTCTCAGAAAGCTTCTTTCCAGTTTTGAACGGAAGATATTTCCTTTTTCACCATAGCCCTCTATGGGCTTCCAAATATCCCTTTGCCAATTCCACAAGAACAGCCTTAGCGAAAGGCTTCTTGAAGGGAAAGATGTAACTCTGTGAGATGAATTAACAGAACACAGAGCAGTTTCTCAGAAAGCTTCTTTCCAGTTTTGAACGGAAGATATTTCCTTTTTCACCATAGCCCTCTATGGGCTTCCATATATCCCTTTGCCAATTCCACAAGAACAGCCTTAGCGAAAGGCTTCTTGAAGGGAAAGATGTAACTCTGTGAGATGAATTAACAGAACACAGAGCAGTTTCTCAGAAAGCTTCTTTCCAGTTTTGAACGGAAGATATTTCCTTTTTCACCATAGGCCTCTATGGGCTTCCAAATATCCCTTTGCCAATTCCACAAGAACAGCCTTAGCGAAAGGCTTCTTGAAGGGAAAGATGTAACTCTGTGAGATGAATTAACAGAACACAGAGCAGTTTCTCAGAAAGCTTCTTTCCAGTTTTGAACGGAAGATATTTCCTTTTTCACCCTAGGCCTCTATGGGCTTCCAAATATCCCTTTGCCAATTCCACAAGAACAGCCTTAGCGAAAGGCTTCTTGAAGGGAAAGATGTAACTCTGTGAGATGAATTAACAGAACACAGAGCAGTTTCTCAGATAGCTTCTTTACAGTTTTGAACGGAAGATACTTCCTTTTTCACCATAGCCCTCTTTGGGCTTCCAAATATCCCTTTGCCAATTCCACAAGAACAGCCTTAGCGAAAGGCTTCTTGAAGGGAAAGATGTATCTCTGTGAGATGAATTAACAGAACACAGAGCAGTTTCTCAGAAAGCTTCTTTCCAGTTTTGAACGGAAGATATTTCCTTTTTCACCACAGCCCTCTATGGGCTTCCAAATATCCCTTTGCCAATTCCACAAGAACAGCCTTAGCGAAAGGCTTCTTGAAGGGAAAGATGTAACTCTGTGAGATGAATTAACAGAACACAGAGCAGTTTCTCAGAAAGCTTCTTTCCAGTTTTGAACGGAAGATATTTCCTTTTTCACCATAGCCCTCTATGGGCTTCCAAATATCCCTTTGCCAATTCCACAAGAACAGCCTTAGCGAAAGGCTTCTTGAAGGGAAAGATGTAACTCTGTGAGATGAATTAACAGAACACAGAGCAGTTTCTCAGAAAGCTTCTTTCCAGTTTTGAACGGAAGATATTTCCTTTTTCACCATAGGTCTCTATGGGCTTCCAAATATCCCTTTGCCAATTCCACAAGAACAGCCTTAGCGAAAGGCTTCTTGAAGGGAAAGATGTAACTCTGTGAGATGAATTAACAGAACACAGAGCAGTTTCTCAGAAAGTTTCTTTCCAGTTTTGAACGGAAGATATTTCCTTTTTCACCATAGCCCTCTATGGGCTTCCAAATATCCCTTTGCCAATTCCACAAGAACAGCCTTAGCGAAAGGCTTCTTGAAGGGAAATATGTAACTCTGTGAGATGAATTAACAGAACACAGAACAGTTTCTCAGATAGCTTCTTTACAGTTTTGAACGGAAGATACTTCCTTTTTCACCATAGCCCTCTTTGGGCTTCCAAATATCCCTTTGCCAATTCCACAAGAACAGCCTTAGCGAAAGGCTTCTTGAAGGGAAAGATGTAACTCTGTGAGATGAATTAACAGAACACAGAGCAGTTTCTCAGAAAGCTTCTTTCCAGTTTTGAACGGAAGATATTTCCTTTTTCACCATAGCCCTCTATGGGCTTCCAAATATTCCTTTGCCAATTCCACAAGAACAGCCTTAGCGAAAGGCTTCTTGAAGGGAAAGATGTAACTCTGTGAGATGAATTAACAGAACACAGAGCAGTTTCTCAGAAAGCTTCTTTCCAGTTTTGAACGGAAGATATTTCCTTTTTCACCATAGCCCTCTTTGGGCTTCCAAATATTCCTTTGCCAATTCCACAAGAACAGCCTTAGCGAAAGCCTTCTTGAAGGGAAAGATGTAACTCTGTGAGATGAATTAACAGAACACAGAGCAGTTTCTCAGAAAGCTTCTTTCCAGTTTTGAACGGAAGATATTTCCTTTTTCACCATAGCCCTCTATGGGCTTCCAAATATTCCTTTGCCAATTCCACAAGAAGAGCGTTAGCGAAAGGCTTCTTGAAGGGAAAGATGTAACTCTGTGAGATGAATTAACAGAACACAGAGCAGTTTCTCAGAAAGCTTCTTTCCAGTTTTGCACGGAAGATATTTCCTTTTTCACCATAGCCCTCTATGGGCTTCCAAATATCCCTTTGCCAATTCCACAAGAACAGCCTTAGCGAAAGGCTTCTTGAAGGGAAAGATGTAACTCTGTGAGATGAATTAACAGAACACAGAGCAGTTTCTCAGAAAGCTTCTTTCCAGTTTTGAACGGAAGGTATTTCCTTTTTCACCATAGCCCTCTATGGGCTTCCAAATATCCCTTTGCCAATTCCCCAAGAACAGCCTTAGCGAAAGGCTTCTTGAAGGGAAAGATGTCACTCTGTGAGATGAATTAACAGAACACAGAGCAGTTTCTCAGAAAGCTTCTTTCGAGTTTTGAACGGAAGATATTCCCTTTTTCACCATAGCCCTCTATGGGCTTCCAAATATCCCTTTGCCAATTCCACAAGAACAGCCTTAGCGAAAGGCTTCTTGAAGGGAAAGATGTAACTCTGTGAGATGAATTAACAGAACACAGAGCAGTTTCTCAGAAAGCTTCTTTCCAGTTTTGAACGGAAGATATTTCCTTTTTCACCATAGCCCTCTATGGGATTCCAAATATCCCTTTGCCAATTCCACAAGAACAGCCTTAGCGAAAGGCTTCTTGAAGGGAAAGATGTAACTCTGTGAGATGAATTAACAGAACACAGAGCAGTTTCTCAGAAAGCTTCTTTCCAGTTTTGAACGGAAGATATTTCCTTTTTCACCATAGCCCTCTTTGGGCTTCCAAATATCCCGTTGCCATTTCCACAAGAACAGCCTTAGCGAAAGGCTTCTTGAAGGGAAAGATGTAACTCTGTGAGATGAATTAACAGAACACAGAGCAGTTTCTCCGAAAGCTTCTTTCCAGTTTTGAACGGAAGATAATTCCTTTTTCACCATAGCCCTCCTTGGGCTTCCAAATATCCCTTTGCCAATTCCACAAGAACAGCCTTAGCGAAAGGATTCTTGAAGGGAAAGATGTAACTCTGTGAGATGAATTAACAGAACACAGAGCAGTTTCTCAGAAAGCTTCTTTCCAGTTTTGAACGGAAGATATTTCCTTTTTCACCATAGGCCTCTATGGGCTTCCAAATATCCCTTTCCAATTCCACAAGAACAGCCTTATCGAAAGGCTTCTTGAAGGGAAAGATGTAACTCTGTGAGATGAATTAACAGAACACAGAGCAGTTTCTCAGAAACCTTCTTTCCAGTTTTGAACGGAAGATATTTCCTTTTTCACCGTAGCCCTCTATGGGCTTCCAAATATCCCTTTGCCAATTCCACAAGAACAGCCTTAGCGAAAGGCTTCTTGAAGGGAAATATGTAACTCGGTGAGATGAATTAACAGAACACAGAGCAGTTTCTCAGAAAGCTTCTTTCCAGTTTTAAACGGAAGATATTTCCTTTTTCACCATAGCCCTCTATGGGCTTCCAAATATCCCTTTGCCAATTCCACAAGAACAGCCTTAGCGAAAGGCTTCTTGAAGGGAAAGATGTAACTCTGTGAGATGAATTAACAGAACACAGAGCAGTTTCTCAGAAAGCTTCTTTCCAGTTTTGAACGGAAGATATTTCCTTTTTCACCATAGGTCTCTATGGGCTTCCAAATATCCCTTTGCCAATTCCACAAGAACAGCCTTAGTGAAAGGCTTCTTGAAGGGAAAGATGTAACTCTGTGAGATGAATTAACAGAACACAGAGCAGTTTCTCAGAAAGCTTCTGTCCAGTTTTGAACGGAAGGTATTTCCTTTTTCACCATAGCCCTCTATGGGCTTCCAAATATCCCTTTGCCAATTCCACAAGAACAGCCTTAGCGAAAGGCTTCTTGAAGGGAAATATGTAACTCTGTGAGATGAATTAACAGAACACAGAGCAGTTTCTCAGATAGCTTCTTTACAGTTTTGAACGGAAGATACTTCCTTTTTCACCATAGCCCTCTTTGGACTTCAATATCCCTTTGCTAATTCCACAAGAACAGCCTTAGCGAAAGGCTTCTTGAAGGGAAAGATGTAACTCTGTGAGATGAATTAACAGAACACAGAGCAGTTTCTCAGAAAGCTTCTTTCCAGTTTTGAACGGAAGATATTTCCTTTTTCACCACAGCCCTCTATGGGCTTCCAAATATCCCTTTGCCAATTCCACAAGAACAGCCTTAGCGAAAGGCTTCTTGAAGGGAAATATGTAACTCTGTGAGATGAATTAACAGAACACAGAGCAGTTTCTCAGAAAGCTTCTTTCCAGTTTTGAACGGAAGGTATTTCCTTTTTCACCATAGCCCTCTAAGGGCTTCCAAATATCCCTTTGCCAATTACACAAGAACAGCCTTAGCGAAAGGCTTCTTGAAGGGAAAGATGTAACTCTGTGAGATGAATTAACAGAACACAGAGCAGTTTCTCAGAAAGCTTCTTTCCAGTTTTGCACGGAAGATATTTCCTTTTTCACCATAGGCCTCTATGGGCTTCCAAATATCCGTTTGCCAATTCCACACGAACAGCCTTAGCGAAAGGCTTCTTGAAGGGAAAGATGTAACTCTGTGAGATGAATTAACAGAACACAGAGCAGTTTCTCAGAAAACTTCTTTCCAGTTTTGAACGGAAGATATTTCCTTTTTCACCATAGGCCTCTATGGGCTTCCAAATATCCCTTTGCCAATTCCACAAGAACAGCCTTAGCGAAAGGCTTCTTGAAGGGAAAGATGTAACTCTGTGAGATGAATTAACAGAACACAGAGCAGTTTCTCTGAAAGCTTCTTTCCAGTTTTGAACGGAAGATATTTCCTTTTTCACCATAGCCCTCTATGGGCTTCCAAATATCCCTTTGCCAATTCCACAAGAACAGCCTTAGCGAAAGGCTTCTTGAAGGGAAAGATGTAACTCTGTGAGATGAATTAACAGAACACAGAGCAGTTTCTCAGAAAGCTTCTGTCCAGTTTTGAACGGAAGGTATTTCCTTTTTCACCATAGCCCTCTATGGGCTTCCAAATATCCCTTTGCCAATTCCACAAGAACAGCCTTAGCGAAAGGCTTCTTGAAGGGAAAGATGTAACTCTGTGAGATGAATTAACAGAACACAGAGCAGTTTCTCAGAAAGCTTCTGTCCAGTTTTGAACGGAAGGTATTTCCTTTTTCACCATAGCCCTCTATGGGCTTCCAAATATCCCTTTGCCAATTCCACAAGAACAGCCTTAGCGAAAGGCTTCTTGAAGGGAAAGATGTAACTCTGTGAGATGAATTAACAGAACACAGAGCAGTTTCTCAGAAAGCTTCTTTCCAGTTTTGAACGGAAGATATTTCCTTTTTCACCGTAGCCCTCTATGGGCTTCCAAATATCCCTTTGCCAATTCCACAAGAACAGCCTTAGCGAAAGGCTTCTTGAAGGGAAAGATGTAACTCTGTGAGATGAATTAACAGAACACAAAGCAGTTTCTCAGAAAGCTTCTTTCCAGTTTTGAACGGAAGATATTTCCTTTTTCACCATAGCCCTCTATGGGCTTCCAAATATCCCTTTGCCAATTCCACAAGAACAGCCTTAGCGAAAGGCTTCTTGAAGGGAAAGATGTAACTCTGTGAGATGAATTAACAGAACACAGAGCAGTTTCTCAGAAAGCTTCTTTCCAGTTTTGAACGGAAGATATTTCCTTTTTCACCATAGCCCTCTATGGGCTTCCATATATCCCTTTGCCAATTCCACAAGAACAGCCTTAGCGAAAGGCTTCTTGAAGCGAAAGATGTAACTCTGTGAGATGAATTAACAGAACACAGAGCAGTTTCTCAGAAAGCTTCTTTCCAGTTTTGAACGGAAGATATTTCCTTTTTCACCATAGGCCTCTATGGGCTTCCAAATATCCCTTTGCCAATTCCACAAGAACAGCCTTAGCGAAAGGCTTCTTGAAGGGAAAGATGTAACTCTGTGAGATGAATTAACAGAACACAGAGCAGTTTCTCAGAAAGCTTCTTTCCAGTTTTGAACGGAAGATATTTCCTTTTTCACCCTAGGCCTCTATGGGCTTCCAAATATCCCTTTGCCAATTCCACAAGAACAGCCTTAGCGAAAGGCTTCTTGAAGGGAAAGATGTAACTCTGTGAGATGAATTAACAGAACACAGAGCAGTTTCTCAGATAGCTTCTTTTCAGTTTTGAACGGAAGATACTTCCTTTTTCACCATAGCCCTCTTTGGGCTTCCAAATATCCCTTTGCCAATTCCACAAGAACAGCCTTAGCGAAAGGCTTCTTGAAGGGAAAGATGTATCTCTGTGAGATGAATTAACAGAACACAGAGCAGTTTCTCAGAAAGCTTCTTTCCAGTTTTGAACGGAAGATATTTCCTTTTTCACCACAGCCCTCTATGGGCTTCCAAATATCCCTTTGCCAATTCCACAAGAACAGCCTTAGCGAAAGGCTTCTTGAAGGGAAAGATGTAACTCTGTGAGATGAATTAACAGAACACAGAGCAGTTTCTCAGAAAGCTTCTTTCCAGTTTTGAACGGAAGATATTTCCTTTTTCACCATAGCCCTCTATGGGCTTCCAAATATCCCTTTGCCAATTCCACAAGAACAGCCTTAGCGAAAGGCTTCTTGAAGGGAAAGATGTAACTCTGTGAGATGAATTAACAGAACACAGAGCAGTTTCTCAGAAAGCTTCTTTCCAGTTTTGAACGGAAGATATTTCCTTTTTCACCATAGGTCTCTATGGGCTTCCAAATATCCCTTTGCCAATTCCACAAGAACAGCCTTAGCGAAAGGCTTCTTGAAGGGAAAGATGTAACTCTGTGAGATGAATTAACAGAACACAGAGCAGTTTCTCAGAAAGTTTCTTTCCAGTTTTGAACGGAAGATATTTCCTTTTTCACCATAGCCCTCTATGGGCTTCCAAATATCCCTTTGCCAATTCCACAAGAACAGCCTTAGCGAAAGGCTTCTTGAAGGGAAATATGTAACTCTGTGAGATGAATTAACAGAACACAGAACAGTTTCTCAGATAGCTTCTTTACAGTTTTGAACGGAAGATACTTCCTTTTTCACCATAGCCCTCTTTGGGCTTCCAAATATCCCTTTGCCAATTCCACAAGAACAGCCTTAGCGAAAGGCTTCTTGAAGGGAAAGATGTAACTCTGTGAGATGAATTAACAGAACACAGAGCAGTTTCTCAGAAAGCTTCTTTCCAGTTTTGAACGGAAGATATTTCCTTTTTCACCATAGCCCTCTATGGGCTTCCAAATATTCCTTTGCCAATTCCACAAGAAGAGCGTTAGCGAAAGGCTTCTTGAAGGGAAAGATGTAACTCTGTGAGATGAATTAACAGAACACAGAGCAGTTTCTCAGAAAGCTTCTTTCCAGTTTTGCACGGAAGATATTTCCTTTTTCACCATAGCCCTCTATGGGCTTCCAAATATCCCTTTGCCAATTCCACAAGAACAGCCTTAGCGAAAGGCTTCTTGAAGGGAAAGATGTAACTCTGTGAGATGAATTAACAGAACACAGAGCAGTTTCTCAGAAAGCTTCTTTCCAGTTTTGAACGGAAGGTATTTCCTTTTTCACCATAGCCCTCTATGGGCTTCCAAATATCCCTTTGCCAATTCCCCAAGAACAGCCTTAGCGAAAGGCTTCTTGAAGGGAAAGATGTCACTCTGTGAGATGAATTAACAGAACACAGAGCAGTTTCTCAGAAAGCTTCTTTCGAGTTTTGAACGGAAGATATTCCCTTTTTCACCATAGCCCTCTATGGGCTTCCAAATATCCCTTTGCCAATTCCACAAGAACAGCCTTAGCGAAAGGCTTCTTGAAGGGAAAGATGTAACTCTGTGAGATGAATTAACAGAACACAGAGCAGTTTCTCAGAAAGCTTCTTTCCAGTTTTGAACGGAAGATATTTCCTTTTTCACCATAGCCCTCTATGGGATTCCAAATATCCCTTTGCCAATTCCACAAGAACAGCCTTAGCGAAAGGCTTCTTGAAGGGAAAGATGTAACTCTGTGAGATGAATTAACAGAACACAGAGCAGTTTCTCAGAAAGCTTCTTTCCAGTTTTGAACGGAAGATATTTCCTTTTTCACCATAGCCCTCTTTGGGCTTCCAAATATCCCGTTGCCTATTCCACAAGAACAGCCTTAGCGAAAGGCTTCTTGAAGGGAAAGATGTAACTCTGTGAGATGAATTAACAGAACACAGAGCAGTTTCTCCGAAAGCTTCTTTCCAGTTTTGAACGGAAGATAATTCCTTTTTCACCATAGCCCTCCTTGGGCTTCCAAATATCCCTTTGCCAATTCCACAAGAACAGCCTTAGCGAAAGGCTTCTTGAAGGGAAAGATGTAACTCTGTGAGATGAATTAACAGAACACAGAGCAGTTTCTCAGAAAGCTTCTTTCCAGTTTTGAACGGAAGATATTTCCTTTTTCACCATAGGCCTCTATGGGCTTCCAAATATCCCTTTGCCAATTCCACAAGAACAGCCTTATCGAAAGGCTTCTTGAAGGGAAAGATGTAACTCTGTGAGATGAATTAACAGAACACAGAGCAGTTTCTCAGAAACCTTCTTTCCAGTTTTGAACGGAAGATATTTCCTTTTTCACCGTAGCCCTCTATGGGCTTCCAAATATCCCTTTGCCAATTCCACAAGAACAGCCTTAGCGAAAGGCTTCTTGAAGGGAAATATGTAACTCGGTGAGATGAATTAACAGAACACAGAGCAGTTTCTCAGAAAGCTTCTTTCCAGTTTTAAACGGAAGATATTTCCTTTTTCACCATAGCCCTCTATGGGCTTCCAAATATCCCTTTGCCAATTCCACAAGAACAGCCTTAGCGAAAGGCTTCTTGAAGGGAAAGATGTAACTCTGTGAGATGAATTAACAGAACACAGAGCAGTTTCTCAGAAAGCTTCTTTCCAGTTTTGAACGGAAGATATTTCCTTTTTCACCATAGGTCTCTATGGGCTTCCAAATATCCCTTTGCCAATTCCACAAGAACAGCCTTAGTGAAAGGCTTCTTGAAGGGAAAGATGTAACTCTGTGAGATGAATTAACAGAACACAGAGCAGTTTCTCAGAAAGCTTCTGTCCAGTTTTGAACGGAAGGTATTTCCTTTTTCACCATAGCCCTCTATGGGCTTCCAAATATCCCTTTGCCAATTCCACAAGAACAGCCTTAGCGAAAGGCTTCTTGAAGGGAAAGATGTAACTCTGTGAGATGAATTAACAGAACACAGAGCAGTTTCTCAGAAAGCTTCTTTCCAGTTTTGAACGGAAGATATTTCCTTTTTCACCATAGCCCTCTATGGGCTTCCAAATATCCCTTTGCCAATTCCACAAGAACAGCCTTAGCGAAAGGCTTCTTGAAGGGAAAGATGTAACTCTGTGAGATGAATTAACAGAACACAAAGCAGTTTCTCAGAAAGCTTCTTTCCAGTTTTGAACGGAAGATATTTCCTTTTTCACCATAGCCCTCTATGGGCTTCCAAATATCCCTTTGCCAATTCCACAAGAACAGCCTTAGCGAAAGGCTTCTTGAAGGGAAAGATGTAACTCTGTGAGATGAATTAACAGAACACAGAGCAGTTTCTCAGAAAGCTTCTTTCCAGTTTTGAACGGAAGATATTTCCTTTTTCACCATAGCCCTCTATGGGCTTCCATATATCCCTTTGCCAATTCCACAAGAACAGCCTTAGCGAAAGGCTTCTTGAAGGGAAAGATGTAACTCTGTGAGATGAATTAACAGAACACAGAGCAGTTTCTCAGAAAGCTTCTTTCCAGTTTTGAACGGAAGATATTTCCTTTTTCACCATAGGCCTCTATGGGCTTCCAAATATCCCTTTGCCAATTCCACAAGAACAGCCTTAGCGAAAGGCTTCTTGAAGGGAAAGATGTAACTCTGTGAGATGAATTAACAGAACACAGAGCAGTTTCTCAGAAAGCTTCTTTCCAGTTTTGAACGGAAGATATTTCCTTTTTCACCCTAGGCCTCTATGGGCTTCCAAATATCCCTTTGCCAATTCCACAAGAACAGCCTTAGCGAAAGGCTTCTTGAAGGGAAAGATGTAACTCTGTGAGATGAATTAACAGAACACAGAGCAGTTTCTCAGATAGCTTCTTTACAGTTTTGAACGGAAGATACTTCCTTTTTCACCATAGCCCTCTTTGGGCTTCCAAATATCCCTTTGCCAATTCCACAAGAACAGCCTTAGCGAAAGGCTTCTTGAAGGGAAAGATGTATCTCTGTGAGATGAATTAACAGAACACAGAGCAGTTTCTCAGAAAGCTTCTTTCCAGTTTTGAACGGAAGATATTTCCTTTTTCACCACAGCCCTCTATGGGCTTCCAAATATCCCTTTGCCAATTCCACAAGAACAGCCTTAGCGAAAGGCTTCTTGAAGGGAAAGATGTAACTCTGTGAGATGAATTAACAGAACACAGAGCAGTTTCTCAGAAAGCTTCTTTCCAGTTTTGAACGGAAGATATTTCCTTTTTCACCATAGCCCTCTATGGGCTTCCAAATATCCCTTTGCCAATTCCACAAGAACAGCCTTAGCGAAAGGCTTCTTGAAGGGAAAGATGTAACTCTGTGAGATGAATTAACAGAACACAGAGCAGTTTCTCAGAAAGCTTCTTTCCAGTTTTGAACGGAAGATATTTCCTTTTTCACCATAGGTCTCTATGGGCTTCCAAATATCCCTTTGCCAATTCCACAAGAACAGCCTTAGCGAAAGGCTTCTTGAAGGGAAAGATGTAACTCTGTGAGATGAATTAACAGAACACAGAGCAGTTTCTCAGAAAGTTTCTTTCCAGTTTTGAACGGAAGATATTTCCTTTTTCACCATAGCCCTCTATGGGCTTCCAAATATCCCTTTGCCAATTCCACAAGAACAGCCTTAGCGAAAGGCTTCTTGAAGGGAAATATGTAACTCTGTGAGATGAATTAACAGAACACAGAACAGTTTCTCAGATAGCTTCTTTACAGTTTTGAACGGAAGATACTTCCTTTTTCACCATAGCCCTCTTTGGGCTTCCAAATATCCCTTTTCCAATTCCACAAGAACAGCCTTAGCGAAAGGCTTCTTGAAGGGAAAGATGTAACTCTGTGAGATGAATTAACAGAACACAGAGCAGTTTCTCAGAAAGCTTCTTTCCAGTTTTGAACGGAAGATATTTCCTTTTTCACCATAGCCCTCTATGGGCTTCCAAATATTCCTTTGCCAATTCCACAAGAACAGCCTTAGCGAAAGGCTTCTTGAAGGGAAAGATGTAACTCTGTGAGATGAATTAACAGAACACAGAGCAGTTTCTCAGAAAGCTTCTTTCCAGTTTTGAACGGAAGATATTTCCTTTTTCACCATAGCCCTCTTTGGGCTTCCAAATATTCCTTTGCCAATTCCACAAGAACAGCCTTAGCGAAAGGCTTCTTGAAGGGAAAGATGTAACTCTGTGAGATGAATTAACAGAACACAGAGCAGTTTCTCAGAAAGCTTCTTTCCAGTTTTGAACGGAAGATATTTCCTTTTTCACCATAGGCCTCTATGGGCTTCCAAATATCCCTTTGCCAATTCCACAAGAACAGCCTTAGCGAAAGGCTTCTTGAAGGGAAAGATGTAACTCTGTGAGATGAATTAACAGAACACAGAGCAGTTTCTCAGAAAGCTTCTTTCCAGTTTTGAACGGAAGATATTTCCTTTTTCACCCTAGGCCTCTATGGGCTTCCAAATATCCCTTTGCCAATTCCACAAGAACAGCCTTAGCGAAAGGCTTCTTGAAGGGAAAGATGTAACTCTGTGAGATGAATTAACAGAACACAGAGCAGTTTCTCAGATAGCTTCTTTACAGTTTTGAACGGAAGATACTTCCTTTTTCACCATAGCCCTCTTTGGGCTTCCAAATATCCCTTTGCCAATTCCACAAGAACAGCCTTAGCGAAAGGCTTCTTGAAGGGAAAGATGTATCTCTGTGAGATGAATTAACAGAACACAGAGCAGTTTCTCAGAAAGCTTCTTTCCAGTTTTGAACGGAAGATATTTCCTTTTTCACCACAGCCCTCTATGGGCTTCCAAATATCCCTTTGCCAATTCCACAAGAACAGCCTTAGCGAAAGGCTTCTTGAAGGGAAAGATGTAACTCTGTGAGATGAATTAACAGAACACAGAGCAGTTTCTCAGAAAGCTTCTTTCCAGTTTTGAACGGAAGATATTTCCTTTTTCACCATAGCCCTCTATGGGCTTCCAAATATCCCTTTGCCAATTCCACAAGAACAGCCTTAGCGAAAGGCTTCTTGAAGGGAAAGATGTAACTCTGTGAGATGAATTAACAGAACACAGAGCAGTTTCTCAGAAAGCTTCTTTCCAGTTTTGAACGGAAGATATTTCCTTTTTCACCATAGGTCTCTATGGGCTTCCAAATATCCCTTTGCCAATTCCACAAGAACAGCCTTAGCGAAAGGCTTCTTGAAGGGAAAGATGTAACTCTGTGAGATGAATTAACAGAACACAGAGCAGTTTCTCAGAAAGTTTCTTTCCAGTTTTGAACGGAAGATATTTCCTTTTTCACCATAGCCCTCTATGGGCTTCCAAATATCCCTTTGCCAATTCCACAAGAACAGCCTTAGCGAAAGGCTTCTTGAAGGGAAATATGTAACTCTGTGAGATGAATTAACAGAACACAGAACAGTTTCTCAGATAGCTTCTTTACAGTTTTGAACGGAAGATACTTCCTTTTTCACCATAGCCCTCTTTGGGCTTCCAAATATCCCTTTGCCAATTCCACAAGAACAGCCTTAGCGAAAGGCTTCTTGAAGGGAAAGATGTAACTCTGTGAGATGAATTAACAGAACACAGAGCAGTTTCTCAGAAAGCTTCTTTCCAGTTTTGAACGGAAGATATTTCCTTTTTCACCATAGCCCTCTATGGGCTTCCAAATATTCCTTTGCCAATTCCACAAGAACAGCCTTAGCGAAAGGCTTCTTGAAGGGAAAGATGTAACTCTGTGAGATGAATTAACAGAACACAGAGCAGTTTCTCAGAAAGCTTCTTTCCAGTTTTGAACGGAAGATATTTCCTTTTTCACCATAGCCCTCTTTGGGCTTCCAAATATTCCTTTGCCAATTCCACAAGAACAGCCTTAGCGAAAGCCTTCTTGAAGGGAAAGATGTAACTCTGTGAGATGAATTAACAGAACACAGAGCAGTTTCTCAGAAAGCTTCTTTCCAGTTTTGAACGGAAGATATTTCCTTTTTCACCATAGCCCTCTATGGGCTTCCAAATATTCCTTTGCCAATTCCACAAGAAGAGCGTTAGCGAAAGGCTTCTTGAAGGGAAAGATGTAACTCTGTGAGATGAATTAACAGAACACAGAGCAGTTTCTCAGAAAGCTTCTTTGCAGTTTTGCACGGAAGATATTTCCTTTTTCACCATAGCCCTCTATGGGCTTCCAAATATCCCTTTGCCAATTCCACAAGAACAGCCTTAGCGAAAGGCTTCTTGAAGGGAAAGATGTAACTCTGTGAGATGAATTAACAGAACACAGAGCAGTTTCTCAGAAAGCTTCTTTCCAGTTTTGAACGGAAGGTATTTCCTTTTTCACCATAGCCGTCTATGGGCTTCCAAATATCCCTTTGCCAATTCCCCAAGAACAGCCTTAGCGAAAGGCTTCTTGAAGGGAAAGATGTAACTCTGTGAGATGAATTAACAGAACACAGAGCAGTTTCTCAGAAAGCTTCTTTCGAGTTTTGAACGGAAGATATTCCCTTTTTCACCATAGCCCTCTATGGGCTTCCAAATATCCCTTTGCCAATTCCACAAGAACAGCCTTAGCGAAAGGCTTCTTGAAGGGAAAGATGTAACTCTGTGAGATGAATTAACAGAACACAGAGCAGTTTCTCAGAAAGCTTCTTTCCAGTTTTGAACGGAAGATATTTCCTTTTTCACCATAGGCCTCTATGGGCTTCCAAATATCCCTTTGCCAATTCCACAAGAACAGCCTTAGCGAAAGGCTTCTTGAAGGGAAAGATGTAACTCTGTGAGATGAATTAACAGAACACAGAGCAGTTTCTCAGAAAGCTTCTTTCCAGTTTTGAACGGAAGATATTTCCTTTTTCACCCTAGGCCTCTATGGGCTTCCAAATATCCCTTTGCCAATTCCACAAGAACAGCCTTAGCGAAAGGCTTCTTGAAGGGAAAGATGTAACTCTGTGAGATGAATTAACAGAACACAGAGCAGTTTCTCAGATAGCTTCTTTACAGTTTTGAACGGAAGATACTTCCTTTTTCACCATAGCCCTCTTTGGGCTTCCAAATATCCCTTTGCCAATTCCACAAGAACAGCCTTAGCGAAAGGCTTCTTGAAGGGAAAGATGTATCTCTGTGAGATGAATTAACAGAACACAGAGCAGTTTCTCAGAAAGCTTCTTTCCAGTTTTGAACGGAAGATATTTCCTTTTTCACCACAGCCCTCTATGGGCTTCCAAATATCCCTTTGCCAATTCCACAAGAACAGCCTTAGCGAAAGGCTTCTTGAAGGGAAAGATGTAACTCTGTGAGATGAATTAACAGAACACAGAGCAGTTTCTCAGAAAGCTTCTTTCCAGTTTTGAACGGAAGATATTTCCTTTTTCACCATAGCCCTCTATGGGCTTCCAAATATCCCTTTGCCAATTCCACAAGAACAGCCTTAGCGAAAGGCTTCTTGAAGGGAAAGATGTAACTCTGTGAGATGAATTAACAGAACACAGAGCAGTTTCTCAGAAAGCTTCTTTCCAGTTTTGAACGGAAGATATTTCCTTTTTCACCATAGGTCTCTATGGGCTTCCAAATATCCCTTTGCCAATTCCACAAGAACAGCCTTAGCGAAAGGCTTCTTGAAGGGAAAGATGTAACTCTGTGAGATGAATTAACAGAACACAGAGCAGTTTCTCAGAAAGTTTCTTTCCAGTTTTGAACGGAAGATATTTCCTTTTTCACCATAGCCCTCTATGGGCTTCCAAATATCCCTTTGCCAATTCCACAAGAACAGCCTTAGCGAAAGGCTTCTTGAAGGGAAATATGTAACTCTGTGAGATGAATTAACAGAACACAGAACAGTTTCTCAGATAGCTTCTTTACAGTTTTGAACGGAAGATACTTCCTTTTTCACCATAGCCCTCTTTGGGCTTCCAAATATCCCTTTGCCAATTCCACAAGAACAGCCTTAGCCAAAGGCTTCTTGAAGGGAAAGATGTAACTCTGTGAGATGAATTAACAGAACACAGAGCAGTTTCTCAGAAAGCTTCTTTCCAGTTTTGAACGGAAGATATTTCCTTTTTCACCATAGCCCTCTATGGGCTTCCAAATATTCCTTTGCCAATTCCACAAATACAGCCTTAGCGAAAGGCTTCTTGAAGGGAAAGATGTAACTCTGTGAGATGAATTAACAGAACACAGAGCAGTTTCTCAGAAAGCTTCTTTCCAGTTTTGAACGGAAGATATTTCCTTTTTCACCATAGCCCTCTTTGGGCTTCCAAATATTCCTTTGCCAATTCCACAAGAACAGCCTTAGCGAAAGCCTTCTTGAAGGGAAAGATGTAACTCTGTGAGATGAATTAACAGAACACAGAGCAGTTTCTCAGAAAGCTTCTTTCCAGTTTTGAACGGAAGATATTTCCTTTTTCACCATAGCCCTCTATGGGCTTCCAAATATTCCTTTGCCAATTCCACAAGAAGAGCGTTAGCGAAAGGCTTCTTGAAGGGAAAGATGTAACTCTGTGAGATGAATTAACAGAACACAGAGCAGTTTCTCAGAAAGCTTCTTTCCAGTTTTGCACGGAAGATATTTCCTTTTTCACCATAGCCCTCTATGGGCTTCCAAATATCCCTTTGCCAATTCCACAAGAACAGCCTTAGCGAAAGGCTTCTTGAAGGGAAAGATGTAACTCTGTGAGATGAATTAACAGAACACAGAGCAGTTTCTCAGAAAGCTTCTTTCCAGTTTTGAACGGAAGGTATTTCCTTTTTCACCATAGCCGTCTATGGGCTTCCAAATATCCCTTTGCCAATTCCCCAAGAACAGCCTTAGCGAAAGGCTTCTTGAAGGGAAAGATGTAACTCTGTGAGATGAATTAACAGAACACAGAGCAGTTTCTCAGAAAGCTTCTTTCGAGTTTTGAACGGAAGATATTCCCTTTTTCACCATAGCCCTCTATGGGCTTCCAAATATCCCTTTGCCAATTCCACAAGAACAGCCTTAGCGAAAGGCTTCTTGAAGGGAAAGATGTAACTCTGTGAGATGAATTAACAGAACACAGAGCAGTTTCTCAGAAAGCTTCTTTCCAGTTTTGAACGGAAGATATTTCCTTTTTCACCATAGCCCTCTATGGGATTCCAAATATCCCTTTGCCAATTCCACAAGAACAGCCTTAGCGAAAGGCTTCTTGAAGGGAAAGATGTAACTCTGTGAGATGAATTAACAGAACACAGAGCAGTTTCTCAGAAAGCTTCTTTCCAGTTTTGAACGGAAGATATTTCCTTTTTCACCATAGCCCTCTTTGGGCTTCCAAATATCCCGTTGCCAATTCCACAAGAACAGCCTTAGCGAAAGGCTTCTTGAAGGGAAAGATGTAACTCTGTGAGATGAATTAACAGAACACAGAGCAGTTTCTCCGAAAGCTTCTTTCCAGTTTTGAACGGAAGATAATTCCTTTTTCACCATAGCCCTCCTTGGGCTTCCAAATATCCCTTTGCCAATTCCACAAGAACAGCCTTAGCGAAAGGCTTCTTGAAGGGAAAGATGTAACTCTGTGAGATGAATTAACAGAACACAGAGCAGTTTCTCAGAAAGCTTCTTTCCAGTTTTGAACGGAAGATATTTCCTTTTTCACCATAGGCCTCTATGGGCTTCCAAATATCCCTTTGCCAATTGCACAAGAACAGCCTTATCGAAAGGCTTCTTGAAGGGAAAGATGTAACTCTGTGAGATGAATTAACAGAACACAGAGCAGTTTCTCAGAAACCTTCTTTCCAGTTTTGAACGGAAGATATTTCCTTTTTCACCGTAGCCCTCTATCTGCTTCCAAATATCCCTTTGCCAATTCCACAAGAACAGCCTTAGCGAAAGGCTTCTTGAAGGGAAATATGTAACTCGGTGAGATGAATTAACAGAACACAGAGCAGTTTCTCAGAAAGCTTCTTTCCAGTTTTAAACGGAAGATATTTCCTTTTTCACCATAGCCCTCTATGGGCTTCCAAATATCCCTTTGCCAATTCCACAAGAACAGCCTTAGCGAAAGGCTTCTTGAAGGGAAAGATGTAACTCTGTGAGATGAATTAACAGAACACAGAGCAGTTTCTCAGAAAGCTTCTTTCCAGTTTTGAACGGAAGATATTTCCTTTTTCACCATAGGTCTCTATGGGCTTCCAAATATCCCTTTGCCAATTCCACAAGAACAGCCTTAGTGAAAGGCTTCTTGAAGGGAAAGATGTAACTCTGTGAGATGAATTAACAGAACACAGAGCAGTTTCTCAGAAAGCTTCTGTCCAGTTTTGAACGGAAGGTATTTCCTTTTTCACCATAGCCCTCTATGGGCTTCCAAATATCCCTTTGCCAATTCCACAAGAACAGCCTTAGCGAAAGGCGTCTTGAAGGGAAAGATGTAACTCTGTGAGATGAATTAACAGAACACAGAGCAGTTTCTCAGAAAGCTTCTTTCCAGTTTTGAACGGAAGATATTTCCTTTTTCACCATAGCCCTCTATGGGCTTCCAAATATCCCTTTGCCAATTCCACAAGAACAGCCTTAGCGAAAGGCTTCTTGAAGGGAAAGATGTAACTCTGTGAGATGAATTAACAGAACACAAAGCAGTTTCTCAGAAAGCTTCTTTCCAGTTTTGAACGGAAGATATTTCCTTTTTCACCATAGCCCTCTATGGGCTTCCAAATATCCCTTTGCCAATTCCACAAGAACAGCCTTAGCGAAAGGCTTCTTGAAGGGAAAGATGTAACTCTGTGAGATGAATTAACAGAACACAGAGCAGTTTCTCAGAAAGCTTCTTTCCAGTTTTGAACGGAAGATATTTCCTTTTTCACCATAGCCCTCTATGGGCTTCCATATATCCCTTTGCCAATTCCACAAGAACAGCCTTAGCGAAAGGCTTCTTGAAGGGAAAGATGTAACTCTGTGAGATGAATTAACAGAACACAGAGCAGTTTCTCAGAAAGCTTCTTTCCAGTTTTGAACGGAAGATATTTCCTTTTTCACCATAGGCCTCTATGGGCTTCCAAATATCCCTTTGCCAATTCCACAAGAACAGCCTTAGCGAAAGGCTTCTTGAAGGGAAAGATGTAACTCTGTGAGATGAATTAACAGAACACAGAGCAGTTTCTCAGAAAGCTTCTTTCCAGTTTTGAACGGAAGATATTTCCTTTTTCACCCTAGGCCTCTATGGGCTTCCAAATATCCCTTTGCCAATTCCACAAGAACAGCCTTAGCGAAAGGCTTCTTGAAGGGAAAGATGTAACTCTGTGAGATGAATTAACAGAACACAGAGCAGTTTCTCAGATAGCTTCTTTACAGTTTTGAACGGAAGATACTTCCTTTTTCACCATAGCCCTCTTTGGGCTTCCAAATATCCCTTTGCCAATTCCACAAGAACAGCCTTAGCGAAAGGCTTCTTGAAGGGAAAGATGTATCTCTGTGAGATGAATTAACAGAACACAGAGCAGTTTCTCAGAAAGCTTCTTTCCAGTTTTGAACGGAAGATATTTCCTTTTTCACCATAGCCCTCTATGGGCTTCCAAATATCCCTTTGCCAATTCCACAAGAACAGCCTTAGCGAAACGCTTCTTGAAGGGAAAGATGTAACTCTGTGAGATGAATTAACAGAACACAGAGCAGTTTCTCAGAAAGCTTCTTTCCAGTTTTGAACGGAAGATATTTCCTTTTTCACCATAGGTCTCTATGGGCTTCCAAATATCCCTTTGCCAATTCCACAAGAACAGCCTTAGCGAAAGGCTTCTTGAAGGGAAAGATGTAACTCTGTGAGATGAATTAACAGAACACAGAGCAGTTTCTCAGAAATTTTCTTTCCAGTTTTGAACGGAAGATATTTCCTTTTTCACCATAGCCCTCTATGGGCTTCCAAATATCCCTTTGCCAATTCCACAAGAACAGCCTTAGCGAAAGGCTTCTTGAAGGGAAATATGTAACTCTGTGAGATGAATTAACAGAACACAGAACAGTTTCTCAGATAGCTTCTTTACAGTTTTGAACGGAAGATACTTCCTTTTTCACCATAGCCCTCTTTGGGCTTCCAAATATCCCTTTGCCAATTCCACAAGAACAGCCTTAGCGAAAGGCTTCTTGAAGGGAAAGATGTAACTCTGTGAGATGAATTAACAGAACACAGAGCAGTTTCTCAGAAAGCTTCTTTCCAGTTTTGAACGGAAGATATTTCCTTTTTCACCATAGCCCTCTATGGGCTTCCAAATATTCCTTTGCCAATTCCACAAATACAGCCTTAGCGAAAGGCTTCTTGAAGGGAAAGATGTAACTCTGTGAGATGAATTAACAGAACACAGAGCAGTTTCTCAGAAAGCTTCTTTCCAGTTTTGAACGGAAGATATTTCCTTTTTCACCATAGCCCTCTTTGGGCTTCCAAATATTCCTTTGCCAATTCCACAAGAACAGCCTTAGCGAAAGCCTTCTTGAAGGGAAAGATGTAACTCTGTGAGATGAATTAACAGAACACAGAGCAGTTTCTCAGAAAGCTTCTTTCCAGTTTTGAACGGAAGATATTTCCTTTTTCACCATAGCCCTCTATGGGCTTCCAAATATTCCTTTGCCAATTCCACAAGAAGAGCGTTAGCGAAAGGCTTCTTGAAGGGAAAGATGTAACTCTGTGAGATGAATTAACAGAACACAGAGCAGTTTCTCAGAAAGCTTCTTTCCAGTTTTGCACGGAAGATATTTCCTTTTTCACCATAGCCCTCTATGGGCTTCCAAATATCCCTTTGCCAATTCCACAAGAACAGCCTTAGCGAAAGGCTTCTTGAAGGGAAAGATGTAACTCTGTGAGATGAATTAACAGAACACAGAGCAGTTTCTCAGAAAGCTTCTTTCCAGTTTTGAACGGAAGGTATTTCCTTTTTCACCATAGCCGTCTATGGGCTTCCAAATATCCCTTTGCCAATTCCCCAAGAACAGCCTTAGCGAAAGGCTTCTTGAAGGGAAAGATGTAACTCTGTGAGATGAATTAACAGAACACAGAGCAGTTTCTCAGAAAGCTTCTTTCGAGTTTTGAACGGAAGATATTCCCTTTTTCACCATAGCCCTCTATGGGCTTCCAAATATCCCTTTGCCAATTCCACAAGAACAGCCTTAGCGAAAGGCTTCTTGAAGGGAAAGATGTAACTCTGTGAGATGAATTAACAGAACACAGAGCAGTTTCTCAGAAAGCTTCTTTCCAGTTTTGAACGGAAGATATTTCCTTTTTCACCATAGCCCTCTATGGGATTCCAAATATCCCTTTGCCAATTCCACAAGAACAGCCTTAGCGAAAGGCTTCTTGAAGGGAAAGATGTAACTCTGTGAGATGAATTAACAGAACACAGAGCAGTTTCTCAGAAAGCTTCTTTCCAGTTTTGAACGGAAGATATTTCCTTTTTCACCATAGCCCTCTTTGGGCTTCCAAATATCCCGTTGCCAATTCCACAAGAACAGCCTTAGCGAAAGGCTTCTTGAAGGGAAAGATGTAACTCTGTGAGATGAATTAACAGAACACAGAGCAGTTTCTCCGAAAGCTTCTTTCCAGTTTTGAACGGAAGATAATTCCTTTTTCACCATAGCCATCCTTGGGCTTCCAAATATCCCTTTGCCAATTCCACAAGAACAGCCTTAGCGAAAGGCTTCTTGAAGGGAAAGATGTAACTCTGTGAGATGAATTAACAGAACACAGAGCAGTTTCTCAGAAAGCTTCTTTCCAGTTTTGAACGGAAGATATTTCCTTTTTCACCATAGGCCTCTATGGGCTTCCAAATATCCCTTTGCCAATTGCACAAGAACAGCCTTATCGAAAGGCTTCTTGAAGGGAAAGATGTAACTCTGTGAGATGAATTAACAGAACACAGAGCAGTTTCTCAGAAACCTTCTTTCCAGTTTTGAACGGAAGATATTTCCTTTTTCACCGTAGCCCTCTATGGGCTTCCAAATATCCCTTTGCCAATTCCACAAGAACAGCCTTAGCGAAAGGCTTCTTGAAGGGAAATATGTAACTCGGTGAGATGAATTAACAGAACACAGAGCAGTTTCTCAGAAAGCTTCTTTCCAGTTTTAAACGGAAGATATTTCCTTTTTCACCATAGCCCTCTATGGGCTTCCAAATATCCCTTTGCCAATTCCACAAGAACAGCCTTAGCGAAAGGCTTCTTGAAGGGAAAGATGTAACTCTGTGAGATGAATTAACAGAACACAGAGCAGTTTCTCAGAAAGCTTCTTTCCAGTTTTGAACGGAAGATATTTCCTTTTTCACCATAGGTCTCTATGGGCTTCCAAATATCCCTTTGCCAATTCCACAAGAACAGCCTTAGTGAAAGGCTTCTTGAAGGGAAAGATGTAACTCTGTGAGATGAATTAACAGAACACAGAGCAGTTTCTCAGAAAGCTTCTGTCCAGTTTTGAACGGAAGGTATTTCCTTTTTCACCATAGCCCTCTATGGGCTTCCAAATATCCCTTTGCCAATTCCACAAGAACAGCCTTAGCGAAAGGCGTCTTGAAGGGAAAGATGTAACTCTGTGAGATGAATTAACAGAACACAGAGCAGTTTCTCAGAAAGCTTCTTTCCAGTTTTGAACGGAAGATATTTCCTTTTTCACCATAGCCCTCTATGGGCTTCCAAATATCCCTTTGCCAATTCCACAAGAACAGCCTTAGCGAAAGGCTTCTTGAAGGGAAAGATGTAACTCTGTGAGATGAATTAACAGAACACAAAGCAGTTTCTCAGAAAGCTTCTTTCCAGTTTTGAACGGAAGATATTTCCTTTTTCACCATAGCCCTCTATGGGCTTCCAAATATCCCTTTGCCAATTCCACAAGAACAGCCTTAGCGAAAGGCTTCTTGAAGGGAAAGATGTAACTCTGTGAGATGAATTAACAGAACACAGAGCAGTTTCTCAGAAAGCTTCTTTCCAGTTTTGAACGGAAGATATTTCCTTTTTCACCATAGCCCTCTATGGGCTTCCATATATCCCTTTGCCAATTCCACAAGAACAGCCTTAGCGAAAGGCTTCTTGAAGGGAAAGATGTAACTCTGTGAGATGAATTAACAGAACACAGAGCAGTTTCTCAGAAAGCTTCTTTCCAGTTTTGAACGGAAGATATTTCCTTTTTCACCATAGGCCTCTATGGGCTTCCAAATATCCCTTTGCCAATTCCACAAGAACAGCCTTAGCGAAAGGCTTCTTGAAGGGAAAGATGTAACTCTGTGAGATGAATTAACAGAACACAGAGCAGTTTCTCAGAAAGCTTCTTTCCAGTTTTGAACGGAAGATATTTCCTTTTTCACCCTAGGCCTCTATGGGCTTCCAAATATCCCTTTGCCAATTCCACAAGAACAGCCTTAGCGAAAGGCTTCTTGAAGGGAAAGATGTAACTCTGTGAGATGAATTAACAGAACACAGAGCAGTTTCTCAGATAGCTTCTTTACAGTTTTGAACGGAAGATACTTCCTTTTTCACCATAGCCCTCTTTGGGCTTCCAAATATCCCTTTGCCAATTCCACAAGAACAGCCTTAGCGAAAGGCTTCTTGAAGGGAAAGATGTATCTCTGTGAGATGAATTAACAGAACACAGAGCAGTTTCTCAGAAAGCTTCTTTCCAGTTTTGAACGGAAGATATTTCCTTTTTCACCACAGCCCTCTATGGGCTTCCAAATATCCCTTTGCCAATTCCACAAGAACAGCCTTAGCGAAAGGCTTCTTGAAGGGAAAGATGTAACTCTGTGAGATGAATTAACAGAACACAGAGCAGTTTCTCAGAAAGCTTCTTTCCAGTTTTGAACGGAAGATATTTCCTTTTTCACCATAGCCCTCTATGGGCTTCCAAATATCCCTTTGCCAATTCCACAAGAACAGCCTTAGCGAAAGGCTTCTTGAAGGGAAAGATGTAACTCTGTGAGATGAATTAACAGAACACAGAGCAGTTTCTCAGAAAGCTTCTTTCCAGTTTTGAACGGAAGATATTTCCTTTTTCACCATAGGTCTCTATGGGCTTCCAAATATCCCTTTGCCAATTCCACAAGAACAGCCTTAGCGAAAGGCTTCTTGAAGGGAAAGATGTAACTCTGTGAGATGAATTAACAGAACACAGAGCAGTTTCTCAGAAAGTTTCTTTCCAGTTTTGAACGGAAGATATTTCCTTTTTCACCATAGCCCTCTATGGGCTTCCAAATATCCCTTTGCCAATTCCACAAGAACAGCCTTAGCGAAAGGCTTCTTGAAGGGAAATATGTAACTCTGTGAGATGAATTAACAGAACACAGAACAGTTTCTCAGATAGCTTCTTTACAGTTTTGAACGGAAGATACTTCCGTTTTCACCATAGCCCTCTTTGGGCTTCCAAATATCCCTTTTCCAATTCCACAAGAACAGCCTTAGCGAAAGGCTTCTTGAAGGGAAAGATGTAACTCTGTGAGATGAATTAACAGAACACAGAGCAGTTTCTCAGAAAGCTTCTTTCCAGTTTTGAACGGAAGATATTTCCTTTTTCACCATAGCCCTCTATGGGCTTCCAAATATTCCTTTGCCAATTCCACAAGAACAGCCTTAGCGAAAGGCTTCTTGAAGGGAAAGATGTAACTCTGTGAGATGAATTAACAGAACACAGAGCAGTTTCTCAGAAAGCTTCTTTCCAGTTTTGAACGGAAGATATTTCCTTTTTCACCATAGCCCTCTTTGGGCTTCCAAATATTCCTTTGCCAATTCCACAAGAACAGCCTTAGCGAAAGCCTTCTTGAAGGGAAAGATGTAACTCTGTGAGATGAATTAACAGAACACAGAGCAGTTTCTCAGAAAGCTTCTTTCCAGTTTTGAACGGAAGATATTTCCTTTTTCACCATAGCCCTCTATGGGCTTCCAAATATTCCTTTGCCAATTCCACAAGAAGAGCGTTAGCGAAAGGCTTCTTGAAGGGAAAGATGTAACTCTGTGAGATGAATTAACAGAACACAGAGCAGTTTCTCAGAAAGCTTCTTTCCAGTTTTGCACGGAAGATATTTCCTTTTTCACCATAGCCCTCTATGGGCTTCCAAATATCCCTTTGCCAATTCCACAAGAACAGCCTTAGCGAAAGGCTTCTTGAAGGGAAAGATGTAACTCTGTGAGATGAATTAACAGAACACAGAGCAGTTTCTCAGAAAGCTTCTTTCCAGTTTTGAACGGAAGGTATTTCCTTTTTCACCATAGCCCTCTATGGGCTTCCAAATATCCCTTTGCCAATTCCCCAAGAACAGCCTTAGCGAAAGGCTTCTTGAAGGGAAAGATGTAACTCTGTGAGATGAATTAACAGAACACAGAGCAGTTTCTCAGAAAGCTTCTTTCGAGTTTTGAACGGAAGATATTCCCTTTTTCACCATAGCCCTCTATGGGCTTCCAAATATCCCTTTGCCAATTCCACAAGAACAGCCTTAGCGAAAGGCTTCTTGAAGGGAAAGATGTAACTCTGTGAGATGAATTAACAGAACACAGAGCAGTTTCTCAGAAAGCTTCTTTCCAGTTTTGAACGGAAGATATTTCCTTTTTCACCATAGCCCTCTATGGGATTCCAAATATCCCTTTGCCAATTCCACAAGAACAGCCTTAGCGAAAGGCTTCTTGAAGGGAAAGATGTAACTCTGTGAGATGAATTAACAGAACACAGAGCAGTTTCTCAGAAAGCTTCTTTCCAGTTTTGAACGGAAGATATTTCCTTTTTCACCATAGCCCTCTTTGGGCTTCCAAATATCCCGTTGCCAATTCCACAAGAACAGCCTTAGCGAAAGGCTTCTTGAAGGGAAAGATGTAACTCTGTGAGATGAATTAACAGAACACAGAGCAGTTTCTCCGAAAGCTTCTTTCCAGTTTTGAACGGAAGATAATTCCTTTTTCACCATAGCCCTCCTTGGGCTTCCAAATATCCCTTTGCCAATTCCACAAGAACAGCCTTAGCGAAAGGCTTCTTGAAGGGAAAGATGTAACTCTGTGAGATGAATTAACAGAACACAGAGCAGTTTCTCAGAAAGCTTCTTTCCAGTTTTGAACGGAAGATATTTCCTTTTTCACCATAGGCCTCTATGGGCTTCCAAATATCCCTTTGCCAATTCCACAAGAACAGCCTTATCGAAAGGCTTCTTGAAGGGAAAGATGTAACTCTGTGAGATGAATTAACAGAACACAGAGCAGTTTCTCAGAAACCTTCTTTCCAGTTTTGAACGGAAGATATTTCCTTTTTCACCGTAGCCCTCTATGGGCTTCCAAATATCCCTTTGCCAATTCCACAAGAACAGCCTTAGCGAAAGGCTTCTTGAAGGGAAATATGTAACTCGGTGAGATGAATTAACAGAACACAGAGCAGTTTCTCAGAAAGCTTCTTTCCAGTTTTAAACGGAAGATATTTCCTTTTTCACCATAGCCCTCTATGGGCTTCCAAATATCCCTTTGCCAATTCCACAAGAACAGCCTTAGCGAAAGGCTTCTTGAAGGGAAAGATGTAACTCTGTGAGATGAATTAACAGAACACAGAGCAGTTTCTCAGAAAGCTTCTTTCCAGTTTTGAACGGAAGATATTTCCTTTTTCACCATAGGTCTCTATGGGCTTCCAAATATCCCTTTGCCAATTCCACAAGAACAGCCTTAGCGAAAGGCTTCTTGAAGGGAAAGATGTAACTCTGTGAGATGAATTAACAGAACACAGAGCAGTTTCTCAGAAAGCTTCTTTCCAGTTTTGCACGGAAGATATTTCCTTTTTCACCATAGCCCTCTATGGGCTTCCTAATATCCCTTTGCCAATTCCACAAGAACAGCCTTAGCGAAAGGCTTCTTGAAGGGAAAGATGTAACTCTGTGAGATGAATTAACAGAACACAGAGCAGTTTCTCAGAAAGCTTCTTTCCAGTTTTGCACGGAAGATATTTCCTTTTTCACCATAGGCCTCTAAGGGGTTCCAAATATCCCTTTGCCAATTCCACAAGAACAGCCTTAGCGAAAGGCTTCTTGAAGGGAAAGATGTAACTCTGTGAGATGAATTAACAGAACACAGAGCAGTTTCTCAGAAAGCTTCTTTCCAGTTTTGAACGGAAGGTTTTTCCTTTTTCACCATAGCCCTCTATGGGCTTCCAAATATCCCTTTGCCAATTCCCCAAGAACAGCCTTAGCGAAAGGCTTCTTGAAGGGAAAGATGTAACTCTGTGAGATGAATTAACAGAACACAGAGCAGTTTCTCAGAAAGCTTCTTTCCAGTTTTGAACGGAAGATATTTCCTTTTTCACCATAGCCCTCTATGGGCTTCCAAATATCCCTTTGCCAATTCCACAAGAACAGCCTTAGCGAAAGGCTTCTTGAAGGGAAAGATGTAACTCTGTGAGATGAATTAACAGAACACAGAGCAGTTTCTCAGAAAGCTTCTTTCCAGTTTTGAACGGAAGATATTTCCTTTTTCACCATAGCCCTCTATGGGCTTCCAAATATCCCTTTGCCAATTCCACAAGAACAGCCTTAGCGAAAGGCTTCTTGAAGGGAAAGATGTAACTCTGTGAGATGAATTAACAGAACACAGAGTAGTTTCTCAGAAAGCCTCTTTCCAGTTTTGAACGGAAGATATTTCCTTTTTCACCATAGCCCTCTATGGGCTTCCAAATATCCCTTTGCCAATTCCACAAGAACAGCCTTAGCGAAAGGCTTCTTGAAGGGAAAGATGTAACTCTGTGAGATGAATTAACAGAACACAGAGCAGTTTCTCAGAAAGCTTCTTTCCAGTTTTGAACGGAAGATATTTCCTTTTTCACCATAGCCCTCTTTGGGCTTCCTAATATCCCTTTGCCAATTCCAAAAGGACAGCCTTAGCGAAAGGCTTCTAGAAGGGAAAGATGTAACTCTGTGAGATGAATTAACAGAACACAGAGCAGTTTCTCAGAAACCTTCTTTCCAGTTGTGAACGGAAGATATTTCCTTTTTCACCATAGGCCTCTATGGGCTTCCAAATATCCCTTTGCCAATTCCACAAGAACAGCCTTAGCGAAAGGCTTCTTGAAGGGAAAGATGTAACTCTGTGAGATGAATTAACAGAACACAGAGCAGTTTCTCAGAAAGCTTCTGTCCAGTTTTGAACGGAAGGTATTTCCTTTTTCACCATAGCCCTCTATGGGCTTCCAAATATCCCTTTGCCAATTCCACAAGAACAGCCTTAGCGAAAGGCTTCTTGAAGGGAAAGATGTAACTCTGTGAGATGAATTAACAGAACACAGAGCAGTTTCTCAGAAAGCTTCTTTCCAGTTTTGAACGGAAGATATTTCCTTTTTCACCATAGCCCTCTATGGGCTTCCAAATATCCCTTTGCCAATTCCACAAGAACAGCCTTAGCGAAAGGCTTCTTGAAGGGAAAGATGTAACTCTGTGAGATGAATTAACAGAACACAAAGCAGTTTCTCAGAAAGCTTCTTTCCAGTTTTGAACGGAAGATATTTCCTTTTTCACCATAGCCCTCTATGGGCTTCCAAATATCCCTTTGCCAATTCCACAAGAACAGCCTTAGCGAAAGGCTTCTTGAAGGGAAAGATGTAACTCTGTGAGATGAATTAACAGAACACAGAGCAGTTTCTCAGAAAGCTTCTTTCCAGTTTTGAACGGAAGATATTTCCTTTTTCACCATAGCCCTCTATGGGCTTCCATATATCCCTTTGCCAATTCCACAAGAACAGCCTTAGCGAAAGGCTTCTTGAAGGGAAAGATGTAACTCTGTGAGATGAATTAACAGAACACAGAGCAGTTTCTCAGAAAGCTTCTTTCCAGTTTTGAACGGAAGATATTTCCTTTTTCACCATAGGCCTCTATGGGCTTCCAAATATCCCTTTGCCAATTCCACAAGAACAGCCTTAGCGAAAGGCTTCTTGAAGGGAAAGATGTAACTCTGTGAGATGAATTAAAAGAACACAGAGCAGTTTCTCAGAAAGCTTCTTTCCAGTTTTGAACGGAAGATATTTCCTTTTTCACCCTAGGCCTCTATGGGCTTCCAAATATCCCTTTGCCAATTCCACAAGAACAGCCTTAGCGAAAGGCTTCTTGAAGGGAAAGATGTAACTCTGTGAGATGAATTAACAGAACACAGAGCAGTTTCTCAGATAGCTTCTTTACAGTTTTGAACGGAAGATACTTCCTTTTTCACCATAGCCCTCTTTGGGCTTCCAAATATCCCTTTGCCAATTCCACAAGAACAGCCTTAGCGAAAGGCTTCTTGAAGGGAAAGATGTATCTCTGTGAGATGAATTAACAGAACACAGAGCAGTTTCTCAGAAAGCTTCTTTCCAGTTTTGAACGGAAGATATTTCCTTTTTCACCACAGCCCTCTATGGGCTTCCAAATATCCCTTTGCCAATTCCACAAGAACAGCCTTAGCGAAAGGCTTCTTGAAGGGAAAGATGTAACTCTGTGAGATGAATTAACAGAACACAGAGCAGTTTCTCAGAAAGCTTCTTTCCAATTTTGAACGGAAGATATTTCCTTTTTCACCATAGCCCTCTATGGGCTTCCAAATATCCCTTTGCCAATTCCACAAGAACAGCCTTAGCGAAAGGCTTCTTGAAGGGAAAGATGTAACTCTGTGAGATGAATTAACAGAACACAGAGCAGTTTCTCAGAAAGCTTCTTTCCAGTTTTGAACGGAAGATATTTCCTTTTTCACCATAGGTCTCTATGGGCTTCCAAATATCCCTTTGCCAATTCCACAAGAACAGCCTTAGCGAAAGGCTTCTTCAAGGGAAAGATGTAACTCTGTGAGATGAATTAACAGAACACAGAGCAGTTTCTCAGAAAGTTTCTTTCCAGTTTTGAACGGAAGATATTTCCTTTTTCACCATAGCCCTCTATGGGCTTCCAAATATCCCTTTGCCAATTCCACAAGAACAGCCTTAGCGAAAGGCTTCTTGAAGGGAAATATGTAACTCTGTGAGATGAATTAACAGAACACAGAACAGTTTCTCAGATAGCTTCTTTACAGTTTTGAACGGAAGATACTTCCTTTTTCACCATAGCCCTCTTTGGGCTTCCAAATATCCCTTTGCCAATTCCACAAGAACAGCCTTAGCGAAAGGCTTCTTGAAGGGAAAGATGTAACTCTGTGAGATGAATTAACAGAACACAGAGCAGTTTCTCAGAAAGCTTCTTTCCAGTTTTGAACGGAAGATATTTCCTTTTTCACCATAGCCCTCTATGGGCTTCCAAATATTCCTTTGCCAATTCCACAAGAACAGCCTTAGCGAAAGGCTTCTTGAAGGGAAAGATGTAACTCTGTGAGATGAATTAACAGAACACAGAGCAGTTTCTCAGAAAGCTTCTTTCCAGTTTTGAACGGAAGATATTTCCTTTTTCACCATAGCCCTCTTTGGGCTTCCAAATATTCCTTTGCCAATTCCACAAGAACAGCCTTAGCGAAAGCCTTCTTGAAGGGAAAGATGTAACTCTGTGAGATGAATTAACAGAACACAGAGCAGTTTCTCAGAAAGCTTCTTTCCAGTTTTGAACGGAAGGTATTTCCTTTTTCACCATAGCCCTCTATGGGCTTCCAAATATCCCTTTGCCAATTCCCCAAGAACAGCCTTAGCGAAAGGCTTCTTGAAGGGAAAGATGTAACTCTGTGAGATGAATTAACAGAACACAGAGCAGTTTCTCAGAAAGCTTCTTTCGAGTTTTGAACGGAAGATATTCCCTTTTTCACCATAGCCCTCTATGGGCTTCCAAATATCCCTTTGCCAATTCCACAAGAACAGCCTTAGCGAAAGGCTTCTTGAAGGGAAAGATGTAACTCTGTGAGATGAATTAACAGAACACAGAGCAGTTTCTCAGAAAGCTTCTTTCCAGTTTTGAACGGAAGATATTTCCTTTTTCACCATAGCCCTCTATGGGATTCCAAATATCCCTTTGCCAATTCCACAAGAACAGCCTTAGCGAAAGGCTTCTTGAAGGGAAAGATGTAACTCTGTGAGATGAATTAACAGAACACAGAGCAGTTTCTCAGAAACCTTCTTTCCAGTTTTGAACGGAAGATATTTCCTTTTTCACCATAGCCCTCTTTGGGCTTCCAAATATCCCGTTGCCAATTCCACAAGAACAGCCTTAGGGAAAGGCTTCTTGAAGGGAAAGATGTAACTCTGTGAGATGAATTAACAGAACACAGAGCAGTTTCTCCGAAAGCTTCTTTCCAGTTTTGAACGGAAGATAATTCCTTTTTCACCATAGCCCTCCTTGGGCTTCCAAATATCCCTTTGCCAATTCCACAAGAACAGCCTTAGCGAAAGGCTTCTTGAAGGGAAAGATGTAACTCTGTGAGATGAATTAACAGAACACAGAGCAGTTTCTCAGAAAGCTTCTTTCCAGTTTTGAACGGAAGATATTTCCTTTTTCACCATAGGCCTCTATGGGCTTCCAAATATCCCTTTGCCAATTCCACAAGAACAGCCTTATCGAAAGGCTTCTTGAAGGGAAAGATGTAACTCTGTGAGATGAATTAACAGAACACAGAGCAGTTTCTCAGAAACCTTCTTTCCAGTTTTGAACGGAAGATATTTCCTTTTTCACCGTAGCCCTCTATGGGCTTCCAAATATCCCTTTGCCAATTCCACAAGAACAGCCTTAGCGAAAGGCTTCTTGAAGGGAAATATGTAACTCGGTGAGATGAATTAACAGAACACAGAGCAGTTTCTCAGAAAGCTTCTTTCCAGTTTTAAACGGAAGATATTTCCTTTTTCACCATAGCCCTCTATGGGCTTCCAAATATCCCTTTGCCAATTCCACAAGAACAGCCTTAGCGAAAGGCTTCTTGAAGGGAAAGATGTAACTCTGTGAGATGAATTAACAGAACACAGAGCAGTTTCTCAGAAAGCTTCTTTCCAGTTTTGAACGGAAGATATTTCCTTTTTCACCATAGGTCTCTATGGGCTTCCAAATATCCCTTTGCCAATTCCACAAGAACAGCCTTAGTGAAAGGCTTCTTGAAGGGAAAGATGTAACTCTGTGAGATGAATTAACAGAACACAGAGCAGTTTCTCAGAAAGCTTCTGTCCAGTTTTGAACGGAAGGTATTTCCTTTTTCACCATAGCCCTCTATGGGCTTCCAAATATCCCTTTGCCAATTCCACAAGAACAGCCTTAGCGAAAGGCTTCTTGAAGGGAAAGATGTAACTCTGTGAGATGAATTAACAGAACACAGAGCAGTTTCTCAGAAAGCTTCTTTCCAGTTTTGAACGGAAGATATTTCCTTTTTCACCATAGCCCTCTATGGTCTTCCAAATATCCCTTTGCCAATTCCACAAGAACAGCCTTAGCGAAAGGCTTCTTGAAGGGAAAGATGTAACTCTGTGAGATGAATTAACAGAACACAAAGCAGTTTCTCAGAAAGCTTCTTTCCAGTTTTGAACGGAAGATATTTCCTTTTTCACCATAGCCCTCTATGGGCTTCCAAATATCCCTTTGCCAATTCCACAAGAACAGCCTTAGCGAAAGGCTTCTTGAAGGGAAAGATGTAACTCTGTGAGATGAATTAACAGAACACAGAGCAGTTTCTCAGAAAGCTTCTTTCCAGTTTTGAACGGAAGATATTTCCTTTTTCACCATAGCCCTCTATGGGCTTCCATATATCCCTTTGCCAATTCCACAAGAACAGCCTTAGCGAAAGGCTTCTTGAAGGGAAAGATGTAACTCTGTGAGATGAATTAACAGAACACAGAGCAGTTTCTCAGAAAGCTTCTTTCCAGTTTTGAACGGAAGATATTTCCTTTTTCACCATAGGCCTCTATGGGCTTCCAAATATCCCTTTGCCAATTCCACAAGAACAGCCTTAGCGAAAGGCTTCTTGAAGGGAAAGATGTAACTCTGTGAGATGAATTAACAGAACACAGAGCAGTTTCTCAGAAAGCTTCTTTCCAGTTTTGAACGGAAGATATTTCCTTTTTCACCCTAGGCCTCTATGGGCTTCCAAATATCCCTTTGCCAATTCCACAAGAACAGCCTTAGCGAAAGGCTTCTTGAAGGGAAAGATGTAACTCTGTGAGATGAATTAACAGAACACAGAGCAGTTTCTCAGATAGCTTCTTTACAGTTTTGAACGGAAGATACTTCCTTTTTCACCATAGCCCTCTTTGGGCTTCCAAATATCCCTTTGCCAATTCCACAAGAACAGCCTTAGCGAAAGGCTTCTTGAAGGGAAAGATGTATCTCTGTGAGATGAATTAACAGAACACAGAGCAGTTTCTCAGAAAGCTTCTTTCCAGTTTTGAACGGAAGATATTTCCTTTTTCACCACAGCCCTCTATGGGCTTCCAAATATCCCTTTGCCAATTCCACAAGAACAGCCTTAGCGAAAGGCTTCTTGAAGGGAAAGATGTAACTCTGTGAGATGAATTAACAGAACACAGAGCAGTTTCTCAGAAACCTTCTTTCCAGTTTTGAACGGAAGATATTTCCTTTTTCACCATAGCCCTCTATGGGCTTCCAAATATCCCTTTGCCAATTCCACAAGAACAGCCTTAGCGAAAGGCTTCTTGAAGGGAAAGATGTAACTCTGTGAGATGAATTAACAGAACACAGAGCAGTTTCTCAGAAAGCTTCTTTCCAGTTTTGAACGGAAGATATTTCCTTTTTCACCATAGGTCTCTATGGGCTTCCAAATATCCCTTTGCCAATTCCACAAGAACAGCCTTAGCGAAAGGCTTCTTGAAGGGAAAGATGTAACTCTGTGAGATGAATTAACAGAACACAGAGCAGTTTCTCAGAAAGTTTCTTTCCAGTTTTGAACGGAAGATATTTCCTTTTTCACCATAGCCCTCTATGGGCTTCCAAATATCCCTTTGCCAATTCCACAAGAACAGCCTTAGCGAAAGGCTTCTTGAAGGGAAATATGTAACTCTGTGAGATGAATTAACAGAACACAGAACAGTTTCTCAGATAGCTTCTTTACAGTTTTGAACGGAAGATACTTCCTTTTTCACCATAGCCCTCTTTGGGCTTCCAAATATCCCTTTTCCAATTCCACAAGAACAGCCTTAGCGAAAGGCTTCTTGAAGGGAAAGATGTAACTCTGTGAGATGAATTAACAGAACACAGAGGAGTTTCTCAGAAAGCTTCTTTCCAGTTTTGAACGGAAGATATTTCCTTTTTCACCATAGCCCTCTATGGGCTTCCAAATATTCCTTTGCCAATTCCACAAGAACAGCCTTAGCGAAAGGCTTCTTGAAGGGAAAGATGTAACTCTGTGAGATGAATTAACAGAACACAGAGCAGTTTCTCAGAAAGCTTCTTTCCAGTTTTGAACGGAAGATATTTCCTTTTTCACCATAGCCCTCTTTGGGCTTCCAAATATTCCTTTGCCAATTCCACAAGAACAGCCTTAGCGAAAGCCTTCTTGAAGGGAAAGATGTAACTCTGTGAGATGAATTAACAGAACACAGAGCAGTTTCTCAGAAAGCTTCTTTCCAGTTTTGAACGGAAGATATTTCCTTTTTCACCATAGCCCTCTATGGGCTTCCAAATATTCCTTTGCCAATTCCACAAGAAGAGCGTTAGCGAAAGGCTTCTTGAAGGGAAAGATGTAACTCTGTGAGATGAATTAACAGAACACAGAGCAGTTTCTCAGAAAGCTTCTTTCCAGTTTTGCACGGAAGATATTTCCTTTTTCACCATAGCCCTCTATGGGCTTCCAAATATCCCTTTGCCAATTCCACAAGAACAGCCTTAGCGAAAGGCTTCTTGAAGGGAAAGATGTAACTCTGTGAGATGAATTAACAGAACACAGAGCAGTTTCTCAGAAAGCTTCTTTCCAGTTTTGAACGGAAGGTATTTCCTTTTTCACCATAGCCCTCTATGGGCTTCCAAATATCCCTTTGCCAATTCCCCAAGAACAGCCTTAGCGAAAGGCTTCTTGAAGGGAAAGATGTAACTCTGTGAGATGAATTAACAGAACACAGAGCAGTTTCTCAGAAAGCTTCTTTCGAGTTTTGAACGGAAGATATTCCCTTTTTCACCATAGCCCTCTATGGGCTTCCAAATATCCCTTTGCCAATTCCACAAGAACAGCCTTAGCGAAAGGCTTCTTGAAGGGAAAGATGTAACTCTGTGAGATGAATTAACAGAACACAGAGCAGTTTCTCAGAAAGCTTCTTTCCAGTTTTGAACGGAAGATATTTCCTTTTTCACCATAGCCCTCTATGGGATTCCAAATATCCCTTTGCCAATTCCACAAGAACAGCCTTAGCGAAAGGCTTCTTGAAGGGAAAGATGTAACTCTGTGAGATGAATTAACAGAACACAGAGCAGTTTCTCAGAAAGCTTCTTTCCAGTTTTGAACGGAAGATATTTCCTTTTTCACCATAGCCCTCTTTGGGCTTCCAAATATCCCGTTGCCAATTCCACAAGAACAGCCTTAGCGAAAGGCTTCTTGAAGGGAAAGATGTAACTCTGTGAGATGAATTAACAGAACACAGAGCAGTTTCTCCGAAAGCTTCTTTCCAGTTTTGAACGGAAGATAATTCCTTTTTCACCATAGCCCTCCTTGGGCTTCCAAATATCCCTTTGCCAATTCCACAAGAACAGCCTTAGCGAAAGGCTTCTTGAAGGGAAAGATGTAACTCTGTGAGATGAATTAACAGAACACAGAGCAGTTTCTCAGAAAGCTTCTTTCCAGTTTTGAACGGAAGATATTTCCTTTTTCACCATAGGCCTCTATGGGCTTCCAAATATCCCTTTGCCAATTCCACAAGAACAGCCTTATCGAAAGGCTTCTTGAAGGGAAAGATGTAACTCTGTGAGATGAATTAACAGAACACAGAGCAGTTTCTCAGAAACCTTCTTTCCAGTTTTGAACGGAAGATATTTCCTTTTTCACCGTAGCCCTCTATGGGCTTCCAAATATCCCTTTGCCAATTCCACAAGAACAGCCTTAGCGAAAGGCTTCTTGAAGGGAAATATGTAACTCGGTGAGATGAATTAACAGAACACAGAGCAGTTTCTCAGAAAGCTTCTTTCCAGTTTTAAACGGAAGATATTTCCTTTTTCACCATAGCCCTCTATGGGCTTCCAAATATCCCTTTGCCAATTCCACAAGAACAGCCTTAGCGAAAGGCTTCTTGAAGGGAAAGATGTAACTCTGTGAGATGAATTAACAGAACACAGAGCAGTTTCTCAGAAAGTTTCTTTCCAGTTTTGAACGGAAGATATTTCCTTTTTCACCATAGCCCTCTATGGGCTTCCAAATATCCCTTTGCCAATTCCACAAGAACAGCCTTAGCGAAAGGCTTCTTGAAGGGAAAGATGTAACTCTGTGAGATGAATTAACAGAACACAGAGCAGTTTCTCAGAAAGCTTCTTTCCAGTTTTGAACGGAAGATATTTCCTTTTTCACCATAGCCCTCTTTGGGCTTCCAAATATTCCTTTGCCAATTCCACAAGAACAGCCTTAGCGAAAGCCTTCTTGAAGGGAAAGATGTAACTCTGTGAGATGAATTAACAGAACACAGAGCAGTTTCTCAGAAAGCTTCTTTCCAGTTTTGAACGGAAGATATTTCCTTTTTCACCATAGCCCTCTATGGGCTTCCAAATATTCCTTTGCCAATTCCACAAGAAGAGCGTTAGCGAAAGGCTTCTTGAAGGGAAAGATGTAACTCTGTGAGATGAATTAACAGAACACAGAGCAGTTTCTCAGAAAGCTTCTTTCCAGTTTTGCACGGAAGATATTTCCTTTTTCACCATAGCCCTCTATGGGCTTCCAAATATCCCTTTGCCAATTCCACAAGAACAGCCTTAGCGAAAGGCTTCTTGAAGGGAAAGATGTAACTCTGTGAGATGAATTAACAGAACACAGAGCAGTTTCTCAGAAAGCTTCTTTCCAGTTTTGAACGGAAGGTATTTCCTTTTTCACCATAGCCCTCTATGGGCTTCCAAATATCCCTTTGCCAATTCCCCAAGAACAGCCTTAGCGAAAGGCTTCTTGAAGGGAAAGATGTAACTCTGTGAGATGAATTAACAGAACACAGAGCAGTTTCTCAGAAAGCTTCTTTCGAGTTTTGAACGGAAGATATTCCCTTTTTCACCATAGCCCTCTATGGGCTTCCAAATATCCCTTTGCCAATTCCACAAGAACAGCCTTAGCGAAAGGCTTCTTGAAGGGAAAGATGTAACTCTGTGAGATGAATTAACAGAACACAGAGCAGTTTCTCAGAAAGCTTCTTTCCAGTTTTGAACGGAAGATATTTCCTTTTTCACCCCAGCCCTCTATGGGCTTCCAAATATCCCTTTGCCAATTCCACAAGAACAGCCTTAGCGAAAGGCTTCTTGAAGGGAAAGATGTACCTCTGTGAGATGAATTAACAGAACACAGAGCAGTTTCTCAGAAATCTTCTTTCCTGTTTTGAACGGAAGATATTTCCTTTTTCACCATAGCCCTGTATGGGCTTCCAAATATCCCTTTGCCAATTCCACAAGAACAGCCTTAGCGAAAGGCTTCTTGAAGGGAAAGATGTAACTCTGTGAGATGAATTAACAGAACACAGAGCAGTTTCTCAGAAAGCTTCTTTCCAGTTTTGAACGGAAGATATTTCCTTTTTCACCATAGCCCTCTATGGGCTTCCAAATATCCCTTTGCCAATTCCACAAGAACAGCCTTAGCGAAAGGATTCTTGAAGGGAAATATGTAACTCTGTGAGATGAATTAACAGAACACAGAGCAGTTTCTCAGAAAGCTTCTTTCCAGTTTTGAACGGAAGATATTTCCTTTTTCACCATAGCCCTCTTTGGGCTTCCAAATATCCCGTTGCCAATTCCACAAGAACAGCCTTAGCGAAAGACTTCTTGAAGGGAAAGATGTAACTCTGTGAGATGAATTAACAGAACACAGAGCAGTTTCTCCGAAAGCCTCTTTCCAGTTTTGAACGGAAGATATTTCCTTTTTCACCATAGCCCTCTATGGGCTTCCAAATATCCCTTTGCCAATTCCACAAGAACAGCCTTAGCGATAGGCTTCTTGAAGGGAAAGATGTTACTCTGTGAGATGAATTAATAGAACACAGAGCAGTTTCTCAGAAAGCTTCTTTCCAGTTTTGAACGGAAGATATTTCCTTTTTCACCATAGCCCTCTATGGGCTTCCAAATATCCCTTTGCCAATTCCTCAAGAACAGCCTTAGCGAAAGGCTTCTTGAAGGGAAAGATGTAACTCTGTGAGATGAATTAACAGAACACAGAGCAGTTTCTCAGAAAGCTTCTTTCCAGTTTTGAACGGAAGATAATTCCTTTTTCACCATAGGCCTCTATGGGCTTCCAAATATCCCTTTGCCAATTCCATAAGAACAGCCTTAGCGAAAGGCTTCTTGAAGGGAAAGATGTAACTCTGTGAGATGAATTAACAGAACACAGAGCAGTTTCTCAGAAAGCTTCTTTCCAGTTTTGAACGGAAGATATTTCCTTTTTCACCATAGCCCTCTTTGGGCTTCCTAATATCCCTTTGCCAATTCCACAAGAACAGCCTTAGCGAAAGGCTTCTTGAAGGGAAAGATGTAACTCTGTGAGATGAATTAACAGAACACAGAGCAGTTTCTCAGAAAGCTTCTTTCCAGTTTTGCACGGAAAATATTTCCTTTTTCAACATAGGCCTCTATGGGCTTCCAAATATCCCTTTGCCAATTCCACAAGAACAGCCTTAGCGAAAGGCTTCTTGAAGGGAAAGATGTAACTCTGTGAGATGAATTAACAGAACACAGAGCAGTTTCTCAGAAAGCTTCTTTCCAGTTTTGAACGGAAGGTATTTCCTTTTTCACCATAGCCCTCTATGGGCTTCCAAATATCCCTTTGCCAATTCCCCAAGAACAGCCTTAGCGAAAGGCTTCTTGAAGGGAAAGATGTAACTCTCTGAGATGAATTAACAGAACACAGAGCAGTTTCTCAGAAAGCTTCTTTCCAGTTTTGAACGGAAGATATTTCCTTTTTCACCATAGGCCTCTATGGGCTTCCAAATATCCCTTTGCCAATTCCACAAGAACAGCCTTAGCGAAAGGCTTCTTGAAGGGAAAGATGTAACTCTGTGAGATGAATTAACAGAACACAGAGCAGTTTCTCAGAAAGCTTCTTTCCAGTTTTGAACGGAAGATATTTCCTTTTTCACCGTAGCCCTCTATGGGCTTCAAATATCCCTTTGCCAATTCCACAAGAACAGCCTTAGCGAAAGGCTTCTTGAAGGGAAAGATGTAACTCTGTGAGATGAATTATCAGAACACAGAGCAGTTTCTCAGAAAGCTTCTTTCCAGTTTTGAACGGAAGATATTTCCTTTTTCACCATAGCCCTCTATGGGCTTCCAAATATCCCTTTGCCAATTCCACAAGAACAGCCTTAGCGAAAGGCTTCTTGAAGGGAAAGATGTAACTCTGTGAGATGAATTAACAGAACACAGAGTAGTTTCTCAGAAAGCCTCTTTCCAGTTTTGAACGGAAGATATTTCCTTTTTCACCATAGCCCTCTATGGGCTTCCAAATATCCCTTTGCCAATTCCACAAGAACAGCCTTAGCGAAAGGCTTCTTGAAGGGAAAGATATAACTCTGTGAGATGAATTAACAGAACACAGAGCAGTTTCTCAGAAAGCTTCTTTCCAGTTTTGAACGGAAGATATTTCCTTTTTCACCATAGCCCTCTTTGGGCTTCCTAATATCCCTTTGCCAATTCCACAAGAACAGCCATAGCGAAAGGCTTCTTGAAGGGAAAGATGTAACTCTGTGAGATGAATTAACAGAACACAGAGCAGTTTCTCAGAAAGCTTCTTTCCAGTTTTGCACGGAAGATATTTCCTTTTTCACCATAGGCCTCTATGGGCTTCCAAATATCCCTTTGCCAATTCCACAAGAACAGCCTTAGCGAAAGGATTCTTGAAGGGAAAGATGTAACTCTGTGAGATGAATTAACAGAACACAGAGCAGTTTCTCAGAAAGCTTCTTTCCAGTTTTGAACGGAAGATATTTCCTTTTTCACCATAGCCCTCTATGGGCTTCCAAATATCCCTTTGCCAATTCCCCAAGAACAGCCTTAGCGAAAGGCTTCTTGAAGGGAAAGATGTAACTCTGTGAGATGAATTAACAGAACACAGAGCAGTTTCTCAGAAAGCTTCTTTCCAGTTTTGAACGGAAGATATTTCCTTTTTCACCATAGGCCTCTATGGGCTTCCAAATATCCCTTTGCCAATTCCACAAGAACAGCCTTAGCGAAAGGCTTCTTGAAGGGAAAGATGTAACTCTGTGAGATGAATTAACAGAACACAGAGCAGTTTCTCAGAAAGCTTCTTTCCAGTTTTGCACGGAAGATATTTCCTTTTTCACCATAGGCCTCTATGGGCTTCCAAATATCCCTTTGCCAATTCCACAAGAACAGCCTTAGCGAAAGGCTTCTTGAAGGGAAATATGTAACTCTGTGAGATGAATTAACAGAACACAGAGCAGTTTCTCAGATAGCTTCTTTACAGTTTTGAACGGAAGATACTTCCTTTTTCACCATAGCCCTCTTTGGGCTTCCTAATATCCCTTTGCCAATTCCACAAGAACAGCCTTAGCGAAAGGCTTCTTGAAGGGAAAGATGTAACTCTGTGAGATGAATTAACAGAACACAGAGCAGTTTCTCAGAAAGCTTCTTTCCAGTTTTGAACGGAAGATATTTCCTTTTTCACCACAGCCCTCTATGGGCTTCCAAATATCCCTTTGCCAATTCCACAAGAACAGCCTTAGCGAAAGGCTTCTTGAAGGGAAAGATGTAACTCTGTGAGATGAATTAACAGAACACAGAGCAGTTTCTCAGAAAGCTTCTTTCCAGTTTTGAACGGAAGATATTTCCTTTTTCACCATAGCCCTCTATGGGCTTCCAAATATTCCTTTGCCAATTCCACAAGAACAGCCTTAGCGAAAGGCTTCTTGAAGGGAAAGATGTAACTCTGTGAGATGAATTAACAGAACACAGAGCAGTTTCTCAGAAAGCTTCTTTCCAGTTTTGAACGGAAGATATTTCCTTTTTCACCATAGCCCTCTACGGGCTTCCAAATATCCCTTTGCCAATTCCACAAGAAGAGCGTTAGCGAAAGGCTTCTTGAAGGGAAAGATGTAACTCTGTGAGATGAATTAACAGAACACAGAGCAGTTTCTCAGAAAGCTTCTTTCCAGTTTTGAACGGAAGATATTTCCTTTTTCACCATAGCCCTCTAAGGGCTTCCAAATATCCCTTTGCCAATTACACAAGAACAGCCTAAGCGAAAGGCTTCTTGAAGGGAAAGATGTAACTCTGTGAGATGAATTAACAGAACACAGAGCAGTTTCTCAGAAAGCTTCTTTCCAGTTTTGCACGGAAGATATTTCCTTTTTCACCATAGGCCTCTATGGGCTTCCAAATATCCGTTTGCCAATTCCACACGAACAGCCTTAGCGAAAGGCTTCTTGAAGGGAAAGATGTAACTCTGTGAGATGAATTAACAGAACACAGAGCAGTTTCTCAGAAAACTTCTTTCCAGTTTTGAACGGAAGATATTTCCTTTTTCACCATAGGCCTCTATGGGCTTCCAAATATCCCTTTGCCAATTCCACAAGAACAGCCTTAGCGAAAGGCTTCTTGAAAGGAAAGATGTAACTCTGTGAGATGAATTAACAGAACACAGAGCAGTTTCTCTGAAAGCTTCTTTCCAGTTTTGAACGGAAGATATTTCCTTTTTCACCATAGCCCTCTATGGGCTTCCAAATATCCCTTTGCCAATTCCACAAGAACAGCCTTAGCGAAAGGCTTCTTGAAGGGAAAGATGTAACTCTGTGAGATGAATTAACAGAACACAGAGCAGTTTCTCAGAAAGCTTCTTTCCAGTTTTGAACGGAAGATATTTCCTTTTTCACCATAGGCCTCTATGGGCTTCCAAATATCCCTTTGCCAATTCCACAAGAACAGCCTTAGCGAAAGGCTTCTTGAAGGGAAAGATGTAACTCTGTGAGATGAATTAACAGAACACAGAGCAGTTTCTCAGAAAGCTTCTTTCCAGTTTTGAACGGAAGATATTTCCTTTTTCACCCTAGGCCTCTATGGGCTTCCAAATATCCCTTTGCCAATTCCACAAGAACAGCCTTAGCGAAAGGCTTCTTGAAGGGAAAGATGTAACTCTGTGAGATGAATTAACAGAACACAGAGCAGTTTCTCAGATAGCTTCTTTACAGTTTTGAACGGAAGATACTTCCTTTTTCACCATAGCCCTCTTTGGGCTTCCAAATATCCCTTTGCCAATTCCACAAGAACAGCCTTAGCGAAAGGCTTCTTGAAGGGAAAGATGTATCTCTGTGAGATGAATTAACAGAACACAGAGCAGTTTCTCAGAAAGCTTCTTTCCAGTTTTGAACGGAAGATATTTCCTTTTTCACCACAGCCCTCTATGGGCTTCCAAATATCCCTTTGCCAATTCCACAAGAACAGCCTTAGCGAAAGGCTTCTTGAAGGGAAAGATGTAACTCTGTGAGATGAATTAACAGAACACAGAGCAGTTTCTCAGAAAGCTTCTTTCCAGTTTTGAACGGAAGATATTTCCTTTTTCACCATAGCCCTCTATGGGCTTCCAAATATCCCTTTGCCAATTCCACAAGAACAGCCTTAGCGAAAGGCTTCTTGAAGGGAAAGATGTAACTCTGTGAGATGAATTAACAGAACACAGAGCAGTTTCTCAGAAAGCTTCTTTCCAGTTTTGAACGGAAGATATTTCCTTTTTCACCATAGGTCTCTATGGGCTTCCAAATATCCCTTTGCCAATTCCACAAGAACAGCCTTAGCGAAAGGCTTCTTGAAGGGAAAGATGTAACTCTGTGAGATGAATTAACAGAACACAGAGCAGTTTCTCAGAAAGTTTCTTTCCAGTTTTGAACGGAAGATATTTCCTTTTTCACCATAGCCCTCTATGGGCTTCCAAATATCCCTTTGCCAATTCCACAAGAACAGCCTTAGCGAAAGGCTTCTTGAAGGGAAATATGTAACTCTGTGAGATGAATTAACAGAACACAGAACAGTTTCTCAGATAGCTTCTTTACAGTTTTGAACGGAAGATACTTCCTTTTTCACCATAGCCCTCTTTGGGCTTCCAAATATCCCTTTTCCAATTCCACAAGAACAGCCTTAGCGAAAGGCTTCTTGAAGGGAAAGATGTAACTCTGTGAGATGAATTAACAGAACACAGAGGAGTTTCTCAGAAAGCTTCTTTCCAGTTTTGAACGGAAGATATTTCCTTTTTCACCATAGCCCTCTATGGGCTTCCAAATATTCCTTTGCCAATTCCACAAGAACAGCCTTAGCGAAAGGCTTCTTGAAGGGAAAGATGTAACTCTGTGAGATGAATTAACAGAACACAGAGCAGTTTCTCAGAAAGCTTCTTTCCAGTTTTGAACGGAAGATATTTCCTTTTTCACCATAGCCCTCTTTGGGCTTCCAAATATTCCTTTGCCAATTCCACAAGAACAGCCTTAGCGAAAGCCTTCTTGAAGGGAAAGATGTAACTCTGTGAGATGAATTAACAGAACACAGAGCAGTTTCTCAGAAAGCTTCTTTCCAGTTTTGAACGGAAGATATTTCCTTTTTCACCATAGCCCTCTATGGGCTTCCAAATATTCCTTTGCCAATTCCACAAGAAGAGCGTTAGCGAAAGGCTTCTTGAAGGGAAAGATGTAACTCTGTGAGATGAATTAACAGAACACAGAGCAGTTTCTCAGAAAGCTTCTTTCCAGTTTTGCACGGAAGATATTTCCTTTTTCACCATAGACCTCTATGGGCTTCCAAATATCCCTTTGCCAATTCCACAAGAACAGCCTTAGCGAAAGGCTTCTTGAAGGGAAAGATGTAACTCTGTGAGATGAATTAACAGAACACAGAGCAGTTTCTCAGAAAGCTTCTTTCCAGTTTTGAACGGAAGGTATTTCCTTTTTCACCATAGCCCTCTATGGGCTTCCAAATATCCCTTTGCCAATTCCCCAAGAACAGCCTTAGCGAAAGGCTTCTTGAAGGGAAAGATGTAACTCTGTGAGATGAATTAACAGAACACAGAGCAGTTTCTCAGAAAGCTTCTTTCGAGTTTTGAACGGAAGATATTCCCTTTTTCACCATAGCCCTCTATGGGCTTCCAAATATCCCTTTGCCAATTCCACAAGAACAGCCTTAGCGAAAGGCTTCTTGAAGGGAAAGATGTAACTCTGTGAGATGAATTAACAGAACACAGAGCAGTTTCTCAGAAAGCTTCTTTCCAGTTTTGAACGGAAGATATTTCCTTTTTCACCATAGCCCTCTATGGGATTCCAAATATCCCTTTGCCAATTCCACAAGAACAGCCTTAGCGAAAGGCTTCTTGAAGGGAAAGATGTAACTCTGTGAGATGAATTAACAGAACACAGAGCAGTTTCTCAGAAAGCTTCTTTCCAGTTTTGAACGGAAGATATTTCCTTTTTCACCATAGCCCTCTTTGGGCTTCCAAATATCCCGTTGCCAATTCCACAAGAACAGCCTTAGCGAAAGGCTTCTTGAAGGGAAAGATGTAACTCTGTGAGATGAATTAACAGAACACAGAGCAGTTTCTCCGAAAGCTTCTTTCCAGTTTTGAACGGAAGATAATTCCTTTTTCACCATAGCCCTCCTTGGGCTTCCAAATATCCCTTTGCCAATTCCACAAGAACAGCCTTAGCGAAAGGCTTCTTGAAGGGAAAGATGTAACTCTGTGAGATGAATTAACAGAACACAGAGCAGTTTCTCAGAAAGCTTCTTTCCAGTTTTGAACGGAAGATATTTCCTTTTTCACCATAGGCCTCTATGGGCTTCCAAATATCCCTTTGCCAATTCCACAAGAACAGCCTTATCGAAAGGCTTCTTGAAGGGAAAGATGTAACTCTGTGAGATGAATTAACAGAACACAGAGCAGTTTCTCAGAAACCTTCTTTCCAGTTTTGAACGGAAGATATTTCCTTTTTCACCGTAGCCCTCTATGGGCTTCCAAATATCCCTTTGCCAATTCCACAAGAACAGCCTTAGCGAAAGGCTTCTTGAAGGGAAATATGTAACTCGGTGAGATGAATTAACAGAACACAGAGCAGTTTCTCAGAAAGCTTCTTTCCAGTTTTAAACGGAAGATATTTCCTTTTTCACCATAGCCCTCTATGGGCTTCCAAATATCCCTTTGCCAATTCCACAAGAACAGCCTTAGCGAAAGGCTTCTTGAAGGGAAAGATGTAACTCTGTGAGATGAATTAACAGAACACAGAGCAGTTTCTCAGAAAGTTTCTTTCCAGTTTTGAACGGAAGATATTTCCTTTTTCACCATAGCCCTCTATGGGCTTCCAAATATCCCTTTGCCAATTCCACAAGAACAGCCTTAGCGAAAGGCTTCTTGAAGGGAAAGATGTAACTCTGTGAGATGAATTAACAGAACACAGAGCAGTTTCTCAGAAAGCTTCTTTCCAGTTTTGAACGGAAGATATTTCCTTTTTCACCATAGCCCTCTATGGGCTTCCAAATATCCCTTTGCCAATTCCACAAGAACAGCCTTAGCGAAAGGCTTCTTGAAGGGAAAGATGTAACTCTGTGAGATGAATTAACAGAACACAGAGCAGTTTCTCAGAAAGCTTCTTTCCAGTTTTGAACGGAAGATATTTCCTTTTTCACCATAGGTCTCTATGGGCTTCCAAATATCCCTTTGCCAATTCCACAAGAACAGCCTTAGCGAAAGGCTTCTTGAAGGGAAAGATGTAACTCTGTGAGATGAATTAACAGAACACAGAGCAGTTTCTCAGAAAGTTTCTTTCCAGTTTTGAACGGAAGATATTTCCTTTTTCACCATAGCCCTCTATGGGCTTCCAAATATCCCTTTGCCAATTCCACAAGAACAGCCTTAGCGAAAGGCTTCTTGAAGGGAAATATGTAACTCTGTGAGATGAATTAACAGAACACAGAACAGTTTCTCAGATAGCTTCTTTACAGTTTTGAACGGAAGATACTTCCTTTTTCACCATAGCCCTCTTTGGGCTTCCAAATATCCCTTTTCCAATTCCACAAGAACAGCCTTAGCGAAAGGCTTCTTGAAGGGAAAGATGTAACTCTGTGAGATGAATTAACAGAACACAGAGGAGTTTCTCAGAAAGCTTCTTTCCAGTTTTGAACGGAAGATATTTCCTTTTTCACCATAGCCCTCTATGGGCTTCCAAATATTCCTTTGCCAATTCCACAAGAACAGCCTTAGCGAAAGGCTTCTTGAAGGGAAAGATGTAACTCTGTGAGATGAATTAACAGAACACAGAGCAGTTTCTCAGAAAGCTTCTTTCCAGTTTTGAACGGAAGATATTTCCTTTTTCACCATAGCCCTCTTTGGGCTTCCAAATATTCCTTTGCCAATTCCACAAGAACAGCCTTAGCGAAAGCCTTCTTGAAGGGAAAGATGTAACTCTGTGAGATGAATTAACAGAACACAGAGCAGTTTCTCAGAAAGCTTCTTTCCAGTTTTGAACGGAAGATATTTCCTTTTTCACCATAGCCCTCTATGGGCTTCCAAATATTCCTTTGCCAATTCCACAAGAAGAGCGTTAGCGAAAGGCTTCTTGAAGGGAAAGATGTAACTCTGTGAGATGAATTAACAGAACACAGAGCAGTTTCTCAGAAAGCTTCTTTCCAGTTTTGCACGGAAGATATTTCCTTTTTCACCATAGACCTCTATGGGCTTCCAAATATCCCTTTGCCAATTCCACAAGAACAGCCTTAGCGAAAGGCTTCTTGAAGGGAAAGATGTAACTCTGTGAGATGAATTAACAGAACACAGAGCAGTTTCTCAGAAAGCTTCTTTCCAGTTTTGAACGGAAGGTATTTCCTTTTTCACCATAGCCCTCTATGGGCTTCCAAATATCCCTTTGCCAATTCCCCAAGAACAGCCTTAGCGAAAGGCTTCTTGAAGGGAAAGATGTAACTCTGTGAGATGAATTAACAGAACACAGAGCAGTTTCTCAGAAAGCTTCTTTCGAGTTTTGAACGGAAGATATTCCCTTTTTCACCATAGCCCTCTATGGGCTTCCAAATATCCCTTTGCCAATTCCACAAGAACAGCCTTAGCGAAAGGCTTCTTGAAGGGAAAGATGTAACTCTGTGAGATGAATTAACAGAACACAGAGCAGTTTCTCAGAAAGCTTCTTTCCAGTTTTGAACGGAAGATATTTCCTTTTTCACCATAGCCCTCTATGGGATTCCAAATATCCCTTTGCCAATTCCACAAGAACAGCCTTAGCGAAAGGCTTCTTGAAGGGAAAGATGTAACTCTGTGAGATGAATTAACAGAACACAGAGCAGTTTCTCAGAAAGCTTCTTTCCAGTTTTGAACGGAAGATATTTCCTTTTTCACCATAGCCCTCTTTGGGCTTCCAAATATCCCGTTGCCAATTCCACAAGAACAGCCTTAGCGAAAGGCTTCTTGAAGGGAAAGATGTAACTCTGTGAGATGAATTAACAGAACACAGAGCAGTTTCTCCGAAAGCTTCTTTCCAGTTTTGAACGGAAGATAATTCCTTTTTCACCATAGCCCTCCTTGGGCTTCCAAATATCCCTTTGCCAATTCCACAAGAACAGCCTTAGCGAAAGGCTTCTTGAAGGGAAAGATGTAACTCTGTGAGATGAATTAACAGAACACAGAGCAGTTTCTCAGAAAGCTTCTTTCCAGTTTTGAACGGAAGATATTTCCTTTTTCACCATAGGCCTCTATGGGCTTCCAAATATCCCTTTGCCAATTCCACAAGAACAGCCTTATCGAAAGGCTTCTTGAAGGGAAAGATGTAACTCTGTGAGATGAATTAACAGAACACAGAGCAGTTTCTCAGAAACCTTCTTTCCAGTTTTGAACGGAAGATATTTCCTTTTTCACCGTAGCCCTCTATGGGCTTCCAAATATCCCTTTGCCAATTCCACAAGAACAGCCTTAGCGAAAGGCTTCTTGAAGGGAAATATGTAACTCGGTGAGATGAATTAACAGAACACAGAGCAGTTTCTCAGAAAGCTTCTTTCCAGTTTTAAACGGAAGATATTTCCTTTTTCACCATAGCCCTCTATGGGCTTCCAAATATCCCTTTGCCAATTCCACAAGAACAGCCTTAGCGAAAGGCTTCTTGAAGGGAAAGATGTAACTCTGTGAGATGAATTAACAGAACACAGAGCAGTTTCTCAGAAAGTTTCTTTCCAGTTTTGAACGGAAGATATTTCCTTTTTCACCATAGCCCTCTATGGGCTTCCAAATATCCCTTTGCCAATTCCACAAGAACAGCCTTAGCGAAAGGCTTCTTGAAGGGAAAGATGTAACTCTGTGAGATGAATTAACAGAACACAGAGCAGTTTCTCAGAAAGCTTCTTTCCAGTTTTGAACGGAAGATATTTCCTTTTTCACCATAGCCCTCTTTGGGCTTCCAAATATTCCTTTGCCAATTCCACAAGAACAGCCTTAGCGAAAGCCTTCTTGAAGGGAAAGATGTAACTCTGTGAGATGAATTAACAGAACACAGAGCAGTTTCTCAGAAAGCTTCTTTCCAGTTTTGAACGGAAGATATTTCCTTTTTCACCATAGCCCTCTATGGGCTTCCAAATATTCCTTTGCCAATTCCACAAGAAGAGCGTTAGCGAAAGGCTTCTTGAAGGGAAAGATGTAACTCTGTGAGATGAATTAACAGAACACAGAGCAGTTTCTCAGAAAGCTTCTTTCCAGTTTTGCACGGAAGATATTTCCTTTTTCACCATAGCCCTCTATGGGCTTCCAAATATCCCTTTGCCAATTCCACAAGAACAGCCTTAGCGAAAGGCTTCTTGAAGGGAAAGATGTAACTCTGTGAGATGAATTAACAGAACACAGAGCAGTTTCTCAGAAAGCTTCTTTCCAGTTTTGAACGGAAGGTATTTCCTTTTTCACCATAGCCCTCTATGGGCTTCCAAATATCCCTTTGCCAATTCCCCAAGAACAGCCTTAGCGAAAGGCTTCTTGAAGGGAAAGATGTAACTCTGTGAGATGAATTAACAGAACACAGAGCAGTTTCTCAGAAAGCTTCTTTCGAGTTTTGAACGGAAGATATTCCCTTTTTCACCATAGCCCTCTATGGGCTTCCAAATATCCCTTTGCCAATTCCACAAGAACAGCCTTAGCGAAAGGCTTCTTGAAGGGAAAGATGTAACTCTGTGAGATGAATTAACAGAACACAGAGCAGTTTCTCAGAAAGCTTCTTTCCAGTTTTGAACGGAAGATATTTCCTTTTTCACCCCAGCCCTCTATGGGCTTCCAAATATCCCTTTGCCAATTCCACAAGAACAGCCTTAGCGAAAGGCTTCTTGAAGGGAAAGATGTACCTCTGTGAGATGAATTAACAGAACACAGAGCAGTTTCTCAGAAATCTTCTTTCCTGTTTTGAACGGAAGATATTTCCTTTTTCACCATAGCCCTGTATGGGCTTCCAAATATCCCTTTGCCAATTCCACAAGAACAGCCTTAGCGAAAGGCTTCTTGAAGGGAAAGATGTAACTCTGTGAGATGAATTAACAGAACACAGAGCAGTTTCTCAGAAAGCTTCTTTCCAGTTTTGAACGGAAGATATTTCCTTTTTCACCATAGCCCTCTATGGGCTTCCAAATATCCCTTTGCCAATTCCACAAGAACAGCCTTAGCGAAAGGATTCTTGAAGGGAAATATGTAACTCTGTGAGATGAATTAACAGAACACAGAGCAGTTTCTCAGAAAGCTTCTTTCCAGTTTTGAACGGAAGATATTTCCTTTTTCACCATAGCCCTCTTTGGGCTTCCAAATATCCCGTTGCCAATTCCACAAGAACAGCCTTAGCGAAAGACTTCTTGAAGGGAAAGATGTAACTCTGTGAGATGAATTAACAGAACACAGAGCAGTTTCTCCGAAAGCCTCTTTCCAGTTTTGAACGGAAGATATTTCCTTTTTCACCATAGCCCTCTAAGGGCTTCCAAATATCCCTTTGCCAATTCCACAAGAACAGCCTTAGCGATAGGCTTCTTGAAGGGAAAGATGTTACTCTGTGAGATGAATTAATAGAACACAGAGCAGTTTCTCAGAAAGCTTCTTTCCAGTTTTGAACGGAAGATATTTCCTTTTTCACCATAGCCCTCTATGGGCTTCCAAATATCCCTTTGCCAATTCCTCAAGAACAGCCTTAGCGAAAGGCTTCTTGAAGGGAAAGATGTAACTCTGTGAGATGAATTAACAGAACACAGAGCAGTTTCTCAGAAAGCTTCTTTCCAGTTTTGAACGGAAGATAATTCCTTTTTCACCATAGGCCTCTATGGGCTTCCAAATATCCCTTTGCCAATTCCATAAGAACAGCCTTAGCGAAAGGCTTCTTGAAGGGAAAGATGTAACTCTGTGAGATGAATTAACAGAACACAGAGCAGTTTCTCAGAAAGCTTCTTTCCAGTTTTGAACGGAAGATATTTCCTTTTTCACCATAGCCCTCTTTGGGCTTCCTAATATCCCTTTGCCAATTCCACAAGAACAGCCTTAGCGAAAGGCTTCTTGAAGGGAAAGATGTAACTCTGTGAGATGAATTAACAGAACACAGAGCAGTTTCTCAGAAAGCTTCTTTCCAGTTTTGCACGGAAAATATTTCCTTTTTCAACATAGGCCTCTATGGGCTTCCAAATATCCCTTTGCCAATTCCACAAGAACAGCCTTAGCGAAAGGCTTCTTGAAGGGAAAGATGTAACTCTGTGAGATGAATTAACAGAACACAGAGCAGTTTCTCAGAAAGCTTCTTTCCAGTTTTGAACGGAAGGTATTTCCTTTTTCACCATAGCCCTCTATGGGCTTCCAAATATCCCTTTGCCAATTCCCCAAGAACAGCCTTAGCGAAAGGCTTCTTGAAGGGAAAGATGTAACTCTCTGAGATGAATTAACAGAACACAGAGCAGTTTCTCAGAAAGCTTCTTTCCAGTTTTGAACGGAAGATATTTCCTTTTTCACCATAGGCCTCTATGGGCTTCCAAATATCCCTTTGCCAATTCCACAAGAACAGCCTTAGCGAAAGGCTTCTTGAAGGGAAAGATGTAACTCTGTGAGATGAATTAACAGAACACAGAGCAGTTTCTCAGAAAGCTTCTTTCCAGTTTTGAACGGAAGATATTTCCTTTTTCACCGTAGCCCTCTATGGGCTTCAAATATCCCTTTGCCAATTCCACAAGAACAGCCTTAGCGAAAGGCTTCTTGAAGGGAAAGATGTAACTCTGTGAGATGAATTATCAGAACACAGAGCAGTTTCTCAGAAAGCTTCTTTCCAGTTTTGAACGGAAGATATTTCCTTTTTCACCATAGCCCTCTATGGGCTTCCAAATATCCCTTTGCCAATTCCACAAGAACAGCCTTAGCGAAAGGCTTCTTGAAGGGAAAGATGTAACTCTGTGAGATGAATTAACAGAACACAGAGTAGTTTCTCAGAAAGCCTCTTTCCAGTTTTGAACGGAAGATATTTCCTTTTTCACCATAGCCCTCTATGGGCTTCCAAATATCCCTTTGCCAATTCCACAAGAACAGCCTTAGCGAAAGGCTTCTTGAAGGGAAAGATATAACTCTGTGAGATGAATTAACAGAACACAGAGCAGTTTCTCAGAAAGCTTCTTTCCAGTTTTGAACGGAAGATATTTCCTTTTTCACCATAGCCCTCTTTGGGCTTCCTAATATCCCTTTGCCAATTCCACAAGAACAGCCATAGCGAAAGGCTTCTTGAAGGGAAAGATGTAACTCTGTGAGATGAATTAACAGAACACAGAGCAGTTTCTCAGAAAGCTTCTTTCCAGTTTTGCACGGAAGATATTTCCTTTTTCACCATAGGCCTCTATGGGCTTCCAAATATCCCTTTGCCAATTCCACAAGAACAGCCTTAGCGAAAGGATTCTTGAAGGGAAAGATGTAACTCTGTGAGATGAATTAACAGAACACAGAGCAGTTTCTCAGAAAGCTTCTTTCCAGTTTTGAACGGAAGATATTTCCTTTTTCACCATAGCCCTCTATGGGCTTCCAAATATCCCTTTGCCAATTCCCCAAGAACAGCCTTAGCGAAAGGCTTCTTGAAGGGAAAGATGTAACTCTGTGAGATGAATTAACAGAACACAGAGCAGTTTCTCAGAAAGCTTCTTTCCAGTTTTGAACGGAAGATATTTCCTTTTTCACCATAGGCCTCTATGGGCTTCCAAATATCCCTTTGCCAATTCCACAAGAACAGCCTTAGCGAAAGGCTTCTTGAAGGGAAAGATGTAACTCTGTGAGATGAATTAACAGAACACAGAGCAGTTTCTCAGAAAGCTTCTTTCCAGTTTTGCACGGAAGATATTTCCTTTTTCACCATAGGCCTCTATGGGCTTCCAAATATCCCTTTGCCAATTCCACAAGAACAGCCTTAGCGAAAGGCTTCTTGAAGGGAAATATGTAACTCTGTGAGATGAATTAACAGAACACAGAGCAGTTTCTCAGATAGCTTCTTTACAGTTTTGAACGGAAGATACTTCCTTTTTCACCATAGCCCTCTTTGGGCTTCCTAATATCCCTTTGCCAATTCCACAAGAACAGCCTTAGCGAAAGGCTTCTTGAAGGGAAAGATGTAACTCTGTGAGATGAATTAACAGAACACAGAGCAGTTTCTCAGAAAGCTTCTTTCCAGTTTTGAACGGAAGATATTTCCTTTTTCACCACAGCCCTCTATGGGCTTCCAAATATCCCTTTGCCAATTCCACAAGAACAGCCTTAGCGAAAGGCTTCTTGAAGGGAAAGATGTAACTCTGTGAGATGAATTAACAGAACACAGAGCAGTTTCTCAGAAAGCTTCTTTCCAGTTTTGAACGGAAGATATTTCCTTTTTCACCATAGCCCTCTATGGGCTTCCAAATATTCCTTTGCCAATTCCACAAGAACAGCCTTAGCGAAAGGCTTCTTGAAGGGAAAGATGTAACTCTGTGAGATGAATTAACAGAACACAGAGCAGTTTCTCAGAAAGCTTCTTTCCAGTTTTGAACGGAAGATATTTCCTTTTTCACCATAGCCCTCTACGGGCTTCCAAATATCCCTTTGCCAATTCCACAAGAAGAGCGTTAGCGAAAGGCTTCTTGAAGGGAAAGATGTAACTCTGTGAGATGAATTAACAGAACACAGAGCAGTTTCTCAGAAAGCTTCTTTCCAGTTTTGAACGGAAGATATTTCCTTTTTCACCATAGCCCTCTAAGGGCTTCCAAATATCCCTTTGCCAATTACACAAGAACAGCCTAAGCGAAAGGCTTCTTGAAGGGAAAGATGTAACTCTGTGAGATGAATTAACAGAACACAGAGCAGTTTCTCAGAAAGCTTCTTTCCAGTTTTGCACGGAAGATATTTCCTTTTTCACCATAGGCCTCTATGGGCTTCCAAATATCCGTTTGCCAATTCCACACGAACAGCCTTAGCGAAAGGCTTCTTGAAGGGAAAGATGTAACTCTGTGAGATGAATTAACAGAACACAGAGCAGTTTCTCAGAAAACTTCTTTCCAGTTTTGAACGGAAGATATTTCCTTTTTCACCATAGGCCTCTATGGGCTTCCAAATATCCCTTTGCCAATTCCACAAGAACAGCCTTAGCGAAAGGCTTCTTGAAAGGAAAGATGTAACTCTGTGAGATGAATTAACAGAACACAGAGCAGTTTCTCTGAAAGCTTCTTTCCAGTTTTGAACGGAAGATATTTCCTTTTTCACCATAGCCCTCTATGGGCTTCCAAATATCCCTTTGCCAATTCCACAAGAACAGCCTTAGCGAAAGGCTTCTTGAAGGGAAAGATGTAACTCTGTGAGATGAATTAACAGAACACAGAGCAGTTTCTCAGAAAGCTTCTTTCCAGTTTTGAACGGAAGATATTTCCTTTTTCACCATAGGCCTCTATGGGCTTCCAAATATCCCTTTGCCAATTCCACAAGAACAGCCTTAGCGAAAGGCTTCTTGAAGGGAAAGATGTAACTCTGTGAGATGAATTAACAGAACACAGAGCAGTTTCTCAGAAAGCTTCTTTCCAGTTTTGAACGGAAGGTATTTCCTTTTTAACGATAGCCCTCTATGGGCTTCCAAATATCCCTTTGCCAATTCCCCAAGAACAGCCTAAGCGAAAGGCTTCTTAAAGGGAAAGATGTAACTCTGTGAGATGTATTAACAGAACACAGAGCAGTTTCTCAGAAAGCTTCTTTCCAGTTTTGAACGGAAGATATTTCCTTTTTCACCGTAGCCCTCTATGGGCTTCCAAATATCCCTTTGCCAATTCCACAAGAACAGATTTAGCGAAAGGCTTCTTGAAGGGAAAGATGTAACTCTGTGAGATGAATTAACAGAACACAGAGCAGTTTCTCAGAAAGCTTCTTTCCAGTTTTGAACGGAAGATATTTCCTTTTTCACCATAGCCCTCTATGGGCTTCCAAATATCCCTTTGCCAATTCCACAAGAACAGCCTTAGCGAAAGGCTTCTTGAAGGGAAAGATGTAACTCTGTGAGATGAATTAACAGAACACAGAGCAGTTTCTCAGAAAGCATCTTTCCAGTTTTGCACGGAAGATATTTCCTTTTTCACCATAGGCCTCTATGGGCTTCCAAATATCCCTTTGCCAATTCCACAAGAACAGCCTTAGCGAAAGGCTTCTTGAAGGGAAAGATGTAACTCTGTGAGATGAATTAACAGAACACAGAGCAGTTTCTCAGAAAGCTTCTTTCCAGTTTTGCACGGAAGATATTTCCTTTTTCACCATAGCCCTCTATGGGCTTCCTAATATCCCTTTGCCAATTCCACAAGAACAGCCTTAGCGAAAGGCTTCTTGAAGGGAAAGATGTAACTCTGTGAGATGAATTAACAGAACACAGAGCAGTTTCTCAGAAAGCTTCTTTCCAGTTTTGCACGGAAGATATTTCCTTTTTCACCATAGGCCTCTATGGGCTTCCAAATATCCCTTTGCCAATTCCACAAGAACAGCCTTAGCGAAAGGCTTCTTGAAGGGAAATATGTAACTCTGTGAGATGAATTAACAGAACACAGAGCAGTTTCTCAGATAGCTTCTTTACAGTTTTGAACGGAAGATACTTCCTTTTTCACCATAGCCCTCTTTGGGCTTCCAAATATCCCTTTGCCAATTCCACAAGAACAGCCTTAGCGAAAGGCTTCTTGAAGGGAAAGATGTAACTCTGTGAGATGAATTAACAGAACACAGAGCAGTTTCTCAGAAAGCTTCTTTCCAGTTTTGAACGGAAGATATTTCTTTTTTCACCACAGCCCTCTATGGGCTTCCAAATATCCCTTTGCCAATTCCACAAGAACAGCCTTAGCGAAAGGCTTCTTGAAGGGAAAGATGTAACTCTGTGAGATGAATTAACAGAACACAGAGCAGTTTCTCAGAAAGCTTCTTTCCAGTTTTGAACGGAAGATATTTCCTTTTTCACCATAGCCCTCTATGGGCTTCCAAATATTCCTTTGCCAATTCCACAAGAACAGCCTTAGCGAAAGGCTTCTTGAAGGGAAAGATGTAACTCTGTGAGATGAATTAACAGAACACAGAGCAGTTTCTCAGAAAGCTTCTTTCCAGTTTTGAACGGAAGATATTTCCTTTTTCACCATAGCCCTCTACGGGCTTCCAAATATCCCTTTGCCAATTCCACAAGAAGAGCGTTAGCGAAAGGCTTCTTGAAGGGAAAGATGTAACTCTGTGAGATGAATTAACAGAACACAGAGCAGTTTCTCAGAAAGCTTCTTTCCAGTTTTGAACGGAAGATATTTCCTTTTTCACCATAGCCCTCTAAGGGCTTCCAAATATCCCTTTGCCAATTACACAAGAACAGCCTTAGCGAAAGGCTTCTTGAAGGGAAAGATGTAACTCTGTGAGATGAATTAACAGAACACAGAGCAGTTTCTCAGAAAGCTTCTTTCCAGTTTTGCACGGAAGATATTTCGTTTTTCACCATAGGCCTCTATGGGCTTCCAAATATCCGTTTGCCAATTCCACACGAACAGCCTTAGCGAAAGGCTTCTTGAAGGGAAAGATGTAACTCTGTGAGATGAATTAACAGAACACAGAGCAGTTTCTCAGAAAACTTCTTTCCAGTTTTGAACGGAAGATATTTCCTTTTTCACCATAGGCCTCTATGGGCTTCCAAATATCCCTTTGCCAATTCCACAAGAACAGCCTTAGCGAAAGGCTTCTTGAAGGGAAAGATGTAACTCTGTGAGATGAATTAACAGAACACAGAGCAGTTTCTCTGAAAGCTTCTTTCCAGTTTTGAACGGAAGATATTTCCTTTTTCACCATAGCCCTCTATGGGCTTCCAAATATCCCTTTGCCAATTCCACAAGAACAGCCTTAGCGAAAGGCTTCTTGAAGGGAAAGATGTAACTCTGTGAGATGAATTAACAGAACACAGAGCAGTTTCTCAGAAAGCTTCTTTCCAGTTTTGAACGGAAGATATTTCCTTTTTCACCATAGGCCTCTATGGGCTTCCAAATATCCCTTTGCCAATTCCACAAGAACAGCCTTAGCGAAAGGCTTCTTGAAGGGAAAGATGTAACTCTGTGAGATGAATTAACAGAACACAGAGCAGTTTCTCAGAAAGCTTCTTTCCAGTTTTGAACGGAAGGTATTTCCTTTTTAACGATAGCCCTCTATGGGCTTCCAAATATCCCTTTGCCAATTCCCCAAGAACAGCCTAAGCGAAAGGCTTCTTAAAGGGAAAGATGTAACTCTGTGAGATGTATTAACAGAACACAGAGCAGTTTCTCAGAAAGCTTCTTTCCAGTTTTGAACGGAAGATATTTCCTTTTTCACCGTAGCCCTCTATGGGCTTCCAAATATCCCTTTGCCAATTCCACAAGAACAGATTTAGCGAAAGGCTTCTTGAAGGGAAAGATGTAACTCTGTGAGATGAATTAACAGAACACAGAGCAGTTTCTCAGAAAGCTTCTTTCCAGTTTTGAACGGAAGATATTTCCTTTTTCACCATAGCCCTCTATGGGCTTCCAAATATCCCTTTGCCAATTACACAAGAACAGCCTTAGCGAAAGGCTTCTTGAAGGGAAAGATGTAACTCTGTGAGATGAATTAACAGAACACAGAGCAGTTTCTCAGAAAGCATCTTTCCAGTTTTGCACGGAAGATATTTCCTTTTTCACCATAGGCCTCTATGGGCTTCCAAATATCCCTTTGCCAATTCCACAAGAACAGCCTTAGCGAAAGGCTTCTTGAAGGGAAAGATGTAACTCTGTGAGATGAATTAACAGAACACAGAGCAGTTTCTCAGAAAGCTTCTTTCCAGTTTTGCACGGAAGATATTTCCTTTTTCACCATAGCCCTCTATGGGCTTCCTAATATCCCTTTGCCAATTCCACAAGAACAGCCTTAGCGAAAGGCTTCTTGAAGGGAAAGATGTAACTCTGTGAGATGAATTAACAGAACACTGAGCAGTTTCTCAGAAAGCTTCTTTCCAGTTTTGCACGGAAGATATTTCCTTTTTCACCATAGGCCTCTAAGGGGTTCCAAATATCCCTTTGCCAATTCCCCAAGAACAGCCTTAGCGAAAGGCTTCTTGAAGGGAAAGATGTAACTCTGTGAGATGAATTAACAGAACACAGAGCCGTTTCTCAGAAAGCTTCTTTCCAGTTTTGAACGGAAGATATTTCCTTTTTCACCATAGCCCTCTATGGGCTTCCAAATATCCCTTTGCCAATTCCACAAGAACAGCCTTAGCGAAAGGCTTCTTGAAGGGAAAGATGTAACTCTGTGAGATGAATTAACAGAACACAGAGCAGTTTCTCAGAAAGCTTCTTTCCAGTTTTGAACGGAAGATATTTCCTTTTTCACCATAGCCCTCTAAGGGCTTCCAAATATCCCTTTGCCAATTCCACAAGAACAGCCTTAGCGAAAGGCTTCTTGAAGGGCAAGATGTAACTCTGTGAGATGAATTAACGGAACACAGAGCAGTTTCTCAGAAAGCTTCTTTCCAGTTTTGAACGGAAGATATTTCCTTTTTCACCATAGCCCTCTATGGGCTTCCAAATATCCCTTTGCCAATTCCACAAGAACAGCCTTAGCGAAAGGCTTCTTGAAGGGAAAGATGTAACTCTGTGAGATGAATTAACAGAACACAGAGCAGTTTCTCAGAAAGCTTCTTTCCAGTTTTGAACGGAAGATATTTCCTTTTTCACCATAGGCCTCTATGGGCTTCCAAATATCCCTTTGCCAATTCCACAAGAACAGCCTTAGCGAAAGGCTTCTTGAAGGGAAAGATGTAACTCTGTGAGATGAATTAACAGAACACAGAGCAGTTTCTCAGAAAGCTTCTTTCCAGTTTTGAACGGAAGATATTTCCTTTTTCACCATATGCCTCTATGGGGTTCCAAATATCCCTTTGCCAATTCCACAAGAACAGCCTTAGCGAAAGGCTTCTTGAAGGGAAATATGTAACTCTGTGAGATGAATTAACAGAACACAGAGCAGTTTCTCAGATAGCTTCTTTCCAGTTTTGAACGGAAGATACTTCCTTTTTCACCATAGCCCTCTTTGGGCTTCCAAATATCCCTTTGCCAATTCCACAAGAACAGCCTTAGCGAAAGGCTTCTTGAAGGGAAAGATGTAACTCTGTGAGACGAATTAACAGAACACAGAGCAGTTTCTCAGAAAGCTTCTTTCCAGTTTTGAACGGAAGATATTTCCTTTTTCACCACAGCCCTCTATGGGCTTCCAAATATCCCTTTGCCAATTCCACAAGAACAGCCTTAGCGAAAGGCTTCTTGAAGGGAAAGATGTAACTCTGTGAGATGAATTAACAGAACACAGAGCAGTTTCTCAGAAAGCTTCTTTCCAGTTTTGAACGGAAGATATTTCCTTTTTCACCATAGCCCTCTATGGGCTTCCAAATATCCCTTTGCCAATTCCACAAGAACAGCCTTAGCGAAAGGCTTCTTGAAGGGAAAGATGTAACTCTGTGAGATGAATTAACAGAACACAGAGCAGTTTCTCAGAAAGCTTCTTTCCAGTTTTGAACGGAAGATATTTCCTTTTTCACCATAGGCCTCTATGGGGTTCCAAATATCCCTTTGCCAATTCCACAAGAACAGCCTTAGCGAAAGGCTTCTTGAAGGGAAATATGTAACTCTGTGAGATGAATTAACAGAACACAGAGCAGTTTCTCAGATAGCTTCTTTCCAGTTTTGAACGGAAGATACTTCCTTTTTCACCATAGCCCTCTTTGGGCTTCCAAATATCCCTTTGCCAATTCCACAAGAACAGCCTTAGCGAAAGGCTTCTTGAAGGGAAAGATGTAACTCTGTGAGACGAATTAACAGAACACAGAGCAGTTTCTCAGAAAGCTTCTTTCCAGTTTTGAACGGAAGATATTTCCTTTTTCACCACAGCCCTCTACGGGCTTCCAAATATCCCTTTGCCAATTCCACAAGAAGAGCGTTAGCGAAAGGCTTCTTGAAGGGAAAGATGTAACTCTGTGAGATGAATTAACAGAACACAGAGCAGTTTCTCAGAAAGCTTCTTTCCAGTTTTGAACGGAAGATATTTCCTTTTTCACCATAGCCCTCTAAGGGCTTCCAAATATCCCTTTGCCAATTACACAAGAACAGCCTAAGCGAAAGGCTTCTTGAAGGGAAAGATGTAACTCTGTGAGATGAATTAACAGAACACAGAGCAGTTTCTCAGAAAGCTTCTTTCCAGTTTTGAACGGAAGATATTTCCTTTTTCACCGTAGCCCTCTATGGGCTTCCAAATATCCCTTTGCCAATTCCACAAGAACAGATTTAGCGAAAGGCTTCTTGAAGGGAAAGATGTAACTCTGTGAGATGAATTAACAGAACACAGAGCAGTTTCTCAGAAAGCTTCTTTCCAGTTTTGAACGGAAGATATTTCCTTTTTCACCATAGCCCTCTATGGGCTTCCAAATATTCCTTTGCCAATTACACAAGAACAGCCTTAGCGAAAGGCTTCTTGAAGGGAAAGATGTAACTCTGTGAGATGAATTAACAGAACACAGAGCAGTTTCTCAGAAAGCATCTTTCCAGTTTTGCACGGAAGATATTTCCTTTTTCACCATAGGCCTCTATGGGCTTCCAAATATCCCTTTGCCAATTCCACAAGAACAGCCTTAGCGAAAGGCTTCTTGAAGGGAAAGATGTAACTCTGTGAGATGAATTAACAGAACACAGAGCAGTTTCTCAGAAAGCTTCTTTCCAGTTTTGCACGGAAGATATTTCCTTTTTCACCATAGCCCTCTATGGGCTTCCTAATATCCCTTTGCCAATTCCACAAGAACAGCCTTAGCGAAAGGCTTCTTGAAGGGAAAGATGTAACTCTGTGAGATGAATTAACAGAACACAGAGCAGTTTCTCAGAAAGATTCTTTCCAGTTTTGCACGGAAGATATTTCCTTTTTCACCATAGGCCTCTATGGGCTTCCAAATATCCCTTTGCCAATTCCACAAGAACAGCCTTAGCGAAAGGCTTCTTGAAGGGAAATATGTAACTCTGTGAGATGAATTAACAGAACACAGAGCAGTTTCTCAGATAGCTTCTTTACAGTTTTGAACGGAAGATACTTCCTTTTTCACCATAGCCCTCTTTGGGCTTCCAAATATCCCTTTGCCAATTCCACAAGAACAGCCTTAGCGAAAGGCTTCTTGAAGGGAAAGATGTAACTCTGTGAGATGAATTAACAGAACACAGAGCAGTTTCTCAGAAAGCTTCTTTCCAGTTTTGAACGGAAGATATTTCTTTTTTCACCACAGCCCTCTATGGGCTTCCAAATATCCCTTTGCCAATTCCACAAGAACAGCCTTAGCGAAAGGCTTCTTGAAGGGAAAGATGTAACTCTGTGAGATGAATTAACAGAACACAGAGCAGTTTCTCAGAAAGCTTCTTTCCAGTTTTGAACGGAAGATATTTCCTTTTTCACCATAGCCCTCTATGGGCTTCCAAATATTCCTTTGCCAATTCCACAAGAACAGCCTTAGCGAAAGGCTTCTTGAAGGGAAAGATGTAACTCTGTGAGATGAATTAACAGAACACAGAGCAGTTTCTCAGAAAGCTTCTTTCCAGTTTTGAACGGAAGATATTTCCTTTTTCACCATAGCCCTCTACGGGCTTCCAAATATCCCTTTGCCAATTCCACAAGAAGAGCGTTAGCGAAAGGCTTCTTGAAGGGAAAGATGTAACTCTGTGAGATGAATTAACAGAACACAGAGCAGTTTCTCAGAAAGCTTCTTTCCAGTTTTGAACGGAAGATATTTCCTTTTTCACCATAGCCCTCTAAGGGCTTCCAAATATCCCTTTGCCAATTACACAAGAACAGCCTTAGCGAAAGGCTTCTTGAAGGGAAAGATGTAACTCTGTGAGATGAATTAACAGAACACAGAGCAGTTTCTCAGAAAGCTTCTTTCCAGTTTTGCACGGAAGATATTTCCTTTTTCACCATAGGCCTCTATGGGCTTCCAAATATCCGTTTGCCAATTCCACACGAACAGCCTTAGCGAAAGGCTTCTTGAAGGGAAAGATGTAACTCTGTGAGATGAATTAACAGAACACAGAGCAGTTTCTCAGAAAACTTCTTTCCAGTTTTGAACGGAAGATATTTCCTTTTTCACCATAGGCCTCTATGGGCTTCCAAATATCCCTTTGCCAATTCCACAAGAACAGCCTTAGCGAAAGGCTTCTTGAAGGGAAAGATGTAACTCTGTGAGATGAATTAACAGAACACAGAGCAGTTTCTCTGAAAGCTTCTTTCCAGTTTTGAACGGAAGATATTTCCTTTTTCACCATAGCCCTCTATGGGCTTCCAAATATCCCTTTGCCAATTCCACAAGAACAGCCTTAGCGAAAGGCTTCTTGAAGGGAAAGATGTAACTCTGTGAGATGAATTAACAGAACACAGAGCAGTTTCTCAGAAAGCTTCTTTCCAGTTTTGAACGGAAGATATTTCCTTTTTCACCATAGGCCTCTATGGGCTTCCAAATATCCCTTTGCCAATTCCACAAGAACAGCCTTAGCGAAAGGCTTCTTGTAGGGAAAGATGTAACTCTGTGAGATGAATTAACAGAACACAGAGCAGTTTCTCAGAAAGCTTCTTTCCAGTTTTGAACGGAAGATATTTCCTTTTTCACCATAGGCCTCTATGGGCTTCCAAATATCCCTTTGCCAATTCCACAAGAACAGCCTTAGCGAAAGGCTTCTTGAAGGGAAAGATGTAACTCTGTGAGATGAATTAACAGAACACAGAGCAGTTTCTCAGAAAGCTTCTTTCCAGTTTTGAACGGAAGGTATTTCCTTTTTAACGATAGCCCTCTATGGGCTTCCAAATATCCCTTTGCCAATTCCCCAAGAACAGCCTAAGCGAAAGGCTTCTTAAAGGGAAAGATGTAACTCTGTGAGATGTATTAACAGAACACAGAGCAGTTTCTCAGAAAGCTTCTTTCCAGTTTTGAACGGAAGATATTTCCTTTTTCACCGTAGCCCTCTATGGGCTTCCAAATATCCCTTTGCCAATTCCACAAGAACAGATTTAGCGAAAGGCTTCTTGAAGGGAAAGATGTAACTCTGTGAGATGAATTAACAGAACACAGAGCAGTTTCTCAGAAAGCTTCTTTCCAGTTTTGAACGGAAGATATTTCCTTTTTCACCATAGCCCTCTATGGGCTTCCAAATATCCCTTTGCCAATTACACAAGAACAGCCTTAGCGAAAGGCTTCTTGAAGGGAAAGATGTAACTCTGTGAGATGAATTAACAGAACACAGAGCAGTTTCTCAGAAAGCATCTTTCCAGTTTTGCACGGAAGATATTTCCTTTTTCACCATAGGCCTCTATGGGCTTCCAAATATCCCTTTGCCAATTCCACAAGAACAGCCTTAGCGAAAGGCTTCTTGAAGGGAAAGATGTAACTCTGTGAGATGAATTAACAGAACACAGAGCAGTTTCTCAGAAAGCTTCTTTCCAGTTTTGCACGGAAGATATTTCCTTTTTCACCATAGCCCTCTATGGGCTTCCTAATATCCCTTTGCCAATTCCACAAGAACAGCCTTAGCGAAAGGCTTCTTGAAGGGAAAGATGTAACTCTGTGAGATGAATTAACAGAACACTGAGCAGTTTCTCAGAAAGCTTCTTTCCAGTTTTGCACGGAAGATATTTCCTTTTTCACCATAGGCCTCTAAGGGGTTCCAAATATCCCTTTGCCAATTCCCCAAGAACAGCCTTAGCGAAAGGCTTCTTGAAGGGAAAGATGTAACTCTGTGAGATGAATTAACAGAACACAGAGCCGTTTCTCAGAAAGCTTCTTTCCAGTTTTGAACGGAAGATATTTCCTTTTTCACCATAGCCCTCTATGGGCTTCCAAATATCCCTTTGCCAATTCCACAAGAACAGCCTTAGCGAAAGGCTTCTTGAAGGGAAAGATGTAACTCTGTGAGATGAATTAAGAGAACACAGAGCAGTTTCTCAGAAAGCTTCTTTCCAGTTTTGAACGGAAGATATTTCCTTTTTCACCATAGGCCTCTATGGGCTTCCAAATATCCCTTTGCCAATTCCACAAGAACAGCCTTAGCGAAAGGCTTCTTGAAGGGAAAGATGTAACTCTGTGAGATGAATTAACAGAACACAGAGCAGTTTCTCAGAAAGCTTCTTTCCAGTTTTGAACGGAAGATATTTCCTTTTTCACCATAGGCCTCTATGGGCTTCCAAATATCCCTTTGCCAATTCCACAAGAACAGCCTTAGCGAAAGGCTTCTTGAAGGGAAAGATGTAACTCTGTGAGATGAATTAACAGAACACAGAGCAGTTTCTCAGAAAGCTTCTTTCCAGTTTTGAACGGAAGGTATTTCCTTTTTAACGATAGCCCTCTATGGGCTTCCAAATATCCCTTTGCCAATTCCCCAAGAACAGCCTAAGCGAAAGGCTTCTTAAAGGGAAAGATGTAACTCTGTGAGATGTATTAACAGAACACAGAGCAGTTTCTCAGAAAGCTTCTTTCCAGTTTTGAACGGAAGATATTTCCTTTTTCACCGTAGCCCTCTATGGGCTTCCAAATATCCCTTTGCCAATTCCACAAGAACAGATTTAGCGAAAGGCTTCTTGAAGGGAAAGATGTAACTCTGTGAGATGAATTAAGAGAACACAGAGCAGTTTCTCAGAAAGCTTCTTTCCAGTTTTGAACGGAAGATATTTCCTTTTTCACCATAGCCCTCTATGGGCTTCCAAATATCCCTTTGTCAATTACACAAGAACAGCCTTAGCGAAAGGCTTCTTGAAGGGAAAGATGTAACTCTGTGAGATGAATTAACAGAACACAGAGCAGTTTCTCAGAAAGCATCTTTCCAGTTTTGCACGGAAGATATTTCCTTTTTCACCATAGGCCTCTATGGGCTTCCAAATATCCCTTTGCCAATTCCACAAGAACAGCCTTAGCGAAAGGCTTCTTGAAGGGAAAGATGTAACTCTGTGAGATGAATTAACAGAACACAGAGCAGTTTGTCAGAAAGCTTCTTTCCAGTTTTGCACGGAAGATATTTCCTTTTTCACCATAGCCCTCTATGGGCTTCCTAATATCCCTTTGCCAATTCCACAAGAACAGCCTTAGCGAAAGGCTTCTTGAAGGGAAAGATGTAACTCTGTGAGATGAATTAACAGAACACTGAGCAGTTTCTCAGAAAGCTTCTTTCCAGTTTTGCACGGAAGATATTTCCTTTTTCACCATAGGCCTCTAAGGGGTTCCAAATATCCCTTTGCCAATTCCCCAAGAACAGCCTTAGCGAAAGGCTTCTTGAAGGGAAAGATGTAACTCTGTGAGATGAATTAACAGAACACAGAGCCGTTTCTCAGAAAGCTTCTTTCCAGTTTTGAACGGAAGATATTTCCTTTTTCACCATAGCCCTCTATGGGCTTCCAAATATCCCTTTGCCAATTCCACAAGAACAGCCTTAGCGAAAGGCTTCTTGAAGGGAAAGATGTAACTCTGTGAGATGAATTAACAGAACACAGAGCAGTTTCTCAGAAAGCTTCTTTCCAGTTTTGAACGGAAGATATTTCCTTTTTCACCATAGCCCTCTAAGGGCTTCCAAATATCCCTTTGCCAATTCCACAAGAACAGCCTTAGCGAAAGGCTTCTTGAAGGGCAAGATGTAACTCTGTGAGATGAATTAACGGAACACAGAGCAGTTTCTCAGAAAGCTTCTTTCCAGTTTTGAACGGAAGATATTTCCTTTTTCACCATAGCCCTCTATGGGCTTCCAAATATCCCTTTGCCAATTCCACAAGAACAGCCTTAGCGAAAGGCTTCTTGAAGGGAAAGATGTAACTCTGTGAGATGAATTAACAGAACACAGAGCAGTTTCTCAGAAAGCTTCTTTCCAGTTTTGAACGGAAGATATTTCCTTTTTCACCATAGGCCTCTATGGGCTTCCAAATATCCCTTTGCCAATTCCACAAGAACAGCCTTAGCGAAAGGCTTCTTGAAGGGAAAGATGTAACTCTGTGAGATGAATTAACAGAACACAGAGCAGTTTCTCAGAAAGCTTCTTTCCAGTTTTGAACGGAAGATATTTCCTTTTTCACCATATGCCTCTATGGGGTTCCAAATATCCCTTTGCCAATTCCACAAGAACAGCCTTAGCGAAAGGCTTCTTGAAGGGAAATATGTAACTCTGTGAGATGAATTAACAGAACACAGAGCAGTTTCTCAGATAGCTTCTTTCCAGTTTTGAACGGAAGATACTTCCTTTTTCACCATAGCCCTCTTTGGGCTTCCAAATATCCCTTTGCCAATTCCACAAGAACAGCCTTAGCGAAAGGCTTCTTGAAGGGAAAGATGTAACTCTGTGAGACGAATTAACAGAACACAGAGCAGTTTCTCAGAAAGCTTCTTTCCAGTTTTGAACGGAAGATATTTCCTTTTTCACCACAGCCCTCTATGGGCTTCCAAATATCCCTTTGCCAATTCCACAAGAACAGCCTTAGCGAAAGGCTTCTTGAAGGGAAAGATGTAACTCTGTGAGATGAATTAACAGAACACAGAGCAGTTTCTCAGAAAGCTTCTTTCCAGTTTTGAACGGAAGATATTTCCTTTTTCACCATAGCCCTCTATGGGCTTCCAAATATCCCTTTGCCAATTCCACAAGAACAGCCTTAGCGAAAGGCTTCTTGAAGGGAAAGATGTAACTCTGTGAGATGAATTAACAGAACACAGAGCAGTTTCTCAGAAAGCTTCTTTCCAGTTTTGAACGGAAGATATTTCCTTTTTCACCATAGCCCTCTAAGGGCTTCCAAATATCCCTTTGCCAATTCCACAAGAACAGCCTTAGCGAAAGGCTTCTTGAAGGGCAAGATGTAACTCTGTGAGATGAATTAACGGAACACAGAGCAGTTTCTCAGAAAGCTTCTTTCCAGTTTTGAACGGAAGATATTTCCTTTTTCACCATAGCCCTCTATGGGCTTCCAAATATCCCTTTGCCAATTCCACAAGAACAGCCTTAGCGAAAGGCTTCTTGAAGGGAAAGATGTAACTCTGTGAGATGAATTAACAGAACACAGAGCAGTTTCTCAGAAAGCTTCTTTCCAGTTTTGAACGGAAGATATTTCCTTTTTCACCATAGGCCTCTATGGGCTTCCAAATATCCCTTTGCCAATTCCACAAGAACAGCCTTAGCGAAAGGCTTCTTGAAGGGAAAGATGTAACTCTGTGAGATGAATTAACAGAACACAGAGCAGTTTCTCAGAAAGCTTCTTTCCAGTTTTGAACGGAAGATATTTCCTTTTTCACCATAGGCCTCTATGGGGTTCCAAATATCCCTTTGCCAATTCCACAAGAACAGCCTTAGCGAAAGGCTTCTTGAAGGGAAATATGTAACTCTGTGAGATGAATTAACAGAACACAGAGCAGTTTCTCAGATAGCTTCTTTCCAGTTTTGAACGGAAGATACTTCCTTTTTCACCATAGCCCTCTTTGGGCTTCCAAATATCCCTTTGCCAATTCCACAAGAACAGCCTTAGCGAAAGGCTTCTTGAAGGGAAAGATGTAACTCTGTGAGACGAATTAACAGAACACAGAGCAGTTTCTCAGAAAGCTTCTTTCCAGTTTTGAACGGAAGATATTTCCTTTTTCACCACAGCCCTCTATGGGCTTCCAAATATCCCTTTGCCAATTCCACAAGAACAGCCTTAGCGAAAGGCTTCTTGAAGGGAAAGATGTAACTCTGTGAGATGAATTAACAGAACACAGAGCAGTTTCTCAGAAAGCTTCTTTCCAGTTTTGAACGGAAGATATTTCCTTTTTCACCATAGCCCTCTATGGGCTTCCAAATATCCCTTTGCCAATTCCACAAGAACAGCCTTAGCGAAAGGCTTCTTGAAGGGAAAGATGTAACTCTGTGAGATGAATTAACAGAACACAGAGCAGTTTCTCAGAAAGCTTCTTTCCAGTTTTGAACGGAAGATATTTCCTTTTTCACCATAGCCCTCTATGGGCTCCCAAATATCCCTTTGCCAATTCCACAAGAACAGCCTTAGCGAAAGGCTTCTTGAAGGGAAAGATGTAACTCTGTGAGATGAATTAACAGAACACAGAGCAGTTTCTCAGAAAGCTTCTTTCCAGTTTTGAACGGAAGATATTTCCTTTTTCACCGTAGCCCTCTATGGGCTTCCAAATATCCCTTTGCCAATTCCACAAGAACAGCCTTAGCGAAAGGCTTCTTGAAGGGAAAGATGTAACTCTGTGAGATGAATTAACAGAACACAGAGCAGTTTCTCAGAAAGCATCTTTCCAGTTTTGCACGGAAGATATTTCCTTTTTCACCATAGGCCTCTATGGGCTTCCAAATATCCCTTTGCCAATTCCACAAGAACAGCCTTAGCGAAAGGCTTCTTGAAGGGAAAGATGTAACTCTGTGAGATGAATTAACAGAACACAGAGCAGTTTCTCAGAAAGCTTCTTTCCAGTTTTGCACGGAAGATATTTCCTTTTTCACCATAGCCCTCTATGGGCTTCCTAATATCCCTTTGCCAATTCCACAAGAACAGCCTTAGCGAAAGGCTTCTTGAAGGGAAAGATGTAACTCTGTGAGATGAATTAACAGAACACTGAGCAGTTTCTCAGAAAGCTTCTTTCCAGTTTTGCACGGAAGATATTTCCTTTTTCACCATAGGCCTCTAAGGGGTTCCAAATATCCCTTTGCCAATTCCCCAAGAACAGCCTTAGCGAAAGGCTTCTTGAAGGGAAAGATGTAACTCTGTGAGATGAATTAACAGAACACAGAGCCGTTTCTCAGAAAGCTTCTTTCCAGTTTTGAACGGAAGATATTTCCTTTTTCACCATAGCCCTCTATGGGCTTCCAAATATCCCTTTGCCAATTCCACAAGAACAGCCTTAGCGAAAGGCTTCTTGAAGGGAAAGATGTAACTCTGTGAGATGAATTAACAGAACACAGAGCAGTTTCTCAGAAAGCTTCTTTCCAGTTTTGAACGGAAGATATTTCCTTTTTCACCATAGCCCTCTAAGGGCTTCCAAATATCCCTTTGCCAATTCCACAAGAACAGCCTTAGCGAAAGGCTTCTTGAAGGGCAAGATGTAACTCTGTGAGATGAATTAACGGAACACAGAGCAGTTTCTCAGAAAGCTTCTTTCCAGTTTTGAACGGAAGATATTTCCTTTTTCACCATAGCCCTCTATGGGCTTCCAAATATCCCTTTGCCAATTCCACAAGAACAGCCTTAGCGAAAGGCTTCTTGAAGGGAAAGATGTAACTCTGTGAGATGAATTAACAGAACACAGAGCAGTTTCTCAGAAAGCTTCTTTCCAGTTTTGAACGGAAGATATTTCCTTTTTCACCATAGGCCTCTATGGGCTTCCAAATATCCCTTTGCCAATTCCACAAGAACAGCCTTAGCGAAAGGCTTCTTGAAGGGAAAGATGTAACTCTGTGAGATGAATTAACAGAACACAGAGCAGTTTCTCAGAAAGCTTCTTTCCAGTTTTGAACGGAAGATATTTCCTTTTTCACCATATGCCTCTATGGGGTTCCAAATATCCCTTTGCCAATTCCACAAGAACAGCCTTAGCGAAAGGCTTCTTGAAGGGAAATATGTAACTCTGTGAGATGAATTAACAGAACACAGAGCAGTTTCTCAGATAGCTTCTTTCCAGTTTTGAACGGAAGATACTTCCTTTTTCACCATAGCCCTCTTTGGGCTTCCAAATATCCCTTTGCCAATTCCACAAGAACAGCCTTAGCGAAAGGCTTCTTGAAGGGAAAGATGTAACTCTGTGAGACGAATTAACAGAACACAGAGCAGTTTCTCAGAAAGCTTCTTTCCAGTTTTGAACGGAAGATATTTCCTTTTTCACCACAGCCCTCTATGGGCTTCCAAATATCCCTTTGCCAATTCCACAAGAACAGCCTTAGCGAAAGGCTTCTTGAAGGGAAAGATGTAACTCTGTGAGATGAATTAACAGAACACAGAGCAGTTTCTCAGAAAGCTTCTTTCCAGTTTTGAACGGAAGATATTTCCTTTTTCACCATAGCCCTCTATGGGCTTCCAAATATCCCTTTGCCAATTCCACAAGAACAGCCTTAGCGAAAGGCTTCTTGAAGGGAAAGATGTAACTCTGTGAGATGAATTAACAGAACACAGAGCAGTTTCTCAGAAAGCTTCTTTCCAGTTTTGAACGGAAGATATTTCCTTTTTCACCATAGCCCTCTAAGGGCTTCCAAATATCCCTTTGCCAATTCCACAAGAACAGCCTTAGCGAAAGGCTTCTTGAAGGGCAAGATGTAACTCTGTGAGATGAATTAACGGAACACAGAGCAGTTTCTCAGAAAGCTTCTTTCCAGTTTTGAACGGAAGATATTTCCTTTTTCACAATAGCCCTCTATGGGCTTCCAAATATCCCTTTGCCAATTCCACAAGAACAGCCTTAGCGAAAGGCTTCTTGAAGGGAAAGATGTAACTCTGTGAGATGAATTAACAGAACACAGAGCAGTTTCTCAGAAAGCTTCTTTCCAGTTTTGAACGGAAGATATTTCCTTTTTCACCATAGGCCTCTATGGGCTTCCAAATATCCCTTTGCCAATTCCACAAGAACAGCCTTAGCGAAAGGCTTCTTGAAGGGAAAGATGTAACTCTGTGAGATGAATTAACAGAACACAGAGCAGTTTCTCAGAAAGCTTCTTTCCAGTTTTGAACGGAAGATATTTCCTTTTTCACCATAGGCCTCTATGGGGTTCCAAATATCCCTTTGCCAATTCCACAAGAACAGCCTTAGCGAAAGGCTTCTTGAAGGGAAATATGTAACTCTGTGAGATGAATTAACAGAACACAGAGCAGTTTCTCAGATAGCTTCTTTCCAGTTTTGAACGGAAGATACTTCCTTTTTCACCATAGCCCTCTTTGGGCTTCCAAATATCCCTTTGCCAATTCCACAAGAACAGCCTTAGCGAAAGGCTTCTTGAAGGGAAAGATGTAACTCTGTGAGACGAATTAACAGAACACAGAGCAGTTTCTCAGAAAGCTTCTTTCCAGTTTTGAACGGAAGATATTTCCTTTTTCACCACAGCCCTCTATGGGCTTCCAAATATCCCTTTGCCAATTCCACAAGAACAGCCTTAGCGAAAGGCTTCTTGAAGGGAAAGATGTAACTCTGTGAGATGAATTAACAGAACACAGAGCAGTTTCTCAGAAAGCTTCTTTCCAGTTTTGAACGGAAGATATTTCCTTTTTCACCATAGCCCTCTATGGGCTTCCAAATATCCCTTTGCCAATTCCACAAGAACAGCCTTAGCGAAAGGCTTCTTGAAGGGAAAGATGTAACTCTGTGAGATGAATTAACAGAACACAGAGCAGTTTCTCAGAAAGCTTCTTTCCAGTTTTGAACGGAAGATATTTCCTTTTTCACCATAGCCCTCTATGGGCTCCCAAATATCCCTTTGCCAATTCCACAAGAACAGCCTTAGCGAAAGGCTTCTTGAAGGGAAAGATGTAACTCTGTGAGATGAATTAACAGAACACAGAGCAGTTTCTCAGAAAGCTTCTTTCCAGTTTTGAACGGAAGATATTTCCTTTTTCACCGTAGCCCTCTATGGGCTTCCAAATATCCCTTTGCCAATTCCACAAGAACAGCCTTAGCGAAAGGCTTCTTGAAGGGAAAGATGTAACTCTGTGAGATGAATTAACAGAACACAGAGCAGTTTCTCCGAAAGCTTCTTTCCAGTTTTGAACGGAAGATATTTCCTTTTTCACCATAGCCCTCTACGGGCTTCCAAATATCCCTTTGCCAATTCCACAAGAAGAGCCTTAGCGAAAGCCTTCTTGAAGGGAAAGATGTAACTCTGTGAGATGAATTAACAGAACACAGAGCAGTTTCTCAGAAAGCTTCTTTCCAGTTTTGAACGGAAGATATTTCCTTTTTCACCACAGCCCTCTATGGGCTTCCAAATATCCCTTTGCCAATTCCACAAGAACAGCCTTAGCGAAAGGCTTCTTGAAGGGAAAGATGTAACTCTGTGAGATGAATTAACAGAACACAGAGCAGTTTCTCAGAAAGCTTCTTTCCAGTTTTGAACGGAAGATATTTCCTTTTTCACCATAGCCCTCTTTGGGCTTCCTAATATCCCTTTGCCAATTCCACAAGAACAGCCTTAGCGAAAGGCTTCTAGAAGGGAAAGATGTAACTCTGTGAGATGAATTAACAGAACACAGAGCAGTTTCTCAGAAAGCTTCTTTCCAGTTTTCACGGAAGATATTTCCTTTTTCACCATAGGCCTCTATGGGCTTCCAAATATCCCTTTGCCAATTCCACAAGAACAGCCTTAGCGAAAGGCTTCTTGAAGGGAAAGATGTAACTCTGTGAGATGAATTAACAGAACACAGAGCAGTTTCTCAGAAAGCTTCTTTCCAGTTTTGAACGGAAGGTATTTCCTTTTTCACCATAGACCTCTATGGGCTTCCAAATATCCCTTTGCCAATTCCACAAGAACAGCCTTAGCGAAAGGCTTCTTGAAGGGAAAGATGTAACTCTGTGAGATGAATTAACAGAACACAGAGCCGTTTCTCAGAAAGCTTCTTTCCAGTTTTGAACGGAAGATATTTCCTTTTTCACCATAGCCCTCTATGGGCTTCCAAATATCCCTTTGCCAATTCCACAAGAACAGCCTTAGCGAAAGGCTTCTTGAAGGGAAAGATGTAACTCTGTGAGATGAATTAACAGAACACAGAGCAGTTTCTCAGAAAGCTTCTTTCCAGTTTTGAACGGAAGATATTTCCTTTTTCACCATAGCCCTCTATGGGCTTCCAAATATCCCTTTGCCAATTCCACAAGAACAGCCTTAGCGAAAGGCTTCTTGAAGGGAAAGATGTAACTCTGTGAGATGAATTAACAGAACACAGAGCAGTTTCTCAGAAAGCTTCTTTCCAGTTTTGAACGGAAGATATTTCCTTTTTCACCATAGCCCTCTATGGGCTTCCAAATATCCCTTTGCCAATTCCACAAGAACAGCCTTAGCGAAAGGCTTCTTGAAGGGAAAGATGTAACTCTGTGAGATGAATTAACAGAACACAGAGCAGTTTCTCAGAAAGCTTCTTTCCAGTTTTGAACGGAAGATATTTCCTTTTTCACCATAGGCCTCTATGGGCTTCCAAATATCCCTTTGCCAATTCCACAAGAACAGCCTTAGCGAAAGGCTTCTTGAAGGGAAAGATGTAAATCTGTGAGATGAATTAACAGAACACAGAGCAGTTTCTCAGAAAGCTTCTTTCCAGTTTTGAACGGAAGATATTTCCTTTTTCACCATAGGCCTCTATGGGCTTCCAAATATCCCTTTGCCAATTCCACAAGAACAGCCTTAGCGAAAGGCTTCTTGAAGGGAAGTATGTAACTCTGTGAGATGAATTAACAGAACACAGAGCAGTTTCTCAGATAGCTTCTTTCCAGTTTTGAACGGAAGATACTTCCTTTTTCACCATAGCCCTCATTGGCCTTCCAAATATCCCTTTGCCAATTCCACAAGAACAGCCTTAGCGAAAGGCTTCTTGAAGGGAAATATGTAACTCTGTGAGATGAATTAACAGAACACAGAGCAGTTTCTCAGAAAGCTTCTTTCCAGTTTTGAACGGAAGATATTTCCTTTTTCACCCCAGCCCTCTATGGGCTTCCAAATATCCCTTTGCCAATTCCACAAGAACAGCCTTAGCGAAAGGCTTCTTGAAGGGAAAGATGTAACTCTGTGAGATGAATTAACAGAACACAGAGCAGTTTCTCAGAAAGCTTCTTTCCTGTTTTGAACGGAAGATATTTCCTTTTTCACCATAGCCCTCTATGGGCTTCCAAATATCCCTTTGCCAATTCCACAAGAACAGCCTTAGCGAAAGGCTTCTTGAAGGGAAAGATGTAACTCTGTGAGATGAATTAACAGAACACAGAGCAGTTTCTCAGAAAGCTTCTTTCCAGTTTTGAACGGAAGATATTTCCTTTTTCACCATAGCCCTCTATGGGCTTCCAAATATCCCTTTGCCAATTCCACAAGAACAGCCTTAGCGAAAGGCTTCTTGAAGGGAAAGATGTAACTCTGTGAGATGAATTAACAGAACACAGAGCAGTTTCTCAGAAAGCTTCTTTCCAGTTTTGAACGGAAGATATTTCCTTTTTCACCGTAGCCCTCTAAGGGCTTCCAAATATCCCTTTGCCAATTCCACAAGAACAGCCTTAGCGAAAGGCTTCTTGTAGGGAAAGATGTAACTCTGTGAGATGAATTAACAGAACACAGAGAAGTTTCTCAGAAAGCTTCTTTCCAGTTTTGAACGGAAGATATTTCCTTTTTCACCATAGCCCTCTATGGGCTTCCAAATATCCCTTTGCCAATTCCACAAGAACAGCCTTAGCGAAAGGATTCTTGAAGGGAAATATGTAACTCTGTGAGATGAATTAACAGAACACAGAGCAGTTTCTCAGAAAGCTTCTTTCCAGTTTTGAACGGAAGATATTTCCTTTTTCACCATAGCCCTCTTTGGGCTTCCAAATATCCCGTTGCCAATTCCACAAGAACAGCCTTAGTGAAAGACTTCTTGAAGGGAAAGATGTAACTCTGTGAGATGAATTAACAGAACACAGAGCAGTTTCTCCGAAAGCTTCTTTCCAGTTTTGAACGGAAGATATTTCCTTTTTCACCATAGCCCTCTATGGGCTTCCAAATATCCCTTTGCCAATTCCACAAGAACAGCCTTAGCGAAAGGCTTCTTGAAGGGAAAGATGTTACTCTGTGAGATGAATTAATAGAACACAGAGCAGTTTCTCAGAAAGCTTCTTTCCAGTTTTGAACGGAAGATATTTCCTTTTTCACCATAGCCCTCTATGGGCTTCCAAATATCCCTTTGCCAATTCCTCAAGAACAGCCTTAGCGAAAGGCTTCTTGAAGGGAAAGATGTAACTCTGTGAGATGAATTAACAGAACACAGAGCAGTTTCTCAGAAAGCTTCTTTCCAGTTTTGAACGGAAGATAATTCCTTTTTCACCATAGGCCTCTATGGGCTTCCAAATATCCCTTTGCCAATTCCATAAGAACAGCCTTAGCGAAAGGCTTCTTGAAGGGAAAGATGTAACTCTGTGAGATGAATTAACAGAACACAGAGCAGTTTCTCAGAAAGCTTCTTTCCAGTTTTGAACGGAAGATATTTCCTTTTTCACCATAGCCCTCTTTGGGCTTCCTAATATCCCTTTGCCAATTCCACAAGAACAGCCTTAGCGAAAGGCTTCTTGAAGGGAAAGATGTAACTCTGTGAGATGAATTAACAGAACACAGAGCAGTTTCTCAGAAAGCTTCTTTCCAGTTTTGAACGGAAGATATTTCCTTTTTCACCGTAGCCCTCTATGGGCTTCCAAATATCCCTTTGCCAATTCCACAAGAACAGCCTTAGCGAAAGGCTTCTTGAAGGGAAAGATGTAACTCTGTGAGATGAATTAACAGAACACAGAGCAGTTTCTCAGAAAGCTTCTTTCCAGTTTTGAACGGAAGATATTTCCTTTTTCACCATAGCCCTCTATGGGCTTCCAAATATCCCTTTGCCAATTCCACAAGAACAGCCTTAGCGAAAGGCTTCTTGAAGGGAAAGATGTAACTCTGTGAGATGAATTAACAGAACACAGAGTAGTTTCTCAGAAAGCCTCTTTCCAGTTTTGAACGGAAGATATTTCCTTTTTCACCATAGCCCTCTATGGGCTTCCAAATATCCCTTTGCCAATTCCACAAGAACAGCCTTAGCGAAAGGCTTCTTGAAGGGAAAGATGTAACTCTGTGAGATGAATTAACAGAACACAGAGCAGTTTCTCAGAAAGCTTCTTTCCAGTTTTGAACGGAAGATATTTCCTTTTTCACCATAGGCCTCTATGGGCTTCCAAATATCCCTTTGCCAATTCCACAAGAACAGCCTTAGCGAAAGGCTTCTTGAAGGGAAAGATGTAACTCTGTGAGATGAATTAACAGAACACAGAGCAGTTTCTCAGAAAGCTTCTTTCCAGTTTTGAACGGAAGATATTTCCTTTTTCACCATAGCCCTCTATGGGCTTCCAAATATCCCTTTGCCAATTCCACAAGAACAGCCTTAGCGAAAGGCTTCTTGAAGGGAAGTATGTAACTCTGTGAGATGAATTAACAGAACACAGAGCAGTTTCTCAGATAGCTTCTTTCCAGTTTTGAACGGAAGATACTTCCTTTTTCACCATAGCCCTCATTGGCCTTCCAAATATCCCTTTGCCAATTCCACAAGAACAGCCTTAGCGAAAGGCTTCTTGAAGGGAAATATGTAACTCTGTGAGATGAATTAAGAGAACACAGAGCAGTTTCTCAGAAAGCTTCTTTCCAGTTTTGAACGGAAGATATTTCCTTTTTCACCCCAGCCCTCTATGGGCTTCCAAATATCCCTTTGCCAATTCCACAAGAACAGCCTTAGCGAAAGGCTTCTTGAAGGGAAAGATGTAACTCTGTGAGATGAATTAACAGAACACAGAGCAGTTTCTCAGAAAGCTTCTTTCCTGTTTTGAACGGAAGATATTTCCTTTTTCACCATAGCCCTCTATGGGCTTCCAAATATCCCTTTGCCAATTCCACAAGAACAGCCTTAGCGAAAGGCTTCTTGAAGGGAAAGATGTAACTCTGTGAGATGAATTAACAGAACACAGAGCAGTTTCTCAGAAAGCTTCTTTCCAGTTTTGAACGGAAGATATTTCCTTTTTCACCATAGCCCTCTATGGGCTTCCAAATATCCCTTTGCCAATTCCACAAGAACAGCCTTAGCGAAAGGCTTCTTGAAGGGAAAGATGTAACTCTGTGAGATGAATTAACAGAACACAGAGCAGTTTCTCAGAAAGCTTCTTTCCAGTTTTGAACGGAAGATATTTCCTTTTTCACCGTAGCCCTCTAAGGGCTTCCAAATATCCCTTTGCCAATTCCACAAGAACAGCCTTAGCGAAAGGCTTCTTGTAGGGAAAGATGTAACTCTGTGAGATGAATTAACAGAACACAGAGCAGTTTCTCAGAAAGCTTCTTTCCAGTTTTGAACGGAAGATATTTCCTTTTTCACCATAGCCCTCTATGGGCTTCCAAATATCCCTTTGCCAATTCCACAAGAACAGCCTTAGCGAAAGGATTCTTGAAGGGAAATATGTAACTCTGTGAGATGAATTAACAGAACACAGAGCAGTTTCTCAGAAAGCTTCTTTCCAGTTTTGAACGGAAGATATTTCCTTTTTCACCATAGCCCTCTTTGGGCTTCCAAATATCCCGTTGCCAATTCCACAAGAACAGCCTTAGTGAAAGACTTCTTGAAGGGAAAGATGTAACTCTGTGAGATGAATTAACAGAACACAGAGCAGTTTCTCCGAAAGCTTCTTTCCAGTTTTGAACGGAAGATATTTCCTTTTTCACCATAGCCCTCTATGGGCTTCCAAATATCCCTTTGCCAATTCCACAAGAACAGCCTTAGCGAAAGGCTTCTTGAAGGGAAAGATGTTACTCTGTGAGATGAATTAATAGAACACAGAGCAGTTTCTCAGAAAGCTTCTTTCCAGTTTTGAACGGAAGATATTTCCTTTTTCACCATAGCCCTCTATGGGCTTCCAAATATCCCTTTGCCAATTCCACAAGAACAGCCTTAGCGAAAGGCTTCTTGAAGGGAAAGATGTAACTCTGTGAGATGAATTAACAGAACACAGAGCAGTTTCTCAGAAAGCTTCTTTCCAGTTTTGAACGGAAGATAATTCCTTTTTCACCATAGGCCTCTATGGGCTTCCAAATATCCCTTTGCCAATTCCATAAGAACAGCCTTAGCGAAAGGCTTCTTGAAGGGAAAGATGTAACTCTGTGAGATGAATTAACAGAACACAGAGCAGTTTCTCAGAAAGCTTCTTTCCAGTTTTGAACGGAAGATATTTCCTTTTTCACCATAGCCCTCTTTGGGCTTCCTAATATCCCTTTGCCAATTCCACAAGAACAGCCTTAGCGAAAGGCTTCTTGAAGGGTAAGATGTAACTCTGTGAGATGAATTAACAGAACACAGAGCAGTTTCTCAGAAAGCTTCTTTCCAGTTTTGCACGGAAAATATTTCCTTTTTCAACATAGGCCTCTATGGGCTTCCAAATATCCCTTTGCCAATTCCACAAGAACAGCCTTAGCGAAAGGCTTCTTGAAGGGAAAGATGTAACTCTGTGAGATGAATTAACAGAACACAGAGCAGTTTCTCAGAAAGCTTCTTTCCAGTTTTGAACGGAAGGTATTTCCTTTTTCACCATAGCCCTCTATGGGCTTCCAAATATCCCTTTGCCAATTCCCCAAGAACAGCCTTAGCGAAAGGCTTCTTGAAGGGAAAGATGTAACTCTCTGAGATGAATTAACAGAACACAGAGCAGTTTCTCAGAAAGCTTCTTTCCAGTTTTGAACGGAAGATATTTCTTTTTTCACCATAGGCCACTATGGGCTTCAAAATATCCCTTTGCCAATTCCACAAGAACAGCCTTAGCGAAAGGCTTCTTGAAGGGAAAGATGTAACTCTGTGAGATGAATTAACAGAACACAGAGCAGTTTCTCAGAAAGCTTCTTTCCAGTTTTGAACGGAAGATATTTCCTTTTTCACCATAGCCCTCTATGGGCTTCCAAATATCCCTTTGCCAATTCCACAAGAACAGCCTTAGCGAAAGGCTTCTTGAAGGGAAAGATGTAACTCTGTGAGATGAATTAACAGAACACAGAGCAGTTTCTCAGAAAGCTTCTTTCCAGTTTTGAACGGAAGATATTTCCTTTTTCACCATAGCCCTCTATGGGCTTCCAAATATCCCTTTGCCAATTCCACAAGAACAGCCTTAGCGAAAGGCTTCTTGAAGGGAAAGATGTAACTCTGTGAGATGAATTAACAGAACACAGAGTAGTTTCTCAGAAAGCCTCTTTCCAGTTTTGAACGGAAGATATTTCCTTTTTCACCATAGCCCTCTATGGGCTTCCAAATATCCCTTTGCCAATTCCACAAGAACAGCCTTAGCGAAAGGCTTCTTGAAGGGAAAGATGTAACTCTGTGAGATGAATTAACAGAACACAGAGCAGTTTCTCAGAAAGCTTCTTTCCAGTTTTGAACGGAAGATATTTCCTTTTTCACCATAGCCCACTTTGGGCTTCCTAATATCCCTTTGCCAATTCCACAAGAACAGCCTTAGCGAAAGGCTTCTAGAAGGGAAAGATGTAACTCTGTGAGATGAATTATCAGAACACAGAGCAGTTTCTCAGAAAGCTTCTTTCCAGTTTTGCACGGAAGATATTTCCTTTTTTACCATAGGCCTCTATGGGCTTCCAAATATCCCTTTGCCAATTCCACAAGAACAGCCTTAGCGAAAGGCTTCTTGAAGGGAAAGATGTAACTCTGTGAGATGAATTAACAGAACACAGAGCAGTTTCTCAGAAAGCTTCTTTCCAGTTTTGAACGGAAGATATTTCCTTTTTCACCATAGCCCTCTATGGGCTTCCAAATATCCCTTTGCCAATTCCCCAAGAACAGCCTTAGCGAAAGGCTTCTTGAAGGGAAAGATGTAACTCTGTGAGATGAATTAACAGAACACAGAGCAGTTTCTCAGAAAGCTTCTTTCCAGTTTTGAACGGAAGATATTTCCTTTTTCACCATAGCCCTCTATGGGCTTCCAAATATCCCTTTGCCAATTCCACAAGAACAGCCTTAGCGAAAGGCTTCTTGAAGGGAAAGATGTAACTCTGTGAGATGAATTAACAGAACACAGAGCAGTTTCTCAGAAAGCTTCTTTCCAGTTTTGAACGGAAGATATTTCCTTTTTCACCATAGCCCTCTATGGGCTTCCAAATATCCCTTTGCCAATTCCACAAGAACAGCCTTAGCGAAAGGCTTCTTGAAGGGAAAGATGTAACTCTGTGAGATGAATTAACAGAACACAGAGCAGTTTCTCAGAAAGCTTCTTTCCAGTTTTGAACGGAAGATATTTCCTTTTTCACCATAGCCCTCTATGGGCTTCCAAATATCCCTTTGCCAATTCCACAAGAACAGCCTTAGCGAAAGGCTTCTTGAAGGGAAAGATGTAACTCTGTGAGAAGAATTAACAGAACACAGAGCAGTTTCTCAGAAAGCTTCTTTCCAGTTTTGAACGGAAGATATTTCCTTTTTCACCATAGGCCTCTATGGGCTTCCAAATATCCCTTTGCCAATTCCACAAGAACAGCCTTAGCGAAAGGCTTCTTGAAGGGAAAGATGTAACTCTGTGAGATGAATTAACAGAACACAGAGCAGTTTCTCAGAAAGCTTCTTTCCAGTTTTGCACGGAAGATATTTCCTTTTTCACCATAGGCCTCTATGGGCTTCCAAATATCCCTTTGCCAATTCCACAAGAACAGCCTTAGCGAAAGGCTTCTTGAAGGGAAATATGTAACTCTGTGAGATGAATTAACAGAACACAGAGCAGTTTCTCAGATAGCTTCTTTACAGTTTTGAACGGAAGATACTTCCTTTTTCACCATAGCCCTCTTTGGGCTTCCAAATATCCCTTTGCCAATTCCACAAGAACAGCCTTAGCGAAAGGCTTCTTGAAGGGAAAGATGTAACTCTGTGAGATGAATTAACAGAACACAGAGCAGTTTCTCAGAAAGCTTCTTTCCAGTTTTGAACGGAAGATATTTCCTTTTTCACCACAGCCCTCTATGGGCTTCCAAATATCCCTTTGCCAATTCCACAAGAACAGCCTTAGCGAAAGGCTTCTTGAAGGGAAAGATGTAACTCTGTGAGATGAATTAACAGAACACAGAGCAGTTTCTCAGAAAGCTTCTTTCCAGTTTTGAACGGAAGATATTTCCTTTTTCACCATAGCCCTCTATGGGCTTCCAAATATTCCTTTGCCAATTCGACAAGAACAGCCTTAGCGAAAGGCTTCTTGAAGGGAAAGATGTAACTCTGTGAGATGAATTAACAGAACACAGAGCAGTTTCTCAGAAAGCTTCTTTCCAGTTTTGAACGGAAGATATTTCCTTTTTCACCATAGCCCTCTACGGGCTTCCAAATATCCCTTTGCCAATTCCACAAGAAGAGCGTTAGCGAAAGGCTTCTTGAAGGGATAGATGTAACTCTGTGAGATGAATTAACAGAACACAGAGCAGTTTCTCAGAAAGCTTCTTTCCAGTTTTGAACGGAAGATATTTCCTTTTTCACCATAGCCCTCTAAGGGCTTCCAAATATCCCTTTGCCAATTACACAAGAACAGCCTTAGCGAAAGGCTTCTTGAAGGGAAAGATGTAACTCTGTGAGATGAATTAACAGAACACAGAGCAGTTTCTCAGAAAGCTTCTTTCCAGTTTTGCACGGAAGATATTTCCTTTTTCACCATAGGCCTCTATGGGCTTCCAAATATCCGTTTGCCAATTCCACAAGAACAGCCTTAGCGAAAGGCTTCTTGAAGGGAAAGATGTAACTCTGTGAGATGAATTAACAGAACACAGAGCAGTTTCTCAGAAAACTTCTTTCCAGTTTTGAACGGAAGATATTTCCTTTTTCACAATAGGCCTCTATGGGCTTCCAAATATCCCTTTGCCAATTCCACAAGAACAGCCTTAGCGAAAGGCTTCTTGAAGGGAAAGATGTAACTCTGTGAGATGAATTAACAGAACACAGAGCAGTTTCTCTGAAAGCTTCTTTCCAGTTTTGAACGGAAGATATTTCCTTTTTCACCATAGCCCTCTATGGGCTTCCAAATATCCCTTTGCCAATTCCACAAGAACAGCCTTAGCGAAAGGCTTCTTGAAGGGAAAGATGTAACTCTGTGAGATGAATTAACAGAACACAGAGCAGTTTCTCAGAAAGCTTCTTTCCAGTTTTGAACGGAAGATATTTCCTTTTTCACCATAGGCCTCTATGGGCTTCCAAATATCCCTTTGCCAATTCCACAAGAACAGCCTTAGCGAAAGGCTTCTTGAAGGGAAAGATGTAACTCTGTGAGATGAATTAACAGAACACAGAGCAGTTTCTCAGAAAGCTTCTTTCCAGTTTTGAACGGAAGGTATTTCCTTTTTAACGATAGCCCTCTATGGGCTTCCAAATATCCCTTTGCCAATTCCCCAAGAACAGCCTAAGCGAAAGGCTTCTTAAAGGGAAAGATGTAACTCTGTGAGATGTATTAACAGAACACAGAGCAGTTTCTCAGAAAGCTTCTTTCCAGTTTTGAACGGAAGATATTTCCTTTTTCACCGTAGCCCTCTATGGGCTTCCAAATATCCCTTTGCCAATTCCACAAGAACAGATTTAGCGAAAGGCTTCTTGAAGGGAAAGATGTAACTCTGTGAGATGAATTAACAGAACACAGAGCAGTTTCTCAGAAAGCTTCTTTCCAGTTTTGAACGGAAGATATTTCCTTTTTCACCATAGCCCTCTTTGGGCTTCCTAATATCCCTTTGCCAATTCCACAAGAACAGCCTTAGCGAAAGGCTTCTTGAAGGGAAAGATGTAACTCTGTGAGATGAATTAACAGAACACAGAGCAGTTTCTCAGAAAGCTTCTTTCCAGTTTTGCACGGAAAATATTTCCTTTTTCAACATAGGCCTCTATGGGCTTCCAAATATCCCTTTGCCAATTCCACAAGAACAGCCTTAGCGAAAGGCTTCTTGAAGGGAAAGATGTAACTCTGTGAGATGAATTAACAGAACACAGAGCAGTTTCTCAGAAAGCTTCTTTCCAGTTTTGAACGGAAGGTATTTCCTTTTTCACCATAGCCCTCTATGGGCTTCCAAATATCCCTTTGCCAATTCCCCAAGAACAGCCTTAGCGAAAGGCTTCTTGAAGGGAAAGATGTAACTCTCTGAGATGAATTAACAGAACACAGAGCAGTTTCTCAGAAAGCTTCTTTCCAGTTTTGAACGGAAGATATTTCTTTTTTCACCATAGGCCACTATGGGCTTCAAAATATCCCTTTGCCAATTCCACAAGAACAGCCTTAGCGAAAGGCTTCTTGAAGGGAAAGATGTAACTCTGTGAGATGAATTAACAGAACACAGAGCAGTTTCTCAGAAAGCTTCTTTCCAGTTTTGAACGGAAGATATTTCCTTTTTCACCATAGCCCTCTATGGGCTTCCAAATATCCCTTTGCCAATTCCACAAGAACAGCCTTAGCGAAAGGCTTCTTGAAGGGAAAGATGTAACTCTGTGAGATGAATTAACAGAACACAGAGCAGTTTCTCAGAAAGCTTCTTTCCAGTTTTGAACGGAAGATATTTCCTTTTTCACCATAGCCCTCTATGGGCTTCCAAATATCCCTTTGCCAATTCCACAAGAACAGCCTTAGCGAAAGGCTTCTTGAAGGGAAAGATGTAACTCTGTGAGATGAATTAACAGAACACAGAGTAGTTTCTCAGAAAGCCTCTTTCCAGTTTTGAACGGAAGATATTTCCTTTTTCACCATAGCCCTCTATGGGCTTCCAAATATCCCTTTGCCAATTCCACAAGAACAGCCTTAGCGAAAGGCTTCTTGAAGGGAAAGATGTAACTCTGTGAGATGAATTAACAGAACACAGAGCAGTTTCTCAGAAAGCTTCTTTCCAGTTTTGAACGGAAGATATTTCCTTTTTCACCATAGCCCACTTTGGGCTTCCTAATATCCCTTTGCCAATTCCACAAGAACAGCCTTAGCGAAAGGCTTCTAGAAGGGAAAGATGTAACTCTGTGAGATGAATTATCAGAACACAGAGCAGTTTCTCAGAAAGCTTCTTTCCAGTTTTGCACGGAAGATATTTCCTTTTTTACCATAGGCCTCTATGGGCTTCCAAATATCCCTTTGCCAATTCCACAAGAACAGCCTTAGCGAAAGGCTTCTTGAAGGGAAAGATGTAACTCTGTGAGATGAATTAACAGAACACAGAGCAGTTTCTCAGAAAGCTTCTTTCCAGTTTTGAACGGAAGATATTTCCTTTTTCACCATAGCCCTCTATGGGCTTCCAAATATCCCTTTGCCAATTCCCCAAGAACAGCCTTAGCGAAAGGCTTCTTGAAGGGAAAGATGTAACTCTGTGAGATGAATTAACAGAACACAGAGCAGTTTCTCAGAAAGCTTCTTTCCAGTTTTGAACGGAAGATATTTCCTTTTTCACCATAGCCCTCTATGGGCTTCCAAATATCCCTTTGCCAATTCCACAAGAACAGCCTTAGCGAAAGGCTTCTTGAAGGGAAAGATGTAACTCTGTGAGATGAATTAACAGAACACAGAGCAGTTTCTCAGAAAGCTTCTTTCCAGTTTTGAACGGAAGATATTTCCTTTTTCACCATAGCCCTCTATGGGCTTCCAAATATCCCTTTGCCAATTCCACAAGAACAGCCTTAGCGAAAGGCTTCTTGAAGGGAAAGATGTAACTCTGTGAGATGAATTAACAGAACACAGAGCAGTTTCTCAGAAAGCTTCTTTCCAGTTTTGAACGGAAGATATTTCCTTTTTCACCATAGCCCTCTATGGGCTTCCAAATATCCCTTTGCCAATTCCACAAGAACAGCCTTAGCGAAAGGCTTCTTGAAGGGAAAGATGTAACTCTGTGAGAAGAATTAACAGAACACAGAGCAGTTTCTCAGAAAGCTTCTTTCCAGTTTTGAACGGAAGATATTTCCTTTTTCACCATAGGCCTCTATGGGCTTCCAAATATCCCTTTGCCAATTCCACAAGAACAGCCTTAGCGAAAGGCTTCTTGAAGGGAAAGATGTAACTCTGTGAGATGAATTAACAGAACACAGAGCAGTTTCTCAGAAAGCTTCTTTCCAGTTTTGCACGGAAGATATTTCCTTTTTCACCATAGGCCTCTATGGGCTTCCAAATATCCCTTTGCCAATTCCACAAGAACAGCCTTAGCGAAAGGCTTCTTGAAGGGAAATATGTAACTCTGTGAGATGAATTAACAGAACACAGAGCAGTTTCTCAGATAGCTTCTTTCCAGTTTTGAACGGAAGATACTTCCTTTTTCACCATAGCCCTCTTTGGGCTTCCAAATATCCCTTTGCCAATTCCACAAGAACAGCCTTAGCGAAAGGCTTCTTGAAGGGAAAGATGTAACTCTGTGAGATGAATTAACAGAACACAGAGCAGTTTCTCAGAAAGCTTCTTTCCAGTTTTGAACGGAAGATATTTCCTTTTTCACCACAGCCCTCTATGGGCTTCCAAATATCCCTTTGCCAATTCCACAAGAACAGCCTTAGCGAAAGGCTTCTTGAAGGGAAAGATGTAACTCTGTGAGATGAATTAACAGAACACAGAGCAGTTTCTCAGAAAGCTTCTTTCCAGTTTTGAACGGAAGATATTTCCTTTTTCACCATAGCCCTCTATGGGCTTCCAAATATTCCTTTGCCAATTCGACAAGAACAGCCTTAGCGAAAGGCTTCTTGAAGGGAAAGATGTAACTCTGTGAGATGAATTAACAGAACACAGAGCAGTTTCTCAGAAAGCTTCTTTCCAGTTTTGAACGGAAGATATTTCCTTTTTCACCATAGCCCTCTACGGGCTTCCAAATATCCCTTTGCCAATTCCACAAGAAGAGCGTTAGCGAAAGGCTTCTTGAAGGGATAGATGTAACTCTGTGAGATGAATTAACAGAACACAGAGCAGTTTCTCAGAAAGCTTCTTTCCAGTTTTGAACGGAAGATATTTCCTTTTTCACCATAGCCCTCTAAGGGCTTCCAAATATCCCTTTGCCAATTACACAAGAACAGCCTTAGCGAAAGGCTTCTTGAAGGGAAAGATGTAACTCTGTGAGATGAATTAACAGAACACAGAGCAGTTTCTCAGAAAGCTTCTTTCCAGTTTTGCACGGAAGATATTTCCTTTTTCACCATAGGCCTCTATGGGCTTCCAAATATCCGTTTGCCAATTCCACAAGAACAGCCTTAGCGAAAGGCTTCTTGAAGGGAAAGATGTAACTCTGTGAGATGAATTAACAGAACACAGAGCAGTTTCTCAGAAAACTTCTTTCCAGTTTTGAACGGAAGATATTTCCTTTTTCACAATAGGCCTCTATGGGCTTCCAAATATCCCTTTGCCAATTCCACAAGAACAGCCTTAGCGAAAGGCTTCTTGAAGGGAAAGATGTAACTCTGTGAGATGAATTAACAGAACACAGAGCAGTTTCTCTGAAAGCTTCTTTCCAGTTTTGAACGGAAGATATTTCCTTTTTCACCATAGCCCTCTATGGGCTTCCAAATATCCCTTTGCCAATTCCACAAGAACAGCCTTAGCGAAAGGCTTCTTGAAGGGAAAGATGTAACTCTGTGAGATGAATTAACAGAACACAGAGCAGTTTCTCAGAAAGCTTCTTTCCAGTTTTGAACGGAAGATATTTCCTTTTTCACCATAGGCCTCTATGGGCTTCCAAATATCCCTTTGCCAATTCCACAAGAACAGCCTTAGCGAAAGGCTTCTTGAAGGGAAAGATGTAACTCTGTGAGATGAATTAACAGAACACAGAGCAGTTTCTCAGAAAGCTTCTTTCCAGTTTTGAACGGAAGGTATTTCCTTTTTAACGATAGCCCTCTATGGGCTTCCAAATATCCCTTTGCCAATTCCCCAAGAACAGCCTAAGCGAAAGGCTTCTTAAAGGGAAAGATGTAACTCTGTGAGATGTATTAACAGAACACAGAGCAGTTTCTCAGAAAGCTTCTTTCCAGTTTTGAACGGAAGATATTTCCTTTTTCACCGTAGCCCTCTATGGGCTTCCAAATATCCCTTTGCCAATTCCACAAGAACAGATTTAGCGAAAGGCTTCTTGAAGGGAAAGATGTAACTCTGTGAGATGAATTAACAGAACACAGAGCAGTTTCTCAGAAAGCTTCTTTCCAGTTTTGAACGGAAGATATTTCCTTTTTCACCATAGCCCTCTATGGGCTTCCAAATATCCCTTTGCCAATTACACAAGAACAGCCTTAGCGAAAGGCTTCTTGAAGGGAAAGATGTAACTCTGTGAGATGAATTAACAGAACACAGAGCAGTTTCTCAGAAAGCATCTTTCCAGTTTTGCACGGAAGATATTTCCTTTTTCACCATAGGCCTCTATGGGCTTCCAAATATCCCTTTGCCAATTCCACAAGAACAGCCTTAGCGAAAGGCTTCTTGAAGGGAAAGATGTAACTCTGTGAGATGAATTAACAGAACACAGAGCAGTTTCTCAGAAAGCTTCTTTCCAGTTTTGCACGGAAGATATTTCCTTTTTCACCATAGCCCTCTATGGGCTTCCTAATATCCCTTTGCCAATTCCACAAGAACAGCCTTAGCGAAAGGCTTCTTGAAGGGAAAGATGTAACTCTGTGAGATGAATTAACAGAACACAGAGCAGTTTCTCAGAAAGCTTCTTTCCAGTTTTGCACGAAAGATATTTCCTTTTTCACCATAGGCCTCTAAGGGGTTCCAAATATCCCTTTGCCAATTCCCCAAGAACAGCCTTAGCGAAAGGCTTCTTGAAGGGAAAGATGTAACTCTGTGAGATGAATTAACAGAACACAGAGCCGTTTCTCAGAAAGCTTCTTTCCAGTTTTGAACGGAAGATATTTCCTTTTTCACCATAGCCCTCTATGGGCTTCCAAATATCCCTTTGCCAATTCCACAAGAACAGCCTTAGCGAAAGGCTTCTTGAAGGGAAAGATGTAACTCTGTGAGATGAATTAACAGAACACAGAGCAGTTTCTCAGAAAGCTTCTTTCCAGTTTTGAACGGAAGATATTTCCTTTTTCCCCATAGCCCTCTATGGGCTTCCAAATATCCCTTTGCCAATTCCACAAGAACAGCCTTAGCGAAAGGCTTCTTGAAGGGCAAGATGTAACTCTGTGAGATGAATTAACGGAACACAGAGCAGTTTCTCAGAAAGCTTCTTTCCAGTTTTGAACGGAAGATATTTCCTTTTTCACCATAGCCCTCTATGGGCTTCGAAATATCCCTTTGCCAATTCCACAAGAACAGCCTTAGCGAAAGGCTTCTTGAAGGGAAAGATGTAACTCTGTGAGATGAATTAACAGAACACAGAGCAGTTTCTCAGAAAGCTTCTTTCCAGTTTTGAACGGAAGGTATTTCCTTTTTCACCATAGGCCTCTATGGGCTTCCAAATATCCCTTTGCCAATTCCACAAGAACAGCCTTAGCGAAAGGCTTCTTGAAGGGAAAGATGTAACTCTGTGAGATGAATTAACAGAACACAGAGCAGTTTCTCAGAAAGCTTCTTTCCAGTTTTGAACGGAAGGTATTTCCTTTTTAACGATAGCCCTCTATGGGCTTCCAAATATCCCTTTGCCAATTCCCCAAGAACAGCCTAAGCGAAAGGCTTCTTAAAGGGAAAGATGTAACTCTGTGAGATGTATTAACAGAACACAGAGCAGTTTCTCAGAAAGCTTCTTTCCAGTTTTGAACGGAAGATATTTCCTTTTTCACCGTAGCCCTCTATGGGCTTCCAAATATCCCTTTGCCAATTCCACAAGAACAGATTTAGCGAAAGGCTTCTTGAAGGGAAAGATGTAACTCTGTGAGATGAATTAACAGAACACAGAGCAGTTTCTCAGAAAGCTTCTTTCCAGTTTTGAACGGAAGATATTTCCTTTTTCACCATAGCCCTCTATGGGCTTCCAAATATCCCTTTGCCAATTACACAAGAACAGCCTTAGCGAAAGGCTTCTTGAAGGGAAAGATGTAACTCTGTGAGATGAATTAACAGAACACAGAGCAGTTTCTCAGAAAGCTTCTTTCCAGTTTTGAACGGAAGATATTTCCTTTTTCACCATAGCCCTCTACGAGCTTCCAAATATCCCTTTGCCAATTCCACAAGAAGAGCGTTAGCGAAAGGCTTCTTGAAGGGATAGATGTAACTCTGTGAGATGAATTAACAGAACACAGAGCAGTTTCTCAGAAAGCTTCTTTCCAGTTTTGAACGGAAGATATTTCCTTTTTCACCATAGCCCTCTACGGGCTTCCAAATATCCCTTTGCCAATTCCACAAGAAGAGCGTTAGCGAAAGGCTTCTTGAAGGGATAGATGTAACTCTGTGAGATGAATTAACAGAACACAGAGCAGTTTCTCAGAAAGCTTCTTTCCAGTTTTGAACGGAAGATATTTCCTTTTTCACCATAGCCCTCTAAGGGCTTCCAAATATCCCTTTGCCAATTACACAAGAACAGCCTTAGCGAAAGGCTTCTTGAAGGGAAAGATGTAACTCTGTGAGATGAATTAACAGAACACAGAGCAGTTTCTCAGAAAGCTTCTTTCCAGTTTTGCACGGAAGATATTTCCTTTTTCACCATAGGCCTCTATGGGCTTCCAAATATCCGTTTGCCAATTCCACACGAACAGCCTTAGCGAAAGGCTTCTTGAAGGGAAAGATGTAACTCTGTGAGATGAATTAACAGAACACAGAGCAGTTTCTCAGAAAACTTCTTTCCAGTTTTGAACGGAAGATATTTCCTTTTTCACAATAGGCCTCTATGGGCTTCCAAATATCCCTTTGCCAATTCCACAAGAACAGCCTTAGCGAAAGGCTTCTTGAAGGGAAAGATGTAACTCTGTGAGATGAATTAACAGAACACAGAGCAGTTTCTCTGAAAGCTTCTTTCCAGTTTTGAACGGAAGATATTTCCTTTTTCACCATAGCCCTCTATGGGCTTCCAAATATCCCTTTGCCAATTCCACAAGAACAGCCTTAGCGAAAGGCTTCTTGAAGGGAAAGATGTAACTCTGTGAGATGAATTAACAGAACACAGAGCAGTTTCTCAGAAAGCTTCTTTCCAGTTTTGAACGGAAGATATTTCCTTTTTCACCATAGGCCTCTATGGGCTTCCAAATATCCCTTTGCCAATTCCACAAGAACAGCCTTAGCGAAAGGCTTCTTGAAGGGAAAGATGTAACTCTGTGAGATGAATTAACAGAACACAGAGCAGTTTCTCAGAAAGCTTCTTTCCAGTTTTGAACGGAAGGTATTTCCTTTTTAACGATAGCCCTCTATGGGCTTCCAAATATCCCTTTGCCAATTCCCCAAGAACAGCCTAAGCGAAAGGCTTCTTAAAGGGAAAGATGTAACTCTGTGAGATGTATTAACAGAACACAGAGCAGTTTCTCAGAAAGCTTCTTTCCAGTTTTGAACGGAAGATATTTCCTTTTTCACCGTAGCCCTCTATGGGCTTCCAAATATCCCTTTGCCAATTCCACAAGAACAGATTTAGCGAAAGGCTTCTTGAAGGGAAAGATGTAACTCTGTGAGATGAATTAACAGAACACAGAGCAGTTTCTCAGAAAGCTTCTTTCCAGTTTTGAACGGAAGATATTTCCTTTTTCACCATAGCCCTCTATGGGCTTCCAAATATCCCTTTGCCAATTACACAAGAACAGCCTTAGCGAAAGGCTTCTTGAAGGGAAAGATGTAACTCTGTGAGATGAATTAACAGAACACAGAGCAGTTTCTCAGAAAGCATCTTTCCAGTTTTGCACGGAAGATATTTCCTTTTTCACCATAGGCCTCTATGGGCTTCCAAATATCCCTTTGCCAATTCCACAAGAACAGCCTTAGCGAAAGGCTTCTTGAAGGGAAAGATGTAACTCTGTGAGATGAATTAACAGAACACAGAGCAGTTTCTCAGAAAGCTTCTTTCCAGTTTTGCACGGAAGATATTTCCTTTTTCACCATAGCCCTCTATGGGCTTCCTAATATCCCTTTGCCAATTCCACAAGAACAGCCTTAGCGAAAGGCTTCTTGAAGGGAAAGATGTAACTCTGTGAGATGAATTAACAGAACACAGAGCAGTTTCTCAGAAAGCTTCTTTCCAGTTTTGCACGAAAGATATTTCCTTTTTCACCATAGGCCTCTAAGGGGTTCCAAATATCCCTTTGCCAATTCCCCAAGAACAGCCTTAGCGAAAGGCTTCTTGAAGGGAAAGATGTAACTCTGTGAGATGAATTAACAGAACACAGAGCCGTTTCTCAGAAAGCTTCTTTCCAGTTTTGAACGGAAGATATTTCCTTTTTCACCATAGCCCTCTATGGGCTTCCAAATATCCCTTTGCCAATTCCACAAGAACAGCCTTAGCGAAAGGCTTCTTGAAGGGAAAGATGTAACTCTGTGAGATGAATTAACAGAACACAGAGCAGTTTCTCAGAAAGCTTCTTTCCAGTTTTGAACGGAAGATATTTCCTTTTTCCCCATAGCCCTCTATGGGCTTCCAAATATCCCTTTGCCAATTCCACAAGAACAGCCTTAGCGAAAGGCTTCTTGAAGGGCAAGATGTAACTCTGTGAGATGAATTAACGGAACACAGAGCAGTTTCTCAGAAAGCTTCTTTCCAGTTTTGAACGGAAGATATTTCCTTTTTCACCATAGCCCTCTATGGGCTTCCAAATATCCCTTTGCCAATTCCACAAGAACAGCCTTAGCGAAAGGCTTCTTGAAGGGAAAGATGTAACTCTGTGAGATGAATTAACAGAACACAGAGCAGTTTCTCAGAAAGCTTCTTTCCAGTTTTGAACGGAAGGTATTTCCTTTTTCACCATAGGCCTCTATGGGCTTCCAAATATCCCTTTGCCAATTCCACAAGAACAGCCTTAGCGAAAGGCTTCTTGAAGGGAAAGATGTAACTCTGTGAGATGAATTAACAGAACACAGAGCAGTTTCTCAGAAAGCTTCTTTCCAGTTTTGAACGGAAGGTATTTCCTTTTTAACGATAGCCCTCTATGGGCTTCCAAATATCCCTTTGCCAATTCCCCAAGAACAGCCTAAGCGAAAGGCTTCTTAAAGGGAAAGATGTAACTCTGTGAGATGTATTAACAGAACACAGAGCAGTTTCTCAGAAAGCTTCTTTCCAGTTTTGAACGGAAGATATTTCCTTTTTCACCGTAGCCCTCTATGGGCTTCCAAATATCCCTTTGCCAATTCCACAAGAACAGATTTAGCGAAAGGCTTCTTGAAGGGAAAGATGTAACTCTGTGAGATGAATTAACAGAACACAGAGCAGTTTCTCAGAAAGCTTCTTTCCAGTTTTGAACGGAAGATATTTCCTTTTTCACCATAGCCCTCTATGGGCTTCCAAATATCCCTTTGCCAATTACACAAGAACAGCCTTAGCGAAAGGCTTCTTGAAGGGAAAGATGTAACTCTGTGAGATGAATTAACAGAACACAGAGCAGTTTCTCAGAAAGCATCTTTCCAGTTTTGCACGGAAGATATTTCCTTTTTCACCATAGGCCTCTATGGGCTTCCAAATATCCCTTTGCCAATTCCACAAGAACAGCCTTAGCGAAAGGCTTCTTGAAGGGAAAGATGTAACTCTGTGAGATGAATTAACAGAACACAGAGCAGTTTCTCAGAAAGCTTCTTTCCAGTTTTGCACGGAAGATATTTCCTTTTTCACCATAGCCCTCTATGGGCTTCCTAATATCCCTTTGCCAATTCCACAAGAACAGCCTTAGCGAAAGGCTTCTTGAAGGGAAAGATGTAACTCTGTGAGATGAATTAACAGAACACAGAGCAGTTTCTCAGAAAGCTTCTTTCCAGTTTTGCACGAAAGATATTTCCTTTTTCACCATAGGCCTCTAAGGGGTTCCAAATATCCCTTTGCCAATTCCCCAAGAACAGCCTTAGCGAAAGGCTTCTTGAAGGGAAAGATGTAACTCTGTGAGATGAATTAACAGAACACAGAGCCGTTTCTCAGAAAGCTTCTTTCCAGTTTTGAACGGAAGATATTTCCTTTTTCACCATAGCCCTCTATGGGCTTCCAAATATCCCTTTGCCAATTCCACAAGAACAGCCTTAGCGAAAGGCTTCTTGAAGGGAAAGATGTAACTCTGTGAGATGAATTAACAGAACACAGAGCAGTTTCTCAGAAAGCTTCTTTCCAGTTTTGAACGGAAGATATTTCCTTTTTCCCCATAGCCCTCTATGGGCTTCCAAATATCCCTTTGCCAATTCCACAAGAACAGCCTTAGCGAAAGGCTTCTTGAAGGGCAAGATGTAACTCTGTGAGATGAATTAACGGAACACAGAGCAGTTTCTCAGAAAGCTTCTTTCCAGTTTTGAACGGAAGATATTTCCTTTTTCACCATAGCCCTCTATAGGCTTCCAAATATCCCTTTGCCAATTCCACAAGAACAGCCTTAGTGAAAGGCTTCTTGAAGGGAAAGATGTAACTCTGTGAGATGAATTAACAGAACACAGAGCAGTTTCTCAGAAAGCTTCTTTCCAGTTTTGAACGGAAGATATTTCCTTTTTCACCATAGCCCTCTATGGGCTCCCAAATATCCCTTTGCCAATTCCACAAGAACAGCCTTAGCGAAAGGCTTCTTGAAGGGAAAGATGTAACTCGGTGAGATGAATTAACAGAACACAGAGCAGTTTCTCAGAAAGCTTCTTTCCAGTTTTGAACGGAAGATATTTCCTTTTTCACCGTAGCCCTCTATGGGCTTCCAAATATCCCTTTGCCAATTCCACAAGAACAGCCTTAGCGAAAGGCTTTTTGAAGGGAAAGATGTAACTCTGTGAGATGAATTAACAGAACACAGAGCAGTTTCTCAGAAAGCTTCTTTCCAGTTTTGAACGGAAGATATTTCCTTTTTCACCATAGCCCTCTATGGGCTTCCAAATATCCCTTTGCCAATTCCACAAGAACAGCCTTAGCGAAAGGCGTCTAGAAGGGAAATATGTAACTCTGTGAGATGAATTAACAGAACACAGAGCAGTTTCTCAGAAAGCTTCTTTCCAGTTTTGAACGGAAGGTATTTCCTTTTTCACCATAGCCCTCTTTGGGCTTCCAAATATCCCGTTGCCAATTCCACAAGAACAGCCTTAGCGAAAGGCTTCTTGAAGGGAAAGATGTAACTCTGTGAGATGAATTAACAGAACACAGAGCAGTTTCTCCGAAAGCTTCTTTCCAGTTTTGAACGGAAGATATTTCCTTTTTCACCATAGCCCTCTACGGGCTTCCAAATATCCCTTTGCCAATTCCACAAGAACAGCCTTAGCGAAAGGCTTCTTGAAGGGAAAGATGTAACTCTCTGAGATGAATTAACAGAACACAGAGCAGTTTCTCAGAAAGCTTCTTTCCAGTTTTGAACCGAAGATATTTCCTTTTTCACCATAGCCCTCTATGGGCTTCCAAATATCCCTTTGTCAATTCCACAAGAACAGCCTTAGCGAAAGGCTTCTTGAAGGGAAAGATGTAACTCTGTGAGATGAATTAACAGAACACAGAGCAGTTTCTCAGAAAGCTTCTTTCCAGTTTTGAACAGAAGATATTTCCTTTTTCACCGTAGCCCTCTATGGGCTTCCAAATATCCCTTTGCCAATTCCACAAGAACAGCCTTAGCGAAAGGCTTCTTGAAGTGAAAGATGTAACTCTGTGAGATGAAATAACAGAACACAGAGCAGTTTCTCAGAAAGCTTCTTTCCAGTTTTGCACGGAAGATATTTCCTTTTTCACCATAGGCCTCTATGGGCTTCCAAATATCCGTTTGCCAATTACACAAGAACAGCCTTAGCGAAAGGCTTCTTGAAGGGAAAGATGTAACTCTGTGAGATGAATTAACAGAACACAGAGCAGTTTCTCAGAAAGCTTCTTTCCAGTTTTGCACGGAAGATATTTCCTTTTTCACCATAGGCCTCTATGGGCTTCCAAATATCCCTTTGCCAATTCCACAAGAACAGCCTTAGCGAAAGGCTTCTTGAAGGGAAAGATGTAACTCTGTGAGATGAATTAACAGAACACAGAGCAGTTTCTCAGAAAGCTTCTTTCCAGTTTTGAACGGAAGGTATTTCCTTTTTCACCATAGCCCTCTATGGGCTTCCAAATATCCCTTTGCCAATTCCACAAGAACAGCCTTAGCGAAAAGCTTCTTGAAGGGAAAGATGTAACTCTGTGAGATGAATTAACAGAACACAGAGCAGTTTCTCAGAAAGCTTATTTCCAGTTTTGAACGGAAGATATTTCCTTTTTCACCATAGCCCTCTTTGGGCTTCCAAATATCCCTTTGTCAATTCCACAAGAACAGCCTTAGCGAAAGCCTTCTTGAAGGGAAAGATGTAACTCTGTGAGATGAATTAAGAGAACACAGAGCAGTTTCTCAGAAAGCTTCTTTCCAGTTTTGCACGGAAGATATTTCCTTTTTCACCATAGGCCTCTATTGGCTTCCAAATATCCGTTTGCCAATTCCACAAGAACAGCCTTAGCGAAAGGCTTCTTGAAGGGAAAGATGTAACTCTGTGAGATGAATTAACAGAACACAGAGCAGTTTCTCAGAAAGCTTCTTTCCAGTTTTGAACGGAAGATATTTCCTTTTTCACCATAGGCCTCTATGGGCTTCCAAATATCCCTTTGCCAATTCCACAAGAACAGCCTTAGCGAAAGGCTTCTTGAAGGGAAATATGTAACTCTGTGAGATGAATTAACAGAACACAGAGCAGTTTCTCAGATAGCTTCTTTACAGTTTTGAACGGAAGATACTTCCTTTTTCACCATAACCCTCTTTGGGCTTCCAAATATCCCTTTGCCAATTCCACAAGAAGAGCCTTAGCGAAAGCCTTCTTGAAGGGAAAGATGTAACTCTGTGAGATGAATTAACAGAACACAGAGCAGTTTCTCAGAAAGCTTCTTTCCAGTTTTGCACGGAAGATATTTCCTTTTTCACCATAGCCCTCTATGGGCTTCCTAATATCCCTTTGCCAATTCCACAAGAACAGCCTTAGCGAAAGGCTTCTTGAAGGGAAAGATGTAACTCTGTGAGATGAAATAACAGAACACAGAGCAGTTTCTCAGAAAGCTTCTTTCCAGTTTTGCACGGAAGATATTTCCTTTTTCACCATAGGCCTCTATGGGCTTCCAAATATCCGTTTGCCAATTACACAAGAACAGCCTTAGCGAAAGGCTTCTTGAAGGGAAAGATGTAACTCTGTGAGATGAATTAACAGAACACAGAGCAGTTTCTCAGAAAGCTTCTTTCCAGTTTTGCACGGAAGATATTTCCTTTTTCACCATAGGCCTCTATGGGCTTCCAAATATCCCTTTGCCAATTCCACAAGAACAGCCTTAGCGAAAGGCTTCTTGAAGGGAAAGATGTAACTCTGTGAGATGAATTAACAGAACACAGAGCAGTTTCTCAGAAAGCTTCTTTCCAGTTTTGAACGGAAGGTATTTCCTTTTTCACCATAGCCCTCTATGGGCTTCCAAATATCCCTTTGCCAATTCCACAAGAACAGCCTTAGCGAAAAGCTTCTTGAAGGGAAAGATGTAACTCTGTGAGATGAATTAACAGAACACAGAGCAGTTTCTCAGAAAGCTTATTTCCAGTTTTGAACGGAAGATATTTCCTTTTTCACCATACCCTCTTTGGGCTTCCAAATATCCCTTTGTCAATTCCACAAGAACAGCCTTAGCGAAAGCCTTCTTGAAGGGAAAGATGTAACTCTGTGAGATGAATTAAGAGAACACAGAGCAGTTTCTCAGAAAGCTTCTTTCCAGTTTTGCACGGAAGATATTTCCTTTTTCACCATAGGCCTCTATTGGCTTCCAAATATCCGTTTGCCAATTCCACAAGAACAGCCTTAGCGAAAGGCTTCTTGAAGGGAAAGATGTAACTCTGTGAGATGAATTAACAGAACACAGAGCAGTTTCTCAGAAAGCTTCTTTCCAGTTTTGAACGGAAGATATTTCCTTTTTCACCATAGGCCTCTATGGGCTTCCAAATATCCCTTTGCCAATTCCACAAGAACAGCCTTAGCGAAAGGCTTCTTGAAGGGAAATATGTAACTCTGTGAGATGAATTAACAGAACACAGAGCAGTTTCTCAGATAGCTTCTTTACAGTTTTGAACGGAAGATACTTCCTTTTTCACCATAACCCTCTTTGGGCTTCCAAATATCCCTTTGCCAATTCCACAAGAAGAGCCTTAGCGAAAGCCTTCTTGAAGGGAAAGATGTAACTCTGTGAGATGAATTAACAGAACACAGAGCAGTTTCTCAGAAAGCTTCTTTCCAGTTTTGCACGGAAGATATTTCCTTTTTCACCATAGCCCTCTATGGGCTTCCTAATATCCCTTTGCCAATTCCACAAGAACAGCCTTAGCGAAAGGCTTCTTGAAGGGAAAGATGTAACTCTGTGAGATGAATTAACAGAACACAGAGCAGTTTCTCAGAAAGCTTCTTTCCAGTCTTGCACGAAAGATATTTCCTTTTTCACCATAGGCCTCTAAGGGGTTCCAAATATCCCTTTGCCAATTCCCCAAGAACAGCCTTAGCGAAAGGCTTCTTGAAGGGAAAGATGTAACTCTGTGAGATGAATTAACAGAACACAGAGCCGTTTCTCAGAAAGCTTCTTTCCAGTTTTGAACGGAAGATATTTCCTTTTTCACCATAGCCCTCTATGGGCTTCCAAATATCCCTTTGCCAATTCCACAAGAACAGCCTTAGCGAAAGGCTTCTTGAAGGGAAAGATGTAACTCTGTGAGATGAATTAACAGAACACAGAGCAGTTTCTCAGAAAGCTTCTTTCCAGTTTTGAACGGAAGATATTTCCTTTTTCACCATAGCCCTCTATGGGCTTCCAAATATCCCTTTGCCAATTCCACAAGAACAGCCTTAGCGAAAGGCTTCTTGAAGGGAAAGATGTAACTCTGTGAGATGAATTAACAGAACACAGAGCAGTTTCTCAGAAAGCTTCTTTCCAGTTTTGAACGGAAGATATTTCCTTTTTCACCATAGCCCTCTATGGGCTTCCAAATATCCCTTTGCCAATTCCACAAGAACAGCCTTAGCGAAAGGCTTCTTGAAGGGAAAGATGTAACTCTGTGAGAAGAATTAACAGAACACAGAGCAGTTTCTCAGAAAGCTTCTTTCCAGTTTTGAACGGAAGATATTTCCTTTTTCACCATAGGCCTCTATGGGCTTCCAAATATCCCTTTGCCAATTCCACAAGAACAGCCTTAGCGAAAGGCTTCTTGAAGGGAAAGATGTAACTCTGTGAGATGAATTAACAGAACACAGAGCAGTTTCTCAGAAAGCTTCTTTCCAGTTTTGCACGGAAGATATTTCCTTTTTCACCATAGGCCTCTATGGGCTTCCAAATATCCCTTTGCCAATTCCACAAGAACAGCCTTAGCGAAAGGCTTCTTGAAGGGAAATATGTAACTCTGTGAGATGAATTAACAGAACACAGAGCAGTTTCTCAGATAGCTTCTTTACAGTTTTGAACGGAAGATACTTCCTTTTTCACCATAGCCCTCTTTGGGCTTCCAAATATCCCTTTGCCAATTCCACAAGAACAGCCTTAGCGAAAGGCTTCTTGAAGGGAAAGATGTAACTCTGTGAGATGAATTAACAGAACACAGAGCAGTTTCTCAGAAAGCTTCTTTCCAGTTTTGAACGGAAGATATTTCCTTTTTCACCACAGCCCTCTATGGGCTTCCAAATATCCCTTTGCCAATTCCACAAGAACAGCCTTAGCGAAAGGCTTCTTGAAGGGAAAGATGTAACTCTGTGAGATGAATTAACAGAACACAGAGCAGTTTCTCAGAAAGCTTCTTTCCAGTTTTGAACGGAAGATATTTCCTTTTTCACCATAGCCCTCTATGGGCTTCCAAATATTCCTTTGCCAATTCGACAAGAACAGCCTTAGCGAAAGGCTTCTTGAAGGGAAAGATGTAACTCTGTGAGATGAATTAACAGAACACAGAGCAGTTTCTCAGAAAGCTTCTTTCCAGTTTTGAACGGAAGATATTTCCTTTTTCACCATAGCCCTCTACGGGCTTCCAAATATCCCTTTGCCAATTCCACAAGAAGAGCGTTAGCGAAAGGCTTCTTGAAGGGATAGATGTAACTCTGTGAGATGAATTAACAGAACACAGAGCAGTTTCTCAGAAAGCTTCTTTCCAGTTTTGAACGGAAGATATTTCCTTTTTCACCATAGCCCTCTAAGGGCTTCCAAATATCCCTTTGCCAATTACACAAGAACAGCCTTAGCGAAAGGCTTCTTGAAGGGAAAGATGTAACTCTGTGAGATGAATTAACAGAACACAGAGCAGTTTCTCAGAAAGCTTCTTTCCAGTTTTGCACGGAAGATATTTCCTTTTTCACCATAGGCCTCTATGGGCTTCCAAATATCCGTTTGCCAATTCCACAAGAACAGCCTTAGCGAAAGGCTTCTTGAAGGGAAAGATGTAACTCTGTGAGATGAATTAACAGAACACAGAGCAGTTTCTCAGAAAACTTCTTTCCAGTTTTGAACGGAAGATATTTCCTTTTTCACAATAGGCCTCTATGGGCTTCCAAATATCCCTTTGCCAATTCCACAAGAACAGCCTTAGCGAAAGGCTTCTTGAAGGGAAAGATGTAACTCTGTGAGATGAATTAACAGAACACAGAGCAGTTTCTCTGAAAGCTTCTTTCCAGTTTTGAACGGAAGATATTTCCTTTTTCACCATAGCCCTCTATGGGCTTCCAAATATCCCTTTGCCAATTCCACAAGAACAGCCTTAGCGAAAGGCTTCTTGAAGGGAAAGATGTAACTCTGTGAGATGAATTAACAGAACACAGAGCAGTTTCTCAGAAAGCTTCTTTCCAGTTTTGAACGGAAGATATTTCCTTTTTCACCATAGGCCTCTATGGGCTTCCAAATATCCCTTTGCCAATTCCACAAGAACAGCCTTAGCGAAAGGCTTCTTGAAGGGAAAGATGTAACTCTGTGAGATGAATTAACAGAACACAGAGCAGTTTCTCAGAAAGCTTCTTTCCAGTTTTGAACGGAAGGTATTTCCTTTTTAACGATAGCCCTCTATGGGCTTCCAAATATCCCTTTGCCAATTCCCCAAGAACAGCCTAAGCGAAAGGCTTCTTAAAGGGAAAGATGTAACTCTGTGAGATGTATTAACAGAACACAGAGCAGTTTCTCAGAAAGCTTCTTTCCAGTTTTGAACGGAAGATATTTCCTTTTTCACCGTAGCCCTCTATGGGCTTCCAAATATCCCTTTGCCAATTCCACAAGAACAGATTTAGCGAAAGGCTTCTTGAAGGGAAAGATGTAACTCTGTGAGATGAATTAACAGAACACAGAGCAGTTTCTCAGAAAGCTTCTTTCCAGTTTTGAACGGAAGATATTTCCTTTTTCACCATAGCCCTCTTTGGGCTTCCTAATATCCCTTTGCCAATTCCACAAGAACAGCCTTAGCGAAAGGCTTCTTGAAGGGAAAGATGTAACTCTGTGAGATGAATTAACAGAACACAGAGCAGTTTCTCAGAAAGCTTCTTTCCAGTTTTGCACGGAAAATATTTCCTTTTTCAACATAGGCCTCTATGGGCTTCCAAATATCCCTTTGCCAATTCCACAAGAACAGCCTTAGCGAAAGGCTTCTTGAAGGGAAAGATGTAACTCTGTGAGATGAATTAACAGAACACAGAGCAGTTTCTCAGAAAGCTTCTTTCCAGTTTTGAACGGAAGGTATTTCCTTTTTCACCATAGCCCTCTATGGGCTTCCAAATATCCCTTTGCCAATTCCCCAAGAACAGCCTTAGCGAAAGGCTTCTTGAAGGGAAAGATGTAACTCTCTGAGATGAATTAACAGAACACAGAGCAGTTTCTCAGAAAGCTTCTTTCCAGTTTTGAACGGAAGATATTTCTTTTTTCACCATAGGCCACTATGGGCTTCAAAATATCCCTTTGCCAATTCCACAAGAACAGCCTTAGCGAAAGGCTTCTTGAAGGGAAAGATGTAACTCTGTGAGATGAATTAACAGAACACAGAGCAGTTTCTCAGAAAGCTTCTTTCCAGTTTTGAACGGAAGATATTTCCTTTTTCACCATAGCCCTCTATGGGCTTCCAAATATCCCTTTGCCAATTCCACAAGAACAGCCTTAGCGAAAGGCTTCTTGAAGGGAAAGATGTAACTCTGTGAGATGAATTAACAGAACACAGAGCAGTTTCTCAGAAAGCTTCTTTCCAGTTTTGAACGGAAGATATTTCCTTTTTCACCATAGCCCTCTATGGGCTTCCAAATATCCCTTTGCCAATTCCACAAGAACAGCCTTAGCGAAAGGCTTCTTGAAGGGAAAGATGTAACTCTGTGAGATGAATTAACAGAACACAGAGTAGTTTCTCAGAAAGCCTCTTTCCAGTTTTGAACGGAAGATATTTCCTTTTTCACCATAGCCCTCTATGGGCTTCCAAATATCCCTTTGCCAATTCCACAAGAACAGCCTTAGCGAAAGGCTTCTTGAAGGGAAAGATGTAACTCTGTGAGATGAATTAACAGAACACAGAGCAGTTTCTCAGAAAGCTTCTTTCCAGTTTTGAACGGAAGATATTTCCTTTTTCACCATAGCCCACTTTGGGCTTCCTAATATCCCTTTGCCAATTCCACAAGAACAGCCTTAGCGAAAGGCTTCTAGAAGGGAAAGATGTAACTCTGTGAGATGAATTATCAGAACACAGAGCAGTTTCTCAGAAAGCTTCTTTCCAGTTTTGCACGGAAGATATTTCCTTTTTTACCATAGGCCTCTATGGGCTTCCAAATATCCCTTTGCCAATTCCACAAGAACAGCCTTAGCGAAAGGCTTCTTGAAGGGAAAGATGTAACTCTGTGAGATGAATTAACAGAACACAGAGCAGTTTCTCAGAAAGCTTCTTTCCAGTTTTGAACGGAAGATATTTCCTTTTTCACCATAGCCCTCTATGGGCTTCCAAATATCCCTTTGCCAATTCCCCAAGAACAGCCTTAGCGAAAGGCTTCTTGAAGGGAAAGATGTAACTCTGTGAGATGAATTAACAGAACACAGAGCAGTTTCTCAGAAAGCTTCTTTCCAGTTTTGAACGGAAGATATTTCCTTTTTCACCATAGCCCTCTATGGGCTTCCAAATATCCCTTTGCCAATTCCACAAGAACAGCCTTAGCGAAAGGCTTCTTGAAGGGAAAGATGTAACTCTGTGAGATGAATTAACAGAACACAGAGCAGTTTCTCAGAAAGCTTCTTTCCAGTTTTGAACGGAAGATATTTCCTTTTTCACCATAGCCCTCTATGGGCTTCCAAATATCCCTTTGCCAATTCCACAAGAACAGCCTTAGCGAAAGGCTTCTTGAAGGGAAAGATGTAACTCTGTGAGATGAATTAACAGAACACAGAGCAGTTTCTCAGAAAGCTTCTTTCCAGTTTTGAACGGAAGATATTTCCTTTTTCACCATAGCCCTCTATGGGCTTCCAAATATCCCTTTGCCAATTCCACAAGAACAGCCTTAGCGAAAGGCTTCTTGAAGGGAAAGATGTAACTCTGTGAGAAGAATTAACAGAACACAGAGCAGTTTCTCAGAAAGCTTCTTTCCAGTTTTGAACGGAAGATATTTCCTTTTTCACCATAGGCCTCTATGGGCTTCCAAATATCCCTTTGCCAATTCCACAAGAACAGCCTTAGCGAAAGGCTTCTTGAAGGGAAAGATGTAACTCTGTGAGATGAATTAACAGAACACAGAGCAGTTTCTCAGAAAGCTTCTTTCCAGTTTTGCACGGAAGATATTTCCTTTTTCACCATAGGCCTCTATGGGCTTCCAAATATCCCTTTGCCAATTCCACAAGAACAGCCTTAGCGAAAGGCTTCTTGAAGGGAAATATGTAACTCTGTGAGATGAATTAACAGAACACAGAGCAGTTTCTCAGATAGCTTCTTTCCAGTTTTGAACGGAAGATACTTCCTTTTTCACCATAGCCCTCTTTGGGCTTCCAAATATCCCTTTGCCAATTCCACAAGAACAGCCTTAGCGAAAGGCTTCTTGAAGGGAAAGATGTAACTCTGTGAGATGAATTAACAGAACACAGAGCAGTTTCTCAGAAAGCTTCTTTCCAGTTTTGAACGGAAGATATTTCCTTTTTCACCACAGCCCTCTATGGGCTTCCAAATATCCCTTTGCCAATTCCACAAGAACAGCCTTAGCGAAAGGCTTCTTGAAGGGAAAGATGTAACTCTGTGAGATGAATTAACAGAACACAGAGCAGTTTCTCAGAAAGCTTCTTTCCAGTTTTGAACGGAAGATATTTCCTTTTTCACCATAGCCCTCTATGGGCTTCCAAATATTCCTTTGCCAATTCGACAAGAACAGCCTTAGCGAAAGGCTTCTTGAAGGGAAAGATGTAACTCTGTGAGATGAATTAACAGAACACAGAGCAGTTTCTCAGAAAGCTTCTTTCCAGTTTTGAACGGAAGATATTTCCTTTTTCACCATAGCCCTCTACGGGCTTCCAAATATCCCTTTGCCAATTCCACAAGAAGAGCGTTAGCGAAAGGCTTCTTGAAGGGATAGATGTAACTCTGTGAGATGAATTAACAGAACACAGAGCAGTTTCTCAGAAAGCTTCTTTCCAGTTTTGAACGGAAGATATTTCCTTTTTCACCATAGCCCTCTAAGGGCTTCCAAATATCCCTTTGCCAATTACACAAGAACAGCCTTAGCGAAAGGCTTCTTGAAGGGAAAGATGTAACTCTGTGAGATGAATTAACAGAACACAGAGCAGTTTCTCAGAAAGCTTCTTTCCAGTTTTGCACGGAAGATATTTCCTTTTTCACCATAGGCCTCTATGGGCTTCCAAATATCCGTTTGCCAATTCCACAAGAACAGCCTTAGCGAAAGGCTTCTTGAAGGGAAAGATGTAACTCTGTGAGATGAATTAACAGAACACAGAGCAGTTTCTCAGAAAACTTCTTTCCAGTTTTGAACGGAAGATATTTCCTTTTTCACAATAGGCCTCTATGGGCTTCCAAATATCCCTTTGCCAATTCCACAAGAACAGCCTTAGCGAAAGGCTTCTTGAAGGGAAAGATGTAACTCTGTGAGATGAATTAACAGAACACAGAGCAGTTTCTCTGAAAGCTTCTTTCCAGTTTTGAACGGAAGATATTTCCTTTTTCACCATAGCCCTCTATGGGCTTCCAAATATCCCTTTGCCAATTCCACAAGAACAGCCTTAGCGAAAGGCTTCTTGAAGGGAAAGATGTAACTCTGTGAGATGAATTAACAGAACACAGAGCAGTTTCTCAGAAAGCTTCTTTCCAGTTTTGAACGGAAGATATTTCCTTTTTCACCATAGGCCTCTATGGGCTTCCAAATATCCCTTTGCCAATTCCACAAGAACAGCCTTAGCGAAAGGCTTCTTGAAGGGAAAGATGTAACTCTGTGAGATGAATTAACAGAACACAGAGCAGTTTCTCAGAAAGCTTCTTTCCAGTTTTGAACGGAAGGTATTTCCTTTTTAACGATAGCCCTCTATGGGCTTCCAAATATCCCTTTGCCAATTCCCCAAGAACAGCCTAAGCGAAAGGCTTCTTAAAGGGAAAGATGTAACTCTGTGAGATGTATTAACAGAACACAGAGCAGTTTCTCAGAAAGCTTCTTTCCAGTTTTGAACGGAAGATATTTCCTTTTTCACCGTAGCCCTCTATGGGCTTCCAAATATCCCTTTGCCAATTCCACAAGAACAGATTTAGCGAAAGGCTTCTTGAAGGGAAAGATGTAACTCTGTGAGATGAATTAACAGAACACAGAGCAGTTTCTCAGAAAGCTTCTTTCCAGTTTTGAACGGAAGATATTTCCTTTTTCACCATAGCCCTCTATGGGCTTCCAAATATCCCTTTGCCAATTACACAAGAACAGCCTTAGCGAAAGGCTTCTTGAAGGGAAAGATGTAACTCTGTGAGATGAATTAACAGAACACAGAGCAGTTTCTCAGAAAGCATCTTTCCAGTTTTGCACGGAAGATATTTCCTTTTTCACCATAGGCCTCTATGGGCTTCCAAATATCCCTTTGCCAATTCCACAAGAACAGCCTTAGCGAAAGGCTTCTTGAAGGGAAAGATGTAACTCTGTGAGATGAATTAACAGAACACAGAGCAGTTTCTCAGAAAGCTTCTTTCCAGTTTTGCACGGAAGATATTTCCTTTTTCACCATAGCCCTCTATGGGCTTCCTAATATCCCTTTGCCAATTCCACAAGAACAGCCTTAGCGAAAGGCTTCTTGAAGGGAAAGATGTAACTCTGTGAGATGAATTAACAGAACACAGAGCAGTTTCTCAGAAAGCTTCTTTCCAGTTTTGCACGAAAGATATTTCCTTTTTCACCATAGGCCTCTAAGGGGTTCCAAATATCCCTTTGCCAATTCCCCAAGAACAGCCTTAGCGAAAGGCTTCTTGAAGGGAAAGATGTAACTCTGTGAGATGAATTAACAGAACACAGAGCCGTTTCTCAGAAAGCTTCTTTCCAGTTTTGAACGGAAGATATTTCCTTTTTCACCATAGCCCTCTATGGGCTTCCAAATATCCCTTTGCCAATTCCACAAGAACAGCCTTAGCGAAAGGCTTCTTGAAGGGAAAGATGTAACTCTGTGAGATGAATTAACAGAACACAGAGCAGTTTCTCAGAAAGCTTCTTTCCAGTTTTGAACGGAAGATATTTCCTTTTTCCCCATAGCCCTCTATGGGCTTCCAAATATCCCTTTGCCAATTCCACAAGAACAGCCTTAGCGAAAGGCTTCTTGAAGGGCAAGATGTAACTCTGTGAGATGAATTAACGGAACACAGAGCAGTTTCTCAGAAAGCTTCTTTCCAGTTTTGAACGGAAGATATTTCCTTTTTCACCATAGCCCTCTATGGGCTTCGAAATATCCCTTTGCCAATTCCACAAGAACAGCCTTAGCGAAAGGCTTCTTGAAGGGAAAGATGTAACTCTGTGAGATGAATTAACAGAACACAGAGCAGTTTCTCAGAAAGCTTCTTTCCAGTTTTGAACGGAAGGTATTTCCTTTTTCACCATAGGCCTCTATGGGCTTCCAAATATCCCTTTGCCAATTCCACAAGAACAGCCTTAGCGAAAGGCTTCTTGAAGGGAAAGATGTAACTCTGTGAGATGAATTAACAGAACACAGAGCAGTTTCTCAGAAAGCTTCTTTCCAGTTTTGAACGGAAGGTATTTCCTTTTTAACGATAGCCCTCTATGGGCTTCCAAATATCCCTTTGCCAATTCCCCAAGAACAGCCTAAGCGAAAGGCTTCTTAAAGGGAAAGATGTAACTCTGTGAGATGTATTAACAGAACACAGAGCAGTTTCTCAGAAAGCTTCTTTCCAGTTTTGAACGGAAGATATTTCCTTTTTCACCGTAGCCCTCTATGGGCTTCCAAATATCCCTTTGCCAATTCCACAAGAACAGATTTAGCGAAAGGCTTCTTGAAGGGAAAGATGTAACTCTGTGAGATGAATTAACAGAACACAGAGCAGTTTCTCAGAAAGCTTCTTTCCAGTTTTGAACGGAAGATATTTCCTTTTTCACCATAGCCCTCTATGGGCTTCCAAATATCCCTTTGCCAATTACACAAGAACAGCCTTAGCGAAAGGCTTCTTGAAGGGAAAGATGTAACTCTGTGAGATGAATTAACAGAACACAGAGCAGTTTCTCAGAAAGCTTCTTTCCAGTTTTGAACGGAAGATATTTCCTTTTTCACCATAGCCCTCTACGAGCTTCCAAATATCCCTTTGCCAATTCCACAAGAAGAGCGTTAGCGAAAGGCTTCTTGAAGGGATAGATGTAACTCTGTGAGATGAATTAACAGAACACAGAGCAGTTTCTCAGAAAGCTTCTTTCCAGTTTTGAACGGAAGATATTTCCTTTTTCACCATAGCCCTCTACGGGCTTCCAAATATCCCTTTGCCAATTCCACAAGAAGAGCGTTAGCGAAAGGCTTCTTGAAGGGATAGATGTAACTCTGTGAGATGAATTAACAGAACACAGAGCAGTTTCTCAGAAAGCTTCTTTCCAGTTTTGAACGGAAGATATTTCCTTTTTCACCATAGCCCTCTAAGGGCTTCCAAATATCCCTTTGCCAATTACACAAGAACAGCCTTAGCGAAAGGCTTCTTGAAGGGAAAGATGTAACTCTGTGAGATGAATTAACAGAACACAGAGCAGTTTCTCAGAAAGCTTCTTTCCAGTTTTGCACGGAAGATATTTCCTTTTTCACCATAGGCCTCTATGGGCTTCCAAATATCCGTTTGCCAATTCCACACGAACAGCCTTAGCGAAAGGCTTCTTGAAGGGAAAGATGTAACTCTGTGAGATGAATTAACAGAACACAGAGCAGTTTCTCAGAAAACTTCTTTCCAGTTTTGAACGGAAGATATTTCCTTTTTCACAATAGGCCTCTATGGGCTTCCAAATATCCCTTTGCCAATTCCACAAGAACAGCCTTAGCGAAAGGCTTCTTGAAGGGAAAGATGTAACTCTGTGAGATGAATTAACAGAACACAGAGCAGTTTCTCTGAAAGCTTCTTTCCAGTTTTGAACGGAAGATATTTCCTTTTTCACCATAGCCCTCTATGGGCTTCCAAATATCCCTTTGCCAATTCCACAAGAACAGCCTTAGCGAAAGGCTTCTTGAAGGGAAAGATGTAACTCTGTGAGATGAATTAACAGAACACAGAGCAGTTTCTCAGAAAGCTTCTTTCCAGTTTTGAACGGAAGATATTTCCTTTTTCACCATAGGCCTCTATGGGCTTCCAAATATCCCTTTGCCAATTCCACAAGAACAGCCTTAGCGAAAGGCTTCTTGAAGGGAAAGATGTAACTCTGTGAGATGAATTAACAGAACACAGAGCAGTTTCTCAGAAAGCTTCTTTCCAGTTTTGAACGGAAGGTATTTCCTTTTTAACGATAGCCCTCTATGGGCTTCCAAATATCCCTTTGCCAATTCCCCAAGAACAGCCTAAGCGAAAGGCTTCTTAAAGGGAAAGATGTAACTCTGTGAGATGTATTAACAGAACACAGAGCAGTTTCTCAGAAAGCTTCTTTCCAGTTTTGAACGGAAGATATTTCCTTTTTCACCGTAGCCCTCTATGGGCTTCCAAATATCCCTTTGCCAATTCCACAAGAACAGATTTAGCGAAAGGCTTCTTGAAGGGAAAGATGTAACTCTGTGAGATGAATTAACAGAACACAGAGCAGTTTCTCAGAAAGCTTCTTTCCAGTTTTGAACGGAAGATATTTCCTTTTTCACCATAGCCCTCTATGGGCTTCCAAATATCCCTTTGCCAATTACACAAGAACAGCCTTAGCGAAAGGCTTCTTGAAGGGAAAGATGTAACTCTGTGAGATGAATTAACAGAACACAGAGCAGTTTCTCAGAAAGCATCTTTCCAGTTTTGCACGGAAGATATTTCCTTTTTCACCATAGGCCTCTATGGGCTTCCAAATATCCCTTTGCCAATTCCACAAGAACAGCCTTAGCGAAAGGCTTCTTGAAGGGAAAGATGTAACTCTGTGAGATGAATTAACAGAACACAGAGCAGTTTCTCAGAAAGCTTCTTTCCAGTTTTGCACGGAAGATATTTCCTTTTTCACCATAGCCCTCTATGGGCTTCCTAATATCCCTTTGCCAATTCCACAAGAACAGCCTTAGCGAAAGGCTTCTTGAAGGGAAAGATGTAACTCTGTGAGATGAATTAACAGAACACAGAGCAGTTTCTCAGAAAGCTTCTTTCCAGTTTTGCACGAAAGATATTTCCTTTTTCACCATAGGCCTCTAAGGGGTTCCAAATATCCCTTTGCCAATTCCCCAAGAACAGCCTTAGCGAAAGGCTTCTTGAAGGGAAAGATGTAACTCTGTGAGATGAATTAACAGAACACAGAGCCGTTTCTCAGAAAGCTTCTTTCCAGTTTTGAACGGAAGATATTTCCTTTTTCACCATAGCCCTCTATGGGCTTCCAAATATCCCTTTGCCAATTCCACAAGAACAGCCTTAGCGAAAGGCTTCTTGAAGGGAAAGATGTAACTCTGTGAGATGAATTAACAGAACACAGAGCAGTTTCTCAGAAAGCTTCTTTCCAGTTTTGAACGGAAGATATTTCCTTTTTCCCCATAGCCCTCTATGGGCTTCCAAATATCCCTTTGCCAATTCCACAAGAACAGCCTTAGCGAAAGGCTTCTTGAAGGGCAAGATGTAACTCTGTGAGATGAATTAACGGAACACAGAGCAGTTTCTCAGAAAGCTTCTTTCCAGTTTTGAACGGAAGATATTTCCTTTTTCACCATAGCCCTCTATGGGCTTCCAAATATCCCTTTGCCAATTCCACAAGAACAGCCTTAGCGAAAGGCTTCTTGAAGGGAAAGATGTAACTCTGTGAGATGAATTAACAGAACACAGAGCAGTTTCTCAGAAAGCTTCTTTCCAGTTTTGAACGGAAGGTATTTCCTTTTTCACCATAGGCCTCTATGGGCTTCCAAATATCCCTTTGCCAATTCCACAAGAACAGCCTTAGCGAAAGGCTTCTTGAAGGGAAAGATGTAACTCTGTGAGATGAATTAACAGAACACAGAGCAGTTTCTCAGAAAGCTTCTTTCCAGTTTTGAACGGAAGGTATTTCCTTTTTAACGATAGCCCTCTATGGGCTTCCAAATATCCCTTTGCCAATTCCCCAAGAACAGCCTAAGCGAAAGGCTTCTTAAAGGGAAAGATGTAACTCTGTGAGATGTATTAACAGAACACAGAGCAGTTTCTCAGAAAGCTTCTTTCCAGTTTTGAACGGAAGATATTTCCTTTTTCACCGTAGCCCTCTATGGGCTTCCAAATATCCCTTTGCCAATTCCACAAGAACAGATTTAGCGAAAGGCTTCTTGAAGGGAAAGATGTAACTCTGTGAGATGAATTAACAGAACACAGAGCAGTTTCTCAGAAAGCTTCTTTCCAGTTTTGAACGGAAGATATTTCCTTTTTCACCATAGCCCTCTATGGGCTTCCAAATATCCCTTTGCCAATTACACAAGAACAGCCTTAGCGAAAGGCTTCTTGAAGGGAAAGATGTAACTCTGTGAGATGAATTAACAGAACACAGAGCAGTTTCTCAGAAAGCATCTTTCCAGTTTTGCACGGAAGATATTTCCTTTTTCACCATAGGCCTCTATGGGCTTCCAAATATCCCTTTGCCAATTCCACAAGAACAGCCTTAGCGAAAGGCTTCTTGAAGGGAAAGATGTAACTCTGTGAGATGAATTAACAGAACACAGAGCAGTTTCTCAGAAAGCTTCTTTCCAGTTTTGCACGGAAGATATTTCCTTTTTCACCATAGCCCTCTATGGGCTTCCTAATATCCCTTTGCCAATTCCACAAGAACAGCCTTAGCGAAAGGCTTCTTGAAGGGAAAGATGTAACTCTGTGAGATGAATTAACAGAACACAGAGCAGTTTCTCAGAAAGCTTCTTTCCAGTTTTGCACGAAAGATATTTCCTTTTTCACCATAGGCCTCTAAGGGGTTCCAAATATCCCTTTGCCAATTCCCCAAGAACAGCCTTAGCGAAAGGCTTCTTGAAGGGAAAGATGTAACTCTGTGAGATGAATTAACAGAACACAGAGCCGTTTCTCAGAAAGCTTCTTTCCAGTTTTGAACGGAAGATATTTCCTTTTTCACCATAGCCCTCTATGGGCTTCCAAATATCCCTTTGCCAATTCCACAAGAACAGCCTTAGCGAAAGGCTTCTTGAAGGGAAAGATGTAACTCTGTGAGATGAATTAACAGAACACAGAGCAGTTTCTCAGAAAGCTTCTTTCCAGTTTTGAACGGAAGATATTTCCTTTTTCCCCATAGCCCTCTATGGGCTTCCAAATATCCCTTTGCCAATTCCACAAGAACAGCCTTAGCGAAAGGCTTCTTGAAGGGCAAGATGTAACTCTGTGAGATGAATTAACGGAACACAGAGCAGTTTCTCAGAAAGCTTCTTTCCAGTTTTGAACGGAAGATATTTCCTTTTTCACCATAGCCCTCTATAGGCTTCCAAATATCCCTTTGCCAATTCCACAAGAACAGCCTTAGTGAAAGGCTTCTTGAAGGGAAAGATGTAACTCTGTGAGATGAATTAACAGAACACAGAGCAGTTTCTCAGAAAGCTTCTTTCCAGTTTTGAACGGAAGATATTTCCTTTTTCACCATAGCCCTCTATGGGCTCCCAAATATCCCTTTGCCAATTCCACAAGAACAGCCTTAGCGAAAGGCTTCTTGAAGGGAAAGATGTAACTCGGTGAGATGAATTAACAGAACACAGAGCAGTTTCTCAGAAAGCTTCTTTCCAGTTTTGAACGGAAGATATTTCCTTTTTCACCGTAGCCCTCTATGGGCTTCCAAATATCCCTTTGCCAATTCCACAAGAACAGCCTTAGCGAAAGGCTTTTTGAAGGGAAAGATGTAACTCTGTGAGATGAATTAACAGAACACAGAGCAGTTTCTCAGAAAGCTTCTTTCCAGTTTTGAACGGAAGATATTTCCTTTTTCACCATAGCCCTCTATGGGCTTCCAAATATCCCTTTGCCAATTCCACAAGAACAGCCTTAGCGAAAGGCGTCTAGAAGGGAAATATGTAACTCTGTGAGATGAATTAACAGAACACAGAGCAGTTTCTCAGAAAGCTTCTTTCCAGTTTTGAACGGAAGGTATTTCCTTTTTCACCATAGCCCTCTTTGGGCTTCCAAATATCCCGTTGCCAATTCCACAAGAACAGCCTTAGCGAAAGGCTTCTTGAAGGGAAAGATGTAACTCTGTGAGATGAATTAACAGAACACAGAGCAGTTTCTCCGAAAGCTTCTTTCCAGTTTTGAACGGAAGATATTTCCTTTTTCACCATAGCCCTCTACGGGCTTCCAAATATCCCTTTGCCAATTCCACAAGAACAGCCTTAGCGAAAGGCTTCTTGAAGGGAAAGATGTAACTCTCTGAGATGAATTAACAGAACACAGAGCAGTTTCTCAGAAAGCTTCTTTCCAGTTTTGAACCGAAGATATTTCCTTTTTCACCATAGCCCTCTATGGGCTTCCAAATATCCCTTTGTCAATTCCACAAGAACAGCCTTAGCGAAAGGCTTCTTGAAGGGAAAGATGTAACTCTGTGAGATGAATTAACAGAACACAGAGCAGTTTCTCAGAAAGCTTCTTTCCAGTTTTGAACAGAAGATATTTCCTTTTTCACCGTAGCCCTCTATGGGCTTCCAAATATCCCTTTGCCAATTCCACAAGAACAGCCTTAGCGAAAGGCTTCTTGAAGGGAAAGATGTAACTCTGTGAGATGAAATAACAGAACACAGAGCAGTTTCTCAGAAAGCTTCTTTCCAGTTTTGCACGGAAGATATTTCCTTTTTCACCATAGGCCTCTATGGGCTTCCAAATATCCGTTTGCCAATTACACAAGAACAGCCTTAGCGAAAGGCTTCTTGAAGGGAAAGATGTAACTCTGTGAGATGAATTAACAGAACACAGAGCAGTTTCTCAGAAAGCTTCTTTCCAGTTTTGCACGGAAGATATTTCCTTTTTCACCATAGGCCTCTATGGGCTTCCAAATATCCCTTTGCCAATTCCACAAGAACAGCCTTAGCGAAAGGCTTCTTGAAGGGAAAGATGTAACTCTGTGAGATGAATTAACAGAACACAGAGCAGTTTCTCAGAAAGCTTCTTTCCAGTTTTGAACGGAAGGTATTTCCTTTTTCACCATAGCCCTCTATGGGCTTCCAAATATCCCTTTGCCAATTCCACAAGAACAGCCTTAGCGAAAAGCTTCTTGAAGGGAAAGATGTAACTCTGTGAGATGAATTAACAGAACACAGAGCAGTTTCTCAGAAAGCTTATTTCCAGTTTTGAACGGAAGATATTTCCTTTTTCACCATAGCCCTCTTTGGGCTTCCAAATATCCCTTTGTCAATTCCACAAGAACAGCCTTAGCGAAAGCCTTCTTGAAGGGAAAGATGTAACTCTGTGAGATGAATTAAGAGAACACAGAGCAGTTTCTCAGAAAGCTTCTTTCCAGTTTTGCACGGAAGATATTTCCTTTTTCACCATAGGCCTCTATTGGCTTCCAAATATCCGTTTGCCAATTCCACAAGAACAGCCTTAGCGAAAGGCTTCTTGAAGGGAAAGATGTAACTCTGTGAGATGAATTAACAGAACACAGAGCAGTTTCTCAGAAAGCTTCTTTCCAGTTTTGAACGGAAGATATTTCCTTTTTCACCATAGGCCTCTATGGGCTTCCAAATATCCCTTTGCCAATTCCACAAGAACAGCCTTAGCGAAAGGCTTCTTGAAGGGAAATATGTAACTCTGTGAGATGAATTAACAGAACACAGAGCAGTTTCTCAGATAGCTTCTTTACAGTTTTGAACGGAAGATACTTCCTTTTTCACCATAACCCTCTTTGGGCTTCCAAATATCCCTTTGCCAATTCCACAAGAAGAGCCTTAGCGAAAGCCTTCTTGAAGGGAAAGATGTAACTCTGTGAGATGAATTAACAGAACACAGAGCAGTTTCTCAGAAAGCTTCTTTCCAGTTTTGCACGGAAGATATTTCCTTTTTCACCATAGCCCTCTATGGGCTTCCTAATATCCCTTTGCCAATTCCACAAGAACAGCCTTAGCGAAAGGCTTCTTGAAGGGAAAGATGTAACTCTGTGAGATGAAATAACAGAACACAGAGCAGTTTCTCAGAAAGCTTCTTTCCAGTTTTGCACGGAAGATATTTCCTTTTTCACCATAGGCCTCTATGGGCTTCCAAATATCCGTTTGCCAATTACACAAGAACAGCCTTAGCGAAAGGCTTCTTGAAGGGAAAGATGTAACTCTGTGAGATGAATTAACAGAACACAGAGCAGTTTCTCAGAAAGCTTCTTTCCAGTTTTGCACGGAAGATATTTCCTTTTTCACCATAGGCCTCTATGGGCTTCCAAATATCCCTTTGCCAATTCCACAAGAACAGCCTTAGCGAAAGGCTTCTTGAAGGGAAAGATGTAACTCTGTGAGATGAATTAACAGAACACAGAGCAGTTTCTCAGAAAGCTTCTTTCCAGTTTTGAACGGAAGGTATTTCCTTTTTCACCATAGCCCTCTATGGGCTTCCAAATATCCCTTTGCCAATTCCACAAGAACAGCCTTAGCGAAAAGCTTCTTGAAGGGAAAGATGTAACTCTGTGAGATGAATTAACAGAACACAGAGCAGTTTCTCAGAAAGCTTATTTCCAGTTTTGAACGGAAGATATTTCCTTTTTCACCATACCCTCTTTGGGCTTCCAAATATCCCTTTGTCAATTCCACAAGAACAGCCTTAGCGAAAGCCTTCTTGAAGGGAAAGATGTAACTCTGTGAGATGAATTAAGAGAACACAGAGCAGTTTCTCAGAAAGCTTCTTTCCAGTTTTGCACGGAAGATATTTCCTTTTTCACCATAGGCCTCTATTGGCTTCCAAATATCCGTTTGCCAATTCCACAAGAACAGCCTTAGCGAAAGGCTTCTTGAAGGGAAAGATGTAACTCTGTGAGATGAATTAACAGAACACAGAGCAGTTTCTCAGAAAGCTTCTTTCCAGTTTTGAACGGAAGATATTTCCTTTTTCACCATAGGCCTCTATGGGCTTCCAAATATCCCTTTGCCAATTCCACAAGAACAGCCTTAGCGAAAGGCTTCTTGAAGGGAAATATGTAACTCTGTGAGATGAATTAACAGAACACAGAGCAGTTTCTCAGATAGCTTCTTTACAGTTTTGAACGGAAGATACTTCCTTTTTCACCATAACCCTCTTTGGGCTTCCAAATATCCCTTTGCCAATTCCACAAGAAGAGCCTTAGCGAAAGCCTTCTTGAAGGGAAAGATGTAACTCTGTGAGATGAATTAACAGAACACAGAGCAGTTTCTCAGAAAGCTTCTTTCCAGTTTTGCACGGAAGATATTTCCTTTTTCACCATAGCCCTCTATGGGCTTCCTAATATCCCTTTGCCAATTCCACAAGAACAGCCTTAGCGAAAGGCTTCTTGAAGGGAAAGATGTAACTCTGTGAGATGAATTAACAGAACACAGAGCAGTTTCTCAGAAAGCTTCTTTCCAGTCTTGCACGAAAGATATTTCCTTTTTCACCATAGGCCTCTAAGGGGTTCCAAATATCCCTTTGCCAATTCCCCAAGAACAGCCTTAGCGAAAGGCTTCTTGAAGGGAAAGATGTAACTCTGTGAGATGAATTAACAGAACACAGAGCCGTTTCTCAGAAAGCTTCTTTCCAGTTTTGAACGGAAGATATTTCCTTTTTCACCATAGCCCTCTATGGGCTTCCAAATATCCCTTTGCCAATTCCACAAGAACAGCCTTAGCGAAAGGCTTCTTGAAGGGAAAGATGTAACTCTGTGAGATGAATTAACAGAACACAGAGCAGTTTCTCAGAAAGCTTCTTTCCAGTTTTGAACGGAAGATATTTCCTTTTTCCCCATAGCCCTCTATGGGCTTCCAAATATCCCTTTGCCAATTCCACAAGAACAGCCTTAGCGAAAGGCTTCTTGAAGGGCAAGATGTAACTCTGTGAGATGAATTAACGGAACACAGAGCAGTTTCTCAGAAAGCTTCTTTCCAGTTTTGAACGGAGGATATTTCCTTTTTCACCATAGCCCTCTATGGGCTTCCAAATATCCCTTTGCCAATTCCACAAGAACAGCCTTAGCGAAAGGCTTCTTGAAGGGAAAGATGTAACTCTGTGAGATGAATTAACAGAACACAGAGCAGTTTCTCAGAAAGCTTCTTTCCAGTTTTGAACGGAAGATATTTCCTTTTTCACCATAGGCCTCTATGGGCTTCCAAATATCCCTTTGCCAATTCCACAAGAACAGCCTTAGCGAAAGGCTTCTTGAAGGGAAAGATGTAACTCTGTGAGATGAATTAACAGAACACAGAGCAGTTTCTCAGAAAGCTTCTTTCCAGTTTTGAACGGAAGATATTTCCTTTTTCACCATAGGCCTCTATGGGGTTCCAAATATCCCTTTGCCAATTCCACAAGAACAGCCTTAGCGAAAGGCTTCTTGAAGGGAAATATGTAACTCTGTGAGATGAATTAACAGAACGCAGAGCAGTTTCTCAGATAGCTTCTTTCCAGTTTTGAACGGAAGATACTTCCTTTTTCACCATAGCCCTCTTTGGGCTTCCAAATATCCCTTTGCCAATTCCACAAGAACAGCCTTAGCGAAAGGCTTCTTGAAGGGAAAGATGTAACTCTGTGAGACGAATTAACAGAACACAGAGCAGTTTCTCAGAAAGCTTCTTTCCAGTTTTGAACGGAAGATATTTCCTTTTTCACCACAGCCCTCTATGGGCTTCCAAATATCCCTTTGCCAATTCCACAAGAACAGCCTTAGCGAAAGGCTTCTTGAAGGGAAAGATGTAACTCTGTGAGATGAATTAACAGAACACAGAGCAGTTTCTCAGAAAGCTTCTTTCCAGTTTTGAACGGAAGATATTTCCTTTTTCACCATAGCCCTCTATGGGCTTCCAAATATCCCTTTGCCAATTCCACAAGAACAGCCTTAGTGAAAGGCTTCTTGAAGGGAAAGATGTAACTCTGTGAGATGAATTAACAGAACACAGAGCAGTTTCTCAGAAAGCTTCTTTCCAGTTTTGAACGGAAGATATTTCCTTTTTCACCATAGCCCTCTATGGGCTCCCAAATATCCCTTTGCCAATTCCACAAGAACAGCCTTAGCGAAAGGCTTCTTGAAGGGAAAGATGTAACTCTGTGAGATGAATTAACAGAACACAGAGCAGTTTCTCAGAAAGCTTCTTTCCAGTTTTGAACGGAAGATATTTCCTTTTTCACCGTAGCCCTCTATGGGCTTCCAAATATCCCTTTGCCAATTCCACAAGAACAGCCTTAGCGAAAGGCTTCTTGAAGGGAAAGATGTAACTCTGTGAGATGAATTAACAGAACACAGAGCAGTTTCTCAGAAAGCTTCTTTCCAGTTTTGAACGGAAGATATTTCCTTTTTCACCATAGCCCTCTATGGGCTTCCAAATATCCCTTTGCCAATTCCACAAGAACAGCCTTAGCGAAAGGCGTCTAGAAGGGAAATATGTAACTCTGTGAGATGAATTAACAGAACACAGAGCAGTTTCTCAGAAAGCTTCTTTCCAGTTTTGAACGGAAGATATTTCCTTTTTCACCATAGCCCTCTTTGGGCTTCCAAATACCCCGTTGCCAATTCCACAAGAACAGCCTTAGCGAAAGGCTTCTTGAAGGGAAAGATGTAACTCTGTGAGATGAATTAACAGAACACAGAGCAGTTTCTCCGAAAGCTTCTTTCCAGTTTTGAACGGAAGATATTTCCTTTTTCACCATAGCCCTCTACGGGCTTCCAAATATCCCTTTGCCAATTCCACAAGAACAGCCTTAGCGAAAGGCTTCTTGAAGGGAAAGATGTAACTCTCTGAGATGAATTAACAGAACACAGAGCAGTTTCTCAGAAAGCTTCTTTCCAGTTTTGAACCGAAGATATTTCCTTTTTCACCATAGCCCTCTATGGGCTTCCAAATATCCCTTTGTCAATTCCACAAGAACAGCCTTAGCGAAAGGCTTCTTGAAGGGAAAGATGTAACTCTGTGAGATGAATTAACAGAACACAGAGCAGTTTCTCAGAAAGCTTCTTTCCAGTTTTGAACGGAAGATATTTCCTTTTTCACCGTAGCCCTCTATGGGCTTCCAAATATCCCTTTGCCAATTACACAAGAACAGCCTTAGCGAAAGGCTTCTTGAAGGGAAAGATGTAACTCTGTGAGATGAAATAACAGAACACAGAGCAGTTTCTCAGAAAGCTTCTTTCCAGTTTTGCACGGAAGATATTTCCTTTTTCACCATAGGCCTCTATGGGCTTCCAAATATCCGTTTGCCAATTACACAAGAACAGCCTTAGCGAAAGGCTTCTTGAAGGGAAAGATGTAACTCTGTGAGATGAATTAACAGAACACAGAGCAGTTTCTCAGAAAGCTTCTTTCCAGTTTTGCACGGAAGATATTTCCTTTTTCACCATAGGCCTCTATGGGCTTCCAAATATCCCTTTGCCAATTCCACAAGAACAGCCTTAGCGAAAGGCTTCTTGAAGGGAAAGATGTAACTCTGTGAGATGAATTAACAGAACACAGAGCAGTTTCTCAGAAAGCTTCTTTCCAGTTTTGAACGGAAGGTATTTCCTTTTTCACCATAGCCCTCTATGGGCTTCCAAATATCCCTTTGCCAATTCCACAAGAACAGCCTTAGCGAAAAGCTTCTTGAAGGGAAAGATGTAACTCTGTGAGATGAATTAACAGAACACAGAGCAGTTTCTCAGAAAGCTTATTTCCAGTTTTGAACGGAAGATATTTCCTTTTTCACCATAGCCCTCTTTGGGCTTCCAAATATCCCTTTGTCAATTCCACAAGAACAGCCTTAGCGAAAGCCTTCTTGAAGGGAAAGATGTAACTCTGTGAGATGAATTAAGAGAACACAGAGCAGTTTCTCAGAAAGCTTCTTTCCAGTTTTGCACGGAAGATATTTCCTTTTTCACCATAGGCCTCTATTGGCTTCCAAATATCCGTTTGCCAATTCCACAAGAACAGCCTTAGCGAAAGGCTTCTTGAAGGGAAAGATGTAACTCTGTGAGATGAATTAACAGAACACAGAGCAGTTTCTCAGAAAGCTTCTTTCCAGTTTTGAACGGAAGATATTTCCTTTTTCACCATAGGCCTCTATGGGCTTCCAAATATCCCTTTGCCAATTCCACAAGAAGAGCCTTAGCGAAAGGCTTCTTGAAGGGAAATATGTAACTCTGTGAGATGAATTAAAAGAACACAGAGCAGTTTCTCAGATAGCTTCTTTACAGTTTTGAACGGAAGATACTTCCTTTTTCACCATAACCCTCTTTGGGCTTCCAAATATCCCTTTGCCAATTCCACAAGAAGAGCCTTAGCGAAAGCCTTCTTGAAGGGAAAGATGTAACTCTGTGAGATGAATTAACAGAACACAGAGCAGTTTCTCAGAAAGCTTCTTTCCAGTTTTGAACGGAAGATATTTCCTTTTTCACCACAGCCCTCTATGGGCTTCCAAATATCCCTTTGCCAATTCCACAAGAACAGCCTTAGCGAAAGGCTTCTTGAAGGGAAAGATGTAACTCTGTGAGATGAATTAACAGAACACAGAGCAGTTTCTCAGAAAGCTTCTTTCCAGTTTTGAACGGAAGATATTTCCTTTTTCACCATAGCCCTCTATGGGCTTCCAAATATTCCTTTGCCAATTCCACAAGAACAGCCTTAGCGAAAGGCTTCTTGAAGGGAAAGATGTAACTCTGTGAGATGAATTAACAGAACACAGAGCAGTTTCTCAGAAAGCTTCTTTCCAGTTTTGCACGGAAGATATTTCCTTTTTCACCATAGCCCTCTATGGGCTTCCAAATATCCATTTGCCAATTCCACAAGAACAGCCTTAGCGAAAGGCTTCTTGAAGGGAAAGATGTAACTCTGTGAGATGAATTAACAGAACACAGAGCAGTTTCTCAGAAAGCTTCTTTCCAGTTTTGAACGGAAGATATTTCCTTTTTCACCATAGCCCTCTTTGGGCTTCCTAATATCCCTTTGCCAATTCCACAAGAACAGCCTTAGCGAAAGGCTTCTAGAAGGGAAAGATGTAACTCTGTGAGATGAATTAACAGAACACAGAGCAGTTTCTCAGAAAGCTTCTTTCCAGTTTTCACGGAAGATATTTCCTTTTTCACCATAGGCCTCTATGGGCTTCCAAATATCCCTTTGCCAATTCCACAAGAACAGCCTTAGCGAAAGGCTTCTTGAAGGGAAAGATGTAACTCTGTGAGATGAATTAACAGAACACAGAGCAGTTTCTCAGAAAGCTTCTTTCCAGTTTTGAACGGAAGGTATTTCCTTTTTCACCATAGACCTCTATGGGCTTCCAAATATCCCTTTGCCAATTCCACAAGAACAGCCTTAGCGAAAGGCTTCTTGAAGGGAAAGATGTAACTCTGTTAGATGAATTAACAGAACACAGAGCCCTTTCTCAGAAAGCTTCTTTCCAGTTTTGAACGGAAGATATTTCCTTTTTCACCATAGCCCTCTATGGGCTTCCAAATATCCCTTTGCCAATTCCACAAGAACAGCCTTAGCGAAAGGCTTCTTGAAGGGAAAGATGTAACTCTGTGAGATGAATTAACAGAACACAGAGCAGTTTCTCAGAAAGCTTCTTTCCAGTTTTGAACGGAAGATATTTCCTTTTTCACCATAGCCCTCTATGGGCTTCCAAATATCCCTTTGCCAATTCCACAAGAACAGCCTTAGCGAAAGGCTTCTTGAAGGGAAAGATGTAACTCTGTGAGATGAATTAACAGAACACAGAGCAGTTTCTCAGAAAGCTTCTTTCCAGTTTTGAACGGAAGATATTTCCTTTTTCACCATAGCCCTCTATGGGCTTCCAAATATCCCTTTGCCAATTCCACAAGAACAGCCTTAGCGAAAGGCTTCTTGAAGGGAAAGATGTAACTCTGTGAGATGAATTAACAGAACACAGAGCAGTTTCTCAGAAAGCTTCTTTCCAGTTTTGAACGGAAGATATTTCCTTTTTCACCATAGGCCTCTATGGGCTTCCAAATATCCCTTTGCCAATTCCACAAGAACAGCCTTAGCGAAAGGCTTCTTGAAGGGAAAGATGTAACTCTGTGAGATGAATTAACAGAACACAGAGCAGTTTCTCAGAAAGCCTCTTTCCAGTTTTGAACGGAAGATATTTCCTTTTTCACCATAGGCCTCTATGGGCTTCCAAATATCCCTTTGCCAATTCCACAAGAACAGCCTTAGCGAAAGGCTTCTTGAAGGGAAGTATGTAACTCTGTGAGATGAATTAACAGAACACAGAGCAGTTTCTCAGATAGCTTCTTTCCAGTTTTGAACGGAAGATACTTCCTTTTTCACCATAGCCCTCATTGGCCTTCCAAATATCCCTTTGCCAATTCCACAAGAACAGCCTTAGCGAAAGGCTTCTTGAAGGGAAATATGTAACTCTGTGAGATGAATTAACAGAACACAGAGCAGTTTCTCAGAAAGCTTCTTTCCAGTTTTGAACGGAAGATATTTCCTTTTTCACCCCAGCCCTCTATGGGCTTCCAAATATCCCTTTGCCAATTCCACAAGAACAGCCTTAGCGAAAGGCTTCTTGAAGGGAAAGATGTAACTCTGTGAGATGAATTAACAGAACACAGAGCAGTTTCTCAGAAAGCTTCTTTCCTGTTTTGAACGGAAGATATTTCCTTTTTCACCATAGCCCTCTATGGGCTTCCAAATATCCCTTTGCCAATTCCACAAGAACAGCCTTAGCGAAAGGCTTCTTGAAGGGAAAGATGTAACTCTGTGAGATGAATTAACAGAACACAGAGCAGTTTCTCAGAAAGCTTCTTTCCAGTTTTGAACGGAAGATATTTCCTTTTTCACCATAGCCCTCTATGGGCTTCCAAATATCCCTTTGCCAATTCCACAAGAACAGCCTTAGCGAAAGGCTTCTTGAAGGGAAAGATGTAACTCTGTGAGATGAATTAACAGAACACAGAGCAGTTTCTCAGAAAGCTTCTTTCCAGTTTTGAACGGAAGATATTTCCTTTTTCACCGTAGCCCTCTAAGGGCTTCCAAATATCCCTTTGCCAATTCCACAAGAACAGCCTTAGCGAAAGGCTTCTTGTAGGGAAAGATGTAACTCTGTGAGATGAATTAACAGAACACAGAGCAGTTTCTCAGAAAGCTTCTTTCCAGTTTTGAACGGAAGATATTTCCTTTTTCACCATAGCCCTCTATGGGCTTCCAAATATCCCTTTGCCAATTCCCCAAGAACAGCCTTAGCGAAAGGCTTCTTGAAGGGAAAGATGTAACTCTGTGAGATGAATTAACAGAACACAGAGCAGTTTCTCAGAAAGCTTCTTTCCAGTTTTGAACGGAAGATATTTCCTTTTTCACCATAGCCCTCTATGGGCTTCCAAATATCCCTTTGCCAATTAAACAAGAACAGCCTTAGCGAAAGGCTTCTTGAAGGGAAAGATGTAACTCTGTGAGATGAATTAACAGAACACAGAGCAGTTTCTCAGAAAGCTTCTTTCCAGTTTTGAACGGAAGATATTTCCTTTTTCACCATAGCCCTCTATGGGCTTCCAAATATCCCTTTGCCAATTCCACAAGAACAGCCTTAGCGAAAGGCTTCTTGAAGGGAAAGATGTAACTCTGTGAGATGAATTAACAGAACACAGAGCAGTTTCTCAGAAAGCTTCTTTCCAGTTTTGAACGGAAGATATTTCCTTTTTCACCATAGCCCTCTATGGGCTTCCAAATATCCCTTTACCAATTCCACAAGAACAGCCTTAGCGAAAGGCTTCTTGAAGGGAAAGATGTAACTCTGTGAGATGAATTAACAGAACACAGAGCAGTTTCTCAGAAAGCTTCTTTCCAGTTTTGAACGGAAGATATTTCCTTTTTCACCATAGGCCTCTATGGGCTTCCAAATATCCCTTTGCCAATTCCACAAGAACAGCCTTAGCGAAAGGCTTCTTGAAGGGAAAGATGTAACTCTGTGAGATGAATTAACAGAACACAGAGCAGTTTCTCAGAAGGCTTCTTTCTAGTTTTGCACGGAAGATATTTCCTTTTTCACCATAGGCCTCTATGGGCTTCCAAATATCCCTTTGCCAATTCCACAAGAACAGCCTTAGCGAAAGGCTTCTTGAAGGGAAATATGTAACTCTGTGAGATGAATTAACAGAACACAGAGCAGTTTCTCAGATAGCTTCTTTACAGTTTTGAACGGAAGATACTTCCTTTTTCACCATAGCCCTCTTTGGACTTCCAAATATCCCTTTGCCAATTCCACAAGAACAGCCTTAGCGAAAGGCTTCTTGAAGGGAAAGATGTAACTCTGTGAGATGAATTAACAGAACACAGAGCAGTTTCTCAGAAAGCTTCTTTCCAGTTTTGAACGGAAGATATTTCCTTTTTCACCACAGCCCTCTATGGGCTTCCAAATATCCCTTTGCCAATTCCACAAGAACAGCCTTAGCGAAAGGCTTCTTGAAGGGAAATATGTAACTCTGTGAGATGAATTAACAGAACACAGAGCAGTTTCTCAGAAAGCTTCTTTCCAGTTTTGAACGGAAGATATTTCCTTTTTCACCATAGCCCTCTAAGGGCTTCCAAATATCCCTTTGCCAATTACACAAGAACAGCCTTAGCGAAAGGCTTCTTGAAGGGAAAGATGTAACTCTGTGAGATGAATTAACAGAACACAGAGCAGTTTCTCAGAAAGCTTCTTTCCAGTTTTGCACGGAAGATATTTCCTTTTTCACCATAGGCCTCTATGGGCTTCCAAATATCCGTTTGCCAATTCCACACGAACAGCCTTAGCGAAAGGCTTCTTGAAGGGAAAGATGTAACTCTGTGAGATGAATTAACAGAACACAGAGCAGTTTCTCAGAAAACTTCTTTCCAGTTTTGAACGGAAGATATTTCCTTTTTCACCATAGGCCTCTATGGGCTTCCAAATATCCCTTTGCCAATTCCACAAGAACAGCCTTAGCGAAAGGCTTCTTGAAGGGAAAGATGTAACTCTGTGAGATGAATTAACAGAACACAGAGCAGTTTCTCTGAAAGCTTCTTTCCAGTTTTGAACGGAAGATATTTCCTTTTTCACCATAGCCCTCTATGGGCTTCCAAATATCCCTTTGCCAATTCCACAAGAACAGCCTTAGCGAAAGGCTTCTTGAAGGGAAAGATGTAACTCTGTGAGATGAATTAACAGAACACAGAGCAGTTTCTCAGAAAGCTTCTTTCCAGTTTTGAACGGAAGATATTTCCTTTTTCACCATAGGCCTCTATGGGCTTCCAAATATCCCTTTGCCAATTCCACAAGAACAGCCTTAGCGAAAGGCTTCTTGAAGGGAAAGATGTAACTCTGTGAGATGAATTAACAGAACACAGAGCAGTTTCTCAGAAAGCTTCTTTCCAGTTTTGAACGGAAGGTATTTCCTTTTTAACGATAGCCCTCTATGGGCTTCCAAATATCCCTTTGCCAATTCCCCAAGAACAGCCTAAGCGAAAGGCTTCTTAAAGGGAAAGATGTAACTCTGTGAGATGTATTAACAGAACACAGAGCAGTTTCTCAGAAAGCTTGTTTCCAGTTTTGAACGGAAGATATTTCCTTTTTCACCGTAGCCCTCTATGGGCTTCCAAATATCCCTTTGCCAATTCCACAAGAACAGATTTAGCGAAAGGCTTCTTGAAGGGAAAGATGTAACTCTGTGAGATGAATTAACAGAACACAGAGCAGTTTCTCAGAAAGCTTCTTTCCAGTTTTGAACGGAAGATATTTCCTTTTTCACCATAGCCCTCTATGGGCTTCCAAATATCCCTTTGCCAATTACACAAGAACAGCCTTAGCGAAAGGCTTCTTGAAGGGAAAGATGTAACTCTGTGAGATGAATTAACAGAACACAGAGCAGTTTCTCAGAAAGCATCTTTCCACTTTTGCACGGAAGATATTTCCTTTTTCACCATAGGCCTCTATGGGCTTCCAAATATCCCTTTGCCAATTCCACAAGAACAGCCTTAGCGAAAGGCTTCTTGAAGGGAAAGATGTAACTCTGTGAGATGAATTAACAGAACACAGAGCAGTTTCTCAGAAAGCTTCTTTCCAGTTTTGCACGGAAGATATTTCCCTTTTCACCATAGCCCTCTATGGGCTTCCTAATATCCCTTTGCCAATTCCACAAGAACAGCCTTAGCGAAAGGCTTCTTGAAGGGAAAGATGTAACTCTGTGAGATGAATTAACAGAACACAGAGCAGTTTCTCAGAAAGCTTCTTTCCAGTTTTGCACGGAAGATATTTCTTTTTTCACCATAGGCCTCTAAGGGGTTCCAAATATCCCTTTGCCAATTCCACAAGAACAGCCTTAGCGAAAGGCTTCTTGAAGGGAAAGATGTAACTCTGTGAGATGAATTAACAGAACACAGAGCAGTTTCTCAGAAAGCTTCTTTCCAGTTTTGAACGGAAGGTATTTCCTTTTTCACCATAGCCCTCTATGGGCTTCCAAATATCCCTTTGCCAATTCCCCAAGAACAGCCTTAGCGAAAGGCTTCTTGAAGGGAAAGATGTAACTCTGTGAGATGAATTAACAGAACACAGAGCAGTTTCTCAGAAAGCTTCTTTCCAGTTTTGAACGGAAGATATTTCCTTTTTCACCATAGCCCTCTATGGGCTTCCAAATATCCCTTTGCCAATTCCACAAGAACAGCCTTAGCGAAAGGCTTCTTGAAGGGAAAGATGTAACTCTGTGAGATGAATTAACAGAACACAGAGCAGTTTCTCAGAAAGCTTCTTTCCAGTTTTGAACGGAAGATATTTCCTTTTTCACCATAGCCCTCTATGGGCTTCCAAATATCCCTTTGCCAATTCCACAAGAACAGCCTTAGCGAAAGGCTTCTTGAAGGGAAAGATGTAACTCTGTGAGATGAATTAACAGAACACAGAGCAGTTTCTCAGAAAGCTTCTTTCCAGTTTTGAACGGAAGATATTTCCTTTTTCACCGTAGCCCTCTAAGGGCTTCCAAATATCCCTTTGCCAATTCCACAAGAACAGCCTTAGCGAAAGGCTTCTTGTAGGGAAAGATGTAACTCTGTGAGATGAATTAACAGAACACAGAGCAGTTTCTCAGAAAGCTTCTTTCCAGTTTTGAACGGAAGATATTTCCTTTTTCACCATAGCCCTCTATGGGCTTCCAAATATCCCTTTGCCAATTCCACAAGAACAGCCTTAGCGAAAGGATTCTTGAAGGGAAATATGTAACTCTGTGAGATGAATTAACAGAACACAGAGCAGTTTCTCAGAAAGCTTCTTTCCAGTTTTGAACGGAAGATATTTCCTTTTTCACCATAGCCCTCTTTGGGCTTCCAAATATCCCGTTGCCAATTCCACAAGAACAGCCTTAGTGAAAGACTTCTTGAAGGGAAAGATGTAACTCTGTGAGATGAATTAACAGAACACAGAGCAGTTTCTCCGAAAGCTTCTTTCCAGTTTTGAACGGAAGATATTTCCTTTTTCACCATAGCCCTCTATGGGCTTCCAAATATCCCTTTGCCAATTCCACAAGAACAGCCTTAGCGAAAGGCTTCTTGAAGGGAAAGATGTTACTCTGTGAGATGAATTAATAGAACACAGAGCAGTTTCTCAGAAAGCTTCTTTCCAGTTTTGAACGGAAGATATTTCCTTTTTCACCATAGCCCTCTATGGGCTTCCAAATATCCCTTTGCCAATTCCTCAAGAACAGCCTTAGCGAAAGGCTTCTTGAAGGGAAAGATGTAACTCTGTGAGATGAATTAACAGAACACAGAGCAGTTTCTCAGAAAGCTTCTTTCCAGTTTTGAACGGAAGATAATTCCTTTTTCACCATAGGCCTCTATGGGCTTCCAAATATCCCTTTGCCAATTCCATAAGAACAGCCTTAGCGAAAGGCTTCTTGAAGGGAAAGATGTAACTCTGTGAGATGAATTAACAGAACACAGAGCAGTTTCTCAGAAAGCTTCTTTCCAGTTTTGAACGGAAGATATTTCCTTTTTCACCATAGCCCTCTTTGGGCTTCCTAATATCCCTTTGCCAATTCCACAAGAACAGCCTTAGCGAAAGGCTTCTTGAAGGGAAAGATGTAACTCTGTGAGATGAATTAACAGAACACAGAGCAGTTTCTCAGAAAGCTTCTTTCCAGTTTTGAACGGAAGATATTTCCTTTTTCACCGTAGCCCTCTATGGGCTTCCAAATATCCCTTTGCCAATTCCACAAGAACAGCCTTAGCGAAAGGCTTCTTGAAGGGAAAGATGTAACTCTGTGAGATGAATTAACAGAACACAGAGCAGTTTCTCAGAAAGCTTCTTTCCAGTTTTGAACGGAAGATATTTCCTTTTTCACCATAGCCCTCTATGGGCTTCCAAATATCCCTTTGCCAATTCCACAAGAACAGCCTTAGCGAAAGGCTTCTTGAAGGGAAAGATGTAACTCTGTGAGATGAATTAACAGAACACAGAGTAGTTTCTCAGAAAGCCTCTTTCCAGTTTTGAACGGAAGATATTTCCTTTTTCACCATAGCCCTCTATGGGCTTCCAAATATCCCTTTGCCAATTCCACAAGAACAGCCTTAGCGAAAGGCTTCTTGAAGGGAAAGATGTAACTCTGTGAGATGAATTAAGAGAACACAGAGCAGTTTCTCAGAAAGCTTCTTTCCAGTTTTGAACGGAAGATATTTCCTTTTTCACCATAGGCCTCTATGGGCTTCCAAATATCCCTTTGCCAATTCCACAAGAACAGCCTTAGCGAAAGGCTTCTTGAAGGGAAAGATGTAACTCTGTGAGATGAATTAACAGAACACAGAGCAGTTTCTCAGAAAGCTTCTTTCCAGTTTTGAACGGAAGATATTTCCTTTTTCACCATAGCCCTCTATGGGCTTCCAAATATCCCTTTGCCAATTCCACAAGAACAGCCTTAGCGAAAGGCTTCTTGAAGGGAAGTATGTAACTCTGTGAGATGAATTAACAGAACACAGAGCAGTTTCTCAGATAGCTTCTTTCCAGTTTTGAACGGAAGATACTTCCTTTTTCACCATAGCCCTCATTGGCCTTCCAAATATCCCTTTGCCAATTCCACAAGAACAGCCTTAGCGAAAGGCTTCTTGAAGGGAAATATGTAACTCTGTGAGATGAATTAAGAGAACACAGAGCAGTTTCTCAGAAAGCTTCTTTCCAGTTTTGAACGGAAGATATTTCCTTTTTCACCCCAGCCCTCTATGGGCTTCCAAATATCCCTTTGCCAATTCCACAAGAACAGCCTTAGCGAAAGGCTTCTTGAAGGGAAAGATGTAACTCTGTGAGATGAATTAACAGAACACAGAGCAGTTTCTCAGAAAGCTTCTTTCCTGTTTTGAACGGAAGATATTTCCTTTTTCACCATAGCCCTCTATGGGCTTCCAAATATCCCTTTGCCAATTCCACAAGAACAGCCTTAGCGAAAGGCTTCTTGAAGGGAAAGATGTAACTCTGTGAGATGAATTAACAGAACACAGAGCAGTTTCTCAGAAAGCTTCTTTCCAGTTTTGAACGGAAGATATTTCCTTTTTCACCATAGCCCTCTATGGGCTTCCAAATATCCCTTTGCCAATTCCACAAGAACAGCCTTAGCGAAAGGCTTCTTGAAGGGAAAGATGTAACTCTGTGAGATGAATTAACAGAACACAGAGCAGTTTCTCAGAAAGCTTCTTTCCAGTTTTGAACGGAAGATATTTCCTTTTTCACCGTAGCCCTCTAAGGGCTTCCAAATATCCCTTTGCCAATTCCACAAGAACAGCCTTAGCGAAAGGCTTCTTGTAGGGAAAGATGTAACTCTGTGAGATGAATTAACAGAACACAGAGCAGTTTCTCAGAAAGCTTCTTTCCAGTTTTGAACGGAAGATATTTCCTTTTTCACCATAGCCCTCTATGGGCTTCCAAATATCCCTTTGCCAATTCCAGAAGAACAGCCTTAGCGAAAGGATTCTTGAAGGGAAATATGTAACTCTGTGAGATGAATTAACAGAACACAGAGCAGTTTCTCAGAAAGCTTCTTTCCAGTTTTGAACGGAAGATATTTCCTTTTTCACCATAGCCCTCTTTGGGCTTCCAAATATCCCGTTGCCAATTCCACAAGAACAGCCTTAGTGAAAGATTTCTTGAAGGGAAAGATGTAACTCTGTGAGATGAATTAACAGAACACAGAGCAGTTTCTCCGAAAGCTTCTTTCCAGTTTTGAACGGAAGATATTTCCTTTTTCACCATAGCCCTCTATGGGCTTCCAAATATCCCTTTGCCAATTCCACAAGAACAGCCTTAGCGAAAGGCTTCTTGAAGGGAAAGATGTTACTCTGTGAGATGAATTAATAGAACACAGAGCAGTTTCTCAGAAAGCTTCTTTCCAGTTTTGAACGGAAGATATTTCCTTTTTCACCATAGCCCTCTATGGGCTTCCAAATATCCCTTTGCCAATTCCACAAGAACAGCCTTAGCGAAAGGCTTCTTGAAGGGAAAGATGTAACTCTGTGAGATGAATTAACAGAACACAGAGCAGTTTCTCAGAAAGCTTCTTTCCAGTTTTGAACGGAAGATAATTCCTTTTTCACCATAGGCCTCTATGGGCTTCCAAATATCCCTTTGCCAATTCCATAAGAACAGCCTTAGCGAAAGGCTTCTTGAAGGGAAAGATGTAACTCTGTGAGATGAATTAACAGAACACAGAGCAGTTTCTCAGAAAGCTTCTTTCCAGTTTTGAACGGAAGATATTTCCTTTTTCACCATAGCCCTCTTTGGGCTTCCTAATATCCCTTTGCCAATTCCACAAGAACAGCCTTAGCGAAAGGCTTCTTGAAGGGAAAGATGTAACTCTGTGAGATGAATTAACAGAACACAGAGCAGTTTCTCAGAAAGCTTCTTTCCAGTTTTGCACGGAAAATATTTCCTTTTTCAACATAGGCCTCTATGGGCTTCCAAATATCCCTTTGCCAATTCCACAAGAACAGCCTTAGCGAAAGGCTTCTTGAAGGGAAAGATGTAACTCTGTGAGATGAATTAACAGAACACAGAGCAGTTTCTCAGAAAGCTTCTTTCCAGTTTTGAACGGAAGGTATTTCCTTTTTCACCATAGCCCTCTATGGGCTTCCAAATATCCCTTTGCCAATTCCCCAAGAACAGCCTTAGCGAAAGGCTTCTTGAAGGGAAAGATGTAACTCTCTGAGATGAATTAACAGAACACAGAGCAGTTTCTCAGAAAGCTTCTTTCCAGTTTTGAACGGAAGATATTTCTTTTTTCACCATAGGCCACTATGGGCTTCCAAATATCCCTTTGCCAATTCCACAAGAACAGCCTTAGCGAAAGGCTTCTTGAAGGGAAAGAGGTAACTCTGTGAGATGAATTAACAGAACACAGAGCAGTTTCTCAGAAAGCTTCTTTCCAGTTTTGAACGGAAGATATTTCCTTTTTCACCATAGCCCTCTATGGGCTTCCAAATATCCCTTTGCCAATTCCACAAGAACAGCCTTAGCGAAAGGCTTCTTGAAGGGAAAGATGTAACTCTGTGAGATGAATTAACAGAACACAGAGCAGTTTCTCAGAAAGCTTCTTTCCAGTTTTGAACGGAAGATATTTCCTTTTTCACCATAGCCCTCTATGGGCTTCCAAATATCCCTTTGCCAATTCCACAAGAACAGCCTTAGCGAAAGGCTTCTTGAAGGGAAAGATGTAACTCTGTGAGATGAATTAACAGAACACAGAGTAGTTTCTCAGAAAGCCTCTTTCCAGTTTTGAACGGAAGATATTTCCTTTTTCACCATAGCCCTCTATGGGCTTCCAAATATCCCTTTGCCAATTCCACAAGAACAGCCTTAGCGAAAGGCTTCTTGAAGGGAAAGATGTAACTCTGTGAGATGAATTAACAGAACACAGAGCAGTTTCTCAGAAAGCTTCTTTCCAGTTTTGAACGGAAGATATTTCCTTTTTCACCATAGCCCTCTTTGGGCTTCCTAATATCCCTGTGCCAATTCCACAAGAACAGCCTTAGCGAAAGGCTTCTAGAAGGGAAAGATGTAACTCTGTGAGATGAATTATCAGAACACAGAGCAGTTTCTCAGAAAGCTTCTTTCCAGTTTTGCACGGAAGATATTTCCTTTTTTACCATAGGCCTCTATGGGCTTCCAAATATCCCTTTGCCAATTCCACAAGAACAGCCTTAGCGAAAGGCTTCTTGAAGGGAAAGATGTAACTCTGTGAGATGAATTAACAGAACACAGAGCAGTTTCTCAGAAAGCTTCTTTCCAGTTTTGAACGGAAGATATTTCCTTTTTCACCATAGCCCTCTATGGGCTTCCAAATATCCCTTTGCCAATTCCCCAAGAACAGCCTTAGCGAAAGGCTTCTTGAAGGGAAAGATGTAACTCTGTGAGATGAATTAACAGAACACAGAGCAGTTTCTCAGAAAGCTTCTTTCCAGTTTTGAACGGAAGATATTTCCTTTTTCACCATAGCCCTCTATGGGCTTCCAAATATCCCTTTGCCAATTCCACAAGAACAGCCTTAGCGAAAGGCTTCTTGAAGGGAAAGATGTAACTCTGTGAGATGAATTAACAGAACACAGAGCAGTTTCTCAGAAAGCTTCTTTCCAGTTTTGAACGGAAGATATTTCCTTTTTCACCATAGCCCTCTATGGGCTTCCAAATATCCCTTTGCCAATTCCACAAGAACAGCCTTAGCGAAAGGCTTCTTGAAGGGAAAGATGTAACTCTGTGAGATGAATTAACAGAACACAGAGCAGTTTCTCAGAAAGCTTCTTTCCAGTTTTGAACGGAAGATATTTCCTTTTTCACCATAGCCCTCTATGGGCTTCCAAATATCCCTTTGCCAATTCCACAAGAACAGCCTTAGCGAAAGGCTTCTTGAAGGGAAAGATGTAACTCTGTGAGATGAATTAACAGAACACAGAGCAGTTTCTCAGAAAGCTTCTTTCCAGTTTTGAACGGAAGATATTTCCTTTTTCACCATAGGCCTCTATGGGCTTCCAAATATCCCTTTGCCAATTCCACAAGAACAGCCTTAGCGAAAGGCTTCTTGAAGGGAAAGATGTAACTCTGTGAGATGAATTAACAGAACACAGAGCAGTTTCTCAGAAAGCTTCTTTCCAGTTTTGCACGGAAGATATTTCCTTTTTCACCATAGGCCTCTATGGGCTTCCAAATATCCCTTTGCCAATTCCACAAGAACAGCCTTAGCGAAAGGCTTCTTGAAGGGAAATATGTAACTCTGTGAGATGAATTAACAGAACACAGAGCAGTTTCTCAGATAGCTTCTTTACAGTTTTGAACGGAAGATACTTCCTTTTTCACCATAGCCCTCTTTGGGCTTCCAAATATCCCTTTGCCAATTCCACAAGAACAGCCTTAGCGAAAGGCTTCTTGAAGGGAAAGATGTAACTCTGTGAGATGAATTAACAGAACACAGAGCAGTTTCTCAGAAAGCTTCTTTCCAGTTTTGAACGGAAGATATTTCCTTTTTCACCACAGCCCTCTATGGGCTTCCAAATATCCCTTTGCCAATTCCACAAGAACAGCCTTAGCGAAAGGCTTCTTGAAGGGAAAGATGTAACTCTGTGAGATGAATTAACAGAACACAGAGCAGTTTCTCAGAAAGCTTCTTTCCAGTTTTGAACGGAAGATATTTCCTTTTTCACCATAGCCCTCTATGGGCTTCCAAATATTCCTTTGCCAATTCGACAAGAACAGCCTTAGCGAAAGGCTTCTTGAAGGGAAAGATGTAACTCTGTGAGATGAATTAACAGAACACAGAGCAGTTTCTCAGAAAGCTTCTTTCCAGTTTTGAACGGAAGATATTTCCTTTTTCACCATAGCCCTCTACGGGCTTCCAAATATCCCTTTGCCAATTCCACAAGAAGAGCGTTAGCGAAAGGCTTCTTGAAGGGATAGATGTAACTCTGTGAGATGAATTAACAGAACACAGAGCAGTTTCTCAGAAAGCTTCTTTCCAGTTTTGAACGGAAGATATTTCCTTTTTCACCATAGCCCTCTAAGGGCTTCCAAATATCCCTTTGCCAATTACACAAGAACAGCCTTAGCGAAAGGCTTCTTGAAGGGAAAGATGTAACTCTGTGAGATGAATTAACAGAACACAGAGCAGTTTCTCAGAAAGCTTCTTTCCAGTTTTGCACGGAAGATATTTCCTTTTTCACCATAGGCCTCTATGGGCTTCCAAATATCCGTTTGCCAATTCCACAAGAACAGCCTTAGCGAAAGGCTTCTTGAAGGGAAAGATGTAACTCTGTGAGATGAATTAACAGAACACAGAGCAGTTTCTCAGAAAACTTCTTTCCAGTTTTGAACGGAAGATATTTCCTTTTTCACAATAGGCCTCTATGGGCTTCCAAATATCCCTTTGCCAATTCCACAAGAACAGCCTTAGCGAAAGGCTTCTTGAAGGGAAAGATGTAACTCTGTGAGATGAATTAACAGAACACAGAGCAGTTTCTCTGAAAGCTTCTTTCCAGTTTTGAACGGAAGATATTTCCTTTTTCACCATAGCCCTCTATGGGCTTCCAAATATCCCTTTGCCAATTCCACAAGAACAGCCTTAGCGAAAGGCTTCTTGAAGGGAAAGATGTAACTCTGTGAGATGAATTAACAGAACACAGAGCAGTTTCTCAGAAAGCTTCTTTCCAGTTTTGAACGGAAGATATTTCCTTTTTCACCATAGGCCTCTATGGGCTTCCAAATATCCCTTTGCCAATTCCACAAGAACAGCCTTAGCGAAAGGCTTCTTGAAGGGAAAGATGTAACTCTGTGAGATGAATTAACAGAACACAGAGCAGTTTCTCAGAAAGCTTCTTTCCAGTTTTGAACGGAAGGTATTTCCTTTTTAACGATAGCCCTCTATGGGCTTCCAAATATCCCTTTGCCAATTCCCCAAGAACAGCCTAAGCGAAAGGCTTCTTAAAGGGAAAGATGTAACTCTGTGAGATGTATTAACAGAACACAGAGCAGTTTCTCAGAAAGCTTCTTTCCAGTTTTGAACGGAAGATATTTCCTTTTTCACCGTAGCCCTCTATGGGCTTCCAAATATCCCTTTGCCAATTCCACAAGAACAGATTTAGCGAAAGGCTTCTTGAAGGGAAAGATGTAACTCTGTGAGATGAATTAACAGAACACAGAGCAGTTTCTCAGAAAGCTTCTTTCCAGTTTTGAACGGAAGATATTTCCTTTTTCACCATAGCCCTCTATGGGCTTCCAAATATCCCTTTGCCAATTACACAAGAACAGCCTTAGCGAAAGGCTTCTTGAAGGGAAAGATGTAACTCTGTGAGATGAATTAACAGAACACAGAGCAGTTTCTCAGAAAGCATCTTTCCAGTTTTGCACGGAAGATATTTCCTTTTTCACCATAGGCCTCTATGGGCTTCCAAATATCCCTTTGCCAATTCCACAAGAACAGCCTTAGCGAAAGGCTTCTTGAAGGGAAAGATGTAACTCTGTGAGATGAATTAACAGAACACAGAGCAGTTTCTCAGAAAGCTTCTTTCCAGTTTTGCACGGAAGATATTTCCTTTTTCACCATAGCCCTCTATGGGCTTCCTAATATCCCTTTGCCAATTCCACAAGAACAGCCTTAGCGAAAGGCTTCTTGAAGGGAAAGATGTAACTCTGTGAGATGAATTAACAGAACACAGAGCAGTTTCTCAGAAAGCTTCTTTCCAGTTTTGCACGAAAGATATTTCCTTTTTCACCATAGGCCTCTAAGGGGTTCCAAATATCCCTTTGCCAATTCCCCAAGAACAGCCTTAGCGAAAGGCTTCTTGAAGGGAAAGATGTAACTCTGTGAGATGAATTAACAGAACACAGAGCCGTTTCTCAGAAAGCTTCTTTCCAGTTTTGAACGGAAGATATTTCCTTTTTCACCATAGCCCTCTATGGGCTTCCAAATATCCCTTTGCCAATTCCACAAGAACAGCCTTAGCGAAAGGCTTCTTGAAGGGAAAGATGTAACTCTTTGAGATGAATTAACAGAACACAGAGCAGTTTCTCAGAAAGCTTCTTTCCAGTTTTGAACGGAAGATATTTCCTTTTTCCCCATAGCCCTCTATGGGCTTCCAAATATCCCTTTGCCAATTCCACAAGAACAGCCTTAGCGAAAGGCTTCTTGAAGGGCAAGATGTAACTCTGTGAGATGAATTAACGGAACACAGAGCAGTTTCTCAGAAAGCTTCTTTCCAGTTTTGAACGGAAGATATTTCCTTTTTCACCATAGCCCTCTATGGGCTTCGAAATATCCCTTTGCCAATTCCACAAGAACAGCCTTAGCGAAAGGCTTCTTGAAGGGAAAGATGTAACTCTGTGAGATGAATTAACAGAACACAGAGCAGTTTCTCAGAAAGCTTCTTTCCAGTTTTGAACGGAAGGTATTTCCTTTTTCACCATAGGCCTCTATGGGCTTCCAAATATCCCTTTGCCAATTCCACAAGAACAGCCTTAGCGAAAGGCTTCTTGAAGGGAAAGATGTAACTCTGTGAGATGAATTAACAGAACACAGAGCAGTTTCTCAGAAAGCTTCTTTCCAGTTTTGAACGGAAGGTATTTCCTTTTTAACGATAGCCCTCTATGGGCTTCCAAATATCCCTTTGCCAATTCCCCAAGAACAGCCTAAGCGAAAGGCTTCTTAAAGGGAAAGATGTAACTCTGTGAGATGTATTAACAGAACACAGAGCAGTTTCTCAGAAAGCTTCTTTCCAGTTTTGAACGGAAGATATTTCCTTTTTCACCGTAGCCCTCTATGGGCTTCCAAATATCCCTTTGCCAATTCCACAAGAACAGATTTAGCGAAAGGCTTCTTGAAGGGAAAGATGTAACTCTGTGAGATGAATTAACAGAACACAGAGCAGTTTCTCAGAAAGCTTCTTTCCAGTTTTGAACGGAAGATATTTCCTTTTTCACCATAGCCCTCTATGGGCTTCCAAATATCCCTTTGCCAATTACACAAGAACAGCCTTAGCGAAAGGCTTCTTGAAGGGAAAGATGTAACTCTGTGAGATGAATTAACAGAACACAGAGCAGTTTCTCAGAAAGCTTCTTTCCAGTTTTGAACGGAAGATATTTCCTTTTTCACCATAGCCCTCTACGAGCTTCCAAATATCCCTTTGCCAATTCCACAAGAAGAGCGTTAGCGAAAGGCTTCTTGAAGGGATAGATGTAACTCTGTGAGATGAATTAACAGAACACAGAGCAGTTTCTCAGAAAGCTTCTTTCCAGTTTTGAACGGAAGATATTTCCTTTTTCACCATAGCCCTCTACGGGCTTCCAAATATCCCTTTGCCAATTCCACAAGAAGAGCGTTAGCGAAAGGCTTCTTGAAGGGATAGATGTAACTCTGTGAGATGAATTAACAGAACACAGAGCAGTTTCTCAGAAAGCTTCTTTCCAGTTTTGAACGGAAGATATTTCCTTTTTCACCATAGCCCTCTAAGGGCTTCCAAATATCCCTTTGCCAATTACACAAGAACAGCCTTAGCGAAAGGCTTCTTGAAGGGAAAGATGTAACTCTGTGAGATGAATTAACAGAACACAGAGCAGTTTCTCAGAAAGCTTCTTTCCAGTTTTGCACGGAAGATATTTCCTTTTTCACCATAGGCCTCTATGGGCTTCCAAATATCCGTTTGCCAATTCCACACGAACAGCCTTAGCGAAAGGCTTCTTGAAGGGAAAGATGTAACTCTGTGAGATGAATTAACAGAACACAGAGCAGTTTCTCAGAAAACTTCTTTCCAGTTTTGAACGGAAGATATTTCCTTTTTCACAATAGGCCTCTATGGGCTTCCAAATATCCCTTTGCCAATTCCACAAGAACAGCCTTAGCGAAAGGCTTCTTGAAGGGAAAGATGTAACTCTGTGAGATGAATTAACAGAACACAGAGCAGTTTCTCTGAAAGCTTCTTTCCAGTTTTGAACGGAAGATATTTCCTTTTTCACCATAGCCCTCTATGGGCTTCCAAATATCCCTTTGCCAATTCCACAAGAACAGCCTTAGCGAAAGGCTTCTTGAAGGGAAAGATGTAACTCTGTGAGATGAATTAACAGAACACAGAGCAGTTTCTCAGAAAGCTTCTTTCCAGTTTTGAACGGAAGATATTTCCTTTTTCACCATAGGCCTCTATGGGCTTCCAAATATCCCTTTGCCAATTCCACAAGAACAGCCTTAGCGAAAGGCTTCTTGAAGGGAAAGATGTAACTCTGTGAGATGAATTAACAGAACACAGAGCAGTTTCTCAGAAAGCTTCTTTCCAGTTTTGAACGGAAGGTATTTCCTTTTTAACGATAGCCCTCTATGGGCTTCCAAATATCCCTTTGCCAATTCCCCAAGAACAGCCTAAGCGAAAGGCTTCTTAAAGGGAAAGATGTAACTCTGTGAGATGTATTAACAGAACACAGAGCAGTTTCTCAGAAAGCTTCTTTCCAGTTTTGAACGGAAGATATTTCCTTTTTCACCGTAGCCCTCTATGGGCTTCCAAATATCCCTTTGCCAATTCCACAAGAACAGATTTAGCGAAAGGCTTCTTGAAGGGAAAGATGTAACTCTGTGAGATGAATTAACAGAACACAGAGCAGTTTCTCAGAAAGCTTCTTTCCAGTTTTGAACGGAAGATATTTCCTTTTTCACCATAGCCCTCTATGGGCTTCCAAATATCCCTTTGCCAATTACACAAGAACAGCCTTAGCGAAAGGCTTCTTGAAGGGAAAGATGTAACTCTGTGAGATGAATTAACAGAACACAGAGCAGTTTCTCAGAAAGCATCTTTCCAGTTTTGCACGGAAGATATTTCCTTTTTCACCATAGGCCTCTATGGGCTTCCAAATATCCCTTTGCCAATTCCACAAGAACAGCCTTAGCGAAAGGCTTCTTGAAGGGAAAGATGTAACTCTGTGAGATGAATTAACAGAACACAGAGCAGTTTCTCAGAAAGCTTCTTTCCAGTTTTGCACGGAAGATATTTCCTTTTTCACCATAGCCCTCTATGGGCTTCCTAATATCCCTTTGCCAATTCCACAAGAACAGCCTTAGCGAAAGGCTTCTTGAAGGGAAAGATGTAACTCTGTGAGATGAATTAACAGAACACAGAGCAGTTTCTCAGAAAGCTTCTTTCCAGTTTTGCACGAAAGATATTTCCTTTTTCACCATAGGCCTCTAAGGGGTTCCAAATATCCCTTTGCCAATTCCCCAAGAACAGCCTTAGCGAAAGGCTTCTTGAAGGGAAAGATGTAACTCTGTGAGATGAATTAACAGAACACAGAGCCGTTTCTCAGAAAGCTTCTTTCCAGTTTTGAACGGAAGATATTTCCTTTTTCACCATAGCCCTCTATGGGCTTCCAAATATCCCTTTGCCAATTCCACAAGAACAGCCTTAGCGAAAGGCTTCTTGAAGGGAAAGATGTAACTCTGTGAGATGAATTAACAGAACACAGAGCAGTTTCTCAGAAAGCTTCTTTCCAGTTTTGAACGGAAGATATTTCCTTTTTCCCCATAGCCCTCTATGGGCTTCCAAATATCCCTTTGCCAATTCCACAAGAACAGCCTTAGCGAAAGGCTTCTTGAAGGGCAAGATGTAACTCTGTGAGATGAATTAACGGAACACAGAGCAGTTTCTCAGAAAGCTTCTTTCCAGTTTTGAACGGAAGATATTTCCTTTTTCACCATAGCCCTCTATGGGCTTCCAAATATCCCTTTGCCAATTCCACAAGAACAGCCTTAGCGAAAGGCTTCTTGAAGGGAAAGATGTAACTCTGTGAGATGAATTAACAGAACACAGAGCAGTTTCTCAGAAAGCTTCTTTCCAGTTTTGAACGGAAGGTATTTCCTTTTTCACCATAGGCCTCTATGGGCTTCCAAATATCCCTTTGCCAATTCCACAAGAACAGCCTTAGCGAAAGGCTTCTTGAAGGGAAAGATGTAACTCTGTGAGATGAATTAACAGAACACAGAGCAGTTTCTCAGAAAGCTTCTTTCCAGTTTTGAACGGAAGGTATTTCCTTTTTAACGATAGCCCTCTATGGGCTTCCAAATATCCCTTTGCCAATTCCCCAAGAACAGCCTAAGCGAAAGGCTTCTTAAAGGGAAAGATGTAACTCTGTGAGATGTATTAACAGAACACAGAGCAGTTTCTCAGAAAGCTTCTTTCCAGTTTTGAACGGAAGATATTTCCTTTTTCACCGTAGCCCTCTATGGGCTTCCAAATATCCCTTTGCCAATTCCACAAGAACAGATTTAGCGAAAGGCTTCTTGAAGGGAAAGATGTAACTCTGTGAGATGAATTAACAGAACACAGAGCAGTTTCTCAGAAAGCTTCTTTCCAGTTTTGAACGGAAGATATTTCCTTTTTCACCATAGCCCTCTATGGGCTTCCAAATATCCCTTTGCCAATTACACAAGAACAGCCTTAGCGAAAGGCTTCTTGAAGGGAAAGATGTAACTCTGTGAGATGAATTAACAGAACACAGAGCAGTTTCTCAGAAAGCATCTTTCCAGTTTTGCACGGAAGATATTTCCTTTTTCACCATAGGCCTCTATGGGCTTCCAAATATCCCTTTGCCAATTCCACAAGAACAGCCTTAGCGAAAGGCTTCTTGAAGGGAAAGATGTAACTCTGTGAGATGAATTAACAGAACACAGAGCAGTTTCTCAGAAAGCTTCTTTCCAGTTTTGCACGGAAGATATTTCCTTTTTCACCATAGCCCTCTATGGGCTTCCTAATATCCCTTTGCCAATTCCACAAGAACAGCCTTAGCGAAAGGCTTCTTGAAGGGAAAGATGTAACTCTGTGAGATGAATTAACAGAACACAGAGCAGTTTCTCAGAAAGCTTCTTTCCAGTTTTGCACGAAAGATATTTCCTTTTTCACCATAGGCCTCTAAGGGGTTCCAAATATCCCTTTGCCAATTCCCCAAGAACAGCCTTAGCGAAAGGCTTCTTGAAGGGAAAGATGTAACTCTGTGAGATGAATTAACAGAACACAGAGCCGTTTCTCAGAAAGCTTCTTTCCAGTTTTGAACGGAAGATATTTCCTTTTTCACCATAGCCCTCTATGGGCTTCCAAATATCCCTTTGCCAATTCCACAAGAACAGCCTTAGCGAAAGGCTTCTTGAAGGGAAAGATGTAACTCTGTGAGATGAATTAACAGAACACAGAGCAGTTTCTCAGAAAGCTTCTTTCCAGTTTTGAACGGAAGATATTTCCTTTTTCCCCATAGCCCTCTATGGGCTTCCAAATATCCCTTTGCCAATTCCACAAGAACAGCCTTAGCGAAAGGCTTCTTGAAGGGCAAGATGTAACTCTGTGAGATGAATTAACGGAACACAGAGCAGTTTCTCAGAAAGCTTCTTTCCAGTTTTGAACGGAAGATATTTCCTTTTTCACCATAGCCCTCTATGGGCTTCCAAATATCCCTTTGCCAATTCCACAAGAACAGCCTTAGCGAAAGGCTTCTTGAAGGGAAAGATGTAACTCTGTGAGATGAATTAACAGAACACAGAGCAGTTTCTCAGAAAGCTTCTTTCCAGTTTTGAACGGAAGATATTTCCTTTTTCACCATAGGCCTCTATGGGCTTCCAAATATCCCTTTGCCAATTCCACAAGAACAGCCTTAGCGAAAGGCTTCTTGAAGGGAAAGATGTAACTCTGTGAGATGAATTAACAGAACACAGAGCAGTTTCTCAGAAAGCTTCTTTCCAGTTTTGAACGGAAGATATTTCCTTTTTCACCATAGGCCTCTATGGGCTTCCAAATATCCCTTTGCCAATTCCACAAGAACAGCCTTAGCGAAAGGCTTCTTGAAGGGAAATATGTAACTCTGTGAGATGAATTAACAGAACGCAGAGCAGTTTCTCAGATAGCTTCTTTCCAGTTTTGAACGGAAGATACTTCCTTTTTCACCATAGCCCTCTTTGGGCTTCCAAATATCCCTTTGCCAATTCCACAAGAACAGCCTTAGCGAAAGGCTTCTTGAAGGGAAAGATGTAACTCTGTGAGACGAATTAACAGAACACAGAGCAGTTTCTCAGAAAGCTTCTTTCCAGTTTTGAACGGAAGATATTTCCTTTTTCACCACAGCCCTCTATGGGCTTCCAAATATCCCTTTGCCAATTCCACAAGAACAGCCTTAGCGAAAGGCTTCTTGAAGGGAAAGATGTAACTCTGTGAGATGAATTAACAGAACACAGAGCAGTTTCTCAGAAAGCTTCTTTCCAGTTTTGAACGGAAGATATTTCCTTTTTCACCATAGCCCTCTATGGGCTTCCAAATATCCCTTTGCCAATTCCACAAGAACAGCCTTAGTGAAAGGCTTCTTGAAGGGAAAGATGTAACTCTGTGAGATGAATTAACAGAACACAGAGCAGTTTCTCAGAAAGCTTCTTTCCAGTTTTGAACGGAAGATATTTCCTTTTTCACCATAGCCCTCTATGGGCTCCCAAATATCCCTTTGCCAATTCCACAAGAACAGCCTTAGCGAAAGGCTTCTTGAAGGGAAAGATGTAACTCGGTGAGATGAATTAACAGAACACAGAGCAGTTTCTCAGAAAGCTTCTTTCCAGTTTTGAACGGAAGATATTTCCTTTTTCACCGTAGCCCTCTATGGGCTTCCAAATATCCCTTTGCCAATTCCACAAGAACAGCCTTAGCGAAAGGCTTTTTGAAGGGAAAGATGTAACTCTGTGAGATGAATTAACAGAACACAGAGCAGTTTCTCAGAAAGCTTCTTTCCAGTTTTGAACGGAAGATATTTCCTTTTTCACCATAGCCCTCTATGGGCTTCCAAATATCCCTTTGCCAATTCCACAAGAACAGCCTTAGCGAAAGGCGTCTAGAAGGGAAATATGTAACTCTGTGAGATGAATTAACAGAACACAGAGCAGTTTCTCAGAAAGCTTCTTTCCAGTTTTGAACGGAAGGTATTTCCTTTTTCACCATAGCCCTCTTTGGGCTTCCAAATATCCCGTTGCCAATTCCACAAGAACAGCCTTAGCGAAAGGCTTCTTGAAGGGAAAGATGTAACTCTGTGAGATGAATTAACAGAACACAGAGCAGTTTCTCCGAAAGCTTCTTTCCAGTTTTGAACGGAAGATATTTCCTTTTTCACCATAGCCCTCTACGGGCTTCCAAATATCCCTTTGCCAATTCCACAAGAACAGCCTTAGCGAAAGGCTTCTTGAAGGGAAAGATGTAACTCTCTGAGATGAATTAACAGAACACAGAGCAGTTTCTCAGAAAGCTTCTTTCCAGTTTTGAACCGAAGATATTTCCTTTTTCACCATAGCCCTCTATGGGCTTCCAAATATCCCTTTGTCAATTCCACAAGAACAGCCTTAGCGAAAGGCTTCTTGAAGGGAAAGATGTAACTCTGTGAGATGAATTAACAGAACACAGAGCAGTTTCTCAGAAAGCTTCTTTCCAGTTTTGAACAGAAGATATTTCCTTTTTCACCGTAGCCCTCTATGGGCTTCCAAATATCCCTTTGCCAATTACACAAGAACAGCCTTAGCGAAAGGCTTCTTGAAGGGAAAGATGTAACTCTGTGAGATGAAATAACAGAACACAGAGCAGTTTCTCAGAAAGCTTCTTTCCAGTTTTGCACGGAAGATATTTCCTTTTTCACCATAGGCCTCTATGGGCTTCCAAATATCCGTTTGCCAATTACACAAGAACAGCCTTAGCGAAAGGCTTCTTGAAGGGAAAGATGTAACTCTGTGAGATGAATTAACAGAACACAGAGCAGTTTCTCAGAAAGCTTCTTTCCAGTTTTGCACGGAAGATATTTCCTTTTTCACCATAGGCCTCTATGGGCTTCCAAATATCCCTTTGCCAATTCCACAAGAACAGCCTTAGCGAAAGGCTTCTTGAAGGGAAAGATGTAACTCTGTGAGATGAATTAACAGAACACAGAGCAGTTTCTCAGAAAGCTTCTTTCCAGTTTTGAACGGAAGGTATTTCCTTTTTCACCATAGCCCTCTATGGGCTTCCAAATATCCCTTTGCCAATTCCACAAGAACAGCCTTAGCGAAAAGCTTCTTGAAGGGAAAGATGTAACTCTGTGAGATGAATTAACAGAACACAGAGCAGTTTCTCAGAAAGCTTATTTCCAGTTTTGAACGGAAGATATTTCCTTTTTCACCATAGCCCTCTTTGGGCTTCCAAATATCCCTTTGTCAATTCCACAAGAACAGCCTTAGCGAAAGCCTTCTTGAAGGGAAAGATGTAACTCTGTGAGATGAATTAAGAGAACACAGAGCAGTTTCTCAGAAAGCTTCTTTCCAGTTTTGCACGGAAGATATTTCCTTTTTCACCATAGGCCTCTATTGGCTTCCAAATATCCGTTTGCCAATTCCACAAGAACAGCCTTAGCGAAAGGCTTCTTGAAGGGAAAGATGTAACTCTGTGAGATGAATTAACAGAACACAGAGCAGTTTCTCAGAAAGCTTCTTTCCAGTTTTGAACGGAAGATATTTCCTTTTTCACCATAGGCCTCTATGGGCTTCCAAATATCCCTTTGCCAATTCCACAAGAACAGCCTTAGCGAAAGGCTTCTTGAAGGGAAATATGTAACTCTGTGAGATGAATTAACAGAACACAGAGCAGTTTCTCAGATAGCTTCTTTACAGTTTTGAACGGAAGATACTTCCTTTTTCACCATAACCCTCTTTGGGCTTCCAAATATCCCTTTGCCAATTCCACAAGAAGAGCCTTAGCGAAAGGCTTCTTGAAGGGAAAGATGTAACTCTGTGAGATGAATTAACAGAACACAGAGCAGTTTCTCAGAAAGCTTCTTTCCAGTTTTGCACGGAAGATATTTCCTTTTTCACCATAGCCCTCTATGGGCTTCCTAATATCCCTTTGCCAATTCCACAAGAACAGCCTTAGCGAAAGGCTTCTTGAAGGGAAAGATGTAACTCTGTGAGATGAAATAACAGAACACAGAGCAGTTTCTCAGAAAGCTTCTTTCCAGTTTTGCACGGAAGATATTTCCTTTTTCACCATAGGCCTCTATGGGCTTCCAAATATCCGTTTGCCAATTACACAAGAACAGCCTTAGCGAAAGGCTTCTTGAAGGGAAAGATGTAACTCTGTGAGATGAATTAACAGAACACAGAGCAGTTTCTCAGAAAGCTTCTTTCCAGTTTTGCACGGAAGATATTTCCTTTTTCACCATAGGCCTCTATGGGCTTCCAAATATCCCTTTGCCAATTCCACAAGAACAGCCTTAGCGAAAGGCTTCTTGAAGGGAAAGATGTAACTCTGTGAGATGAATTAACAGAACACAGAGCAGTTTCTCAGAAAGCTTCTTTCCAGTTTTGAACGGAAGGTATTTCCTTTTTCACCATAGCCCTCTATGGGCTTCCAAATATCCCTTTGCCAATTCCACAAGAACAGCCTTAGCGAAAAGCTTCTTGAAGGGAAAGATGTAACTCTGTGAGATGAATTAACAGAACACAGAGCAGTTTCTCAGAAAGCTTATTTCCAGTTTTGAACGGAAGATATTTCCTTTTTCACCATAGCCCTCTTTGGGCTTCCAAATATCCCTTTGTCAATTCCACAAGAACAGCCTTAGCGAAAGCCTTCTTGAAGGGAAAGATGTAACTCTGTGAGATGAATTAAGAGAACACAGAGCAGTTTCTCAGAAAGCTTCTTTCCAGTTTTGCACGGAAGATATTTCCTTTTTCACCATAGGCCTCTATTGGCTTCCAAATATCCGTTTGCCAATTCCACAAGAACAGCCTTAGCGAAAGGCTTCTTGAAGGGAAAGATGTAACTCTGTGAGATGAATTAACAGAACACAGAGCAGTTTCTCAGAAAGCTTCTTTCCAGTTTTGAACGGAAGATATTTCCTTTTTCACCATAGGCCTCTATGGGCTTCCAAATATCCCTTTGCCAATTCCACAAGAACAGCCTTAGCGAAAGGCTTCTTGAAGGGAAATATGTAACTCTGTGAGATGAATTAACAGAACACAGAGCAGTTTCTCAGATAGCTTCTTTACAGTTTTGAACGGAAGATACTTCCTTTTTCACCATAACCCTCTTTGGGCTTCCAAATATCCCTTTGCCAATTCCACAAGAAGAGCCTTAGCGAAAGCCTTCTTGAAGGGAAAGATGTAACTCTGTGAGATGAATTAACAGAACACAGAGCAGTTTCTCAGAAAGCTTCTTTCCAGTTTTGCACGGAAGATATTTCCTTTTTCACCATAGCCCTCTATGGGCTTCCTAATATCCCTTTGCCAATTCCACAAGAACAGCCTTAGCGAAAGGCTTCTTGAAGGGAAAGATGTAACTCTGTGAGATGAATTAACAGAACACAGAGCAGTTTCTCAGAAAGCTTCTTTCCAGTTTTGCACGAAAGATATTTCCTTTTTCACCATAGGCCTCTAAGAGGTTCCAAATATCCCTTTGCCAATTCCCCAAGAACAGCCTTAGCGAAAGGCTTCTTGAAGGGAAAGATGTAACTCTGTGAGATGAATTAACAGAACACAGAGCCGTTTCTCAGAAAGCTTCTTTCCAGTTTTGAACGGAAGATATTTCCTTTTTCACCATAGCCCTCTATGGGCTTCCAAATATCCCTTTGCCAATTCCACAAGAACAGCCTTAGCGAAAGGCTTCTTGAAGGGAAAGATGTAACTCTGTGAGATGAATTAACAGAACACAGAGCAGTTTCTCAGAAAGCTTCTTTCCAGTTTTGAACGGAAGATATTTCCTTTTTCCCCATAGCCCTCTATGGGCTTCCAAATATCCCTTTGCCAATTCCACAAGAACAGCCTTAGCGAAAGGCTTCTTGAAGGGCAAGATGTAACTCTGTGAGATGAATTAACGGAACACAGAGCAGTTTCTCAGAAAGCTTCTTTCCAGTTTTGAACGGAGGATATTTCCTTTTTCACCATAGCCCTCTATGGGCTTCCAAATATCCCTTTGCCAATTCCACAAGAACAGCCTTAGCGAAAGGCTTCTTGAAGGGAAAGATGTAACTCTGTGAGATGAATTAACAGAACACAGAGCAGTTTCTCAGAAAGCTTCTTTCCAGTTTTGAACGGAAGATATTTCCTTTTTCACCATAGGCCTCTATGGGCTTCCAAATATCCCTTTGCCAATTCCACAAGAACAGCCTTAGCGAAAGGCTTCTTGAAGGGAAAGATGTAACTCTGTGAGATGAATTAACAGAACACAGAGCAGTTTCTCAGAAAGCTTCTTTCCAGTTTTGAACGGAAGATATTTCCTTTTTCACCATAGGCCTCTATGGGGTTCCAAATATCCCTTTGCCAATTCCACAAGAACAGCCTTAGCGAAAGGCTTCTTGAAGGGAAATATGTAACTCTGTGAGATGAATTAACAGAACGCAGAGCAGTTTCTCAGATAGCTTCTTTCCAGTTTTGAACGGAAGATACTTCCTTTTTCACCATAGCCCTCTTTGGGCTTCCAAATATCCCTTTGCCAATTCCACAAGAACAGCCTTAGCGAAAGGCTTCTTGAAGGGAAAGATGTAACTCTGTGAGACGAATTAACAGAACACAGAGCAGTTTCTCAGAAAGCTTCTTTCCAGTTTTGAACGGAAGATATTTCCTTTTTCACCACAGCCCTCTATGGGCTTCCAAATATCCCTTTGCCAATTCCACAAGAACAGCCTTAGCGAAAGGCTTCTTGAAGGGAAAGATGTAACTCTGTGAGATGAATTAACAGAACACAGAGCAGTTTCTCAGAAAGCTTCTTTCCAGTTTTGAACGGAAGATATTTCCTTTTTCACCATAGCCCTCTATGGGCTTCCAAATATCCCTTTGCCAATTCCACAAGAACAGCCTTAGTGAAAGGCTTCTTGAAGGGAAAGATGTAACTCTGTGAGATGAATTAACAGAACACAGAGCAGTTTCTCAGAAAGCTTCTTTCCAGTTTTGAACGGAAGATATTTCCTTTTTCACCATAGCCCTCTATGGGCTCCCAAATATCCCTTTGCCAATTCCACAAGAACAGCCTTAGCGAAAGGCTTCTTGAAGGGAAAGATGTAACTCTGTGAGATGAATTAACAGAACACAGAGCAGTTTCTCAGAAAGCTTCTTTCCAGTTTTGAACGGAAGATATTTCCTTTTTCACCGTAGCCCTCTATGGGCTTCCAAATATCCCTTTGCCAATTCCACAAGAACAGACTTAGCGAAAGGCTTCTTGAAGGGAAAGATGTAACTCTGTGAGATGAATTAACAGAACACAGAGCAGTTTCTCAGAAAGCTTCTTTCCAGTTTTGAACGGAAGATATTTCCTTTTTCACCATAGCCCTCTATGGGCTTCCAAATATCCCTTTGCCAATTCCACAAGAACAGCCTTAGCGAAAGGCGTCTAGAAGGGAAATATGTAACTCTGTGAGATGAATTAACAGAACACAGAGCAGTTTCTCAGAAAGCTTCTTTCCAGTTTTGAACGGAAGATATTTCCTTTTTCACCATAGCCCTCTTTGGGCTTCCAAATACCCCGTTGCCAATTCCACAAGAACAGCCTTAGCGAAAGGCTTCTTGAAGGGAAAGATGTAACTCTGTGAGATGAATTAACAGAACACAGAGCAGTTTCTCCGAAAGCTTCTTTCCAGTTTTGAACGGAAGATATTTCCTTTTTCACCATAGCCCTCTACGGGCTTCCAAATATCCCTTTGCCAATTCCACAAGAACAGCCTTAGCGAAAGGCTTCTTGAAGGGAAAGATGTAACTCTCTGAGATGAATTAACAGAACACAGAGCAGTTTCTCAGAAAGCTTCTTTCCAGTTTTGAACCGAAGATATTTCCTTTTTCACCATAGCCCTCTATGGGCTTCCAAATATCCCTTTGTCAATTCCACAAGAACAGCCTTAGCGAAAGGCTTCTTGAAGGGAAAGATGTAACTCTGTGAGATGAATTAACAGAACACAGAGCAGTTTCTCAGAAAGCTTCTTTCCAGTTTTGAACGGAAGATATTTCCTTTTTCACCGTAGCCCTCTATGGGCTTCCAAATATCCCTTTGCCAATTACACAAGAACAGCCTTAGCGAAAGGCTTCTTGAAGGGAAAGATGTAACTCTGTGAGATGAAATAACAGAACACAGAGCAGTTTCTCAGAAAGCTTCTTTCCAGTTTTGCACGGAAGATATTTCCTTTTTCACCATAGGCCTCTATGGGCTTCCAAATATCCGTTTGCCAATTACACAAGAACAGCCTTAGCGAAAGGCTTCTTGAAGGGAAAGATGTAACTCTGTGAGATGAATTAACAGAACACAGAGCAGTTTCTCAGAAAGCTTCTTTCCAGTTTTGCACGGAAGATATTTCCTTTTTCACCATAGGCCTCTATGGGCTTCCAAATATCCCTTTGCCAATTCCACAAGAACAGCCTTAGCGAAAGGCTTCTTGAAGGGAAAGATGTAACTCTGTGAGATGAATTAACAGAACACAGAGCAGTTTCTCAGAAAGCTTCTTTCCAGTTTTGAACGGAAGGTATTTCCTTTTTCACCATAGCCCTCTATGGGCTTCCAAATATCCCTTTGCCAATTCCACAAGAACAGCCTTAGCGAAAAGCTTCTTGAAGGGAAAGATGTAACTCTGTGAGATGAATTAACAGAACACAGAGCAGTTTCTCAGAAAGCTTATTTCCAGTTTTGAACGGAAGATATTTCCTTTTTCACCATAGCCCTCTTTGGGCTTCCAAATATCCCTTTGTCAATTCCACAAGAACAGCCTTAGCGAAAGCCTTCTTGAAGGGAAAGATGTAACTCTGTGAGATGAATTAAGAGAACACAGAGCAGTTTCTCAGAAAGCTTCTTTCCAGTTTTGCACGGAAGATATTTCCTTTTTCACCATAGGCCTCTATTGGCTTCCAAATATCCGTTTGCCAATTCCACAAGAACAGCCTTAGCGAAAGGCTTCTTGAAGGGAAAGATGTAACTCTGTGAGATGAATTAACAGAACACAGAGCAGTTTCTCAGAAAGCTTCTTTCCAGTTTTGAACGGAAGATATTTCCTTTTTCACCATAGGCCTCTATGGGCTTCCAAATATCCCTTTGCCAATTCCACAAGAAGAGCCTTAGCGAAAGGCTTCTTGAAGGGAAATATGTAACTCTGTGAGATGAATTAACAGAACACAGAGCAGTTTCTCAGATAGCTTCTTTACAGTTTTGAACGGAAGATACTTCCTTTTTCACCATAACCCTCTTTGGGCTTCCAAATATCCCTTTGCCAATTCCACAAGAAGAGCCTTAGCGAAAGGCTTCTTGAAGGGAAAGATGTAACTCTGTGAGATGAATTAACAGAACACAGAGCAGTTTCTCAGAAAGCTTCTTTCCAGTTTTGAACGGAAGATATTTCCTTTTTCACCATAGCCCTCTTTGGGCTTCCTAATATCCCTTTGCCAATTCCACAAGAACAGCCTTAGCGAAAGGCTTCTAGAAGGGAAAGATGTAACTCTGTGAGATGAATTAACAGAACACAGAGCAGTTTCTCAGAAAGCTTCTTTCCAGTTTTCACGGAAGATATTTCCTTTTTCACCATAGGCCTCTATGGGCTTCCAAATATCCCTTTGCCAATTCCACAAGAACAGCCTTAGCGAAAGGCTTCTTGAAGGGAAAGATGTAACTCTGTGAGATGAATTAACAGAACACAGAGCAGTTTCTCAGAAAGCTTCTTTCCAGTTTTGAACGGAAGGTATTTCCTTTTTCACCATAGACCTCTATGGGCTTCCAAATATCCCTTTGCCAATTCCACAAGAACAGCCTTAGCGAAAGGCTTCTTGAAGGGAAAGATGTAACTCTGTTAGATGAATTAACAGAACACAGAGCCCTTTCTCAGAAAGCTTCTTTCCAGTTTTGAACGGAAGATATTTCCTTTTTCACCATAGCCCTCTATGGGCTTCCAAATATCCCTTTGCCAATTCCACAAGAACAGCCTTAGCGAAAGGCTTCTTGAAGGGAAAGATGTAACTCTGTGAGATGAATTAACAGAACACAGAGCAGTTTCTCAGAAAGCTTCTTTCCAGTTTTGAACGGAAGATATTTCCTTTTTCACCATAGCCCTCTATGGGCTTCCAAATATCCCTTTGCCAATTCCACAAGAACAGCCTTAGCGAAAGGCTTCTTGAAGGGAAAGATGTAACTCTGTGAGATGAATTAACAGAACACAGAGCAGTTTCTCAGAAAGCTTCTTTCCAGTTTTGAACGGAAGATATTTCCTTTTTCACCATAGCCCTCTATGGGCTTCCAAATATCCCTTTGCCAATTCCACAAGAACAGCCTTAGCGAAAGGCTTCTTGAAGGGAAAGATGTAACTCTGTGAGATGAATTAACAGAACACAGAGCAGTTTCTCAGAAAGCTTCTTTCCAGTTTTGAACGGAAGATATTTCCTTTTTCACCATAGGCCTCTATGGGCTTCCAAATATCCCTTTGCCAATTCCACAAGAACAGCCTTAGCGAAAGGCTTCTTGAAGGGAAAGATGTAACTCTGTGAGATGAATTAACAGAACACAGAGCAGTTTCTCAGAAAGCCTCTTTCCAGTTTTGAACGGAAGATATTTCCTTTTTCACCATAGGCCTCTATGGGCTTCCAAATATCCCTTTGCCAATTCCACAAGAACAGCCTTAGCGAAAGGCTTCTTGAAGGGAAGTATGTAACTCTGTGAGATGAATTAACAGAACACAGAGCAGTTTCTCAGATAGCTTCTTTCCAGTTTTGAACGGAAGATACTTCCTTTTTCACCATAGCCCTCATTGGCCTTCCAAATATCCCTTTGCCAATTCCACAAGAACAGCCTTAGCGAAAGGCTTCTTGAAGGAAATATGTAACTCTGTGAGATGAATTAACAGAACACAGAGCAGTTTCTCAGAAAGCTTCTTTCCAGTTTTGAACGGAAGATATTTCCTTTTTCACCCCAGCCCTCTATGGGCTTCCAAATATCCCTTTGCCAATTCCACAAGAACAGCCTTAGCGAAAGGCTTCTTGAAGGGAAAGATGTAACTCTGTGAGATGAATTAACAGAACACAGAGCAGTTTCTCAGAAAGCTTCTTTCCTGTTTTGAACGGAAGATATTTCCTTTTTCACCATAGCCCTCTATGGGCTTCCAAATATCCCTTTGCCAATTCCACAAGAACAGCCTTAGCGAAAGGCTTCTTGAAGGGAAAGATGTAACTCTGTGAGATGAATTAACAGAACACAGAGCAGTTTCTCAGAAAGCTTCTTTCCAGTTTTGAACGGAAGATATTTCCTTTTTCACCATAGCCCTCTATGGGCTTCCAAATATCCCTTTGCCAATTCCACAAGAACAGCCTTAGCGAAAGGCTTCTTGAAGGGAAAGATGTAACTCTGTGAGATGAATTAACAGAACACAGAGCAGTTTCTCAGAAAGCTTCTTTCCAGTTTTGAACGGAAGATATTTCCTTTTTCACCGTAGCCCTCTAAGGGCTTCCAAATATCCCTTTGCCAATTCCACAAGAACAGCCTTAGCGAAAGGCTTCTTGTAGGGAAAGATGTAACTCTGTGAGATGAATTAACAGAACACAGAGCAGTTTCTCAGAAAGCTTCTTTCCAGTTTTGAACGGAAGATATTTCCTTTTTCACCATAGCCCTCTATGGGCTTCCAAATATCCCTTTGCCAATTCCCCAAGAACAGCCTTAGCGAAAGGCTTCTTGAAGGGAAAGATGTAACTCTGTGAGATGAATTAACAGAACACAGAGCAGTTTCTCAGAAAGCTTCTTTCCAGTTTTGAACGGAAGATATTTCCTTTTTCACCATAGCCCTCTATGGGCTTCCAAATATCCCTTTGCCAATTAAACAAGAACAGCCTTAGCGAAAGGCTTCTTGAAGGGAAAGATGTAACTCTGTGAGATGAATTAACAGAACACAGAGCAGTTTCTCAGAAAGCTTCTTTCCAGTTTTGAACGGAAGATATTTCCTTTTTCACCATAGCCCTCTAAGGGCTTCCAAATATCCCTTTGCCAATTCCACAAGAACAGCCTTAGCGAAAGGCTTCTTGAAGGGAAAGATGTAACTCTGTGAGATGAATTAACAGAACACAGAGCAGTTTCTCAGAAAGCTTCTTTCCAGTTTTGAACGGAAGATATTTCCTTTTTCACCATAGCCCTCTATGGGCTTCCAAATATCCCTTTACCAATTCCACAAGAACAGCCTTAGCGAAAGGCTTCTTGAAGGGAAAGATGTAACTCTGTGAGATGAATTAACAGAACACAGAGCAGTTTCTCAGAAAGCTTCTTTCCAGTTTTGAACGGAAGATATTTCCTTTTTCACCATAGGCCTCTATGGGCTTCCAAATATCCCTTTGCCAATTCCACAAGAACAGCCTTAGCGAAAGGCTTCTTGAAGGGAAAGATGTAACTCTGTGAGATGAATTAACAGAACACAGAGCAGTTTCTCAGAAGGCTTCTTTCTAGTTTTGCACGGAAGATATTTCCTTTTTCACCATAGGCCTCTATGGGCTTCCAAATATCCCTTTGCCAATTCCACAAGAACAGCCTTAGCGAAAGGCTTCTTGAAGGGAAATATGTAACTCTGTGAGATGAATTAACAGAACACAGAGCAGTTTCTCAGATAGCTTCTTTACAGTTTTGAACGGAAGATACTTCCTTTTTCACCATAGCCCTCTTTGGACTTCCAAATATCCCTTTGCCAATTCCACAAGAACAGCCTTAGCGAAAGGCTTCTTGAAGGGAAAGATGTAACTCTGTGAGATGAATTAACAGAACACAGAGCAGTTTCTCAGAAAGCTTCTTTCCAGTTTTGAACGGAAGATATTTCCTTTTTCACCACAGCCCTCTATGGGCTTCCAAATATCCCTTTGCCAATTCCACAAGAACAGCCTTAGCGAAAGGCTTCTTGAAGGGAAATATGTAACTCTGTGAGATGAATTAACAGAACACAGAGCAGTTTCTCAGAAAGCTTCTTTCCAGTTTTGAACGGAAGATATTTCCTTTTTCACCATAGCCCTCTAAGGGCTTCCAAATATCCCTTTGCCAATTACACAAGAACAGCCTTAGCGAAAGGCTTCTTGAAGGGAAAGATGTAACTCTGTGAGATGAATTAACAGAACACAGAGCAGTTTCTCAGAAAGCTTCTTTCCAGTTTTGCACGGAAGATATTTCCTTTTTCACCATAGGCCTCTATGGGCTTCCAAATATCCGTTTGCCAATTCCACACGAACAGCCTTAGCGAAAGGCTTCTTGAAGGGAAAGATGTAACTCTGTGAGATGAATTAACAGAACACAGAGCAGTTTCTCAGAAAACTTCTTTCCAGTTTTGAACGGAAGATATTTCCTTTTTCACCATAGGCCTCTATGGGCTTCCAAATATCCCTTTGCCAATTCCACAAGAACAGCCTTAGCGAAAGGCTTCTTGAAGGGAAAGATGTAACTCTGTGAGATGAATTAACAGAACACAGAGCAGTTTCTCTGAAAGCTTCTTTCCAGTTTTGAACGGAAGATATTTCCTTTTTCACCATAGCCCTCTATGGGCTTCCAAATATCCCTTTGCCAATTCCACAAGAACAGCCTTAGCGAAAGGCTTCTTGAAGGGAAAGATGTAACTCTGTGAGATGAATTAACAGAACACAGAGCAGTTTCTCAGAAAGCTTCTTTCCAGTTTTGAACGGAAGATATTTCCTTTTTCACCATAGGCCTCTATGGGCTTCCAAATATCCCTTTGCCAATTCCACAAGAACAGCCTTAGCGAAAGGCTTCTTGAAGGGAAAGATGTAACTCTGTGAGATGAATTAACAGAACACAGAGCAGTTTCTCAGAAAGCTTCTTTCCAGTTTTGAACGGAAGGTATTTCCTTTTTAACGATAGCCCTCTATGGGCTTCCAAATATCCCTTTGCCAATTCCCCAAGAACAGCCTAAGCGAAAGGCTTCTTAAAGGGAAAGATGTAACTCTGTGAGATGTATTAACAGAACACAGAGCAGTTTCTCAGAAAGCTTGTTTCCAGTTTTGAACGGAAGATATTTCCTTTTTCACCGTAGCCCTCTATGGGCTTCCAAATATCCCTTTGCCAATTCCACAAGAACAGATTTAGCGAAAGGCTTCTTGAAGGGAAAGATGTAACTCTGTGAGATGAATTAACAGAACACAGAGCAGTTTCTCAGAAAGCTTCTTTCCAGTTTTGAACGGAAGATATTTCCTTTTTCACCATAGCCCTCTATGGGCTTCCAAATATCCCTTTGCCAATTACACAAGAACAGCCTTAGCGAAAGGCTTCTTGAAGGGAAAGATGTAACTCTGTGAGATGAATTAACAGAACACAGAGCAGTTTCTCAGAAAGCATCTTTCCACTTTTGCACGGAAGATATTTCCTTTTTCACCATAGGCCTCTATGGGCTTCCAAATATCCCTTTGCCAATTCCACAAGAACAGCCTTAGCGAAAGGCTTCTTGAAGGGAAAGATGTAACTCTGTGAGATGAATTAACAGAACACAGAGCAGTTTCTCAGAAAGCTTCTTTCCAGTTTTGCACGGAAGATATTTCCCTTTTCACCATAGCCCTCTATGGGCTTCCTAATATCCCTTTGCCAATTCCACAAGAACAGCCTTAGCGAAAGGCTTCTTGAAGGGAAAGATGTAACTCTGTGAGATGAATTAACAGAACACAGAGCAGTTTCTCAGAAAGCTTCTTTCCAGTTTTGCACGGAAGATATTTCTTTTTTCACCATAGGCCTCTAAGGGGTTCCAAATATCCCTTTGCCAATTCCACAAGAACAGCCTTAGCGAAAGGCTTCTTGAAGGGAAAGATGTAACTCTGTGAGATGAATTAACAGAACACAGAGCAGTTTCTCAGAAAGCTTCTTTCCAGTTTTGAACGGAAGGTATTTCCTTTTTCACCATAGCCCTCTATGGGCTTCCAAATATCCCTTTGCCAATTCCCCAAGAACAGCCTTAGCGAAAGGCTTCTTGAAGGGAAAGATGTAACTCTGTGAGATGAATTAACAGAACACAGAGCAGTTTCTCAGAAAGCTTCTTTCCAGTTTTGAACGGAAGATATTTCCTTTTTCACCATAGCCCTCTATGGGCTTCCAAATATCCCTTTGCCAATTCCACAAGAACAGCCTTAGCGAAAGGCTTCTTGAAGGGAAAGATGTAACTCTGTGAGATGAATTAACAGAACACAGAGCAGTTTCTCAGAAAGCTTCTTTCCAGTTTTGAACGGAAGATATTTCCTTTTTCACCATAGCCCTCTATGGGCTTCCAAATATCCCTTTGCCAATTCCACAAGAACAGCCTTAGCGAAAGGCTTCTTGAAGGGAAAGATGTAACTCTGTGAGATGAATTAACAGAACACAGAGTAGTTTCTCAGAAAGCCTCTTTCCAGTTTTGAACGGAAGATATTTCCTTTTTCACCATAGCCCTCTATGGGCTTCCAAATATCCCTTTGCCAATTCCACAAGAACAGCCTTAGCGAAAGGCTTCTTGAAGGAAAAGATGTAACTCTGTGAGATGAATTAACAGAACACAGAGCAGTTTCTCAGAAAGCTTCTTTCCAGTTTTGAACGGAAGATATTTCCTTTTTCACCATAGCCCTCTTTGGGCTTCCTAATATCCCTTTGCCAATTCCAAAAGGACAGCCTTAGCGAAAGGCTTCTAGAAGGGAAAGATGTAACTCTGTGAGATGAATTAACAGAACACAGAGCAGTTTCTCAGAAACCTTCTTTCCAGTTGTGAACGGAAGATATTTCCTTTTTCACCATAGGCCTCTATGGGCTTCCAAATATCCCTTTGCCAATTCCACAAGAACAGCCTTAGCGAAAGGCTTCTTGAAGGGAAAGATGTAACTCTGTGAGATGAATTAACAGAACACAGAGCAGTTTCTCAGAAAGCTTCTGTCCAGTTTTGAACGGAAGGTATTTCCTTTTTCACCATAGCCCTCTATGGGCTTCCAAATATCCCTTTGCCAATTCCACAAGAACAGCCTTAGCGAAAGGCTTCTTGAAGGGAAAGATGTAACTCTGTGAGATGAATTAACAGAACACAGAGCAGTTTCTCAGAAAGCTTCTTTCCAGTTTTGAACGGAAGATATTTCCTTTTTCACCATAGCCCTCTATGGGCTTCCAAATATCCCTTTGCCAATTCCACAAGAACAGCCTTAGCGAAAGGCTTCTTGAAGGGAAAGATGTAACTCTGTGAGATGAATTAACAGAACACAAAGCAGTTTCTCAGAAAGCTTCTTTCCAGTTTTGAACGGAAGATATTTCCTTTTTCACCATAGCCCTCTATGGGCTTCCAAATATCCCTTTGCCAATTCCACAAGAACAGCCTTAGCGAAAGGCTTCTTGAAGGGAAAGATGTAACTCTGTGAGATGAATTAACAGAACACAGAGCAGTTTCTCAGAAAGCTTCTTTCCAGTTTTGAACGGAAGATATTTCCTTTTTCACCATAGCCCTCTATGGGCTTCCATATATCCCTTTGCCAATTCCACAAGAACAGCCTTAGCGAAAGGCTTCTTGAAGGGAAAGATGTAACTCTGTGAGATGAATTAACAGAACACAGAGCAGTTTCTCAGAAAGCTTCTTTCCAGTTTTGAACGGAAGATATTTCCTTTTTCACCATAGGCCTCTATGGGCTTCCAAATATCCCTTTGCCAATTCCACAAGAACAGCCTTAGCGAAAGGCTTCTTGAAGGGAAAGATGTAACTCTGTGAGATGAATTAACAGAACACAGAGCAGTTTCTCAGAAAGCTTCTTTCCAGTTTTGAACGGAAGATATTTCCTTTTTCACCCTAGGCCTCTATGGGCTTCCAAATATCCCTTTGCCAATTCCACAAGAACAGCCTTAGCGAAAGGCTTCTTGAAGGGAAAGATGTAACTCTGTGAGATGAATTAACAGAACACAGAGCAGTTTCTCAGATAGCTTCTTTACAGTTTTGAACGGAAGATACTTCCTTTTTCACCATAGCCCTCTTTGGGCTTCCAAATATCCCTTTGCCAATTCCACAAGAACAGCCTTAGCGAAAGGCTTCTTGAAGGGAAAGATGTATCTCTGTGAGATGAATTAACAGAACACAGAGCAGTTTCTCAGAAAGCTTCTTTCCAGTTTTGAACGGAAGATATTTCCTTTTTCACCACAGCCCTCTATGGGCTTCCAAATATCCCTTTGCCAATTCCACAAGAACAGCCTTAGCGAAAGGCTTCTTGAAGGGAAAGATGTAACTCTGTGAGATGAATTAACAGAACACAGAGCAGTTTCTCAGAAAGCTTCTTTCCAGTTTTGAACGGAAGATATTTCCTTTTTCACCATAGCCCTCTATGGGCTTCCAAATATCCCTTTGCCAATTCCACAAGAACAGCCTTAGCGAAAGGCTTCTTGAAGGGAAAGATGTAACTCTGTGAGATGAATTAACAGAACACAGAGCAGTTTCTCAGAAAGCTTCTTTCCAGTTTTGAACGGAAGATATTTCCTTTTTCACCATAGGTCTCTATGGGCTTCCAAATATCCCTTTGCCAATTCCACAAGAACAGCCTTAGCGAAAGGCTTCTTGAAGGGAAAGATGTAACTCTGTGAGATGAATTAACAGAACACAGAGCAGTTTCTCAGAAAGTTTCTTTCCAGTTTTGAACGGAAGATATTTTCTTTTTCACCATAGCCCTCTATGGGCTTCCAAATATCCCTTTGCCAATTCCACAAGAACAGCCTTAGCGAAAGGCTTCTTGAAGGGAAATATGTAACTCTGTGAGATGAATTAACAGAACACAGAACAGTTTCTCAGATAGCTTCTTTACAGTTTTGAACGGAAGATACTTCCTTTTTCACCATAGCCCTCTTTGGGCTTCCAAATATCCCTTTGCCAATTCCACAAGAACAGCCTTAGCGAAAGGCTTCTTGAAGGGAAAGATGTAACTCTGTGAGATGAATTAACAGAACACAGAGCAGTTTCTCAGAAAGCTTCTTTCCAGTTTTGAACGGAAGATATTTCCTTTTTCACCATAGCCCTCTATGGGCTTCCAAATATTCCTTTGCCAATTCCACAAGAACAGCCTTAGCGAAAGGCTTCTTGAAGGGAAAGATGTAACTCTGTGAGATGAATTAACAGAACACAGAGCAGTTTCTCAGAAAGCTTCTTTCCAGTTTTGAACGGAAGATATTTCCTTTTTCACCATAGCCCTCTTTGGGCTTCCAAATATTCCTTTGCCAATTCCACAAGAACAGCCTTAGCGAAAGCCTTCTTGAAGGGAAAGATGTAACTCTGTGAGATGAATTAACAGAACACAGAGCAGTTTCTCAGAAAGCTTCTTTCCAGTTTTGAACGGAAGATATTTCCTTTTTCACCATAGCCCTCTATGGGCTTCCAAATATTCCTTTGCCAATTCCACAAGAAGAGCGTTAGCGAAAGGCTTCTTGAAGGGAAAGATGTAACTCTGTGAGATGAATTAACAGAACACAGAGCAGTTTCTCAGAAAGCTTCTTTCCAGTTTTGCACGGAAGATATTTCCTTTTTCACCATAGCCCTCTATGGGCTTCCAAATATCCCTTTGCCAATTCCACAAGAACAGCCTTAGCGAAAGGCTTCTTGAAGGGAAAGATGTAACTCTGTGAGATGAATTAACAGAACACAGAGCAGTTTCTCAGAAAGCTTCTTTCCAGTTTTGAACGGAAGGTATTTCCTTTTTCACCATAGCCCTCTATGGGCTTCCAAATATCCCTTTGCCAATTCCCCAAGAACAGCCTTAGCGAAAGGCTTCTTGAAGGGAAAGATGTCACTCTGTGAGATGAATTAACAGAACACAGAGCAGTTTCTCAGAAAGCTTCTTTCGAGTTTTGAACGGAAGATATTCCCTTTTTCACCATAGCCCTCTATGGGCTTCCAAATATCCCTTTGCCAATTCCACAAGAACAGCCTTAGCGAAAGGCTTCTTGAAGGGAAAGATGTAACTCTGTGAGATGAATTAACAGAACACAGAGCAGTTTCTCAGAAAGCTTCTTTCCAGTTTTGAACGGAAGATATTTCCTTTTTCACCATAGCCCTCTATGGGATTCCAAATATCCCTTTGCCAATTCCACAAGAACAGCCTTAGCGAAAGGCTTCTTGAAGGGAAAGATGTAACTCTGTGAGATGAATTAACAGAACACAGAGCAGTTTCTCAGAAAGCTTCTTTCCAGTTTTGAACGGAAGATATTTCCTTTTTCACCATAGCCCTCTTTGGGCTTCCAAATATCCCGTTGCCATTTCCACAAGAACAGCCTTAGCGAAAGGCTTCTTGAAGGGAAAGATGTAACTCTGTGAGATGAATTAACAGAACACAGAGCAGTTTCTCCGAAAGCTTCTTTCCAGTTTTGAACGGAAGATAATTCCTTTTTCACCATAGCCCTCCTTGGGCTTCCAAATATCCCTTTGCCAATTCCACAAGAACAGCCTTAGCGAAAGGATTCTTGAAGGGAAAGATGTAACTCTGTGAGATGAATTAACAGAACACAGAGCAGTTTCTCAGAAAGCTTCTTTCCAGTTTTGAACGGAAGATATTTCCTTTTTCACCATAGGCCTCTATGGGCTTCCAAATATCCCTTTGCCAATTCCACAAGAACAGCCTTATCGAAAGGCTTCTTGAAGGGAAAGATGTAACTCTGTGAGATGAATTAACAGAACACAGAGCAGTTTCTCAGAAACCTTCTTTCCAGTTTTGAACGGAAGATATTTCCTTTTTCACCGTAGCCCTCTATGGGCTTCCAAATATCCCTTTGCCAATTCCACAAGAACAGCCTTAGCGAAAGGCTTCTTGAAGGGAAATATGTAACTCGGTGAGATGAATTAACAGAACACAGAGCAGTTTCTCAGAAAGCTTCTTTCCAGTTTTAAACGGAAGATATTTCCTTTTTCACCATAGCCCTCTATGGGCTTCCAAATATCCCTTTGCCAATTCCACAAGAACAGCCTTAGCGAAAGGCTTCTTGAAGGGAAAGATGTAACTCTGTGAGATGAATTAACAGAACACAGAGCAGTTTCTCAGAAAGCTTCTTTCCAGTTTTGAACGGAAGATATTTCCTTTTTCACCATAGGTCTCTATGGGCTTCCAAATATCCCTTTGCCAATTCCACAAGAACAGCCTTAGTGAAAGGCTTCTTGAAGGGAAAGATGTAACTCTGTGAGATGAATTAACAGAACACAGAGCAGTTTCTCAGAAAGCTTCTGTCCAGTTTTGAACGGAAGGTATTTCCTTTTTCACCATAGCCCTCTATGGGCTTCCAAATATCCCTTTGCCAATTCCACAAGAACAGCCTTAGCGAAAGGCTTCTTGAAGGGAAATATGTAACTCTGTGAGATGAATTAACAGAACACAGAGCAGTTTCTCAGATAGCTTCTTTACAGTTTTGAACGGAAGATACTTCCTTTTTCACCATAGCCCTCTTTGGACTTCCAAATATCCCTTTGCCAATTCCACAAGAACAGCCTTAGCGAAAGGCTTCTTGAAGGGAAAGATGTAACTCTGTGAGATGTATTAACAGAACACAGAGCAGTTTCTCAGAAAGCTTGTTTCCAGTTTTGAACGGAAGATATTTCCTTTTTCACCGTAGCCCTCTATGGGCTTCCAAATATCCCTTTGCCAATTCCACAAGAACAGATTTAGCGAAAGGCTTCTTGAAGGGAAAGATGTAACTCTGTGAGATGAATTAACAGAACACAGAGCAGTTTCTCAGAAAGCTTCTTTCCAGTTTTGAACGGAAGATATTTCCTATTTCACCATAGCCCTCTATGGGCTTCCAAATATCCCTTTGCCAATTACACAAGAACAGCCTTAGCGAAAGGCTTCTTGAAGGGAAAGATGTAACTCTGTGAGATGAATTAACAGAACACAGAGCAGTTTCTCAGAAAGCATCTTTCCAGTTTTGCACGGAAGATATTTCCTTTTTCACCATAGGCCTCTATGGGCTTCCAAATATCCCTTTGCCAATTCCACAAGAACAGCCTTAGCGAAAGGCTTCTTGAAGGGAAAGATGTAACTCTGTGAGATGAATTAACAGAACACAGAGCAGTTTCTCAGAAAGCTTCTTTCCAGTTTTGCACGGAAGATATTTCCCTTTTCACCATAGCCCTCTATGGGCTTCCTAATATCCCTTTGCCAATTCCACAAGAACAGCCTTAGCGAAAGGCTTCTTGAAGGGAAAGATGTAACTCTGTGAGATGAATTAACAGAACACAGAGCAGTTTCTCAGAAAGCTTCTTTCCAGTTTTGCACGGAAGATATTTCCTTTTTCACCATAGGCCTCTAAGGGGTTCCAAATATCCCTTTGCCAATTCCACAAGAACAGCCTTAGCGAAAGGCTTCTTGAAGGGAAAGATGTAACTCTGTGAGATGAATTAACAGAACACAGAGCAGTTTCTCAGAAAGCTTCTGTCCAGTTTTGAACGGAAGGTATTTCCTTTTTCACCATAGCCCTCTATGGGCTTCCAAATATCCCTTTGCCAATTCCACAAGAACAGCCTTAGCGAAAGGCTTCTTGAAGGGAAAGATGTAACTCTGTGAGATGAATTAACAGAACACAGAGCAGTTTCTCAGAAAGCTTCTTTCCAGTTTTGAACGGAAGATATTTCCTTTTTCACCATAGCCCTCTATGGGCTTCCAAATATCCCTTTGCCAATTCCACAAGAACAGCCTTAGCGAAAGGCTTCTTGAAGGGAAAGATGTAACTCTGTGAGATGAATTAACAGAACACAAAGCAGTTTCTCAGAAAGCTTCTTTCCAGTTTTGAACGGAAGATATTTCCTTTTTCACCATAGCCCTCTATGGGCTTCCAAATATCCCTTTGCCAATTCCACAAGAACAGCCTTAGCGAAAGGCTTCTTGAAGGGAAAGATGTAACTCTGTGAGATGAATTAACAGAACACAGAGCAGTTTCTCAGAAAGCTTCTTTCCAGTTTTGAACGGAAGATATTTCCTTTTTCACCATAGCCCTCTATGGGCTTCCATATATCCCTTTGCCAATTCCACAAGAACAGCCTTAGCGAAAGGCTTCTTGAAGGGAAAGATGTAACTCTGTGAGATGAATTAACAGAACACAGAGCAGTTTCTCAGAAAGCTTCTTTCCAGTTTTGAACGGAAGATATTTCCTTTTTCACCATAGGCCTCTATGGGCTTCCAAATATCCCTTTGCCAATTCCACAAGAACAGCCTTAGCGAAAGGCTTCTTGAAGGGAAAGATGTAACTCTGTGAGATGAATTAACAGAACACAGAGCAGTTTCTCAGAAAGCTTCTTTCCAGTTTTGAACGGAAGATATTTCCTTTTTCACCCTAGGCCTCTATGGGCTTCCAAATATCCCTTTGCCAATCCCACAAGAACAGCCTTAGCGAAAGGCTTCTTGAAGGGAAAGATGTAACTCTGTGAGATGAATTAACAGAACACAGAGCAGTTTCTCAGATAGCTTCTTTTCAGTTTTGAACGGAAGATACTTCCTTTTTCACCATAGCCCTCTTTGGGCTTCCAAATATCCCTTTGCCAATTCCACAAGAACAGCCTTAGCGAAAGGCTTCTTGAAGGGAAAGATGTATCTCTGTGAGATGAATTAACAGAACACAGAGCAGTTTCTCAGAAAGCTTCTTTCCAGTTTTGAACGGAAGATATTTCCTTTTTCACCACAGCCCTCTATGGGCTTCCAAATATCCCTTTGCCAATTCCACAAGAACAGCCTTAGCGAAAGGCTTCTTGAAGGGAAAGATGTAACTCTGTGAGATGAATTAACAGAACACAGAGCAGTTTCTCAGAAAGCTTCTTTCCAGTTTTGAACGGAAGATATTTCCTTTTTCACCATAGCCCTCTATGGGCTTCCAAATATCCCTTTGCCAATTCCACAAGAACAGCCTTAGCGAAAGGCTTCTTGAAGGGAAAGATGTAACTCTGTGAGATGAATTAACAGAACACAGAGCAGTTTCTCAGAAAGCTTCTTTCCAGTTTTGAACGGAAGATATTTCCTTTTTCACCATAGGTCTCTATGGGCTTCCAAATATCCCTTTGCCAATTCCACAAGAACAGCCTTAGCGAAAGGCTTCTTGAAGGGAAAGATGTAACTCTGTGAGATGAATTAACAGAACACAGAGCAGTTTCTCAGAAAGTTTCTTTCCAGTTTTGAACGGAAGATATTTCCTTTTTCACCATAGCCCTCTATGGGCTTCCAAATATCCCTTTGCCAATTCCACAAGAACAGCCTTAGCGAAAGGCTTCTTGAAGGGAAAGATGTAACTCTGTGAGATGAATTAACAGAACACAGAACAGTTTCTCAGATAGCTTCTTTACAGTTTTGAACGGAAGATACTTCCTTTTTCACCATAGCCCTCTTTGGGCTTCCAAATATCCCTTTGCCAATTCCACAAGAACAGCCTTAGCGAAAGGCTTCTTGAAGGGAAAGATGTAACTCTGTGAGATGAATTAACAGAACACAGAGCAGTTTCTCAGAAAGCTTCTTTCCAGTTTTGAACGGAAGATATTTCCTTTTTCACCATAGCCCTCTATGGGCTTCCAAATATTCCTTTGCCAATTCCACAAGAACAGCCTTAGCGAAAGGCTTCTTGAAGGGAAAGATGTAACTCTGTGAGATGAATTAACAGAACACAGAGCAGTTTCTCAGAAAGCTTCTTTCCAGTTTTGAACGGAAGATATTTCCTTTTTCACCATAGCCCTCTTTGGGCTTCCAAATATTCCTTTGCCAATTCCACAAGAACAGCCTTAGCGAAAGCCTTCTTGAAGGGAAAGATGTAACTCTGTGAGATGAATTAACAGAACACAGAGCAGTTTCTCAGAAAGCTTCTTTCCAGTTTTGAACGGAAGATATTTCCTTTTTCACCATAGCCCTCTATGGGCTTCCAAATATTCCTTTGCCAATTCCACAAGAAGAGCGTTAGCGAAAGGCTTCTTGAAGGGAAAGATGTAACTCTGTGAGATGAATTAACAGAACACAGAGCAGTTTCTCAGAAAGCTTCTTTCCAGTTTTGCACGGAAGATATTTCCTTTTTCACCATAGCCCTCTATGGGCTTCCAAATATCCCTTTGCCAATTCCACAAGAACAGCCTTAGCGAAAGGCTTCTTGAAGGGAAAGATGTAACTCTGTGAGATGAATTAACAGAACACAGAGCAGTTTCTCAGAAAGCTTCTTTCCAGTTTTGAACGGAAGGTATTTCCTTTTTCACCATAGCCCTCTATGGGCTTCCAAATATCCCTTTGCCAATTCCCCAAGAACAGCCTTAGCGAAAGGCTTCTTGAAGGGAAAGATGTCACTCTGTGAGATGAATTAACAGAACACAGAGCAGTTTCTCAGAAAGCTTCTTTCGAGTTTTGAACGGAAGATATTCCCTTTTTCACCATAGCCCTCTATGGGCTTCCAAATATCCCTTTGCCAATTCCACAAGAACAGCCTTAGCGAAAGGCTTCTTGAAGGGAAAGATGTAACTCTGTGAGATGAATTAACAGAACACAGAGCAGTTTCTCAGAAAGCTTCTTTCCAGTTTTGAACGGAAGATATTTCCTTTTTCACCATAGCCCTCTATGGGATTCCAAATATCCCTTTGCCAATTCCACAAGAACAGCCTTAGCGAAAGGCTTCTTGAAGGGAAAGATGTAACTCTGTGAGATGAATTAACAGAACACAGAGCAGTTTCTCAGAAAGCTTCTTTCCAGTTTTGAACGGAAGATATTTCCTTTTTCACCATAGCCCTCTTTGGGCTTCCAAATATCCCGTTGCCAATTCCACAAGAACAGCCTTAGCGAAAGGCTTCTTGAAGGGAAAGATGTAACTCTGTGAGATGAATTAACAGAACACAGAGCAGTTTCTCCGAAAGCTTCTTTCCAGTTTTGAACGGAAGATAATTCCTTTTTCACCATAGCCCTCCTTGGGCTTCCAAATATCCCTTTGCCAATTCCACAAGAACAGCCTTAGCGAAAGGCTTCTTGAAGGGAAAGATGTAACTCTGTGAGATGAATTAACAGAACACAGAGCAGTTTCTCAGAAAGCTTCTTTCCAGTTTTGAACGGAAGATATTTCCTTTTTCACCATAGGCCTCTATGGGCTTCCAAATATCCCTTTGCCAATTCCACAAGAACAGCCTTATCGAAAGGCTTCTTGAAGGGAAAGATGTAACTCTGTGAGATGAATTAACAGAACACAGAGCAGTTTCTCAGAAACCTTCTTTCCAGTTTTGAACGGAAGATATTTCCTTTTTCACCGTAGCCCTCTATGGGCTTCCAAATATCCCTTTGCCAATTCCACAAGAACAGCCTTAGCGAAAGGCTTCTTGAAGGGAAATATGTAACTCGGTGAGATGAATTAACAGAACACAGAGCAGTTTCTCAGAAAGCTTCTTTCCAGTTTTAAACGGAAGATATTTCCTTTTTCACCATAGCCCTCTATGGGCTTCCAAATATCCCTTTGCCAATTCCACAAGAACAGCCTTAGCGAAAGGCTTCTTGAAGGGAAAGATGTAACTCTGTGAGATGAATTAACAGAACACAGAGCAGTTTCTCAGAAAGCTTCTTTCCAGTTTTGAACGGAAGATATTTCCTTTTTCACCATAGGTCTCTATGGGCTTCCAAATATCCCTTTGCCAATTCCACAAGAACAGCCTTAGTGAAAGGCTTCTTGAAGGGAAAGATGTAACTCTGTGAGATGAATTAACAGAACACAGAGCAGTTTCTCAGAAAGCTTCTGTCCAGTTTTGAACGGAAGGTATTTCCTTTTTCACCATAGCCCTCTATGGGCTTCCAAATATCCCTTTGCCAATTCCACAAGAACAGCCTTAGCGAAAGGCTTCTTGAAGGGAAATATGTAACTCTGTGAGATGAATTAACAGAACACAGAGCAGTTTCTCAGATAGCTTCTTTACAGTTTTGAACGGAAGATACTTCCTTTTTCACCATAGCCCTCTTTGGACTTCCAAATATCCCTTTGCCAATTCCACAAGAACAGCCTTAGCGAAAGGCTTCTTGAAGGGAAAGATGTAACTCTGTGAGATGTATTAACAGAACACAGAGCAGTTTCTCAGAAAGCTTGTTTCCAGTTTTGAACGGAAGATATTTCCTTTTTCACCGTAGCCCTCTATGGGCTTCCAAATATCCCTTTGCCAATTCCACAAGAACAGATTTAGCGAAAGGCTTCTTGAAGGGAAAGATGTAACTCTGTGAGATGAATTAACAGAACACAGAGCAGTTTCTCAGAAAGCTTCTTTCCAGTTTTGAACGGAAGATATTTCCTATTTCACCATAGCCCTCTATGGGCTTCCAAATATCCCTTTGCCAATTACACAAGAACAGCCTTAGCGAAAGGCTTCTTGAAGGGAAAGATGTAACTCTGTGAGATGAATTAACAGAACACAGAGCAGTTTCTCAGAAAGCATCTTTCCAGTTTTGCACGGAAGATATTTCCTTTTTCACCATAGGCCTCTATGGGCTTCCAAATATCCCTTTGCCAATTCCACAAGAACAGCCTTAGCGAAAGGCTTCTTGAAGGGAAAGATGTAACTCTGTGAGATGAATTAACAGAACACAGAGCAGTTTCTCAGAAAGCTTCTTTCCAGTTTTGCACGGAAGATATTTCCCTTTTCACCATAGCCCTCTATGGGCTTCCTAATATCCCTTTGCCAATTCCACAAGAACAGCCTTAGCGAAAGGCTTCTTGAAGGGAAAGATGTAACTCTGTGAGATGAATTAACAGAACACAGAGCAGTTTCTCAGAAAGCTTCTTTCCAGTTTTGCACGGAAGATATTTCCTTTTTCACCATAGGCCTCTAAGGGGTTCCAAATATCCCTTTGCCAATTCCACAAGAACAGCCTTAGCGAAAGGCTTCTTGAAGGGAAAGATGTAACTCTGTGAGATGAATTAACAGAACACAGAGCAGTTTCTCAGAAAGCTTCTTTCCAGTTTTGAACGGAAGGTATTTCCTTTTTCACCATAGCCCTCTATGGGCTTCCAAATATCCCTTTGCCAATTCCCCAAGAACAGCCTTAGCGAAAGGCTTCTTGAAGGGAAAGATGTAACTCTGTGAGATGAATTAACAGAACACAGAGCACTTTCTCAGAAAGCTTCTTTCCAGTTTTGAACGGAAGATATTTCCTTTTTCACCATAGCCCTCTATGGGCTTCCAAATATCCCTTTGCCAATTCCACAAGAACAGCCTTAGCGAAAGGCTTCTTGAAGGGAAAGATGTAACTCTGTGAGATGAATTAACAGAACACAGAGCAGTTTCTCAGAAAGCTTCTTTCCAGTTTTGAACGGAAGATATTTCCTTTTTCACCATAGCCCTCTATGGGCTTCCAAATATCCCTTTGCCAATTTCACAAGAACAGCCTTAGCGAAAGGCTTCTTGAAGGGAAAGATGTAACTCTGTGAGATGAATTAACAGAACACAGAGCAGTTTCTCAGAAAGCTTCTTTCCAGTTTTGAACGGAAGATATTTCCTTTTTCACCATAGCCCTCTTTGGGCTTCCTAATATCCCTTTGCCAATTCCACAAGGACAGCCTTAGCGAAAGGCTACTAGAAGGGAAAGATGTAACTCTGTGAGATGAATTAACAGAACACAGAGCAGTTTCTCAGAAACCTTCTTTCCAGTTGTGAACGGAAGATATTTCCTTTTTCACCATAGGCCTCTATGGGCTTCCAAATATCCCTTTGCCAATTCCACAAGAACAGCCTTAGCGAAAGGCTTCTTGAAGGGAAAGATGTAACTCTGTGAGATGAATTAACAGAACACAGAGCAGTTTCTCAGAAAGCTTCTGTCCAGTTTTGAACGGAAGGTATTTCCTTTTTCACCATAGCCCTCTATGGGCTTCCAAATATCCCTTTGCCAATTCCACAAGAACAGCCTTAGCGAAAGGCTTCTTGAAGGGAAAGATGTAACTCTGTGAGATGAATTAACAGAACACAGAGCAGTTTCTCAGAAAGCTTCTTTCCAGTTTTGAACGGAAGATATTTCCTTTTTCACCATAGCCCTCTATGGGCTTCCAAATATCCCTTTGCCAATTCCACAAGAACAGCCTTAGCGAAAGGCTTCTTGAAGGGAAAGATGTAACTCTGTGAGATGAATTAACAGAACACAAAGCAGTTTCTCAGAAAGCTTCTTTCCAGTTTTGAACGGAAGATATTTCCTTTTTCACCATAGCCCTCTATGGGCTTCCAAATATCCCTTTGCCAATTCCACAAGAACAGCCTTAGCGAAAGGCTTCTTGAAGGGAAAGATGTAACTCTGTGAGATGAATTAACAGAACACAGAGCAGTTTCTCAGAAAGCTTCTTTCCAGTTTTGAACGGAAGATATTTCCTTTTTCACCATAGCCCTCTATGGGCTTCCATATATCCCTTTGCCAATTCCACAAGAACAGCCTTAGCGAAAGGCTTCTTGAAGGGAAAGATGTAACTCTGTGAGATGAATTAACAGAACACAGAGCAGTTTCTCAGAAAGCTTCTTTCCAGTTTTGAACGGAAGATATTTCCTTTTTCACCATAGGCCTCTATGGGCTTCCAAATATCCCTTTGCCAATTCCACAAGAACAGCCTTAGCGAAAGGCTTCTTGAAGGGAAAGATGTAACTCTGTGAGATGAATTAACAGAACACAGAGCAGTTTCTCAGAAAGCTTCTTTCCAGTTTTGAACGGAAGATATTTCCTTTTTCACCCTAGGCCTCTATGGGCTTCCAAATATCCCTTTGCCAATTCCACAAGAACAGCCTTAGCGAAAGGCTTCTTGAAGGGAAAGATGTAACTCTGTGAGATGAATTAACAGAACACAGAGCAGTTTCTCAGATAGCTTCTTTTCAGTTTTGAACGGAAGATACTTCCTTTTTCACCATAGCCCTCTTTGGGCTTCCAAATATCCCTTTGCCAATTCCACAAGAACAGCCTTAGCGAAAGGCTTCTTGAAGGGAAAGATGTATCTCTGTGAGATGAATTAACAGAACACAGAGCAGTTTCTCAGAAAGCTTCTTTCCAGTTTTGAACGGAAGATATTTCCTTTTTCACCACAGCCCTCTATGGGCTTCCAAATATCCCTTTGCCAATTCCACAAGAACAGCCTTAGCGAAAGGCTTCTTGAAGGGAAAGATGTAACTCTGTGAGATGAATTAACAGAACACAGAGCAGTTTCTCAGAAAGCTTCTTTCCAGTTTTGAACGGAAGATATTTCCTTTTTCACCATAGCCCTCTATGGGCTTCCAAATATCCCTTTGCCAATTCCACAAGAACAGCCTTAGCGAAAGGCTTCTTGAAGGGAAAGATGTAACTCTGTGAGATGAATTAACAGAACACAGAGCAGTTTCTCAGAAAGCTTCTTTCCAGTTTTGAACGGAAGATATTTCCTTTTTCACCATAGGTCTCTATGGGCTTCCAAATATCCCTTTGCCAATTCCACAAGAACAGCCTTAGCGAAAGGCTTCTTGAAGGGAAAGATGTAACTCTGTGAGATGAATTAACAGAACACAGAGCAGTTTCTCAGAAAGTTTCTTTCCAGTTTTGAACGGAAGATATTTCCTTTTTCACCATAGCCCTCTATGGGCTTCCAAATATCCCTTTGCCAATTCCACAAGAACAGCCTTAGCGAAAGGCTTCTTGAAGGGAAATATGTAACTCTGTGAGATGAATTAACAGAACACAGAACAGTTTCTCAGATAGCTTCTTTACAGTTTTGAACGGAAGATACTTCCTTTTTCACCATAGCCCTCTTTGGGCTTCCAAATATCCCTTTGCCAATTCCACAAGAACAGCCTTAGCGAAAGGCTTCTTGAAGGGAAAGATGTAACTCTGTGAGATGAATTAACAGAACACAGAGCAGTTTCTCAGAAAGCTTCTTTCCAGTTTTGAACGGAAGATATTTCCTTTTTCACCATAGCCCTCTATGGGCTTCCAAATATTCCTTTGCCAATTCCACAAGAACAGCCTTAGCGAAAGGCTTCTTGAAGGGAAAGATGTAACTCTGTGAGATGAATTAACAGAACACAGAGCAGTTTCTCAGAAAGCTTCTTTCCAGTTTTGAACGGAAGATATTTCCTTTTTCACCATAGCCCTCTTTGGGCTTCCAAATATTCCTTTGCCAATTCCACAAGAACAGCCTTAGCGAAAGCCTTCTTGAAGGGAAAGATGTAACTCTGTGAGATGAATTAACAGAACACAGAGCAGTTTCTCAGAAAGCTTCTTTCCAGTTTTGAACGGAAGATATTTCCTTTTTCACCATAGCCCTCTATGGGCTTCCAAATATTCCTTTGCCAATTCCACAAGAAGAGCGTTAGCGAAAGGCTTCTTGAAGGGAAAGATGTAACTCTGTGAGATGAATTAACAGAACACAGAGCAGTTTCTCAGAAAGCTTCTTTCCAGTTTTGCACGGAAGATATTTCCTTTTTCACCATAGCCCTCTATGGGCTTCCAAATATCCCTTTGCCAATTCCACAAGAACAGCCTTAGCGAAAGGCTTCTTGAAGGGAAAGATGTAACTCTGTGAGATGAATTAACAGAACACAGAGCAGTTTCTCAGAAAGCTTCTTTCCAGTTTTGAACGGAAGGTATTTCCTTTTTCACCATAGCCCTCTATGGGCTTCCAAATATCCCTTTGCCAATTCCCCAAGAACAGCCTTAGCGAAAGGCTTCTTGAAGGGAAAGATGTCACTCTGTGAGATGAATTAACAGAACACAGAGCAGTTTCTCAGAAAGCTTCTTTCGAGTTTTGAACGGAAGATATTCCCTTTTTCACCATAGCCCTCTATGGGCTTCCAAATATCCCTTTGCCAATTCCACAAGAACAGCCTTAGCGAAAGGCTTCTTGAAGGGAAAGATGTAACTCTGTGAGATGAATTAACAGAACACAGAGCAGTTTCTCAGAAAGCTTCTTTCCAGTTTTGAACGGAAGATATTTCCTTTTTCACCATAGCCCTCTATGGGATTCCAAATATCCCTTTGCCAATTCCACAAGAACAGCCTTAGCGAAAGGCTTCTTGAAGGGAAAGATGTAACTCTGTGAGATGAATTAACAGAACACAGAGCAGTTTCTCAGAAAGCTTCTTTCCAGTTTTGAACGGAAGATATTTCCTTTTTCACCATAGCCCTCTTTGGGCTTCCAAATATCCCGTTGCCAATTCCACAAGAACAGCCTTAGCGAAAGGCTTCTTGAAGGGAAAGATGTAACTCTGTGAGATGAATTAACAGAACACAGAGCAGTTTCTCCGAAAGCTTCTTTCCAGTTTTGAACGGAAGATAATTCCTTTTTCACCATAGCCCTCCTTGGGCTTCCAAATATCCCTTTGCCAATTCCACAAGAACAGCCTTAGCGAAAGGCTTCTTGAAGGGAAAGATGTAACTCTGTGAGATGAATTAACAGAACACAGAGCAGTTTCTCAGAAAGCTTCTTTCCAGTTTTGAACGGAAGATATTTCCTTTTTCACCATAGGCCTCTATGGGCTTCCAAATATCCCTTTGCCAATTCCACAAGAACAGCCTTATCGAAAGGCTTCTTGAAGGGAAAGATGTAACTCTGTGAGATGAATTAACAGAACACAGAGCAGTTTCTCAGAAACCTTCTTTCCAGTTTTGAACGGAAGATATTTCCTTTTTCACCGTAGCCCTCTATGGGCTTCCAAATATCCCTTTGCCAATTCCACAAGAACAGCCTTAGCGAAAGGCTTCTTGAAGGGAAATATGTAACTCGGTGAGATGAATTAACAGAACACAGAGCAGTTTCTCAGAAAGCTTCTTTCCAGTTTTAAACGGAAGATATTTCCTTTTTCACCATAGCCCTCTATGGGCTTCCAAATATCCCTTTGCCAATTCCACAAGAACAGCCTTAGCGAAAGGCTTCTTGAAGGGAAAGATGTAACTCTGTGAGATGAATTAACAGAACACAGAGCAGTTTCTCAGAAAGCTTCTTTTCAGTTTTGAACGGAAGATATTTCCTTTTTCACCATAGGTCTCTATGGGCTTCCAAATATCCCTTTGCCAATTCCACAAGAACAGCCTTAGTGAAAGGCTTCTTGAAGGGAAAGATGTAACTCTGTGAGATGAATTAACAGAACACAGAGCAGTTTCTCAGAAAGCTTCTGTCCAGTTTTGAACGGAAGGTATTTCCTTTTTCACCATAGCCCTCTATGGGCTTCCAAATATCCCTTTGCCAATTCCACAAGAACAGCCTTAGCGAAAGGCTTCTTGAAGGGAAAGATGTAACTCTGTGAGATGAATTAACAGAACACAGAGCAGTTTCTCAGAAAGCTTCTTTCCAGTTTTGAACGGAAGATATTTCCTTTTTCACCATAGCCCTCTATGGGCTTCCAAATATCCCTTTGCCAATTCCACAAGAACAGCCTTAGCGAAAGGCTTCTTGAAGGGAAAGATGTAACTCTGTGAGATGAATTAACAGAACACAAAGCAGTTTCTCAGAAAGCTTCTTTCCAGTTTTGAACGGAAGATATTTCCTTTTTCACCATAGCCCTCTATGGGCTTCCAAATATCCCTTTGCCAATTCCACAAGAACAGCCTTAGCGAAAGGCTTCTTGAAGGGAAAGATGTAACTCTGTGAGATGAATTAACAGAACACAGAGCAGTTTCTCAGAAAGCTTCTTTCCAGTTTTGAACGGAAGATATTTCCTTTTTCACCATAGCCCTCTATGGGCTTCCATATATCCCTTTGCCAATTCCACAAGAACAGCCTTAGCGAAAGGCTTCTTGAAGGGAAAGATGTAACTCTGTGAGATGAATTAACAGAACACAGAGCAGTTTCTCAGAAAGCTTCTTTCCAGTTTTGAACGGAAGATATTTCCTTTTTCACCATAGGCCTCTATGGGCTTCCAAATATCCCTTTGCCAATTCCACAAGAACAGCCTTAGCGAAAGGCTTCTTGAAGGGAAAGATGTAACTCTGTGAGATGAATTAACAGAACACAGAGCAGTTTCTCAGAAAGCTTCTTTCCAGTTTTGAACGGAAGATATTTCCTTTTTCACCCTAGGCCTCTATGGGCTTCCAAATATCCCTTTGCCAATTCCACAAGAACAGCCTTAGCGAAAGGCTTCTTGAAGGGAAAGATGTAACTCTGTGAGATGAATTAACAGAACACAGAGCAGTTTCTCAGATAGCTTCTTTACAGTTTTGAACGGAAGATACTTCCTTTTTCACCATAGCCCTCTTTGGGCTTCCAAATATCCCTTTGCCAATTCCACAAGAACAGCCTTAGCGAAAGGCTTCTTGAAGGGAAAGATGTATCTCTGTGAGATGAATTAACAGAACACAGAGCAGTTTCTCAGAAAGCTTCTTTCCAGTTTTGAACGGAAGATATTTCCTTTTTCACCACAGCCCTCTATGGGCTTCCAAATATCCCTTTGCCAATTCCACAAGAACAGCCTTAGCGAAAGGCTTCTTGAAGGGAAAGATGTAACTCTGTGAGATGAATTAACAGAACACAGAGCAGTTTCTCAGAAAGCTTCTTTCCAGTTTTGAACGGAAGATATTTCCTTTTTCACCATAGCCCTCTATGGGCTTCCAAATATCCCTTTGCCAATTCCACAAGAACAGCCTTAGCGAAAGGCTTCTTGAAGGGAAAGATGTAACTCTGTGAGATGAATTAACAGAACACAGAGCAGTTTCTCAGAAAGCTTCTTTCCAGTTTTGAACGGAAGATATTTCCTTTTTCACCATAGGTCTCTATGGGCTTCCAAATATCCCTTTGCCAATTCCACAAGAACAGCCTTAGCGAAAGGCTTCTTGAAGGGAAAGATGTAACTCTGTGAGATGAATTAACAGAACACAGAGCAGTTTCTCAGAAAGTTTCTTTCCAGTTTTGAACGGAAGATATTTCCTTTTTCACCATAGCCCTCTATGGGCTTCCAAATATCCCTTTGCCAATTCCACAAGAACAGCCTTAGCGAAAGGCTTCTTGAAGGGAAATATGTAACTCTGTGAGATGAATTAACAGAACACAGAACAGTTTCTCAGATAGCTTCTTTACAGTTTTGAACGGAAGATACTTCCTTTTTCACCATAGCCCTCTTTGGGCTTCCAAATATCCCTTTTCCAATTCCACAAGAACAGCCTTAGCGAAAGGCTTCTTGAAGGGAAAGATGTAACTCTGTGAGATGAATTAACAGAACACAGAGCAGTTTCTCAGAAAGCTTCTTTCCAGTTTTGAACGGAAGATATTTCCTTTTTCACCATAGCCCTCTATGGGCTTCCAAATATTCCTTTGCCAATTCCACAAGAACAGCCTTAGCGAAAGGCTTCTTGAAGGGAAAGATGTAACTCTGTGAGATGAATTAACAGAACACAGAGCAGTTTCTCAGAAAGCTTCTTTCCAGTTTTGAACGGAAGATATTTCCTTTTTCACCATAGCCCTCTTTGGGCTTCCAAATATTCCTTTGCCAATTCCACAAGAACAGCCTTAGCGAAAGGCTTCTTGAAGGGAAAGATGTAACTCTGTGAGATGAATTAACAGAACACAGAGCAGTTTCTCAGAAAGCTTCTTTCCAGTTTTGAACGGAAGATATTTCCTTTTTCACCATAGGCCTCTATGGGCTTCCAAATATCCCTTTGCCAATTCCACAAGAACAGCCTTAGCGAAAGGCTTCTTGAAGGGAAAGATGTAACTCTGTGAGATGAATTAACAGAACACAGAGCAGTTTCTCAGAAAGCTTCTTTCCAGTTTTGAACGGAAGATATTTCCTTTTTCACCCTAGGCCTCTATGGGCTTCCAAATATCCCTTTGCCAATTCCACAAGAACAGCCTTAGCGAAAGGCTTCTTGAAGGGAAAGATGTAACTCTGTGAGATGAATTAACAGAACACAGAGCAGTTTCTCAGATAGCTTCTTTACAGTTTTGAACGGAAGATACTTCCTTTTTCACCATAGCCCTCTTTGGGCTTCCAAATATCCCTTTGCCAATTCCACAAGAACAGCCTTAGCGAAAGGCTTCTTGAAGGGAAAGATGTATCTCTGTGAGATGAATTAACAGCACACAGAGCAGTTTCTCAGAAAGCTTCTTTCCAGTTTTGAACGGAAGATATTTCCTTTTTCACCACAGCCCTCTATGGGCTTCCAAATATCCCTTTGCCAATTCCACAAGAACAGCCTTAGCGAAAGGCTTCTTGAAGGGAAAGATGTAACTCTGTGAGATGAATTAACAGAACACAGAGCAGTTTCTCAGAAAGCTTCTTTCCAGTTTTGAACGGAAGATATTTCCTTTTTCACCATAGCCCTCTATGGGCTTCCAAATATCCCTTTGCCAATTCCACAAGAACAGCCTTAGCGAAAGGCTTCTTGAAGGGAAAGATGTAACTCTGTGAGATGAATTAACAGAACACAGAGCAGTTTCTCAGAAAGCTTCTTTCCAGTTTTGAACGGAAGATATTTCCTTTTTCACCATAGGTCTCTATGGGCTTCCAAATATCCCTTTGCCAATTCCACAAGAACAGCCTTAGCGAAAGGCTTCTTGAAGGGAAAGATGTAACTCTGTGAGATGAATTAACAGAACACAGAGCAGTTTCTCAGAAAGTTTCTTTCCAGTTTTGAACGGAAGATATTTCCTTTTTCACCATAGCCCTCTATGGGCTTCCAAATATCCCTTTGCCAATTCCACAAGAACAGCCTTAGCGAAAGGCTTCTTGAAGGGAAATATGTAACTCTGTGAGATGAATTAACAGAACACAGAACAGTTTCTCAGATAGCTTCTTTACAGTTTTGAACGGAAGATACTTCCTTTTTCACCATAGCCCTCTTTGGGCTTCCAAATATCCCTTTGCCAATTCCACAAGAACAGCCTTAGCGAAAGGCTTCTTGAAGGGAAAGATGTAACTCTGTGAGATGAATTAACAGAACACAGAGCAGTTTCTCAGAAAGCTTCTTTCCAGTTTTGAACGGAAGATATTTCCTTTTTCACCATAGCCCTCTATGGGCTTCCAAATATTCCTTTGCCAATTCCACAAGAACAGCCTTAGCGAAAGGCTTCTTGAAGGGAAAGATGTAACTCTGTGAGATGAATTAACAGAACACAGAGCAGTTTCTCAGAAAGCTTCTTTCCAGTTTTGAACGGAAGATATTTCCTTTTTCACCATAGCCCTCTTTGGGCTTCCAAATATTCCTTTGCCAATTCCACAAGAACAGCCTTAGCGAAAGCCTTCTTGAAGGGAAAGATGTAACTCTGTGAGATGAATTAACAGAACACAGAGCAGTTTCTCAGAAAGCTTCTTTCCAGTTTTGAACGGAAGATATTTCCTTTTTCACCATAGCCCTCTATGGGCTTCCAAATATTCCTTTGCCAATTCCACAAGAAGAGCGTTAGCGAAAGGCTTCTTGAAGGGAAAGATGTAACTCTGTGAGATGAATTAACAGAACACAGAGCAGTTTCTCAGAAAGCTTCTTTGCAGTTTTGCACGGAAGATATTTCCTTTTTCACCATAGCCCTCTATGGGCTTCCAAATATCCCTTTGCCAATTCCACAAGAACAGCCTTAGCGAAAGGCTTCTTGAAGGGAAAGATGTAACTCTGTGAGATGAATTAACAGAACACAGAGCAGTTTCTCAGAAAGCTTCTTTCCAGTTTTGAACGGAAGGTATTTCCTTTTTCACCATAGCCGTCTATGGGCTTCCAAATATCCCTTTGCCAATTCCCCAAGAACAGCCTTAGCGAAAGGCTTCTTGAAGGGAAAGATGTAACTCTGTGAGATGAATTAACAGAACACAGAGCAGTTTCTCAGAAAGCTTCTTTCGAGTTTTGAACGGAAGATATTCCCTTTTTCACCATAGCCCTCTATGGGCTTCCAAATATCCCTTTGCCAATTCCACAAGAACAGCCTTAGCGAAAGGCTTCTTGAAGGGAAAGATGTAACTCTGTGAGATGAATTAACAGAACACAGAGCAGTTTCTCAGAAAGCTTCTTTCCAGTTTTGAACGGAAGATATTTCCTTTTTCACCATAGGCCTCTATGGGCTTCCAAATATCCCTTTGCCAATTCCACAAGAACAGCCTTAGCGAAAGGCTTCTTGAAGGGAAAGATGTAACTCTGTGAGATGAATTAACAGAACACAGAGCAGTTTCTCAGAAAGCTTCTTTCCAGTTTTGAACGGAAGATATTTCCTTTTTCACCCTAGGCCTCTATGGGCTTCCAAATATCCCTTTGCCAATTCCACAAGAACAGCCTTAGCGAAAGGCTTCTTGAAGGGAAAGATGTAACTCTGTGAGATGAATTAACAGAACACAGAGCAGTTTCTCAGATAGCTTCTTTACAGTTTTGAACGGAAGATACTTCCTTTTTCACCATAGCCCTCTTTGGGCTTCCAAATATCCCTTTGCCAATTCCACAAGAACAGCCTTAGCGAAAGGCTTCTTGAAGGGAAAGATGTATCTCTGTGAGATGAATTAACAGAACACAGAGCAGTTTCTCAGAAAGCTTCTTTCCAGTTTTGAACGGAAGATATTTCCTTTTTCACCACAGCCCTCTATGGGCTTCCAAATATCCCTTTGCCAATTCCACAAGAACAGCCTTAGCGAAAGGCTTCTTGAAGGGAAAGATGTAACTCTGTGAGATGAATTAACAGAACACAGAGCAGTTTCTCAGAAAGCTTCTTTCCAGTTTTGAACGGAAGATATTTCCTTTTTCACCATAGCCCTCTATGGGCTTCCAAATATCCCTTTGCCAATTCCACAAGAACAGCCTTAGCGAAAGGCTTCTTGAAGGGAAAGATGTAACTCTGTGAGATGAATTAACAGAACACAGAGCAGTTTCTCAGAAAGCTTCTTTCCAGTTTTGAACGGAAGATATTTCCTTTTTCACCATAGGTCTCTATGGGCTTCCAAATATCCCTTTGCCAATTCCACAAGAACAGCCTTAGCGAAAGGCTTCTTGAAGGGAAAGATGTAACTCTGTGAGATGAATTAACAGAACACAGAGCAGTTTCTCAGAAAGTTTCTTTCCAGTTTTGAACGGAAGATATTTCCTTTTTCACCATAGCCCTCTATGGGCTTCCAAATATCCCTTTGCCAATTCCACAAGAACAGCCTTAGCGAAAGGCTTCTTGAAGGGAAATATGTAACTCTGTGAGATGAATTAACAGAACACAGAACAGTTTCTCAGATAGCTTCTTTACAGTTTTGAACGGAAGATACTTCCTTTTTCACCATAGCCCTCTTTGGGCTTCCAAATATCCCTTTGCCAATTCCACAAGAACAGCCTTAGCGAAAGGCTTCTTGAAGGGAAAGATGTAACTCTGTGAGATGAATTAACAGAACACAGAGCAGTTTCTCAGAAAGCTTCTTTCCAGTTTTGAACGGAAGATATTTCCTTTTTCACCATAGCCCTCTATGGGCTTCCAAATATTCCTTTGCCAATTCCACAAATACAGCCTTAGCGAAAGGCTTCTTGAAGGGAAAGATGTAACTCTGTGAGATGAATTAACAGAACACAGAGCAGTTTCTCAGAAAGCTTCTTTCCAGTTTTGAACGGAAGATATTTCCTTTTTCACCATAGCCCTCTTTGGGCTTCCAAATATTCCTTTGCCAATTCCACAAGAACAGCCTTAGCGAAAGCCTTCTTGAAGGGAAAGATGTAACTCTGTGAGATGAATTAACAGAACACAGAGCAGTTTCTCAGAAAGCTTCTTTCCAGTTTTGAACGGAAGATATTTCCTTTTTCACCATAGCCCTCTATGGGCTTCCAAATATTCCTTTGCCAATTCCACAAGAAGAGCGTTAGCGAAAGGCTTCTTGAAGGGAAAGATGTAACTCTGTGAGATGAATTAACAGAACACAGAGCAGTTTCTCAGAAAGCTTCTTTCCAGTTTTGCACGGAAGATATTTCCTTTTTCACCATAGCCCTCTATGGGCTTCCAAATATCCCTTTGCCAATTCCACAAGAACAGCCTTAGCGAAAGGCTTCTTGAAGGGAAAGATGTAACTCTGTGAGATGAATTAACAGAACACAGAGCAGTTTCTCAGAAAGCTTCTTTCCAGTTTTGAACGGAAGGTATTTCCTTTTTCACCATAGCCGTCTATGGGCTTCCAAATATCCCTTTGCCAATTCCCCAAGAACAGCCTTAGCGAAAGGCTTCTTGAAGGGAAAGATGTAACTCTGTGAGATGAATTAACAGAACACAGAGCAGTTTCTCAGAAAGCTTCTTTCGAGTTTTGAACGGAAGATATTCCCTTTTTCACCATAGCCCTCTATGGGCTTCCAAATATCCCTTTGCCAATTCCACAAGAACAGCCTTAGCGAAAGGCTTCTTGAAGGGAAAGATGTAACTCTGTGAGATGAATTAACAGAACACAGAGCAGTTTCTCAGAAAGCTTCTTTCCAGTTTTGAACGGAAGATATTTCCTTTTTCACCATAGCCCTCTATGGGATTCCAAATATTCCTTTGCCAATTCCACAAGAACAGCCTTAGCGAAAGGCATCTTGAAGGGAAAGATGTAACTCTGTGAGATGAATTAACAGAACACAGAGCAGTTTCTCAGAAAGCTTCTTTCCAGTTTTGAACGGAAGATATTTCCTTTTTCACCATAGCCCTCTTTGGGCTTCCAAATATCCCGTTGCCAATTCCACAAGAACAGCCTTAGCGAAAGGCTTCTTGAAGGGAAAGATGTAACTCTGTGAGATGAATTAACAGAACACAGAGCAGTTTCTCCGAAAGCTTCTTTCCAGTTTTGAACGGAAGATAATTCCTTTTTCACCATAGCCCTCCTTGGGCTTCCAAATATCCCTTTGCCAATTCCACAAGAACAGCCTTAGCGAAAGGCTTCTTGAAGGGAAAGATGTAACTCTGTGAGATGAATTAACAGAACACAGAGCAGTTTCTCAGAAAGCTTCTTTCCAGTTTTGAACGGAAGATATTTCCTTTTTCACCATAGGCCTCTATGGGCTTCCAAATATCCCTTTGCCAATTGCACAAGAACAGCCTTATCGAAAGGCTTCTTGAAGGGAAAGATGTAACTCTGTGAGATGAATTAACAGAACACAGAGCAGTTTCTCAGAAACCTTCTTTCCAGTTTTGAACGGAAGATATTTCCTTTTTCACCGTAGCCCTCTATGGGCTTCCAAATATCCCTTTGCCAATTCCACAAGAACAGCCTTAGCGAAAGGCTTCTTGAAGGGAAATATGTAACTCGGTGAGATGAATTAACAGAACACAGAGCAGTTTCTCAGAAAGCTTCTTTCCAGTTTTAAACGGAAGATATTTCCTTTTTCACCATAGCCCTCTATGGGCTTCCAAATATCCCTTTGCCAATTCCACAAGAACAGCCTTAGCGAAAGGCTTCTTGAAGGGAAAGATGTAACTCTGTGAGATGAATTAACAGAACACAGAGCAGTTTCTCAGAAAGCTTCTTTCCAGTTTTGAACGGAAGATATTTCCTTTTTCACCATAGGTCTCTATGGGCTTCCAAATATCCCTTTGCCAATTCCACAAGAACAGCCTTAGTGAAAGGCTTCTTGAAGGGAAAGATGTAACTCTGTGAGATGAATTAACAGAACACAGAGCAGTTTCTCAGAAAGCTTCTGTCCAGTTTTGAACGGAAGGTATTTCCTTTTTCACCATAGCCCTCTATGGGCTTCCAAATATCCCTTTGCCAATTCCACAAGAACAGCCTTAGCGAAAGGCGTCTTGAAGGGAAAGATGTAACTCTGTGAGATGAATTAACAGAACACAGAGCAGTTTCTCAGAAAGCTTCTTTCCAGTTTTGAACGGAAGATATTTCCTTTTTCACCATAGCCCTCTATGGGCTTCCAAATATCCCTTTGCCAATTCCACAAGAACAGCCTTAGCGAAAGGCTTCTTGAAGGGAAAGATGTAACTCTGTGAGATGAATTAACAGAACACAAAGCAGTTTCTCAGAAAGCTTCTTTCCAGTTTTGAACGGAAGATATTTCCTTTTTCACCATAGCCCTCTATGGGCTTCCAAATATCCCTTTGCCAATTCCACAAGAACAGCCTTAGCGAAAGGCTTCTTGAAGGGAAAGATGTAACTCTGTGAGATGAATTAACAGAACACAGAGCAGTTTCTCAGAAAGCTTCTTTCCAGTTTTGAACGGAAGATATTTCCTTTTTCACCATAGCCCTCTATGGGCTTCCATATATCCCTTTGCCAATTCCACAAGAACAGCCTTAGCGAAAGGCTTCTTGAAGGGAAAGATGTAACTCTGTGAGATGAATTAACAGAACACAGAGCAGTTTCTCAGAAAGCTTCTTTCCAGTTTTGAACGGAAGATATTTCCTTTTTCACCATAGGCCTCTATGGGCTTCCAAATATCCCTTTGCCAATTCCACAAGAACAGCCTTAGCGAAAGGCTTCTTGAAGGGAAAGATGTAACTCTGTGAGATGAATTAACAGAACACAGAGCAGTTTCTCAGAAAGCTTCTTTCCAGTTTTGAACGGAAGATATTTCCTTTTTCACCCTAGGCCTCTATGGGCTTCCAAATATCCCTTTGCCAATTCCACAAGAACAGCCTTAGCGAAAGGCTTCTTGAAGGGAAAGATGTAACTCTGTGAGATGAATTAACAGAACACAGAGCAGTTTCTCAGATAGCTTCTTTACAGTTTTGAACGGAAGATACTTCCTTTTTCACCATAGCCCTCTTTGGGCTTCCAAATATCCCTTTGCCAATTCCACAAGAACAGCCTTAGCGAAAGGCTTCTTGAAGGGAAAGATGTATCTCTGTGAGATGAATTAACAGAACACAGAGCAGTTTCTCAGAAAGCTTCTTTCCAGTTTTGAACGGAAGATATTTCCTTTTTCACCACAGCCCTCTATGGGCTTCCAAATATCCCTTTGCCAATTCCACAAGAACAGCCTTAGCGAAAGGCTTCTTGAAGGGAAAGATGTAACTCTGTGAGATGAATTAACAGAACACAGAGCAGTTTCTCAGAAAGCTTCTTTCCAGTTTTGAACGGAAGATATTTCCTTTTTCACCATAGCCCTCTATGGGCTTCCAAATATCCCTTTGCCAATTCCACAAGAACAGCCTTAGCGAAAGGCTTCTTGAAGGGAAAGATGTAACTCTGTGAGATGAATTAACAGAACACAGAGCAGTTTCTCAGAAAGCTTCTTTCCAGTTTTGAACGGAAGATATTTCCTTTTTCACCATAGGTCTCTATGGGCTTCCAAATATCCCTTTGCCAATTCCACAAGAACAGCCTTAGCGAAAGGCTTCTTGAAGGGAAAGATGTAACTCTGTGAGATGAATTAACAGAACACAGAGCAGTTTCTCAGAAAGTTTCTTTCCAGTTTTGAACGGAAGATATTTCCTTTTTCACCATAGCCCTCTATGGGCTTCCAAATATCCCTTTGCCAATTCCACAAGAACAGCCTTAGCGAAAGGCTTCTTGAAGGGAAATATGTAACTCTGTGAGATGAATTAACAGAAAACAGAACAGTTTCTCAGATAGCTTCTTTACAGTTTTGAACGGAAGATACTTCCGTTTTCACCATAGCCCTCTTTGGGCTTCCAAATATCCCTTTTCCAATTCCACAAGAACAGCCTTAGCGAAAGGCTTCTTGAAGGGAAAGATGTAACTCTGTGAGATGAATTAACAGAACACAGAGCAGTTTCTCAGAAAGCTTCTTTCCAGTTTTGAACGGAAGATATTTCCTTTTTCACCATAGCCCTCTATGGGCTTCCAAATATTCCTTTGCCAATTCCACAAGAACAGCCTTAGCGAAAGGCTTCTTGAAGGGAAAGATGTAACTCTGTGAGATGAATTAACAGAACACAGAGCAGTTTCTCAGAAAGCTTCTTTCCAGTTTTGAACGGAAGATATTTCCTTTTTCACCATAGCCCTCTTTGGGCTTCCAAATATTCCTTTGCCAATTCCACAAGAACAGCCTTAGCGAAAGCCTTCTTGAAGGGAAAGATGTAACTCTGTGAGATGAATTAACAGAACACAGAGCAGTTTCTCAGAAAGCTTCTTTCCAGTTTTGAACGGAAGATATTTCCTTTTTCACCATAGCCCTCTATGGGCTTCCAAATATTCCTTTGCCAATTCCACAAGAAGAGCGTTAGCGAAAGGCTTCTTGAAGGGAAAGATGTAACTCTGTGAGATGAATTAACAGAACACAGAGCAGTTTCTCAGAAAGCTTCTTTCCAGTTTTGCACGGAAGATATTTCCTTTTTCACCATAGCCCTCTATGGGCTTCCAAATATCCCTTTGCCAATTCCACAAGAACAGCCTTAGCGAAAGGCTTCTTGAAGGGAAAGATGTAACTCTGTGAGATGAATTAACAGAACACAGAGCAGTTTCTCAGAAAGCTTCTTTCCAGTTTTGAACGGAAGGTATTTCCTTTTTCACCATAGCCCTCTATGGGCTTCCAAATATCCCTTTGCCAATTCCCCAAGAACAGCCTTAGCGAAAGGCTTCTTGAAGGGAAAGATGTAACTCTGTGAGATGAATTAACAGAACACAGAGCAGTTTCTCAGAAAGCTTCTTTCGAGTTTTGAACGGAAGATATTCCCTTTTTCACCATAGCCCTCTATGGGCTTCCAAATATCCCTTTGCCAATTCCACAAGAACAGCCTTAGCGAAAGGCTTCTTGAAGGGAAAGATGTAACTCTGTGAGATGAATTAACAGAACACAGAGCAGTTTCTCAGAAAGCTTCTTTCCAGTTTTGAACGGAAGATATTTCCTTTTTCACCATAGCCCTCTATGGGATTCCAAATATCCCTTTGCCAATTCCACAAGAACAGCCTTAGCGAAAGGCTTCTTGAAGGGAAAGATGTAACTCTGTGAGATGAATTAACAGAACACAGAGCAGTTTCTCAGAAAGCTTCTTTCCAGTTTTGAACGGAAGATATTTCCTTTTTCACCATAGCCCTCTTTGGGCTTCCAAATATCCCGTTGCCAATTCCACAAGAACAGCCTTAGCGAAAGGCTTCTTGAAGGGAAAGATGTAACTCTGTGAGATGAATTAACAGAACACAGAGCAGTTTCTCCGAAAGCTTCTTTCCAGTTTTGAACGGAAGATAATTCCTTTTTCACCATAGCCCTCCTTGGGCTTCCAAATATCCCTTTGCCAATTCCACAAGAACAGCCTTAGCGAAAGGCTTCTTGAAGGGAAAGATGTAACTCTGTGAGATGAATTAACAGAACACAGAGCAGTTTCTCAGAAAGCTTCTTTCCAGTTTTGAACGGAAGATATTTCCTTTTTCACCATAGGCCTCTATGGGCTTCCAAATATCCCTTTGCCAATTCCACAAGAACAGCCTTATCGAAAGGCTTCTTGAAGGGAAAGATGTAACTCTGTGAGATGAATTAACAGAACACAGAGCAGTTTCTCAGAAACCTTCTTTCCAGTTTTGAACGGAAGATATTTCCTTTTTCACCGTAGCCCTCTATGGGCTTCCAAATATCCCTTTGCCAATTCCACAAGAACAGCCTTAGCGAAAGGCTTCTTGAAGGGAAATATGTAACTCGGTGAGATGAATTAACAGAACACAGAGCAGTTTCTCAGAAAGCTTCTTTCCAGTTTTAAACGGAAGATATTTCCTTTTTCACCATAGCCCTCTATGGGCTTCCAAATATCCCTTTGCCAATTCCACAAGAACAGCCTTAGCGAAAGGCTTCTTGAAGGGAAAGATGTAACTCTGTGAGATGAATTAACAGAACACAGAGCAGTTTCTCAGAAAGCTTCTTTCCAGTTTTGAACGGAAGATATTTCCTTTTTCACCATAGGTCTCTATGGGCTTCCAAATATCCCTTTGCCAATTCCACAAGAACAGCCTTAGCGAAAGGCTTCTTGAAGGGAAAGATGTAACTCTGTGAGATGAATTAACAGAACACAGAGCAGTTTCTCAGAAAGCTTCTTTCCAGTTTTGCACGGAAGATATTTCCTTTTTCACCATAGCCCTCTATGGGCTTCCTAATATCCCTTTGCCAATTCCACAAGAACAGCCTTAGCGAAAGGCTTCTTGAAGGGAAAGATGTAACTCTGTGAGATGAATTAACAGAACACAGAGCAGTTTCTCAGAAAGCTTCTTTCCAGTTTTGCACGGAAGATATTTCCTTTTTCACCATAGGCCTCTAAGGGGTTCCAAATATCCCTTTGCCAATTCCACAAGAACAGCCTTAGCGAAAGGCTTCTTGAAGGGAAAGATGTAACTCTGTGAGATGAATTAACAGAACACAGAGCAGTTTCTCAGAAAGCTTCTTTCCAGTTTTGAACGGAAGGTTTTTCCTTTTTCACCATAGCCCTCTATGGGCTTCCAAATATCCCTTTGCCAATTCCCCAAGAACAGCCTTAGCGAAAGGCTTCTTGAAGGGAAAGATGTAACTCTGTGAGATGAATTAACAGAACACAGAGCAGTTTCTCAGAAAGCTTCTTTCCAGTTTTGAACGGAAGATATTTCCTTTTTCACCATAGCCCTCTATGGGCTTCCAAATATCCCTTTGCCAATTCCACAAGAACAGCCTTAGCGAAAGGCTTCTTGAAGGGAAAGATGTAACTCTGTGAGATGAATTAACAGAACACAGAGCAGTTTCTCAGAAAGCTTCTTTCCAGTTTTGAACGGAAGATATTTCCTTTTTCACCATAGCCCTCTATGGGCTTCCAAATATCCCTTTGCCAATTCCACAAGAACAGCCTTAGCGAAAGGCTTCTTGAAGGGAAAGATGTAACTCTGTGAGATGAATTAACAGAACACAGAGTAGTTTCTCAGAAAGCCTCTTTCCAGTTTTGAACGGAAGATATTTCCTTTTTCACCATAGCCCTCTATGGGCTTCCAAATATCCCTTTGCCAATTCCACAAGAACAGCCTTAGCGAAAGGCTTCTTGAAGGGAAAGATGTAACTCTGTGAGATGAATTAACAGAACACAGAGCAGTTTCTCAGAAAGCTTCTTTCCAGTTTTGAACGGAAGATATTTCCTTTTTCACCATAGCCCTCTTTGGGCTTCCTAATATCCCTTTGCCAATTCCAAAAGGACAGCCTTAGCGAAAGGCTTCTAGAAGGGAAAGATGTAACTCTGTGAGATGAATTAACAGAACACAGAGCAGTTTCTCAGAAACCTTCTTTCCAGTTGTGAACGGAAGATATTTCCTTTTTCACCATAGGCCTCTATGGGCTTCCAAATATCCCTTTGCCAATTCCACAAGAACAGCCTTAGCGAAAGGCTTCTTGAAGGGAAAGATGTAACTCTGTGAGATGAATTAACAGAACACAGAGCAGTTTCTCAGAAAGCTTCTGTCCAGTTTTGAACGGAAGGTATTTCCTTTTTCACCATAGCCCTCTATGGGCTTCCAAATATCCCTTTGCCAATTCCACAAGAACAGCCTTAGCGAAAGGCTTCTTGAAGGGAAAGATGTAACTCTGTGAGATGAATTAACAGAACACAGAGCAGTTTCTCAGAAAGCTTCTTTCCAGTTTTGAACGGAAGATATTTCCTTTTTCACCATAGCCCTCTATGGGCTTCCAAATATCCCTTTGCCAATTCCACAAGAACAGCCTTAGCGAAAGGCTTCTTGAAGGGAAAGATGTAACTCTGTGAGATGAATTAACAGAACACAAAGCAGTTTCTCAGAAAGCTTCTTTCCAGTTTTGAACGGAAGATATTTCCTTTTTCACCATAGCCCTCTATGGGCTTCCAAATATCCCTTTGCCAATTCCACAAGAACAGCCTTAGCGAAAGGCTTCTTGAAGGGAAAGATGTAACTCTGTGAGATGAATTAACAGAACACAGAGCAGTTTCTCAGAAAGCTTCTTTCCAGTTTTGAACGGAAGATATTTCCTTTTTCACCATAGCCCTCTATGGGCTTCCATATATCCCTTTGCCAATTCCACAAGAACAGCCTTAGCGAAAGGCTTCTTGAAGGGAAAGATGTAACTCTGTGAGATGAATTAACAGAACACAGAGCAGTTTCTCAGAAAGCTTCTTTCCAGTTTTGAACGGAAGATATTTCCTTTTTCACCATAGGCCTCTATGGGCTTCCAAATATCCCTTTGCCAATTCCACAAGAACAGCCTTAGCGAAAGGCTTCTTGAAGGGAAAGATGTAACTCTGTGAGATGAATTAACAGAACACAGAGCAGTTTCTCAGAAAGCTTCTTTCCAGTTTTGAACGGAAGATATTTCCTTTTTCACCCTAGGCCTCTATGGGCTTCCAAATATCCCTTTGCCAATTCCACAAGAACAGCCTTAGCGAAAGGCTTCTTGAAGGGAAAGATGTAACTCTGTGAGATGAATTAACAGAACACAGAGCAGTTTCTCAGATAGCTTCTTTACAGTTTTGAACGGAAGATACTTCCTTTTTCACCATAGCCCTCTTTGGGCTTCCAAATATCCCTTTGCCAATTCCACAAGAACAGCCTTAGCGAAAGGCTTCTTGAAGGGAAAGATGTATCTCTGTGAGATGAATTAACAGAACACAGAGCAGTTTCTCAGAAAGCTTCTTTCCAGTTTTGAACGGAAGATATTTCCTTTTTCACCACAGCCCTCTATGGGCTTCCAAATATCCCTTTGCCAATTCCACAAGAACAGCCTTAGCGAAAGGCTTCTTGAAGGGAAAGATGTAACTCTGTGAGATGAATTAACAGAACACAGAGCAGTTTCTCAGAAAGCTTCTTTCCAATTTTGAACGGAAGATATTTCCTTTTTCACCATAGCCCTCTATGGGCTTCCAAATATCCCTTTGCCAATTCCACAAGAACAGCCTTAGCGAAAGGCTTCTTGAAGGGAAAGATGTAACTCTGTGAGATGAATTAACAGAACACAGAGCAGTTTCTCAGAAAGCTTCTTTCCAGTTTTGAACGGAAGATATTTCCTTTTTCACCATAGGTCTCTATGGGCTTCCAAATATCCCTTTGCCAATTCCACAAGAACAGCCTTAGCGAAAGGCTTCTTGAAGGGAAAGATGTAACTCTGTGAGATGAATTAACAGAACACAGAGCAGTTTCTCAGAAAGTTTCTTTCCAGTTTTGAACGGAAGATATTTCCTTTTTCACCATAGCCCTCTATGGGCTTCCAAATATCCCTTTGCCAATTCCACAAGAACAGCCTTAGCGAAAGGCTTCTTGAAGGGAAATATGTAACTCTGTGAGATGAATTAACAGAACACAGAACAGTTTCTCAGATAGCTTCTTTACAGTTTTGAACGGAAGATACTTCCTTTTTCACCATAGCCCTCTTTGGGCTTCCAAATATCCCTTTGCCAATTCCACAAGAACAGCCTTAGCGAAAGGCTTCTTGAAGGGAAAGATGTAACTCTGTGAGATGAATTAACAGAACACAGAGCAGTTTCTCAGAAAGCTTCTTTCCAGTTTTGAACGGAAGATATTTCCTTTTTCACCATAGCCCTCTATGGGCTTCCAAATATTCCTTTGCCAATTCCACAAGAACAGCCTTAGCGAAAGGCTTCTTGAAGGGAAAGATGTAACTCTGTGAGATGAATTAACAGAACACAGAGCAGTTTCTCAGAAAGCTTCTTTCCAGTTTTGAACGGAAGATATTTCCTTTTTCACCATAGCCCTCTTTGGGCTTCCAAATATTCCTTTGCCAATTCCACAAGAACAGCCTTAGCGAAAGCCTTCTTGAAGGGAAAGATGTAACTCTGTGAGATGAATTAACAGAACACAGAGCAGTTTCTCAGAAAGCTTCTTTCCAGTTTTGAACGGAAGGTATTTCCTTTTTCACCATAGCCCTCTATGGGCTTCCAAATATCCCTTTGCCAATTCCCCAAGAACAGCCTTAGCGAAAGGCTTCTTGAAGGGAAAGATGTAACTCTGTGAGATGAATTAACAGAACACAGAGCAGTTTCTCAGAAAGCTTCTTTCGAGTTTTGAACGGAAGATATTCCCTTTTTCACCATAGCCCTCTATGGGCTTCCAAATATCCCTTTGCCAATTCCACAAGAACAGCCTTAGCGAAAGGCTTCTTGAAGGGAAAGATGTAACTCTGTGAGATGAATTAACAGAACACAGAGCAGTTTCTCAGAAAGCTTCTTTCCAGTTTTGAACGGAAGATATTTCCTTTTTCACCATAGCCCTCTATGGGATTCCAAATATCCCTTTGCCAATTCCACAAGAACAGCCTTAGCGAAAGGCTTCTTGAAGGGAAAGATGTAACTCTGTGAGATGAATTAACAGAACACAGAGCAGTTTCTCAGAAACCTTCTTTCCAGTTTTGAACGGAAGATATTTCCTTTTTCACCATAGCCCTCTTTGGGCTTCCAAATATCCCGTTGCCAATTCCACAAGAACAGCCTTAGCGAAAGGCTTCTTGAAGGGAAAGATGTAACTCTGTGAGATGAATTAACAGAACACAGAGCAGTTTCTCCGAAAGCTTCTTTCCAGTTTTGAACGGAAGATAATTCCTTTTTCACCATAGCCCTCCTTGGGCTTCCAAATATCCCTTTGCCAATTCCACAAGAACAGCCTTAGCGAAAGGCTTCTTGAAGGGAAAGATGTAACTCTGTGAGATGAATTAACAGAACACAGAGCAGTTTCTCAGAAAGCTTCTTTCCAGTTTTGAACGGAAGATATTTCCTTTTTCACCATAGGCCTCTATGGGCTTCCAAATATCCCTTTGCCAATTCCACAAGAACAGCCTTATCGAAAGGCTTCTTGAAGGGAAAGATGTAACTCTGTGAGATGAATTAACAGAACACAGAGCAGTTTCTCAGAAACCTTCTTTCCAGTTTTGAACGGAAGATATTTCCTTTTTCACCGTAGCCCTCTATGGGCTTCCAAATATCCCTTTGCCAATTCCACAAGAACAGCCTTAGCGAAAGGCTTCTTGAAGGGAAATATGTAACTCGGTGAGATGAATTAACAGAACACAGAGCAGTTTCTCAGAAAGCTTCTTTCCAGTTTTAAACGGAAGATATTTCCTTTTTCACCATAGCCCTCTATGGGCTTCCAAATATCCCTTTGCCAATTCCACAAGAACAGCCTTAGCGAAAGGCTTCTTGAAGGGAAAGATGTAACTCTGTGAGATGAATTAACAGAACACAGAGCAGTTTCTCAGAAAGCTTCTTTCCAGTTTTGAACGGAAGATATTTCCTTTTTCACCATAGGTCTCTATGGGCTTCCAAATATCCCTTTGCCAATTCCACAAGAACAGCCTTAGTGAAAGGCTTCTTGAAGGGAAAGATGTAACTCTGTGAGATGAATTAACAGAACACAGAGCAGTTTCTCAGAAAGCTTCTGTCCAGTTTTGAACGGAAGGTATTTCCTTTTTCACCATAGCCCTCTATGGGCTTCCAAATATCCCTTTGCCAATTCCACAAGAACAGCCTTAGCGAAAGGCTTCTTGAAGGGAAAGATGTAACTCTGTGAGATGAATTAACAGAACACAGAGCAGTTTCTCAGAAAGCTTCTTTCCAGTTTTGAACGGAAGATATTTCCTTTTTCACCATAGCCCTCTATGGTCTTCCAAATATCCCTTTGCCAATTCCACAAGAACAGCCTTAGCGAAAGGCTTCTTGAAGGGAAAGATGTAACTCTGTGAGATGAATTAACAGAACACAAAGCAGTTTCTCAGAAAGCTTCTTTCCAGTTTTGAACGGAAGATATTTCCTTTTTCACCATAGCCCTCTATGGGCTTCCAAATATCCCTTTGCCAATTCCACAAGAACAGCCTTAGCGAAAGGCTTCTTGAAGGGAAAGATGTAACTCTGTGAGATGAATTAACAGAACACAGAGCAGTTTCTCAGAAAGCTTCTTTCCAGTTTTGAACGGAAGATATTTCCTTTTTCACCATAGCCCTCTATGGGCTTCCATATATCCCTTTGCCAATTCCACAAGAACAGCCTTAGCGAAAGGCTTCTTGAAGGGAAAGATGTAACTCTGTGAGATGAATTAACAGAACACAGAGCAGTTTCTCAGAAAGCTTCTTTCCAGTTTTGAACGGAAGATATTTCCTTTTTCACCATAGGCCTCTATGGGCTTCCAAATATCCCTTTGCCAATTCCACAAGAACAGCCTTAGCGAAAGGCTTCTTGAAGGGAAAGATGTAACTCTGTGAGATGAATTAACAGAACACAGAGCAGTTTCTCAGAAAGCTTCTTTCCAGTTTTGAACGGAAGATATTTCCTTTTTCACCCTAGGCCTCTATGGGCTTCCAAATATCCCTTTGCCAATTCCACAAGAACAGCCTTAGCGAAAGGCTTCTTGAAGGGAAAGATGTAACTCTGTGAGATGAATTAACAGAACACAGAGCAGTTTCTCAGATAGCTTCTTTACAGTTTTGAACGGAAGATACTTCCTTTTTCACCATAGCCCTCTTTGGGCTTCCAAATATCCCTTTGCCAATTCCACAAGAACAGCCTTAGCGAAAGGCTTCTTGAAGGGAAAGATGTATCTCTGTGAGATGAATTAACAGAACACAGAGCAGTTTCTCAGAAAGCTTCTTTCCAGTTTTGAACGGAAGATATTTCCTTTTTCACCACAGCCCTCTATGGGCTTCCAAATATCCCTTTGCCAATTCCACAAGAACAGCCTTAGCGAAAGGCTTCTTGAAGGGAAAGATGTAACTCTGTGAGATGAATTAACAGAACACAGAGCAGTTTCTCAGAAAGCTTCTTTCCAGTTTTGAACGGAAGATATTTCCTTTTTCACCATAGCCCTCTATGGGCTTCCAAATATCCCTTTGCCAATTCCACAAGAACAGCCTTAGCGAAAGGCTTCTTGAAGGGAAAGATGTAACTCTGTGAGATGAATTAACAGAACACAGAGCAGTTTCTCAGAAAGCTTCTTTCCAGTTTTGAACGGAAGATATTTCCTTTTTCACCATAGGTCTCTATGGGCTTCCAAATATCCCTTTGCCAATTCCACAAGAACAGCCTTAGCGAAAGGCTTCTTGAAGGGAAAGATGTAACTCTGTGAGATGAATTAACAGAACACAGAGTAGTTTCTCAGAAAGTTTCTTTCCAGTTTTGAACGGAAGATATTTCCTTTTTCACCATAGCCCTCTATGGGCTTCCAAATATCCCTTTGCCAATTCCACAAGAACAGCCTTAGCGAAAGGCTTCTTGAAGGGAAATATGTAACTCTGTGAGATGAATTAACAGAACACAGAACAGTTTCTCAGATAGCTTCTTTACAGTTTTGAACGGAAGATACTTCCTTTTTCACCATAGCCCTCTTTGGGCTTCCAAATATCCCTTTTCCAATTCCACAAGAACAGCCTTAGCGAAAGGCTTCTTGAAGGGAAAGATGTAACTCTGTGAGATGAATTAACAGAACACAGAGGAGTTTCTCAGAAAGCTTCTTTCCAGTTTTGAACGGAAGATATTTCCTTTTTCACCATAGCCCTCTATGGGCTTCCAAATATTCCTTTGCCAATTCCACAAGAACAGCCTTAGCGAAAGGCTTCTTGAAGGGAAAGATGTAACTCTGTGAGATGAATTAACAGAACACAGAGCAGTTTCTCAGAAAGCTTCTTTCCAGTTTTGAACGGAAGATATTTCCTTTTTCACCATAGCCCTCTTTGGGCTTCCAAATATTCCTTTGCCAATTCCACAAGAACAGCCTTAGCGAAAGCCTTCTTGAAGGGAAAGATGTAACTCTGTGAGATGAATTAACAGAACACAGAGCAGTTTCTCAGAAAGCTTCTTTCCAGTTTTGAACGGAAGATATTTCCTTTTTCACCATAGCCCTCTATGGGCTTCCAAATATTCCTTTGCCAATTCCACAAGAAGAGCGTTAGCGAAAGGCTTCTTGAAGGGAAAGATGTAACTCTGTGAGATGAATTAACAGAACACAGAGCAGTTTCTCAGAAAGCTTCTTTCCAGTTTTGCACGGAAGATATTTCCTTTTTCACCATAGCCCTCTATGGGCTTCCAAATATCCCTTTGCCAATTCCACAAGAACAGCCTTAGCGAAAGGCTTCTTGAAGGGAAAGATGTAACTCTGTGAGATGAATTAACAGAACACAGAGCAGTTTCTCAGAAAGCTTCTTTCCAGTTTTGAACGGAAGGTATTTCCTTTTTCACCATAGCCCTCTATGGGCTTCCAAATATCCCTTTGCCAATTCCCCAAGAACAGCCTTAGCGAAAGGCTTCTTGAAGGGAAAGATGTAACTCTGTGAGATGAATTAACAGAACACAGAGCAGTTTCTCAGAAAGCTTCTTTCGAGTTTTGAACGGAAGATATTCCCTTTTTCACCATAGCCCTCTATGGGCTTCCAAATATCCCTTTGCCAATTCCACAAGAACAGCCTTAGCGAAAGGCTTCTTGAAGGGAAAGATGTAACTCTGTGAGATGAATTAACAGAACACAGAGCAGTTTCTCAGAAAGCTTCTTTCCAGTTTTGAACGGAAGATATTTCCTTTTTCACCATAGCCCTCTATGGGATTCCAAATATCCCTTTGCCAATTCCACAAGAACAGCCTTAGCGAAAGGCTTCTTGAAGGGAAAGATGTAACTCTGTGAGATGAATTAACAGAACACAGAGCAGTTTCTCAGAAAGCTTCTTTCCAGTTTTGAACGGAAGATATTTCCTTTTTCACCATAGCCCTCTTTGGGCTTCCAAATATCCCGTTGCCAATTCCACAAGAACAGCCTTAGCGAAAGGCTTCTTGAAGGGAAAGATGTAACTCTGTGAGATGAATTAACAGAACACAGAGCAGTTTCTCCGAAAGCTTCTTTCCAGTTTTGAACGGAAGATAATTCCTTTTTCACCATAGCCCTCCTTGGGCTTCCAAATATCCCTTTGCCAATTCCACAAGAACAGCCTTAGCGAAAGGCTTCTTGAAGGGAAAGATGTAACTCTGTGAGATGAATTAACAGAACACAGAGCAGTTTCTCAGAAAGCTTCTTTCCAGTTTTGAACGGAAGATATTTCCTTTTTCACCATAGGCCTCTATGGGCTTCCAAATATCCCTTTGCCAATTCCACAAGAACAGCCTTATCGAAAGGCTTCTTGAAGGGAAAGATGTAACTCTGTGAGATGAATTAACAGAACACAGAGCAGTTTCTCAGAAACCTTCTTTCCAGTTTTGAACGGAAGATATTTCCTTTTTCACCGTAGCCCTCTATGGGCTTCCAAATATCCCTTTGCCAATTCCACAAGAACAGCCTTAGCGAAAGGCTTCTTGAAGGGAAATATGTAACTCGGTGAGATGAATTAACAGAACACAGAGCAGTTTCTCAGAAAGCTTCTTTCCAGTTTTAAACGGAAGATATTTCCTTTTTCACCATAGCCCTCTATGGGCTTCCAAATATCCCTTTGCCAATTCCACAAGAACAGCCTTAGCGAAAGGCTTCTTGAAGGGAAAGATGTAACTCTGTGAGATGAATTAACAGAACACAGAGCAGTTTCTCAGAAAGTTTCTTTCCAGTTTTGAACGGAAGATATTTCCTTTTTCACCATAGCCCTCTATGGGCTTCCAAATATCCCTTTGCCAATTCCACAAGAACAGCCTTAGCGAAAGGCTTCTTGAAGGGAAAGATGTAACTCTGTGAGATGAATTAACAGAACACAGAGCAGTTTCTCAGAAAGCTTCTTTCCAGTTTTGAACGGAAGATATTTCCTTTTTCACCATAGCCCTCTTTGGGCTTCCAAATATTCCTTTGCCAATTCCACAAGAACAGCCTTAGCGAAAGCCTTCTTGAAGGGAAAGATGTAACTCTGTGAGATGAATTAACAGAACACAGAGCAGTTTCTCAGAAAGCTTCTTTCCAGTTTTGAACGGAAGATATTTCCTTTTTCACCATAGCCCTCTATGGGCTTCCAAATATTCCTTTGCCAATTCCACAAGAAGAGCGTTAGCGAAAGGCTTCTTGAAGGGAAAGATGTAACTCTGTGAGATGAATTAACAGAACACAGAGCAGTTTCTCAGAAAGCTTCTTTCCAGTTTTGCACGGAAGATATTTCCTTTTTCACCATAGCCCTCTATGGGCTTCCAAATATCCCTTTGCCAATTCCACAAGAACAGCCTTAGCGAAAGGCTTCTTGAAGGGAAAGATGTAACTCTGTGAGATGAATTAACAGAACACAGAGCAGTTTCTCAGAAAGCTTCTTTCCAGTTTTGAACGGAAGGTATTTCCTTTTTCACCATAGCCCTCTATGGGCTTCCAAATATCCCTTTGCCAATTCCCCAAGAACAGCCTTAGCGAAAGGCTTCTTGAAGGGAAAGATGTAACTCTGTGAGATGAATTAACAGAACACAGAGCAGTTTCTCAGAAAGCTTCTTTCGAGTTTTGAACGGAAGATATTCCCTTTTTCACCATAGCCCTCTATGGGCTTCCAAATATCCCTTTGCCAATTCCACAAGAACAGCCTTAGCGAAAGGCTTCTTGAAGGGAAAGATGTAACTCTGTGAGATGAATTAACAGAACACAGAGCAGTTTCTCAGAAAGCTTCTTTCCAGTTTTGAATGGAAGATATTTCCTTTTTCACCATAGCCCTCTATGGGATTCCAAATATCCCTTTGCCAATTCCACAAGAACAGCCTTAGCGAAAGGCTTCTTGAAGGGAAAGATGTAACTCTGTGAGATGAATTAACAGAACACAGAGCAGTTTCTCAGAAAGCTTCTTTCCAGTTTTGAACGGAAGATATTTCCTTTTTCACCATAGCCCTCTTTGGGCTTCCAAATATCCCGTTGCCAATTCCACAAGAACAGCCTTAGCGAAAGGCTTCTTGAAGGGAAAGATGTAACTCTGTGAGATGAATTAACAGAACACAGAGCAGTTTCTCCGAAAGCTTCTTTCCAGTTTTGAACGGAAGATAATTCCTTTTTCACCATAGCCCTCCTTGGGCTTCCAAATATCCCTTTGCCAATTCCACAAGAATAGCCTTAGCGAAAGGCTTCTTGAAGGGAAAGATGTAACTCTGTGAGATGAATTAACAGAACACAGAGCAGTTTCTCAGAAAGCTTCTTTCCAGTTTTGAACGGAAGATATTTCCTTTTTCACCACAGGCCTCTATGGGCTTCCAAATATCCCTTTGCCAATTCCACAAGAACAGCCTTATCGAAAGGCTTCTTGAAGGGAAAGATGTAACTCTGTGAGATGAATTAACAGAACACAGAGCAGTTTCTCAGAAACCTTCTTTCCAGTTTTGAACGGAAGATATTTCCTTTTTCACCGTAGCCCTCTATGGGCTTCCAAATATCCCTTTGCCAATTCCACAAGAACAGCCTTAGCGAAAGGCTTCTTGAAGGGAAAGATGTAACTCGGTGAGATGAATTAACAGAACACAGAGCAGTTTCTCAGAAGGCTTCTTTCCAGTTTTAAACGGAAGATATTTCCTTTTTCACCATAGCCCTCTATGGGCTTCCAAATATCCCTTTGCCAATTCCACAAGAACAGCCTTAGCGAAAGGCTTCTTGAAGGGAAAGATGTAACTCTGTGAGATGAATTAACAGAACACAGAGTAGTTTCTCAGAAAGCTTCTTTCCAGTTTTGAACGGAAGATATTTCCTTTTTCACCATAGCCCTCTATGGGCTTCCAAATATCCCTTTGCCAATTCCACAAGAACAGCCTTAGCGAAAGGCTTCTTGAAGGGAAAGATGTAACTCTGTGAGATGAATTAACAGAACACAGAGCAGTTTCTCAGAAAGCTTCTTTCCAGTTTTGAACGGAAGATATTTCCTTTTTCACCATAGCCCTCTATGGGCTTCCAAATATCCCTTTGCCAATTCCACAAGAACAGCCTTAGCGAAAGGCTTCTTGAAGGGAAAGATGTAACTCTGTGAGATGAATTAACAGAACACAGAGCAGTTTCTCAGAAAGCTTCTTTCCAGTTTTGAACGGAAGATAATTCCTTTTTCACCATAGGCCTCTATGGGCTTCCAAATATCCCTTTGCCAATTCCATAAGAACAGCCTTAGCGAAAGGCTTCTTGAAGGGAAAGATGTAACTCTGTGAGATGAATTAACAGAACACAGAGCAGTTTCTCAGAAAGCTTATTTCCAGTTTTGAACGGAAGATATTTCCTTTTTCACCATAGCCCTCTATGGGCTTCCAAATATCCCTTTGCCAATTCCACAAGAACAGCCTTAGCGAAAGGCTTCTTGAAGGGAAAGATGTAACTCTGTGAGATGAATTAACAGAACACAGAGCAGTTTCTCTGAAAGCTTCTTTCCAGTTTTGAACGGAAGATATTTCCTTTTTCACCGTAGCCCTCTATGGGCTTCCAAATATCCCTTTGCCAATTCCACAAGAACAGCCTTAGCGAAAGGCTTCTTGAAGGGAAAGATGTAACTCTGTGAGATGAATTAACAGAACACAGAGCAGTTTCTCAGAAAGCTTCTTTCCAGTTTTGAACGGAAGATATTTCCTTTTTCACCATAGCCCTCTATGGGCTTCCAAATATCCCTTTGCCAATTCCCCAAGAACAGCCTTAGCGAAAGGCTTCTTGAAGGGAAAGATGTAACTCTGTGAGATGAATTAACAGAACACAGAGTAGTTCCTCAGAAAGCCTCTTTCCACTTTTGAACGGAAGATATTTCCTTTTTCACCATAGCCCTCTATGGGCTTCCAAATATCCCTTTGCCAATTCCACAAGAACAGCCTTAGCGAAAGGCTTCTTGAAGGGAAAGATGTAACTCTGTGAGATGAATTAACAGAACACAGAGCAGTTTCTCAGAAAGCTTCTTTCCAGTTTTGAACGGAAGATATTTCCTTTTTCACCATAGCCTTCTTTGGGCTTCCTAATATCCCTTTGCCAATTCCACAAGAACAGCCTTAGCGAAAGGCTTCTTGAAGGGAAAGATGTAACTCTGTGAGATGAATTAACAGAACACAGAGCAGTTTCTCAGAAAGCTTCTTTCCAGTTTTGCACGGAAGATATTTCCTTTTTCACCATAGGCCTCTATGGGCTTCCAAATATCCCTTTGCCAATTCCACAAGAACAGCCTTAGCGAAAGGCTTCTTGAAGGGAAAGATGAAACTCTGTGAGATGAATTAACAGAACACAGAACAGTTTCTCAGAAAGCTTCTTTCCAGTTTTGAACGGAAGGTATTTCCTTTTTCACCATAGCCCTCTATGTGCTTCCAAATATCCCTTTGCCAATTCCCCAAGAACAGCCTTAGCGAAAGGCTTCTTGAAGGGAAAGATGTAACTCTGTGAGATGAATTAACAGAACACAGAGCAGTTTCTCAGAAAGCTTCTTTCCAGTTTTGAACGGAAGATAATTCCTTTTTCACCATAGCCCTCCTTGGGCTTCCAAATATCCCTTTGCCAATTCCACAAGAACAGCCTTAGCGAAAGGCTTCTTGAAGGGAAAGATGTAACTCTGTGAGATGAATTAACAGAACACAGAGCAGTTTCTCAGAAAGCTTCTTTCCAGTTTTGAACGGAAGATATTTCCTTTTTCACCATAGGCCTCTATGGGCTTCCAAATATCCCTTTGCCAATTCCACAAGAACAGCCTTATCGAAAGGCTTCTTGAAGGGAAAGATGTAACTCTGTGAGATGAATTAACAGAACACAGAGCAGTTTCTCAGAAACCTTCTTTCCAGTTTTGAACGGAAGATATTTCCTTTTTCACCGTAGCCCTCTATGGGCTTCCAAATATCCCTTTGCCAATTCCACAAGAACAGCCTTAGCGAAAGGCTTCTTGAAGGGAAATATGTAACTCGGTGAGATGAATTAACAGAACACAGAGCAGTTTCTCAGAAAGCTTCTTTCCAGTTTTAAACGGAAGATATTTCCTTTTTCACCATAGCCCTCTATGGGCTTCCAAATATCCCTTTGCCAATTCCACAAGAACAGCCTTAGCGAAAGGCTTCTTGAAGGGAAAGATGTAACTCTGTGAGATGAATTAACAGAACACAGAGCAGTTTCTCAGAAAGTTTCTTTCCAGTTTTGAACGGAAGATATTTCCTTTTTCACCATAGCCCTCTATGGGCTTCCAAATATCCCTTTGCCAATTCCACAAGAACAGCCTTAGCGAAAGGCTACTTGAAGGGAAATATGTAACTCTGTGAGATGAATTAACAGAACACAGAACAGTTTCTCAGATAGCTTCTTTACAGTTTTGAACGGAAGATACTTCCTTTTTCACCATAGCCCTCTTTGGGCTTCCAAATATCCCTTTTCCAATTCCACAAGAACAGCCTTAGCGAAAGGCTTCTTGAAGGGAAAGATGTAACTCTGTGAGATGAATTAACAGAACACAGAGCAGTTTCTCAGAAAGCTTCTTTCCAGTTTTGAACGGAAGATATTTCCTTTTTCACCATAGCCCTCTATGGGCTTCCAAATATTCCTTTGCCAATTCCACAAGAACAGCCTTAGCGAAAGGCTTCTTGAAGGGAAAGATGTAACTCTGTGAGATGAATTAACAGAACACAGAGCAGTTTCTCAGAAAGCTTCTTTCCAGTTTTGAACGGAAGATATTTCCTTTTTCACCATAGCCCTCTTTGGGCTTCCAAATATTCCTTTGCCAATTCCACAAGAACAGCCTTAGCGAAAGCCTTCTTGAAGGGAAAGATGTAACTCTGTGAGATGAATTAACAGAACACAGAGCAGTTTCTCAGAAAGCTTCTTTCCAGTTTTGAACGGAAGATATTTCCTTTTTCACCATAGCCCTCTATGGGCTTCCAAATATTCCTTTGCCAATTCCACAAGAAGAGCGTTAGCGAAAGGCTTCTTGAAGGGAAAGATGTAACTCTGTGAGATGAATTAACAGAACACAGAGCAGTTTCTCAGAAAGCTTCTTTCCAGTTTTGCACGGAAGATATTTCCTTTTTCACCATAGCCCTCTATGGGCTTCCAAATATCCCTTTGCCAATTCCACAAGAACAGCCTTAGCGAAAGGCTTCTTGAAGGGAAAGATGTAACTCTGTGAGATGAATTAACAGAACACAGAGCAGTTTCTCAGAAAGCTTCTTTCCAGTTTTGAACGGAAGGTATTTCCTTTTTCACCATAGCCCTCTATGGGCTTCCAAATATCCCTTTGCCAATTCCCCAAGAACAGCCTTAGCGAAAGGCTTCTTGAAGGGAAAGATGTAACTCTGTGAGATGAATTAACAGAACACAGAGCAGTTTCTCAGAAAGCTTCTTTCGAGTTTTGAACGGAAGATATTCCCTTTTTCACCATAGCCCTCTATGGGCTTCCAAATATCCCTTTGCCAATTCCACAAGAACAGCCTTAGCGAAAGGCTTCTTGAAGGGAAAGATGTAACTCTGTGAGATGAATTAACAGAACACAGAGCAGTTTCTCAGAAAGCTTCTTTCCAGTTTTGAACGGAAGATATTTCCTTTTTCACCATAGCCCTCTATGGGATTCCAAATATCCCTTTGCCAATTCCACAAGAACAGCCTTAGCGAAAGGCTTCTTGAAGGGAAAGATGTAACTCTGTGAGATGAATTAACAGAACACAGAGCAGTTTCTCAGAAAGCTTCTTTCCAGTTTTGAACGGAAGATATTTCCTTTTTCACCATAGCCCTCTTTGGGCTTCCAAATATCCCGTTGCCAATTCCACAAGAACAGCCTTAGCGAAAGGCTTCTTGAAGGGAAAGATGTAACTCTGTGAGATGAATTAACAGAACACAGAGCAGTTTCTCCGAAAGCTTCTTTCCAGTTTTGAACGGAAGATAATTCCTTTTTCACCATAGCCCTCCTTGGGCTTCCAAATATCCCTTTGCCAATTCCACAAGAATAGCCTTAGCGAAAGGCTTCTTGAAGGGAAAGATGTAACTCTGTGAGATGAATTAACAGAACACAGAGCAGTTTCTCAGAAAGCTTCTTTCCAGTTTTGAACGGAAGATATTTCCTTTTTCACCATAGGCCTCTATGGGCTTCCAAATATCCCTTTGCCAATTCCACAAGAACAGCCTTATCGAAAGGCTTCTTGAAGGGAAAGATGTAACTCTGTGAGATGAATTAACAGAACACAGAGCAGTTTCTCAGAAACCTTCTTTCCAGTTTTGAACGGAAGATATTTCCTTTTTCACCGTAGCCCTCTATGGGCTTCCAAATATCCCTTTGCCAATTCCACAAGAACAGCCTTAGCGAAAGGCTTCTTGAAGGGAAATATGTAACTCGGTGAGATGAATTAACAGAACACAGAGCAGTTTCTCAGAAGGCTTCTTTCCAGTTTTAAACGGAAGATATTTCCTTTTTCACCATAGCCCTCTATGGGCTTCCAAATATCCCTTTGCCAATTCCACAAGAACAGCCTTAGCGAAAGGCTTCTTGAAGGGAAAGATGTAACTCTGTGAGATGAATTAACAGAACACAGAGTAGTTTCTCAGAAAGCTTCTTTCCAGTTTTGAACGGAAGATATTTCCTTTTTCACCATAGCCCTCTATGGGCTTCCAAATATCCCTTTGCCAATTCCACAAGAACAGCCTTAGCGAAAGGCTTCTTGAAGGGAAAGATGTAACTCTGTGAGATGAATTAACAGAACACAGAGCAGTTTCTCAGAAAGCTTCTTTCCAGTTTTGAACGGAAGATATTTCCTTTTTCACCATAGCCCTCTATGGGCTTCCAAATATCCCTTTGCCAATTCCACAAGAACAGCCTTAGCGAAAGGCTTCTTGAAGGGAAAGATGTAACTCTGTGAGATGAATTAACAGAACACAGAGCAGTTTCTCAGAAAGCTTCTTTCCAGTTTTGAACGGAAGATAATTCCTTTTTCACCATAGGCCTCTATGGGCTTCCAAATATCCCTTTGCCAATTCCATAAGAACAGCCTTAGCGAAAGGCTTCTTGAAGGGAAAGATGTAACTCTGTGAGATGAATTAACAGAACACAGAGCAGTTTCTCAGAAAGCTTATTTCCAGTTTTGAACGGAAGATATTTCCTTTTTCACCATAGCCCTCTATGGGCTTCCAAATATCCCTTTGCCAATTCCACAAGAACAGCCTTAGCGAAAGGCTTCTTGAAGGGAAAGATGTAACTCTGTGAGATGAATTAACAGAACACAGAGCAGTTTCTCTGAAAGCTTCTTTCCAGTTTTGAACGGAAGATATTTCCTTTTTCACTGTAGCCCTCTATGGGCTTCCAAATATCCCTTTGCCAATTCCACAAGAACAGCCTTAGCGAAAGGCTTCTTGAAGGGAAAGATGTAACTCGGTGAGATGAATTAACAGAACACAGAGCAGTTTCTCAGAAAGCTTCTTTCCAGTTTTGAACGGAAGATATTTCCTTTTTCACCATAGCCCTCTATGGGCTTCCAAATATCCCTTTGCCAATTCCCCAAGAACAGCCTTAGCGAAAGGCTTCTTGAAGGGAAAGATGTAACTCTGTGAGATGAATTAACAGAACACAGAGTAGTTCCTCAGAAAGCCTCTTTCCACTTTTGAACGGAAGATATTTCCTTTTTCACCATAGCCCTCTATGGGCTTCCAAATATCCCTTTGCCAATTCCACAAGAACAGCCTTAGCGAAAGGCTTCTTGAAGGGAAAGATGTAACTCTGTGAGATGAATTAACAGAACACAGAGCAGTTTCTCAGAAAGCTTCTTTCCAGTTTTGAACGGAAGATATTTCCTTTTTCACCATAGCCTTCTTTGGGCTTCCTAATATCCCTTTGCCAATTCCACAAGAACAGCCTTAGCGAAAGGCTTCTTGAAGGGAAAGATGTAACTCTGTGAGATGAATTAACAGAACACAGAGCAGTTTCTCAGAAAGCTTCTTTCCAGTTTTGCACGGAAGATATTTCCTTTTTCACCATAGGCCTCTATGGGCTTCCAAATATCCCTTTGCCAATTCCACAAGAACAGCCTTAGCGAAAGGCTTCTTGAAGGGAAAGATGAAACTCTGTGAGATGAATTAACAGAACACAGAACAGTTTCTCAGAAAGCTTCTTTCCAGTTTTGAACGGAAGGTATTTCCTTTTTCACCATAGCCCTCTATGTGCTTCCAAATATCCCTTTGCCAATTCCCCAAGAACAGCCTTAGCGAAAGGCTTCTTGAAGGGAAAGATGTAACTCTGTGAGATGAATTAACAGAACACAGAGCAGTTTCTCAGAAAGCTTCTTTCCAGTTTTGAACGGAAGATATTTCCTTTTTCACCATAGCCCTCTATGGGCTTCCAAATATCCCTTTGCCAATTCCACAAGAACAGCCTTAGCGAAAGGCTTCTTGAAGGGAAAGATGTAACTCTGTGAGATGAATTAACAGAACACAGAGTAGTTTCTCAGAAAGCCTCTTTCCAGTTTTGAACGGAAGATATTTCCTTTTTCACCATAGCCCTCTATGGGCTTCCAAATATCCCTTTGCCAATTCCACAAGAACAGCCTTAGCGAAAGGCTTCTTGAAGGGAAAGATGTAACTCTGTGAGATGAATTAACAGAACACAGAGCAGTTTCTCAGAAAGCTTCTTTCCAGTTTTGAACGGAAGATATTTCCTTTTTCACCGTAGCCCTCTATGGGCTTCCAAATATCCCTTTGCCAATTCCACAAGAACAGCCTTAGCGAAAGGCTTCTTGAAGGGAAAGATGTAACTCGGTGAGATGAATTAACAGAACACAGAGCAGTTTCTCAGAAAGCTTCTTTCCAGTTTTGAACGGAAGATATTTCCTTTTTCACCATAGCCCTCTATGGGCTTCCAAATATCCCTTTGCCAATTCCACAAGAACAGCCTTAGCGAAAGGCTTCTTGAAGGGAAAGATGTAACTCTGTGAGATGAATTAACAGAACACAGAGTAGTTTCTCAGAAAGCTTCTTTCCAGTTTTGAACGGAAGATATTTCCTTTTTCACCATAGCCCTCTATGGGCTTCCAAATATCCCTTTGCCAATTCCACAAGAACAGCCTTAGTGAAAGGCTTCTTGAAGGGAAAGATGTAACTCTGTGAGATGAATTAACAGAACACAGAGCAGTTTCTCAGAAAGCTTCTTTCCAGTTTTGAACGGAGGATATTTCCTTTTTCACCATAGCCCTCTATGGGCTTCCAAATATCCCTTTGCCAATTCCACAAGAACAGCCTTAGCGAAAGGCTTGTTGAAGGGAAAGATGTAACTCTGTGAGATGAATTAACAGAACACAGAGCAGTTTCTCAGAAAGCTTCTTTCCAGTTTTGAACGGAAGATAATTCCTTTTTCACCATAGGCCTCTATGGGCTTCCAAATATCCCTTTGCCAATTCCATAAGAACAGCCTTAGCGAAAGGCTTCTTGAAGGGAAAGATGTAACTCTGTGAGATGAATTAACAGAACACAGAGCAGTTTCTCAGAAAGCTTCTTTCCAGTTTTGAACGGAAGATATTTCCTTTTTCACCATAGCCCTCTATGGGCTTCCAAATATCCCTTTGCCAATTCCACAAGAACAGCCTTAGCGAAAGCCTTCTTGAAGGGAAAGATGTAACTCTGTGAGATGAATTAACAGAACACAGAGCAGTTTCTCAGAAAGCTTCTTTCCAGTTTTGAACGGAAGATATTTCCTTTTTCACCGTAGCCCTCTATGGGCTTCCAAATATCCCTTTGCCAATTCCACAAGAACAGCCTTAGCGAAAGGCTTCTTGAAGGGAAAGATGTAACTCGGTGAGATGAATTAACAGAACACAGAGCAGTTTCTCAGAAAGCTTCTTTCCAGTTTTGAACGGAAGATATTTCCTTTTTCACCATAGCCCTCTATGGGCTTCCAAATATCCCTTTGCCAATTCCCCAAGAACAGCCTTAGCGAAAGGCTTCTTGAAGGGAAAGATGTAACTCTGTGAGATGAATTAACAGAACACAGAGTAGTTCCTCAGAAAGCCTCTTTCCAGTTTTGAACGGAAGATATTTCCTTTTTCACCATAGCCCTCTATGGGCTTCCAAATATCCCTTTGCCAATTCCACAAGAACAGCCTTAGCAAAAGGCTTCTTGAAGGGAAAGATGTAACTCTGTGAGATGAATTAACAGAACACAGAGCAGTTTCTCAGAAAGCTTCTTTCCAGTTTTGAACGGAAGATATTTCCTTTTTCACCATAGCCCTCTTTGGGCTTCCTAATATCCCTTTGCCAATTCCACAAGAACAGCCTTAGCGAAAGGCTTCTTGAAGGGAAAGATGTAACTCTGTGAGATGAATTAACAGAACACAGAGCAGTTTCTCAGAAAGCTTCTTTCCAGTTTTGCACGGAAGATATTTCCTTTTTCACCATAGGCCTCTATGGGCTTCCAAATATCCCTTTGCCAATTCCACAAGAACAGCCTTAGCGAAAGGCTTCTTGAAGGGAAAGATGTAACTCTGTGAGATGAATTAACAGAACACAGAGCAGTTTCTCAGAAAGCTTCTTTCCAGTTTTGAACGGAAGGTATTTCCTTTTTCACCATAGCCCTCTATGGGATTCCAAATATCCCTTTGCCAATTCCACAAGAACAGCCTTAGCGAAAGGCTTCTTGAAGGGAAAGATGTAACTCTGTGAGATGAATTAACAGAACACAGAGCAGTTTCTCAGAAAGCTTCTTTCCAGTTTTGAACGGAAGATATTTCCTTTTTCACCATAGCCCTCTATGGGCTTCCAAATATCCCTTTGCCAATTCCACAAGAACAGCCTTAGCGAAAGGCTTCTTGAAGGGAAAGATGTAACTCTGTGAGATGAATTAACAGAACACAGAGCAGTTTCTCAGAAAGCTTCTTTCCAGTTTTGAACGGAAGATATTTCCTTTTTCACCATAGCCCTCTATGGGCTTCCAAATATCCCTTTGCCAATTCCACAAGAACAGCCTTAGCGAAAGGCTTCTTGAAGGGAAAGATGTAACTCTGTGAGATGAATTAACAGAACACAGAGCAGTTTCTCAGAAAGCTTCTTTCCAGTTTTGAACGGAAGATATTTCCTTTTTCACCATAGCCCTCTATGGGCTTCCAAATATCCCTTTGCCAATTCCACAAGAACAGCCTTAGCGAAAGGCTTCTTGAAGGGAAAGATGTAACTCTGTGAGATGAATTAACAGAACACAGAGTAGTTTCTCAGAAAGCCTCTTTCCAGTTTTGAACGGAAGATATTTCCTTTTTCACCATAGCCCTCTATGGGCTTCCTAATATCCCTTTGCCAATTCCACAAGAACAGCCTTAGCGAAAGGCTTCTTGAAGGGAAAGATGTAACTCTGTGCGATGAATTAACAGAACACAGAGCAGTTTCTCAGAAAGCTTCTTTCCAGTTTTGAACGGAAGATATTCCCTTTTTCACCATAGCCCTCTTTGGGCTTCCTAATATCCCTTTGCCAATTCCAAAAGAACAGCCTTAGCGAAAGGCTTCTAGAAGGTAAAGATGTAACTCTGTGAGATGAATTAACAGAACACAGAGCAGTTTCTCAGAAAGCTTCTTTCCAGTTTTGCACGGAAGATATTTCCTTTTTCACCATAGGCCTCTATGGGCTTCCAAATATCCCTTTGCCAATTCCACAAGAACAGCCTTAGCGAAAGGCTTCTTGAAGGGAAAGATGTAACTCTGTGAGATGAATTAACAGAACACAGAGCAGTTTCTCAGAAAGCTTCTTTCCAGTTTTGCACGGAAGATATTTCCTTTTTCACCATAGGCCTCTATGGGCTTCCAAATATCCCTTTGCCAATTCCACAAGAACAGCCTTAGCGAAAGGCTTCTTGAAGGGAAAGATGTAACTCTGTGAGATGAATTAACAGAACACAGAGCAGTTTCTCAGAAAGCTTCTTTCCAGTTTTGAACGGAACGTATTTCCTTTTTCACCATAGCCCTCTATGGGCTTCCAAATATCCCTTTGCCAATTCCACAAGAACAGCCTTAGCGAAAGGCTTCTTGAAGGGAAAGATGTAACTCTGTGAGATGAATTAACAGAACACAGAGCAGTTTCTCAGAAAGCTTCTTTCCAGTTTTGAACGGAAGATATTTCCTTTTTCACCATAGCCCTCTATGGGCTTCCAAATATCCCTTTGCCAATTCCACAAGAACAGCCTTAGCGAAAGGCTTCTTGAAGGGAAAGATGTAACTCTGTGAGATGAATTAACAGAACACAGAGCAGTTTCTCAGAAAGCTTCTTTCCAGTTTTGAACGGAAGATATTTCCCTTTTCACCATAGCCCTCTATGGGCTTCCAAATATCCCTTTGCCAATTCCACAAGAACAGCCTTAGCGAAAGGCTTCTTGAAGGGAAAGATGTAACTCTGTGAGATGAATTAACAGAACACAGAGCAGTTTCTCAGAAAGCTTCTTTCCAGTTTTGAACGGAAGATATTTCCTTTTTCACCATAGCCCTCTATGGGCTTCCAAATATCCCTTTGCCAATTCCACAAGAACAGCCTTAGCGAAAGGCTTCTTGAAGGGAAAGATGTAACTCTGTGAGATGAATTAACAGAACACAGAGTAGTTTCTCAGAAAGCCTCTTTCCAGTTTTGAACGGAAGATATTTCCTTTTTCACCATAGCCCTCTTTGGGCTTCCAAATATCCCTTTGCCAATTCCACAAGAACAGCCTTAGCGAAAGGCTTCTTGAAGGGAAAGATGTAACTCTGTGAGATGAATTAACAGAACACAGAGCAGTTTCTCAGAAAGCTTCTTTCCAGTTTTGAACGGAAGATATTTCCTTTTTCACCGTAGCCCTCTATGGGCTTCCAAATATCCCTTTGCCAATTCCACAAGAACAGCCTTAGCGAAAGGCTTCTTGAAGGGAAAGATGTAACTCGGTGAGATGAATTAACAGAACACAGAGCAGTTTCTCAGAAAGCTTCTTTCCAGTTTTGAACGGAAGATATTTCCTTTTTCACCATAGCCCTCTATGGGCTTCCAAATATCCCTTTGCCAATTCCCCAAGAACAGCCTTAGCGAAAGGTTTCTTGAAGGGAAAGATGTAACTCTGTGAGATGAATTAACAGAACACAGAGTAGTTCCTCAGAAAGCCTCTTTCCAGTTTTGAACGGAAGATATTTCCTTTTTCACCATAGCCCTCTATGGGCTTCCAAATATCCCTTTGCCAATTCCACAAGAACAGCCTTAGCGAAAGGCTTCTTGAAGGGAAAGATGTAACTCTGTGAGATGAATTAACAGAACACAGAGCAGTTTCTCAGAAAGCTTCTTTCCAGTTTTGAACGGAAGATATTTCCTTTTTCACCATAGCCCTCTTTGGGCTTCCTAATATCCCTTTGCCAATTCCACAAGAACAGCCTTAGCGAAAAGCTTCTTGAAGGGAAAGATGTAACTCTGTGAGATGAATTAACAGAACACAGAGCAGTTTCTCAGAAAGCTTCTTTCCAGTTTTGCACGGAAGATATTTCCTTTTTCACCATAGGCCTCTATGGGCTTCCAAATATCCCTTTGCCAATTCCATAAGAACAGCCTTAGCGAAAGGCTTCTTGAAGGGAAAGATGTAACTCTGTCAGATGAATTAACAGAACACAGAGCAGTTTCTCAGAAAGCTTCTTTCCAGTTTTGAACGGAAGATATTTCCTTTTTCACCATAGCCCTCTATGGGCTTCCAAATATTCCTTTGCCAATTCCACAAGAACAGCCTTAGCGAAAGCCTTCTTGAAGGGAAAGATGTAACTCTGTGAGATGAATTAACAGAACACAGAGCAGTTTCTCAGAAAGCTTCTTTCCAGTTTTGAACGGAAGATATTTCCTTTTTCACCATAGCCCTCTTTGGGCTTCCAAATATTCCTTTGCCAATTCCACAAGAACAGCCTTAGCGAAAGCCTTCTTGAAGGGAAAGATGTAACTCTGTCAGATGAATTAACAGAACACAGAGCAGTTTCTCAGAAAGCTTCTTTCCAGTTTTGAACGGAAGATATTTCCTTTTTCACCATAGCCCTCTATGGGCTTCCAAATATTCCTTTGCCAATTCCACAAGAAGAGCGTTAGCGAAAGGCTTCTTGAAGGGAAAGATGTAACTCTGTGAGATGAATTAACAGAACACAGAGCAGTTTCTCGGAAAGCTTCTTTCCAGTTTTGAACGGAAGATATTTCCTTTTTCACCATAGCCCTCTATGGGCTTCCAAATATCCCTTTGCCAATTCCACAAGAAGAGCGTTAGCGAAAGGCTTCTTGAAGGGAAAGATGTAACTCTGTGAGATGAATTAACAGAACACAGAGCAGTTTCTCAGAAAGCTTCTTTCCAGTTTTGCACGGAAGATATTTCCTTTTTCACCATAGCCCTCTTTGGGCTTCCTAATATCCCTTTGCCAATTCCACAAGAACAGACTTAGCGAAAGGCTTCTTGAAGGGAAAGATGTAACTCTGTGAGATGAATTAACAGAACACAGAGCAGTTTCTCAGAAAGCTTCTTTCCAGTTTTGCACGGAAGATATTTCCTTTTTCACCATAGGCCTCTATGGGCTTCCAAATATCCCTTTGCCAATTCCACAAGAACAGCCTTAGCGAAAGGCTTCTTGAAGGGAAAGATGTAACTCTGTGAGATGAATTAACAGAACACAGAGCAGTTTCTCAGAAAGCTTCTTTCCAGTTTTGAACGGAAGGTATTTCCTTTTTCACCATAGCCCTCTATGGTCTTCAAAATATCCCTTTGCCAATTCCCCAAGAACAGCCTTAGCGAAAGGCTTCTTGAAGGGAAAGATGTAACTCTGTGAGATGAATTAACAGAACACAGAGCAGTTTCTCAGAAAGCTTCTTTCCAGTTTTGAACGGAAGATATTTCCTTTTTCACCATAGCCCTCTATGGGCTTCCAAATATCCCTTTGCCAATTCCACAAGAACAGCCTTAGCGAAAGGCTTCTTGAAGGGAAAGATGTAACTCTGTGAGATGAATTAACAGAACACAGAGCAGTTTCTCAGAAAGCTTCTTTCCAGTTTTGAACGGAAGATATTTCCTTTTTCACCATAGCCCTCTAAGGGATTCCAAATATCCCTTTGCCAATTCCACAAGAACAGCCTTAGCGAAAGGCTTCTTGAAGGGAAATATGTAACTCTGTGAGATGAATTAACAGAACACAGAGCAGTTTCTCAGAAAGCTTCTTTCCAGTTTTGAACGGAAGATATTTCCTTTTTCACCATAGCCCTCTTTGGGCTTCCAAATATCCCGTTGCCAATTCCACAAGAACAGCCTTAGCGAAAGGCTTCTTGAAGGGAAAGATGTAACTCTGTGAGATGAATTAACAGAACACAGAGCAGTTTCTCAGAAAGCTTCTTTCCAGTTTTGAACGGAAGGTATTTCCTTTTTCACCATAGCCCTCTATGGGATTCCAAATATCCCTTTGCCAATTCCCCAAGAACAGCCTTAGCGAAAGGCTTCTTGAAGGGAAAGATGTAACTCTGTGAGATGAATTAACAGAACACAGAGCAGTTTCTCAGAAAGCTTCTTTCCAGTTTTGAACGGAAGGTATTTCCTTTTTCACCATAGCCCTCTATGGGCTTCCAAATATCCCTTTGCCAATTCCACAAGAACAGCCTTAGCGAAAGGCTTCTTGAAGGGAAAGATGTAACTCTGTGAGATGAATTAACAGAACACAGAGCAGTTTCTCAGAAAGCTTCTTTCCAGTTTTGAACGGAAGGTATTTCCTTTTTCACCATAGCCCTCTATGGGCTTCCAAATATCCCTTTGCCAATTCCACAAGAACAGCCTTAGCGAAAGGCTTCTTGAAGGGAAAGATGTAACTCTGTGAGATGAATTAACAGAACACAGAGCAGTTTCTCAGAAAGCTTCTTTCCAGTTTTGAACGGAAGATATTTCCTTTTTCACCATAGCCCTCTATGGGCTTCCAAATATCCCTTTGCCAATTCCACAAGAACAGCCTTAGCGAAAGGCTTCTTGAAGGGAAAGATGTAACTCTGTGAGATGAATTAACAGAACACAGAGCAGTTTCTCAGAAAGCTTCTTTCCAGTTTTGAACGGAAGATATTTCCTTTTTCACCATAGCCCTCTTTGGGCTTCCTAATATCCCTTTGCCAATTCCACAAGAACAGCCTTAGCGAAAGGCTTCTTGAAGGGAAAGATGTAACTCTGTGAGATGAATTAACAGAACACAGAGCAGTTTCTCAGAAAGCTTCTTTCCAGTTTTGCACGGAAGATATTTCCTTTTTCACCATAGGCCTCTATGGGCTTCCAAATATCCCTTTGCCAATTCCATAAGAACAGCCTTAGCGAAAGGCTTCTTGAAGGGAAAGATGTAACTCTGTCAGATGAATTAACAGAACACAGAGCAGTTTCTCAGAAAGCTTCTTTCCAGTTTTGAACGGAAGGTATTTCCTTTTTCACCATAGCCCTCTATGGGCTTCCAAATATCTCTTTGCCAATTCCCCAAGAACAGCCTTAGCGAAAGGCTTCTTGAAGGGAAAGATGTAACTCTGTGAGATGAATTAACAGAACACAGAGCAGTTTCTCAGAAAGCTTCTTTCCAGTTTTGAACGGAAGATATTTCCTTTTTCACCATAGCCCTCTATGGGCTTCCAAATATCCCTTTGCCAATTCCACAAGAACAGCCTTAGCGAAAGGCTTCTTGAAGGGAAAGATGTAACTCTGTGAGATGAATTAACAGAACACAGAGCAGTTTCTCAGAAAGCTTCTTTCCAGTTTTGAACGGAAGGTATTTCCTTTTTCACCATAGCCCTCTATGGGCTTCCAAATATCCCTTTGCCAATTCCCCAAGAACAGCCTTAGCGAAAGGCTTCTTGAAGGGAAAGATGTAACTCTGTGAGATGAATTAACAGAACACAGAGCAGTTTCTCAGAAAGCTTCTTTCCAGTTTTGAACGGAAGATATTTCCTTTTTCACCATAGGCCTCTATGGGCTTCCAAATATCCCTTTGCCAATTCCACAAGAACAGCCTTAGCGAAAGGCTTCTTGAAGGGAAATATGTAACTCTGTGAGATGAATTAACAGAACACAGAGCAGTTTCTCAGATAGCTTCTTTACAGTTTTGAACGGAAGATACTTCCTTTTTCACCATTGCCCTCTTTGGGCTTCCAAATATCCCTTTGCCAATTCCACAAGAACAGCCTTAGCGAAAGGCTTCTTGAAGGGAAAGATGTAACTCTGTGAGATGAATTAACAGAACACAGAGCAGTTTCTCAGAAAGCTTCTTTCCAGTTTTGAACGGAAGATATTTCCTTTTTCACCACAGCCCTCTATGGGCTTCCAAATATCCCTTTGCCAATTCCACAAGAACAGCCTTAGCGAAAGGCTTCTTGAAGGGAAAGATGTAACTCTGTGAGATGAATTAACAGAACACAGAGCAGTTTCTCAGAAAGCTTCTTTCCAGTTTTGAACGGAAGATATTTCCTTTTTCACCATAGCCCTCTATGGGCTTCCAAATATCCCTTTGCCAATTCCACAAGAACAGCCTTAGCGAAAGGCTTCTTGAAGGGAAAGATGTAACTCTGTGAGATGAATTAACAGAACACAGAGCAGTTTCTCAGAAAGCTTCTTTCCAGTTTTGAACGGAAGATATTTCCTTTTTCACCATAGCCCTCTATGGGCTTCCAAATATCCCTTTGCCAATTCCACAAGAACAGCCTTAGCGAAAGGCTTCTTGAAGGGAAAGATGTAACTCTGTGAGATGTATTAACAGAACACAGAGCAGTTTCTCAGAAAGCTTCTTTCCAGTTTTGAACGGAAGATATTTCCTTTTTCACCATAGCCCTCTTTGGGCTTCCTAATATCCCTTTGCCAATTCCACAAGAACAGCCTTAGCGAAAGGCTTCTTGAAGGGAAAGATGTAACTCTGTGAGATGAATTAACAGAACACAGAGCAGTTTCTCAGAAAGCTTCTTTCCAGTTTTGCACGGAAGATATTTCCTTTTTCACCATAGGCCTCTATGGGCTTCCAAATATCCCTTTGCCAATTCCATAAGAACAGCCTTAGCGAAAGGCTTCTTGAAGGGAAAGATGTAACTCTGTCAGATGAATTAACAGAACACAGAGCAGTTTCTCAGAAAGCTTCTTTCCAGTTTTGAACGGAAGGTATTTCCTTTTTCACCATAGCCCTCTATGGGCTTCCAAATATCTCTTTGCCAATTCCCCAAGAACAGCCTTAGCGAAAGGCTTCTTGAAGGGAAAGATGTAACTCTGTGAGATGAATTAACAGAACACAGAGCAGTTTCTCAGAAAGCTTCTTTCCAGTTTTGAACGGAAGATATTTCCTTTTTCACCATAGCCCTCTATGGGCTTCCAAATATCCCTTTGCCAATTCCACAAGAACAGCCTTAGCGAAAGGCTTCTTGAAGGGAAAGATGTAACTCTGTGAGATGAATTAACAGAACACAGAGCAGTTTCTCAGAAAGCTTCTTTCCAGTTTTGAACGGAAGGTATTTCCTTTTTCACCATAGCCCTCTATGGGCTTCCAAATATCCCTTTGCCAATTCCCCAAGAACAGCCTTAGCGAAAGGCTTCTTGAAGGGAAAGATGTAACTCTGTGAGATGAATTAACAGAACACAGAGCAGTTTCTCAGAAAGCTTCTTTCCAGTTTTGAACGGAAGATATTTCCTTTTTCACCATAGGCCTCTATGGGCTTCCAAATATCCCTTTGCCAATTCCACAAGAACAGCCTTAGCGAAAGGCTTCTTGAAGGGAAATATGTAACTCTGTGAGATGAATTAACAGAACACAGAGCAGTTTCTCAGATAGCTTCTTTACAGTTTTGAACGGAAGATACTTCCTTTTTCACCATTGCCCTCTTTGGGCTTCCAAATATCCCTTTGCCAATTCCACAAGAACAGCCTTAGCGAAAGGCTTCTTGAAGGGAAAGATGTAACTCTGTGAGATGAATTAACAGAACACAGAGCAGTTTCTCAGAAAGCTTCTTTCCAGTTTTGAACGGAAGATATTTCCTTTTTCACCACAGCCCTCTATGGGCTTCCAAATATCCCTTTGCCAATTCCACAAGAACAGCCTTAGCGAAAGGCTTCTTGAAGGGAAAGATGTAACTCTGTGAGATGAATTAACAGAACACAGAGCAGTTTCTCAGAAAGCTTCTTTCCAGTTTTGAACGGAAGATATTTCCTTTTTCACCATAGCCCTCTATGGGCTTCCAAATATTCCTTTGCCAATTCCACAAGAACAGCCTTAGCTAAAGGCTTCTTGAAGGGAAAGATGTAACACTGTGAGATGAATTAACAGAACACAGAGCAGTTTCTCAGAAAGCTTCTTTCCAGTTTTGAACGGAAGATATTTCCTTTTTCACCATAGCCCTCTATGGGCTTCCAAATATTCCTTTGCCAATTCCACAAGAACAGCCTTAGCGAAAGCCTTCTTGAAGGGAAAGATGTAACTCTGTGAGATGAATTAACAGAACACAGAGCAGTTTCTCAGAAAGCTTCTTTCCAGTTTTGAACGGAAGATATTTCCTTTTTCACCATAGCCCTCTTTGGGCTTCCAAATATTCCTTTGCCAATTCCACAAGAACAGCCTTAGCGAAAGCCTTCTTGAAGGGAAAGATGTAACTCTGTGAGATGAATTAACAGAACACAGAGCAGTTTCTCAGAAAGCTTCTTTCCAGTTTTGAACGGAAGATATTTCCTTTTTCACCATAGCCCTCTATGGGCTTCCAAATATTCCTTTGCCAATTCCACAAGAAGAGCGTTAGCGAAAGGCTTCTTGAAGGGAAAGATGTAACTCTGTGAGATGAATTAACAGAACACAGAGCAGTTTCTCGGAAAGCTTCTTTCCAGTTTTGAACGGAAGATATTTCCTTTTTCACCATAGCCCTCTATGGGCTTCCAAATATCCCTTTGCCAATTCCACAAGAAGAGCGTTAGCGAAAGGCTTCTTGAAGGGAAAGATGTAACTCTGTGAGATGAATTAACAGAACGCAGAGCAGTTTCTCAGAAAGCTTCTTTCCAGTTTTGCACGGAAGATATTTCCTTTTTCACCATAGCCCTCTTTGGGCTTCCTAATATCCCTTTGCCAATTCCACAAGAACAGACTTAGCGAAAGGCTTCTTGAAGGGAAAGATGTAACTCTGTGAGATGAATTAACAGAACACAGAGCAGTTTCTCAGAAAGCTTCTTTCCAGTTTTGCACGGAAGATATTTCCTTTTTCACCATAGGCCTCTATGGGCTTCCAAATATCCCTTTGCCAATTCCACAAGAACAGCCTTAGCGAAAGGCTTCTTGAAGGGAAAGATGTAACTCTGTGAGATGAATTAACAGAACACAGAGCAGTTTCTCAGAAAGCTTCTTTCCAGTTTTGAACGGAAGGTATTTCCTTTTTCACCATAGCCCTCTATGGTCTTCCAAATATCCCTTTGCCAATTCCCCAAGAACAGCCTTAGCGAAAGGCTTCTTGAAGGGAAAGATGTAACTCTGTGAGATGAATTAACAGAACACAGAGCAGTTTCTCAGAAAGCTTCTTTCCAGTTTTGAACGGAAGATATTTCCTTTTTCACCATAGCCCTCTATGGGCTTCCAAATATCCCTTTGCCAATTCCACAAGAACAGCCTTAGCGAAAGGCTTCTTGAAGGGAAAGATGTAACTCTGTGAGATGAATTAACAGAACACAGAGTAGTTTCTCAGAAAGCCTCTTTCCAGTTTTGAACGGAAGATATTTCCTTTTTCACCATAGCCCTCTATGGGCTTCCAAATATCCCTTTGCCAATTCCACAAGAACAGCCTTAGCGAAAGGCTTCTTGAAGGGAAAGATGTAACTCTGTGAGATGAATTAACAGAACACAGAGCAGTTTCTCAGAAAGCTTCTTTCCAGTTTTGAACGGAAGATATTTCCTTTTTCACCGTAGCCCTCTATGGGCTTCCAAATATCCCTTTGCCAATTCCACAAGAACAGCCTTAGCGAAAGGCTTCTTGAAGGGAAAGATGTAACTCGGTGAGATGAATTAACAGAACACAGAGCAGTTTCTCAGAAAGCTTCTTTCCAGTTTTGAACGGAAGATATTTCCTTTTTCACCATAGCCCTCTATGGGCTTCCAAATATCCCTTTGCCAATTCCACAAGAACAGCCTTAGCGAAAGGCTTCTTGAAGGGAAAGATGTAACTCTGTGAGATGAATTAACAGAACACAGAGTAGTTTCTCAGAAAGCTTCTTTCCAGTTTTGAACGGAAGATATTTCCTTTTTCACCATAGCCCTCTATGGGCTTCCAAATATCCCTTTGCCAATTCCACAAGAACAGCCTTAGTGAAAGGCTTCTTGAAGGGAAAGATGTAACTCTGTGAGATGAATTAACAGAACACAGAGCAGTTTCTCAGAAAGCTTCTTTCCAGTTTTGAACGGAGGATATTTCCTTTTTCACCATAGCCCTCTATGGGCTTCCAAATATCCCTTTGCCAATTCCACAAGAACAGCCTTAGCGAAAGGCTTGTTGAAGGGAAAGATGTAACTCTGTGAGATGAATTAACAGAACACAGAGCAGTTTCTCAGAAAGCTTCTTTCCAGTTTTGAACGGAAGATAATTCCTTTTTCACCATAGGCCTCTATGGGCTTCCAAATATCCCTTTGCCAATTCCATAAGAACAGCCTTAGCGAAAGGCTTCTTGAAGGGAAAGATGTAACTCTGTGAGATGAATTAACAGAACACAGAGCAGTTTCTCAGAAAGCTTCTTTCCAGTTTTGAACGGAAGATATTTCCTTTTTCACCATAGCCCTCTATGGGCTTCCAAATATCCCTTTGCCAATTCCACAAGAACAGCCTTAGCGAAAGCCTTCTTGAAGGGAAAGATGTAACTCTGTGAGATGAATTAACAGAACACAGAGCAGTTTCTCAGAAAGCTTCTTTCCAGTTTTGAACGGAAGATATTTCCTTTTTCACCGTAGCCCTCTATGGGCTTCCAAATATCCCTTTGCCAATTCCACAAGAACAGCCTTAGCGAAAGGCTTCTTGAAGGGAAAGATGTAACTCGGTGAGATGAATTAACAGAACACAGAGCAGTTTCTCAGAAAGCTTCTTTCCAGTTTTGAACGGAAGATATTTCCTTTTTCACCATAGCCCTCTATGGGCTTCCAAATATCCCTTTGCCAATTCCCCAAGAACAGCCTTAGCGAAAGGCTTCTTGAAGGGAAAGATGTAACTCTGTGAGATGAATTAACAGAACACAGAGTAGTTCCTCAGAAAGCCTCTTTCCAGTTTTGAACGGAAGATATTTCCTTTTTCACCATAGCCCTCTATGGGCTTCCAAATATCCCTTTGCCAATTCCACAAGAACAGCCTTAGCAAAAGGCTTCTTGAAGGGAAAGATGTAACTCTGTGAGATGAATTAACAGAACACAGAGCAGTTTCTCAGAAAGCTTCTTTCCAGTTTTGAACGGAAGATATTTCCTTTTTCACCATAGCCCTCTTTGGGCTTCCTAATATCCCTTTGCCAATTCCACAAGAACAGCCTTAGCGAAAGGCTTCTTGAAGGGAAAGATGTAACTCTGTGAGATGAATTAACAGAACACAGAGCAGTTTCTCAGAAAGCTTCTTTCCAGTTTTGCACGGAAGATATTTCCTTTTTCACCATAGGCCTCTATGGGCTTCCAAATATCCCTTTGCCAATTCCACAAGAACAGCCTTAGCGAAAGGCTTCTTGAAGGGAAAGATGTAACTCTGTGAGATGAATTAACAGAACACAGAGCAGTTTCTCAGAAAGCTTCTTTCCAGTTTTGAACGGAAGGTATTTCCTTTTTCACCATAGCCCTCTATGGGATTCCAAATATCCCTTTGCCAATTCCACAAGAACAGCCTTAGCGAAAGGCTTCTTGAAGGGAAAGATGTAACTCTGTGAGATGAATTAACAGAACACAGAGCAGTTTCTCAGAAAGCTTCTTTCCAGTTTTGAACGGAAGATATTTCCTTTTTCACCATAGCCCTCTATGGGCTTCCAAATATCCCTTTGCCAATTCCACAAGAACAGCCTTAGCGAAAGGCTTCTTGAAGGGAAAGATGTAACTCTGTGAGATGAATTAACAGAACACAGAGCAGTTTCTCAGAAAGCTTCTTTCCAGTTTTGAACGGAAGATATTTCCTTTTTCACCATAGCCCTCTATGGGCTTCCAAATATCCCTTTGCCAATTCCACAAGAACAGCCTTAGCGAAAGGCTTCTTGAAGGGAAAGATGTAACTCTGTGAGATGAATTAACAGAACACAGAGCAGTTTCTCAGAAAGCTTCTTTCCAGTTTTGAACGGAAGATATTTCCTTTTTCACCATAGCCCTCTATGGGCTTCCAAATATCCCTTTGCCAATTCCACAAGAACAGCCTTAGCGAAAGGCTTCTTGAAGGGAAAGATGTAACTCTGTGAGATGAATTAACAGAACACAGAGTAGTTTCTCAGAAAGCCTCTTTCCAGTTTTGAACGGAAGATATTTCCTTTTTCACCATAGCCCTCTATGGGCTTCCTAATATCCCTTTGCCAATTCCACAAGAACAGCCTTAGCGAAAGGCTTCTTGAAGGGAAAGATGTAACTCTGTGCGATGAATTAACAGAACACAGAGCAGTTTCTCAGAAAGCTTCTTTCCAGTTTTGAACGGAAGATATTCCCTTTTTCACCATAGCCCTCTTTGGGCTTCCTAATATCCCTTTGCCAATTCCAAAAGAACAGCCTTAGCGAAAGGCTTCTAGAAGGTAAAGATGTAACTCTGTGAGATGAATTAACAGAACACAGAGCAGTTTCTCAGAAAGCTTCTTTCCAGTTTTGCACGGAAGATATTTCCTTTTTCACCATAGGCCTCTATGGGCTTCCAAATATCCCTTTGCCAATTCCACAAGAACAGCCTTAGCGAAAGGCTTCTTGAAGGGAAAGATGTAACTCTGTGAGATGAATTAACAGAACACAGAGCAGTTTCTCAGAAAGCTTCTTTCCAGTTTTGCACGGAAGATATTTCCTTTTTCACCATAGGCCTCTATGGGCTTCCAAATATCCCTTTGCCAATTCCACAAGAACAGCCTTAGCGAAAGGCTTCTTGAAGGGAAAGATGTAACTCTGTGAGATGAATTAACAGAACACAGAGCAGTTTCTCAGAAAGCTTCTTTCCAGTTTTGAACGGAACGTATTTCCTTTTTCACCATAGCCCTCTATGGGCTTCCAAATATCCCTTTGCCAATTCCACAAGAACAGCCTTAGCGAAAGGCTTCTTGAAGGGAAAGATGTAACTCTGTGAGATGAATTAACAGAACACAGAGCAGTTTCTCAGAAAGCTTCTTTCCAGTTTTGAACGGAAGATATTTCCTTTTTCACCATAGCCCTCTATGGGCTTCCAAATATCCCTTTGCCAATTCCACAAGAACAGCCTTAGCGAAAGGCTTCTTGAAGGGAAAGATGTAACTCTGTGAGATGAATTAACAGAACACAGAGCAGTTTCTCAGAAAGCTTCTTTCCAGTTTTGAACGGAAGATATTTCCCTTTTCACCATAGCCCTCTATGGGCTTCCAAATATCCCTTTGCCAATTCCACAAGAACAGCCTTAGCGAAAGGCTTCTTGAAGGGAAAGATGTAACTCTGTGAGATGAATTAACAGAACACAGAGCAGTTTCTCAGAAAGCTTCTTTCCAGTTTTGAACGGAAGATATTTCCTTTTTCACCATAGCCCTCTATGGGCTTCCAAATATCCCTTTGCCAATTCCCCAAGAACAGCCTTAGCGAAAGGCTTCTTGAAGGGAAAGATGTAACTCTGTGAGATGAATTAACAGAACACAGAGTAGTTTCTCAGAAAGCCTCTTTCCAGTTTTGAACGGAAGATATTTCCTTTTTCACCATAGCCCTCTTTGGGCTTCCAAATATCCCTTTGCCAATTCCACAAGAACAGCCTTAGCGAAAGGCTTCTTGAAGGGAAAGATGTAACTCTGTGAGATGAATTAACAGAACACAGAGCAGTTTCTCAGAAAGCTTCTTTCCAGTTTTGAACGGAAGATATTTCCTTTTTCACCGTAGCCCTCTATGGGCTTCCAAATATCCCTTTGCCAATTCCACAAGAACAGCCTTAGCGAAAGGCTTCTTGAAGGGAAAGATGTAACTCGGTGAGATGAATTAACAGAACACAGAGCAGTTTCTCAGAAAGCTTCTTTCCAGTTTTGAACGGAAGATATTTCCTTTTTCACCATAGCCCTCTATGGGCTTCCAAATATCCCTTTGCCAATTCCCCAAGAACAGCCTTAGCGAAAGGTTTCTTGAAGGGAAAGATGTAACTCTGTGAGATGAATTAACAGAACACAGAGTAGTTCCTCAGAAAGCCTCTTTCCAGTTTTGAACGGAAGATATTTCCTTTTTCACCATAGCCCTCTATGGGCTTCCAAATATCCCTTTGCCAATTCCACAAGAACAGCCTTAGCGAAAGGCTTCTTGAAGGGAAAGATGTAACTCTGTGAGATGAATTAACAGAACACAGAGCAGTTTCTCAGAAAGCTTCTTTCCAGTTTTGAACGGAAGATATTTCCTTTTTCACCATAGCCCTCTTTGGGCTTCCTAATATCCCTTTGCCAATTCCACAAGAACAGCCTTAGCGAAAGGCTTCTTGAAGGGAAAGATGTAACTCTGTGAGATGAATTAACAGAACACAGAGCAGTTTCTCAGAAAGCTTCTTTCCAGTTTTGCACGGAAGATATTTCCTTTTTCACCATAGGCCTCTATGGGCTTCCAAATATCCCTTTGCCAATTCCATAAGAACAGCCTTAGCGAAAGGCTTCTTGAAGGGAAAGATGTAACTCTGTCAGATGAATTAACAGAACACAGAGCAGTTTCTCAGAAAGCTTCTTTCCAGTTTTGAACGGAAGATATTTCCTTTTTCACCATAGCCCTCTATGGGCTTCCAAATATTCCTTTGCCAATTCCACAAGAACAGCCTTAGCGAAAGCCTTCTTGAAGGGAAAGATGTAACTCTGTGAGATGAATTAACAGAACACAGAGCAGTTTCTCAGAAAGCTTCTTTCCAGTTTTGAACGGAAGATATTTCCTTTTTCACCATAGCCCTCTTTGGGCTTCCAAATATTCCTTTGCCAATTCCACAAGAACAGCCTTAGCGAAAGCCTTCTTGAAGGGAAAGATGTAACTCTGTCAGATGAATTAACAGAACACAGAGCAGTTTCTCAGAAAGCTTCTTTCCAGTTTTGAACGGAAGATATTTCCTTTTTCACCATAGCCCTCTATGGGCTTCCAAATATTCCTTTGCCAATTCCACAAGAAGAGCGTTAGCGAAAGGCTTCTTGAAGGGAAAGATGTAACTCTGTGAGATGAATTAACAGAACACAGAGCAGTTTCTCGGAAAGCTTCTTTCCAGTTTTGAACGGAAGATATTTCCTTTTTCACCATAGCCCTCTATGGGCTTCCAAATATCCCTTTGCCAATTCCACAAGAAGAGCGTTAGCGAAAGGCTTCTTGAAGGGAAAGATGTAACTCTGTGAGATGAATTAACAGAACACAGAGCAGTTTCTCAGAAAGCTTCTTTCCAGTTTTGCACGGAAGATATTTCCTTTTTCACCATAGCCCTCTTTGGGCTTCCTAATATCCCTTTGCCAATTCCACAAGAACAGACTTAGCGAAAGGCTTCTTGAAGGGAAAGATGTAACTCTGTGAGATGAATTAACAGAACACAGAGCAGTTTCTCAGAAAGCTTCTTTCCAGTTTTGCACGGAAGATATTTCCTTTTTCACCATAGGCCTCTATGGGCTTCCAAATATCCCTTTGCCAATTCCACAAGAACAGCCTTAGCGAAAGGCTTCTTGAAGGGAAAGATGTAACTCTGTGAGATGAATTAACAGAACACAGAGCAGTTTCTCAGAAAGCTTCTTTCCAGTTTTGAACGGAAGGTATTTCCTTTTTCACCATAGCCCTCTATGGTCTTCAAAATATCCCTTTGCCAATTCCCCAAGAACAGCCTTAGCGAAAGGCTTCTTGAAGGGAAAGATGTAACTCTGTGAGATGAATTAACAGAACACAGAGCAGTTTCTCAGAAAGCTTCTTTCCAGTTTTGAACGGAAGATATTTCCTTTTTCACCATAGCCCTCTATGGGCTTCCAAATATCCCTTTGCCAATTCCACAAGAACAGCCTTAGCGAAAGGCTTCTTGAAGGGAAAGATGTAACTCTGTGAGATGAATTAACAGAACACAGAGCAGTTTCTCAGAAAGCTTCTTTCCAGTTTTGAACGGAAGATATTTCCTTTTTCACCATAGCCCTCTAAGGGATTCCAAATATCCCTTTGCCAATTCCACAAGAACAGCCTTAGCGAAAGGCTTCTTGAAGGGAAATATGTAACTCTGTGAGATGAATTAACAGAACACAGAGCAGTTTCTCAGAAAGCTTCTTTCCAGTTTTGAACGGAAGATATTTCCTTTTTCACCATAGCCCTCTTTGGGCTTCCAAATATCCCGTTGCCAATTCCACAAGAACAGCCTTAGCGAAAGGCTTCTTGAAGGGAAAGATGTAACTCTGTGAGATGAATTAACAGAACACAGAGCAGTTTCTCAGAAAGCTTCTTTCCAGTTTTGAACGGAAGGTATTTCTTTTTCACCATAGCCCTCTATGGGATTCCAAATATCCCTTTGCCAATTCCCCAAGAACAGCCTTAGCGAAAGGCTTCTTGAAGGGAAAGATGTAACTCTGTGAGATGAATTAACAGAACACAGAGCAGTTTCTCAGAAAGCTTCTTTCCAGTTTTGAACGGAAGGTATTTCCTTTTTCACCATAGCCCTCTATGGGCTTCCAAATATCCCTTTGCCAATTCCACAAGAACAGCCTTAGCGAAAGGCTTCTTGAAGGGAAAGATGTAACTCTGTGAGATGAATTAACAGAACACAGAGCAGTTTCTCAGAAAGCTTCTTTCCAGTTTTGAACGGAAGGTATTTCCTTTTTCACCATAGCCCTCTATGGGCTTCCAAATATCCCTTTGCCAATTCCACAAGAACAGCCTTAGCGAAAGGCTTCTTGAAGGGAAAGATGTAACTCTGTGAGATGAATTAACAGAACACAGAGCAGTTTCTCAGAAAGCTTCTTTCCAGTTTTGAACGGAAGATATTTCCTTTTTCACCATAGCCCTCTATGGGCTTCCAAATATCCCTTTGCCAATTCCACAAGAACAGCCTTAGCGAAAGGCTTCTTGAAGGGAAAGATGTAACTCTGTGAGATGAATTAACAGAACACAGAGCAGTTTCTCAGAAAGCTTCTTTCCAGTTTTGAACGGAAGATATTTCCTTTTTCACCATAGCCCTCTTTGGGCTTCCTAATATCCCTTTGCCAATTCCACAAGAACAGCCTTAGCGAAAGGCTTCTTGAAGGGAAAGATGTAACTCTGTGAGATGAATTAACAGAACACAGAGCAGTTTCTCAGAAAGCTTCTTTCCAGTTTTGCACGGAAGATATTTCCTTTTTCACCATAGGCCTCTATGGGCTTCCAAATATCCCTTTGCCAATTCCATAAGAACAGCCTTAGCGAAAGGCTTCTTGAAGGGAAAGATGTAACTCTGTCAGATGAATTAACAGAACACAGAGCAGTTTCTCAGAAAGCTTCTTTCCAGTTTTGAACGGAAGGTATTTCCTTTTTCACCATAGCCCTCTATGGGCTTCCAAATATCTCTTTGCCAATTCCCCAAGAACAGCCTTAGCGAAAGGCTTCTTGAAGGGAAAGATGTAACTCTGTGAGATGAATTAACAGAACACAGAGCAGTTTCTCAGAAAGCTTCTTTCCAGTTTTGAACGGAAGATATTTCCTTTTTCACCATAGCCCTCTATGGGCTTCCAAATATCCCTTTGCCAATTCCACAAGAACAGCCTTAGCGAAAGGCTTCTTGAAGGGAAAGATGTAACTCTGTGAGATGAATTAACAGAACACAGAGCAGTTTCTCAGAAAGCTTCTTTCCAGTTTTGAACGGAAGGTATTTCCTTTTTCACCATAGCCCTCTATGGGCTTCCAAATATCCCTTTGCCAATTCCCCAAGAACAGCCTTAGCGAAAGGCTTCTTGAAGGGAAAGATGTAACTCTGTGAGATGAATTAACAGAACACAGAGCAGTTTCTCAGAAAGCTTCTTTCCAGTTTTGAACGGAAGATATTTCCTTTTTCACCATAGGCCTCTATGGGCTACCAAATATCCCTTTGCCAATTCCACAAGAACAGCCTTAGCGAAAGGCTTCTTGAAGGGAAATATGTAACTCTGTGAGATGAATTAACAGAACACAGAGCAGTTTCTCAGATAGCTTCTTTACAGTTTTGAACGGAAGATACTTCCTTTTTCACCATTGCCCTCTTTGGGCTTCCAAATATCCCTTTGCCAATTCCACAAGAACAGCCTTAGCGAAAGGCTTCTTGAAGGGAAAGATGTAACTCTGTGAGATGAATTAACAGAACACAGAGCAGTTTCTCAGAAAGCTTCTTTCCAGTTTTGAACGGAAGATATTTCCTTTTTCACCACAGCCCTCTATGGGCTTCCAAATATCCCTTTGCCAATTCCACAAGAACAGCCTTAGCGAAAGGCTTCTTGAAGGGAAAGATGTAACTCTGTGAGATGAATTAACAGAACACAGAGCAGTTTCTCAGAAAGCTTCTTTCCAGTTTTGAACGGAAGATATTTCCTTTTTCACCATAGCCCTCTATGGGCTTCCAAATATCCCTTTGCCAATTCCACAAGAACAGCCTTAGCGAAAGGCTTCTTGAAGGGAAAGATGTAACTCTGTGAGATGAATTAACAGAACACAGAGCAGTTTCTCAGAAAGCTTCTTTCCAGTTTTGAACGGAAGATATTTCCTTTTTCACCATAGCCCTCTATGGGCTTCCAAATATCCCTTTGCCAATTCCACAAGAACAGCCTTAGCGAAAGGCTTCTTGAAGGGAAAGATGTAACTCTGTGAGATGAATTAACAGAACACAGAGCAGTTTCTCAGAAAGCTTCTTTCCAGTTTTGAACGGAAGATATTTCCTTTTTCACCATAGCCCTCTTTGGGCTTCCTAATATCCCTTTGCCAATTCCACAAGAACAGCCTTAGCGAAAGGCTTCTTGAAGGGAAAGATGTAACTCTGTGAGATGAATTAACAGAACACAGAGCAGTTTCTCAGAAAGCTTCTTTCCAGTTTTGCACGGAAGATATTTCCTTTTTCACCATAGGCCTCTATGGGCTTCCAAATATCCCTTTGCCAATTCCATAAGAACAGCCTTAGCGAAAGGCTTCTTGAAGGGAAAGATGTAACTCTGTCAGATGAATTAACAGAACACAGAGCAGTTTCTCAGAAAGCTTCTTTCCAGTTTTGAACGGAAGGTATTTCCTTTTTCACCATAGCCCTCTATGGGCTTCCAAATATCTCTTTGCCAATTCCCCAAGAACAGCCTTAGCGAAAGGCTTCTTGAAGGGAAAGATGTAACTCTGTGAGATGAATTAACAGAACACAGAGCAGTTTCTCAGAAAGCTTCTTTCCAGTTTTGAACGGAAGATATTTCCTTTTTCACCATAGCCCTCTATGGGCTTCCAAATATCCCTTTGCCAATTCCACAAGAACAGCCTTAGCGAAAGGCTTCTTGAAGGGAAAGATGTAACTCTGTGAGATGAATTAACAGAACACAGAGCAGTTTCTCAGAAAGCTTCTTTCCAGTTTTGAACGGAAGGTATTTCCTTTTTCACCATAGCCCTCTATGGGCTTCCAAATATCCCTTTGCCAATTCCCCAAGAACAGCCTTAGCGAAAGGCTTCTTGAAGGGAAAGATGTAACTCTGTGAGATGAATTAACAGAACACAGAGCAGTTTCTCAGAAAGCTTCTTTCCAGTTTTGAACGGAAGATATTTCCTTTTTCACCATAGGCCTCTATGGGCTTCCAAATATCCCTTTGCCAATTCCACAAGAACAGCCTTAGCGAAAGGCTTCTTGAAGGGAAATATGTAACTCTGTGAGATGAATTAACAGAACACAGAGCAGTTTCTCAGATAGCTTCTTTACAGTTTTGAACGGAAGATACTTCCTTTTTCACCATTGCCCTCTTTGGGCTTCCAAATATCCCTTTGCCAATTCCACAAGAACAGCCTTAGCGAAAGGCTTCTTGAAGGGAAAGATGTAACTCTGTGAGATGAATTAACAGAACACAGAGCAGTTTCTCAGAAAGCTTCTTTCCAGTTTTGAACGGAAGATATTTCCTTTTTCACCACAGCCCTCTATGGGCTTCCAAATATCCCTTTGCCAATTCCACAAGAACAGCCTTAGCGAAAGGCTTCTTGAAGGGAAAGATGTAACTCTGTGAGATGAATTAACAGAACACAGAGCAGTTTCTCAGAAAGCTTCTTTCCAGTTTTGAACGGAAGATATTTCCTTTTTCACCATAGCCCTCTATGGGCTTCCAAATATTCCTTTGCCAATTCCACAAGAACAGCCTTAGCGAAAGGCTTCTTGAAGGGAAAGATGTAACACTGTGAGATGAATTAACAGAACACAGAGCAGTTTCTCAGAAAGCTTCTTTCCAGTTTTGAACGGAAGATATTTCCTTTTTCACCATAGCCCTCTATGGGCTTCCAAATATTCCTTTGCCAATTCCACAAGAACAGCCTTAGCGAAAGCCTTCTTGAAGGGAAAGATGTAACTCTGTGAGATGAATTAACAGAACACAGAGCAGTTTCTCAGAAAGCTTCTTTCCAGTTTTGAACGGAAGATATTTCCTTTTTCACCATAGCCCTCTTTGGGCTTCCAAATATTCCTTTGCCAATTCCACAAGAACAGCCTTAGCGAAAGCCTTCTTGAAGGGAAAGATGTAACTCTGTGAGATGAATTAACAGAACACAGAGCAGTTTCTCAGAAAGCTTCTTTCCAGTTTTGAACGGAAGATATTTCCTTTTTCACCATAGCCCTCTATGGGCTTCCAAATATTCCTTTGCCAATTCCACAAGAAGAGCGTTAGCGAAAGGCTTCTTGAAGGGAAAGATGTAACTCTGTGAGATGAATTAACAGAACACAGAGCAGTTTCTCGGAAAGCTTCTTTCCAGTTTTGAACGGAAGATATTTCCTTTTTCACCATAGCCCTCTATGGGCTTCCAAATATCCCTTTGCCAATTCCACAAGAAGAGCGTTAGCGAAAGGCTTCTTGAAGGGAAAGATGTAACTCTGTGAGATGAATTAACAGAACACAGAGCAGTTTCTCAGAAAGCTTCTTTCCAGTTTTGCACGGAAGATATTTCCTTTTTCACCATAGCCCTCTTTGGGCTTCCTAATATCCCTTTGCCAATTCCACAAGAACAGACTTAGCGAAAGGCTTCTTGAAGGGAAAGATGTAACTCTGTGAGATGAATTAACAGAACACAGAGCAGTTTCTCAGAAAGCTTCTTTCCAGTTTTGCACGGAAGATATTTCCTTTTTCACCATAGGCCTCTATGGGCTTCCAAATATCCCTTTGCCAATTCCACAAGAACAGCCTTAGCGAAAGGCTTCTTGAAGGGAAAGATGTAACTCTGTGAGATGAATTAACAGAACACAGAGCAGTTTCTCAGAAAGCTTCTTTCCAGTTTTGAACGGAAGGTATTTCCTTTTTCACCATAGCCCTCTATGGTCTTCCAAATATCCCTTTGCCAATTCCCCAAGAACAGCCTTAGCGAAAGGCTTCTTGAAGGGAAAGATGTAACTCTGTGAGATGAATTAACAGAACACAGAGCAGTTTCTCAGAAAGCTTCTTTCCAGTTTTGAACGGAAGATATTTCCTTTTTCACCATAGCCCTCTATGGGCTTCCAAATATCCCTTTGCCAATTCCACAAGAACAGCCTTAGCGAAAGGCTTCTTGAAGGGAAAGATGTAACTCTGTGAGATGAATTAACAGAACACAGAGCAGTTTCTCAGAAAGCTTCTTTCCAGTTTTGAACGGAAGATATTTCCTTTTTCACCATAGCCCTCTAAGGGATTCCAAATATCCCTTTGCCAATTCCACAAGAACAGCCTTAGCGAAAGGCTTCTTGAAGGGAAATATGTAACTCTGTGAGATGAATTAACAGAACACAGAGCAGTTTCTCAGAAAGCTTCTTTCCAGTTTTGAACGGAAGATATTTCCTTTTTCACCATAGCCCTCTTTGGGCTTCCAAATATCCCGTTGCCAATTCCACAAGAACAGCCTTAGCGAAAGGCTTCTTGAAGGGAAAGATGTAACTCTGTGAGATGAATTAACAGAACACAGAGCAGTTTCTCTGAAAGCTTCTTTCCAGTTTTGAACGGAAGATATTTCCTTTTTCACCATAGCCCTCTATCGGCTTCCAAATATCCCTTTGCCAATTCCACAAGAACAGCCTTAGCGAAAGGCTTCTTGAAGGGAAAGATGTAACTCTGTGAGATGAATTAACAGAACACAGAGCAGTTTCTCAGAAAGCTTCTTTCCAGTTTTGAACGGAAGATATTTCCTTTTTCACCATAGCCCTCTATGGGCTTCCAAATATCCCTTTGCCAATTCCACAAGAACAGCCTTATCGAAAGGCTTCTTGAAGGGAAAGATGTAACTCTGTGAGATGAATTAACAGAACACAGAGCAGTTTCTCAGAAAGCTTCTTTCCAGTTTTGAACGGAAGATATTTCCTTTTTCACCGTAGCCCTCTATGGGCTTCCAAATATCCCTTTGCCAATTCCACAAGAACAGCCTTAGCGAAAGGCTTCTTGAAGGGAAATATGTAACTCGGTGAGATGAATTAACAGAACACAGAGCAGTTTCTCAGAAAGCTTCTTTCCAGTTTTAAACGGAAGATATTTCCTTTTTCACCATAGGCCTCTATGGGCTTCCAAATATCCCTTTGCCAATTCCACAAGAACAGCCTTAGCGAAAGGCTTCTTGAAGGGAAAGATGTAACTCTGTGAGATGAATTAACAGAACACAGAGTAGTTTCTCAGAAAGCTTCTTTCCAGTTTTGAACGGAAGATATTTCCTTTTTCACCATAGCCCTCTATGGGCTTCCAAATATCCCTTTGCCAATTCCACAAGAACAGCCTTAGCGAAAGGCTTCTTGAAGGGAAAGATGTAACTCTGTGAGATGAATTAACAGAACACAGAGCAGTTTCTCAGAAAGCTTCTTTCCAGTTTTGAACGGAAGATATTTCCTTTTTCACCATAGCCCTCTATGGGCTTCCAAATATCCCTTTGCCAATTCCACAAGAACAGCCTTAGCGCAAGGCTTCTTGAAGGGAAAGATGTAACTCTGTGAGATGAATTAACAGAACACAGAGCAGTTTCTCAGAAAGCTTCTTTCCAGTTTTGAACGGAAGATAATTCCTTTTTCACCATAGGCCTCTATGGGCTTCCAAATATCCCTTTGCCAATTCCATAAGAACAGCCTTAGCGAAAGGCTTCTTGAAGGGAAAGATGTAACTCTGTGAGATGAATTAACAGAACACAGAGCAGTTTCTCAGAAAGCTTCTTTCCAGTTTTGAACGGAAGATATTTCCTTTTTCACCATAGCCCTCTATGGGCTTCCAAATATCCCTTTGCCAATTCCACAAGAACAGCCTTAGCGAAAGGCTTCTTGAAGGGAAAGATGTAACTCTGTGAGATGAATTAACAGAACACAGAGCAGTTTCTCTGAAAGCTTCTTTCCAGTTTTGAACGGAAGATATTTCCTTTTTCACTGTAGCCCTCTATGGGCTTCCAAATATCCCTTTGCCAATTCCACAAGAACAGCCTTAGCGAAAGGCTTCTTGAAGGGAAAGATGTAACTCGGTGAAATGAATTAACAGAACACAGAGCAGTTTCTCAGAAAGCTTCTTTCCAGTTTTGAATGGAAGATATTTCCTTTTTCACCATAGCCCTCTATGGGCTTCCAAATATCCCTTTGCCAATTCCCCAAGAACAGCCTTAGCGAAAGGCTTCTTGAAGGGAAAGATGTAACTCTGTGAGATGAATTAACAGAAATCAGAGTAGTTCCTCAGAAAGCCTCTTTCCAGTTTTGAACGGAAGATATTTCCTTTTTCACCATAGCCCTCTATGGGCTTCCAAATATCCCTTTGCCAATTCCACAAGATCAGCCTTAGCGAAAGGCTTCTTGAAGGGAAAGATGTAACTCTGTGAGATGAATTAACAGAACACAGAGCAGTTTCTCAGAAAGCTTCTTTCCAGTTTGGAACGGAAGATATTTCCTTTTTCACCATAGCCTTCTTTGGGCTTCCTAATATCCCTTTGCCAATTCCACAAGAACAGCCTTAGCGAAAGGCTTCTTGAAGGGAAAGATGTAACTCGGTGAGATGAATTAACAGAACACAGAGCAGTTTCTCAGAAAGCTTCTTTCCAGTTTTGAACGGAAGATATTTCCTTTTTCACCATAGCCCTCTATGGGCTTCCAAATATCCCTTTGACAATTCCACAAGAACAGCCTTAGCGAAAGGCTTCTTGAAGGGAAAGATGTAACTCTGTGAGATGAATTAACAGAACACAGAGCCGTTTCTCAGAAAGCTTCTTTCCAGTTTTGAACGGAAGATATTTCCTTTTTCACCATAGCCCTCTATGGGCTTCCAAATATCCCTTTGCCAATTCCACAAGAACAGCCTTAGTGAAAGGCTTCTTGAAGGGAAAGATGTAACTCTGTGAGATGAATTAACAGAACACAGAGCAGTTTCTCAGAAAGCTTCTTTCCAGTTTTGAACGGAGGATATTTCCTTTTTCACCATAGCCCTCTATGGGCTTCCAAATATCCCTTTGCCAATTCCACAAGAACAGCCTTAGCGAAAGGCTTCTTGAAGGGAAAGATGTAACTCTGTGAGATGAATTAACAGAACACAGAGCAGTTTCTCAGAAAGCTTCTTTCCAGTTTTGAACGGAAGATAATTCCTTTTTCACCATAGGCCTCTATGGGCTTCCAAATATCCCTTTGCCAATTCCATAAGAACAGCCTTAGCGAAAGGCTTCTTGAAGGGAAAGATGTAACTCTGTGAGATGAATTAACAGAACACAGAGCAGTTTCTCAGAAAGCTTCTTTCCAGTTTTGAACGGAAGATATTTCCTTTTTCACCATAGCCCTCTATGGGCTTCCAAATATCCCTTTGCCAATTCCACAAGAACAGCCTTAGCGAAAGGCTTCTTGAAGGGAAAGATGTAACTCTGTGAGATGAATTAACAGAACACAGAGCAGTTTCTCAGAAAGCTTCTTTCCAGTTTTGAACGGAAGATATTTCCTTTTTCACCGTAGCCCTCTATGGGCTTCCAAATATCCCTTTGCCAATTCCACAAGAACAGCCTTAGCGAAAGGCTTCTTGAAGGGAAAGATGTAACTCGGTGAGATGAATTAACAGAACACAGAGCAGTTTCTCAGAAAGCTTCTTTCCAGTTTTGAACGGAAGATATTTCCTTTTTCACCATAGCCCTCTATGGGCTTCCAAATATCCCTTTGCCAACTCCCCAAGAACAGCCTTAGCGAAAGGCTTCTTGAAGGGAAAGATGTAACTCTGTGAGATGAATTAACAGAACACAGAGTAGTTCCTCAGAAAGCCTCTTTCCAGTTTTGAACGGAAGATATTTCCTTTTTCACCATAGCCCTCTATGGGCTTCCAAATATCCCTTTGCCAATTCCACAAGAACAGCCTTAGCGAAAGGCTTCTTGAAGGGAAAGATGTAAATCTGTGAGATGAATTAACAGAACACAGAGCAGTTTCTCAGAAAGCTTCTTTCCAGTTTTGAACGGAAGATATTTCCTTTTTCAATATGGCCCTCTTTGGGCTTCCTAATATCCCTTTGCCAATTCCACAAGAACAGCCTTAGCGAAAGGCTTCTTGAAGGGAAAGATGTAACTCTGTGAGATGAATTAACAGAACACAGAGCAGTTTCTCAGAAAGCTTCTTTCCAGTTTTGCACGGAAGATATTTCCTTTTTCACCATAGGCCTCTATGGGCTTCCAAATATCCCTTTGCCAATTCCACAAGAACAGCCTTAGCGAAAGGCTTCTTGAAGGGAAAGATGTAACTCTGTGAGATGAATTAACAGAACACAGAGCAGTTTCTCAGAAAGCTTCTTTCCAGTTTTGAACGGAAGGTATTTCCTTTTTCACCATAGCCCTCTATGGGATTCCAAATATCCCTTTGCCAATTCCCCAAGAACAGCCTTAGCGAAAGGCTTCTTGAAGGGAAAGATGTAACTCTGTGAGATGAATTAACAGAACACAGAGCAGTTTCTCAGAAAGCTTCTTTCCAGTTTTGAACGGAAGATATTTCCTTTTTCACCATAGCCCTCTATGGGCTTCCAAATATCCCTTTGCCAATTCCACAAGAACAGCCTTAGCGAAAGGCTTCTTGAAGGGAAAGATGTAACTCTGTGAGATGAATTAACAGAACACAGAGCAGTTTCTCAGAAAGCTTCTTTCCAGTTTTGAACGGAAGATATTTCCTTTTTCACCATAGCCCTCTATGGGCTTCCAAATATCCCTTTGCCAATTCCACAAGAACAGCCTTAGCGAAAGGCTTCTTGAAGGGAAAGATGTAACTCTGTGAGATGAATTAACAGAACACAGAGCAGTTTCTCAGAAAGCTTCTTTCCAGTTTTGAACGGAAGATATTTCCTTTTTCACCATAGCCCTCTATGGGCTTCCAAATATCCCTTTGCCAATTCCACAAGAACAGCCTTAGCGAAAGGCTTCTTGAAGGGAAAGATGTAACTCTGTGAGATGAATTAACAGAACACAGAGTAGTTTCTCAGAAAGCCTCTTTCCAGTTTTGAACGGAAGATATTTCCTTTTTCACCATAGCCCTCTATGGGCTTCCTAATATCCCTTTGCCAATTCCATAAGAACAGCCTTAGCGAAAGGCTTCTTGAAGGGAAAGATGTAACTCTGTCAGATGAATTAACAGAACACAGAGCAGTTTCTCAGAAAGCTTCTTTCCAGTTTTGAACGGAAGGTATTTCCTTTTTCACCATAGCCCTCTATGGGCTTCCAAATATCTCTTTGCCAATTCCCCAAGAACAGCCTTAGCGAAAGGCTTCTTGAAGGGAAAGATGTAACTCTGTGAGATGAATTAACAGAACACAGAGCAGTTTCTCAGAAAGCTTCTTTCCAGTTTTGAACGGAAGATATTTCCTTTTTCACCATAGCCCTCTATGGGCTTCCAAATATCCCTTTGCCAATTCCACAAGAACAGCCTTAGCGAAAGGCTTCTTGAAGGGAAAGATGTAACTCTGTGAGATGAATTAACAGAACACAGAGCAGTTTCTCAGAAAGCTTCTTTCCAGTTTTGAACGGAAGATATTTCCCTTTTCACCATAGCCCTCTATGGGCTTCCAAATATCCCTTTGCCAATTCCACAAGAACAGCCTTAGCGAAAGGCTTCTTGAAGGGAAAGATGTAACTCGGTGAGATGAATTAACAGAACACAGAGCAGTTTCTCAGAAAGCTTCTTTCCAGTTTTGAACGGAAGATATTTCCTTTTCCACCATAGGCCTCTATGGGCTTCCAAATATCCCTTTGCCAATTCCACAAGAACAGCCTTAGCGAAAGGCTTCTTGAAGGGAAAGATGTAACTCTGTGAGATGAATTAACAGAACACAGAGTAGTTTCTCAGAAAGCCTCTTTCCAGTTTTGAACGGAAGATATTTCCTTTTTCACCATAGCCCTCTATGGGCTTCCAAATATCCCTTTGCCAATTCCACAAGAACAGCCTTAGCGAAAGGCTTCTTGAAGGGAAAGATGTAACTCTGTGAGATGAATTAACAGAACACAGAGCAGTTTCTCAGAAAGCTTCTTTCCAGTTTTGAACGGAAGATATTTCCTTTTTCACCATAGCCCTCTTTGGGCTTCCTAATATCCCTTTGCCAATTCCAAAAGAACAGCCTTAGCAAAAGGCTTCTAGAAGGGAAAGATGTAACTCTGTGAGATGAATTAACAGAACACAGAGCAGTTTCTTAGAAAGCTTCTTTCCAGTTTTGAACGGAAGATATTTCCTTTTTCACCATAGACCTCTAAGGGCTTCCAAATATCCCTTTGCCAATTCCACAAGAACAGCCTTAGCGAAAGGCTTCTTGAAGGGAAAGATGTAACTCTGTGAGATGAATTAACAGAACACAGAGCAGTTTCTCAGAAATCTTCTTTCCAGTTTTGAACGGAAGATATTTCCTTTTTCACCATAGGCCTCTATGGGATTCCAAATATCCCTTTTCCAATTCCACAAGAACAGCCTTAGCGAAAGGCTTCTGGAAGGGAAATATGTAACTCTGTGAGATGAATTAACAGAACACAGAGCAGTTTCTCAGACAGCTTCTTTACAGTTTTGAACGGAAGATACTTCCTTTTTCACCATAGCCCTCTATGGGCTTCCAAATATCCCTTTGCCAATTCCACAAGAACAGCCTTAGTGAAAGGCTTCTTGAAGGGAAAGATGTAACTCTGTGAGATGAATTAACAGAACACAGAGCAGTTTCTCAGAAAGCTTCTTTCCAGTTTTGAACGGAGGATATTTCCTTTTTCACCATAGCCCTCTATGGGCTTCCAAATATCCCTTTGCCAATTCCACAAGAACAGCCTTAGCGAAAGGCTTCTTGAAGGGAAAGATGTAACTCTGTGAGATGAATTAACAGAACACAGAGCAGTTTCTCAGAAAGCTTCTTTCCAGTTTTGAACGGAAGATAATTCCTTTTTCACCATAGGCCTCTATGGGCTTCCAAATATCCCTTTGCCAATTCCATAAGAACAGCCTTAGCGAAAGGCTTCTTGAAGGGAAAGATGTAACTCTGTGAGATGAATTAACAGAACACAGAGCAGTTTCTCAGAAAGCTTCTTTCCAGTTTTGAACGGAAGATATTTCCTTTTTCACCATAGCCCTCTATGGGCTTCCAAATATCCCTTTGCCAATTCCACAAGAACAGCCTTAGCGAAAGGCTTCTTGAAGGGAAAGATGTAACTCTGTGAGATGAATTAACAGAACACAGAGCAGTTTCTCAGAAAGCTTCTTTCCAGTTTTGAACGGAAGATATTTCCTTTTTCACCGTAGCCCTCTATGGGCTTCCAAATATCCCTTTGCCAATTCCACAAGAACAGCCTTAGCGAAAGGCTTCTTGAAGGGAAAGATGTAACTCGGTGAGATGAATTAACAGAACACAGAGCAGTTTCTCAGAAAGCTTCTTTCCAGTTTTGAACGGAAGATATTTCCTTTTTCACCATAGCCCTCTATGGGCTTCCAAATATCCCTTTGCCAACTCCCCAAGAACAGCCTTAGCGAAAGGCTTCTTGAAGGGAAAGATGTAACTCTGTGAGATGAATTAACAGAACACAGAGTAGTTCCTCAGAAAGCCTCTTTCCAGTTTTGAACGGAAGATATTTCCTTTTTCACCATAGCCCTCTATGGGCTTCCAAATATCCCTTTGCCAATTCCACAAGAACAGCCTTAGCGAAAGGCTTCTTGAAGGGAAAGATGTAAATCTGTGAGATGAATTAACAGAACACAGAGCAGTTTCTCAGAAAGCTTCTTTCCAGTTTTGAACGGAAGATATTTCCTTTTTCAATATGGCCCTCTTTGGGCTTCCTAATATCCCTTTGCCAATTCCACAAGAACAGCCTTAGCGAAAGGCTTCTTGAAGGGAAAGATGTAACTCTGTGAGATGAATTAACAGAACACAGAGCAGTTTCTCAGAAAGCTTCTTTCCAGTTTTGCACGGAAGATATTTCCTTTTTCACCATAGGCCTCTATGGGCTTCCAAATATCCCTTTGCCAATTCCACAAGAACAGCCTTAGCGAAAGGCTTCTTGAAGGGAAAGATGTAACTCTGTGAGATGAATTAACAGAACACAGAGCAGTTTCTCAGAAAGCTTCTTTCCAGTTTTGAACGGAAGGTATTTCCTTTTTCACCATAGCCCTCTATGGGATTCCAAATATCCCTTTGCCAATTCCCCAAGAACAGCCTTAGCGAAAGGCTTCTTGAAGGGAAAGATGTAACTCTGTGAGATGAATTAACAGAACACAGAGCAGTTTCTCAGAAAGCTTCTTTCCAGTTTTGAACGGAAGATATTTCCTTTTTCACCATAGCCCTCTATGGGCTTCCAAATATCCCTTTGCCAATTCCACAAGAACAGCCTTAGCGAAAGGCTTCTTGAAGGGAAAGATGTAACTCTGTGAGATGAATTAACAGAACACAGAGCAGTTTCTCAGAAAGCTTCTTTCCAGTTTTGAACGGAAGATATTTCCTTTTTCACCATAGCCCTCTATGGGCTTCCAAATATCCCTTTGCCAATTCCACAAGAACAGCCTTAGCGAAAGGCTTCTTGAAGGGAAAGATGTAACTCTGTGAGATGAATTAACAGAACACAGAGCAGTTTCTCAGAAAGCTTCTTTCCAGTTTTGAACGGAAGATATTTCCTTTTTCACCATAGCCCTCTATGGGCTTCCAAATATCCCTTTGCCAATTCCACAAGAACAGCCTTAGCGAAAGGCTTCTTGAAGGGAAAGATGTAACTCTGTGAGGTGAATTAACAGAACACAGAGTAGTTTCTCAGAAAGCCTCTTTCCAGTTTTGAACGGAAGATATTTCCTTTTTCACCATAGCCCTCTATGGGCTTCCTAATATCCCTTTGCCAATTCCATAAGAACAGCCTTAGCGAAAGGCTTCTTGAAGGGAAAGATGTAACTCTGTCAGATGAATTAACAGAACACAGAGCAGTTTCTCAGAAAGCTTCTTTCCAGTTTTGAACGGAAGGTATTTCCTTTTTCACCATAGCCCTCTATGGGCTTCCAAATATCTCTTTGCCAATTCCCCAAGAACAGCCTTAGCGAAAGGCTTCTTGAAGGGAAAGATGTAACTCTGTGAGATGAATTAACAGAACACAGAGCAGTTTCTCAGAAAGCTTCTTTCCAGTTTTGAACGGAAGATATTTCCTTTTTCACCATAGCCCTCTATGGGCTTCCAAATATCCCTTTGCCAATTCCACAAGAACAGCCTTAGCGAAAGGCTTCTTGAAGGGAAAGATGTAACTCTGTGAGATGAATTAACAGAACACAGAGCAGTTTCTCAGAAAGCTTCTTTCCAGTTTTGAACGGAAGATATTTCCCTTTTCACCATAGCCCTCTATGGGCTTCCAAATATCCCTTTGCCAATTCCACAAGAACAGCCTTAGCGAAAGGCTTCTTGAAGGGAAAGATGTAACTCGGTGAGATGAATTAACAGAACACAGAGCAGTTTCTCAGAAAGCTTCTTTCCAGTTTTGAACGGAAGATATTTCCTTTTCCACCATAGGCCTCTATGGGCTTCCAAATATCCCTTTGCCAATTCCCCAAGAACAGCCTTAGCGAAAGGCTTCTTGAAGGGAAAGATGTAACTCTGTGAGATGAATTAACAGAACACAGAGTAGTTTCTCAGAAAGCCTCTTTCCAGTTTTGAACGGAAGATATTTCCTTTTTCACCATAGCCCTCTATGGGCTTCCAAATATCCCTTTGCCAATTCCACAAGAACAGCCTTAGCGAAAGGCTTCTTGAAGGGAAAGATGTAACTCTGTGAGATGAATTAACAGAACACAGAGCAGTTTCTCAGAAAGCTTCTTTCCAGTTTTGAACGGAAGATATTTCCTTTTTCACCATAGCCCTCTTTGGGCTTCCTAATATCCCTTTGCCAATTCCAAAAGAACAGCCTTAGCAAAAGGCTTCTAGAAGGGAAAGATGTAACTCTGTGAGATGAATTAACAGAACACAGAGCAGTTTCTTAGAAAGCTTCTTTCCAGTTTTGAACGGAAGATATTTCCTTTTTCACCATAGACCTCTAAGGGCTTCCAAATATCCCTTTGCCAATTCCACAAGAACAGCCTTAGCGAAAGGCTTCTTGAAGGGAAAGATGTAACTCTGTGAGATGAATTAACAGAACACAGAGCAGTTTCTCAGAAATCTTCTTTCCAGTTTTGAACGGAAGATATTTCCTTTTTCACCATAGGCCTCTATGGGATTCCAAATATCCCTTTTCCAATTCCACAAGAACAGCCTTAGCGAAAGGCTTCTGGAAGGGAAATATGTAACTCTGTGAGATGAATTAACAGAACACAGAGCAGTTTCTCAGACAGCTTCTTTACAGTTTTGAACGGAAGATACTTCCTTTTTCACCATAGCCCTCTTTGGGCTTCCAAATATCCCTTTGCCAATTCCACAAGAACAGCCTTAGCGAAAGGCTTCTTGAAGGGAAAGATGTAACTCTGTGAGATGAATTAACAGAACACAGAGCAGTTTCTCAGAAAGCTTCTTTCCAGTTTTGAACGGAAGATATTTCCTTTTTCACCACAGCCCTCTATGGGCTTCCAAATATCCCTTTGCCAATTCCACAAGAACAGCCTTAGCGAAAGGCTTCTTGAAGGGAAAGATGTAACTCTGTGAGATGAATTAACAGAACACAGAGCAGTTTCTCAAAAAGCTTCTTTCCAGTTTTGAACGGAAGATATTTCCTTTTTCACCATAGGCCTCTATGGGCTTCCAAATATCCCTTTGCCAATTCCACAAGAACAGCCTTAGCGAAAGGCTTCTTGAAGGGAAAGATGTAACTCTGTGAGATGAATTAACAGAACACAGAGCAGTTTCTCAGAAAGCTTCTTTCCAGTTTTGAACGGAAGATATTTCCTTTTTCACCATAGGCCTCTATGGGCTTCCAAATATCCCTTTGCCAATTCCACAAGAACAGCCTTAGCGAAAGGCTTCTTGAAGGGAAAGATGTAACTCTGTGAGATGAATTAACAGAACACAGAGCAGTTTCTCAGAAAGCTTCTTTCCAGTTTTGAACGGAAGATATTTCCTTTTTCACCATAGCCCTCTATGGGCTTCCAAATATTCCTTTGCCAATTCCACAAGAACAGCCTTAGCGAAAGGCTTCTTGAAGGGAAAGATGTAACACTGTGAGATGAATTAACAGAACACAGAGCAGTTTCTCAGAAAGCTTCTTTCCAGTTTTGAACGGAAGATATTTCCTTTTTCACCATAGCCCTCTATGGGCTTCCAAATATTCCTTTGCCAATTCCACAAGAACAGCCTTAGCGAAAGCCTTCTTGAAGGGAAAGATGTAACTCTGTGAGATGAATTAACAGAACACAGAGCAGTTTCTCAGAAAGCTTCTTTCCAGTTTTGAACGGAAGATATTTCCTTTTTCACCATAGCCCTCTATGGGCTTCCAAATATTCCTTTGCCAATTCCACAAGAAGAGCGTTAGCGAAAGGCTTCTTGAAGGGAAAGATGTAACTCTGTGAGATGAATTAACAGAACACAGAGCAGTTTCTCAGAAAGCTTCTTTCCAGTTTTGAACGGAAGATATTTCCTTTTTCACCATAGCCCTCTATGGGCTTCCAAATATCCCTTTGCCAATTCCACAAGAAGAGCGTTAGCGAAAGGCTTCTTGAAGGGAAAGATGTAACTCTGTGAGATGAATTAACAGAACACAGAGCAGTTTCTCAGAAAGCTTCTTTCCAGTTTTGCACGGAAGATATTTCCTTTTTCACCATAGCCCTCTTTGGGCTTCCTAATATCCCTTTGCCAATTCCACAAGAACAGCCTTTGCGAAAGGCTTCTTGAAGGGAAAGATGTAACTCTGTGAGATGAATTAACAGAACACAGAGCAGTTTCTCAGAAAGCTTCTTTCCAGTTTTGCACGGAAGATATTTCCTTTTTCACCATAGGCCTCTATGGGCTTCCAAATATCCCTTTGCCAATTCCACAAGAACAGCCTTAGCGAAAGGCTTCTTGAAGGGAAAGATGTAACTCTGTGAGATGAATTAACAGAACACAGAGCAGTTTCTCAGAAAGCTTCTTTCCAGTTTTGAACGGAAGGTATTTCCTTTTTCACCATAGCCCTCTATGGGCTTCCAAATATCCCTTTGCCAATTCCCCAAGAACAGCCTTAGCGAAAGGCTTCTTGAAGGGAAAGATGTAACTCTGTGAGATGAATTAACAGAACACAGAGCAGTTTCTCAGAAAGCTTCTTTCCAGTTTTGAACGGAAGATATTTCCTTTTTCACCATAGGCCTCTATGGGCTTCCAAATATCCCTTTGCCAATTCCACAAGAACAGCCTTAGCGAAAGGCTTCTTGAAGGGAAATATGTAACTCTGTGAGATGAATTAACAGAACACAGAGCAGTTTCTCAGATAGCTTCTTTACAGTTTTGAACGGAAGATACTTCCTTTTTCACCATTGCCCTCTTTGGGCTTCCAAATATCCCTTTGCCAATTCCACAAGAACAGCCTTAGCGAAAGGCTTCTTGAAGGGAAAGATGTAACTCTGTGAGATGAATTAACAGAACACAGAGCAGTTTCTCAGAAAGCTTCTTTCCAGTTTTGAACGGAAGATATTTCCTTTTTCACCACAGCCCTCTATGGGCTTCCAAATATCCCTTTGCCAATTCCACAAGAACAGCCTTAGCGAAAGGCTTCTTGAAGGGAAAGATGTAACTCTGTGAGATGAATTAACAGAACACAGAGCAGTTTCTCAGAAAGCTTCTTTCCAGTTTTGAACGGAAGATATTTCCTTTTTCACCATAGCCCTCTATGGGCTTCCAAATATTCCTTTGCCAATTCCACAAGAACAGCCTTAGCGAAAGGCTTCTTGAAGGGAAAGATGTAACACTGTGAGATGAATTAACAGAACACAGAGCAGTTTCTCAGAAAGCTTCTTTCCAGTTTTGAACGGAAGATATTTCCTTTTTCACCATAGCCCTCTATGGGCTTCCAAATATTCCTTTGCCAATTCCACAAGAACAGCCTTAGCGAAAGCCTTCTTGAAGGGAAAGATGTAACTCTGTGAGATGAATTAACAGAACACAGAGCAGTTTCTCAGAAAGCTTCTTTCCAGTTTTGAACGGAAGATATTTCCTTTTTCACCATAGCCCTCTATGGGCTTCCAAATATTCCTTTGCCAATTCCACAAGAAGAGCGTTAGCGAAAGGCTTCTTGAAGGGAAAGATGTAACTCTGTGAGATGAATTAACAGAACACAGAGCAGTTTCTCAGAAAGCTTCTTTCCAGTTTTGAACGGAAGATATTTCCTTTTTCACCATAGCCCTCTATGGGCTTCCAAATATCCCTTTGCCAATTCCACAAGAAGAGCGTTAGCGAAAGGCTTCTTGAAGGGAAAGATGTAACTCTGTGAGATGAATTAACAGAACACAGAGCAGTTTCTCAGAAAGCTTCTTTCCAGTTTTGCACGGAAGATATTTCCTTTTTCACCATAGCCCTCTTTGGGCTTCCTAATATCCCTTTGCCAATTCCACAAGAACAGCCTTTGCGAAAGGCTTCTTGAAGGGAAAGATGTAACTCTGTGAGATGAATTAACAGAACACAGAGCAGTTTCTCAGAAAGCTTCTTTCCAGTTTTGCACGGAAGATATTTCCTTTTTCACCATAGGCCTCTATGGGCTTCCATATATCCCTTTGCCAATTCCACAAGAACAGCCTTAGCGAAAGGCTTCTTGAAGGGAAAGATGTAACTCTGTGAGATGAATTAACAGAACACAGAGCAGTTTCTCAGAAAGCTTCTTTCCAGTTTTGAACGGAAGGTATTTCCTTTTTCACCATAGCCCTCTATGGGCTTCCAAATATCCCTTTGCCAATTCCCCAAGAACAGCCATAGCGAAAGGCTTCTTGAAGGGAAAGATGTAACTCTGTGAGATGAATTAACAGAACACAGAGCAGTTTCTCAGAAAGCTTCTTTCCAGTTTTGAACGGAAGATATTTCCTTTTTCACCATAGCCCTCTATGGGCTTCCAAATATCCCTTTGCCAATTCCACAAGAACAGCCTTAGCGAAAGGCTTCTTGAAGGGAAAGATGTAACTCTGTGAGATGAATTAACAGAACACAGAGCAGTTTCTCAGAAAGCTTCTTTCCAGTTTTGAACGGAAGATATTTCCTTTTTCACCATAGCCCCTTTGGGCTTCCTAATATCCCTTTGCCAATTCCACAAGAACAGCCTTAGCGAAAGGCTTCTAGAAGGGAAAGATGTAACTCTGTGAGATGAATTAACAGAACACAGAGCAGTTTCTCAGAAAGCTTCTTTCCAGTTTTGAACGGAAGGTATTTCCTTTTTCACCATAGCCCTCTCTGGGCTTCCAAATATCCCTTTGCCAATTCCACAAGAACAGCCTTAGCAAAAGGCTTCTTGAAGGGAAAGATGTAACTCTGTGAGATGAATTAACAGAACACAGAGCAGTTTCTCAGAAAGCTTCTTTCCAGTTTTGAACGGAAGGTATTTCCTTTTTCACCATAGCCCTCTCCGGGCTTCCAAATATCCCTTTGCCAATTCCCCAAGAACAGCCTTAGCGAAAGGCTTCTTGAAGGGAAAGATGTAACTCTGTGAGATGAATTAACAGAACACAGAGCAGTTTCTCAGAAAGCTTCTTTCCAGTTTTGAACGGAAGATATTTCCTTTTTCACCATAGCCCTCTATGGGCTTCCAAATATCCCTTTGCCAATTCCACAAGAACAGCCTTAGCGAAAGGCTTCTTGAAGGGAAAGATGTAACTCTGTGAGATGAATTAACAGAACACACAGCAGTTTCTCAGAAAGCTTCTTTCCAGTTTTGCACGGAAGATATTTCCTTTTTCACCATAGGCCTCTATGGGCTTCCAAATATCCCTTTGCCAATTCCACAAGAACAGCCTTAGCGAAAGGCTTCTTGAAGGGAAAGATGTAACTCTGTGAGATGAATTAACAGAACACAGGGCAGTTTCTCAGAAACCTTCTTTCCAGTTTTGAACGGAAGATATTTCCTTTTTCACCATAGCCCTCTATGGGCTTCCAAATATCCCTTTGCCAATTCCCCAAGAACAGCCTTAGCGAAAGGCTTCTTGAAGGGAAAGATGTAACTCTGTGAGATGAATTAACAGAACACAGAGCAGTTTCTCAGAAAGCTTCTTTCCAGTTTTGAACGGAAGATATTTCCTTTTTCCCCATAGCCCTCTATGGGCTTCCAAATATCCCTTTGCCAATTCCACAAGAACAGCCTTAGCGAAAGGCTTCTTGAAGGGAAAGATGTAACTCTGTGAGATGAATTAACAGAACACAGAGCAGTTTCTCAGAAAGCTTCTTTCCAGTTTTGAACGGAAGATATTTCCTTTTTCACCATAGGCCTCTATGGGCTTCCAAATATCCCTTTGCCAATTCCACACGAACAGCCTTAGCGAAAGGCTTCTTGAAGGGAAAGATGTAAATCTGTGAGATGAATTAACAGAACACAGAGCAGTTTCTCAGAAAGCTTCTTTCCAGTTTTGAGCGGAAGATATTTCCTTTTTCACCATAGCCCTCTATGGGCTTCCAAATATCCCTTTGCCAATTCCACAAGAACAGCCTTAGCGAAAGGCTTCTTGAAGGGAAAGATGTAACTCTGTGAGATGAATTAACAGAACACAGAGCAGTTTCTCAGAAAGCTTCTTTCCAGTTTTGAACGGAAGATATTTCCTTTTTCACCATAGGCCTTTATGGGCTTCCAAATATCCCTTTGCCAATTCCACACGAACAGCCTTAGCGAAAGGCTTCTTGAAGGGAAATATGTAACTCTGTGAGATGAATTAACAGAACACAGAGCAGCTTCTCAGATAGCTTCTTTACAGTTTTGAACGGAAGATACTTCCTTTTTCACCACAGCCCTCTATGGGCTTCCAAATATCCCTTTGCCAATTCCACAAGAACAGCCTTAGCGAAAGGCTTCTTGAAGGGAAAGATGTAACTCTGTGAGATGAATTAACAGAACACAGAGCAGTTTCTCAGATAGCTTCTTTACAGTTTTGAACGGAAGATACTTCCTTTTTCACCATAGCCCTCTTTGGGCTTCCAAATATCCCTTTGCCAATTCCACAAGAACAGCCTTAGCGAAAGGCTTCTTGAAGGGAAAGATGTAACTCTGTGAGATGAATTAACAGAACACAGAGCAGTTTCTCAGAAAGCTTCTTTCCAGTTTTGAACGGAAGATATTTCCTTTTTCACCACAGCCCTCTATGGGCTTCCAAATATCCCTTTGCCAATTCCACAAGAACAGCCTTAGCGAAAGGCTTCTTGAAGGGAAAGATGTAACTCTGTGAGATGAATTAACAGAACACAGAGCAGTTTCTCAGAAAGCTTCTTTCCAGTTTTGAACGGAAGATATTTCCTTTTTCACCATAGGCCTACTATGGGCTTCCAAATATCCCTTTGCCAATTCCACAAGAACAGCCTTAGCGAAAGGCTTCTTGAAGGGAAAGATGTAACTCTGTGAGATGAATTAACAGAACACAGAGCAGTTTCTCAGAAAGCTTCTTTCCAGTTTTGAACGGAAGATATTTCCTTTTTCACCATAGCCCTCTATGGGTTTCCAAATATCCCTTTGCCAATTCCACAAGAACAGCCTTAGCGAAAGGCTTCTTGAAGGGAAAGATGTAACTCTGTGAGATGAATTAACAGAACACAGAGCAGTTTCTCAGAAAGCTTCTTTCCTGCTTTGAACGGAAGATATTTCCTTTTTCACCGTAGCCCTCTATGGGCTTCCAAATATCGCTTTGCCAATTCCACAAGAACAGCCTTAGCGAAAGGCTTCTTGAAGGGAAAGATGTAACTCTGTGAGATGAATTAACAGAACACAGAGCAGTTTCTCAGAAAGTTTCTTTCCAGTTTTGAACGGAAGATATTTCCTTTTTCACCATAGCCCTCTATGGGTTTCCAAATATCCCTTTGCCAATTCCACAAGAACAGCCTTAGCGAAAGGCTTCTTGAAGGGAAATATGTAACTCTGTGAGATGAATTAACAGAACACAGAGCAGTTTCTCAGAAAGCTTCTTTCCAGTTTTGAACGGAAGATATTTCCTTTTTCACCATAGCCCTCTTTGGGCTTCCAAATATCCCGTTGCCAATTCCACAAGAACAGCCTTAGCGAAAGGCTTCTTGAAGGGAAAAGTAACTCTGTGAGATGAATTAACAGAACACAGAGCAGTTTCTCCGAAAGCTTCTTTCCAGTTTTGAACGGAAGATATTTCCTTTTTCACCATAGCCCTCTATGGGCTTCCAAATATCCCTTTGCCAATTCCACAAGAACAGCCTTAGCGAAAGGCTTCTTGAAGGGAAAGATGTAACTCTGTGAGATGAATCAACAGAACACAGAGCAGTTTCTCAGAAAGCTTCTTTCCAGTTTTGAACGGAAGATATTTCCTTTTTCACCATAGCCCTCTATGGGCTTCCAAATATCCCTTTGCCAATTCCACAAGAACAGCCTTAGCGAAAGGCTTCTTGAAGGGAAAGATGTAACTCTGTGAGATGAATTAACAGAACACAGAGCAGTTTCTCAGAAAGCTTCTTTCCAGTTTTGAACGGAAGATATTTCCTTTTTCACCGTAGCCCTCTATGGGCTTCCAAATATCCCTTTGCCAGTTCCACAAGAACAGCCTTAGCGAAAGGCTTCTTGAAGGGAAAGATGTAACTCGGTGAGATGAATTAACAGAACAAAGAGCAGTTTCTCAGAAAGCTTCTTTCCAGTTTTGAACGGAAGATATTTCCTTTTTCAACATAGCCCTCTATGGGCTTCCAAATATCCCTTTGCCAATTCCCCAAGAACAGCCTTAGCGAAAGGCTTCTTGAAGGGAAAGATGTAACTCTGTGAGATGAATTAACAGAACACAGAGTAGTTTCTCAGAAAGCCTCTTTCCAGTTTTGAACGGAAGATATTTCCTTTTTCACCATAGCCCTCTATGGGCTTCCAAATATCCCTTTGCCAATTCCACAAGAACAGCCTTAGCGAAAGGCTTCTTGAAGGGAAAGATGTAACTCTGTGAGATGAATTAACAGAACACAGAGCAGGTTCTCAGAAAGCTTCTTTCCAGTTTTGAACAGAAGATATTTCCTTTTTCACCATAGCCCTCTTTGGGCTTCCTAATATCCCTTTGCCAATTCCACAAGAACAGCCTTAGCGAAAGGCTTCTTGAAGGGAAAGATGTAACTCTGTGAGATGAATTAACAGAACACAGAGCAGTTTCTCAGAAAGCTTCTTTCCAGTTTTGCACGGAAGATATTTCCTTTTTCACCATAGGCCTCTATGGGCTTCCAAATATCCCTTTGCCAATTCCACAAGAACAGCCTTAGCGAAAGGCTTCTTGAAGGGAAAGATGTAACTCTGTGAGATGAATTAACAGAACACAGAGCAGTTTCTCAGAAAGCTTCTTTCCAGTTTTGAACGGAAGGTATTTCCTTTTTCACCATAGCCCTCTGTGGGCTTCCAAATATCCCTTTGCCAATTCCCCAAGAACAGCCTTAGCGAAAGGCTTCTTGAAGGGAAAGATGTAACTCTGTGAGATGAATTAACAGAACACAGAGCAGTTTCTCAGAAAGCTTCTTTCCAGTTTTGAACGGAAGATATTTCCTTTTTCACCATAGCCCTCTATGAGCTTCCAAATATCCCTTTGCCAATTCCACGAGAACAGCCTTAGCGAAAGGCTTCTTGAAGGGAAAGATGTAACTCTGTGAGATGAATCAACAGAACACAGAGCAGTTTCTCAGAAAGCTTCTTTCCAGTTTTGAACGGAAGATATTTCCTTTTTCACCGTAGCCCTCTATGGGCTTCCAAATATCCCTTTGCCAATTCCACAAGAACAGCCTTAGCGAAAGGCTTCTTGAAGGGAAAGATGTAACTCGGTGAGATGAATTAACAGAACACAGAGCAGTTTCTCAGAAAGCTTCTTTCCAGTTTTGAACGGAAGATATTTCCTTTTTCACCATAGCCCTCTATGGGCTTCCAAATATCCCTTTGCCAATTCCCCAAGAACAGCCTTAGCGAAAGGCTTCTTGAAGGGAAAGATGTAACTCTGTGAGATGAATTAACAGAACACAGAGTAGTTTCTCAGAAAGCCTCTTTCCAGTTTTGAACTTAAGATATTTCCTTTTTCACCATAGCCCTCTATGGGCTTCCAAATATCTTTGCCAATTCCACAAGAACAGCCTTAGCGAAAGGCTTCTTGAAGGGAAAGATGTAACTCTGTGAGATGAATTAACAGAACACAGAGCAGTTTCTCAGAAAGCTTCTTTCCAGTTTTGAACAGAAGATATTTCCTTTTTCACCATAGCCCTCTTTGGGCTTCCTAATATCCCTTTGCCAATTCCACAAGAACAGCCTTAGCGAAAGGCTTCTTGAAGGGAAAGATGTAACTCTGTGAGATGAATTAACAGAACACAGAGCAGTTTCTCAGAAAGCTTCTTTCCAGTTTTTAACGGAAGATATTTCCTTTTTCACCATAGGCCTCTATGGGCTTCCAAATATCCCTTTGCCAATTCCACAAGAACAGCCTTAGCGAAAGGCTTCTTGAAGGGAAAGATGTAACTCTGTGAGATGAATTAACAGAACACAGAGCAGTTTCTCAGAAAGCTTCTTTCCAATTTTGAACGGAAGGTATTTCCTTTTTCACCATAGCCCTCTGTGGGCTTCCAAATATCCCTTTGCCAATTCCCCAAGAACAGCCTTAGCGAAAGGCTTCTTGAAGGGAAAGATGTAACTCTGTGAGATGAATTAACAGAACACAGAGCAGTTTCTCAGAAAGCTTCTTTCCAGTTTTGAACGGAAGATATTTCCTTTTTCACCATAGCCCTCTATGAGCTTCCAAATATCCCTTTGCCAATTCCACAAGAACAGCCTTAGCGAAAGGCTTCTTGAAGGGAAAGATGTAACTCTGTGAGATGAATTAACAGAACACAGAGCAGTTTCTCAGAAAGCTTCTTTCCAGTTTTGAACGGAAGATATTTCCTTTTTCACCATAGCCCTCTATGGGCTTCCAAATATCCCTTTGCCAATTCCACAAGAACAGCCTTAGCGAAAGGCTTCTTGAAGGGAAAGATGTAACTCTGTGAGATGAATTAACAGAACACAGAGCAGTTTCTCAGAAAGCTTCTTTCCAGTTTTGAACGGAAGATATTTCCTTTTTCACCATAGGCCTCTATGGGCTTCCAAATATCCCTTTGCCAATTCCACAAGAACAGCCTTAGCGAAAGGCTTCTTGAAGGGAAAGATGTAACTCTGTGAGATGAATTAACAGAACACAGAGCAGTTTCTCAGAAAGCTTCTTTCCAGTTTTGAACGGAAGATATTTCCTTTTTCACCATAGGCCTCTATGGGCTTCCAAATATCCCTTTGCCAATTCCACAAGAACAGCCTTAGCGAAAGGCTTCTTGAAGGGAAATATGTAACTCTGTGAGATGAATTAACAGAACACAGAGCATTTTCTCAGATAGCTTCTTTACAGTTTTGAACGGAAGATACTTCCTTTTTCACCATAGCCCTCTTTGGGCTTCCAAATATCCCTTTGCCAATTCCACAAGAACAGCCTTAGCGAAAGGCTTCTTGAAGGGAAAGATGTAACTCTGTGAGATGAATTAACAGAACACAGAGCAGTTTCTCAGAAAGCTTCTTTCCAGTTTTGAACGGAAGATATTTCCTTTTTCACCACAGCCCTCCATGGGCTTCCAAATATCCCTTTGCCAATTCCACAAGAACAGCCTTAGCGAAAGGCTTCTTGAAGGGAAAGATGTAACTCTGTGAGATGAATTAACAGAACACAGAGCAGTTTCTCAGAAAGCTTCTTTCCAGTTTTGAACGGAAGATATTTCCTTTTTCACCATAGCCCTCTATGGGCTTCCAAATATTCCTTTGCCAATTCCCCAAGAACAGCCTTAGCGAAAGGCTTCTTGAAGGGAAAGATGTAACTCTGTGAGACGAATTAACAGAACACAGAGCAGTTTCTCAGAAAGCTTCTTTCCAGTTTTGAACGGAAGATATTTCCTTTTTCACCATAGCCCTCTATGGGCTTCCAAATATTCCTTTGCCAATTCCACAAGAACAGCCTTAGCGAAAGGCTTCTGGAAGGGAAAGATGTAACTCTGTGAGGTGAATTAACAGAACACAGAGTAGTTTCTCAGAAAGCTTCTTTCCAGTTTTGAACGGAAGATATTTCCTTTTTCACCATAGCCCTCTATGGGCTTCCAAATATTCCTTTGCCAATTCCACAAGAAGAGCGTTAGCGAAAGGCTTCTTGAAGGGAAAGATGTAACTCTGTGAGATGAATTAACAGAACACAGAGCAGTTTTTCAGAAAGCTTCTTTCCAGTTTTGAACGGAAGATATTTCCTTTTTCACCATAACCCTCTATGGGCTTCCAAATATCCCTTTGCCAATTCCACAAGAAGAGCGTTAGCGAAAGGCTTCTTGAAGAGAAAGATGTAACTCTGTGAGATGAATTAACAGAACACAGAGCAGTTTCTCAGAAAGCTTCTTTCCAGTTTTGCACGGAAGATATTTCCTTTTTCACCATAGGCCTCTATGGGCTTCCAAATATCCGTTTGCCAATTCCACAAGAACAGCCTTAGCGAAAGGCTTCTTGAAGGGAAAGATGTAACTCTGTGAGATGAATTAACAGAACACAGAGCAGTTTCTCAGAAAGCTTCTTTCCAGTTTTGCACGGAAGATATTTCCTTTTTCACCATAGGCCTCTATGGGCTTCCAAATATCCCTTTGCCAATTCCACAAGAACAGCCTTAGCGAAAGGCTTCTTGAAGGGAAAGATGTAACTCTGTGAGTTGAATTAACAGAACACAGAGCAGTTTCTCTGAAAGCTTCTTTCCAGTTTTGAACGGAAGATATTTCCTTTTTCACCATAGCCCTCTATGGGCTTCCAAATATCCCTTTGCCAATTCCCCAAGAACAGCCTTAGCGAAAGGCTTCTTGAAGGGAAAGATGTAACACTGTGAGATGAATTAACAGAACACAGAGCAGTTTCTCAGAAAGCTTCTTTCCAGTTTTGAACGGAAGATATTTCCTTTTTCACCATAGGCCTCTATGGGCTTCCAAATATCCCTTTGCCAATTCCACAAGAACAGCCTTAGCGAAAGGCTTCTTGAAGGGAAAGATGTAACTCTGTGAGATGAATTAACAGAACACAGAGCAGTTTCTCAGAAAGCTTCTTTCCAGTTTTGAACGGAAGGTATTTCCTTTTTCACCATAGCCCTCTATGGGCTTCCAAGTATCCCTTTGCCAATTCCCCAAGAACAGCCTTAGCGAAAGGCTTCTTAAAGGGAAAGATGTAACTCTGTGAGATGTATTAACAGAACACAGAGCAGTTTCTCAGAAAGCTTCCTTCCAGTTTTGAACGGAAGATATTTCCTTTTTCACCGTAGCCCTCTATGGGCTTCCAAATATCCCTTTGCCAATTCCACAAGAACAGCCTTAGCGAAAGGCTTCTTGAAGGGAAAGATGTAACTCTGTGAGATGAATTAACAGAACACAGAGCAGTTTCTCAGAAAGCTTCTTTCCAGTTTTGAACGGAAGATATTTCCTTTTTCACCATAGCCCTCTTTGGGCTTCCAAATATCCCGTTGCCAATTCCACAAGAACAGCCTTAGCGAAAGGCTTCTTGAAGGGAAAGATGTAACTCTGTGAGATGAATTAACAGAACACAGAGCAGTTTCTCAGAAAGCTTCTTTCCAGTTTTGAACGGAAGATATTTCCTTTTTCACCATAGCCCTCTATGGGCTTCCAAATATCCCTTTGCCAATTCCACAAGAACAGCCTTAGCGAAAGGCTTCTTGAAGGGAAAGATGTAACTCTGTGAGATGAATTAACAGAACACAGAGCAGTTTCTCAGAAAGCTTCTTTCCAGTTTTGAACGGAAGATATTTCCTTTTTCACCACAGCCCTCTATGGGCTTCCAAATATGCCTTTGCCAATTCCACAAGAACAGCCTTACCGAAAGGCTTCTTGAAGGGAAAGATGTAACTCTGTGAGATGAATTAACAGAACACAGAGCAGTTTCTCAGAAAGCTTCTTTCCAGTTTTGAACGGAAGATATTTCCTTTTTCACCATAGGCCTCTATGGGCTTCCAAATATCCCTTTGCCAATTCCACAAGAACAGCCTTAGCGAAAGGCTTCTTGAAGGGAAAGATGTAACTCTGTGAGATGAATTAACAGAACACAGAGCAGTTTCTCAGAAAGCTTCTTTCCAGTTTTGAACGGAAGATATTTCCTTTTTCACCGTAGCCCTCTATGGGCTTCCAAATATCCCTTTGCCAATTCCAGAAGAACAGCCTTAGCGAAAGGCTTCTTGAAGGGAAAGATGTAACTCGGTGAGATGAATTAACAGAACACAGAGCAGTTTCTCAGAAAGCTTCTTTCCAGTTTTGAACGGAAGATATTTCCTTTTTCACCATAGCCCTCTATGGGCTTCCAAATATCCCTTTGCCAATTCCACAAGAACAGCCTTAGCGAAAGGCTTCTTGAAGGGAAAGATATAACTCTGTGAGATGAATTAACAGAACACAGAGCAGTTTCTCAGAAAGCTTCTTTCCAGTTTTGAACGGAAGATATTTCCTTTTTCACCATAGGCCTCTATGGGCTTCCAAATATCCCTTTGCCAATTCCACAAGAACAGCCTTAGCGAAAGGCTTCTTGAAGGGAAAGATGTAACTCTGTGAGATGAATTAACAGAACACAGAGCAGTTTCTCAGAAAGCTTCTTTCCAGTTTTGAACGGAAGATATTTCCTTTTTCACCATAGGCCTCTATGGGCTTCCAAATATCCGTTTGCCAATTCCACAAGAACAGCCTTAGCGAAAGGCTTCTTGAAGGGAAGGATGTAACTCTGTGAGATGAATTAACAGAACACAGAGCAGTTTCTCAGAAAGCTTCTTTCCAGTTTTGCACGGACGATATTTCCTTTTTCACCATAGGCCTCTATGGGCTTCCAAATATCCCTTTGCCAATTCCACAAGAACAGCCTTAGCGAAAGGCTTCTTGAAGGGAAAGATGTAACTCTGTGAGATGAATTAACAGAACACAGAGCAGTTTCTCTGAAAGCTTCTTTCCAGTTTTGAACGGAAGATATTTCCTTTTTCACCATAGCCCTCTATGGGCTTCCAAATATCCCTTTGCCAATTCCCCAAGAACAGCCTTAGCGAAAGGCTTCTTGAAGGGAAAGATGTAACTCTGTGAGATGAATTAACAGAACACAGAGCAGTTTCTCAGAAAGCTTCTTTCCAGTTTTGAACGGAAGATATTTCCTTTTTCACCATAGGCCTCTATGGGCTTCCAAATATCCCTTTGCCAATTCCACAAGAACAGCCTTAGCGAAAGGCTTCTTGAAGGGAAATATGTAACTCTGTGAGATGAATTAACAGAACACAGAGCAGTTTCTCAGAAAGCTTCTTTCCAGTTTTGAACGGAAGATATTTCCTTTTTCACCATAGCCCTCTTTGGGCTTCCAAATATCCCGTTGCCAATTCCACAAGAACAGCCTTAGCGAAAGGCTTCTTGAAGGGAAAGATGTAACTCTGTGAGATGAATTAACAGAACACAGAGCAGTTTCTCAGAAAGCTTCTTTCCAGTTTTGAACGGAAGATATTTCCTTTTTCACCATAGCCCTCTATGGGCTTCCAAATATCCCTTTGCCAATTCCACAAGAACAGCCTTAGCGAAAGGCTTCTTGAAGGGAAAGATGTAACTCTGTGAGATGAATTAACAGAACACAGAGCAGTTTCTCAGAAAGCTTCTTTCCAGTTTTGAACGGAAGATATTTCCTTTTTCACCACAGCCCTCTATGGGCTTCCAAATATCCCTTTGCCAATTCCACAAAAACAGCCTTAGCGAAAGGCTTCTTGAAGGGAAAGATGTAACTCTGTGAGATGAATTAACAGAACACAGAGCAGTTTCTCAGAAAGCTTCTTTCCAGTTTTGAACGGAAGATATTTCCTTTTTCACCATAGGCCTCTATGGGCTTCCAAATATCCCTTTGCCAATTCCACAAGAACAGCCTTAGCGAAAGGCTTCTTGAAGGGAAAGATGTAACTCTGTGAGATGAATTAACAGAACACAGAGCAGTTTCTCAGAAAGCTTCTTTCCAGTTTTGAACGGAAGATATTTCCTTTTTCACCGTAGCCCTCTATGGGCTTCCAAATATCCCTTTGCCAATTCCAGAAGAACAGCCTTAGCGAAAGGCTTCTTGAAGGGAAAGATGTAACTCGGTGAGATGAATTAACAGAACACAGAGCAGTTTCTCAGAAAGCTTCTTTCCAGTTTTGAACGGAAGATATTTCCTTTTTCACCATAGCCCTCTATGGGCTTCCAAATATCCCTTTGCCAATTCCACAAGAACAGCCTTAGCGAAAGGCTTCTTGAAGGGAAAGATGTAACTCTGTGAGATGAATTAACAGAACACAGAGCAGTTTCTCAGAAAGCTTCTCTCCAGTTTTGCACGGAAGATATTTCCTTTTTCACCATAGGCCTCTATGGGCTTCCAAATATCCCTTTGCCAATTCCACAAGAACAGCCTTAGCGAAAGGCTTCTTGAAGGGAAAGATGTAACTCTGTGAGATGAATTAACAGAACACAGAGCAGATTCTCAGAAAGCTTCTTTCCAATTTTGAACGGAAGATATTTCCTTTTTCACCATAGCCCTCTATGGGCTTCCAAATATCCCTTTGCCAATTCCACAAGAACAGCCTTAGCGAAAGGCTTCTTGAAGGGAAAGATGTAACTCTGTGAGATGAATTAACAGAACACAGAGCAGTTTCTCAGAAAGCTTCTTTCCAGTTTTGCACGGAAGATATTTCCTTTTTCACCATAGGCCTCTATGGGCTTCCAAATATCCCTTTGCCAATTCCACAAGAACAGCCTTAGCGAAAGGCTTCTTGAAGGGAAAGATGTAACTCTGTGAGATGAATTAACAGAACACAGGGCAGTTTCTCAGAAACCTTCTTTCCAGTTTTGAACGGAAGATATTTCCTTTTTCACCGTAGCCCTCTATGGGCTTCCAAATATCCCTTTGCCAATTCCACAAGAACAGCCTTAGCGAAAGGCTTATTGAAGGGAAAGACGTAACTCTGTGAGATGAATTAACAGAACACAGAGCAGTTTCTCAGAAAGCTTCTTTCCAGTTTTGAACGGAAGATATTTCCTTTTTCACCATAGCCCTCTATGGGCTTCCAAATATCCCTTTGCCAATTCCACAAGAACAGCCTTAGCGAAAGGCTTCTTGAAGGGAAAGATGTAACTCTGTGAGATGAATTAACAGAACACAGAGCAGGTTCTCAGAAAGCTTCTTTCCAGTTTTGAACAGAAGATATTTCCTTTTTCACCATAGCCCTCTTTGGGCTTCCTAATATCCCTTTGCCAATTCCACAAGAACAGCCTTAGCGAAAGGCTTCTTGAAGGGAAAGATGTAACTCTGTGAGATGAATTAACAGAACACAGAGCAGTTTCTCAGAAAGCTTCTTTCCAGTTTTGCACGGAAGATATTTCCTTTTTCACCATAGGCCTCTATGGGCTTCCAAATATCCCTTTGCCAATTCCACAAGAACAGCCTTAGCGAAAGGCTTCTTGAAGGGAAAGATGTAACTCTGTGAGATGAATTAACAGAACACAGAGCAGTTTCTCAGAAAGCTTCTTTCCAGTTTTGAACGGAAGGTATTTCCTTTTTCACCATAGCCCTCTGTGGGCTTCCAAATATCCCTTTGCCAATTCCCCAAGAACAGCCTTAGCGAAAGGCTTCTTGAAGGGAAAGATGTAACTCTGTGAGATGAATTAACAGAACACAGAGCAGTTTCTCAGAAAGCTTCTTTCCAGTTTTGAACGGAAGATATTTCCTTTTTCACCATAGCCCTCTATGAGCTTCCAAATATCCCTTTGCCAATTCCACGAGAACAGCCTTAGCGAAAGGCTTCTTGAAGGGAAAGATGTAACTCTGTGAGATGAATCAACAGAACACAGAGCAGTTTCTCAGAAAGCTTCTTTCCAGTTTTGAACGGAAGATATTTCCTTTTTCACCGTAGCCCTCTATGGGCTTCCAAATATCCCTTTGCCAATTCCACAAGAACAGCCTTAGCGAAAGGCTTCTTGAAGGGAAAGATGTAACTCGGTGAGATGAATTAACAGAACACAGAGCAGTTTCTCAGAAAGCTTCTTTCCAGTTTTGAACGGAAGATATTTCCTTTTTCACCATAGCCCTCTATGGGCTTCCAAATATCCCTTTGCCAATTCCCCAAGAACAGCCTTAGCGAAAGGCTTCTTGAAGGGAAAGATGTAACTCTGTGAGATGAATTAACAGAACACAGAGTAGTTTCTCAGAAAGCCTCTTTCCAGTTTTGAACTTAAGATATTTCCTTTTTCACCATAGCCCTCTATGGGCTTCCAAATATCTTTGCCAATTCCACAAGAACAGCCTTAGCGAAAGGCTTCTTAAAGGGAAAGATGTAACTCTGTGAGATGTATTAACACAACACAGAGCAGTTTCTCAGAAAGCTTCCTTCCAGTTTTGAACGGAAGATATTTCCTTTTTCACCGTAGCCCTCTATGGGCTTCCAAATATCCCTTTGCCAATTCCACAAGAACAGCCTTAGCGAAAGGCTTCTTGAAGGGAAAGATGTAACTCTGTGAGATGAATTAACAGAACACAGAGCAGTTTCTCAGAAAGCTTCTTTCCAGTTTTGAACGGAAGATATTTCCTTTTTCACCATAGCCCTCTTTGGGCTTCCAAATATCCCGTTGCCAATTCCACAAGAACAGCCTTAGCGAAAGGCTTCTTGAAGGGAAAGATGTAACTCTGTGAGATGAATTAACAGAACACAGAGCAGTTTCTCAGAAAGCTTCTTTCCAGTTTTGAACGGAAGATATTTCCTTTTTCACCATAGCCCTCTATGGGCTTCCAAATATCCCTTTGCCAATTCCACAAGAACAGCCTTAGCGAAAGGCTTCTTGAAGGGAAAGATGTAACTCTGTGAGATGAATTAACAGAACACAGAGCAGTTTCTCAGAAAGCTTCTTTCCAGTTTTGAACGGAAGATATTTCCTTTTTCACCACAGCCCTCTATGGGCTTCCAAATATGCCTTTGCCAATTCCACAAGAACAGCCTTAGCGAAAGGCTTCTTGAAGGGAAAGATGTAACTCTGTGAGATGAATTAACAGAACACAGAGCAGTTTCTCAGAAAGCTTCTTTCCAGTTTTGAACGGAAGATATTTCCTTTTTCACCATAGGCCTCTATGGGCTTCCAAATATCCCTTTGCCAATTCCACAAGAACAGCCTTAGCGAAAGGCTTCTTGAAGGGAAAGATGTAACTCTGTGAGATGAATTAACAGAACACAGAGCAGTTTCTCAGAAAGCTTCTTTCCAGTTTTGAACGGAAGATATTTCCTTTTTCACCGTAGCCCTCTATGGGCTTCCAAATATCCCTTTGCCAATTCCAGAAGAACAGCCTTAGCGAAAGGCTTCTTGAAGGGAAAGATGTAACTCGGTGAGATGAATTAACAGAACACAGAGCAGTTTCTCAGAAAGCTTCTTTCCAGTTTTGAACGGAAGATATTTCCTTTTTCACCATAGCCCTCTATGGGCTTCCAAATATCCCTTTGTCAATTCCACAAGAACAGTCTTAGCGAAAGGCTTCTTGAAGGGAAAGATGTAACTCTGTGAGATGAATTAACAGAACACAGAGCAGTTTCTCAGAAAGCTTCTTTCCAGTTTTGAACGGAAGATATTTCCTTTTTCACCATAGCCCTCTATGGGCTTCCAAATATCCCTTTGCCAATTCCACAAGAACAGCCTTAGCGAAAGGCTTCTTGAAGGGAAAGATGTAACTCTGTGAGATGAATTAACAGAACACAGAGCAGTTTCTCAGAAAGCTTCTTTCCAGTTTTGCACGGAAGATATTTCCTTTTTCACCATAGGCCTCTATGGGCTTCCAAATATCCCTTTGCCAATTCCACAAGAACAGCCTTAGCGAAAGGCTTCTTGAAGGGAAAGATGTAACTCTGTGAGATGAATTTACAGAACACAGGGCCGTTTCTCAGAAACCTTCTTTCCAGTTTTGAACGGAAGATATTTCCTTTTTCACCGTAGCCCTCTATGGACTTCCAAATATCCCTTTGCCAATTCCACAAGAACAGCCTTAGCGAAAGGCTTCTTGAAGGGAAAGACGTAACTCTGTGAGATGAATTAACAGAACACAGAGCAGTTTCTCAGAAAGCTTCTTTCCAGTTTTGAACGGAAGATATTTCCTTTTTCACCGTAGCCCTCTATGGGCTTCCAAATATCCCTTTGCCAATTCCACAAGAACAGCCTTAGCGAAAGGCTTCTTGAAGGGAAATATGTAACTCTGTGAGATGAATTAACAGAACACAGAGCAGTTTCTCAGAAAGCTTCTTTCCAGTTTTGAACGGAAGATATTTCCTTTTTCACCATAGCCCTCTTTGGGCTTCCAAATATCCCGTTGCCAATTCCACAAGAACAGCCTTAGCGAAAGGCTTCTTGAAGGGAAAGATGTAACTCTGTGAGATGAATTAACAGAACACAGAGCAGTTTCTCAGAAAGCTTCTTTCCAGTTTTGAACGGAAGATATTTCCTTTTTCACCATAGCCCTCTATGGGCTTCCAAATATCCCTTTGCCAATTCCACAAGAACAGCCTTAGCGAAAGGCTTCTTGAAGGGAAAGATGTAACTCTGTGAGATGAATTAACAGAACACAGAGCAGTTTCTCAGAAAGCTTCTTTCCAGTTTTGAACGGAAGATATTTCCTTTTTCACCACAGCCCTCTATGGGCTTCCAAATATCCCTTTGCCAATTCCACAAAAACAGCCTTAGCGAAAGGCTTCTTGAAGGGAAAGATGTAACTCTGTGAGATGAATTAACAGAACACAGAGCAGTTTCTCAGAAAGCTTCTTTCCAGTTTTGAACGGAAGATATTTCCTTTTTCACCATAGGCCTCTATGGGCTTCCAAATATCCCTTTGCCAATTCCACAAGAACAGCCTTAGCGAAAGGCTTCTTGAAGGGAAAGATGTAACTCTGTGAGATGAATTAACAGAACACAGAGCAGTTTCTCAGAAAGCTTCTTTCCAGTTTTGAACGGAAGATATTTCCTTTTTCACCGTAGCCCTCTATGGGCTTCCAAATATCCCTTTGCCAATTCCAGAAGAACAGCCTTAGCGAAAGGCTTCTTGAAGGGAAAGATGTAACTCGGTGAGATGAATTAACAGAACACAGAGCAGTTTCTCAGAAAGCTTCTTTCCAGTTTTGAACGGAAGATATTTCCTTTTTCACCATAGCCCTCTATGGGCTTCCAAATATCCCTTTGTCAATTCCACAAGAACAGTCTTAGCGAAAGGCTTCTTGAAGGGAAAGATGTAACTCTGTGAGATGAATTAACAGAACACAGAGCAGTTTCTCAGAAAGCTTCTTTCCAGTTTTGAACGGAAGATATTTCCTTTTTCACCATAGCCCTCTATGGGCTTCCAAATATCCCTTTGCCAATTCCACAAGAACAGCCTTAGCGAAAGGCTTCTTGAAGGGAAAGATGTAACTCTGTGAGATGAATTAACAGAACACAGAGCAGTTTCTCAGAAAGCTTCTTTCCAGTTTTGCACGGAAGATATTTCCTTTTTCACCATAGGCCTCTATGGGCTTCCAAATATCCCTTTGCCAATTCCACAAGAACAGCCTTAGCGAAAGGCTTCTTGAAGGGAAAGATGTAACTCTGTGAGATGAATTTACAGAACACAGGGCCGTTTCTCAGAAACCTTCTTTCCAGTTTTGAACGGAAGATATTTCCTTTTTCACCGTAGCCCTCTATGGACTTCCAAATATCCCTTTGCCAATTCCACAAGAACAGCCTTAGCGAAAGGCTTCTTGAAGGGAAAGACGTAACTCTGTGAGATGAATTAACAGAACACAGAGCAGTTTCTCAGAAAGCTTCTTTCCAGTTTTGAACGGAAGATATTTCCTTTTTCACCGTAGCCCTCTATGGGCTTCCAAATATCCCTTTGCCAATTCCACAAGAACAGCCTTAGCGAAAGGCTTCTTGAAGGGAAATATGTAACTCTGTGAGATGAATTAACAGAACACAGAGCAGTTTCTCAGAAAGCTTCTTTCCAGTTTTGAACGGAAGATATTTCCTTTTTCACCATAGCCCTCTTTGGGCTTCCAAATATCCCGTTGCCAATTCCACAAGAACAGCCTTAGCGAAAGGCTTCTTGAAGGGAAAGATGTAACTCTGTGAGATGAATTAACAGAACACAGAGCAGTTTCTCAGAAAGCTTCTTTCCAGTTTTGAACGGAAGATATTTCCTTTTTCACCATAGCCCTCTATGGGCTTCCAAATATCCCTTTGCCAATTCCACAAGAACAGCCTTAGCGAAAGGCTTCTTGAAGGGAAAGATGTAACTCTGTGAGATGAATTAACAGAACACAGAGCAGTTTCTCAGAAAGCTTCTTTCCAGTTTTGAACGGAAGATATTTCCTTTTTCACCACAGCCCTCTATGGGCTTCCAAATATCCCTTTGCCAATTCCACAAAAACAGCCTTAGCGAAAGGCTTCTTGAAGGGAAAGATGTAACTCTGTGAGATGAATTAACAGAACACAGAGCAGTTTCTCAGAAAGCTTCTTTCCAGTTTTGAACGGAAGATATTTCCTTTTTCACCATAGGCCTCTATGGGCTTCCAAATATCCCTTTGCCAATTCCACAAGAACAGCCTTAGCGAAAGGCTTCTTGAAGGGAAAGATGTAACTCTGTGAGATGAATTAACAGAACACAGAGCAGTTTCTCAGAAAGCTTCTTTCCAGTTTTGAACGGAAGATATTTCCTTTTTCACCGTAGCCCTCTATGGGCTTCCAAATATCCCTTTGCCAATTCCAGAAGAACAGCCTTAGCGAAAGGCTTCTTGAAGGGAAAGATGTAACTCGGTGAGATGAATTAACAGAACACAGAGCAGTTTCTCAGAAAGCTTCTTTCCAGTTTTGAACGGAAGATATTTCCTTTTTCACCATAGCCCTCTATGGGCTTCCAAATATCCCTTTGCCAATTCCACAAGAACAGCCTTAGCGAAAGGCTTCTTGAAGGGAAAGATGTAACTCTGTGAGATGAATTAACAGAACACAGAGCAGTTTCTCAGAAAGCTTCTCTCCAGTTTTGCACGGAAGATATTTCCTTTTTCACCATAGGCCTCTATGGGCTTCCAAATATCCCTTTGCCAATTCCACAAGAACAGCCTTAGCGAAAGGCTTCTTGAAGGGAAAGATGTAACTCTGTGAGATGAATTAACAGAACACAGAGCAGATTCTCAGAAAGCTTCTTTCCAATTTTGAACGGAAGATATTTCCTTTTTCACCATAGCCCTCTATGGGCTTCCAAATATCCCTTTGCCAATTCCACAAGAACAGCCTTAGCGAAAGGCTTCTTGAAGGGAAAGATGTAACTCTGTGAGATGAATTAACAGAACACAGAGCAGTTTCTCAGAAAGCTTCTTTCCAGTTTTGCACGGAAGATATTTCCTTTTTCACCATAGGCCTCTATGGGCTTCCAAATATCCCTTTGCCAATTCCACAAGAACAGCCTTAGCGAAAGGCTTCTTGAAGGGAAAGATGTAACTCTGTGAGATGAATTAACAGAACACAGGGCAGTTTCTCAGAAACCTTCTTTCCAGTTTTGAACGGAAGATATTTCCTTTTTCACCGTAGCCCTCTATGGGCTTCCAAATATCCCTTTGCCAATTCCACAAGAACAGCCTTAGCGAAAGGCTTATTGAAGGGAAAGACGTAACTCTGTGAGATGAATTAACAGAACACAGAGCAGTTTCTCAGAAAGCTTCTTTCCAGTTTTGAACGGAAGATATTTCCTTTTTCACCATAGCCCTCTATGGGCTTCCAAATATCCCTTTGCCAATTCCACAAGAACAGCCTTAGCGAAAGGCTTCTTGAAGGGAAATATGTAACTCTGTGAGATGAATTAACAGAACACAGAGCAGTTTCTCAGAAAGCTTCTTTCCAGTTTTGAACGGAAGATATTTCCTTTTTCACCATAGCCCTCTTTGGGCTTCCAAATATCCCGTTGCCAATTCCACAAGAACAGCCTTAGCGAAAGGCTTCTTGAAGGGAAAGATGTAACTCTGTGAGATGAATTAACAGAACACAGAGCAGTTTCTCAGAAAGCTTCTTTCCAGTTTTGAACGGAAGATATTTCCTTTTTCACCATAGCCCTCTATGGGCTTCCAAATATCCCTTTGCCAATTCCACAAGAACAGCCTTAGCGAAAGGCTTCTTGAAGGGAATGATGTAACTCTGTGAGATGAATTAACAGAACACAGAGCAGTTTCTCAGAAAGCTTCTTTCCAGTTTTGAACGGAAGATATTTCCTTTTTCACCATAGCCCTCTATGGGCTTCCAAATATCCCTTTGCCAATTCCACAAGAACAGCCTTAGCGAAAGGCTTCTTGAAGGGAAAAATGTAACTCTGTGAGATGAATTAACAGAACACAGAGCAGTTTCTCAGAAAGCTTCTTTCCAGTTTTGAACGGAAGATATTTCCTTTTTCACCGTAGCCCTCTATGGGCTTCCAAATATCCCTTTGCCAATTCCACAAGAACAGCCTTAGCGAAAGGCTTCTTGAAGGGAAAGATGTAACTCGGTGAGATGAATTAACAGAACACAGAGCAGTTTCTCAGAAAGCTTCTTTCCAGTTTTGAACGGAAGATATTTCCTTTTTCACCATAGCCCTCTATGGGCTTCCAAATATCCCTTTGCCAATTCCACAAGAACAGCCTTAGCGAAAGGCTTCTTGAAGGCAAAGATATAACTCTGTGAGATGAATTAACAGAACACAGAGCAGTTTCTCAGAAAGCTTCTTTCCAGTTTTGAACGGAAGATATTTCCTTTTTCACCATAGGCCTCTATGGGCTTCCAAATATCCCTTTGCCAATTCCACAAGAACAGCCTTAGCGAAAGGCTTCTTGAAGGGAAAGATGTAACTCTGTGAGATGAATTAACAGAACACAGAGCAGTTTCTCAGAAAGCTTCTTTCCAGTTTTGAACGGAAGATATTTCCTTTTTCACCATAGCCCTCTATGGGCTTCCAAATATCCCTTTGCCAATTCCACAGGAACAGCCTTAGCGAAAGGCTTCTTGAAGGGAAATATGTAACTCTGTGAGATGAATTAAAGAACACAGAGCAGTTTCTCAGATAGCTTCTTTCCAGTTTTGAACGGAAGATACTTCCTTTTTCACCATAGCCCTCTTTGGGCTTCCAAATATCCCTTTGCCAATTCCACAAGAACAGCCTTAGCGAAAGGCTTCTTGAAGGGAAAGATGTAACTCTGTGAGATGAATTAACAGAACACAGAGCAGTTTCTCAGAAAGCTTCTTTCCAGTTTTGAACGGAAGATATTTCCTTCTTCACCACAGCCCTCTATGGGCTTCCAAATATCCCTTTGCCAATTCCACAAGAACAGCCTTAGCGAAAGGCTTCTTGAAGGGAAAGATGTAACTCTGTGAGATGAATTAACAGAACACAGAGCAGTTTCTCAGAAAGCTTCTTTCCAGTTTTGAACGGAAGATATTTCCTTTTTCACCATAGCCCTCTATGGGCTTCCAAATATCCCTTTGCCAATTCCACAAGAACAGCCTTAGCGAAAGGCTTCTTGAAGGGAAAGATGTAACTCTGTGAGATGAATTAACAGAACACAGAGCAGTTTCTCAGAAAGCTTCTTTCCAGTTTTGAACGGAAGATATTTCCTTTTTCACCATAGCCCTCTATGGGCTTCCAAATATCCCTTTGCCAATTCCACAAGAACAGTTTTAGCGAAAGGCTTCTTGAAGGGATAGATGTAACTCTGTGAGATGAATTAACAGAACACAGAGCAGTTTCTCAGAAAGCTTCTTTCCAGTTTTGAACGGAAGATATTTCCTTTTTCACCGTAGCCCTCTATGGGCTTCCAAATATCCCTTTGCCAATTCCACAAGAACAGCCTTAGCGAAAGGCTTCTTGAAGGGAAAGATGTAACTCTGTGAGATGAATTAACAGAACACAGAGCAGTTTCTCAGAAAGCTTCTTTCCAGTTTTGAACGGAAGATATTTCCTTTTTCACCATAGCCCTCTATGGGCTTCCAAATATCCCTTTGTCAATTCCACAAGAACAGCCTTAGCGAAAGGCTTCTTGAAGGGAAAGATGTAACTCTGTGAGATGAATTAACAGAACACAGAGCAGTTTCTCAGAAAGCTTCTTTCTTGTTTTGCACGGAAGATATTTCCTTTTTCACCATAGGCCTCTATGGGCTTCCAAATATCCCTTTGCCAATTCCACAAGAACAGCCTTAGCGAAAGGCTTCTTGAAGGGAAAGATGTAACTCTGTGAGATGAATTAACAGAACACAGAGCAGTTTCTCAGAAACCTTCTTTCCAGTTTTGAACGGAAGATATTTCCTTTTTCACCATAGGCCTCTATGGGCTTCCAAATATCCCTTTGCCAATTCCACAAGAACAGCCTTAGCGAAAGGCTTCTTGAAGGGAAAGATGTAACTCTGTGAGATGAATTAACAGAACACAGAGCAGTTTCTCGGAAACCTTCTTTCCAGTTTTGAACGGAAGATATTTCCTTTTTCACCATAGGCCTCTATGGGCTTCCAAATATCCCTTTGCCAATTCCACAAGAACAGCCTTAGCGAAAGGCTTCTTGAAGGGAAAGATGTAACTCTGTGAGATGAATTAACAGAACACAGAGCAGTTTCTCAGAAAGCTTCTTTCCAGTTTTGAACGGAAGGTATTTCCTTTTTCACCATAGCCCTCTATGGGCTTCCAAATATCCCTTTGCCAATTCCCCAAGAACAGCCTTAGCGAAAGGCTTCTTGAAGGGAAAGATGTAACTCGGTGAGATGATTTAACAGAACACAGAGCAGTTTCTCAGAAAGCTTCTTTCCAGTTTTGAACGGAAGATATTTCCTTTTTCACCATAGCCCTCTATGGGCTTCCAAATATCCCTTTGCCAATTCCACAAGAACAGCCTTAGCGAAAGGCTTCTTGAAGGGAAAGATGTAACTCTGTGAGATGAATTAACAGAACACAGAGCAGTTTCTCAGAAAGCTTCTTTCCAGTTTTGAACGGAAGATATTTCCTTTTTCACCATAGCCCTCTATGGGCTTCCAAATATCCCTTTGCCAATTCCCCAAGAACAGCCTTAGCGAAAGGCTTCTTGAAGGGAAAGATGTAACTCTGTGAGATGAATTAACAGTACACAGAGCAGTTTCTCAGAAAGCTTCTTTCCAGTTTGGAACGGAAGATATTTCCTTTTTCACCGTAGCCCTCTATGGGCTTCCAAATATCCCTTTGCCAATTCCACAAGAACAGCCTTAGCGAAAGGCTTCTTGAAGGGAAAGATGTAACTCTGTGAGATGAATTAACAGAACACAGAGCAGTTTCTCAGAAAGCTTCTTTCCAGTTTTGAACGGAAGATATTTCCTTTTTCACCATAGCCCTCTATGGGCTTCCAAATATCCCTTTGCCAATTCCACAAGAACAGCCTTAGCGAAAGGCTTCTTGAAGGGAAAGATGTAACTCTGTGAGATGAATTAACAGAACACAGAGCATTTTCTCAGAAAGCTTCTTTCCAGTTTTGAACGGAAGATATTTCCTTTTTCACCATAGCCCTCTTTGGGCTTCCAAATATCCCGTTGCCAATTCCACAAGAACAGCCTTAGCGAAAGGCTTCTTGAAGGGAAAGATGTAACTCTGTGAGATGAATTAACAGAACACAGAGCAGTTTCTCAGAAAGCTTCTTTCCAGTTTTGAACGGAAGATATTTCCTTTTTCACCATAGCACTCTATGGGCTTCCAATTATCCCTTTGCCAATTCCACAAGAACAGCCTTAGCGAAAGGCTTCTTGAAGGGAAAGATGTAACTCTGTGAGATGAATTAACAGAACACAGAGCAGTTTCTCAGAAAGCTTCTTTCCAGTTTTGAATGGAAGATATTTCCTTTTTCACCATAGCCCTCTATGGGCTTCCATATATCCCTTTGCCAATTCCACAAGAACAGCCTTAGCGAAAGGCTTCTTGAAGGGAAAGATGTAACTCTGTGAGATGAATTAACAGAACACAGAGCAGTTTCTCAGAAAGCTTCTTTCCAGTTTTGAACGGAAGATATTTCCTTTTTCACCATAGCCCTCTATGGGCTTCCAAATATCCCTTTGCCAATTCCACAAGAACAGCCTTAGCGAAAGGCTTCTTGAAGGGAAAGATGTAACTCTGTGAGATGAATTAACAGAACACAGAGCAGTGTCTCAGAAAGCTTCTTTCCAGTTTTGAACGGAAGATATTTCCTTTTTCACAGTAGCCCTCTTTGGGCTTCCAAATATCCCTTTGCCAATTCCACAAGAACAGCCTTAGCGAAAGGCTTCTTGAAAGGAAAGATGTAACTCGGTGAGATGAATTAACAGAACACAGAGCAGTTTCTCAGAAAGCTTCTTTCCAGTATTGAACGGAAGATATTTCCTTTTTCACCATAGCCCTCTATGGGCTTCCAAATATCCCTTTGCCAATTCCCCAAGAACAGCCTTAGCGAAAGGCTTCTTGAAGGGAAAGATGTAACTCTGTGAGATGAATTAACAGAACACAGAGTAGTTTCTCAGAAATCTTGTTTCCAGTTTTGAACGGAAGATATTTCCTTTTTCACCATAGCCCTCTATGGGCTTCCAAATATCCCTTTGCCAATTCCACAAGAACAGCCTTAGCGAAAGGCTTCTTGAAGGGAAAGATGTAACTCTGTGAGATGAATTAACAGAACACAGAGCAGTTTCTCAGAAAGCTTCTTTCCAGTTTTGAACGGAAGATATTTCCTTTTTCACCATAGCCCTCTATGGGCTTCCAAATATCCCTTTGCCAATTCCACAAGAACAGCCTTAGCGAAAGGCTTCTTGAAGGGAAAGATGTAACTCTGTGAGATGAATTAACAGAACACAGAGCAGTTTCTCAGAAAGCTTCTTTCCAGTTTTGAACGGAAGATATTTCCTTTTTCACCATAGCCCTCTTTGGGCTTCCTAATATCCCTTTGCCAATTCCAAAAGAACAGCCTTAGCGAAAGGCTTCTTGAAGGGAAAGATGTAACTCTGTGAGATGAATTAACAGAACACAGAGCAGTTTCTCAGAAACCTTCTTTCCAGTTGTGAACGGAAGATATTTCCTTTTTCACCATAGGCCTCTATGGGCTTCCAATTATCCCTTTGCCAATTCCACAAGAACAGCCTTAGCGAAAGGCTTCTTGAAGGGAAAGATGTAACTCTGTGAGATGAATTAACAGAACACAGAGCAGTTTCTCAGAAAGCTTCTTTCCAGTTTAGAACCGAAGATATTTCCTTTTTCACCATAGCCCTCTATGGGCTTCCAAATATCCCTTTGCCAATTCCACAAGAAAAGCCTTAGCGAAAGGCTTCTTGAAGGGAAAGATGTAACTCTGTGAGATGAATTAACAGAACACAGAGCAGTTTCTCAGAAAGCTTCTTTCCAGTTTTGAATGGAAGATATTTCCTTTTTCACCATAGCCCTCTATGGGCTTCCATATATCCCTTTGCCAATTCCACAAGAACAGCCTTAGCGAAAGGCTTCTTGAAGGGAAAGATGTAACTCTGTGAGATGAATTAACAGAACACAGAGCAGTTTCTCAGAAAGCTTCTTTCCAGTTTTGAACGGAAGATATTTCCTTTTTCACCATAGCCCTCTATGGGCTTCCAAATATCCCTTTGCCAATTCCACAAGAACAGCCTTAGCGAAAGGCTTCTTGAAGGGAAAGATGTAACTCTGTGAGATGAATTAACAGAACACAGAGCAGTGTCTCAGAAAGCTTCTTTCCAGTTTTGAACGGAAGATATTTCCGTTTTCACAGTAGCCCTCTTTGGGCTTCCAAATATCCCTTTGCCAATTCCACAAGAACAGCCTTAGCGAAAGGCTTCTTGAAAGGAAAGATGTAACTCGGTGAGATGAATTAACAGAACACAGAGCAGTTTCTCAGAAAGCTTCTTTCCAGTATTGAACGGAAGATATTTCCTTTTTCACCATAGCCCTCTATGGGCTTCCAAATATCCCTTTGCCAATTCCCCAAGAACAGCCTTAGCGAAAGGCTTCTTGAAGGGAAAGATGTAACTCTGTGAGATGAATTAACAGAACACAGAGTAGTTTCTCAGAAATCTTCTTTCCAGTTTTGAACGGAAGATATTTCCTTTTTCACCATAGCCCTCTATGGACTTCCAAATATCCCTTTGCCAATTCCACAAGAACAGCCTTAGCGAAAGGCTTCTTGAAGGGAAAGATGTAACTCTGTGAGATGAATTAACAGAACACAAAGCAGTTTCTCAGAAAGCTTCTTTCCAGTTTTGAACGGAAGATATTTCCTTTTTCACCATAGCCCTCTATGGGCTTCCAAATATCCCTTTGCCAATTCCACAAGAACAGCCTTAGCGAAAGGCTTCTTGAAGGGAAAGATGTAACTCTGTGAGATGAATTAACAGAACACAGAGCAGTTTCTCAGAAAGCTTCTTTCCAGTTTTGAACGGAAGATATTTCCTTTTTCACCATAGCCCTCTTTGGGCTTCCTAATATCCCTTTGCCAATTCCAAAAGAACAGCCTTAGCGAAAGGCTTCTTGAAGGGAAAGATGTAACTCTGTGAGATGAATTAACAGAACACAGAGCAGTTTCTCAGAAACCTTCTTTCCAGTTGTGAACGGAAGATATTTCCTTTTTCACCATAGGCCTCTATGGGCTTCCAAATATCCCTTTGCCAATTCCACAAGAACAGCCTTAGCGAAAGGCTTCTTGAAGGGAAAGATGTAACTCTGTGAGATGAATTAACAGAACACAGAGCAGTTTCTCAGAAAGCTTCTGTCTAGTTTTGAACGGAAGGTATTTCCTTTTTCACCATAGCCCTCTATGGGCTTCCAAATATCCCTTTGCCAATTCCACAAGAACAGCCTTAGCGAAAGGCTTCTTGAAGGGAAAGATGTAACTCTGTGAGATGAATTAACAGAACACAGAGCAGTTTCTCAGAAAGCTTCTTTCCAGTGTTGAACGGAAGATATTTCCTTTTTCACCATAGCCCTCTATGGGCTTCCAAATATCCCTTTGCCAATTCCACAAGAACAGCCTTAGCGAAAGGCTTCTTGAAGGGAAAGATGTAACTCTGTGAGATGAATTAACAGAACACAGAGCAGTTTCTCAGAAAGCTTCTTTCCAGTTTTGAACGGAAGATATTTCCTTTTTCACCATAGCCCTCTATGGGCTTCCAAATATCCCTTTGCCAATTCCACAAGAACAGCCTTAGCGAAAGGCTTCTTGAAGGGAAAGATGTAACTCTGTGAGATGAATTAACAGAACACAGAGCAGTTTCTCAGAAAGCTTCTTTCCAGTTTTGCACGGAAGATATTTCCTTTTTCACCATAGGCCTCTATGGGCTTCCAAATATCCCTTTGCCAATTCCACAAGAACAGCCTTAGCGAAAGGCTTCCTGAAGGGAAAGATGTAACTCTGTGAGATGAATTAACAGAACACAGAGCAGTTTCTCAGAAACCTTCTTTCCAGTTTTGAACGGAAGATATTTCCTTTTTCACCATAGCCCTCTATGGGCTTCCAAATATCCCTTTGCCAATTCCACAAGAACAGCCTTAGCGAAAGGCTTCTTGAAGGGAAAGATGTAACTCTGTGACATGAATTAACAGAACACAGAGCAGTTTCTCAGAAAGCTTCTTTCCAGTTTTGAACGGAAGATATTTCCTTTTTCACCGTAGCCCTCTATGGACTTCCAAATATCCCTTTGCCAATTCCACAAGAACAGCCTTAGCGAAAGGCTTCTTGAAGGGAAAGATGTAACTCTGTGAGATGAATTAACAGAACACAGAGCAGTTTCTCAGAAAGCTTCTTTCCAGTTTTGAACGGAAGATATTTCCTTTTTCACCGTAGCCCTCTATGGGCTTCCAAATATCCCTTTGCCAATTCCACAAGAACAGCCTTAGCGAAAGGCTTCTTGAAGGGAAAGATGTAACTCTGTGAGATGAATTAACAGAACACAGAGCAGTTTCTCAGAAAGCTTCTTTCCAGTTTTGAACGGAAGATATTTCCTTTTTCACCATAGCCCTCTATGGGCTTCCAAATATCCCTTTGCCAATTCCACAAGAACAGCCTTAGCGAAAGGCTTCTTGAAGGGAAAGATGTAACTCTGTGAGATGAATTAACAGAACACAGAGCAGTTTCTCAGAAAGCTTCTTTCCAGTTTTGAACGGAAGATATTTCCTTTTTCACCATAGCCCTCTTTGGGCTTCCAAATATCCCGTTGCCAATTCCACAAGAACAGCCTTAGCGAAAGGCTTCTTGAAGGGAAAGATGTAACTCTGTGAGATGAATTAACAGAACACAGACAGTTTCTCAGAAAGCTTCTTTCCAGTTTTGAACCGAAGATATTTCCTTTTTCACCATAGCCCTCTATGGGCTTCCAAATATCCCTTTGTCAATTCCACAAGAACAGCCTTAGCGAAAGGCTTCTTGAAGGGAAAGATGTAACTCTGTGAGATGAATTAACAGAACACAGAGCAGTTTCTCAGAAAGCTTCTTTCCAGTTTTGAACGGAAGATATTTCCTTTTTCACCATAGCCCTCTATGGGCTTCCATATATCCCTTTGCCAATTCCACAAGAACAGCCTTAGCGAAAGGCTTCTTGAAGGGAAAGATGTAACTCTGTGAGATGAATTAACAGAACACAGAGCAGTTTCTCAGAAAGCTTCTTTCCAGTTTTGAACGGAAGATATTTCCTTTTTCACCATAGCCCTCTATGGTCTTCCAAATATCCCTTTGCCAATTCCACAAGAACAGCCTTAGCGAAAGGCTTCTTGAAGGGAAAGATGTAACTCTGTGAGATGAATTAACAGAACACAGAGCAGTTTCTCAGAAAGCTTCTTTCCAGTTTTGAACGGAAGATATTTCCTTTTTCACCATAGCCCTCTATGGGCTTCCAAATATCCCTTTGCCAATTCCACAAGAACAGCCTTAGCGAAAGGCTTCTTGAAGGGAAAGATGTAACTCTGTGAGATGAATTAACAGAACACAGAGCAGTTTCTCAGAAAGCTTCTTTCCAGTTTTGCACGGAAGATATTTCCTTTTTCACCATAGCCCTCTATGGGCTTCCAAATATCCCTTTGCCAATTCCACAAGAACAGCCTTAGCGAAAGGCTTCTTGAAGGGAAAGATGTAACTCTGTGAGATGAATTAACAGAACACAGAGCAGTTTCTCAGAAACCTTCTTTCCAGTTTTGAACGGAAGATATTTCCTTTTTCACCATAGCCCTCTATGGGCTTCCAAATATCCCTTTGCCAATTCCACAAGAACAGCCTTAGCGAAAGGCTTCTTGAAGGGAAAGATGTAACTCTGTGAGATGAATTAACAGAACACAGAGCAGTTTCTCAGAAAGCTTCAGTCCAGTTTTGAACGGAAGGTATTTCCTTTTTCACCATAGCCCTCTATGGGCTTCCAAATATCCCTTTGCCAATTCCACAAGAACAGCCTTAGCGAAAGGCTTCTTGAAGGGAAAGATGTAACTCTGTGAGATGAATTAACAGAACACAGAGCAGTTTCTCAGAAAGCTTCTTTCCAGTTTTGAACGGAAGATATTTCCTTTTTCACCATAGCCCTCTATGGGCTTCCAAATATCCCTTTGCCAATTCCACAAGAACAGCCTTAGCGAAAGGCTTCTTGAAGGGAAAGATGTAACTCTGTGAGAAGAATTAACAGAACACAGAGCAGTTTCTCAGAAAGCTTCTTTCCAGTTTTGAACGGAAGATATTTCCTTTTTCACCGTAGCCCTCTATGGGCTTCCAAATATCCCTTTGCCAATTCCACAAGAACAGCCTTAGCGAAAGGCTTCTTGAAGGGAAAGACGTAACTCTGTGAGATGAATTAACAGAACACAGAGCAGTTTCTCAGAAAGCTTCTTTCCAGTTTTGAACGGAAGATATTTCCTTTTTCACCATAGCCCTCTATGGGCTTCCAAATATCCCTTTGTCAATTCCACAAGAACAGCCTTAGCGAAAGGCTTCTTGAAGGGAAATATGTAACTCTGTGAGATGAATTAACAGAACACAGAGCAGTTTCTCAGAAAGCTTCTTTCCAGTTTTGAACGGAAGGTATTTCCTTTTTCACCATAGCCCTCTATGGGCTTCCAAATATCCCTTTGCCAATTCCACAAGAACAGCCTTAGCGAAAGGCTTCCTGAAGGGAAAGATGTAACTCTGTGAGATGAATTAACAGAACACAGAGCAGTTTCTCAGAAAGCTTCTTTCCAGTTTTGAACGGAAGATATTTCCTTTTTCACCATAGCCCTCTATGGTCTTCCAAATATCCCTTTGTCAATTCCACAAGAACAGCCTTAGCGAAAGGCTTCTTGAAGGGAAAGATGTAACTCTGTGAGATGAATTAACAGAACACAGAGCAGTTTCTCAGAAAGTTTCTTTCCAGTTTTGCACGGAAGATATTTCCTTTTTCACCATAGGCCTCTATGGGCTTCCAAATATCCCTTTGCCAATTCCACAAGAACAGCCTTAGCGAAAGGCTTCTTGAAGGGAAAGATGTAACTCTGTGAGATGAATTAACAGAACACAGAGCAGAGTCTCAGAAACCTTCTTTCCAGTTTTGAACGGAAGATATTTCCTTTTTCACCATAGCCCTCTATGGGCTTCCAAATATCCCTTTGCCATTTCCACAAGAACAGCCTTAGCGAAAGGCTTCTTGAAGGGAAAGATGTAACTCTGTGAGATGAATTAACAGAACACAGAGCAGTTTCTCAGAAACATTCTTTCCAGTTGTGAACGGAAGATATTTCCTTTTTCACCATAGGCCTCTATGGGCTTCCAAATATCCCTTTGCCAATTCCACAAGAACAGCCTTAGCGAAAGGCTTCTTGAAGGGAAAGATGTAACTCTGTGAGATGAATTAACAGAACACAGAGCAGTTTCTCAGAAAGCTTCTTTCCAGTTTTGAACGGAAGATATTTCCTTTTTCACCGTAGCCCTCTATGGGCTTCCAAATATCCCTTTGCCAATTCCACAAGAACAGCCTTAGCGAAAGGCTTCTTGAAGGGTAAGATGTAACTCTGTGAGATGAATTAACAGAACACAGAGCAGTTTCTCAGAAAGCTTCTTTCCAGTTTTGAACGGAAGATATTTCCTTTTTCACCATAGCCCTCTTTGGGCTTCCAAATATCCCGTTGCCAATTCCACAAGAACAGCCTTAGCGAAAGGCTTCTTGAAGGGAAAGATGTAACTCTGTGAGAGGAATTAACAGAACACAGAGCAGTTTCTCAGAAAGCTTCTTTCCAGTTTTGAACCGAAGATATTTCCTTTTTCACCATAGCCCTCTTTGGGCTTCCAAATATCCCTTTGCCAATTCCACAAGAACAGCCGTAGCGAAAGGCTTCTTGAAGGGAAATATGTAACTCTGTGAGATGAATTAACAGAACACAGAGCAGTTTCTCAGAAAGCTTCTTTCCAGTTTTGAAAGGAAGATATTTCCTTTTTCACCATAGCCCTCTATGGGCTTCCAAATATCCCTTTGCCAATTCCAAAAGAAGAGCCTTAGCGAAAGGCTTCTTGAAGGGAAAGATGTAACTCTGTGAGATGAATTAACAGAACACAGAGCAGTTTCTCAGAAAGCTTCTTTCCAGTTTTGAACGGAAGATATTTCCTTTTTCACCATAGCCCTCTATGGGCTTCCAAATATCCCTTTGCCAATTCCACAAGAACAGCCTTAGCGAAAGGCTTCTTGAAGGGAAAGATGTAACTCTGTGAGATGAATTAACAGAACACAGAGTAGTTTCTCAGAAATCTTCTTTCCAGTTTTGAACGGAAGATATTTCCTTTTTCACCATAGCCCTCTATGGGCTTCCAAATATCCCTTTGCCAATTCCACAAGAACAGCCTTAGCGAAAGCCTTCTTGAAGGGAAAGATGTAACTCTGTGAGATGAATTAACAGAACACAGAGCAGTTTCTCAGAAAGCTTCTTTCCAGTTTTGAACGGAAGATATTTCCTTTTTCACCATAGCCCTCTATGGGCTTCCAAATATCCCTTTGCCAATTCCACAAGAACAGCCTTAGCGAAAGGCTTCTTGAAGGGAAAGATGTAACTCTGTGAGATGAATTAACAGAACACAGAGCAGTTTCTCAGAAAGCTTCTTTCCAGTTTTGAACGGAAGATATTTCCTTTTTCACCATAGGCCGCTATGGGCTTCCAAATATCCCTTTCCCAATTCCATAAGAACAGCCTTAGCGAAAGGCTTATTGAAGGGAAAGATGTAACTCTGTGAGATGAATTAACAGAACACAGAGCAGTTTCTCAGAAAGCTTCTTTCCAGTTTTGAACGGAAGATATTTCCTTTTTCACCATAGCCCTCTATGGGCTTCCAAATATCCCTTTGCCAATTCCACAAGAACAGCCTTAGCGAAAGGCTTCTTGAAGGGAAAGATGTAACTCGGTGAGATGAATTAACAGAACACAGAGCAGTTTCTCAGAAAGCTTCTTTCCAGTTTTGAACGGAAGATATTTCCTTTTTCACCATAGCCCTCTATGGGCTTCCAAATATCCCTTTGCCAATTCCCCAAGAACAGCCTTAGCGAAAGGCTTCTTGAAGGGAAAGATGTAACTCTGTGAGATGAATTAACAGAACACAGAGTAGTTTCTCAGAAAGCCTCTTTCCAGTTTTGAACGGAAGATATTTCCTTTTTCACCATAGCCCTCTATGGGCTTCCAAATATCCCTTTGCCAGTTCCACAAGAACAGCCTTAGCGAAAGGCTTCTTGAAGGGAAAGATGTAACTCTGTGAGATGAATTAACAGAACACAGAGCAGTTTCTCAGAAAGCTTCTTTCCAGTTTTGAACGGAAGATATTTCCTTTTTCACCATAGCCCTCTATGGGCTTCCAAATATCCCTTTGCCAATTCCACAAGAACAGCCTTAGCGAAAGGCTTCTTGAAGAGAAAGATGTAACTCTGTGAGATGAATTAACAGAACACAGAGCAGTTTCTCAGAAAGCTTCTTTCCAGTTTTGAACGGAAGATATTTCCTTTTTCACCATAGCCCTCTATGGGCTTCCAAATATCCCTTTGCCAATTCCACAAGAACAGCCTTAGCGAAAGGCTTCTTGAAGGGAAAGATGTAACTCTGTGAGATGAATTAACAGAACACAGAGCAGTTTCTCAGAAAGCTTCTTTCCAGTTTTGCACGGAAGATATTTCCTTTTTCACCATAGGCCTCTATGGGCTTCCAAATATCCCTTTGCCAATTCCACAAGAACAGCCTTAGCGAAAGGCTTCTTGAAGGGAAAGATTTAACTCTGTGAGATGAATTAACAGAACACAGAGCAGTTTCTCAGAAACCTTCTTTCCAGTTTTGAACGGAAGATATTTCCTTTTTCACCATAGCCCTCTATGGGCTTCCAAATATCCCTTTGCCAATTCCACAAGAACAGCCTTAGCGAAAGGCTTCTTGAAGGGAAAGATGTAACTCTGTGAGATGAATTAACAGAACACAGAACAGTTTCTCAGAAACATTCTTTCCAGTTGTGAACGGAAGATATTTCCTTTTTCACCATAGGCCTCTATGGGCTTCCAAATATCCCTTTGCCAATTCCACAAGAACAGCCTTAGCGAAAGGCTTCTTGAAGGGAAAGACGTAACTCTGTGAGGTGAATTAACAGAACACAGAGCAGTTTCTCAGAAAGCTTCTTTCCAGTTTTGAACGGAAGATATTTCCTTTTTCACCATAGCCCTCTATGGGCTTCCAAATATCCCTTTGTCAATTCCACAAGAACAGCCTGAGCGAAAGGCTTCTTGAAGGGAAATATGTAACTCTGTGAGATGAATTAACAGAACACAGAGCAGTTTCTCAGAAAGCTTCTTTCCAGTTTTGAACGGAAGGTATTTCCTTTTTCACCATAGCCCTCTATGGGCTTCCAAATATCCCTTTGCCAATTCCACAAGAACAGCCTTAGCGAAAGGCTTCCTGAAGGGAAAGATGTAACTCTGTGAGATGAATTAACAGAACACAGAGCAGTTTCTCAGAAAGCTTCTTTCCAGTTTTGAACTGAAGATATTTCCTTTTTCACCATAGCCCTCTATGGTCTTCCAAATATCCCTTTGTCAATTCCACAAGAACAGCCTTAGCGAAAGGCTTCTTGAAGGGAAAGATGTAACTCTGTGAGATGAATGAACAGAACACAGAGCAGTTTCTCAGAAAGCTTCTTTCCAGTTTTGCACGGAAGATATTTCCTTTTTCACCATAGGCCTCTATGGGCTTCCAAATATCCCTTTGCCAATTCCACAAGAACAGCCTTAGCGAAAGGCTTCTTGAAGGGAAAGATGTAACTCTGTGTGATGAATTAACAGAACACAGAGCAGAGTCTCAGAAACCTTCTTTCCAGTTTTGAACGGAAGATATTTCCTTTTTCACCATAGCCCTCTATGGGTTTCCAAATATCCCTTTGCCATTTCCAGAAGAACAGCCTTAGGGAAAGGCTTCTTGAAGGGAAAGATGTAACTCTGTGAGATGAATTAACAGAACACAGAGCAGTTTCTCAGAAACATTCTTTCCAGTTGTGAACGGAAGATATTTCCTTTTTCACCATAGGCCTCTATGGGCTTCCAAATATCCCTTTGCCAATTCCACAAGAACAGCCTTAGCGAAAGGCTTCTTGAAGGGAAAGATGTAACTCTGTGAGATGAATTAACAGAACACAGAGCAGTTTCTCAGAAAGCTTCTGTCCAGTTTTGAACGGAAGGTATTTCCTTTTTCACCATAGCCCTCTATGGGCTTCCAAATATCCCTTTGCCAATTCCACAAGAACAGCCTTAGCGAAAGGCTTCTTGAAGGGAAAGATGTAACTCTGTGAGATGAATTAACAGAACACAGAGTAGTTTCTCAGAAATCTTCTTTCCAGTTTTGAACGGAAGATATTTCCTTTTTCACCATAGCCCTCTATGGGCTTCCAAATATCCCTTTTCCAATTCCACAAGAACAGCCTTAGCGAAAGGCTTCTTGAAGGGAAAGATGTAACTCTGTGAGATGAATTAACAGAACACAGAGCAGTTTCTCAGAAAGCTTCTGTCCAGTTTTGAACGGAAGGTATTTCCTTTTTCACCATAGCCCTCTATGGGCTTCCAAATATCCCTTTGCCAATTCCACAAGAACAGCCTTAGCGAAAGGCTTCTTGAAGGGAAAGATGTAACACTGTGAGATGAATTAACAGAACACAGAGCAGTTTCTCAGAAAGCTTCTTTCCAGTTTTGAACGGAAGATATTTCCTTTTTCACCATAGCCCTCTATGGGCTTCCAAATATCCCTTTGCCAATTCCACAAGAACAGCCTTAGCGAAAGGCTTCTTGAAGGGAAAGATGTAACTCTGTGAGATGAATTAACAGAACACAGAGCAGTTTCTCAGAAAGCTTCTTTCCAGTTTTGAACGGAAGATATTTCCTTTTTCACCATAGCCCTCTATGGGCTTCCAAATATCCCTTTGCCAATTCCACAAGAACAGCCTTAGCGAAAGGCTTCTTGAAGGGAAAGATGTAACTCTGTGAGATGAATTAACAGAACACAGAGCAGTTTCTCAGAAAGCTTCTTTCCAGTTTTGCACGGAAGATATTTCCTTTTTCACCATAGGCCTCTATGGGCTTCCAAATATCCCTTTGCCAATTCCACAAGAACAGCCTTAGCGAAAGGCTTCTTGAAGGGAAATATGTAACTCTGTGAGATGAATTAACAGAACACAGAGCAGTTTCTCAGAAACCTTCTTTCCAGTTTTGAACGGAAGATATTTCCTTTTTCACCATAGCCCTCTATGGGCTTCCAAATATCCCTTTGCCAATTCCACAAGAACAGCCTTAGCGAAAGGCTTCTTGAAGGGAAAGATGTAACTCTGTGAGATGAATTAACAGAACACAGAGCAGTTTCTCAGAAACCTTCTTTCCAGTTGTGAACGGAAGATATTTCCTTTTTCACCATAGGCCTCTATGGGCTTCCAAATATCCCTTTGCCAATTCCACAAGAACAGCCTTAGCGAAAGGCTTCTTGAAGGGAAAGACGTAACTCTGTGAGGTGAATTAACAGAACACAGAGCAGTTTCTCAGAAAGCTTCTTTCCAGTTTTGAACGGAAGATATTTCCTTTTTCACCATAGCCCTCTATGGGCTTCCAAATATCCCTTTGTCAATTCCACAAGAACAGCCTTAGCGAAAGGCTTCTTGAAGGGAAATATGTAACTCTGTGAGATGAATTAACAGAACACAGAGCAGTTTCTCAGAAAGCTTCTTTCCAGTTTTGAACGGAAGGTATTTCCTTTTTCACCATAGCCCTCTATGGGCTTCCAAATATCCCTTTGGCAATTCCACAAGAACAGCCTTAGCGAAAGGCTTCCTGAAGGGAAAGATGTAACTCTGTGAGATGAATTAACAGAACACAGAGCAGTTTCTCAGAAAGCTTCTTTCCAGTTTTGAACGGAAGATATTTCCTTTTTCACCATAGCCCTCTATGGTCTTCCAAATATCCCTTTGTCAATTCCACAAGAACAGCCTTAGCGAAAGGCTTCTTGAAGGGAAAGATGTAACTCTGTGAGATGAATGAACAGAACACAGAGCAGTTTCTCAGAAAGCTTCTTTCCAGTTTTGCACGGAAGATATTTCCTTTTTCACCATAGGCCTCTATGGGCTTCCAAATATCCCTGTGCCAATTCCACAAGAACAGCCTTAGCGAAAGGCTTCTTGAAGGGAAACATGTAACTCTGTGTGATGAATTAACAGAACACAGAGCAGAGTCTCAGGAACCTTCTTTCCAGTTTTGAACGGAAGATATTTCCTTTTTCACCATAGCCCTCTATGGGCTTCCAAATATCCCTTTGCCATTTCCACAAGAACAGCCTTAGCGAAAGGCTTCTTGAAGGGAAAGATGTAACTCTGTGAGATGAATTAACAGAACACAGAGCAGTTTCTCAGAAACATTCTTTCCAGTTGTGAACGGAAGATATTTCCTTTTTCACCATAGGCCTCTATGGGCTTCCTAATATCCCTTTGCCAATTCCACAAGAACAGCCTTAGTGAAAGGCTTCTTGAAGGGAAAGATGTAACTCTGTGAGATGAATTAACAGAACACAGAGCAGTTTCTCAGAAAGCTTCTTTCCAGTTTTGAACGGAAGATATTTCCTTTTTCACCATAGCCCTCTATGGGCTTCCAAATATCCCTTTGCCAATTCCACAAGAACAGCCTTAGCGAAAGGCTTCTTGAAGGGAAAGATGTAACTCTGTGAGATGAATTAACAGAACACAGAGCAGTTTCTCATAAAGCTTCTTTCCAGTTTTGAACGGAAGATATTTCCTTTTTCACCACAGCCCTCTATGGGCTTCCAGATATCCCTTTGCCAATTCCACAAGAACAGCCTTAGCGAAAGGCTTCTTGAAGGGAAAGACGTAACTCTGTGAGATGAATTAACAGAACACAGAGCAGTTTCTCAGAAAGCTTCTTTCCAGTTTTGAAAGGAAGATATTTCCTTTTTCACCATAGCCCTCTATGGGCTTCCAAATATCCCTTTGCCAATTCCACAAGAACAGCCTTAGCGAAAGTTTTCTTGAAGGGAAATATGTAACTCTGTGAGATGAATTAACAGAACACAGAGCAGTTTCTCAGACAGCTTCTTTCCAGTTTTGAACGGAAGATATTTCCTTTTTCACCATAGCCCTCTATGGGCTTCCAAATATCCCGTTGCCAATTCCACAAGAACAGCCTTAGCGAAAGGCTTCTTGAAGGGAAAGATGTAACTCTGTGAGATGAATTAACAGAACACAGAGCAGTTTCTCAGAAAGCTTCTTTCCAGTTTTGAACGGAAGATATTTCCTTTTTCACCATAGCCCTCTATGGGCTTCCAAATATCCCTTTGCCAATTCCACAAGAACAGCCTTAGCGAAAGGCTTCTTGAAGGGAAAGATGTAACTCTGTGAGATGAATTAACAGAACACAGAGCAGTTTCTCAGAAAGCTTCTTTCCAGTTTTGAACGGAAGATATTTCCTTTTTCACCGTAGCCCTCTATGGGCTTCCAAATATCCCTTTGCCAATTCCACAAGAACAGTCTTAGCGAAAGGCTTCTTGAAGGGAGAGATGTAACTCGGTGAGATGAATTAACAGAACACAGAGCAGTTTCTCAGAAAGCTTCTTTCCAGTTGTGAACGGAAGATATTTCCTTTTTCACCATAGCCCTCTATGGGCTTCCAAATATCCCTTTGCCAATTCCACAAGAACAGCCTTAGCGAAAGGCTTCTTGAAGGGAAAGATGTAACTCTGTGTGATGAATTAACAGAACACAGAGCAGTTTCTCAGAAAGCTTCTTTCCAGTTTTGAACGGAAGATATTTCCTTTTTCACCATAGGCCTCTATGGGCTTCCAAATATCCTTTTGCCAATTCCACAAGAACAGCCTTAGCGAAAGGCTTCTTGAAGGGAAAGATGTAACTCTGTGAGATGAATTAACAGAACACAGAGCAGTTTCTCAGAAAGCTTCTTTACAATTTTGAACGGAAGATATTTCCTTTTTCACCATAGCCCTCTATGGGCTTCCAAATATCCCTTTGCCAATTCCACAAGAACAGCCTTAGCGAAAGGCTTCTTGAAGGGAAATATGTAACTCTGTGAGATGAATTAACAGAACACAGAGCAGTTTCTCAGATAGCTTCTTTCCAGTTTTGAACGGAAGATACTTCCTTTTTCACCATAGCCCTCTTTGGGCTTCCAAATATCCCTTTGCCAATTCCACAAGAACAGCCTTAGCGAAAGGCTTCTTGAAGGGAAAGATGTAACTCTGTGAGATGAATTAACAGAACACAGAGCAGTTTCTCAGAAAGCTTCTTTCCAGTTTTGAACGGAAGATATTTCCTTTTTCACCACAGCCCTCTATGGGCTTCCAAATATCCCTTTGCAATTCCACAAGAACAGCCTTAGCGAAAGGCTTCTTGAAGGGAAAGATGTAACTCTGTGAGATGAATTAACAGAACACAGAGCAGTTTCTCAGAAAGCTTCTTTCCAGTTTTGAACGGAAGATATTTCCTTTTTCACCATAGCCCTCTATGGGCTTCCAAATATTCCTTTGCCAATTCCACAAGAACAGCCATAGCGAAAGGCTTCTTGAAGGGAAAGATGTAACTCTGTGAGATGAATTAACAGAACACAGAGCAGTTTCTCAGAAAGCTTCTTTCCAGTTTTGCACGGAAGATATTTCCTTTTTCACCATAGGCCTCTATGGGCTTCCAAATATCCCTTTGCCAATTCCCCAAGAACAGCCTTAGCGAAAGGCTTCTTGAAGGGAAAGATGTAACTCTGTGAGATGAATGAACAGAACACAGAGCAGTTTCTCAGAAAGCTTCTTTCCAGTTTTGCACGGAAGATATTTCCTTTTTCACCATAGGCCTCTATGGGCTTCCAAATATCCCTGTGCCAATTCCACAAGAACAGCCTTAGCGAAAGGCTTCTTGAAGGGAAAGATGTAACTCTGTGTGATGAATTAACAGAACACAGAGCAGAGTCTCAGAAACCTTCTTTCCAGTTTTGAACGGAAGATATTTCCTTTTTCACCATAGCCCTCTATGGGCTTCCAAATATCCCTTTGCCATTTCCACAAGAACAGCCTTAGCGAAAGGCTTCTTGAAGGGAAAGATGTAACTCTGTGAGATGAATTAACAGAACACAGAGCAGTTTCTCAGAAACCTTCTTTCCAGTTGTGAACGGAAGATATTTCCTTTTTCACCATAGGCCTCTATGGGCTTCCTAATATCCCTTTGCCAATTCCACAAGAACAGCCTTAGCGAAAGGCTTCTTGAAGGGAAAGATGTAACTCTGTGAGATGAATTAACAGAACACAGAGCAGTTTCTCAGAAAGCTTCTGTCCAGTTTTGAACGGAAGGTATTTCCTTTTTCACCATAGCCCTCTATGGGCTTCCAAATATCCCTTTGCCAATTCCACAAGAACAGACTTAGCGAAAGGCTTCTTGAAGGGAAAGATGTAACTCTGTGAGATGAATTAACAGAACACAGAGCAGTTTCTCAGAAAGCTTCTTTCCAGTTTTGAACGGAAGATATTTCCTTTTTCACCATAGCCCTCTATGGGCTTCCAAATATCCCTTTGCCAATTCCACAAGAACAGCCTTAGCGAAAGGCTTCTTGAAGGGAAAGATGTAACTCTGTGAGATGAATTAACAGAACACAGAGCAGTTTCTCAGAAAGCTTCCTTCCAGTTTTGAACGGAAGATATTTCCTTTTTCACCACAGCCCTCTATGGGCTTCCAAATATCCCTTTGCCAATTCCACAAGAACAGCCTTAGCGAAAGGCGTCTTGAAGGGAAAGACGTAACTCTGTGAGATGAATTAACAGAACACAGAGCAGTTTCTCAGAATGCTTCTTTCCAGTTTTGAACGGAAGATATTTCCTTTTTCACCATAGCCCTCTATGGGCTTCCAAATATCCCTTTGCCAATTCCACAAGAACAGCCTTAGCGAAAGTTTTCTTGAAGGGAAATATGTAACTCTGTGAGATGAATTAACAGAACACAGAGCAGTTTCTCAGACAGCTTCTTTCCAGTTTTGAACGGAAGATATTTCCTTTTTCACCATAGCCCTCTTTGGGCTTCCAAATATCCCGTTGCCAATTCCACAAGAACAGCCTTAGCGAAAGGCTTCTTGAAGGGAAAGATGTAACTCTGTGAGATGAATTAACAGAACACAGAGCAGTTTCTCAGAAAGCTTCTTTCCAGTTTTGAACGGAAGATATTTCCTTTTTCACCATAGCCCTCTATGGGCTTCCAAATATCCCTTTGCCAATTCCACAAGAACAGCCTTAGCGAAAGGCTTCTTGAAGGGAAAGATGTAACTCTGTGAGATGAATTAACAGAACTCAGAGCAGTTTCTCAGAAAGCTTCTTTCCAGTTTTGAACGGAAGATATTTCCTTTTTCACCATAGCGCTCTATGGGCTTCCAAATATCCCTTTGCCAATTACACAAGAACAGCCTTAGCGAAAGGCTTCTTGAAGGGAAAGATGTAACTCTGTGAGATGAATTAACAGAACACAGAGCAGTTTCTCAGAAAGCTTCTTTCCAGTTTTGAACGGAAGATATTTCCTTTTTCACCATAGCCCTCTATGGGCTTCCAAATATCCCTTTGCCAATTCCACAAGAACAGCCTTAGCGAAAGGCTTCTTGAAGGGAAAGATGTAACTCTGTGAGATGAATTAACAGAACACAGAGCAGTTTCTCAGAAAGCTTCTTTCCAGTTTTGAACGGAAGATATTTCCTTTTTCACCGTAGCCCTCTATGGGCTTCCAAATATCCCTTTGCCAATTCCACAAGAACAGCCTTAGCGAAAGGCTTCTTGAAGGGAAAGATGTAACTCTGTGAGATGAATTAACAGAACACAGAGCAGTTTCTCAGAAAGCTTCTTTCCAGTTTTGAACGGAAGATATTTCCTTTTTCACCATAGGCCTCTATGGGCTTCCAAATATCCCTTTGCCAATTCCACAAGAAAAGCCTTAGCGAAAGGCTTCTTGAAGGGAAAGACGTAACTCTGTGAGATGAATTAACAGAACACAGAGCAGTTTCTCAGAAAGCTTCTTTCCAGTTTTGAACGGAAGATATTTCCTTTTTCACCATAGCCCTCTATGGGCTTCCAAATATCACTTTGTCAATTCCACAAGAACAGCCTTAGCGAAAGGCTTCTTGAAGGGAAATATGTAACTCTGTGAGATGAATTAACAGAACACAGAGCAGTTTCTCAGAAAGCTTCTTTCCAGTTTTGAACGGAAGGTATTTCCTTTTTCACCATAGCCCTCTAAGGGCTTCCAAATATCCCTTTGCCAATTCCACAACAACAGCCTTAGCGAAAGGCTTCCTGAAGGGAAAGATGTAACTCTGTGAGATGAATTAACAGAACACAGAGCAGTTTCTCAGAAAGCTTCTTTCCAGTTTTGAACGGAAGATATTTCCTTTTTCACCATAGCCCTCTATGGTCTTCCAAATATCCCTTTGTCAATTCCACAAGAACAGCCTTAGCGAAAGGCTTCTTGAAGGGAAAGATGTAACTCTGTGAGATGAATTAACAGAACACAGAGCAGTTTCTCAGAAAGCTTCTTTCCAGTTTTGCACGGAAGATATTTCCTTTTTCACCATAGGCCTCTATGGGCTTCCAAATATCCCTTTGCCAATTCCACAAGAACAGCCTTAGCGAAAGGCTTCTTGAAGGGAAAGATGTAACTCTGTGAGATGAATTAACAGAACACAGAGCAGAGTCTCAGAAACCTTCTTTCCAGTTTTGAACGGAAGATATTTCCTTTTTCACCATAGCCCTCTATGGGCTTCCAAATATCCCTTTGCCATTTCCACAAGAACAGCCTTAGCGAAAGGCTTCTTGAAGGGAAAGATGTAACTCTGTGAGATGAATTAACAGAACACAGAGCGGTTTCTCAGAAACATTCTTTCCAGTTGTGAACGGAAGATATTTCCTTTTTCACCATAGCCCTCTATGGGCTTCCAAATATCCCTTTGCCAATTCCACAAGAACAGCCTTAGCGAAAGGCTTCTTGAAGGGAAAGATGTAACTCTGTGAGATGAATTAACAGAACACAGAGCAGTTTCTCAGAAAGCTTCTTTCCAGTTTTGCACGGAAGATATTTCCTTTTTCACCATAGGCCTCTATGGGCTTCCAAATATCCCTTTGCCAATTCACCAAGAACAGCCTTAGCGAAAGGCTTCTTGAAGGGAAAGATGTAACTCTGTGAGATGAATTAACAGAACACAGAGCAGTTTCTCAGAAAGCTTCTTTCCAGTTTTGCACGGAAGATATTTCCTTTTTCACCAAAGGCCTCTATGGGCTTCCAAATATCCCTTTGCCAATTCCACAAGAACAGCCTTAGCGAAAGGCTTCTTGAAGAGAAAGATGTAATTCTGTGAGATGAATTAACAGAACACAGAGCAGTTTCTCAGAAACCTTCTTTCCAGTTTTGAACGGAAGATATTTCCTTTTTCACCATAGCCCTCTATGGGCTTCCAAATATCCCTTTGCCAATTCCCCAAGAACAGCCTTAGCGAAAGGCTTCTTGAAGGGAAAGATGTAACTCTGTGAGATGAATTAACAGAACACAGAGCAGTTTCTCAGAAAGCTTCTTTCCAGTTTTGAACGGAAGATATTTCCTTTTTCACCATAGCCCTCTATGGGCTTCCAAATATCCCTTTGCCAATTCCACAAGAACAGCCTTAGCGAAAGGCTTCTTGAAGGGAAAGATGTAACTCTGTGAGATGAATTAACAGAACACAGAGCAGTTTCTCAGAAAGCTTCTTTCCAGTTTTGAACGGAAGATATTTCCTTTTTCACCATAGCCCTCTATGGGCTTCCAAATATCCCTTTGCCAATTCCAAAAGAACAGCCTTAGAGAAAGGCTTCTTGAAGGGAAAGATGTAACTCTGTGAGATGAATTAACAGAACACAGAGCAGTTTCTCAGAAAGCTTCTTTCCAGTTTTGAACGGAAGATATTTCCTTTTTCACCGTAGCCCTCTATGGGCTTCCAAATATCCCTTTGCCAATTCCACAAGAACAGCCTTAGCGAAAGGCTTCTTGAAGGGAAAGATGTAACTCTGTGAGATGAATTAACAGAACACAGAGCAGTTTCTCAGAAAGCTTCTTTCCAGTTTTGAACGGAAGATATTTCCTTTTTCACCATAGGCCTCTATGGGCTTCCAAATATCCCTTTGCCAATTCCACAAGAAAAGCCTTAGCGAAAGGCTTCTTGAAGGGAAAGACGTAACTCTGTGAGATGAATTAACAGAACACAGAGCAGTTTCTCAGAAAGCTTCTTTCCAGTTTTGAACGGAAGATATTTCCTTTTTCACCATAGCCCTCTATGGGCTTCCAAATATCACTTTGTCAATTCCACAAGAACAGCCTTAGCGAAAGGCTTCTTGAAGGGAAATATGTAACTCTGTGAGATGAATTAACAGAACACAGAGCAGTTTCTCAGAAAGCTTCTTTCCAGTTTTGAACGGAAGGTATTTCCTTTTTCACCATAGCCCTCTAAGGGCTTCCAAATATCCCTTTGCCAATTCCACAAGAACAGCCTTAGCGAAAGGCTTCCTGAAGGGAAAGATGTAACTCTGTGAGATGAATTAACAGAACACAGAGCAGTTTCTCAGAAAGCTTCTTTCCAGTTTTGAACGGAAGATATTTCCTTTTTCACCATAGCCCTCTATGGTCTTCCAAATATCCCTTTGTCAATTCCACAAGAACAGCCTTAGCGAAAGGCTTCTTGAAGGGAAAGATGTAACTCTGTGAGATGAATTAACAGAACACAGAGCAGTTTCTCAGAAAGCTTCTTTCCAGTTTTGCACGGAAGATATTTCCTTTTTCACCATAGGCCTCTATGGGCTTCCAAATATCCCTTTGCCAATTCCACAAGAACAGCCTTAGCGAAAGGCTTCTTGAAGGGAAAGATGTAACTCTGTGAGATGAATTAACAGAACACAGAGCAGAGTCTCAGAAACCTTCTTTCCAGTTTTGAACGGAAGATATTTCCTTTTTCACCATAGCCCTCTATGGGCTTCCAAATATCCCTTTGCCATTTCCACAAGAACAGCCTTAGCGAAAGGCTTCTTGAAGGGAAAGATGTAACTCTGTGAGATGAATTAACAGAACACAGAGCGGTTTCTCAGAAACATTCTTTCCAGTTGTGAACGGAAGATATTTCCTTTTTCACCATAGCCCTCTATGGGCTTCCAAATATCCCTTTGCCAATTCCACAAGAACAGCCTTAGCGAAAGGCTTCTTGAAGGGAAAGATGTAACTCTGTGAGATGAATTAACAGAACACAGAGCAGTTTCTCAGAAAGCTTCTGTCCAGTTTTGAACGGAAGGTATTTCCTTTTTCACCATAGCCCTCTATGGGCTTCCAAATATCCCTTTGCCAATTCCACAAGAACAGCCTTAGCGAAAGGCTTCTTGAAGGGAAAGATGTAACTCTGTGAGATGAATTAACAGAACACAGAGCAGTTTCTCAGAAAGCTTCTTTCCAGTTTTGAACGGAAGATATTTCCTTTTTCACCATAGCCCTCTATGGGCTTCCAAATATCCCTTTGCCAATTCCACAAGAACAGCCTTAGCGAAAGGCTTCTTGAAGGGAAAGATGTAACTCTGTGAGATGAATTAACAGAACACAGAGCAGTTTCTCAGAAAGCTTCTTTCCAGTTTTGAACGGAAGATATTTCCTTTTTCACCACAGCCCTCTATGGGCTTCCAAATATCCCTTTGCCAATTCCACAAGAACAGCCTTAGCGAAAGGCTTCTTGAAGGGAAAGACGTAACTCTGTGAGATGAATTAACAGAACACAGAGCAGTTTCTCAGAAAGCTTCTTTCCAGTTTTGAACGGAAGATATTTCCTTTTTCACCATAGCCCTCTATGGGCTTCCAAATATCCCTTTGCCAATTCCACAAGAACAGCCTTAGCGAAAGTTTTCTTGAAGGGAAATATGTAACTCTGTGAGATGAATTAACAGAACACAGAGCAGTTTCTCAGACAGCTTCTTTCCAGTTTTGAACGGAAGATATTTCCTTTTTCACCATAGCCCTCTTTGGGCTTCCAAATATCCCGTTGCCAATTCCACAAGAACAGCCTTAGCGAAAGGCTTCTTGAAGGGAAAGATGTAACTCTGTGAGATGAATTAACAGAACACAGAGCAGTTTCTCAGAAAGCTTCTTTCCAGTTTTGAACGGAAGATATTTCCTTTTTCACCATAGCCCTCTATGGGCTTCCAAATATCCCTTTGCCAATTCCACAAGAACAGCCTTAGCGAAAGGCTTCTTGAAGGGAAAGATGTAACTCTGTGAGATGAATTAACAGAACACAGAGCAGTTTCTCAGAAAGCTTCTTTCCAGTTTTGAACGGAAGATATTTCCTTTTTCACCATAGCCCTCTATGGGCTTCCAAATATCCCTTTGCCAATTCCACAAGAACAGCCTTAGCGAAAGGCTTCTTGAAGGGAAATATGTAACTCTGTGAGATGAATTAACAGAACACAGAGCAGTTTCTCAGAAAACTTCTTTCCAGTTTTGAACGGAAGATATTTCCTTTTTCACCATAGCCCTCTATGGGCTTCCAAATATCCCTTTGCCAATTCCACAAGAACAGCCTTAGCGAAAGGCTTCTTGAAGGGAAAGATGTAACTCTGTGAGATGAATTAACAGAACACAGAGCAGTTTCTCAGAAAGCTTCTTTCCAGTTTTGAACGGAAGATATTTCCTTTTTCACCGTAGCCCTCTATGGGCTTCCAAATATCCCTTTGCCAATTACACAAGAACAGTCTTAGCGAAAGGCTTCTTGAAGGGAGAGATGTAACTCGGTGAGATGAATTAACAGAACACAGAGCAGTTTCTCAGAAAGCTTCTTTCCAGTTTTGAACGGAAGATATTTCCTTTTTCACCATAGCCCTCTATGGGCTTCCAAATATCCCTTTGCCAATTCCACAAGAACAGCCTTAGCGAAAGGCTTCTTGAAGGGAAAGATGTAACTCTGTGTGATGAATTAACAGAACACAGAGCAGTTTCTCAGAAAGCTTCTTTCCAGTTTTGAACGGAAGATATTTCCTTTTTCACCATAGGCCTCTATGGGCTTCCAAATATCCTTTTGCCAATTCCACAAGAACAGCCTTAGCGAAAGGCTTCTTGAAGGGAAAGATGTAACTCTGTGAGATGAATTAACAGAACACAGAGCAGTTTCTCAGAAAGCTTCTTTCCAGTTTTGAACGGAAGATATTTCCTTTTTCACCATAGCCCTCTATGGGCTTCCAAATATCCCTTTGCCAATTCCACAAGAACAGCCTTAGCGAAAGGCTTCTTGAAGGGAAATATGTAACTCTGTGAGATGAATTAACAGAACACAGAGCTGTTTCTCAGATAGCTTCTTTCCAGTTTTGAACGGAAGATACTTCCTTTTTCTCCATAGCCCTCTTTGGGCTTCCAAATATCCCTTTGCCAATTCCACAAGAACAGCCTTAGCGAAAGGCTTCTTGAAGGGAAAGATGTAACTCTGTGAGATGAATTAACAGAACACAGAGCAGTTTCTCAGAAAGCTTCTTTCCAGTTTTGAACGGAAGATATTTCCTTTTTCACCACAGCCCTCTATGGGCTTCCAAATATCCCTTTGCCAATTCCACAAGAACAGCCTTAGCGAAAGGCTTCTTGAAGGGAAAGATGTAAATCTGTGAGATGAATTAACAGAACACAGAGCAGTTTCTCAGAAAGCTTCTTTCCAGTTTTGAACGGAAGATATTTCCTTTTTCACCATAGCCCTCTATGGGCTTCCAAATATTCCTTTGCCAATTCCAAAAGAACAGCCATAGCGAAAGGCTTCTTGAAGGGAAAGATGTAACTCTGTGAGATGAATTAACAGAACACAGAGCAGTTTCTCAGAAAGCTTCTTTCCAGTTTTGAACGGAAGATATTTCCTTTTTCACCATAGGCCTCTATGGGCTTCCAAATATCCCTTTGCCAATTCCCCAAGAACAGCCTTAGCGAAAGGCTTCTTGAAGTGAAAGATGTAACTCTGTGAGATGAATTAACAGAACACAGAGCAGTTTCTCAGAAAGCTTCTTTCCAGTTTTGAACGGAAGATATTTCCTTTTTCACCGTAGCCCTCTTTGGGCTTCCAAATATCCCTTTGCCAATTCCACAAGAACAGCCTTAGCGAAAGGCTTCTTGAAGGGAAAGATGTAACTCTGTGAGATGAATTAACAGAACACAGAGCAGTTTCTCAGAAAGCTTCTTTCCAGTTTTGAACGGAAGATATTTCCTTTTTCACCATAGCCCTCTATGGGCTTCCAAATATCCCTTTGCCAATTCCACAAGAACAGCCTTAGCGAAAGGCTTCTTGAAGGGAAAGATGTAACTCTGTGAGATGAATTAACAGAACACAGAGCAGTTTCTCAGAAAGCTTCTTTCCAGTTTTGAACGGAAGATATTTCCTTTTTCACCATAGCCCTCTATGGGCTTCCAAATATCCCTTTGCCAATTCCACAAGAACAGCCTTAGCGAAAGGCTTCTTGAAGGGAAATATGTAACTCTGTGAGATGAATTAACAGAACACAGAGCAGTTTCTCAGAAAGCTTCTTTCCAGTTTTGAACGGAAGATATTTCCTTTTTCACCATAGGCCTCTATGGGCTTCCAAATATCCCTTTGCCAATTCCACAAGAAAAGCCTTAGCGAAAGGCTTCTTGAAGGGAAAGACGTAACTCTGTGAGATGAATTAACAGAACACAGAGCAGTTTCTCAGAAAGCTTCTTTCCAGTTTTGAACGGAAGATATTTCCTTTTTCACCATAGCCCTCTATGGGCTTCCAAATATCACTTTGTCAATTCCACAAGAACAGCCTTAGCGAAAGGCTTCTTGAAGGGAAATATGTAACTCTGTGAGATGAATTAACAGAACACAGAGCAGTTTCTCAGAAAGCTTCTTTCCAGTTTTGAACGGAAGGTATTTCCTTTTTCACCGTAGCCCTCTAAGGGCTTCCAAATATCCCTTTGCCAATTCCACAAGAACAGCCTTAGCGAAAGGCTTCCTGAAGGGAAAGATGTAACTCTGTGAGATGAATTAACAGAACACAGAGCAGTTTCTCAGAAAGCTTCTTTCCAGTTTTGAACGGAAGATATTTCCTTTTTCACCATAGCCCTCTATGGTCTTCCAAATATCCCTTTGTCAATTCCACAAGAACAGCCTTAGCGAAAGGCTTCTTGAAGGGAAAGATGTAACTCTGTGAGATGAATTAACAGAACACAGAGCAGTTTCTCAGAAAGCTTCTTTCCAGTTTTGCACGGAAGATATTTCCTTTTTCACCATAGGCCTCTATGGGCTTCCAAATATCCCTTTGCCAATTCCACAAGAACAGCCTTAGCGAAAGTCTTCTTGAAGGGAAAGATGTAACTCTGTGAGATGAATTAACAGAACACAGAGCAGAGTCTCAGAAACCTTCTTTCCAGTTTTGAACGGAAGATATTTCCTTTTTCACCATAGCCCTCTATGGGCTTCCAAATATCCCTTTGCCATTTCCACAAGAACAGCCTTAGCGAAAGGCTTCTTGAAGGGAAAGATGTAACTCTGTGAGATGAATTAACAGAACACAGAGCGGTTTCTCAGAAACATTCTTTCCAGTTGTGAACGGAAGATATTTCCTTTTTCACCATAGCCCTCTATGGGCTTCCAAATATCCCTTTGCCAATTCCACAAGAACAGCCTTAGCGAAAGGCTTCTTGAAGGGAAAGATGTAACTCTGTGAGATGAATTAACAGAACACAGAGCAGTTTCTCAGAAAGCTTCTTTCCAGTTTTGCACGGAAGATATTTCCTTTTTCACCATAGGCCTCTATGGGCTTCCAAATATCCCTTTGCCAATTCACCAAGAACAGCCTTAGCGAAAGGCTTCTTGAAGGGAAAGATGTAACTCTGTGAGATGAATTAACAGAACACAGAGCAGTTTCTCAGAAAGCTTCTTTCCAGTTTTGCACGGAAGATATTTCCTTTTTCACCATAGGCCTCTATGGGCTTCCAAATATCCCTTTGCCAATTCCACAAGAACAGCCTTAGCGAAAGGCTTCTTGAAGAGAAAGATGTAATTCTGTGAGATGAATTAACAGAACACAGAGCAGTTTCTCAGAAACCTTCTTTCCAGTTTTGAACGGAAGATATTTCCTTTTTCACCATAGCCCTCTATGGGCTTCCAAATATCCCTTTGCCAATTCCCCAAGAACAGCCTTAGCGAAAGGCTTCTTGAAGGGAAAGATGTAACTCTGTGAGATGAATTAACAGAACACAGAGCAGTTTCTCAGAAAGCTTCTTTCCAGTTTTGAACGGAAGATATTTCCTTTTTCACCATAGCCCTCTATAGGCTTCCAAATATCCCTTTGCCAATTCCACAAGAACAGCCTTAGCGAAAGGCTTCTTGAAGGGAAAGATGTAACTCTGTGAGATGAATTAACAGAACACAGAGCAGTTTCTCAGAAAGCTTCTGTCCAGTTTTGAACGGAAGGTATTTCCTTTTTCACCATAGCCCTCTATGGGCTTCCAAATATCCCTTTGCCAATTCCACAAGAACAGCCTTAGCGAAAGGCTTCTTGAAGGGAAAGATGTAACTCTGTGAGATGAATTAACAGAACACAGAGCAGTTTCTCAGACAGCTTCTTTCCAGTTTTGAACGGAAGATATTTCCTTTTTCACCATAGCCCTCTTTGGGCTTCCAAATATCCCGTTGCCAATTCCACAAGAACAGCCTTAGCGAAAGGCTTCTTGAAGGGAAAGATGTAACTCTGTGAGATGAATTAACAGAACACAGAGCAGTTTCTCAGAAAGCTTCTTTCCAGTTTTGAACGGAAGATATTTCCTTTTTCACCATAGCCCTCTATGGGCTTCCAAATATCCCTTTGCCAATTCCACAAGAACAGCCTTAGCGAAAGGCTTCTTGAAGGGAAAGATGTAACTCTGTGAGATGAATTAACAGAACACAGAGCAGTTTCTCAGAAAGCTTCTTTCCAGTTTTGAACGGAAGATATTTCCTTTTTCACCATAGCCCTCTATGGGCTTCCAAATATCCCTTTGCCAATTCCACAAGAACAGCCTTAGCGAAAGGCTTCTTGAAGGGAAATATGTAACTCTGTGAGATGAATTAACAGAACACAGAGCAGTTTCTCAGAAAGCTTCTTTCCAGTTTTGAACGGAAGATATTTCCTTTTTCACCATAGCCCTCTATGGGCTTCCAAATATCCCTTTGCCAATTCCACAAGAACAGCCTTAGCGAAAGGCTTCTTGAAGGGAAAGATGTAACTCTGTGAGATGAATTAACAGAACACAGAGCAGTTTCTCAGAAAGCTTCTTTCCAGTTTTGAACGGAAGATATTTCCTTTTTCACCGTAGCCCTCTATGGGCTTCCAAATATCCCTTTGCCAATTACACAAGAACAGTCTTAGCGAAAGGCTTCTTGAAGGGAGAGATGTAACTCGGTGAGATGAATTAACAGAACACAGAGCAGTTTCTCAGAAAGCTTCTTTCCAGTTTTGAACGGAAGATATTTCCTTTTTCACCATAGCCCTCTATGGGCTTCCAAATATCCCTTTGCCAATTCCACAAGAACAGCCTTAGCGAAAGGCTTCTTGAAGGGAAAGATGTAACTCTGTGTGATGAATTAACAGAACACAGAGCAGTTTCTCAGAAAGCTTCTTTCCAGTTTTGAACGGAAGATATTTCCTTTTTCACCATAGGCCTCTATGGGCTTCCAAATATCCTTTTGCCAATTCCACAAGAACAGCCTTAGCGAAAGGCTTCTTGAAGGGAAAGATGTAACTCTGTGAGATGAATTAACAGAACACAGAGCAGTTTCTCAGAAAGCTTCTTTCCAGTTTTGAACGGAAGATATTTCCTTTTTCACCATAGCCCTCTATGGGCTTCCAAATATCCCTTTGCCAATTCCACAAGAACAGCCTTAGCGAAAGGCTTCTTGAAGGGAAATATGTAACTCTGTGAGATGAATTAACAGAACACAGAGCTGTTTCTCAGATAGCTTCTTTCCAGTTTTGAACGGAAGATACTTCCTTTTTCACCATAGCCCTCTTTGGGCTTCCAAATATCCCTTTGCCAATTCCACAAGAACAGCCTTAGCGAAAGGCTTCTTGAAGGGAAAGATGTAACTCTGTGAGATGAATTAACAGAACACAGAGCAGTTTCTCAGAAAGCTTCTTTCCAGTTTTGAACGGAAGATATTTCCTTTTTCACCATAGCCCTCTATGGGCTTCCAAATATCCCTTTGCCAATTCCACAAGAACAGCCTTAGCGAAAGGCTTCTTGAAGGGAAATATGTAACTCTGTGAGATGAATTAACAGAACACAGAGCTGTTTCTCAGATAGCTTCTTTCCAGTTTTGAACGGAAGATACTTCCTTTTTCACCATAGCCCTCTTTGGGCTTCCAAATATCCCTTTGCCAATTCCACAAGAACAGCCTTAGCGAAAGGCTTCTTGAAGGGAAAGATGTAAATCTGTGAGATGAATTAACAGAACACAGAGCAGTTTCTCAGAAAGCTTCTTTCCAGTTTTGAACGGAAGATATTTCCTTTTTCACCATAGCCCTCTATGGGCTTCCAAATATTCCTTTGCCAATTCCACAAGAACAGCCATAGCGAAAGGCTTCTTGAAGGGAAAGATGTAACTCTGTGAGATGAATTAACAGAACACAGAGCAGTTTCTCAGAAAGCTTCTTTCCAGTTTTGAACGGAAGATATTTCCTTTTTCACCATAGGCCTCTATGGGCTTCCAAATATCCCTTTGCCAATTCCCCAAGAACAGCCTTAGCGAAAGGCTTCTTGAAGGGAAAGATGTAACTCTGTGAGATGAATTAACAGAACACAGAGCAGTTTCTCAGAAAGCTTCTTTCCAGTTTTGAACGGAAGATATTTCCTTTTTCACCGTAGCCCTCTTTGGGCTTCCAAATATCCCTTTGCCAATTCCACAAGAACAGCCTTAGCGAAAGGCTTCTTGAAGGGAAAGATGTAACTCTGTGAGATGAATTAACAGAACACAGAGCAGTTTCTCAGAAAGCTTCTTTCCAGTTTTGAACGGAAGATATTTCCTTTTTCACCATAGCCCTCTATGGGCTTCCAAATATCCCTTTGCCAATTCCACAAGAACAGCCTTAGCGAAAGGCTTCTTGAAGGGAAAGATGTAACTCTGTGAGATGAATTAACAGAACACAGAGCAGTTTCTCAGAAAGCTTCTTTCCAGTTTTGAACGGAAGATATTTCCTTTTTCACCATAGCCCTCTATGGGCTTCCAAATATCCCTTTGCCAATTCCACAAGAACAGCCTTAGCGAAAGGCTTCTTGAAGGGAAATATGTAACTCTGTGAGATGAATTAACAGAACACAGAGCAGTTTCTCAGATAGCTTCTTTCCAGTTTTGAACGGAAGATACTTCCTTTTTCACCATAGCCCTCTTTGGGCTTCCAAATATCCCTTTGCCAATTCCACAAGAACAGCCTTAGCGAAAGGCTTCTTGAAGGGAAAGGTGTAACTCTGTGAGATGAATTAACAGAACACAGAGCAGTTTCTCAGAAAGCTTCTTTCCAGTTTTGAACGGAAGATATTTCCTTTTTCACCACAGCCCTCTATGGGCTTCCAAATATCCCTTTGCCAATTCCACAAGAACAGCCTTAGCGAAAGGCTTCTTGAAGGGAAAGATGTAACTCTGTGAGATGAATTAACAGAACACAGAGCAGTTTCTCAGAAACCTTCTTTCCAGTTTTGAACGGAAGATATTTCCTTTTTCACCATAGCCCTCTATGGGCTTCCAAATATTCCTTTGCCAATTCCACAAGAACAGCCATAGCGAAAGGCTTCTTGAAGGGAAAGATGTAACTCTGTGAGATGAATTAACAGAACACAGAGCAGTTTCTCAGAAAGCTTCTTTCCAGTTTTGCACGGAAGATATTTCCTTTTTCACCATAGGCCTCCATGGGCTTCCAAATATCCCTTTGCCAATTCCCCAAGAACAGCCTTAGCGAAAGGCTTCTTGAAGGGAAAGATGTAACTCTGTGAGATGAATTAACAGAACACAGAGCAGTTTCTCAGAAAGCTTCTTTCCAGTTTTGCACGGAAGATATTTCCTTTTTCACCATAGGCCTCTATGGGCTTCCAAATATCCCTTTGCCAATTCCTCAAGAACAGCCTTAGCGAAAGGCTTCTTGAAGGGAAAGATGTAATTCTGTGAGATGAATTAACAGAACACAGAGCAGTTTCTCAGAAACCTTCTTTCCAGTTTTGAACGGAAGATATTTCCTTTTTCACCATAGGCCTCTATGGGCTTCCAAATATCCCTTTGCCAATTCCACAAGAACAGCCTTAGCGAAAGGCTTCTTGAAGGGAAAGATGTAACTCTGTGAGATGAATTAACAGAACACAGAGCAGTTTCTCAGAAACCTTCTTTCCAGTTTTGAACGGAAGATATTTCCTTTTTCACCATAGGCCTCTATAGGCTTCCAAATATCCCTTTGCCAATTCCACAAGAACAGCCTTAGCGAAAGGCTTCTTGAAGGGAAAGATGTAACTCTGTGAGATGAATTAACAGAACACAGAGCAGTTTCTCAGAAAGCTTCTTTCCAGTTTTGAACGGAAGGTATTTCCTTTTTCACCATAGCCCTCTATGGGCTTCCAAATATCCCTTTGCCAATTCCCCAAGAACAGCCTTAGCGAAAGGCTTCTTGAAGGGAAAGATGTAACTCTGTGAGATGAATTAACAGAACACAGAGCCGTTTCTCAGAAAGCTTCTTTCCAGTTTTGAACGGAAGATATTTCCTTTTTCACCATAGCCCTCTATGGGCTTCCAAATATCCCTTTGCCAATTCCACAAGAACAGCCTTAGCGAAAGGCTTCTTGAAGGGAAAGATGTAACTCTGTGAGATGAATTAACAGAACACAGAGCAGTTTCTCAGAAAGCTTCTTTCCAGTTTTGAACGGAAGATATTTCCTTTTTCACCCTAGCCCTCTATGGGCTTCCAAATATCCCTTTGCCAATTCCACAAGAACAGCCTTAGCGAAAGGCTTCTTGAAGGGAAAGATGTAACTCTGTGAGATGAATTAACAGAACACAGAGCAGTTTCTCAGAAAGCTTCTTTCCAGTTTTGAACGGAAGATATTTCCTTTTTCACCGTAGCCCTCTATGGGCTTCCAAATATCCCTTTGCCAATTCCACAAGAACAGCCTTAGCGAAAGGCTTCTTGAAGGGAAAGATGTAACTCTGTGAGATGAATTAACAGAACACAGAGCAGTTTCTCAGAAAGCTTCTTTCCAGTTTTGAACGGAAGATATTTCCTTTTTCACCATAGGCCTCTATGGGCTTCCAAATATCCCTTTGCCAATTCCACAAGAAAAGCCTTAGCGAAAGGCTTCTTGAAGGGAAAGACGTAACTCTGTGAGATGAATTAACAGAACACAGAGCAGTTTCTCAGAAAGCTTCTTTCCAGTTTTGAACGGAAGATATTTCCTTTTTCACCATAGCCCTCTATGGGCTTCCAAATATCACTTTGTCAATTCCACAAGAACAGCCTTAGCGAAAGGCTTCTTGAAGGGAAATATGTAACTCTGTGAGATGAATTAACAGAACACAGAGCAGTTTCTCAGAAAGCTTCTTTCCAGTTTTGAACGGAAGGTATTTCCTTTTTCACCATAGCCCTCTAAGGGCTTCCAAATATCCCTTTGCCAATTCCACAAGAACAGCCTTAGCGAAAGGCTTCCTGAAGGGAAAGATGTAACTCTGTGAGATGAATTAACAGAACACAGAGCAGTTTCTCAGAAAGCTTCTTTCCAGTTTTGAACGGAAGATATTTCCTTTTTCACCATAGCCCTCTATGGTCTTCCAAATATCCCTTTGTCAATTCCACAAGAACAGCCTTAGCGAAAGGCTTCTTGAAGGGAAAGATGTAACTCTGTGAGATGAATTAACAGAACACAGAGCAGTTTCTCAGAAAGCTTCTTTCCAGTTTTGCACGGAAGATATTTCCTTTTTCACCATAGGCCTCTATGGGCTTCCAAATATCCCTTTGCCAATTCCACAAGAACAGCCTTAGCGAAAGGCTTCTTGAAGGGAAAGATGTAACTCTGTGAGATGAATTAACAGAACACAGAGCAGAGTCTCAGAAACCTTCTTTCCAGTTTTGAACGGAAGATATTTCCTTTTTCACCATAGCCCTCTATGGGCTTCCAAATATCCCTTTGCCATTTCCACAAGAACAGCCTTAGCGAAAGGCTTCTTGAAGGGAAAGATGTAACTCTGTGAGATGAATTAACAGAACACAGAGCGGTTTCTCATAAACATTCTTTCCAGTTGTGAACGGAAGATATTTCCTTTTTCACCATAGCCCTCTATGGGCTTCCAAATATCCCTTTGCCAATTCCACAAGAACAGCCTTAGCGAAAGGCTTCTTGAAGGGAAAGATGTAACTCTGTGAGATGAATTAACAGAACACAGAGCAGTTTCTCAGAAAGCTTCTGTCCAGTTTTGAACGGAAGGTATTTCCTTTTTCACCATAGCCCTCTATGGGCTTCCAAATATCCCTTTGCCAATTCCACAAGAACAGCCTTAGCGAAAGGCTTCTTGAAGGGAAAGATGTAACTCTGTGAGATGAATTAACAGAACACAGAGCAGTTTCTCAGAAAGCTTCTTTCCAGTTTTGAACGGAAGATATTTCCTTTTTCACCATAGCCCTCTATGGGCTTCCAAATATCCCTTTGCCAATTCCACAAGAACAGCCTTAGCGAAAGGCTTCTTGAAGGGAAATATGTAACTCTGTGAGATGAATTAACAGAACACAGAGCAGTTTCTCAGAAAGCTTCTTTCCAGTTTTGAACGGAAGATATTTCCTTTTTCACCATAGCCCTCTATGGGCTTCCAAATATCCCTTTGCCAATTCCACAAGAACAGCCTTAGCGAAAGGCTTCTTGAAGGGAAAGATGTAACTCTGTGAGATGAATTAACAGAACACAGAGCAGTTTCTCAGAAAGCTTCTTTCCAGTTTTGAACGGAAGATATTTCCTTTTTCACCGTAGCCCTCTATGGGCTTCCAAATATCCCTTTGCCAATTACACAAGAACAGTCTTAGCGAAAGGCTTCTTGAAGGGAGAGATGTAACTCGGTGAGATGAATTAACAGAACACAGAGCAGTTTCTCAGAAAGCTTCTTTCCAGTTTTGAACGGAAGATATTTCCTTTTTCACCATAGCCCTCTATGGGCTTCCAAATATCCCTTTGCCAATTCCACAAGAACAGCCTTAGCGAAAGGCTTCTTGAAGGGAAAGATGTAACTCTGTGTGATGAATTAACAGAACACAGAGCAGTTTCTCAGAAAGCTTCTTTCCAGTTTTGAACGGAAGATATTTCCTTTTTCACCATAGCCCTCTATGGGCTTCCAAATATCCCTTTGCCAATTCCACAAGAACAGCCTTAGCGAAAGGCTTCTTGAAGGGAAATATGTAACTCTGTGAGATGAATTAACAGAACACAGAGCAGTTTCTCAGATAGCTTCTTTCCAGTTTTGAACGGAAGATACTTCCTTTTTCACCATAGCCCTCTTTGGGCTTCCAAATATCCCTTTGCCAATTCCACAAGAACAGCCTTAGCGAAAGGCTTCTTGAAGGGAAAGGTGTAACTCTGTGAGATGAATTAACAGAACACAGAGCAGTTTCTCAGAAAGCTTCTTTCCAGTTTTGAACGGAAGATATTTCCTTTTTCACCACAGCCCTCTATGGGCTTCCAAATATCCCTTTGCCAATTCCACAAGAACAGCCTTAGCGAAAGGCTTCTTGAAGGGAAAGATGTAACTCTGTGAGATGAATTAACAGAACACAGAGCAGTTTCTCAGAAAGCTTCTTTCCAGTTTTGAAAGGAAGATATTTCCTTTTTCACCATAGCCCTCTATGGGCTTCCAAATATTCCTTTGCCAATTCCACAAGAACAGCCATAGCGAAAGGCTTCTTGAAGGGAAAGATGTAACTCTGTGAGATGAATTAACAGAACACAGAGCAGTTTCTCAGAAAGCTTCTTTCCAGTTTTGAACGGAAGATATTTCCTTTTTCACCATAGGCCTCTATGGGCTTCCAAATATCCCTTTGCCAATTCCCCAAGAACAGCCTTAGCGAAAGGCTTCTTGAAGGGAAAGATGTAACTCTGTGAGATGAATTAACAGAACACAGAGCAGTTTCTCAGAAAGCTTCTTTCCAGTTTTGAACGGAAGATATTTCCTTTTTCACCGTAGCCCTCTTTGGGCTTCCAAATATCCCTTTGCCAATTCCACAAGAACAGCCTTAGCGAAAGGCTTCTTGAAGGGAAAGATGTAACTCTGTGAGATGAATTAACAGAACACAGAGCAGTTTCTCAGAAAGCTTCTTTCCAGTTTTGAACGGAAGATATTTCCTTTTTCACCATAGCCCTCTATGGGCTTCCAAATATCCCTTTGCCAATTCCACAAGAACAGCCTTAGCGAAAGGCTTCTTGAAGGGAAAGATGTAACTCTGTGAGATGAATTAACAGAACACAGAGCAGTTTCTCAGAAAGCTTCTTTCCAGTTTTGAACGGAAGGTATTTCCTTTTTCACCATAGCCCTCTATGGGCTTCCAAATATCCCTTTGCCAATTCCACAAGAACAGCCTTAGCGAAAGGCTTCTTGAAGGGAAAGATGTAACTCTGTGAGATGAATTAACAGAACACAGAGCAGTTTCTCAGAAAGCTTCTTTCCAGTTTTGAACGGAAGATATTTCCTTTTTCACCATAGCCCTCTATGGGCTTCCAAATATCCCTTTGTCAATTCCACAAGAACAGCCTTAGCGAAAGGCTTCTTGAAGGGAAAGATGTAACTCTGTGAGATGAATTAACAGAACACAGAGCAGTTTCTCAGAAAGCTTCTTTCCAGTTTTGCACGGAAGATATTTCCTTTTTCACCATAGGCCTCTATGGGCTTCCAAATATCCCTTTGCCAATTCCACAAGAACAGCCTTAGCGAAAGGCTTCTTGAAGGGAAAGATGTAACTCTGTGAGATGAATTAACAGAACACAGAGCAGTTTCTCAGAAACCTTCTTTCCAGTTTTGAACGGAAGATATTTCCTTTTTCACCATAGGCCTCTATGGGCTTCCAAATATCCCTTTGCCAATTCCACAAGAACAGCCCTAGCGAAAGGCTTCTTGAAGGGAAAGATGTAACTCTGTGAGATGAATTAACAGAACACAGAGCAGTTTCTCAGAAACCTTCTTTCCAGTTTTGAACGGAAGATATTTCCTTTTTCACCATAGGCCTCTATGGGCTTCCAAATATCCCTTTGCCAATTCCACAAGAACAGCCTTAGCGAAAGGCTTCTTGAAGGGAAAGATGTAACTCTGTGAGATGAATTAACAGAACACAGAGCAGTTTCTCAGAAAGCTTCTTTCCAGTTTTGAACGGAAGGTATTTCCTTTTTCACCATAGCCCTCTATGGGCTTCCAAATATCCCTTTGCCAATTCCCCAAGAACAGCCTTAGCGAAAGGCTTCTTGAAGGGAAAGATGTAACTCTGTGTGATGAATTAACAGAACACAGAGCAGTTTCTCAGAAAGCTTCTTTCCAGTTTTGAACGGAAGATATTTCCTTTTTCACCATAGCCCTCTATGGGCTTCCAAATATCCCTTTGCCAATTCCACAAGAACAGCCTTAGCGAAAGGCTTCTTGAAGGGAAAGATGTAACTCTGTGAGATGAATTAACAGAACACAGAGCAGTTTCTCAGAAAGCTTCTTTCCAGTTTTGAACGGAAGATATTTCCTTTTTCACCATAGCCCTCTATGGGCTTCCAAATATCCCTTTGCCAATTCCACAAGAACAGCCTTAGCGAAAGGCTTCTTGAAGGGAAAGATGTAACTCTGTGAGATGAATTAACAGAACACAGAGCAGTTTCTCAGAAAGCTTCTTTCCAGTTTTGAACGGAAGATATTTCCTTTTTCACCGTAGCCCTCTATGGGCTTCCAAATATCCCTTTGCCAATTCCACAAGAACAGCCTTAGCGAAAGGCTTCTTGAAGGGAAAAATGTAACTCTGTGAGATGAATTAACAGAACACAGAGCAGTTTCTCAGAAAGCTTCTTTCCAGTTTTGAACGGAAGATATTTCCTTTTTCACCATAGGCCTCTATGGGCTTCCAAATATCCCTTTGCCAATTCCACAAGAAAAGCCTTAGCGAAAGGCTTCTTGAAGGGAAAGATGTAACTCTGTGAGATGAATTAACAGAACACAGAGCATTTTCTCAGAAAGCTTCTTTCCAGTTTTGAACGGAAGATATTTCCTTTTTCACCATAGACCTCTTTGGGCTTAAAAATATCCCGTTGCCAATTCCACAAGAACAGCCTTAGCGAAAGGCTTCTTGAAGGGAAAGATGTAACTCTGTGAGATGAATTAACAGAACACAGAGTAGTTTCTCAGAAAGCTTCTTTCCAGTTTTGAACGGAAGATATTTCCTTTTTCACCATAGCCCTCTATGGGCTTCCAAATATCCCTTTGCCAATTCCACAAGAACAGCCTTAGCGAAAGGCTTCTTGAAGGGAAAGATGTAACTCTGTGAGATGAATTAACAGAACACAGAGCAGTTTCTCAGAAAGCTTCTTTCCAGTTTTGAACGGAAGATATTTCCTTTTTCCCCGTAGCCCTCTATGGGCTTCCAAATATCCCTTTGCCAATTCCACAAGAACAGCCTTAGCGAAAGGCTTCTTGAAGGGAAAGATGTAACTCGGTGAGATGAATTAACAGAACACAGAGCAGTTTCTCAGAAAGCTTCTTTCCAGTTTTGAACGGAAGATATTTCCTTTTTCACCGTAGCCCTCTATGGGCTTCCAAATATCCCTTTGCCAATTCCACAATAACAGCCTTAGCGAAAGGCTTCCTGAAGGGAAAGATGTAACTCTGTGAGATGAATTAACAGAACACAGAGCAGTTTCTCAGAATGCTTCTTTCCAGTTTTGAACGGAAGATATTTCTTTTTTCACCATAGCCCTCTATGGGCTTCCAAATATCCCTTTGCCAATTCCCCAAGAACAGCCTTAGCGAAAGGCTTCTTGAAGGGAAAGATGTAACTCTGTGAGATGAATTAACAGAACACAGAGCAGTTTCTCAGAAAGCTTCTTTCCAGTTTTGAACGGAAGATATTTCCCTTTTCACCATAGCCCTCTTTGGGCTTCCAAATATCCCGTTGCCAATTCCACAAGAACAGCCTTAGCGAAAGGCTTCTTGAAGGGAAAGATGTAACTCTGTGAGAGGAATTAATAGAACACAGAGCAGTTTCTCAGAAAGCTTCTTTCCAGTTTTGAACGGAAGAGATTTCCTTTTTCACCATAGCCCTCTATGGGCTTCCAAATATCCCTTTGCCAATTCCACAAGAACAGCCTTAGCGAAAGGCTTCTTGAAGGGAAAGATGTAACTCTGTGAGATGAATTAACAGAACACAGAGCAGTTTCTCAGAAAGCTTCTTTCCAGTTTTGAAAGGAAGATATTTCCTTTTTCACCATAGCCCTCTATGGGCTTCCAAATATCCCTTTGCCAATTCCACAAGAACAGCCTTAGCGAAAGGCTTCTTGAAGGGAAAGATGTAACTCTGTGAGATGAATTAACAGAACACAGAGCAGTTTCTCAGAAAGCTTCTTTCCAGTTTTGAACGGAAGATATTTCCTTTTTCACCATAGCCCTCTATGGGCTTCCAAATATCCCTTTGTCAATTCCTCAAGAACAGCCTTAGCGAAAGGCTTCTTGAAGGGAAATATGTAACTCTGTGAGATGAATTAACAGAACACAGAGCAGTTTCTCAGAAAGCTTCTTTCCAGTTTTGAACGGAAGGTATTTCCTTTTTCACCATAGCCCTCTATGGGCTTCCAAATATCCCTTTGCCAATTCCACAAGAACAGCCTTAGCGAAAGGCTTCCTGAAGGGAAAGATGTAACTCTGTGAGATGAATTAACAGAACACAGAGCAGTTTCTCAGAAAGCTTCTTTCCAGTTTTGAACGGAAGATATTTCCTTTTTCACCATAGCCCTCTATGGTCTTCCAAATATCCCTTTGTCAATTCCACAAGAACAGCCTTAGCGAAAGGCTTCTTGAAGGGAAAGATGTAACTCTGTGAGATGAATTAACAGAACACAGAGCAGTTTCTCAGAAAGCTTCTTTCCAGTTTTGCACGGAAGATATTTCCTTTTTCACCATAGGCCTCTATGGGCTTCCAAATATCCCTTTGCCAATTCCACAAGAACAGCCTTAGCGAAAGGCTTCTTGAAGGGAAAGATGTAACTCTGTGAGATGAATTAACAGAACACAGAGCAGAGTCTCAGAAACCTTCTTTCCAGTTTTGAACGGAAGATATTTCCTTTTTCACCATAGCCCTCTATGGGCTTCCAAATATCCCTTTGCCATTTCCACAAGAACAGCCTTAGCGAAAGGCTTCTTGAAGGGAAAGATGTAACTCTGTGAGATGAATTAACAGAACACAGAGCAGTTTCTCAGAAACATTCTTTCCAGTTGTGAACGGAAGATAATTCCTTTTTCACCATAGACATCTATGGGCTTCCAAATATCCCTTTGCCAATTCCACAAGAACAGCCTTAGCGAAAGGCTTCTTGAAGGGAAAGATGTAACTCTGTGAGATGAATTAACAGAACACAGAGCAGTTTCTCAGAAAGATTCTGTCCAGTTTTGAACGGAAGGTATTTCCTTTTTCACCATAGCCCTCTATGGGCTTCCAAATATCCCTTTGCCAATTCCACAAGAACAGCCTTAGCGAAAGGCTTCTTGAAGGGAAAGATGTAACTCTGTGAGATGAATTAACAGAACACAGAGCAGTTTCTCAGAAAGCTTCTTTCCAGTTTTGAACGGAAGATATTTCCTTTTTCACCGTAGCCCTCTATGGGCTTCCAAATATCCCTTTGCCAATTCCACAAGAACAGCCTTAGCGAAAGGCTTCTTGAAGGGAGAGATGTAACTCGGTGAGATGAATTAACAGAACACAGAGCAGTTTCTCAGAAAGCTTCTTTCCAGTTTTGAACGGAAGATATTTCCTTTTTCACCATAGCCCTCTATGGGCTTCCAAATATCCCTTTGCCAATTCCACAAGAACAGCCTTAGCGAAAGGCTTCTTGAAGGGAAAGATGTAACTCTGTGTGATGAATTAACAGAACACAGAGCAGTTTCTCAGAAAGCTTCTTTCCAGTTTTGAACGGAAGATATTTCCTTTTTCACCATAGGCCTCTATGGGCTTCCAAATATCCTTTTGCCAATTCCACAAGAACAGCCTTAGCGAAAGGCTTCTTGAAGGGAAAGATGTAACTCTGTGAGATGAATTAACAGAACACAGAGCAGTTTCTCAGAAAGCTTCTTTCCAGTTTTGAACGGAAGATATTTCCTTTTTCACCATAGCCCTCTATGGGCTTCCAAATATCCCTTTGCCAATTCCACAAGAACAGCGTTAGCGAAAGGCTTCTTGAAGGGAAATATGTAACTCTGTGAGATGAATTAACAGAACACAGAGCAGTTTCTCAGATAGCTTCTTTCCAGTTTTGAACGGAAGATACTTCCTTTTTCACCATAGCCCTCTTTGGGCTTCCAAATATCCCTTTGCCAATTCCACAAGAACAGCCTTAGCGAAAGGCTTCTTGAAGGGAAAGATGTAACTCTGTGAGATGAATTAACAGAACACAGAGCAGTTTCTCAGAAAGCTTCTTTCCAGTTTTGAACGGAAGATATTTCCTTTTTCACCACAGCCCTCTATGGGCTTCCAAATATCCCTTTGCCAATTCCACAAGAACAGCCTTAGCGAAAGGCTTCTTGAAGGGAAAGATGTAACTCTGTGAGATGAATTAACAGAACACAGAGCAGTTTCTCAGAAAGCTTCTTTCCAGTTTTGAACGGAAGATATTTCCTTTTTCACCATAGCCCTCTATGGGCTTCCAAATGTTCCTTTGCGAATTCCACAAGAACAGCCATAGCGAAAGGCTTCTTGAAGGGAAAGATGTAACTCTGTGAGATGAATTAACAGAACACAGAGCAGTTTCTCAGAAAGGTTCTTTCCAGTTTTGCACGGAAGATATTTCCTTTTTCACCATAGGCCTCTATGGGCTTCCAAATATCCCTTTGCCAATTCCCCAAGAACAGCCTTAGCGAAAGGCTTCTTGAAGGGAAAGATGTAACTCTGTGAGATGAATTAACAGAACACAGAGCAGTTTCTCAGAAAGCTTCTTTCCAGTTTTGAACGGAAGATATTTCCTTTTTCACCATAGCCCTCTATGGGCTTCCAAATATCCCTTTGCCAATTCCACAAGAACAGCCTTAGCGAAAGGCTTCTTGAAGGGAAAGATGTAACTCTGTGAGATGAATTAACAGAACACAGAGCAGTTTCTCAGAAAGCTTCTTTCCAGTTTTGAACGGAAGGTATTTCCTTTTTCACCATAGCCCTCTTTGGGCTTCCAAATATCCCTTTGCCAATTCCACAAAAACAGCCTTAGCGAAAGGCTTCTTGAAGGGAAAGATGTAACTCTGTGAGATGAATTAACAGAACACAGAGCAGTTTCTCAGAAAGCTTCTTTCCAGTTTTGAACGGAAGATATTTCCTTTTTCACCGTAGCCCTCTATGGGCTTCCAAATATCCCTTTGCCAATTCCACAAGAACAGCCTTAGCGAAAGGCTTCTTGAAGGGAGAGATGTAACTCGGTGAGATGAATTAACAGAACACAGAGCAGTTTCTCAGAAAGCTTCTTTCCAGTTTTGAACGGAAGATATTTCCTTTTTCACCATAGCCCTCTATGGGCTTCCAAATATCCCTTTGCCAATTCCACAAGAACAGCCTTAGCGAAAGGCTTCTTGAAGGGAACGATGTAACTCTGTGTGATGAATTAACAGAACACAGAGCAGTTTCTCAGAAAGCTTCTTTCCAGTTTTGAACGGAAGATATTTCCTTTTTCACCGTTGCCCTCTATGGGCTTCCAAATATCCCTTTGCCAATTCCATAAGAACAGCCTTAGCGAAAGGCTTCTTGAAGGGAAAGATGTAACTCTGTGAGATGAATTAACAGAACACAGAGCAGTTTCTCAGAAAGCTTCTTTCCAGTTTTGAACGGAAGATATTTCCTTTTTCACCATAGGCCGCTATGGGCTTCCAAATATCCCTTTGCCAATTCCATAAGAACAGCCTTAGCGAAAGGCTTATTGAAGGGAAAGATGTAACTCCGTGAGATGAATTAACAGAACACAGAGCAGTTTCTCAGAAAGCTTCTTTCCAGTTTTGAACGGAAGATATTTCCTTTTTCACCATAGCCCTCTATGGGCTTCCAAATATCCCTTTGCCAATTCCACAAGAACAGCCTTACGAAAGGCTTCTTGAAGGGAAAGATGTAACTCTGTGAGATGAATTAACAGAACACAGAGCAGTTTCTCAGAAAGCTTCTTTCCAGTTTTGAACGGAAGATATTTCCTTTTTCACCATAGCCCTCTACGGGCTTCCAAATATCCCTTTGCCAATTCCACAAGAACAGCCTTAGCGAAAGGCTTCTTGAAGGGAAAGATGTAACTCTGTGAGATGAATTAACAGAACACAGAGCAGTTTCTCAGAAAGCTTCTTTCCAGTTTTGAACGGAAGATATTTCCTTTTTCACCATAGGCCGCTATGGGCTTCCAAATATCCCTTTGCCAATTCCATAAGAACAGCCTTAGCGAAAGGCTTATTGAAGGGAAAGATGTAACTCCGTGAGATGAATTAACAGAACACAGAGCAGTTTCTCAGAAAGCTTCTTTCCAGTTTTGAACGGAAGATATTTCTTTTTCACCATAGCCCTCTATGGGCTTCCAAATATCCCTTTGCCAATTCCACAAGAACAGCCTTAGCGAAAGGCTTCTTGAAGGGAAAGATGTAACTCGGTGAGATGAATTAACAGAACACAGAGCAGTTTCTCAGAAAGCTTCTTTCCAGTTTTGAACGGAAGATATTTCCTTTTTCACCATAGCCCTCTATGGGCTTCCAAATATCCCTTTGCCAATTCCCCAAGAACAGCCTTAGCGAAAGGCTTCTTGAAGGGAAAGATGTAACTCTGTGAGATGAATTAACAGAACACAGAGCAGTTTCTCAGAAAGCTTCTTTCCAGTTTTGAACGGAAGATATTTCCTTTTTCACCATAGCCCTCTTTGGGCTTCCTAATATTCCTTTGCCAATTCCACAAGAACAGCCTTAGCGAAAGGCTTCTTGAAGGGAAAGATGTAACTCTGTGAGATGAATTAACAGAACACAGAGCAGTTTCTCAGAAACCTTCTTTCCAGTTGTGAACGGAAGATATTTCCTTTTACACCATAGGCCTCTGGGGGCTTCCAAATATCCCTTTTCCAATTCCACAAGAAGAGCCTTAGCGAAAGGCTTCTTGAAGGGAAAGATGTAACTCTGTGAGATGAATTAACAGAACACAGAGCAGTTTCTCAGAAAGCTTCTGTCCAGTTTTGAACGGTAGGTATTTCCTTTTTCACCATAGCCCTCTATGGGCTTCCAAATATCCCTTTGCCAATTCCACAAGAACAGCCTTAGCGAAAGGCTTCTTGAAGGGAAAGATGTAACTCTGTGAGATGAATTAACAGAACACAGAGCAGTTTCTCAGAAAGCTTCTTTCCAGTTTTGAACGGAAGATATTTCCTTTTTCACCATAGCCCTCTATGGGCTTCCAAATATTCCTTTGCCAATTCCACAAGAACAGCCATAGCGAAAGGCTTCTTGAAGGGAAAGATGTAACTCTGTGAGATGAATTAACAGAACACAGAGCAGTTTCTCAGAAAGCTTCTTTCCAGTTTTGCACGGAAGATATTTCCTTTTTCACCATAGGCCTCTATGGGCTTCCAAATATCCCTTTGCCAATTCCACAAGAACAGCCTTAGCGAAAGGCTTCTTGAAGGGAAAGATGTAACTCTGTGAGATGAATTAACAGAACACAGAGCAGTTTCTCAGAAACCTTCTTTCCATTTTGCACGGAAGATATTTCCTTTTTCACCATAGGCCTCTATGGGCTTCCAAATATCCCTTTGCCAATTCCACAAGAACAGCCTTAGCGAAAGGCTTCTTGAAGGGAAAGATGTAACTCTGTGAGATGAATTAACAGAACACAGAGCAGTTTCTCAGAAAGCTTCTTTCCAGTTTTGAACGGAAGGTATTTCCTTTTTCACCATAGCCCTCTATGGGCTTCCAAATATCCCTTTGCCAATTCCCCAAGAACAGCCTTAGCGAAAGGCTTCTTGAAGGGAAAGATGTAACTCTGTGAGATGAATTAACAGAACACAGAGCAGTTTCTCAGAAAGCTTCTTTCCAGATTTGAACGGAAGATATTTCCTTTTTCACCATAGCCCTCTATGGGCTTCCAAATATCCCTTTGCCAATTCCACAAGAACAGCCTTAGCGAAAGGCTTCTTGAAGGGAAAGATGTAACTCTGTGAGATGAATTAACAGAACACAGAGCAGTTTCTCAGAAAGCTTCTTTCCAGTTTTGCACGGAAGATATTTCCTTTTTAACCATAGGCCTCTATGGGCTTCCAAATATCCCTTTGCCAATTCCACAAGAACAGCCTTAGCGAAAGGCTTCTTGAAGGGAAAGATGTAACTCTGTGAGATGAATTAACAGAACACAGAGCAGTTTCTCAGAAACCTTCTTTCCAGTTTTGAACGGAAGATATTTCCTTTTTCACCATAGGCCTCTATGGGCTTCCAAATATCCCTTTGCCAATTCCACAAGAACAGCCTTAGCGAAAGGCTTCTTGAAGGGAAAGATGTAACTCTGTGAGATGAATTAACAGAACACAGAGCAGTTTCTCAGAAAGCTTCTTTCCAGTTTTGAACGGAAGATATTTCCTTTTTCACCATAGGCCTCTATGGGCTTCCAAATATCCCTTTGACAATTCCACAAGAACAGCCTTAGCGAAAGGCTTCTTGAAGGGAAAGATGTAACTCTGTGAGATGAATTAACAGAACACAGAGCAGTTTCTCAGAAAGCTTCTTTCCAGTTTTGAACGGAAGGTATTTCCTTTTTCACCATAGCCCTCTTTGGGCTTCCAAATATCCCTTTGCCAATTCCACAAAAACAGCCTTAGCGAAAGGCTTCTTGAAGGGAAAGATGTAACTCTGTGAGATGAATTAACAGAACACAGAGCAGTTTCTCAGAAAGCTTCTTTCCAGTTTTGAACGGAAGATATTTCCTTTTTCACCGTAGCCCTCTATGGGCTTCCAAATATCCCTTTGCCAATTCCACAAGAACAGCCTTAGCGAAAGGCTTCTTGAAGGGAGAGATGTAACTCGGTGAGATGAATTAACAGAACACAGAGCAGTTTCTCAGAAAGCTTCTTTCCAGTTTTGAACGGAAGATATTTCCTTTTTCACCATAGCCCTCTATGGGCTTCCAAATATCCCTTTGCCAATTCCACAAGAACAGCCTTAGCGAAAGGCTTCTTGAAGGGAAAGATGTAACTCTGTGTGATGAATTAACAGAACACAGAGCAGTTTCTCAGAAAGCTTCTTTCCAGTTTTGAACGGAAGATATTTCCTTTTTCACCATAGGCCTCTATGGGCTTCCAAATATCCTTTTGCCAATTCTACAAGAACAGCCTTAGCGAAAGGCTTCTTGAAGGGAAAGATGTAACTCTGTGAGATGAATTAACAGAACACAGAGCAGTTTCTCAGAAAGCTTCTTTCCAGTTTTGAACGGAAGATATTTCCTTTTTCACCATAGCCCTCTTTGGGCTTCCAAATATCCCTTTGCCAATTCCACAAGAACAGGCTTAGCGAAAGGCTTCTTGAAGGGAAAGATGTAACTCTGTGAGATGAATTAACAGAACACAGAGCAGTTTCTCACAAAGCTTCTTTCCAGTTTTGAACGGAAGTTATTTCCTTTTTCACCACAGCCCTCTATGGGCTTCCAAATATCCCTTTGCCAATTCCACAAGAACTGCCTTAGCGAAAGGCTTCTTGAAGGGAAAGATGTAACTCTGTGAGATGAATTAACAGAACACAGAGCAGTTTCTCAGAAAGCTTCTTTCCAGTTTTGAACGGAAGATATTTCCTTTTTCACCATAGCCCTCTATGGGCTTCCAAATATTCCTTTGCCAATTCCACAAGAACAGCCTTAGCGAAAGGCTTCTTGAAGGGAAAGATGTAACTCTGTGAGATGAATTAACAGAACACAGAGCAGTTTCTCAGAAAGCTTCTTTCCAGTTTTGCACGGAAGATATTTCCTTTTTCACCATAGGCCTCTATGGGCTTCCAAATATCCCTTTGCCAATTCCACAAGAACAGCCTTAGCGAAAGGCTTCTTGAAGGGAAAGATGTAACTCTGTGAGATGAATTAACAGAACACAGAGCAGTTTCTCAGAAACCTTCTTTCCAGTTTTGAACGGAAGATATTTCCTTTTTCACCATAGGCCTCTATGGGCTTCCAAATATCCCTTTGCCAATTCCACAAGAACAGCCTTAGCGAAAGGCTTCTTGAAGGGAAAGATGTAACTCTGTGAGATGAATTAACAGAACACAGAGCAGTTTCTCAGAAAGCTTCTTTCCAGTTTTGAACGGAAGGTATTTCCTTTTTCACCATAGCCCTCTATGGGCTTCCAAATATCCCTTTGCCAATTCCCCAAGAACAGCCTTAGCGAAAGGCTTCTTGAAGGGAAAGATGTAACTCTGTGAGATGAATTAACAGAACACAGAGCAGTTTCTCAGAAAGCTTCTTTCCAGTTTTGAACGGAAGATATTTCCTTTTTCACCATAGCCCTCTATGGGCTTCCAAATATCCCTTTGCCAATTCCACAAGAACAGCCTTAGCGAAAGGCTTCTTGAAGGGAAAGATGTAACTCTGTGAGATGAATTAACAGAACACAGAGCAGTTTCTCAGAAAGCTTCTATCCAGTTTTGAACGGAAGATATTTCCTTTTTCACCATAGCCCTCTATGGGCTTCCAAATATCCCTTTGCCAATTCCACAAGAACAGCCTTAGCGAAAGGCTTCTTGAAGGGAAAGATGTAACTCTGTGAGATGAATTAACAGAACACAGAGCAGTTTCTCAGAAAGCTTCTTTCCAGTTTTGAACGGAAGATATTTCCTTTTTCACCGTTGCCCTCTATGGGCTTCCAAATATCCCTTTGCCAATTCCATAAGAACAGCCTTAGCGAAAGGCTTCTTGAAGGGAAAGATGTAACTCTGTGAGATGAATTAACAGAACACAGAGCAGTTTCTCAGAAAGCTTCTTTCCAGTTTTGAACGGAAGATATTTCCTTTTTCACCATAGCCCTCTATGGGCTTCCAAATATCCCTTTGCCAATTCCACAAGAACAGCCTTACGAAAGGCTTCTTGAAGGGAAAGATGTAACTCTGTGAGATGAATTAACAGAACACAGAGCAGTTTCTCAGAAAGCTTCTTTCCAGTTTTGAACGGAAGATATTTCCTTTTTCACCATAGCCCTCTACGGGCTTCCAAATATCCCTTTGCCAATTCCACAAGAACAGCCTTAGCGAAAGGCTTCTTGAAGGGAAAGATGTAACTCTGTGAGATGAATTAACAGAACACAGAGCAGTTTCTCAGAAAGCTTCTTTCCAGTTTTGAACGGAAGATATTTCCTTTTTCACCATAGGCCGCTATGGGCTTCCAAATATCCCTTTGCCAATTCCATAAGAACAGCCTTAGCGAAAGGCTTATTGAAGGGAAAGATGTAACTCTGTGAGATGAATTAACAGAACACAGAGCAGTTTCTCAGAAAGCTTCTTTCCAGTTTTGAACGGAAGATATTTCCTTTTTCACCATAGCCCTCTATGGGCTTCCAAATATCCCTTTGCCAATTCCACAAGAACAGCCTTAGCGAAAGGCTTCTTGAAGGGAAAGATGTAACTCGGTGAGATGAATTAACAGAACACAGAGCAGTTTCTCAGAAAGCTTCTTTCCAGTTTTGAACGGAAGATATTTCCTTTTTCACCATAGCCCTCTATGGGCTTCCAAATATCCCTTTGCCAATTCCCCAAGAACAGCCTTAGCGAAAGGCTTCTTGAAGGGAAAGATGTAACTCTGTGAGATGAATTAACAGAACACAGAGTAGTTTCTCAGAAAGCCTCTTTCCAGTTTTGAACGGAAGATATTTCCTTTTTCACCATAGCCCTCTATGGGCTTCCAAATATCCCTTTGCCAGTTCCACAAGAACAGCCTTAGCGAAATGCGTCTTGAAGGGAAAGATGTAACTCTGTGAGATGAATTAACAGAACACAGAGCAGTTTCTCAGAAAGCTTCTTTCCAGTTTTGAACGGAAGATATTTCCTTTTTCACCATAGCCCTCTTTGGGCTTCCTAATATCCCTTTGCCAATTCCACAAGAACAGCCTTAGCGAAAGGCTTCTTGAAGGGAAAGATGTAACTCTGTGAGATGAATTAACAGAACACAGAGCAGTTTCTCAGAAACCTTCTTTCCAGTTGTGAACGGAAGATATTTCCTTTTACACCATAGGCCTCTGGGGGCTTCCAAATATCCCTTTTCCAATTCCACAAGAAGAGCCTTAGCGAAAGGCTTCTTGAAGGGAAAGATGTAACTCTGTGAGATGAATTAACAGAACACAGAGCAGTTTCTCAGAAAGCTTCTGTCCAGTTTTGAACGGTAGGTATTTCCTTTTTCACCATAGCCCTCTATGGGCTTCCAAATATCCCTTTGCCAATTCCACAAGAACAGCCTTAGCGAAAGGCTTCTTGAAGGGAAAGATGTAACTCTGTGAGATGAATTAACAGAACACAGAGCAGTTTCTCAGAAAGCTTCTTTCCAGTTTTGAACGGAAGATATTTCCTTTTTCACCATAGCCCTCTATGGGCTTCCAAATATCCCGTTGCCAATTCCACAAGAACAGCCTTAGCGAAAGGCTTCTTGAAGGGAAAGATGTAACTCTGTGAGATGAATTAACAGAACACAGAGCAGTTTCTCAGAAAGCTTCTTTCCAGTTTTGAACGGAAGATATTTCCTTTTTCACCATAGCCCTCTATGGGCTTCCAAATATCCCTTTGCCAATTCCACAAGAACAGCCTTAGCGAAAGGCTTCTTGAAGGGAAAGATGTAACTCTGTGAGATGAATTAACAGAACACAGAGCAGTTTCTCAGAAAGCTTCTTTCCAGTTTTGCACGGAAGATATTTCCTTTTTCACCATAGGCCTCTATGGGCTTCCAAATATCCCTTTGCCAATTCCACAAGAACAGCCTTAGCGAAAGGCTTCTTGAAGGGAAAGATGTAACTCTGTGAGATGAATTAACAGAACACAGAGCAGTTTCTCAGAAACCTTCTTTCCAGTTTTGAACGGAAGATATTTCCTTTTTCACCATAGCCCTCTATGGGCTTCCAAATATCCCTTTGCCAATTCCACAAGAACAGCCTTAGCGAAAGGCTTCTTGAAGGGAAAGATGTAACTCTGTGAGATGAATTAACAGAACACAGAGCAGTTTCTCAGAAACCTTCTTTCCAGTTGTGAACGGAAGATATTTCCTTTTTCACCATAGGCCTCTATGGGCTTCCAAATATCCCTTTGCCAATTCCACAAGAACAGCCTTAGCGAAAGGCTTCTTGAAGGGAAAGATGTAACTCTGTGAGATGAATTAACAGAACACAGAGCAGTTTCTCAGAAAGCTTCTGTCCAGTTTTGAACGGAAGATATTTCCTTTTTCACCATAGCCCTCTATGGGCTTCCAAATATCCCTTTGCCAATTCCACAAGAACAGCCTTAGCGAAAGGCTTCTTGAAGGGAAAGATGTAACTCTGTGAGATGAATTAACAGAACACAGAGCAGTTTCTCAGATAGCTTCTTTCCAGTTTTGAACGGAAGATATTTCCTTTTTCACCATAGCCCTCTATGGGCTTCCAAATATCCCTTTGCCAATTCCACAAGAACAGCCTTAGCGAAAGGCTTCTTGAAGGGAAAGATGTAACTCTGTGAGATGAATTAACAGAACACAGAGCAGTTTCTCAGAAAGCTTCTTTCCAGTTTTGAACGGAAGATATTTCCTTTTTCACCGTAGCCCTCTATGGGCTTCCAAATATCCCTTTGCCAATTCCACAAGAACAGCCTTAGCGAAAGGCTTCTTGAAGGGAAAGACGTAACTCTGTGAGATGAATTAACAGAACACAGAGCAGTTTCTCAGAAAGCTTCTTTCCAGTTTTGAACGGAAGGTATTTCCTTTTTCACCATAGCCCTCTATGGGCTTCCAAATATCCCTTTGCCAATTCCACAAGAACAGCCTTAGCGAAAGGCTTCTTGAAGGGAAAGATGTAACTCTGTGAGATGAATTGACAGAACACAGAGCAGTTTCTCAGAAAGCTTCTTTCCAGTTTTGAACGGAAGATATTTCCTTTTTCACCATAGCCCTCTATGGGCTTCCAAATATCCCTTTGTCAATTCCACAAGAACAGCCTTAGCGAAAGGCTTCTTGAAGGGAAAGATGTAACTCTGTGAGATGAATTAACAGAACACAGAGCAGTTTCTCAGAGAGCTTCTTTCCAGTTTTGAACGGAAGATATTTCCTTTTTCACCATAGGCCTCTATGGGCTTCCAAATATCCCTTTGCCAATTCCACAAGAACAGCCTTAGCGAAAGGCTTCTTGAAGGGAAAGATGTAACTCTGTGAGATGAATTAACAGAACACAGAGCAGTTTCTCAGAAACCTTCTTTCCAGTTTTGAACGGAAGATATTTCCTTTTTCACCATAGCCCTCTATGGGCTTCCAAATATCCCTTTGCCATTTCCACAAGAACAGCCTTAGCGAAAGGCTTCTTGAAGGGAAAGATGTAACTCTGTGAGATGAATTAACAGAACACAGAGCAGTTTCTCAGAAACCTTCTTTCTAGTTGTGAACGGAAGATATTTCCTTTTTCACCATAGGCCTCTATGGGCTTCCAAATATCCCTTTGCCAATTCCACAAGAACAGCCTTAGCGAAAGGCTTCTTGAAGGGAAAGATGTAACTCTGTGAGATGAATTAACAGAACACAGAGCAGTTTCTCAGAAAGCTTCTGTCCAGTTTTGAACGGAAGGTATTTCCTTTTTCACCATAGCCCTCTATGGGCTTCCAAATATCCCTTTGCCAATTCCACAAGAACAGCCTTAGCAAAAGGCTTCTTGAAGGGAAAGATGTAACTCTGTGAGAAGAATTAACAGAACACAGAGCAGTTTCTCAGAAAGCTTCTTTCCAGTTTTGAACGGAAGATATTTCCTTTTTCACCATAGCCCTCTATGGGCTTCCAAATATCCCTTTGCCAATTCCACAAGAACAGCCTTAGCGAAAGGCTTCTTGAAGGGAAAGATGTAACTCTGTGAGATGAATTAACAGAACACAGAGCAGTTTCTCAGAAAGCTTCTTTCCAGTTTTGAACGGAAGATATTTCCTTTTTCACCGTAGCCCTCTATGGGCTTCCAAATATCCCTTTGCCAATTCCACAAGAACAGCCTTAGCGAAAGGCTTCTTGAAGGGAAAGACGTAACTCTGTGAGATGAATTAACAGAACACAGAGCAGTTTCTCAGAAAGCTTCTTTCCAGTTTTGAACGGAAGATATTTCCTTTTTCACCATAGCCCTCTATGGGCTTCCAAATATCCCTTTGTCAATTCCACAAGAACAGCCTTAGCGAAAGGCTTCTTGAAGGGAAATATGTAACACTGTGAGATGAATTAACAGAACACAGAGCAGTTTCTCAGAAAGCTTCTTTCCAGTTTTGAACGGAAGGTATTTCCTTTTTCACCATAGCCCTCTATGGGCTTCCAAATATCCCTTTGCCAATTCCACAAGAACAGCCTTAGCGAAAGGCTTCTTGAAGGGAAAGATGTAACTCTGTGAGATGAATTGACAGAACACAGAGCAGTTTCTCAGAAAGCTTCTTTCTAGTTTTGAACGGAAGATATTTCCTTTTTCACCATAGCCCTCTATGGGCTTCCAAATATCCCTTTGTCAATTCCACAAGAACAGCCTTAGCGAAAGGCTTCTTGAAGGGAAAGATGTAACTCTGTGAGATGAATTAACAGAACACAGAGCAGTTTCTCAGAGAGCTTCTTTCCAGTTTTGAACGGAAGATATTTCCTTTTTCACCATAGGCCTCTATGGGCTTCCAAATATCCCTTTGCCAATTCCACAAGAACAGCCTTAGCGAAAGGCTTCTTGAAGGGAAAGATGTAACTCTGTGAGATGAATTAACAGAACACAGAGCAGTTTCTCAGAAACCTTCTTTCCAGTTTTGAACGGAAGATATTTCCTTTTTCACCATAGCCCTCTATGGGCTTCCAAATATCCCTTTGCCATTTCCACAAGAACAGCCTTAGCGAAAGGCTTCTTGAAGGGAAAGATGTAACTCTGTGAGATGAATTAACAGAACACAGAGCAGTTTCTCAGAAACCTTCTTTCCAGTTGTGAACGGAAGATATTTCCTTTTTCACCATAGGCCTCTATGGGCTTCCAAATATCCCTTTGCCAATTCCACAAGAACAGCCTTAGCGAAAGGCTTCTTGAAGGGAAAGATGTAACTCTGTGAGATGAATTAACAGAACACAGAGCAGTTTCTCAGAAAGCTTCTGTCCAGTTTTGAACGGAAGGTATTTCCTTTTTCACCATAGCCCTCTATGGGCTTCCAAATATCCCTTTGCCAATTCCACAAGAACAGCCTTAGCGAAAGGCTTCTTGAAGGGAAAGATGTAACTCTGTGAGATGAATTAACATAACACAGAGCAGTTTCTCAGAAAGCTTCTTTCCAGTTTTGAACGGAAGATATTTCCTTTTTCACCATAGCCCTCTATGGGCTTCCAAATATCCCTTTGCCAATTCCACAAGAACAGCCTTAGCGAAAGGCTTCTTGAAGGGAAAGATGTAACTCTGTGAGATGAATTAACAGAACACAGAGCAGTTTCTCAGAAAGCTTCTTTCCAGTTTTGAACGGAAGATATTTCCTTTTTCACCGTAGCCCTCTATGGGCTTCCAAATATCCCTTTGCCAATTCCACAAGAACAGCCTTAGCGAAAGGCTTCTTGAAGGGAAAGACGTAACTCTGTGAGATGAATTAACAGAACACAGAGCAGTTTCTCAGAAAGCTTCTTTCCAGTTTTGAACGGAAGATATTTCCTTTTTCACCATAGCCCTCTATGGGCTTCCAAATATCCCTTTGTCAATTCCACAAGAACAGCCTTAGCGAAAGGCTTCTTGAAGGGAAATATGTAACACTGTGAGATGAATTAACAGAACACAGAGCAGTTTCTCAGAAAGCTTCTTTCCAGTTTTGAACGGAAGGTATTTCCTTTTTCACCATAGCCCTCTATGGGCTTCCAAATATCCCTTTGCCAATTCCACAAGAACAGCCTTAGCGAAAGGCTTCTTGAAGGGAAAGATGTAACTCTGTGAGATGAATTGACAGAACACAGAGCAGTTTCTCAGAAAGCTTCTTTCTAGTTTTGAACGGAAGATATTTCCTTTTTCACCATAGCCCTCTATGGGCTTCCAAATATCCCTTTGTCAATTCCACAAGAACAGCCTTAGCGAAAGGCTTCTTGAAGGGAAAGATGTAACTCTGTGAGATGAATTAACAGAACACAGAGCAGTTTCTCAGAGAGCTTCTTTCCAGTTTTGAACGGAAGATATTTCCTTTTTCACCATAGGCCTCTATGGGCTTCCAAATATCCCTTTGCCAATTCCACAAGAACAGCCTTAGCGAAAGGCTTCTTGAAGGGAAAGATGTAACTCTGTGAGATGAATTAACAGAACACAGAGCAGTTTCTCAGAAACCTTCTTTCCAGTTTTGAACGGAAGATATTTCCTTTTTCACCATAGCCCTCTATGGGCTTCCAAATATCCCTTTGCCATTTCCACAAGAACAGCCTTAGCGAAAGGCTTCTTGAAGGGAAAGATGTAACTCTGTGAGATGAATTAACAGAACACAGAGCAGTTTCTCAGAAACCTTCTTTCCAGTTGTGAACGGAAGATATTTCCTTTTTCACCATAGGCCTCTATGGGCTTCCAAATATCCCTTTGCCAATTCCACAAGAACAGCCTTAGCGAAAGGCTTCTTGAAGGGAAAGATGTAACTCTGTGAGATGAATTAACAGAACACAGAGCAGTTTCTCAGAAAGCTTCTGTCCAGTTTTGAACGGAAGGTATTTCCTTTTTCACCATAGCCCTCTATGGGCTTCCAAATATCCCTTTGCCAATTCCACAAGAACAGCCTTAGCGAAAGGCTTCTTGAAGGGAAAGATGTAACTCTGTGAGATGAATTAACATAACACAGAGCAGTTTCTCAGAAAGGTTCTTTCCAGTTTTGAACGGAAGATATTTCCTTTTTCACCATAGCCCTCTATGGGCTTCCAAATATCCCTTTGCCAATTCCACAAGAACAGCCTTAGCGAAAGGCTTCTTGAAGGGAAAGATGTAACTCTGTGAGATGAATTAACAGAACACAGAGCAGTTTCTCAGAAAGCTTCTTTCCAGTTTTGAACGGAAGATATTTCCTTTTTCACCGTAGCCCTCTATGGGCTTCCAAATATCCCTTTGCCAATTCCACAAGAACAGCCTTAGCGAAAGGCTTCTTGAAGGGAAAGACGTAACTCTGTGAGATGAATTAACAGAACACAGAGCAGTTTCTCAGATAGCTTCTTTCCAGTTTTGAACGGAAGATATTTCCTTTTTAACCATAGCCCTCTATGGGCTTCCAAATATCCCTTTGTCAATTCCACAAGAACAGTCTTAGCGAAAGGCTTCTTGAAGGGAAATATGTAACTCTGTGAGATGAATTAACAGAACACAGAGCAGTTTCTCAGAAAGCTTCTTTCCAGTTTTGAACGGAAGGTATTTCCTTTTTCACCATAGCCCTCTATGGGCTTCCAAATATCCCTTTGCCAATTCCACAAGAACAGCCTTAGCGAAAGGCTTCCTGAAGGGAAAGATGTAACTCTGTGAGATGAATTGACAGAACACAGAGCAGTTTCTCAGAAAGCTTCTTTCCAGTTTTGAACGGAAGATATTTCCTTTTTCACCATAGCCCTCTATGGGCTTCCAAATATCCCTTTGTCAATTCCACAAGAACAGCCTTAGCGAAAGGCTTCTTGAAGGGAAAGATGTAACTCTGTGAGATGAATTAACAGAACACAGAGCAGTTTCTCAGAAAGCTTCTTTCCAGTTTTGCACGGAAGATATTTCCTTTTTCACCATAGGCCTCTATGGGCTTCCAAATATCCCTTTGCCAATTCCACAAGAACAGCCTTAGCGAAAGGCTTCTTGAAGGGAAAGATGTAACTCTGTGAGATGAATTAACAGAACACAGAGCAGTTTCTCAGAAACATTCTTTCCAGTTGTGAACGGAAGATATTTCCTTTTTCACCATAGGCCTCTATGGGCTTCCAAATATCCCTTTGCCAATTCCACAAGAACAGCCTTAGCGAAAGGCTTCTTGAAGGGAAAGATGTAACTCTGTGAGATGAATTAACAGAACACAGAGCAGTTTCTAAGAAAGCTTCAGTCCAGTTTTGAACGGAAGGTATTTCCTTTTTCACCATAGCCCTCTATGGGCTTCCAAATATCCCTTTGCCAATTCCACAAGAACAGCCTTAGCGAAAGGCTTCTTGAAGGGAAAGATGTAACTCTGTGAGATGAATTAACAGAACACAGAGCAGTTTCTCAGAAAGCTTCTTTCCAGTTTTGAACGGAAGATATTTCCTTTTTCACCATAGCCCTCTATGGGCTTCCAAATATCGCTTTGCCAATTCCACAAGAACAGCCTTAGCGAAAGGCTTCTTGAAGGGAAAGATGTAACTCTGTGAGATGAATTAACAGAACACAGAGCAGTTTCTCAGAAAGCTTCTTTCCAGTTTTGAACGGAAGGTATTTCCTTTTTCACCATAGCCCTCTATGGGCTTCCAAATATCCCTTTGCCAATTCCACAAGAACAGCCTTAGCGAAAGGCTTCCTGAAGGGAAAGATGTAACTCTGTGAGATGAATTGACAGAACACAGAGCAGTTTCTCAGAAAGCTTCTTTCCAGTTTTGAACGGAAGATATTTCCTTTTTCACCATAGCCCTCTATGGGCTTCCAAATATCCCTTTGTCAATTCCACAAGAACAGCCTTAGCGAAAGGCTTCTTGAAGGGAAAGATGTAACTCTGTGAGATGAATTAACAGAACACAGAGCAGTTTCTCAGAAAGCTTCTTTCCAGTTTTGCACGGAAGATATTTCCTTTTTCACCATAGCCCTCTATGGGCTTCCAAATATCCCTTTGCCAATTCCACAAGAACAGCCTTAGCGAAAGGCTTCTTGAAGGGAAAGATGTAACTCTGTGAGATGAATTAACAGAACACAGAGCAGTTTCTCAGAAACATTCTTTCCAGTTGTGAACGGAAGATATTTCCTTTTTCACCATAGGCCTCTATGGTCTTCCAAATATCCCTTTGCCAATTCCACAAGAACAGCCTTAGCGAAAGGCTTCTTGAAGGGAAAGATGTAACTCTGTGAGATGAATTAACAGAACACAGAGCAGTTTCTAAGAAAGCTTCTGTCCAGTTTTGAACGGAAGGTATTTCCTTTTTCACCATAGCCCTCTATGGGCTTCCAAATATCCCTTTGCCAATTCCACAAGAACAGCCTTAGCGAAAGGCTTCTTGAAGGGAAAGATGTAACTCTGTGAGATGAATTAACAGAACACAGAGCAGTTTCTCAGAAAGCTTCTTTCCAGTTTTGAACGGAAGATATTTCCTTTTTCACCATAGCCCTCTATGGGCTTCCAAATATCCCTTTGCCAATTCCACAAGAACAGCCTTAGCGAAAGGCTTCTTGAAGGGAAAGATGTAACTCTGTGAGATGAATTTACAGAACACAGAGCAGTTTCTCAGAAAGCTTCTTTCCAGTTTTGAACGGAAGATATTTCCTTTTTCACCATAGCCCTCTATGGGCTTCCAAATATCCCTTTGCCAATTCCACAAGAACAGCCTTAGCGAAAGGCTTCTTGAAGGGAAAGATGTAACTCTGTGAGATGAATTAACAGAACACAGAGCAGTTTCTCAGAAAGCTTCTGTCCAGTTTTGAACGGAAGGTATTTCCTTTTTCACCATAGCCCTCTATGGGCTTCCAAATATCCCTTTGCCAATTCCACAAGAACAGCCTTAGCGAAAGGCTTCTTGAAGGGAAAGATGTAACTCTGTGAGATGAATTAACAGAACACAGAGCAGTTTCTCAGAAAGCTTCTTTCCAGTTTTGAACGGAAGATATTTCCTTTTTCACCATAGCCCTCTATGGGCTTCCAAATATCCCTTTGCCAATTCCACAAGAACAGCCTTAGCGAAAGGCTTCTTTAAGGGAAAGATGTAACTCTGTGAGATGAATTAACAGAACACAGAGCAGTTTCTCAGAAAGCTTCTTTCCAGTTTTGAACGGAAGATATTTCCTTTTTCACCATAGCCCTCTATGGGCTTCCAAATATCCCTTTGCCAATTCCACAAGAACAGCCTTAGCGAAAGGCTTCTTGAAGGGAAAGATGTAACTCTGTGAGATGAATTAACAGAACACAGAGCAGTTTCTCAGAAAGCTTCTTTCCAGTTTTGCACGGAAGATATTTCCTTTTTCACCATAGCCCTCTATGGGCTTCCAAATATCCCTTTGCCAATTCCACAAGAACAGCCTTAGCGAAAGGCTTCTTGAAGGGAAAGATGTAACTCTGTGAGATGAATTAACAGAACACAGAGCAGTTTCTCAGAAACCTTCTTTCCAGTTTTGAACGGAAGATATTTCCTTTTTCACCATAGCCCTCTATGGGCTTCCAAATATCCCTTTGCCAATTCCACAAGAACAGCCTTAGCGAAAGGCTTCTTGAAGGGAAAGATGTAACTCTATGAGATGAATTAACAGAACACAGAGCAGTTTCTCAGAAACCTTCTTTCCAGTTGTGAACGGAAGATATTTCCTTTTTCACCATAGGCCTCTATGGGCTTCCAAATATCCCTTTGCCAATTCCACAAGAACAGCCTTAGCGAAAGGCTTCTTGAAGGGAAAGATGTAACTCTGTGAGATGAATTAACAGAACACAGAGCAGTTTTTCAGAAAGCTTCTGTCTAGTTTTGAACGGAAGGTATTTCCTTTTTCACCATAGTCCTCTATGGGCTTCCAAATATCCCTTTGCCAATTCCACAAGAGCAGCCTTAGCGAAAGGCTTCTTGAAGGGAAAGATGTAACTCTGTGAGATGAATTAACAGAACACAGAGCAGTTTCTCAGATAGCTTCTTTCCAGTTTTGAACGGAAGATATTTCCTTTTTCACCATAGGCCTCTATGGGCTTCCAAATATCCCTTTGCCAATTCCACAAGAACAGCCTCAGCAAAAGGCTTCTTGAAGGGAAAGATGTAACTCTGTGAGATGAATTAACAGAACACAGAGCAGTTTCTCAGAAAGCTTCTTTCCAGTTTTGAACGGAAGATATTTCCTTTTTCACCATAGCCCTCTTTGGGCTTCCAAATATCCCTTTGCCAATTCCACAAGAACAGCCTTAGCGAAAGGCTTCTTGAAGGGAAAGATGTAACTCTGTGAGATGAATTAACAGAACACAGAGCAGTTTCTCAGAAAGCTTCTTTCCAGTTTTGAACGGAAGATATTTCCTTTTTCACCATAGCCTTCTATGGGCTTCCAAATATCCCTTTGGCAATTCCACAAGAACAGCCTTAGCGAAAGGCTTCTTGAAGGGAAAGATGTAACTCTGTGAGATGAATTAACAGAACACAGAGCAGTTTCTCAGAAAGCTTCTTTCCAGTTTTGAACGGAAGATATTTCCTTTTTCACCATAGGTCTCTATGGGCTTCCAAATATCCCTTTGCCAATTCCACAAGAACAGCCTCAGCAAAAGGCTTCTTGAAGGGAAAGATGTAACTCTGTGAGATGAATTAACAGAACACAGAGCAGTTTCTCAGAAAGCTTCTTTCCAGTTTTGAACGGAAGATATTTCCTTTTTCACCCTAGGCCTCTATGGGCTTCCAAATATCCCTTTGCCATTTCCACAAGAACAGCCTTAGCGAAAGGCTTCTTGAAGGGAAAGATGTAACTCTGTGAGATGAATTAACAGAACACAGAGCAGTTTCTCAGAAAGCTTCTTTCCAGTTTTGAACGGAAGATATTTCCTTTTTCACCATAGCCCTCTATGGGCTCCCAAATATCCCTTTGCCAATTCCACAAGAACAGCCTTAGCGAAAGGCTTCTTGAAGGGAAAGATGTAACTCTGTGAGATGAATTAACAGAACACAGAGCAGTTTCTCAGAAAGCTTCTTTCCAGTTTTGAACGGAAGATATTTCCTTTTTCACCATAGCCCTCTATGGGCTTCCAAATATCCCTTTGCCAATTCCACAAGAACAGCCTTAGCGAAAGGCTTCTTGAAGGGAAAGATGTAACTCTGTGAGATGAATTAACAGAACACAGAGCAGTTTCTCAGAAAGCTTCTTTCCAGTTTTGAACGGAAGATATTTCCTTTTTCACCATAGCCCTCTATGGGCTTCCAAATATCCCTTTGCCAATTCCACAAGAACAGCCTTAGCGAAAGGCTTCTTGAAGGGAAAGATGTAACTCTGTGAGATGAATTAACAGAACACAGAGCAGTTTCTGAGAAAGCTTCTTTCCAGTTTTGCACGGAAGATATTTCCTTTTTCACCATAGGCCTCTATGGGCTTCCAAATATCTCTTTGCCAATTCCACAAGAACAGCCTTAGCGAAAGGCTTCTTGAAGGGAAAGATGTAACTCTGTGAGATGAATTAACAGAACACAGAGCAGTTTCTCAGAAAGCTTCTTTCCAGTTTTGAACGGAAGATATTTCCTTTTTCACCATAGCCCTCTATGGGCTTCCAAATATCCCTTTGCCAATTCCACAAGAACAGCCTTAGCGAAAGGCTTCTTGAAGGGAAAGATGTAACTCTGTGAGATGAATTAACAGAACACAGAGCAGTTTCTCAGAAAGCTTCCTTCCAGTTTTGAACGGAAGATATTTCCTTTTTCACCGTAGCCCTCTATGGGCTTCCAAATATCCTTTTGCCAATTCCACAAGAACAGCCTTACCGAAAGGCTTCTTGAAGGGAAAGATGTAACTCTGTGAGATGAATTAACGGAACACAGAGCAGTTTCTCAGAAAGCTTCTTTCCAGTTTTGAACGGAAGATATTTCCTTTTTCACCATAGCCCTCTATGGGCTTCCAAATATCCCTTTGCCAATTCCACAAGAACAGCCTTAGCGAAAGGCTTCTTGAAGGGAAAGATGTAACTCTGTGAGATGAATTAACAGAACACAGAGCAGTTTCTCAGAAAGTTTTTCCACTTTTGAACGGAAGATATTTCCTTTTTCACCGTAGCCCTCTATGGGCTTCCAAATATCCCTTTGCCAATTCCACAAGAACAGCCTTAGCGAAAGGCTTCTTGAAGGGAAAGATGTAACTCTGTGAGATGAATTAACAGAACACAGAGCAGTTTCTCAGAAAGCTTCTTTACAATTTTGAACGGAAGATATTTCCTTTTTCACCATAGCCCTCTATGGGCTTCCAAATATCCCTTTGCCAATTCCACAAGAACAGCCTTAGCGAAAGGCTTCTTGAAGGGAAAGATGTAACTCTGTGAGATGAATTAACAGAACCAGAGCAGTTTCTCAGAAAGCTTCTTTCCAGTTTTGAACGGAAGATATTTCCTTTTTCACCATAGCCCTCTTTGGGCTTCCAAATATCCCTTTGGCAATTCCACAAGAACAGCCTTAGCGAAAGGCTTCTTGAAGGGAAAGATGTAACTCTGTGAGATGAATTAACAGAACACAGAGCAGTTTCTCAGAAACTTCTTTCCAGTTTTGAACGGAAGATATTTCCTTTTTCACCATAGCCCTCTATGGGCTTCCAAATATCCCTTTGCCAATTCCACAAGAACAGCCTTAGCGAAAGGCTTCTTGAAGGGAAAGATGTAACTCTGTGAGATGAATTAACAGAACACAGAGCAGTTTCTCAGAAAGCTTCTTTCCAGTTTTGAACGGAAGATATTTCCTTTTTCACCATAGCCCTCTATGGGCTTCCAAATATCCCTTTGCCAATTCCACAAGAACAGCCTTAGCGAAAGGCTTCTTGAAGGGAAAGATGTAACTCTGTGAGATGAATTAACAGAACACAGAGCAGTTTCTCAGAAAGCTTCTTTCCAGTTTTGAACGGAAGATATTTCCTTTTTCACCATAGCCCTCTATGGGCTTCCAAATATCCCTTTGCCAATTCCACAAGAACAGCCTTAGCGAAAGGCTTCTTGAAGGGAAAGATGTAACTCTGTGAGATGAATTAACAGAACACAGAGCAGTTTCTCAGAAAGCTTCTTTCCAGTTTTGAACGGAAGGTATTTCCTTTGTCACCATACCCCTCTATGGGCTTCCAAATATCCCTTTGCCAATTCCCCAAGAAAACCCTTAGCGAAAGGCTTCTTGAAGGGAAAGATGTAACTCTGTGAGATGAATTAACAGAACACAGAACAGTTTCTCAGAAAGCTTCTTTCCAGTTTTGAACGGAAGATATTTCCTTTTTCACCATAGCCATCTATGGGCTTCCAAATATCCCTTTGCCAATTCCACAAGAACAGCCTTAGCGAAAGGCTTCTTGAAGGGAAAGATGTAACTCTGTGAGATGAATTAACAGAACACAGAGCAGTTTCTCAGAAAGCTTCTTTCCAGTTTTGAACGGAAGATATTTCCTTTTTCACCATAGCCCTCTATGGGCTTCCAAATATCCCTTTGCCAATTCCACAAGAACAGCCTTAGCGAAAGGCTTCTTGAAGGGAAAGATGTAACTCTGTGAGATGAATTAACAGAACACAGAGCAGTTTCTCAGAAAGCTTCTTTCCAGTTTTGAACGGAAGATATTTCCTTTTTCACCCTAGCCCTCTATGGGCTTCAAAATATCCCTTTGCCAATTCCACAAGAACAGCCTTAGCGAAAGGCTTCTTGAAGGGAAAGATGTAACTCGGTGAGATGAATTAACAGAACACAGAACAGTTTCTCAGAAAGCTTATTTCCAGTTTTGAACGGAAGATATTTCCTTTTTCACCATAGCCCTCTATGGGATTCCAAATATCCCTTTGCCAATTCCACAAGAACAGCCTTAGCGAAAGGCTTCTTGAAGGGAAAGATGTAACTCTGTGAGATGAATTAACAGAACACAGAGCAGTTTTTCAGAAAGCTTCTGTCCAGTTTTGAACGGAAGGTATTTCCTTTTTCACCATAGTCCTCTATGGGCTTCCAAATATCCCTTTGCCAATTCCACAATAGCAGCCTTAGGGAAAGGCTTCTTGAAGGGAAAGATGTAACTCTGTGAGATGAATTAACAGAACACAGAGCAGTTTCTCAGATAGCTTCTTTCCAGTTTTGAACGGAAGATATTTCCTTTTTCACCATAGGCCTCTATGGGCTTCCAAATATCCCTTTGCCAATTCCACAAGAACAGCCTCAGCAAAAGGCTTCTTGAAGGGAAAGATGTAACTCTGTGAGATGAATTAACAGAACACAGAGCAGTTTCTCAGAAAGCTTCTTTCCAGTTTTGAACGGAAGATATTTCCTTTTTCACCATAGCCCTCTTTGGGCTTCCAAATATCCCTTTGCCAATTCCACAAGAACAGCCTTAGCGAAAGGCTTCTTGAAGGGAAAGATGTAACTCTGTGAGATGAATTAACAGAACACAGAGCAGTTTCTCAGAAAGCTTCTTTCCATTTTTGAACGGAAGATATTTCCTTTTTCACCATAGCCTTCTATGGGCTTCCAAATATCCCTTTGGCAATTCCACAAGAACAGCCTTAGCGAAAGGCTTCTTGAAGGGAAAGATGTAACTCTGTGAGATGAATTAACAGAACACAGAGCAGTTTCTCAGAAAGCTTCTTTCCAGTTTTGAACGGAAGATATTTCCTTTTTCACCATAGGTCTCTATGGGCTTCCAAATATCCCTTTGCCAATTCCACAAGAACAGCCTCAGCAAAAGGCTTCTTGAAGGGAAAGATGTAACTCTGTGAGATGAATTAACAGAACACAGAGCAGTTTCTCAGAAAGCTTCTTTCCAGTTTTGAACGGAAGATATTTCCTTTTTCACCCTAGGCCTCTATGGGCTTCCAAATATCCCTTTGCCAATTCCACAAGAACAGCCTTAGCGAAAGGCTTCTTGAAGGGAAAGATGTAACTCTGTGAGATGAATTAACAGAACACAGAGCAGTTTCTCAGAAAGCTTCTTTCCAGTTTTGAACGGAAGATATTTCCTTTTTCACCATAGCCCTCTATGGGCTTCCAAATATCCCTTTGCCAATTCCACAAGAACAGCCTTAGCGAAAGGCTTCTTGAAGGGAAAGATGTAACTCTGTGAGATGAATTAACAGAACACAGAGCAGTTTCTCAGAAAGCTTCTTTCCAGTTTTGAACGGAAGATATTTCCTTTTTCACCATAGCCCTCTATGGGCTTCCAAATATCCCTTTGCCAATTCCACAAGAACAGCCTTAGCGAAAGGCTTCTTGAAGGGAAAGATGTAACTCTGTGAGATGAATTAACAGAACACAGAGCAGTTTCTCAGAAAGCTTCTTTCCAGTTTTGAACGGAAGATATTTCCTTTTTCACCATAGCCCTCTATGGGCTTCCAAATATCCCTTTGCCAATTCCACAAGAACAGCCTTAGCGAAAGGCTTCTTGAAGGGAAAGATGTAACTCTGTGAGATGAATTAACAGAACACAGAGCAGTTTCTCAGAAAGCTTCTTTCCAGTTTTGCACGGAAGATATTTGCTTTTTCACCATAGGCCTCTATGGGCTTCCAAATATCTCTTTGCCAATTCCACAAGAACAGCCTTAGCGAAAGGCTTCTTGAAGGGAAAGATGTAACTCTGTGAGATGAATTAACAGAACACAGAGCAGTTTCTCAGAAAGCTTCTTTCCAGTTTTGAAGGGAAGATATTTCCTTTTTCACCATAGCCCTCTATGGGCTTCCAAATATCCCTTTGCCAATTCCACAAGAACAGCCTTAGCGAAAGGCTTCTTGAAGGGAAAGATGTAACTCTGTGAGATGAATTAACAGAACACAGAGCAGTTTCTCAGAAAGCTTCCTTCCAGTTTTGAACGGAAGATATTTCCTTTTTCACCGTAGCCCTCTATTTGCTTCCAAATATCCCTTTGCCAATTCCACAAGAACAGCCTTACCGAAAGGCTTCTTGAAGGGAAAGATGTAACTCTGTGAGATGAATTAACAGAACACAGAGCAGTTTCTCAGAAAGCTTCTTTCCAGTTTTGAACGGAAGATATTTCCTTTTTCACCATAGCCCTCTATGGGCTTCCAAATATCCCTTTGCCAATTCCACAAGAACAGCCTTAGCGAAAGGCTTCTTGAAGGGAAAGATGTAACTCTGTGAGATGAATTAACAGAACACAGAGCAGTTTCTCAGAAAGTTTTTCCACTTTTGAACGGAAGATATTTCCTTTTTCACCGTAGCCCTCTATGGGCTTCCAAATATCCCTTTGCCAATTCCACAAGAACAGCCTTAGCGAAAGGCTTCTTGAAGGGAAAGATGTAACTCTGTGAGATGAATTAACAGAACACAGAGCAGTTTCTCAGAAAGCTTCTTTACAATTTTGAACGGAAGATATTTCCTTTTTCACCATAGCCCTCTATGGGCTTCCAAATATCCCTTTGCCAATTCCACAAGAACAGCCTTAGCGAAAGGCTTCTTGAAGGGAAAGATGTAACTCTGTGAGATGAATTAACAGAACACAGAGCAGTTTCTCAGAAAGCTTCTTTCCAGTTTTGAACGGAAGATATTTCCTTTTTCACCATAGCCCTCTTTGGGCTTCCAAATATCCCTTTGCCAATTCCACAAGAACAGCCTTAGCGAAAGGCTTCTTGAAGGGAAAGATGTAACTCTGTGAGATGAATTAACAGAACACAGAGCAGTTTCTCAGAAACTTCTTTCCAGTTTTGAACGGAAGATATTTCCTTTTTCACCATAGCCCTCTATGGGCTTCCAAATATCCCTTTGCCAATTCCACAAGAACAGCCTTAGCGAAAGGCTTCTTGAAGGGAAAGATGTAACTCTGTGAGATGAATTAACAGAACACAGAGCAGTTTCTCAGAAAGCTTCTTTCCAGTTTTGAACGGAAGATATTTCCTTTTTCACCATAGCCCTCTATGGGCTTCCAAATATCCCTTTGCCAATTCCACAAGAACAGCCTTAGCGAAAGGCTTCTTGAAGGGAAAGATGTAACTCTGTGAGATGAATTAACAGAACACAGAGCAGTTTCTCAGAAAGCTTCTTTCCAGTTTTGAACGGAAGATATTTCCTTTTTCACCATAGCCCTCTATGGGCTTCCAAATATCCCTTTGCCAATTCCACAAGAACAGCCTTAGCGAAAGGCTTCTTGAAGGGAAAGATGTAACTCTGTGAGATGAATTAACAGAACACAGAGCAGTTTCTCAGAAAGCTTCTTTCCAGTTTTGAACGGAAGGTATTTCCTTTTTCACCATACCCCTCTATGGGCTTCCAAATATCCCTTTGCCAATTCCCCAAGAAAACCCTTAGCGAAAGGCTTCTTGAAGGGAAAGATGTAACTCTGTGAGATGAATTAACAGAACACAGAACAGTTTCTCAGAAAGCTTCTTTCCAGTTTTGAACGGAAGATATTTCCTTTTTCACCATAGCCATCTATGGGCTTCCAAATATCCCTTTGCCAATTCCACAAGAACAGCCTTAGCGAAAGGCTTCTTGAAGGGAAAGATGTAACTCTGTGAGATGAATTAACAGAACACAGAGCAGTTTCTCAGAAAGCTTCTTTCCAGTTTTGAACGGAAGATATTTCCTTTTTCACCATAGCCCTCTATGGGCTTCCAAATATCCCTTTGCCAATTCCACAAGAACAGCCTTAGCGAAAGGCTTCTTGAAGGGAAAGATGTAACTCTGTGAGATGAATTAACAGAACACAGAGCAGTTTCTCAGAAAGCTTCTTTCCAGTTTTGAACGGAAGATATTTCCTTTTTCACCCTAGCCCTCTATGGGCTTCAAAATATCCCTTTGCCAATTCCACAAGAACAGCCTTAGCGAAAGGCTTCTTGAAGGGAAAGATGTAACTCGGTGAGATGAATTAACAGAACACAGAACAGTTTCTCAGAAAGCTTATTTCCAGTTTTGAACGGAAGATATTTCCTTTTTCACCATAGCCCTCTATGGGATTCCAAATATCCCTTTGCCAATTCCACAAGAACAGCCTTAGCGAAAGGCTTCTTGAAGGGAAAGATGTAACTCTGTGAGATGAATTAACAGAACACAGAGCAGTTTCTCAGAAAGCTTCTTTCCAGTTTTGAACGGAAGATATTTCCTTTTTCACCATAGCCCTCTATGGCCTTCCAAATATCCCTTTGCCAATTCCACAAGAACAGCCTTAGCGAAAGGCTTCTTGAAGGGAAATATGTAACTCTGTGAGATGAATTAACAGAACACAGAGCAGTTTCTCAGATAGCTTCTTTCCAGTTTTGAACGGAAGATACTTCCTTTTTCACCATAGCCCTCTTTGGGCTTCCAAATATCCCTTTGCCAATTCCACAAGAACAGCCTTAGCGAAAGGCTTCTTGAAAGGAAAGATGTAACTCTGTGAGATGAATTAACAGAACACAGAGCAGTTTCTCAGAAAGCTTCTTTCCAGTTTTGAACGGAAGATATTTCCTTTTTCACCACAGCCCTCTATGGGCTTCCAAATATCCCTTTGCCAATTCCACAAGAACAGCCTTAGCGAAAGGCTTCTTGAAGGGAAAGATGTAACTCTGTGAGATGAATTAACAGAACACAGAGCAGTTTCTCAGAAACCTTCTTTCCAGTTTTGAACGGAAGATATTTCCTTTTTCACCATAGGCCTCTATGGGCTTCCAAATATCCCTTTGCCAATTCCACAAGAACAGCCTCAGCAAAAGGCTTCTTGAAGGGAAAGATGTAACTCTGTGAGATGAATTAACAGAACACAGAGCAGTTTCTCAGAAAGCTTCTTTCCAGTTTTGAACGGAAGATATTTCCTTTTTCACCATAGCCCTCTATGGGCTTCCAAATATCCCTTTGCCAATTCCACAAGAACAGCCTTAGCGAAAGGCTTCTTGAAGGGAAAGATGTAACTCTGTGAGATGAATTAACAGAACACAGAGCAGTTTCTCAGAAAGTTTTTCCACTTTTGAACGGAAGATATTTCCTTTTTCACCGTAGCCCTCTATGGGCTTCCAAATATCCCTTTGCCAATTCCACAAGAACAGCCTTAGCGAAAGGCTTCTTGAAGGGAAAGATGTAACTCTGTGAGATGAATTAACAGAACACAGAGCAGTTTCTCAGAAAGCTTCTTTACAATTTTGAACGGAAGATATTTCCTTTTTCACCATAGCCCTCTATGGGCTTCCAAATATCCCTTTGCCAATTCCACAAGAACAGCCTTAGCGAAAGGCTTCTTGAAGGGAAAGATGTAACTCTGTGAGATGAATTAACAGAACACAGAGCAGTTTCTCAGAAAGCTTCTTTCCAGTTTTGAACGGAAGATATTTCCTTTTTCACCATAGCCCTCTTTGGGCTTCCAAATATCCCTTTGCCAATTCCACAAGAACAGCCTTAGCGAAAGGCTTCTTGAAGGGAAAGATGTAACTCTGTGAGATGAATTAACAGAACACAGAGCAGTTTCTCAGAAACTTCTTTCCAGTTTTGAACGGAAGATATTTCCTTTTTCACCATAGCCCTCTATGGGCTTCCAAATATCCCTTTGCCAATTCCACAAGAACAGCCTTAGCGAAAGGCTTCTTGAAGGGAAAGATGTAACTCTGTGAGATGAATTAACAGAACACAGAGCAGTTTCTCAGAAAGCTTCTTTCCAGTTTTGAACGGAAGATATTTCCTTTTTCACCATAGCCCTCTATGGGCTTCCAAATATCCCTTTGCCAATTCCACAAGAACAGCCTTAGCGAAAGGCTTCTTGAAGGGAAAGATGTAACTCTGTGAGATGAATTAACAGAACACAGAGCAGTTTCTCAGAAAGCTTCTTTCCAGTTTTGAACGGAAGATATTTCCTTTTTCACCATAGCCCTCTATGGGCTTCCAAATATCCCTTTGCCAATTCCACAAGAACAGCCTTAGCGAAAGGCTTCTTGAAGGGAAAGATGTAACTCTGTGTGATGAATTAACAGAACACAGAGCAGTTTCTCAGAAAGCTTCTTTCCAGTTTTGAACGGAAGGTATTTCCTTTTTCACCATACCCCTCTATGGGCTTCCAAATATCCCTTTGCCAATTCCCCAAGAAAACCCTTAGCGAAAGGCTTCTTGAAGGGAAAGATGTAACTCTGTGAGATGAATTAACAGAACACAGAACAGTTTCTCAGAAAGCTTCTTTCCAGTTTTGAACGGAAGATATTTCCTTTTTCACCATAGCCATCTATGGGCTTCCAAATATCCCTTTGCCAATTCCACAAGAACAGCCTTAGCGAAAGGCTTCTTGAAGGGAAAGATGTAACTCTGTGAGATGAATTAACAGAACACAGAGCAGTTTCTCAGAAAGCTTCTTTCCAGTTTTGAACGGAAGATATTTCCTTTTTCACCATAGGCCTCTATGGGCTTCCAAATATCCCTTTGCCAATTCCACAAGAACAGCCTTAGCGAAAGGCTTCTTGAAGGGAAAGATGTAACTCTGTGAGATGAATTAACAGAACACAGAGCAGTTTCTCAGAAAGCTTCTTTCCAGTTTTGAACGGAAGATATTTCCTTTTTCACCCTAGCCCTCTATGGGCTTCAAAATATCCCTTTGCCAATTCCACAAGAACAGCCTTAGCGAAAGGCTTCTTGAAGGGAAAGATGTAACTCGGTGAGATGAATTAACAGAACACAGAACAGTTTCTCAGAAAGCTTATTTCCAGTTTTGAACGGAAGATATTTCCTTTTTCACCATAGCCCTCTATGGGATTCCAAATATCCCTTTGCCAATTCCACAAGAACAGCCTTAGCGAAAGGCTTCTTGAAGGGAAAGATGTAACTCTGTGAGATGAATTAACAGAACACAGAGCAGTTTCTCAGAAAGCTTCTTTCCAGTTTTGAACGGAAGATATTTCCTTTTTCACCATAGCCCTCTATGGCCTTCCAAATATCCCTTTGCCAATTCCACAAGAACAGCCTTAGCGAAAGGCTTCTTGAAGGGAAATATGTAACTCTGTGAGATGAATTAACAGAACACAGAGCAGTTTCTCAGATAGCTTCTTTCCAGTTTTGAACGGAAGATACTTCCTTTTTCACCATAGCCCTCTTTGGGCTTCCAAATATCCCTTTGCCAATTCCACAAGAACAGCCTTAGCGAAAGGCTTCTTGAAAGGAAAGATGTAACTCTGTGAGATGAATTAACAGAACACAGAGCAGTTTCTCAGAAAGCTTCTTTCCAGTTTTGAACGGAAGATATTTCCTTTTTCACCACAGCCCTCTATGGGCTTCCAAATATCCCTTTGCCAATTCCACAAGAACAGCCTTAGCGAAAGGCTTCTTGAAGGGAAAGATGTAACTCTGTGAGATGAATTAACAGAACACAGAGCAGTTTCTCAGAAACCTTCTTTCCAGTTTTGAACGGAAGATATTTCCTTTTTCACCATAGGCCTCTATGGGCTTCCAAATATCCCTTTGCCAATTCCACAAGAACAGCCTCAGCAAAAGGCTTCTTGAAGGGAAAGATGTAACTCTGTGAGATGAATTAACAGAACACAGAGCAGTTTCTCAGAAAGCTTCTTTCCAGTTTTGATCGGAAGGTATTTCCTTTTTCACCATAGCCCTCTATGGGCTTCCAAATATCCCTTTGCCAATTCCACAAGAACAGCCTTCGCGAAAGGCTTCCTGAAGGGAAAGATGTAACTCTGTGAGATGAATTGACAGAACACAGAGCAGTTTCTCAGAAAGCTTCTTTCCAGTTTTGAACGGAAGATATTCCCTTTTTCACCATAGCCCTCTATGGGCTTCCAAATATCCCTTTGTCAATTCCACAAGAACAGCCTTAGCGAAAGGCTTCTTGAAGGGAAAGATGTAACTCTGTGAGATGAATTAACAGAACACAGAGCAGTTTCTCAGAAAGCTTCTTTCCAGTTTTGAACGGAAGATATTTCCTTTTTCACCATAGGTCTCTAAGGGCTTCCCAATATCCCTTTGCCAATTCCACAAGAACAGCCTCAGCAAAAGGCTTCTTGAAGGGAAAGATGTAACTCTGTGAGATGAATTAACAGAACACAGAGCAGTTTCTCAGAAAGCTTCTTTCCAGTTTTGAACGGAAGATATTTCCTTTTTCACCCTAGGCCTCTATGGGCTTCCAAATATCCCTTTGCCAATTCCACAAGAACAGCCTTAGCGAAAGGCTTCTTGAAGGGAAAGATGTAACTCTGTGAGATGAATTAACAGAACACAGAGCAGTTTCTCAGAAAGCTTCTTTCCAGTTTTGAACGGAAGATATTTCCTTTTTCACCATAGCCCTCTATGGGCTTCCAAATATCCCTTTGCCAATTCCACAAGAACAGCCTTAGCGAAAGGCTTCTTGAAGGGAAAGATGTAACTCTGTGAGATGAATTAACAGAACACAGAGCAGTTTCTCAGAAAGCTTCTTTCCAGTTTTGAACGGAAGATATTTCCTTTTTCACCATAGCCCTCTATGGGCTTCCAAATATCCCTTTGCCAATTCCACAAGAACAGCCTTAGCGAAAGGCTTCTTGAAGGGAAAGATGTAACTCTGTGAGATGAATTAACAGAACACAGAGCAGTTTCTCAGAAAGCTTCTTTCCAGTTTTGAACGGAAGATATTTCCTTTTTCACCATAGCCCTCTATGGGCTTCCAAATATCCCTTTGCCAATTCCACAAGAACAGCCTCAGCGAAAGGCTTCTTGAAGGGAAAGATGTAACTCTGTGAGATGAATTAACAGAACACAGAGCAGTTTCTCAGAAAGCTTCTTTCCAGTTTTGAACGGAAGATATTTCCTTTTTCACCATAGGTCTCTAAGGGCTTCCAAATATCCCTTTGCCAATTCCACAAGAACAGCCTCAGCAAAAGGCTTCTTGAAGGGAAAGATGTAACTCTGTGAGATGAATTAACAGAACACAGAGCAGTTTCTCAGAAAGCTTCTTTCCAGTTTTGAACGGAAGATATTTCCTTTTTCACCCTAGGCCTCTATGGGCTTCCAAATATCCCTTTGCCAATTCCACAAGAACAGCCTTAGCGAAAGGCTTCTTGAAGGGAAAGATGTAACTCTGTGAGATGAATTAACAGAACACAGAGCAGTTTCTCAGAAAGCTTCTTTCCAGTTTTCAACGGAAGATATTTCCTTTTTCACCATAGCCCTCTATGGGCTTCCAAATATCCCTTTGCCAATTCCACAAGAACAGCCTTAGCGAAAGGCTTCTTGAAGGGAAAGATGTAACTCTGTGAGATGAATTAACAGAACACAGAGCAGTTTCTCAGAAAGCTTCTTTCCAGTTTTGAACGGAAGATATTTCCTTTTTCACCATAGCCCTCTATGGGCTTCCAAATATCCCTTTGCCAATTCCACAAGAACAGCCTTAGCGAAAGGCTTCTTGAAGGGAAAGATGTAACTCTGTGAGATGAATTAACAGAACACAGAGCAGTTTCTCAGAAAGCTTCTTTCCAGTTTTGAACGGAAGATATTTCCTTTTTCACCATAGCCCTCTATGGGCTTCCAAATATCCCTTTGCCAATTCCACAAGAACAGCCTTAGCGAAAGGCTTCTTGAAGGGAAAGATGTAACTCTGTGAGATGAATTAACAGAACACAGAGCAGTTTCTCAGAAAGCTTCTTTCCAGTTTTGCACGGAAGATATTTCCTTTTTCACCATAGGCCTCCATGGGCTTCCAAATATCTCTTTGCCAATTCCACAAGAACAGCCTTAGCGAAAGGCTTCTTGAAGGGAAAGATGTAACTCTGTGAGATGAATTAACAGAACACAGAGCAGTTTCTCAGAAAGCTTCTTTCCAGTTTTGAACGGAAGATATTTCCTTTTTCACCATAGCCCTCTATGGGCTTCCAAATATCCCTTTGCCAATTCCACAAGAACAGCCTTAGCGAAAGGCTTCTTGAAGGGAAAGATGTAACTCTGTGAGATGAATTAACAGAACACAGAGCAGTTTCTCAGAAACCTTCTTTCCAGTTTTGAACGGAAGATATTTCCTTTTTCACCGTAGCCCTCTATGGGCTTCCAAATATCCCTTTGCCAATTCCACAAGAACAGCCTTAGCGAAAGGCTTCTTGAAGGGAAAGATGTAACTCTGTGAGATGAATTAACAGAACACAGAGCAGTTTCTCAGAAAGCTTCTTTCCAGTTTTGAACGGAAGATATTTCCTTTTTCACCATAGCCCTCTATGGGCTTCCATATATCCCTTTGCCAATTCCACAAGAACAGCCTTACCGAAAGGATTCTTGAAGGGAAAGATGTAACTCTGTGAGATGAATTAACAGAACACAGAGCAGTTTCTCAGAAAGCTTCTTTCCAGTTTTGAACGGAAGATATTTCCTTTTTCACCATAGCCCTCTATGGGCTTCCAAATATCCCTTTGCCAATTCCACAAGAACAGCCTTAGCGAAAGGCTTCTTGAAGGGAAAGATGTAACTCTGTGAGATGAATTAACAGAACACAGAGCAGTTTCTCAGAAAGCTTCTTTCCAGTTTTGAACGGAAGATATTTCCTTTTTCACCATAGCCCTCTATGGGCTTCCAAATATCCCTTTGCCAATTCCACAAGAACAGCCTTAGCAAAGGCTTCTTGAAGGGAAAGATGTAACTCTGTGAGATGAATTAACAGAACACAGAGCAGTTTCTCAGAAAGCTTCTTTCCAGTTTTGAACGGAAGATATTTCCTTTTTCACCGTAGCCCTCTAAGGGCTTCCAAATATCCCTTTGCCAATTCCACAAGAACAGCCTTAGCGAAAGGCTTCTTGAAGGGAAAGATGTAACTCTGTGAGATGAATTAACAGAACACAGAGCAGTTTCTCAGAAAGCTTCTTTCCAGTTTTGAACGGAAGATATTTCCTTTTTCACCCTAGGCCTCTAAGGGCTTCCAAATATCCCTTTGCCAATTCCACAAGAACAGCCTTAGCGAAAGGCTTCTTGAAGGGAAAGATGTAACTCTGTGAGATGAATTAACAGAACACAGAGCAGTTTCTCAGAAAGCTTCTTTCCAGTTTTGAACGGAAGATATTTCCTTTTTCACCATAGCCCTCTATGGGCTTCCAAATATCCCTTTCCCAATTCCACAAGAACAGCCTTAGCGAAAGGCTTCTTGAAGGGAAAGATGTAACTCTGTGAGATGAATAACAGAACACAGAGCAGTTTCTCAGAAAGTTTTTCCACTTTTGAACGGAAGATATTTCCTTTTTCACCGTAGCCCTCTATGGGCTTCCAAATATCCCTTTGCCAATTCCACAAGAACAGCCTTAGCGAAAGGCTTCTTGAAGGGAAAGATGTAACTCTGTGAGATGAATTAACAGAACACAGAGCAGTTTCTCAGAAAGCTTCTTTACAATTTTGAACGGAAGATATTTCCTTTTTCACCATAGCCCTCTATGGGCTTCCAAATATCCCTTTGCCAATTCCACAAGAACAGCCTTAGCGAAAGGCTTCTTGAAGGGAAAGATGTAACTCTGTGAGATGAATTAACAGAACACAGAGCAGTTTCTCAGAAACTTCTTTCCAGTTTTGAACGGAAGATATTTCCTTTTTCACCATAGCCCTCTATGGGCTTCCAAATATCCCTTTGCCAATTCCACAAGAACAGCCTTAGCGAAAGGCTTCTTGAAGGGAAAGATGTAACTCTGTGAGATGAATTAACAGAACACAGAGCAGTTTCTCAGAAAGCTTCTTTCCAGTTTTGAACGGAAGATATTTCCTTTTTCACCATAGCCCTCTATGGGCTTCCAAATATCCCTTTGCCAATTCCACAAGAACAGCCTTAGCGAAAGGCTTCTTGAAGGGAAAGATGTAACTCTGTGAGATGAATTAACAGAACACAGAGCAGTTTCTCAGAAAGCTTCTTTCCAGTTTTGAACGGAAGATATTTCCTTTTTCACCATAGCCCTCTATGGGCTTCCAAATATCCCTTTGCCAATTCCACAAGAACAGCCTTAGCGAAAGGCTTCTTGAAGGGAAAGATGTAACTCTGTGAGATGAATTAACAGAACACAGAGCAGTTTCTCAGAAAGCTTCTTTCCAGTTTTGAACGGAAGGTATTTCCTTTTTCACCATACCCCTCTATGGGCTTCCAAATATCCCTTTGCCAATTCCCCAAGAAAACCCTTAGCGAAAGGCTTCTTGAAGGGAAAGATGTAACTCTGTGAGATGAATTAACAGAACACAGAACAGTTTCTCAGAAAGCTTCTTTCCAGTTTTGAACGGAAGATATTTCCTTTTTCACCATAGCCATCTATGGGCTTCCAAATATCCCTTTGCCAATTCCACAAGAACAGCCTTAGCGAAAGGCTTCTTGAAGGGAAAGATGTAACTCTGTGAGATGAATTAACAGAACACAGAGCAGTTTCTCAGAAAGCTTCTTTCCAGTTTTGAACGGAAGATATTTCCTTTTTCACCATAGCCCTCTATGGGCTTCCAAATATCCCTTTGCCAATTCCACAAGAACAGCCTTAGCGAAAGGCTTCTTGAAGGGAAAGATGTAACTCTGTGAGATGAATTAACAGAACACAGAGCAGTTTCTCAGAAAGCTTCTTTCCAGTTTTGAACGGAAGATATTTCCTTTTTCACCCTAGCCCTCTATGGGCTTCAAAATATCCCTTTGCCAATTCCACAAGAACAGCCTTAGCGAAAGGCTTCTTGAAGGGAAAGATGTAACTCGGTGAGATGAATTAACAGAACACAGAACAGTTTCTCAGAAAGCTTATTTCCAGTTTTGAACGGAAGATATTTCCTTTTTCACCATAGCCCTCTATGGGATTCCAAATATCCCTTTGCCAATTCCACAAGAACAGCCTTAGCGAAAGGCTTCTTGAAGGGAAAGATGTAACTCTGTGAGATGAATTAACAGAACACAGAGCAGTTTCTCAGAAAGCTTCTTTCCAGTTTTGAACGGAAGATATTTCCTTTTTCACCATAGTCCTCTATGGCCTTCCAAATATCCCTTTGCCAATTCCACAAGAACAGCCTTAGCGAAAGGCTTCTTGAAGGGAAATATGTAACTCTGTGAGATGAATTAACAGAACACAGAGCAGTTTCTCAGATAGCTTCTTTCCAGTTTTGAACGGAAGATACTTCCTTTTTCACCATAGCCCTCTTTGGGCTTCCAAATATCCCTTTGCCAATTCCAAAAGAACAGCCTTAGCGAAAGGCTTCTTGAAAGGAAAGATGTAACTCTGTGAGATGAATTAACAGAACACAGAGCAGTTTCTCAGAAAGCTTCTTTCCAGTTTTGAACGGAAGATATTTCCTTTTTCACCACAGCCCTCTATGGGCTTCCAAATATCCCTTTGCCAATTCCACAAGAACAGCCTTAGCGAAAGGCTTCTTGAAGGGAAAGATGTAACTCTGTGAGATGAATTAACAGAACACAGAGCAGTTTCTCAGAAACCTTCTTTCCAGTTTTGAACGGAAGATATTTCCTTTTTCACCATAGGCCTCTATGGGCTTCCAAATATCCCTTTGCCAATTCCACAAGAACAGCCTCAGCAAAAGGCTTCTTGAAGGGAAAGATGTAACTCTGTGAGATGAATTAAGAGAACACAGAGCAGTTTCTCAGAAAGCTTCTTTCCAGTTTTGAACGGAAGATATTTCCTTTTTCACCATAGCCCTCTATGGGCTTCCAAATATCCCTTTGCCAATTCCACAAGAACAGCCTTAGCGAAAGGCTTCTTGAAGGGAAAGATGTAACTCTGTGAGATGAATTAACAGAACACAGAGCAGTTTCTGAGAAAGCTTCTTTCCAGTTTTGAACGGAAGATATTTCCTTTTTCACCATAGCCTTCTATGGGCTTCCAAATATCCCTTTGCCAATTCCACAAGAACAGCCTTAGCGAAAGGCTTCTTGATGGGAAAGATGTAACTCTGTGAGATGAATTAACAGAACACAGAGCAGTTTCTCAGAAAGCTTCTTTCCAGTTTTGAACGGAAGATATTTCCTTTTTCACCATAGCCCTCTATGGGCTTCCAAATATCCCTTTGCCAATTCCACAAGAACAGCCTTAGCGAAAGGATTCTTGAAGGGAAAGATGTAACTCTGTGAGATGAATTAACAGAACACAGAGCAGTTTCTCAGAAAGCTTCTTTCCAGTTTTGAACGGAAGATATTTCCTTTTTCACCGTAGCCCTCTATGGGCTTCCAAATATCCCTTTGCCAATTCCACAAGAACAGCCTTAGCGAAAGGCTTCTTCAAGGGAAAGACGTAACTCTGTGAGATGAATTAACAGAACACAGAGCAGTTTCTCAGAAAGCTTCTTTCCAGTTTTGAACGGAAGATATTTCCTTTTTCACCATAGCCCTCTATGGGCTTCCAAATATCCCTTTGTCAATTCCACAAGAACAGCCTTAGCGAAAGGCTTCTTGAAGGGAAATATGTAACTCTGTGAGATGAATTAACAGAACACAGAGCAGTTTCTCAGAAAGCTTCTTTCCAGTTTTGATCGGAAGGTATTTCCTTTTTCACCATAGCCCTCTATGGGCTTCCAAATATCCCTTTGCCAATTCCACAAGAACAGCCTTAGCGAAAGGCTTCCTGAAGGGAAAGATGTAACTCTGTGAGATGAATTGACAGAACACAGAGCAGTTTCTCAGAAAGCTTCTTTCCAGTTTTGAACGGAAGATATTTCCTTTTTCACCATAGCCCTCTATGGGCTTCCAAATATCCCTTTGTCAATTCCACAAGAACAGCCTTAGCGAAAGGCTTCTTGAAGGGAAAGATGTAACTCTGTGAGATGAATTAACAGAACACAGAGCAGTTTCTCAGAAAGCTTCTTTCCAGTTTTGCACGGAAGATATTTCCTTTTTCACCATAGGCCTCTATGGGCTTCCAAATATCCCTTTGCCAATTCCACAAGAACAGCCTTAGCGAAAGGCTTCTTGAAGGGAAAGATGTAACTCTGTGATATGAATTAACAGAACACAGAGCAGTTTCTCAGAAAGCTTCTGTCCAGTTTTGAACGGAAGGTATTTCCTTTTTCACCATAGCCCTCTATGGGCTTCCAAATATCCCTTTGTCAATTCCACAAGAACAGCCTTAGCGAAAGGCTTCTTGAAGGGAAAGATGTAACTCTGTGAGATGAATTAACAGAACACAGAGCAGTTTCTCAGAAAGCTTCTTTCCAGTTTTGAACGGAAGATATTTCCTTTTTCACCATAGCCCTCTATGGGCTTCCAAATATCCCTTTGCCAATTCCACAAGAACAGCCTTAGCGAAAGGCTTCTTGAAGGGAAAGATGTAACTCTGTGAGATGAATTAACAGAACACAGAGCAGTTTCTCAGAAAGCTTCTTTCCAGTTTTGAACGGAAGATATTTCCTTTTTCACCATAGCCCTCTATGGGCTTCCAAATATCCCTTTGCCAATTCCACAAGAACAGCCTTAGCGAAAGGCTTCTTGAAGGGAAAGATGTAACTCTGTGAGATGAATTAACAGAACACAGAGCAGTTTCTCAGAAAGCTTCTGTCCAGTTTTGAACGGAAGGTATTTCCTTTTTCACCATAGCCCTCTATGGGCTTCCAAATATCCCTTTGCCAATTCCACAAGAACAGTCTTAGCGAAAGGCTTCTTGAAGGGAAAGATGTAACTCTGTGAGATGAATTAACAGAACACAGAGCAGTTTCTCAGAAAGCTTCTTTCCAGTTTTGAACGGAAGATATTTCCTTTTTCACCATAGCCCTCTATGGGCTTCCAAATATCCCTTTGCCAATTCCACAAGAACAGCCTTAGCGAAAGGCTTCTTGAAGGGAAAGATGTAACTCTGTGAGATGAATTAACAGAACACAGAGCAGTTTCTCAGAAAGCTTCTTTCCAGTTTTGAACGGAAGATATTTCCTTTTTCACCATAGCCCTCTATGGGCTTCCAAATATCCCTTTGCCAATTCCACAAGAACAGCCTTAGCGAAAGGCTTCTTGAAGGGAAAGATGTAACTCTGTGAGATGAATTAACAGAACACAGAGCAGTTTCTCAGAAAGCTTCTTTCCAGTTTTGCACGGAAGATATTTCCTTTTTCACCATAGGCCTCTATGGGCTTCTAAATATCCCTTTGCCAATTCCACAAGAACAGCCTTAGCGAAAGACTTCTTGAAGGGAAAGATGTAACTCTGTGAGATGAATTTACAGAACACAGAGCAGTTTCTCAGAAAGCTTCTTTCCAGTTTTGAACGGAAGATATTTCCTTTTTCACCATAGCCCTCTATGGGCTTCCAAATATCCCTTTGCCAATTCCACAAGAACAGCCTTAGCGAAAGGCTTCTTGAAGGGAAAGATGTAACTCTGTGAGATGAATTAACAGAACACAGAGCAGTTTCTCAGAAACCTTCTTTCCAGTTGTGAACGGAAGGTATTTCCTTTTTCACCATAGGCCTCTATGGGCTTCCAAATATCCCTTTGCCAATTCCACAAGAACAGCCTTAGCGAAAGGCTTCTTGAAGGGAAAGATGTAACTCTGTGAGATGAATTAACAGAACACAGAGCAGTTTCTCAGAAAGCTTCTGTCCAGTTTTGAACGGAAGGTATTTCCTTTTTCACCATAGCCCTCTATGGGCTTCCAAATATCCCTTTGCCAATTCCACAAGAACAGCCTTAGCGAAAGGCTTCTTGAAGGGAAAGATGTAACTCTGTGAGATGAATTAACAGAACACAGAGCAGTTTCTCAGAAAGCTTCTTTCCAGTTTTGAACGGAAGATATTTCCTTTTTCACCATAGCCCTCTATGGGCTTCCAAATATCCCTTTGCCAATTCCACAAGAACAGCCTTAGCGAAAGGCTTCTTGAAGGGAAAGATGTAACTCTGTGAGATGAATTAACAGAACACAGAGCAGTTTCTCAGAAAGCTTCTTTCCAGTTTTGAAAGGAAGATATTTCCTTTTTCACCATAGCCCTCTATGGGCTTCCAAATATCCCTTTGCCAATTCCACAAGAACAGCCTTAGCGAAAGGCTTCTTGAAGGGAAAGATGTAACTCCCTGAGATGAATTAACAGAACACAGAGCAGTTTCTCAGAAAGCTTCTTTCCAGTTTTGAACGGAAGATATTTCCTTTTTCACCGTAGCCCTCTAAGGGCTTCCAAATATCCCTTTGCCAATTCCACAAGAACAGCCTTAGCGAAAGGCTTCTTGAAGGGAAAGACGTAACTCTGTGAGATGAATTAACAGAACACAGAGCAGTTTCTCAAAAAGCTTCTTTCCAGTTTTGAACGGAAGATATTTCCTTTTTCACCATAGCCCTCTATGGGCTTCCAAATATCCCTTTGTCAATTCCACAAGAACAGCCTTAGCGAAAGGCTTCTTGAAGGGAAATATGTAACTCTGTGAGATGAATTTACAGAACACAGAGCAGTTTCTCAGAAAGCTTCTTTCCAGTTTTGAACGGAAGGTATTTCCTTTTTCACCATAGCCCTCTATGGGCTTCCAAATATCCCTTTGCCAATTCCACAAGAACAGCCTTAGCGAAAGGCTTCCTGAAGGGAAAGATGTAACTCTGTGAGATGAATTGACAGAACACAGAGCAGTTTCTCAGAAAGCTTCTTTCCAGTTTTGAACGGAAGATATTTCCTTTTTCACCATAGCCATCTATGGGCTTCCAAATATCCCTTTGTCAATTCCACAAGAACAGCCTTAGCGAAAGGCTTCTTGAAGGGAAAGATGTAACTCTGTGAGATGAATTAACAGAACACAGAGCAGTTTCTCAGAAAGCTTCTTTCCAGTTTTGCACGGAAGATATTTCCTTTTTCACCATAGGCCTCTATGGGCTTCCAAATATCCCTTTGCCAATTCCACAAGAACAGCCTTAGCGAAACGCTTTTTGAAGGGAAAGATGTAACTCTGTGAGATGAATTAACAGAACACAGAGCAGTTTCTCAGAAACCTTCTTTCCAGTTTTGAACGGAAGATATTTCCTTTTTCACCATAGCCCTCTATGGGCTTCCAAATATCCCTTTGCCATTTCCACAAGAACAGCCTTAGCGAAAGGCTTCTTGAAGGGAAAGATGTAACTCTGTGAGATGAATTAACAGAACACAGAGCAGTTTCTCAGAAACATTCTTTCCAGTTTTGAACGGAAGATATTTCCTTTTTCACCATAGGCCTCTATGGGCTTCCAAATATCCCTTTGCCAATTCCACAAGAACAGCCTTAGCGAAAGGCTTCTTGAAGGGAAAGATGTAACTCTGTGAGATGAATTAACAGAACACAGAGCAGTTTCTCAGAAAGCTTCTGTCCAGTTTTGAACGGAAGGTATTTCCTTTTTCACCATAGCCCTCTATGGGCTTCCAAATATCCCTTTGCCAATTCCACAAGAACAGCCTTAGCGAAAGGCTTCTTGAAGGGAAAGATGTAACTCTGTGAGATGAATTAACAGAACACAGAGCAGTTTCTCAGAAAGCTTCTTTCCAGTTTTGAACGGAAGATATTTCCTTTTTCACCATAGCCCTCTATGGGCTTCCAAATATCCCTTTGCCAATTCCACAAGAACAGCCTTAGCGAAAGGCTTCTTGAAGGGAAAGATGTAACTCTGTGAGATGAATTAACAGAACACAGAGCAGTTTCTCAGAAAGCTTCTTTCCAGTTTTGCACGGAAGATATTTCCTTTTTCACCATAGGCCTCTATGGGCTTCCAAATATCTCTTTGCCAATTCCACAAGAACAGCCTTAGCGAAAGGCTTCTTGAATGGAAAGATGTAACTCTGTGAGATGAATTAACAGAACACAGAGCAGTTTCTCAGAAAGCTTCTTTCCAGTTTTGAACTGAAGATATTTCCTTTTTCACCATAGCCCTCTATGGGCTTCCAAATATCCCTTTGCCAATTCCACAAGAACAGCCTTAGCGAAAGGCTTCTTGAAGGGAAAGATGTAACTCTGTGAGATGAATTAACAGAACACAGAGCAGTTTCTCAGAAAGCTTCCTTCCAGTTTTGAACGGAAGATATTTCCTTTTTCACCGTAGCCCTCTATGGGCTTCCAAATATCCCTTTGCCAATTCCACAAGAACAGCCTTAGCGAAAGGCTTCTTGAAGGGAAAGATGTAACTCTGTGAGATGAATTAACAGAACACAGAGCAGTTTCTCAGAAAGCTTCTTTCCAGTTTTGAACGGAAGATATTTCCTTTTTCACCATAGCCCTCTATGGGCTTCCATATATCCCTTTGCCAATTCCACAAGAACAGCCTTACCGAAAGGATTCTTGAAGGGAAAGATGTAACTCTGTGAGATGAATTAACAGAACACAGAGCAGTTTCTCAGAAAGCTTCTTTCCAGTTTTGAACGGAAGATATTTCCTTTTTCACCATAGCCCTCTATGGGCTTCCAAATATCCCTTTGCCAATTCCACAAGAACATCCTTAGCGAAAGGCTTCTTGAAGGGAAAGATGTAACTCTGTGAGATGAATTAACAGAACACAGAGCAGTTTCTCAGAAAGCTTCTTTCCAGTTTTGAACGGAAGATATTTCCTTTTTCACCATAGCCCTCTATGGGCTTCCAAATATCCCTTTGCCAATTCCACAAGAACAGCCTTAGCAAAGGCTTCTTGAAGGGAAAGATGTAACTCTGTGAGATGAATTAACAGAACACAGAGCAGTTTCTCAGAAAGCTTCTTTCCAGTTTTGAACGGAAGATATTTCCTTTTTCACCGTAGCCCTCTATGGGCTTCCAAATATCCCTTTGCCAATTCCACAAGAACAGCCTTAGCGAAAGGCTTCTTGAAGGGAAATATGTAACTCTGTGAGATGAATTAACAGAACACAGAGCAGTTTCTCAGATAGCTTCTTTCCAGTTTTGAACGGAAGATATTTCCTTTTTCACCCTAGGCCTCTAAGGGCTTCCAAATATCCCTTTGCCAATTCCACAAGAACAGCCTTAGCGAAAGGCTTCTTGAAGGGAAAGATGTAACTCTGTGAGATGAATTAACAGAACACAGAGCAGTTTCTCAGAAAGCTTCTTTCCAGTTTTGAACGGAAGATATTTCCTTTTTCACCATAGCCCTCTATGGGCTTCCAAATATCCCTTTGCCAATTCCACAAGAACAGCCTTAGCGAAAGGCTTCTTGAAGGGAAAGATGTAACTCTGTGAGATGAATAACAGAACACAGAGCAGTTTCTCAGAAAGTTTTTCCACTTTTGAACGGAAGATATTTCCTTTTTCACCGTAGCCCTCTATGGGCTTCCAAATATCCCTTTGCCAATTCCACAAGAACAGCCTTAGCGAAAGGCTTCTTGAAGGGAAAGATGTAACTCTGTGAGATGAATTAACAGAACACAGAGCAGTTTCTCAGAAAGCTTCTTTACAATTTTGAACGGAAGATATTTCCTTTTTCACCATAGCCCTCTATGGGCTTCCAAATATCCCTTTGCCAATTCCACAAGAACAGCCTTAGCGAAAGGCTTCTTGAAGGGAAAGATGTAACTCTGTGAGATGAATTAACAGAACACAGAGCAGTTTCTCAGAAACTTCTTTCCAGTTTTGAACGGAAGATATTTCCTTTTTCACCATAGCCCTCTATGGGCTTCCAAATATCCCTTTGCCAATTCCACAAGAACAGCCTTAGCGAAAGGCTTCTTGAAGGGAAAGATGTAACTCTGTGAGATGAATTAACAGAACACAGAGCAGTTTCTCAGAAAGCTTCTTTCCAGTTTTGAACGGAAGATATTTCCTTTTTCACCATAGCCCTCTATGGGCTTCCAAATATCCCTTTGCCAATTCCACAAGAACAGCCTTAGCGAAAGGCTTCTTGAAGGGAAAGATGTAACTCTGTGAGATGAATTAACAGAACACAGAGCAGTTTCTCAGAAAGCTTCTTTCCAGTTTTGAACGGAAGATATTTCCTTTTTCACCATAGCCCTCTATGGGCTTCCAAATATCCCTTTGCCAATTCCACAAGAACAGCCTTAGCGAAAGGCTTCTTGAAGGGAAAGATGTAACTCTGTGAGATGAATTAACAGAACACAGAGCAGTTTCTCAGAAAGCTTCTTTCCAGTTTTGAACGGAAGGTATTTCCTTTTTCACCATACCCCTCTATGGGCTTCCAAATATCCCTTTGCCAATTCCCCAAGAAAACCCTTAGCGAAAGGCTTCTTGAAGGGAAAGATGTAACTCTGTGAGATGAATTAACAGAACACAGAACAGTTTCTCAGAAAGCTTCTTTCCAGTTTTGAACGGAAGATATTTCCTTTTTCACCATAGCCATCTATGGGCTTCCAAATATCCCTTTGCCAATTCCACAAGAACAGCCTTAGCGAAAGGCTTCTTGAAGGGAAAGATGTAACTCTGTGAGATGAATTAACAGAACACAGAGCAGTTTCTCAGAAAGCTTCTTTCCAGTTTTGAACGGAAGATATTTCCTTTTTCACCATAGCCCTCTATGGGCTTCCAAATATCCCTTTGCCAATTCCACAAGAACAGCCTTAGCGAAAGGCTTCTTGAAGGGAAAGATGTAACTCTGTGAGATGAATTAACAGAACACAGAGCAGTTTCTCAGAAAGCTTCTTTCCAGTTTTGAACGGAAGATATTTCCTTTTTCACCCTAGCCCTCTATGGGCTTCAAAATATCCCTTTGCCAATTCCACAAGAACAGCCTTAGCGAAAGGCTTCTTGAAGGGAAAGATGTAACTCGGTGAGATGAATTAACAGAACACAGAACAGTTTCTCAGAAAGCTTATTTCCAGTTTTGAACGGAAGATATTTCCTTTTTCACCATAGCCCTCTATGGGATTCCAAATATCCCTTTGCCAATTCCACAAGAACAGCCTTAGCGAAAGGCTTCTTGAAGGGAAAGATGTAACTCTGTGAGATGAATTAACAGAACACAGAGCAGTTTCTCAGAAAGCTTCTTTCCAGTTTTGAACGGAAGATATTTCCTTTTTCACCATAGTCCTCTATGGCCTTCCAAATATCCCTTTGCCAATTCCACAAGAACAGCCTTAGCGAAAGGCTTCTTGAAGGGAAATATGTAACTCTGTGAGATGAATTAACAGAACACAGAGCAGTTTCTCAGATAGCTTCTTTCCAGTTTTGAACGGAAGATACTTCCTTTTTCACCATAGCCCTCTTTGGGCTTCCAAATATCCCTTTGCCAATTCCAAAAGAACAGCCTTAGCGAAAGGCTTCTTGAAAGGAAAGATGTAACTCTGTGAGATGAATTAACAGAACACAGAGCAGTTTCTCAGAAAGCTTCTTTCCAGTTTTGAACGGAAGATATTTCCTTTTTCACCACAGCCCTCTATGGGCTTCCAAATATCCCTTTGCCAATTCCACAAGAACAGCCTTAGCGAAAGGCTTCTTGAAGGGAAAGATGTAACTCTGTGAGATGAATTAACAGAACACAGAGCAGTTTCTCAGAAACCTTCTTTCCAGTTTTGAACGGAAGATATTTCCTTTTTCACCATAGGCCTCTATGGGCTTCCAAATATCCCTTTGCCAATTCCACAAGAACAGCCTCAGCAAAAGGCTTCTTGAAGGGAAAGATGTAACTCTGTGAGATGAATTAAGAGAACACAGAGCAGTTTCTCAGAAAGCTTCTTTCCAGTTTTGAACGGAAGATATTTCCTTTTTCACCATAGCCCTCTATGGGCTTCCAAATATCCCTTTGCCAATTCCACAAGAACAGCCTTAGCGAAAGGCTTCTTGAAGGGAAAGATGTAACTCTGTGAGATGAATTAACAGAACACAGAGCAGTTTCTGAGAAAGCTTCTTTCCAGTTTTGAACGGAAGATATTTCCTTTTTCACCATAGCCTTCTATGGGCTTCCAAATATCCCTTTGCCAATTCCACAAGAACAGCCTTAGCGAAAGGCTTCTTGATGGGAAAGATGTAACTCTGTGAGATGAATTAACAGAACACAGAGCAGTTTCTCAGAAAGCTTCTTTCCAGTTTTGAACGGAAGATATTTCCTTTTTCACCATAGCCCTCTATGGGCTTCCAAATATCCCTTTGCCAATTCCACAAGAACAGCCTTAGCGAAAGGATTCTTGAAGGGAAAGATGTAACACTGTGAGATGAATTAACAGAACACAGAGCAGTTTCTCAGAAAGCTTCTTTCCAGTTTTGAACGGAAGATATTTCCTTTTTCACCGTAGCCCTCTATGGGCTTCCAAATATCCCTTTGCCAATTCCACAAGAACAGCCTTAGCGAAAGGCTTCTTCAAGGGAAAGACGTAACTCTGTGAGATGAATTAACAGAACACAGAGCAGTTTCTCAGAAAGCTTCTTTCCAGTTTTGAACGGAAGATATTTCCTTTTTCACCATAGCCCTCTATGGGCTTCCAAATATCCCTTTGTCAATTCCACAAGAACAGCCTTAGCGAAAGGCTTCTTGAAGGGAAATATGTAACTCTGTGAGATGAATTAACAGAACACAGAGCAGTTTCTCAGAAAGCTTCTTTCCAGTTTTGATCGGAAGGTATTTCCTTTTTCACCATAGCCCTCTATGGGCTTCCAAATATCCCTTTGCCAATTCCACAAGAACAGCCTTAGCGAAAGGCTTCCTGAAGGGAAAGATGTAACTCTGTGAGATGAATTGACAGAACACAGAGCAGTTTCTCAGAAAGCTTCTTTCCAGTTTTGAACGGAAGATATTTCCTTTTTCACCATAGCCCTCTATGGGCTTCCAAATATCCCTTTGTCAATTCCACAAGAACAGCCTTAGCGAAAGGCTTCTTGAAGGGAAAGATGTAACTCTGTGAGATGAATTAACAGAACACAGAGCAGTTTCTCAGAAAGCTTCTTTCCAGTTTTGAACGGAAGATATTTCCTTTTTCACCATAGCCCTCTATGGGCTTCCAAATATCCCTTTGCCAATTCCACAAGAACAGCCTTAGCGAAAGGCTTCTTGAAGGGAAAGATGTAACTCTGTGAGATGAATTAACAGAACACAGAGCAGTTTCTCAGAAAGCTTCTGTCCAGTTTTGAACGGAAGGTATTTCCTTTTTCACCATAGCCCTCTATGGGCTTCCAAATATCCCTTTGCCAATTCCACAAGAACAGTCTTAGCGAAAGGCTTCTTGAAGGGAAAGATGTAACTCTGTGAGATGAATTAACAGAACACAGAGCAGTTTCTCAGAAAGCTTCTTTCCAGTTTTGAACGGAAGATATTTCCTTTTTCACCATAGCCCTCTATGGGCTTCCAAATATCCCTTTGCCAATTCCACAAGAACAGCCTTAGCGAAAGGCTTCTTGAAGGGAAAGATGTAACTCTGTGAGATGAATTAACAGAACACAGAGCAGTTTCTCAGAAAGCTTCTTTCCAGTTTTGAACGGAAGATATTTCCTTTTTCACCATAGCCCTCTATGGGCTTCCAAATATCCCTTTGCCAATTCCACAAGAACAGCCTTAGCGAAAGGCTTCTTGAAGGGAAAGATGTAACTCTGTGAGATGAATTAACAGAACACAGAGCAGTTTCTCAGAAAGCTTCTTTCCAGTTTTGCACGGAAGATATTTCCTTTTTCACCATAGGCCTCTATGGGCTTCTAAATATCCCTTTGCCAATTCCACAAGAACAGCCTTAGCGAAAGACTTCTTGAAGGGAAAGATGTAACTCTGTGAGATGAATTAACAGAACACAGAGCAGTTTCTCAGAAAGCTTCTTTCCAGTTTTGAACGGAAGATATTTCCTTTTTCACCATAGCCCTCTATGGGCTTCCAAATATCCCTTTGCCAATTCCACAAGAACAGCCTTAGCGAAAGGCTTCTTGAAGGGAAAGATGTAACTCTGTGAGATGAATTAACAGAACACAGAGCAGTTTCTCAGAAACCTTCTTTCCAGTTGTGAACGGAAGATATTTCCTTTTTCACCATAGGCCTCTATGGGCTTCGAAATATCCCTTTGCCAATTCCACAAGAACAGCCTTAGCGAAAGGCTTCTTGAAGGGAAAGATGTAACTCTGTGAGATGAATTAACAGAACACAGAGCAGTTTCTCAGAAAGCTTCTGTCCAGTTTTGAACGGAAGGTATTTCCTTTTTCACCATAGCCCTCTATGGGCTTCCAAATATCCCTTTGCCAATTCCACAAGAACAGCCTTAGCGAAAGGCTTCTTGAAGGGAAAGATGTAACTCTGTGAGATGAATTAACAGAACACAGAGCAGTTTCTCAGAAAGCTTCTTTCCAGTTTTGAACGGAAGATATTTCCTTTTTCACCATAGCCCTCTATGGGCTTCCAAATATCCCTTTGCCAATTCCACAAGAACAGCCTTAGCGAAAGGCTTCTTGAAGGGAAAGATGTAACTCTGTGAGATGAATTAACAGAACACAGAGCAGTTTCTCAGAAAGCTTCTTTCCAGTTTTGAAAGGAAGATATTTCCTTTTTCACCATAGCCCTCTATGGGCTTCCAAATATCCCTTTGCCAATTCCACAAGAACAGCCTTAGCGAAAGGCTTCTTGAAGGGAAAGATGTAACTCCCTGAGATGAATTAACAGAACACAGAGCAGTTTCTCAGAAAGCTTCTTTCCAGTTTTGAACGGAAGATATTTCCTTTTTCACCGTAGCCCTCTAAGGGCTTCCAAATATCCCTTTGCCAATTCCACAAGAACAGCCTTAGCGAAAGGCTTCTTGAAGGGAAAGACGTAACTCTGTGAGATGAATTAACAGAACACAGAGCAGTTTCTCAAAAAGCTTCTTTCCAGTTTTGAACGGAAGATATTTCCTTTTTCACCATAGCCCTCTATGGGCTTCCAAATATCCCTTTGTCAATTCCACAAGAACAGCCTTAGCGAAAGGCTTCTTGAAGGGAAATATGTAACTCTGTGAGATGAATTTACAGAACACAGAGCAGTTTCTCAGAAAGCTTCTTTCCAGTTTTGAACGGAAGGTATTTCCTTTTTCACCATAGCCCTCTATGGGCTTCCAAATATCCCTTTGCCAATTCCACAAGAACAGCCTTAGCGAAAGGCTTCCTGAAGGGAAAGATGTAACTCTGTGAGATGAATTGACAGAACACAGAGCAGTTTCTCAGAAAGCTTCTTTCCAGTTTTGAACGGAAGATATTTCCTTTTTCACCATAGCCATCTATGGGCTTCCAAATATCCCTTTGTCAATTCCACAAGAACAGCCTTAGCGAAAGGCTTCTTGAAGGGAAAGATGTAACTCTGTGAGATGAATTAACAGAACACAGAGCAGTTTCTCAGAAAGCTTCTTTCCAGTTTTGCACGGAAGATATTTCCTTTTTCACCATAGGCCTCTATGGGCTTCCAAATATCCCTTTGCCAATTCCACAAGAACAGCCTTAGCGAAACGCTTTTTGAAGGGAAAGATGTAACTCTGTGAGATGAATTAACAGAACACAGAGCAGTTTCTCAGAAACCTTCTTTCCAGTTTTGAACGGAAGATATTTCCTTTTTCACCATAGCCCTCTATGGGCTTCCAAATATCCCTTTGCCATTTCCACAAGAACAGCCTTAGCGAAAGGCTTCTTGAAGGGAAAGATGTAACTCTGTGAGATGAATTAACAGAACACAGAGCAGTTTCTCAGAAACATTCTTTCCAGTTTTGAACGGAAGATATTTCCTTTTTCACCATAGGCCTCTATGGGCTTCCAAATATCCCTTTGCCAATTCCACAAGAACAGCCTTAGCGAAAGGCTTCTTGAAGGGAAAGATGTAACTCTGTGAGATGAATTAACAGAACACAGAGCAGTTTCTCAGAAAGCTTCTGTCCAGTTTTGAACGGAAGGTATTTCCTTTTTCACCATAGCCCTCTATGGGCTTCCAAATATCCCTTTGCCAATTCCACAAGAACAGCCTTAGCGAAAGGCTTCTTGAAGGGAAAGATGTAACTCTGTGAGATGAATTAACAGAACACAGAGCAGTTTCTCAGAAAGCTTCTTTCCAGTTTTGAACGGAAGATATTTCCTTTTTCACCATAGCCCTCTATGGGCTTCCAAATATCCCTTTGCCAATTCCACAAGAACAGCCTTAGCGAAAGGCTTCTTGAAGGGAAAGATGTAACTCTGTGAGATGAATTAACAGAACACAGAGCAGTTTCTCAGAAAGCTTCTTTCCAGTTTTGCACGGAAGATATTTCCTTTTTCACCATAGGCCTCTATGGGCTTCCAAATATCTCTTTGCCAATTCCACAAGAACAGCCTTAGCGAAAGGCTTCTTGAATGGAAAGATGTAACTCTGTGAGATGAATTAACAGAACACAGAGCAGTTTCTCAGAAAGCTTCTTTCCAGTTTTGAACGGAAGATATTTCCTTTTTCACCATAGCCCTCTATGGGCTTCCAAATATCCCTTTGCCAATTCCACAAGAACAGCCTTAGCGAAAGGCTTCTTGAAGGGAAAGATGTAACTCTGTGAGATGAATTAACAGAACACAGAGCAGTTTCTCAGAAAGCTTCCTTCCAGTTTTGAACGGAAGATATTTCCTTTTTCACCGTAGCCCTCTATGGGCTTCCAAATATCCCTTTGCCAATTCCACAAGAACAGCCTTAGCGAAAGGCTTCTTGAAGGGAAAGATGTAACTCTGTGAGATGAATTAACAGAACACAGAGCAGTTTCTCAGAAAGCTTCTTTCCAGTTTTGAACGGAAGATATTTCCTTTTTCACCATAGCCCTCTATGGGCTTCCATATATCCCTTTGCCAATTCCACAAGAACAGCCTTAGCGAAAGGCTTCTTGAAGGGAAAGATGTAACTCTGTGAGATGAATTAACAGAACACAGAGCAGTTTCTCAGAAAGCTTCTTTCCAGTTTTGAACGGAAGATATTTCCTTTTTCACCATAGCCCTCTATGGGCTTCCAAATATCCCTTTGCCAATTCCACAAGAACAGCCTTAGCGAAAGGCTTCTTGAAGGGAAAGATGTAACTCTGTGAGATGAATTAACAGAACACAGAGCAGTTTCTCAGAAAGCTTCCTTCCAGTTTTGAACGGAAGATATTTCCTTTTTCACCGTAGCCCTCTATGGGCTTCCAAATATCCCTTTGCCAATTCCACAAGAACAGCCTTAGCGAAAGGCTTCTTGAAGGGAAAGATGTAACTCTGTGAGATGAATTAACAGAACACAGAGCAGTTTCTCAGAAAGCTTCTTTCCAGTTTTGAACGGAAGATATTTCCTTTTTCACCATAGCCCTCTATGGGCTTCCAAATATCCCTTTGCCAATTCCACAAGAACAGCCTTAGCGAAAGGCTTCTTGAAGGGAAAGATGTAACTCTGTGAGATGAATTAACAGAACACAGAGCAGTTTCTCAGAAAGCTTCTTTCCAGTTTTGAACGGAAGATATTTCCTTTTTCACCATAGCCCTCTTTGGGCTTCCAAATATCCCTTTGCCAATTCCACAAGAACAGCCTTAGCGAAAGGCTTCTTGAAAGGAAAGATGTAACTCTGTGAGATGAATTAACAGAACACAGAGCAGTTTCTCAGAAAGCTTCTTTCCAGTTTTGAACGGAAGATATTTCCTTTTTCACCACAGCCCTCTATGGGCTTCCAAATATCCCTTTGCCAATTCCACAAGAACAGCCTTAGCGAAAGGCTTCTTGAAGGGAAAGATGTAACTCTGTGAGATGAATTAACAGAACACAGAGCAGTTTCTCAGAAACCTTCTTTCCAGTTTTGAACGGAAGATATTTCCTTTTTCACCATAGGCCTCTAGGGGCTTCCAAATATCCCTTTGCCAATTCCACAAGAACAGCCTCAGCAAAAGGCTTCTTGAAGGGAAAGATGTAACTCTGTGAGATGAATTAACAGAACACAGAGCAGTTTCTCAGAAAGCTTCTTTCCAGTTTTGAACGGAAGATATTTCCTTTTTCACCATAGCCCTCTATGGGCTTCCAAATATCCCTTTGCCAATTCCACAAGAACAGCCTTAGCGAAAGGCTTCTTGAAGGGAAAGATGTAACTCTGTGAGATGAATTAACAGAACACAGAGCAGTTTCTGAGAAAGCTTCTTTCCAGTTTTGAACGGAAGATATTTCCTTTTTCACCATAGCCTTCTATGGGCTTCCAAATATCCCTTTGCCAATTCCACAAGAACAGCCTTACCGAAAGGCTTCTTGAAGGGAAAGATGTAACTCTGTGAGATGAATTAACAGAACACAGAGCAGTTTCTCAGAAAGCTTCTTTCCAGTTTTGAACGGAAGATATTTCCTTTTTCACCATAGCCCTCTATGGGCTTCCAAATATCCCTTTGCCAGTTCCACAAGAACAGCCTTAGCGAAAGGATTCTTGAAGGGAAAGATGTAACTCTGTGAGATGAATTAACAGAACACAGAGCAGTTTCTCAGAAAGCTTCTTTCCAGTTTTGAACGGAAGATATTTCCTTTTTCACCGTAGCCCTCTATGGGCTTCCAAATATCCCTTTGCCAATTCCACAAGAACAGCCTTAGCGAAAGGCTTCTTGAAGGGAAAGACGTAACTCTGTGAGATGAATTAACAGAACACAGAGCAGTTTCTCAGAAAGCTTCTTTCCAGTTTTGAACGGAAGATATTTCCTTTTTCACCATAGCCCTCTATGGGCTTCCAAATATCCCTTTGTCAATTCCACAAGAACAGCCTTAGCGAAAGGCTTCTTGAAGGGAAATATGTAACTCTGTGAGATGAATTAACAGAACACAGAGCAGTTTCTCAGAAAGCTTCTTTCCAGTTTTGATCGGAAGGTATTTCCTTTTTCACCATAGCCCTCTATGGGCTTCCAAATATCCCTTTGCCAATTCCACAAGAACAGCCTTAGCGAAAGGCTTCCTGAAGGGAAAGATGTAACTCTGTGAGATGAATTGACAGAACACAGAGCAGTTTCTCAGAAAGCTTCTTTCCAGTTTTGAACGGAAGATATTTCCTTTTTCACCATAGCCCTCTATGGGCTTCCAAATATCCCTTTGTCAATTCCACAAGAACAGCCTTAGCGAAAGGCTTCTTGAAGGGAAAGATGTAACTCTGTGAGATGAATTAACAGAACACAGAGCAGTTTCTCAGAAAGCTTCTTTCCAGTTTTGCACGGAAGATATTTCCTTTTTCACCATAGGCCTCTATGGGCTTCCAAATATCCCTTTGCCAATTCCACAAGAACAGCCTTAGCGAAAGGCTTCTTGAAGGGAAAGATGTAACTCTGTGAGATGAATTAACAGAACACAGAGCAGTTTCTCAGAAAGCTTCTGTCCAGTTTTGAACGGAAGGTATTTCCTTTTTCACCATAGCCCTCTATGGGCTTCCAAATATCCCTTTGCCAATTCCACAAGAACAGCCTTAGCGAAAGGCTTCTTGAAGGGAAAGATGTAACTCTGTGAGATGAATTAACAGAACACAGAGCAGTTTCTCAGAAAGCTTCTTTCCAGTTTTGAACGGAAGATATTTCCTTTTTCACCATAGCCCTCTTTGGGCTTCCAAATATCCCTTTGCCAATTCCACAAGAACAGCCTTAGCGAAAGGCTTCTTGAAGGGAAAGATGTAACTCTGTGAGATGAATTAACAGAACACAGAGCAGTTTCTCAGAAAGCTTCTTTCCAGTTTTGAACGGAAGATATTTCCTTTTTCACCATAGCCCTCTATGGGCTTCCAAATATCCCTTTGCCAATTCCACAAGAACAGCCTTAGCGAAAGGCTTCTTGAAGGGAAAGATGTAACTCTGTGAGATGAATTAACAGAACACAGAGCAGTTTCTCAGAAACCTTCTTTCCAGTTGTGAACGGAAGATATTTCCTTTTTCACCATAGGCCTCTATGGGCTTCCAAATATCCCTTTGCCAATTCCACAAGAACAGCCTTAGCGAAAGGCTTCTTGAAGGGAAAGATGTAACTCTGTGAGATGAATTAACAGAACACAGAGCAGTTTCTCAGAAAGCTTCTGTCCAGTTTTGAACGGAAGGTATTTCCTTTTTCACCATAGCCCTCTATGGGCTTCCAAATATCCCTTTGCCAATTCCACAAGAACAGCCTTAGCGAAAGGCTTCTTGAAGGGAAAGATGTAACTCTGTGAGATGAATTAACAGAACACAGAGCAGTTTCTCAGAAAGCTTCTTTCCAGTTTTGAACGGAAGATATTTCCTTTTTCACCATAGCCCTCTATGGGCTTCCAAATATCCCTTTGCCAATTCCACAAGAACAGCCTTAGCGAAAGGCTTCTTGAAGGGAAAGATGTAACTCTGTGAGATGAATTAGCAGAACACAGAGCAGTTTCTCAGAAAGCTTCTTTCCAGTTTTGAAAGGAAGATATTTCCTTTTTCCCCATAGCCCTCTATGGGCTTCCAAATATCCCTTTGCCAATTCCACAAGAACAGCCTTAGCGAAAGGCTTCTTGAAGGGAAAGATGTAACTCTCTGAGATGAATTAACAGAACACAGAGCAGTTTCTCAGAAAGCTTCTTTCCAGTTTCGAACGGAAGATATTTCCTTTTTCACCGTAGCCCTCTATGGGCTTCCAAATATCCCTTTGCCAATTCCACAAGAACAGCCTTAGCGAAAGGCTTCTTGAAGGGAAAGACGTAACTCTGTGAGATGAATTAACAGAACACAGAGCAGTTTCTCAAAAAGCTTCTTTCCAGTTTTGAACGGAAGATATTTCCTTTTTCACCATAGCCCTCTATGGGCTTCCAAATATCCCTTTGTCAATTCCACAAGAACAGCCTTAGCGAAAGGCTTCTTGAAGGGAAATATGTAACTCTGTGAGATGAATTAACAGAACACAGAGCAGTTTCTCAGAAAGCTTCTTTCCAGTTTTGAACGCAAGGTATTTCCTTTTTCACCATAGCCATCTATGGTCTTCCAAATATCCCTTTGCCAATTCCACAAGAACAGCCTTAGCGAAAGGCTTCTTGAAGGGAAAGATGTAACTCTGTGAGATGAATTGACAGAACACAGAGCAGTTTCTCAGAAAGCTTCTTTCCAGTTTTGAAGGGAAGATATTTCCTTTTTCACCATAGCCATCTATGGGCTTCCAAATATCCCTTTGTCAATTCCACAAGAACAGCCTTAGCGAAAGGCTTCTTGAAGGGAAAGATGTAACTCTGTGAGATGAATTAACAGAACACAGAGCAGTTTCTCAGAAACATTCTTTCCAGTTGTGAACGGAAGATATTTCCTTTTTCACCATAGGCCTCTATGGGCTTCCAAATATCCCTTTGCCAATTCCACAAGAACAGCCTTAGCGAAAGGCTTCTTGAAGGGAAAGATGTAACTCTGTGAGATGAATTAACAGAACACAGAGCAGTTTCTCAGAAAGCTTCTGTCCAGTTTTGAACGGAAGGTATTTCCTTTTTCACCATAGCCCTCTATGGGCTTCCAAATATCCCTTTGCCAATTCCACAAGAACAGCCTTAGCGAAAGGCTTCTTGAAGGGAAAGATGTAACTCTGTGAGAGGAATTAACAGAACACAGAGCAGTTTCTCAGAAAGCTTCTTTCCAGTTTTGAACGGAAGATATTTCCTTTTTCACCATAGCCCTCTATGGGCTTCCAAATATCCCTTTGCCAATTCCACAAGAACAGCCTTAGCGAAAGGCTTCTTGAAGGGAAAGATGAAACTCTGTGAGATGAATTAACAGAACACAGAGCAGTTTCTCAGAAAGCTTCTTTCCAGTTTTGAACGGAAGATATTTCCTTTTTCACCATAGCCCTCTATGGGCTTCCAAATATCCGTTTGCCAATTCCACAAGAACAGCCTTAGCGAAAGGCTTCTTGAAGGGAAAGACGTAACTCTGTGAGATGAATTAACAGAACACAGAGCAGTTTCTCAGAAAGCTTCTTTCCAGTTTTGAACGGAAGATATTTCCTTTTTCACCATAGCCCTCTATGGGCTTCCAAATATCCCTTTGCCAATTCCACAAGAACAGCCTTAGCGAAAGGCTTCTTGAAGGGAAATATGTAACTCTGTGAGATGAATTAACAGAACACAGAGCAGTTTCTCAGAAAGCTTCTTTCCTGTTTTGAACGGAAGATATTTCCTTTTTCACCGTAGCCCTCTTTGGGCTTCCAAATATCCCGTTGCCAATTCCACAAGAACAGCCTTAGCGAAAGGCTTCTGAAGGGAAAGATGTAACTCCGTGAGATGAATTAACAGAACACAGAGCAGTTTCTCAGAAAGCTTCTTTCCAGTTTTGAACGGAAGATATTTCCTTTTTCACCACAGCCCTCTATGGGCTTCCAAATATCCCTTTGCCAATTCCACAAGAACAGCCTTAGCGAAAGGCTTCTTGAAGGGAAAGATGTAACTCTGTGAGATGAATTAACAGAACACAGAGCAGTTTCTCAGAAAGCTTCTTTCCAGTTTTGAACGGAAGATATTTCCTTTTTCACCATAGCCCTCTATGGGCTTCCAAATATCCCTTTGCCAATTCCACAAGAACAGCCTTAGCGAAAGGCTTCTTGAAGGGAAAGATGTAACTCTGTGAGATGAATTAACAGAACACAGAGCAGTTTCTGAGAAAGCTTCTTTCCAGTTTTGAACGGAAGATATTTCCTTTTTCACCGTAGCCCTCTATGGGCTTCCAAATATCCCTTTGCCAATTCCACAAGAACAGCCTTAGCGAAAGGCTTCTTGAAGGGAAAGATGTAACTCTGTGAGATGAATTAACAGAACACAGAGCAGTTTCTCAGAAAGCTTCTTTCCAGTTTTGAACGGAAGATATTTCCTTTTTCACCGTAGCCCTCTATGGACTTCCAAATATCCCTTTGCCAATTCCACAAGAACAGCCTTAGCGAAAGGCTTCTTGAAGGGAAAGATGTAACTCTGTGAGATGAATTAACAGAACACAGAGCAGTTTCTCAGAAAGCTTCTTTCCAGTTTTGAACGGAAGATATTTCCTTTTTCACCATAGCCCTCTATGGGATTCCAAATATCCCTTTGCCAATTCCACAAGAACAGCCTTAGCGAAAGGCTTCTTGAAGGGAAAGATGTAACTCTGTGAGATGAATTAACAGAACACAGAGCAGTTTCTCAGAAAGCTTCTTTCCAGTTTTGAACGGAAGATATTTCCTTTTTCACCATAGCCCTCTATGGGCTTCCAAATATCCCGTTGCCAATTCCACAAGAACAGCCTTAGCGAAAGGCTTCTTGAAGGGAAAGATGTAACTCTGTGAGATGAATTAACAGAACACAGAGCAGTTTCTCAGAAAGCTTCTTTCCAGTTTTGAACGGAAGATATTTCCTTTTTCACCGTAGCCCTCTATGGGCTTCCAAATATCCCTTTGCCAATTCCACAAGAACAGCCTTAGCGAAAGGCTTTTTGAAGGGAAAGATGTAACTCTGTGAGATGAATTAACAGAACACAGAGCAGTTTCTCAGAAACCTTCTTTCCAGTTTTGAACGGAAGATATTTCCTTTTTCACCATAGCCCTCTATGGGCTTCCAAATATCCCTTTGCCATTTCCACAAGAACAGCCTTAGCGAAAGGCTTCTTGAAGGGAAAGATGTAACTCTGTGAGATGAATTAACAGAACACAGAGCAGTTTCTCAGAAACATTCTTTCCAGTTGTGAACGGAAGATATTTCCTTTTTCACCATAGGCCTCTATGGGCTTCCAAATATCCCTTTGCCAATTCCACAAGAACAGCCTTAGCGAAAGGCTTCTTGAAGGGAAAGATGTAACTCTGTGAGATGAATTAACAGAACACAGAGCAGTTTCTCAGAAAGCTTCTTTCCAGTTTTGAACGGAAGATATTTCCTTTTTCACCGTAGCCCTCTATGGGCTTCCAAATATCCCTTTGCCAATTCCACAAGAACAGCCTTAGCGAAAGGCTTCTTGAAGGGAAAGACGTAACTCTGTGAGATGAATTAACAGAACACAGAGCAGTTTCTCAGAAAGCTTCTTTCCAGTTTTGAACGGAAGATATTTCCTTTTTCACCATAGCCCTCTATGGGCTTCCAAATATCCCTTTGCCAATTCCACAAGAACAGCCTTAGCGAAAGGCTTCTTGAAGGGAAATATGTAACTCTGTGAGATGAATTAACAGAACACAGAGCAGTTTCTCAGAAAGCTTCTTTCCTGTTTTGAACGGAAGATATTCCCTTTTTCACCGTAGCCCTCTTTGGGCTTCCAAATATCCCGTTGCCAATTCCACAAGAACAGCCTTAGCGAAAGGCTTCTGAAGGGAAAGATGTAACTCCGTGAGATGAATTAACAGAACACAGAGCAGTTTCTCAGAAAGCTTCTTTCCAGTTTTGAACGGAAGATATTTCCTTTTTCACCACAGCCCTCTATGGGCTTCCAAATATCCCTTTGCCAATTCCACAAGAACAGCCTTAGCAAAAGGCTTCTTGAAGGGAAAGATGTAACTCTGTGAAATGAATTAACAGAACACAGAGCAGTTTCTCAGAAAGCTTCTTTCCAGTTTTGCACGGAAGATATTTCCTTTTTCACCATAGGCCTCTATGGGCTTCCAAATATCCCTTTGCCAATTCCACAAGAACAGCCTTAGCGAAAGGCTTCTTGAAGGGAAAGATGTAACTCTGTGAGATGAATTAACAGAACACAGAGCAGTTTCTCAGAAAGCTTCTTTCCAGTTTTGAACGGAAGATATTTCCTTTTTAACCGTAGCCCTCTTTGGGCTTCCAAATATCCCTTTGCCAATTCCACAAGAACAGCCTTAGCGAAAGGCTTCTTGAAGGGAAAGATGTAACTCTGTGAGATGAATTAACAGAACACAGAGCAGTTTCTCAGAAAGCTTCTTTCCAGTTTTGAACGGAAGATATTTCCTTTTTCACCATAGCCCTCTATGGGCTTCCAAATATCCCTTTGCCAATTCCACAAGAACAGCCTTAGCGAAAGGCTTCTTGAAGGGAAAGATGTAACTCTGTGAGATGAATTAACAGAACACAGAGCAGTTTCTCAGAAAGCTTCTTTCCAGTTTTGAACGGAAGGTATTTCCTTTTTCACCATAGCCCTCTACGGGCTTCCAAATATCCCTTTGCCAATTCCACAAGAACAGCCTTAGCGAAAGGCTTCTTGAAGGGAAAGATGTAACTCTGTGAGATGAATTAACAGAACACAGAGCAGTTTCTCAGAAAGCTTCTTTCCAGTTTTGAACGGAAGATATTTCCTTTTTCACGATAGGCCTCTATGGGCTTCCAAATATCCCTTTGTCAATTCCACAAGAACAGCTTAGCAAAAGGCTTCTTGAAGGGAAAGATGTAACTCTGTGAGATGAATTAACAGAACACAGAGCAGTTTCTCAGAAAGCTTCTTTCCAGTTTTGAACGGAAGATATTTCCTTTTTCACCATAGGCCTCTATGGGCTTCCAAATATCCCTTTGCCAATTCCACAAGAACAGCCTTAGCGAAAGGCTTCTTGAAGGGAAAGATGTAACTCTGTGAGATGAATTAACAGAACACAGAGCAGTTTCTCAGAAACCTTCTTTCCAGTTTTGAACGGAAGATATTTCCTTTTTCACCATAGGCCTCTATGGGCTTCCAAATATCCCTTTGCCAATTCCCCAAGAACAGCCTTAGCGAAAGGCTTCTTGAAGGGAAAGATGTAACTCTGTGAGATGAATTAACAGAACACAGAGCAGTTTCTCAGAAACCTTCTTTCCGGTTTTGAACGGAAGATATTTCCTTTTTCACCATATTCCTCTATGGGCTTCCAAATATCCCTTTGCCAATTCCACAAGAACAGCCTTACCGAAAGGCTTCTTGAAGGGAAAGATGTAACTCTGTGAGATGAATTAACAGAACACAGAGCAGTTTCTCAGAAAGCTTCTTTCCAGTTTTGAACGGAAGGTATTTCCTTTTTCACCATAGCCCTCTATGGGCTTCCAAATATCCCTTTGCCAATTCCACAAGAACAGCCTTAGCGAAAGGCTTCTTGAAGGGAAAGATGTAACTCTGTGAGATGAATTAACAGAACACAGAGCAGTTTCTCAGAAAGCTTCTTTCCAGTTTTGAACGGAAGATATTTCCTTTTTCACCATAGCCCTCTATGGGCTTCCAAATATCCCTTTGCCAATTACACAAGAACAGCCTTAGCGAAAGGCTTCTTGAAGGGAAAGATGTAACTCTGTGAGATGAATTAACAGAACACAGAGCAGTTTCTGAGAAAGCTTCTTTCCAGTTTTGAACGGAAGATATTTCCTTTTTCAACGTAGCCCTCTATGGGCTTCCAAATATCCCTTTGCCAATTCCACAAGAACAGCCTTAGCGAAAGGCTTCTTGAAGGGAAAGATGTAACTCTGTGAGATGAATTAACAGAACACAGAGCAGTTTCTCAGAAAGCTTCTTTCCAGTTTTGAACGGAAGATATTTCCTTTTTCACCGTAGCCCTCTATGGACTTCCAAATATCCCTTTGCCAATTCCACAAGAATAGCCTTAGCGAAAGGCTTCTTGAAGGGAAAGATGTAACTCTGTGAGATGAATTAACAGAACACAGAGCAGTTTCTCAGAAAGCTTCTTTCCAGTTTTGAACGGAAGATATTTCCTTTTTCACCATAGCCCTCTATGGGCTTCCAAATATCCCGTTGCCAATTCCACAAGAACAGCCTTAGCGAAAGGCTTCTTGAAGGGAAAGATGTAACTCTGTGAGATGAATTAACAGAACACAGAGCAGTTTCTCAGAAAGCTTCTTTCCAGTTTTGAACGGAAGATATTTCCTTTTTCACCGTAGCCCTCTATGGGCTTCCAAATATCCCTTTGCCAATTCCACAAGAACAGCCTTAGCGAAAGGCTTCTTGAAGGGAAAGATGTAACTCTGTGAGATGAATTAACAGAACACAGAGCAGTTTCTCAGAAAGCTTCTTTCCAGTTTTGAACGGAAGATATTTCCTTTTTCACCGTAGCCCTCTATGGGCTTCCAAATATCCCTTTGCCAATTCCACAAGAACAGCCTTAGCGAAAGGCTTCTTGAAGGGAAAGATGTAACTCTGTGAGATGAATTAACAGAACACAGAGCAGTTTCTCAGAAAGCTTCTTTCCAGTTTTGAACGGAAGATATTTCCTTTTTCACCATAGCCCTCTATGGGCTTCCAAATATCCCTTTGCCAATTCCCCAAGAACAGCCTTAGCGAAAGGCTTCTTGAAGGGAAAGATGTAACTCTGTGAGATGAATTAACAGAACACAGAGCAGTTTCTCAGAAAGCTTCTTTCCAGTTTTGAACGGAAGATATTTCCTTTTTCACCATAGCCCTCTATGGGCTTCCAAATATCCCTTTGTCAATTCCACAATAACAGCCTTAGCGAAAGGCTTCTTGAAGGGAAAGATGTAACTCTGTGAGATGAATTAACAGAACACAGAGCAGTTTCTCAGAAACCTTCTTTCCAGTTTTCCACGGAAGATATTTCCTTTTTCACCATAGCCCTCTATGGGCTTCCAAATATCCCTTTGCCAATTCCACAAGAACAGCCTTAGCGAAAGGCTTCTTGAAGGGAAAGATGTAACTCTGTGAGATGAATTAACAGAACACAGAGCAGTTTCTCAGAAAGCTTCTTTCCATTTTGCACGGAAGATATTTCCTTTTTCACCATAGGCCTCTATGGGCTTCCAAATATCCCTTTGCCAATTCCACAAGAACAGCCTTAGCGAAAGGCTTCTTGAAGGGAAAGATGTAACTCTGTGAGATGAATTAACAGAACACAGAGCAGTTTCTCAGAAAGCTTCTTTCCAGTTTTGAACGGAAGATATTTCCTTTTTCACCATAGGCCTCTATGGGCTTCCAAATGTCCCTTTGCCAATTCCACAAGAACAGCCTTAGTGAAAGGCTTCTTGAACGGAAAGATGTAACTCTGTGAGATGAATTAACAGAACACAGAGCATTTTCTCAGAAAGCTTCTTTCCAGTTTTGAACGGAAGATGTTTACTTTTTCACCGTAGCCCTCTATGGGCTTCGAAATATCCCTTTGCCAATTCCACAAGAACAGCCTTAGCGAAAGGCTTCTTGAAGGGAAAGATGTAACTCTGTGAGATGAATTCACAGAACACAGAGCAGTTTCTCAGAAAGCTTCTTTCCAGTTTTGAACGGAAGATATTTCCTTTTTCACCATAGGCCTCTATGGGCTTCCAAATATCCCTTTGCCAATTACACAAGAACAGCCTTAGCGAAAGGCTTCTTGAAGGGAAAGATGTAACTCTGTGAGATGAATTCACAGAACACAGAGCAGTTTCTCAGAAAGCTTCTTTCCAGTTTTGAACGGAAGATATTTACTTTTTCACCATAGCCGTCTATGGGCTTCCAAATATCCCTTTGCCAATTCCACATGAACAGCCTTAGCGAAAGGCTTCTTGAAGGGAAAGATGTAAATCTGTGAGATGAATTACGAGAACACAGAGCAGTTTCTCAGAAAGCTTCTTTCCAGTTTTGAACGGAAGATATTTCCTTTTTCACCATAGCCCTCTAAGGGCTTCCAAATATCCCTTTGCCAATTCCACAAGAACAGCCTTAGCGAAAGGCTTCTTGAAGGGAAAGATGTAACTTTGTGAGATGAATTAACAGAACACAGAGCAGTTTCTCAGAAAGCTTCTTTCCAGTTTTGAACGGAAGATATTTCCTTTTTCACCGTAGGCCTCTATGGGCTTCCAAATATCCCTTTGCCAATTCCACAAGAACAGCCTTAGCGAAAGGCTTCTTGAAGGGAAAGATGTAACTCTGTGAGATGAATTCACAGAACACAGAGCAGTTTCTCAGGAAGCTTCTTTCCAGTTTTGAACGGAAGATATTTCCTTTTTCACCATAGCCCTCTATGGGCTTCCAAATATCCCTTTGCCAATTCCACAAGAACAGCCTTAGCGAAAGGCTTCTTGAAGGGAAAGATGTAACTCTGTGAGATGAATTCACAGAACACAGAGCAGTTTCTCAGAAAGCTTCTTTCCAGTTTTGAACGGAAGATATTTCCTTTTTCATCATAGGCTTCTATGGGCTTCCAAATATCCCTTTGCCAATTCCACAAGAACAGCCTTAGCGAAAGGCTTCTTGAAGGGAAATATGTAACTCTGTGAGATGAATTAACAGAACACAGAGCAGTTTCTCAGAAAGCTTCTTTCCAGTTTTCAACGGAAGATATTTCCTTTTTCAACATAGCCCTCTATGGGCTTCCAAATATCCCTTTGCCAATTCCACAAGAACAGCCTTAGCGAAAGGCTTCTTGAAGGGAAAGATGTAACTCTGTGAGATGAATTCACAGAACACAGAGCAGTTTCTCAGAAAGCTTCTTTCCAGTTTTGAACGGAAGATATTTCCTTTTTCACCATAGCCGTCTATGGGCTTCCAAATATCCCTTTACAAATTCCACAAGAACAGCCTTAGCGAAAGGCTTCTTGAAGGGAAAGATGTAACTCTGTGAGATGAATTCACAGAACACAGAGCAGTTTCTCAGAAAGGTTCTTTGCAGTTTTGAACGGAAGATATTTCCTTTTTCACCATAGGCCTCTAAGGGCTTCCAAATATCCCTTTGCCAATTCCACAAGAACCGCCTTAGCGAAAGGCTTCTTGAGGGGAAAGATGTAACTCTGTGAGATGAATTAACAGAGCACAGAGCAGTTTCTCAGAAAGCTTCTTTCCAGTTTTGAACGGAAGATATTTCCTTTTTCACCATAGCCCTCTATGGGCTTCCAAATATCCCTTTGCCAATTCCACAAGAACAGCCTTAGCGAAAGGCTTCTTGAAGGGAAAGATGTAATTCTGTGAGATGAATTCACGGAACACAGAGCAGTTTCTCAGAAAGCTTCTTTCCAGTTTTGAACGGAAGATATTTCCTTTTTCACCATAGCCCTCTATGGGCTTCCAAATATCCCTTTGGCAATTCCACAAGAACAGCCTTAGCGAAAGGCTTCTTGAAGGGAAAGATGGAACTCTGTGAGATGAATTAACAGAACACAGAGCAGTTTCTCAGAAAGCTTCTTTCCAGTTTTGAACGGAAGATATTTCCTTTTTCACCATAGGCCTCTATGGGCTTCCAAATATCCCTTTGCCAATTCCACAAGAACTGCCTTAGCGAAAGGCTTCTTGAAGGGAAAGATGTAACTCTGTGAGATGAATTCACAGAACACAGAGCAGTTTCTCAGAAAGCTTCTTTACAGTTTTGAACGGAAGATATTTCCTTTTTCACCATAGCCCTCTATGGGCTTCCAAATATCCCTTTGCCAATTCCACAAGAACAGCCTCAGCGAAAGGCTTCTTGAAGGGAAAGATGTAACTCTGTGAGATGAATTCACAGAACACAGAGCAGTTTCTCAGAAAGCTTCTTTCCAGTTTTGAACGGAAGATATTTCCTTTTTCACCATAGCCGTCTATGGGATTTCAAATATCCCTTTGCCAATTCCACAAGAACAGCCTAAGCGAAAGGCTTCTTGAAGGGAAAGATGTAACTCTGTGAGTTGAATTCACACAACACAGAGCAGTTTCTCAGAAAGCTTCTTTCCAGTTTTGAACGGAAGATATTTCCTTTTTCACCATAGGCCTCTATGGGCTTCCAAATATCCCTTTGCCAATTCCACAAGAACAGCCTTAGCGAAAGGCTTCTTGAAGGGAAAGATGTAACTCTGTGAGATGAATTCACAGAACACAGAGCAGTTTCTCAGAAAGCTTCTTTCCAGTTTTGAACGGAAGATATTTCCTTTTTCACCATAGCCCTCTATGGGCTTCCAAATATCCCTTTGCCAATTCCACAAGAACAGCCTTAGCGAAAGGCTTCTTGAAGGGAAAGATGTAACTCTGTGAGATGAATTCACAGAACACAGAGCAGTTTCTCAGAAAGCTTCTTTCCAGTTTTGAACGGAAGATATTTCCTTTTTCATCATAGGCTTCTATGGGCTTCCAAATATCCCTTTGCCAATTCCACAAGAACAGCCTTAGCGAAAGGCTTCTTGAAGGGAAATATGTAACTCTGTGAGATGAATTAACAGAACACAGAGCAGTTTCTCAGAAAGCTTCTTTCCAGTTTTCAACGGAAGATATTTCCTTTTACACCATAGCCCTCTATGGGCTTCCAAATATCCCTTTGCCAATTCCACAAGAACAGCCTTAGCGAAAGGCTTCTTGAAGGGAAAGATGTAACTCTGTGAGATGAATTCACAGAACACAGAGCAGTTTCTCAGAAAGCTTCTTTCCAGTTTTGAACGGAAGATATTTCCTTTTTCACCATAGCCGTCTATGGGCTTCCAAATATCCCTTTACAAATTCCACAAGAACAGCCTTAGCGAAAGGCTTCTTGAAGGGAAAGATGGAACTCTGTGAGATGAATTCACAGAACACAGAGCAGTTTCTCAGAAAGGTTCTTTGCAGTTTTGAACGGAAGATATTTCCTTTTTCACCATAGGCCTCTAAGGGCTTCCAAATATCCCTTTGCCAATTCCACAAGAACCGCCTTAGCGAAAGGCTTCTTGAAGGGAAAGATGTAACTCTGTGAGATGAATTAACAGAACACAGAGCAGTTTCTCAGAAAGCTTCTTTCCCGTTTTGAACGGAAGATATTTCCTTTTTCACCATAGCCCTCTATGGGCTTCCAAATATCCCTTTGCCAATTCCACAAGAACAGCCTTAGCGAAAGGCTTCTTGAAGGGAAAGATGTAATTCTGTGAGATGAATTCACGGAACACAGAGCAGTTTCTCAGAAAGCTTCTTTCCAGTTTTGAACGGAAGATATTTCCTTTTTCACCATTGCCCTCTATGGGCTTCCAAATATCCCTTTGCCAATTCCACAAGAACAGCCTTAGCGAAAGGCTTCTTGAAGGGAAAGATGTAACTCTGTGAGATGAATTCACAGAACACAGAGCACTTTCTCAGAAAGCTTCTTTCCAGTTTTGAACGGAAGATATTTCCTTTTTCACCATAGGCCTCTATGGGCTTCCAAATATCCCTTTGCCAATTCCACAAGAACTGCCTTAGCGAAAGGCTTCTTGAAGGGAAAGATGTAACTCTGTGAGATGAATTCACAGAACACAGAGCAGTTTCTCAGAAAGCTTCTTTCCAGTTTTGAACGGAAGATATTTCCTTTTTCACCATAGCCCTCTATGGGCTTCCAAATATCCCTTTGCCAATTCCACAAGAACAGCCTCAGCGAAAGGCTTCTTGAAGGGAAAGATGTAACTCTGTGAGATGAATTAACAGAACACAGAGCAGTTTCTCAGAAAGCTTCTTTCCAGTTTTGAACGGAAGATATTTCCTTTTTCACCATAGCCGTCTATGGGATTTCAAATATCCCTTTGCCAATTCCACAAGAACAGCCTAAGCGAAAGGCTTCTTGAAGGGAAAGATGTAACTCTGTGAGTTGAATTCACAGAACACAGAGCAGTTTCTCAGAAAGCTTCTTTCCAGTTTTGAACGGAAGATATTTCCTTTTTCACCATAGCCCTCTATGGGCTTCCAAATATCCCTTTGCCAATTCCACAAAAACAGCCTTAGCGAAAGGCTTCTTGAAGGGAAAGATGTAACTCTGTGAGATGAATTCACAGAACACAGAGCAGTTTCTCAGAAAGCTTCTTTCCAGTTTTGAACGGAAGATATTTCCTTTTTCACCATAGAACTCTATGGGCTTCCAAATATCCCTTTGCCAATTCCACAAGAACAGCCTTAGCGAAAGGCTTCTTGAAGGGAAAGATGTAACTCTGTGAGATGAATTCACAGAACACAGAGCAGTTTCTGAGAAAGCTTCTTTCCAGTTTTGAACGGAAGATATTTCCTTTTTCATCATAGGCCTCTATGGGCTTCCAAATATCCCTTTGCCAATTCCACAAGAACAGCCTTAGCGAAAGGCTTCTTGAAGGGAAATATGTAACTCTGTGAGATGAATTAACAGAACACAGAGCAGTTTCTCAGAAAGCTTCTTTCCAGTTTTGAACGGAAGATATTTCCTTTTTCACCATAGCCGTCTAAGGGCTTCCAAATATCCCTTTGCCAATTCCACAAGAACAGCCTTAGCGAAAGGCTTCTTGAAGGGAAAGATGTAACTCTGTGAGATGAATTCACAGAACACAGAGCAGTTTCTCAGAAAGCTTCTTTGCAGTTTTGAACGGAAGATATTTCCTTTTTCACCATAGGCCTCTAAGGGCTTCCAAATATCCCTTTGCCAATTCCACAAGAACAGCCTTAGCGAAAGGCTTCTTGAGGGGAAAGATGTAACTCTGTGAGATGAATTAACAGAACACAGAGCAGTTTCTCAGAAAGCTTCTTTCCAGTATTGAACGGAAGATATTTCCTTTTTCACCGTAGCCCTCTATGGGCTTCCAAATATCCCTTTGCGAATTCCACAAGAACAGCCTTAGCGAAAGGCTTCTTGAAGGGAAAGATGTAATTCTGTGAGATGAATTCACGGAACACAGAGCAGTTTCTCAGAAAGCTTCTTTCCAGTTTTGAACGGAAGATATTTCCTTTTTCACCATAGCCCTCTATGGGCTTCCAAATATCCCTTTGCCAATTCCACAAGAACAGCCTTAGCGAAAGGCTTCTTGAAGGGAAAGATGTAACTCTGTGAGATGAATTAACAGAACACAGAGCAGTTTCTCAGAAAGCTTCTTTCCAGTTTTGAACGGAAGATATTTCCTTTTTCACCATAGGCCTCTATGGGCTTCCAAATATCCCTTTGCCAATTCCACAAGAACTGCCTTAGCGAAAGGCTTCTTGAAGGGAAAGATGTAACTCTGTGAGATGAATTCACAGAACACAGAGCAGTTTCTCAGAAAGCTTCTTTCCAGTTTTGAACGGAAGATATTTCCTTTTTCACCATAGCCCTCTATGGGCTTCCAAATATCCCTTTGCCAATTCCACAAGAACAGCCTCAGCGAAAGGCTTCTTGAAGGGAAAGATGTAACTCTGTGAGATGAATTCACAGAACACAGAGCAGTTTCTCAGAAAGCTTCTTTCCAGTTTTGAACGGAAGATATTTCCTTTTTCACCATAGCCGTCTATGGGATTTCAAATATCCCTTTGCCAATTCCACAAGAACAGCCTAAGCGAAAGGCTTCTTGAAGGGAAAGATGTAACTCTGTGAGATGAATTCACGGAACACAGAGCAGTTTCTCAGAAAGCTTCTTTCCAGTTTTGAACGGAAGATATTTCCTTTTTCACCATAGCCCTCTATGGGCTTCCAAATATCCCTTTGCCAATTCCACAAGAACAGCCTTAGCGAAAGGCGTCTTGAAGGGAAAGATGTAACTCTGTGAGATGAATTAACAGAACACAGAGCAGTTTCTCAGAAAGCTTCATTCCAATTTTGAACGGAAGATAGTTCCTTTTTCACCATAGCCCTCTCTGGGCTTCCAAATATCCCTTTGCCAATTCCACAAGAACAGCCTTAGCGAAAGGCTTCTTGAAGGGAAAGATGTAACTGTGTGAGATGAATTCACAGAACACAGTGCAGTTTCTCAGAAAGCTTCTTTCCAGTTTTGAACGGAAGATATTTCCTTTTTCACCATAGCCCTCTAGGGGCTTCCAAATATCCCTTTGCCAATTCCACAAGAACAGCCTTAGCGAAAGGCTTCTTGAAGGGAAAGATGTAACTCTGTGAGATGAATTAAGAGAACACAGAGCAGTTTCTCAGAGAGCTTCTTTCCAGTTTTGAACGGAAGATATTTCCTTTTTCACCATAGGCCTCTATGGGCTTCCAAATATCCCTTTGCCAATTCCACAAGAACAGCCTTAGCGAAAGGCTTCTTGAAGGGAAAGATGTAACTCTGTGAGATGAATTCACAGAACACAGAGCAGTTTCTCAGAAAGCTTCTTTCCAGTTTTGAACGGAAGATATTTCCTTTTTCACCATAGCCCTCTACGGGCTTCCAAATATCCCTTTGCCAATTCCACATGAACAGCCTTAGCGAAAGGCTTCTTGAAGGGAAAGATGTAACTCTGTGAGATGAATAACAGAACACAGAGCAGTTTCTCAGAAAGCTTCTTTCCAGTTTTGAACGGAAGATATTTCCTTTTTCACCATAGCCCTCTATGGGCTTCCAAATATCCCTTTGCCAATTCCACAAGAACAGCCTTAGCGAAAGGCTTCTTGAAGGGAAAGATGTAAATCTGTGCGATGAATTAACAGAACACAGAGCAGTTTCTCAGAAAGCTTCTTTCCAGTTTTGAACGGGAGATATTTCTTTTTTCACCATAGCCCTCTAAGGGCTTCCAAATATCCCTTTTCCAATTCCACAAGAACAGCCTTAGCGAAAGGCTTCTTGAAGGGAAAGATGTAACTCTGTGAGATGAATTCACAGAACACAGAGCACTTTCTCAGAAAGCTTCTTTCCAATTTTAAACGGAAGATATTTCCTTTTTCACCATAGGCCTCTATGGGCTTCCAAATATCCCTTTGCCAATTCCACAAGAACAGCCTTAGCGAAAGGCTTCTTGAAGGGAAAGATGTATCTCTGTGAGATGAATTAACAGAACACAGAGCAGTTTCTCAGAAAGCTTCTTTCCAGTTTTGAAAGGAAGATATTTACTTTTTCACCATAGCCCTCTATGGGCTTCCAAATATCCCTTTGCCAATTCCACAAGAACAGCCTTAGCGAAAGGCTTCTTGAAGGGAAAGATGTAACTCTGTGAGATGAATTCACAGAACAAAGAGCAGTTTCTCAGAAAGCTTCTTTCCAGTTTTGAACGGAAGATATTTCCTTTTTCACCATAGGCCTCTAATGGCTTCCAAATATCCCTTTACCAATTCCACAAGAACAGCCTTAGCGAAAGGCTTTTTGAAAGGAAAGATATAACTCTGTGAGATGAATTCACAGAACACAGAGCAGTGTCTCAGAAAGCTTCTTTCCAGTTTTGAACGGAAGATATTTCCTTTTTCACCATAGGCCTCTACGGGCTTCCAAATATCCCTTTGCCAATTCCACTAGAACAGCCTTAGCGAAAGGCTTCTTGAAGGGAAAGATGTAACTCTGTGAGATGAATTCACAGAACACAGAGCAGTTTCTCAGAAAGCTTCTTTCCAGTTTTGAACGGAAGATATTTCCTTTTTCACCATAGGCCTCTATGGGCTTCCAAATATCCCTTTGCCAATTCCACAAGAACAGCCTTAGCGAAAGGCTTCTTGAAGGGAAAGATGTAACTCTGTGAGATGAATTCACAGAACACAGAGCAGTTTCTCAGAAAGCCTCTTTCCAGTTTTGAACGGAAGATATTTCCTTTTTCACCATAGCCGTCTATGGGCTTCCAAATATCCCTTTGCCAATTCCACAAGAACAGCCTTTGCGAAAGGCTTCTTGAAGGGAAAGATGTAACTCTGTGAGATGAATTCACAGAACACAGAGCAGTTTCTCAGAAAGCTTCTTTCCAGTTTTGAACGGAAGATATTTCCTTTTTCACCATAGCCCTCTATGGGCTTCCAAATATCCCTTTGCCAATTCCACAAGAACAGCCTTAGCGAAAGGCTTCTTGAAAGGAAAGATATAACTCTGTGAGATGAATTCACAGAACACAGAGCAGGGTCTCAGAAAGCTTCTGTCCAGTTTTGAACGGAAGATATTTCCTTTTTCACCACAGGCCTCTAGGGCTTCCAAATATCCCTTTGCCAATTCCACAAGAACAGCCTTAGCGAAAGGCTTCTTGAAGGGAAAGATGTAACTCTGTGAGATGAATTCACAGAACACAGAGCAGTTTCTCAGAAAGCTTCTTTCCAGTTTTGAACGGAAGATATTTCCTTTTTCACCATAGCCCTCTAAGGGCTTCCAAATATCCCTTTGCCAATTCCACAAGAACAGCCTTAGCGAAAGGCTTCTTGAAGGGAAAGATGTAACTCTGTGAGATGAATTAACAGAACACAGAGCAGTTTCTCAGAAAGCTTCTTTCCAGTTTTGAACGGAAGATATTTCCTTTTTCACCATAGGCCTCTATGGGCTTCCAAATATCCCTTTGCCAATTCCACAAGAACAGACTTAGCGAAAGGCTTCTTGAAAGGAAAGATGTAACTCTGTGAGATGAATTAACAGAACACAGAGCAGTGACTCAGAAAGCTTCTTTCCAGTTTTGAACGGAAGATATTTCCTTTTTCACCATAGTCCTCTATGGGCTTCCAAATATCCCTTTGCCAATTCCACAAGAACAGCCTTAGCGAAAGGCTTCTTGAAGGGAAAGATGTAACTCTGTGAGATGAATTCACAGAACACAGAGCAGTTTCTCAGAAAGCTTCTTTGCAGTTTTGAACGGAAGATATTTCCTTTTTCACCATAGGCCTCTATGGGCTTCCAAATATCCCTTTGCCAATTCCACAAGAACAGCCTTAGCGAAAGGCTTCTTGAAGGGAAAGATGTAACTCTGTGAGATGAATTAACAGAACACAGAGCAGTTTCTCAGAAAGCTTCTTTCCAGTTTTGAACGGAAGATATTTCCTTTTTCACCATAGGCCTCTAAGGGCTTCCAAATGTCCCTTTGCCAATTCCACAAGAACAGCCTTAGTGAAAGGCTTCTTGAAGGGAAAGATGTAACTCTGTGAGATGAATTAACAGAACACAGAGCATTTTCTCAGAAAGCTTCTTTCCAGTTTTGAACGGAAGATGTTTACTTTTTCACCGTAGCCCTCTATGGGCTTCGAAATATCCCTTTGCCAATTCCACAAGAACAGCCTTAGCGAAAGGCTTCTTGAACGGAAAGATGTAACTCTGTGAGATGAATTCACAGAACACAGAGCAGTTTCTCAGAAAGCTTCTTTCCAGTTTTGAACGGAAGGTATTTCCTTTTTCACCATAGGCCTCTATGGGCTTCCAAATATCCCTTTGCCAATTACACAAGAACAGCCTTAGCGAAAGGCTTCTTGAAGGGAAAGATGTAACTCTGTGAGATGAATTCACAGAACACAGAGCAGTTTCTCAGAAAGCTTCTTTCCAGTTTTGAACGGAAGATATTTACTTTTTCACCATAGCCGTCTATGGGCTTCCAAATATCCCTTTGCCAATTCCACAAGAACAGCCTTAGCGAAAGGCTTCTTGAAGGGAAAGATGTAAATCTGTGAGATGAATTAAGAGAACACAGAGCAGTTTCTCAGAAAGTTTCTTTCCAGTTTTGAACGGAAGATATTTCCTTTTTCACCATAGCCCTCTAAGGGCTTCCAAATATCCCTTTGCCAATTCCACAAGAACAGCCTTAGCGAAAGGCTTCTTGAAGGGAAAGATGTAACTCTGTGAGATGAATTAACAGAACACAGAGCAGTTTCTCAGAAAGCTTCTTTCCAGTTTTGAACGGAAGATATTTCCTTTTTCACCGTAGGCCTCTATGGGCTTCCAAATATCCCTTTGCCAATTCCACAAGAACAGCCTTAGCGAAAGGCTTCTTGAAGGGAAAGATGTAACTCTGTGAGATGAATTCACAGAACACAGAGCAGTTTCTCAGAAAGCTTCTTTCCAATTTTGAACGGAAGATATTTCCTTTTTCACCATAGCCCTCTATGGGCTTCCAAATATCCCTTTGCCAATACCACAAGAACAGCCTTAGCGAAAGGCTTCTTGAAGGGAAAGATGTAACTCTGTGAGATGAATTCACAGAACACAGAGCAGTTTCTCAGAAAGCTTCTTTCCAGTTTTGAACGGAAGATATTTCCTTTTTCACCATAGGCGTCTATGGGCTTCCAAATATCCCTTTGCCAATTCCACAAGAACAGCCTTAGGGAAAGGCTTCTTGAAGGGAAAGATGTAACTCTGTGAGATGAATTAACAGAACACAGAGCAGTTTCTCAGAAAGCTTCTTTCCAGTTTTGAACGGAAGATATTTCCTTTTTCACCATAGGCCTCTAAGGGCTTCCAAATATCCCTTTGCCAATTCCACAAGAACAGCCTTAGCGAAAGGCTTCTTGAAGGGAAAGATGTAACTCTGTGAGATGAATTAACAGAACACAGAGCAGTTTCTCAGAAAGCTTCTTTCCAGTTTTGAACGGAAGATATTTCCTTTTTCACCATAGGCCTCTAAGGGCTTCCAAATATCCCTTTGCCAATTCCACAAGAACAGCCTTAGCGAAAGGCTTCTTGAAGGGAAAGATGTAACTCTGTGAGATGAATTCACAGAACACAGAGCAGTTTCTCACAAAGCTTTTTTCCAGTTTTGAACGGAAGATATTTCCTTTTTCACCATAGAACTCTATGGGCTTCCAAATATCCCTTTGCCAATTCCACAAGAACGGCCTTAGCGAAAGGCTTCTTGAAGGGAAAGATGTAACTCTGTGAGATGAATTCACAGAACACAGAGCAGTTTCTCAGAAAGCTTCTTTCCAGTTTTGAACGGAAGATATTTCCTTTTTCATCATAGGCTTCTATGGGCTTCCAAATATCCCTTTGCCAATTCCACAAGAACAGCCTTAACGAAAGGCTTCTTGAAGGGAAATATGTAACTCTGTGAGATGAATTAACAGAACACAGAGCAGTTTCTCAGAAAGCTTCTTTCCAGTTTTGAACGGAAGATATTTCCTTTTTCACCATAGCCCTCTATGGGCTTCCAAATATCCCTTTGCCAATTCCACAAGAACAGCCTTAGCGAAAGGCTTCTTGAAGGGAAAGATGTAACTCTGTGAGATGAATTAACAGAACACAGAGCAGTTTCTCAGAAAGCTTCTTTCCAGTTTTGAACGGAAGATATTTCCTTTTTCACCATAGCCGTCTATGGGCTTCCAAATATCCCTTTACAAATTCCACAAGAACAGCCTTAGCGAAAGGCTTCTTGAAGGGAAAGATGTAACTCTGTGAGATGAATTAACAGAACACAGAGCAGTTTCTCAGAAAGGTTCTTTGCAGTTTTGAACGGAAGATATTTCCTTTTTCACCATAGGCCTCTAAGGGCTTCCAAATATCACTTTGCCAATTCCACAAGAACAGCCTTAGCGAAAGGCTTCTTGAAGGGAAAGATGTAACTCTGTGAGATGAATTAACAGAACACAGAGCAGTTTCTCAGAAAGCTTCTTTCCAGTTTTGAACGGAAGATATTTCCTTTTTCACCGTAGGCCTCTATGGGCTTCCAAATATCCCTTTGCCAATTCCACAAGAACAGCCTTAGCGAAAGGCTTCTTGAAGGGAAAGATGTAACTCTGTGAGATGAATTAACAGAACACAGAGCAGTTTCTCAGAAAGCTTCTTTACAATTTTGAACGGAAGATATTTCCTTTTTCACCATAGCCCTCTACGGGCTTCCAAATATCCCTTTGCCAATTCCACAAGAACAGCCTTAGCGAAAGGCTTCTTGAAGGGAAAGATGTAACTCTGTGAGATGAATTAACAGAACACAGAGCAGTTTCTCAGAAAGCTTCTTTCCAGTTTTGAACGGAAGATATTTCCTTTTTCACCATAGCCCTCTTTGGGCTTCCAAATATCCCTTTGCCAATTCCACAAGAACAGCCTTAGCGAAAGGCTTCTTGAAGGGAAAGATGTAACTCTGTGAGATGAATTAACAGAACACAGAGCAGTTTCTCAGAAACTTCTTTCCAGTTTTGAACGGAAGATATTTCCTTTTTCACCATAGCCCTCTATGGGCTTCCAAATATCCCTTTGCCAATTCCACAAGAACAGCCTTAGCGAAAGGCTTCTTGAAGGGAAAGATGTAACTCTGTGAGATGAATTAACAGAACACAGAGCAGTTTCTCAGAAAGCTTCTTTCCAGTTTTGAACGGAAGATATTTCCTTTTTCACCATAGCCCTCTATGGGCTTCCAAATATCCCTTTGCCAATTCCACAAGAACAGCCTTAGCGAAAGGCTTCTTGAAGGGAAAGATGTAACTCTGTGAGATGAATTAACAGAACACAGAGCAGTTTCTCAGAAAGCTTCTTTCCAGTTTTGAACGGAAGATATTTCCTTTTTCACCATAGCCCTCTATGGGTTTCCAAATATCCCTTTGCCAATTCCACAAGAACAGCCTTAGCGAAAGGCTTCTTGAAGGGGAAGATGTAACTCTGTGAGATGAATTAACAGAACACAGAGCAGTTTCTCAGAAAGCTTCTTTCCAGTTTTGAACGGAAGGTATTTCCTTTTTCACCATACCCCTCTATGGGCTTCCAAATATCCCTTTGCCAATTCCCCAAGAAAACCCTTAGCGAAAGGCTTCTTGAAGGGAAAGATGTAACTCTGTGAGATGAATTAACAGAACACAGAACAGTTTCTCAGAAAGCTTCTTTCCAGTTTTGAACGGAAGATATTTCCTTTTTCACCATAGCCCTCTATGGGCTTCCAAATATCCCTTTGCCAATTCCACAAGAACAGCCTTAGCGAAAGGCTTCTTGAAGGGAAAGATGTAACTCTGTGAGATGAATTAACAGAACACAGAGCAGTTTCTCAGAAAGCTTCTTTCCAGTTTTGAACGGAAGATATTTCCTTTTTCACCATAGCCCTCTATGGGCTTCCAAATATCCCTTTGCCAATTCCACAAGAACAGCCTTAGCGAAAGGCTTCTTGAAGGGAAAGATGTAACTCTGTGAGATGAATTAACAGAACACAGAGCAGTTTCTCAGAAAGCTTCTTTCCAGTTTTGAACGGAAGATATTTCCTTTTTCACCGTAGCCCTCTATGGGCTTCAAAATATCCCTTTGCCAATTCCACAAGAACAGCCTTAGCGAAAGGCTTCTTGAAGGGAAAGATGTAACTCGGTGAGATGAATTAACAGAACACAGAACAGTTTCTCAGAAAGCTTATTTCCAGTTTTGAACGGAAGATATTTCCTTTTTCACCATAGCCCTCTATGGGATTCCAAATATCCCTTTGCCAATTCCACAAGAACAGCCTTAGCGAAAGGCTTCTTGAAAGGAAAGATGTAACTCTGTGAGATGAATTAACAGAACACAGAGCAGTTTCTCAGAAAGCTTCTTTCCAGTTTTGAACGGAAGATATTTCCTTTTTCACCATAGGCCTCTATGGGCTTCCAAATATCCCTTTGCCAATTCCACAAGAACAGCCTCAGCAAAAGGCTTCTTGAAGGGAAAGATGTAACTCTGTGAGATGAATTAACAGAACACAGAGCAGTTTCTCAGAAAGCTTCTTTCCAGTTTTGAACGGAAGATATTTCCTTTTTCACCATAGCCCTCTATGGGCTTCCAAATATCCCTTTGCCAATTCCACAAGAACAGCCTTAGCGAAAGGCTTCTTGAAGGGAAAGATGTAACTCTGTGAGATGAATTAACAGAACACAGAGCAGTTTCTGAGAAAGCTTCTTTCCAGTTTTGAACGGAAGATATTTCCTTTTTCACCATAGCCTTCTATGGGCTTCCAAATATCCCTTTGCCAATTCCACAAGAACAGACTTAGCGAAAGGCTTCTTGAAGGGAAAGATGTAACTCTGTGAGATGAATTAACAGAACACAGAGCAGTTTCTCAGAAAGCTTCTTTCCAGTTTTGAACGGAAGATATTTCCTTTTTCACCATAGCCCTCTATGGGCTTCCAAATATCCCTTTACCAATTCCACAAGAACAGCCTTAGCGAAAGGCTTTTTGAAAGGAAAGATATAACTCTGTGAGATGAATTCACAGAACACAGAGCAGTGTCTCAGAAAGCTTCTTTCCAGTTTTGAACGGAAGATATTTCCTTTTTCACCATAGGCCTCTACGGGCTTCCAAATATCCCTTTGCCAATTCCACTAGAACAGCCTTAGCGAAAGGCTTCTTGAAGGGAAAGATGTAACTCTGTGAGATGAATTCACAGAACACAGAGCAGTTTCTCAGAAAGCTTCTTTCCAGTTTTGAACGGAAGATATTTCCTTTTTCACCATAGGCCTCTATGGGCTTCCAAATATCCCTTTGCCAATTCCACAAGAACAGCCTTAGCGAAAGGCTTCTTGAAGGGAAAGATGTAACTCTGTGAGATGAATTCACAGAACACAGAGCAGTTTCTCAGAAAGCCTCTTTCCAGTTTTGAACGGAAGATATTTCCTTTTTCACCATAGCCGTCTATGGGCTTCCAAATATCCCTTTGCCAATTCCACAAGAACAGCCTTTGCGAAAGGCTTCTTGAAGGGAAAGATGTAACTCTGTGAGATGAATTCACAGAACACAGAGCAGTTTCTCAGAAAGCTTCTTTCCAGTTTTGAACGGAAGATATTTCCTTTTTCACCATAGCCCTCTATGGGCTTCCAAATATCCCTTTGCCAATTCCACAAGAACAGCCTTAGCGAAAGGCTTCTTGAAAGGAAAGATATAACTCTGTGAGATGAATTCACAGAACACAGAGCAGGGTCTCAGAAAGCTTCTGTCCAGTTTTGAACGGAAGATATTTCCTTTTTCACCACAGGCCTCTAGGGCTTCCAAATATCCCTTTGCCAATTCCACAAGAACAGCCTTAGCGAAAGGCTTCTTGAAGGGAAAGATGTAACTCTGTGAGATGAATTCACAGAACACAGAGCAGTTTCTCAGAAAGCTTCTTTCCAGTTTTGAACGGAAGATATTTCCTTTTTCACCATAGCCCTCTAAGGGCTTCCAAATATCCCTTTGCCAATTCCACAAGAACAGCCTTAGCGAAAGGCTTCTTGAAGGGAAAGATGTAACTCTGTGAGATGAATTAACAGAACACAGAGCAGTTTCTCAGAAAGCTTCTTTCCAGTTTTGAACGGAAGATATTTCCTTTTTCACCATAGGCCTCTATGGGCTTCCAAATATCCCTTTGCCAATTCCACAAGAACAGACTTAGCGAAAGGCTTCTTGAAAGGAAAGATGTAACTCTGTGAGATGAATTAACAGAACACAGAGCAGTGACTCAGAAAGCTTCTTTCCAGTTTTGAACGGAAGATATTTCCTTTTTCACCATAGTCCTCTATGGGCTTCCAAATATCCCTTTGCCAATTCCACAAGAACAGCCTTAGCGAAAGGCTTCTTGAAGGGAAAGATGTAACTCTGTGAGATGAATTCACAGAACACAGAGCAGTTTCTCAGAAAGCTTCTTTCCAGTTTTGAACGGAAGATATTTCCTTTTTCATCATAGGCTTCTATGGGCTTCCAAATATCCCTTTGCCAATTCCACAAGAACAGCCTTAACGAAAGGCTTCTTGAAGGGAAATATGTAACTCTGTGAGATGAATTAACAGAACACAGAGCAGTTTCTCAGAAAGCTTCTTTCCAGTTTTGAACGGAAGATATTTCCTTTTTCACCATAGCCCTCTATGGGCTTCCAAATATCCCTTTGCCAATTCCACAAGAACAGCCTTAGCGAAAGGCTTCTTGAAGGGAAAGATGTAACTCTGTGAGATGAATTAACAGAACACAGAGCAGTTTCTCAGAAAGCTTCTTTCCAGTTTTGAACGGAAGATATTTCCTTTTTCACCATAGCCGTCTATGGGCTTCCAAATATCCCTTTACAAATTCCACAAGAACAGCCTTAGCGAAAGGCTTCTTGAAGGGAAAGATGTAACTCTGTGAGATGAATTAACAGAACACAGAGCAGTTTCTCAGAAAGGTTCTTTGCAGTTTTGAACGGAAGATATTTCCTTTTTCACCATAGGCCTCTAAGGGCTTCCAAATATCACTTTGCCAATTCCACAAGAACAGCCTTAGCGAAAGGCTTCTTGAAGGGAAAGATGTAACTCTGTGAGATGAATTAACAGAACACAGAGCAGTTTCTCAGAAAGCTTCTTTCCAGTTTTGAACGGAAGATATTTCCTTTTTCACCGTAGGCCTCTATGGGCTTCCAAATATCCCTTTGCCAATTCCACAAGAACAGCCTTAGCGAAAGGCTTCTTGAAGGGAAAGATGTAACTCTGTGAGATGAATTAACAGAACACAGAGCAGTTTCTCAGAAAGCTTCTTTACAATTTTGAACGGAAGATATTTCCTTTTTCACCATAGCCCTCTACGGGCTTCCAAATATCCCTTTGCCAATTCCACAAGAACAGCCTTAGCGAAAGGCTTCTTGAAGGGAAAGATGTAACTCTGTGAGATGAATTAACAGAACACAGAGCAGTTTCTCAGAAAGCTTCTTTCCAGTTTTGAACGGAAGATATTTCCTTTTTCACCATAGCCCTCTTTGGGCTTCCAAATATCCCTTTGCCAATTCCACAAGAACAGCCTTAGCGAAAGGCTTCTTGAAGGGAAAGATGTAACTCTGTGAGATGAATTAACAGAACACAGAGCAGTTTCTCAGAAACTTCTTTCCAGTTTTGAACGGAAGATATTTCCTTTTTCACCATAGCCCTCTATGGGCTTCCAAATATCCCTTTGCCAATTCCACAAGAACAGCCTTAGCGAAAGGCTTCTTGAAGGGAAAGATGTAACTCTGTGAGATGAATTAACAGAACACAGAGCAGTTTCTCAGAAAGCTTCTTTCCAGTTTTGAACGGAAGATATTTCCTTTTTCACCATAGCCCTCTATGGGCTTCCAAATATCCCTTTGCCAATTCCACAAGAACAGCCTTAGCGAAAGGCTTCTTGAAGGGAAAGATGTAACTCTGTGAGATGAATTAACAGAACACAGAGCAGTTTCTCAGAAAGCTTCTTTCCAGTTTTGAACGGAAGATATTTCCTTTTTCACCATAGCCCTCTATGGGTTTCCAAATATCCCTTTGCCAATTCCACAAGAACAGCCTTAGCGAAAGGCTTCTTGAAGGGGAAGATGTAACTCTGTGAGATGAATTAACAGAACACAGAGCAGTTTCTCAGAAAGCTTCTTTCCAGTTTTGAACGGAAGGTATTTCCTTTTTCACCATACCCCTCTATGGGCTTCCAAATATCCCTTTGCCAATTCCCCAAGAAAACCCTTAGCGAAAGGCTTCTTGAAGGGAAAGATGTAACTCTGTGAGATGAATTAACAGAACACAGAACAGTTTCTCAGAAAGCTTCTTTCCAGTTTTGAACGGAAGATATTTCCTTTTTCACCATAGCCCTCTATGGGCTTCCAAATATCCCTTTGCCAATTCCACAAGAACAGCCTTAGCGAAAGGCTTCTTGAAGGGAAAGATGTAACTCTGTGAGATGAATTAACAGAACACAGAGCAGTTTCTCAGAAAGCTTCTTTCCAGTTTTGAACGGAAGATATTTCCTTTTTCACCATAGCCCTCTATGGGCTTCCAAATATCCCTTTGCCAATTCCACAAGAACAGCCTTAGCGAAAGGCTTCTTGAAGGGAAAGATGTAACTCTGTGAGATGAATTAACAGAACACAGAGCAGTTTCTCAGAAAGCTTCTTTCCAGTTTTGAACGGAAGATATTTCCTTTTTCACCGTAGCCCTCTATGGGCTTCAAAATATCCCTTTGCCAATTCCACAAGAACAGCCTTAGCGAAAGGCTTCTTGAAGGGAAAGATGTAACTCGGTGAGATGAATTAACAGAACACAGAACAGTTTCTCAGAAAGCTTATTTCCAGTTTTGAACGGAAGATATTTCCTTTTTCACCATAGCCCTCTATGGGATTCCAAATATCCCTTTGCCAATTCCACAAGAACAGCCTTAGCGAAAGGCTTCTTGAAAGGAAAGATGTAACTCTGTGAGATGAATTAACAGAACACAGAGCAGTTTCTCAGAAAGCTTCTTTCCAGTTTTGAACGGAAGATATTTCCTTTTTCACCATAGGCCTCTATGGGCTTCCAAATATCCCTTTGCCAATTCCACAAGAACAGCCTCAGCAAAAGGCTTCTTGAAGGGAAAGATGTAACTCTGTGAGATGAATTAACAGAACACAGAGCAGTTTCTCAGAAAGCTTCTTTCCAGTTTTGAACGGAAGATATTTCCTTTTTCACCATAGCCCTCTATGGGCTTCCAAATATCCCTTTGCCAATTCCACAAGAACAGCCTTAGCGAAAGGCTTCTTGAAGGGAAAGATGTAACTCTGTGAGATGAATTAACAGAACACAGAGCAGTTTCTGAGAAAGCTTCTTTCCAGTTTTGAACGGAAGATATTTCCTTTTTCACCATAGCCTTCTATGGGCTTCCAAATATCCCTTTGCCAATTCCACAAGAACAGACTTAGCGAAAGGCTTCTTGAAGGGAAAGATGTAACTCTGTGAGATGAATTAACAGAACACAGAGCAGTTTCTCAGAAAGCTTCTTTCCAGTTTTGAACGGAAGATATTTCCTTTTTCACCATAGCCCTCTATGGGCTTCCAAATATCCCTTTACCAATTCCACAAGAACAGCCTTAGCGAAAGGCTTTTTGAAAGGAAAGATATAACTCTGTGAGATGAATTCACAGAACACAGAGCAGTGTCTCAGAAAGCTTCTTTCCAGTTTTGAACGGAAGATATTTCCTTTTTCACCATAGGCCTCTACGGGCTTCCAAATATCCCTTTGCCAATTCCACTAGAACAGCCTTAGCGAAAGGCTTCTTGAAGGGAAAGATGTAACTCTGTGAGATGAATTCACAGAACACAGAGCAGTTTCTCAGAAAGCTTCTTTCCAGTTTTGAACGGAAGATATTTCCTTTTTCACCATAGGCCTCTATGGGCTTCCAAATATCCCTTTGCCAATTCCACAAGAACAGCCTTAGCGAAAGGCTTCTTGAAGGGAAAGATGTAACTCTGTGAGATGAATTCACAGAACACAGAGCAGTTTCTCAGAAAGCCTCTTTCCAGTTTTGAACGGAAGATATTTCCTTTTTCACCATAGCCGTCTATGGGCTTCCAAATATCCCTTTGCCAATTCCACAAGAACAGCCTTTGCGAAAGGCTTCTTGAAGGGAAAGATGTAACTCTGTGAGATGAATTCACAGAACACAGAGCAGTTTCTCAGAAAGCTTCTTTCCAGTTTTGAACGGAAGATATTTCCTTTTTCACCATAGCCCTCTATGGGCTTCCAAATATCCCTTTGCCAATTCCACAAGAACAGCCTTAGCGAAAGGCTTCTTGAAGGGAAAGATGTAACTCTGTGAGATGAATTAACAGAACACAGAGCAGTTTCTCAGAAAGCTTCTTTCCAGTTTTGAACGGAAGATATTTCCTTTTTCACCATAGCCCTCTATGGGTTTCCAAATATCCCTTTGCCAATTCCACAAGAACAGCCTTAGCGAAAGGCTTCTTGAAGGGGAAGATGTAACTCTGTGAGATGAATTAACAGAACACAGAGCAGTTTCTCAGAAAGCTTCTTTCCAGTTTTGAACGGAAGGTATTTCCTTTTTCACCATACCCCTCTATGGGCTTCCAAATATCCCTTTGCCAATTCCCCAAGAAAACCCTTAGCGAAAGGCTTCTTGAAGGGAAAGATGTAACTCTGTGAGATGAATTAACAGAACACAGAACAGTTTCTCAGAAAGCTTCTTTCCAGTTTTGAACGGAAGATATTTCCTTTTTCACCATAGCCCTCTATGGGCTTCCAAATATCCCTTTGCCAATTCCACAAGAACAGCCTTAGCGAAAGGCTTCTTGAAGGGAAAGATGTAACTCTGTGAGATGAATTAACAGAACACAGAGCAGTTTCTCAGAAAGCTTCTTTCCAGTTTTGAACGGAAGATATTTCCTTTTTCACCATAGCCCTCTATGGGCTTCCAAATATCCCTTTGCCAATTCCACAAGAACAGCCTTAGCGAAAGGCTTCTTGAAGGGAAAGATGTAACTCTGTGAGATGAATTAACAGAACACAGAGCAGTTTCTCAGAAAGCTTCTTTCCAGTTTTGAACGGAAGATATTTCCTTTTTCACCGTAGCCCTCTATGGGCTTCAAAATATCCCTTTGCCAATTCCACAAGAACAGCCTTAGCGAAAGGCTTCTTGAAGGGAAAGATGTAACTCGGTGAGATGAATTAACAGAACACAGAACAGTTTCTCAGAAAGCTTATTTCCAGTTTTGAACGGAAGATATTTCCTTTTTCACCATAGCCCTCTATGGGATTCCAAATATCCCTTTGCCAATTCCACAAGAACAGCCTTAGCGAAAGGCTTCTTGAAAGGAAAGATGTAACTCTGTGAGATGAATTAACAGAACACAGAGCAGTTTCTCAGAAAGCTTCTTTCCAGTTTTGAACGGAAGATATTTCCTTTTTCACCATAGGCCTCTATGGGCTTCCAAATATCCCTTTGCCAATTCCACAAGAACAGCCTCAGCAAAAGGCTTCTTGAAGGGAAAGATGTAACTCTGTGAGATGAATTAACAGAACACAGAGCAGTTTCTCAGAAAGCTTCTTTCCAGTTTTGAACGGAAGATATTTCCTTTTTCACCATAGCCCTCTATGGGCTTCCAAATATCCCTTTGCCAATTCCACAAGAACAGCCTTAGCGAAAGGCTTCTTGAAGGGAAAGATGTAACTCTGTGAGATGAATTAACAGAACACAGAGCAGTTTCTGAGAAAGCTTCTTTCCAGTTTTGAACGGAAGATATTTCCTTTTTCACCATAGCCTTCTATGGGCTTCCAAATATCCCTTTGCCAATTCCACAAGAACAGACTTAGCGAAAGGCTTCTTGAAGGGAAAGATGTAACTCTGTGAGATGAATTAACAGAACACAGAGCAGTTTCTCAGAAAGCTTCTTTCCAGTTTTGAACGGAAGATATTTCCTTTTTCACCATAGCCCTCTATGGGCTTCCAAATATCCCTTTACCAATTCCACAAGAACAGCCTTAGCGAAAGGCTTTTTGAAAGGAAAGATATAACTCTGTGAGATGAATTCACAGAACACAGAGCAGTGTCTCAGAAAGCTTCTTTCCAGTTTTGAACGGAAGATATTTCCTTTTTCACCATAGGCCTCTACGGGCTTCCAAATATCCCTTTGCCAATTCCACTAGAACAGCCTTAGCGAAAGGCTTCTTGAAGGGAAAGATGTAACTCTGTGAGATGAATTCACAGAACACAGAGCAGTTTCTCAGAAAGCTTCTTTCCAGTTTTGAACGGAAGATATTTCCTTTTTCACCATAGGCCTCTATGGGCTTCCAAATATCCCTTTGCCAATTCCACAAGAACAGCCTTAGCGAAAGGCTTCTTGAAGGGAAAGATGTAACTCTGTGAGATGAATTCACAGAACACAGAGCAGTTTCTCAGAAAGCCTCTTTCCAGTTTTGAACGGAAGATATTTCCTTTTTCACCATAGCCGTCTATGGGCTTCCAAATATCCCTTTGCCAATTCCACAAGAACAGCCTTTGCGAAAGGCTTCTTGAAGGGAAAGATGTAACTCTGTGAGATGAATTCACAGAACACAGAGCAGTTTCTCAGAAAGCTTCTTTCCAGTTTTGAACGGAAGATATTTCCTTTTTCACCATAGCCCTCTATGGGCTTCCAAATATCCCTTTGCCAATTCCACAAGAACAGCCTTAGCGAAAGGCTTCTTGAAAGGAAAGATATAACTCTGTGAGATGAATTCACAGAACACAGAGCAGGGTCTCAGAAAGCTTCTGTCCAGTTTTGAACGGAAGATATTTCCTTTTTCACCACAGGCCTCTAGGGCTTCCAAATATCCCTTTGCCAATTCCACAAGAACAGCCTTAGCGAAAGGCTTCTTGAAGGGAAAGATGTAACTCTGTGAGATGAATTCACAGAACACAGAGCAGTTTCTCAGAAAGCTTCTTTCCAGTTTTGAACGGAAGATATTTCCTTTTTCACCATAGCCCTCTAAGGGCTTCCAAATATCCCTTTGCCAATTCCACAAGAACAGCCTTAGCGAAAGGCTTCTTGAAGGGAAAGATGTAACTCTGTGAGATGAATTAACAGAACACAGAGCAGTTTCTCAGAAAGCTTCTTTCCAGTTTTGAACGGAAGATATTTCCTTTTTCACCATAGGCCTCTATGGGCTTCCAAATATCCCTTTGCCAATTCCACAAGAACAGACTTAGCGAAAGGCTTCTTGAAAGGAAAGATGTAACTCTGTGAGATGAATTAACAGAACACAGAGCAGTGACTCAGAAAGCTTCTTTCCAGTTTTGAACGGAAGATATTTCCTTTTTCACCATAGTCCTCTATGGGCTTCCAAATATCCCTTTGCCAATTCCACAAGAACAGCCTTAGCGAAAGGCTTCTTGAAGGGAAAGATGTAACTCTGTGAGATGAATTCACAGAACACAGAGCAGTTTCTCAGAAAGCTTCTTTCCAGTTTTGAACGGAAGATATTTCCTTTTTCATCATAGGCTTCTATGGGCTTCCAAATATCCCTTTGCCAATTCCACAAGAACAGCCTTAACGAAAGGCTTCTTGAAGGGAAATATGTAACTCTGTGAGATGAATTAACAGAACACAGAGCAGTTTCTCAGAAAGCTTCTTTCCAGTTTTGAACGGAAGATATTTCCTTTTTCACCATAGCCCTCTATGGGCTTCCAAATATCCCTTTGCCAATTCCACAAGAACAGCCTTAGCGAAAGGCTTCTTGAAGGGAAAGATGTAACTCTGTGAGATGAATTAACAGAACACAGAGCAGTTTCTCAGAAAGCTTCTTTCCAGTTTTGAACGGAAGATATTTCCTTTTTCACCATAGCCGTCTATGGGCTTCCAAATATCCCTTTACAAATTCCACAAGAACAGCCTTAGCGAAAGGCTTCTTGAAGGGAAAGATGTAACTCTGTGAGATGAATTAACAGAACACAGAGCAGTTTCTCAGAAAGGTTCTTTGCAGTTTTGAACGGAAGATATTTCCTTTTTCACCATAGGCCTCTAAGGGCTTCCAAATATCACTTTGCCAATTCCACAAGAACAGCCTTAGCGAAAGGCTTCTTGAAGGGAAAGATGTAACTCTGTGAGATGAATTAACAGAACACAGAGCAGTTTCTCAGAAAGCTTCTTTCCAGTTTTGAACGGAAGATATTTCCTTTTTCACCGTAGGCCTCTATGGGCTTCCAAATATCCCTTTGCCAATTCCACAAGAACAGCCTTAGCGAAAGGCTTCTTGAAGGGAAAGATGTAACTCTGTGAGATGAATTAACAGAACACAGAGCAGTTTCTCAGAAAGCTTCTTTACAATTTTGAACGGAAGATATTTCCTTTTTCACCATAGCCCTCTACGGGCTTCCAAATATCCCTTTGCCAATTCCACAAGAACAGCCTTAGCGAAAGGCTTCTTGAAGGGAAAGATGTAACTCTGTGAGATGAATTAACAGAACACAGAGCAGTTTCTCAGAAAGCTTCTTTCCAGTTTTGAACGGAAGATATTTCCTTTTTCACCATAGCCCTCTTTGGGCTTCCAAATATCCCTTTGCCAATTCCACAAGAACAGCCTTAGCGAAAGGCTTCTTGAAGGGAAAGATGTAACTCTGTGAGATGAATTAACAGAACACAGAGCAGTTTCTCAGAAACTTCTTTCCAGTTTTGAACGGAAGATATTTCCTTTTTCACCATAGCCCTCTATGGGCTTCCAAATATCCCTTTGCCAATTCCACAAGAACAGCCTTAGCGAAAGGCTTCTTGAAGGGAAAGATGTAACTCTGTGAGATGAATTAACAGAACACAGAGCAGTTTCTCAGAAAGCTTCTTTCCAGTTTTGAACGGAAGATATTTCCTTTTTCACCATAGCCCTCTATGGGCTTCCAAATATCCCTTTGCCAATTCCACAAGAACAGCCTTAGCGAAAGGCTTCTTGAAGGGAAAGATGTAACTCTGTGAGATGAATTAACAGAACACAGAGCAGTTTCTCAGAAAGCTTCTTTCCAGTTTTGAACGGAAGATATTTCCTTTTTCACCATAGCCCTCTATGGGTTTCCAAATATCCCTTTGCCAATTCCACAAGAACAGCCTTAGCGAAAGGCTTCTTGAAGGGGAAGATGTAACTCTGTGAGATGAATTAACAGAACACAGAGCAGTTTCTCAGAAAGCTTCTTTCCAGTTTTGAACGGAAGGTATTTCCTTTTTCACCATACCCCTCTATGGGCTTCCAAATATCCCTTTGCCAATTCCCCAAGAAAACCCTTAGCGAAAGGCTTCTTGAAGGGAAAGATGTAACTCTGTGAGATGAATTAACAGAACACAGAACAGTTTCTCAGAAAGCTTCTTTCCAGTTTTGAACGGAAGATATTTCCTTTTTCACCATAGCCCTCTATGGGCTTCCAAATATCCCTTTGCCAATTCCACAAGAACAGCCTTAGCGAAAGGCTTCTTGAAGGGAAAGATGTAACTCTGTGAGATGAATTAACAGAACACAGAGCAGTTTCTCAGAAAGCTTCTTTCCAGTTTTGAACGGAAGATATTTCCTTTTTCACCATAGCCCTCTATGGGCTTCCAAATATCCCTTTGCCAATTCCACAAGAACAGCCTTAGCGAAAGGCTTCTTGAAGGGAAAGATGTAACTCTGTGAGATGAATTAACAGAACACAGAGCAGTTTCTCAGAAAGCTTCTTTCCAGTTTTGAACGGAAGATATTTCCTTTTTCACCGTAGCCCTCTATGGGCTTCAAAATATCCCTTTGCCAATTCCACAAGAACAGCCTTAGCGAAAGGCTTCTTGAAGGGAAAGATGTAACTCGGTGAGATGAATTAACAGAACACAGAACAGTTTCTCAGAAAGCTTATTTCCAGTTTTGAACGGAAGATATTTCCTTTTTCACCATAGCCCTCTATGGGATTCCAAATATCCCTTTGCCAATTCCACAAGAACAGCCTTAGCGAAAGGCTTCTTGAAAGGAAAGATGTAACTCTGTGAGATGAATTAACAGAACACAGAGCAGTTTCTCAGAAAGCTTCTTTCCAGTTTTGAACGGAAGATATTTCCTTTTTCACCATAGGCCTCTATGGGCTTCCAAATATCCCTTTGCCAATTCCACAAGAACAGCCTCAGCAAAAGGCTTCTTGAAGGGAAAGATGTAACTCTGTGAGATGAATTAACAGAACACAGAGCAGTTTCTCAGAAAGCTTCTTTCCAGTTTTGAACGGAAGATATTTCCTTTTTCACCATAGCCCTCTATGGGCTTCCAAATATCCCTTTGCCAATTCCACAAGAACAGCCTTAGCGAAAGGCTTCTTGAAGGGAAAGATGTAACTCTGTGAGATGAATTAACAGAACACAGAGCAGTTTCTGAGAAAGCTTCTTTCCAGTTTTGAACGGAAGATATTTCCTTTTTCACCATAGCCTTCTATGGGCTTCCAAATATCCCTTTGCCAATTCCACAAGAACAGACTTAGCGAAAGGCTTCTTGAAGGGAAAGATGTAACTCTGTGAGATGAATTAACAGAACACAGAGCAGTTTCTCAGAAAGCTTCTTTCCAGTTTTGAACGGAAGATATTTCCTTTTTCACCATAGCCCTCTATGGGCTTCCAAATATCCCTTTACCAATTCCACAAGAACAGCCTTAGCGAAAGGCTTTTTGAAAGGAAAGATATAACTCTGTGAGATGAATTCACAGAACACAGAGCAGTGTCTCAGAAAGCTTCTTTCCAGTTTTGAACGGAAGATATTTCCTTTTTCACCATAGGCCTCTACGGGCTTCCAAATATCCCTTTGCCAATTCCACTAGAACAGCCTTAGCGAAAGGCTTCTTGAAGGGAAAGATGTAACTCTGTGAGATGAATTCACAGAACACAGAGCAGTTTCTCAGAAAGCTTCTTTCCAGTTTTGAACGGAAGATATTTCCTTTTTCACCATAGGCCTCTATGGGCTTCCAAATATCCCTTTGCCAATTCCACAAGAACAGCCTTAGCGAAAGGCTTCTTGAAGGGAAAGATGTAACTCTGTGAGATGAATTCACAGAACACAGAGCAGTTTCTCAGAAAGCCTCTTTCCAGTTTTGAACGGAAGATATTTCCTTTTTCACCATAGCCGTCTATGGGCTTCCAAATATCCCTTTGCCAATTCCACAAGAACAGCCTTTGCGAAAGGCTTCTTGAAGGGAAAGATGTAACTCTGTGAGATGAATTCACAGAACACAGAGCAGTTTCTCAGAAAGCTTCTTTCCAGTTTTGAACGGAAGATATTTCCTTTTTCACCATAGCCCTCTATGGGCTTCCAAATATCCCTTTGCCAATTCCACAAGAACAGCCTTAGCGAAAGGCTTCTTGAAAGGAAAGATATAACTCTGTGAGATGAATTCACAGAACACAGAGCAGGGTCTCAGAAAGCTTCTGTCCAGTTTTGAACGGAAGATATTTCCTTTTTCACCACAGGCCTCTAGGGCTTCCAAATATCCCTTTGCCAATTCCACAAGAACAGCCTTAGCGAAAGGCTTCTTGAAGGGAAAGATGTAACTCTGTGAGATGAATTCACAGAACACAGAGCAGTTTCTCAGAAAGCTTCTTTCCAGTTTTGAACGGAAGATATTTCCTTTTTCACCATAGCCCTCTAAGGGCTTCCAAATATCCCTTTGCCAATTCCACAAGAACAGCCTTAGCGAAAGGCTTCTTGAAGGGAAAGATGTAACTCTGTGAGATGAATTAACAGAACACAGAGCAGTTTCTCAGAAAGCTTCTTTCCAGTTTTGAACGGAAGATATTTCCTTTTTCACCATAGGCCTCTATGGGCTTCCAAATATCCCTTTGCCAATTCCACAAGAACAGACTTAGCGAAAGGCTTCTTGAAAGGAAAGATGTAACTCTGTGAGATGAATTAACAGAACACAGAGCAGTGACTCAGAAAGCTTCTTTCCAGTTTTGAACGGAAGATATTTCCTTTTTCACCATAGTCCTCTATGGGCTTCCAAATATCCCTTTGCCAATTCCACAAGAACAGCCTTAGCGAAAGGCTTCTTGAAGGGAAAGATGTAACTCTGTGAGATGAATTCACAGAACACAGAGCAGTTTCTCAGAAAGCTTCTTTGCAGTTTTGAACGGAAGATATTTCCTTTTTCACCATAGGCCTCTATGGGCTTCCAAATATCCCTTTGCCAATTCCACAAGAACAGCCTTAGCGAAAGGCTTCTTGAAGGGAAAGATGTAACTCTGTGAGATGAATTAACAGAACACAGAGCAGTTTCTCAGAAAGCTTCTTTCCAGTTTTGAACGGAAGATATTTCCTTTTTCACCATAGGCCTCTAAGGGCTTCCAAATGTCCCTTTGCCAATTCCACAAGAACAGCCTTAGTGAAAGGCTTCTTGAAGGGAAAGATGTAACTCTGTGAGATGAATTAACAGAACACAGAGCATTTTCTCAGAAAGCTTCTTTCCAGTTTTGAACGGAAGATGTTTACTTTTTCACCGTAGCCCTCTATGGGCTTCGAAATATCCCTTTGCCAATTCCACAAGAACAGCCTTAGCGAAAGGCTTCTTGAACGGAAAGATGTAACTCTGTGAGATGAATTCACAGAACACAGAGCAGTTTCTCAGAAAGCTTCTTTCCAGTTTTGAACGGAAGGTATTTCCTTTTTCACCATAGGCCTCTATGGGCTTCCAAATATCCCTTTGCCAATTACACAAGAACAGCCTTAGCGAAAGGCTTCTTGAAGGGAAAGATGTAACTCTGTGAGATGAATTCACAGAACACAGAGCAGTTTCTCAGAAAGCTTCTTTCCAGTTTTGAACGGAAGATATTTACTTTTTCACCATAGCCGTCTATGGGCTTCCAAATATCCCTTTGCCAATTCCACAAGAACAGCCTTAGCGAAAGGCTTCTTGAAGGGAAAGATGCAAATCTGTGAGATGAATTAAGAGAACACAGAGCAGTTTCTCAGAAAGCTTCTTTCCAGTTTTGAACGGAAGATATTTCCTTTTTCACCATAGCCCTCTAAGGGCTTCCAAATATCCCTTTGCCAATTCCACAAGAACAGCCTTAGCGAAAGGCTTCTTGAAGGGAAAGATGTAACTCTGTGAGATGAATTAACAGAACACAGAGCAGTTTCTCAGAAAGCTTCTTTCCAGTTTTGAACGGAAGATATTTCCTTTTTCACCGTAGGCCTCTATGGGCTTCCAAATATCCCTTTGCCAATTCCACAAGAACAGCCTTAGCGAAAGGCTTCTTGAAGGGAAAGATGTAACTCTGTGAGATGAATTCACAGAACACAGAGCAGTTTCTCAGAAAGCTTCTTTCCAATTTTGAACGGAAGATATTTCCTTTTTCACCATAGCCCTCTATGGGCTTCCAAATATCCCTTTGCCAATACCACAAGAACAGCCTTAGCGAAAGGCTTCTTGAAGGGAAAGATGTAACTCTGTGAGATGAATTCACAGAACACAGAGCAGTTTCTCAGAAAGCTTCTTTCCAGTTTTGAACGGAAGATATTTCCTTTTTCACCATAGGCGTCTATGGGCTTCCAAATATCCCTTTGCCAATTCCACAAGAACAGCCTTAGGGAAAGGCTTCTTGAAGGGAAAGATGTAACTCTGTGAGATGAATTAACAGAACACAGAGCAGTTTCTCAGAAAGCTTCTTTCCAGTTTTGAACGGAAGATATTTCCTTTTTCACCATAGGCCTCTAAGGGCTTCCAAATATCCCTTTGCCAATTCCACAAGAACAGCCTTAGCGAAAGGCTTCTTGAAGGGAAAGATGTAACTCTGTGAGATGAATTCACAGAACACAGAGCAGTTTCTCAGAAAGCTTCTTTCCAGTTTTGAACGGAAGATATTTCCTTTTTCACCATAGGCCTCTAAGGGCTTCCAAATATCCCTTTGCCAATTCCACAAGAACAGCCTTAGCGAAAGGCTTCTTGAAGGGAAAGATGTAACTCTGTGAGATGAATTCACAGAACACAGAGCAGTTTCTCACAAAGCTTTTTTCCAGTTTTGAACGGAAGATATTTCCTTTTTCACCATAGAACTCTATGGGCTTCCAAATATCCCTTTGCCAATTCCACAAGAACGGCCTTAGCGAAAGGCTTCTTGAAGGGAAAGATGTAACTCTGTGAGATGAATTCACAGAACACAGAGCAGTTTCTCAGAAAGCTTCTTTCCAGTTTTGAACGGAAGATATTTCCTTTTTCATCATAGGCTTCTATGGGCTTCCAAATATCCCTTTGCCAATTCCACAAGAACAGCCTTAACGAAAGGCTTCTTGAAGGGAAATATGTAACTCTGTGAGATGAATTAACAGAACACAGAGCAGTTTCTCAGAAAGCTTCTTTCCAGTTTTGAACGGAAGATATTTCCTTTTTCACCATAGCCCTCTATGGGCTTCCAAATATCCCTTTGCCAATTCCACAAGAACAGCCTTAGCGAAAGGCTTCTTGAAGGGAAAGATGTAACTCTGTGAGATGAATTAACAGAACACAGAGCAGTTTCTCAGAAAGCTTCTTTCCAGTTTTGAACGGAAGATATTTCCTTTTTCACCATAGCCGTCTATGGGCTTCCAAATATCCCTTTACAAATTCCACAAGAACAGGCTTAGCGAAAGGCTTCTTGAAGGGAAAGATGTAACTCTGTGAGATGAATTAACAGAACACAGAGCAGTTTCTCAGAAAGGTTCTTTGCAGTTTTGAACGAAAGATATTTCCTTTTTCACCATAGGCCTCTAAGGGCTTCCAAATATCACTTTGCCAATTCCACAAGAACAGCCTTAGCGAAAGGCTTCTTGAAGGGAAAGATGTAACTCTGTGAGATGAATTAACAGAACACAGAGCAGTTTCTCAGAAAGCTTCTTTCCAGTTTTGAACGGAAGATATTTCCTTTTTCACCGTAGGCCTCTATGGGCTTCCAAATATCCCTTTGCCAATTCCACAAGAACAGCCTTAGCGAAAGGCTTCTTGAAGGGAAAGATGTAACTCTGTGAGATGAATTAACAGAACACAGAGCAGTTTCTCAGAAAGCTTCTTTACAATTTTGAACGGAAGATATTTCCTTTTTCACCATAGCCCTCTACGGGCTTCCAAATATCCCTTTGCCAATTCCACAAGAACAGCCTTAGCGAAAGGCTTCTTGAAGGGAAAGATGTAACTCTGTGAGATGAATTAACAGAACACAGAGCAGTTTCTCAGAAAGCTTCTTTCCAGTTTTGAACGGAAGATATTTCCTTTTTCACCATAGCCCTCTTTGGGCTTCCAAATATCCCTTTGCCAATTCCACAAGAACAGCCTTAGCGAAAGGCTTCTTGAAGGGAAAGATGTAACTCTGTGAGATGAATTAACAGAACACAGAGCAGTTTCTCAGAAACTTCTTTCCAGTTTTGAACGGAAGATATTTCCTTTTTCACCATAGCCCTCTATGGGCTTCCAAATATCCCTTTGCCAATTCCACAAGAACAGCCTTAGCGAAAGGCTTCTTGAAGGGAAAGATGTAACTCTGTGAGATGAATTAACAGAACACAGAGCAGTTTCTCAGAAAGCTTCTTTCCAGTTTTGAACGGAAGATATTTCCTTTTTCACCATAGCCCTCTATGGGCTTCCAAATATCCCTTTGCCAATTCCACAAGAACAGCCTTAGCGAAAGGCTTCTTGAAGGGAAAGATGTAACTCTGTGAGATGAATTAACAGAACACAGAGCAGTTTCTCAGAAAGCTTCTTTCCAGTTTTGAACGGAAGATATTTCCTTTTTCACCATAGCCCTCTATGGGCTTCCAAATATCCCTTTGCCAATTCCACAAGAACAGCCTTAGCGAAAGGCTTCTTGAAGGGAAAAACGTAACTCTGTGAGATGAATTAACAGAACACAGAGCAGTTTCTCAGAAAGCTTCTTTCCAGTTTTGAACGGAAGATATTTCCTTTTTCACCATAGCCCTCTATGGGCTTCCAAATATCCCTTTGCCAATTCCACAAGAACAGCCTTAGCGAAAGGCTTCTTGAAGGGAAAGATGTAACTCTGTGAGATGAATTAACAGAACACAGAGCAGTTTCTCAGAAAGCTTCTTTCCAGTTTTGAACGGAAGATATTTCCTTTTTCACCATAGCCCTCTATGGGCTTCCAAATATCCCTTTGCCAATTCCACAAGAACAGCCTTAGCGAAAGGCTTCTTGAAGGGAAAGATGTAACTCTGTGAGATGAATTAACAGAACACAGAGCAGTTTCTCAGAAAGCTTCTTTCCAGTTTTGCACGGAAGATATTTCCTTTTTCACCATAGGCCTCTATGGGCTTCAAAATATCCCTTTGCCAATTCCACAAGAACAGCCTTAGCGAAAGGCTTCTTGAAGGGAAAGATGTAACTCTGTGAGATGAATTAACAGAACACAGAGCAGTTTCTCAGAAACCTTCTTTCCAGTTTTGAACGGAAGATATTTCCTTTTTCACCATAGCCCTCTATGGGCTTCCAAATATCCCTTTGCCAATTCCACAAGAACAGCCTTAGCGAAAGGCTTCTTGAAGGGAAAGATGTAACTCTGTGAGATGAATTAACAGAACACAGAGCAGTTTCTCAGAAACCTTCTTTCCAGTTGTGAACGGAAGATATTTCCTTTTTCACCATAGGCCTCTATGGGCTTCCAAATATCCCTTTGCCAATTCCACAAGAACAGCCTTAGCGAAAGGCTTCTTGAAGGGAAAGATGTAACTCTGTGAGATGAATTAACAGAACACAGAGCAGTTTCTCAGAAAGCTTCTGTCCAGTTTTGAACGGAAGGTATTTCCTTTTTCACCATAGCCCTCTATGGGCTTCCAAATATCCCTTTGCCAATTCCACAAGAACAGCCTTAGCGAAAGGCTTCTTGAAGGGAAAGATGTAACTCTGTGAGATGAATTAACAGAACACAGAGCAGTTTCTCAGAAAGCTTCTTTCCAGTTTTGAACGGAAGATATTTCCTTTTTCACCATAGCCCTCTATGGGCTTCCAAATATCCCTTTGCCAATTCCACAAGAACAGCCTTAGCGAAAGGCTTCTTGAAGGGAAAGATGTAACTCTGTGAGATGAATTAACAGAACACAGAGCAGTTTCTCAGAAAGCTTCTTTCCAGTTTTGAACGGAAGATATTTCCTTTTTCACCATAGCCCTCTATGGGCTTCCAAATATCCCTTTGCCAATTCCACAAGAACAGCCTTAGCGAAAGGCTTCTTGAAGGGAAAGATGTAACTCTCTGAGATGAATTAACAGAACACAGAGCAGTTTCTCAGAAAGCTTCTTTCCAGTTTTGAACGGAAGATATTTCCTTTTTCACCGTAGCCCTCTATGGGCTTCCAAATATCCCTTTGCCAATTCCACAAGAACAGCCTTAGCGAAAGGCTTCTTGAAGGGAAAGACGTAACTCTGTTAGATGAATTAACAGAACACAGAGCAGTTTCTCAAAAAGCTTCTTTCCAGTTTTGAACGGAAGATATTTCCTTTTTCACCATAGCCCTCTATGGGCTTCCAAATATCCCTTTGTCAATTCCACAAGAACAGCCTTAGCGAAAGGCTTCTTGAAGGGAAATATGTAACTCTGTGAGATGAATTAACAGAACACAGAGCAGTTTCTCAGAAAGCTTCTTTCCAGTTTTGAACGGAAGTTATTTCCTTTTTCACCATAGCCCTCTATGGGCTTCCAAATATCCCTTTGCCAATTCCACAAGAACAGCCTTAGCGAAAGGCTTCCTGAAGGGAAAGATGTAACTCTGTGAGATGAATTGACAGAACACAGAGCAGTTTCTCAGAAAGCTTCTTTCCAGTTTTGAACGGAAGATATTTCCTTTTTCACCATAGCCATCTATGGGCTTCCAAATATCCCTTTGTCAATTCCACAAGAACAGCCTTAGCGAAAGGCTTCTTGAAGGGAAAGATGTAACTCTGTGAGATGAATTAACAGAACACAGAGCAGTTTCTCAGAAAGCTTCTTTCCAGTTTTGCACGGAAGATATTTCCTTTTTCACCATAGGCCTCTATGGGCTTCCAAATATCCCTTTGCCAATTCCACAAGAACAGCCTTTGCGAAAGGCTTTTTGAAGGGAAAGATGTAACTCTGTGAGATGAATTAACAGAACACAGAGCAGTTTCTCAGAAACCTTCTTTCCAGTTTTGAACGGAAGATATTTCCTTTTTCACCATAGCCCTCTATGGGCTTCCAAATATCCCTTTGCCATTTCCACAAGAACAGCCTTAGCGAAAGGCTTCTTGAAGGGAAAGATGTAACTCTGTGAGATGAATTAACAGAACACAGAGCAGTTTCTCAGAAACATTCTTTCCAGTTGTGAACGGAAGATATTTCCTTTTTCACCATAGGCCTCTATGGGCTTCCAAATATCCCTTTGCCAATTCCACAAGAACAGCCTTAGCGAAAGGCTTCTTGAAGGGAAAGATGTAACTCTGTGAGATGAATTATCAGAACACAGAGCAGTTTCTCAGAAAGCTTCTGTCCAGTTTTGAACGGAAGGTATTTCCTTTTTCACCATAGCCCTCTATGGGCTTCCAAATATCCCTTTGCCAATTCCACAAGAACAGCCTTAGCGAAAGGCTTCTTGAAGGGAAAGATGTAACTCTGTGAGATGAACTAACAGAACACAGAGCAGTTTCTCAGAAAGCTTCTTTCCAGTTTTGAACGGAAGATATTTCCTTTTTCACCATAGCCCTCTATGGGCTTCCAAATATCCCTTTGCCAATTACACAAGAACAGCCTTAGCGAAAGGCTTCTTGAAGGGAAAGATGTAACTCTGTGAGATGAATTAACAGAACACAGAGCAGTTTCTCAGAAAGCTTCTTTCCAGTTTTGAACGGAAGATATTTCCTTTTTCACCATAGCCCTCTATGGGCTTCCAAATATCCCTTTGCCAATTCCACAAGAACAGCCTTAGCGAAAGGCTTCTTGAAGGGAAAGACGTAACTCTGTGAGATGAATTAACAGAACACAGAGCAGTTTCTCAGAAAGCTTCTTTCCAGTTTTGAACGGAAGATATTTCCTTTTTCACCATAGCCCTCTATGGGCTTCCAAATATCCCTTTGCCAATTCCACAAGAACAGCCTTAGCGAAAGGCTTCTTGAAGGGAAATATGTAACTCTGTGAGATGAATTAACAGAACACAGAGCAGTTTCTCAGAAAGCTTCTTTCCTGTTTTGAACGGAAGATATTTCCTTTTTCACCGTAGCCCTCTATGGGCTTCCAAATATCCCTTTGCCAATTCCACAAGAACAGCCTTAGCGAAAGGCTTCTGAATGGAAAGATGTAACTCCGTGAGATGAATTAACAGAACACAGAGCAGTTTCTCAGAAAGCTTCTTTCCAGTTTTGAACGGAAGATATTTCCTTTTTCACCACAGCCCTCTATGGGCTTCCAAATATCCCTTTGCCAACTCCACAAGAACAGCCTTAGCGAAAGGCTTCTTGAAGGGAAAGATGTAACTCTGTGAGATGAATTAACAGAACACAGAGCAGTTTCTCAGAAAGCTTCTTTCCAGTTTTGAACGGAAGATATTTCCTTTTTCACCATAGCCCTCTATGGGCTTCCAAATATTCCTTTGCCAATTCCACAAGAACAGCCTTAGCGAAAGGCTTCTTGAAGGGAAAGATGTAACTCTGTGAGATAAATTAACAGAACACAGAGCAGTTTCTCAGAAAGCTTCTTTCCAGTTTTGCACGGAAGATATTTCCTTTTTCACCATAGGCCTCTTTGGGCTTCCAAATATCCCTTTGCCAATTCCACAAGAACAGACTTAGCCAAAGGCTTCTTGAAGGGAAAGATGTAACTCTGTGAGATGAATTAACAGAACACAGAGCAGTTTCTCAGAAAGCTTCTTTCCAATTTTGAACGGAAGATATTTCCTTTTTCACCATAGCCCTCTATGGGCTTCCAAATATCCCTTTGCCAATTCCACAAGAACAGCCTTAGCGAAAGGCTTCTTGAAGGGAAAGATGTAACTCTGTGAGATGAATTAACAGAACACAGAGCAGTTTCTCAGAAAGCTTCTTTCCAGTTTTGAACGGAAGGTATTTCCTTTTTCACCATAGCCCTCTACGGGCTTCCAAATATCCCTTTGCCAATTCCACAAGAACAGCCTTAGCGAAAGGCTTCTTGAAGGGAAAGATGTAACTCTGTGAGATGAATTAACAGAACACAGAGCAGTTTCTCAGAAAGCTTCTTTCCAGTTTTGAACGGAAGATATTTCCTTTTTCACCATAGCCCTCTATGGGCTTCCAAATATCCCTTTGTCAATTCCCCAAGAACAGCTTAGCGAAAGGCTTCTTGAAGGGAAAGATGTAACTCTGTGAGATGAATTAACAGAACACAGAGCAGTTTCTCAGAAAGCTTCTTTCCAGTTTTGAACGGAAGATATTTCCTTTTTCACCATAGGCCTCTATGGGCTTCCAAATATCCCTTTGCCAATTCCACAAGAACAGCCTTAGCGAAAGGCTTCTTGAAGGGAAAGATGTAACTCTGTGAGATGAATTAACAGAACACAGAGCAGTTTCTCAGAAACCTTCTTTCCAGTTTTGAACGGAAGATATTTCCTTTTTCACCATAGGCCTCTATGGGCTTCCAAATATCCCTTTGCCAATTCCCCAAGAACAGCCTTAGCGAAAGGCTTCTTGAAGGGAAAGATGTAACTCTGTGAGATGAATGAACAGAACACAGAGCAGTTTCTCAGAAACCTTCTTTCCAGTTTTGAACGGAAGATATTTCCTTTTTCACCATAGGCCTCTAAGGGCTTCCAAATATCCCTTTGCCAATTCCACAAGAACAGCCTTAGCGAAAGGCTTTTTGAAGGGAAAGATGTAACTCTGTGAGATGAATTAACAGAACACAGAGCAGTTTCTCAGAAAGCTTCTTTCCAGTTTTGAACGGAAGGTATTTCCTTTTTCACCACAGCCCTCTATGGGCTTCCAAATATCCCTTTGCCAATTCCACAAGAACAGCCTTAGCGAAAGGCTTCTTGAAGGGAAAGATGTAACTCTGTGAGATGAATTAACAGAACACAGAGCAGTTTCTCAGAAAGCTTCTTTCCAGTTTTGAACGGAAGCTATTTCCTTTTTCACCGTAGCCGTCTATGGGCTTCCAAATATCCCTTTGCCAATTCCACAAGAACAGCCTTAGCGAAAGGCTTCTTGAAGGGAAAGATGTAACTCTGTGAAATGAATTAACAGAACACAGAGCAGTTTCTCAGAAAGCTTCCTTCCAGTTTTGAACGGAAGATATTTCCTTTTTCACCATAGGCCTCTATGGGCTTCCAAATATCCCTTTGCCAATTCCACAAGAACAGCCTTAGCGAAAGGCTTCTTGAAGGGAAAGATGTAACTCTGTGAGATGAATTAACAGAACACAGAGCAGTTTCTCAGAAAGCTTCTTTCCAGTTTTGAACGGAAGATATTTCCTTTTTCACCATAGCCCTCTATGGGCTTCCAAATATCCCTTTGCCAATTCCACAAGAACAGCCTTAGCGAAAGGCTTCTTGAAGGGAAAGATGTAACTCTGTGAGATGAATTAACAGAACACAGAGCAGTTTCTCAGAAAGCTTCTTTCCAGTTTTGAACGGAAGATATTTCCTTTTTAACCGTAGCCCTCTTTGGGCTTCCAAATATCCCTTTGCCAATTCCACAAGAACAGCCTTAGCGAAAGGCTTCTTGAAGGGAAAGATGTAACTCTGTGAGATGAATTAACAGAACACAGAGCAGTTTCTCAGAAAGCTTCTTTCCAGTTTTGAACGGAAGATATTTCCTTTTTCACCATAGCCCTCTATGGGCTTCCAAATATCCCTTTGCCAATTCCACAAGAACAGCCTTAGCGAAAGGCTTCTTGAAGGGAAAGATGTAACTCTGTGAGATGAATTAACAGAACACAGAGCAGTTTCTCAGAAAGCTTCTTTCCAGTTTTGAACGGAAGGTATTTCCTTTTTCACCATAGCCCTCTACGGGCTTCCAAATATCCCTTTGCCAATTCCACAAGAACAGCCTTAGCGAAAGGCTTCTTGAAGGGAAAGATGTAACTCTGTGAGATGAATTAACAGAACACAGAGCAGTTTCTCAGAAAGCTTCTTTCCAGTTTTGAACGGAAGATATTTCCTTTTTCACCATAGCCCTCTATGGGCTTCCAAATATCCCTTTGTCAATTCCACAAGAACAGCCTTAGCGAAAGGCTTCTTGAAGGGAAAGATGTAACTCTGTGAGATGAATTAACAGAACACAGAGCAGTTTCTCAGAAAGCTTCTTTCCAGTTTTGAACGGAAGATATTTCCTTTTTCACCATAGGCCTCTATGGGCTTCCAAATATCCCTTTGCCAATTCCACAAGAACAGCCTTAGCGAAAGGCTTCTTGAAGGGAAAGATGTAACTCTGTGAGATGAATTAACAGAACACAGAGCAGTTTCTCAGAAACCTTCTTTCCAGTTTTGAACGGAAGATATTTCCTTTTTCACCATAGGCCTCTATGGGCTTCCAAATATCCCTTTGCCAATTCCCCAAGAACAGCCTTAGCGAAAGGCTTCTTGAAGGGAAAGATGTAACTCTGTGAGATGAATTAACAGAACACAGAGCAGTTTCTCAGAAACCTTCTTTCCAGTTTTGAACGGAAGATATTTCCTTTTTCACCATAGGCCTCTATGGGCTTCCAAATATCCCTTTGCCAATTCCACAAGAACAGCCTTAGCGAAAGGCTTCTTGAAGGGAAAGATGTAACTCTGTGAGATGAATTAACAGAACACAGAGCAGTTTCTCAGAAAGCTTCTTTCCAGTTTTGAACGGAAGGTATTTCCTTTTTCACCATAGCCCTCTATGGGCTTCCAAATATCCCTTTGCCAATTCCACAAGAACAGCCTTAGCGAAAGGCTTCTTGAAGGGAAAGATGTAACTCTGTGAGATGAATTAACAGAACACAGAGCAGTTTCTCAGAAAGCTTCTTTCCAGTTTTGAACGGAAGATATTTCCTTTTTCACCGTAGCCGTCTATGGGCTTCCAAATATCCCTTTGCCAATTCCACAAGAACAGCCTTAGCGAAAGGCTTCTTGAAGGGAAAGATGTAACTCTGTGAGATGAATTAACAGAACACAGAGCAGTTTCTCAGAAAGCTTCTTTCCAGTTTTGAACGGAAGATATTTCCTTTTTCACGATAGGCCTCTATGGGCTTCCAAATATCCCTTTGCCAATTCCACAAGAACAGCCTTAGCGAAAGGCTTCTTGAAGGGAAAGATGTAACTCTGTGAGATGAATTAACAGAACACAGAGCAGTTTCTCAGAAACCTTCTTTCCAGTTTTGAACGGAAGATATTTCCTTTTTCACCATAGCCCTCTATGGGCTTCCAAATATCCCTTTGCCAATTCCACAAGAACAGCCTTAGCGAAAGGCTTCTTGAAGGGAAAGATGTAACTCTGTGAGATGAATTAACAGAACACAGAGCAGTTTCTCAGAAAGCTTCTTTCCATTTTGCACGGAAGATATTTCCTTTTTCACCATAGGCCTCTATGTGCTTCCAAATATCCCTTTGCCAATTCCACAAGAACAGCCTTAGCGAAAGGCTTCTTGAAGGGAAAGATGTAACTCTGTGAGATGAATTAACAGAACACAGAGCAGTTTCTCAGAAAGCTTCTTTCCGGTTTTGAACGGAAGGTATTTCCTATTTCACCATAGCCCTCTATGGGCTTCCAAATATCCCTTTGCCAATTCCCCAAGAACAGCCTTACCGAAAGGCTTCTTGAAGGGAAAGATGTAACTCTGTGAGATGAATTAACAGAACACAGAGCAGTTTCTCAGAAAGCTTCTTTCCAGTTTTGAACGGAAGATATTTCCTTTTTCACCATAGCCCTCTATGGGATTCCAAATATCCCTTTGCCAATTCCACAAGAACAGCCTTAGCGAAAGGCGCCTTGAAGGGAAAGATGTAACTCTGTGAGATGAATTAACAGAACACAGAGCAGTTTCTCAGAAAGCTTCTTTCCATTTTGCACGGAAGATATTTCCTTTTTCACCACAGCCCTCTATGGGCTTCCAAATATCCCTTTGCCAATTCCCCAAGAACAGCCTTACCGAAAGGCTTCTTGAAGGGAAAGATGTAACTCTGTGAGATGAATTAACAGAACACAGAGCAGTTTCTCAGAAAGCTTCTTTCCAGTTTTGAACGGAAGATATTTCCTTTTTCACCATAGGCCTCTATGGGCTTCCAAATATTCCTTTGCCAATTCCACAAGAACAGCCTTAGCGAAAGGCTTCTTGAAGGGAAAGATGTAACTCTGTGAGATGAATTAACAGAACACAGAGCAGTTTCTCAGAAAGCTTCTTTCCAGTTTTGCACGGAAGATATTTCCTTTTTCACCATAGGCCTCTATGGGCTTCCAAATATCCCTTTGCCAATTCCACAAGAACAGCCTTAGCGAAAGGCTTTTTGAAGGGAAAGATGTAACTCTGTGAGATGAATTAACAGAACACAGAGCAGTTTCTCAGAAACCTTCTTTCCAGTTTTGAACGGAAGATATTTCCTTTTTCACCATAGCCCTCTATGGGCTTCCAAATATCCCTTTGCCATTTCCACAAGAACAGCCTTAGCGAAAGGCTTCTTGAAGGGAAAGATGTAACTCTGTGAGATGAATTAACAGAACACAGAGCAGTTTCTCAGAAACATTCTTTCCAGTTGTGAACGGAAGATATTTCCTTTTTCACCATAGGCCTCTATGGGCTTCCAAATATCCCTTTGCCAATTCCACAAGAACAGCCTTAGAGAAAGGCTTCTTGAAGGGAAAGATGTAACTCTGTGAGATGAATTATCAGAACACAGAGCAGTTTCTCAGAAAGCTTCTGTCCAGTTTTGAACGGAAGGTATTTCCTTTTTCACCATAGCCCTCTATGGGCTTCCAAATATCCCTTTGCCAATTCCACAAGAACAGCCTTAGCGAAAGGCTTCTTGAAGGGAATGATGTAACTCTGTGAGATGAATTAACAGAACACAGAGCAGTTTCTCAGAAAGCTTCTTTCCAGTTTTGAACGGAAGATATTTCCTTTTTCACCATAGTCCTCTATGGGCTTCCAAATATCCCTTTGCCAATTCCACAAGAACAGCCTTAGCGAAAGGCTTCTTGAAGGGAAAGATGTAACTCTGTGAGATGAATTAACAGAACACAGAGCAGTTTCTCAGAAAGCTTCTTTCCAGTTTTGAACGGAAGATATTTCCTTTTTCACCGTAGCCCTCTATGGGCTTCCAAATATCCCTTTGCCAATTCCACAAGAACAGCCTTAGCGAAAGGCTTCTTGAAGGGAAAGACGTAACTCTGTGAGATGAATTAACAGAACACAGAGCAGTTTCTCAGAAAGCTTCTTTCCAGTTTTGAACGGAAGATATTTCCTTTTTCACCATAGCCCTCTATGGGCTTCCAAATATCCCTTTGCCAATTCCACAAGAACAGCCTTAGCGAAAGGCTTCTTGAAGGGAAATATGTAACTCTCTGAGATGAATTAACAGAACACAGAGCAGTTTCTCAGAAAGCTTCTTTCCTGTTTTGAACGGAAGATATTTCCTTTTTCACCGTAGCCCTCTTTGGGCTTCCAAATATCCCGTTGCCAATTCCACAAGAACAGCCTTAGCGAAAGGCTTCTGAAGGGAAAGATGTAACTCCGTCAGATGAATTAACAGAACACAGAGCAGTTTCTCAGAAAGCTTCTTTCCAGTTTTGAACGGAAGATATTTCCTTTTTCACCACAGCCCTCTATGGGCTTCCAAATATCCCTTTGCCAATTCCACAAGAACAGCCTTAGCGAAAGGCTTCTTGAAGGGAAAGATGTAACTCTGTGAGATGAATTAACAGAACACAGAGCAGTTTCTCAGAAAGCTTCTTTCCAGTTTTGAACGGAAGATATTTCCTTTTTCACCATAGCCCTCTATGGGCTTCCAAATATCCCTTTGCCAATTCCACAAGAACAGCCTTAGCGAAAGGCTTCTTGAAGGGAAAGATGTAACTCTGTGAGATGAATTAACAGAACACAGAGCAGTTTCTCAGAAAGCTTCTTTCCAGTTTTGCACGGAAGATATTTCCTTTTTCACCATAGGCCTCTATGGGCTTCCAAATATCCCTTTGCCAATTCCACAAGAACAGCCTTAGCGAAAGGCTTCTTGAAGGGAAAGATGTAACTCTGTGAGATGAATTAACAGAACACAGAGCAGTTTCTCAGAAAGCTTCTTTCCAGTTTTGAACGGAAGATATTTCCTTTTTAACCGTAGCCCTCTTTGGGCTTCCAAATATCCCTTTGCCAATTCCACAAGAACAGCCTTAGCGAAAGGCTTCTTGAAGGGAAATATGTAACTCTGTGAGATGAATTAACAGAACACAGAGCAGTTTCTCAGAAAGCTTCTTTCCAGTTTTGAACGGAAGATATTTCCTTTTTCACCATAGCCCTCTATGGGCTTCCAAATATCCCTTTGCCAATTCCACAAGAACAGCCTTAGCGAAAGGCTTCTTGAAGGGAAAGATGTAACTCTGTGAGATGAATTAACAGAACACAGAGCAGTTTCTCAGAAAGCTTCTTTCCAGTTTTGAACGGAAGGTATTTCCTTTTTCACCATAGCCCTCTACGGGCTTCCAAATATCCCTTTGCCAATTCCACAAGAACAGCCTTAGCGAAAGGCTTCTTGAAGGGAAAGATGTAACTCTGTGAGATGAATTAACAGAACACAGAGCAGTTTCTCAGAAAGCTTCTTTCCAGTTTTGAACGGAAGATATTTCCTTTTTCACCATAGCCCTCTATGGGCTTCCAAATATCCCTTTGTCAATTCCACAAGAACAGCCTTAGCGAAAGGCTTCTTGAAGGGAAAGATGTAACTCTGTGAGATGAATTAACAGAACACAGAGCAGTTTCTCAGAAAGCTTCTTTCCAGTTTTGAACGGAAGATATTTCCTTTTTCACCATAGGCCTCTATGGGCTTCCAAATATCCCTTTGCCAATTCCACAAGAACAGCCTTAGCGAAAGGCTTCTTGAAGGGAAAGATGTAACTCTGTGAGATGAATTAACAGAACACAGAGCAGTTTCTCAGAAACCTTCTTTCCAGTTTTGAACGGAAGATATTTCCTTTTTCACCATAGCCCTCTATGGGCTTCCAAATATCCCTTTGCCATTTCCACAAGAACAGCCTTAGCGAAAGGCTTCTTGAAGGGAAAGATGTAACTCTGTGAGATGAATTAACAGAACACAGAGCAGTTTCTCAGAAACATTCTTTCCAGTTGTGAACGGAAGATATTTCCTTTTTCACCATAGGCCTCTATGGGCTTCCAAATATCCCTTTGCCAATTCCACAAGAACAGCCTTAGAGAAAGGCTTCTTGAAGGGAAAGATGTAACTCTGTGAGATGAATTATCAGAACACAGAGCAGTTTCTCAGAAAGCTTCTGTCCAGTTTTGAACGGAAGGTATTTCCTTTTTCACCATAGCCCTCTATGGGCTTCCAAATATCCCTTTGCCAATTCCACAAGAACAGCCTTAGCGAAAGGCTTCTTGAAGGGAATGATGTAACTCTGTGAGATGAATTAACAGAACACAGAGCAGTTTCTCAGAAAGCTTCTTTCCAGTTTTGAACGGAAGATATTTCCTTTTTCACCATAGTCCTCTATGGGCTTCCAAATATCCCTTTGCCAATTCCACAAGAACAGCCTTAGCGAAAGGCTTCTTGAAGGGAAAGATGTAACTCTGTGAGATGAATTAACAGAACACAGAGCAGTTTCTCAGAAAGCTTCTTTCCAGTTTTGAACGGAAGATATTTCCTTTTTCACCGTAGCCCTCTATGGGCTTCCAAATATCCCTTTGCCAATTCCACAAGAACAGCCTTAGCGAAAGGCTTCTTGAAGGGAAAGACGTAACTCTGTGAGATGAATTAACAGAACACAGAGCAGTTTCTCAGAAAGCTTCTTTCCAGTTTTGAACGGAAGATATTTCCTTTTTCACCATAGCCCTCTATGGGCTTCCAAATATCCCTTTGCCAATTCCACAAGAACAGCCTTAGCGAAAGGCTTCTTGAAGGGAAATATGTAACTCTCTGAGATGAATTAACAGAACACAGAGCAGTTTCTCAGAAAGCTTCTTTCCTGTTTTGAACGGAAGATATTTCCTTTTTCACCGTAGCCCTCTTTGGGCTTCCAAATATCCCGTTGCCAATTCCACAAGAACAGCCTTAGCGAAAGGCTTCTTGAAGGGAAAGATGTAACTCTGTGAGATGAATTAACAGAACACAGAGCAGTTTCTCAGAAACCTTCTTTCCAGTTTTGAACGGAAGATATTTCCTTTTTCACCATAGGCCTCTATGGGCTTCCAAATATCCCTTTGCCAATTCCACAAGAACAGCCTTAGCGAAAGGCTTCTTGAAGGGAAAGATGTAACTCTGTGAGATGAATTAACAGAACACAGAGCAGTTTCTCAGAAAGCTTCTTTCCATTTTGCACGGAAGATATTTCCTTTTTCACCATAGGCCTCTATGTGCTTCCAAATATCCCTTTGCCAATTCCACAAGAACAGCCTTAGCGAAAGGCTTCTTGAAGGGAAAGATGTAACTCTGTGAGATGAATTAACAGAACACAGAGCAGTTTCTCAGAAAGCTTCTTTCCGGTTTTGAACGGAAGGTATTTCCTATTTCACCATAGCCCTCTATGGGCTTCCAAATATCCCTTTGCCAATTCCCCAAGAACAGCCTTACCGAAAGGCTTCTTGAAGGGAAAGATGTAACTCTGTGAGATGAATTAACAGAACACAGAGCAGTTTCTCAGAAAGCTTCTTTCCAGTTTTGAACGGAAGATATTTCCTTTTTCACCATAGCCCTCTATGGGATTCCAAATATCCCTTTGCCAATTCCACAAGAACAGCCTTAGCGAAAGGCGCCTTGAAGGGAAAGATGTAACTCTGTGAGATGAATTAACAGAACACAGAGCAGTTTCTCAGAAAGCTTCTTTCCAGTTTTGCACGGAAGATATTTCCTTTTTCACCATAGGCCTCTATGGGCTTCCAAATATCCCTTTGCCAATTCCACAAGAACAGCCTTAGCGAAAGGCTTTTTGAAGGGAAAGATGTAACTCTGTGAGATGAATTAACAGAACACAGAGCAGTTTCTCAGAAACCTTCTTTCCAGTTTTGAACGGAAGATATTTCCTTTTTCACCATAGCCCTCTATGGGCTTCCAAATATCCCTTTGCCATTTCCACAAGAACAGCCTTAGCGAAAGGCTTCTTGAAGGGAAAGATGTAACTCTGTGAGATGAATTAACAGAACACAGAGCAGTTTCTCAGAAACATTCTTTCCAGTTGTGAACGGAAGATATTTCCTTTTTCACCATAGGCCTCTATGGGCTTCCAAATATCCCTTTGCCAATTCCACAAGAACAGCCTTAGAGAAAGGCTTCTTGAAGGGAAAGATGTAACTCTGTGAGATGAATTATCAGAACACAGAGCAGTTTCTCAGAAAGCTTCTGTCCAGTTTTGAACGGAAGGTATTTCCTTTTTCACCATAGCCCTCTATGGGCTTCCAAATATCCCTTTGCCAATTCCACAAGAACAGCCTTAGCGAAAGGCTTCTTGAAGGGAATGATGTAACTCTGTGAGATGAATTAACAGAACACAGAGCAGTTTCTCAGAAAGCTTCTTTCCAGTTTTGAACGGAAGATATTTCCTTTTTCACCATAGTCCTCTATGGGCTTCCAAATATCCCTTTGCCAATTCCACAAGAACAGCCTTAGCGAAAGGCTTCTTGAAGGGAAAGATGTAACTCTGTGAGATGAATTAACAGAACACAGAGCAGTTTCTCAGAAAGCTTCTTTCCAGTTTTGAACGGAAGATATTTCCTTTTTCACCGTAGCCCTCTATGGGCTTCCAAATATCCCTTTGCCAATTCCACAAGAACAGCCTTAGCGAAAGGCTTCTTGAAGGGAAAGACGTAACTCTGTGAGATGAATTAACAGAACACAGAGCAGTTTCTCAGAAAGCTTCTTTCCAGTTTTGAACGGAAGATATTTCCTTTTTCACCATAGCCCTCTATGGGCTTCCAAATATCCCTTTGCCAATTCCACAAGAACAGCCTTAGCGAAAGGCTTCTTGAAGGGAAATATGTAACTCTCTGAGATGAATTAACAGAACACAGAGCAGTTTCTCAGAAAGCTTCTTTCCTGTTTTGAACGGAAGATATTTCCTTTTTCACCGTAGCCCTCTTTGGGCTTCCAAATATCCCGTTGCCAATTCCACAAGAACAGCCTTAGCGAAAGGCTTCTGAAGGGAAAGATGTAACTCCGTCAGATGAATTAACAGAACACAGAGCAGTTTCTCAGAAAGCTTCTTTCCAGTTTTGAACGGAAGATATTTCCTTTTTCACCACAGCCCTCTATGGGCTTCCAAATATCCCTTTGCCAATTCCACAAGAACAGCCTTAGCGAAAGGCTTCTTGAAGGGAAAGATGTAACTCTGTGAGATGAATTAACAGAACACAGAGCAGTTTCTCAGAAAGCTTCTTTCCAGTTTTGAACGGAAGATATTTCCTTTTTCACCATAGCCCTCTATGGGCTTCCAAATATCCCTTTGCCAATTCCACAAGAACAGCCTTAGCGAAAGGCTTCTTGAAGGGAAAGATGTAACTCTGTGAGATGAATTAACAGAACACAGAGCAGTTTCTCAGAAAGCTTCTTTCCAGTTTTGCACGGAAGATATTTCCTTTTTCACCATAGGCCTCTATGGGCTTCCAAATATCCCTTTGCCAATTCCACAAGAACAGCCTTAGCGAAAGGCTTCTTGAAGGGAAAGATGTAACTCTGTGAGATGAATTAACAGAACACAGAGCAGTTTCTCAGAAAGCTTCTTTCCAGTTTTGAACGGAAGATATTTCCTTTTTAACCGTAGCCCTCTTTGGGCTTCCAAATATCCCTTTGCCAATTCCACAAGAACAGCCTTAGCGAAAGGCTTCTTGAAGGGAAATATGTAACTCTGTGAGATGAATTAACAGAACACAGAGCAGTTTCTCAGAAAGCTTCTTTCCAGTTTTGAACGGAAGATATTTCCTTTTTCACCATAGCCCTCTATGGGCTTCCAAATATCCCTTTGCCAATTCCACAAGAACAGCCTTAGCGAAAGGCTTCTTGAAGGGAAAGATGTAACTCTGTGAGATGAATTAACAGAACACAGAGCAGTTTCTCAGAAAGCTTCTTTCCAGTTTTGAACGGAAGGTATTTCCTTTTTCACCATAGCCCTCTACGGGCTTCCAAATATCCCTTTGCCAATTCCACAAGAACAGCCTTAGCGAAAGGCTTCTTGAAGGGAAAGATGTAACTCTGTGAGATGAATTAACAGAACACAGAGCAGTTTCTCAGAAAGCTTCTTTCCAGTTTTGAACGGAAGATATTTCCTTTTTCACCATAGCCCTCTATGGGCTTCCAAATATCCCTTTGTCAATTCCACAAGAACAGCCTTAGCGAAAGGCTTCTAGAAGGGAAAGATGTAACTCTGTGAGATGAATTAACAGAACACAGAGCAGTTTCTCAGAAAGCTTCTTTCCAGTTTTGAACGGAAGATATTTCCTTTTTCACCATAGGCCTCTATGGGCTTCCAAATATCCCTTTGCCAATTCCACAAGAACAGCCTTAGCGAAAGGCTTCTTGAAGGGAAAGATGTAACTCTGTGAGATGAATTAACAGAACACAGAGCAGTTTCTCAGAAACCTTCTTTCCAGTTTTGAACGGAAGATATTTCCTTTTTCACCATAGCCCTCTATGGGCTTCCAAATATCCCTTTGCCATTTCCACAAGAACAGCCTTAGCGAAAGGCTTCTTGAAGGGAAAGATGTAACTCTGTGAGATGAATTAACAGAACACAGAGCAGTTTCTCAGAAACATTCTTTCCAGTTGTGAACGGAAGATATTTCCTTTTTCACCATAGGCCTCTATGGGCTTCCAAATATCCCTTTGCCAATTCCACAAGAACAGCCTTAGAGAAAGGCTTCTTGAAGGGAAAGATGTAACTCTGTGAGATGAATTATCAGAACACAGAGCAGTTTCTCAGAAAGCTTCTGTCCAGTTTTGAACGGAAGGTATTTCCTTTTTCACCATAGCCCTCTATGGGCTTCCAAATATCCCTTTGCCAATTCCACAAGAACAGCCTTAGCGAAAGGCTTCTTGAAGGGAATGATGTAACTCTGTGAGATGAATTAACAGAACACAGAGCAGTTTCTCAGAAAGCTTCTTTCCAGTTTTGAACGGAAGATATTTCCTTTTTCACCATAGTCCTCTATGGGCTTCCAAATATCCCTTTGCCAATTCCACAAGAACAGCCTTAGCGAAAGGCTTCTTGAAGGGAAAGATGTAACTCTGTGAGATGAATTAACAGAACACAGAGCAGTTTCTCAGAAAGCTTCTTTCCAGTTTTGAACGGAAGATATTTCCTTTTTCACCGTAGCCCTCTATGGGCTTCCAAATATCCCTTTGCCAATTCCACAAGAACAGCCTTAGCGAAAGGCTTCTTGAAGGGAAAGACGTAACTCTGTGAGATGAATTAACAGAACACAGAGCAGTTTCTCAGAAAGCTTCTTTCCAGTTTTGAACGGAAGATATTTCCTTTTTCACCATAGCCCTCTATGGGCTTCCAAATATCCCTTTGCCAATTCCACAAGAACAGCCTTAGCGAAAGGCTTCTTGAAGGGAAATATGTAACTCTCTGAGATGAATTAACAGAACACAGAGCAGTTTCTCAGAAAGCTTCTTTCCTGTTTTGAACGGAAGATATTTCCTTTTTCACCGTAGCCCTCTTTGGGCTTCCAAATATCCCGTTGCCAATTCCACAAGAACAGCCTTAGCGAAAGGCTTCTGAAGGGAAAGATGTAACTCCGTCAGATGAATTAACAGAACACAGAGCAGTTTCTCAGAAAGCTTCTTTCCAGTTTTGAACGGAAGATATTTCCTTTTTCACCACAGCCCTCTATGGGCTTCCAAATATCCCTTTGCCAATTCCACAAGAACAGCCTTAGCGAAAGGCTTCTTGAAGGGAAAGATGTAACTCTGTGAGATGAATTAACAGAACACAGAGCAGTTTCTCAGAAAGCTTCTTTCCAGTTTTGAACGGAAGATATTTCCTTTTTCACCATAGCCCTCTATGGGCTTCCAAATATCCCTTTGCCAATTCCACAAGAACAGCCTTAGCGAAAGGCTTCTTGAAGGGAAAGATGTAACTCTGTGAGATGAATTAACAGAACACAGAGCAGTTTCTCAGAAAGCTTCTTTCCAGTTTTGCACGGAAGATATTTCCTTTTTCACCATAGGCCTCTATGGGCTTCCAAATATCCCTTTGCCAATTCCACAAGAACAGCCTTAGCGAAAGGCTTCTTGAAGGGAAAGATGTAACTCTGTGAGATGAATTAACAGAACACAGAGCAGTTTCTCAGAAAGCTTCTTTCCAGTTTGGAACGGAAGATATTTCCTTTTTAACCGTAGCCCTCTTTGGGCTTCCAAATATCCCTTTGCCAATTCCACAAGAACAGCCTTAGCGAAAGGCTTCTTGAAGGGAAATATGTAACTCTGTGAGATGAATTAACAGAACACAGAGCAGTTTCTCAGAAAGCTTCTTTCCAGTTTTGAACGGAAGATATTTCCTTTTTCACCATAGCCCTCTATGGGCTTCCAAATATCCCTTTGCCAATTCCACAAGAACAGCCTTAGCGAAAGGCTTCTTGAAGGGAAAGATGTAACTCTGTGAGATGAATTAACAGAACACAGAGCAGTTTCTCAGAAAGCTTCTTTCCAGTTTTGAACGGAAGGTATTTCCTTTTTCACCATAGCCCTCTACGGGCTTCCAAATATCCCTTTGCCAATTCCACAAGAACAGCCTTAGCGAAAGGCTTCTTGAAGGGAAAGATGTAACTCTGTGAGATGAATTAACAGAACACAGAGCAGTTTCTCAGAAAGCTTCTTTCCAGTTTTGAACGGAAGATATTTCCTTTTTCACCATAGCCCTCTATGGGCTTCCAAATATCCCTTTGTCAATTCCACAAGAACAGCCTTAGCGAAAGGCTTCTTGAAGGGAAAGATGTAACTCTGTGAGATGAATTAACAGAACACAGAGCAGTTTCTCAGAAAGCTTCTTTCCAGTTTTGAACGGAAGATATTTCCTTTTTCACCATAGGCCTCTATGGGCTTCCAAATATCCCTTTGCCAATTCCACAAGAACAGCCTTAGCGAAAGGCTTCTTGAAGGGAAAGATGTAACTCTGTGAGATGAATTAACAGAACACAGAGCAGTTTCTCAGAAACCTTCTTTCCAGTTTTGAACGGAAGATATTTCCTTTTTCACCATAGGCCTCTATGGGCTTCCAAATATCCCTTTGCCAATTCCCCAAGAACAGCCTTAGCGAAAGGCTTCTTGAAGGGAAAGATGTAACTCTGTGAGATGAATTAACAGAACACAGAGCAGTTTCTCAGAAAGCTTCTTTCCAGTTTTGAACGGAAGATATTTCCTTTTTCACGATAGGCCTCTATGGGCTTCCAAATATCCCTTTGCCAATTCCACAAGAACAGCCTTAGCGAAAGGCTTCTTGAAGGGAAAGATGTAACTCTGTGAGATGAATTAACAGAACACAGAGCAGTTTCTCAGAAACCTTCTTTCCAGTTTTGAACGGAAGATATTTCCTTTTTCACCATAGCCCTCTATGGGCTTCCAAATATCCCTTTGCCAATTCCACAAGAACAGCCTTAGCGAAAGGCTTCTTGAAGGGAAAGATGTAACTCTGTGAGATGAATTAACAGAACACAGAGCAGTTTCTCAGAAAGCTTCTTTCCATTTTGCACGGAAGATATTTCCTTTTTCACCATAGGCCTCTATGTGCTTCCAAATATCCCTTTGCCAATTCCACAAGAACAGCCTTAGCGAAAGGCTTCTTGAAGGGAAAGATGTAACTCTGTGAGATGAATTAACAGAACACAGAGCAGTTTCTCAGAAAGCTTCTTTCCGGTTTTGAACGGAAGGTATTTCCTATTTCACCATAGCCCTCTATGGGCTTCCAAATATCCCTTTGCCAATTCCCCAAGAACAGCCTTACCGAAAGGCTTCTTGAAGGGAAAGATGTAACTCTGTGAGATGAATTAACAGAACACAGAGCAGTTTCTCAGAAAGCTTCTTTCCAGTTTTGAACGGAAGATATTTCCTTTTTCACCATAGCCCTCTATGGGATTCCAAATATCCCTTTGCCAATTCCACAAGAACAGCCTTAGCGAAAGGCGCCTTGAAGGGAAAGATGTAACTCTGTGAGATGAATTAACAGAACACAGAGCAGTTTCTCAGAAAGCTTCTTTCCATTTTGCACGGAAGATATTTCCTTTTTCACCACAGCCCTCTATGGGCTTCCAAATATCCCTTTGCCAATTCCCCAAGAACAGCCTTACCGAAAGGCTTCTTGAAGGGAAAGATGTAACTCTGTGAGATGAATTAACAGAACACAGAGCAGTTTCTCAGAAAGCTTCTTTCCAGTTTTGAACGGAAGATATTTCCTTTTTCACCATAGGCCTCTATGGGCTTCCAAATATTCCTTTGCCAATTCCACAAGAACAGCCTTAGCGAAAGGCTTCTTGAAGGGAAAGATGTAACTCTGTGAGATGAATTAACAGAACACAGAGCAGTTTCTCAGAAAGCTTCTTTCCAGTTTTGCACGGAAGATATTTCCTTTTTCACCATAGGCCTCTATGGGCTTCCAAATATCCCTTTGCCAATTCCACAAGAACAGCCTTAGCGAAAGGCTTTTTGAAGGGAAAGATGTAACTCTGTGAGATGAATTAACAGAACACAGAGCAGTTTCTCAGAAACCTTCTTTCCAGTTTTGAACGGAAGATATTTCCTTTTTCACCATAGCCCTCTATGGGCTTCCAAATATCCCTTTGCCATTTCCACAAGAACAGCCTTAGCGAAAGGCTTCTTGAAGGGAAAGATGTAACTCTGTGAGATGAATTAACAGAACACAGAGCAGTTTCTCAGAAACATTCTTTCCAGTTGTGAACGGAAGATATTTCCTTTTTCACCATAGGCCTCTATGGGCTTCCAAATATCCCTTTGCCAATTCCACAAGAACAGCCTTAGAGAAAGGCTTCTTGAAGGGAAAGATGTAACTCTGTGAGATGAATTATCAGAACACAGAGCAGTTTCTCAGAAAGCTTCTGTCCAGTTTTGAACGGAAGGTATTTCCTTTTTCACCATAGCCCTCTATGGGCTTCCAAATATCCCTTTGCCAATTCCACAAGAACAGCCTTAGCGAAAGGCTTCTTGAAGGGAATGATGTAACTCTGTGAGATGAATTAACAGAACACAGAGCAGTTTCTCAGAAAGCTTCTTTCCAGTTTTGAACGGAAGATATTTCCTTTTTCACCATAGTCCTCTATGGGCTTCCAAATATCCCTTTGCCAATTCCACAAGAACAGCCTTAGCGAAAGGCTTCTTGAAGGGAAAGATGTAACTCTGTGAGATGAATTAACAGAACACAGAGCAGTTTCTCAGAAAGCTTCTTTCCAGTTTTGAACGGAAGATATTTCCTTTTTCACCGTAGCCCTCTATGGGCTTCCAAATATCCCTTTGCCAATTCCACAAGAACAGCCTTAGCGAAAGGCTTCTTGAAGGGAAAGACGTAACTCTGTGAGATGAATTAACAGAACACAGAGCAGTTTCTCAGAAAGCTTCTTTCCAGTTTTGAACGGAAGATATTTCCTTTTTCACCATAGCCCTCTATGGGCTTCCAAATATCCCTTTGCCAATTCCACAAGAACAGCCTTAGCGAAAGGCTTCTTGAAGGGAAATATGTAACTCTCTGAGATGAATTAACAGAACACAGAGCAGTTTCTCAGAAAGCTTCTTTCCTGTTTTGAACGGAAGATATTTCCTTTTTCACCGTAGCCCTCTTTGGGCTTCCAAATATCCCGTTGCCAATTCCACAAGAACAGCCTTAGCGAAAGGCTTCTGAAGGGAAAGATGTAACTCCGTCAGATGAATTAACAGAACACAGAGCAGTTTCTCAGAAAGCTTCTTTCCAGTTTTGAACGGAAGATATTTCCTTTTTCACCACAGCCCTCTATGGGCTTCCAAATATCCCTTTGCCAATTCCACAAGAACAGCCTTAGCGAAAGGCTTCTTGAAGGGAAAGATGTAACTCTGTGAGATGAATTAACAGAACACAGAGCAGTTTCTCAGAAAGCTTCTTTCCAGTTTTGAACGGAAGATATTTCCTTTTTCACCATAGCCCTCTATGGGCTTCCAAATATCCCTTTGCCAATTCCACAAGAACAGCCTTAGCGAAAGGCTTCTTGAAGGGAAAGATGTAACTCTGTGAGATGAATTAACAGAACACAGAGCAGTTTCTCAGAAAGCTTCTTTCCAGTTTTGAACGGAAGGTATTTCCTTTTTCACCATAGCCCTCTACGGGCTTCCAAATATCCCTTTGCCAATTCCACAAGAACAGCCTTAGCGAAAGGCTTCTTGAAGGGAAAGATGTAACTCTGTGAGATGAATTAACAGAACACAGAGCAGTTTCTCAGAAAGCTTCTTTCCAGTTTTGAACGGAAGATATTTCCTTTTTCACCATAGCCCTCTATGGGCTTCCAAATATCCCTTTGTCAATTCCACAAGAACAGCCTTAGCGAAAGGCTTCTTGAAGGGAAAGATGTAACTCTGTGAGATGAATTAACAGAACACAGAGCAGTTTCTCAGAAAGCTTCTTTCCAGTTTTGAACGGAAGATATTTCCTTTTTCACCATAGGCCTCTATGGGCTTCCAAATATCCCTTTGCCAATTCCACAAGAACAGCCTTAGCGAAAGGCTTCTTGAAGGGAAAGATGTAACTCTGTGAGATGAATTAACAGAACACAGAGCAGTTTCTCAGAAACCTTCTTTCCAGTTTTGAACGGAAGATATTTCCTTTTTCACCATAGGCCTCTATGGGCTTCCAAATATCCCTTTGCCAATTCCCCAAGAACAGCCTTAGCGAAAGGCTTCTTGAAGGGAAAGATGTAACTCTGTGAGATGAATTAACAGAACACAGAGCAGTTTCTCAGAAACCTTCTTTCCAGTTTTGAACGGAAGATATTTCCTTTTTCACCATAGGCCTCTATGGGCTTCCAAATATCCCTTTGCCAATTCCACAAGAACAGCCTTAGCGAAAGGCTTCTTGAAGGGAAAGATGTAACTCTGTGAGATGAATTAACAGAACACAGAGCAGTTTCTCAGAAAGCTTCTTTCCAGTTTTGAACGGAAGGTATTTCCTTTTTCACCATAGCCCTCTATGGGCTTCCAAATATCCCTTTTCCAATTCCACAAGAACAGCCTTAGCGAAAGGCTTCTTGAAGGGAAAGATGTAACTCTGTGAGATGAATTAACAGAACACAGAGCAGTTTCTCAGAAAGCTTCTTTCCAGTATTGAACGGAAGATATTTCCTTTTTCACCGTAGCCCTCTATGGGCTTCCAAATATCCCTTTGCCAATTCCACAAGAACAGCCTTAGCGAAAGGCTTCTTGAAGGGAAAGATGTAACTCTGTGAGATGAATTAACAGAACACAGAGCAGTTTCTCAGAAAGCTTCTTTCCAGTTTTGAACGGAAGAGATTTCCTTTTTCACCGTAGCCCTCTATGGACTTCCAAATATCCCTTTGCCAATTCCACAAGAACAGCCTTAGCGAAAGGCTTCTTGAAGGGAAAGATGTAACTCTGTGAGATGAATTAACAGAACACAGAGCAGTTTCTCAGAAAGCTTCTTTCCAGTTTTGAACGGAAGATATTTCCTTTTTCACCATAGCCCTCTATGGGCTTCCAAATATCCCTTTGCCAATTCCACAAGAACAGCCTTAGCGAAAGGCTTCTTGAAGGGAAAGATGTAACTCTGTGAGATGAATTAACAGAACACAGAGCAGTTTCTCAGAAAGCTTCTTTCCAGTTTTGAACGGAAGATATTTCCTTTTTCACCATAGCCCTCTATGGGCTTCCAAATATCCCTTTGTCAATTCCACAATAACAGCCTTAGCGAAAGGCTTCTTGAAGGGAAAGATGTAACTCTGTGAGATGAATTAACAGAACACAGAGCAGTTTCTCAGAAAGCTTCTTTCCAGTTTTGAACGGAAGATATTTCCTTTTTCACCATAGCCCTCTAGGGCTTCCAAATATCCCTTTGCCAATTACACAAGAACAGCCTAAGCGAAAGGCTTCTTGAAGGGAAAGATGTAACTCTGTGAGATGAATTAACAGAACACAGAGCAGTTTCTCAGAAAGCTTCTTTCCAGTTTTGCACGGAAGATATTTCCTTTTTCACCATAGGCCTCTATGGGCTTCCACATATCCCTTTGCCAATTCCACAAGAACAGCCTTAGCGAAAGGCTTCTTGAAGGGAAAGATGTAACTCTGTGAGATGAATTAACAGAACACAGAGCAGTTTCTCAGAAAGCTTCTTTCCAGTTTTGAACGGAAGATATTTCCTTTTTCACCATAGCCCTCTATGGGCTTCCAAATATCCCTTAGCCAATTCCACAAGAACAGCCTTAGCGAAAGGCTTCTTGAAGGGAAAGATGTAACTCTGTGAGATGAATTAACAGAACACAGAGCAGTTTCTCAGAAAGCTTCTTTCCAGTTTTGAACGGAAGATATTTCCTTTTTCACCATAGGCCTCTATGGGCTTCCAAATATCCCTTTGCCAATTCCACAAGAACAGCCTTAGCGAAAGGCTTCTTGAAGGGAAAGATGTAACTCTGTGAGATGAATTAACAGAACACAGAGCAGTTTCTCAGAAAGCTTCTTTCCAGTTTTGAACGGAAGGTATTTCCTTTTTCACCATAGCCCTCTATGGGCTTCCAAATATCCCTTTGCCAATTCCCCAAGAACAGCCTTACCGAAAGGCTTCTTGAAGGGAAAGATGTAACTCTGTGAGATGAATTAACAGAACACAGAGCAGTTTCTCAGAAAGCTTCTTTCCAGTTTTGAACGGAAGATATTTCCTTTTTCACCATAGCCCTCTATGGGCTTCCAAATATCCCTTTGCCAATTCCACAAGAACAGCCTTAGCGAAAGGCGTCTTGAAGGGAAAGATGTAACTCTGTGAGATGAATTAACAGAACACAGAGCAGTTTCTCAGAAAGCTTCTTTCCAGTTTTGAACGGAAGATATTTCCTTTTTCACCATAGCCCTCTAAGGGCTTCCAAATATCCCTTTGCCAATTCCACAACAACAGCCTTAGCGAAAGGCTTCTTGAAGGGAAAGATGTAACTCTGTGAGATGAATTAACAGAACACAGAGCAGTTTCTCAGAAAGCTTCTTTCCAGTTTTGAACGGAAGGTATTTCCTTTTTCACCATAGCCCTCTATGGGCTTCCAAATATCCCTTTGCCAATTCCACAAGAACAGCCTTAGCGAAAGGCTTCTTGAAGGGAAAGATGTAACTCTGTGAGATGAATTTACAGAACACAGAGCAGTTTCTCAGAAAGCTTCTTTCCAGTTTTGAACGGAAGATATTTCCTTTTTCACCGTAGCCCTCTATGGGCTTCCAAATATCCCTTTGCCAATTCCACAAGAACAGCCTTAGCGAAAGGCTTCTTGAAGGGAAAGATGTAACTCTGTGAGATGAATTAACAGAACACAGAGCAGTTTCTCAGAAAGCTTCTTTCCAGTTTTGAACGGAAGATATTTCCTTTTTCACCATAGCCCTCTATGGGCTTCCAAATATCCCTTTGTCAATTCCACAAGAACAGCCTTAGCGAAAGGCTTCTTGAAGGGAAAGATGTAACTCTGTGAGATGAATTAACAGAACACAGAGCAGTTTCTCAGAAAGCTTCTTTCCAGTTTTCCACGGAAGATATTTCCTTTTTCACCGTAGGCCTCTATGGGCTTCCAAATATCCCTTTGCCAATTCCACAAGAACAGCCTTAGCGAAAGGCTTCTTGAAGGGAAAGATGTAACTCTGTGAGATGAATTAACAGAACACAGAGCAGTTTCTCAAAAACCTTCTTTCTACTTTTGAACGGAAGATATTTCCTTTTTCACCATAGCCCTCTATGGGCTTCCAAATATCCCTTTGCCAATTCCACAAGAACAGCCTTAGCGAAAGGCTTCTTGAAGGGAAAGATGTAACTCTGTGAGATGAATTAACAGAACACAGAGCAGTTTCTCAGAAACCTTCTTTCCAGTTTTGAACGGAAGATATTTCCTTTTTCAACATAGGCCTCTATGGGCTTCCAAATATCCCTTTGCCGATTCCACAAGAACAGCCTTAGCGAAAGGCTTCTTGAAGGGAAAGATGTAACTCTGTGAGATGAATTAACAGAACACAGAGCAGTTTCTCAGAAAGCTTCTTTCCAGTTTTGAACGGACGGTATTTCCTTTTTCACCATAGCCCTCTATGGGCTTCCAAATATCCCTTTGCCAATTCCCCAAGAACAGCCTTAGCGAAAGGCTTCTTGAAGGGAAAGATGTAACTCTGTGAGATGAATTAACAGAACACAGAGCAGTTTCTCAGAAAGCTTCTTTCCAGTTTTGAACGGAAGATATTTCCTTTTTCACCATAGCCCTCTATGGGCTTCCAAATATCCCTTTGCCAATTCCACAAGAACAGCCTTAGCGAAAGGCTTCTTGAAGGGAAAGATGTAACTCTGTGAGATGAATTAACAGAACACAGAGCAGTTTCTCAGAAAGCTTCTTTCCAGTTTTGAACGGAAGATATTTCCTTTTTCACCATAGGCCTCTATGGGCTTCCAAATATCCCTTTGCCAATTCCACAAGAACAGCCTTAGCGAAAGGCTTCTTGAAGGGAAAGATGTAACTCTGTGAGATGAATTAACAGAACACAGAGCAGTTTCTCAGAAACCTTCTTTCCAGTTTTGAACGGAAGATATTTCCTTTTTCACCATAGGCCTCTATGGGCTTCCAAATATCCCTTTGCCAATTCCCCAAGAACAGCCTTAGCGAAAGGCTTCTTGAAGGGAAAGATGTAACTCTGTGAGATGAATTAACAGAACACAGAGCAGTTTCTCAGAAACCTTCTTTCCAGTTTTGAACGGAAGATATTTCCTTTTTCACCATAGGCCTCTATGGGCTTCCAAATATCCCTTTGCCAATTCCACAAGAACAGCCTTAGCGAAAGGCTTCTTGAAGGGAAAGATGTAACTCTGTGAGATGAATTAACAGAACACAGAGCAGTTTCTCAGAAAGCTTCTTTCCAGTTTTGAACGGAAGGTATTTCCTTTTTCACCATAGCCCTCTATGGGCTTCCAAATATCCCTTTTCCAATTCCACAAGAACAGCCTTAGCGAAAGGCTTCTTGAAGGGAAAGATGTAACTCTGTGAGATGAATTAACAGAACACAGAGCAGTTTCTCAGAAAGCTTCTTTCCAGTATTGAACGGAAGATATTTCCTTTTTCACCGTAGCCCTCTATGGGCTTCCAAATATCCCTTTGCCAATTCCACAAGAACAGCCTTAGCGAAAGGCTTCTTGAAGGGAAAGATGTAACTCTGTGAGATGAATTAACAGAACACAGAGCAGTTTCTCAGAAAGCTTCTTTCCAGTTTTGAACGGAAGAGATTTCCTTTTTCACCGTAGCCCTCTATGGACTTCCAAATATCCCTTTGCCAATTCCACAAGAACAGCCTTAGCGAAAGGCTTCTTGAAGGGAAAGATGTAACTCTGTGAGATGAATTAACAGAACACAGAGCAGTTTCTCAGAAAGCTTCTTTCCAGTTTTGAACGGAAGATATTTCCTTTTTCACCATAGCCCTCTATGGGCTTCCAAATATCCCTTTGCCAATTCCACAAGAACAGCCTTAGCGAAAGGCTTCTTGAAGGGAAAGATGTAACTCTGTGAGATGAATTAACAGAACACAGAGCAGTTTCTCAGAAAGCTTCTTTCCAGTTTTGAACGGAAGATATTTCCTTTTTCACCATAGCCCTCTATGGGCTTCCAAATATCCCTTTGTCAATTCCACAATAACAGCCTTAGCGAAAGGCTTCTTGAAGGGAAAGATGTAACTCTGTGAGATGAATTAACAGAACACAGAGCAGTTTCTCAGAAAGCTTCTTTCCAGTTTTGAACGGAAGATATTTCCTTTTTCACCATAGCCCTCTAGGGCTTCCAAATATCCCTTTGCCAATTACACAAGAACAGCCTAAGCGAAAGGCTTCTTGAAGGGAAAGATGTAACTCTGTGAGATGAATTAACAGAACACAGAGCAGTTTCTCAGAAAGCTTCTTTCCAGTTTTGCACGGAAGATATTTCCTTTTTCACCATAGGCCTCTATGGGCTTCCACATATCCCTTTGCCAATTCCACAAGAACAGCCTTAGCGAAAGGCTTCTTGAAGGGAAAGATGTAACTCTGTGAGATGAATTAACAGAACACAGAGCAGTTTCTCAGAAAGCTTCTTTCCAGTTTTGAACGGAAGATATTTCCTTTTTCACCATAGCCCTCTATGGGCTTCCAAATATCCCTTAGCCAATTCCACAAGAACAGCCTTAGCGAAAGGCTTCTTGAAGGGAAAGATGTAACTCTGTGAGATGAATTAACAGAACACAGAGCAGTTTCTCAGAAAGCTTCTTTCCAGTTTTGAACGGAAGATATTTCCTTTTTCACCATAGGCCTCTATGGGCTTCCAAATATCCCTTTGCCAATTCCACAAGAACAGCCTTAGCGAAAGGCTTCTTGAAGGGAAAGATGTAACTCTGTGAGATGAATTAACAGAACACAGAGCAGTTTCTCAGAAAGCTTCTTTCCAGTTTTGAACGGAAGGTATTTCCTTTTTCACCATAGCCCTCTATGGGCTTCCAAATATCCCTTTGCCAATTCCCCAAGAACAGCCTTACCGAAAGGCTTCTTGAAGGGAAAGATGTAACTCTGTGAGATGAATTAACAGAACACAGAGCAGTTTCTCAGAAAGCTTCTTTCCAGTTTTGAACGGAAGATATTTCCTTTTTCACCATAGCCCTCTATGGGCTTCCAAATATCCCTTTGCCAATTCCACAAGAACAGCCTTAGCGAAAGGCGTCTTGAAGGGAAAGATGTAACTCTGTGAGATGAATTAACAGAACACAGAGCAGTTTCTCAGAAAGCTTCTTTCCAGTTTTGAACGGAAGATATTTCCTTTTTCACCATAGCCCTCTAAGGGCTTCCAAATATCCCTTTGCCAATTCCACAACAACAGCCTTAGCGAAAGGCTTCTTGAAGGGAAAGATGTAACTCTGTGAGATGAATTAACAGAACACAGAGCAGTTTCTCAGAAAGCTTCTTTCCAGTTTTGAACGGAAGGTATTTCCTTTTTCACCATAGCCCTCTATGGGCTTCCAAATATCCCTTTGCCAATTCCACAAGAACAGCCTTAGCGAAAGGCTTCTTGAAGGGAAAGATGTAACTCTGTGAGATGAATTTACAGAACACAGAGCAGTTTCTCAGAAAGCTTCTTTCCAGTTTTGAACGGAAGATATTTCCTTTTTCACCGTAGCCCTCTATGGGCTTCCAAATATCCCTTTGCCAATTCCACAAGAACAGCCTTAGCGAAAGGCTTCTTGAAGGGAAAGATGTAACTCTGTGAGATGAATTAACAGAACACAGAGCAGTTTCTCAGAAAGCTTCTTTCCAGTTTTGAACGGAAGATATTTCCTTTTTCACCATAGCCCTCTATGGGCTTCCAAATATCCCTTTGTCAATTCCACAAGAACAGCCTTAGCGAAAGGCTTCTTGAAGGGAAAGATGTAACTCTGTGAGATGAATTAACAGAACACAGAGCAGTTTCTCAGAAAGCTTCTTTCCAGTTTTCCACGGAAGATATTTCCTTTTTCACCGTAGGCCTCTATGGGCTTCCAAATATCCCTTTGCCAATTCCACAAGAACAGCCTTAGCGAAAGGCTTCTTGAAGGGAAAGATGTAACTCTGTGAGATGAATTAACAGAACACAGAGCAGTTTCTCAAAAACCTTCTTTCTACTTTTGAACGGAAGATATTTCCTTTTTCACCATAGCCCTCTATGGGCTTCCAAATATCCCTTTGCCAATTCCACAAGAACAGCCTTAGCGAAAGGCTTCTTGAAGGGAAAGATGTAACTCTGTGAGATGAATTAACAGAACACAGAGCAGTTTCTCAGAAACCTTCTTTCCAGTTTTGAACGGAAGATATTTCCTTTTTCAACATAGGCCTCTATGGGCTTCCAAATATCCCTTTGCCGATTCCACAAGAACAGCCTTAGCGAAAGGCTTCTTGAAGGGAAAGATGTAACTCTGTGAGATGAATTAACAGAACACAGAGCAGTTTCTCAGAAAGCTTCTTTCCAGTTTTGAACGGACGGTATTTCCTTTTTCACCATAGCCCTCTATGGGCTTCCAAATATCCCTTTGCCAATTCCCCAAGAACAGCCTTAGCGAAAGGCTTCTTGAAGGGAAAGATGTAACTCTGTGAGATGAATTAACAGAACACAGAGCAGTTTCTCAGAAAGCTTCTTTCCAGTTTTGAACGGAAGATATTTCCTTTTTCACCATAGCCCTCTATGGGCTTCCAAATATCCCTTTGCCAATTCCACAAGAACAGCCTTAGCGAAAGGCTTCTTGAAGGGAAAGATGTAACTCTGTGAGATGAATTAACAGAACACAGAGCAGTTTCTCAGAAAGCTTCTTTCCAGTTTTGCACGGAAGATATTTCCTTTTTCACCGTAGCCCTCTATGGGCTTCCAAATATCCCTTTGCCAATTCCACAAGAACAGCCTTAGCGAAAGGCTTCTTGAAGGGAAAGATGTAACTCTGTGAGATGAATTAACAGAACACAGGGCAGTTTCTCAGAAAGCTTCTTTCCAGTTTTGAACGGAAGATATTTCCTTTTTCACCATAGCCCTCTATGGGCTTCCAAATATCCCTTTGCCAATTCCACAAGAACAGCCTTAGCGAAAGGCTTCTTGAAGGGAAAGATGTAACTCTGTGAGATGAATTAACAGAACACAGAGCAGTTTCTCAGAAAGCTTCTTTCCAGTTTTGAACGGAAGATATTTCCTTTTTCACCGTAGCCCTCTATGGGCTTCCAAATATCCCTTTGCCAATTCCACAAGAACAGCCTTAGCGAAAGGGTTCTTGAAGGGAAAGATGTAACTCGGTGAGATGAATTAACAGAACACAGAGCAGTTTCTCAGAAAGCTTCTTTCCAGTTTTGAACGGAAGATATTTCCTTTTTCACCATAGCCCTCTATGGGCTTCCAAATATCCCTTTGCCAATTCCCCAAGAACAGCCTTAGAGAAAGGCTTCTTGAAGGGAAAGATGTAACTCTGTGAGATGAATTAACAGAACACAGAGTAGTTTCTCAGAAAGCTTCTTTCCAGTTTTGAACGGAAGATATTTCCTTTTTCACCATAGCCCTCTATGGGCTTCCAAATATCCCTTTGCCAATTCCACAAGAACAGCCTTAGCGAAAGGCTTCTTGAAGGGAAAGATGTAACTCTGTGAGATGAATTAACAGAACACAGAGCAGTTTCTCAGAAAGCTTCTTTCCAGTTTTGAACGGAAGATATTTCCTTTTTCACCATAGCCCTCTATGGGCTTCCAAATATCTCTTTGCCAATTCCACAAGAACAGCCATAGCGAAAGGCTTCTTGAAGGGAAAGATGTAACTCTGTGAGATGAATTAACAGAACACAGAGCAGTTTCTCAGAAAGCTTCTTTCCAGTTTTGAACGGAAGATATTTCCTTTTTCACCATAGCATTCTATGGGCTCCCAAATATCCCTTTGCCAATTCCACAAGAACAGCCTTAGCGAAAGGCTTCTTGAAGGGAAAGATGTAACTCTGTGAGATGAATTAACAGAACACAGAGCAGTTTCTCAGAAAGCTTCTTTCCAGTTTTGAACGGAAGATATTTCCTTTTTCACCATAGGCCTCTATGGGCTTCCAAATATCCCTTTGCCAATTCCACAAGAACAGCCTTAGCGAAAGGCTTCTTGAAGGGAAAGATGTAACTCTGTGAGATGAATTAACAGAACACAGAGCAGTTTCTCAGAAAGCTTCTTTCCAGTTTTGAACGGAAGATATTTCCTTTTTCACCATAGGCCTCTATGGGCTTCCAAATATCCCTTTGCCAATTCCACAAGAACAGCCTTAGCGAAAGGCTTCTTGAAGGGAAAGATGTAACTCTGTGAGATGAATTAACAAAACACAGAGCAGTTTCTCAGAAAGCTTCTTTCCAGTTTTGAACGGAAGGTATTTCCTTTTTCACCATAGCCCTCTTTGGGCTTCCAAATATCCCTTTGCCAATTCCACAAGAACAGCCTTAGCGAAAGGCTTCTTGAAGGGAAAGATGTAACTCTGTGAGATGAATTAACAGAACACAGAGCAGTTTCTCAGAAAGCTTCTTTCCAGTTTTGAATGGAAGATATTTCGTTTTTCACCATAGCCCTCTATGGGCTTCCAAATATCCCTTTGCCAATTCCACAAGAACAGCCTTACCGAAAGGCTTCTTGAAGGGAAAGATGTAACTCTGTGAGATGAATTAACAGAACATAGAGCAGTTTCTCAGAAAGCTTCTTTCCAGTTTTGATCGGAAGATGTTTCCTTTTTCACCATAGCCCTCTATGGGCTTCCAAATATCCCTTTGCCCATTCAACAAGAACAGCCTTAGCGAAAGGCTTCTTGAAGGGAAAGATGTAACTCTGTGAGATGAATTAACAGAACACAGAGCAGTTTCTCAGAAAGCTTCTTTCCAGTTTTGAACGGAAGATATTTCCTTTTTCACCATAGCCCTCTAAGGGCTTCCAAATATCCCTTTGTCAATTCCACAAGAACAGCCTTAGCGAAAGGCTTCTTGAAGGGAAAGATGTAACTCTGTGAGATGAATTAACAGAACACAGAGCAGTTTCTCAGAAAGCTTCTTTCCAGTTTTGAACGGAAGATATTTCCTTTTTCACCATAGGCCTCTATGGGCTTCCAAATATCCCTTTGCCAATTCCACAAGAACAGCCTTAGCGAAAGGCTTCTTGAAGGGAAAGATGTAACTCTGTGAGATGAATTAACAGAACACAGAGCAGTTTCTCAGAAAGCTTCTTTCCAGTTTTGAACGGAAGATATTTCCTTTTTCACCATAGCCCTCTATGGGCTTCCAAATATCCCTTTGCCAATTCCACAAGAACAGCCTTAGCGAAAGGCTTCTTGAAGGGAAAGATGTAACTCTGTGAGATGAATTAACAGAACACAGAGCAGTTTCTCAGAAAGCTTCTTTCCAGTTTTGAACGGAAGATATTTCCTTTTTCACCATAGGCCTCTATGGGCTTCCAAATATCCCTTTGCCAATTCCACAAGAACAGCCTTAGCGAAAGGCTTCTTGAAGGGAAAGATGTAACTCTGTGAGATGAATTAACAGAACACAGAGCAGTTTCTCAGAAAGCTTCTTTCCAGTTTTGAACGGAAGGTATTTCCTTTTTCACCCTAGCCCTCTATGGGCTTCCAAATATCCCTTTGCCAATTCCCCAAGAACAGCCTTAGCGAAAGGCTTCTTGAAGGGAAAGATGTAACTCTGTGAGATGAATTAACAGAACACAGAGCAGTTTCTCAGAAAGCTTCTTTCCAGTTTTGAACGGAAGATATTTCCTTTTTCACCATAGCCCTCTATGGGCTTCCAAATATCCCTTTGCCAATTCCACAAGAACAGCCTTAGCGAAAGGCTTTTTGAAGGGAAAGATGTAACTCTGTGAGATGAATTAACAGAACACAGAGCAGTTTCTCAGAAAGCTTCTTTCCAGTTTTGAACGGAAGATATTTCCTTTTTCACCATAGCCCTCTATGGGCTTCCAAATATCCCTTTGCCAATTCCACAAGAACAGCCTTAGCGAAAGGCTTCTTGAAGGGAAAGATGTAACTCTGTGAGATGAATTAACAGAACACAGAGCAGTTTCTCAGAAAGCTTCTTTCCAGTTTTGAACGGAAGATATTTCCTTTTTCACCATAGCCCTCTATGGGCTTCCAAATATCCCTTTGCCAATTCCACAAGAACAGCCTTAGCCAATGGCTTCTTGAAGGGAAAGATGTAACTCTGTGAGATGAATTAACAGAACACAGAGCAGTTTCTCAGAAAGCTTCTTTCCAGTTTTGAACGGAAGATATTTCCTTTTTCACCATAGCCCTCTATGGGCTTCCAAATATCCCTTTGCCAATTCCACAAGAACAGCCTTAGCGAAAGGCTTCTTGAAGGGAAAGATGTAACTCTGTGAGATGAATTAACAGAACACAGAGCAGTTTCTCAGAAAGCTTCTTTCCCGTTTTGAACGGAAGATATTTCCTTTTTCACCATAGGCCTCTATGGGCTTCCAAATATCCCTTTGCCAATTCCACAAGAACAGCCTTAGCGAAAGGCTTCTTGAAGGGAAAGATGTAACTCTGTGAGATGAATTAACAGAACACAGAGCAGTTTCTCAGAAAGCTTCTTTCCAGTTTTGAACGGAAGATATTTCCTTTTTCACCATAGCCCTCTATGGGCTTCCAAATATCCCTTTGCCAATTCCACAAGAACAGCCTTAGCGAAAGGCTTCTTGAAGGGAAAGATGTATATCTGTGAGATGAATTAACAGAACACAGAGCAGTTTCTCAGAAAGCTTCTTTCCAGTTTTGAACGGAAGATATTTCCTTTTTCACCATAGGCCTCTATGGGCTTCCAAATATCCCTTTGCCAATTCCACAAGAACAGCCTTAGCGAAAGGCTTCTTGAAGGGAAAGATGTAACTCTGTGAGATGAATTAACAGAACACAGAGCAGTTTCTCAGAAAGCTTCTTTCCAGTTTTGAACGGAAGATATTTCCTTTTTCACCATAGCCCTCTATGGGCTTCCAAATATCCCTTTGCCAATTCCACAACAACAGCCTTAGCGAAAGGCTTCTTGAAGGGAAAGATGTAACTCTGTGAGATGAATTAACAGAACACAGAGCAGTTTCTCAGAAAGCTTCTTTCCAGTTTTGAACGGAAGATATTTCCTTTTTCACCATAGGCCTCTATGGGCTTCCAAATATCCCTTTGCCAATTCCACAAGAACAGCCTTAGCGAAAAGCTTCTTGAAGGGAAAGATGTAACTCTGTGAGATGAATTAACAGAACACAGAGCAGTTTCTCAGAAAGCTTCTTTCCAGTTTTGAACGGAAGATATTTCCTTTTTCACCATAGCCCTCTTTGGGCTTCCAAATATCCCTTTGCCAATTCCACAAGAACAGCCTTAGCGAAAGGCTTCTTGAAGGGAAAGATGTAACTCTGTGAGATGAATTAACAGAACACAGAGCAGTTTCTCAGAAAGCTTCTTTCCAGTTTTGAACGGAAGATATTTCCTTTTTCACCATAGCCCTCTATGGGCTTCCAAATATCCCTTTGCCAATTCCACAAGAACAGCCTTAGCGAAAGGCTTCTTGAAGGGAAAGATGTAACTCTGTGAGATGAATTAACAGAACACAGAGCAGTTTCTCAGAAAGCTTCTTTCCAGTTTTGAACGGAAGATATTTCCTTTTTCACCATAGCCCTCTATGGGCTTCCAAATATCCCTTTGCCAATTACACAAGAACAGCCTTAGCGAAAGGCTTCTTGAAGGGAAAGATGTAACTCTGTGAGATGAATTAACAGAACACAGAGCAGTTTCTCAGAAAGCTTCTTTCCAGTTTTGAACGGAAGATATTTACTTTTTCACCATAGCCCTCTATGGGCTTCCACATATCCCTTTGCCAATTCCACAAGAACAGCCTTAGCGAAAGGCTTCTTGAAGGGAAAGATGTAACTCTGTGAGATGAATTAACAGAACACAGAGCAGTTTCTCAGAAAGCTTCTTTCCAGTTTTGAACGGAAGATATTTCCTTTTTCACCATAGGCCTCTATGGGCTTCCAAATATCCCTTTGCCAATTCCACAAGAACAGCCTTAGCGAAAGGCTTCTTGAAGGGAAAGATGTAACTCTGTGAGATGAATTAACAGAACACAGAGCAGTTTCTCAGAAAGCTTCTTTCCAGTTTTGCACGGAAGATATTTCCTTTTTCACCATAGGCCTCTATGGGCTTCCAAATATCCGTTTGCCAATTACACAAGAACAGCCTTAGCGAAAGGCTTCTTGAAGGGAAAGATGTAACTCTGTGAGATGAATTAACAGAACACAGAGCAGTTTCTCACAAAGCTTCTTTCCAGTTTTCAACGGAAGATATTTCCTTTTTCACCATAGGCCTCTATGGGCTTCCAAATATCCCTTTGCCAATTCCACAAGAACAGCCTTAGCGAAAGTCTTCTTGAAGGGAAAGATGTAACTCTGTGAGATGAATTAACAGAACACAGAGCAGTTTCTCAGAAAGCTTCTTTCCAGTTTTGAAGGGAAGATATTTCCTTTTTCACCATAGCCCTCTATGGGCTTCCAAATATCCCTTTGCCAATTCCACAAGAACAGCCTTAGCGAAAGGCTTCTTGAAGGGAAAGATGTAACTCTGTGAGATGAATTAACAGAACACAGAGCAGTTTCTCAGAAAGCTTCTTTCCAGTTTTGAACGGAAGATATTTCCTTTTTCACCATAGGCCTCTATGGGCTTCCAAATATCCCTTTGCCAATTCCACAAGAACAGCCTTAGCGAAAGGCTTCTTGAAGGGAAAGATGTAACTCTGTGAGATGAATTAACAGAACACAGAGCAGTTTCTCAGATAGCTTCTTTCCAGTTTTGAACGGAACATACTTCCTTTTTCACCATAGCCCTCTTTGGGCTTCCAAATATCCCTTTGCCAATTCCACAACAACAGCCTTAGCGAAAGGCTTCTTGAAGGGAAAGATGTAACTCTGTGAGATGAATTAACAGAACACAGAGCAGTTTCTCAGAAAGCTTCTTTCCAGTTTTGAACGGAAGATATTTCGTTTTTCACCACAGCCCTCTATGGGCTTCCAAATATCCCTTTGCCAATTCCCCAAGAACAGCCTTAGCGAAAGGCTTCTTGAAGGGAAAGATGTAACTCTGTGAGATGAATTAACAGAACACAGAGCAGTTTCTCAGAAAGCTTCTTTCCAGTTTTGAACGGAAGATATTTCCTTTTTCACCATAGCCCTCTATGGGCTTCCAAATATCCCTTTGCCAATTCCACAAGAACAGCCTTAGCGAAAGGCTTCTTGAAGGGAAAGATGTAACTCTGTGAGATGAATTAACAGAACACAGAGCAGTTTCTCAGAAAGCTTCTTTCCAGTTTTGAACGGAAGATATTTCCTTTTTCACCATAGCCCTCTATGGGCTTCCAAATATCCCTTTGCCAATTCCACAAGAACAGCCTTAGCGAAAGGCTTCTTGAAGGGAAAGATGTAACTCTGTGAGATGAATTAACAGAACACAGAGCAGTTTCTCACAAAGCTTCTTTCCAGTTTTGAACGGAAGATATTTCCTTTTTCACCATAGCCCTCTATGGGCTTCCAAATATCCCTTTGCCAATTCCACAAGAACAGCCTTAGCGAAAGGCTTCTTGAAGGGAAAGATGTAACTCTGTGAGATGAATTAACAGAACACAGAGCAGTTTCTCAGAAAGCTTCTTTCCAGTTTTGAACGGAAGATATATCCTTTTTCACCATAGCCCTCTATGGGCTTCCAAATATCCCTTTGCCAATTCCACAAGAACAGCCTTAGCGAAAGGCTTCTTGAAGGGAAACATGTAACTCTGTGAGATGAATTAACAGAACACAGAGCAGTTTCTCAGAAAGCTTCTTTCCAGTTTTGAACGGAAGATATTTCCTTTTTCACCATAGCCCTCTATGGGCTTCCAAATATCCCTTTGTCAATTCCACAAGAACAGCCTTAGCAAAAGGCTTCTTTAAGGGAAAGATGTAACTCTGTGAGATGAATTAACAGAACACAGAGCAGTTTCTCAGAAAGCTTCTTTCCAGTTTTGCAGGGAAGATATTTCCTTTTTCACCATAGGCCTCTATGGGCTTCCAAATATCCCTTTGCCAATTCCACAAGAACAGCCTTAGCGAAAGGCTTCTTGAAGGGAAAGATGTAACTCTGTGAGATGAATTAACAGAACACAGAGCAGTTTCTCAGAAAGCTTCTTTCCAGTTTTGAACGGAAGGTATTTCCTTTTTCACCATAGCCCTCTATGGGCTTCCAAATATCCCTTTGCCAATTCCCCAAGAACAGCCTTAGCGAAAGGCTTCTTGAAGGGAAAGATGTAACTCTGTGAGATGAATTAACAGAACACAGAGCAGTTTCTCAGAAAGGTTCTTTCCAGTTTTGAACGGAAGATATTTCCTTTTTCACCATAGCCCTCTATGGGCTTCCAAATATCCCTTTGCCAATTCCACAAGAACAGCCTTAGCGAAAGGCTTTTTGAAGGGAAAGATGTAACTCTGTGAGATGAACTAACAGAACACAGAGCAGTTTCTCAGAAAACTTCTTTCCAGTTTTGAACGGAAGATATTTCCTTTTTCACCATAGCCCTCTATGGGCTTCCAAATATCCCTTTGCCAATTCCACAAGAACAGCCTTAGCGAAAGGCTTCTTGAAGGGAAAGATGTAACTCTGTGAGATGAATTAACAGAACACAGAGCAGTTTCTCAGAAAGCTTCTTTCCAGTTTTGAACGGAAGATATTTCCTTTTTCACCATAGCCCTCTATGGGCTTCCAAATATCCCTTGCCAATTCCACAAGAACAGCCTTAGCCAAAGGCTTCTTGAAGGGAAAGATGTAACTCTGTGAGATGAATTAACAGAACACAGAGCAGTTTCTCAGAAAGCTTCTTTCCAGTTTTGAACGGAAGATATTTCCTTTTTCACCATAGCCCTCTATGGGCTTCCAAATATCCCTTTGCCAATTCCACAAGAACAGCCTTAGCGAAAGGCTTCTTGAAGGGAAAGATGTAACTCTGTGAGATGAATTAACAGAACACAGAGCAGTTTCTCAGAAAGCTTCTTTCCAGTTTTGAACGGAAGATATTTCCTTTTTCACCATAGGCCTCTATGGGCTTCCAAATATCCCTTTGCCAATTCCACAAGAACAGCCTTAGCGAAAGGCTTCTTGAAGGGAAAGATGTAACTCTGTGAGATGAATTAACAGAACACAGAGCAGTTTCTCAGAAAGCTTCTTTCCAGTTTTGAACGGAAGATATTTCCTTTTTCACCATAGCCCTCTATGGGCTTCCAAATATCCCTTTGCCAATTCCACAAGAACAGCCTTAGCGAAAGGCTTCTTGAAGGGAAAGATGTAAATCTGTGAGATGAATTAACAGAACACAGAGCAGTTTCTCAGAAAGCTTCTTTCCAGTTTTGAACGGAAGATATTTCCTTTTTCACCATAGGCCTCTATGGGCTTCCAAATATCCCTTTGCCAATTCCACAAGAACAGCCTTAGCGAAAGGCTTCTTGAAGGGAAAGATGTAACTCTGTGAGATGAATTAACAGAACACAGAGCAGTTTCTCAGAAAGCTTCTTTCCATTTTTGAACGGAAGATATTTCCTTTTTCACCATAGCCCTCTATGGGCTTCCAAATATCCCTTTGCCAATTCCACAACAACAGCCTTAGCGAAAGGCTTCTTGAAGGGAAAGATGTAACTCTGTGAGATGAATTAACAGAACACAGAGCAGTTTCTCAGAAAGCTTCTTTCCAGTTTTGAACGGAAGATATTTCCTTTTTCACCATAGGCCTCTATGGGCTTCCAAATATCCCTTTGCCAATTCCACAAGAACAGCCTTAGCGAAAGGCTTCTTGAAGGGAAAGATGTAACTCTGTGAGATGAATTAACAGAACACAGAGCAGTTTCTCAGAAAGCTTCTTTCCAGTTTTGAACGGAAGATATTTCCTTTTTCACCATAGCCCTCTTTGGGCTTCCAAATATCCCTTTGCCAATTCCACAAGAACAGCCTTAGCGAAAGGCTTCTTGAAGGGAAAGATGTAACTCTGTGAGATGAATTAACAGAACACAGAGCAGTTTCTCAGAAAGCTTCTTTCCAGTTTTGAACGGAAGATATTTCCTTTTTCACCATAGCCCTCTATGGACTTCCAAATATCCCTTTGCCAATTCCACAAGAACAGCCTTAGCCAAAGGCTTCTTGAAGGGAAAGATGTAACTCTGTGAGATGAATTAACAGAACACAGAGCAGTTTCTCAGAAAGCTTCTTTCCAGTTTTGAACGGAAGATATATCCTTTTTCACCATAGCCCTCCATGGGCTTCCAAATATCCCTTTGCCAATTCCACAAGAACAGCCTTAGCCAAAGGCTTCTTGAAGGGAAAGATGTAACTCTGTGAGATGAATTAACAGAACACAGAGCAGTTTCTCAGAAAGCTTCTTTCCAGTTTTGAACGGAAGATATTTCCTTTTTCACCGTAGCCCTCTATGGGCTTCCAAATATCCCTTTGACAATTCCACAAGAACAGCCTTAGCGAAAGGCGTCTTGAAGGGAAAGATGTAACTCTGTGAGATGAATTAACAGAACACAGAGCAGTTTCTCAGAAAGCTTCTTTCCACTTTTGAACGGAAGATATTTCCTTTTTCACCATAGGCCTCTATGGGCTTCCAAATATCCCTTTGCCAATTCCACAAGAAGAGCCTTAGCGAAAGGCTTCTTGAAGGGAAAGATGTAACTCTGTGAGATGAATTAACAGAACACAGAGCAGTTTCTCAGAAAGCTTCTTTCCAGTTTTGAAAGGAAGGTATTTCCTTTTTCACCATAGCCCTCTATGGGCTTCCAAATATCCCTTTGCCAATTCCCCAAGAAAAGCCTTAACGAAAGGCTTCTTGAAGGGAAAGATGTAACTCTGTGAGATGAATTAACAGAACACAGAGCAGTTTCTCAGAAAGCTTCTTTCCAGTTTTGAACGGAAGATATTTCCTTTTTCACCATAGCCCTCTACGGGCTTCCAAATATCCCTTTGCCAATTCCACAAGAACAGCCTTAGCGAAAGGCTTCTTGAAGGGAAAGATGTAACTCTGTGAGATGAATTAACAGAACACAGAGCAGTGTCTCAGAAAGCTTCTTTCCAGTGTTGAACGGAAGATATTTCCTTTTTCACCATAGCCCTCTATGGGCTTCCAAATATCCCTTTGCCAATTCCACAAGAACAGCCTTAGCGAAAGGCTTCTTGAAGGGAAAGATGTAACTCTGTGAGATGAATTAACAGAACACAGAGCAGTTTCTCAGAAAGCTTCTTTCCAGTTTTGAACGGAAGATATTTCCTTTTTCACCGTAGCCCTCTATGGGCTTCCAAATATCCCTTTGCCAATTCCACAAGAACAGCCTTAGCGAAAGGCTTCTTGAAGGGAAAGATGTAACTCGGTGAGATGAATTAACAGAACACAGAGCAGTTTCTCAGAAAGCTTCTTTCCAGTTTTGAACGGAAGATATTTCCTTTTTCACCATAGCCCTCTATGGGCTTCCAAATATCCCTTTGCCAATTCCACAAGAACAGCCTTAGCGAAAGGCTTCTTGAAGGGAAAGATGTAACTCTGTGAGATGAATTAACAGAACACAGAGCAGTTTCTCAGAAAGCTTCTTTCCAGTTTTGAACGGAAGATATTTCCTTTTTCACCATAGGCCTCTATGGGCTTCCAAATATCCCTTTGCCAATTCCACAAGAACAGCCTTAGCGAAAGGCTTCTTGAAGGGAAAGATGTAACTCTGTGAGATGAATTAACAGAACACAGAGCAGTTTCTCAGAAAGCTTCTTTCCAGTTTTGAACGGAAGATATTTCCTTTTTCACCATAGCGCTCTATGGGCTTCCAAATATCCCTTTGCCAATTCCACAAGAACAGCCTTAGCGAAAGGCTTCTTGAAGGGAAAGATGTAACTCTGTGAGATGAATTAACAGAACACAGAGCAGTTTCTCAGAAAGCTTCTTTCCAGTTTTGAACGGAAGATATTTCCTTTTTCACCATAGGCCTCTATGGGCTTCCAAATATCCCTTTGCCAATTCCCCAAGAACAGCCTTAGCGAAAGGCTTCTTGAAGGGAAAGATGTAACTCTGTGAGATGAATTAACAGAACACAGAGCAGTTTCTCAGAAAGCTTCTTTCCAGTTTTGAACGGAAGATATTTCCTTTTTCACCATAGCCCTCTATGGGCTTCCAAATATCCCTTTGCCAATTCCACAAGAACAGCCTTAGCGAAAGGCTTCTTGAAGGGAAAGATGTAACTCTGTGAGATGAATTAACAGAACACAGAGCAGTTTCTCAGAAAGCTTCTTTCCAGTTTTGAACGGAAGATATTTCCTTTTTCACCATAGCCCTCTATGGGCTTCCAAATATCCCTTTGCCAATTCCACAAGAACAGCCTTAGCGAAAGGCTTCTTGAAGGGAAAGATGTAACTCTGTGAGATGAATTAACAGAACACAGAGCAGTTTCTCACAAAGCTTCTTTCCAGTTTTGAACGGAAGATATTTCCTTTTTCACCATAGCCCTCTATGGGCTTCCAAATATCCCTTTGCCAATTCCACAAGAACAGCCTTAGCGAAAGGCTTCTTGAAGGGAAAGATGTAACTCTGTGAGATGAATTAACAGAACACAGAGCAGTTTCTCAGAAAGCTTCTTTCCAGTTTTGAACGGAAGATATATCCTTTTTCACCATAGCCCTCTATGGGCTTCCAAATATCCCTTTGCCAATTCCACAAGAACAGCCTTAGCGAAAGGCTTCTTGAAGGGAAACATGTAACTCTGTGAGATGAATTAACAGAACACAGAGCAGTTTCTCAGAAAGCTTCTTTCCAGTTTTGAACGGAAGATATTTCCTTTTTCACCATAGCCCTCTATGGGTTTCCAAATATCCCTTTGTCAATTCCACAAGAACAGCCTTAGCAAAAGGCTTCTTGAAGGGAAAGATGTAACTCTGTGAGATGAATTAACAGAACACAGAGCAGTTTCTCAGAAAGCTTCTTTCCAGTTTTGCAGGGAAGATATTTCCTTTTTCACCATAGGCCTCTATGGGCTTCCAAATATCCCTTTGCCAATTCCACAAGAACAGCCTTAGCGAAAGGCTTCTTGAAGGGAAAGATGTAACTCTGTGAGATGAATTAACAGAACACAGAGCAGTTTCTCAGAAACCTTCTTTCCAGTTTTGAACGGAAGATATTTCCTTTTTCACCATAGCCCTCTATGGGCTTCCAAATATCCCTTTGCCAATTCCACAAGAACAGCCTTAGCGAAAGGCTTCTTGAAGGGAAAGATGTAACTCTGTGAGATGAATTAACAGAACACAGAGCAGTTTCTCAGAAAGCTTCTTTCCAGTTTTGAACGGAAGATATTTCCTTTTTCACCATAGGCCTCTATGGGCTTCCAAATATCCCTTTGTCAATTCCACAAGAACAGCCTTAGCGAAAGGCTTCTTGAAGGGAAAGATGTAACTCTGTGAGATGAATTAACAGAACACAGAGCAGTTTCTCAGAAAGCTTCTTTCCAGTTTTGCACGGAAGATATTTCCTTTTTCACCATAGGCCTCTATGGGCTTCCAAATATCCCTTTGCCAATTCCACAAGAACAGCCTTAGCGAAAGGCTTCTTGAAGGGAAAGATGTAACTCTGTGAGATGAATTAACAGAACACAGAGCAGTTTCTCAGAAAGCTTCTTTCCAGTTTTGAACGGAAGATATTTCCTTTTTCACCATAGCCCTCTATGGGCTTCCAAATATCCCTTTGCCAATTCCACAAGAACAGCCTTAGCGAAAGGCTTCTTGAAGGGAAAGATGTAACTCTGTGAGATGAATTAACAGAACACAGAGCAGTTTCTCAGAAAGCTTCTTTCCAGTTTTGAACGGAAGATATTTCCTTTTTCACCATAGGCCTCTATGGGCTTCCAAATATCCCTTTGCCAATTCCACAAGAACAGCCTTAGCGAAAGGCTTCTTGAAGGGAAAGATGTAACTCTGTGAGATGAATTAACAGAACACAGAGCAGTTTCTCAGAAACCTTCTTTCCAGTTTTGAACGGAAGATATTTCCTTTTTCACCATAGCCCTCTATGGGCTTCCAAATATCCCTTTGCCAATTCCACAAGAACAGCCTTAGCGAAAGGCTTCTTGAAGGGAAAGATGTAAATCTGTGAGATGAATTAACAGAACACAGAGCAGTTTCTCAGAAAGCTTCTTTCCAGTTTTGAACGGAAGATATTTCCTTTTTCACCTTAGGCCTCTATGGGCTTCCAAATATCCCTTTGCCAATTCCACAAGAACAGCCTTAGCGAAAGGCTTCTTGAAGGGAAAGATGTAACTCTGTGAGATGAATTAACAGAACACAGAGCAGTTTCTCAGAAAGCTTCTTTCCAGTTTTGAACGGAAGATATTTCCTTTTTCACCATAGCCCTCTATGGGCTTCCAAATATCCCTTTGCCAATTCCACAACAACAGCCTTAGCGAAAGGCTTCTTGAAGGGAAAGATGTAACTCTGTGAGATGAATTAACAGAACACAGAGCAGTTTCTCAGAAAGCTTCTTTCCAGTTTTGAACGGAAGATATTTCCTTTTTCACCATAGGCCTCTATGGGCTTCCAAATATCCCTTTGCCAATTCCACAAGAACAGCCTTAGCGAAAGGCTTCTTGAAGGGAAAGATGTAACTCTGTGAGATGAATTAACAGAACACAGAGCAGTTTCTCAGAAAGCTTCTTTCCAGTTTTGAACGGAAGATATTTCCTTTTTCACCATAGGCCTCTATGGGCTTCCAAATATCCCTTTGCCAATTCCACAAGAACAGCCTTAGCGAAAGGCTTCTTGAAGGGAAAGATGTAACTCTGTGATATGAATTAACAGAACACAGAGCAGTTTCTCAGAAAGCTTCTTTCCAGTTTTGAACGGAAGATATTTCCTTTTTCACCATAGCCCTCTTTGGGCTTCCAAATATCCCTTTGCCAATTCCACAAGAACAGCCTTAGCGAAAGGCTTCTTGAAGGGAAAGATGTAACTCTGTGAGATGAATTAACAGAACACAGAGCAGTTTCTCAGAAAGCTTCTTTCCAGTTTTGAACGGAAGATATTTCCTTTTTCACCATAGCCCTCTATGGGCTTCCAAATATCCCTTTGCCAATTCCACAAGAACAGCCTTAGCCAAAGGCTTCTTGAAGGGAAAGATGTAACTCTGTGAGATGAATTAACAGAACACAGAGCAGTTTCTCAGAAAGCTTCTTTCCAGTTTTGAACGGAAGATATTTCCTTTTTCACCATAGCCCTCCATGGGCTTCCAAATATCCCTTTGCCAATTCCACAAGAACAGCCTTAGCCAAAGGCTTCTTGAAGGGAAAGATGTAACTCTGTGAGATGAATTAACAGAACACAGAGCAGTTTCTCAGAAAGCTTCTTTCCAGTTTTGAACGGAAGATATTTCCTTTTTCACCATAGCCCTCTATGGGCTTCCAAATATCCCTTTGTCAATTCCACAAGAACAGCCTTAGCGAAAGACTTCTTGAAGGGAAAGATGTAACTCTGTGAGATGAATTAACAGAACACAGAGCAGTTTCTCAGAAAGCTTCTTTCCAGTTTTGCACGGAAGATATTTCCTTTTTCACCATAGGCCTCTATGGGCTTCCAAATATCCCTTTGCCAATTCCACAAGAACAGACTTAGCGAAAGGCTTCTTGAAGGGAAAGATGTAACTCTGTGAGATGAATTAACAGAACACAGAGCAGTTTCTCAGAAAGCTTCTTTCCAGTTTTGAACGGAAGATATTTCCTTTTTCAATATAGGCCTCTATGGGCTTCCAAATATCCCTTTGCCAATTCCACAAGAACAGCCTTAGCGAAAGGCTTCTTGAAGGGAAAGATGTAACTCTGTGAGATGAATTAACAGAACACAGAGCAGTTTCTCAGAAAGCTTCTTTCCAGTTTTGAACGGAAGGTATTTCCTTTTTCACCATAGCCCTCTATGGGCTTCCAAATATCCCTTTGCCAATTCCCCAAGAACAGCCTTAGCGAAAGGCTTCTTGAAGGGAAAGATGTAACTCTGTGAGATGAATTAACAGAACACAGAGCAGTTTCTCAGAAAGCTTCTTTCCAGTTTTGAACGGAAGATATTTCCTTTTTCACCATAGGCCTCTATGGGCTTCCAAATATCCCTTTGCCAATTCCACAAGAACAGCCTTAGCGAAAGGCTTCTTGAAGGGAAAGATGTAACTCTGTGAGATGAATTAACTGAACACAGAGCAGTTTCTCAGAAAGCTTCTTTCCAGTTTTGCACGGAAGATATTTCCTTTTTCACCATAGGCCTCTATGGGCTTCCAAATATCCCTTTGCCAATTCCACAAGAACAGCCTTAGCGAAAGGCTTCTTGAAGGGAAAGATGTAACTCTGTGAGATGAATTAACAGAACACCGAGCAGTTTCTCAGAAAGCTTCTTTCCAGTTTTGAAGGGAAGATATTTCCTTTTTCACCATAGCCCTCTATGGGCTTCCAAATATCCCTTTGCCAATTCCACAAGAACAGCCTTAGCGAAAGGCTTCTTGAAGGGAAAGATGTAACTCTGTGAGATGAATTAACAGAACACAGAGCAGTTTCTCAGAAAGCTTCTTTCCAGTTTTGAACGGAAGGTATTTCCTTTTTCACCATAGGCCTCTATGGGCTTCCAAATATCCCTTTGCCAATTCCACAAGAACAGCCTTAGCGAAAGGCGTCTTAAGGGAAAGATGTAACTCTGTGAGATGAATTAACAGAACACAGAGCAGTTTCTCAGAAAGCTTCTTTCCAGTTTTGAACGGAAGATATTTCCTTTTTCACCGTAGCCCTCTATGGGCTTCCAAATATCCCTTTGACAATTCCACAAGAACAGCCTTAGCGAAAGGCTTCTTGAAGGGAAAGATGTAACTCTGTGAGATGAATTAACAGAACACAGAGCAGTTTCTCAGAAAGCTTCTTTCCACTTTTGAACGGAAGATATTTCCTTTTTCACCATAGGCCTCTATGGGCTTCCAAATATCCCTTTGCCAATTCCACAAGAACAGCCTTAGCGAAAGGCTTCTTGAAGGGAAAGATGTAACTCTGTGAGATGAATTAACAGAACACAGAGCAGTTTCTCAGAAAGCTTCTTTCCAGTTTTGAAAGGAAGGTATTTTCTTTTTCACCATAGCCCTCTATGGGCTTCCAAATATCCCTTTGCCAATTCCCCAAGAAAAGCCTTAACGAAAGGCTTCTTGAAGGGAAAGATGTAACTCTGTGAGATGAATTAACAGAACACAGAGCAGTTTCTCAGAAAGCTTCTTTCCAGTTTTGAACGGAAGATATTTCCTTTTTCACCGTAGCCCTCTATGGGCTTCCAAATATCCCTTTGCCAATCCCACAAGAACAGCCTTAGCGAAAGGCTTCTTGAAGGGAAAGATGTAACTCTGTGAGATGAATTAACAGAACACAGAGCAGTTTCTCAGAAAGCTTCTTTCCAGTTTTGAACGGAAGATATTTCCTTTTTCACCATAGCCCTCTATGGGCTTCCAAATATCCCTTTGCCAATTCCACAAGAACAGCCTTAGCGAAAGGCTTCTTGAAGGGAAAGATGTAACTCTGTGAGATGAATTAACAGAACACAGAGCAGTTTCTCAGAAAGCTTCTTTCCAGTTTTGAACGGAAGATATTTCCTTTTTCACCATAGGCCTCTATGGGCTTCCAAATATCCCTTTGCCAATTCCACAAGAACAGCCTTAGCGAAAGGCTTCTTGAAGGGAAAGATGTAACTCTGTGAGATGAATTAACAGAACACAGAGCAGTTTCTCAGAAAGCTTCTTTCCAGTTTTGAACGGAAGATATTTCCTTTTTCACCATAGCGCTCTATGGGCTTCCAAATATCCCTTTGCCAATTCCACAATAACAGCCTTAGCGAAAGGCTTCTTGAAGGGAAAGATGTAACTCTGTGAGATGAATTAACAGAACACAGAGCAGTTTCTCAGAAAGCTTCTTTCCAGTTTTGAACGGAAGATATTTCCTTTTTCACCATAGGCCTCTATGGGCTTCCAAATATCCCTTTGCCAATTCCACAAGAACAGCCTTAGCGAAAGGCTTCTTGAAGGGAAAGATGTAACTCTGTGAGATGAATTAACAGAACACAGAGCAGTTTCTCAGATAGCTTCTTTCTAGTTTTGAACGGAAGATACTTCCTTTTTCACCATAGCCCTCTTTGGGCTTCCAAATATCCCTTTGCCAATTCCACAAGAACAGCCTTAGCGAAAGGCTTCTTGAAGGGAAAGATGTAACTCTGTGAGATGAATTAACAGAACACAGAGCAGTTTCTCAGAAAGCTTCTTTCCAGTTTTGAACGGAAGATATTTCCTTTTTCACCACAGCCCTCTATGGGCTTCCAAATATCCCTTTGCCAATTCCACAAGAACAGCCTTAGCGAAAGGCTTCTTGAAGGGAAAGATGTAACTCTGTGAGATGAATTAACAGAACACAGAGCAGTTTCTCAGAAAGCTTCTTTCCAGTTTTGAACGGAAGATATTTCCTTTTTCACCATAGCCCTCTATGGGCTTCCAAATATCCCTTTGCCAATTACACAAGAACAGCCTTAGCGAAAGGCTTCTTGAAGGGAAAGATGTAACTCTGTGAGATGAATTAACAGAACACAGAGCAGTTTCTCAGAAAGCTTCTTTCCAGTTTTGAACGGAAGATATTTCCTTTTTCACCATAGCCCTCTATGGGCTTCCACATATCCCTTTGCCAATTCCACAAGAACAGCCTTAGCGAAAGGCTTCTTGAAGGGAAAGATGTAACTCTGTGAGATGAATTAACAGAACACAGAGCAGTTTCTCAGAAAGCTTCTTTCCAGTTTTGCACGGAAGATATTTCCTTTTTCACCATAGGCCTCTATGGGCTTCCAAATATCCGTTTGCCAATTCCACAAGAACAGCCTTAGCGAAAGGCTTCTTGAAGGGAAAGATGTAACTCTGTGAGATGAATTAACAGAACACAGAGCAGTTTCTCAGAAAGCTTCTTTCCAGTTTGGCACGGAAGATATTTCCTTTTTCACCATAGGCCTCTATGGGCTTCCAAATATCCCTTTGCCAATTCCACAAGAACAGCCTTAGCGAAAGGCTTCTTGAAGGGAAAGATGTAACTCTGTGAGATGAATTAACAGAACACCGAGCAGTTTCTCAGAAAGCTTCTTTCCAGTTTTGAAGGGAAGATATTTCCTTTTTCACCATAGCCCTCTATGGGCTTCCAAATATCCCTTTGCCAATTCCACAAGAACAGCCTTAGCGAAAGGCTTCTTGAAGGGAAAGATGTAACTCTGTGAGATGAATTAACAGAACACAGAGCAGTTTCTCAGAAAGCTTCTTTCCAGTTTTGAACGGAAGGTATTTCCTTTTTCACAATAGCCCTCTATGGGCTTCCAAATATCCCTTTGCCAATTCCCCAAGAACAGCCTTAGCGAAAGGCTTCTTGAAGGGAAAGATGTAACTCTGTGAGATGAATTAACAGAACACAGAGCAGTTTCTCAGAAAGCTTCTTTCCAGTTTTGAACGGAAGATATTTCCTTTTTCACCAAAGGCCTCTATGGGCTTCCAAATATCCCTTTGCCAATTCCACAAGAACAGCCTTAGCGAAAGGCTTCTTGAAGGGAAAGATGTAACTCTGTGAGATGAATTAACAGAACACAGAGCAGTTTCTCAGAAAGCTTCTTTCCAGTTTTGAACGGAAGATATTTCCTTTTTCACCATAGCCCTCTATGGGCTTCCAAATATCCCTTTGCCAATTCCACAAGAACAGCCTTAGCGAAAGGCGTCTTAAGGGAAAGATGTAACTCTGTGAGATGAATTAACAGAACACAGAGCAGTTTCTCAGAAAGCTTCTTTCCAGTTTTGAACGGAAGATATTTCCTTTTTCACCGTAGCCCTCTATGGGCTTCCAAATATCCCTTTGACAATTCCACAAGAACAGCCTTAGCGAAAGGCTTCTTGAAGGGAAAGATGTAACTCTGTGAGATGAATTAACAGAACACAGAGCAGTTTCTCAGAAAGCTTCTTTCCAGTTTTGAACGGAAGATATTTCCTTTTTTACCATAGGCCTCTATGGGCTTCCAAATATCCCTTTGCCAATTCCACAAGAACAGTCTTAGCGAAAGGCTTCTTGAAGGGAAAGATGTAACTCTGTGAGATGAATTAACAGAACACAGAGCAGTTTCTCAGAAAGCTTCTTTCCAGTTTTGAACGGAAGATATTTCCTTTTTCACCATAGCCCTCTATGGGCTTCCAAATATCCCTTTGCCAACTCCACAAGAACAGCCTTAGCGAAAGGCTTCTTGAAGGGAAAGATGTAACTCTGTGAGATGAATTAACAGAACACAGAGCAGTTTCTCAGAAAGCTTCTTTCCACTTTTGAGCGGAAGATATTTCCTTTTTCACCATAGGCCTCTATGGGCTTCCAAATATCCCTTTGCCAATTCCACAAGAACAGCCTTAGCGAAAGGCTTCTTGAAGGGAAAGATGTAACTCTGTGAGATGAATTAACAGAACACAGAGCAGTTTCTCAGAAAGCTTCTTTCCAGTTTTGAAAGGAAGGTATTTCCTTTTTCACCATAGCCCTCTATGGGCTTCCAAATATCCCTTTGCCAATTCCCCAAGAAAAGCCTTAACGAAAGGCTTCTTGAAGGGAAAGATGTAACTCTGTGAGATGAATTAACAGAACACAGAGCAGTTTCTCAGAAAGCTTCTTTCCAGTTTTGAACGGAAGATATTTCCTTTTTCACCATAGCCCTCTATGGGCTTCCAAATATCCCTTTGCCAATTCCACAAGAACAGCCTTAGCGAAAGGCTTCTTGAAGGGAAAGATGTAACTCTGTGAGATGAATTAACAGAACACAGAGCAGTTTCTCAGAAAGCTTCTTTCCAGTGTTGAACGGAAGATATTTCCTTTTTCACCATAGCCCTCTATGGGCTTCCAAATATCCCTTTGCCAATTCCACAAGAACAGCCTTAGCGAAAGGCTTCTTGAAGGGAAAGATGTAACTCTGTGAGATGAATTAACAGAACACAGAGCAGTTTCTCAGAAAGCTTCTTTCCAGTTTTGAACGGAAGATATTTCCTTTTTCACCGTAGCCCTCTATGGGCTTCCAAATATCCCTTTGCCAATCCCACAAGAACAGCCTTAGCGAAAGGCTTCTTGAAGGGAAAGATGTAACTCGGTGAGATGAATTAACAGAACACAGAGCAGTTTCTCAGAAAGCTTCTTTCCAGTTTTGAACGGAAGATATTTCCTTTTTCACCATAGCCCTCTATGGGCTTCCAAATATCCCTTTGCCAATTCCACAAGAACAGCCTTAGCGAAAGGCTTCTTGAAGGGAAAGATGTAACTCTGTGAGATGAATTAACAGAACACAGAGCAGTTTCTCAGAAAGCTTCTTTCCAGTTTTGAACGGAAGATATTTCCTTTTTCACCATAGGCCTCTATGGGCTTCCAAATATCCCTTTGCCAATTCCACAAGAACAGCCTTAGCGAAAGGCTTCTTGAAGGGAAAGATGTAACTCTGTGAGATGAATTAACAGAACACAGAGCAGTTTCTCAGAAAGCTTCTTTCCAGTTTTGAACGGAAGATATTTCCTTTTTCACCATAGCCCTCTATGGGCTTCCAAATATCCCTTTGCCAATTCCACAAGAACAGCCTTACCGAAAGGCTTCTTGAAGGGAAAGATGTAACTCTGTGAGATGAATTAACAGAACACAGAGCAGTTTCTCAGAAAGCTTCTTTCCAGTTTTGAACGGAAGATATTTCCTTTTTCACCATAGGCCTCTATGGGCTTCCAAATATCCCTTTGCCAATTCCACAAGAACAGCCTTAGCGAAAGGCTTCTTGAAGGGAAAGATGTAACTCTGTGAGATGAATTAACAGAACACAGAGCAGTTTCTCAGATAGCTTCTTTCCAGTTTTGAACGGAAGATACTTCCTTTTTCACCATAGCCCTCTTTGGGCTTCCAAATATCCCTTTGCCAATTCCACAAGAACAGCCTTAGCGAAAGGCTTCTTGAAGGGAAAGATGTAACTCTGTGAGATGAATTAACAGAACACAGAGCAGTTTCTCAGAAAGCTTCTTTCCAGTTTTGAACGGAAGATATTTCCTTTTTCACCACAGCCCTCTATGGGCTTCCAAATATCCCTTTGCCAATTCCACAAGAACAGCCTTAGCGAAAGGCTTCTTGAAGGGAAAGATGTAACTCTGTGAGATGAATTAACAGAACACAGAGCAGTTTCTCAGAAAGCTTCTTTCCAGTTTTGAACGGAAGATATTTCCTTTTTCACCATAGCCCTCTATGGGCTTCCAAATATCCCTTTGCCAATTCCACAAGAACAGCCTTAGCCAAAGGCTTCTTGAAGGGAAAGATGTAACTCTGTGAGATGAATTAACAGAACACAGAGCAGTTTCTCAGAAAGCTTCTTTCCAGTTTTGAACGGAAGATATTTCCTTTTTCACCATAGCCCTCCATGGGCTTCCAAATATCCCTTTGCCAATTCCACAAGAACAGCCTTAGCCAAAGGCTTCTTGAAGGGAAAGATGTAACTCTGTGAGATGAATTAACAGAACCCAGAGCAGTTTCTCAGAAAGCTTCTTTCCAGTTTTGAACGGAAGATATTTCCTTTTTCACCATAGCCCTCTATGGGCTTCCAAATATCCCTTTGTCAATTCCACAAGAACAGCCTTAGCGAAAGACTTCTTGAAGGGAAAGATGTAACTCTGTGAGATGAATTAACAGAACACAGAGCAGTTTCTCAGAAAGCTTCTTTCCAGTTTTGCACGGAAGATATTTCCTTTTTCACCATAGGCCTCTATGGGCTTCCAAATATCCCTTTGCCAATTCCACAAGAACAGCCTTAGCGAAAGGCTTCTTGAAGGGAAAGATGTAACTCTGTGAGATGAATTAACAGAACACAGAGCAGTTTCTCAGAAACCTTCTTTCCAGTTTTGAACGGAAGATATTTCCTTTTTCAATATAGGCCTCTATGGGCTTCCAAATATCCCTTTGCCAATTCCACAAGAACAGCCTTAGCGAAAGGCTTCTTGAAGGGAAAGATGTAACTCTGTGAGATGAATTAACAGAACACAGAGCAGTTTCTCAGAAAGCTTCTTTCCAGTTTTGAACGGAAGGTATTTCCTTTTTCACCATAGCCCTCTATGGGCTTCCAAATATCCCTTTGCCAATTCCCCAAGAACAGCCTTAGCGAAAGGCTTCTTGAAGGGAAAGATGTAACTCTGTGAGATGAATTAACAGAACACAGAGCAGTTTCTCAGAAAGCTTCTTTCCAGTTTTGAACGGAAGATATTTCCTTTTTCACCATAGGCCTCTATGGGCTTCCAAATATCCCTTTGCCAATTCCACAAGAACAGCCTTAGCGAAAGGCTTCTTGAAGGGAAAGATGTAACTCTGTGAGATGAATTAACAGAACACAGAGCAGTTTCTCAGAAAGCTTCTTTCCAGTTTTGCACGGAAGATATTTCCTTTTTCACCATAGGCCTCTATGGGCTTCCAAATATCCCTTTGCCAATTCCACAAGAACAGCCTTAGCGAAAGGCTTCTTGAAGGGAAAGATGTAACTCTGTGAGATGAATTAACAGAACACCGAGCAGTTTCTCAGAAAGCTTCTTTCCAGTTTTGAAGGGAAGATATTTCCTTTTTCACCATAGCCCTCTATGGGCTTCCAAATATCCCTTTGCCAATTCCACAAGAACAGCCTTAGCGAAAGGCTTCTTGAAGGGAAAGATGTAACTCTGTGAGATGAATTAACAGAACACAGAGCAGTTTCTCAGAAAGCTTCTTTCCAGTTTTGAACGGAAGGTATTTCCTTTTTCACCATAGGCCTCTATGGGCTTCCAAATATCCCTTTGCCAATTCCACAAGAACAGCCTTAGCGAAAGGCGTCTTAAGGGAAAGATGTAACTCTGTGAGATGAATTAACAGAACACAGAGCAGTTTCTCAGAAAGCTTCTTTCCAGTTTTGAACGGAAGATATTTCCTTTTTCACCGTAGCCCTCTATGGGCTTCCAAATATCCCTTTGACAATTCCACAAGAACAGCCTTAGCGAAAGGCTTCTTGAAGGGAAAGATGTAACTCTGTGAGATGAATTAACAGAACACAGAGCAGTTTCTCAGAAAGCTTCTTTCCACTTTTGAACGGAAGATATTTCCTTTTTCACCATAGGCCTCTATGGGCTTCCAAATATCCCTTTGCCAATTCCACAAGAACAGCCTTAGCGAAAGGCTTCTTGAAGGGAAAGATGTAACTCTGTGAGATGAATTAACAGAACACAGAGCAGTTTCTCAGAAAGCTTCTTTCCAGTTTTGAAAGGAAGGTATTTTCTTTTTCACCATAGCCCTCTATGGGCTTCCAAATATCCGTTTGCCAATTCCCCAAGAAAAGCCTTAACGAAAGGCTTCTTGAAGGGAAAGATGTAACTCTGTGAGATGAATTAACAGAACACAGAGCAGTTTCTCAGAAAGCTTCTTTCCAGTTTTGAACGGAAGATATTTCCTTTTTCACCATAGCCCTCTACGGGCTTCCAAATATCCCTTTGCCAATTCCACAAGAACAGCCTTAGCGAAAGGCTTCTTGAAGGGAAAGATGTAACTCTGTGAGATGAATTAACAGAACACAGAGCAGTGTCTCAGAAAGCTTCTTTCCAGTGTTGAACGGAAGATATTTCCTTTTTCACCATAGCCCTCTATGGGCTTCCAAATATCCCTTTGCCAATTCCACAAGAACAGCCTTAGCGAAAGGCTTCTTGAAGGGAAAGATGTAACTCTGTGAGATGAATTAACAGAACACAGAGCAGTTTCTCAGAAAGCTTCTTTCCAGTTTTGAACGGAAGATATTTCCTTTTTCACCGTAGCCCTCTATGGGCTTCCAAATATCCCTTTGCCAATCCCACAAGAACAGCCTTAGCGAAAGGCTTCTTGAAGGGAAAGATGTAACTCGGTGAGATGAATTAACAGAACACAGAGCAGTTTCTCAGAAAGCTTCTTTCCAGTTTTGAACGGAAGATATTTCCTTTTTCACCATAGCCCTCTATGGGCTTCCAAATATCCCTTTGCCAATTCCACAAGAACAGCCTTAGCGAAAGGCTTCTTGAAGGGAAAGATGTAACTCTGTGAGATGAATTAACAGAACACAGAGCAGTTTCTCAGAAAGCTTCTTTCCAGTTTTGAACGGAAGATATTTCCTTTTTCACCATAGGCCTCTATGGGCTTCCAAATATCCCTTTGCCAATTCCACAAGAACAGCCTTAGCGAAAGGCTTCTTGAAGGGAAAGATGTAACTCTGTGAGATGAATTAACAGAACACAGAGCAGTTTCTCAGAAAGCTTCTTTCCAGTTTTGAACGGAAGATATTTCCTTTTTCACCATAGCGCTCTATGGGCTTCCAAATATCCCTTTGCCAATTCCACAATAACAGCCTTAGCGAAAGGCTTCTTGAAGGGAAAGATGTAACTCTGTGAGATGAATTAACAGAACACAGAGCAGTTTCTCAGAAAGCTTCTTTCCAGTTTTGAACGGAAGATATTTCCTTTTTCACCATAGGCCTCTATGGGCTTCCAAATATCCCTTTGCCAATTCCACAAGAACAGCCTTAGCGAAAGGCTTCTTGAAGGGAAAGATGTAACTCTGTGAGATGAATTAACAGAACACATAGCAGTTTCTCAGATAGCTTCTTTCTAGTTTTGAACGGAAGATACTTCCTTTTTCACCATAGCCCTCTTTGGGCTTCCAAATATCCCTTTGCCAATTCCACAAGAACAGCCTTAGCGAAAGGCTTCTTGAAGGGAAAGATGTAACTCTGTGAGATGAATTAACAGAACACAGAGCAGTTTCTCAGAAAGATTCTTTCCAGTTTTGAACGGAAGATATTTCCTTTTTCACCACAGCCCTCTATGGGCTTCCAAATATCCCTTTGCCAATTCCACAAGAACAGCCTTAGCGAAAGGCTTCTTGAAGGGAAAGATGTAACTCTGTGAGATGAATTAACAGAACACAGAGCAGTTTCTCAGAAAGCTTCTTTCCAGTTTTGAACGGAAGATATTTCCTTTTTCACCATAGCCCTCTATGGGCTTCCAAATATCCCTTTGCCAATTACACAAGAACAGCCTTAGCGAAAGGCTTCTTGAAGGGAAAGATGTAACTCTGTGAGATGAATTAACAGAACACAGAGCAGTTTCTCAGAAAGCTTCTTTCCAGTTTTGAACGGAAGATATTTCCTTTTTCACCATAGCCCTCTATGGGCTTCCACATATCCCTTTGCCAATTCCACAAGAACAGCCTTAGCGAAAGGCTTCTTGAAGGGAAAGATGTAACTCTGTGAGATGAATTAACAGAACACAGAGCAGTTTCTCAGAAAGCTTCTTTCCAGTTTTGCACGGAAGATATTTCCTTTTTCACCATAGGCCTCTATGGGCTTCCAAATATCCGTTTGCCAATTCCACAAGAACAGCCTTAGCGAAAGGCTTCTTGAAGGGAAAGATGTAACTCTGTGAGATGAATTAACAGAACACAGAGCAGTTTCTCAGAAAGCTTCTTTCCAGTTTGGCACGGAAGATATTTCCTTTTTCACCATAGGCCTCTATGGGCTTCCAAATATCCCTTTGCCAATTCCACAAGAACAGCCTTAGCGAAAGGCTTCTTGAAGGGAAAGATGTAACTCTGTGAGATGAATTAACATAACACCAAGCAGTTTCTCAGAAAGCTTCTTTCCAGTTTTGAAGGGAAGATATTTCCTTTTTCACCATAGCCCTCTATGGGCTTCCAAATATCCCTTTGCCAATTCCACAAGAACAGCCTTAGCGAAAGGCTTCTTGAAGGGAAAGATGTAACTCTGTGAGATGAATTAACAGAACACAGAGCAGTTTCTCAGAAAGCTTCTTTCCAGTTTTGAACGGAAGGTATTTCCTTTTTCACAATAGCCCTCTAGGGGCTTCCAAATATCCCTTTGCCAATTCCCCAAGAACAGCCTTAGCGAAAGGCTTCTTGAAGGGAAAGATGTAACTCTGTGAGATGAATTAACAGAACACAGAGCAGTTTCTCAGAAAGCTTCTTTCCAGTTTTGAACGGAAGATATTTCCTTTTTCACCATAGGCCTCTATGGGCTTCCAAATATCCCTTTGCCAATTCCACAAGAACAGCCTTAGCGAAAGGCTTCTTGAAGGGAAAGATGTAACTCTGTGAGATGAATTAACAGAACACAGAGCAGTTTCTCAGAAAGCTTCTTTCCAGTTTTGAACGGAAGATATTTCCTTTTTCACCATAGCCCTCTATGGGCTTCCAAATATCCCTTTGCCAATTCCACAAGAACAGCCTTAGCGAAAGGCGTCTTAAGGGAAAGATGTAACTCTGTGAGATGAATTAACAGAACACAGAGCAGTTTCTCAGAAAGCTTCTTTCCAGTTTTGAACGGAAGATATTTCCTTTTTCACCGTAGCCCTCTATGGGCTTCCAAATATCCCTTTGACAATTCCACAAGAACAGCCTTAGCGAAAGGCTTCTTGAAGGGAAAGATGTAACTCTGTGAGATGAATTAACAGAACACAGAGCAGTTTCTCAGAGCGCTTCTTTCCAGTTTTGAACGGAAGATATTTCCTTTTTTACCATAGGCCTCTATGGGCTTCCAAATATCCCTTTGCCAATTCCACAAGAACAGTCTTAGCGAAAGGCTTCTTGAAGGGAAAGATGTAACTCTGTGAGATGAATTAACAGAACACAGAGCAGTTTCTCAGAAAGCTTCTTTCCAGTTTTGAACGGAAGATATTTCCTTTTTCACCATAGCCCTCTATGGGCTTCCAAATATCCCTTTGCCAACTCCACAAGAACAGCCTTAGCGAAAGGCTTCTTGAAGGGAAAGATGTAACTCTGTGAGATGAATTAACAGAACACAGAGCAGTTTCTCAGAAAGCTTCTTTCCACTTTTGAGCGGAAGATATTTCCTTTTTCACCATAGGCCTCTATGGGCTTCCAAATATCCCTTTGCCAATTCCACAAGAACAGCCTTAGCGAAAGGCTTCTTGAAGGGAAAGATGTAACTCTGTGAGATGAATTAACAGAACACAGAGCAGTTTCTCAGAAAGCTTCTTTCCAGTTTTGAAAGGAAGGTATTTCCTTTTTCACCATAGCCCTCTATGGGCTTCCAAATATCCCTTTGCCAATTCCCCAAGGAAAGCCTTAACGAAAGGCTTCTTGAAGGGAAAGATGTAACTCTGTGAGATGAATTAACAGAACACAGAGCAGTTTCTCAGAAAGCTTCTTTCCAGTTTTGAACGGAAGATATTTCCTTTTTCACCATAGCCCTCTATGGGCTTCCAAATATCCCTTTGCCAATTAAACAAGAACAGCCTTAGCGAAAGGCTTCTTGAAGGGAAAGATGTAACTCTGTGAGATGAATTAACAGAACACAGAGCAGTTTCTCAGAAAGCTTCTTTCCAGTGTTGAACGGAAGATATTTCCTTTTTCACCATAGCCCTCTATGGGCTTCCAAATATCCCTTTGCCAATTCCACAAGAACAGCCTTAGCGAAAGGCTTCTTGAAGGGAAAGATGTAACTCTGTGAGATGAATTAACAGAACACAGAGCAGTTTCTCAGAAAGCTTCTTTCCAGTTTTGAACGGAAGATATTTCCTTTTTCACCGTAGCCCTCTATGGGCTTCCAAATATCCCTTTGCCAATCCCACAAGAACAGCCTTAGCGAAAGGCTTCTTGAAGGGAAAGATGTAACTCGGTGAGATGAATTAACAGAACACAGAGCAGTTTCTCAGAAAGCTTCTTTCCAGTTTTGAACGGAAGATATTTCCTTTTTCACCATAGGCCTCTATGGGCTTCCAAATATCCCTTTGCCAATTCCACAAGAACAGCCTTAGCGAAAGGCTTCTTGAAGGGAAAGATGTAACTCTGTGAGATGAATTAACAGAACACAGAGCAGTTTCTCAGAAAGCTTCTTTCCAGTTTTGAACGGAAGATATTTCCTTTTTCACCATAGGCCTCTATGGGCTTCCAAATATCCCTTTGCCAATTCCACAAGAACAGCCTTAGCGAAAGGCTTCTTGAAGGGAAAGATGTAACTCTGTGAGATGAATTAACAGAACACAGAGCAGTTTCTCAGAAAGCTTCTTTCCAGTTTTGAACGGAAGATATTTCCTTTTTCACCATAGCCCTCTATGGGCTTCCAAATATCCCTTTGCCAATTCCACAAGAACAGCCTTACCGAAAGGCTTCTTGAAGGGAAAGATGTAACTCTGTGAGATGAATTAACAGAACACAGAGCAGTTTCTCAGAAAGCTTCTTTCCAGTTTTGAACGGAAGATATTTCCTTTTTCACCATAGGCCTCTATGGGCTTCCAAATATCCCTTTGCCAATTCCACAAGAACAGCCTTAGCGAAAGGCTTCTTGAAGGGAAAGATGTAACTCTGTGAGATGAATTAACAGAACACAGAGCAGTTTCTCAGATAGCTTCTTTCCAGTTTTGAACGGAAGATACTTCCTTTTTCACCATAGCCCTCTTTGGGCTTGCAAATATCCCTTTGCCAATTCCACAAGAACAGCCTTAGCGAAAGGCTTCTTGAAGGGAAAGATGTAACTCTGTGAGATGAATTAACAGAACACAGAGCAGTTTCTCAGAAAGCTTCTTTCCAGTTTTGAACGGAAGATATTTCCTTTTTCACCACAGCCCTCTATGGGCTTCCAAATATCCCTTTGCCAATTCCACAAGAACAGCCTTAGCGAAAGGCTTCTTGAAGGGAAAGATGTAACTCTGTGAGATGAATTAACAGAACACAGAGCAGTTTCTCAGAAAGCTTCTTTCCAGTTTTGAACGGAAGATATTTCCTTTTTCACCATAGCCCTCTATGGGCTTCCAAATATCCCTTTGCCAATTACACAAGAACAGCCTTAGCGAAAGGCTTCTTGAAGGGAAAGATGTAACTCTGTGAGATGAATTAACAGAACACAGAGCAGTTTCTCAGAAAGCTTCTTTCCAGTTTTGAACGGAAGATATTTCCTTTTTCACCATAGCCCTCTATGGGCTTCCACATATCCCTTTGCCAATTCCACAAGAACAGCCTTAGCGAAAGGCGTCTTGAAGGGAAAGATGTAACTCTGTGAGATGAATTAACAGAACACAGAGCAGTTTCTCAGAAAGCTTCTTTCCAGTTTTGAACGGAAGATATTTCCTTTTTCACCATAGCCCTCTATGGGCTTCCAAATATCCCTTTGCCAATTCCACAAGAACAGCCTTAGCGAACGGCTTCTTGAAGGGAAAGATGTAAATCTGTGAGATGAATTAACAGAACACAGAGCAGTTTCCTAGAAAGCTTCTTTCCAGTTTTGCACGGAAGATATTTCCTTTTTCACCATAGGCCTCTATGGGCTTCCAAATATCCGTTTGCCAATTCCACAAGAACAGCCTTAGCGAAAGGCTTGTTGAAGGGAAAGATGTAACTCTGTGAGATGAATTAACAGAACACAGAGCAGTTTCTCAGAAAGCTTCTTTCCAGTTTTGCACGGAAGATATTTCCTTTTTCACCATAGGCCTCTATGGGCTTCCAAATATCCCTTTGCCAATTCCACAAGAACAGCCTTAGCGAAAGGCTTCTTGAAGGGAAGATGTAACTCTGTGAGATGAATTAACAGAACACAGAGCAGTTTCTCAGAAAGCTTCTTTCCAGTTTTGAAGGGAAGATATTTCCTTTTTCACCATAGCCCTCTATGGGCTTCCAAATATCCCTTTGCCAATTCCACAAGAACAGCCTTAGCGAAAGGCTTCTTGAAGGGAAAGATGTAACTCTGTGAGATGAATTAACAGAACACAGAGCAGTTTCTCAGAAAGCTTCTTTCCAGTTTTGAACGGAAGATATTTCCTTTTTCACCATAGGCCTCTATGGGCTTCCAAATATCCCTTTGCCAATTCCACAAGAACAGCCTTAGCGAAAGGCTTCTTGAAGGGAAAGATGTAACTCTGTGAGATGAATTAACAGAACACAGAGCAGTTTCTCAGATAGCTTCTTTCCAGTTTTGAACGGAACATACTTCCTTTTTCACCATAGCCCTCTTTGGGCTTCCAAATATCCCTTTGCCAATTCCACAACAACAGCCTTAGCGAAAGGCTTCTTGAAGGGAAAGATGTAACTCTGTGAGATGAATTAACAGAACACAGAGCAGTTTCTCAGAAAGCTTCTTTCCAGTTTTGAACGGAAGATATTTCGTTTTTCACCACAGCCCTCTAGGGGCTTCCAAATATCCCTTTGCCAATTCCACAAGAACAGCCTTAGCGAAAGGCTTCTTGAAGGGAAAGATGTAACTCTGTGAGATGAATTAACAGAACACAGAGCAGTTTCTCAGAAAGCTTCTTTCCAGTTTTGAACGGAAGATATTTCCTTTTTCACCATAGGCCTCTATGGGCTTCCAAATATCCCTTTGCCAATTCCACAAGAACAGCCTTAGCGAAAGGCTTCTTGAAGGGAAAGATGTAACTCTGTGAGATGAATTAACAGAACACAGAGCAGTTTCTCACAAAGCTTCTTTCCAGTTTTGAACGGAAGATATTTCCTTTTTCAACATAGCCCTCTATGGGTTTCCAAATATCCCTTTGCCAATTCCACAAGAACAGCCTTAGCGAAAGGCTTCTTGAAGGGAAAGATGTAACTCTGTGAGATGAATTAACAGAACACAGAGCAGTTTCTCAGAAACCTTCTTTCCAGTTTTGAACGGAAGATATTTCCTTTTTCACCATAGCCCTCTATGGGCTTCCAAATATCCCTTTGCCAATTCCACAAGAACAGCCTTAGCGAAAGGCTTCTTGAAGGGAAAGATGTAACTCTGTGAGATGAATTAACAGAACACAGAGCAGTTTCTCAGAAAGCTTCTTTCCAGTTTTGAACGGAAGGTATTTCCTTTTTCACCATAGCCCTCTATGGGCTTCCAAATATCCCTTTGCCAATTCCCCAAGAACAGCCTTAGCGAAAGGCTTCTTGAAGGGAAAGATGTAACTCGGTGAGATGAATTAACAGAACACAGAGCAGTTTCTCAGAAAGCTTCTTTCCAGTTTTGAACGGAAGATATTTCCTTTTTCACCATAGCCCTCTATGGGCTTCCAAATATCCCTTTGCCAATTACACAAGAACAGCCTTAGCGAAAGGCTTCTTGAAGGGAAAGATGTAACTCTGTGAGATGAATTAACAGAACACAGAGCAGTTTCTCAGAAAGCTTCTTTCCAGTTTTGAACGGAAGATATTTCCTTTTTCACCATAGCCCTCTATGGGCTTCCACATATCCCTTTGCCAATTCCACAAGAACAGCCTTAGCGAAAGGCTTCTTGAAGGGAAAGATGTAACTCTGTGAGATGAATTAACAGAACACAGAGCAGTTTCTCAGAAAGCTTCTTTCCAGTTTTGAACGGAAGATATTTCCTTTTTCACCATAGCCCTCTATGGGCTTCCAAATATCCCTTTGCCAATTCCACAAGAACAGCCTTAGCGAAAGGCTTCTTGAAGGGAAAGATGTAACTCTGTGAGATGAATTAACAGAACACAGAGCAGTTTCTCAGAAAGCTTCTTTCCAGTTTTGCATGGAAGATATTTCCTTTTTCACCATAGGCCTCTATGGGCTTCCAAATATCCGTTTGCCAATTCCACAAGAACAGCCTTAGCGAAAGGCTTCTTGAAGGGAAAGATGTAACTCTGTGAGATGAATTAACAGAACACAGAGCAGTTTCTCAGAAAGCTTCTTTCCAGTTTTGCACGGAAGATATTTCCTTTTTCACCATAGGCCTCTATGGGCTTCCAAATATCCCTTTGCCAATTCCACAAGAACAGCCTTAGCGAAAGGCTTCTTGAAGGGAAAGATGTAACTCTGTGAGATGAATTAACAGAACACAGAGCAGTTTCTCAGAAAGCTTCTTTCCAGTTTTGAAGGGAAGATATTTCCTTTTTCACCATAGCCCTCTATGGGCTTCCAAATATCCCTTTGCCAATTCCACAAGAACAGCCTTAGCGAAAGGCTTCTTGAAGGGAAAGATGTAACTCTGTGAGATGAATTAACAGAACACAGAGCAGTTTCTCAGAAAGCTTCTTTCCAGTTTTGAACGGAAGATATTTCCTTTTTCACCATAGGCCTCTATGGGCTTCCAAATATCCCTTTGCCAATTCCACAAGAACAGCCTTAGCGAAAGGCTTCTTGAAGGGAAAGATGTAACTCTGTGAGATGAATTAACAGAACACAGAGCAGTTTCTCAGATAGCTTCTTTCCAGTTTTGAACGGAACATACTTCCTTTTTCACCATAGCCCTCTTTGGGCTTCCAAATATCCCTTTGCCAATTCCACAACAACAGCCTTAGCGAAAGGCTTCTTGAAGGGAAAGATGTAACTCTGTGAGATGAATTAACAGAACACAGAGCAGTTTCTCAGAAAGCTTCTTTCCAGTTTTGAACGGAAGATATTTCGTTTTTCACCACAGCCCCCTATGGGCTTCCAAATATCCCTTTGCCAATTCCACAAGAACAGCCTTAGCGAAAGGCTTCTTGAAGGGAAAGATGTAACTCTGTGAGATGAATTAACAGAACACAGAGCAGTTTCTCAGAAAGCTTCTTTCCAGTTTTGAACGGAAGATATTTCGTTTTTCACCACAGCCCCCTATGGGCTTCCAAATATCCCTTTGCCAATTCCACAAGAACAGCCTTAGCGAAAGGCTTCTTGAAGGGAAAGATGTAACTCTGTGAGATGAATTAACAGAACACAGAGCAGTTTCTCAGAAAGCTTCTTTCCAGTTTTGAACGGAAGATATTTCCTTTTTCACCATAGCCCTCTAAGGGCTTCCAAACATCCCTTTGCCAATTCCACAAGAACAGCCTTAGCGAAAGGCTTCTTGAAGGGAAAGATGTAACTCTGTGAGATGAATTAACAGAACACAGAGCAGTTTCTCAGAAAGCTTCTTTCCAGTTTTGAACGGAAGATATTTCCTTTTTCACCATAGCCCTCTATGGGCTTCCAAATATCACTTTGCCAATTACACAAGAACAGCCTTAGCGAAAGGCTTCTTGAAGGGAAAGATGTAACTCTGTGAGATGAATTAACAGAACACAGAGCAGTTTCTCAGAAAGCTTCTTTCCAGTTTTGCACGGAAGATATTTCCTTTTTCACCATAGGCCTCTATGGGCTTCCAAATATCCGTTTGCCAATTCCACAAGAACAGCCTTAGCGAAAGGCTTCTTGAAGTGAAAGATGTAACTCTGTGAGATGAATTAACAGAACACAGAGCCGTTTCTCAGAAAGCTTCTTTCCAGTTTTGCACGGAAGATATTTCCTTTTTCACCATAGGCCTCTAAGGGCTTCCAAATATCCCTTTGCCAATTCCACAAGAACAGCCTTAGCGAAAGGCTTCTTGAAGGGAAAGATGTAACTCTGTGAGATGAATTAACAGAACACAGAGCAGTTTCTCAGAAAGCTTCTTTCCAGTTTTGAACGGAAGATATTTCCTTTTTCACCATAGCCCTCTATGGGCTTCCAAATATCCCTTTGCCAATTCCACAAGAACAGCCTTAGCGAAAGGCTTCTTGAAGGGAAAGATGTAACTCTGTGAGATGAATTAACAGAACAGAGAGCAGTTTCTCAGAAAGCTTCTTTCCAGTTTTGAACGGAAGATAATTCCTTTTTCACCATAGGCCTCTATGGGCTTCCAAATATCCCTTTGCCAATTCCACAAGAACAGCCTTAGCGAAAGGCTTCTTGAAGGGAAAGATGTAACTCTGTGAGATGAATTAGCAGAACACAGAGCAGTTTCTCAGAAAGCTTCTTTCCAGTTTTGAACGGAAGATATTTCCTTTTTCACCATAGCCCTCTATGGGCTTCCAAATATCCCTTTGCCAATTCCACAAGAACAGCCTTAGAGAAAGGCTTCTTGAAGGGAAAGATGTAACTCTGTGAGATGAATTAACAGAACACAGAGCAGTTTCTCAGAAAGCTTCTTTCCAGTTTTGAACGGAAGATATTTCCTTTTTCACCATAGCCCTCTATGGGCTTCCAAATATCCCTTTGCCAATTCCACAAGAACAGCCTTAGCGAAAGGCTTCTTGAAGGGAAAGATGTAACTCTGTGAGATGAATTAACAGAACACAGAGCAGTTTCTCAGAAAGCTTCTTTCCAGTTTTGAACGGAAGATATTTCCTTTTTCACCATAGCCCTCTATGGGCTTCCAAATATCCCTTTGTCAATTCCACAAGAACAGCCTTAGCGAAAGGCTTCTTGAAGGGAAAGATGTAACTCTGTGAGATGAATTAACAGAACACAGAGCAGTTTCTCAGAAAGCTTCTTTCCAGTTTTGAACGGAAGATATTTCCTTTTTCATCATAGGCCTCTATTGGCTTCCAAATATCCCTTTGCCAATTCCACAAGAACAGCCTTAGCGAAAGGCTTCTTGAAGGGAAAGATGTAACTCTGTGAGATGAATTAACAGAACACAGAGCAGTTTCTCAGAAAGCTTCTTTCCAATTTTGAACGGAAGATATTTAATTTTTCACCATAGCCCTCTATGGGCTTCCAAATATCCCTTTGCCAATTCCACAAGAACAGCCTTAGCGAAAGGCGTCTTAAGGGAAAGATGTAACTCTGTGAGATGAATTAACAGAACACAGAGCAGTTTCTCAGAAAGCTTCTTTCCAGTTTTGAACGGAAGATATTTCCTTTTTCACCATAGGCCTCTATGGGCTTCCAAATATCCCTTTGTCAATTCCACAAGAACAGCCTTAGCGAAAGGCTTCTTGAAGGGAAAGATGTAACTCTGTGAGATGATTTAACAGAACACAGAGCAGTTTCTCAGAAAGCTTCTTTCCAGTTTTGAACGGAAGGTATTTCCTTTTTCACCATAGCCCTCTATGGGCTTCCAAATATCCCTTTGCCAATTCCCCAAGAACAGCCTTAGCGAAAGGCTTCTTGAAGGGAAAGATGTAACTCTGTGAGATGAATTAACAGAACACAGAGCAGTTTCTCAGAAAGCTTCTTTCCAGTTTTGAACGGAAGATATTTCCTTTTTCATCATAGGCCTCTATGGGCTTCCAAATATCCCTTTGCCAATTCCACAAGAACAGCCTTAGCGAAAGGCATCTTGAAGGGAAAGATGTAACTCTCTGAGATGAATTAACAGAACACAGAGCAGTTTCTCAGAAAGCTTCTTTCCAGTTTTGAACGGAAGATATTTCCTTTTTCACCATAGCCCTCTATGGGCTTCCAAATATCCCTTTGCCAATTCCACAAGAACAGCCTTAGCGAAAGGCGTCTTGAAGGGAAAGATGTAACTCTGTGAGATGAATTAACAGAACACAGAGCAGTTTCTCAGAAAGCTTCTTTCGAGTTTTGAACGGAAGATATTTCCTTTTTCACCATAGCCCTCTATGGGCTTCCAAATATCCCTTTGCCAATTCCACAAGAACAGCCTTAGCGAAAGGCTTCTTGAAGGGAAAGATGTAACTCTGTGAGTTGAATTAACAGAACACAGAGCAGTTTCTCAGAAAGCTTCTTTCCAGTTTTGCACGGAAGATATTTCCTTTTTCACCATAGGCCTCTATGGGCTTCCAAATATCCCTTTGCCAATTCCACAAGAACAGCCTTAGCGAAAGGCTTCTTGAAGGGAAAGATGTAACTCTGTGAGATGAATTAACAGAACACAGAGCAGTTTCTCAGAAAGCTTCTTTCCAGTTTTGCACGGAAGATATTTCCTTTTTCACCATAGGCCTCTATGGGCTTCCAAATATCCCTTTGCCAATTCCACAAGAACAGCCTTAGCGAAAGGCTTCTTGAAGGGAAAGATGTAACTCTGTGAGATGAATTAACAGAACACAGAGCAGTTTCTCAGAAAGCTTCTTTCCAGTTTTGAAGGGAAGATATTTCCTTTTTCACCATAGCCCTCTATGGGCTTCCAAATATCCCTTTGCCAATTCCACAAGAACAGCCTTAGCGAAAGGCTTCTTGAAGGGAAAGATGTAACTCTGTGAGATGAATTAACAGAACACAGAGCAGTTTCTCAGAAAGCTTCTTTCCAGTTTTGAACGGAAGATATTTCCTTTTTCACCATAGGCCTCTATGGGCTTCCAAATATCCCTTTGCCAATTCCACAAGAACAGCCTTAGCGAAAGGCTTCTTGAAGGGAAAGATGTAACTCTGTGAGATGAATTAACAGAACACAGAGCAGTTTCTCAGATAGCTTCTTTCCAGTTTTGAACGGAACATACTTCCTTTTTCACCATAGCCCTCTTTGGGCTTCCAAATATCCCTTTGCCAATTCCACAACAACAGCCTTAGCGAAAGGCTTCTTGAAGGGAAAGATGTAACTCTGTGAGATGAATTAACAGAACACAGAGCAGTTTCTCAGAAAGCTTCTTTCCAGTTTTGAACGGAAGATATTTCGTTTTTCGCCACAGCCCTCTATGGGCTTCCAAATATCCCTTTGCCAATTCCACAAGAACAGCCTTAGCGAAAGGCTTCTTGAAGGGAAAGATGTAACTCTGTGAGATGAATTAACAGAACACAGAGCAGTTTCTCAGAAAGCTTCTTTCCAGTTTTGAACGGAAGATATTTCCTTTTTCACCATAGGCCTCTATGGGCTTCCAAATATCCCTTTGCCAATTCCACAAGAACAGCCTTAGCGAAAGGCTTCTTGAAGGGAAAGATGTAACTCTGTGAGATGAATTAACAGAACACAGAGCAGTTTCTCACAAAGCTTCTTTCCAGTTTTGAACGGAAGATATTTCCTTTTTCAACATAGCCCTCTATGGGCTTCCAAATATCCCTTTGCCAATTCCACAAGAACAGCCTTAGCGAAAGGCTTCTTGAAGGGAAAGATGTAACTCTGTGAGATGAATTAACAGAACACAGAGCAGTTTCTCAGAAACCTTCTTTCCAGTTTTGAACGGAAGATATTTCCTTTTTCACCATAGCCCTCTATGGGCTTCCAAATATCCCTTTGCCAATTCCACAAGAACAGCCTTAGCGAAAGGCTTCTTGAAGGGAAAGATGTAACTCTGTGAGATGAATTAACAGAACACAGAGCAGTTTCTCAGAAAGCTTCTTTCCAGTTTTGCACGGAAGATATTTCCTTTTTCACCATAGGCCTCTATGGGCTTCCAAATATCCCTTTGCCAATTCCACAAGAACAGCCTTAGCGAAAGGCTTCTTGAAGGGAAAGATGTAACTCTGTGAGATGAATTAACAGAACACAGAGCAGTTTCTCAGAAAGCTTCTTTCCAGTTTTGAAGGGAAGATATTTCCTTTTTCACCATAGCCCTCTATGGGCTTCCAAATATCCCTTTGCCAATTCCACAAGAACAGCCTTAGCGAAAGGCTTCTTGAAGGGAAAGATGTAACTCTGTGAGATGAATTAACAGAACACAGAGCAGTTTCTCAGAAAGCTTCTTTCCAGTTTTGAACGGAAGATATTTCCTTTTTCACCATAGGCCTCTATGGGCTTCCAAATATCCCTTTGCCAATTCCACAAGAACAGCCTTAGCGAAAGGCTTCTTGAAGGGAAAGATGTAACTCTGTGAGATGAATTAACAGAACACAGAGCAGTTTCTCAGATAGCTTCTTTCCAGTTTTGAACGGAACATACTTCCTTTTTCACCATAGCCCTCTTTGGGCTTCCAAATATCCCTTTGCCAATTCCACAACAACAGCCTTAGCGAAAGGCTTCTTGAAGGGAAAGATGTAACTCTGTGAGATGAATTAACAGAACACAGAGCAGTTTCTCAGAAAGCTTCTTTCCAGTTTTGAACGGAAGATATTTCGTTTTTCGCCACAGCCCTCTATGGGCTTCCAAATATCCCTTTGCCAATTCCACAAGAACAGCCTTAGCGAAAGGCTTCTTGAAGGGAAAGATGTAACTCTGTGAGATGAATTAACAGAACACAGAGCAGTTTCTCAGAAAGCTTCTTTCCAGTTTTGAACGGAAGATATTTCCTTTTTCACCATAGGCCTCTATGGGCTTCCAAATATCCCTTTGCCAATTCCACAAGAACAGCCTTAGCGAAAGGCTTCTTGAAGGGAAAGATGTAACTCTGTGAGATGAATTAACAGAACACAGAGCAGTTTCTCACAAAGCTTCTTTCCAGTTTTGAACGGAAGATATTTCCTTTTTCAACATAGCCCTCTATGGGCTTCCAAATATCCCTTTGCCAATTCCACAAGAACAGCCTTAGCGAAAGGCTTCTTGAAGGGAAAGATGTAACTCTGTGAGATGAATTAACAGAACACAGAGCAGTTTCTCAGAAACCTTCTTTCCAGTTTTGAACGGAAGATATTTCCTTTTTCACCATAGCCCTCTATGGGCTTCCAAATATCCCTTTGCCAATTCCACAAGAACAGCCTTAGCGAAAGGCTTCTTGAAGGGAAAGATGTAACTCTGTGAGATGAATTAACAGAACACAGAGCAGTTTCTCAGAAAGCTTCTTTCCAGTTTTGAACGGAAGGTATTTCCTTTTTCACCATAGCCCTCTATGGGCTTCCAAATATCCCTTTGCCAATTCCCCAAGAACAGCCTTAGCGAAAGGCTTCTTGAAGGGAAAGATGTAACTCGGTGAGATGAATTAACAGAACACAGAGCAGTTTCTCAGAAAGCTTCTTTCCAGTTTTGAACGGAAGATATTTCCTTTTTCACCATAGCCCTCTATGGGCTTCCAAATATCCCTTTGCCAATTACACTAGAACAGCCTTAGCGAAAGGCTTCTTGAAGGGAAAGATGTAACTCTGTGAGATGAATTAACAGAACACAGAGCAGTTTCTCAGAAAGCTTCTTTCCAGTTTTGAACGGAAGATATTTCCTTTTTCACCATAGCCCTCTATGGGCTTCCACATATCCCTTTGCCAATTCCACAAGAACAGCCTTAGCGAAAGGCTTCTTGAAGGGAAAGATGTAACTCTGTGAGATGAATTAACAGAACACAGAGCAGTTTCTCAGAAAGCTTCTTTCCAGTTTTGAACGGAAGATATTTCCTTTTTCATCATAGGCCTCTATGGGCTTCCAAATATCCCTTTGCCAATTCCACAAGAACAGCCTTAGCGAAAGGCATCTTGAAGGGAAAGATGTAACTCTCTGAGATGAATTAACAGAACACAGAGCAGTTTCTCAGAAAGCTTCTTTCCAGTTTTGAACGGAAGATATTTCCTTTTTCACCATAGGCCTCTATGGGCTTCCAAATATCCCTTTGCCAATTCCACAAGAACAGCCTTAGCGAAAGGCGTCTTGAAGGGAAAGATGTAACTCTGTGAGATGAATTAACAGAACACAGAGCAGTTTCTCAGAAAGCTTCTTTCGAGTTTTGAACGGAAGATATTTCCTTTTTCACCATAGCCCTCTATGGGCTTCCAAATATCCCTTTGCCAATTCCACAAGAACAGCCTTAGCGAAAGGCTTCTTGAAGGGAAAGATGTAACTCTGTGAGTTGAATTAACAGAACACAGAGCAGTTTCTCAGAAAGCTTCTTTCCAGTTTTGCACGGAAGATATTTCCTTTTTCACCATAGGCCTCTATGGGCTTCCAAATATCCCTTTGCCAATTCCACAAGAACAGCCTTAGCGAAAGGCTTCTTGAAGGGAAAGATGTAACTCTGTGAGATGAATTAACAGAACACAGAGCAGTTTTTCAGAAAGCTTCTTTCCAGTTTTGAACGGAAGATATTTCCTTTTTCACCATAGCCCTCTATGGGCTTCCAAATATCCCTTTGCCAATTCCACAAGAACAGCCTTAGCGAAAGGCTTCTTGAAGGGAAAGATGTAACTCTGTGAGATGAATTAACAGAACACAGAGCAGTTTCTCAGAAAGCTTCTTTCCAGTTTTGAACGGAAGATATTTCCTTTTTCACCGTAGAACTCTATGGGCTTCCAAATATCCCTTTGCCAATTCCACAAGAACAGCCTTAGCGAAAGGCTTCTTGAAGGGAAAGATGTAACTCTGTGAGATGAATTAACAGAACACAGAGCAGTTTCTCAGAAAGCTTCTTTCCAGTTTTGAACGGAAGATATTTCCTTTTTCACCATAGGCCTCTATGGGCTTCCAAATATCCCTTTGCCAATTCCACAAGAACAGCCTTAGCGAAAGGCTTCTTGAAGGGAAAGATGTAACTCTGTGAGATGAATTAACAGAACACAGAGCAGTTTCTCAGAAAGCTTCTTTCCAGTTTTGAAAGGAAGGTATTTCCTTTTTCACCATAGCCCTCTATGGGCTTCCAAATATCCCTTTGCCAATTCCCCAAGAAAAGCCTTAACGAAAGGCTTCTTGAAGGGAAAGATGTAACTCTGTGAGATGAATTAACAGAACACAGAGCAGTTTCTCAGAAAGCTTCTTTCCAGTTTTGAACGGAAGATATTTCCTTTTTCACCATAGCCCTCTATGGGCTTCCAAATATCCCTTTGCCAATTCCACAAGAACAGCCTTAGCGAAAGGCTTCTTGAAGGGAAAGATGTAACTCTGTGAGATGAATTAACAGAACACAGAGCAGTTTCTCAGAAAGCTTCTTTCCAGTTTTGAACGGAAGATATTTCCTTTTTCACCATAGCCCTCTATGGGCTTCCACATATCCCTTTGCCAATTCCACAAGAACAGCCTTAGCGAAAGGCGTCTTGAAGGGAAAGATGTAACTCTGTGAGATGAATTAACAGAACACAGAGCAGTTTCTCAGAAAGCTTCTTTCGAGTTTTGAACGGAAGATATTTCCTTTTTCACCATAGCCCTCTATGGGCTTCCAAATATCCCTTTGCCAATTCCACAAGAACAGCCTTAGCGAAAGGCTTCTTGAAGGGAAAGATGTAACTCTGTGAGTTGAATTAACAGAACACAGAGCAGTTTCTCAGAAAGCTTCTTTCCAGTTTTGCACGGAAGATATTTCCTTTTTCACCATAGGCCTCTATGGGCTTCCAAATATCCCTTTGCCAATTCCACAAGAACAGCCTTAGCGAAAGGCTTCTTGAAGGGAAAGATGTAACTCTGTGAGATGAATTAACAGAACACAGAGCAGTTTTTCAGAAAGCTTCTTTCCAGTTTTGAACGGAAGATATTTCCTTTTTCACCATAGCCCTCTATGGGCTTCCAAATATCCCTTTGCCAATTCCACAAGAACAGCCTTAGCGAAAGGCTTCTTGAAGGGAAAGATGTAACTCTGTGAGATGAATTAACAGAACACAGAGCAGTTTCTCAGAAAGCTTCTTTCCAGTTTTGAACGGAAGATATTTCCTTTTTCACCGTAGAACTCTATGGGCTTCCAAATATCCCTTTGCCAATTCCACAAGAACAGCCTTAGCGAAAGGCTTCTTGAAGGGAAAGATGTAACTCTGTGAGATGAATTAACAGAACACAGAGCAGTTTCTCAGAAAGCTTCTTTCCAGTTTTGAACGGAAGATATTTCCTTTTTCACCATAGGCCTCTATGGGCTTCCAAATATCCCTTTGCCAATTCCACAAGAACAGCCTTAGCGAAAGGCTTCTTGAAGGGAAAGATGTAACTCTGTGAGATGAATTAACAGAACACAGAGCAGTTTCTCAGAAAGCTTCTTTCCAGTTTTGAAAGGAAGGTATTTCCTTTTTCACCATAGCCCTCTATGGGCTTCCAAATATCCCTTTGCCAATTCCCCAAGAAAAGCCTTAACGAAAGGCTTCTTGAAGGGAAAGATGTAACTCTGTGAGATGAATTAACAGAACACAGAGCAGTTTCTCAGAAAGCTTCTTTCCAGTTTTGAACGGAAGATATTTCCTTTTTCACCATAGCCCTCTATGGGCTTCCAAATATCCCTTTGCCAATTCCACAAGAACAGCCTTAGCGAAAGGCTTCTTGAAGGGAAAGATGTAACTCTGTGAGATGAATTAACAGAACACAGAGCAGTTTCTCAGAAAGCTTCTTTCCAGTTTTGAACGGAAGATATTTCCTTTTTCACCATAGCCCTCTATGGGCTTCCACATATCCCTTTGCCAATTCCACAAGAACAGCCTTAGCGAAAGGCGTCTTGAAGGGAAAGATGTAACTCTGTGAGATGAATTAACAGAACACAGAGCAGTTTCTCAGAAAGCTTCTTTCCAGTTTTGAACGGAAGATATTTCCTTTTTCACCATAGCCCTCTATGGGCTTCCAAATATCCCTTTGCCAATTCCACAAGAACAGCCTTAGCGAAAGGCTTCTTGAAGGGAAAGATGTAACTCTGTGAGATGAATTAACAGAACACAGAGTAGTTTCTCAGAAAGCTTCTTTCCAGTTTTGCACGGAAGATATTTCCTTTTTCACCATAGGCCTCTATGGGCTTCCAAATATCCGTTTGCCAATTCCACAAGAACAGCCTTAGCGAAAGGCTTCTTGAAGGGAAAGATGTAACTCTGTGAGATGAATTAACAGAACACAGAGCAGTTTCTCAGAAAGCTTCTTTCCAGTTTTGCACGGAAGATATTTCCTTTTTCACCATAGGCCTCTATGGGCTTCCAAATATCCCTTTGCCAATTCCACAAGAACAGCCTTAGCGAAAGGCTTCTTGAAGGGAAAGATGTAACTCTGTGAGATGAATTAACAGAACACAGAGCAGTTTCTCAGAAAGCTTCTTTCCAGTTTTGAACGGAAAATATTTCCTTTTTCACCATAGCCCTCTATGGGCTTCCAAATATCCCTTTGCCAATTCCACAAGAACAGCCTTAGCGAAAGGCTTCTTGAAGGGAAAGATGTAACTCTGTGAGATGAATTAACAGAACACAGAGCAGTTTCTCAGAAAGCTTCTTTCCAGTTTTGAACGGAAGATATTTCCTTTTTCACCATAGGCCTCTATGGGCTTCCAAATATCCCTTTGCCAATTCCACAAGAACAGCCTTAGCGAAAGGCTTCTTGAAGGGAAAGATGTAACTCTGTGAGATGAATTAACAGAACACAGAGCAGTTTCTCAGATAGCTTCTTTCCAGTTTTGAACGGAACATACTTCCTTTTTCACCATAGCCCTCTTTGGGCTTCCAAATATCCCTTTGCCAATTCCACAACAACAGCCTTAGCGAAAGGCTTCTTGAAGGGAAAGATGTAACTCTGTGAGATGAATTAACAGAACACAGAGCAGTTTCTCAGAAAGCTTCTTTCCAGTTTTGAACGGAAGATATTTCGTTTTTCACCACAGCCCTCTATGGGCTTCCAAATATCCCTTTGCCAATTCCACAAGAACAGCCTTAGCGAAAGGCTTCTTGAAGGGAAAGATGTAACTCTGTGAGATGAATTAACAGAACACAGAGCAGTTTCTCAGAAAGCTTCTTTCCAGTTTTGAACGGAAGATATTTCCTTTTTCACCATAGGCCTCTATGGGCTTCCAAATATCCCTTTGCCAATTCCACAAGAACAGCCTTAGCGAAAGGCTTCTTGAAGGGAAAGATGTAACTCTGTGAGATGAATTAACAGAACACAGAGCAGTTTCTCACAAAGCTTCTTTCCAGTTTTGAACGGAAGATATTTCCTTTTTCAACATAGCCCTCTATGGGCTTCCAAATATCCCTTTGCCAATTCCACAAGAACAGCCTTAGCGAAAGGCTTCTTGAAGGGAAAGATGTAACTCTGTGAGATGAATTAACAGAACACAGAGCAGTTTCTCAGAAACCTTCTTTCCAGTTTTGAACGGAAGATATTTCCTTTTTCACCATAGCCCTCTATGGGCTTCCAAATATCCCTTTGCCAATTCCACAAGAACAGCCTTAGCGAAAGGCTTCTTGAAGGGAAAGATGTAACTCTGTGAGATGAATTAACAGAACACAGAGCAGTTTCTCAGAAAGCTTCTTTCCAGTTTTGAACGGAAGGTATTTCCTTTTTCACCATAGCCCTCTATGGGCTTCCAAATATCCCTTTGCCAATTCCCCAAGAACAGCCTTAGCGAAAGGCTTCTTGAAGGGAAAGATGTAACTCGGTGAGATGAATTAACAGAACACAGAGCAGTTTCTCAGAAAGCTTCTTTCCAGTTTTGAACGGAAGATATTTCCTTTTTCACCATAGCCCTCTATGGGCTTCCAAATATCCCTTTGCCAATTACACAAGAACAGCCTTAGCGAAAGGCTTCTTGAAGGGAAAGATGTAACTCTGTGAGATGAATTAACAGAACACAGAGCAGTTTCTCAGAAAGCTTCTTTCCAGTTTTGAAGGGAAGATATTTCCTTTTTCACCATAGCCCTCTATGGGCTTCCACATATCCCTTTGCCAATTCCACAAGAACAGCCTTAGCGAAAGGCTTCTTGAAGGGAAAGATGTAACTCTGTGAGATGAATTAACAGAACACAGAGCAGTTTCTCAGAAAGCTTCTTTCCAGTTTTGAACGGAAGATATTTCCTTTTTCACCATAGCCCTCTATGGGCTTCCAAATATCCCTTTGCCAATTCCACAAGAACAGCCTTAGCGAAAGGCTTCTTGAAGGGAAAGATGTAACTCTGTGAGATGAATTAACAGAACACAGAGCAGTTTCTCAGAAAGCTTCTTTCCAGTTTTGCACGGAAGATATTTCCTTTTTCACCATAGGCCTCTATGGGCTTCCAAATATCCGTTTGCCAATTCCACAAGAACAGCCTTAGAGAAAGGCTTCTTGAAGGGAAAGATGTAACTCTGTGAGATGAATTAACAGAACACAGAGCAGTTTCTCAGAAAGCTTCTTTCCAGTTTTGCACGGAAGATATTTCCTTTTTCACCATAGGCCTCTATGGGCTTCCAAATATCCCTTTGCCAATTCCACAAGAACAGCCTTAGCGAAAGGCTTCTTGAAGGGAAAGATGTAACTCTGTGAGATGAATTAACAGAACACAGAGCAGTTTCTCAGAAAGCTTCTTTCCAGTTTTGAAGGGAAGATATTTCCTTTTTCACCATAGCCCTCTATGGGCTTCCAAATATCCCTTTGCCAATTCCACAAGAACAGCCTTAGCGAAAGGCTTCTTGAAGGGAAAGATGTAACTCTGTGAGATGAATTAACAGAACACAGAGCAGTTTCTCAGAAAGCTTCTTTCCAGTTTTGAACGGAAGATATTTCCTTTTTCACCGTAGCCCTCTATGGGCTTCCAAATATCCCTTTGCCAATCCCACAAGAACAGCCTTAGCGAAAGGCTTCTTGAAGGGAAAGATGTAACTCGGTGAGATGAATTAACAGAACACAGAGCAGTTTCTCAGAAAGCTTCTTTCCAGTTTTGAACGGAAGATATTTCCTTTTTCACCATAGCCCTCTATGGGCTTCCAAATATCCCTTTGCCAATTCCACAAGAACAGCCTTAGCGAAAGGCTTCTTGAAGGGAAAGATGTAACTCTGTGAGATGAATTAACAGAACACAGAGCAGTTTCTCAGAAAGCTTCTTTCCAGTTTTGAACGGAAGATATTTCCTTTTTCACCATAGGCCTCTATGGGCTTCCAAATATCCCTTTGCCAATTCCACAAGAACAGCCTTAGCGAAAGGCTTCTTGAAGGGAAAGATGTAACTCTGTGAGATGAATTAACAGAACACAGAGCAGTTTCTCAGAAAGCTTCTTTCCAGTTTTGAACGGAAGATATTTCCTTTTTCACCATAGCCCTCTATGGGCTTCCAAATATCCCTTTGCCAATTCCACAAGAACAGCCTTACCGAAAGGCTTCTTGAAGGGAAAGATGTAACTCTGTGAGATGAATTAACAGAACACAGAGCAGTTTCTCAGAAAGCTTCTTTCCAGTTTTGAACGGAAGATATTTCCTTTTTCACCATAGGCCTCTATGGGCTTCCAAATATCCCTTTGCCAATTCCACAAGAACAGCCTTAGCGAAAGGCTTCTTGAAGGGAAAGATGTAACTCTGTGAGATGAATTAACAGAACACAGAGCAGTTTCTCAGATAGCTTCTTTCCAGTTTTGAACGGAAGATACTTCCTTTTTCACCATAGCCCTCTTTGGGCTTCCAAATATCCCTTTGCCAATTCCACAAGAACAGCCTTAGCGAAAGGCTTCTTGAAGGGAAAGATGTAACTCTGTGAGATGAATTAACAGAACACAGAGCAGTTTCTCAGAAAGCTTCTTTCCAGTTTTGAACGGAAGATATTTCCTTTTTCACCACAGCCCTCTATGGGCTTCCAAATATCCCTTTGCCAATTCCACAAGAACAGCCTTAGCGAAAGGCTTCTTGAAGGGAAAGATGTAACTCTGTGAGATGAATTAACAGAACACAGAGCAGTTTCTCAGAAAGCTTCTTTCCAGTTTTGAACGGAAGATATTTCCTTTTTCACCATAGCCCTCTATGGGCTTCCAAATATCCCTTTGCCAATTCCACAAGAACAGCCTTAGCCAAAGGCTTCTTGAAGGGAAAGATGTAACTCTGTGAGATGAATTAACAGAACACAGAGCAGTTTCTCAGAAAGCTTCTTTCCAGTTTTGAACGGAAGATATTTCCTTTTTCACCATAGCCCTCCATGGGCTTCCAAATATCCCTTTGCCAATTCCACAAGAACAGCCTTAGCCAAAGGCTTCTTGAAGGGAAAGATGTAACTCTGTGAGATGAATTAACAGAACCCAGAGCAGTTTCTCAGAAAGCTTCTTTCCAGTTTTGAACGGAAGATATTTCCTTTTTCACCATAGCCCTCTATGGGCTTCCAAATATCCCTTTGTCAATTCCACAAGAACAGCCTTAGCGAAAGACTTCTTGAAGGGAAAGATGTAACTCTGTGAGATGAATTAACAGAACACAGAGCAGTTTCTCAGAAAGCTTCTTTCCAGTTTTGCACGGAAGATATTTCCTTTTTCACCATAGGCCTCTATGGGCTTCCAAATATCCCTTTGCCAATTCCACAAGAACAGCCTTAGCGAAAGGCTTCTTGAAGGGAAAGATGTAACTCTGTGAGATGAATTAACAGAACACAGAGCAGTTTCTCAGAAACCTTCTTTCCAGTTTTGAACGGAAGATATTTCCTTTTTCAATATAGGCCTCTATGGGCTTCCAAATATCCCTTTGCCAATTCCACAAGAACAGCCTTAGCGAAAGGCTTCTTGAAGGGAAAGATGTAACTCTGTGAGATGAATTAACAGAACACAGAGCAGTTTCTCAGAAAGCTTCTTTCCAGTTTTGAACGGAAGGTATTTCCTTTTTCACCATAGCCCTCTATGGGCTTCCAAATATCCCTTTGCCAATTCCCCAAGAACAGCCTTAGCGAAAGGCTTCTTGAAGGGAAAGATGTAACTCTGTGAGATGAATTAACAGAACACAGAGCAGTTTCTCAGAAAGCTTCTTTCCAGTTTTGAACGGAAGATATTTCCTTTTTCACCATAGGCCTCTATGGGCTTCCAAATATCCCTTTGCCAATTCCACAAGAACAGCCTTAGCGAAAGGCTTCTTGAAGGGAAAGATGTAACTCTGTGAGATGAATTAACAGAACACAGAGCAGTTTCTCAGAAAGCTTCTTTCCAGTTTTGCACGGAAGATATTTCCTTTTTCACCATAGGCCTCTATGGGCTTCCAAATATCCCTTTGCCAATTCCACAAGAACAGCCTTAGCGAAAGGCTTCTTGAAGGGAAAGATGTAACTCTGTGAGATGAATTAACAGAACACCGAGCAGTTTCTCAGAAAGCTTCTTTCCAGTTTTGAAGGGAAGATATTTCCTTTTTCACCATAGCCCTCTATGGGCTTCCAAATATCCCTTTGCCAATTCCACAAGAACAGCCTTAGCGAAAGGCTTCTTGAAGGGAAAGATGTAACTCTGTGAGATGAATTAACAGAACACAGAGCAGTTTCTCAGAAAGCTTCTTTCCAGTTTTGAACGGAAGGTATTTCCTTTTTCACCATAGGCCTCTATGGGCTTCCAAATATCCCTTTGCCAATTCCACAAGAACAGCCTTAGCGAAAGGCGTCTTAAGGGAAAGATGTAACTCTGTGAGATGAATTAACAGAACACAGAGCAGTTTCTCAGAAAGCTTCTTTCCAGTTTTGAACGGAAGATATTTCCTTTTTCACCGTAGCCCTCTATGGGCTTCCAAATATCCCTTTGACAATTCCACAAGAACAGCCTTAGCGAAAGGCTTCTTGAAGGGAAAGATGTAACTCTGTGAGATGAATTAACAGAACACAGAGCAGTTTCTCAGAAAGCTTCTTTCCACTTTTGAACGGAAGATATTTCCTTTTTCACCATAGGCCTCTATGGGCTTCCAAATATCCCTTTGCCAATTCCACAAGAACAGCCTTAGCGAAAGGCTTCTTGAAGGGAAAGATGTAACTCTGTGAGATGAATTAACAGAACACAGAGCAGTTTCTCAGAAAGCTTCTTTCCAGTTTTGAAAGGAAGGTATTTTCTTTTTCACCATAGCCCTCTATGGGCTTCCAAATATCCGTTTGCCAATTCCCCAAGAAAAGCCTTAACGAAAGGCTTCTTGAAGGGAAAGATGTAACTCTGTGAGATGAATTAACAGAACACAGAGCAGTTTCTCAGAAAGCTTCTTTCCAGTTTTGAACGGAAGATATTTCCTTTTTCACCATAGCCCTCTACGGGCTTCCAAATATCCCTTTGCCAATTCCACAAGAACAGCCTTAGCGAAAGGCTTCTTGAAGGGAAAGATGTAACTCTGTGAGATGAATTAACAGAACACAGAGCAGTGTCTCAGAAAGCTTCTTTCCAGTGTTGAACGGAAGATATTTCCTTTTTCACCATAGCCCTCTATGGGCTTCCAAATATCCCTTTGCCAATTCCACAAGAACAGCCTTAGCGAAAGGCTTCTTGAAGGGAAAGATGTAACTCTGTGAGATGAATTAACAGAACACAGAGCAGTTTCTCAGAAAGCTTCTTTCCAGTTTTGAACGGAAGATATTTCCTTTTTCACCGTAGCCCTCTATGGGCTTCCAAATATCCCTTTGCCAATCCCACAAGAACAGCCTTAGCGAAAGGCTTCTTGAAGGGAAAGATGTAACTCGGTGAGATGAATTAACAGAACACAGAGCAGTTTCTCAGAAAGCTTCTTTCCAGTTTTGAACGGAAGATATTTCCTTTTTCACCATAGCCCTCTATGGGCTTCCAAATATCCCTTTGCCAATTCCACAAGAACAGCCTTAGCGAAAGGCTTCTTGAAGGGAAAGATGTAACTCTGTGAGATGAATTAACAGAACACAGAGCAGTTTCTCAGAAAGCTTCTTTCCAGTTTTGAACGGAAGATATTTCCTTTTTCACCATAGGCCTCTATGGGCTTCCAAATATCCCTTTGCCAATTCCACAAGAACAGCCTTAGCGAAAGGCTTCTTGAAGGGAAAGATGTAACTCTGTGAGATGAATTAACAGAACACAGAGCAGTTTCTCAGAAAGCTTCTTTCCAGTTTTGAACGGAAGATATTTCCTTTTTCACCATAGCGCTCTATGGGCTTCCAAATATCCCTTTGCCAATTCCACAATAACAGCCTTAGCGAAAGGCTTCTTGAAGGGAAAGATGTAACTCTGTGAGATGAATTAACAGAACACAGAGCAGTTTCTCAGAAAGCTTCTTTCCAGTTTTGAACGGAAGATATTTCCTTTTTCACCATAGGCCTCTATGGGCTTCCAAATATCCCTTTGCCAATTCCACAAGAACAGCCTTAGCGAAAGGCTTCTTGAAGGGAAAGATGTAACTCTGTGAGATGAATTAACAGAACACATAGCAGTTTCTCAGATAGCTTCTTTCTAGTTTTGAACGGAAGATACTTCCTTTTTCACCATAGCCCTCTTTGGGCTTCCAAATATCCCTTTGCCAATTCCACAAGAACAGCCTTAGCGAAAGGCTTCTTGAAGGGAAAGATGTAACTCTGTGAGATGAATTAACAGAACACAGAGCAGTTTCTCAGAAAGATTCTTTCCAGTTTTGAACGGAAGATATTTCCTTTTTCACCACAGCCCTCTATGGGCTTCCAAATATCCCTTTGCCAATTCCACAAGAACAGCCTTAGCGAAAGGCTTCTTGAAGGGAAAGATGTAACTCTGTGAGATGAATTAACAGAACACAGAGCAGTTTCTCAGAAAGCTTCTTTCCAGTTTTGAACGGAAGATATTTCCTTTTTCACCATAGCCCTCTATGGGCTTCCAAATATCCCTTTGCCAATTACACAAGAACAGCCTTAGCGAAAGGCTTCTTGAAGGGAAAGATGTAACTCTGTGAGATGAATTAACAGAACACAGAGCAGTTTCTCAGAAAGCTTCTTTCCAGTTTTGAACGGAAGATATTTCCTTTTTCACCATAGCCCTCTATGGGCTTCCACATATCCCTTTGCCAATTCCACAAGAACAGCCTTAGCGAAAGGCTTCTTGAAGGGAAAGATGTAACTCTGTGAGATGAATTAACAGAACACAGAGCAGTTTCTCAGAAAGCTTCTTTCCAGTTTTGCACGGAAGATATTTCCTTTTTCACCATAGGCCTCTATGGGCTTCCAAATATCCGTTTGCCAATTCCACAAGAACAGCCTTAGCGAAAGGCTTCTTGAAGGGAAAGATGTAACTCTGTGAGATGAATTAACAGAACACAGAGCAGTTTCTCAGAAAGCTTCTTTCCAGTTTGGCACGGAAGATATTTCCTTTTTCACCATAGGCCTCTATGGGCTTCCAAATATCCCTTTGCCAATTCCACAAGAACAGCCTTAGCGAAAGGCTTCTTGAAGGGAAAGATGTAACTCTGTGAGATGAATTAACATAACACCAAGCAGTTTCTCAGAAAGCTTCTTTCCAGTTTTGAAGGGAAGATATTTCCTTTTTCACCATAGCCCTCTATGGGCTTCCAAATATCCCTTTGCCAATTCCACAAGAACAGCCTTAGCGAAAGGCTTCTTGAAGGGAAAGATGTAACTCTGTGAGATGAATTAACAGAACACAGAGCAGTTTCTCAGAAAGCTTCTTTCCAGTTTTGAACGGAAGGTATTTCCTTTTTCACAATAGCCCTCTAGGGGCTTCCAAATATCCCTTTGCCAATTCCCCAAGAACAGCCTTAGCGAAAGGCTTCTTGAAGGGAAAGATGTAACTCTGTGAGATGAATTAACAGAACACAGAGCAGTTTCTCAGAAAGCTTCTTTCCAGTTTTGAACGGAAGATATTTCCTTTTTCACCATAGGCCTCTATGGGCTTCCAAATATCCCTTTGCCAATTCCACAAGAACAGCCTTAGCGAAAGGCTTCTTGAAGGGAAAGATGTAACTCTGTGAGATGAATTAACAGAACACAGAGCAGTTTCTCAGAAAGCTTCTTTCCAGTTTTGAACGGAAGATATTTCCTTTTTCACCATAGCCCTCTATGGGCTTCCAAATATCCCTTTGCCAATTCCACAAGAACAGCCTTAGCGAAAGGCGTCTTAAGGGAAAGATGTAACTCTGTGAGATGAATTAACAGAACACAGAGCAGTTTCTCAGAAAGCTTCTTTCCAGTTTTGAACGGAAGATATTTCCTTTTTCACCGTAGCCCTCTATGGGCTTCCAAATATCCCTTTGACAATTCCACAAGAACAGCCTTAGCGAAAGGCTTCTTGAAGGGAAAGATGTAACTCTGTGAGATGAATTAACAGAACACAGAGCAGTTTCTCAGAGCGCTTCTTTCCAGTTTTGAACGGAAGATATTTCCTTTTTTACCATAGGCCTCTATGGGCTTCCAAATATCCCTTTGCCAATTCCACAAGAACAGTCTTAGCGAAAGGCTTCTTGAAGGGAAAGATGTAACTCTGTGAGATGAATTAACAGAACACAGAGCAGTTTCTCAGAAAGCTTCTTTCCAGTTTTGAACGGAAGATATTTCCTTTTTCACCATAGCCCTCTATGGGCTTCCAAATATCCCTTTGCCAACTCCACAAGAACAGCCTTAGCGAAAGGCTTCTTGAAGGGAAAGATGTAACTCTGTGAGATGAATTAACAGAACACAGAGCAGTTTCTCAGAAAGCTTCTTTCCACTTTTGAGCGGAAGATATTTCCTTTTTCACCATAGGCCTCTATGGGCTTCCAAATATCCCTTTGCCAATTCCACAAGAACAGCCTTAGCGAAAGGCTTCTTGAAGGGAAAGATGTAACTCTGTGAGATGAATTAACAGAACACAGAGCAGTTTCTCAGAAAGCTTCTTTCCAGTTTTGAAAGGAAGGTATTTCCTTTTTCACCATAGCCCTCTATGGGCTTCCAAATATCCCTTTGCCAATTCCCCAAGGAAAGCCTTAACGAAAGGCTTCTTGAAGGGAAAGATGTAACTCTGTGAGATGAATTAACAGAACACAGAGCAGTTTCTCAGAAAGCTTCTTTCCAGTTTTGAACGGAAGATATTTCCTTTTTCACCATAGCCCTCTATGGGCTTCCAAATATCCCTTTGCCAATTAAACAAGAACAGCCTTAGCGAAAGGCTTCTTGAAGGGAAAGATGTAACTCTGTGAGATGAATTAACAGAACACAGAGCAGTTTCTCAGAAAGCTTCTTTCCAGTGTTGAACGGAAGATATTTCCTTTTTCACCATAGCCCTCTATGGGCTTCCAAATATCCCTTTGCCAATTCCACAAGAACAGCCTTAGCGAAAGGCTTCTTGAAGGGAAAGATGTAACTCTGTGAGATGAATTAACAGAACACAGAGCAGTTTCTCAGAAAGCTTCTTTCCAGTTTTGAACGGAAGATATTTCCTTTTTCACCGTAGCCCTCTATGGGCTTCCAAATATCCCTTTGCCAATCCCACAAGAACAGCCTTAGCGAAAGGCTTCTTGAAGGGAAAGATGTAACTCGGTGAGATGAATTAACAGAACACAGAGCAGTTTCTCAGAAAGCTTCTTTCCAGTTTTGAACGGAAGATATTTCCTTTTTCACCATAGGCCTCTATGGGCTTCCAAATATCCCTTTGCCAATTCCACAAGAACAGCCTTAGCGAAAGGCTTCTTGAAGGGAAAGATGTAACTCTGTGAGATGAATTAACAGAACACAGAGCAGTTTCTCAGAAAGCTTCTTTCCAGTTTTGAACGGAAGATATTTCCTTTTTCACCATAGGCCTCTATGGGCTTCCAAATATCCCTTTGCCAATTCCACAAGAACAGCCTTAGCGAAAGGCTTCTTGAAGGGAAAGATGTAACTCTGTGAGATGAATTAACAGAACACAGAGCAGTTTCTCAGAAAGCTTCTTTCCAGTTTTGAACGGAAGATATTTCCTTTTTCACCATAGCCCTCTATGGGCTTCCAAATATCCCTTTGCCAATTCCACAAGAACAGCCTTACCGAAAGGCTTCTTGAAGGGAAAGATGTAACTCTGTGAGATGAATTAACAGAACACAGAGCAGTTTCTCAGAAAGCTTCTTTCCAGTTTTGAACGGAAGATATTTCCTTTTTCACCATAGGCCTCTATGGGCTTCCAAATATCCCTTTGCCAATTCCACAAGAACAGCCTTAGCGAAAGGCTTCTTGAAGGGAAAGATGTAACTCTGTGAGATGAATTAACAGAACACAGAGCAGTTTCTCAGATAGCTTCTTTCCAGTTTTGAACGGAAGATACTTCCTTTTTCACCATAGCCCTCTTTGGGCTTGCAAATATCCCTTTGCCAATTCCACAAGAACAGCCTTAGCGAAAGGCTTCTTGAAGGGAAAGATGTAACTCTGTGAGATGAATTAACAGAACACAGAGCAGTTTCTCAGAAAGCTTCTTTCCAGTTTTGAACGGAAGATATTTCCTTTTTCACCACAGCCCTCTATGGGCTTCCAAATATCCCTTTGCCAATTCCACAAGAACAGCCTTAGCGAAAGGCTTCTTGAAGGGAAAGATGTAACTCTGTGAGATGAATTAACAGAACACAGAGCAGTTTCTCAGAAAGCTTCTTTCCAGTTTTGAACGGAAGATATTTCCTTTTTCACCATAGCCCTCTATGGGCTTCCAAATATCCCTTTGCCAATTACACAAGAACAGCCTTAGCGAAAGGCTTCTTGAAGGGAAAGATGTAACTCTGTGAGATGAATTAACAGAACACAGAGCAGTTTCTCAGAAAGCTTCTTTCCAGTTTTGAACGGAAGATATTTCCTTTTTCACCATAGCCCTCTATGGGCTTCCACATATCCCTTTGCCAATTCCACAAGAACAGCCTTAGCGAAAGGCGTCTTGAAGGGAAAGATGTAACTCTGTGAGATGAATTAACAGAACACAGAGCAGTTTCTCAGAAAGCTTCTTTCCAGTTTTGAACGGAAGATATTTCCTTTTTCACCATAGCCCTCTATGGGCTTCCAAATATCCCTTTGCCAATTCCACAAGAACAGCCTTAGCGAACGGCTTCTTGAAGGGAAAGATGTAAATCTGTGAGATGAATTAACAGAACACAGAGCAGTTTCCTAGAAAGCTTCTTTCCAGTTTTGCACGGAAGATATTTCCTTTTTCACCATAGGCCTCTATGGGCTTCCAAATATCCGTTTGCCAATTCCACAAGAACAGCCTTAGCGAAAGGCTTGTTGAAGGGAAAGATGTAACTCTGTGAGATGAATTAACAGAACACAGAGCAGTTTCTCAGAAAGCTTCTTTCCAGTTTTGCACGGAAGATATTTCCTTTTTCACCATAGGCCTCTATGGGCTTCCAAATATCCCTTTGCCAATTCCACAAGAACAGCCTTAGCGAAAGGCTTCTTGAAGGGAAGATGTAACTCTGTGAGATGAATTAACAGAACACAGAGCAGTTTCTCAGAAAGCTTCTTTCCAGTTTTGAAGGGAAGATATTTCCTTTTTCACCATAGCCCTCTATGGGCTTCCAAATATCCCTTTGCCAATTCCACAAGAACAGCCTTAGCGAAAGGCTTCTTGAAGGGAAAGATGTAACTCTGTGAGATGAATTAACAGAACACAGAGCAGTTTCTCAGAAAGCTTCTTTCCAGTTTTGAACGGAAGATATTTCCTTTTTCACCATAGGCCTCTATGGGCTTCCAAATATCCCTTTGCCAATTCCACAAGAACAGCCTTAGCGAAAGGCTTCTTGAAGGGAAAGATGTAACTCTGTGAGATGAATTAACAGAACACAGAGCAGTTTCTCAGATAGCTTCTTTCCAGTTTTGAACGGAACATACTTCCTTTTTCACCATAGCCCTCTTTGGGCTTCCAAATATCCCTTTGCCAATTCCACAACAACAGCCTTAGCGAAAGGCTTCTTGAAGGGAAAGATGTAACTCTGTGAGATGAATTAACAGAACACAGAGCAGTTTCTCAGAAAGCTTCTTTCCAGTTTTGAACGGAAGATATTTCGTTTTTCACCACAGCCCTCTAGGGGCTTCCAAATATCCCTTTGCCAATTCCACAAGAACAGCCTTAGCGAAAGGCTTCTTGAAGGGAAAGATGTAACTCTGTGAGATGAATTAACAGAACACAGAGCAGTTTCTCAGAAAGCTTCTTTCCAGTTTTGAACGGAAGATATTTCCTTTTTCACCATAGGCCTCTATGGGCTTCCAAATATCCCTTTGCCAATTCCACAAGAACAGCCTTAGCGAAAGGCTTCTTGAAGGGAAAGATGTAACTCTGTGAGATGAATTAACAGAACACAGAGCAGTTTCTCACAAAGCTTCTTTCCAGTTTTGAACGGAAGATATTTCCTTTTTCAACATAGCCCTCTATGGGTTTCCAAATATCCCTTTGCCAATTCCACAAGAACAGCCTTAGCGAAAGGCTTCTTGAAGGGAAAGATGTAACTCTGTGAGATGAATTAACAGAACACAGAGCAGTTTCTCAGAAACCTTCTTTCCAGTTTTGAACGGAAGATATTTCCTTTTTCACCATAGCCCTCTATGGGCTTCCAAATATCCCTTTGCCAATTCCACAAGAACAGCCTTAGCGAAAGGCTTCTTGAAGGGAAAGATGTAACTCTGTGAGATGAATTAACAGAACACAGAGCAGTTTCTCAGAAAGCTTCTTTCCAGTTTTGAACGGAAGGTATTTCCTTTTTCACCATAGCCCTCTATGGGCTTCCAAATATCCCTTTGCCAATTCCCCAAGAACAGCCTTAGCGAAAGGCTTCTTGAAGGGAAAGATGTAACTCGGTGAGATGAATTAACAGAACACAGAGCAGTTTCTCAGAAAGCTTCTTTCCAGTTTTGAACGGAAGATATTTCCTTTTTCACCATAGCCCTCTATGGGCTTCCAAATATCCCTTTGCCAATTACACAAGAACAGCCTTAGCGAAAGGCTTCTTGAAGGGAAAGATGTAACTCTGTGAGATGAATTAACAGAACACAGAGCAGTTTCTCAGAAAGCTTCTTTCCAGTTTTGAACGGAAGATATTTCCTTTTTCACCATAGCCCTCTATGGGCTTCCACATATCCCTTTGCCAATTCCACAAGAACAGCCTTAGCGAAAGGCTTCTTGAAGGGAAAGATGTAACTCTGTGAGATGAATTAACAGAACACAGAGCAGTTTCTCAGAAAGCTTCTTTCCAGTTTTGAACGGAAGATATTTCCTTTTTCACCATAGCCCTCTATGGGCTTCCAAATATCCCTTTGCCAATTCCACAAGAACAGCCTTAGCGAAAGGCTTCTTGAAGGGAAAGATGTAACTCTGTGAGATGAATTAACAGAACACAGAGCAGTTTCTCAGAAAGCTTCTTTCCAGTTTTGCATGGAAGATATTTCCTTTTTCACCATAGGCCTCTATGGGCTTCCAAATATCCGTTTGCCAATTCCACAAGAACAGCCTTAGCGAAAGGCTTCTTGAAGGGAAAGATGTAACTCTGTGAGATGAATTAACAGAACACAGAGCAGTTTCTCAGAAAGCTTCTTTCCAGTTTTGCACGGAAGATATTTCCTTTTTCACCATAGGCCTCTATGGGCTTCCAAATATCCCTTTGCCAATTCCACAAGAACAGCCTTAGCGAAAGGCTTCTTGAAGGGAAAGATGTAACTCTGTGAGATGAATTAACAGAACACAGAGCAGTTTCTCAGAAAGCTTCTTTCCAGTTTTGAAGGGAAGATATTTCCTTTTTCACCATAGCCCTCTATGGGCTTCCAAATATCCCTTTGCCAATTCCACAAGAACAGCCTTAGCGAAAGGCTTCTTGAAGGGAAAGATGTAACTCTGTGAGATGAATTAACAGAACACAGAGCAGTTTCTCAGAAAGCTTCTTTCCAGTTTTGAACGGAAGATATTTCCTTTTTCACCATAGGCCTCTATGGGCTTCCAAATATCCCTTTGCCAATTCCACAAGAACAGCCTTAGCGAAAGGCTTCTTGAAGGGAAAGATGTAACTCTGTGAGATGAATTAACAGAACACAGAGCAGTTTCTCAGATAGCTTCTTTCCAGTTTTGAACGGAACATACTTCCTTTTTCACCATAGCCCTCTTTGGGCTTCCAAATATCCCTTTGCCAATTCCACAACAACAGCCTTAGCGAAAGGCTTCTTGAAGGGAAAGATGTAACTCTGTGAGATGAATTAACAGAACACAGAGCAGTTTCTCAGAAAGCTTCTTTCCAGTTTTGAACGGAAGATATTTCGTTTTTCACCACAGCCCCCTATGGGCTTCCAAATATCCCTTTGCCAATTCCACAAGAACAGCCTTAGCGAAAGGCTTCTTGAAGGGAAAGATGTAACTCTGTGAGATGAATTAACAGAACACAGAGCAGTTTCTCAGAAAGCTTCTTTCCAGTTTTGAACGGAAGATATTTCGTTTTTCACCACAGCCCCCTATGGGCTTCCAAATATCCCTTTGCCAATTCCACAAGAACAGCCTTAGCGAAAGGCTTCTTGAAGGGAAAGATGTAACTCTGTGAGATGAATTAACAGAACACAGAGCAGTTTCTCAGAAAGCTTCTTTCCAGTTTTGAACGGAAGATATTTCCTTTTTCACCATAGCCCTCTAAGGGCTTCCAAACATCCCTTTGCCAATTCCACAAGAACAGCCTTAGCGAAAGGCTTCTTGAAGGGAAAGATGTAACTCTGTGAGATGAATTAACAGAACACAGAGCAGTTTCTCAGAAAGCTTCTTTCCAGTTTTGAACGGAAGATATTTCCTTTTTCACCATAGCCCTCTATGGGCTTCCAAATATCACTTTGCCAATTACACAAGAACAGCCTTAGCGAAAGGCTTCTTGAAGGGAAAGATGTAACTCTGTGAGATGAATTAACAGAACACAGAGCAGTTTCTCAGAAAGCTTCTTTCCAGTTTTGCACGGAAGATATTTCCTTTTTCACCATAGGCCTCTATGGGCTTCCAAATATCCGTTTGCCAATTCCACAAGAACAGCCTTAGCGAAAGGCTTCTTGAAGTGAAAGATGTAACTCTGTGAGATGAATTAACAGAACACAGAGCCGTTTCTCAGAAAGCTTCTTTCCAGTTTTGCACGGAAGATATTTCCTTTTTCACCATAGGCCTCTAAGGGCTTCCAAATATCCCTTTGCCAATTCCACAAGAACAGCCTTAGCGAAAGGCTTCTTGAAGGGAAAGATGTAACTCTGTGAGATGAATTAACAGAACACAGAGCAGTTTCTCAGAAAGCTTCTTTCCAGTTTTGAACGGAAGATATTTCCTTTTTCACCATAGCCCTCTATGGGCTTCCAAATATCCCTTTGCCAATTCCACAAGAACAGCCTTAGCGAAAGGCTTCTTGAAGGGAAAGATGTAACTCTGTGAGATGAATTAACAGAACAGAGAGCAGTTTCTCAGAAAGCTTCTTTCCAGTTTTGAACGGAAGATAATTCCTTTTTCACCATAGGCCTCTATGGGCTTCCAAATATCCCTTTGCCAATTCCACAAGAACAGCCTTAGCGAAAGGCTTCTTGAAGGGAAAGATGTAACTCTGTGAGATGAATTAGCAGAACACAGAGCAGTTTCTCAGAAAGCTTCTTTCCAGTTTTGAACGGAAGATATTTCCTTTTTCACCATAGCCCTCTATGGGCTTCCAAATATCCCTTTGCCAATTCCACAAGAACAGCCTTAGAGAAAGGCTTCTTGAAGGGAAAGATGTAACTCTGTGAGATGAATTAACAGAACACAGAGCAGTTTCTCAGAAAGCTTCTTTCCAGTTTTGAACGGAAGATATTTCCTTTTTCACCATAGCCCTCTATGGGCTTCCAAATATCCCTTTGCCAATTCCACAAGAACAGCCTTAGCGAAAGGCTTCTTGAAGGGAAAGATGTAACTCTGTGAGATGAATTAACAGAACACAGAGCAGTTTCTCAGAAAGCTTCTTTCCAGTTTTGAACGGAAGATATTTCCTTTTTCACCATAGCCCTCTATGGGCTTCCAAATATCCCTTTGTCAATTCCACAAGAACAGCCTTAGCGAAAGGCTTCTTGAAGGGAAAGATGTAACTCTGTGAGATGAATTAACAGAACACAGAGCAGTTTCTCAGAAAGCTTCTTTCCAGTTTTGAACGGAAGATATTTCCTTTTTCATCATAGGCCTCTATTGGCTTCCAAATATCCCTTTGCCAATTCCACAAGAACAGCCTTAGCGAAAGGCTTCTTGAAGGGAAAGATGTAACTCTGTGAGATGAATTAACAGAACACAGAGCAGTTTCTCAGAAAGCTTCTTTCCAATTTTGAACGGAAGATATTTAATTTTTCACCATAGCCCTCTATGGGCTTCCAAATATCCCTTTGCCAATTCCACAAGAACAGCCTTAGCGAAAGGCGTCTTAAGGGAAAGATGTAACTCTGTGAGATGAATTAACAGAACACAGAGCAGTTTCTCAGAAAGCTTCTTTCCAGTTTTGAACGGAAGATATTTCCTTTTTCACCATAGGCCTCTATGGGCTTCCAAATATCCCTTTGTCAATTCCACAAGAACAGCCTTAGCGAAAGGCTTCTTGAAGGGAAAGATGTAACTCTGTGAGATGATTTAACAGAACACAGAGCAGTTTCTCAGAAAGCTTCTTTCCAGTTTTGAACGGAAGGTATTTCCTTTTTCACCATAGCCCTCTATGGGCTTCCAAATATCCCTTTGCCAATTCCCCAAGAACAGCCTTAGCGAAAGGCTTCTTGAAGGGAAAGATGTAACTCTGTGAGATGAATTAACAGAACACAGAGCAGTTTCTCAGAAAGCTTCTTTCCAGTTTTGAACGGAAGATATTTCCTTTTTCATCATAGGCCTCTATGGGCTTCCAAATATCCCTTTGCCAATTCCACAAGAACAGCCTTAGCGAAAGGCATCTTGAAGGGAAAGATGTAACTCTCTGAGATGAATTAACAGAACACAGAGCAGTTTCTCAGAAAGCTTCTTTCCAGTTTTGAACGGAAGATATTTCCTTTTTCACCATAGCCCTCTATGGGCTTCCAAATATCCCTTTGCCAATTCCACAAGAACAGCCTTAGCGAAAGGCGTCTTGAAGGGAAAGATGTAACTCTGTGAGATGAATTAACAGAACACAGAGCAGTTTCTCAGAAAGCTTCTTTCGAGTTTTGAACGGAAGATATTTCCTTTTTCACCATAGCCCTCTATGGGCTTCCAAATATCCCTTTGCCAATTCCACAAGAACAGCCTTAGCGAAAGGCTTCTTGAAGGGAAAGATGTAACTCTGTGAGTTGAATTAACAGAACACAGAGCAGTTTCTCAGAAAGCTTCTTTCCAGTTTTGCACGGAAGATATTTCCTTTTTCACCATAGGCCTCTATGGGCTTCCAAATATCCCTTTGCCAATTCCACAAGAACAGCCTTAGCGAAAGGCTTCTTGAAGGGAAAGATGTAACTCTGTGAGATGAATTAACAGAACACAGAGCAGTTTCTCAGAAAGCTTCTTTCCAGTTTTGCACGGAAGATATTTCCTTTTTCACCATAGGCCTCTATGGGCTTCCAAATATCCCTTTGCCAATTCCACAAGAACAGCCTTAGCGAAAGGCTTCTTGAAGGGAAAGATGTAACTCTGTGAGATGAATTAACAGAACACAGAGCAGTTTCTCAGAAAGCTTCTTTCCAGTTTTGAAGGGAAGATATTTCCTTTTTCACCATAGCCCTCTATGGGCTTCCAAATATCCCTTTGCCAATTCCACAAGAACAGCCTTAGCGAAAGGCTTCTTGAAGGGAAAGATGTAACTCTGTGAGATGAATTAACAGAACACAGAGCAGTTTCTCAGAAAGCTTCTTTCCAGTTTTGAACGGAAGATATTTCCTTTTTCACCATAGGCCTCTATGGGCTTCCAAATATCCCTTTGCCAATTCCACAAGAACAGCCTTAGCGAAAGGCTTCTTGAAGGGAAAGATGTAACTCTGTGAGATGAATTAACAGAACACAGAGCAGTTTCTCAGATAGCTTCTTTCCAGTTTTGAACGGAACATACTTCCTTTTTCACCATAGCCCTCTTTGGGCTTCCAAATATCCCTTTGCCAATTCCACAACAACAGCCTTAGCGAAAGGCTTCTTGAAGGGAAAGATGTAACTCTGTGAGATGAATTAACAGAACACAGAGCAGTTTCTCAGAAAGCTTCTTTCCAGTTTTGAACGGAAGATATTTCGTTTTTCGCCACAGCCCTCTATGGGCTTCCAAATATCCCTTTGCCAATTCCACAAGAACAGCCTTAGCGAAAGGCTTCTTGAAGGGAAAGATGTAACTCTGTGAGATGAATTAACAGAACACAGAGCAGTTTCTCAGAAAGCTTCTTTCCAGTTTTGAACGGAAGATATTTCCTTTTTCACCATAGGCCTCTATGGGCTTCCAAATATCCCTTTGCCAATTCCACAAGAACAGCCTTAGCGAAAGGCTTCTTGAAGGGAAAGATGTAACTCTGTGAGATGAATTAACAGAACACAGAGCAGTTTCTCACAAAGCTTCTTTCCAGTTTTGAACGGAAGATATTTCCTTTTTCAACATAGCCCTCTATGGGCTTCCAAATATCCCTTTGCCAATTCCACAAGAACAGCCTTAGCGAAAGGCTTCTTGAAGGGAAAGATGTAACTCTGTGAGATGAATTAACAGAACACAGAGCAGTTTCTCAGAAACCTTCTTTCCAGTTTTGAACGGAAGATATTTCCTTTTTCACCATAGCCCTCTATGGGCTTCCAAATATCCCTTTGCCAATTCCACAAGAACAGCCTTAGCGAAAGGCTTCTTGAAGGGAAAGATGTAACTCTGTGAGATGAATTAACAGAACACAGAGCAGTTTCTCAGAAAGCTTCTTTCCAGTTTTGCACGGAAGATATTTCCTTTTTCACCATAGGCCTCTATGGGCTTCCAAATATCCCTTTGCCAATTCCACAAGAACAGCCTTAGCGAAAGGCTTCTTGAAGGGAAAGATGTAACTCTGTGAGATGAATTAACAGAACACAGAGCAGTTTCTCAGAAAGCTTCTTTCCAGTTTTGAAGGGAAGATATTTCCTTTTTCACCATAGCCCTCTATGGGCTTCCAAATATCCCTTTGCCAATTCCACAAGAACAGCCTTAGCGAAAGGCTTCTTGAAGGGAAAGATGTAACTCTGTGAGATGAATTAACAGAACACAGAGCAGTTTCTCAGAAAGCTTCTTTCCAGTTTTGAACGGAAGATATTTCCTTTTTCACCATAGGCCTCTATGGGCTTCCAAATATCCCTTTGCCAATTCCACAAGAACAGCCTTAGCGAAAGGCTTCTTGAAGGGAAAGATGTAACTCTGTGAGATGAATTAACAGAACACAGAGCAGTTTCTCAGATAGCTTCTTTCCAGTTTTGAACGGAACATACTTCCTTTTTCACCATAGCCCTCTTTGGGCTTCCAAATATCCCTTTGCCAATTCCACAACAACAGCCTTAGCGAAAGGCTTCTTGAAGGGAAAGATGTAACTCTGTGAGATGAATTAACAGAACACAGAGCAGTTTCTCAGAAAGCTTCTTTCCAGTTTTGAACGGAAGATATTTCGTTTTTCGCCACAGCCCTCTATGGGCTTCCAAATATCCCTTTGCCAATTCCACAAGAACAGCCTTAGCGAAAGGCTTCTTGAAGGGAAAGATGTAACTCTGTGAGATGAATTAACAGAACACAGAGCAGTTTCTCAGAAAGCTTCTTTCCAGTTTTGAACGGAAGATATTTCCTTTTTCACCATAGGCCTCTATGGGCTTCCAAATATCCCTTTGCCAATTCCACAAGAACAGCCTTAGCGAAAGGCTTCTTGAAGGGAAAGATGTAACTCTGTGAGATGAATTAACAGAACACAGAGCAGTTTCTCACAAAGCTTCTTTCCAGTTTTGAACGGAAGATATTTCCTTTTTCAACATAGCCCTCTATGGGCTTCCAAATATCCCTTTGCCAATTCCACAAGAACAGCCTTAGCGAAAGGCTTCTTGAAGGGAAAGATGTAACTCTGTGAGATGAATTAACAGAACACAGAGCAGTTTCTCAGAAACCTTCTTTCCAGTTTTGAACGGAAGATATTTCCTTTTTCACCATAGCCCTCTATGGGCTTCCAAATATCCCTTTGCCAATTCCACAAGAACAGCCTTAGCGAAAGGCTTCTTGAAGGGAAAGATGTAACTCTGTGAGATGAATTAACAGAACACAGAGCAGTTTCTCAGAAAGCTTCTTTCCAGTTTTGAACGGAAGGTATTTCCTTTTTCACCATAGCCCTCTATGGGCTTCCAAATATCCCTTTGCCAATTCCCCAAGAACAGCCTTAGCGAAAGGCTTCTTGAAGGGAAAGATGTAACTCGGTGAGATGAATTAACAGAACACAGAGCAGTTTCTCAGAAAGCTTCTTTCCAGTTTTGAACGGAAGATATTTCCTTTTTCACCATAGCCCTCTATGGGCTTCCAAATATCCCTTTGCCAATTACACTAGAACAGCCTTAGCGAAAGGCTTCTTGAAGGGAAAGATGTAACTCTGTGAGATGAATTAACAGAACACAGAGCAGTTTCTCAGAAAGCTTCTTTCCAGTTTTGAACGGAAGATATTTCCTTTTTCACCATAGCCCTCTATGGGCTTCCACATATCCCTTTGCCAATTCCACAAGAACAGCCTTAGCGAAAGGCTTCTTGAAGGGAAAGATGTAACTCTGTGAGATGAATTAACAGAACACAGAGCAGTTTCTCAGAAAGCTTCTTTCCAGTTTTGAACGGAAGATATTTCCTTTTTCATCATAGGCCTCTATGGGCTTCCAAATATCCCTTTGCCAATTCCACAAGAACAGCCTTAGCGAAAGGCATCTTGAAGGGAAAGATGTAACTCTCTGAGATGAATTAACAGAACACAGAGCAGTTTCTCAGAAAGCTTCTTTCCAGTTTTGAACGGAAGATATTTCCTTTTTCACCATAGGCCTCTATGGGCTTCCAAATATCCCTTTGCCAATTCCACAAGAACAGCCTTAGCGAAAGGCGTCTTGAAGGGAAAGATGTAACTCTGTGAGATGAATTAACAGAACACAGAGCAGTTTCTCAGAAAGCTTCTTTCGAGTTTTGAACGGAAGATATTTCCTTTTTCACCATAGCCCTCTATGGGCTTCCAAATATCCCTTTGCCAATTCCACAAGAACAGCCTTAGCGAAAGGCTTCTTGAAGGGAAAGATGTAACTCTGTGAGTTGAATTAACAGAACACAGAGCAGTTTCTCAGAAAGCTTCTTTCCAGTTTTGCACGGAAGATATTTCCTTTTTCACCATAGGCCTCTATGGGCTTCCAAATATCCCTTTGCCAATTCCACAAGAACAGCCTTAGCGAAAGGCTTCTTGAAGGGAAAGATGTAACTCTGTGAGATGAATTAACAGAACACAGAGCAGTTTTTCAGAAAGCTTCTTTCCAGTTTTGAACGGAAGATATTTCCTTTTTCACCATAGCCCTCTATGGGCTTCCAAATATCCCTTTGCCAATTCCACAAGAACAGCCTTAGCGAAAGGCTTCTTGAAGGGAAAGATGTAACTCTGTGAGATGAATTAACAGAACACAGAGCAGTTTCTCAGAAAGCTTCTTTCCAGTTTTGAACGGAAGATATTTCCTTTTTCACCGTAGAACTCTATGGGCTTCCAAATATCCCTTTGCCAATTCCACAAGAACAGCCTTAGCGAAAGGCTTCTTGAAGGGAAAGATGTAACTCTGTGAGATGAATTAACAGAACACAGAGCAGTTTCTCAGAAAGCTTCTTTCCAGTTTTGAACGGAAGATATTTCCTTTTTCACCATAGGCCTCTATGGGCTTCCAAATATCCCTTTGCCAATTCCACAAGAACAGCCTTAGCGAAAGGCTTCTTGAAGGGAAAGATGTAACTCTGTGAGATGAATTAACAGAACACAGAGCAGTTTCTCAGAAAGCTTCTTTCCAGTTTTGAAAGGAAGGTATTTCCTTTTTCACCATAGCCCTCTATGGGCTTCCAAATATCCCTTTGCCAATTCCCCAAGAAAAGCCTTAACGAAAGGCTTCTTGAAGGGAAAGATGTAACTCTGTGAGATGAATTAACAGAACACAGAGCAGTTTCTCAGAAAGCTTCTTTCCAGTTTTGAACGGAAGATATTTCCTTTTTCACCATAGCCCTCTATGGGCTTCCAAATATCCCTTTGCCAATTCCACAAGAACAGCCTTAGCGAAAGGCTTCTTGAAGGGAAAGATGTAACTCTGTGAGATGAATTAACAGAACACAGAGCAGTTTCTCAGAAAGCTTCTTTCCAGTTTTGAACGGAAGATATTTCCTTTTTCACCATAGCCCTCTATGGGCTTCCACATATCCCTTTGCCAATTCCACAAGAACAGCCTTAGCGAAAGGCGTCTTGAAGGGAAAGATGTAACTCTGTGAGATGAATTAACAGAACACAGAGCAGTTTCTCAGAAAGCTTCTTTCGAGTTTTGAACGGAAGATATTTCCTTTTTCACCATAGCCCTCTATGGGCTTCCAAATATCCCTTTGCCAATTCCACAAGAACAGCCTTAGCGAAAGGCTTCTTGAAGGGAAAGATGTAACTCTGTGAGTTGAATTAACAGAACACAGAGCAGTTTCTCAGAAAGCTTCTTTCCAGTTTTGCACGGAAGATATTTCCTTTTTCACCATAGGCCTCTATGGGCTTCCAAATATCCCTTTGCCAATTCCACAAGAACAGCCTTAGCGAAAGGCTTCTTGAAGGGAAAGATGTAACTCTGTGAGATGAATTAACAGAACACAGAGCAGTTTTTCAGAAAGCTTCTTTCCAGTTTTGAACGGAAGATATTTCCTTTTTCACCATAGCCCTCTATGGGCTTCCAAATATCCCTTTGCCAATTCCACAAGAACAGCCTTAGCGAAAGGCTTCTTGAAGGGAAAGATGTAACTCTGTGAGATGAATTAACAGAACACAGAGCAGTTTCTCAGAAAGCTTCTTTCCAGTTTTGAACGGAAGATATTTCCTTTTTCACCGTAGAACTCTATGGGCTTCCAAATATCCCTTTGCCAATTCCACAAGAACAGCCTTAGCGAAAGGCTTCTTGAAGGGAAAGATGTAACTCTGTGAGATGAATTAACAGAACACAGAGCAGTTTCTCAGAAAGCTTCTTTCCAGTTTTGAACGGAAGATATTTCCTTTTTCACCATAGGCCTCTATGGGCTTCCAAATATCCCTTTGCCAATTCCACAAGAACAGCCTTAGCGAAAGGCTTCTTGAAGGGAAAGATGTAACTCTGTGAGATGAATTAACAGAACACAGAGCAGTTTCTCAGAAAGCTTCTTTCCAGTTTTGAAAGGAAGGTATTTCCTTTTTCACCATAGCCCTCTATGGGCTTCCAAATATCCCTTTGCCAATTCCCCAAGAAAAGCCTTAACGAAAGGCTTCTTGAAGGGAAAGATGTAACTCTGTGAGATGAATTAACAGAACACAGAGCAGTTTCTCAGAAAGCTTCTTTCCAGTTTTGAACGGAAGATATTTCCTTTTTCACCATAGCCCTCTATGGGCTTCCAAATATCCCTTTGCCAATTCCACAAGAACAGCCTTAGCGAAAGGCTTCTTGAAGGGAAAGATGTAACTCTGTGAGATGAATTAACAGAACACAGAGCAGTTTCTCAGAAAGCTTCTTTCCAGTTTTGAACGGAAGATATTTCCTTTTTCACCATAGCCCTCTATGGGCTTCCACATATCCCTTTGCCAATTCCACAAGAACAGCCTTAGCGAAAGGCGTCTTGAAGGGAAAGATGTAACTCTGTGAGATGAATTAACAGAACACAGAGCAGTTTCTCAGAAAGCTTCTTTCCAGTTTTGAACGGAAGATATTTCCTTTTTCACCATAGCCCTCTATGGGCTTCCAAATATCCCTTTGCCAATTCCACAAGAACAGCCTTAGCGAAAGGCTTCTTGAAGGGAAAGATGTAACTCTGTGAGATGAATTAACAGAACACAGAGTAGTTTCTCAGAAAGCTTCTTTCCAGTTTTGCACGGAAGATATTTCCTTTTTCACCATAGGCCTCTATGGGCTTCCAAATATCCGTTTGCCAATTCCACAAGAACAGCCTTAGCGAAAGGCTTCTTGAAGGGAAAGATGTAACTCTGTGAGATGAATTAACAGAACACAGAGCAGTTTCTCAGAAAGCTTCTTTCCAGTTTTGCACGGAAGATATTTCCTTTTTCACCATAGGCCTCTATGGGCTTCCAAATATCCCTTTGCCAATTCCACAAGAACAGCCTTAGCGAAAGGCTTCTTGAAGGGAAAGATGTAACTCTGTGAGATGAATTAACAGAACACAGAGCAGTTTCTCAGAAAGCTTCTTTCCAGTTTTGAACGGAAAATATTTCCTTTTTCACCATAGCCCTCTATGGGCTTCCAAATATCCCTTTGCCAATTCCACAAGAACAGCCTTAGCGAAAGGCTTCTTGAAGGGAAAGATGTAACTCTGTGAGATGAATTAACAGAACACAGAGCAGTTTCTCAGAAAGCTTCTTTCCAGTTTTGAACGGAAGATATTTCCTTTTTCACCATAGGCCTCTATGGGCTTCCAAATATCCCTTTGCCAATTCCACAAGAACAGCCTTAGCGAAAGGCTTCTTGAAGGGAAAGATGTAACTCTGTGAGATGAATTAACAGAACACAGAGCAGTTTCTCAGATAGCTTCTTTCCAGTTTTGAACGGAACATACTTCCTTTTTCACCATAGCCCTCTTTGGGCTTCCAAATATCCCTTTGCCAATTCCACAACAACAGCCTTAGCGAAAGGCTTCTTGAAGGGAAAGATGTAACTCTGTGAGATGAATTAACAGAACACAGAGCAGTTTCTCAGAAAGCTTCTTTCCAGTTTTGAACGGAAGATATTTCGTTTTTCACCACAGCCCTCTATGGGCTTCCAAATATCCCTTTGCCAATTCCACAAGAACAGCCTTAGCGAAAGGCTTCTTGAAGGGAAAGATGTAACTCTGTGAGATGAATTAACAGAACACAGAGCAGTTTCTCAGAAAGCTTCTTTCCAGTTTTGAACGGAAGATATTTCCTTTTTCACCATAGGCCTCTATGGGCTTCCAAATATCCCTTTGCCAATTCCACAAGAACAGCCTTAGCGAAAGGCTTCTTGAAGGGAAAGATGTAACTCTGTGAGATGAATTAACAGAACACAGAGCAGTTTCTCACAAAGCTTCTTTCCAGTTTTGAACGGAAGATATTTCCTTTTTCAACATAGCCCTCTATGGGCTTCCAAATATCCCTTTGCCAATTCCACAAGAACAGCCTTAGCGAAAGGCTTCTTGAAGGGAAAGATGTAACTCTGTGAGATGAATTAACAGAACACAGAGCAGTTTCTCAGAAACCTTCTTTCCAGTTTTGAACGGAAGATATTTCCTTTTTCACCATAGCCCTCTATGGGCTTCCAAATATCCCTTTGCCAATTCCACAAGAACAGCCTTAGCGAAAGGCTTCTTGAAGGGAAAGATGTAACTCTGTGAGATGAATTAACAGAACACAGAGCAGTTTCTCAGAAAGCTTCTTTCCAGTTTTGAACGGAAGGTATTTCCTTTTTCACCATAGCCCTCTATGGGCTTCCAAATATCCCTTTGCCAATTCCCCAAGAACAGCCTTAGCGAAAGGCTTCTTGAAGGGAAAGATGTAACTCGGTGAGATGAATTAACAGAACACAGAGCAGTTTCTCAGAAAGCTTCTTTCCAGTTTTGAACGGAAGATATTTCCTTTTTCACCATAGCCCTCTATGGGCTTCCAAATATCCCTTTGCCAATTACACAAGAACAGCCTTAGCGAAAGGCTTCTTGAAGGGAAAGATGTAACTCTGTGAGATGAATTAACAGAACACAGAGCAGTTTCTCAGAAAGCTTCTTTCCAGTTTTGAAGGGAAGATATTTCCTTTTTCACCATAGCCCTCTATGGGCTTCCACATATCCCTTTGCCAATTCCACAAGAACAGCCTTAGCGAAAGGCTTCTTGAAGGGAAAGATGTAACTCTGTGAGATGAATTAACAGAACACAGAGCAGTTTCTCAGAAAGCTTCTTTCCAGTTTTGAACGGAAGATATTTCCTTTTTCACCATAGCCCTCTATGGGCTTCCAAATATCCCTTTGCCAATTCCACAAGAACAGCCTTAGCGAAAGGCTTCTTGAAGGGAAAGATGTAACTCTGTGAGATGAATTAACAGAACACAGAGCAGTTTCTCAGAAAGCTTCTTTCCAGTTTTGCACGGAAGATATTTCCTTTTTCACCATAGGCCTCTATGGGCTTCCAAATATCCGTTTGCCAATTCCACAAGAACAGCCTTAGAGAAAGGCTTCTTGAAGGGAAAGATGTAACTCTGTGAGATGAATTAACAGAACACAGAGCAGTTTCTCAGAAAGCTTCTTTCCAGTTTTGCACGGAAGATATTTCCTTTTTCACCATAGGCCTCTATGGGCTTCCAAATATCCCTTTGCCAATTCCACAAGAACAGCCTTAGCGAAAGGCTTCTTGAAGGGAAAGATGTAACTCTGTGAGATGAATTAACAGAACACAGAGCAGTTTCTCAGAAAGCTTCTTTCCAGTTTTGAAGGGAAGATATTTCCTTTTTCACCATAGCCCTCTATGGGCTTCCAAATATCCCTTTGCCAATTCCACAAGAACAGCCTTAGCGAAAGGCTTCTTGAAGGGAAAGATGTAACTCTGTGAGATGAATTAACAGAACACAGAGCAGTTTCTCAGAAAGCTTCTTTCCAGTTTTGAACGGAAGATATTTCCTTTTTCACCATAGGCCTCTATGGGCTTCCAAATATCCCTTTGCCAATTCCACAAGAACAGCCTTAGCGAAAGGCTTCTTGAAGGGAAAGATGTAACTCTGTGAGATGAATTAACAGAACACAGAGCAGTTTCTCAGATAGCTTCTTTCCAGTTTTGAACGGAACATACTTCCTTTTTCACCATAGCCCTCTTTGGGCTTCCAAATATCCCTTTGCCAATTCCACAACAACAGCCTTAGCGAAAGGCTTCTTGAAGGGAAAGATGTAACTCTGTGAGATGAATTAACAGAACACAGAGCAGTTTCTCAGAAAGCTTCTTTCCAGTTTTGAACGGAAGATATTTCGTTTTTCACCACAGCCCCCTATGGGCTTCCAAATATCCCTTTGCCAATTCCACAAGAACAGCCTTAGCGAAAGGCTTCTTGAAGGGAAAGATGTAACTCTGTGAGATGAATTAACAGAACACAGAGCAGTTTCTCAGAAAGCTTCTTTCCAGTTTTGAACGGAAGATATTTCCTTTTTCACCATAGCCCTCTATGGGCTTCCAAATATCCCTTTGCCAATTCCACAAGAACAGCCTTAGCGAAAGGCTTCTTGAAGGGAAAGATGTAACTCTGTGAGATGAATTAACAGAACACAGAGCAGTTTCTCAGAAAGCTTCTTTCCAGTTTTGAACGGAAGATATTTCCTTTTTCACCATAGCCCTCTAAGGGCTTCCAAATATCCCTTTGCCAATTCCACAAGAACAGCCTTAGCGAAAGGCTTCTTGAAGGGAAAGATGTAACTCTGTGAGATGAATTAACAGAACACAGAGCAGTTTCTCAGAAAGCTTCTTTCCAGTTTTGAACGGAAGATATTTCCTTTTTCACCATAGCCCTCTATGGGCTTCCAAATATCCCTTTGCCAATTACACAAGAACAGCCTTAGCGAAAGGCTTCTTGAAGGGAAAGATGTAACTCTGTGAGATGAATTAACAGAACACAGAGCAGTTTCTCAGAAAGCTTCTTTCCAGTTTTGCACGGAAGATATTTCCTTTTTCACCATAGGCCTCTATGGGCTTCCAAATATCCGTTTGCCAATTCCACAAGAACAGCCTTAGCGAAAGGCTTCTTGAAGTGAAAGATGTAACTCTGTGAGATGAATTAACAGAACACAGAGCCGTTTCTCAGAAAGCTTCTTTCCAGTTTTGCACGGAAGATATTTCCTTTTTCACCATAGGCCTCTAAGGGCTTCCAAATATCCCTTTGCCAATTCCACAAGAACAGCCTTAGCGAAAGGCTTCTTGAAGGGAAAGATGTAACTCTGTGAGATGAATTAACAGAACACAGAGCAGTTTCTCAGAAAGCTTCTTTCCAGTTTTGAACGGAAGATATTTCCTTTTTCACCATAGCCCTCTATGGGCTTCCAAATATCCCTTTGCCAATTCCACAAGAACAGCCTTAGCGAAAGGCTTCTTGAAGGGAAAGATGTAACTCTGTGAGATGAATTAACAGAACAGAGAGCAGTTTCTCAGAAAGCTTCTTTCCAGTTTTGAACGGAAGATAATTCCTTTTTCACCATAGGCCTCTATGGGCTTCCAAATATCCCTTTGCCAATTCCACAAGAACAGCCTTAGCGAAAGGCTTCTTGAAGGGAAAGATGTAACTCTGTGAGATGAATTAGCAGAACACAGAGCAGTTTCTCAGAAAGCTTCTTTCCAGTTTTGAACGGAAGATATTTCCTTTTTCACCATAGCCCTCTATGGGCTTCCAAATATCCCTTTGCCAATTCCACAAGAACAGCCTTAGAGAAAGGCTTCTTGAAGGGAAAGATGTAACTCTGTGAGATGAATTAACAGAACACAGAGCAGTTTCTCAGAAAGCTTCTTTCCAGTTTTGAACGGAAGATATTTCCTTTTTCACCATAGCCCTCTATGGGCTTCCAAATATCCCTTTGCCAATTCCACAAGAACAGCCTTAGCGAAAGGCTTCTTGAAGGGAAAGATGTAACTCTGTGAGATGAATTAACAGAACACAGAGCAGTTTCTCAGAAAGCTTCTTTCCAGTTTTGAACGGAAGATATTTCCTTTTTCACCATAGCCCTCTATGGGCTTCCAAATATCCCTTTGTCAATTCCACAAGAACAGCCTTAGCGAAAGGCTTCTTGAAGGGAAAGATGTAACTCTGTGAGATGAATTAACAGAACACAGAGCAGTTTCTCAGAAAGCTTCTTTCCAGTTTTGAACGGAAGATATTTCCTTTTTCATCATAGGCCTCTATTGGCTTCCAAATATCCCTTTGCCAATTCCACAAGAACAGCCTTAGCGAAAGGCTTCTTGAAGGGAAAGATGTAACTCTGTGAGATGAATTAACAGAACACAGAGCAGTTTCTCAGAAAGCTTCTTTCCAATTTTGAACGGAAGATATTTAATTTTTCACCATAGCCCTCTATGGGCTTCCAAATATCCCTTTGCCAATTCCACAAGAACAGACTTAGCGAAAGGCGTCTTAAGGGAAAGATGTAACTCTGTGAGATGAATTAACAGAACACAGAGCAGTTTCTCAGAAAGCTTCTTTCCAGTTTTGAACGGAAGATATTTCCTTTTTCACCATAGGCCTCTATGGGCTTCCAAATATCCCTTTGTCAATTCCACAAGAACAGCCTTAGCGAAAGGCTTCTTGAAGGGAAAGATGTAACTCTGTGAGATGATTTAACAGAACACAGAGCAGTTTCTCAGAAAGCTTCTTTCCAGTTTTGAACGGAAGGTATTTCCTTTTTCACCATAGCCCTCTATGGGCTTCCAAATATCCCTTTGCCAATTCCCCAAGAACAGCCTTAGCGAAAGGCTTCTTGAAGGGAAAGATGTAACTCTGTGAGATGAATTAACAGAACACAGAGCAGTTTCTCAGAAAGCTTCTTTCCAGTTTTGAACGGAAGATATTTCCTTTTTCATCATAGGCCTCTATGGGCTTCCAAATATCCCTTTGCCAATTCCACAAGAACAGCCTTAGCGAAAGGCATCTTGAAGGGAAAGATGTAACTCTCTGAGATGAATTAACAGAACACAGAGCAGTTTCTCAGAAAGCTTCTTTCCAGTTTTGAACGGAAGATATTTCCTTTTTCACCATAGCCCTCTATGGGCTTCCAAATATCCCTTTGCCAATTCCACAAGAACAGCCTTAGCGAAAGGCGTCTTGAAGGGAAAGATGTAACTCTGTGAGATGAATTAACAGAACACAGAGCAGTTTCTCAGAAAGCTTCTTTCGAGTTTTGAACGGAAGATATTTCCTTTTTCACCATAGCCCTCTATGGGCTTCCAAATATCCCTTTGCCAATTCCACAAGAACAGCCTTAGCGAAAGGCTTCTTGAAGGGAAAGATGTAACTCTGTGAGTTGAATTAACAGAACACAGAGCAGTTTCTCAGAAAGCTTCTTTCCAGTTTTGCACGGAAGATATTTCCTTTTTCACCCTAGGCCTCTATGGGCTTCCAAATATCCCTTTGCCAATTCCACAAGAACAGCCTTAGCGAAAGGCTTCTTGAAGGGAAAGATGTAACTCTGTGAGATGAATTAACAGAACACAGAGCAGTTTTTCAGAAAGCTTCTTTCCAGTTTTGAACGGAAGATATTTCCTTTTTCACCATAGCCCTCTATGGGCTTCCAAATATCCCTTTGCCAATTCCACAAGAACAGCCTTAGCGAAAGGCTTCTTGAAGGGAAAGATGTAACTCTGTGAGATGAATTAACAGAACACAGAGCAGTTTCTCAGAAAGCTTCTTTCCAGTTTTGAACGGAAGATATTTCCTTTTTCACCGTAGCCCTCTATGGGCTTCCAAATATCCCTTTGCCAATTCCACAAGAACAGCCTTAGCGAAAGGCTTCTTGAAGGGAAAGATGTAACTCTGTGAGATGAATTAACAGAACACAGAGCAGTTTCTCAGAAAGCTTCTTTCCAGTTTTGAACGGAAGATATTTCCTTTTTCACCATAGGCCTCTATGGGCTTCCAAATATCCCTTTGCCAATTCCACAAGAACAGCCTTAGCGAAAGGCTTCTTGAAGGGAAAGATGTAACTCTGTGAGATGAATTAACAGAACACAGAGCAGTTTCTCAGAAAGCTTCTTTCCAGTTTTGAACGGAAGATATTTCCTTTTTCACCATAGGCCTCTATGGGCTTCCAAATATCCCTTTGCCAATTCCACAAGAACAGCCTTAGCGAAAGGCTTCTTGAAGGGAAAGATGTAACTGTGTGAGATGAATTAACAGAACACAGAGCAGTTTCTCAGAAAGCTTTTTTCCACTTTTGAACGGAAGATATTTCCTTTTTCACCATAGGCCTCTATGGGCTTCAAAATATCCCTTTGCCAATTCCACAAGAACAGCCTTAGCGAAAGGCTTCTTGAAGGGAAAGATGTTACTCTGTGAGATGAATTAATAGAACACAGAGCAGTTTCTCAGAAAGCTTCTTTCCTGTTTTGAAAGGAAGGTATTTCCTTTTTCACCATAGCCCTCTATGGGCTTCCAAATATCCCTTTGCCAATTCCCCAAGAAAAGCCTTAGCGAAAGGCTTCTTGAAGGGAAAGATGTAACTCTGTGAGATGAATTAACAGAACACAGAGCAGTTTCTCAGAAAGCTTCTTTCCAGTTTTGAACGGAAGATATTTCCTTTTTCACCATAGCCCTCTATGTGCTTCCAAATATCCCTTTGCCAATTCCACAAGAGCAGCCTTAGCGAAAGGCTTCTTGAAGGGAAAGATGTAACTCTGTGAGATGAATTAACAGAACACAGAGCAGTTTCTCAGAAAGCTTCTTTCCAGTTTTGATCGGAAGATATTTCCTTTTTCACCATAGCCCTCTATGGGCTTCCAAATATCCCTTTGCCAATTCCACAAGAACAGCCTTAGCGAAAGGCTTCTTGAAGAGAAAGATGTAACTCTGTGAGATGAATTAACAGAACACAGAGCAGTTTCTCAGAAAGCTTCTTTCCAGTTTTGAACGGAAGGTATTTCCTTTTTCACCATAGCCCTCTATGGGCTTCCAAATATCCCTTTGCCAATTCCCCAAGAACAGCCTTAGCGAAAGGCTTCTTGAAGGGAAAGATGTAACTCTGTGAGATGAATTAACAGAACACAGAGCAGTTTCTCAGAAAGCTTCTTTCCAGTTTTGAACGGAAGATATTTCCTTTTTCATCACAGGCCTTTATGGGCTTCCAAATATCCCTTTGCCAATTCCACAAGAACAGACTTAACGAAAGGCTTCTTGAAGGGAAAGATGTAACTCTGTGAGATGAATTAACAGAACACAGAGCAGTTTCTCAGAAAGCTTCTTTCCAGTTTTGAACGGAAGATATTTCCTTTTTCACCATAGCCCTCTATGGGCTTCCAAATATCCCTTTGCCAATTCCACAAGAACAGCCTTAGCGAAAGGCGTCTTGAAGGGAAAGATATAACTCTGTGAGATGAATTAACAGAACACAGAGCAGTTTCTCAGAAAGCTTCTTTCCAGTTTTGAACGGAAGATATTTCCTTTTTCACCATAGGCCTCTATGGGCTTCCAAATATCCCTTTGCCAACTCCACAAGAACAGCCTTAGCGAAAGGCTTCTTGAAGGGAAAGATGTAACACTGTGAGATGAATTAACAGAATACAGAGCAGTTTCTCAGAAAGCTTCTTTCCAGTTTTGCACGCAAGATATTTCCTTTTTCACCATAGACCTCTATGGGCTTCCAAATATCCCTTTGCCAATTCCACAAGAACAGCCTTAGCGAAAGGCTTCTTGAAGGGAAAGATGTAACTCTGTGAGATGAATTAACAGAACACAGAGTAGTTTCTCAGAAAGCTTCTTTCCAGTTTTGAACGGAAGATATTTCCTTTTTCACCATAGCCCTCTATGGGCTTCCAAATATCCCTTTGTCAATTCCACAAGAACAGCCTTAGCGAAAGGCTTCTTGAAGGGAAAGATGTAACTCTGTGAGATGAACTAACAGAACACAGAGCAGTTTCTCAGAAAGCTTCTTTCCAGTTTTGCACGGAAGATATTTCCTTTTTCACCTTAGGCCTCTATGGGCTTCCAAATATCCCTTTGCCAATTACACAAGAACAGCCTTAGCGAAAGGCTTCTTGAAGGGAAAGATGTAACTGTGTGAGATGAATTAACAGAACACAGAGCAGTTTCTCAGAAACCTTCTTTCCAGTTTTGAACGGAAGATATTTCCTTTTTCACCATAGCCCTCTATGGGCTTCCAAATATCCCTTTACCAATTCCACAAGAACAGCCTTAGCGAAAGGCTTCTTGAAGGGAAAGATGTAACTCTGTCAGATGAATTAACAGAACACAGAGCAGTTTCTCAGAAAGCTTTTTTCCACTTTTGACCGGAAGATATTTCCTTTTTCACCATAGGCCTCTATGGTCTTCCAAATATCCCTTTGCCAATTTCACAAGAACAGCCTTAGCGAAAGGCTTCTTGAAGGGAAAGATGTAACTCTGTGAGATGAATTAAAAGAACACAGAGCAGTTTCTCAGAAAGCTTCTTTCCAGTTTTGAAAGGAAGGTATTTCCTTTTTCACCATAGCCCTCTATGGGCTTCCAAATATCCCTTTGCCAATTCCCCAAGAAAAGCCTTAGCGAAAGGCTTCTTGAAGGGAAAGATGTAACTCTGTGAGATGAATTAACAGAACACAGAGCAGTTTCTCAGAAAGCTTCTTTCCAGTTTTGAACGGAAGATATTTCCTTTTTCACCATAGCCCTCTATGGGCTTCCAAATATCCCTTTGCCAATTCCACAAGAACAGCCTTAGCGAAAGGCTTCTTGAAGGGAAAGATGTAACTCTGTGAGATGAATTAACAGAACACAGAGCAGTTTCTCAGAAAGCTTCTTTCCAGTTTTGATCGGAAGATATTTCCTTTTTCACCATAGCCCTCTATGGGCTTCCAAATATCCCTTTGCCAATTCCACAAGAACAGCCTTAGCGAAAGGCTTCTTGAAGGGAAAGATGTAACTCTGTGAGATGAATTAACAGAACACAGAGCAGTTTCTCAGAAAGCTTCTTTCCAGTTTTGAACGGAAGATATTTCCTTTTTCACCGTAGCCCTCTATGGGCTTCCAAATATCCCTTTGCCAATTCCACAAGAACAGCCTTAGCGAAAGGCTTCTTGAAGGGAAAGATGTAACTCGGTGAGATGAATTAACAGAACACAGAGCAGTTTCTCAGAAAGCTTCTTTCCAGTTTTGAACGGAAGATATTTCCTTTTTCACCATAGCCCTGTAGGGGCTTCCAAATATCCCTTTGCCAATTCCACAAGAACAGCCTTAGTGAAAGGCTTCTTGAAGGGAAAGATGTAACTCTGTGAGATGAATTAACAGAACACAGAGCAGTTTCTCAGGTAGCTTCTTTCCAGTTTTGAACGGAAGATACTTCCTTTTTCACCATAGCCCTCTTTGGGCTTCCAAATATCCCTTTGCCAATTCCACAAGAACAGCCTTAGCGAAAGGCTTCTTGAAGGGAAAGATGTAACTCTGTGAGATGAATTAACAGAACACAGAGCAGTTTCTCAGAAAGCTTCTTTCCAGTTTTGAACGGAAGATATTTCCTTTTTCACCATAGCCCTCTATGGGCTTCCAAATATCCCTTTGCCAATTACACAAGAACAGCCTTAGCGAAAGGCTTCTTGAAGGGAAAGATGTAACTCTGTGAGATGAATTAACAGAACTCAGAGCAGTTTCTCAGAAAGCTTCTTTCCAGTTTTGCACGGAAGATATTTCCTTTTTCACCATAGGCCTCTATGGCTTCCAAATATCCGTTTGCCAATTCCACAAGAACAGCCTTAGCGAAAGGCTTCTTGAAGGGAAAGATGTAACTCTGTGAGATGAATTAACAGAACACAGAGCAGTTTCTCAGAAAGCTTCTTTCCAGTTTTGAACGGAAGATATTTCCTTTTTCACCGTAGCCCTCTTTGGGCTTCCAAATATCCCTTTGCCAATTCCACAAGAACAGCCTTAGCGAAAGGCTTCTTCAAGGGAAAGATGTAACTCTGTGAGATGAATTAACAGGACACAGAGCAGTTTCTCAGAAAGCTTCTTTCCAGTTTTGAACGGAAGATATTTCCTTTTTCACCATAGATCTCTATGGGCTTCCAAATATCCCTTTGCCAATTCCACAAGAACAGCCTTAGCGATAGGCTTCTTGAAGGGAAAGATGTAACTCTGTGAGATGAATTAACAGAACACAGAGCAGTTTCTCAGAAAGCTTCTTTCCAGTTTTGAACGGAAGATATTTCCTTTTTCACCATGGCCCTCTATGGGCTTCCAAATATCCCTTTGCCAATTCCACAAGAACAGCCTTAGCGAAAGGCTTCTTGAAGGGAAAGATGTAACTCTGTGAGATGAATTAACAGAACACAGAGCAGTTTCTCAGAAAGCTTCTTTCCAGTTTTGAACGGAAGATATTTCCTTTTTCACCATAGCCCTCTATGGGCTTCCAAATATCCCTTTGTCAATTCCACAAGAACAGCCTTAGCGAAAGGCTTCTTGAAGGGAAAGATGTAACTCTGTGAGATGAACTAACAGAACACAGAGCAGTTTCTCAGAAAGCTTCTTTCCAGTTTTGCACGGAAGATATTTCCTTTTTCACCTTAGGCCTCTATGGGCTTCCAAATATCCCTTTGCCAATTCCACAAGAACAGCCTTAGCGAAAGGCTTCTTGAAGGGAAAGATGTAACTCTGTGAGATGAATTAACAGAACACAGAGCAGTTTCTCAGAAAGCTTCTTTCCAGTTTTGAACGGAAGATATTTCCTTTTTCACCATAGCCCTCTATGGGCTTCCAAATATCCCTTTGCCAATTCCACAAGAACAGCCTTAGCGAAAGGCTTCTTGAAGGGAAAGATGTAACTCTGTGAGATGAAGTAACAGAACACAGAGCAGTTTCTCAGAAAGCTTCTTTCCAGTTTTGAACGGAAGATATTTCCTTTTTCACCATAGGCCTCTATGGGCTTCCAAATATCCCTTTGCCAATTCCACAAGAACAGCCTTAGCGAAAGGCTTCTTGAAGGGAAAGATGTAACTCTGTGAGATGAATTAACAGAACACAGAGCAGTTTCTCAGAAAGCTTCTTTCCAGTTTTGAACGGAAGGTATTTCCTTTTTCACCATAGCCCTCTATGGGCTTCCAAATATCCCTTTGCCAATTCCACAAGAACAGCCTTAGCGAAAGGCTTCTTGAAGGGAAAGATGTAACTCTGTGAGGTGAATTAACAGAACACAGAGCAGTTTCTCAGAAAGCTTCTTTCCAGTTTTGAACGGAAGATATTTCCTTTTTCACCATAGGCCTCTATGGGCTTCCAAATATCCCTTTGCCAATTCCACAAGAACAGCCTTAGCGAAAGGCTTCTTGAAGGGAAAGATGTAACTCTGTGAGATGAATTAACAGAACACAGAGCAGTTTCTCAGAAAGCTTCTTTCCAGTTTTGAACGGAAGATATTTCCTTTTTCACCATAGGCCTCTATGGGCTTCCAAATATCCCTTTGCCAATTCCACAAGAACAGCCTTAGCGAAAGGCTTCTTGAAGGGAAAGATGTAACTCTGTGAGATGAATTAACAGAACACAGAGCAGTTTCTCAGAAAGCTTCTTTCCAGTTTTGAACGGAAGATATTTCCTTTTTCACCATAGGCCTCTATGGGCTTCCAAATATCCCTTTGCCAATTCCACAAGAACAGCCTTAGCGAAAGGCTTCTTGAAGGGAAAGATGTAACTCTGTGAGATGAATTAACAGAACACAGAGCAGTTTCTCAGAAAGCTTCTTTCCAGTTTTGAACGGAAGATATTTCCTTTTTCACCATAGGCCTCTATGGGCTTCCAAATATCCCTTTGCCAATTCCACAAGAACAGCCTTAGCGAAAGGCTTCTTGAAGGGAAAGATGTAACTCTGTGAGATGAATTAACAGAACACAGAGCAGTTTCTCAGAAAGCTTCTTTCCAGTTTTGAAAGGAAGGTATTTCCTTTTTCACCATAGCCCTCTATGGGCTTCCAAATATCCCTTTGCCAATTCCCCAAGAAAAACCTTAGCGAAAGGCTTCTTGAAGGGAAAGATGTAACTCTGTGAGATGAATTAACAGAACACAGAGCAGTTTCTCAGAAAGCTTCTTTCCAGTTTTGAACGGAAGATATTTCCTTTTTCACCATAGCCCTCTATGGGCTTCCAAATATCCCTTTGCCAATTCCACAAGAGCAGCCTTAGCGAAAGGCTTCTTGAAGGGAAAGATGTAACTCTGTGAGATGAATTAACAGAACACAGAGCAGTTTCTCAGAAAGCTTCTTACCAGTTTTGAACGGAAGATATTTCCTTTTTCACCGTAGCCCTCTATGGGCTTCCAAATATCCCTTTGCCAATTCCATAAGAACAGCCTTAGCGAAAGGCTTCTTGAAGGGAAAGATGTACCTCTGTGAGATGAATTGACAGAACACAGAGCAGTTTCTCAGAAAGCTTCTTTCCAGTTTTGAACGGAAGATATTTCCTTTTTCACCATAGGCCTCTATGGGCTTCCAAATATCCCTTTGCCAATTCCACAAGAACAGCCTTAGCGAAAGGCTTCTTGAAGGGAAAGATGTAACTCTGTGAGATGAATTAACAGAACACAGAGCAGTTTCTCAGAAAGCTTCTTTCCAGTTTTGAACGGAAGATATTTCCTTTTTCACCATAGCCCTCTATGGGCTTCCAAATATCCCTTTGCCAATTCCACAAGAACAGCCTTAGCGAAAGGCGTCTTGAAGGGAAAGATGTAACTCTGGGAGATGAATTAACAGAACACAGAGCAGTTTCTCAGAAAGCTTCTTTCCAGTTTTGAACGGAAGATATTTCCTTTTTCACCATAGGCCTCTATGGGCTTCCAAATATCCCTTTGCCAATTCCACAAGAACAGCCTTAGCGAAAGGCTTCTTGAAGGGAAAGATGTAACTCTGTGAGATGAATTAACAGAACACAGAGCAGTTTCTCAGAAAGCTTCTTTCCAGTTTTGAACGGAAGGTATTTCCTTTTTCACCATAGCCCTCTATGGGCTTCCAAATATCCCTTTGCCAATTCCCCAAGAACAGCCTTAGCGAAAGGCTTCTTGAAGGGAAAGATGTAACTCTGTGAGATGAATTAACAGAACACAGAGCAGTTTCTCAGAAAGCTTCTTTCCAGTTTTGAACGGAAGATATTTCCTTTTTCATCATAGGCCTCTATGGGCTTCCAAATATCCCTTTGCCAATTCCACAAAGAACAGCCTTAGCGAAAGGCTTCTTGAAGGGAAAGATGTAACTCTGTGAGATGAATTAACAGAACACAGAGCAGTTTCTCAGAAAGCTTCTTTCCAGTTTTGAACGGAAGATATTTCCTTTTTCACCATAGCCCTCTATGGGCTTACAAATATCCCTTTGCCAATTCCACAAGAACAGCCTTAGCGAAAGGCGTCTTCAAGGGAAAGATGTAACTCTGTGAGATGAATTAACAGAACACAGAGCAGTTTCTCAGAAAGCTTCTTTCCAGTTTTGAACGGAAGATATTTCCTTTTTCACCATAGGCCTCTAAGGGCTTCCAAATATCCCTTTGCCAATTCCACAAGAACAGCCTTAGCGAAAGGCTTCTTGAAGGGAAAGATGTAACTCTGTGAGATGAATTAACAGAACACAGAGCAGTTTCTCAGAAAGCTTCTTTCCAGTTTTGAACGGAAGATATTTCCTTTTTCACCATAGGCCTCTATGGGCTTCCAAATATCCCTTTACCAATTCCACAAGAACAGCCTTAGCGAAAGGCTTCTTGAAGGGAAAGATGTAACTCTGTGAGATGAATTAACAGAACACAGAGCAGTTTCTCAGAAAACTTCTTTCCAGTTTTGAACGGAAGATATTTCCTTTTTCACCAGAGGCCTCTAATGGCTTCCAAATATCCCTTTGCCAATTCCACAAGAACAGCCTTAGCGAAAGGCTTCTTGAAGGGAAAGATGTAACTCTGTGAGATGAATTAACAGAACACAGAGCAGTTTCTCAGAAAGCTTCTTTCCAGTTTTGAACGGAAGATATTTCCTTTTTCACCGTAGCCCTCTTTGGGCTTCCAAATATCCCTTTGCCAATTCCACAAGAACAGCATTAGCGAAAGGCTTCTTGAAGGGAAAGATGTAGCTCTGTGAGATGAATTAACAGAACACAGAGCAGTTTCTCAGAAAGCTTCTTTCCAGTTTTGAACGGAAGATATTTCCTTTTTCACCATAGGCCTCTATGGGCTTCCAAATATCCCTTTGCCAATTCCACAAGAACAGCCTTAGCGAAAGGCTTCTTGAAGGGAAAGATGTAACTCTGTGAGATGAATTAACAGAACACAGAGCAGTTTCTCAGAAAGCTTCTTTCCAGTTTTGCACGGAAGATATTTCCCTTTTCACCATAGGCCTCTATGGGCTTCCAAATATCCCTTTGCCAATTCCACAAGAACAGCCTTAGCGAAAGGCTTCTTGAAGGGAAAGATGTAACTCTGTGAGATGAATTAACAGAACACAGAGCAGTTTCTCAGAAAGCTTCTTTCCAGTTTTGAACGGAAGATATTTCCTTTTTCACCATAGCCCTCTATGGGCTTCCAAATATCCCTTTGCCAATTCCACAAGAACAGCCTTAGCGAAAGGCTTCTTGAAGGGAAAGATGTAACTCTGTGAGATGAATTAACAGAACACAGAGCAGTTTCTCAGAAAGCTTCTTTCCAGTTTTGAACGGAAGATATTTCCTTTTTCACCTTAGCCCTCTAAGGGCTTCCAAATATCCCTTTGCCAATTACACAAGAACAGCCTTAGCGAAAGGCTTCTTGAAGGGAAAGATGTAACTCTGTGAGATGAATTAACAGAACACAGAGCAGTTTCTCAGAAAGCTTCTTTCCAGTTTTGCACGGAAGATATTTCCTTTTTCACCATAGGCCTCTATGGGCTTCCAAATATCCGTTTGCCAATTCCACAAGAACAGCCTTAGCGAAAGGCTTCTTGAAGGGAAAGATGTAACTCTGTGAGATGAATTAAGAGAACACAGAGCCGTTTCTCAGAAAGCTTCTTTCCAGTTTTGCACGGAAGATATTTCCTTTTTCACCACAGGCCTCTAAGGGCTTCCAAATATCCCTTTGCCAATTCCACAAGAACAGCCTTAGCGAAAGGCTTCTTGAAGGGAAAGATGTAACTCTGTGAGATGAATTAACAGAACACAGAGCAGTTTCTCAGAAAGCTTCTTTCCAGTTTTGAACGGAAGATATTTCCTTTTTCACCATAGCCCTCTATTGGCTTCCAAATATCCCTTTGCCAATTCCACAAGAACAGCCTTAGCGAAAGGCTTCTTGAAGGGAAAGATGTAACTCTGTGAGATGAATTAACAGAACACAGAGCAGTTTCTCAGAAAGCTTCTTTCCAGTTTTGAACGGAAGATAATTCCTTTTTCACCATAGGCCTCTATGGGCTTCCAAATATCCCTTTGACAATTCCACAAGAACAGCCTTAGCGAAAGGCTTCTTGAAGTTAAAGATGTAACTCTGTGAGATGAATTAGCAGAACACAGAGCAGTTTCTCAGAAAGCTTCTTTCCAGTTTTGAACGGAAGGTATTTCCTTTTTCACCATAGCCCTCTATGGGCTTCCAAATATCCCTTTGCCAATTCCACAAGAACAGCCTTAGCGAAAGGCTTCTTGAAGGGAAAGATGTAACTCTGTGAGATGAATTAACAGAACACAGAGCAGTTTCTCAGAAAGCTTCTTTCCAGTTTTGAACGGAAGATATTTCCTTTTTCACCATAGCCCTCTATGGGCTTCCAAATATCCCTTTGCCAATTCCACAAGAACAGCCTTAGCGAAAGGCTTCTTGAAGGGAAAGATGTAACTCTGTGAGATGAATTAACAGAACACAGAGCAGTTTCTCAGAAAGCTTCTTTCCAGTTTTGAACGGAAGATATTTCCTTTTTCACCATAGCCCTCTATGGGCTTCCAAATATCCCTTTGTCAATTCCACAAGAACAGCCTTAGCGAAAGGCTTCTTGAAGGGAAAGATGTAACTCTGTGAGATGAATTAACAGAACACAGAGCAGTTTCTCAGAAAGCTTCTTTCCAGTTTTGAAGGGAAGATATTTCGTTTTTCATCATAGGCCTCTATTGGCTTCCAAATATCCCTTTGCCAATTCCACAAGAACAGCCTTAGCGAAAGGCTTCTTGAAGGGAAAGATGTAACTCTGTGAGATGAATTAACAGAACACAGAGCAGTTTCTCAGAAAGCTTCTTTCCAGTTTTGAACGGAAGATATTTCCTTTTTCACCATAGCCCTCTATGGGCTTCCAAATATCCCTTTGCCAATTCCACAAGAACAGCCTTAGCGAAAGGCTTCTTGAAGGGAAAGATGTAACTCTGTGAGATGAATTAACAGAACACAGAGCAGTTTCTCAGAAAGCTTCTTTCCAGTTTTGCACGGAAGATATTTCCTTTTTCACCATAGGCCTCTATGGGCTTCCAAATATCCGTTTGCCAATTCCACAAGAACAGCCTTAGCGAAAGGCTTCTTGAAGGGAAAGATGTAACTCTGTGAGATGAATTAACAGAACACAGAGCCGTTACTCAGAAAGCTTCTTTCCAGTTTTGCACGGAAGATATTTCCTTTTTCACCACAGGCCTCTAAGGGCTTCCAAATATCCCTTTGCCAATTCCACAAGAACAGCCTTAGCGAAAGGCTTCTTGAAGGGAAAGATGTAACTCTGTGAGATGAATTAACAGAACACAGAGCAGTTTCTCAGAAAGCTTCTTTCCAGTTTTGAACGGAAGATATTTCCTTTTTCACCATAGCCCTCTATGGGCTTCCAAATATCCCTTTGCCAATTCCACAAGAACAGCCTTAGCGAAAGGCTTCTTGAAGGGAAACATGTAACTCTGTGAGATGAATTAACAGAACACTGAGCAGTTTCTCAGAAAGCTTCTTTCCAGTTTTGAACGGAAGATAATTCCTTTTTCACCATAGGCCTCTATGGGCTTCCAAATATCCCTTTGCCAATTCCACAAGAACAGCCTTAGCGAAAGGCTTCTTGAAGTTAAAGATGTAACTCTGTGAGATGAATTAGCAGAACACAGAGCAGTTTCTCAGAAAGCTTCTTTCCAGTTTTGAACGGAAGGTATTTCCTTTTTCACCATAGCCCTCTATGGGCTTCCAAATATCCCTTTGCCAATTCCACAAGAACAGCCTTAGCGAAAGGCTTCTTGAAGGGAAAGATGTAACTCTGTGAGATGAATTAACAGAACACAGAGCAGTTTCTCAGAAAGCTTCTTTCCAGTTTTGAACGGAAGATATTTCCTTTTTCACCATAGCCCTCTATGGGCTTCCAAATATCCCTTTGCCAATTCCACAAGAACAGCCTTAGCGAAAGCCTTCTTGAAGGGAAAGATGTAACTCTGTGAGATGAATTAACAGAACACAGAGCAGTTTCTCAGAAAGCTTCTTTCCAGTTTTGAACGGAAGATATTTCCTTTTTCACCATAGCCCTCTATGGGCTTCCAAATATCCCTTTGTCAATTACACAAGAACAGCCTTAGCGAAAGGCTTCTTGAAGGGAAAGATGTAACTCTGTGAGATGAATTAACAGAACACAGAGCAGTTTCTCAGAAAGCTTCTTTCCAGTTTTGAAGGGAAGATATTTCGTTTTTCATCATAGGCCTCTATTGGCTTCCAAATATCCCTTTGCCAATTCCACAAGAACAGCCTTAGCGAAAGGCTTCTTGAAGGGAAAGATGTAACTCTGTGAGATGAATTAACAGAACACAGAGCAGTTTCTCAGAAAGCTTCTTTCCAATTTTGAACGGAAGATATTTAATTTTTCACCATAGCCCTCTATGAGCTTCCAAATATCCCTTTGCCAATTCCACAAGAACAGCCTTAGCGAAAGGCGTCTTGAAGGGAAAGATGTAACTCTGTGAGATGAATTAACAGAACACAGAGCAGTTTCTCAGAAAGCTTCTTTCCAGTTTTGAACGGAAGATATTTCCTTTTTCACCATAGGCCTCTATGGGCTTCCAAATATCCCTTTGCCAATTCCACAAGAACAGCCTTAGCAAAAGGCTTCTTGAAGGGAAAGATGTAACTCTGTGAGATGATTTAACAGAACACAGAGCAGTTTCTCAGAAAGCTTCTTTCCAGTTTTTAACGGAAGGTATTTCCTTTTTCACCATAGCCCTCTATGGGCTTCCAAATATCCCTTTGCCAATTCCCCAAGAACTGCCTTAGCGAAAGGCTTCTTGAAGGGAAAGATGTAACTCTGTGAGATGAATTAACAGAACACAGAGCAGTTTCTCAGAAAGCTTCTTTCCAGTTTTGAACGGAAGATATTTCCTTTTTCATCGTAGGCCTCTATGGGCTTCCAAATATCCCTTTGCCAATTCCACAAGAACAGCCTTAGCGAAAGGCATCTTGAAGGGAAAGATGTAACTCTCTGAGATGAATTAACAGAACACAGAGCAGTTTCTCAGAAAGCTTCTTTCCAGTTTTGTACGGAAGATATTTCCTTTTTCACCATAGCACTCTATGGGCTTCCAAATATCCCTTTGCCAATTCCACAAGAACAGCCTTAGCGAAAGGCTTCTTGAAGGGAAAGATGTAACTCTGTGAGATGAATTAACAGAACACAGAGCAGTTTCTCAGAAAGCTTCTTTCCAGTTTTGAACGGAAGATATTTCCTTTTTCACCATAGCCCTCTATGGGCTTCCATATATCCGTTTGCCAATTCCACAAGAACAGCCTTAGCGAAAGGCTTCTTGAAGGGAAAGATGTAACTCTGTGAGATGAATTAACAGAACACAGAGCAGTTTCTCAGAAAGCTTCTTTCCAGTTTTGAACGGAAGATATTTCCTTTTTCACCGTAGCCCTCTTTGGGCTTCCAAATATCCCTTTGCCAATTCCACAAGAACAGCCTTAGCGAAAGGCTTCTTGAAGGGAAAGATGTAACTCTGTGAGATGAATTAACAGAACACAGAGCAGTTTCTCAGAAAGCTTCTTTCCAGTTTTGAACGGAAGGTATTTCCTTTTTCACCATAGCCCTCTATGGGCTTCCAAATATCCCTTTGCCAATTCCACAAGAACAGCCTTAGCGAAAGGCTTCTTGAAGGGAAAGATGTAACTCTGTGAGATGAATTAACAGAACACTGAGCCGTTTCTCAGAAAGCTTCTTTCCAGTTTTGAACGGAAGATATTTCCTTTTTCACCATAGGCCTCTATGGGCTTCCAAATATCCCTTTGCCAATTCCACAAGAACAGCCTTAGCGAAAGGCTTCTTGAATTGAAAGATGTAACTCTGTGAGATGAATTAACAGAACACAGAGCAGTTTCTCAGAAAGCTTCTTTCCAGTTTTTAACGGAAGATATTTCCTTTTTCACCATAGCCCTCTATGGGCTTCCAAATATCCCTTTGCCAATTCCACAAGAACAGCCTTAGCGAAAGGCTTCTTGAAGGGAAAGATGTAACTCTGTGAGATGAATTAACAGAACACAGAGCAGTTTCTCAGAAAGCTTCTTTCCAGTTTTGAACGGAAGATATTTCCTTTTTCACCGTAGCCCTCTAAGGGCTTCCAAATATCCCTTTGCCAATTCCACAAGAACAGCCTTAGCGAAAGGCTTCTTGAAGGGAAAGATGTAACTCTGTGAGATGAATTAACAGAACACAGAGCAGTTTCTCAGAAAGCTTCTTTCCAGTTTTGAACGGAAGATATTTCCTTTTTCACCATAGGCCTCTATGGGCTTCCAAATATCCCTTTGCCAATTCCACAAGAACAGCCTTAGCGAAAGGCTTCTTGAAGGGAAAGATGTAACTCTGTGAGATGAATTAACAGAACACAGAGCAGTTTCTCAGAAAGCTTCTTTCCAGTTTTGAACGGAAGATATTTCCTTTTTCACCATAGGCCTCTAGGGGCTTCCAAATATCCCTTTGCCAATTCCACAAGAACAGCCTTAGCGAAAGGCTTCTTGAAGGGAAAGATGTAACTGTGTGAGATGAATTAACAGAACACAGAGCAGTTTCTCAGAAAGCTTTTTTCCAGTTTTGAACGGAAGATATTTCCTTTTTCACCATAGGCCTCTATGGGCTTCCAAATATCCCTTTGCCAATTCCACAAGAACAGCCTTAGCGAAAGGCTTCTTGAAGGGAAAGATGTTACTCTGTGAGATGAATTAATAGAACACAGAGCAGTTTCTCAGAAAGCTTCTTTCCAGTTTTGAAAGGAAGGTATTTCCTTTTTCACCATAGCCCTCTATGGGCTTCCAAATATCCCTTTGTCAATTCCCCAAGAAAAGCCTTAGAGAAAGGCTTCTTGAAGGGAAAGATGTAACTCTGTGAGATGAATTAACAGAACACAGAGCAGTTTCTCAGAAAGCTTCTTTCCAGTTTTGAACGAAAGATATTTCCTTTTTCACCATAGCCCTCTATGTGCTTTCAAATATCCCTTTGCCAATTCCACAAGAGCAGCCTTAGCGAAAGGCTTCTTGAAGGGAAAGATGTAACTCTGTGAGATGAATTAACAGAACACAGAGCAGTTTCTCAGAAAGCTTCTTTCCAGTTTTGATCGGAAGATATTTCCTTTTTCACCATAGCCCTCTATGGGCTTCCAAATATCCCTTTGCCAATTCCACAAGAACAGCCTTAGCGAAAGGCTTCTTGAAGGGAAAGATGTAACTCTGTGAGATGAATTAACAGAACACAGAGCAGTTTCTCAGAAAGCTTCTTTCCAGTTTTGATCGGAAGATATTTCCTTTTTCACCATAGCCCTCTATGGGCTTCCAAATATCCCTTTGCCAATTCCACAAGAACAGCCTTAGCGAAAGGCTTCTTGAAGGGAAAGATGTAACTCTGTGAGATGAATTAACAGAACACAGAGCAGTTTCTCAGAAAGCTTCTTTCCAGTTTTGAACGGAAGATATATCCTTTTTCACCGTAGCCCTCTATGGGCTTCCAAATATCCCTTTGCCAATTCCACAAGAACAGCCTTAGCGAAAGGCTTCTTGAAGGGAAAGATGTAACTCGGTGAGATGAATTAACAGAACACAGAGCAGTTTCTCAGAAAGCTTCTTTCCAGTTTTGAACGGAAGATATTTCCTTTTTCACCATAGGCCTCTATGGGCTTCCAAATATCCCTTTGCCAATTCCACAAGAACAGCCTTAGCGAAAGGCTTCTTGAAGGGAAAGATGTAACTCTGTGAGATGAATTAACAGAACACAGAGCAGTTTCTCAGAAACCTTCTTTCCAGTTTTGAACGGAAGATATTTCCTTTTTCACCATAGCCCTCTATGGGCTTCCAAATATCCCTTTGCCAATTCCACAAGAACAGCCTTAGCGAAAGGCTTCTTGAAGGGAAAGATGTAACTCTGTGAGATGAATTAACAGAACACAGAGCAGTTTCTCAGAGACCTTCTTTCCAGTTTTGAACCGAAGATATTTCCTTTTTCACCATAGGCCTCTATGGGCTTCCAAATATCCCTTTGCCAATTCCACAAGAACAGCCTTAGCGAAAGGCTTCTTGAAGGGAAAGATGTAACTCTGTGAGATGAATTAACAGAACACAGAGCAGTTTCTCAGAAAGCTTCTTTCCAGTTTTGAACGGAAGGTATTTCCTTTTTCACCATAGCCCTCTATGGGCTTCCAAATATCCCTTTGCCAATTCCCCAAGAACAGCCTTAGAGAAAGGCTTCTTGAAGGGAAAGATGTAACTCTGTGAGATGAATTAACAGAACACAGAGCAGTTTCTCAGAAAGCTTCTTTCCAGTTTTGAACGGAAGATATTTCCTTTTTCACCATAGCCCTCTATGGGCTTCCAAATATCCCTTTGCCAATTCCACAAGAACAGCCTTAGCGAAAGGCGTCTTGAAGGGAAAGATATAACTCTGGGAGATGAATTAACAGAACACAGAGCAGTTTCTCAGAAAGCTTCTTTCCAGTTTTGAACGGAAGATATTTCCTTTTTCACCATAGGCCTCTATGGGCTTCCAAATATCCCTTTGCCAACTCCACAAGAACAGCCTTAGCGAAAGGCTTCTTGAAGGGAAAGATGTAACTCTGTGAGATGAATTAACAGAACACAGAGCAGTTTCTCAGAAAGCTTCTTTCCAGTTTTGAACGGAAGATATTTCCTTTTTCACCAGAGGCCTCTAATGGCTTCCAAATATCCCTTTGCCAATTCCACAAGAACAGCCTTAGCGAAAGGCTTCTTGAAGGGAAAGATGTAACTCTGTGAGATGAATTAACAGAACACAGAGCAGTTTCTCAGAAAGCTTCTTTCCAGTTTTGAATGGAAGATATTTCCTTTTTCACCGTAGCCCTCTTTGGGCTTCCAAATATCCCTTTGCCAATTCCACAAGAACAGCATTAGCGAAAGGCTTCTTGAAGGGAAAGATGTAACTCTGTGAGATGAATTAACAGAACACAGAGCAGTTTCTCAGAAAGCTTCTTTCCAGTTTTGAACGGAAGATATTTCCTTTTTCACCATAGCCCTCTATGGGCTTCCAAATATCCCTTTGCCAATTCCACAAGAACAGCCTTAGCGAAAGGCTTCTTGAAGGGAAAGATGTAACTCTGTGAGATGAATTAACAGAACACAGAGCAGTTTCTCAGAAAGCTTCTTTCCAGTTTTGAACGGAAGATATTTCCTTTTTCACCGTAGCCCTCTTTGGGCTTCCAAATATCCCTTTGCCAATTCCACAAGAACAGCCTTAGCGAAAGGCTTCTTGAAGGGAAAGATGTAACTCTGTGAGATGAATTAACAGAACACAGAGCAGTTTCTCAGAAAGCTTCTTTCCAGTTTTGAACGGAAGATATTTCCTTTTTCATCACAGGCCTTTATGGGCTTCCAAATATCCCTTTGCCAATTCCACAAGAACAGACTTAGCGAAAGGCTTCTTGAAGGGAAAGATGTAACTCTGTGAGATGAATTAACAGAACACAGAGCAGTTTCTCAGAAAGCTTCTTTCCAGTTTTGAACGGAAGATATTTCCTTTTTCACCATAGCCCTCTATGGGCTTCCAAATATCCCTTTGCCAATTCCACAAGAACAGCCTTAGCGAAAGGCGTCTTGAAGGGAAAGATATAACTCTGTGAGATGAATTAACAGAACACAGAGCAGTTTCTCAGAAAGCTTCTTTCCAGTTTTGAACGGAAGATATTTCCTTTTTCACCATAGGCCTCTATGGGCTTCCAAATATCCCTTTGCCAACTCCACAAGAACAGCCTTAGCGAAAGGCTTCTTGAAGGGAAAGATGTAACACTGTGAGATGAATTAACGGAATACAGAGCAGTTTCTCAGAAAGCTTCTTTCCAGTTTTGCACGGAAGATATTTCCTTTTTCACCATAGGCCTCTATGGGCTTCCAAATATCCCTTTGCCAATTCCACAAGAACAGCCTTAGCGAAAGGCTTCTTGAAGGGAAAGATGTAACTCTGTGAGATGAATTAACAGAACACAGAGTAGTTTCTCAGAAAGCTTCTTTCCAGTTTTGAACGGAAGATATTTCCTTTTTCACCATAGCCCTCTATGGGCTTCCAAATATCCCTTTGTCAATTCCACAAGAACAGCCTTAGCGAAAGGCTTCTTGAAGGGAAAGATGTAACTCTGTGAGATGAACTAACAGAACACAGAGCAGTTTCTCAGAAAGCTTCTTTCCAGTTTTGCACGGAAGATATTTCCTTTTTCACCTTAGGCCTCTATGGGCTTCCAAATATCCCTTTGCCAATTCCACAAGAACAGCCTTAGCGAAAGGCTTCTTGAAGGGAAAGATGTAACTGTGTGAGATGAATTAACAGAACACAGAGCAGTTTCTCAGAAACCTTCTTTCCAGTTTTGAACGGAAGATATTTCCTTTTTCACCATAGCCCTCTATGGGCTTCCAAATATCCCTTTACCAATTCCACAAGAACAGCCTTAGCGAAAGGCTTCTTGAAGGGAAAGATGTAACTCTGTCAGATGAATTAACAGAACACAGAGCAGTTTCTCAGAAAGCTTTTTTCCACTTTTGACCGGAAGATATTTCCTTTTTCACCATAGGCCTCTATGGTCTTCCAAATATCCCTTTGCCAATTTCACAAGAACAGCCTTAGCGAAAGGCTTCTTGAAGGGAAAGATGTAACTCTGTGAGATGAATTAAAAGAACACAGAGCAGTTTCTCAGAAAGCTTCTTTCCAGTTTTGAAAGGAAGGTATTTCCTTTTTCACCATAGCCCTCTATGGGCTTCCAAATATCCCTTTGCCAATTCCCCAAGAAAAGCCTTAGCGAAAGGCTTCTTGAAGGGAAAGATGTAACTCTGTGAGATGAATTAACAGAACACAGAGCAGTTTCTCAGAAAGCTTCTTTCCAGTTTTGAACGGAAGATATTTCCTTTTTCACCATAGGCCTCTATGGGCTTCCAAATATCCCTTTGCCAATTCCACAAGAACAGCCTTAGCGAAAGGCTTCTTGAAGGGAAAGATGTAACTCTGTGAGATGAATTAACAGAACACAGAGCAGTTTCTCAGAAAGCTTCTTTCCAGTTTTGATCGGAAGATATTTCCTTTTTCACCATAGCCCTCTATGGGCTTCCCAATATCCCTTTGCCAATTCCACAAGAACAGCCTTAGCGAAAGGCTTCTTGAAGGGAAAGATGTAACTCTGTGAGATGAATTAACAGAACACAGAGCAGTTTCTCAGAAAGCTTCTTTCCAGTTTTGAACAGAAGATATTTCCTTTTTCACCATAGCCCTCTATGTGCTTCCAAATATCCCTTTGCCAATTCCACAAGAACAGCCTTAGCGAAAGGCTTCTTGAAGGGAAAGATGTAACTCTGTGAGATGAATTAACAGAACACAGAGCAGTTTCTCAGAAAGCTTCTTTCCAGTTTTGAACGGAAGATATTTCCTTTTTCACCATAGCCCTCTATGGGCTTCCAAATATCCCTTTGCCAATTCCACAAGAACAGCCTTAGCGAAAGGCTTCTTGAAGGGAAAGATGTAACTCTGTGAGATGAATTAACAGAACACAGAGCAGTTTCTCAGAAAGCTTCTTTCCAGTTTTGAACGGAAGATATTTCCTTTTTCACCATAGCCCTCTATGGGCTTCCAAATATCCCTTTGCCAATTACACAAGAACAGCCTTAGCGAAAGGCTTCTTGAAGGGAAAGATGTAACTCTGTGAGATGAATTAACAGAACACAGAGCAGTTTCTCAGAAAGCTTGTTTCCAGTTTTGAACGGAAGATATTTCCTTTTTCACCATAGCCCTCTATGGGCTTCCAAATATCCCTTTGCCAATTACACAAGAACAGCCTTAGCGAAAGGCTTCTTGAAGGGAAAGATGTAACTCTGTGAGATGAATTAACAGAACTCAGAGCAGTTTCTCAGAAAGCTTCTTTCCAGTTTTGCACGGAAGATATTTCCTTTTTCACCATAGGCCTCTATGGCTTCCAAATATCCGTTTGCCAATTCCACAAGAACAGCCTTAGCGAAAGGCTTCTTGAGGGAAAGATGTAACTCTGTGAGATGAATTAACAGAACACAGAGCAGTTTCTCAGAAAGCTTCTTTCCAGTTTTGAACGGAAGATATTTCCTTTTTCACCGTAGCCCTCTTTGGGCTTCCAAATATCCCTTTGCCAATTCCACAAGAACAGCCTTAGCGAAAGGCTTCTTCAAGGGAAAGATGTAACTCTGTGAGATGAATTAACAGAACACAGAGCAGTTTCTCAGAAAGCTTCTTTCCAGTTTTGAACGGAAGATATTTCCTTTTTCATCACAGGCCTTTATGGGCTTCCAAATATCCCTTTGCCAATTCCACAAGAACAGACTTAGCGAAAGGCTTCTTGAAGGGAAAGATGTAACTCTGTGAGATGAATTAACAGAACACAGAGCAGTTTCTCAGAAAGCTTCTTTCCAGTTTTGAACGGAAGATATTTCCTTTTTCACCATAGCCCTCTATGGGCTTCCAAATATCCCTTTGCCAATTCCACAAGAACAGCCTTAGCGAAAGGCGTCTTGAAGGGAAAGATATAACTCTGTGAGATGAATTAACAGAACACAGAGCAGTTTCTCAGAAAGCTTCTTTCCAGTTTTGAACGGAAGATATTTCCTTTTTCACCATAGGCCTCTATGGGCTTCCAAATATCCCTTTGCCAACTCCACAAGAACAGCCTTAGCGAAAGGCTTCTTGAAGGGAAAGATGTAACACTGTGAGATGAATTAACGGAATACAGAGCAGTTTCTCAGAAAGCTTCTTTCCAGTTTTGCACGGAAGATATTTCCTTTTTCACCATAGGCCTCTATGGGCTTCCAAATATCCCTTTGCCAATTCCACAAGAACAGCCTTAGCGAAAGGCTTCTTGAAGGGAAAGATGTAACTCTGTGAGATGAATTAACAGAACACAGAGTAGTTTCTCAGAAAGCTTCTTTCCAGTTTTGAACGGAAGATATTTCCTTTTTCACCATAGCCCTCTATGGGCTTCCAAATATCCCTTTGTCAATTCCACAAGAACAGCCTTAGCGAAAGGCTTCTTGAAGGGAAAGATGTAACTCTGTGAGATGAACTAACAGAACACAGAGCAGTTTCTCAGAAAGCTTCTTTCCAGTTTTGCACGGAAGATATTTCCTTTTTCACCTTAGGCCTCTATGGGCTTCCAAATATCCCTTTGCCAATTCCACAAGAACAGCCTTAGCGAAAGGCTTCTTGAAGGGAAAGATGTAACTGTGTGAGATGAATTAACAGAACACAGAGCAGTTTCTCAGAAACCTTCTTTCCAGTTTTGAACGGAAGATATTTCCTTTTTCACCATAGCCCTCTATGGGCTTCCAAATATCCCTTTACCAATTCCACAAGAACAGCCTTAGCGAAAGGCTTCTTGAAGGGAAAGATGTAACTCTGTCAGATGAATTAACAGAACACAGAGCAGTTTCTCAGAAAGCTTTTTTCCACTTTTGACCGGAAGATATTTCCTTTTTCACCATAGGCCTCTATGGTCTTCCAAATATCCCTTTGCCAATTTCACAAGAACAGCCTTAGCGAAAGGCTTCTTGAAGGGAAAGATGTAACTCTGTGAGATGAATTAAAAGAACACAGAGCAGTTTCTCAGAAAGCTTCTTTCCAGTTTTGAAAGGAAGGTATTTCCTTTTTCACCATAGCCCTCTATGGGCTTCCAAATATCCCTTTGCCAATTCCCCAAGAAAAGCCTTAGCGAAAGGCTTCTTGAAGGGAAAGATGTAACTCTGTGAGATGAATTAACAGAACACAGAGCAGTTTCTCAGAAAGCTTCTTTCCAGTTTTGAACGGAAGATATTTCCTTTTTCACCATAGGCCTCTATGGGCTTCCAAATATCCCTTTGCCAATTCCACAAGAACAGCCTTAGCGAAAGGCTTCTTGAAGGGAAAGATGTAACTCTGTGAGATGAATTAACAGAACACAGAGCAGTTTCTCAGAAAGCTTCTTTCCAGTTTTGATCGGAAGATATTTCCTTTTTCACCATAGCCCTCTATGGGCTTCCCAATATCCCTTTGCCAATTCCACAAGAACAGCCTTAGCGAAAGGCTTCTTGAAGGGAAAGATGTAACTCTGTGAGATGAATTAACAGAACACAGAGCAGTTTCTCAGAAAGCTTCTTTCCAGTTTTGAACGGAAGATATTTCCTTTTTCACCGTAGCCCTCTATGGGCTTCCAAATATCCCTTTGCCAATTCCACAAGAACAGCCTTAGCGAAAGGCTTCTTGAAGGGAAAGATGTAACTCGGTGAGATGAATTAACAGAACACAGAGCAGTTTCTCAGAAAGCTTCTTTCCAGTTTTGAACGGAAGATATTTCCTTTTTCACCATAGCCCTGTAGGGGCTTCCAAATATCCCTTTGCCAATTCCACAAGAACAGCCTTAGCGAAAGGCTTCTTGAAGGGAAAGATGTAACTCTGTGAGATGAATTAACAGAACACAGAGCAGTTTCTCAGGTAGCTTCTTTCCAGTTTTGAACGGAAGATACTTCCTTTTTCACCATAGCCCTCTTTGGGCTTCCAAATATCCCTTTGCCAATTCCACAAGAACAGCCTTAGCGAAAGGCGTCTTGAAGGGAAAGATGTAACTCTGTGAGATGAATTAACAGAACACAGAGCAGTTTCTCAGAAAGCTTCTTTCCAGTTTTGAACGGAAGATATTTCCTTTTTCACCACAGCCCTCTATGTGCTTCCAAATATCCCTTTGCCAATTCCACAAGAACAGCCTTAGCGAAAGGCTTCTTGAAGGGAAAGATGTAACTCTGTGAGATGAATTAACAGAACACAGAGCAGTTTCTCAGAAAGCTTCTTTCCAGTTTTGAACAGAAGATATTTCCTTTTTCACCATAGCCCTCTATGTGCTTCCAAATATCCCTTTGCCAATTCCACAAGAACAGCCTTAGCGAAAGGCTTCTTGAAGGGAAAGATGTAACTCTGTGAGATGAATTAACAGAACACAGAGCAGTTTCTCAGAAAGCTTCTTTCCAGTTTTGAACGGAAGATATTTCCTTTTTCACCATAGCCCTCTATGGGCTTCCAAATATCCCTTTGCCAATTCCACAAGAACAGCCTTAGCGAAAGGCTTCTTGAAGGGAAAGATGTAACTCTGTGAGATGAATTAACAGAACACAGAGCAGTTTCTCAGAAAGCTTCTTTCCAGTTTTGAACGGAAGATATTTCCTTTTTCACCATAGCCCTCTATGGGCTTCCAAATATCCCTTTGCCAATTACACAAGAACAGCCTTAGCGAAAGGCTTCTTGAAGGGAAAGATGTAACTCTGTGAGATGAATTAACAGAACACAGAGCAGTTTCTCAGAAAGCTTGTTTCCAGTTTTGAACGGAAGATATTTCCTTTTTCACCATAGCCCTCTATGGGCTTCCAAATATCCCTTTGCCAATTACACAAGAACAGCCTTAGCGAAAGGCTTCTTGAAGGGAAAGATGTAACTCTGTGAGATGAATTAACAGAACTCAGAGCAGTTTCTCAGAAAGCTTCTTTCCAGTTTTGCACGGAAGATATTTCCTTTTTCACCATAGGCCTCTATGGCTTCCAAATATCCGTTTGCCAATTCCACAAGAACAGCCTTAGCGAAAGGCTTCTTGAAGGGAAAGATGTAACTCTGTGAGATGAATTAACAGAACACAGAGCAGTTTCTCAGAAAGCTTCTTTCCAGTTTTGAACGGAAGATATTTCCTTTTTCACCGTAGCCCTCTTTGGGCTTCCAAATATCCCTTTGCCAATTCCACAAGAACAGCCTTAGCGAAAGGCTTCTTCAAGGGAAAGATGTAACTCTGTGAGATGAATTAACAGAACACAGAGCAGTTTCTCAGAAAGCTTCTTTCCAGTTTTGAACGGAAGATATTTCCTTTTTCACCATAGCCCTCTATGGGCTTCCAAATATCCCTTTGCCAATTCCACAAGAACAGCCTTAGCGATAGGCTTCTTGAAGGGAAAGATGTAACTCTGTGAGATGAATTAACAGAACACAGAGCAGTTTCTCAGAAAGCTTCTTTCCAGTTTTGAACGGAAGATATTTCCTTTTTCACCATGGCCCTCTATGGGCTTCCAAATATCCCTTTGCCAATTCCACAAGAACAGCCTTAGCGAAAGGCTTCTTGAAGGGAAAGATGTAACTCTGTGAGATGAATTAACAGAACACAGAGCAGTTTCTCAGAAAGCTTCTTTCCAGTTTTGAACGGAAGATATTTCCTTTTTCACCATAGCCCTCTATGGGCTTCCAAATATCCCTTTGTCAATTCCACAAGAACAGCCTTAGCGAAAGGCTTCTTGAAGGGAAAGATGTAACTCTGTGAGATGAACTAACAGAACACAGAGCAGTTTCTCAGAAAGCTTCTTTCCAGTTTTGCACGGAAGATATTTCCTTTTTCACCTTAGGCCTCTATGGGCTTCCAAATATCCCTTTGCCAATTCCACAAGAACAGCCTTAGCGAAAGGCTTCTTGAAGGGAAAGATGTAACTCTGTGAGATGAATTAACAGAACACAGAGCAGTTTCTCAGAAAGCTTCTTTCCAGTTTTGAATGGAAGATATTTCCTTTTTCACCATAGCCCTCTATGGGCTTCCAAATATCCCTTTGCCAATTACACAAGAACAGCCTTAGCGAAAGGCTTCTTGAAGGGAAAGATGTAACTCTGTGAGATGAAGTAACAGAACACAGAGCAGTTTCTCAGAAAGCTTCTTTCCAGTTTTGAACGGAAGATATTTCCTTTTTCACCATAGGCCTCTATGGGCTTCCAAATATCCCTTTGCCAATTCCACAAGAACAGCCTTAGCGAAAGGCTTCTTGAAGGGAAAGATGTAACTCTGTGAGATGAATTAACAGAACACAGAGCAGTTTCTCAGAAAGCTTCTTTCCAGTTTTGAACGGAAGGTATTTCCTTTTTCACCATAGCCCTCTATGGGCTTCCAAATATCCCTTTGCCAATTACACAAGAACAGCCTTAGCGAAAGGCTTCTTGAAGGGAAAGATGTAACTCTGTGAGATGAATTAACAGAACACAGAGCAGTTTCTCAGAAAGCTTCTTTCCAGTTTTGAACGGAAGATATTTCCTTTTTCACCATAGGCCTCTATGGGCTTCCAAATATCCCTTTGCCAATTCCACAAGAACAGCCTTAGCGAAAGGCTTCTTGAAGGGAAAGATGTAACTCTGTGAGATGAATTAACAGAACACAGAGCAGTTTCTCAGAAAGCTTCTTTCCAGTTTTGAACGGAAGATATTTCCTTTTTCACCATAGGCCTCTATGGGCTTCCAAATATCCCTTTGCCAATTCCACAAGAACAGCCTTAGCGAAAGGCTTCTTGAAGGGAAAGATGTAACTCTGTGAGATGAATTAACAGAACACAGAGCAGTTTCTCAGAAAGCTTCTTTCCAGTTTTGAACGGAAGATATTTCCTTTTCACCATAGGCCTCTATGGGCTTCCAAATATCCCTTTGCCAATTCCACAAGAACAGCCATAGCGAAAGGCTTCTTGAAGGGAAAGATGTAACTCTGTGAGATGAATTAACAGAACACAGAGCAGTTTCTCAGAAAGCTTCTTTCCAGTTTTGAACGGAAGATATTTCCTTTTTCACCATAGGCCTCTATGGGCTTCCAAATATCCCTTTGCCAATTCCACAAGAACAGCCTTAGCGAAAGGCTTCTTGAAGGGAAAGATGTAACTCTGTGAGATGAATTAACAGAACACAGAGCAGTTTCTCAGAAAGCTTCTTTCCAGTTTTGAAAGGAAGGTATTTCCTTTTTCACCATAGCCCTCTATGGGCTTCCAAATATCCCTTTGCCAATTCCCCAAGAAAAGCCTTAGCGAAAGGCTTCTTGAAGGGAAAGATGTAACTCTGTGAGATGAATTAACAGAACACAGAGCAGTTTCTCAGAAAGCTTCTTTCCAGTTTTGAACGGAAGATATTTCCTTTTTCACCATAGCCCTCTATGGGCTTCCAAATATCCCTTTGCCAATTCCACAAGAGCAGCCTTAGCGAAAGGCTTCTTGAAGGGAAAGATGTAACTCTGTGAGATGAATTAACAGAACACAGAGCAGTTTCTCAGAAAGCTTCTTACCAGTTTTGAACGGAAGATATTTCCTTTTTCACCGTAGCCCTCTATGGCCTTCCAAATATCCCTTTGCGAATTCCACAAGAACAGCCTTAGCGAAAGGCTTCTTGAAGGGAAAGGTGTACCTCTGTGAGATGAATTAACAGAACACAGAGCAGTTTCTCAGAAAGCTTCTTTCCAGTTTTGAACGGAAGATATTTCCTTTTTCACCATAGGCCTCTATGGGCTTCCAAATATCCCTTTGCCAATTCCACAAGAACAGCCTTAGCGAAAGGCTTCTTGAAGGGAAAGATGTAACTCTGTGAGATGAATTAACAGAACACAGAGCAGTTTCTCAGAAAGCTTCTTTCCAGTTTTGAACGGAAGATATTTCCTTTTTCACCATAGGCCTCTATGGGCTTCCAAATATCCCTTTGCCAATTCCACAAGAACAGCCTTAGCGAAAGGCGTCTTGAAGGGAAAGATGTAACTCTGTGAGATGAATTAACAGAACACAGAGCAGTTTCTCAGAAAGCTTCTTTCCAGTTTTGAACGGAAGATATTTCCTTTTTCACCATAGGCCTCTATGGGCTTCCAAATATCCCTTTGCCAATTCCCCAAGAACAGCCTTAGCGAAAGGCTTCTTGAAGGGAAAGATGTAACTCTGTGAGATGAATTAACAGAACACAGAGCAGTTTCTCAGAAAGCTTCTTTCCAGTTTTGAACGGAAGATATTTCCTTTTTCATCATAGGCCTCTATGGGCTTCCAAATATCCCTTTGCCAATTCCACAAGAACAGCCTTAGCGAAAGGCTTCTTGAAGGGAAAGATGTAACTCTGTGAGATGAATTAACAGAACACAGAGCAGTTTCTCAGAAAGCTTCTTTCCAGTTTTGAACGGAAGATATTTCCTTTTTCACCATAGCCCTCTATGGGCTTCCAAATATCCCTTTGCCAATTCCACAAGAACAGCCTTAGCGAAAGGCGTCTTGAAGGGAAAGATGTAACTCTGTGAGATGAATTAACAGAACACAGAGCAGTTTCTCAGAAAGCTTCTTTCCAGTTTTGAACGGAAGATATTTCCTTTTTCACCATAGGCCTCTATGGGCTTCCAAATATCTATTTGCCAATTCCACAAGAACAGCCTTAGCGAAAGGCTTCTTGAAGGGAAAGATGTAACTCTGTGAGATGAATTAACAGAACACAGAGCAGTTTCTCAGAAAGCTTCTTTCCAGTTTTGAACGGAAGATATTTCCTTTTTCACCATAGGCCTCTATGGGCTTCCAAATATCCCTTTGCCAATTCCACAAGAACAGCCTTAGCGAAAGGCTTCTTGAATGGAAAGATGTAACTCTCTGAGATGAATTAACAGAACACAGAGCAGTTTCTCAGAAAGCTTCTTTCCAGTTTTGAACGGAAGATATTTCCTTTTTCACCATAGCCCTCTCTGGGCTTCCAAATATCCCTTTACCAATTCCACAAGAACAGCCTTAGCGAAAGGCTTCTTGAAGGGAAAGATGTAACTCTGTGAGATGAATTAACAGAACACAGAGCAGTTTCTCAGAAACCTTCTTTCCAGTTTTGAAAGGAAGATATTTCCTTTTTCACCATAGGCCTCTATGGGCTTCCAAATATCCCTTTGCCAATTCCACAAGAACAGCCTTAGCGAAAGGCTTCTTGAAGGGAAAGATGTAACTCTGTGAGATGAATTAACAGAACACAGAGCAGTTTCTCAGAAAGCTTCTTTCCAGTTTTGAACGGAAGATATTTCCTTTTTCACCGTAGCCCTCTATGGGCTTCCAAATATCCCTTTGCCAATTCCACAAGAACAGCCTTAGCGAAAGGCTTCTTGAAGGGAAAGATGTAACTCTGTGAGATGAATTAACAGAACACAGAGCAGTTTCTCAGAAAGCTTCTTTCTAGTTTTGAACGGAAGATATTTCCTTTTTCACCATAGGCCTCTATGGGCTTCCAAATATCCCTTTGCCAATTCCACAAGAACAGCCTTAGCGAAAGGCTTCTTGAAGGGAAAGATGTAACTCTGTGAGATGAATTAGCAGAACACAGAGCAGTTTCTCACAAAGCTTCTTTCCAGTTTTGAACGGAAGATATTTCCTTTTTCACCATAGGCCTCTATGGGCTTCCAAATATCCCTTTGCCAATTCCACAAGAACAGCCTTAGCGAAAGGCTTCTTGAAGGGAAAGATGTAACTCTGTGAGATGAATTCACAGAACACAGAGCAGTTTCTCAGAAAGCTTTTTTCCACTTTTGAACGGAAGATATTTCCTTTTTCACCATAGGCCTCTATGGGCTTGCAAATATCCCTTTGCCAATTCCACAAGAACAGCCTTAGCGAAAGGCTTCTTGAAGGGAAAGATGTAACTCTGTGAGATGAATTAACAGAACACAGAGCAGTTTCTCAGAAAGCTTCTTTCCAGTTTTGATCGGAAGATATTTCCTTTTTCACCATAGCCCTCTATGGGCTTCCAAATATCCCTTTGCCAATTCCACAAGAACAGCCTTAGCGAAAGGCTTCTTGAAGGGAAAGATGTAACTCTGTGAGATGAATTAACAGAACACAGAGCAGTTTCTCAGAAAGCTTCTTTCCAGTTTTGATCGGAAGATATTTCCTTTTTCACCATAGCCCTCTATGGGCTTCCAAATATCCCTTTGCCAATTCCACAAGAACAGCCTTAGCGAAAGGCTTCTTGAAGGGAAAGATGTAACTCTGTGAGATGAATTAACAGAACACAGAGCAGTTTCTCAGAAAGCTTCTTTCCAGTTTTGAACGGAAGATATATCCTTTTTCACCGTAGCCCTCTATGGGCTTCCAAATATCCCTTTGCCAATTCCACAAGAACAGCCTTAGCGAAAGGCTTCTTGAAGGGAAAGATGTAACTCGGTGAGATGAATTAACAGAACACAGAGCAGTTTCTCAGAAAGCTTCTTTCCAGTTTTGAACGGAAGATATTTCCTTTTTCACCATAGGCCTCTATGGGCTTCCAAATATCCCTTTGCCAATTCCACAAGAACAGCCTTAGCGAAAGGCTTCTTGAAGGGAAAGATGTAACTCTGTGAGATGAATTAACAGAACACAGAGCAGTTTCTCAGAAAGCTTCTTTCCAGTTTTGAACGGAAGATATTTCCTTTTTCACCATAGCCCTCTATGGGCTTCCAAATATCCCTTTGCCAATTCCACAAGAACAGCCTTAGCGAAAGGCTTCTTGAAGGGAAAGATGTAACTCTGTGAGATGAATTAACAGAACACAGAGCAGTTTCTCAGAGACCTTCTTTCCAGTTTTGAACGGAAGATATTTCCTTTTTCACCATAGGCCTCTATGGGCTTCCAAATATCCCTTTGCCAATTCCACAAGAACAGCCTTAGCGAAAGGCTTCTTGAAGGGAAAGATGTAACTCTGTGAGATGAATTAACAGAACACAGAGCAGTTTCTCAGAAAGCTTCTTTCCAGTTTTGAACGGAAGATATTTCCTTTTTCACCATAGCCCTCTATGGGCTTCCAAATATCCCTTTGCCAATTCCACAAGAACAGCCTTAGCGAAAGGCGTCTTGAAGGGAAAGATATAACTCTGTGAGATGAATTAACAGAACACAGAGCAGTTTCTCAGAAAGCTTCTTTCCAGTTTTGAACGGAAGATATTTCCTTTTTCACCATAGGCCTCTATGGGCTTCCAAATATCCCTTTGCCAACTCCACAAGAACAGCCTTAGCGAAAGGCTTCTTGAAGGGAAAGATGTAACTCTGTGAGATGAATTAACAGAACACAGAGCAGTTTCTCAGAAAGCTTCTTTCCAGTTTTGAACGGAAGATATTTCCTTTTTCACCAGAGGCCTCTAATGGCTTCCAAATATCCCTTTGCCAATTCCACAAGAACAGCCTTAGCGAAAGGCTTCTTGAAGGGAAAGATGTAACTCTGTGAGATGAATTAACAGAACACAGAGCAGTTTCTCAGAAAGCTTCTTTCCAGTTTTGAATGGAAGATATTTCCTTTTTCACCGTAGCCCTCTTTGGGCTTCCAAATATCCCTTTGCCAATTCCACAAGAACAGCATTAGCGAAAGGCTTCTTGAAGGGAAAGATGTAACTCTGTGAGATGAATTAACAGAACACAGAGCAGTTTCTCAGAAAGCTTCTTTCCAGTTTTGAACGGAAGATATTTCCTTTTTCACCATAGCCCTCTATGGGCTTCCAAATATCCCTTTGCCAATTCCACAAGAACAGCCTTAGCGAAAGGCTTCTTGAAGGGAAAGATGTAACTCTGTGAGATGAATTAACAGAACACAGAGCAGTTTCTCAGAAAGCTTCTTTCCAGTTTTGAACGGAAGATATTTCCTTTTTCACCGTAGCCCTCTTTGGGCTTCCAAATATCCCTTTGCCAATTCCACAAGAACAGCCTTAGCGAAAGGCTTCTTGAAGGGAAAGATGTAACTCTGTGAGATGAATTAACAGAACACAGAGCAGTTTCTCAGAAAGCTTCTTTCCAGTTTTGAACGGAAGATATTTCCTTTTTCATCACAGGCCTTTATGGGCTTCCAAATATCCCTTTGCCAATTCCACAAGAACAGACTTAGCGAAAGGCTTCTTGAAGGGAAAGATGTAACTCTGTGAGATGAATTAACAGAACACAGAGCAGTTTCTCAGAAAGCTTCTTTCCAGTTTTGAACGGAAGATATTTCCTTTTTCACCATAGCCCTCTATGGGCTTCCAAATATCCCTTTGCCAATTCCACAAGAACAGCCTTAGCGAAAGGCGTCTTGAAGGGAAAGATATAACTCTGTGAGATGAATTAACAGAACACAGAGCAGTTTCTCAGAAAGCTTCTTTCCAGTTTTGAACGGAAGATATTTCCTTTTTCACCATAGGCCTCTATGGGCTTCCAAATATCCCTTTGCCAACTCCACAAGAACAGCCTTAGCGAAAGGCTTCTTGAAGGGAAAGATGTAACACTGTGAGATGAATTAACGGAATACAGAGCAGTTTCTCAGAAAGCTTCTTTCCAGTTTTGCACGGAAGATATTTCCTTTTTCACCATAGGCCTCTATGGGCTTCCAAATATCCCTTTGCCAATTCCACAAGAACAGCCTTAGCGAAAGGCTTCTTGAAGGGAAAGATGTAACTCTGTGAGATGAATTAACAGAACACAGAGTAGTTTCTCAGAAAGCTTCTTTCCAGTTTTGAACGGAAGATATTTCCTTTTTCACCATAGCCCTCTATGGGCTTCCAAATATCCCTTTGTCAATTCCACAAGAACAGCCTTAGCGAAAGGCTTCTTGAAGGGAAAGATGTAACTCTGTGAGATGAACTAACAGAACACAGAGCAGTTTCTCAGAAAGCTTCTTTCCAGTTTTGCACGGAAGATATTTCCTTTTTCACCTTAGGCCTCTATGGGCTTCCAAATATCCCTTTGCCAATTCCACAAGAACAGCCTTAGCGAAAGGCTTCTTGAAGGGAAAGATGTAACTGTGTGAGATGAATTAACAGAACACAGAGCAGTTTCTCAGAAACCTTCTTTCCAGTTTTGAACGGAAGATATTTCCTTTTTCACCATAGCCCTCTATGGGCTTCCAAATATCCCTTTACCAATTCCACAAGAACAGCCTTAGCGAAAGGCTTCTTGAAGGGAAAGATGTAACTCTGTCAGATGAATTAACAGAACACAGAGCAGTTTCTCAGAAAGCTTTTTTCCACTTTTGACCGGAAGATATTTCCTTTTTCACCATAGGCCTCTATGGTCTTCCAAATATCCCTTTGCCAATTTCACAAGAACAGCCTTAGCGAAAGGCTTCTTGAAGGGAAAGATGTAACTCTGTGAGATGAATTAACAGAACACAGAGCAGTTTCTCAGAAAGCTTCTTTCCAGTTTTGAAAGGAAGGTATTTCCTTTTTCACCATAGCCCTCTATGGGCTTCCAAATATCCCTTTGCCAATTCCCCAAGAAAAGCCTTAGCGAAAGGCTTCTTGAAGGGAAAGATGTAACTCTGTGAGATGAATTAACAGAACACAGAGCAGTTTCTCAGAAAGCTTCTTTCCAGTTTTGATCGGAAGATATTTCCTTTTTCACCATAGCCCTCTATGGGCTTCCCAATATCCCTTTGCCAATTCCACAAGAACAGCCTTAGCGAAAGGCTTCTTGAAGGGAAAGATGTAACTCTGTGAGATGAATTAACAGAACACAGAGCAGTTTCTCAGAAAGCTTCTTTCCAGTTTTGAACGGAAGATATTTCCTTTTTCACCGTAGCCCTCTATGGGCTTCCAAATATCCCTTTGCCAATTCCACAAGAACAGCCTTAGCGAAAGGCTTCTTGAAGGGAAAGATGTAACTCGGTGAGATGAATTAACAGACCACAGAGCAGTTTATCAGAAAGCTTCTTTCCAGTTTTGAACGGAAGATATTTCCTTTTTCACCATAGCCCTGTAGGGGCTTCCAAATATCCCTTTGCCAATTCCACAAGAACAGCCTTAGCGAAAGGCTTCTTGAAGGGAAAGATGTAACTCTGTGAGATGAATTAACAGAACACAGAGCAGTTTCTCAGGTAGCTTCTTTCCAGTTTTGAACGGAAGATACTTCCTTTTTCACCATAGCCCTCTTTGGGCTTCCAAATATCCCTTTGCCAATTCCACAAGAACAGCCTTAGCGAAAGGCTTCTTGAAGGGAAAGATGTAACTCTGTGAGATGAATTAACAGAACACAGAGCAGTTTCTCAGAAAGCTTCTTTCCAGTTTTGAACGGAAGATATTTCCTTTTTCACCACAGCCCTCTATGTGCTTCCAAATATCCCTTTGCCAATTCCACAAGAACAGCCTTAGCGAAAGGCTTCTTGAAGGGAAAGATGTAACTCTGTGAGATGAATTAACAGAACACAGAGCAGTTTCTCAGAAAGCTTCTTTCCAGTTTTGAACGGAAGATATTTCCTTTTTCACCATAGCCCTCTATGGGCTTCCAAATATCCCTTTGTCAATTCCACAAGAACAGCCTTAGCGAAAGGCTTCTTGAAGGGAAAGATGTAACTCTGTGAGATGAATTAACAGAACACAGAGCAGTTTCTCAGAAAGCTTCTTTCCAGTTTTGAACGGAAGATATTTCCTTTTTCACCATAGCCCTCTATGGGCTTCCAAATATCCCTTTGCCAATTCCACAAGAACAGCCTTAGCGAAAGGCTTCTTGAAGGGAAAGATGTAACTCTGTGAGATGAATTAACAGAACACAGAGCAGTTTCTCAGAGACCTTCTTTCCAGTTTTGAACGGAAGATATTTCCTTTTTCACCATAGGCCTCTATGGGCTTCCAAATATCCCTTTGCCAATTCCACAAGAACAGCCTTAGCGAAAGGCTTCTTGAAGGGAAAGATGTAACTCTGTGAGATGAATTAACAGAACACAGAGCAGTTTCTCAGAAAGCTTCTTTCCAGTTTTGAACGGAAGATATTTCCTTTTTCACCATAGCCCTCTATGGGCTTCCAAATATCCCTTTGCCAATTCCACAAGAACAGCCTTAGCGAAAGGCGTCTTGAAGGGAAAGATATAACTCTGTGAGATGAATTAACAGAACACAGAGCAGTTTCTCAGAAAGCTTCTTTCCAGTTTTGAACGGAAGATATTTCCTTTTTCACCATAGGCCTCTATGGGCTTCCAAATATCCCTTTGCCAACTCCACAAGAACAGCCTTAGCGAAAGGCTTCTTGAAGGGAAAGATGTAACTCTGTGAGATGAATTAACAGAACACAGAGCAGTTTCTCAGAAAGCTTCTTTCCAGTTTTGAACGGAAGATATTTCCTTTTTCACCAGAGGCCTCTAATGGCTTCCAAATATCCCTTTGCCAATTCCACAAGAACAGCCTTAGCGAAAGGCTTCTTGAAGGGAAAGATGTAACTCTGTGAGATGAATTAACAGAACACAGAGCAGTTTCTCAGAAAGCTTCTTTCCAGTTTTGAATGGAAGATATTTCCTTTTTCACCGTAGCCCTCTTTGGGCTTCCAAATATCCCTTTGCCAATTCCACAAGAACAGCATTAGCGAAAGGCTTCTTGAAGGGAAAGATGTAACTCTGTGAGATGAATTAACAGAACACAGAGCAGTTTCTCAGAAAGCTTCTTTCCAGTTTTGAACGGAAGATATTTCCTTTTTCACCATAGCCCTCTATGGGCTTCCAAATATCCCTTTGCCAATTCCACAAGAACAGCCTTAGCGAAAGGCTTCTTGAAGGGAAAGATGTAACTCTGTGAGATGAATTAACAGAACACAGAGCAGTTTCTCAGAAAGCTTCTTTCCAGTTTTGAACGGAAGATATTTCCTTTTTCACCGTAGCCCTCTTTGGGCTTCCAAATATCCCTTTGCCAATTCCACAAGAACAGCCTTAGCGAAAGGCTTCTTGAAGGGAAAGATGTAACTCTGTGAGATGAATTAACAGAACACAGAGCAGTTTCTCAGAAAGCTTCTTTCCAGTTTTGAACGGAAGATATTTCCTTTTTCATCACAGGCCTTTATGGGCTTCCAAATATCCCTTTGCCAATTCCACAAGAACAGACTTAGCGAAAGGCTTCTTGAAGGGAAAGATGTAACTCTGTGAGATGAATTAACAGAACACAGAGCAGTTTCTCAGAAAGCTTCTTTCCAGTTTTGAACGGAAGATATTTCCTTTTTCACCATAGCCCTCTATGGGCTTCCAAATATCCCTTTGCCAATTCCACAAGAACAGCCTTAGCGAAAGGCGTCTTGAAGGGAAAGATATAACTCTGTGAGATGAATTAACAGAACACAGAGCAGTTTCTCAGAAAGCTTCTTTCCAGTTTTGAACGGAAGATATTTCCTTTTTCACCATAGGCCTCTATGGGCTTCCAAATATCCCTTTGCCAACTCCACAAGAACAGCCTTAGCGAAAGGCTTCTTGAAGGGAAAGATGTAACACTGTGAGATGAATTAACGGAATACAGAGCAGTTTCTCAGAAAGCTTCTTTCCAGTTTTGCACGGAAGATATTTCCTTTTTCACCATAGGCCTCTATGGGCTTCCAAATATCCCTTTACCAATTCCACAAGAACAGCCTTAGCGAAAGGCTTCTTGAAGGGAAAGATGTAACTCTGTCAGATGAATTAACAGAACACAGAGCAGTTTCTCAGAAAGCTTTTTTCCACTTTTGACCGGAAGATATTTCCTTTTTCACCATAGGCCTCTATGGTCTTCCAAATATCCCTTTGCCAATTTCACAAGAACAGCCTTAGCGAAAGGCTTCTTGAAGGGAAAGATGTAACTCTGTGAGATGAATTAAAAGAACACAGAGCAGTTTCTCAGAAAGCTTCTTTCCAGTTTTGAAAGGAAGGTATTTCCTTTTTCACCATAGCCCTCTATGGGCTTCCAAATATCCCTTTGCCAATTCCCCAAGAAAAGCCTTAGCGAAAGGCTTCTTGAAGGGAAAGATGTAACTCTGTGAGATGAATTAACAGAACACAGAGCAGTTTCTCAGAAAGCTTCTTTCCAGTTTTGATCGGAAGATATTTCCTTTTTCACCATAGCCCTCTATGGGCTTCCCAATATCCCTTTGCCAATTCCACAAGAACAGCCTTAGCGAAAGGCTTCTTGAAGGGAAAGATGTAACTCTGTGAGATGAATTAACAGAACACAGAGCAGTTTCTCAGAAAGCTTCTTTCCAGTTTTGAACGGAAGATATTTCCTTTTTCACCGTAGCCCTCTATGGGCTTCCAAATATCCCTTTGCCAATTCCACAAGAACAGCCTTAGCGAAAGGCTTCTTGAAGGGAAAGATGTAACTCGGTGAGATGAATTAACAGACCACAGAGCAGTTTATCAGAAAGCTTCTTTCCAGTTTTGAACGGAAGATATTTCCTTTTTCACCATAGCCCTGTAGGGGCTTCCAAATATCCCTTTGCCAATTCCACAAGAACAGCCTTAGCGAAAGGCTTCTTGAAGGGAAAGATGTAACTCTGTGAGATGAATTAACAGAACACAGAGCAGTTTCTCAGGTAGCTTCTTTCCAGTTTTGAACGGAAGATACTTCCTTTTTCACCATAGCCCTCTTTGGGCTTCCAAATATCCCTTTGCCAATTCCACAAGAACAGCCTTAGCGAAAGGCTTCTTGAAGGGAAAGATGTAACTCTGTGAGATGAATTAACAGAACACAGAGCAGTTTCTCAGAAAGCTTCTTTCCAGTTTTGAACGGAAGATATTTCCTTTTTCACCACAGCCCTCTATGTGCTTCCAAATATCCCTTTGCCAATTCCACAAGAACAGCCTTAGCGAAAGGCTTCTTGAAGGGAAAGATGTAACTCTGTGAGATGAATTAACAGAACACAGAGCAGTTTCTCAGAAAGCTTCTTTCCAGTTTTGAACAGAAGATATTTCCTTTTTCACCATAGCCCTCTATGTGCTTCCAAATATCCCTTTGCCAATTCCACAAGAACAGCCTTAGAGAAAGGCTTCTTGAAGGGAAAGATGTAACTCTGTGAGATGAATTAACAGAACACAGAGCAGTTTCTCAGAAAGCTTCTTTCCAGTTTTGAACGGAAGATATTTCCTTTTTCACCATAGCCCTCTATGGGCTTCCAAATATCCCTTTGCCAATTCCACAAGAACAGCCTTAGCGAAAGGCTTCTTGAAGGGAAAGATGTAACTCTGTGAGATGAATTAACAGAACACAGAGCAGTTTCTCAGAAAGCTTCTTTCCAGTTTTGAACGGAAGATATTTCCTTTTTCACCATAGCCCTCTATGGGCTTCCAAATATCCCTTTGCCAATTACACAAGAACAGCCTTAGCGAAAGGCTTCTTGAAGGGAAAGATGTAACTCTGTGAGATGAATTAACAGAACACAGAGCAGTTTCTCAGAAAGCTTGTTTCCAGTTTTGAACGGAAGATATTTCCTTTTTCACCATAGCCCTCTAAGGGCTTCCAAATATCCCTTTGCCAATTACACAAGAACAGCCTTAGCGAAAGGCTTCTTGAAGGGAAAGATGTAACTCTGTGAGATGAATTAACAGAACTCAGAGCAGTTTCTCAGAAAGCTTCTTTCCAGTTTTGCACGGAAGATATTTCCTTTTTCACCATAGGCCTCTATGGCTTCCAAATATCCGTTTGCCAATTCCACAAGAACAGCCTTAGCGAAAGGCTTCTTGAAGGGAAAGATGTAACTCTGTGAGATGAATTAACAGAACACAGAGCAGTTTCTCAGAAAGCTTCTCTCCAGTTTTGAACGGAAGATATTTCCTTTTTCACCGTAGCCCTCTTTGGGCTTCCAAATATCCCTTTGCCAATTCCACAAGAACAGCCTTAGCGAAAGGCTTCTTCAAGGGAAAGATGTAACTCTGTGAGATGAATTAACAGAACACAGAGCAGTTTCTCAGAAAGCTTCTTTCCAGTTTTGAACGGAAGATATTTCCTTTTTCACCATAGCCCTCTATGGGCTTCCAAATATCCCTTTGCCAATTCCACAAGAACAGCCTTAGCGATAGGCTTCTTGAAGGGAAAGATGTAACTCTGTGAGATGAATTAACAGAACACAGAGCAGTTTCTCAGAAAGCTTCTTTCCAGTTCTGAACGGAAGATATTTCCTTTTTCACCATGGCCCTCTATGGGCTTCCAAATATCCCTTTGCCAATTCCACAAGAACAGCCTTAGCGAAAGGCTTCTTGAAGGGAAAGATGTAACTCTGTGAGATGAATTAACAGAACACAGAGCAGTTTCTCAGAAAGCTTCTTTCCAGTTTTGAACGGAAGATATTTCCTTTTTCACCATAGCCCTCTATGGGCTTCCAAATATCCCTTTGTCAATTCCACAAGAACAGCCTTAGCGAAAGGCTTCTTGAAGGGAAAGATGTAACTCTGTGAGATGAACTAACAGAACACAGAGCAGTTTCTCAGAAAGCTTCTTTCCAGTTTTGCACGGAAGATATTTCCTTTTTCACCTTAGGCCTCTATGGGCTTCCAAATATCCCTTTGCCAATTCCACAAGAACAGCCTTAGCGAAAGGCTTCTTGAAGGGAAAGATGTAACTCTGTGAGATGAATTAACAGAACACAGAGCAGTTTCTCAGAAAGCTTCTTTCCAGTTTTGAACGGAAGATATTTCCTTTTTCACCATAGCCCTCTATGGGCTTCCAAATATCCCTTTGCCAATTACACAAGAACAGCCTTAGCGAAAGGCTTCTTGAAGGGAAAGATGTAACTCTGTGAGATGAAGTAACAGAACACAGAGCAGTTTCTCAGAAAGCTTCTTTCCAGTTTTGAACGGAAGATATTTCCTTTTTCACCATAGGCCTCTATGGGCTTCCAAATATCCCTTTGCCAATTCCACAAGAACAGCCTTAGCGAAAGGCTTCTTGAAGGGAAAGATGTAACTCTGTGAGATGAATTAACAGAACACAGAGCAGTTTCTCAGAAAGCTTCTTTCCAGTTTTGAACGGAAGGTATTTCCTTTTTCACCATAGCCCTCTATGGGCTTCCAAATATCCCTTTGCCAATTACACAAGAACAGCCTTAGCGAAAGGCTTCTTGAAGGGAAAGATGTAACTCTGTGAGATGAATTAACAGAACACAGAGCAGTTTCTCAGAAAGCTTCTTTCCAGTTTTGAACGGAAGATATTTCCTTTTTCACCATAGGCCTCTATGGGCTTCCAAATATCCCTTTGCCAATTCCACAAGAACAGCCTTAGCGAAAGGCTTCTTGAAGGGAAAGATGTAACTCTGTGAGATGAATTAACAGAACACAGAGCAGTTTCTCAGAAAGCTTCTTTCCAGTTTTGAACGGAAGATATTTCCTTTTTCACCATAGGCCTCTATGGGCTTCCAAATATCCCGTTGCCAATTCCACAAGAACAGCCTTAGCGAAAGGCTTCTTGAAGGGAAAGATGTAACTCTGTGAGATGAATTAACAGAACACAGAGCAGTTTCTCAGAAAGCTTCTTTCCAGTTTTGAACGGAAGATATTTCCTTTTTCACCATAGGCCTCTATGGGCTTCCAAATATCCCTTTGCCAATTCCACAAGAACAGCCTTAGCGAAAGGCTTCTTGAAGGGAAAGATGTAACTCTGTGAGATGAATTAACAGAACACAGAGCAGTTTCTCAGAAAGCTTCTTTCCAGTTTTGAACGGAAGATATTTCCTTTTTCACCATAGGCCTCTATGGGCTTCCAAATATCCCTTTGCCAATTCCACAAGAACAGCCTTAGCGAAAGGCTTCTTGAAGGGAAAGATGTAACTCTGTGAGATGAATTAACAGAACACAGAGCAGTTTCTCAGAAAGCTTCTTTCCAGTTTTGAAAGGAAGGTATTTCCTTTTTCACCATAGCCCTCTATGGGCTTCCAAATATCCCTTTGCCAATTCCCCAAGTAAAGCCTTAGCGAAAGGCTTCTTGAAGGGAAAGATGTAACTCTGTGAGATGAATTAACAGAACACAGAGCAGTTTCTCAGAAAGCTTCTTTCCAGTTTTGAACGGAAGATATTTCCTTTTTCACCATAGCCCTCTATGGGCTTCCAAATATCCCTTTGCCAATTCCACAAGAGCAGCCTTAGCGAAAGGCTTCTTGAAGGGAAAGATGTAACTCTGTGAGATGAATTAACAGAACACAGAGCAGTTTCTCAGAAAGCTTCTTACCAGTTTTGAACGGAAAATATTTCCTTTTTCACCGTAGCCCTCTATGGCCTTCCAAATATCCCTTTGCCAATTCCACAAGAACAGCCTTAGCGAAAGGCTTCTTGAAGGGAAAGATGTAACTCTGTGAGATGAATTAACAGAACACAGAGCAGTTTCTCAGAAAGCTTCTTTCCAGTTTTGAACGGAAGGTATTTCCTTTTTCACCATAGCCCTCTATGGGCTTCCAAATATCCCTTTGCCAATTCCCCAAGAACAGCCTTAGCGAAAGGCTTCTTGAAGGGAAAGATGTAACTCTGTGAGATGAATTAACAGAACACTGAGCAGTTTCTCAGAAAGCTTCTTTCCAGTTTTGAACGGAAGATATTTCCTTTTTCATCATAGGCCTCTATGGGCTTCCAAATATCCCTTTGCCAATTCCACAAGAACAGCCTTAGCGAAAGGCTTCTTGAAGGGAAAGATGTAACTCTGTGAGATGAATTAACAGAACACAGAGCAGTTTCTCAGAAAGCTTCTTTCCAGTTTTGAACGGAAGATATTTCCTTTTTCACCATAGCCCTCTATGGGCTTCCAAATATCCCTTTGCCAATTCCACAAGAACAGCCTTAGCGAAAGGCGTCTTGAAGGGAAAGATGTAACTCTGTGAGATGAATTAACAGAACACAGAGCAGTTTCTCAGAAAGCTTCTTTCCAGTTTTGAACGGAAGATATTTCCTTTTTCACCATAGGCCTCTATGGGCTTCCAAATATCCCTTTGCCAATTCCACAAGAACAGCCTTAGCGAAAGGCTTCTTGAAGGGAAAGATGTAACTCTGTGAGATGAATTAACAGAACACAGAGCAGTTTCTCAGAAAGCTTCTTTCCAGTTTTGAACGGAAGATATTTCCTTTTTCACCATAGGCCTCTATGGGCTTCCAAATATCCCTTTGCCAATTCCACAAGAACAGCCTTAGCGAAAGGCTTCTTGAAGGGAAAGATGTAACTCTGTGAGATGAATTAACAGAACACAGAGCAGTTTCTCAGAAAGCTTCTTTCCAGTTTTGAACGGAAGATATTTCCTTTTTCACCATAGCCCTCTCTGGGCTTCCAAATATCCCTTTACCAATTCCACAAGAACAGCCTTAGCGAAAGGCTTCTTGAAGGGAAAGATGTAACTCTGTGAGATGAATTAACAGAACACAGAGCAGTTTCTCAGAAACCTTCTTTCCAGTTTTGAAAGGAAGATATTTCCTTTTTCACCATAGGCCTCTATGGGCTTCCAAATATCCCTTTGCCAATTCCACAAGAACAGCCTTAGCGAAAGGCTTCTTGAAGGGAAAGATGTAACTCTGTGAGATGAATTAACAGAACACAGAGCAGTTTCTCAGAAAGCTTCTTTCCAGTTTTGAACGGAAGATATTTCCTTTTTCACCGTAGCCCTCTATGGGCTTCCAAATATCCCTTTGCCAATTCCACAAGAACAGCCTTAGCGAAAGGCTTCTTGAAGGGAAAGATGTAACTCTGTGAGATGAATTAACAGAACACAGAGCAGTTTCTCAGAAAGCTTCTTTCTAGTTTTGAACGGAAGATATTTCCTTTTTCACCATAGGCCTCTATGGGCTTCCAAATATCCCTTTGCCAATTCCACAAGAACAGCCTTAGCGAAAGGCTTCTTGAAGGGAAAGATGTAACTCTGTGAGATGAATTAGCAGAACACAGAGCAGTTTCTCACAAAGCTTCTTTCCAGTTTTGAACGGAAGATATTTCCTTTTTCACCATAGGCCTCTATGGGCTTCCAAATATCCCTTTGCCAATTCCACAAGAACAGCCTTAGCGAAAGGCTTCTTGAAGGGAAAGATGTAACTCTGTGAGATGAATTCACAGAACACAGAGCAGTTTCTCAGAAAGCTTTTTTCCACTTTTGAACGGAAGATATTTCCTTTTTCACCATAGGCCTCTATGGGCTTGCAAATATCCCTTTGCCAATTCCACAAGAACAGCCTTAGCGAAAGGCTTCTTGAAGGGAAAGATGTAACTCTGTGAGATGAATTAACAGAACACAGAGCAGTTTCTCAGAAAGCTTCTTTCCAGTTTTGAACGGAAGATATTTCCTTTTTCACCACAGCCCTCTATGGGCTTCCAAATATCCCTTTGCCAATTCCACAAGAACAGCCTTAGCGAAAGGCTTCTTGAAGGGAAAGATGTAACTCTGTGAGATGAATTAACAGAACACAGAGCAGTTTCTCAGAAAGCTTCTTTCCAGTTTTGAACGGAAGATATTTCCTTTTTCACCATAGCGCTCTACGGGCTTCCAAATATCCCTTTGCCAATTCCACAAGAACAGCCTTAAAGAAAGGCTTCTTGAAGGGAAAGATGTAACTCTGTGAGATGAATTAACAGAACACAGAGCAGTTTCTCAGAAAGCTTCTTTCCAGTTTTGAACGGAAGATATTTCCTTTTTCACCATAGCCCTCTATGGGCTTCCAAATATCCCTTTGCCAATTCCACAAGAACAGCCTTAGCGAAAGGCTTCTTGAAGGGAAAGATGTAACTCTGTGAGATGAATTAACAGAACACAGAGCAGTTTCTCAGAAAGCTTCTTTCCAGTTTTGAACGGAAGGTATTTCCTTTTTCACCATAGCCCTCTATGGGCTTCCAAATATCCCTTGCCAATTCCACAAGAACAGCCTTAGCGAAAGGCTTCTTGAAGGGAAAGATGTAACTCTGTGAGATGAATTAACAGAACAAAGAGCAGTTTCTCAGAAAGCTTCTTTCCAGTTTTGCACGGAAGATATTTCCTTTTTCACCATAGGCCTCTATGGGCTTCCAAATATCCGTTTGCCAATTCCACAAGAACAGCCTTAGCGAAAGGCTTCTTGAAGGGAAAGATGTAACTCTGTGAGATGAATTAACAGAACTCAGAGCAGTTTCTCAGAAAGCTTCTTTCCAGTTTTGCACGGAAGATATTTCCTTTTTCACCATAGGCCTCTAAGGGCTTCCAAATATCCCTTTGCCAATTCCACAAGAACAGCCTTAGCGAAAGGCTTCTTGAAGGGAAAGATGTATCTCTGTGAGATGAATTAACAGAACACAGAGCAGTTTCTCAGAAAGCTTCTTTCCAGTTTTGAACGGAAGATATTTCCTTTTTCACCATAGCCCTCTATGGGCTTCCAAATATCCCTTTGTCAATTCCACAAGAACAGCCTTAGCGAAAGGCTTCTTGAAGGGAAAGATGTAACTCTGTGAGATGAATTAACAGAACACAGAGCAGTTTCTCAGAAAGCTTCTTTCCAGTTTTGAACGGAAGATATTTCCTTTTTCACCATAGGCCTCTAAGGGCTTCCAAATATCCCTTTGCCAATTCCACAAGAACAGCCTTAGCGAAAGGCTTCTTGAAGGGAAAAATGTAACTCTGTGAGATGAATTAACAGAACACAGAGCAGTTTCTCAGAAAGCTTCTTTCCAGTTTTGCACGGAAGATATTTCCTTTTTCACCATAGGCCTCTATGGGCTTCCAAATATCCCTTTGCCAATTCCACAAGAACAGCCTTAGCGAAAGGCTTCTTGAACGGAAAGATGTAACTCTGTGAGATGAATTAACAGAACACAGAGCAGTTTCTCAGAAAGCTTCTTTCCAGTTTTGAACGGAAGATATTTCCTTTTTCACCATAGCCCTCTATGGGCTTCCAAATATCCCTTTGCCAATTCCACAAGAACAGCCTTAGCGAAAGGCGTCTTGAAGGGAAAGATGTAACTCTGGGAGATGAATTAACAGAACACAGAGCAGTTTCTCAGAAAGCTTCTTTCCAGTTTTGAACGGAAGATATTTCCTTTTTCACCATAGGCCTCTATGGGCTTCCAAATATCCCTTTGCCAATTCCACAAGAACAGCCTTAGCGAAAGGCTTCTTGAAGGGAAAGATGTAACTCTGTGAGATGAATTAACAGAACACAGAGCAGTTTCTCAGAAAGCTTCTTTCCAGTTTTGAACGGAAGGTATTTCCTTTTTCACCATAGCCCTCTATGGGCTTCCAAATATCCCTTTGCCAATTCCCCAAGAACAGCCTTAGCGAAAGGCTTCTTGAAGGGAAAGATGTAACTCTGTGAGATGAATTAACAGAACACAGAGCAGTTTCTCAGAAAGCTTCTTTCCAGTTTTGAACGGAAGATATTTCCTTTTTCATCATAGGCCTCTATGGGCTTCCAAATATCCCTTTGCCAATTCCACAAGAACAGCCTTAGCGAAAGGCTTCTTGAAGGGAAAGATGTAACTCTGTGAGATGAATTAACAGAACACAGAGCAGTTTCTCAGAAAGCTTCTTTCCAGTTTTGAACGGAAGATACTTCCTTTTTCACCATAGCCCTCTATGGGCTTACAAATATCCCTTTGCCAATTCCACAAGAACAGCCTTAGCGAAAGGCGTCTTGAAGGGAAAGATGTAACTCTGTGAGATGAATTAACAGAACACAGAGCAGTTTCTCAGAAAGCTTCTTTCCAGTTTTGAACGGAAGATATTTCCTTTTTCACCATAGGCCTCTATGGGCTTCCAAATATCCCTTTGCCAATTCCACAAGAACAGCCTTAGCGAAAGGCTTCTTGAAGGGAAAGATGTAACTCTGTGAGATGAATTAACAGAACACAGAGCAGTTTCTCAGAAAGCTTCTTTCCAGTTTTGAACGGAAGATATTTCCTTTTTCACCATAGGCCTCTATGGGCTTCCAAATATCCCTTTGCCAATTCCACAAGAACAGCCTTAGCGAAAGGCTTCTTGAAGGAAAAGATGTAACTCTGTGAGATGAATTAACAGAACACAGAGCAGTTTCTCAGAAAACTTCTTTCCAGTTTTGAACGGAAGATATTTCCTTTTTCACCAGAGGCCTCTAATGGCTTCCAAATATCCCTTTGCCAATTCCACAAGAACAGCCTTAGCGAAAGGCTTCTTGAAGGGAAAGATGTAACTCTGTGAGATGAATTAACAGAACACAGAGCAGTTTCTCAGAAAGCTTCTTTCCAGTTTTGAACGGAAGATATTTCCTTTTTCACCGTAGCCCTCTTTGGGCTTCCAAATATCCCTTTGCCAATTCCACAAGAACAGCATTAGCGAAAGGCTTCTTGAAGGGAATGATGTAGCTCTGTGAGATGAATTAACAGAACACAGAGCAGTTTCTCAGAAAGCTTCTTTCCAGTTTTGAACGGAAGATATTTCCCTTTTCACCATAGGCCTCTATGGGCTTCCAAATATCCCTTTGCCAATTCCACAAGAACAGCCTTAGCGAAAGGCTTCTTGAAGGGAAAGATGTAACTCTGTGAGATGAATTAACAGAACACAGAGCAGTTTCTCAGAAAGCTTCTTTCCAGTTTTGCACGGAAGATATTTCCCTTTTCACCATAGGCCTCTATGGGCTTCCAAATATCCCTTTGCCAATTCCACAAGAACAGCCTTAGCGAAAGGCTTCTTGAAGGGAAAGATGTAACTCTGTGAGATGAATTAACAGAACACAGAGCAGTTTCTCAGAAAGCTTCTTTCCAGTTTTGAACGGAAGATATTTCCTTTTTCACCATAGCCCTCTATGGGCTTCCAAATATCCCTTTGCCAATTCCACAAGAACAGCCTTAGCGAAAGGCTTCTTGAAGGGAAAGATGTAACTCTGTGAGATGAATTAACAGAACACAGAGCAGTTTCTCAGAAAGCTTCTTTCCAGTTTTGAACGGAAGGTATTTCCTTTTTCACCATAGCCCTCTATGGGCTTCCAAATATCCCTTGCCAATTCCACAAGAACAGCCTTAGCGAAAGGCTTCTTGAAGGGAAAGATGTAACTCTGTGAGATGAATTAACAGAACAAAGAGCAGTTTCTCAGAAAGCTTCTTTCCAGTTTTGCACGGAAGATATTTCCTTTTTCACCATAGGCCTCTATGGGCTTCCAAATATCCGTTTGCCAATTCCACAAGAACAGCCTTAGCGAAAGGCTTCTTGAAGGGAAAGATGTAACTCTGTGAGATGAATTAACAGAACTCAGAGCAGTTTCTCAGAAAGCTTCTTTCCAGTTTTGCACGGAAGATATTTCCTTTTTCACCATAGGCCTCTAAGGGCTTCCAAATATCCCTTTGCCAATTCCACAAGAACAGCCTTAGCGAAAGGCTTCTTGAAGGGAAAGATGTAACTCTGTGAGATGAATTAACAGAACACAGAGCAGTTTCTCAGAAAGCTTCTTTCCAGTTTTGAACGGAAGATATTTCCTTTTTCACCATAGCCCTCTATGGGCTTCCAAATATCCCTTTGTCAATTCCACAAGAACAGCCTTAGCGAAAGGCTTCTTGAAGGGAAAGATGTAACTCTGTGAGATGAATTAACAGAACACAGAGCAGTTTCTCAGAAAGCTTCTTTCCAGTTTTGAACGGAAGATATTTCCTTTTTCACCATAGGCCTCTATGGGCTTCCAAATATCCCTTTGCCAATTCCACAAGAACAGCCTTAGCGAAAGGCTTCTTGAAGGCAAAAATGTAACTCTGTGAGATGAATTAACAGAACACAGAGCAGTTTCTCAGAAAGCTTCTTTCCAGTTTTGAACGGAAGATATTTCCTTTTTCACCATAGGCCTCTATGGGCTTCCAAATATCCCTTTGCCAATTCCACAAGAACAGCCTTAGCGAAAGGCTTCTTGAAGGGAAAGATGTAACTCTGTGAGATGAATTAACAGAACACAGAGCAGTTTCTCAGAAAGCTTCTTTCCAGTTTTGAACGGAAGATATTTCCTTTTTCACCATAGCCCTCTATGGGCTTCCAAATATCCCTTTGCCAATTCCACAAGAACAGCCTTAGCGAAAGGCGTCTTGAAGGGAAAGATGTAACTCTGGGAGATGAATTAACAGAACACAGAGCAGTTTCTCAGAAAGCTTCTTTCCAGTTTTGAACGGAAGATATTTCCTTTTTCACCATAGGCCTCTATGGGCTTCCAAATATCCCTTTGCCAATTCCACAAGAACAGCCTTAGCGAAAGGCTTCTTGAAGGGAAAGATGTAACTCTGTGAGATGAATTAACAGAACACAGAGCAGTTTCTCAGAAAGCTTCTTTCCAGTTTTGAACGGAAGGTATTTCCTTTTTCACCATAGCCCTCTATGGGCTTCCAAATATCCCTTTGCCAATTCCCCAAGAACAGCCTTAGCGAAAGGCTTCTTGAAGGGAAAGATGTAACTCTGTGAGATGAATTAACAGAACACAGAGCAGTTTCTCAGAAAGCTTCTTTCCAGTTTTGAACGGAAGATATTTCCTTTTTCATCATAGGCCTCTATGGGCTTCCAAATATCCCTTTGCCAATTCCACAAGAACAGCCTTAGCGAAAGGCTTCTTGAAGGGAAAGATGTAACTCTGTGAGATGAATTAACAGAACACAGAGCAGTTTCTCAGAAAGCTTCTTTTCAGTTTTGAACGGAAGATATTTCCTTTTTCACCATAGCCCTCTATGGGCTTACAAATATCCCTTTGCCAATTCCACAAGAACAGCCTTAGCGAAAGGCGTCTTGAAGGGAAAGATGTAACTCTGTGAGATGAATTAACAGAACACAGAGCAGTTTCTCAGAAAGCTTCTTTCCAGTTTTGAACGGAAGATATTTCCTTTTTCACCATAGGCCTCTATGGGCTTCCAAATATCCCTTTGCCAATTCCACAAGAACAGCCTTAGCGAAAGGCTTCTTGAAGGGAAAGATGTAACTCTGTGAGATGAATTAACAGAACACAGAGCAGTTTCTCAGAAAGCTTCTTTCCAGTTTTGAACGGAAGATATTTCCTTTTTCACCATAGGCCTCTATGGGCTTCCAAATATCCCTTTGCCAATTCCACAAGAACAGCCTTAGCGAAAGGCTTCTTGAAGGGAAAGATGTAACTCTGTGAGATGAATTAACAGAACACAGAGCAGTTTCTCAGAAAACTTCTTTCCAGTTTTGAACGGAAGATATTTCCTTTTTCACCAGAGGCCTCTAATGGCTTCCAAATATCCCTTTGCCAATTCCACAAGAACAGCCTTAGCGAAAGGCTTCTTGAAGGGAAAGATGTAACTCTGTGAGATGAATTAACAGAACACAGAGCAGTTTCTCAGAAAGCTTCTTTCCAGTTTTGAACGGAAGATATTTCCTTTTTCACCGTAGCCCTCTTTGGGCTTCCAAATATCCCTTTGCCAATTCCACAAGAACAGCATTAGCGAAAGGCTTCTTGAAGGGAATGATGTAGCTCTGTGAGATGAATTAACAGAACACAGAGCAGTTTCTCAGAAAGCTTCTTTCCAGTTTTGAACGGAAGATATTTCCTTTTTCACCATAGGCCTCTATGGGCTTCCAAATATCCCTTTGCCAATTCCACAAGAACAGCCTTAGCGAAAGGCTTCTTGAAGGGAAAGATGTAACTCTGTGAGATGAATTAACAGAACACAGAGCAGTTTCTCAGAAAGCTTCTTTCCAGTTTTGCACGGAAGATATTTCCCTTTTCACCATAGGCCTCTATGGGCTTCCAAATATCCCTTTGCCAATTCCACAAGAACAGCCTTAGCGAAAGGCTTCTTGAAGGGAAAGATGTAACTCTGTGAGATGAATTAACAGAACACAGAGCAGTTTCTCAGAAAGCTTCTTTCCAGTTTTGAACGGAAGATATTTCCTTTTTCACCATAGCCCTCTATGGGCTTCCAAATATCCCTTTGCCAATTCCACAAGAACAGCCTTAGCGAAAGGCTTCTTGAAGGGAAAGATGTAACTCTGTGAGATGAATTAACAGAACACAGAGCAGTTTCTCAGAAAGCTTCTTTCCAGTTTTGAACGGAAGATATTTCCTTTTTCACCATAGCCCTCTATGGGCTTCCAAATATCCCTTTGCCAATTACACAAGAACAGCCTTAGCGAAAGGCTTCTTGAAGGGAAAGATGTAACTCTGTGAGATGAATTAACAGAACACAGAGCAGTTTCTCAGAAAGCTTCTTTCCAGTTTTGCACGGAAGATATTTCCTTTTTCACCATAGGCCTCTAGGGGCTTCCAAATATCCGTTTGCCAATTCCACAACAACAGCCTTAGCGAAAGGCTTCTTGAAGGGAAAGATGTAACTCTGTGAGATGAATTAACAGAACACAGAGCCGTTTCTCAGAAAGCTTCTTTCCAGTTTTGCACGGAAGATATTTCCTTTTTCACCACAGGCCTCTAAGGGCTTCCAAATATCCCTTTGCCAATACCACAAGAACAGCCTTAGCGAAAGGCTTCTTGAAGGGAAAGATGTAACTCTGTGAGATGAATTAACAGAACACAGAGCAGTTTCTCAGAAAGCTTCTTTCCAGTTTTGAACGGAAGATATTTCCTTTTTCACCATAGCCCTCTATGGGCTTCCAAATATCCCTTTGCCAATTCCACAAGAACAGCCTTAGCGAAAGGCTTCTTGAAGGGAAAGATGTAACTCTGTGAGATGAATTAACAGAACACAGAGCAGTTTCTCAGAAAGCTTCTTTCCAGTTTTGAACGGAAGATAATTCCTTTTTCACCATAGGCCTCTATGGGCTTCCAAATATCCCTTTGCCAATTCCACAAGAACAGCCTTAGCGAAAGGCTTCTTGAAGTTAAAGATGTAACTCTGTGAGATGAATTAGCAGAACACAGAGCAGTTTCTCAGAAAGCTTCTTTCCAGTTTTGAACGGAAGGTATTTCCTTTTTCACCATAGCCCTCTATGGGCTTCCAAATATCCCTTTGCCAATTCCACAAGAACAGCCTTAGCGAAAGGCTTCTTGAAGGGAAAGATGTAACTCTGTGAGATGAATTAACAGAACACAGAGCAGTTTCTCAGAAAGCTTCTTTCCAGTTTTGAACGGAAGATATTTCCTTTTTCACCATAGCCCTCTATGGGCTTCCAAATATCCCTTTGCCAATTCCACAAGAACAGCCTTAGCGAAAGGCTTCTTGAAGGGAAAGATGTAACTCTGTGAGATGAATTAACAGAACACAGAGCAGTTTCTCAGAAAGCTTCTTTCCAGTTTTGAACGGAAGATATTTCCTTTTTCACCATAGCCCTCTATGGGCTTCCAAATATCCCTTTGTCAATTCCACAAGAACAGCCTTAGCGAAAGGCTTCTTGAAGGGAAAGATGTAACTCTGTGAGATGAATTAACAGAACACAGAGCAGTTTCTCAGAAAGCTTCTTTCCAGTTTTGAAGGGAAGATATTTCGTTTTTCATCCTAGGCCTCTATTGGCTTCCAAATATCCCTTTGCCAATTCCACAAGAACAGCCTTAGCGAAAGGCTTCTTGAAGGGAAAGATGTAACTCTGTGAGATGAATTAACAGAACACAGAGCAGTTTCTCAGAAAGCTTCTTTCCAGTTTTGAACGGAAGATATTTCCTTTTTCACCATAGCCCTCTATGGGCTTCCAAATATCCCTTTGCCAATTACACAAGAACAGCCTTAGCGAAAGGCTTCTTGAAGGGAAAGATGTAACTCTGTGAGATGAATTAACAGAACACAGAGCAGTTTCTCAGAAAGCTTCTTTCCAGTTTTGCACGGAAGATATTTCCTTTTTCACCATAGGCCTCTATGGGCTTCCAAATATCCGTTTGCCAATTCCACAAGAACAGCCTTAGCGAAAGGCTTCTTGAAGGGAAAGATGTAACTCTGTGAGATGAATTAACAGAACACGGAGCCGTTTCTCAGAAAGCTTCTTTCCAGTTTTGCACGGAAGATATTTCCTTTTTCACCACAGGCCTCTAAGGGCTTCCAAATATCCCTTTGCCAATTCCACAAGAACAGCCTTAGCGAAAGGCTTCTTGAAGGGAAAGATGTAACTCTGTGAGATGAATTAACAGAACACAGAGCAGTTTCTCAGAAAGCTTCTTTCCAGTTTTGAACGGAAGATATTTCCTTTTTCACCATAGCCCTCTATGGGCTTCCAAATATCCCTTTGCCAATTCCACAAGAACAGCCTTAGCGAAAGGCTTCTTGAAGGGAAAGATGTAACTCTGTGAGATGAATTAACAGAACACTGAGCAGTTTCTCAGAAAGCTTCTTTCCAGTTTTGAACGGAAGATAATTCCTTTTTCACCATAGGCCTCTATGGGCTTCCAAATATCCCTTTGCCAATTCCACAAGAACAGCCTTAGCGAAAGGCTTCTTGAAGTTAAAGATGTAACTCTGTGAGATGAATTAGCAGAACACAGAGCAGTTTCTCAGAAAGCTTCTTTCCAGTTTTGAACGGAAGGTATTTCCTTTTTCACCATAGCCCTCTATGGGCTTCCAAATATCCCTTTGCCAATTCCACAAGAACAGCCTTAGCGAAAGGCTTCTTGAAGGGAAAGATGTAACTCTGTGAGATGAATTAACAGAACACAGAGCAGTTTCTCAGAAAGCTTCTTTCCAGTTTTGAACGGAAGATATTTCCTTTTTCACCATAGCCCTCTATGGGCTTCCAAATATCCCTTTGCCAATTCCACAAGAACAGCCTTAGCGAAAGGCTTCTTGAAGGGAAAGATGTAACTCTGTGAGATGAATTAACGGAACACAGAGCAGTTTCTCAGAAAGCTTCTTTCCAGTTTTGAACGGAAGATATTTCCTTTTTCACCATAGCCCTCTATGGGCTTCCAAATATCCCTTTGTCAATTCCACAAGAACAGCCTTAGCGAAAGGCTTCTTGAAGGGAAAGATGTAACTCTGTGAGATGAATTAACAGAACACAGAGCAGTTTCTCAGAAAGCTTCTTTCCAGTTTTGAAGGGAAGATATTTCGTTTTTCATCATAGGCCTCTATTGGCTTCCAAATATCCCTTTGCCAATTCCACAAGAACAGCCTTAGCGAAAGGCTTCTTGAAGGGAAAGATGTAACTCTGTGAGATGAATTAACAGAACACAGAGCAGTTTCTCAGAAAGCTTCTTTCCAATTTTGAACGGAAGATATTTAATTTTTCACCATAGCCCTCTATGGGCTTCCAAATATCCCTTTGCCAATTCCACAAGAACAGCCTTAGCGAAAGGCGTCTTGAAGGGAAAGATGTAACTCTGTGAGATGAATTAACAGAACACAGAGCAGTTTCTCAGAAAGCTTCTTTCCAGTTTTGAACGGAAGATATTTCCTTTTTCACCATAGGCCTCTATGGGCTTCCAAATATCCCTTTGCCAATTCCACAAGAACAGCCTTAGCGAAAGGCTTCTTGAAGGGAAAGATGTAACTCTGTGAGATGATTTAACAGAACACAGAGCAGTTTCTCAGAAAGCTTCTTTCCAGTTTTTAACGGAAGGTATTTCCTTTTTCACCATAGCCCTCTATGGGCTTCCAAATATCCCTTTGCCAATTCCCCAAGAACTGCCTTAGCGAAAGGCTTCTTGAAGGGAAAGATGTAACTCTGTGAGATGAATTAACAGAACACAGAGCAGTTTCTCAGAAAGCTTCTTTCCAGTTTTGAACGGAAGATATTTCCTTTTTCATCGTAGGCCTCTATGGGCTTCCAAATATCCCTTTGCCAATTCCACAAGAACAGCCTTAGCGAAAGGCATCTTGAAGGGAAAGATGTAACTCTCTGAGATGAATTAACAGAACACAGAGCAGTTTCTCAGAAAGCTTCTTTCCAGTTTTGAACGGAAGATATTTCCTTTTTCACCATAGCACTCTATGGGCTTCCAAATATCCCTTTGCCAATTCCACAAGAACAGCCTTAGCGAAAGGCTTCTTGAAGGGAAAGATGTAACTCTGTGAGATGAATTAACAGAACACAGAGCAGTTTCTCAGAAAGCTTCTTTCCAGTTTTGAACGGAAGATATTTCCTTTTTCACCATAGCACTCTATGGGCTTCCAAATATCCCTTTGCCAATTCCACAAGAACAGCCTTAGCGAAAGGCTTCTTGAAGGGAAAGATGTAACTCTGTGAGATGAATTAACAGAACACAGAGCAGTTTCTCAGAAAGCTTCTTTCCAGTTTTGAACGGAAGATATTTCCTCTTTCACCATGGCCCTCTATGGGCTTCCAAATATCCCTTTGCCAATTCCACAAGAACAGCCTTAGCGAAAGGCTTCTTGAAGGGAAAGATGTAACTCTGTGAGATGAATTAACAGAACACAGAGCAGTTTCTCAGAAAGCTTCTTTCCAGTTTTGAACGGAAGATATTTCCTTTTTCACCGTAGCCCTCTTTGGGCTTCCAAATATCCCTTTGCCAATTCCACAAGAACAGCCTTAGCGAAAGGCTTCTTGAAGGGAAAGATGTAACTCTGTGAGATGAATTAACAGAACACAGAGCAGTTTCTCAGAAAGCTTCTTTCCAGTTTTGAACGGAAGGTATTTCCTTTTTCACCATAGCCCTCTATGGGCTTCCAAATATCCCTTTGCCAATTACACAAGAACAGCCTTAGCGAAAGGCTTCTTGAAGGGAAAGATGTAACTCTGTGAGATGAATTAACAGAACACTGAGCCGTTTCTCAGAAAGCTTCTTGCCAGTTTTGAACGGAAGATATTTCCTTTTTCACCGTAGGCCTCTAGGGGCTTCCAAATATCCCTTTGCCAATTCCACAAGAACAGCCTTAGCGAAAGGCTTCTTGAAGGGAAAGATGTAACTCTGTGAGATGAATTAACAGAACACAGAGCAGTTTCTCAGAAAGCTTCTTTCCAGTTTTGAACGGAAGATATTTCCTTTTTCACCATAGCCCTCTATGGACTTCCAAATATCCCTTTGCCAATTCCACAAGAACAGCCTTAGCGAAAGGCTTCTTGAAGGGAAAGATGTAACTCTGTGAGATGAATTAACAGAACACAGAGCAGTTTCTCAGAAAGCTTCTTTCCAGTTTTGAACGGAAGATATTTCCTTTTTCACCGTAGCCCTCTAAGGGCTTCCAAATATCCCTTTGCCAATTCCACAAGAACAGCCTTAGCGAAAGGCTTCTTGAAGGGAAAGATGTAACTCTGTGAGATGAATTAACAGAACACAGAGCAGTTTCTCAGAAAGCTTCTTTCCAGTTTTGAACGGAAGATATTTCCTTTTTCACCATAGGCCTCTATGGGCTTCCAAATATCCGTTTGCCAATTCCACAAGAACAGCCTTAGCGAAAGGCTTCTTGAAGGGAAAGATGTAACTCTGTGAAATGAATTAACAGAACACAGAGCCGTTTCTCAGAAAGCTTCTTTCCAGTTTTGCACGGAAGATATTTCCTTTTTCACCACAGGCCTCTAAGGGCTTCCAAATATCCCTTTGCCAATTCCACAAGAACAGCCTTAGCGAAAGGCTTCTTGAAGGGAAAGATGTAACTCTGTGAGATGAATTAACAGAACACAGAGCAGTTTCTCAGAAAGCTTCTTTCCAGTTTTGAACGGAAGATATTTCCTTTTTCACCATAGCCCTCTATGGGCTTCCAAATATCCCTTTGCCAATTCCACAAGAACAGCCTTAGCGAAAGGCTTCTTGAAGGGAAAGATGTAACTCTGTGAGATGAATTAACAGAACACAGAGCAGTTTCTCAGAAAGCTTCTTTCCAGTTTTGAACGGAAGGTATTTCCTTTTTCACCATAGCCCTCTATGGGCTTCCAAATATCCCTTGCCAATTCCACAAGAACAGCCTTAGCGAAAGGCTTCTTGAAGGGAAAGATGTAACTCTGTGAGATGAATTAACAGAACAAAGAGCAGTTTCTCAGAAAGCTTCTTTCCAGTTTTGCACGGAAGATATTTCCTTTCTCACCATAGGCCTCTATGGGCTTCCAAATATCCGTTTGCCAATTCCACAAGAACAGCCTTAGCGAAAGGCTTCTTGAAGGGAAAGATGTAACTCTGTGAGATGAATTAACAGAACTCAGAGCAGTTTCTCAGAAAGCTTCTTTCCAGTTTTGCACGGAAGATATTTCCTTTTTCACCATAGGCCTCTATGGGCTTCCAAATATCCCTTTGCCAATTCCACAAGAACAGCCTTAGCGAAAGGCTTCTTGAAGGGAAAGATGTAACTGTGTGAGATGAATTAACAGAACACAGAGCAGTCTCTCAGAAAGATTTTTTCCAGTTTTGAACGGAAGATATTTCCTTTTTCACCATAGGCCTCTATGGGCTTCCAAATATCCCTTTGCCAATTCCACAAGAACAGCCTTAGCGAAAGGCTTCTTGAAGGGAAAGATGTTACTCTGTGAGATGAATTAATAGAACACAGAGCAGTTTCTCAGAAAGCTTCTTTCCTGTTTTGAAAGGAAGGTATTTCCTTTTTCACCATAGCCCTCTATGGGCTTCCAAATATCCCTTTGCCAATTCCCCAAGAAAAGCCTTAGCGAAAGGCTTCTTGAAGGGAAAGATGTAACTCTGTGAGATGAATTAACAGAACACAGAGCAGTTTCTCAGAAAGCTTCTTTCCAGTTTTGAACGGAAGATATTTCCTTTTTCACCATAGCCCTCTATGTGCTTCCAAATATCCCTTTGCCAATTCCACAAGAGCAGCCTTAGCGAAAGGCTTCTTGAAGGGAAAGATGTAACTCTGTGAGATGAATTAACAGAACACAGAGCAGTTTCTCAGAAAGCTTCTTTCCAGTTTTGATCGGAAGATATTTCCTTTTTCACCATAGCCCTCTAAGGGCTTCCAAATATCCCTTTGCCAATTCCACAAGAACAGCCTTAGCGAAAGGCTTCTTGAAGAGAAAGATGTAACTCTGTGAGATGAATTAACAGAACACAGAGCAGTTTCTCAGAAAGCTTCTTTCCAGTTTTGAACGGAAGATATATCCTTTTTCACCGTAGCCCTCTATGGGCTTCCAAATATCCCTTTGCCAATTCCACAAGAACAGCCTTAGCGAAAGGCTTCTTGAAGGGAAAGATGTAACTCGGTGAGATGAATTAACAGAACACAGAGCAGTTTCTCAGAAAGCTTCTTTCCAGTTTTGAACGGAAGATATTTCCTTTTTCACCATAGGCCTCTATGGGCTTCCAAATATCCCTTTGCCAATTCCACAAGAACAGCCTTAGCGAAAGGCTTCTTGAAGGGAAAGATGTAACTCTGTGAGATGAATTAACAGAACACAGAGCAGTTTCTCAGAAAGCTTCTTTCCAGTTTTGAACGGAATATATTTCCTTTTTCACCATAGCCCTCTATGGGCTTCCAAATATCCCTTTGCCAATTCCACAAGAACAGCCTTAGCGAAAGGCTTCTTGAAGGGAAAGATGTAACCCTGTGAGATGAATTAACAGAACACAGAGCAGTTTCTCAGAAACCTTCTTTCCAGTTTTGAACGGAAGATATTTCCTTTTTCACCATAGGCCTCTATGGGCTTCCAAATATCCCTTTGCCAATTCCACAAGAACAGCCTTAGCGAAAGGCTTCTTGAAGGGAAAGATGTAACTCTGTGAGATGAATTAACAGAACACAGAGCAGTTTCTCAGAAAGCTTCTTTCCAGTTTTGAACGGAAGGTATTTCCTTTTTCACCATAGCCCTCTATGGGCTTCCAAATATCCCTTTGCCAATTCCCCAAGAACAGCCTTAGCGAAAGGCTTCTTGAAGGGAAAGATGTAACTCTGTGAGATGAATTAACAGAACACAGAGCAGTTTCTCAGAAAGCTTCTTTCCAGTTTTGAACGGAAGATATTTCCTTTTTCATCACAGGCCTTTATGGGCTTCCAAATATCCCTTTGCCAATTCCACAAGAACAGACTTAGCGAAAGGCTTCTTGAAGGGAAAGATGTAACTCTGTGAGATGAATTAACAGAACACAGAGCAGTTTCTCAGAAAGCTTCTTTCCAGTTTTGAACGGAAGATATTTCCTTTTTCACCATAGCCCTCTATGGGCTTCCAAATATCCCTTTGCCAATTCCACAAGAACAGGCTTAGCGAAAGGCGTCTTGAAGGGAAAGATATAACTCTGTGAGATGAATTAACAGAACACAGAGCAGTTTCTCAGAAAGCTTCTTTCCAGTTTTGAACGGAAGATATTTCCTTTTTCACCATAGGCCTCTATGGGCTTCCAAATATCCCTTTGCCAACTCCACAAGAACAGCCTTAGCGAAAGGCTTCTTGAAGGGAAAGATGTAACACTGTGAGATGAATTAACAGAATACAGAGCAGTTTCTCAGAAAGCTTCTTTCCAGTTTTGCACGCAAGATATTTCCTTTTTCACCATAGACCTCTATGGGCTTCCAAATATCCCTTTGCCAATTCCACAAGAACAGCCTTAGCGAAAGGCTTCTTGAAGGGAAAGATGTAACTCTGTGAGATGAATTAACAGAACACAGAGTAGTTTCTCAGAAAGCTTCTTTCCAGTTTTGAACGGAAGATATTTCCTTTTTCACCATAGCCCTCTATGGGCTTCCAAATATCCCTTTGTCAATTCCACAAGAACAGCCTTAGCGAAAGGCTTCTTGAAGGGAAAGATGTAACTCTGTGAGATGAACTAACAGAACACAGAGCAGTTTCTCAGAAAGCTTCTTTCCAGTTTTGCACGGAAGATATTTCCTTTTTCACCTTAGGCCTCTATGGGCTTCCAAATATCCCTTTGCCAATTACACAAGAACAGCCTTAGCGAAAGGCTTCTTGAAGGGAAAGATGTAACTGTGTGAGATGAATTAACAGAACACAGAGCAGTTTCTCAGAAACCTTCTTTCCAGTTTTGAACGGAAGATATTTCCTTTTTCACCATAGCCCTCTATGGGCTTCCAAATATCCCTTTACCAATTCCACAAGAACAGCCTTAGCGAAAGGCTTCTTGAAGGGAAAGATGTAACTCTGTCAGATGAATTAACAGAACACAGAGCAGTTTCTCAGAAAGCTTTTTTCCACTTTTGACCGGAAGATATTTCCTTTTTCACCATAGGCCTCTATGGTCTTCCAAATATCCCTTTGCCAATTTCACAAGAACAGCCTTAGCGAAAGGCTTCTTGAAGGGAAAGATGTAACTCTGTGAGATGAATTAAAAGAACACAGAGCAGTTTCTCAGAAAGCTTCTTTCCAGTTTTGAAAGGAAGGTATTTCCTTTTTCACCATAGCCCTCTATGGGCTTCCAAATATCCCTTTGCCAATTCCCCAAGAAAAGCCTTAGCGAAAGGCTTCTTGAAGGGAAAGATGTAACTCTGTGAGATGAATTAACAGAACACAGAGCAGTTTCTCAGAAAGCTTCTTTCCAGTTTTGAACGGAAGATATTTCCTTTTTCACCATAGGCCTCTATGGGCTTCCAAATATCCATTTGCCAATTCCACAAGAACAGCCTTAGCGAAAGGCTTCTTGAAGGGAAAGATGTAACTCTGTGAGATGAATTAACAGAACACAGAGCAGTTTCTCAGAAAGCTTCTTTCCAGTTTTGATCGGAAGATATTTCCTTTTTCACCATAGCCCTCTATGGGCTTCCAAATATCCCTTTGCCAATTCCACAAGAACAGCCTTAGCGAAAGGCTTCTTGAAGGGAAAGATGTAACTCTGTGAGATGAATTAACAGAACACAGAGCAGTTTCTCAGAAAGCTTCTTTCCAGTTTTGAACGGAAGATATTTCCTTTTTCACCGTAGCCCTCTATGGGCTTCCAAATATCCCTTTGCCAATTCCACAAGAACAGCCTTAGCGAAAGGCTTCTTGAAGGGAAAGATGTAACTCGGTGAGATGAATTAACAGAACACAGAGCAGTTTCTCAGAAAGCTTCTTTCCAGTTTTGAACGGAAGATATTTCCTTTTTCACCATAGGCCTCTATGGGCTTCCAAATATCCGTTTGCCAATTCCACAAGAACAGCCTTAGCGAAAGGCTTCTTGAAGGGAAAGATGTAACTCTGTGAGATGAATTAACAGAACACAGAGCCGTTTCTCAGAAAGCTTCTTTCCAGTTTTGCACGGAAGATATTTCCTTTTTCACCACAGGCCTCTAAGGGCTTCCAAATATCCCTTTGCCAATTCCACAAGAACAGCCTTAGCGAAAGGCTTCTTGAAGGGAAAGATGTAACTCTGTGAGATGAATTAACAGAACACAGAGCAGTTTCTCAGAAAGCTTCTTTCCAGTTTTGAACGGAAGATATTTCCTTTTTCACCATAGCCCTCTATGGGCTTCCAAATATCCCTTTGCCAATTCCACAAGAACAGCCTTAGCGAAAGGCTTCTTGAAGGGAAAGATGTAACTCTGTGAGATGAATTAACAGAACACTGAGCAGTTTCTCAGAAAGCTTCTTTCCAGTTTTGAACGGAAGATAATTCCTTTTTCACCATAGGCCTCTATGGGCTTCCAAATATCCCTTTGCCAATTCCACAAGAACAGCCTTAGCGAAAGGCTTCTTGAAGTTAAAGATGTAACTCTGTGAGATGAATTAGCAGAACACAGAGCAGTTTCTCAGAAAGCTTCTTTCCAGTTTTGAACGGAAGGTATTTCCTTTTTCACCATAGCCCTCTATGGGCTTCCAAATATCCCTTTGCCAATTCCACAAGAACAGCCTTAGCGAAAGGCTTCTTGAAGGGAAAGATGTAACTCTGTGAGATGAATTAACAGAACACAGAGCAGTTTCTCAGAAAGCTTCTTTCCAGTTTTGAACGGAAGATATTTCCTTTTTCACCATAGCCCTCTATGGGCTTCCAAATATCCCTTTGCCAATTCCACAAGAACAGCCTTAGCGAAAGGCTTCTTGAAGGGAAAGATGTAACTCTGTGAGATGAATTAACAGAACACAGAGCAGTTTTTCAGAAAGCTTCTTTCCAGTTTTGAACGGAAGATATTTCCTTTTTCACCATAGCCCTCTATGGGCTTCCAAATATCCCTTTGTCAATTCCACAAGAACAGCCTTAGCGAAAGGCTTCTTGAAGGGAAAGATGTAACTCTGTGAGATGAATTAACAGAACACAGAGCAGTTTCTCAGAAAGCTTCTTTCCAGTTTTGAAGGGAAGATATTTCGTTTTTCATCATAGGCCTCTATTGGCTTCCAAATATCCCTTTGCCAATTCCACAAGAACAGCCTTAGCGAAAGGCTTCTTGAAGGGAAAGATGTAACTCTGTGAGATGAATTAACAGAACACAGAGCAGTTTCTCAGAAAGCTTCTTTCCAATTTTGAACGGAAGATATTTAATTTTTCACCATAGCCCTCTATGGGCTTCCAAATATCCCTTTGCCAATTCCACAAGAACAGCCTTAGCGAAAGGCGTCTTGAAGGGAAAGATGTAACTCTGTGAGATGAATTAACAGAACACAGAGCAGTTTCTCAGAAAGCTTCTTTCCAGTTTTGAACGGAAGATATTTCCTTTTTCACCATAGGCCTCTATGGGCTTCCAAATATCCCTTTGCCAATTCCACAAGAACAGCCTTAGCGAAAGGCTTCTTGAAGGGAAAGATGTAACTCTGTGAGATGATTTAACAGAACACAGAGCAGTTTCTCAGAAAGCTTCTTTCCAGTTTTTAACGGAAGGTATTTCCTTTTTCACCATAGCCCTCTATGGGCTTCCAAATATCCCTTTGCCAATTCCCCAAGAACTGCCTTAGCGAAAGGCTTCTTGAAGGGAAAGATGTAACTCTGTGAGATGAATTAACAGAACACAGAGCAGTTTCTCAGAAAGCTTCTTTCCAGTTTTGAACGGAAGATATTTCCTTTTTCATCGTAGGCCTCTATGGGCTTCCAAATATCCCTTTGCCAATTCCACAAGAACAGCCTTAGCGAAAGGCATCTTGAAGGGAAAGATGTAACTCTCTGAGATGAATTAACAGAACACAGAGCAGTTTCTCAGAAAGCTTCTTTCCAGTTTTGAACGGAAGATATTTCCTTTTTCACCATAGCACTCTATGGGCTTCCAAATATCCCTTTGCCAATTCCACAAGAACAGCCTTAGCGAAAGGCTTCTTGAAGGGAAAGATGTAACTCTGTGAGATGAATTAACAGAACACAGAGCAGTTTCTCAGAAAGCTTCTTTCCAGTTTTGAACGGAAGATATTTCCTTTTTCACCATAGCCCTCTATGGGCTTCCAAATATCCCTTTGCCAATTCCACAAGAACAGCCTTAGCGAAAGGCTTCTTGAAGGGAAAGATGTAACTCTGTGAGATGAATTAACAGAACACAGAGCAGTTTCTCAGAAAGCTTCTTTCCAGTTTTGAACGGAAGATATTTCCTTTTTCACCGTAGCCCTCTTTGGGCTTCCAAATATCCCTTTGCCAATTCCACAAGAACAGCCTTAGCGAAAGGCTTCTTGAAGGGAAAGATGTAACTCTGTGAGATGAATTAACAGAACACAGAGCAGTTTCTCAGAAAGCTTCTTTCCAGTTTTGAACGGAAGGTATTTCCTTTTTCACCATAGCCCTCTATGGGCTTCCAAATATCCCTTTGCCAATTACACAAGAACAGCCTTAGCGAAAGGCTTCTTGAAGGGAAAGATGTAACTCTGTGAGATGAATTAACAGAACACTGAGCCGTTTCTCAGAAAGCTTCTTTCCAGTTTTGAACGGAAGATATTTCCTTTTTCACCATAGGCCTCTAGGGTCTTCCAAATATCCCTTTGCCAATTCCACAAGAACAGCCTTAGCGAAAGGCTTCTTGAAGGGAAAGATGTAACTCTGTGAGATGAATTAACAGAACACAGAGCAGTTTCTCAGAAAGCTTCTTTCCAGTTTTGAACGGAAGATATTTCCTTTTTCACCATAGCCCTCTATGGACTTCCAAATATCCCTTTGCCAATTCCACAAGAACAGCCTTAGCGAAAGGCTTCTTGAAGGGAAAGATGTAACTCTGTGAGATGAATTAACAGAACACAGAGCAGTTTCTCAGAAAGCTTCTTTCCAGTTTTGAACGGAAGATATTTCCTTTTTCACCGTAGCCCTCTAAGGGCTTCCAAATATCCCTTTGCCAATTCCACAAGAACAGCCTTAGCGAAAGGCTTCTTGAAGGGAAAGATGTAACTCTGTGAGATGAATTAACAGAACACAGAGCAGTTTCTCAGAAAGCTTCTTTCCAGTTTTGAACGGAAGATATTTCCTTTTTCACCATAGGCCTCTATGGGCTTCCAAATATCCGTTTGCCAATTCCACAAGAACAGCCTTAGCGAAAGGCTTCTTGAAGGGAAAGATGTAACTCTGTGAGATGAATTAACAGAACACAGAGCCGTTTCTCAGAAAGCTTCTTTCCAGTTTTGCACGGAAGATATTTCCTTTTTCACCACAGGCCTCTAAGGGCTTCCAAATATCCCTTTGCCAATTCCACAAGAACAGCCTTAGCGAAAGGCTTCTTGAAGGGAAAGATGTAACTCTGTGAGATGAATTAACAGAACACAGAGCAGTTTCTCAGAAAGCTTCTTTCCAGTTTTGAACGGAAGATATTTCCTTTTTCACCATAGCCCTCTATGGGCTTCCAAATATCCCTTTGCCAATTCCACAAGAACAGCCTTAGCGAAAGGCTTCTTGAAGGGAAAGATGTAACTCTGTGAGATGAATTAACAGAACACAGAGCAGTTTCTCAGAAAGCTTCTTTCCAGTTTTGAACGGAAGGTATTTCCTTTTTCACCATAGCCCTCTATGGGCTTCCAAATATCCCTTGCCAATTCCACAAGAACAGCCTTAGCGAAAGGCTTCTTGAAGGGAAAGATGTAACTCTGTGAGATGAATTAACAGAACAAAGAGCAGTTTCTCAGAAAGCTTCTTTCCAGTTTTGCACGGAAGATATTTCCTTTTTCACCATAGGCCTCTATGGGCTTCCAAATATCCGTTTGCCAATTCCACAAGAACAGCCTTAGCGAAAGGCTTCTTGAAGGGAAAGATGTAACTCTGTGAGATGAATTAACAGAACTCAGAGCAGTTTCTCAGAAAGCTTCTTTCCAGTTTTGCACGGAAGATATTTCCTTTTTCACCATAGGCCTCTATGGGCTTCCAAATATCCCTTTGCCAATTCCACAAGAACAGCCTTAGCGAAAGGCTTCTTGAAGGGAAAGATGTAACTGTGTGAGATGAATTAACAGAACACAGAGCAGTCTCTCAGAAAGATTTTTTCCAGTTTTGAACGGATGATATTTCCTTTTTCACCATAGGCCTCTATGGGCTTCCAAATATCCCTTTGCCAATTCCACAAGAACAGCCTTAGCGAAAGGCTTCTTGAAGGGAAAGATGTTACTCTGTGAGATGAATTAATAGAACACAGAGCAGTTTCTCAGAAAGCTTCTTTCCTGTTTTGAAAGGAAGGTATTTCCTTTTTCACCATAGCCCTCTATGGGCTTCCAAATATCCCTTTGCCAATTCCCCAAGAAAAGCCTTAGCGAAAGGCTTCTTGAAGGGAAAGATGTAACTCTGTGAGATGAATTAACAGAACACAGAGCAGTTTCTCAGAAAGCTTCTTTCCAGTTTTGAACGGAAGATATTTCCTTTTTCACCATAGCCCTCTATGTGCTTCCAAATATCCCTTTGCCAATTCCACAAGAGCAGCCTTAGCGAAAGGCTTCTTGAAGGGAAAGATGTAACTCTGTGAGATGAATTAACAGAACACAGAGCAGTTTCTCAGAAAGCTTCTTTCCAGTTTTGATCGGAAGATATTTCCTTTTTCACCATAGCCCTCTAAGGGCTTCCAAATATCCCTTTGCCAATTCCACAAGAACAGCCTTAGCGAAAGGCTTCTTGAAGAGAAAGATGTAACTCTGTGAGATGAATTAACAGAACACAGAGCAGTTTCTCAGAAAGCTTCTTTCCAGTTTTGAACGGAAGATATATCCTTTTTCACCGTAGCCCTCTATGGGCTTCCAAATATCCCTTTGCCAATTCCACAAGAACAGCCTTAGCGAAAGGCTTCTTGAAGGGAAAGATGTAACTCGGTGAGATGAATTAACAGAACACAGAGCAGTTTCTCAGAAAGCTTCTTTCCAGTTTTGAACGGAAGATATTTCCTTTTTCACCATAGGCCTCTATGGGCTTCCAAATATCCCTTTGCCAATTCCACAAGAACAGCCTTAGCGAAAGGCTTCTTGAAGGGAAAGATGTAACTCTGTGAGATGAATTAACAGAACACAGAGCAGTTTCTCAGAAAGCTTCTTTCCAGTTTTGAACGGAATATATTTCCTTTTTCACCATAGCCCTCTATGGGCTTCCAAATATCCCTTTGCCAATTCCACAAGAACAGCCTTAGCGAAAGGCTTCTTGAAGGGAAAGATGTAACCCTGTGAGATGAATTAACAGAACACAGAGCAGTTTCTCAGAAACCTTCTTTCCAGTTTTGAACGGAAGATATTTCCTTTTTCACCATAGGCCTCTATGGGCTTCCAAATATCCCTTTGCCAATTCCACAAGAACAGCCTTAGCGAAAGGCTTCTTGAAGGGAAAGATGTAACTCTGTGAGATGAATTAACAGAACACAGAGCAGTTTCTCAGAAAGCTTCTTTCCAGTTTTGAACGGAAGGTATTTCCTTTTTCACCATAGCCCTCTATGGGCTTCCAAATATCCCTTTGCCAATTCCCCAAGAACAGCCTTAGCGAAAGGCTTCTTGAAGGGAAAGATGTAACTCTGTGAGATGAATTAACAGAACACAGAGCAGTTTCTCAGAAAGCTTCTTTCCAGTTTTGAACGGAAGATATTTCCTTTTTCATCACAGGCCTTTATGGGCTTCCAAATATCCCTTTGCCAATTCCACAAGAACAGACTTAGCGAAAGGCTTCTTGAAGGGAAAGATGTAACTCTGTGAGATGAATTAACAGAACACAGAGCAGTTTCTCAGAAAGCTTCTTTCCAGTTTTGAACGGAAGATATTTCCTTTTTCACCATAGCCCTCTATGGGCTTCCAAATATCCCTTTGCCAATTCCACAAGAACAGGCTTAGCGAAAGGCGTCTTGAAGGGAAAGATATAACTCTGTGAGATGAATTAACAGAACACAGAGCAGTTTCTCAGAAAGCTTCTTTCCAGTTTTGAACGGAAGATATTTCCTTTTTCACCATAGGCCTCTATGGGCTTCCAAATATCCCTTTGCCAACTCCACAAGAACAGCCTTAGCGAAAGGCTTCTTGAAGGGAAAGATGTAACACTGTGAGATGAATTAACAGAATACAGAGCAGTTTCTCAGAAAGCTTCTTTCCAGTTTTGCACGCAAGATATTTCCTTTTTCACCATAGACCTCTATGGGCTTCCAAATATCCCTTTGCCAATTACACAAGAACAGCCTTAGCGAAAGGCTTCTTGAAGGGAAAGATGTAACTCTGTGAGATGAATTAACAGAACACAGAGTAGTTTCTCAGAAAGCTTCTTTCCAGTTTTGAACGGAAGATATTTCCTTTTTCACCATAGCCCTCTATGGGCTTCCAAATATCCCTTTGTCAATTCCACAAGAACAGCCTTAGCGAAAGGCTTCTTGAAGGGAAAGATGTAACTCTGTGAGATGAACTAACAGAACACAGAGAAGTTTCTCAGAAAGCTTCTTTCCAGTTTTGCACGGAAGATATTTACTTTTTCACCTTAGGCCTCTATGGGCTTCCAAATATCCCTTTGCCAATTACACAAGAACAGCCTTAGCGAAAGGCTTCTTGAAGGGAAAGATGTAACTGTGTGAGATGAATTAACAGAACACAGAGCAGTTTCTCAGAAACCTTCTTTCCAGTTTTGAACGGAAGATATTTCCTTTTTCACCATAGGCCTCTATGGGCTTCCAAATATCCCTTTACCAATTCCACAAGAACAGCCTTAGCGAAAGGCTTCTTGAAGGGAAAGATGTAACTCTGTCAGATGAATTAACAGAACACAGAGCAGTTTCTCAGAAAGCTTTTTTCCACTTTTGACCGGAAGATATTTCCTTTTTCACCATAGGCCTCTATGGTCTTCCAAATATCCCTTTGCCAATTTCACAAGAACAGCCTTAGCGAAAGGCTTCTTGAAGGGAAAGATGTAACTCTGTGAGATGAATTAAAAGAACACAGAGCAGTTTCTCAGAAAGCTTCTTTCCAGTTTTGAAAGGAAGGTATTTCCTTTTTCACCATAGCCCTCTATGGGCTTCCAAATATCCCTTTGCCAATTCCCCAAGAAAAGCCTTAGCGAAAGGCTTCTTGAAGGGAAAGATGTAACTCTGTGAGATGAATTAACAGAACACAGAGCAGTTTCTCAGAAAGCTTCTTTCCAGTTTTGAACGGAAGATATTTCCTTTTTCACCATAGGCCTCTATGGGCTTCCAAATATCCATTTGCCAATTCCACAAGAACAGCCTTAGCGAAAGGCTTCTTGAAGGGAAAGATGTAACTCTGTGAGATGAATTAACAGAACACAGAGCAGTTTCTCAGAAAGCTTCTTTCCAGTTTTGATCGGAAGATATTTCCTTTTTCACCATAGCCCTCTATGGGCTTCCAAATATCCCTTTGCCAATTCCACAAGAACAGCCTTAGCGAAAGGCTTCTTGAAGGGAAAGATGTAACTCTGTGAGATGAATTAACAGAACACAGAGCAGTTTCTCAGAAAGCTTCTTTCCAGTTTTGAACGGAAGATATTTCCTTTTTCACCGTAGCCCTCTATGGGCTTCCAAATATCCCTTTGCCAATTCCACAAGAACAGCCTTAGCGAAAGGCTTCTTGAAGGGAAAGATGTAACTCGGTGAGATGAATTAACAGAACACAGAGCAGTTTCTCAGAAAGCTTCTTTCCAGTTTTGCACGGAAGATATTTCCTTTTTCACCATAGGCCTCTATGGGCTTCCAAATATCCGTTTGCCAATTCCACAAGAACAGCCTTAGCGAAAGGCTTCTTGAAGGGAAAGATGTAACTCTGTGAGATGAATTAACAGAACACAGAGCCGTTTCTCAGAAAGCTTCTTTCCAGTTTTGCACGGAAGATATTTCCTTTTTCACCACAGGCCTCTAAGGGCTTCCAAATATCCCTTTGCCAATTCCACAAGAACAGCCTTAGCGAAAGGCTTCTTGAAGGGAAAGATGTAACTCTGTGAGATGAATTAACAGAACACAGAGCAGTTTCTCAGAAAGCTTCTTTCCAGTTTTGAACGGAAGATATTTCCTTTTTCACCATAGCCCTCTATGGGCTTCCAAATATCCCTTTGCCAATTCCACAAGAACAGCCTTAGCGAAAGGCTTCTTGAAGGGAAAGATGTAACTCTGTGAGATGAATTAACAGAACACTGAGCAGTTTCTCAGAAAGCTTCTTTCCAGTTTTGAACGGAAGATAATTCCTTTTTCACCATAGGCCTCTATGGGCTTCCAAATATCCCTTTGCCAATTCCACAAGAACAGCCTTAGCGAAAGGCTTCTTGAAGTTAAAGATGTAACTCTGTGAGATGAATTAGCAGAACACAGAGCAGTTTCTCAGAAAGCTTCTTTCCAGTTTTGAACGGAAGGTATTTCCTTTTTCACCATAGCCCTCTATGGGCTTCCAAATATCCCTTTGCCAATTCCACAAGAACAGCCTTAGCGAAAGGCTTCTTGAAGGGAAAGATGTAACTCTGTGAGATGAATTAACAGAACACAGAGCAGTTTCTCAGAAAGCTTCTTTCCAGTTTTGAACGGAAGATATTTCCTTTTTCACCATAGCCCTCTATGGGCTTCCAAATATCCCTTTGCCAATTCCACAAGAACAGCCTTAGCGAAAGGCTTCTTGAAGGGAAAGATGTAACTCTGTGAGATGAATTAACAGAACACAGAGCAGTTTCTCAGAAAGCTTCTTTCCAGTTTTGAACGGAAGATATTTCCTTTTTCACCATAGCCCTCTATGGGCTTCCAAATATCCCTTTGCCAATTCCACAAGAACAGCCTTAGCGAAAGGCTTCTTGAAGGGAAAGATGTAACTCTGTGAGATGAATTAACAGAACACAGAGCAGTTTCTCAGAAAGCTTCTTTCCAGTTTTGAAGGGAAGATATTTCGTTTTTCATCATAGGCCTCTATTGGCTTCCAAATATCCCTTTGCCAATTCCACAAGAACAGCCTTAGCGAAAGGCTTCTTGAAGGGAAAGATGTAACTCTGTGAGATGAATTAACAGAACACAGAGCAGTTTCTCAGAAAGCTTCTTTCCAATTTTGAACGGAAGATATTTAATTTTTCACCATAGCCCTCTATGGGCTTCCAAATATCCCTTTGCCAATTCCACAAGAACAGCCTTAGCGAAAGGCGTCTTGAAGGGAAAGATGTAACTCTGTGAGATGAATTAACAGAACACAGAGCAGTTTCTCAGAAAGCTTCTTTCCAGTTTTGAACGGAAGATATTTCCTTTTTCACCATAGGCCTCTATGGGCTTCCAAATATCCCTTTGCCAATTCCACAAGAACAGCCTTAGCGAAAGGCTTCTTGAAGGGAAAGATGTAACTCTGTGAGATGATTTAACAGAACACAGAGCAGTTTCTCAGAAAGCTTCTTTCCAGTTTTTAACGGAAGGTATTTCCTTTTTCACCATAGCCCTCTATGGGCTTCCAAATATCCCTTTGCCAATTCCCCAAGAACTGCCTTAGCGAAAGGCTTCTTGAAGGGAAAGATGTAACTCTGTGAGATGAATTAACAGAACACAGAGCAGTTTCTCAGAAAGCTTCTTTCCAGTTTTGAACGGAAGATATTTCCTTTTTCATCGTAGGCCTCTATGGGCTTCCAAATATCCCTTTGCCAATTCCACAAGAACAGCCTTAGCGAAAGGCATCTTGAAGGGAAAGATGTAACTCTCTGAGATGAATTAACAGAACACAGAGCAGTTTCTCAGAAAGCTTCTTTCCAGTTTTGAACGGAAGATATTTCCTTTTTCACCATAGCACTCTATGGGCTTCCAAATATCCCTTTGCCAATTCCACAAGAACAGCCTTAGCGAAAGGCTTCTTGAAGGGAAAGATGTAACTCTGTGAGATGAATTAACAGAACACAGAGCAGTTTCTCAGAAAGCTTCTTTCCAGTTTTGAACGGAAGATATTTCCTTTTTCACCATAGCCCTCTATGGGCTTCCAAATATCTCTTTGCCAATTCCACAAGAACAGCCTTAGCGAAAGGCTTCTTGAAGGGAAAGATGTAACTCTGTGAGATGAATTAACAGAACACAGAGCAGTTTCTCAGAAAGCTTCTTTCCAGTTTTGAACGGAAGATATTTCCTTTTTCACCGTAGCCCTCTTTGGGCTTCCAAATATCCCTTTGCCAATTCCACAAGAACAGCCTTAGCGAAAGGCTTCTTGAAGGGAAAGATGTAACTCTGTGAGATGAATTAACAGAACACAGAGCAGTTTCTCAGAAAGCTTCTTTCCAGTTTTGAACGGAAGGTATTTCCTTTTTCACCATAGCCCTCTATGGGCTTCCAAATATCCCTTGCCAATTCCACAAGAACAGCCTTAGCGAAAGGCTTCTTGAAGGGAAAGATGTAAATCTGTGAGATGAATTAACAGAACAAAGAGCAGTTTCTCAGAAAGCTTCTTTCCAGTTTTGCACGGAAGATATTTCCTTTTTCACCATAGGCCTCTATGGGCTTCCAAATATCCGTTTGCCAATTCCACAAGAACAGCCTTAGCGAAAGGCTTCTTGAAGGGAAAGATGTAACTCTGTGAGATGAATTAACAGAACTCAGAGCAGTTTCTCAGAAAGCTTCTTTCCAGTTTTGCACGGAAGATATTTCCTTTTTCACCATAGGCCTCTATGGGCTTCCAAATATCCCTTTGCCAATTCCACAAGAACAGCCTTAGCGAAAGGCTTCTTGAAGGGAAAGATGTAACTCTGTGAGATGAATTAACAGAACACAGAGCAGTTTCTCAGAAAGCTTCTTTCCAGTTTTGAATGGAAGATATTTCCTTTTTCACCGTAGCCCTCTATGGGCTTCCAAATATCCCTTTGCCAATTCCACAAGAACAGCCTTAGCGAAAGGCTTCTTGAAGGGAAAGATGTAACTCGGTGAGATGAATTAACAGAACACAGAGCAGTTTCTCAGAAAGCTTCTTTCCAGTTTTGAACGGAAGATATTTCCTTTTTCACCATAGCCCTGTAGGGGCTTCCAAATATCCCTTTGCCAATTCCACAAGAACAGCCTTAGTGAAAGGCTTCTTGAAGGGAAAGATGTAACTCTGTGAGATGAATTAACAGAACACAGAGCAGTTTCTCAGGTAGCTTCTTTCCAGTTTTGAACGGAAGATACTTCCTTTTTCACCATAGCCCTCTTTGGGCTTCCAAATATCCCTTTGCCAATTCCACAAGAACAGCCTTAGCGAAAGGCTTCTTGAAGGGAAAGATGTAACTCTGTGAGATGAATTAACAGAACACAGAGCAGTTTCTCAGAAAGCTTCTTTCCAGTTTTGAACGGAAGATATTTCCTTTTTCACCACAGCCCTCTATGTGCTTCCAAATATCCCTTTGCCAATTCCACAAGAACAGCCTTAGCGAAAGGCTTCTTGAAGGGAAAGATGTAACTCTGTGAGATGAATTAACAGAACACAGAGCAGTTTCTCAGAAAGCTTCTTTCCAGTTTTGCACGGAAGATATTTCCTTTTTCACCATAGCCCTCTATGTGCTTCCAAATATCCCTTTGCCAATTCCACAAGAACAGCCTTAGCGAAAGGCTTCTTGAAGGGAAAGATGTAACTCTGTGAGATGAATTAACAGAACACAGAGCAGTTTCTCAGAAAGCTTCTTTCCAGTTTTGAACGGAAGATATTTCCTTTTTCACCATAGCCCTCTATGGGCTTCCAAATATCCCTTTGCCAATTCCACAAGAACAGCCTTAGCGAAAGGCTTCTTGAAGGGAAAGATGTAACTCTGTGAGATGAATTAACAGAACACAGAGCAGTTTCTCAGAAAGCTTCTTTCCAGTTTTGAACGGAAGATATTTCCTTTTTCACCATAGCCCTCTATGGGCTTCCAAATATCCCTTTGCCAATTACACAAGAACAGCCTTAGCGAAAGGCTCCTTGAAGGGAAAGATGTAACTCTGTGAGATGAATTAACAGAACACAGAGCAGTTTCTCAGAAAGCTTCTTTCCAGTTTTGAACGGAAGATATTTCCTTTTTCACCATAGCCCTCTATGGGCTTCCAAATATCCCTTTGCCAATTACACAAGAACAGCCTTAGCGAAAGGCTTCTTGAAGGGAAAGATGTAACTCTGTGAGATGAATTAACAGAACTCAGAGCAGTTTCTCAGAAAGCTTCTTTCCAGTTTTGCACGGAAGATATTTCCTTTTTCACCATAGGCCTCTATGGCTTCCAAATATCCGTTTGCCAATTCCACAAGAACAGCCTTAGCGAAAGGCTTCTTGAAGGGAAAGATGTAACTCTGTGAGATGAATTAACAGAACACAGAGCAGTTTCTCAGAAAGCTTCTTTCCAGTTTTGAACGGAAGATATTTCCTTTTTCACCGTAGCCCTCTTTGGGCTTCCAAATATCCCTTTGCCAATTCCACAAGAACAGCCTTAGCGAAAGGCTTCTTGAAGGGAAAGATGTAACTCTGTGAGATGAATTAACAGAACACAGAGCAGTTTCTCAGAAAGCTTCTTTCCAGTTTTGAACAGAAGATATTTCCTTTTTCACCATAGCCCTCTATGGGCTTCCAAATATCCCTTTGCCAATTCCACAAGAACAGCCTTAGCGATAGGCTTCTTGAAGGGAAAGATGTAACTCTGTGAGATGTATTAACAGAACACAGAGCAGTTTCTCAGAAAGCTTCTTTCCAGTTTTGAACGGAAGATATTTCCTTTTTCACCATGGCCCTCTATGGGCTTCCAAATATCCCTTTGCCAATTCCACAAGAACAGCCTTAGCGAAAGGCTTCTTGAAGGGAAAGATGTAACTCTGTGAGATGAATTAACAGAACACAGAGCAGTTTCTCAGAAAGCTTCTTTCCAGTTTTGAACGGAAGATATTTCCTTTTTCACCATAGCCCTCTATGGGCTTCCAAATATCCCTTTGTCAATTCCACAAGAACAGCCTTAGCGAAAGGCTTCTTGAAGGGAAAGATGTAACTCTGTGAGATGAACTAACAGAACACAGAGCAGTTTCTCAGAAAGCTTCTTTCCAGTTTTGCACGGAAGATATTTCCTTTTTCACCTTAGGCCTCTATGGGCTTCCAAATATCCCTTTGCCAATTCCACAAGAACAGCCTTAGCGAAAGGCTTCTTGAAGGGAAAGATGTAACTCTGTGAGATGAATTAACAGAACACAGAGCAGTTTCTCAGAAAGCTTCTTTCCAGTTTTGAACGGAAGATATTTCCTTTTTCACCATAGCCCTCTATGGGCTTCCAAATATCCCTTTGCCAATTACACAAGAACAGCCTTAGCGAAAGGCTTCTTGAAGGGAAAGATGTAACTCTGTGAGATGAAGTAACAGAACACAGAGCAGTTTCTCAGAAAGCTTCTTTCCAGTTTTGAACGGAAGATATTTCCTTTTTCACCATAGGCCTCTATGGGCTTCCAAATATCCCTTTGCCAATTCCACAAGAACAGCCTTAGCGAAAGGCTTCTTGAAGGGAAAGATGTAACTCTGTGAGATGAATTAACAGAACACAGAGCAGTTTCTCAGAAAGCTTCTTTCCAGTTTTGAACGGAAGGTATTTCCTTTTTCACCATAGCCCTCTATGGGCTTCCAAATATCTCTTTGCCAATTACACAAGAACAGCCTTAGCGAAAGGCTTCTTGAAGGGAAAGATGTAACTCTGTGAGATGAATTAACAGAACACAGAGCAGTTTCTCAGAAAGCTTCTTTCCAGTTTTGAACGGAAGATAATTCCTTTTTCACCATAGGCCTCTATGGGCTTCCAAATATCCCTTTGCCAATTCCACAAGAACAGCCTTAGCGAAAGGCTTCTTGAAGTTAAAGATGTAACTCTGTGAGATGAATTAGCAGAACACAGAGCAGTTTCTCAGAAAGCTTCTTTCCAGTTTTGAACGGAAGGTATTTCCTTTTTCACCATAGCCCTCTATGGGCTTCCAAATATCCCTTTGCCAATTCCACAAGAACAGCCTTAGCGAAAGGCTTCTTGAAGGGAAAGATGTAACTCTGTGAGATGAATTAACAGAACACAGAGCAGTTTCTCAGAAAGCTTCTTTCCAGTTTTGAACGGAAGATATTTCCTTTTTCACCATAGCCCTCTATGGGCTTCCAAATATCCCTTTGCCAATTCCACAAGAACAGCCTTAGCGAAAGGCTTCTTGAAGGGAAAGATGTAACTCTGTGAGATGAATTAACAGAACACAGAGCAGTTTCTCAGAAAGCTTCTTTCCAGTTTTGAACGGAAGATATTTCCTTTTTCACCATAGCCCTCTATGGGCTTCCAAATATCCCTTTGTCAATTCCACAAGAACAGCCTTAGCGAAAGGCTTCTTGAAGGGAAAGATGTAACTCTGTGAGATGAATTAACAGAACACAGAGCAGTTTCTCAGAAAGCTTCTTTCCAGTTTTGAAGGGAAGATATTTCGTTTTTCATCATAGGTCTCTATTGGCTTCCAAATATCCCTTTGCCAATTCCACAAGAACAGCCTTAGCGAAAGGCTTCTTGAAGGGAAAGATGTAACTCTGTGAGATGAATTAACAGAACACAGAGCAGTTTCTCAGAAAGCTTCTTTCCAATTTTGAACGGAAGATATTTAATTTTTCACCATAGCCCTCTATGGGCTTCCAAATATCCCTTTGCCAATTCCACAAGAACAGCCTTAGCGAAAGGCGTCTTGAAGGGAAAGATGTAACTCTGTGAGATGAATTAACAGAACACAGAGCAGTTTCTCAGAAAGCTTCTTTCCAGTTTTGAACGGAAGATATTTCCTTTTTCACCATAGGCCTCTATGGGCTTCCAAATATCCCTTTGCCAATTCCACAAGAACAGCCTTAGCGAAAGGCTTCTTGAAGGGAAAGATGTAACTCTGTGAGATGATTTAACAGAACACAGAGCAGTTTCTCAGAAAGCTTCTTTCCAGTTTTTAACGGAAGGTATTTCCTTTTTCACCATAGCCCTCTATGGGCTTCCAAATATCCCTTTGCCAATTCCCCAAGAACTGCCTTAGCGAAAGGCTTCTTGAAGGGAAAGATGTAACTCTGTGAGATGAATTAACAGAACACAGAGCAGTTTCTCAGAAAGCTTCTTTCCAGTTTTGAACGGAAGATATTTCCTTTTTCATCGTAGGCCTCTATGGGCTTCCAAATATCCCTTTGACAATTCCACAAGAACAGCCTTAGCGAAAGGCATCTTGAAGGGAAAGATGTAACTCTCTGAGATGAATTAACAGAACACAGAGCAGTTTCTCAGAAAGCTTCTTTCCAGTTTTGAACGGAAGATATTTCCTTTTTCACCATAGCACTCTATGGGCTTCCAAATATCCCTTTGCCAATTCCACAAGAACAGCCTTAGCGAAAGGCTTCTTGAAGGGAAAGATGTAACTCTGTGAGATGAATTAACAGAACACAGAGCAGTTTCTCAGAAAGCTTCTTTCCAGTTTTGAACGGAAGATATTTCCTTTTTCACCATAGCCCTCTATGGGCTTCCAAATATCCCTTTGCCAATTCCACAAGAACAGCCTTAACGAAAGGCTTCTTGAAGGGAAAGATGTAACTCTGTGAGATGAATTAACAGAACACAGAGCAGTTTCTCAGAAAGCTTCTTTCCAGTTTTGAACGGAAGATATTTCCTTTTTCACCGTAGCCCTCTTTGGGCTTCCAAATATCCCTTTGCCAATTCCACAAGAACAGCCTTAGCGAAAGGCTTCTTGAAGGGAAAGATGTAACTCTGTGAGATGAATTAACAGAACACAGAGCAGTTTCTCAGAAAGCTTCTTTCCAGTTTTGAACGGAAGGTATTTCCTTTTTCACCATAGCCCTCTATGGGCTTCCAAATATCCCTTTGCCAATTACACAAGAACAGCCTTAGCGAAAGGCTTCTTGAAGGGAAAGATGTAACTCTGTGAGATGAATTAACAGAACACTGAGCCGTTTCTCAGAAAGCTTCTTTCCAGTTTTGAACGGAAGATATTTCCTTTTTCACCATAGGCTTCTAGGGGCTTCCAAATATCCCTTTGCCAATTCCACAAGAACAGCCTTAGCGAAAGGCTTCTTGAAGGGAAAGATGTAACTCTGTGAGATGAATTAACAGAACACAGAGCAGTTTCTCAGAAAGCTTCTTTCCAGTTTTGAACGGAAGATATTTCCTTTTTCACCATAGCCCTCTATGGGCTTCCAAATATCCCTTTGCCAATTCCACAAGAACAGCCTTAGCGAAAGGCTTCTTGAAGGGAAAGATGTAACTCTGTGAGATGAATTAACAGAACACAGAGCAGTTTCTCAGAAAGCTTCTTTCCAGTTTTGAACGGAAGATATTTCCTTTTTCACCGTAGCCCTCTAAGGGCTTCCAAATATCCCTTTGCCAATTCCACAAGAACAGCCTTAGCGAAAGGCTTCTTGAAGGGAAAGATGTAACTCTGTGAGATGAATTAACAGAACACAGAGCAGTTTCTCAGAAAGCTTCTTTCCAGTTTTGAACGGAAGATATTTCCTTTTTCACCATAGGCCTCTATGGGCTTCCAAATATCCGTTTGCCAATTCCACAAGAACAGCCTTAGCGAAAGGCTTCTTGAAGGGAAAGATGTAACTCTGTGAGATGAATTAACAGAACACAGAGCCGTTTCTCAGAAAGCTTCTTTCCAGTTTTGCACGGAAGATATTTCCTTTTTCACCACAGGCCTCTAAGGGCTTCCAAATATCCCTTTGCCAATTCCACAAGAACAGCCTTAGCGAAAGGCTTCTTGAAGGGAAAGATGTAACTCTGTGAGATGAATTAACAGAACACAGAGCAGTTTCTCAGAAAGCTTCTTTCCAGTTTTGAACGGAAGATATTTCCTTTTTCACCATAGCACTCTATGGGCTTCCAAATATCCCTTTGCCAATTCCACAAGAACAGCCTTAGCGAAAGGCTTCTTGAAGGGAAAGATGTAACTCTGTGAGATGAATTAACAGAACACAGAGCAGTTTCTCAGAAAGCTTCTTTCCAGTTTTGAACGGAAGGTATTTCCTTTTTCACCATAGCCCTCTATGGGCTTCCAAATATCCCTTGCCAATTCCACAAGAACAGCCTTAGCGAAAGGCTTCTTGAAGGGAAAGATGTAACTCTGTGAGATGAATTAACAGAACAAAGAGCAGTTTCTCAGAAAGCTTCTTTCCAGTTTTGCACGGAAGATATTTCCTTTTTCACCATAGGCCTCTATGGGCTTCCAAATATCCGTTTGCCAATTCCACAAGAACAGCCTTAGCGAAAGGCTTCTTGAAGGGAAAGATGTAACTCTGTGAGATGAATTAACAGAACTCAGAGCAGTTTCTCAGAAAGCTTCTTTCCAGTTTTGCACGGAAGATATTTCCTTTTTCACCATAGGCCTCTATGGGCTTCCAAATATCCCTTTGCCAATTCCACAAGAACAGCCTTAGCGAAAGGCTTCTTGAAGGGAAAGATGTAACTGTGTGAGATGAATTAACAGAACACAGAGCAGTTTCTCAGAAAGCTTTTTTCCACTTTTGAACGGAAGATATTTCCTTTTTCACCATAGGCCTCTATGGGCTTCCAAATATCCCTTTGCCAATTCCACAAGAACAGCCTTAGCGAAAGGCTTCTTGAAGGGAAAGATGTTACTCTGTGAGATGAATTAAGAGAACACAGAGCAGTTTCTCAGAAAGCTTCTTTCCTGTTTTGAAAGGAAGGTATTTCCTTTTTCACCATAGCCCTCTATGGGCTTCCAAATATCCCTTTGCCAATTCCCCAAGAAAAGCCTTAGCGAAAGGCTTCTTGAAGGGAAAGATGTAACTCTGTGAGATGAATTAACAGAACACAGAGCAGTTTCTCAGAAAGCTTCTTTCCAGTTTTGAACGGAAGATATTTCCTTTTTCACCATAGCCCTCTATGTGCTTCCAAATATCCCTTTGCCAATTCCACAAGAGCAGCCTTAGCGAAAGGCTTCCTGAAGGGAAAGATGTAACTCTGTGAGATGAATTAACAGAACACAGAGCAGTTTCTCAGAAAGCTTCTTTCCAGTTTTGATCGGAAGATATTTCCTTTTTCACCATAGCCCTCTATGGGCTTCCAAATATCCCTTTGCCAATTCCACAAGAACAGCCTTAGCGAAAGGCTTCTTGAAGAGAAAGATGTAACTCTGTGAGATGAATTAACAGAACACAGAGCAGTTTCTCAGAAAGCTTCTTTCCAGTTTTGAACGGAAGATATATCCTTTTTCACCGTAGCCCTCTATGGGCTTCCAAATATCCCTTTGCCAATTCCACAAGAACAGCCTTAGCGAAAGGCTTCTTGAAGGGAAAGATGTAACTCGGTGAGATGAATTAACAGAACACAGAGCAGTTTCTCAGAAAGCTTCTTTCCAGTTTTGAACGGAAGATATTTCCTTTTTCACCATAGGCCTCTATGGGCTTCCAAATATCCCTTTGCCAATTCCACAAGAACAGCCTTAGCGAAAGGCTTCTTGAAGGGAAAGATGTAACTCTGTGAGATGAATTAACAGAACACAGAGCAGTTTCTCAGAAAGCTTCTTTCCAGTTTTGAACGGAAAATATTTCCTTTTTCACCATAGCCCTCTATGGGCTTCCAAATATCCCTTTGCCAATTCCACAAGAACAGCCTTAGCGAAAGGCTTCTTGAAGGGAAAGATGTAACTCTGTGAGATGAATTAACAGAACACAGAGCAGTTTCTCAGAAACCTTCTTTCCAGTTTTGAACGGAAGATATTTCCTTTTTCACCATAGGCCTCTATGGGCTTCCAAATATCCCTTTGCCAATTCCACAAGAACAGCCTTAGCGAAAGGCTTCTTGAAGGGAAAGATGTAACTCTGTGAGATGAATTAACAGAACACAGAACAGTTTCTCAGAAAGCTTCTTTCCAGTTTTGAACGGAAGGTATTTCCTTTTTCACCATAGCCCTCTATGGGCTTCCAAATATCCCTTTGCCAATTCCCCAAGAACAGCCTTAGCGAAAGGCTTCTTGAAGGGAAAGATGTAACTCTGTGAGATGAATTAACAGAACACAGAGCAGTTTCTCAGAAAGCTTCTTTCCAGTTTTGAACGGAAGATATTTCCTTTTTCATCACAGGCCTTTATGGGCTTCCAAATATCCCTTTGCCAATTCCACAAGAACAGACTTAGCGAAAGGCTTCTTGAAGGGAAAGATGTAACTCTGTGAGATGAATTAACAGAACACAGAGCAGTTTCTCAGAAAGCTTCTTTCCAGTTTTGAACGGAAGATATTTCCTTTTTCACCATAGCCTTCTATGGGCTTCCAAATATCCCTTTGCCAATTCCACAAGAACAGCCTTAGCGAAAGGCGTCTTGAAGGGAAAGATATAACTCTGTGAGATGAATTAACAGAACACAGAGCAGTTTCTCAGAAAGCTTCTTTCCAGTTTTGAACGGAAGATATTTCCTTTTTCACCATAGGCCTCTATGGGCTTCCAAATATCCCTTTGCCAACTCCACAAGAACAGCCTTAGCGAAAGGCTTCTTGAAGGGAAAGATGTAACACTGTGAGATGAATTAACAGAATACAGAGCAGTTTCTCAGAAAGCTTCTTTCCAGTTTTGCACGCAAGATATTTCCTTTTTCACCATAGACCTCTATGGGCTTCCAAATATCCCTTTGCCAATTCCACAAGAACAGCCTTAGCGAAAGGCTTCTTGAAGGGAAAGATGTAACTCTGTGAGATGAATTAACAGAACACAGAGTAGTTTCTCAGAAAGCTTCTTTCCAGTTTTGAACGGAAGATATTTCCTTTTTCACCATAGCCCTCTATGGGCTTCCAAATATCCCTTTGTCAATTCCACAAGAACAGCCTTAGCGAAAGGCTTCTTGAAGGGAAAGATGTAACTCTGTGAGATGAACTAACAGAACACAGAGCAGTTTCTCAGAAAGCTTCTTTCCAGTTTTGCACGGAAGATATTTCCTTTTTCACCTTAGGCCTCTATGGGCTTCCAAATATCCCTTTGCCAATTACACAAGAACAGCCTTAGCGAAAGGCTTCTTGAAGGGAAAGATGTAACTGTGTGAGATGAATTAACAGAACACAGAGCAGTTTCTCAGAAACCTTCTTTCCAGTTTTGAACGGAAGATATTTCCTTTTTCACCATAGCCCTCTATGGGCTTCCAAATATCCCTTTACCAATTCCACAAGAACAGCCTTAGCGAAAGGCTTCTTGAAGGGAAAGATGTAACTCTGTCAGATGAATTAACAGAACACAGAGCAGTTTCTCAGAAAGCTTTTTTCCACTTTTGACCGGAAGATATTTCCTTTTTCACCATAGGCCTCTATGGTCTTCCAAATATCACTTTGCCAATTTCACAAGAACAGCCTTAGCGAAAGGCTTCTTGAAGGGAAAGATGTAACTCTGTGAGATGAATTAAAAGAACACAGAGCAGTTTCTCAGAAAGCTTCTTTCCAGTTTTGAAAGGAAGGTATTTCCTTTTTCACCATAGCCCTATATGGGCTTCCAAATATCCCTTTGCCAATTCCCCAAGAAAAGCCTTAGCGAAAGGCTTCTTGAAGGGAAAGATGTAACTCTGTGAGATGAATTAACAGAACACAGAGCAGTTTCTCAGAAAGCTTCTTTCCAGTTTTGAACGGAAGATATTTCCTTTTTCACCATAGGCCTCTATGGGCTTCCAAATATCCATTTGCCAATTCCACAAGAACAGCCTTAGCGAAAGGCTTCTTGAAGGGAAAGATGTAACTCTGTGAGATGAATTAACAGAACACAGAGCAGTTTCTCAGAAAGCTTCTTTCCAGTTTTGATCGGAAGATATTTCCTTTTTCACCATAGCCCTCTATGGGCTTCCAAATATCCCTTTGCCAATTCCACAAGAACAGCCTTAGCGAAAGGCTTCTTGAAGGGAAAGATGTAACTCTGTGAGATGAATTAACAGAACACAGAGCAGTTTCTCAGAAAGCTTCTTTCCAGTTTTGAACGGAAGATATTTCCTTTTTCACCGTAGCCCTCTATGGGCTTCCAAATATCCCTTTGCCAATTCCACAAGAACAGCCTTAGCGAAAGGCTTCTTGAAGGGAAAGATGTAACTCGGTGAGATGAATTAACAGAACACAGAGCAGTTTCTCAGAAAGCTTCTTTCCAGTTTTGAACGGAAGATATTTCCTTTTTCACCATAGCCCTGTAGGGGCTTCCAAATATCCCTTTGCCAATTCCACAAGAACAGCCTTAGTGAAAGGCTTCTTGAAGGGAAAGATGTAACTCTGTGAGATGAATTAACAGAACACAGAGCAGTTTCTCAGGTAGCTTCTTTCCAGTTTTGAACGGAAGATACTTCCTTTTTCACCATAGCCCTCTTTGGGCTTCCAAATATCCCTTTGCCAATTCCACAAGAACAGCCTTAGCGAAAGGCTTCTTGAAGGGAAAGATGTAACTCTGTGAGATGAATTAACAGAACACAGAGCAGTTTCTCAGAAAGCTTCTTTCCAGTTTTGAACGGAAGATATTTCCTTTTTCACCACAGCCCTCTATGTGCTTCCAAATATCCCTTTGCCAATTCCACAAGAACAGCCTTAGCGAAAGGCTTCTTGAAGGGAAAGATGTAACTCTGTGAGATGAATTAACAGAACACAGAGCAGTTTCTCAGAAAGCTTCTTTCCAGTTTTGCACGGAAGATATTTCCTTTTTCACCATAGCCCTCTATGTGCTTCCAAATATCCCTTTGCCAATTCCACAAGAACAGCCTTAGCGAAAGGCTTCTTGAAGGGAAAGATGTAACTCTGTGAGATGAATTAACAGAACACAGAGCAGTTTCTCAGAAAGCTTCTTTCCAGTTTTGAACGGAAGATATTTCCTTTTTCACCATAGCCCTCTATGGGCTTCCAAATATCCCTTTGCCAATTCCACAAGAACAGCCTTAGCGAAAGGCTTCTTGAAGGGAAAGATGTAACTCTGTGAGATGAATTAACAGAACACAGAGCAGTTTCTCAGAAAGCTTCTTTCCAGTTTTGAACGGAAGATATTTCCTTTTTCACCATAGCCCTCTATGGGCTTCCAAATATCCCTTTGCCAATTCCACAAGAACAGCCTTAGCGAAAGGCTTCTTGAAGGGAAAGATGTAACTCTGTGAGATGAATTAACAGAACACAGAGCAGTTTCTCAGAAAGCTTCTTTCCAGTTTTGAACGGAAGATATTTCCTTTTTCACCATAGCCCTCTATGGGCTTCCAAATATCCCTTTGCCAATTACACAAGAACAGCCTTAGCGAAAGGCTTCTTGAAGGGAAAGATGTAACTCTGTGAGATGAATTAACAGAACTCAGAGCAGTTTCTCAGAAAGCTTCTTTCCAGTTTTGCACGGAAGATATTTCCTTTTTCACCATAGGCCTCTATGGCTTCCAAATATCCGTTTGCCAATTCCACAAGAACAGCCTTAGCGAAAGGCTTCTTGAAGGGAAAGATGTAACTCTGTGAGATGAATTAACAGAACACAGAGCAGTTTCTCAGAAAGCTTCTTTCCAGTTTTGAACGGAAGATATTTCCTTTTTCACCGTAGCCCTCTTTGGGCTTCCAAATATCCCTTTGCCAATTCCACAAGAACAGCCTTAGCGAAAGGCTTCTTCAAGGGAAAGATGTAACTCTGTGATATGAATTAACAGAACACAGAGCAGTTTCTCAGAAAGCTTCTTTCCAGTTTTGAACGGAAGATATTTCCTTTTTCACCATAGCCCTCTATGGGCTTCCAAATATCCCTTTGCCAATTCCACAAGAACAGCCTTAGCGATAGGCTTCTTGAAGGGAAAGATGTAACTCTGTGAGATGAATTAACAGAACACAGAGCAGTTTCTCAGAAAGCTTCTTTCCAGTTTTGAACGGAAGATATTTCCTTTTTCACCATGGCCCTCTATGGGCTTCCAAATATCCCTTTGCCAATTCCACAAGAACAGCCTTAGCGAAAGGCTTCTTGAAGGGAAAGATGTAACTCTGTGAGATGAATTAACAGAACACAGAGCAGTTTCTCAGAAAGCTTCTTTCCAGTTTTGAACGGAAGATATTTCCTTTTTCACCATAGCCCTCTATGGGCTTCCAAATATCCCTTTGTCAATTCCACAAGAACAGCCTTAGCGAAAGGCTTCTTGAAGGGAAAGATGTAACTCTGTGAGATGAACTAACAGAACACAGAGCAGTTTCTCAGAAAGCTTCTTTCCAGTTTTGCACGGAAGATATTTCCTTTTTCACCTTAGGCCTCTATGGGCTTCCAAATATCCCTTTGCCAATTCCACAAGAACAGCCTTAGCGAAAGGCTTCTTGAAGGGAAAGATGTAACTCTGTGAGATGAATTAACAGAACACAGAGCAGTTTCTCAGAAAGCTTCTTTCCAGTTTTGAACGGAAGATATTTCCTTTTTCACCATAGCCCTCTATGGGCTTCCAAATATCCCTTTGCCAATTACACAAGAACAGCCTTAGCGAAAGGCTTCTTGAAGGGAAAGATGTAACTCTGTGAGATGAAGTAACAGAACACAGAGCAGTTTCTCAGAAAGCTTCTTTCCAGTTTTGAACGGAAGATATTTCCTTTTTCACCATAGGCCTCTATGGGCTTCCAAATATCCCTTTGCCAATTCCACAAGAACAGCCTTAGCGAAAGGCTTCTTGAAGGGAAAGATGTATCTCTGTGAGATGAATTAACAGAACACAGAGCAGTTTCTCAGAAAGCTTCTTTCCAGTTTTGAACGGAAGGTATTTCCTTTTTCACCATAGCCCTCTATGGGCTTCCAAATATCCCTTTGCCAATTACACAAGAACAGCCTTAGCGAAAGGCTTCTTGAAGGGAAAGATGTAACTCTGTGAGATGAATTAACAGAACACAGAGCAGTTTCTCAGAAAGCTTCTTTCCAGTTTTGAACGGAAGATATTTCCTTTTTCACCATAGGCCTCTATGGGCTTCCAAATATCCCTTTGCCAATTCCACAAGAACAGCCTTAGCGAAAGGCTTCTTGAAGGGAAAGATGTAACTCTGTGAGATGAATTAACAGAACACAGAGCAGTTTCTCAGAAAGCTTCTTTCCAGTTTTGAACGGAAGATATTTCCTTTTTCATCATAGGCCTCTATGGGCTTCCAAATATCCCTTTGCCAATTCCACAAGAACAGCCTTAGCGAAAGGCTTCTTGAAGGGAAAGATGTAACTCTGTGAGATGAATTAACAGAACACAGAGCAGTTTCTCAGAAAGCTTCTTTCCAGTTTTGAACGGAAGATATTTCCTTTTTCACCATAGCCCTCTATGGGCTTCCAAATATCCCTTTGCCAATTCCACAAGAACAGCCTTAGCGAAAGGCGTCTTGAAGGGAAAGATGTAACTCTGTGAGATGAATTAACAGAACACAGAGCAGTTTCTCAGAAAGCTTCTTTCCAGTTTTGAACGGAAGATATTTCCTTTTTCACCATAGGCCTCTATGGGCTTCCAAATATCCCTTTGCCAATTCCACAAGAACAGCCTTAGCGAAAGGCTTCTTGAAGGGAAAGATGTAACTCTGTGAGATGAATTAACAGAACACAGAGCAGTTTCTCAGAAAGCTTCTTTCCAGTTTTGAACGGAAGATATTTCCTTTTTCACCGTAGGCCTCTATGGGCTTCCAAATGTCCCTTTGCCAATTCCACAAGAACAGCCTTAGCGAAAGGCTTCTTGAAGGGAAAGATGTAACTCTGTGAGATGAATTAACAGAACACAGAGCAGTTTCTCAGAAAGCTTCTTTCCAGTTTTGAACGGAAGATATTTCCTTTTTCACCATAGCCCTCTATGGGCTTCCAAATATCCCTTTACCAATTCCACAAGAACAGCCTTAGCGAAAGGCTTCTTGAAGGGAAAGATGTAACTCTGTGAGATGAATTAACAGAACACAGAGCAGTTTCTCAGAAACCTTCTTTCCAGTTTTGAAAGGAAGATATTTCCTTTTTCACCATAGGCCTCTATGGGCTTCCAAATATCCCTTTGCCAATTCCACAAGAACAGCCTTAGCGAAAGGCTTCTTGAAGGGAAAGATGTAACTCTGTGAGATGAATTAACAGAACACAGAGCAGTTTCTCAGAAAGCTTCTTTCCAGTTTTGAACGGAAGATATTTCCTTTTTCACCGTAGCCCTCTATGGGCTTCCAAATATCCCTTTGCCAATTCCACAAGAACAACCTTAGCGAAAGGCTTCTTGAAGGGAAAGATGTAACTCTGTGAGATGAATTAACAGAACACAGAGCAGTTTCTCAGAAAGCTTCTTTCTAGTTTTGAACGGAAGATATTTCCTTTTTCACCATAGGCCTCTATGGGCTTCCAAATATCCCTTTGCCAATTCCACAAGAACAGCCTTAGCGAAAGGCTTCTTGAAGGGAAAGATGTAACTCTGTGAGATGAATTAGCAGAACACAGAGCAGTTTCTCACAAAGCTTCTTTCCAGTTTTGAACGGAAGATATTTCCTTTTTCACCATAGGCCTCTATGGGCTTCCAAATATCCCTTTGCCAATTCCACAAGAACAGCCTTAGCGAAAGGCTTCTTGAAGGGAAAGATGTAACTCTGTGAGATGAATTCACAGAACACAGAGCAGTTTCTCAGAAAGCTTCTTTCCAGTTTTGAACGGAAGATATTTCCTTTTTCACCACAGCCCTCTATGGGCTTCCAAATATCCCTTTCCCATTCCACAAGAACAGCCTTAGCGAAAGGCTTCTTGAAGGGAAAGATGTAACTCTGTGAGATGAATTAACAGAACACAGAGCAGTTTCTCAGAAAGCTTCTTTCCAGTTTTGAACGGAAGATATTTCCTTTTTCACCATAGCGCTCTACGGGCTTCCAAATATCCCTTTGCCAATTACACAAGAACAGCCTTAGCGAAAGGCTTCTTGAAGGGAAAGATGTAACTCTGTGAGATGAATTAACAGAACACAGAGCAGTTTCTCAGAAAGCTTCTTTCCAGTTTTGAACGGAAGATATTTCCTCTTTCACCATAGCCCTCTATGGGCTTCCAAATATCCCTTTGCCAATTCCACAAGAACAGCCTTAGCGAAAGGCTTCTTGAAGGGAAAGATGTAACTCTGTGAGATGAATTAACAGAACACAGAGCAGTTTCTCAGAAAGCTTCTTTCCAGTTTTGAACGGAAGGTATTTCCTTTTTCACCATAGCCCTCTATGGGCTTCCAAATATCCCTTGCCAATTCCACAAGAACAGCCTTAGCGAAAGGCTTCTTGAAGGGAAAGATGTAACTCTGTGAGATGAATTAACAGAACAAAGAGCAGTTTCTCAGAAAGCTTCTTTCCAGTTTTGCACGGAAGATATTTCCTTTTTCACCATAGGCCTCTATGGGCTTCCAAATATCCGTTTGCCAATTCCACAAGAACAGCCTTAGCGAAAGGCTTCTTGAAGGGAAAGATGTAACTCTGTGAGATGAATTAACAGAACTCAGAGCAGTTTCTCAGAAAGCTTCTTTCCAGTTTTGCACGGAAGATATTTCCTTTTTCACCATAGGCCTCTATGGGCTTCCAAATATCCCTTTGCCAATTCCACAAGAACAGCCTTAGCGAAAGGCTTCTTGAAGGGAAAGATGTAACTCTGTGAGATGAATTAACAGAACACAGAGCAGTTTCTCAGAAAGCTTCTTTCCAGTTTTGAACGGAAGATATTTCCTTTTTCACCATAGCCCTCTATGGGCTTCCAAATATCCCTTTGTCAATTCCACAAGAACAGCCTTAGCGAAAGGCTTCTTGAAGGGAAAGATGTAACTCTGTGAGATGAATTAACAGAACACAGAGCAGTTTCTCAGAAAGCTTCTTTCCAGTTTTGAACGGAAGATATTTCCTTTTTCACCATAGCCCTCTATGGGCTTCCAAATATCCCTTTGCCAATTCCACAAGAACAGCCTTAGCGAAAGGCGTCTTCAAGGGAAAGATGTAACTCTGTGAGATGAATTAACAGAACACAGAGCAGTTTCTCAGAAAGCTTCTTTCCAGTTTTGAACGGAAGATATTTCCTTTTTCACCATAGGCCTCTATGGGCTTCCAAATATCCCTTTGCCAATTCCACAAGAACAGCCTTAGCGAAAGGCTTCTTGAAGGGAAAGATGTAACTCTGTGAGATGAATTAACAGAACACAGAGCAGTTTCTCAGAAAGCTTCTTTCCAGTTTTGAACGGAAGATATTTCCTTTTTCACCATAGGCCTCTATGGGCTTCCAAATATCCCTTTGCCAATTCCACAAGAACAGCCTTAGCGAAAGGCTTCTTGAAGGGAAAGATGTAACTCTGTGAGATGAATTAACAGAACACAGAGCAGTTTCTCAGAAAACTTCTTTCCAGTTTTGAACGGAAGATATTTCCTTTTTCACCAGAGGCCTCTAATGGCTTCCAAATATCCCTTTGCCAATTCCACAAGAACAGCCTTAGCGAAAGGCTTCTTGAAGGGAAAGATGTAACTCTGTGAGATGAATTAACAGAACACAGAGCAGTTTCTCAGAAAGCTTCTTTCCAGTTTTGAACGGAAGATATTTCCTTTTTCACCGTAGCCCTCTTTGGGCTTCCAAATATCCCTTTGCCAATTCCACAAGAACAGCATTAGCGAAAGGCTTCTTGAAGGGAAAGATGTAGCTCTGTGAGATGAATTAACGGAACACAGAGCAGTTTCTCAGAAAGCTTCTTTCCAGTTTTGAACGGAAGATATTTCCTTTTTCACCATAGGCCTCTATGGGCTTCCAAATATCCCTTTGCCAATTCCACAAGAACAGCCTTAGCGAAAGGCTTCTTGAAGGGAAAGATGTAACTCTGTGAGATGAATTAACAGAACACAGAGCAGTTTCTCAGAAAGCTTCTTTCCAGTTTTGCACGGAAGATATTTCCCTTTTCACCATAGGTCTCTATGGGCTTCCAAATATCCCTTTGCCAATTCCACAAGAACAGCCTTAGCGAAAGGCTTCTTGAAGGGAAAGATGTAACTCTGTGAGATGAATTAACAGAACACAGAGCAGTTTCTCAGAAAGCTTCTTTCCAGTTTTGAACGGAAGATATTTCCTTTTTCACCATAGCCCTCTATGGGCTTCCAAATATCCCTTTGCCAATTCCACAAGAACAGCCTTAGCGAAAGGCTTCTTGAAGGGAAAGATGTAACTCTGTGAGATGAATTAACAGAACACAGAGCAGTTTCTCAGAAAGCTTCTTTCCAGTTTTGCACGGAAGATATTTCCTTTTTCACCATAGGCCTCTATGGGCTTCCAAATATCCGTTTGCCAATTCCACAAGAACAGCCTTAGCGAAAGGCTTCTTGAAGGGAAAGATGTAACACTGTGAGATGAATTAAGAGAACACAGAGCCGTTTCTCAGAAAGCTTCTTTCCAGTTTTGCACGGAAGATATTTCCTTTTTCACCACAGGCCTCTAAGGGCTTCCAAATATCCCTTTGCCAATTCCACAAGAACAGCCTTAGCGAAAGGCTTCTTGAAGGGAAAGATGTAACTCTGTGAGATGAATTAACAGAACACAGAGCAGTTTCTCAGAAAGCTTCTTTCCAGTTTTGAACGGAAGATATTTCCTTTTTCACCATAGCCCTCTATGGGCTTCCAAATATCCCTTTGCCAATTCCACAAGAACAGCCTTAGCGAAAGGCTTCTTGAAGGGAAAGATGTAACTCTGTGAGATGAATTAACAGAACACAGAGCAGTTTCTCAGAAAGCTTCTTTCCAGTTTTGAACGGAAGATAATTCCTTTTTCACCATAGGCCTCTATGGGCTTCCAAATATCCCTTTGCCAATTCCACAAGAACAGCCTTAGCGAAAGGCTTCTTGAAGTTAAAGATGTAACTCTGTGAGATGAATTAGCAGAACACAGAGCAGTTTCTCAGAAAGCTTCTTTCCAGTTTTGAACGGAAGGTATTTCCTTTTTCATCATAGCCCTCTATGGGCTTCCAAATATCCCTTTGCCAATTCCACAAGAACAGCCTTAGCGAAAGGCTTCTTGAAGGGAAAGATGTAACTCTGTGAGATGAATTAACAGAACACAGAGCAGTTTCTCAGAAAGCTTCTTTCAAGTTTTGAACGGAAGATATTTCCTTTTTCACCATAGCCCTCTATGGGCTTCCAAATATCCCTTTGCCAATTCCACAAGAACAGCCTTAGCGAAAGGCTTCTTGAAGGGAAAGATGTAACTCTGTGAGATGAATTAACAGAACACAGAGCAGTTTCTCAGAAAGCTTCTTTCCAGTTTTGAACGGAAGATATTTCCTTTTTCACCATAGCCCTCTATGGGCTTCCAAATATCCCTTTGTCAATTACACAAGAACAGCCTTAGCGAAAGGCTTCTTGAAGGGAAAGATGTAACTCTGTGAGATGAATTAACAGAACACAGAGCAGTTTCTCAGAAAGCTTCTTTCCAGTTTTGAAGGGAAGATATTTCGTTTTTCATCATAGGCCTCTATTGGCTTCCAAATATCCCTTTGCCAATTCCACAAGAACAGCCTTAGCGAAAGGCTTCTTGAAGGGAAAGATGTAACTCTGTGAGATGAATTAACAGAACACAGAGCAGTTTCTCAGAAAGCTTCTTTCCAATTTTGAAAGGAAGATATTTAATTTTTCACCATAGCCCTCTATGGGCTTCCAAATATCCCTTTGCCAATTCCACAAGAACAGCCTTAGCGAAAGGCGTCTTGAAGGGAAAGATGTAACTCTGTGAGATGAATTAACAGAACACAGAGCAGTTTCTCAGAAAGCTTCTTTCCAGTTTTGCACGGAAGATATTTCCTTTTTCACCATAGGCCTCTATGGGCTTCCAAATATCCGTTTGCCAATTCCACAAGAACAGCCTTAGCGAAAGGCTTCTTGAAGGGAAAGATGTAACTCTGTGAGATGATTTAACAGAACACAGAGCAGTTTCTCAGAAAGCTTCTTTTCAGTTTTTAACGGAAGGTATTTCCTTTTTCACCATAGCCCTCTATGGGCTTCCAAATATCCCTTTGCCAATTCCCCAAGAACTGCCTTAGCGAAAGGCTTCTTGAAGGGAAAGATGTAACTCTGTGAGATGAATTAACAGAACACAGAGCAGTTTCTCAGAAAGCTTCTTTCCAGTTTTGAACGGAAGATATTTCCTTTTTCATCGTAGGCCTCTATGGGCTTCCAAATATCCCTTTGCCAATTCCACAAGAACAGCCTTAGCGAAAGGCATCTTGAAGGGAAAGATGTAACTCTCTGAGATGAATTAACAGAACACAGAGCAGTTTCTCAGAAAGCTTCTTTCCAGTTTTGAACGGAAGATATTTCCTTTTTCACCATAGCACTCTATGGGCTTCCAAATATCCCTTTGCCAATTCCACAAGAACAGCCTTAGCGAAAGGCTTCTTGAAGGGAAAGATGTAACTCTGTGAGATGAATTAACAGAACACAGAGCAGTTTCTCAGAAAGCTTCTTTCCAGTTTTGAACGGAAGATATTTCCTTTTTCACCATAGCCCTCTATGGGCTTCCATATATCCCTTTGCCAATTCCACAAGAACAGCCTTAGCGAAAGGCTTCTTGAAGGGAAAGATGTAACTCTGTGAGATGAATTAACAGAACACAGAGCAGTTTCTCAGAAAGCTTCTTTCCAGTTTTGAACGGAAGATATTTCCTTTTTCACCGTAGCCCTCTTTGGGCTTCCAAATATCCCTTTGCCAATTCCACAAGAACAGCCTTAGCGAAAGGCTTCTTGAAGGGAAAGATGTAACTCTGTGAGATGAATTAACAGAACACAGAGCAGTTTCTCAGAAAGTTTCTTTCCAGTTTTGAACGGAAGGTATTTCCTTTTTCACCATAGCCCTCTATGGGCTTCCAAATATCCCTTTGCCAATTACACAAGAACAGCCTTAGCGAAAGGCTTCTTGAAGGGAAAGATGTAACTCTGTGAGATGAATTAACAGAACACTGAGCCGTTTCTCAGAAAGCTTCTTTCCAGTTTTGAACGGAAGATATTTCCTTTTTCACCATAGGCCTCTAGGGGCTTCCAAATATCCCTTTGCCAATTCCACAAGAACAGCCTTAGCGAAAGGCTTCTTGAAGGGAAAGATGTAACTCTGTGAGATGAATTAACAGAACACAGAGCAGTTTCTCAGAAAGCTTCTTTCCAGTTTTGAACGGAAGATATTTCCTTTTTCACCATAGCCCTCTATGGGCTTCCAAATATCCCTTTGCCAATTCCACAAGAACAGCCTTAGCGAAAGGCTTCTTGAAGGGAAAGATGTAACTCTGTGAGATGAATTAACAGAACACAGAGCAGTTTCTCAGAAAGCTTCTTTCCAGTTTTGAACGGAAGATATTTCCTTTTTCACCGTAGCCCTCTAAGGGCTTCCAAATATCCCTTTGCCAATTCCACAAGAACAGCCTTAGCGAAAGGCTTCTTGAAGGGAAAGATGTAACTCTGTGAGATGAATTAACAGAACACAGAGCAGTTTCTCAGAAAGCTTCTTTCCAGTTTTGAACGGAAGATATTTCCTTTTTCACCATAGGCCTCTATGGGCTTCCAAATATCCCTTTGCCAATTCCACAAGAACAGCCTTAGCGAAAGGCTTCTTGAAGGGAAAGATGTAACTCTGTGAGATGAATTAACAGAACACAGAGCAGTTTCTCAGAAAGCTTCTTTCCAGTTTTGAACGGAAGATATTTCCTTTTTCACCATAGGCCTCTATGGGCTTCCAAATATCCCTTTGCCAATTCCACAAGAACAGCCTTAGCGAAAGGCTTCTTGAAGGGAAAGATGTAACTGTGTGAGATGAATTAACAGAACACAGAGCAGTTTCTCAGAAAGCTTTTTTCCACTTTTGAACGGAAGATATTTCCTTTTTCACCATAGGCCTCTATGGGCTTCCAAATATCCCTTTGCCAATTCCACAAGAACAGCCTTAGCGAAAGGCTTCTTGAAGGGAAAGATGTTACTCTGTGAGATGAATTAATAGAACACAGAGCAGTTTCTCAGAAAGCTTCTTTCCAGTTTTGAAAGGAAGGTATTTCCTTTTTCACCATAGCCCTCTATGGGCTTCCAAATATCCCTTTGTCAATTCCCCAAGAAAAGCCTTAGAGAAAGGCTTCTTGAAGGGAAAGATGTAACTCTGTGAGATGAATTAACAGAACACAGAGCAGTTTCTCAGAAAGCTTCTTTCCAGTTTTGAACGGAAGATATTTCCTTTTTCACCATAGCCCTCTATGTGCTTCCAAATATCCCTTTGCCAATTCCACAAGAGCAGCCTTAGCGAAAGGCTTCTTGAAGGGAAAGATGTAACTCTGTGAGATGAATTAACAGAACACAGAGCAGTTTCTCAGAAAGCTTCTTTCCAGTTTTGATCGGAAGATATTTCCTTTTTCACCATAGCCCTCTATGGGCTTCCAAATATCCCTTTGCCAATTCCACAAGAACAGCCTTAGCGAAAGGCTTCTTGAAGGGAAAGATGTAACTCTGTGAGATGAATTAACAGAACACAGAGCAGTTTCTCAGAAAGCTTCTTTCCAGTTTTGATCGGAAGATATTTCCTTTTTCACCGTAGCCCTCTATGGGCTTCCAAATATCCCTTTGCCAATTCCACAAGAACAGCCTTAGCGAAAGGCTTCTTGAAGGGAAAGATGTAACTCTGTGAGATGAATTAACAGAACACAGAGCAGTTTCTCAGAAAGCTTCTTTCCAGTTTTGAACGGAAGATATATCCTTTTTCACCGTAGCCCTCTATGGGCTTCCAAATATCCCTTTGCCAATTCCACAAGAACAGCCTTAGCGAAAGGCTTCTTGAAGGGAAAGATGTAACTCGGTGAGATGAATTAACAGAACACAGAGCAGTTTCTCAGAAAGCTTCTTTCCAGTTTTGAACGGAAGATATTTCCTTTTTCACCATAGGCCTCTATGGGCTTCCAAATATCCCTTTGCCAATTCCACAAGAACAGCCTTAGCGAAAGGCTTCTTGAAGGGAAAGATGTAACTCTGTGAGATGAATTAACAGAACACAGAGCAGTTTCTCAGAAAGCTTCTTTCCAGTTTTGAACGGAAGATATTTCCTTTTTCACCATAGCCCTCTATGGGCTTCCAAATATCCCTTTGCCAATTCCACAAGAACAGCCTTAGCGAAAGGCTTCTTGAAGGGAAAGATGTAACTCTGTGAGATGAATTAACAGAACACAGAGCAGTTTCTCAGAGACCTTCTTTCCAGTTTTGAACGGAAGATATTTCCTTTATCACCATAGGCCTCTATGGGCTTCCAAATATCCCTTTGCCAATTCCACAAGAACAGCCTTAGCGAAAGGCTTCTTGAAGGGAAAGATGTAACTCTGTGAGATGAATTAACAGAACACAGAGCAGTTTCTCAGAAAGCTTCTTTCCAGTTTTGAACGGAAGATATTTCCTTTTTCACCATAGCCCTCTATGGGCTTCCAAATATCCCTTTGCCAATTCCACAAGAACAGCCTTAGCGAAAGGCTTCTTGAAGGGAAAGATGTAACTCTGTGAGATGAATTAACAGAACACAGAGCAGTTTCTCAGAGACCTTCTTTCCAGTTTTGAACGGAAGATATTTCCTTTTTCACCATAGGCCTCTATGGGCTTCCAAATATCCCTTTGCCAATTCCACAAGAACAGCCTTAGCGAAAGGCTTCTTGAAGGGAAAGATGTAACTCTGTGAGATGAATTAACAGAACACAGAGCAGTTTCTCAGAAAGCTTCTTTCCAGTTTTGAACGGAAGGTATTTCCTTTTTCACCATAGCCCTCTATGGGCTTCCAAATATCCCTTTGCCAATTCCCCAAGAACAGCCTTAGAGAAAGGCTTCTTGAAGGGAAAGATGTAACTCTGTGAGATGAATTAACAGAACACAGAGCAGTTTCTCAGAAAGCTTCTTTCCAGTTTTGAACGGAAGATATTTCCTTTTTCACCATAGCCCTCTATGGGCTTCCAAATATCCCTTTGCCAATTCCACAAGAACAGCCTTAGCGAAAGGCGTCTTGAAGGGAAAGATATAACTCTGTGAGATGAATTAACAGAACACAGAGCAGTTTCTCAGAAAGCTTCTTTCCAGTTTTGAACGGAAGATATTTCCTTTTTCACCATAGGCCTCTATGGGCTTCCAAATATCCCTTTGCCAACTCCACAAGAACAGCCTTAGCGAAAGGCTTCTTGAAGGGAAAGATGTAACTCTGTGAGATGAATTAACAGAACACAGAGCAGTTTCTCAGAAAGCTTCTTTCCAGTTTTGAACGGAAGATATTTCCTTTTTCACCAGAGGCCTCTAATGGCTTCCAAATATCCCTTTGCCAATTCCACAAGAACAGCCTTAGCGAAAGGCTTCTTGAAGGGAAAGATGTAACTCTGTGAGATGAATTAACAGAACACAGAGCAGTTTCTCAGAAAGCTTCTTTCCAGTTTTGAATGGAAGATATTTCCTTTTTCACCGTAGCCCTCTTTGGGCTTCCAAATATCCCTTTGCCAATTCCACAAGAACAGCATTAGCGAAAGGCTTCTTGAAGGGAAAGATGTAGCTCTGTGAGATGAATTAACAGAACACAGAGCAGTTTCTCAGAAAGCTTCTTTCCAGTTTTGAACGGAAGATATTTCCTTTTTCACCATAGGCCTCTATGGGCTTCCAAATATCCCTTTGCCAATTCCACAAGAACAGCCTTAGCGAAAGGCTTCTTGAAGGGAAAGATGTAACTCTGTGAGATGAATTAACAGAACACAGAGCAGTTTCTCAGAAAGCTTCTTTCCAGTTTTGATAGGAAAATATTTCCCTTTTCACCATAGGCCTCTATGGGCTTCCAAATATCCCTTTGCCAATTCCACAAGAACAGCCTTAGCGAAAGGCTTCTTGAAGGGAAAGATGTAACTCTGTGAGATGAATTAGCAGAACACAGAGCAGTTTCTCAGAAAGCTTCTTTCCAGTTTTGAACGGAAGGTATTTCCTTTTTCACCATAGCCCTCTATGGGCTTCCAAATATCCCTTTGCCAATTCCACAAGAACAGCCTTAGCGAAAGGCTTCTTGAAGGGAAAGATGTAACTCTGTGAGATGAATTAACAGAACACAGAGCAGTTTCTCAGAAAGCTTCTTTCCAGTTTTGAACGGAAGATATTTCCTTTTTCACCATAGCCCTCTATGGGCTTCCAAATATCCCTTTGCCAATTCCACAAGAACAGCCTTAGCGAAAGGCTTCTTGAAGGGAAAGATGTAACTCTGTGAGATGAATTAACAGAACACAGAGCAGTTTCTCAGAGACCTTCTTTCCAGTTTTGAACGGAAGATATTTCCTTTTTCACCATAGGCCTCTATGGGCTTCCAAATATCCCTTTGCCAATTCCACAAGAACAGCCTTAGCGAAAGGCTTCTTGAAGGGAAAGATGTAACTCTGTGAGATGAATTAACAGAACACAGAGCAGTTTCTCAGAAAGCTTCTTTCCAGTTTTGAACGGAAGATATTTCCTTTTTCACCATAGCCCTCTATGGGCTTCCAAATATCCCTTTGCCAATTCCACAAGAACAGCCTTAGCGAAAGGCTTCTTGAAGGGAAAGATGTAACTCTGTGAGATGAATTAACAGAACACAGAGCAGTTTCTCAGAGACCTTCTTTCCAGTTTTGAACGGAAGATATTTCCTTTTTCACCATAGGCCTCTATGGGCTTCCAAATATCCCTTTGCCAATTCCACAAGAACAGCCTTAGCGAAAGGCTTCTTGAAGGGAAAGATGTAACTCTGTGAGATGAATTAACAGAACACAGAGCAGTTTCTCAGAAAGCTTCTTTCCAGTTTTGAACGGAAGATAATTCCTTTTTCACCATAGGCCTCTATGGGCTTCCAAATATCCCTTTGCCAATTCCACAAGAACAGCCTTAGCGAAAGGCTTCTTGAAGTTAAAGATGTAACTCTGTGAGATGAATTAGCAGAACACAGAGCAGTTTCTCAGAAAGCTTCTTTCCAGTTTTGAACGGAAGGTATTTCCTTTTTCACCATAGCCCTCTATGGGCTTCCAAATATCCCTTTGCCAATTCCACAAGAACAGCCTTAGCGAAAGGCTTCTTGAAGGGAAAGATGTAACTCTGTGAGATGAATTAACAGAACACAGAGCAGTTTCTCAGAAAGCTTCTTTCCAGTTTTGAACGGAAGATATTTCCTTTTTCACCATAGGCCTCTATGGGCTTCCAAATATCCCTTTGCCAATTCCACAAGAACAGCCTTAGCGAAAAGCTTCTTGAAGGGAAAGATGTAACTCTGTGAGATGATTTAACAGAACACAGAGCAGTTTCTCAGAAAGCTTCTTTCCAGGTTTTAACGGAAGGTATTTCCTTTTTCACCATAGCCCTCTATGGGCTTCCAAATATCCCTTTGCCAATTCCCCAAGAACTGCCTTAGCGAAAGGCTTCTTGAAGGGAAAGATGTAACTCTGTGAGATGAATTAACAGAACACAGAGCAGTTTCTCAGAAAGCTTCTTTCCAGTTTTGAACGGAAGATATTTCCTTTTTCATCATAGGCCTCTATGGGCTTCCAAATATCCCTTTGCCAATTCCACAAGAACAGCCTTAGCGAAAGGCATCTTGAAGGGAAAGATGTAACTCTCTGAGATGAATTAACAGAACACAGAGCAGTTTCTCAGAAAGCTTCTTTCCAGTTTTGAACGGAAGATATTTCCTTTTTCACCATAGCCCTCTATGGGCTTCCAAATATCCCTTTGCCAATTCCACAAGAACAGCCTTAGCGAAAGGCTTCTTGAAGGGAAAGATGTAACTCTGTGAGATGAATTAACAGAACACAGAGCAGTTTCTCAGAAAGCTTCTTTCCAGTTTTGAACGGAAGATATTTCCTTTTTCACCATAGCCCTCTATGGGCTTCCAAATATCCCTTTGCCAATTCCACAAGAACAGCCTTAGCGAAAGGCTTCTTGAAGGGAAAGATGTAACTCTGTGAGATGAATTAACAGAACACAGAGCAGTTTCTCAGAAAGCTTCTTTCCAGTTTTGAACGGAAGATATTTCCTTTTTCACCGTAGCCCTCTTTGGGCTTCCAAATATCCCTTTGCCAATTCCACAAGAACAGCCTTAGCGAAAGGCTTCTTGAAGGGAAAGATGTAACTCTGTGAGATGAATTAACAGAACACAGAGCAGTTTCTCAGAAAGCTTCTTTCCAGTTTTGAACGGAAGATATTTCCTTTTTCATCACAGGGCTTTATGGGCTTCCAAATATCCCTTTGCCAATTCCACAAGAACAGACTTAGCGAAAGGCTTCTTGAAGGGAAAGATGTAACTCTGTGAGATGAACTAACAGAACACAGAGCAGTTTCTCAGAAAGCTTCTTTCCAGTTTTGCACGGAAGATATTTCCTTTTTCACCTTAGGCCTCTATGGGCTTCCAAATATCCCTTTGCCAATTCCACAAGAACAGCCTTAGCGAAAGGCTTCTTGAAGGGAAAGATGTAACTGTGTGAGATGAATTAACAGAACACAGAGCAGTTTCTCAGAAACCTTCTTTCCAGTTTTGAACGGAAGATATTTCCTTTTTCACCATAGCCCTCTATGGGCTTCCAAATATCCCTTTACCAATTCCACAAGAACAGCCTTAGCGAAAGGCTTCTTGAAGGGAAAGATGTAACTCTGTCAGATGAATTAACAGAACACAGAGCAGTTTCTCAGAAAGCTTTTTTCCACTTTTGACCGGAAGATATTTCCTTTTTCACCATAGGCCTCTATGGTCTTCCAAATATCCCTTTGCCAATTTCACAAGAACAGCCTTAGCGAAAGGCTTCTTGAAGGGAAAGATGTAACTCTGTGAGATGAATTAAAAGAACACAGAGCAGTTTCTCAGAAAGCTTCTTTCCAGTTTTGAAAGGAAGGTATTTCCTTTTTCACCATAGCCCTCTATGGGCTTCCAAATATCCCTTTGCCAATTCCCCAAGAAAAGCCTTAGCGAAAGGCTTCTTGAAGGGAAAGATGTAACTCTGTGAGATGAATTAACAGAACACAGAGCAGTTTCTCAGAAAGCTTCTTTCCAGTTTTGAACGGAAGATATTTCCTTTTTCACCATAGGCCTCTATGGGCTTCCAAATATCCCTTTGCCAATTCCACAAGAACTGCCTTAGCGAAAGGCTTCTTGAAGGGAAAGATGTAACTCTGTGAGATGAATTAACAGAACACAGAGCAGTTTCTCAGAAAGCTTCTTTCCAGTTTTGATCGGAAGATATTTCCTTTTTCACCATAGCCCTCTATGGGCTTCCCAATATCCCTTTGCCAATTCCACAAGAACAGCCTTAGCGAAAGGCTTCTTGAAGGGAAAGATGTAACTCTGTGAGATGAATTAACAGAACACAGAGCAGTTTCTCAGAAAGCTTCTTTCCAGTTTTGAACGGAAGATATTTCCTTTTTCACCGTAGCCCTCTATGGGCTTCCAAATATCCCTTTGCCAATTCCACAAGAACAGCCTTAGCGAAAGGCTTCTTGAAGGGAAAGATGTAACTCGGTGAGATGAATTAACAGAACACAGAGCAGTTTCTCAGAAAGCTTCTTTCCAGTTTTGAACGGAAGATATTTCCTTTTTCACCATAGCCCTGTAGGGGCTTCCAAATATCCCTTTGCCAATTCCACAAGAACAGCCTTAGCGAAAGGCTTCTTGAAGGGAAAGATGTAACTCTGTGAGATGAATTAACAGAACACAGAGCAGTTTCTCAGGTAGCTTCTTTCCAGTTTTGAACGGAAGATACTTCCTTTTTCACCATAGCCCTCTTTGGGCTTCCAAATATCCCTTTGCCAATTCCACAAGAACAGCCTTAGCGAAAGGCTTCTTGAAGGGAAAGATGTAACTCTGTGAGATGAATTAACAGAACACAGAGCAGTTTCTCAGAAAGCTTCTTTCCAGTTTTGAACAGAAGATATTTCCTTTTTCACCATAGCCCTCTATGTGCTTCCAAATATCCCTTTGCCAATTCCACAAGAACAGCCTTAGAGAAAGGCTTCTTGAAGGGAAAGATGTAACTCTGTGAGATGAATTAACAGAACACAGAGCAGTTTCTCAGAAAGCTTCTTTCCAGTTTTGAACGGAAGATATTTCCTTTTTCACCATGGCCCTCTATGGGCTTCCAAATATCCCTTTGCCAATTCCACAAGAACAGCCTTAGCGAAAGGCTTCTTGAAGGGAAAGATGTAACTCTGTGAGATGAATTAACAGAACACAGAGCAGTTTCTCAGAAAGCTTCTTTCCAGTTTTGAACGGAAGATATTCCCTTTTTCACCATAGCCCTCTATGGGCTTCCAAATATCCCTTTGCCAATTACACAAGAACAGCCTTAGCGAAAGGCTTCTTGAAGGGAAAGATGTAACTCTGTGAGATGAATTAACAGAACACAGAGCAGTTTCTCAGAAAGCTTCTTTCCAGTTTTGAACGGAAGATATTTCCTTTTTCACCATAGCCCTCTATGGGCTTCCAAATATCCCTTTGCCAATTACACAAGAACAGCCTTAGCGAAAGGCTTCTTGAAGGGAAAGATGTAACTCTGTGAGATGAATTAACAGAACTCAGAGCAGTTTCTCAGAAAGCTTCTTTCCAGTTTTGCACGGAAGATATTTCCTTTTTCACCATAGGCCTCTATGGCTTCCAAATATCCGTTTGCCAATTCCACAAGAACAGCCTTAGCGAAAGGCTTCTTCAAGGGAAAGATGTAACTCTGTGAGATGAATTAACAGAACACAGAGCAGTTTCTCAGAAAGCTTCTTTCCAGTTTTGAACGGAAGATATTTCCTTTTTCACCATAGCCCTCTATGGGCTTCCAAATATCCCTTTGCCAATTCCACAAGAACAGCCTTAGCGATAGGCTTCTTGAAGGGAAAGATGTAACTCTGTGAGATGAATTAACAGAACACAGAGCAGTTTCTCAGAAAGCTTCTTTCCAGTTTTGAACGGAAGATATTTCCTTTTTCACCATGGCCCTCTATGGGCTTCCAAATATCCCTTTGCCAATTCCACAAGAACAGCCTTAGCGAAAGGCTTCTTGAAGGGAAAGATGTAACTCTGTGAGATGAATTAACAGAACACAGAGCAGTTTCTCAGAAAGCTTCTTTCCAGTTTTGAACGGAAGATATTTCCTTTTTCACCATAGCCCTCTATGGGCTTCCAAATATCCCTTTGTCAATTCCACAAGAACAGCCTTAGCGAAAGGCTTCTTGAAGGGAAAGATGTAACTCTGTGAGATGAACTAACAGAACACAGAGCAGTTTCTCAGAAAGCTTCTTTCCAGTTTTGCACGGAAGATATTTCCTTTTTCACCTTAGGCCTCTATGGGCTTCCAAATATCCCTTTGCCAATTCCACAAGAACAGCCTTAGCGAAAGGCTTCTTGAAGGGAAAGATGTAACTCTGTGAGATGAATTAACAGAACACAGAGCAGTTTCTCAGAAAGCTTCTTTCCAGTTTTGAACGGAAGATATTTCCTTTTTCACCATAGCCCTCTATGGGCTTCCAAATATCCCTTTGCCAATTACACAAGAACAGCCTTAGCGAAAGGCTTCTTGAAGGGAAAGATGTAACTCTGTGAGATGAAGTAACAGAACACAGAGCAGTTTCTCAGAAAGCTTCTTTCCAGTTTTGAACGGAAGATATTTCCTTTTTCACCATAGGCCTCTATGGGCTTCCAAATATCCCTTTGCCAATTCCACAAGAACAGCCTTAGCGAAAGGCTTCTTGAAGGGAAAGATGTAACTCTGTGAGATGAATTAACAGAACACAGAGCAGTTTCTCAGAAAGCTTCTTTCCAGTTTTGAACGGAAGGTATTTCCTTTTTCACCATAGCCCTCTATGGGCTTCCAAATATCCCTTTGCCAATTACACAAGAACAGCCTTAGCGAAAGGCTTCTTGAAGGGAAAGATGTAACTCTGTGAGATGAATTAACAGAACACAGAGCAGTTTCTCAGAAAGCTTCTTTCCAGTTTTGAACGGAAGATATTTCCTTTTTCACCATAGGCCTCTATGGGCTTCCAAATATCCCTTTGCCAATTCCACAAGAACAGCCTTAGCGAAAGGCTTCTTGAAGGGAAAGATGTAACTCTGTGAGATGAATTAACAGAACACAGAGCAGTTTCTCAGAAAGCTTCTTTCCAGTTTTGAACGGAAGATATTTCCTTTTTCACCATAGCCCTCTATGGGCTTCCAAATATCCCTTTGCCAATTCCACAAGAACAGCCTTAGCGAAAGGCTTCTTGAAGGGAAAGATGTAACTCTGTGAGATGAATTAACAGAACACAGAGCAGTTTCTCAGAAAGCTTCTTTCCAGTTTTGAACGGAAGATATTTCCTTTTTCACCATAGGCCTCTATGGGCTTCCAAATATCCCTTTGCCAATTCCACAAGAACAGCCTTAGCGAAAGGCTTCTTGAAGGGAAAGATGTAACTCTGTGAGATGAATTAACAGAACACAGAGCAGTTTCTCAGAAAGCTTCTTTCCAGTTTTGAACGGAAGATATTTCCTTTTTCACCATAGGCCTCTATGGGCTTCCAAATATCCCTTTGCCAATTCCACAAGAACAGCCTTAGCGAAAGGCTTCTTGAAGGGAAAGATGTAACTCTGTGAGATGAATTAACAGAACACAGAGCAGTTTCTCAGAAAGCTTCTTTCCAGTTTTGAAAGGAAGGTATTTCCTTTTTCACCATAGCCCTCTATGGGCTTCCAAATATCCCTTTGCCAATTCCCCAAGAAAAGCCTTAGCGAAAGGCTTCTTGAAGGGAAAGATGTAACTCTGTGAGATGAATTAACAGAACACAGAGCAGTTTCTCAGAAAGCTTCTTTCCAGTTTTGAACGGAAGATATTTCCTTTTTCACCATAGCCCTCTATGGGCTTCCAAATATCCCTTTGCCAATTCCACAAGAGCAGCCTTAGCGAAAGGCTTCTTGAAGGGAAAGATGTAACTCTGTGAGATGAATTAACAGAACACAGAGCAGTTTCTCAGAAAGCTTCTTACCAGTTTTGAACGGAAGATATTTCCTTTTTCACCGTAGCCCTCTATGGCCTTCCAAATATCCCTTTGCCAATTCCACAAGAACAGCCTTAGCGAAAGGCTTCTTGAAGGGAAAGATGTACCTCTGTGAGATGAATTAACAGAACACAGAGCAGTTTCTCAGAAAGCTTCTTTCCAGTTTTGAACGGAAGATATTTCCTTTTTCACCATAGGCCTCTATGGGCTTCCAAATATCCCTTTGCCAATTCCACAAGAACAGCCTTAGCGAAAGGCTTCTTGAAGGGAAAGATGTAACTCTGTGAGATGAATTAACAGAACACAGAGCAGTTTCTCAGAAAGCTTCTTTCCAGTTTTGAACGGAAGATATTTCCTTTTTCACCATAGCCCTCTATGGGCTTCCAAATATCCCTTTGCCAATTCCACAAGAACAGCCTTAGCGAAAGGCGTCTTGAAGGGAAAGATGTAACTCTGTGAGATGAATTAACAGAACACAGAGCAGTTTCTCAGAAAGCTTCTTTCCAGTTTTGAACGGAAGATATTTCCTTTTTCACCATAGGCCTCTATGGGCTTCCAAATATCCCTTTGCCAATTCCACAAGAACAGCCTTAGCGAAAGGCTTCTTGAAGGGAAAGATGTAACTCTGTGAGATGAATTAACAGAACACAGAGCAGTTTCTCAGAAAGCTTCTTTCCAGTTTTGAACGGAAGGTATTTCCTTTTTCACCATAGCCCTCTATGGGCTTCCAAATATCCCTTTGCCAATTCCCCAAGAACAGACTTAGCGAAAGGCTTCTTGAAGGGAAAGATGTAACTCTGTGAGATGAATTAACAGAACACAGAGCAGTTTCTCAGAAAGCTTCTTTCCAGTTTTGAACGGAAGATATTTCCTTTTTCATCATAGGCCTCTATGGGCTTCCAAATATCCCTTTGCCAATTCCACAAGAACAGCCTTAGCGAAAGGCTTCTTGAAGGGAAAGATGTAACTCTGTGAGATGAATTAACAGAACACAGAGCAGTTTCTCAGAAAGCTTCTTTCCAGTTTTGAACGGAAGATATTTCCTTTTTCACCATAGCCCTCTATGGGCTTGCAAATATCCCTTTGCCAATTCCACAAGAACAGCCTTAGCGAAAGGCTTCTTGAAGGGAAAGATGTAACTCTGTGAGATGAATTAACAGAACACAGAGCAGTTTCTCAGAAAGCTTCTTTCCAGTTTTGAACGGAAGATATTTCCTTTTTCACCACAGCCCTCTATGGGCTTCCAAATATCCCTTTGCCAATTCCACAAGAACAGCCTTAGCGAAAGGCTTCTTGAAGGGAAAGATGTAACTCTGTGAGATGAATTAACAGAACACAGAGCAGTTTCTCAGAAAGCTTCTTTCCAGTTTTGAACGGAAGATATTTCCTTTTTCACCATAGCGCTCTACGGGCTTCCAAATATCCCTTTGCCAATTACACAAGAACAGCCTTAGCGAAAGGCTTCTTGAAGGGAAAGATGTAACTCTGTGAGATGAATTAACAGAACACAGAGCAGTTTCTCAGAAAGCTTCTTTCCAGTTTTGAACGGAAGATATTTCCTTTTTCACCATAGCCCTCTATGGGCTTCCAAATATCCCTTTGCCAATTCCACAAGAACAGCCTTAGCGAAAGGCTTCTTGAAGGGAACGATGTAACTCTGTGAGATGAATTAACAGAACACAGAGCAGTTTCTCAGAAAGCTTCTTTCCAGTTTTGAACGGAAGGTATTTCCTTTTTCACCATAGCCCTCTATGGGCTTCCAAATATCCCTTGCCAATTCCACAAGAACAGCCTTAGCGAAAGGCTTCTTGAAGGGAAAGATGTAACTCTGTGAGATGAATTAACAGAACAAAGAGCAGTTTCTCAGAAAGCTTCTTTCCAGTTTTGCACGGAAGATATTTCCTTTTTCACCATAGGCCTCTATGGGCTTCCAAATATCCGTTTGCCAATTCCACAAGAACAGCCTTAGCGAAAGGCTTCTTGAAGGGAAAGATGTAACTCTGTGAGATGAATTAACAGAACTCAGAGCAGTTTCTCAGAAAGCTTCTTTCCAGTTTTGCACGGAAGATATTTCCTTTTTCACCATAGGCCTCTAAGGGCTTCCAAATATCCCTTTGCCAATTCCACAAGAACAGCCTTAGCGAAAGGCTTCTTGAAGGGAAAGATGTAACTCTGTGAGATGAATTAACAGAACACAGAGCAGTTTCTCAGAAAGCTTCTTTCCAGTTTTGAACGGAAGATATTTCCTTTTTCACCATAGCCCTCTATGGGCTTCCACATATCCCTTTGTCAATTCCACAAGAACAGCCTTAGCGAAAGGCTTCTTGAAGGGAAAGATGTAACTCTGTGAGATGAATTAACAGAACACAGAGCAGTTTCTCAGAAAGCTTCTTTCCAGTTTTGAACGGAAGATATTTCCTTTTTCACCATAGGCCTCTATGGGCTTCCAAATATCCCTTTGCCAATTCCACAAGAACAGCCTTAGCGAAAGGCTTCTTGAAGGGAAAAATGTAACTCTGTGAGATGAATTAACAGAACACAGAGCAGTTTCTCAGAAAGCTTCTTTCCAGTTTTGCACGGAAGATATTTCCTTTTTCACCATAGGCCTCTATGGGCTTCCAAATATCCCTTTGCCAATTCCAGAAGAACAGCCTTAGCGAAAGGCTTCTTGAAGGGAAAGATGTAACTCTGTGAGATGAATTAACAGAACACAGAGCAGTTTCTCAGAAAGCTTCTTTCCAGTTTTGAACGGAAGATATTTCCTTTTTCACCATAGCCCTCTATGGGCTTCCAAATATCCCTTTGCCAATTCCACAAGAACAGCCTTAGCGAAAGGCGTCTTGAAGGGAAAGATGTAACTCTGGGAGATGAATTAACAGAACACCGAGCAGTTTCTCAGAAAGCTTCTTTCCAGTTTTGAACGGAAGATATTTCCTTTTTCACCATAGGCCTCTATGGGCTTCCAAATATCCCTTTGCCAATTCCACAAGAACAGCCTTAGCGAAAGGCTTCTTGAAGGGAAAGATGTAACTCTGTGAGATGAATTAACAGAACACAGAGCAGTTTCTCAGAAAGCTTCTTTCCAGTTTTGAACGGAAGGTATTTCCTTTTTCACCATAGCCCTCTATGGGCTTCCAAATATCCCTTTGCCAATTCCCCAAGAACAGCCTTAGCGAAAGGCTTCTTGAAGGGAAAGATGTAACTCTGTGAGATGAATTAACAGAACACAGAGCAGTTTCTCAGAAAGCTTCTTTCCAGTTTTGAACGGAAGATATTTCCTTTTTCATCATAGGCCTCTATGGGCTTCCAAATATCCCTTTGCCAATTCCACAAGAACAGCCTTAGCGAAAGGCTTCTTGAAGGGAAAGATGTAACTCTGTGAGATGAATTAACAGAACACAGAGCAGTTTCTCAGAAAGCTTCTTTCCAGTTTTGAACGGAAGATATTTCCTTTTTCACCATAGCCCTCTATGGGCTTACAAATATCCCTTTGCCAATTCCACAAGAACAGCCTTAGCGAAAGGCGTCTTGAAGGGAAAGATGTAACTCTGTGAGATGAATTAACAGAACACAGAGCAGTTTCTCAGAAAGCTTCTTTCCAGTTTTGAACGGAAGATATTTCCTTTTTCACCATAGGCCTCTATGGGCTTCCAAATATCCCTTTGCCAATTCCACAAGAACAGCCTTAGCGAAAGGCTTCTTGAAGGGAAAGATGTAACTCTGTGAGATGAATTAACAGAACACAGAGCAGTTTCTCAGAAAGCTTCTTTCCAGTTTTGAACGGAAGATATTTCCTTTTTCACCATAGGCCTCTATGGGCTTCCAAATATCCCTTTGCCAATTCCACAAGAACAGCCTTAGCGAAAGGCTTCTTGAAGGGAAAGATGTAACTCTGTGAGATGAATTAACAGAACACAGAGCAGTTTCTCAGAAAACTTCTTTCCAGTTTTGAACGGAAGATATTTCCTTTTTCACCAGAGGCCTCTAATGGCTTCCAAATATCCCTTTGCCAATTCCACAAGAACAGCCTTAGCGAAAGGCTTCTTGAAGGGAAAGATGTAACTCTGTGAGATGAATTAACAGAACACAGAGCAGTTTCTCAGAAAGCTTCTTTCCAGTTTTGAACGGAAGATATTTCCTTTTTCACCATAGCGCTCTACGGGCTTCCAAATATCCCTTTGCCAATTACACAAGAACAGCCTTAGCGAAAGGCTTCTTGAAGGGAAAGATGTAACTCTGTGAGATGAATTAACAGAACACAGAGCAGTTTCTCAGAAAGCTTCTTTCCAGTTTTGAACGGAAGATATTTCCTTTTTCACCATAGCCCTCTATGGGCTTCCAAATATCCCTTTGCCAATTCCACAAGAACAGCCTTAGCGAAAGGCTTCTTGAAGGGAACGATGTAACTCTGTGAGATGAATTAACAGAACACAGAGCAGTTTCTCAGAAAACTTCTTTCCAGTTTTGAACGGAAGATATTTCCTTTTTCACCAGAGGCCTCTAATGGCTTCCAAATATCCCTTTGCCAATTCCACAAGAACAGCCTTAGCGAAAGGCTTCTTGAAGGGAAAGATGTAACTCTGTGAGATGAATTAACAGAACACAGAGCAGTTTCTCAGAAAGCTTCTTTCCAGTTTTGAACGGAAGATATTTCCTTTTTCACCATAGCGCTCTACGGGCTTCCAAATATCCCTTTGCCAATTACACAAGAACAGCCTTAGCGAAAGGCTTCTTGAAGGGAAAGATGTAACTCTGTGAGATGAATTAACAGAACACAGAGCAGTTTCTCAGAAAGCTTCTTTCCAGTTTTGAACGGAAGATATTTCCTTTTTCACCATAGCCCTCTATGGGCTTCCAAATATCCCTTTGCCAATTCCACAAGAACAGCCTTAGCGAAAGGCTTCTTGAAGGGAACGATGTAACTCTGTGAGATGAATTAACAGAACACAGAGCAGTTTCTCAGAAAGCTTCTTTCCAGTTTTGAACGGAAGGTATTTCCTTTTTCACCATAGCCCTCTATGGGCTTCCAAATATCCCTTGCCAATTCCACAAGAACAGCCTTAGCGAAAGGCTTCTTGAAGGGAAAGATGTAACTCTGTGAGATGAATTAACAGAACAAAGAGCAGTTTCTCAGAAAGCTTCTTTCCAGTTTTGCACGGAAGATATTTCCTTTTTCACCATAGGCCTCTATGGGCTTCCAAATATCCGTTTGCCAATTCCACAAGAACAGCCTTAGCGAAAGGCTTCTTGAAGGGAAAGATGTAACTCTGTGAGATGAATTAACAGAACTCAGAGCAGTTTCTCAGAAAGCTTCTTTCCAGTTTTGCACGGAAGATATTTCCTTTTTCACCATAGGCCTCTAAGGGCTTCCAAATATCCCTTTGCCAATTCCACAAGAACAGCCTTAGCGAAAGGCTTCTTGAAGGGAAAGATGTAACTCTGTGAGATGAATTAACAGAACACAGAGCAGTTTCTCAGAAAGCTTCTTTCCAGTTTTGAACGGAAGATATTTCCTTTTTCACCACAGCCCTCTATGGGCTTCCACATATCCCTTTGTCAATTCCACAAGAACAGCCTTAGCGAAAGGCTTCTTGAAGGGAAAGATGTAACTCTGTGAGATGAATTAACAGAACACAGAGCAGTTTCTCAGAAAGCTTCTTTCCAGTTTTGAACGGAAGATATTTCCTTTTTCACCATAGGCCTCTATGGGCTTCCAAATATCCCTTTGCCAATTCCACAAGAACAGCCTTAGCGAAAGGCTTCTTGAAGGGAAAAATGTAACTCTGTGAGATGAATTAACAGAACACAGAGCAGTTTCTCAGAAAGCTTCTTTCCAGTTTTGCACGGAAGATATTTCCTTTTTCACCATAGGCCTCTATGGGCTTCCAAATATCCCTTTGCCAATTCCACAAGAACAGCCTTAGCGAAAGGCTTCTTGAAGGGAAAGATGTAACTCTGTGAGATGAATTAACAGAACACAGAGCAGTTTCTCAGAAAGCTTCTTTCCAGTTTTGAACGGAAGATATTTCCTTTTTCACCATAGCCCTCTATGGGCTTCCAAATATCCCTTTGCCAATTCCACAAGAACAGCCTTAGCGAAAGGCGTCTTGAAGGGAAAGATGTAACTCTGGGAGATGAATTAACAGAACACAGAGCAGTTTCTCAGAAAGCTTCTTTCCAGTTTTGAACGGAAGATATTTCCTTTTTCACCATAGGCCTCTATGGGCTTCCAAATATCCCTTTGCCAATTCCACAAGAACAGCCTTAGCGAAAGGCTTCTTGAAGGGAAAGATGTAACTCTGTGAGATGAATTAACAGAACACAGAGCAGTTTCTCAGAAAGCTTCTTTCCAGTTTTGAACGGAAGGTATTTCCTTTTTCACCATAGCCCTCTATGGGCTTCCAAATATCCCTTTGCCAATTCCCCAAGAACAGCCTTAGCGAAAGGCTTCTTGAAGGGAAAGATGTAACTCTGTGAGATGAATTAACAGAACACAGAGCAGTTTCTCAGAAAGCTTCTTTCCAGTTTTGAACGGAAGATATTTCCTTTTTCATCATAGGCCTCTATGGGCTTCCAAATATCCCTTTGCCAATTCCACAAGAACAGCCTTAGCGAAAGGCTTCTTGAAGGGAAAGATGTAACTCTGTGAGATGAATTAACAGAACACAGAGCAGTTTCTCAGAAAGCTTCTTTCCAGTTTTGAACGGAAGATATTTCCTTTTTCACCATAGCCCTCTATGGGCTTACAAATATCCCTTTGCCAATTCCACAAGAACAGCCTTAGCGAAAGGCGTCTTGAAGGGAAAGATGTAACTCTGTGAGATGAATTAACAGAACACAGAGCAGTTTCTCAGAAAGCTTCTTTCCAGTTTTGAACGGAAGATATTTCCTTTTTCACCATAGGCCTCTATGGGCTTCCAAATATCCCTTTGCCAATTCCACAAGAACAGCCTTAGCGAAAGGCTTCTTGAAGGGAAAGATGTAACTCTGTGAGATGAATTAACAGAACACAGAGCAGTTTCTCAGAAAGCTTCTTTCCAGTTTTGAACGGAAGATATTTCCTTTTTCACCATAGGCCTCTATGGGCTTCCAAATATCCCTTTGCCAATTCCACAAGAACAGCCTTAGCGAAAGGCTTCTTGAAGGGAAAGATGTAACTCTGTGAGATGAATTAACAGAACACAGAGCAGTTTCTCAGAAAACTTCTTTCCAGTTTTGAACGGAAGATATTTCCTTTTTCACCAGAGGCCTCTAATGGCTTCCAAATATCCCTTTGCCAATTCCACAAGAACAGCCTTAGCGAAAGGCTTCTTGAAGGGAAAGATGTAACTCTGTGAGATGAATTAACAGAACACAGAGCAGTTTCTCAGAAAGCTTCTTTCCAGTTTTGAACGGAAGATATTTCCTTTTTCACCGTAGCCCTCTTTGGGCTTCCAAATATCCCTTTGCCAATTCCACAAGAACAGCATTAGCGAAAGGCTTCTTGAAGGGAATGATGTAGCTCTGTGAGATGAATTAACAGAACACAGAGCAGTTTCTCAGAAAGCTTCTTTCCAGTTTTGAACGGAAGATATTTCCTTTTTCACCATAGGCCTCTATGGGCTTCCAAATATCCCTTTGCCAATTCCACAAGAACAGCCTTAGCGAAAGGCTTCTTGAAGGGAAAGATGTAACTCTGTGAGATGAATTAACAGAACACAGAGCAGTTTCTCAGAAAGCTTCTTTCCAGTTTTGCACGGAAGATATTTCCCTTTTCACCATAGGCCTCTATGGGCTTCCAAATATCCCTTTGCCAATTCCACAAGAACAGCCTTAGCGAAAGGCTTCTTGAAGGGAAAGATGTAACTCTGTGAGATGAATTAACAGAACACAGAGCAGTTTCTCAGAAAGCTTCTTTCCAGTTTTGAACGGAAGATATTTCCTTTTTCACCATAGCCCTCTATGGGCTTCCAAATATCCCTTTGCCAATTCCACAAGAACAGCCTTAGCGAAAGGCTTCTTGAAGGGAAAGATGTAACTCTGTGAGATGAATTAACAGAACACAGAGCAGTTTCTCAGAAAGCTTCTTTCCAGTTTTGAACGGAAGATATTTCCTTTTTCACCATAGCCCTCTATGGGCTTCCAAATATCCCTTTGCCAATTACACAAGAACAGCCTTAGCGAAAGGCTTCTTGAAGGGAAAGATGTAACTCTGTGAGATGAATTAACAGAACACAGAGCAGTTTCTCAGAAAGCTTCTTTCCAGTTTTGCACGGAAGATATTTCCTTTTTCACCATAGGCCTCTATGGGCTTCCAAATATCCGTTTGCCAATTCCACAACAACAGCCTTAGCGAAAGGCTTCTTGAAGGGAAAGATGTAACTCTGTGAGATGAATTAACAGAACACAGAGCCGTTTCTCAGAAAGCTTCTTTCCAGTTTTGAACGGAAGATATTTCCTTTTTCACCACAGGCCTCTAAGGGCTTCCAAATATCCCTTTGCCAATTCCACAAGAACAGCCTTAGCGAAAGGCTTCTTGAAGGGAAAGATGTAACTCTGTGAGATGAATTAACAGAACACAGAGCAGTTTCTCAGAAAGCTTCTTTCCAGTTTTGAACGGAAGATATTTCCTTTTTCACCATAGCCCTCTATGGGCTTCCAAATATCCCTTTGCCAATTCCACAAGAACAGCCTTAGCGAAAGGCTTCTTGAAGGGAAAGATGTAACTCTGTGAGATGAATTAACAGAACACAGAGCAGTTTCTCAGAAAGCTTCTTTCCAGTTTTGAACGGAAGATAATTCCTTTTTCACCATAGGCCTCTATGGGCTTCCAAATATCCCTTTGCCAATTCCACAAGAACAGCCTTAGCGAAAGGCTTCTTGAAGTTAAAGATGTAACTCTGTGAGATGAATTAGCAGAACACAGAGCAGTTTCTCAGAAAGCTTCTTTCCAGTTTTGAACGGAAGGTATTTCCTTTTTCACCATAGCCCTCTATGGGCTTCCAAATATCCCTTTGCCAATTCCACAAGAACAGCCTTAGCGAAAGGCTTCTTGAAGGGAAAGATGTAACTCTGTGAGATGAATTAACAGAACACAGAGCAGTTTCTCAGAAAGCTTCTTTCCAGTTTTGAACGGAAGATATTTCCTTTTTCACCATAGCCCTCTATGGGCTTCCAAATATCCCTTTGCCAATTCCACAAGAACAGCCTTAGCGAAAGGCTTCTTGAAGGGAAAGATGTAACTCTGTGAGATGAATTAACAGAACACAGAGCAGTTTCTCAGAAAGCTTCTTTCCAGTTTTGAACGGAAGATATTTCCTTTTTCACCATAGCCCTCTATGGGCTTCCAAATATCCCTTTGTCAATTCCACAAGAACAGCCTTAGCGAAAGGCTTCTTGAAGGGAAAGATGTAACTCTGTGAGATGAATTAACAGAACACAGAGCAGTTTCTCAGAAAGCTTCTTTCCAGTTTTGAAGGGAAGATATTTCGTTTTTCATCATAGGCCTCTATTGGCTTCCAAATATCCCTTTGCCAATTCCACAAGAACAGCCTTAGCGAAAGGCTTCTTGAAGGGAAAGATGTAACTCTGTGAGATGAATTAACAGAACACAGAGCAGTTTCTCAGAAAGCTTCTTTCCAGTTTTGAACGGAAGATATTTCCTTTTTCACCATAGCCCTCTATGGGCTTCCAAATATCCCTTTGCCAATTCCACAAGAACAGCCTTAGCGAAAGGCTTCTTGAAGGGAAAGATGTAACTCTGTGAGATGAATTAACAGAACACAGAGCAGTTTCTCAGAAAGCTTCTTTCCAGTTTTGAACGGAAGGTATTTCCTTTTTCACCATAGCCCTCTATGGGCTTCCAAATATCCCTTTGCCAATTCCCCAAGAACAGCCTTAGCGAAAGGCTTCTTGAAGGGAAAGATGTAACTCTGTGAGATGAATTAACAGAACACAGAGCAGTTTCTCAGAAAGCTTCTTTCCAGTTTTGAACGGAAGATATTTCCTTTTTCATCATAGGCCTCTAAGGGCTTCCAAATATCCCTTTGCCAATTCCACAAGAACAGCCTTAGCGAAAGGCTTCTTGAAGGGAAAGATGTAACTCTGTGAGATGAATTAACAGAACACAGAGCAGTTTCTCAGAAAGCTTCTTTCCAGTTTTGAACGGAAGATATTTCCTTTTTCACCATAGCCCTCTATGGGCTTACAAATATCCCTTTGCCAATTCCACAAGAACAGCCTTAGCGAAAGGCGTCTTGAAGGGAAAGATGTAACTCTGTGAGATGAATTAACAGAACACAGAGCAGTTTCTCAGAAAGCTTCTTTCCAGTTTTGAACGGAAGATATTTCCTTTTTCACCATAGGCCTCTATGGGCTTCCAAATATCCCTTTGCCAATTCCACAAGAACAGCCTTAGCGAAAGGCTTCTTGAAGGGAAAGATGTAACTCTGTGAGATGAATTAACAGAACACAGAGCAGTTTCTCAGAAAGCTTCTTTCCAGTTTTGAACGGAAGATATTTCCTTTTTCACCATAGGCCTCTATGGGCTTCCAAATATCCCTTTGCCAATTCCACAAGAACAGCCTTAGCGAAAGGCTTCTTGAAGGGAAAGATGTAACTCTGTGAGATGAATTAACAGAACACAGAGCAGTTTCTCAGAAAACTTCTTTCCAGTTTTGAACGGAAGATATTTCCTTTTTCACCAGAGGCCTCTAATGGCTTCCAAATATCCCTTTGCCAATTCCACAAGAAGAGCCTTAGCGAAAGGCTTCTTGAAGGGAAAGATGTAACTCTGTGAGATGAATTAACAGAACACAGAGCAGTTTCTCAGAAAGCTTCTTTCCAGTTTTGAACGGAAGATATTTCCTTTTTCACCGTAGCCCTCTTTGGGCTTCCAAATATCCCTTTGCCAATTCCACAAGAACAGCATTAGCGAAAGGCTTCTTGAAGGGAATGATGTAGCTCTGTGAGATGAATTAACAGAACACGGAGCAGTTTCTCAGAAAGCTTCTTTCCAGTTTTGAACGGAAGATATTTCCTTTTTCACCATAGGCCTCTATGGGCTTCCAAATATCCCTTTGCCAATTCCACAAGAACAGCCTTAGCGAAAGGCTTCTTGAAGGGAAAGATGTAACTCTGTGAGATGAATTAACAGAACACAGAGCAGTTTCTCAGAAAGCTTCTTTCCAGTTTTGCACGGAAGATATTTCCCTTTTCACCATAGGCCTCTATGGGCTTCCAAATATCCCTTTGCCAATTCCACAAGAACAGCCTTAGCGAAAGGCTTCTTGAAGGGAAAGATGTAACTCTGTGAGATGAATTAACAGAACACAGAGCAGTTTCTCAGAAAGCTTCTTTCCAGTTTTGAACGGAAGATATTTCCTTTTTCACCATAGCCCTCTATGGGCTTCCAAATATCCCTTTGCCAATTCCACAAGAACAGCCTTAGCGAAAGGCTTCTTGAAGGGAAAGATGTAACTCTGTGAGATGAATTAACAGAACACAGAGCAGTTTCTCAGAAAGCTTCTTTCCAGTTTTGAACGGAAGATATTTCCTTTTTCACCATAGCCCTCTATGGGCTTCCAAATATCCCTTTGCCAATTACACAAGAACAGCCTTAGCGAAAGGCTTCTTGAAGGGAAAGATGTAACTCTGTGAGATGAATTAACAGAACACAGAGCAGTTTCTCAGAAAGCTTCTTTCCAGTTTTGCACGGAAGATATTTCCTTTTTCACCATAGGCCTCTATGGGCTTCCAAATATCCGTTTGCCAATTCCACAACAACAGCCTTAGCGAAAGGCTTCTTGAAGGGAAAGATGTAACTCTGTGAGATGAATTAACAGAACACAGAGCCGTTTCTCAGAAAGCTTCTTTCCAGTTTTGAACGGAAGATATTTCCTTTTTCACCACAGGCCTCTAAGGGCTTCCAAATATCCCTTTGCCAATTCCACAAGAACAGCCTTAGCGAAAGGCTTCTTGAAGGGAAAGATGTAACTCTGTGAGATGAATTAACAGAACACAGAGCAGTTTCTCAGAAAGCTTCTTTCCAGTTTTGAACGGAAGATATTTCCTTTTTCACCATAGCCCTCTATGGGCTTCCAAATATCCCTTTGCCAATTCCACAAGAACAGCCTTAGCGAAAGGCTTCTTGAAGGGAAAGATGTAACTCTGTGAGATGAATTAACAGAACACAGAGCAGTTTCTCAGAAAGCTTCTTTCCAGTTTTGAACGGAAGATAATTCCTTTTTCACCATAGGCCTCTATGGGCTTCCAAATATCCCTTTGCCAATTCCACAAGAACAGCCTTAGCGAAAGGCTTCTTGAAGTTAAAGATGTAACTCTGTGAGATGAATTAGCAGAACACAGAGCAGTTTCTCAGAAAGCTTCTTTCCAGTTTTGAACGGAAGGTATTTCCTTTTTCACCATAGCCCTCTATGGGCTTCCAAATATCCCTTTGCCAATTCCACAAGAACAGCCTTAGCGAAAGGCTTCTTGAAGGGAAAGATGTAACTCTGTGAGATGAATTAACAGAACACAGAGCAGTTTCTCAGAAAGCTTCTTTCCAGTTTTGAACGGAAGATATTTCCTTTTTCACCATAGCCCTCTATGGGCTTCCAAATATCCCTTTGCCAATTCCACAAGAACAGCCTTAGCGAAAGGCTTCTTGAAGGGAAAGATGTAACTCTGTGAGATGAATTAACAGAACACAGAGCAGTTTCTCAGAAAGCTTCTTTCCAGTTTTGAACGGAAGATATTTCCTTTTTCACCATAGCCCTCTATGGGCTTCCAAATATCCCTTTGTCAATTCCACAAGAACAGCCTTAGCGAAAGGCTTCTTGAAGGGAAAGATGTAACTCTGTGAGATGAATTAACAGAACACAGAGCAGTTTCTCAGAAAGCTTCTTTCCAGTTTTGAAGGGAAGATATTTCGTTTTTCATCATAGGCCTCTATTGGCTTCCAAATATCCCTTTGCCAATTCCACAAGAACAGCCTTAGCGAAAGGCTTCTTGAAGGGAAAGATGTAACTCTGTGAGATGAATTAACAGAACACAGAGCAGTTTCTCAGAAAGCTTCTTTCCAGTTTTGAACGGAAGATATTTCCTTTTTCACCATAGCCCTCTATGGGCTTCCAAATATCCCTTTGCCAATTACACAAGAACAGCCTTAGCGAAAGGCTTCTTGAAGGGAAAGATGTAACTCTGTGAGATGAATTAACAGAACACAGAGCAGTTTCTCAGAAAGCTTCTTTCCAGTTTTGCACGGAAGATATTTCCTTTTTCACCATAGGCCTCTATGGGCTTCCAAATATCCGTTTGCCAATTCCACAAGAACAGCCTTAGCGAAAGGCTTCTTGAAGGGAAAGATGTAACTCTGTGAGATGAATTAACAGAACACAGAGCCGTTTCTCAGAAAGCTTCTTTCCAGTTTTGCACGGAAGATATTTCCTTTTTCACCACAGGCCTCTAAGGGCTTCCAAATATCCCTTTGCCAATTCCACAAGAACAGCCTTAGCGAAAGGCTTCTTGAAGGGAAAGATGTAACTCTGTGAGATGAATTAACAGAACACAGAGCAGTTTCTCAGAAAGCTTCTTTCCAGTTTTGAACGGAAGATATTTCCTTTTTCACCATAGGCCTCTATGGGCTTCCAAATATCCCTTTGCCAATTCCACAAGAACAGCCTTAGCGAAAGGCTTCTTGAAGGGAAAGATGTAACTCTGTGAGATGAATTAACAGAACACTGAGCAGTTTCTCAGAAAGCTTCTTTCCAGTTTTGAACGGAAGATAATTCCTTTTTCACCATAGGCCTCTATGGGCTTCCAAATATCCCTTTGCCAATTCCACAAGAACAGCCTTAGCGAAAGGCTTCTTGAAGTTAAAGATGTAACTCTGTGAGATGAATTAGCAGAACACAGAGCAGTTTCTCAGAAAGCTTCTTTCCAGTTTTGAACGGAAGGTATTTCCTTTTTCACCATAGCCCTCTATGGGCTTCCAAATATCCCTTTGCCAATTCCACAAGAACAGCCTTAGCGAAAGGCTTCTTGAAGGGAAAGATGTAACTCTGTGAGATGAATTAACAGAACACAGAGCAGTTTCTCAGAAAGCTTCTTTCCAGTTTTGAACGGAAGATATTTCCTTTTTCACCATAGCCCTCTATGGGCTTCCAAATATCCCTTTGCCAATTCCACAAGAACAGCCTTAGCGAAAGGCTTCTTGAAGGGAAAGATGTAACTCTGTGAGATGAATTAACAGAACACAGAGCAGTTTCTCAGAAAGCTTCTTTCCAGTTTTGAACGGAAGATATTTCCTTTTTCACCATAGCCCTCTATGGGCTTCCAAATATCCCTTTGTCAATTCCACAAGAACAGCCTTAGCGAAAGGCTTCTTGAAGGGAAAGATGTAACTCTGTGAGATGAATTAACAGAACACAGAGCAGTTTCTCAGAAAGCTTCTTTCCAGTTTTGAAGGGAAGATATTTCGTTTTTCATCATAGGCCTCTATTGGCTTCCAAATATCCCTTTGCCAATTCCACAAGAACAGCCTTAGCGAAAGGCTTCTTGAAGGGAAAGATGTAACTCTGTGAGATGAATTAACAGAACACAGAGCAGTTTCTCAGAAAGCTTCTTTCCAATTTTGAACGGAAGATATTTAATTTTTCACCATAGCCCTCTATGGGCTTCCAAATATCCCTTTGCCAATTCCACAAGAACAGCCTTAGCGAAAGGCGTCTTGAAGGGAAAGATGTAACTCTGTGAGATGAATTAACAGAACACAGAGCAGTTTCTCAGAAAGCTTCTTTCCAGTTTTGAACGGAAGATATTTCCTTTTTCACCATAGGCCTCTATGGGCTTCCAAATATCCCTTTGCCAATTCCACAAGAACAGCCTTAGCGAAAGGCTTCTTGAAGGGAAAGATGTAACTCTGTGAGATGATTTAACAGAACACAGAGCAGTTTCTCAGAAAGCTTCTTTCCAGTTTTTAACGGAAGGTATTTCCTTTTTCACCATAGCCCTCTATGGGCTTCCAAATATCCCTTTGCCAATTCCCCAAGAACTGCCTTAGCGAAAGGCTTCTTGAAGGGAAAGATGTAACTCTGTGAGATGAATTAACAGAACACAGAGCAGTTTCTCAGAAAGCTTCTTTCCAGTTTTGAACGGAAGATATTTCCTTTTTCATCGTAGGCCTCTATGGGCTTCCAAATATCCCTTTGCCAATTCCACAAGAACAGCCTTAGCGAAAGGCATCTTGAAGGGAAAGATGTAACTCTCTGAGATGAATTAACAGAACACAGAGCAGTTTCTCAGAAAGCTTCTTTCCAGTTTTGAACGGAAGATATTTCCTTTTTCACCATAGCACTCTAAGGGCTTCCAAATATCCCTTTGCCAATTCCACAAGAACAGCCTTAGCGAAAGGCTTCTTGAAGGGAAAGATGTAACTCTGTGAGATGAATTAACAGAACACAGAGCAGTTTCTCAGAAAGCTTCTTTCCAGTTTTGAACGGAAGATATTTCCTTTTTCACCATAGCCCTCTATGGGCTTCCAAATATCCCTTCGCCAATTCCACAAGAACAGCCTTAGCGAAAGGCTTCTTGAAGGGAAAGATGTAACTCTGTGAGATGAATTAACAGAACACAGAGCAGTTTCTCAGAAAGCTTCTTTCCAGTTTTGAACGGAAGATATTTCCTTTTTCACCGTAGCCCTCTTTGGGCTTCCAAATATCCCTTTGCAAATTCCACAAGAACAGCCTTAGCGAAAGGCTTCTTGAAGGGAAAGATGTAACTCTGTGAGATGAATTAACAGAACACAGAGCAGTTTCTCAGAAAGCTTCTTTCCAGTTTTGAACGGAAGGTATTTCCTTTTTCACCATAGCCCTCTATGGGCTTCCAAATATCCCTTTGCCAATTACACAAGAACAGCCTTAGCGAAAGGCTTCTTGAAGGGAAAGATGTAACTCTGTGAGATGAATTAACAGAACACTGAGCCGTTTCTCAGAAAGCTTCTTTCCAGTTTTGAACGGAAGATATTTCCTTTTTCACCATAGGCCTCTAGGGGCTTCCAAATATCCCTTTGCCAATTCCACAAGAACAGCCTTAGCGAAAGGCTTCTTGAAGGGAAAGATGTAACTCTGTGAGATGAATTAACAGAACACAGAGCAGTTTCTCAGAAAGTTTCTTTCCAGTTTTGAACGGAAGATATTTCCTTTTTCACCATAGCCCTCTATGGGCTTCCAAATATCCCTTTGCCAATTCCACAAGAACAGCCTTAGCGAAAGGCTTCTTGAAGGGAAAGATGTAACTCTGTGAGATGAATTAACAGAACACAGAGCAGTTTCTCAGAAAGCTTCTTTCCAGTTTTGAACGGAAGATATTTCCTTTTTCACCGTAGCCCTCTAAAGGCTTCCAAATATCCCTTTGCCAATTCCACAAGAACAGCCTTAGCGAAAGGCTTCTTGAAGGGAAAGATGTAACTCTGTGAGATGAATTAACAGAACACAGAGCAGTTTCTCAGAAAGCTTCTTTCCAGTTTTGAACGGAAGATATTTCCTTTTTCACCATAGGCCTCTATGGGCTTCCAAATATCCGTTTGCCAATTCCACAAGAACAGCCTTAGCGAAAGGCTTCTTGAAGGGAAAGATGTAACTCTGTGAGATGAATTAACAGAACACAGAGCCGTTTCTCAGAAAGCTTCTTTCCAGTTTTGAACGGAAGATATTTCCTTTTTCACCACAGGCCTCTAAGGGCTTCCAAATATCCCTTTGCCAATTCCACAAGAACAGCCTTAGCGAAAGGCTTCTTGAAGGGAAAGATGTAACTCTGTGAGATGAATTAACAGAACACAGAGCAGTTTCTCAGAAAGCTTCTTTCCAGTTTTGAACGGAAGATATTTCCTTTTTCACCATAGCCCTCTATGGGCTTCCAAATATCCCTTTGCCAATTCCACAAGAACAGCCTTAGCGAAAGGCTTCTTGAAGGGAAAGATGTAACTCTGTGAGATGAATTAACAGAACACAGAGCAGTTTCTCAGAAAGCTTCTTTCCAGTTTTGAACGGAAGGTATTTCCTTTTTCACCATAGCCCTCTATGGGCTTCCAAATATCCCTTGCCAATTCCACAAGAACAGCCTTAGCGAAAGGCTTCTTGAAGGGAAAGATGTAACTCTGTGAGATGAATTAACAGAACAAAGAGCAGTTTCTCAGAAAGCTTCTTTCCAGTTTTGCACGGAAGATATTTCCTTTTTCACCATAGGCCTCTATGGGCTTCCAAATATCCGTTTGCCAATTCCACAAGAACAGCCTTAGCGAAAGGCTTCTTGAAGGGAAAGATGTAACTCTGTGAGATGAATTAACAGAACTCAGAGCAGTTTCTCAGAAAGCTTCTTTCCAGTTTTGCACGGAAGATATTTCCTTTTTCACCATAGGCCTCTATGGGCTTCCAAATATCCCTTTGCCAATTCCACAAGAACAGCCTTAGCGAAAGGCTTCTTGAAGGGAAAGATGTAACTCTGTGAGATGAATTAACAGAACACAGAGCAGTTTCTCAGAAAGCTTCTTTCCAGTTTTGAACGGAAGATATTTCCTTTTTCACCATAGCCCTCTATGGGCTTCCAAATATCCCTTTGTCAATTCCACAAGAACAGCCTTAGCGAAAGGCTTCTTGAAGGGAAAGATGTAACTCTGTGAGATGAATTAACAGAACACAGAGCAGTTTCTCAGAAAGCTTCTTTCCAGTTTTGAACGGAAGATATTTCCTTTTTCACCATAGGCCTCTATGGGCTTCCAAATATCCCTTTGCCAATTCCACAAGAACAGCCTTAGCGAAAGGCTTCTTGAAGGGAAAAATGTAACTCTGTGAGATGAATTAACAGAACACAGAGCAGTTTCTCAGAAAGCTTCTTTCCAGTTTTGCACGGAAGATATTTCCTTTTTCACCATAGGCCTCTATGGGCTTCCAAATATCCCTTTGCCAATTCCACAAGAACAGCCTTAGCGAAAGGCTTCTTGAAGGGAAAGATTTAACTCTGTGAGATGAATTAACAGAACACAGAGCAGTTTCTCAGAAAGCTTCTTTCCAGTTTTGAACGGAAGATATTTCCTTTTTCACCATAGCCCTCTATGGGCTTCCAAATATCCCTTTGCCAATTCCACAAGAACAGCCTTAGCGAAAGGCGTCTTGAAGGGAAAGATGTAACTCTGGGAGATGAATTAACAGAACACAGAGCAGTTTCTCAGAAAGCTTCTTTCCAGTTTTGAACGGAAGATATTTCCTTTTTCACCATAGGCCTCTATGGGCTTCCAAATATCCCTTTGCCAATTCCACAAGAACAGCCTTAGCGAAAGGCTTCTTGAAGGGAAAGATGTAACTCTGTGAGATGAATTAACAGAACACAGAGCAGTTTCTCAGAAAGCTTCTTTCCAGTTTTGAACGGAAGGTATTTCCTTTTTCACCATAGCCCTCTATGGGCTTCCAAATATCCCTTTGCCAATTCCCCAAGAACAGCCTTAGCGAAAGGCTTCTTGAAGGGAAAGATGTAACTCTGTGAGATGAATTAACAGAACACAGAGCAGTTTCTCAGAAAGCTTCTTTCCAGTTTTGAACGGAAGATATTTCCTTTTTCATCATAGGCCTCTATGGGCTTCCAAATATCCCTTTGCCAATTCCACAAGAACAGCCTTAGCGAAAGGCTTCTTGAAGGGAAAGATGTAACTCTGTGAGATGAATTAACAGAACACAGAGCAGTTTCTCAGAAAGCTTCTTTCCAGTTTTGAACGGAAGATATTTCCTTTTTCACCATAGCCCTCTATGGGCTTACAAATATCCCTTTGCCAATTCCACAAGAACAGCCTTAGCGAAAGGCGTCTTGAAGGGAAAGATGTAACTCTGTGAGATGAATTAACAGAACACAGAGCAGTTTCTCAGAAAGCTTCTTTCCAGTTTTGAACGGAAGATATTTCCTTTTTCACCATAGGCCTCTATGGGCTTCCAAATATCCCTTTGCCAATTCCACAAGAACAGCCTTAGCGAAAGGCTTCTTGAAGGGAAAGATGTAACTCTGTGAGATGAATTAACAGAACACAGAGCAGTTTCTCAGAAAGCTTCTTTCCAGTTTTGAACGGAAGATATTTCCTTTTTCACCATAGGCCTCTATGGGCTTCCAAATATCCCTTTGCCAATTCCACAAGAACAGCCTTAGCGAAAGGCTTCTTGAAGGGAAAGATGTAACTCTGTGAGATGAATTAACAGAACACAGAGCAGTTTCTCAGAAAACTTCTTTCCAGTTTTGAACGGAAGATATTTCCTTTTTCACCAGAGGCCTCTAATGGCTTCCAAATATCCCTTTGCCAATTCCACAAGAACAGCCTTAGCGAAAGGCTTCTTGAAGGGAAAGATGTAACTCTGTGAGATGAATTAACAGAACACAGAGCAGTTTCTCAGAAAGCTTCTTTCCAGTTTTGAACGGAAGATATTTCCTTTTTCACCGTAGCCCTCTTTGGGCTTCCAAATATCCCTTTGCCAATTCCACAAGAACAGCATTAGCGAAAGGCTTCTTGAAGGGAAAGATGTAGCTCTGTGAGATGAATTAACAGAACACAGAGCAGTTTCTCAGAAAGCTTCTTTCCAGTTTTGAACGGAAGATATTTCCTTTTTCACCATAGGCCTCTATGGGCTTCCAAATATCCCTTTGCCAATTCCACAAGAACAGCCTTAGCGAAAGGCTTCTTGAAGGGAAAGATGTAACTCTGTGAGATGAATTAACAGAACACAGAGCAGTTTCTCAGAAAGCTTCTTTCCAGTTTTGCACGGAAGATATTTCCCTTTTCACCATAGGCCTCTATGGGCTTCCAAATATCCCTTTGCCAATTCCACAAGAACAGCCTTAGCGAAAGGCTTCTTGAAGGGAAAGATGTAACTCTGTGAGATGAATTAACAGAACACAGAGCAGTTTCTCAGAAAGCTTCTTTCCAGTTTTGAACGGAAGATATTTCCTTTTTCACCATAGCCCTCTATGGGCTTCCAAATATCCCTTTGCCAATTCCACAAGAACAGCCTTAGCGAAAGGCTTCTTGAAGGGAAAGATGTAACTCTGTGAGATGAATTAACAGAACACAGAGCAGTTTCTCAGAAAGCTTCTTTCCAGTTTTGAACGGAAGATATTTCCTTTTTCACCATAGCCCTCTATGGGCTTCCAAATATCCCTTTGCCAATTACACAAGAACAGCCTTAGCGAAAGGCTTCTTGAAGGGAAAGATGTAACTCTGTGATATGAATTAACAGAACACAGAGCAGTTTCTCAGAAAGCTTCTTTCCAGTTTTGCACGGAAGATATTTCCTTTTTCACCATAGGCCTCTATGGGCTTCCAAATATCCGTTTGCCAATTCCACAACAACAGCCTTAGCGAAAGGCTTCTTGAAGGGAAAGATGTAACTCTGTGAGATGAATTAACAGAACACAGAGCCGTTTCTCAGAAAGCTTCTTTCCAGTTTTGCACGGAAGATATTTCCTTTTTCACCACAGGCCTCTAAGGGCTTCCAAATATCCCTTTGCCAATTCCACAAGAACAGCCTTAGCGAAAGGCTTCTTGAAGGGAAAGATGTAACTCTGTGAGATGAATTAACAGAACACAGAGCAGTTTCTCAGAAAGCTTCTTTCCAGTTTTGAACGGAAGATATTTCCTTTTTCACCATAGCCCTCTATGGGCTTCCAAATATCCCTTTGCCAATTCCACAAGAACAGCCTTAGCGAAAGGCTTCTTGAAGGGAAAGATGTAACTCTGTGAGATGAATTAACAGAACACAGAGCAGTTTCTCAGAAAGCTTCTTTCCAGTTTTGAACGGAAGGTATTTCCTTTTTCACCATAGCCCTCTATGGGCTTCCAAATATCCCTTGCCAATTCCACAAGAACAGCCTTAGCGAAAGGCTTCTTGAAGGGAAAGATGTAACTCTGTGAGATGAATTAACAGAACAAAGAGCAGTTTCTCAGAAAGCTTCTTTCCAGTTTTGCACGGAAGATATTTCCTTTTTCACCATAGGCCTCTATGGGCTTCCAAATATCCGTTTGCCAATTCCACAAGAACAGCCTTAGCGAAAGGCTTCTTGAAGGGAAAGATGTAACTCTGTGAGATGAATTAACAGAACTCAGAGCAGTTTCTCAGAAAGCTTCTTTCCAGTTTTGCACGGAAGATATTTCCTTTTTCACCATAGGCCTCTATGGGCTTCCAAATATCCCTTTGCCAATTCCACAAGAACAGCCTTAGCGAAAGGCTTCTTGAAGGGAAAGATGTAACTCTGTGAGATGAATTAACAGAACACAGAGCAGTTTCTCAGAAAGCTTCTTTCCAGTTTTGAACGGAAGATATTTCCTTTTTCACCATAGCCCTCTATGGGCTTCCAAATATCCCTTTGTCAATTCCACAAGAACAGCCTTAGCGAAAGGCTTCTTGAAGGGAAAGATGTAACTCTGTGAGATGAATTAACAGAACACAGAGCAGTTTCTCAGAAAGCTTCTTTCCAGTTTTGAACGGAAGATATTTCCTTTTTCACCATAGGCCTCTATGGGCTTCCAAATATCCCTTTGCCAATTCCACAAGAACAGCCTTAGCGAAAGGCTTCTTGAAGGGAAAAATGTAACTCTGTGAGATGAATTAACAGAACACAGAGCAGTTTCTCAGAAAGCTTCTTTCCAGTTTTGCACGGAAGATATTTCCTTTTTCACCATAGGCCTCTATGGGCTTCCAAATATCCCTTTGCCAATTCCACAAGAACAGCCTTAGCGAAAGGCTTCTTGAAGGGAAAGATTTAACTCTGTGAGATGAATTAACAGAACACAGAGCAGTTTCTCAGAAAGCTTCTTTCCAGTTTTGAACGGAAGATATTTCCTTTTTCACCATAGCCCTCTATGGGCTTCCAAATATCCCTTTGCCAATTCCACAAGAACAGCCTTAGCGAAAGGCGTCTTGAAGGGAAAGATGTAACTCTGGGAGATGAATTAACAGAACACAGAGCAGTTTCTCAGAAAGCTTCTTTCCAGTTTTGAACGGAAGATATTTCCTTTTTCACCATAGGCCTCTATGGGCTTCCAAATATCCCTTTGCCAATTCCACAAGAACAGCCTTAGCGAAAGGCTTCTTGAAGGGAAAGATGTAACTCTGTGAGATGAATTAACAGAACACAGAGCAGTTTCTCAGAAAGCTTCTTTCCAGTTTTGAACGGAAGGTATTTCCTTTTTCACCATAGCCCTCTATGGGCTTCCAAATATCCCTTTGCCAATTCCCCAAGAACAGCCTTAGCGAAAGGCTTCTTGAAGGGAAAGATGTAACTCTGTGAGATGAATTAACAGAACACAGAGCAGTTTCTCAGAAAGCTTCTTTCCAGTTTTGAACGGAAGATATTTCCTTTTTCATCATAGGCCTCTATGGGCTTCCAAATATCCCTTTGCCAATTCCACAAGAACAGCCTTAGCGAAAGGCTTCTTGAAGGGAAAGATGTAACTCTGTGAGATGAATTAACAGAACACAGAGCAGTTTCTCAGAAAGCTTCTTTCCAGTTTTGAACGGAAGATATTTCCTTTTTCACCATAGCCCTCTATGGGCTTACAAATATCCCTTTGCCAATTCCACAAGAACAGCCTTAGCGAAAGGCGTCTTGAAGGGAAAGATGTAACTCTGTGAGATGAATTAACAGAACACAGAGCAGTTTCTCAGAAAGCTTCTTTCCAGTTTTGAACGGAAGATATTTCCTTTTTCACCATAGGCCTCTATGGGCTTCCAAATATCCCTTTGCCAATTCCACAAGAACAGCCTTAGCGAAAGGCTTCTTGAAGGGAAAGATGTAACTCTGTGAGATGAATTAACAGAACACAGAGCAGTTTCTCAGAAAGCTTCTTTCCAGTTTTGAACGGAAGATATTTCCTTTTTCACCATAGGCCTCTATGGGCTTCCAAATATCCCTTTGCCAATTCCACAAGAACAGCCTTAGCGAAAGGCTTCTTGAAGGGAAAGATGTAACTCTGTGAGATGAATTAACAGAACACAGAGCAGTTTCTCAGAAAACTTCTTTCCAGTTTTGAACGGAAGATATTTCCTTTTTCACCAGAGGCCTCTAATGGCTTCCAAATATCCCTTTGCCAATTCCACAAGAACAGCCTTAGCGAAAGGCTTCTTGAAGGGAAAGATGTAACTCTGTGAGATGAATTAACAGAACACAGAGCAGTTTCTCAGAAAGCTTCTTTCCAGTTTTGAACGGAAGATATTTCCTTTTTCACCGTAGCCCTCTTTGGGCTTCCAAATATCCCTTTGCCAATTCCACAAGAACAGCATTAGCGAAAGGCTTCTTGAAGGGAAAGATGTAGCTCTGTGAGATGAATTAACAGAACACAGAGCAGTTTCTCAGAAAGCTTCTTTCCAGTTTTGAACGGAAGATATTTCCTTTTTCACCATAGGCCTCTATGGGCTTCCAAATATCCCTTTGCCAATTCCACAAGAACAGCCTTAGCGAAAGGCTTCTTGAAGGGAAAGATGTAACTCTGTGAGATGAATTAACAGAACACAGAGCAGTTTCTCAGAAAGCTTCTTTCCAGTTTTGCACGGAAGATATTTCCCTTTTCACCATAGGCCTCTATGGGCTTCCAAATATCCCTTTGCCAATTCCACAAGAACAGCCTTAGCGAAAGGCTTCTTGAAGGGAAAGATGTAACTCTGTGAGATGAATTAACAGAACACAGAGCAGTTTCTCAGAAAGCTTCTTTCCAGTTTTGAACGGAAGATATTTCCTTTTTCACCATAGCCCTCTATGGGCTTCCAAATATCCCTTTGCCAATTCCACAAGAACAGCCTTAGCGAAAGGCTTCTTGAAGGGAAAGATGTAACTCTGTGAGATGAATTAACAGAACACAGAGCAGTTTCTCAGAAAGCTTCTTTCCAGTTTTGAACGGAAGATATTTCCTTTTTCACCATAGCCCTCTATGGGCTTCCAAATATCCCTTTGCCAATTACACAAGAACAGCCTTAGCGAAAGGCTTCTTGAAGGGAAAGATGTAACTCTGTGATATGAATTAACAGAACACAGAGCAGTTTCTCAGAAAGCTTCTTTCCAGTTTTGCACGGAAGATATTTCCTTTTTCACCATAGGCCTCTATGGGCTTCCAAATATCCGTTTGCCAATTCCACAACAACAGCCTTAGCGAAAGGCTTCTTGAAGGGAAAGATGTAACTCTGTGAGATGAATTAACAGAACACAGAGCCGTTTCTCAGAAAGCTTCTTTCCAGTTTTGCACGGAAGATATTTCCTTTTTCACCACAGGCCTCTAAGGGCTTCCAAATATCCCTTTGCCAATTCCACAAGAACAGCCTTAGCGAAAGGCTTCTTGAAGGGAAAGATGTAACTCTGTGAGATGAATTAACAGAACACAGAGCAGTTTCTCAGAAAGCTTCTTTCCAGTTTTGAACGGAAGATATTTCCTTTTTCACCATAGCCCTCTATGGGCTTCCAAATATCCCTTTGCCAATTCCACAAGAACAGCCTTAGCGAAAGGCTTCTTGAAGGGAAAGATGTAACTCTGTGAGATGAATTAACAGAACACAGAGCAGTTTCTCAGAAAGCTTCTTTCCAGTTTTGAACGGAAGATAATTCCTTTTTCACCATAGGCCTCTATGGGCTTCCAAATATCCCTTTGCCAATTCCACAAGAACAGCCTTAGCGAAAGGCTTCTTGAAGTTAAAGATGTAACTCTGTGAGATGAATTAGCAGAACACAGAGCAGTTTCTCAGAAAGCTTCTTTCCAGTTTTGAACGGAAGGTATTTCCTTTTTCACCATAGCCCTCTATGGGCTTCCAAATATCCCTTTGCCAATTCCACAAGAACAGCCTTAGCGAAAGGCTTCTTGAAGGGAAAGATGTAACTCTGTGAGATGAATTAACAGAACACAGAGCAGTTTCTCAGAAAGCTTCTTTCCAGTTTTGAACGGAAGATATTTCCTTTTTCACCATAGCCCTCTATGGGCTTCCAAATATCCCTTTGCCAATTCCACAAGAACAGCCTTAGCGAAAGGCTTCTTGAAGGGAAAGATGTAACTCTGTGAGATGAATTAACAGAACACAGAGCAGTTTCTCAGAAAGCTTCTTTCCAGTTTTGAACGGAAGATATTTCCTTTTTCACCATAGCCCTCTATGGGCTTCCAAATATCCCTTTGTCAATTCCACAAGAACAGCCTTAGCGAAAGGCTTCTTGAAGGGAAAGATGTAACTCTGTGAGATGAATTAACAGAACACAGAGCAGTTTCTCAGAAAGCTTCTTTCCAGTTTTGAACGGAAGATATTTCCTTTTTCACCATAGCCCTCTATGGGCTTCCAAATATCCCTTTGCCAATTACACAAGAACAGCCTTAGCGAAAGGCTTCTTGAAGGGAAAGATGTAACTCTGTGAGATGAATTAACAGAACACAGAGCAGTTTCTCAGAAAGCTTCTTTCCAGTTTTGCACGGAAGATATTTCCTTTTTCACCATAGGCCTCTATGGGCTTCCAAATATCCGTTTGCCAATTCCACAAGAACAGCCTTAGCGAAAGGCTTCTTGAAGGGAAAGATGTAACTCTGTGAGATGAATTAACAGAACACAGAGCCGTTTCTCAGAAAGCTTCTTTCCAGTTTTGCACGGAAGATATTTCCTTTTTCACCACAGGCCTCTAAGGGCTTCCAAATATCCCTTTGCCAATTCCACAAGAACAGCCTTAGCGAAAGGCTTCTTGAAGGGAAAGATGTAACTCTGTGAGATGAATTAACAGAACACAGAGCAGTTTCTCAGAAAGCTTCTTTCCAGTTTTGAACGGAAGATATTTCCTTTTTCACCATAGCCCTCTATGGGCTTCCAAATATCCCTTTGCCAATTCCACAAGAACAGCCTTAGCGAAAGGCTTCTTGAAGGGAAAGATGTAACTCTGTGAGATGAATTAACAGAACACTGAGCAGTTTCTCAGAAAGCTTCTTTCCAGTTTTGAACGGAAGATAATTCCTTTTTCACCATAGGCCTCTATGGGCTTCCAAATATCCCTTTGCCAATTCCACAAGAACAGCCTTAGCGAAAGGCTTCTTGAAGTTAAAGATGTAACTCTGTGAGATGAATTAGCAGAACACAGAGCAGTTTCTCAGAAAGCTTCTTTCCAGTTTTGAACGGAAGGTATTTCCTTTTTCACCATAGCCCTCTATGGGCTTCCAAATATCCCTTTGCCAATTCCACAAGAACAGCCTTAGCGAAAGGCTTCTTGAAGGGAAAGATGTAACTCTGTGAGATGAATTAACAGAACACAGAGCAGTTTCTCAGAAAGCTTCTTTCCAGTTTTGAACGGAAGATATTTCCTTTTTCACCATAGCCCTCTATGGGCTTCCAAATATCCCTTTGCCAATTCCACAAGAACAGCCTTAGCGAAAGGCTTCTTGAAGGGAAAGATGTAACTCTGTGAGATGAATTAACAGAACACAGAGCAGTTTCTCAGAAAGCTTCTTTCCAGTTTTGAACGGAAGATATTTCCTTTTTCACCATAGCCCTCTATGGGCTTCCAAATATCCCTTTGCCAATTCCACAAGAACAGCCTTAGCGAAAGGCTTCTTGAAGGGAAAGATGTAACTCTGTGAGATGAATTAACAGAACACAGAGCAGTTTCTCAGAAAGCTTCTTTCCAGTTTTGAAGGGAAGATATTTCGTTTTTCATCATAGGCCTCTATTGGCTTCCAAATATCCCTTTGCCAATTCCACAAGAACAGCCTTAACGAAAGGCTTCTTGAAGGGAAAGATGTAACTCTGTGAGATGAATTAACAGAACACAGAGCAGTTTCTCAGAAAGCTTCTTTCCAATTTTGAACGGAAGATATTTAATTTTTCACCATAGCCCTCTATGGGCTTCCAAATATCCCTTTGCCAATTCCACAATAACAGCCTTAGCGAAAGGCGTCTTGAAGGGAAAGATGTAACTCTGTGAGATGAATTAACAGAACACAGAGCAGTTTCTCAGAAAGCTTCTTTCCAGTTTTGAACGGAAGATATTTCCTTTTTCACCATAGGCCTCTATGGGCTTCCAAATATCCCTTTGCCAATTCCACAAGAACAGCCTTAGCGAAAGGCTTCTTGAAGGGAAAGATGTAACTCTGTGAGATGATTTAACAGAACACAGAGCAGTTTCTCAGAAAGCTTCTTTCCAGTTTTTAACGGAAGGTATTTCCTTTTTCACCATAGCCCTCTATGGGCTTCCAAATATCCCTTTGCCAATTCCCCAAGAACTGCCTTAGCGAAAGGCTTCTTGAAGGGAAAGATGTAACTCTGTGAGATGAATTAACAGAACACAGAGCAGTTTCTCAGAAAGCTTCTTTCCAGTTTTGAACGGAAGATATTTCCTTTTTCATCGTAGGCCTCTATGGGCTTCCAAATATCCCTTTGCCAATTCCACAAGAACAGCCTTAGCGAAAGGCTTCTTGAAGGGAAAGATGTAACTCTGTGAGATGAATTAACAGAACAAAGAGCAGTTTCTCAGAAAGCTTCTTTCCAGTTTTGCACGGAAGATATTTCCTTTTTCACCATAGGCCTCTATGGGCTTCCAAATATCCGTTTGCCAATTCCACAAGAACAGCCTTAGCGAAAGGCTTCTTGAAGGGAAAGATGTAACTCTGTGAGATGAATTAACAGAACTCAGAGCAGTTTCTCAGAAAGCTTCTTTCCAGTTTTGCACGGAAGATATTTCCTTTTTCACCATAGGCCTCTATGGGCTTCCAAATATCCCTTTGCCAATTCCACAAGAACAGCCTTAGCGAAAGGCGTCTTGAAGGGAAAGATGTAACTCTGGGAGATGAATTAACAGAACACAGAGCAGTTTCTCAGAAAGCTTCTTTCCAGTTTTGAACGGAAGATATTTCCTTTTTCACCATAGGCCTCTATGGGCTTCCAAATATCCCTTTGCCAATTCCACAAGAACAGCCTTAGCGAAAGGCTTCTTGAAGGGAAAGATGTAACTCTGTGAGATGAATTAACAGAACACAGAGCAGTTTCTCAGAAAGCTTCTTTCCAGTTTTGAACGGAAGGTATTTCCTTTTTCACCATAGCCCTCTATGGGCTTCCAAATATCCCTTTGCCAATTCCCCAAGAACAGCCTTAGCGAAAGGCTTCTTGCAGGGAAAGATGTAACTCTGTGAGATGAATTAACAGAACACAGAGCAGTTTCTCAGAAAGCTTCTTTCCAGTTTTGAACGGAAGATATTTCCTTTTTCATCATAGGCCTCTATGGGCTTCCAAATATCCCTTTGCCAATTCCACAAGAACAGCCTTAGCGAAAGGCTTCTTTAAGGGAAAGATGTAACTCTGTGAGATGAATTAACAGAACACAGAGCAGTTTCTCAGAAAGCTTCTTTCCAGTTTTGAACGGAAGATATTTCCTTTTTCACCATAGCCCTCTATGGGCTTACAAATATCCCTTTGCCAATTCCACAAGAACAGCCTTAGCGAAAGGCGTCTTGAAGGGAAAGATGTAACTCTGTGAGATGAATTAACAGAACACAGAGCAGTTTCTCAGAAAGCTTCTTTCCAGTTTTGAACGGAAGATATTTCCTTTTTCACCATAGGCCTCTATGGGCTTCCAAATATCCCTTTGCCAATTCCACAAGAACAGCCTTAGCGAAAGGCTTCTTGAAGGGAAAGATGTAACTCTGTGAGATGAATTAACAGAACACAGAGCAGTTTCTCAGAAAGCTTCTTTCCAGTTTTGAACGGAAGATATTTCCTTTTTCACCATAGGCCTCTATGGGCTTCCAAATATCCCTTTGCCAATTCCACAAGAACAGCCTTAGCGAAAGGCTTCTTGAAGGGAAAGATGTAACTCTGTGAGATGAATTAACAGAACACAGAGCAGTTTCTCAGAAAACTTCTTTCCAGTTTTGAACGGAAGATATTTCCTTTTTCACCAGAGGCCTCTAATGGCTTCCAAATATCCCTTTGCCAATTCCACAAGAACAGCCTTAGCGAAAGGCTTCTTGAAGGGAAAGATGTAACTCTGTGAGATGAATTAACAGAACACAGAGCAGTTTCTCAGAAAGCTTCTTTCCAGTTTTGAACGGAAGATATTTCCTTTTTCACCATAGCCCTCTTTGGGCTTCCAAATATCCCTTTGCCAATTCCACAAGAACAGCATTAGCGAAAGGCTTCTTGAAGGGAAAGATGTAGCTCTGTGAGATGAATTAACAGAACACAGAGCAGTTTCTCAGAAAGCTTCTTTCCAGTTTTGAACGGAAGATATTTCCTTTTTCACCATAGGCCTCTATGGGCTTCCAAATATCCCTTTGCCAATTCCACAAGAACAGCCTTAGCGAAAGGCTTCTTGAAGGGAAAGATGTAACTCTGTGAGATGAATTAACAGAACACAGAGCAGTTTCTCAGAAAGCTTCTTTCCAGTTTTGCACGGAAGATATTTCCCTTTTCACCATAGGCCTCTATGGGCTTCCAAATATCCCTTTGCCAATTCCACAAGAACAGCCTTAGCGAAAGGCTTCTTGAAGGGAAAGCTGTAACTCTGTGAGATGAATTAACAGAACACAGAGCAGTTTCTCAGAAAGCTTCTTTCCAGTTTTGAACGGAAGATATTTCCTTTTTCACCATAGCCCTCTATGGGCTTCCAAATATCCCTTTGCCAATTCCACAAGAACAGCCTTAGCGAAAGGCTTCTTGAAGGGAAAGATGTAACTCTGTGAGATGAATTAACAGAACACAGAGCAGTTTCTCAGAAAGCTTCTTTCCAGTTTTGAACGGAAGATATTTCCTTTTTCACCATAGCCCTCTATGGGCTTCCAAATATCCCTTTGCCAATTACACAAGAACAGCCTTAGCGAAAGGCTTCTTGAAGGGAAAGATGTAACTCTGTGAGATGAATTAACAGAACACAGAGCAGTTTCTCAGAAAGCTTCTTTCCAGTTTTGCACGGAAGATATTTCCTTTTTCACCATAGGCCTCTATGGGCTTCCAAATATCCGTTTGCCAATTCCACAACAACAGCCTTAGCGAAAGGCTTCTTGAAGGGAAAGATGTAACTCTGTGAGATGAATTAACAGAACACAGAGCCGTTTCTCAGAAAGCTTCTTTCCAGTTTTGCACGGAAGATATTTCCTTTTTCACCACAGGCCTCTAAGGGCTTCCAAATATCCCTTTGCCAATTCCACAAGAACAGCCTTAGCGAAAGGCTTCTTGAAGGGAAAGATGTAACTCTGTGAGATGAATTAACAGAACACAGAGCAGTTTCTCAGAAAGCTTCTTTCCAGTTTTGAACGGAAGATATTTCCTTTTTCACCATAGCCCTCTATGGGCTTCCAAATATCCCTTTGCCAATTCCACAAGAACAGCCTTAGCGAAAGGCTTCTTGAAGGGAAAGATGTAACTCTGTGAGATGAATTAACAGAACACAGAGCAGTTTCTCAGAAACCTTCTTTCCAGTTTTGAACGGAAGATAATTCCTTTTTCACCATAGGCCTCTATGGGCTTCCAAATATCCCTTTGCCAATTCCACAAGAACAGCCTTAGCGAAAGGCTTCTTGAAGTTAAAGATGTAACTCTGTGAGATGAATTAGCAGAACACAGAGCAGTTTCTCAGAAAGCTTCTTTCCAGTTTTGAACGGAAGGTATTTCCTTTTTCACCATAGCCCTCTATGGGCTTCCAAATATCCCTTTGCCAATTCCACAAGAACAGCCTTAGCGAAAGGCTTCTTGAAGGGAAAGATGTAACTCTGTGAGATGAATTAACAGAACACAGAGCAGTTTCTCAGAAAGCTTCTTTCCAGTTTTGAACGGAAGATATTTCCTTTTTCACCATAGCCCTCTATGGGCTTCCAAATATCCCTTTGCCAATTCCACAAGAACAGCCTTAGCGAAAGGCTTCTTGAAGGGAAAGATGTAACTCTGTGAGATGAATTAACAGAACACAGAGCAGTTTCTCAGAAAGCTTCTTTCCAGTTTTGAACGGAAGATATTTCCTTTTTCACCATAGCCCTCTATGGGCTTCCAAATATCCCTTTGTCAATTCCACAAGAACAGCCTTAGCGAAAGGCTTCTTGAAGGGAAAGATGTAACTCTGTGAGATGAATTAACAGAACACAGAGCAGTTTCTCAGAAAGCTTCTTTCCAGTTTTGAAGGGAAGATATTTCGTTTTTCATCATAGGCCTCTATTGGCTTCCAAATATCCCTTTGCCAATTCCACAAGAACAGCCTTAGCGAAAGGCTTCTTGAAGGGAAAGATGTAACTCTGTGAGATGAATTAACAGAACACAGAGCAGTTTCTCAGAAAGCTTCTTTCCAGTTTTGAACGGAAGATATTTCCTTTTTCACCATAGCCCTCTATGGGCTTCCAAATATCCCTTTGCCAATTACACAAGAACAGCCTTAGCGAAAGGCTTCTTGAAGGGAAAGATGTAACTCTGTGAGATGAATTAACAGAACACAGAGCAGTTTCTCAGAAAGCTTCTTTCCAGTTTTGCACGGAAGATATTTCCTTTTTCACCATAGGCCTCTATGGGCTTCCAAATATCCGTTTGCCAATTCCACAAGAACAGCCTTAGCGAAAGGCTTCTTGAAGGGAAAGATGTAACTCTGTGAGATGAATTAACAGAACACAGAGCCGTTTCTCAGAAAGCTTCTTTCCAGTTTTGCACGGAAGATATTTCCTTTTTCACCACAGGCCTCTAAGGGCTTCCAAATATCCCTTTGCCAATTCCACAAGAACAGCCTTAGCGAAAGGCTTCTTGAAGGGAAAGATGTAACTCTGTGAGATGAATTAACAGAACACAGAGCAGTTTCTCAGAAAGCTTCTTTCCAGTTTTGAACGGAAGATATTTCCTTTTTCACCATAGCCCTCTATGGGCTTCCAAATATCCCTTTGCCAATTCCACAAGAACAGCCTTAGCGAAAGGCTTCTTGAAGGGAAAGATGTAACTCTGTGAGATGAATTAACAGAACACTGAGCAGTTTCTCAGAAAGCTTCTTTCCAGTTTTGAACGGAAGATAATTCCTTTTTCACCATAGGCCTCTATGGGCTTCCAAATATCCCTTTGCCAATTCCACAAGAACAGCCTTAGCGAAAGGCTTCTTGAAGTTAAAGATGTAACTCTGTGAGATGAATTAGCAGAACACAGAGCAGTTTCTCAGAAAGCTTCTTTCCAGTTTTGAACGGAAGGTATTTCCTTTTTCACCATAGCCCTCTATGGGCTTCCAAATATCCCTTTGCCAATTCCACAAGAACAGCCTTAGCGAAAGGCTTCTTGAAGGGAAAGATGTAACTCTGTGAGATGAATTAACAGAACACAGAGCAGTTTCTCAGAAAGCTTCTTTCCAGTTTTGAACGGAAGATATTTCCTTTTTCACCATAGCCCTCTATGGGCTTCCAAATATCCCTTTGCCAATTCCACAAGAACAGCCTTAGCGAAAGGCTTCTTGAAGGGAAAGATGTAACTCTGTGAGATGAATTAACAGAACACAGAGCAGTTTCTCAGAAAGCTTCTTTCCAGTTTTGAACGGAAGATATTTCCTTTTTCACCATAGCCCTCTATGGGCTTCCAAATATCCCTTTGTCAATTCCACAAGAACAGCCTTAGCGAAAGGCTTCTTGAAGGGAAAGATGTAACTCTGTGAGATGAATTAACAGAACACAGAGCAGTTTCTCAGAAAGCTTCTTTCCAGTTTTGAAGGGAAGATATTTCGTTTTTCATCATAGGCCTCTATTGGCTTCCAAATATCCCTTTGCCAATTCCACAAGAACAGCCTTAACGAAAGGCTTCTTGAAGGGAAAGATGTAACTCTGTGAGATGAATTAACAGAACACAGAGCAGTTTCTCAGAAAGCTTCTTTCCAATTTTGAACGGAAGATATTTAATTTTTCACCATAGCCCTCTATGGGCTTCCAAATATCCCTTTGCCAATTCCACAAGAACAGCCTTAGCGAAAGGCGTCTTGAAGGGAAAGATGTAACTCTGTGAGATGAATTAACAGAACACAGAGCAGTTTCTCAGAAAGCTTCTTTCCAGTTTTGAACGGAAGATATTTCCTTTTTCACCATAGGCCTCTATGGGCTTCCAAATATCCCTTTGCCAATTCCACAAGAACAGCCTTAGCGAAAGGCTTCTTGAAGGGAAAGATGTAACTCTGTGAGATGATTTAACAGAACACAGAGCAGTTTCTCAGAAAGCTTCTTTCCAGTTTTTAACGGAAGGTATTTCCTTTTTCACCATAGCCCTCTATGGGCTTCCAAATATCCCTTTGCCAATTCCCCAAGAACTGCCTTAGCGAAAGGCTTCTTGAAGGGAAAGATGTAACTCTGTGAGATGAATTAACAGAACACAGAGCAGTTTCTCAGAAAGCTTCTTTCCAGTTTTGAACGGAAGATATTTCCTTTTTCATCGTAGGCCTCTATGGGCTTCCAAATATCCCTTTGCCAATTCCACAAGAACAGCCTTAGCGAAAGGCATCTTGAAGGGAAAGATGTAACTCTCTGAGATGAATTAACAGAACACAGAGCAGTTTCTCAGAAAGCTTCTTTCCAGTTTTGAACGGAAGATATTTCCTTTTTCACCATAGCACTCTATGGGCTTCCAAATATCCCTTTGCCAATTCCACAAGAACAGCCTTAGCGAAAGGCTTCTTGAAGGGAAAGATGTAACTCTGTGAGACGAATTAACAGAACACAGAGCAGTTTCTCAGAAAGCTTCTTTCCAGTTTTGAACGGAAGATATTTCCTTTTTCACCATAGCCCTCTATGGGCTTCCAAATATCCCTTTGCCAATTCCACAAGAACAGCCTTAGCGAAAGGCTTCTTGAAGGGAAAGATGTAACTCTGTGAGATGAATTAACAGAACACAGAGCAGTTTCTCAGAAAGCTTCTTTCCAGTTTTGAACGGAAGATATTTCCTTTTTCACCGTAGCCCTCTTTGGGCTTCCAAATATCCCTTTGCCAATTCCACAAGAACAGCCTTAGCGAAAGGCTTCTTGAAGGGAAAGATGTAACTCTGTGAGATGAATTAACAGAACACAGAGCAGTTTCTCAGAAAGCTTCTTTCCAGTTTTGAACGGAAGATATTTCCTTTTTCAACATAGCCCTCTATGGGCTTCCAAATATCCCTTTGCCAATTCCACAAGAACAGCCTTAGCGAAAGGCTTCTTGAAGGGAAAGATGTAACTCTGTGAGATGAATTAACAGAACACAGAGCAGTTTCTCAGAAAGCTTCTTTCCAGTTTTGAACGGAAGATATTTCCTTTTTCACCATAGCCCTCTATGGGCTTCCAAATATCCCTTGCCAATTCCACAAGAACAGCCTTAGCGACAGGCTTCTTGAAGGGAAAGATGTAACTCTGTGAGATGAATTAACAGAACAAAGAGCAGTTTCTCAGAAAGCTTCTTTCCAGTTTTGCACGGAAGATATTTCCTTTTTCACCATAGGCCTCTATGGGCTTCCAAATATCCGTTTGCCAATTCCACAAGAACAGCCTTAGCGAAAGGCTTCTTGAAGGGAAAGATGTAACTCTGTGAGATGAATTAACAGAACTCAGAGCAGTTTCTCAGAAAGCTTCTTTCCAGTTTTGCACGGAAGATATTTCCTTTTTCACCATAGGCCTCTATGGGCTTCCAAATATCCCTTTGCCAATTCCACAAGAACAGCCTTAGCGAAAGGCTTCTTGAAGGGAAAGATGTAACTCTGTGAGATGAATTAACAGAACACAGAGCAGTTTCTCAGAAAGCTTCTTTCCAGTTTTGAACGGAAGATATTTCCTTTTTCACCATAGCCCTCTATGGGCTTCCAAATATCCCTTTGTCAATTCCACAAGAACAGCCTTAGCGAAAGGCTTCTTGAAGGGAAAGATGTAACTCTGTGAGATGAATTAACAGAACACAGAGCCGTTTCTCAGAAAGCTTCTTTCCAGTTTTGCACGGAAGATATTTCCTTTTTCACCACAGGCCTCTAAGGGCTTCCAAATATCCCTTTGCCAATTCCACAAGAACAGCCTTAGCGAAAGGCTTCTTGAAGGGAAAGATGTAACTCTGTGAGATGAATTAACAGAACACAGAGCAGTTTCTCAGAAAGCTTCTTTCCAGTTTTGAACGGAAGATATTTCCTTTTTCACCATAGCCCTCTATGGGCTTCCAAATATCCCTTTGCCAATTCCACAAGAACAGCCTTAGCGAAAGGCTTCTTGAAGGGAAAGATGTAACTCTGTGAGATGAATTAACAGAACACAGAGCAGTTTCTCAGAAAGCTTCTTTCCAGTTTTGAACGGAAGATAATTCCTTTTTCACCATAGGCCTCTATGGGCTTCCAAATATCCCTTTGCCAATTCCACAAGAACAGCCTTAGCGAAAGGCTTCTTGAAGTTAAAGATGTAACTCTGTGAGATGAATTAGCAGAACACAGAGCAGTTTCTCAGAAAGCTTCTTTCCAGTTTTGAACGGAAGGTATTTCCTTTTTCACCATAGCCCTCTATGGGCTTCCAAATATCCCTTTGCCAATTCCACAAGAACAGCCTTAGCGAAAGGCTTCTTGAAGGGAAAGATGTAACTCTGTGAGATGAATTAACAGAACACAGAGCAGTTTCTCAGAAAGCTTCTTTCCAGTTTTGAACGGAAGATATTTCCTTTTTCACCATAGCCCTCTATGGGCTTCCAAATATCCCTTTGCCAATTCCACAAGAACAGCCTTAGCGAAAGGCTTCTTGAAGGGAAAGATGTAACTCTGTGAGATGAATTAACAGAACACAGAGCAGTTTCTCAGAAAGCTTCTTTCCAGTTTTGAACGGAAGATATTTCCTTTTTCACCATAGCCCTCTATGGGCTTCCAAATATCCCTTTGTCAATTCCACAAGAACAGCCTTAGCGAAAGGCTTCTTGAAGGGAAAGATGTAACTCTGTGAGATGAATTAACAGAACACAGAGCAGTTTCTCAGAAAGCTTCTTTCCAGTTTTGAAGGGAAGATATTTCGTTTTTCATCATAGGCCTCTATTGGCTTCCAAATATCCCTTTGCCAATTCCACAAGAACAGCCTTAGCGAAAGGCTTCTTGAAGGGAAAGATGTAACTCTGTGAGATGAATTAACAGAACACAGAGCAGTTTCTCAGAAAGCTTCTTTCCAGTTTTGAACGGAAGATATTTCCTTTTTCACCATAGCCCTCTATGGGCTTCCAAATATCCCTTTGCCAATTACACAAGAACAGCCTTAGCGAAAGGCTTCTTGAAGGGAAAGATGTAACTCTGTGAGATGAATTAACAGAACACAGAGCAGTTTCTCAGAAAGCTTCTTTCCAGTTTTGCACGGAAGATATTTCCTTTTTCACCATAGGCCTCTATGGGCTTCCAAATATCCGTTTGCCAATTCCACAAGAACAGCCTTAGCGAAAGGCTTCTTGAAGGGAAAGATGTAACTCTGTGAGATGAATTAACAGAACACAGAGCCGTTTCTCAGAAAGCTTCTTTCCAGTTTTGCACGGAAGATATTTCCTTTTTCACCACAGGCCTCTAAGGGCTTCCAAATATCCCTTTGCCAATTCCACAAGAACAGCCTTAGCGAAAGGCTTCTTGAAGGGAAAGATGTAACTCTGTGAGATGAATTAACAGAACACAGAGCAGTTTCTCAGAAAGCTTCTTTCCAGTTTTGAACGGAAGATATTTCCTTTTTCACCATAGCCCTCTATGGGCTTCCAAATATCCCTTTGCCAATTCCACAAGAACAGCCTTAGCGAAAGGCTTCTTGAAGGGAAAGATGTAACTCTGTGAGATGAATTAACAGAACACTGAGCAGTTTCTCAGAAAGCTTCTTTCCAGTTTTGAACGGAAGATAATTCCTTTTTCACCATAGGCCTCTATGGGCTTCCAAATATCCCTTTGCCAATTCCACAAGAACAGCCTTAGCGAAAGGCTTCTTGAAGTTAAAGATGTAACTCTGTGAGATGAATTAGCAGAACACAGAGCAGTTTCTCAGAAAGCTTCTTTCCAGTTTTGAACGGAAGGTATTTCCTTTTTCACCATAGCCCTCTATGGGCTTCCAAATATCCCTTTGCCAATTCCACAAGAACAGCCTTAGCGAAAGGCTTCTTGAAGGGAAAGATGTAACTCTGTGAGATGAATTAACAGAACACAGAGCAGTTTCTCAGAAAGCTTCTTTCCAGTTTTGAACGGAAGATATTTCCTTTTTCACCATAGCCCTCTATGGGCTTCCAAATATCCCTTTGCCAATTCCACAAGAACAGCCTTAGCGAAAGGCTTCTTGAAGGGAAAGATGTAACTCTGTGAGATGAATTAACAGAACACAGAGCAGTTTCTCAGAAAGCTTCTTTCCAGTTTTGAACGGAAGATATTTCCTTTTTCACCATAGCCCTCTATGGGCTTCCAAATATCCCTTTGTCAATTCCACAAGAACAGCCTTAGCGAAAGGCTTCTTGAAGGGAAAGATGTAACTCTGTGAGATGAATTAACAGAACACAGAGCAGTTTCTCAGAAAGCTTCTTTCCAGTTTTGAAGGGAAGATATTTCGTTTTTCATCATAGGCCTCTATTGGCTTCCAAATATCCCTTTGCCAATTCCACAAGAACAGCCTTAGCGAAAGGCTTCTTGAAGGGAAAGATGTAACTCTGTGAGATGAATTAACAGAACACAGAGCAGTTTCTCAGAAAGCTTCTTTCCAATTTTGAACGGAAGATATTTAATTTTTCACCATAGCCCTCTATGGGCTTCCAAATATCCCTTTGCCAATTCCACAAGAACAGCCTTAGCGAAAGGCGTCTTGAAGGGAAAGATGTAACTCTGTGAGATGAATTAACAGAACACAGAGCAGTTTCTCAGAAAGCTTCTTTCCAGTTTTGAACGGAAGATATTTCCTTTTTCACCATAGGCCTCTATGGGCTTCCAAATATCCCTTTGCCAATTCCACAAGAACAGCCTTAGCGAAAGGCTTCTTGAAGGGAAAGATGTAACTCTGTGAAATGATTTAACAGAACACAGAGCAGTTTCTCAGAAAGCTTCTTTCCAGTTTTGAACGGAAGGTATTTCCTTTTTCACCATAGCCCTCTATGGGCTTCCAAATATCCCTTTGCCAATTCCCCAAGAACTGCCTTAGCGAAAGGCTTCTTGAAGGGAAAGATGTAACTCTGTGAGATGAATTAACAGAACACAGAGCAGTTTCTCAGAAAGCTTCTTTCCAGTTTTGAACGGAAGATATTTCCTTTTTCATCGTAGGCCTCTATGGGCTTCCAAATATCCCTTTGCCAATTCCACAAGAACAGCCTTAGCGAAAGGCATCTTGAAGGGAAAGATGTAACTCTCTGAGATGAATTAACAGAACACAGAGCAGTTTCTCAGAAAGCTTCTTTCCAGTTTTGAACGGAAGATATTTCCTTTTTCACCATAGCACTCTATGGGCTTCCAAATATCCCTTTGCCAATTCCACAAGAACAGCCTTAGCGAAAGGCTTCTTGAAGGGAAAGATGTAACTCTGTGAGATGAATTAACAGAACACAGAGCAGTTTCTCAGAAAGCTTCTTTCCAGTTTTGAACGGAAGATATTTCCTTTTTCACCATAGCCCTCTATGGGCTTCCAAATATCCCTTTGCCAATTCCACAAGAACAGCCTTAGCGAAAGGCTTCTTGAAGGGAAAGATGTAACTCTGTGAGATGAATTAACAGAACACAGAGCAGTTTCTCAGAAAGCTTCTTTCCAGTTTTGAACGGAAGATATTTCCTTTTTCACCGTAGCCCTCTTTGGGCTTCCAAATATCCCTTTGCAAATTCCACAAGAACAGCCTTAGCGAAAGGCTTCTTGAAGGGAAAGATGTAACTCTGTGAGATGAATTAACAGAACACAGAGCAGTTTCTCAGAAAGCTTCTTTCCAGTTTTGAACGGAAGGTATTTCCTTTTTCACCATAGCCCTCTATGGGCTTCCAAATATCCCTTTGCCAATTACACAAGAACAGCCTTAGCGAAAGGCTTCTTGAAGGGAAAGATGTAACTCTGTGAGATGAATTAACAGAACACTGAGCCGTTTCTCAGAAAGCTTCTTTCCAGTTTTGAACGGAAGATATTTCCTTTTTCACCATAGGCCTCTAGGGGCTTCCAAATATCCCTTTGCCAATTCCACAAGAACAGCCTTAGCGAAAGGCTTCTTGAAGGGAAAGATGTAACTCTGTGAGATGAATTAACAGAACACAGAGCAGTTTCTCAGAAAGCTTCTTTCCAGTTTTGAACGGAAGATATTTCCTTTTTCACCATAGCCCTCTATGGGCTTCCAAATATCCCTTTGCCAATTCCACAAGAACAGCCTTAGCGAAAGGCTTCTTGAAGGGAACGATGTAACTCTGTGAGATGAATTAACAGAACACAGAGCAGTTTCTCAGAAAGCTTCTTTTCAGTTTTGAACGGAAGATATTTCCTTTTTCACCGTAGCCCTCTAAGGGCTTCCAAATATCCCTTTGCCAATTCCACAAGAACAGCCTTAGCGAAAGGCTTCTTGAAGGGAAAGATGTAACTCTGTGAGATGAATTAACAGAACACAGAGCAGTTTCTCAGAAAGCTTCTTTCCAGTTTTGAACGGAAGATATTTCCTTTTTCACCATAGGCCTCTATGGGCTTCCAAATATCCGTTTGCCAATTCCACAAGAACAGCCTTAGCGAAAGGCTTCTTGAAGGGAAAGATGTAACTCTGTGCGATGAATTAACAGAACACAGAGCCGTTTCTCAGAAAGCTTCTTTCCAGTTTTGCACGGAAGATATTTCCTTTTTCACCACAGGCCTCTAAGGGCTTCCAAATATCCCTTTGCCAATTCCACAAGAACAGCCTTAGCGAAAGGCTTCTTGAAGGGAAAGATGTAACTCTGTGAGATGAATTAACAGAACACAGAGCAGTTTCTCAGAAAGCTTCTTTCCAGTTTTGAACGGAAGATATTTCCTTTTTCACCATAGCCCTCTATGGGCTTCCAAATATCCCTTTGCCAATTCCACAAGAACAGCCTTAGCGAAAGGCTTCTTGAAGGGAAAGATGTAACTCTGTGAGATGAATTAACAGAACACAGAGCAGTTTCTCAGAAAGCTTCTTTCCAGTTTTGAACGGAAGATATTTCCTTTTTCACCATAGCCCTCTATGGGCTTCCAAATATCCCTTGCCAATTCCACAAGAACAGCCTTAGCGAAAGGCTTCTTGAAGGGAAAGATGTAACTCTGTGAGATGAATTAACAGAACAAAGAGCAGTTTCTCAGAAAGCTTCTTTCCAGTTTTGCACGGAAGATATTTCCTTTTTCACCATAGGCCTCTATGGGCTTCCAAATATCCGTTTGCCAATTCCACAAGAACAGCCTTAGCGAAAGGCTTCTTGAAGGGAAAGATGTAACTCTGTGAGATGAATTAACAGAACTCAGAGCAGTTTCTCAGAAAGCTTCTTTCCAGTTTTGCACGGAAGATATTTCCTTTTTCACCATAGGCCTCTATGGGCTTCCAAATATCCCTTTGCCAATTCCACAAGAACAGCCTTAGCGAAAGGATTCTTGAAGGGAAAGATGTAACTCTGTGAGATGAATTAACAGAACACAGAGCAGTTTCTCAGAAAGCTTCTTTCCAGTTTTGAACGGAAGATATTTCCTTTTTCACCATAGCCCTCTATGGGCTTCCAAATATCCCTTTGTCAATTCCACAAGAACAGCCTTAGCGAAAGGCTTCTTGAAGGGAAAGATGTAACTCTGTGAGATGAATTAACAGAACACAGAGCAGTTTCTCAGAAAGCTTCTTTCCAGTTTTGAACGGAAGATATTTCCTTTTTCACCATAGGCCTCTATGGGCTTCCAAATATCCCTTTGCCAATTCCACAAGAACAGCCTTAGCGAAAGGCTTCTTGAAGGGAAAAATGTAACTCTGTGAGATGAATTAACAGAACACAGAGCAGTTTCTCAGAAAGCTTCTTTCCAGTTTTGCACGGAAGATATTTCCTTTTTCACCATAGGCCTCTATGGGCTTCCAAATATCCCTTTGCCAATTCCACAAGAACAGCCTTAGCGAAAGGCTTCTTGAAGGGAAAGATTTAACTCTGTGAGATGAATTAACAGAACACAGAGCAGTTTCTCAGAAAGCTTCTTTCCAGTTTTGAACGGAAGATATTTCCTTTTTCACCATAGCCCTCTATGGGCTTCCAAATATCCCTTTGCCAATTCCACAAGAACAGCCTTAGCGAAAGGCGTCTTGAAGGGAAAGATGTAACTCTGGGAGATGAATTAACAGAACACAGAGCAGTTTCTCAGAAAGCTTCTTTCCAGTTTTGAACGGAAGATATTTCCTTTTTCACCATAGGCCTCTATGGGCTTCCAAATATCCCTTTGCCAATTCCACAAGAACAGCCTTAGCGAAAGGCTTCTTGAAGTTAAAGATGTAACTCTGTGAGATGAATTAGCAGAACACAGAGCAGTTTCTCAGAAAGCTTCTTTCCAGTTTTGAACGGAAGGTATTTCCTTTTTCACCATAGCCCTCTATGGGCTTCCAAATATCCCTTTGCCAATTCCACAAGAACAGCCTTAGCGAAAGGCTTCTTGAAGGGAAAGATGTAACTCTGTGAGATGAATTAACAGAACACAGAGCAGTTTCTCAGAAAGCTTCTTTCCAGTTTTGAACGGAAGATATTTCCTTTTTCACCATAGCCCTCTATGGGCTTCCAAATATCCCTTTGCCAATTCCACAAGAACAGCCTTAGCGAAAGGCTTCTTGAAGGGAAAGATGTAACTCTGTGAGATGAATTAACAGAACACAGAGCAGTTTCTCAGAAAGCTTCTTTCCAGTTTTGAACGGAAGATATTTCCTTTTTCACCATAGCCCTCTATGGGCTTCCAAATATCCCTTTGTCAATTCCACAAGAACAGCCTTAGCGAAAGGCTTCTTGAAGGGAAAGATGTAACTCTGTGAGATGAATTAACAGAACACAGAGCAGTTTCTCAGAAAGCTTCTTTCCAGTTTTGAAGGGAAGATATTTCGTTTTTCATCATAGGCCTCTATTGGCTTCCAAATATCCCTTTGCCAATTCCACAAGAACAGCCTTAGCGAAAGGCTTCTTGAAGGGAAAGATGTAACTCTGTGAGATGAATTTACAGAACACAGAGCAGTTTCTCAGAAAGCTTCTTTCCAGTTTTGAACGGAAGATATTTCCTTTTTCACCATAGCCCTCTATGGGCTTCCAAATATCCCTTTGCCAATTACACAAGAACAGCCTTAGCGAAAGGCTTCTTGAAGGGAAAGATGTAACTCTGTGAGATGAATTAACAGAACACAGAGCAGTTTCTCAGAAAGCTTCTTTCCAGTTTTGCACGGAAGATATTTCCTTTTTCACCATAGGCCTCTATGGGCTTCCAAATATCCGTTTGCCAATTCCACAAGAACAGCCTTAGCGAAAGGCTTTTTGAAGGGAAAGATGTAACTCTGTGAGATGAATTAACAGAACACAGAGCCGTTTCTCAGAAAGCTTCTTTCCAGTTTTGCACGGAAGATATTTCCTTTTTCACCACAGGCCTCTAAGGGCTTCCAAATATCCCTTTGCCAATTCCACAAGAACAGCCTTAGCGAAAGGCTTCTTGAAGGGAAAGATGTAACTCTGTGAGATGAATTAACAGAACACAGAGCAGTTTCTCAGAAAGCTTCTTTCCAGTTTTGAACGGAAGACATTTCCTTTTTCACCATAGCCCTCTATGGGCTTCCAAATATCCCTTTGCCAATTCCACAAGAACAGCCTTAGCGAAAGGCTTCTTGAAGGGAAAGATGTAACTCTGTGAGATGAATTAACAGAACACTGAGCAGTTTCTCAGAAAGCTTCTTTCCAGTTTTGAACGGAAGATAATTCCTTTTTCACCATAGGCCTCTATGGGCTTCCAAATATCCCTTTGCCAATTCCACAAGAACAGCCTTAGCGAAAGGCTTCTTGAAGTTAAAGATGTAACTCTGTGAGATGAATTAGCAGAACACAGAGCAGTTTCTCAGAAAGCTTCTTTCCAGTTTTGAACGGAAGGTATTTCCTTTTTCACCATAGCCCTCTATGGGCTTCCAAATATCCCTTTGCCAATTCCACAAGAACAGCCTTAGCGAAAGGCTTCTTGAAGGGAAAGATGTAACTCTGTGAGATGAATTAACAGAACACAGAGCAGTTTCTCAGAAAGCTTCTTTCCAGTTTTGAACGGAAGATATTTCCTTTTTCACCATAGCCCTCTATGGGCTTCCAAATATCCCTTTGCCAATTCCACAAGAACAGCCTTAGCGAAAGGCTTCTTGAAGGGAAAGATGTAACTCTGTGAGATGAATTAACAGAACACAGAGCAGTTTCTCAGAAAGCTTCTTTCCAGTTTTGAACGGAAGATATTTCCTTTTTCACCATAGCCCTCTATGGGCTTCCAAATATCCCTTTGTCAATTCCACAAGAACAGCCTTAGCGAAAGGCTTCTTGAAGGGAAAGATGTAACTCTGTGAGATGAATTAACAGAACACAGAGCAGTTTCTCAGAAAGCTTCTTTCCAGTTTTGAAGGGAAGATATTTCGTTTTTCATCATAGGCCTCTATTGGCTTCCAAATATCCCTTTGCCAATTCCACAAGAACAGCCTTAACGAAAGGCTTCTTGAAGGGAAAGATGTAACTCTGTGAGATGAATTAACAGAACACAGAGCAGTTTCTCAGAAAGCTTCTTTCCAATTTTGAACGGAAGATATTTAATTTTTCACCATAGCCCTCTATGGGCTTCCAAATATCCCTTTGCCAATTCCACAATAACAGCCTTAGCGAAAGGCGTCTTGAAGGGAAAGATGTAACTCTGTGAGATGAATTAACAGAACACAGAGCAGTTTCTCAGAAAGCTTCTTTCCAGTTTTGCACGGAAGATATTTCCTTTTTCACCATAGGCCTCTATGGGCTTCCAAATATCCCTTTGCCAATTCCACAAGAACAGCCTTAGCGAAAGGCTTCTTGAAGGGAAAGATGTAACTCTGTGAGATGATTTAACAGAACACAGAGCAGTTTCTCAGAAAGCTTCTTTCCAGTTTTTAACGGAAGGTATTTCCTTTTTCACCATAGCCCTCTATGGGCTTCCAAATATCCCTTTGCCAATTCCCCAAGAACTGCCTTAGCGAAAGGCTTCTTGAAGGGAAAGATGTAACTCTGTGAGATGAATTAACAGAACACAGAGCAGTTTCTCAGAAAGCTTCTTTCCAGTTTTGAACGGAAGATATTTCCTTTTTCATCGTAGGCCTCTATGGGCTTCCAAATATCCCTTTGCCAATTCCACAAGAACAGCCTTAGCGAAAGGCATCTTGAAGGGAAAGATGTAACTCTCTGAGATGAATTAACAGAACACAGAGCAGTTTCTCAGAAAGCTTCTTTCCAGTTTTGAACGGAAGATATTTCCTTTTTCACCATAGCACTCTATGGGCTTCCAAATATCCCTTTGCCAATTCCACAAGAACAGCCTTAGCGAAAGGCTTCTTGAAGGGAAAGATGTAACTCTGTGAGACGAATTAACAGAACACAGAGCAGTTTCTCAGAAAGCTTCTTTCCAGTTTTGAACGGAAGATATTTCCTTTTTCACCATAGCCCTCTATGGGCTTCCAAATATCCCTTTGCCAATTCCACAAGAACAGCCTTAGCGAAAGGCTTCTTGAAGGGAAAGATGTAACTCTGTGAGATGAATTAACAGAACACAGAGCAGTTTCTCAGAAAGCTTCTTTCCAGTTTTGAACGGAAGATATTTCCTTTTTCACCGTAGCCCTCTTTGGGCTTCCAAATATCCCTTTGCCAATTCCACAAGAACAGCCTTAGCGAAAGGCTTCTTGAAGGGAAAGATGTAACTCTGTGAGATGAATTAACAGAACACAGAGCAGTTTCTCAGAAAGCTTCTTTCCAGTTTTGAACGGAAGATATTTCCTTTTTCACCATAGCCCTCTATGGGCTTCCAAATATCCCTTTGCCAATTCCACAAGAACAGCCTTAGCGAAAGGCTTCTTGAAGGGAAAGATGTAACTCTGTGAGATGAATTAACACAACACAGAGCAGTTTCTCAGAAAGCTTCTTTCCAGTTTTGAACGGAAGGTATTTCCTTTTTCACCATAGCCCTCTATGGGCTTCCAAATGTCCCTTGCCAATTCCACAAGAACAGCCTTAGCGAAAGGCTTCTTGAAGGGAAAGATGTAACTCTGTGAGATGAATTAACAGAACAAAGAGCAGTTTCTCAGAAAGCTTCTTTCCAGTTTTGCACGGAAGATATTTCCTTTTTCACCATAGGCCTCTATGGGCTTCCAAATATCCGTTTCCCAATTCCACAAGAACAGCCTTAGCGAAAGGCTTCTTGAAGGGAAAGATGTAACTCTGTGAGATGAATTAACAGAACTCAGAGCAGTTTCTCAGAAAGCTTCTTTCCAGTTTTGCACGGAAGATATTTCCTTTTTCACCATAGGCCTCTATGGGCTTCCAAATATCCCTTTGCCAATTCCACAAGAACAGCCTTAGCGAAAGGCTTCTTGAAGGGAAAGATGTAACTCTGTGAGATGAATTAACAGAACACAGAGCAGTTTCTCAGAAAGCTTCTTTCCAGTTTTGAACGGAAGATATTTCCTTTTTCACCATAGCCCTCTATGGGCTTCCAAATATCCCTTTGTCAATTCCACAAGAACAGCCTTAGCGAAAGGCTTCTTGAAGGGAAAGATGTAACTCTGTGAGATGAATTAACAGAACACAGAGCAGTTTCTCAGAAAGCTTCTTTCCAGTTTTGAACGGAAGATATTTCCTTTTTCACCATAGGCCTCTATGGGCTTCCAAATATCCCTTTGCCAATTCCACAAGAACAGCCTTAGCGAAAGGCTTCTTGAAGGGAAAAATGTAACTCTGTGAGATGAATTAACAGAACACAGAGCAGTTTCTCAGAAAGCTTCTTTCCAGTTTTGCACGGAAGATATTTCCTTTTTCACCATAGGCCTCTATGGGCTTCCAAATATCCCTTTGCCAATTCCACAAGAACAGCCTTAGCGAAAGGCTTCTTGAAGGGAAAGATTTAACTCTGTGAGATGAATTAACAGAACACAGAGCAGTTTCTCAGAAAGCTTCTTTCCAGTTTTGAACGGAAGATATTTCCTTTTTCACCATAGCCCTCTATGGGCTTCCAAATATCCCTTTGCCAATTCCACAAGAACAGCCTTAGCGAAAGGCGTCTTGAAGGGAAAGATGTAACTCTGTGAGATGAATTAACAGAACACAGAGCAGTTTCTCAGAAAGCTTCTTTCCAGTTTTGAACGGAAGATATTTCCTTTTTCACCATAGGCCTCTATGGGCTTCCAAATATCCCTTTGCCAATTCCACAAGAACAGCCTTAGCGAAAGGCTTCTTGAAGGGAAAGATGTAACTCTGTGAGATGAATTAACAGAACACAGAGCAGTATCTCAGAAAGCTTCTTTCCAGTTTTGAACGGAAGGTATTTCCTTTTTCACCATAGCCCTCTATGGGCTTCCAAATATCCCTTTGCCAATTCCCCAAGAACAGCCTTAGCGAAAGGCTTCTTGAAGGGAAAGATGTAACTCTGTGAGATGAATTAACAGAACACAGAGCAGTTTCTCAGAAAGCTTCTTTCCAGTTTTGAACGGAAGATATTTCCTTTTTCATCATAGGCCTCTATGGGCTTCCAAATATCCCTTTGCCAATTCCACAAGAACAGCCTTAGCGAAAGGCTTCTTGAAGGGAAAGATGTAACTCTGTGAGATGAATTAACAGAACACAGAGCAGTTTCTCAGAAAGCTTCTTTCCAGTTTTGAACGGAAGATATTTCCTTTTTCACCATAGCCCTCTATGGGCTTACAAATATCCCTTTGCCAATTCCACAAGAACAGCCTTAGCGAAAGGCGTCTTGAAGGGAAAGATGTAACTCTGTGAGATGAATTAACAGAACACAGAGCAGTTTCTCAGAAAGCTTCTTTCCAGTTTTGAACGGAAGATATTTCCTTTTTCACCATAGGCCTCTATGGGCTTCCAAATATCCCTTTGCCAATTCCACAAGAACAGCCTTAGCGAAAGGCTTCTTGAAGGGAAAGATGTAACTCTGTGAGATGAATTAACAGAACACAGAGCAGTTTCTCAGAAAGCTTCTTTCCAGTTTTGAACGGAAGATATTTCCTTTTTCACCATAGGCCTCTATGGGCTTCCAAATATCCCTTTGCCAATTCCACAAGAACAGCCTTAGCGAAAGGCTTCTTGAAGGGAAAGATGTAACTCTGTGAGATGAATTAACAGAACACAGAGCAGTTTCTCAGAAAACTTCTTTCCAGTTTTGAACGGAAGATATTTCCTTTTTCACCAGAGGCCTCTAATGGCTTCCAAATATCCCTTTGCCAATTCCACAAGAACAGCCTTAGCGAAAGGCTTCTTGAAGGGAAAGATGTAACTCTGTGAGATGAATTAACAGAACACAGAGCAGTTTCTCAGAAAGCTTCTTTCCAGTTTTGAACGGAAGATATTTCCTTTTTCACCGTAGCCCTCTTTGGGCTTCCAAATATCCCTTTGCCAATTCCACAAGAACAGCATTAGCGAAAGGCTTCTTGAAGGGAAAGATGTAGCTCTGTGAGATGAATTAACAGAACACAGAGCAGTTTCTCAGAAAGCTTCTTTCCAGTTTTGAACGGAAGATATTTCCTTTTTCACCATAGGCCTCTATGGGCTTCCAAATATCCCTTTGCCAATTCCACAAGAACAGCCTTAGCGAAAGGCTTCTTGAAGGGAAAGATGTAACGCTGTGAGATGAATTAACAGAACACAGAGCAGTTTCTCAGAAAGCTTCTTTCCAGTTTTGCACGGAAGATATTTCCCTTTTCACCATAGGCCTCTATGGGCTTCCAAATATCCCTTTGCCAATTCCACAAGAACAGCCTTAGCGAAAGGCTTCTTGAAGGGAAAGATGTAACTCTGTGAGATGAATTAACAGAACACAGAGCAGTTTCTCAGAAAGCTTCTTTCCAGTTTTGAACGGAAGATATTTCCTTTTTCACCATAGCCCTCTATGGGCTTCCAAATATCCCTTTGCCAATTCCACAAGAACAGCCTTAGCGAAAGGCTTCTTGAAGGGAAAGATGTAACTCTGTGAGATGAATTAACAGAACACAGAGCAGTTTCTCAGAAAGCTTCTTTCCAGTTTTGAACGGAAGATATTTCCTTTTTCACCATAGCCCTCTATGGGCTTCCAAATATCCCTTTGCCAATTACACAAGAACAGCCTTAGCGAAAGGCTTCTTGAAGGGAAAGATGTAACTCTGTGAGATGAATTAACAGAACACAGAGCAGTTTCTCAGAAAGCTTCTTTCCAGTTTTGCACGGAAGATATTTCCTTTTTCACCATAGGCCTCTATGGGCTTCCAAATATCCGTTTGCCAATTCCACAACAACAGCCTTAGCGAAAGGCTTCTTGAAGGGAAAGATGTAACTCTGTGAGATGAATTAACAGAACACAGAGCCGTTTCTCAGAAAGCTTCTTTCCAGTTTTGCACGGAAGATATTTCCTTTTTCACCACAGGCCTCTAAGGGCTTCCAAATATCCCTTTGCCAATTCCACAAGAACAGCCTTAGCGAAAGGCTTCTTGAAGGGAAAGATGTAACTCTGTGAGATGAATTAACAGAACACAGAGCAGTTTCTCAGAAAGCTTCTTTCCAGTTTTGAACGGAAGATATTTCCTTTTTCACCATAGCCCTCTATGGGCTTCCAAATATCCCTTTGCCAATTCCACAAGAACAGCCTTAGCGAAAGGCTTCTTGAAGGGAAAGATGTAACTCTGTGAGATGAATTAACAGAACACAGAGCAGTTTCTCAGAAAGCTTCTTTCCAGTTTTGAACGGAAGATAATTCCTTTTTCACCATAGGCCTCTATGGGCTTCCAAATATCCCTTTGCCAATTCCACAAGAACAGCCTTAGCGAAAGGCTTCTTGAAGTTAAAGATGTAACTCTGTGAGATGAATTAGCAGAACACAGAGCAGTTTCTCAGAAAGCTTCTTTCCAGTTTTGAACGGAAGGTATTTCCTTTTTCACCATAGCCCTCTATGGGCTTCCAAATATCCCTTTGCCAATTCCACAAGAACAGCCTTAGCGAAAGGCTTCTTGAAGGGAAAGATGTAACTCTGTGAGATGAATTAACAGAACACAGAGCAGTTTCTCAGAAAGCTTCTTTCCAGTTTTGAACGGAAGATATTTCCTTTTTCACCATAGCCCTCTATGGGCTTCCAAATATCCCTTTGCCAATTCCACAAGAACAGCCTTAGCGAAAGGCTTCTTGAAGGGAAAGATGTAACTCTGTGAGATGAATTAACAGAACACAGAGCAGTTTCTCAGAAAGCTTCTTTCCAGTTTTGAACGGAAGATATTTCCTTTTTCACCATAGCCCTCTATGGGCTTCCAAATATCCCTTTGTCAATTCCACAAGAACAGCCTTAGCGAAAGGCTTCTTGAAGGGAAAGATGTAACTCTGTGAGATGAATTAACAGAACACAGAGCAGTTTCTCAGAAAGCTTCTTTCCAGTTTTGAAGGGAAGATATTTCGTTTTTCATCATAGGCCTCTATTGGCTTCCAAATATCCCTTTGCCAATTCCACAAGAACAGCCTTAGCGAAAGGCTTCTTGAAGGGAAAGATGTAACTCTGTGAGATGAATTAACAGAACACAGAGCAGTTTCTCAGAAAGCTTCTTTCCAGTTTTGAACGGAAGATATTTCCTTTTTCACCATAGCCCTCTATGGGCTTCCAAATATCCCTTTGCCAATTACACAAGAACAGCCTTAGCGAAAGGCTTCTTGAAGGGAAAGATGTAACTCTGTGAGATGAATTAACAGAACACAGAGCAGTTTCTCAGAAAGCTTCTTTCCAGTTTTGAACGGAAGATATTTCCTTTTTCACCATAGGCCTCTATGGGCTTCCAAATATCCGTTTGCCAATTCCACAAGAACAGCCTTAGCGAAAGGCTTCTTGAAGGGAAAGATGTAACTCTGTGAGATGAATTAACAGAACACAGAGCCGTTTCTCAGAAAGCTTCTTTCCAGTTTTGCACGGAAGATATTTCCTTTTTCACCACAGGCCTCTAAGGGCTTCCAAATATCCCTTTGCCAATTCCACAAGAACAGCCTTAGCGAAAGGCTTCTTGAAGGGAAAGATGTAACTCTGTGAGATGAATTAACAGAACACAGAGCAGTTTCTCAGAAAGCTTCTTTCCAGTTTTGAACGGAAGATATTTCCTTTTTCACCATAGCCCTCTATGGGCTTCCAAATATCCCTTTGCCAATTCCACAAGAACAGCCTTAGCGAAAGGCTTCTTGAAGGGAAAGATGTAACTCTGTGAGATGAATTAACAGAACACTGAGCAGTTTCTCAGAAAGCTTCTTTCCAGTTTTGAACGGAAGATAATTCCTTTTTCACCATAGGCCTCTATGGGCTTCCAAATATCCCTTTGCCAATTCCACAAGAACAGCCTTAGCGAAAGGCTTCTTGAAGTTAAAGATGTAACTCTGTGAGATGAATTAGCAGAACACAGAGCAGTTTCTCAGAAAGCTTCTTTCCAGTTTTGAACGGAAGGTATTTCCTTTTTCACCATAGCCCTCTATGGGCTTCCAAATATCCCTTTGCCAATTCCACAAGAACAGCCTTAGCGAAAGGCTTCTTGAAGGGAAAGATGTAACTCTGTGAGATGAATTAACAGAACACAGAGCAGTTTCTCAGAAAGCTTCTTTCCAGTTTTGAACGGAAGATATTTCCTTTTTCACCATAGCCCTCTATGGGCTTCCAAATATCCCTTTGCCAATTCCACAAGAACAGCCTTAGCGAAAGGCTTCTTGAAGGGAAAGATGTAACTCTGTGAGATGAATTAACAGAACACAGAGCAGTTTCTCAGAAAGCTTCTTTCCAGTTTTGAACGGAAGATATTTCCTTTTTCACCATAGCCCTCTATGGGCTTCCAAATATCCCTTTGTCAATTCCACAAGAACAGCCTTAGCGAAAGGCTTCTTGAAGGGAAAGATGTAACTCTGTGAGATGAATTAACAGAACACAGAGCAGTTTCTCAGAAAGCTTCTTTCCAGTTTTGAAGGGAAGATATTTCGTTTTTCATCATAGGCCTCTATTGGCTTCCAAATATCCCTTTGCCAATTCCACAAGAACAGCCTTAACGAAAGGCTTCTTGAAGGGAAAGATGTAACTCTGTGAGATGAATTAACAGAACACAGAGCAGTTTCTCAGAAAGCTTCTTTCCAATTTTGAACGGAAGATATTTAATTTTTCACCATAGCCCTCTATGGGCTTCCAAATATCCCTTTGCCAATTCCACAAGAACAGCCTTAGCGAAAGGCGTCTTGAAGGGAAAGATGTAACTCTGTGAGATGAATTAACAGAACACAGAGCAGTTTCTCAGAAAGCTTCTTTCCAGTTTTGAACGGAAGATATTTCCTTTTTCACCATAGGCCTCTATGGGCTTCCAAATATCCCTTTGCCAATTCCACAAGAACAGCCTTAGCGAAAGGCTTCTTGAAGGGAAAGATGTAACTCTGTGAGATGATTTAACAGAACACAGAGCAGTTTCTCAGAAAGCTTCTTTCCAGTTTTTAACGGAAGGTATTTCCTTTTTCACCATAGCCCTCTATGGGCTTCCAAATATCCCTTTGCCAATTCCCCAAGAACTGCCTTAGCGAAAGGCTTCTTGAAGGGAAAGATGTAACTCTGTGAGATGAATTAATAGAACACAGAGCAGTTTCTCAGAAAGCTTCTTTCCAGTTTTGAACGGAAGATATTTCCTTTTTCATCGTAGGCCTCTATGGGCTTCCAAATATCCCTTTGCCAATTCCACAAGAACAGCCTTAGCGAAAGGCATCTTGAAGGGAAAGATGTAACTCTCTGAGATGAATTAACAGAACACAGAGCAGTTTCTCAGAAAGCTTCTTTCCAGTTTTGAACGGAAGATATTTCCTTTTTCACCATAGCACTCTATGGGCTTCCAAATATCCCTTTGCCAATACCACAAGAACAGCCTTAGCGAAAGGCTTCTTGAAGGGAAAGATGTAACTCTGTGAGACGAATTAACAGAACACAGAGCAGTTTCTCAGAAAGCTTCTTTCCAGTTTTGAACGGAAGATATTTCCTTTTTCACCATAGCCCTCTATGGGCTTCCAAATATCCCTTTGCCAATTCCACAAGAACAGCCTTAGCGAAAGGCTTCTTGAAGGGAAAGATGTAACTCTGTGAGATGAATTAACAGAACACAGAGCAGTTTCTCAGAAAGCTTCTTTCCAGTTTTGAACGGAAGATATTTCCTTTTTCACCGTAGCCCTCTTTGGGCTTCCAAATATCCCTTTGCCAATTCCACAAGAACAGCCTTAGCGAAAGGCTTCTTGAAGGGAAAGATGTAACTCTGTGAGATGAATTAACAGAACACAGAGCAGTTTCTCAGAAAGCTTCTTTCCAGTTTTGAACGGAAGATATTTCCTTTTTCACCATAGCCCTCTATGGGCTTCCAAATATCCCTTTGCCAATTCCACAAGAACAGCCTTAGCGAAAGGCTTCTTGAAGGGAAAGATGTAACTCTGTGAGATGAATTAACAGAACACAGAGCAGTTTCTCAGAAAGCTTCTTTCCAGTTTTGAACGGAAGATATTTCCTTTTTCACCATAGGCCTCTATGGGCTTCCAAATATCCCTTTGCCAATTCCACAAGAACAGCCTTAGCGAAAGGCTTCTTGAAGGGAAAGATGTAACTGTGTGAGATGAATTAACAGAACACAGAGCAGTTTCTCAGAAAGCTTTTTTCCACTTTTGAACGGAAGATATTTCCTTTTTCACCATAGGCCTCTATGGGCTTCCAAATATCCCTTTGCCAATTCCATAAGAACAGCCTTAGCGAAAGGCTTCTTGAAGGGAAAGATGTTACTCTGTGAGATGAATTAATAGAACACAGAGCAGTTTCTCAGAAAGCTTCTTTCCAGTTTTGAAAGGAAGGTATTTCCTTTTTCACCATAGCCCTCTATGGGCTTCCAAATATCCCTTTGCCAATTCCCCAAGAAAAGCCTTAGAGAAAGGCTTCTTGAAGGGAAAGATGTAACTCTGTGAGATGAATTAGCAGAACACAGAGCAGTTTCTCAGAAAGCTTCTTTCCAGTTTTGAACGGAAGATATTTCCTTTTTCACCATAGCCCTCTATGTGCTTCCAAATATCCCTTTGCCAATTCCACAAGAGCAGCCTTAGCGAAAGGCTTCTTGAAGGGAAAGATGTAACTCTGTGAGATGAATTAACAGAACACAGAGCAGTTTCTCAGAAAGCTTCTTTCCAGTTTTGATCGGAAGATATTTCCTTTTTCACCATAGCCCTCTATGGGCTTCCAAATATCCCTTTGCCAATTCCACAAGAACAGCCTTAGCGAAAGGCTTCTTGAAGGGAAAGATGTAACTCTGTGAGATGAATTAACAGAACACAGAGCAGTTTCTCAGAAAGCTTCTTTCCAGTTTTGATCGGAAGATATTTCCTTTTTCACCATAGCCCTCTATGGGCTTCCAAATATCCCTTTGCCAATTCCACAAGAACAGCCTTAGCGAAAGGCTTCTTGAAGGGAAAGATGTAACTCTGTGAGATGAATTAACAGAACACAGAGCAGTTTCTCAGAAAGCTTCTTTCCAGTTTTGAACGGAAGATATATCCTTTTTCACCGTAGCCCTCTATGGGCTTCCAAATATCCCTTTGCCAATTCCACAAGAACAGCCTTAGCGAAAGGCTTCTTGAAGGGAAAGATGTAACTCGGTGAGATGAATTAACAGAACACAGAGCAGTTTCTCAGAAAGCTTCTTTCCAGTTTTGAACGGAAGATATTTCCTTTTTCACCATAGGCCTCTATGGGCTTCCAAATATCCCTTTGCCAATTCCACAAGAACAGCCTTAGTGAAAGGCTTCTTGAAGGGAAAGATGTAACTCTGTGAGATGAATTAACAGAACACAGAGCAGTTTCTCAGAAAGCTTCTTTCCAGTTTTGAACGGAAGATATTTCCTTTTTCACCATAGCCCTCTATGGGCTTCCAAATATCCCTTTGCCAATTCCACAAGAACAGCCTTAGCGAAAGGCTTCTTGAAGGGAAAGATGTAACTCTGTGAGATGAATTAACAGAACACAGAGCAGTTTCTCAGAGACCTTCTTTCCAGTTTTGAACGGAAGATATTTCCTTTTTCACCATAGGCCTCTATGGGCTTCCAAATATCCCTTTGCCAATTCCACAAGAACAGCCTTAGCGAAAGGCTTCTTGAAGGGAAAGATGTAACTCTGTGAGATGAATTAACAGAACACAGAGCAGTTTCTCAGAAAGCTTCTTTCCAGTTTTGAACGGAAGGTATTTCCTTTTTCACCATAGCCCTCTATGGGCTTCCAAATATCCCTTTGCCAATTCCCCAAGAACAGCCTTAGAGAAAGGCTTCTTGAAGGGAAAGATGTAACTCTGTGAGATGAATTAACAGAACACAGAGCAGTTTCTCAGAAAGCTTCTTTCCAGTTTTGAACGGAAGATATTTCCTTTTTCACCATAGGCCTCTATGGGCTTCCAAATATCCCTTTGCCAATTCCACAAGAACAGCCTTAGCGAAAGGCTTCTTGAAGGGAAAGATGTAACTCTGTGAGATGAATTAACAGAACACAGAGCAGTTTCTCAGAAAGCTTCTTTCCAGTTTTGATCGGAAAATATTTCCCTTTTCACCATAGGCCTCTATGGGCTTCCAAATATCCCTTTGCCAATTCCACAAGAACAGCCTTAGCGAAAGGCTTCTTGAAGGGAAAGATGTAACTCTGTGAGATGAATTAACAGAACACAGAGCAGTTTCTCAGAAAGCTTCTTTCCAGTTTTGAACGGAAGATAATTCCTTTTTCACCATAGGCCTCTATGGGCTTCCAAATATCCCTTTGCCAATTCCACAAGAACAGCCTTAGCGAAAGGCTTCTTGAAGGGAAAGATGTAACTCTGTGAGATGAATTAGCAGAACACAGAGCAGTTTCTCAGAAAGCTTCTTTCCAGTTTTGAACGGAAGGTATTTCCTTTTTCACCATAGCCCTCTATGGGCTTCCAAATATCCCTTTGCCAATTCCACAAGAACAGCCTTAGCGAAAGGCTTCTTGAAGGGAAAGATGTAACTCTGTGAGATGAATTAACAGAACACAGAGCAGTTTCTCAGAAAGCTTCTTTCCAGTTTTGAACGGAAGATATTTCCTTTTTCACCATAGCCCTCTATGGGCTTCCAAATATCCCTTTGCCAATTCCACAAGAACAGCCTTAGCGAAAGGCTTCTTGAAGGGAAAGATGTAACTCTGTGAGATGAATTAACAGAACACAGAGCAGTTTCTCAGAAAGCTTCTTTCCAGTTTTGAACGGAAGATATTTCCTTTTTCACCATAGCCCTCTATGGGCTTCCAAATATCCCTTTGTCAATTCCACAAGAACAGCCTTAGCGAAAGGCTTCTTGAAGGGAAAGATGTAACTCTGTGAGATGAATTAACAGAACACAGAGCAGTTTCTCAGAAAGCTTCTTTCCAGTTTTGAAGGGAAGATATTTAATTTTTCACCATAGCCCTCTATGGGCTTCCAAATATCCCTTTGCCAATTCCACAAGAACAGCCTTAGCGAAAGGCGTCTTGAAGGGAAAGATGTAACTCTGTGAGATGAATTAACAGAACACAGAGCAGTTTCTCAGAAAGCTTCTTTCCAGTTTTGAACGGAAGATATTTCCTTTTTCACCATAGGCCTCTATGGGCTTCCAAATATCCCTTTGCCAATTCCACAAGAACAGCCTTAGCGAAAGGCTTCTTGAAGGGAAAGATGTAACTCTGTGAGATGATTTAACAGAACACAGAGCAGTTTCTCAGAAAGCTTCTTTCCAGTTTTTAACGGAAGGTATTTCCTTTTTCACCATAGCCCTCTATGGGCTTCCAAATATCCCTTTGCCAATTCCCCAAGAACTGCCTTAGCGAAAGGCTTCTTGAAGGGAAAGATGTAACTCTGTGAGATGAATTAACAGAACACAGAGCAGTTTCTCAGAAAGCTTCTTTCCAGTTTTGAACGGAAGATATTTCCTTTTTCACCATAGGCCTCTATGGGCTTCCAAATATCCCTTTGCCAATTCCACAAGAACAGCCTTAGCGAAAGGCTTCTTGAAGGGAAAGATGTAACTCTGTGAGATGAATTAACAGAACACAGAGCAGTTTCTCAGAAAGCTTCTTTCCAGTTTTGAACGGAAGGTATTTCCTTTTTCACCATAGCCCTCTATAGGCTTCCAAATATCCCTTTGCCAATTCCCCAAGAACAGCCTTAGCGAAAGGCTTCTTGAAGGGAAAGATGTAACTCTGTGAGATGAATTAACAGAACACAGAGCAGTTTCTCAGAAAGCTTCTTTCCAGTTTTGAACGGAAGATATTTCCTTTTTCATCATAGGCCTCTATGGGCTTCCAAATATCCCTTTGCCAATTCCACAAGAACAGCCTTAGCGAAAGGCTTCTTGAAGGGAAAGATGTAACTCTGTGAGATGAATTAACAGAACACAGAGCAGTTTCTCAGAAAGCTTCTTTCCAGTTTTGAACGGAAGATATTTCCTTTTTCACCATAGGCCTCTATGGGCTTCCAAATATCCCTTTGCCAATTCCACAAGAACAGCCTTAGCGAAAGGCTTCTTGAAGGGAAAGATGTAACTCTGTGAGATGAATTAACAGAACACAGAGCAGTTTCTCAGAAAGCTTCTTTCCAGTTTTGAACGGAAGATATTTCCTTTTTCACCATAGGCCTCTATGGGCTTCCAAATATCCCTTTGCCAATTCCACAAGAACAGCCTTAGCGAAAGGCTTCTTGAAGGGAAAGATGTAACTCTGTGAGATGAATTAACAGAACACAGAGCAGTTTCTCAGAAAACTTCTTTCCAGTTTTGAACGGAAGATATTTCCTTTTTCACCAGAGGCCTCTAATGGCTTCCAAATATCCCTTTGCCAATTCCACAAGAACAGCCTTAGCGAAAGGCTTCTTGAAGGGAAAGATGTAACTCTGTGAGATGAATTAACAGAACACAGAGCAGTTTCTCAGAAAGCTTCTTTCCAGTTTTGAACGGAAGATATTTCCTTTTTCACCGTAGCCCTCTTTGGGCTTCCAAATATCCCTTTGCCAATTCCACAAGAACAGCATTAGCGAAAGGCTTCTTGAAGGGAAAGATGTAGCTCTGTGAGATGAATTAACAGAACACAGAGCAGTTTCTCAGAAAGCTTCTTTCCAGTTTTGAACGGAAGATATTTCCTTTTTCACCATAGGCCTCTATGGGCTTCCAAATATCCCTTTGCCAATTCCACAAGAACAGCCTTAGCGAAAGGCTTCTTGAAGGGAAAGATGTAACTCTGTGAGATGAATTAACAGAACACAGAGCAGTTTCTCAGAAAGCTTCTTTCCAGTTTTGCACGGAAGATATTTCCCTTTTCACCATAGGCCTCTATGGGCTTCCAAATATCCCTTTGCCAATTCCACAAGAACAGCCTTAGCGAAAGGCTTCTTGAAGGGAAAGATGTAACTCTGTGAGATGAATTAACAGAACACAGAGCAGTTTCTCAGAAAGCTTCTTTCCAGTTTTGAACGGAAGATATTTCCTTTTTCACCATAGCCCTCTATGGGCTTCCAAATATCCCTTTGCCAATTCCACAAGAACAGCCTTAGCGAAAGGCTTCTTGAAGGGAAAGATGTAACTCTGTGAGATGAATTAACAGAACACAGAGCAGTTTCTCAGAAAGCTTCTTTCCAGTTTTGAACGGAAGATATTTCCTTTTTCACCATAGCCCTCTATGGGCTTCCAAATATCCCTTTGCCAATTACACAAGAACAGCCTTAGCGAAAGGCTTCTTGAAGGGAAAGATGTAACTCTGTGAGATGAATTAACAGAACACAGAGCAGTTTCTCAGAAAGCTTCTTTCCAGTTTTGCACGGAAGATATTTCCTTTTTCACCATAGGCCTCTATGGGCTTCCAAATATCCGTTTGCCAATTCCACAAGAACAGCCTTAGCGAAAGGCTTCTTGAAGGGAAAGATGTAACTCTGTGAGATGAATTAACAGAACACAGAGCCGTTTCTCAGAAAGCTTCTTTCCAGTTTTGCACGGAAGATATTTCCTTTTTCACCACAGGCCTCTAAGGGCTTCCAAATATCCCTTTGCCAATTCCACAAGAACAGCCTTAGCGAAAGGCTTCTTGAAGGGAAAGATGTAACTCTGTGAGATGAATTAACAGAACACAGAGCAGTTTCTCAGAAAGCTTCTTTCCAGTTTTGAACGGAAGATATTTCCTTTTTCACCATAGCCCTCTATGGGCTTCCAAATATCCCTTTGCCAATTCCACAAGAACAGCCTTAGCGAAAGGCTTCTTGAAGGGAAAGATGTAACTCTGTGAGATGAATTAACAGAACACAGAGCAGTTTCTCAGAAAGCTTCTTTCCAGTTTTGAACGGAAGATAATTCCTTTTTCACCATAGGCCTCTATGGGCTTCCAAATATCCCTTTGCCAATTCCACAAGAACAGCCTTAGCGAAAGGCTTCTTGAAGTTAAAGATGTAACTCTGTGAGATGAATTAGCAGAACACAGAGCAGTTTCTCAGAAAGCTTCTTTCCAGTTTTGAACGGAAGGTATTTCCTTTTTCACCATAGCCCTCTATGGGCTTCCAAATATCCCTTTGCCAATTCCACAAGAACAGCCTTAGCGAAAGGCTTCTTGAAGGAAAGATGTAACTCTGTGAGATGAATTAACAGAACACAGAGCAGTTTCTCAGAAAGCTTCTTTCCAGTTTTGAACGGAAGATATTTCCTTTTTCACCATAGCCCTCTATGGGCTTCCAAATATCCCTTTGCCAATTCCACAAGAACAGCCTTAGCGAAAGGCTTCTTGAAGGGAAAGATGTAACTCTGTGAGATGAATTAACAGAACACAGAGCAGTTTCTCAGAAAGCTTCTTTCCAGTTTTGAACGGAAGATATTTCCTTTTTCACCATAGCCCTCTATGGGCTTCCAAATATCCCTTTGTCAATTCCACAAGAACAGCCTTAGCGAAAGGCTTCTTGAAGGGAAAGATGTAACTCTGTGAGATGAATTAACAGAACACAGAGCAGTTTCTCAGAAAGCTTCTTTCCAGTTTTGAAGGGAAGATATTTCGTTTTTCATCATAGGCCTCTATTGGCTTCCAAATATCCCTTTGCCAATTCCACAAGAACAGCCTTAACGAAAGGCTTCTTGAAGGGAAAGATGTAACTCTGTGAGATGAATTAACAGAACACAGAGCAGTTTCTCAGAAAGCTTCTTTCCAATTTTGAACGGAAGATATTTAATTTTTCACCATAGCCCTCTATGGGCTTCCAAATATCCCTTTGCCAATTCCACAAGAACAGCCTTAGCGAAAGGCGTCTTGAAGGGAAAGATGTAACTCTGTGAGATGAATTAACAGAACACAGAGCAGTTTCTCAGAAAGCTTCTTTCCAGTTTTGAACGGAAGATATTTCCTTTTTCACCATAGGCCTCTATGGGCTTCCAAATATCCCTTTGCCAATTCCACAAGAACAGCCTTAGCGAAAGGCTTCTTGAAGGGAAAGATGTAACTCTGTGAGATGATTTAACAGAACACAGAGCAATTTCTCAGAAAGCTTCTTTCCAGTTTTTAACGGAAGGTATTTCCTTTTTCACCATAGCCCTCTATGGGCTTCCAAATATCCCTTTGCCAATTCCCCAAGAACTGCCTTAGCGAAAGGCTTCTTGAAGGGAAAGATGTAACTCTGTGAGATGAATTAACAGAACACAGAGCAGTTTCTCAGAAAGCTTCTTTCCAGTTTTGAACGGAAGATATTTCCTTTTTCATCGTAGGCCTCTATGGGCTTCCAAATATCCCTTTGCCAATTCCACAAGAACAGCCTTAGCGAAAGGCATCTTGAAGGGAAAGATGTAACTCTCTGAGATGAATTAACAGAACACAGAGCAGTTTCTCAGAAAGCTTCTTTCCAGTTTTGAACGGAAGATATTTCCTTTTTCACCATAGCACTCTATGGGCTTCCAAATATCCCTTTGCCAATTCCACAAGAACAGCCTTAGCGAAAGGCTTCTTGAAGGGAAAGATGTAACTCTGTGAGACGAATTAACAGAACACAGAGCAGTTTCTCAGAAAGCTTCTTTCCAGTTTTGAACGGAAGATATTTCCTTTTTCACCATAGCCCTCTATGGGCTTCCAAATATCCCTTTGCCAATTCCACAAGAACAGCCTTAGCGAAAGGCTTCTTGAAGGGAAAGATGTAACTCTGTGAGATGAATTAACAGAACACAGAGCAGTTTCTCAGAAAGCTTCTTTCCAGTTTTGAACGGAAGATAATTCCTTTTTCACCATAGGCCTCTATGGGCTTCCAAATATCCCTTTGCCAATTCCACAAGAACAGCCTTAGCGAAAGGCTTCTTGAAGTTAAAGATGTAACTCTGTGAGATGAATTAGCAGAACACAGAGCAGTTTCTCAGAAAGCTTCTTTCCAGTTTTGAACGGAAGGTATTTCCTTTTTCACCATAGCCCTCTATGGGCTTCCAAATATCCCTTTGCCAATTCCACAAGAACAGCCTTAGCGAAAGGCTTCTTGAAGGGAAAGATGTAACTCTGTGAGATGAATTAACAGAACACAGAGCAGTTTCTCAGAAAGCTTCTTTCCAGTTTTGAACGGAAGATATTTCCTTTTTCACCATAGCCCTCTATGGGCTTCCAAATATCCCTTTGCCAATTCCACAAGAACAGCCTTAGCGAAAGGCGTCTTGAAGGGAAAGATGTAACTCTGTGAGATGAATTAACAGAACACAGAGCAGTTTCTCAGAAAGCTTCTTTCCAGTTTTGAACGGAAGATATTTCCTTTTTCATCATAGGCCTCTATGGGCTTCCAAATATCCCTTTGCCAATTCCACAAGAACAGCCTTAGCGAAAAGCATCTTGAAGGGAAAGATGTAACTCTCTGAGATGAATTAACAGAACACAGAGCAGTTTCTCAGAAAGCTTCTTTCCAGTTTTGAACGGAAGATATTTCCTTTTTCACCATAGCCCTCTATGGGCTTCCAAATATCCCTTTGCCAATTCCACAAGAACAGCCTTAGCGAAAGGCTTCTTGAAGGGAAAGATGTAACTCTGTGAGATGAATTAACAGAACACAGAGCAGTTTCTCAGAAAGCTTCTTTCCAGTTTTGAACGGAAGATATTTCCTTTTTCACCGTAGCCCTCTAAGGGCTTCCAAATATCCCTTTGCCAATTCCACAAGAACAGCCTTAGCGAAAGGCTTCTTGAAGGGAAAGATGTAACTCTGTGAGATGAATTAACAGAACACAGAGCAGTTTCTCAGAAAGCTTCTTTCCAGTTTTGAACGGAAGATATTTCCTTTTTCACCATAGCCCTCTATGGGCTTCCAAATATCCCTTTGCCAATTCCACAAGAACAGCCTTAGCGAAAGGCTTCTTGAAGGGAAAGATGTAACTCGGTGAGATGAATTAACAGAACACAGAGCAGTTTCTCAGAAAGCTTCTTTCCAGTTTTGAACGGAAGATATTTCCTTTTTCACCATAGCCCTCTATGGGCTTCCAAATATCCCTTTGCCAATTCCACAAGAACAGCCTTAGCGAAAGGCTTCTTGAAGGGAAAGATGTAACTCTGTGAGATGAATTAACAGAACACAGAGCAGTTTCTCAGAAAGCTTCTTTCCAGTTTTGAACGGAAGATATTTCCTTTTTCACCATAGCCCTCTATGGGCTTCCAAATATCCCTTTGCCAATTCCACAAGAACAGCCTTAGCGAAAGGCTTCTTGAAGGGAAAGATGTAACTCTGTGAGATGAATTAACAGAACACAGAGCAGTTTCTCAGAAAGCTTCTTTCCAGTTTTGAACGGAAGATATTTCCTTTTTCACCATAGCCCTCTATGGGCTTCCAAATATCCCTTTGCCAATTCCACAAGAATAGCCTTAGCGAAAGGCTTCTTGAAGGGAAAGATGTAACTCTGTGAGATGAATTAACAGAACACAGAGCAGTTTCTCAGATAGCTTCTTTCCAGTTTTGAACGGAAGATACTTCCTTTTTCACCATAGCCCTCTTTGGGCTTCCAAATATCCCTTTGCCAATTCCACAAGAACAGCCTTAGCGAAAGGCTTCTTGAAGGGAAAGATGTAACTCTGTGAGATGAATTAACAGAACACAGAGCAGTTTCTCAGAAAGCTTCTTTCCAGTTTTGAACGGAAGATATTTCCTTTTTCACCACAGCCCTCTATGGGCTTCCAAATATCCCTTTGCCAATTCCACAAGAACAGCCTTAGCGAAAGGCTTCTTGAAGGGAAAGATGTAACTCTGTGAGATGAATTAACAGAACACAGAGCAGTTTCTCAGAAAGCTTCTTTCCAGTTTTCAACGGAAGATATTTCCTTTTTCACCATAGCCCTCTAAGTGCTTCCAAATATCCCTTTGCCAATTACACAAGAACAGCCTTAGCGAAAGGCTTCTTGAAGGGAAAGATGTAACTCTGTGAGATGAATTAACAGAACACAGAGCAGTTTCTCAGAAAGCTTCTTTCCAGTTTTGAACGGAAGATATTTCCTTTTTCACCATAGCCCTCTATGGGCTTCCAAATATCCCTTTGCCAATTACACAAGAACAGCCTTAGCGAAAGGCTTCTTGAAGGGAAAGATGTAACTCTGTGAGATGAATTAACAGAACACAGAGCAGTTTCTCAGAAAGCTTCTTTCCAGTTTTGAACGGAAGATATTTCCTTTTCAACCATAGCCCTCTATGGGCTTCCAAATATCCCTTTGCCAATTCCACAAGAACAGCCTTAGCGAAAGGCTTCTTGAAGGGAAAGATGTCACTCTGTGAGATGAATTAACAGAACACAGAGCAGTTTCTCAGAAAGCTTCTTTCCAGTTTTGAACGGAAGATATTTCCTTTTTCACCATAGCCCTCTATGGGCTTCCAAATATCCCTTTGCCAATTACACAAGAACAGCCTTAGCGAAAGGCTTCTTGAAGGGAAAGATGTAACTCTGTGAGATGAATTAACAGAACTCAGAGCAGTTTCTCAGAAAGCTTCTTTCCAGTTTTGCACGGAAGATATTTCCTTTTTCACCATAGGCCTCTATGGGCTTCCAAATATCCGTTTGCCAATTCCACAAGAACAGCCTTAGCGAAAGGCTTCTTGAAGGGAAAGATGTAACTCTGTGAGATGAATTAACAGAACACAGAGCAGTTTCTCAGAAAGCTTCTTTCCAGTTTTGAACGGAAGATATTTCCTTTTTCACCATAGGCCTCTAATGGCTTCCAAATATCCCTTTGCCAATTCCACAAGAACAGCCTTAGCGAAAGGCTTCTTGAAGGGAAAGATGTAACTCTGTGAGATGAATTAACAGAACACAGAGCAGTTTCTCAGAAAGCTTCTTTCCAGTTTTGAACGGAAGATATTTCCTTTTTCACCGTAGCCCTCTTTGGGCTTCCAAATATCCCTTTGCCAATTCCACAAGAACAGCCTTAGCGAAAGGCTTCTTGAAGGGAAAGATGTAACTCTGTGAGATGAATTAACAGAACACAGAGCAGTTTCTCAGAAAGCTTCTTTCCAGTTTTGAACGGAAGATATTTCCTTTTTCACCACAGCCCTCTATGGGCTTCCAAATATCCCTTTGCCAATTCCACAAGAACAGCCTTAGCGAAAGGCTTCTTGAAGGGAAAGATGTAACTCTGTGAGATGAATTAACAGAACACAGAGCAGTTTCTCAGAAAGCTTCTTTCCAGTTTTGAACGGAAGATATTTCCTTTTTCACCATAGCCCTCTATGGGCTTCCAAATATTCCTTTGCCAATTCCACAAGAACAGCCTGAGCGAAAGGCTTCTTGAAGGGAAAGATGTAACTCTGTGAGATGAATTAACAGAACACAGAGCAGTTTCTCAGAAAGCTTCTTTCCAGTTTTGAACGGAAGGTATTTCCTTTTTCAAAATAGCCCTCTATGGGCTTCCAAATATCCCTTTGCCAATTACACAAGAACAGCCTTAGCGAAAGGCTTCTTGAAGGGAAAGATGTAACTCTGTGAGATGAATTAACAGAACACTGAGCCGTTTCTCAGAAAGCTTCTTTCCAGTTTTGAACGGAAGATATTTCCTTTTTCACCATAGGCCTCTAGGGGCTTCCAAATATCCCTTTGCCAATTCCACAAGAACAGCCTTAGCGAAAGGCTTCTTGAAGGGAAAGATGTAACTCTGTGAGATGAATTAACAGAACACAGAGCAGTTTCTCAGAAAGCTTCTTTCCAGTTTTGAACGGAAGATATTTCCTTTTTCACCATAGCCCTCTATGGGCTTCCAAATATCCCTTTGCCAATTCCACAAGAACAGCCTTAGCGAAAGGCTTCTTGAAGGGAAAGATGTAACTCTGTGAGATGAATTAACAGAACACAGAGCAGTTTCTCAGAAAGCTTCTTTCCAGTTTTGAACGGAAGATATTTCCTTTTTCACCGTAGCCCTCTAAGGGCTTCCAAATATCCCTTTGCCAATTCCACAAGAACAGCCTTAGCGAAAGGCTTCTTGAAGGGAAAGATGTAACTCTGTGAGATGAATTAACAGAACACAGAGCAGTTTCTCAGAAAGCTTCTTTCCAGTTTTGAACGGAAGATATTTCCTTTTTCACCATAGCCCTCTATGGGCTTCCAAATATCCCTTTGCCAATTCCACAAGAACAGCCTTAGCGAAAGGCTTCTTGAAGGGAAAGATGTAACTCGGTGAGATGAATTAACAGAACACAGAGCAGTTTCTCAGAAAGCTTCTTTCCAGTTTTGAACGGAAGATATTTCCTTTTTCACCATAGCCCTCTATGGGCTTCCAAATATCCCTTTGCCAATTCCACAAGAACAGCCTTAGCGAAAGGCTTCTTGAAGGGAAAGATGTAACTCTGTGAGATGAATTAACAGAACACAGAGCAGTTTCTCAGAAAGCTTCTTTCCAGTTTTGAACGGAAGATATTTCCTTTTTCACCATAGCCCTCTATGGGCTTCCAAATATCCCTTTGCCAATTCCACAAGAACAGCCTTAGCGAAAGGCTTCTTGAAGGGAAAGATGTAACTCTGTGAGATGAATTAACAGAACACAGAGCAGTTTCTCAGAAAGCTTCTTTCCAGTTTTGAACGGAAGATATTTCCTTTTTCACCATAGCCCTCTATGGGCTTCCAAATATCCCTTTGCCAATTCCACAAGAATAGCCTTAGCGAAAGGCTTCTTGAAGGGAAAGATGTAACTCTGTGAGATGAATTAACAGAACACAGAGCAGTTTCTCAGATAGCTTCTTTCCAGTTTTGAACGGAAGATACTTCCTTTTTCACCATAGCCCTCTTTGGGCTTCCAAATATCCCTTTGCCAATTCCACAAGAACAGCCTTAGCGAAAGGCTTCTTGAAGGGAAAGATGTAACTCTGTGAGATGAATTAACAGAACACAGAGCAGTTTCTCAGAAAGCTTCTTTCCAGTTTTGAACGGAAGATATTTCCTTTTTCACCACAGCCCTCTATGGGCTTCCAAATATCCCTTTGCCAATTCCACAAGAACAGCCTTAGCGAAAGGCTTCTTGAAGGGAAAGATGTAACTCTGTGAGATGAATTAACAGAACACAGAGCAGTTTCTCAGAAAGCTTCTTTCCAGTTTTCAACGGAAGATATTTCCTTTTTCACCATAGCCCTCTAAGTGCTTCCAAATATCCCTTTGCCAATTACACAAGAACAGCCTTAGCGAAAGGCTTCTTGAAGGGAAAGATGTAACTCTGTGAGATGAATTAACAGAACACAGAGCAGTTTCTCAGAAAGCTTCTTTCCAGTTTTGAACGGAAGATATTTCCTTTTTCACCATAGCCCTCTATGGGCTTCCAAATATCCCTTTGCCAATTACACAAGAACAGCCTTAGCGAAAGGCTTCTTGAAGGGAAAGATGTAACTCTGTGAGATGAATTAACAGAACACAGAGCAGTTTCTCAGAAAGCTTCTTTCCAGTTTTGAACGGAAGATATTTCCTTTTCAACCATAGCCCTCTATGGGCTTCCAAATATCCCTTTGCCAATTCCACAAGAACAGCCTTAGCGAAAGGCTTCTTGAAGGGAAAGATGTCACTCTGTGAGATGAATTAACAGAACACAGAGCAGTTTCTCAGAAAGCTTCTTTCCAGTTTTGAACGGAAGATATTTCCTTTTTCACCATAGCCCTCTATGGGCTTCCAAATATCCCTTTGCCAATTACACAAGAACAGCCTTAGCGAAAGGCTTCTTGAAGGGAAAGATGTAACTCTGTGAGATGAATTAACAGAACTCAGAGCAGTTTCTCAGAAAGCTTCTTTCCAGTTTTGCACGGAAGATATTTCCTTTTTCACCATAGGCCTCTATGGGCTTCCAAATATCCGTTTGCCAATTCCACAAGAACAGCCTTAGCGAAAGGCTTCTTGAAGGGAAAGATGTAACTCTGTGAGATGAATTAACAGAACACAGAGCAGTTTCTCAGAAAGCTTCTTTCCAGTTTTGAACGGAAGATATTTCCTTTTTCACCATAGGCCTCTAATGGCTTCCAAATATCCCTTTGCCAATTCCACAAGAACAGCCTTAGCGAAAGGCTTCTTGAAGGGAAAGATGTAACTCTGTGAGATGAATTAACAGAACACAGAGCAGTTTCTCAGAAAGCTTCTTTCCAGTTTTGAACGGAAGATATTTCCTTTTTCACCGTAGCCCTCTTTGGGCTTCCAAATATCCCTTTGCCAATTCCACAAGAACAGCCTTAGCGAAAGGCTTCTTGAAGGGAAAGATGTAACTCTGTGAGATGAATTAACAGAACACAGAGCAGTTTCTCAGAAAGCTTCTTTCCAGTTTTGAACGGAAGATATTTCCTTTTTCACCACAGCCCTCTATGGGCTTCCAAATATCCCTTTGCCAATTCCACAAGAACAGCCTTAGCGAAAGGCTTCTTGAAGGGAAAGATGTAACTCTGTGAGATGAATTAACAGAACACAGAGCAGTTTCTCAGAAAGCTTCTTTCCAGTTTTGAACGGAAGATATTTCCTTTTTCACCATAGCCCTCTATAGGGCTTCCAAATATTCCTTTGCCAATTCCACAAGAACAGCCTGAGCGAAAGGCTTCTTGAAGGGAAAGATGTAACTCTGTGAGATGAATTAACAGAACACAGAGCAGTTTCTCAGAAAGCTTCTTTCCAGTTTTGAACGGAAGATATTTCCTTTTTCACCATAGCCCTCTATGGGCTTCCAAATATCCCTTTGTCAATTCCACAAGAACAGCCTTAGCGAAAGGCTTCTTGAAGGGAAAGATGTAACTCTGTGAGATGAACTAACAGAACACAGAGCAGTTTCTCAGAAAGCTTCTTTCCAGTTTTGCACGGAAGATATTTCTTTTTCACCTTAGGCCTCTATGGGCTTCCAAATATCCCTTTGCCAATTCCACAAGAACAGCCTTAGCGAAAAGCTTCTTGAAGGGAAAGATGTAACTCTGTGAGATGAATTAACAGAACACAGAGCAGTTTCTCAGAAACCTTCTTTCCAGTTTTGAACGGAAGATATTTCCTTTTTCACCATAGCCCTCTATGGGCTTCCAAATATCCCTTTGCCAATTACACAAGAACAGCCTTAGCGAAAGGCTTCTTGAAGGGAAAGATGTAACTCTGTGAGATGAATTAACAGAACACAGAGCAGTTTCTCAGAAAGCTTCTTTCCAGTTTTGAACGGAAGATATTTCCTTTTTCACCATAGGCCTCTATGTGTTTCCAAATATCCCTTTGCCAATTCCACAAGAACAGCCTTAGCGAAAGGCTTCTTGAAGGGAAAGATGTAACTCTGTGAGATGAATTAACAGAACACAGAGCAGTTTCTCAGAAAGCTTCTTTCCAGTTTTGAACGGAAGGTATTTCCTTTTTCACCATAGCCCTCTATGGGCTTCCAAATATCCCTTTGCCAATTACACAAGAACAGCCTTAGCGAAAGGCTTCTTGAAGGGAAAGATGTAACTCTGTGAGATGAATTAACAGAACACAGAGCAGTTTCTCAGAAAGCTTCTTTCCAGTTTTGAACGGAAGATATTTCCTTTTTCACCATAGGCCTCTATGGGCTTCCAAATATCCCTTTGCCAATTCCACAAGAACAGCCTTAGCGAAAGGCTTCTTGAAGGGAAAGATGTAACTCTGTGAGATGAATTAACAGAACACAGAGCAGTTTCTCAGAAAGCTTCTTTCCAGTTTTGAACGGAAGATATTTCCTTTTTCACCATAGGCCTCTATGGGCTTCCAAATATCCCTTTGCCAATTCCACAAGAACAGCCTTAGCGAAAGGCTTCTTGAAGGGAAAGATGTAACTCTGTGAGATGAATTAACAGAACACAGAGCAGTTTCTCAGAAAGCTTCTTTCCAGTTTTGAACGGAAGATATTTCCTTTTTCACCATAGGCCTCTATGGGCTTCCAAATATCCCTTTGCCAATTCCACAAGAACAGCCTTAGCGAAAGGCTTCTTGAAGGGAAAGATGTAACTCTGTGAGATGAATTAACAGAACACAGAGCAGTTTCTCAGAAGGCTTCTTTCCAGTTTTGAACGGAAGATATTTCCTATTTCACCATAGGCCTCTATGGGCTTCCAAATATCCCTTTGCCAATTCCACAAGAACAGCCTTAGCGAAAGGCTTCTTGAAGGGAAAGATGTAACTCTGTGAGATGAATTAACAGAACACAGAGCAGTTTCTCAGAAAGCTTCTTTCCAGTTTTGAAAGGAAGGTATTTCCTTTTTCACCATAGCCCTCTATGGGCTTCCAAATATCCCTTTGCCAATTCCCAAGAAAAGCCTTAGCGAAAGGCTTCTTGAAGGAAAGATGTAACTCTGTGAGATGAATTAACAGAACACAGAGCAGTTTCTCAGAAAGCTTCTTTCCAGTTTTGAACGGAAGATATTTCCTTTTTCACCATAGCCCTCTATGGGCTTCCAAATATCCCTTTGCCATTCCACAAGAGCAGCCTTAGCGAAAGGATTCTTGAAGGGAAAGATGTAACTCTGTGAGATGAATTAACAGAACACAGAGCAGTTTCTCAGAAAGCTTCTTTCCAGTTTTGATCGGAAGATATTTCCTTTTTCACCATAGCCCTCTATGGGCTTCCAAATATCCCTTTGCCAATTCCACAAGAACAGCCTTAGCGAAAGGCTTCTTGAAGGGAAAGATGTAACTCTGTGAGATGAATTAACAGAACACAGAGCAGTTTCTCAGAAAGCTTCTTTCCAGTTTTGAACGGAAGATATTTCCTTTTTCACCACAGCCCTCTATGGGCTTCCAAATATCCCTTTGCCAATTCCACAAGAACAGCCTTTGCGAAAGGCTTCTTGAAGGGAAAAATGTAACTCTGTGAGATGAATTAACAGAACACAGAGCAGTTTCTCAGAAAGCTTCTTTCCAGTTTTTAACGGAAGATATTTCCCTTTTTCCACCATAGGCCTCTATGGGCTTCCAAATATCCCTTTGCCAATTCCACAAGAACAGCCTTAGCGAAAGGCTTCTTGAAGGGAAAGATGTAACTCTGTGAGATGAATTAACAGAACACAGAGCAGTTTCTCAGAAAGCTTCTTTCCAGTTTTGAACGGAAGATATTTCCTTTTCACCATAGCCCTCTATGGGCTTCCAAATATCCCTTTGCCAATTCCACAAGAACAGCCTTAGCGAAAGGCGTCTTGAAGGGAAAGATGTAACTCTGTGAGATGAATTAACAGAACACAGAGCAGTTTCTCAGAAAGCTTCTTTCCAGTTTTGAACGGAAGATATTTCCTTTTTCACCATAGGCCTCTATGGGCTTCCAAATATCCCTTTGCCAATTCCACAAGAACAGCCTTAGCGAAAGGCTTCTTGAAGGGAAAGATGTAACTCTGTGAGATGAATTAGCAGAACACAGAGCAGTTTCTCAGAAAGCTTCTTTCCAGTTTTGAACGGAAGATATTTCCTTTTTCACCATAGCCCTCTATGGGCTTCCAAATATCCCTTTGCCAATTCCACAAGATAGCCTTAGCGAAAGGCTTCTTGAAGGGAAAGATGTAACTCTGTGAGATGAATTAACAGAACACAGAGCAGTTTCTCAGATAGCTTCTTTCCAGTTTTGAACGGAAGATACTTCCTTTTTCACCATAGCCCTCTTTGGGCTTCCAAATATCCCTTTGCCAATTCACAAGAACAGCCTTAGCGAAAGGCTTCTTGAAGGGAAAGATGTAACTCTGTGAGATGAATTAACAGAACACAGAGCAGTTTCTCAGAAAGCTTCTTTCCAGTTTTGAACGGAAGATATTTCCTTTTTCACCACAGCCCTCTATGGGCTTCCAAATATCCCTTTGCCAATTCCACAAGAACAGCCTTAGCGAAAGGCTTCTTGAAGGGAAAGATGTAACTCTGTGAGATGAATTAACAGAACACAGAGCAGTTTCTCAGAAAGCTTCTTTCCAGTTTTCAACGGAAGATATTTCCTTTTTCACCATAGCCCTCTAAGTGCTTCCAAATATCCCTTTGCCAATTACACAAGAACAGCCCTTAGCGAAAGGCTTCTTGAAGGGAAAGATGTAACTCTGTGAGATGAATTAACAGAACACAGAGCAGTTTCTCAGAAAGCTTCTTTCCAGTTTTTTTGAACGGAAGATATTTCCTTTTTCACCACAGCCCTCTATGGGCTTCCAAATATCCCTTTGCCAATTACACAAGAACAGCCTTAGCGAAAGGCTTCTTGAAGGGAAAGATGTAACTCTGTGAGATGAATTAACAGAACACAGAGCAGTTTCTCAGAAAGCTTCTTTCCAGTTTTGAACGGAAGATATTTCCTTTTCAACCATAGCCCTCTATGGGCTTCCAAATATCCCTTTGCCAATTCCACAAGAACAGCCTTAGCGAAAGGCTTCTTGAAGGGAAAGATGTATCTCTGTGAGATGAATTAACAGAACACAGAGCAGTTTCTCAGAAAGCTTCTTTCCAGTTTTGAAAGGAAGGTATTTCCTTTTTCACCATAGCCCTCTATGGGCTTCCAAATATCCCTTTGCCAATTCCCCAAGAAAAGCCTTAGCGAAAGGCTTCTTGAAGGGAAAGATGTAACTCTGTGAGATGAATTAACAGAACACAGAGCAGTTTCTCAGAAAGCTTCTTTCCAGTTTTGAACGGAAGATATTTCCTTTTTCACCATAGCCCTCTATGGGCTTCCAAATATCCCTTTGCCAATTCCACAAGAGCAGCCTTAGCGAAAGGATTCTTGAAGGGAAAGATGTAACTCTGTGAGATGAATTAACAGAACACAGAGCAGTTTCTCAGAAAGCTTCTTTCCAGTTTTGATCGGAAGATATTTCCTTTTTCACCATAGCCCTCTATGGGCTTCCAAATATCCCTTTGCCAATTCCACAAGAACAGCCTTAGCGAAAGGCTTCTTGAAGGGAAAGATGTAACTCTGTGAGATGAATTAACAGAACACAGAGCAGTTTCTCAGAAAGCTTCTTTCCAGTTTTGAACGGAAGATATTTCCTTTTTCACCGTAGCCCTCTATGGGCTTCCAAATATCCGTTTGCCAATTCCACAAGAACAGCCTTAGCGAAAGGCTTCCTGAAGGGAAAGATGTAACTCTGTGAGATGAATTAACAGAACACAGAGCAGTTTCTCAGAAAGCTTCTTTCCAGTTTTTAACGGAAGATATTTCCTTTTTCACCATAGGCCTCTATGGGCTTCCAAATATCCCTTTGCCAATTCCACAAGAACAGCCTTAGCGAAAGGCTTCTTGAAGGGAAAGATGTAACTCTGTGAGATGAATTAACAGAACACAGAGCAGTTTCTCAGAAAGCTTCTTTCCAGTTTTGAACGGAAGATATTTCCTTTTTCACCATAGCCCTCTATGGGCTTCCAAATATCCCTTTGCCAATTCCACAAGAACAGCCTTAGCGAAAGGCGTCTTGAAGGGAAAGATGTAACTCTGTGAGATGAATTAACAGAACACAGAGCAGTTTCTCAGAAAGCTTCTTTCCAGTTTTGAACGGAAGATATTTCCTTTTTCACCATAGGCCTCTATGGGCTTCCAAATATCCCTTTGCCAATTCCACAAGAACAGCCTTAGCGAAAGGCTTCTTGAAGGGAAAGATGTAACTCTGTGAGATGAATTAGCAGAACACAGAGCAGTTTCTCAGAAAGCTTCTTTCCAGTTTTGAACGGAAGATATTTCCTTTTTCACCATAGCCCTCTATGGGCTTCCAAATATCCCTTTGCCAATTCCACAAGAATAGCCTTAGCGAAAGGCTTCTTGAAGGGAAAGATGTAACTCTGTGAGATGAATTAACAGAACACAGAGCAGTTTCTCAGATAGCTTCTTTCCAGTTTTGAACGGAAGATACTTCCTTTTTCACCATAGCCCTCTTTGGGCTTCCAAATATCCCTTTGCCAATTCCACAAGAACAGCCTTAGCGAAAGGCTTCTTGAAGGGAAAGATGTAACTCTGTGAGATGAATTAACAGAACACAGAGCAGTTTCTCAGAAAGCTTCTTTCCAGTTTTGAACGGAAGATATTTCCTTTTTCACCACAGCCCTCTATGGGCTTCCAAATATCCCTTTGCCAATTCCACAAGAACAGCCTTAGCGAAAGGCTTCTTGAAGGGAAAGATGTAACTCTGTGAGATGAATTAACAGAACACAGAGCAGTTTCTCAGAAAGCTTCTTTCCAGTTTTCAACGGAAGATATTTCCTTTTTCACCATAGCCCTCTAAGTGCTTCCAAATATCCCTTTGCCAATTACACAAGAACAGCCTTAGCGAAAGGCTTCTTGAAGGGAAAGATGTAACTCTGTGAGATGAATTAACAGAACACAGAGCAGTTTCTCAGAAAGCTTCTTTCCAGTTTTGAACGGAAGATATTTCCTTTTTCACCACAGCCCTCTATGGGCTTCCAAATATCCCTTTGCCAATTACACAAGAACAGCCTTAGCGAAAGGCTTCTTGAAGGGAAAGATGTAACTCTGTGAGATGAATTAACAGAACACAGAGCAGTTTCTCAGAAAGCTTCTTTCCAGTTTTGAACGGAAGATATTTCCTTTTCAACCATAGCCCTCTATGGGCTTCCAAATATCCCTTTGCCAATTCCACAAGAACAGCCTTAGCGAAAGGCTTCTTGAAGGGAAAGATGTCACTCTGTGAGATGAATTAACAGAACACAGAGCAGTTTCTCAGAAAGCTTCTTTCCAGTTTTGAACGGAAGATATTTCCTTTTTCACCATAGCCCTCTATGGGCTTCCAAATATCCCTTTGCCAATTACACAAGAACAGCCTTAGCGAAAGGCTTCTTGAAGGGAAAGATGTAACTCTGTGAGATGAATTAACAGAACTCAGAGCAGTTTCTCAGAAAGCTTCTTTCCAGTTTTGCACGGAAGATATTTCCTTTTTCACCATAGGCCTCTATGGGCTTCCAAATATCCGTTTGCCAATTCCACAAGAACAGCCTTAGCGAAAGGCTTCTTGAAGGGAAAGATGTAACTCTGTGAGATGAATTAACAGAACACAGAGCAGTTTCTCAGAAAGCTTCTTTCCAGTTTTGAACGGAAGATATTTCCTTTTTCACCATAGGCCTCTAATGGCTTCCAAATATCCCTTTGCCAATTCCACAAGAACAGCCTTAGCGAAAGGCTTCTTGAAGGGAAAGATGTAACTCTGTGAGATGAATTAACAGAACACAGAGCAGTTTCTCAGAAAGCTTCTTTCCAGTTTTGAACGGAAGATATTTCCTTTTTCACCGTAGCCCTCTTTGGGCTTCCAAATATCCCTTTGCCAATTCCACAAGAACAGCCTTAGCGAAAGGCTTCTTGAAGGGAAAGATGTAACTCTGTGAGATGAATTAACAGAACACAGAGCAGTTTCTCAGAAAGCTTCTTTCCAGTTTTGAACGGAAGATATTTCCTTTTTCACCACAGCCCTCTATGGGCTTCCAAATATCCCTTTGCCAATTCCACAAGAACAGCCTTAGCGAAAGGCTTCTTGAAGGGAAAGATGTAACTCTGTGAGATGAATTAACAGAACACAGAGCAGTTTCTCAGAAAGCTTCTTTCCAGTTTTGAACGGAAGATATTTCCTTTTTCACCATAGCCCTCTATGGGCTTCCAAATATTCCTTTGCCAATTCCACAAGAACAGCCTGAGCGAAAGGCTTCTTGAAGGGAAAGATGTAACTCTGTGAGATGAATTAACAGAACACAGAGCAGTTTCTCAGAAAGCTTCTTTCCAGTTTTGAACGGAAGATATTTCCTTTTTCACCATAGCCCTCTATGGGCTTCCAAATATCCCTTTGTCAATTCCACAAGAACAGCCTTAGCGAAAGGCTTCTTGAAGGGAAAGATGTAACTCTGTGAGATGAACTAACAGAACACAGAGCAGTTTCTCAGAAAGCTTCTTTCCAGTTTTGCACGGAAGATATTTCCTTTTTCACCTTAGGCCTCTATGGGCTTCCAAATATCCCTTTGCCAATTCCACAAGAACAGCCTTAGCGAAAAGCTTCTTGAAGGGAAAGATGTAACTCTGTGAGATGAATTAACAGAACACAGAGCAGTTTCTCAGAAACCTTCTTTCCAGTTTTGAACGGAAGATATTTCCTTTTTCACCATAGCCCTCTATGGGCTTCCAAATATCCCTTTGCCAATTACACAAGAACAGCCTTAGCGAAAGGCTTCTTGAAGGGAAAGATGTAACTCTGTGAGATGAATTAACAGAACACAGAGCAGTTTCTCAGAAAGCTTCTTTCCAGTTTTGAACGGAAGATATTTCCTTTTTCACCATAGGCCTCTATGTGTTTCCAAATATCCCTTTGCCAATTCCACAAGAACAGCCTTAGCGAAAGGCTTCTTGAAGGGAAAGATGTAACTCTGTGAGATGAATTAACAGAACACAGAGCAGTTTCTCAGAAAGCTTCTTTCCAGTTTTGAACGGAAGGTATTTCCTTTTTCACCATAGCCCTCTATGGGCTTCCAAATATCCTTTTGCCAATTACACAAGAACAGCCTTAGCGAAAGGCTTCTTGAAGGGAAAGATGTAACTCTGTGAGATGAATTAACAGAACACAGAGCAGTTTCTCAGAAAGCTTCTTTCCAGTTTTGAACGGAAGATATTTCCTTTTTCACCATAGGCCTCTATGGGCTTCCAAATATCCCTTTGCCAATTCCACAAGAACAGCCTTAGCGAAAGGCTTCTTGAAGGGAAAGATGTAACTCTGTGAGATGAATTAACAGAACACAGAGCAGTTTCTCAGAAAGCTTCTTTCCAGTTTTGAACGGAAGATATTTCCTTTTTCACCATAGGCCTCTATGGGCTTCCAAATATCCCTTTGCCAATTCCACAAGAACAGCCTTAGCGAAAGGCTTCTTGAAGGGAAAGATGTAACTCTGTGAGATGAATTAACAGAACACAGAGCAGTTTCTCAGAAAGCTTCTTTCCAGTTTTGAACGGAAGATATTTCCTTTTTCACCATAGGCCTCTATGGGCTTCCAAATATCCCTTTGCCAATTCCACAAGAACAGCCTTAGCGAAAGGCTTCTTGAAGGGAAAGATGTAACTCTGTGAGATGAATTAACAGAACACAGAGCAGTTTCTCAGAAGGCTTCTTTCCAGTTTTGAACGGAAGATATTTCCTATTTCACCATAGGCCTCTATGGGCTTCCAAATATCCCTTTGCCAATTCCACAAGAACAGCCTTAGCGAAAGGCTTCTTGAAGGGAAAGATGTAACTCTGTGAGATGAATTAACAGAACACAGAGCAGTTTCTCAGAAAGCTTCTTTCCAGTTTTGAAAGGAAGGTATTTCCTTTTTCACCATAGCCCTCTATGGGCTTCCAAATATCCCTTTGCCAATTCCCCAAGAAAAGCCTTAGCGAAAGGCTTCTTGAAGGGAAAGATGTAACTCTGTGAGATGAATTAACAGAACACAGAGCAGTTTCTCAGAAAGCTTCTTTCCAGTTTTGAACGGAAGATATTTCCTTTTTCACCATAGCCCTCTATGGGCTTCCAAATATCCCTTTGCCAATTCCACAAGAGCAGCCTTTGCGAAAGGATTCTTGAAGGGAAAGATGTAACTCTGTGAGATGAATTAACAGAACACAGAGCAGTTTCTCAGAAAGCTTCTTTCCAGTTTTGATCGGAAGATATTTCCTTTTTCACCATAGCCCTCTATGGGCTTCCAAATATCCCTTTGCCAATTCCACAAGAACAGCCTTAGCGAAAGGCTTCTTGAAGGGAAAGATGTAACTCTGTGAGATGAATTAACAGAACACAGAGCAGTTTCTCAGAAAGCTTCTTTCCAGTTTTGAACGGAAGATATTTCCTTTTTCACCACAGCCCTCTATGGGCTTCCAAATATCCCTTTGCCAATTCCACAAGAACAGCCTTAGCGAAAGGCTTCTTGAAGGGAAAAATGTAACTCTGTGAGATGAATTAACAGAACACAGAGCAGTTTCTCAGAAAGCTTCTTTCCAGTTTTTAACGGAAGATATTTCCTTTTTCACCATAGGCCTCTATGGGCTTCCAAATATCCCTTTGCCAATTCCACAAGAACAGCCTTAGCGAAAGGCTTCTTGAAGGGAAAGATGTAACTCTGTGAGATGAATTAACAGAACACAGAGCAGTTTCTCAGAAAGCTTCTTTCCAGTTTTGAACGGAAGATATTTCCTTTTTCACCATAGCCCTCTATGGGCTTCCAAATATCCCTTTGCCAATTCCACAAGAACAGCCTTAGCGAAAGGCGTCTTGAAGGGTAAGATGTAACTCTGTGAGATGAATTAACAGAACACAGAGCAGTTTCTCAGAAAGCTTCTTTCCAGTTTTGAACGGAAGATATTTCCTTTTTCACCATAGGCCTCTATGGGCTTCCAAATATCCCTTTGCCAATTCCACAAGAACAGCCTTAGCGAAAGGCTTCTTGAAGGGAAAGATGTAACTCTGTGAGATGAATTAGCAGAACACAGAGCAGTTTCTCAGAAAGCTTCTTTCCAGTTTTGAACGGAAGATATTTCCTTTTTCACCATAGGCCTCTATGGGCTTCCAAATATCCCTTTGCCAATTCCACAAGAACAGCCTTAGCGAAAGGCTTCTTGAAGGGAAAGATGTAACTCTGTGAGATGAATTCACAGAACACAGAGCAGTTTCTCAGAAAGCTTTTTTCCACTTTTGAACGGAAGATATTTCCTTTTTCACCATAGGCCTCTATGGGCTTCCAAATATCCCTTTGCCAATTCCACAAGAACAGCCTTAGCGAAAGGCTTCTTGAAGGGAAAGATGTAACTCTGTGAGATGAATTAACAGAACACAGAGCAGTTTCTCAGAAAGCTTCTTTCCAGTTTTGAACGGAAGATATTTCCTTTTTCACCACAGCCCTCTATGGGCTTCCAAATATCCCTTTGCCAATTCCACAAGAACAGCCTTAGCGAAAGGCTTCTTGAAGGGAAAGATGTAACTCGGTGAGATGAATTAACAGAACACAGAGCAGTTTCTCAGAATGCTTCTTTCCAGTTTTGAACGGAAGATATTTCCTTTTTCACCATAGCGCTCTATGGGCTTCCAAATATCCCTTTGCCAATTACACAAGAACAGCCTTAGCGAAAGGCTTCTTGAAGGGAAAGATGTAACTCTGTGAGATGAATTAACAGAACACAGAGCAGTTTCTCAGAAAGCTTCTTTCCAGTTTTGAACGGAAGATATTTCCTTTTTCACCATAGGCCTCTATGGGCTTCCAAATATCCCTTTGCCAATTCCACAAGAACAGCCTTAGCGAAAGGCTTCTTGAAGGGAAAGATGTAACTCTGTGAGATGAATTAACAGAACACAGAGCAGTTTCTCAGAAAGCTTCTTTCCAGTTTTGAACGGAAGGTATTTCCTTTTTCACCATAGCCCTCTATGGGCTTCCAAATATCCCTTTGCCAATTCCCCAAGAACAGCCTTAGCGAAAGGCTTCTTGTAGGGAAAGATGTAACTCTGTGAGATGAATTAACAGAACACAGAGCAGTTTCTCAGAAAGCTTCTTTCCAGTTTTGAACGGAAGATATTTCCTTTTTCATCTTAGGCCTCTATGGGCTTCCAAATATCCCTTTGCCAATTCCACAAGAACAGCCTTAGCGAAAGGCTTCTTGAAGGGAAAGATGTAACTCTGTGAGAAGAATTAACAGAACACAGAGCGGTTTCTCAGAAAGCTTCTTTCCAGTTTTGAACGGAAGATATTTCCTTTTTCACCATAGCCCTCTATGGGCTTCCAAATATCCCTTTACCAATTCCACAAGAACAGCCTTAGCGAAAGGCTTCTTGAAGGGAAAGATGTAACTCTGTGAGATGAATTAACAGAACACAGAGCAGTTTCTCAGAAACCTTCTTTCCAGTTTGGAAAGGAAGATATTTCCTTTTTCACCATAGGCCTCTATGGGCTTCCAAATATCCCTTTGCCAATTCCACAAGAACAGCCTTAGCGAAAGGCTTCTTGAAGGGAAAGATGTAACTCTGTGAGATGAATTCACAGAACACAGAGCAGTTTCTCAGAAAGCTTCTTTCCAGTTTTGAACGGAAGATATTTCCTTTTTCACCGTAGCCCTCTATGGGCTTCCAAATATCCCTTTGCCAATTCCACAAGAACAGCCTTAGCGAAAGGCTTCTTGAAGGGAAAGATGTAACTCTGTGAGATGAATTAACAGAACACAGAGCAGTTTCTCAGAAAGCTTCTTTCCAGTTTTGAACGGAAGATATTTCCTTTTTCACCATAGGCCTCTATGGGCTTCCAAATATCCCTTTGCCAATTCCACAAGAACAGCCTTAGCGAAAGGCTTCTTGAAGGGAAAGATGTAACTCTGTGAGATGAATTAACAGAACACAGAGCAGTTTCTCAGAAAGCTTCTTTCCAGTTTTGAACGGAAGATATTTCCTTTTTCACCATAGGCCTCTATGGGCTTCCAAATATCCCTTTGCCAATTCCACAAGAACAGCCTTAGCGAAAGGCTTCTTGAAGGGAAAGATGTAACTCTGTGAGATGAATTAACAGAACACAGAGCAGTTTCTCAGAAAGCTTCTTTCCACTTTTGAACGGAAGGTATTTCCTTTTTCACCATAGCCCTCTATGAGCTTCCAAATATCCCTTTGCCAATTCCCCAAGAACAGCCTTAGCGAAAGGCGTCTTGAAGGGAAAGATGTAACTCTGTGAGATGAATTAACAGAACACAGAGCAGTTTCTCAGAAAGCTTCTTTCCAGTTTTGAACGGAAGATATTTCCTTTTTCACCATAGGCCTCTATGGGCTTCCAAATATCCCTTTGCCAATTCCACAAGAACAGCCTTAGCGAAAGGCTTCTTGAAGGGAAAGATGTAACTCTGTGAGATGAATTAACAGAACACAGAGCAGTTTCTCAGAAAGCTTCTTTCCAGTTTTGAACGGAAGATATTTCCTTTTTCACCATAGGCCTCTATGGGCTTCCAAATATCCCTTTGCCAATTCCACAAGAACAGCCTTAGCGAAAGGCTTCTTGAAGGGAAAGATGTAACTCTGTGAGATGAATTAACAGAACACAGAGCAGTTTCTCAGAAAACTTCTTTCCAGTTTTGAACGGAAGATATTTCCTTTTTCACCAGAGGCCTCTAATGGCTTCCAAATATCCCTTTGCCAATTCCACAAGAACAGCCTTAGCGAATGGCTTCCTGAAGGGAAAGATGTAACTCTGTGAGATGAATTAACAGAACACAGAGCAGTTTCTCAGAAAGCTTCTTTCCAGTTTTGAACGGAAGATATTTCCTTTTTCACCGTAGCCCTCTTTGGGCTTCCAAAAATACCTTTGCCAATTCCACAAGAACAGCCTTAGCGAAAGGCTTCTTGAAGGGAAAGATGTAACTCTGTGAGATGAATTAACAGAACACAGAGCAGTTTCTCAGAAAGCTTCTTTCCAGTTTTGAACGGAAGATATTTCCTTTTTCACCGTAGCCCTCTATGGGCTTCCAAATATCCGTTTGCCAATTCCACAAGAACAGCCTTAGCGAAAGGCTTCCTGAAGGGAAAGATGTAACTCTGTGAGATGAATTAACAGAACACAGAGCAGTTTCTCAGAAAGCTTCTTTTCAGTTTTGAACGGAAGATATTTCCTTTTTCACCATAGCCCTCTATGGGCTTCCAAATATCCCTTTGCCAATTCCACAAGAACAGCCTTAGCGAAAGGCTTCTTGAAGGGAAAGATGTAACTCTGTGAGATGAATTAACAGAACACAGAGCAGTTTCTCAGAAAGCTTCTTTCCAGTTTTGAACGGAAGATATTTCCTTTTTCACCGTAGCCCTCTATGGGCTTCCAAATATCCCTTTGCCAATTCCACAAGAACAGCCTTAGCGAAAGGCTTCTTGAAGGGAACGATGTAACTCTGTGAGATGAATTAACAGAACAAAGAGCAGTTTCTCAGAAAGCTTCTTTCCAGTTTTGCACGGAAGATATTTCCTTTTTCACCATAGGCCTCTATGGGCTTCCAAATATCCGTTTGCCAATTCCACAAGAACAGCCTTAGCGAAAGGCTTCTTGAAGGGAAAGATGTAACTCTGTGAGATGAATTAACAGAACACAGAGCAGTTTCTCAGAAAGCTTCTTTCCAGTTTTGCACGGAAGATATTTCCTTTTTCACCATAGGCCTCTATGGGCTTCCAAATATCCCTTTGCCAATTCCACAAGAACAGCCTTAGCGAAAGGCTTCTTGAAGGGAAAGATGTAACTCTGTGAGATGAATTAACAGAACACAGAGCAGTTTCTCAGAAAGCTTCTTTCCAGTTTTGAACGGAAGATATTTCCTTTTTCACCATAGCCCTCTATGGGCTTCCAAATATCCCTTTGTCAATTCCACAAGAACTGCCTTAGCGAAAGGCTTCTTGAAGGGAAAGATGTAACTCTGTGAGATGAATTAACAGAACACAGAGGAGTTTCTCAGAAAGCTTCTTTCCAGTTTTGAACGGAAGATATTTCCTTTTTCACCATAGGCCTCTATGGGCTTCCAAATATCCCTTTGCCAATTCCACAAGAACAGCCTTAGCGAAAGGCTTCTTGAAGGGAAAAATGTAACTCTGTGAGATGAATTAACAGAACACAGAGCAGTTTCTCAGAAAGCTTCTTTCCAGTTTTGCACGGAAGATATTTCCTTTTTCACCATAGGCCTCTATGGGCTTCCAAATATCCGTTTGCCAATTCCACAAGAACAGCCTTAGCGAAAGGCTTCTTGAAGGGAAAGATGTAACTCTGTGAGATGAATTAACAGAACACAGAGCAGTTTCTCAGAAAGCTTCTTTCCAGTTTTGAACGGAAGATATTCCCTTTTTCATCATAGGCCTCTATGGGCTTCCAAATATCCCTTTGCCAATTCCACAAGAACAGCCTTAGCGAAAGGCTTCTTGAAGGGAAAGATGTAACTCTGTGAGATGAATTAACAGAACACAGAGCAGTTTCTCAGAAAGCTTCTTTCCAGTTTTGAACGGAAGATATTTCCTTTTTCACCATAGCCCTCTATGGGCTTCCAAATATCCCTTTGCCAATTCCACAAGAACAGCCTTAGCGAAAGGCGTCTTGAAGGGAAAGATGTAACTCTGTGAGATGAATTAACAGAAAACAGAGCAGTTTCTCAGAAAGCTTCTTTCCAGTTTTGAACGGAAGATATTTCCTTTTTCACCATAGGCCTCTATGGGCTTCCAAATATCCCTTTGCCAATTCCACAAGAACAGCCTTAGCGAAAGGCTTCTTGAAGGGAAAGATGTAACTCTGTGAGATGAATTAACAGAACACAGAGCAGTTTCTCAGAAAGCTTCTTTCCAGTTTTGAACGGAAGATATTTCCTTTTTCACCATAGCCCTCTATGGGCTTCCAAATATCCCTTTGCCAATTCCCCAAGAACAGCCTTAGCGAAAGGCTTCTTGAAGGGAAAGATGTAACTCTGTGAGATGAATTAACAGAACACAGAGCAGTTTCTCAGAAAGCTTCTTTCCAGTTTTGAACGGAAGATATTTCCTTTTTCACCGTAGCCCTCTATGGGCTTCCAAATATCCGTTTGCCAATTCCACAAGAACAGCCTTAGCGAAAGGCTTCCTGAAGGGAAAGATGTAACTCTGTGAGATGAATTAACAGAACACAGAGCAGTTTCTCAGAAAGCTTCTTTCCAGTTTTTAACGGAAGATATTCCCTTTTTCATCATAGGCCTCTATGGGCTTCCAAATATCCCTTTGCCAATTCCACAAGAACAGCCTTAGCGAAAGGCTTCTTGAAGGGAAAGATGTAACTCTGTGAGATGAATTAACAGAACACAGAGCAGTTTCTCAGAAAGCTTCTTTCCAGTTTTGAACGGAAGATATTTCCTTTTTCACCATAGCCCTCTATGGGCTTCCAAATATCCCTTTGCCAATTCCACAAGAACAGCCTTAGCGAAAGGCGTCTTGAAGGGAAAGATGTAACTCTGTGAGATGAATTAACAGAAAACAGAGCAGTTTCTCAGAAAGCTTCTTTCCAGTTTTGAACGGAAGATATTTCCTTTTTCACCATAGGCCTCTATGGGCTTCCAAATATCCCTTTGCCAATTCCACAAGAACAGCCTTAGCGAAAGGCTTCTTGAAGGGAAAGATGTAACTCTGTGAGATGAATTAACAGAACACAGAGCAGTTTCTCAGAAAGCTTCTTTCCAGTTTTGAACGGAAGATATTTCCTTTTTCACCATAGCCCTCTATGGGCTTCCAAATATCCCTTTGCCAATTCCCCAAGAACAGCCTTAGCGAAAGGCTTCTTGAAGGGAAAGATGTAACTCTGTGAGATGAATTAACAGAACACAGAGCAGTTTCTCAGAAAGCTTCTTTCCAGTTTTGAACGGAAGATATTTCCTTTTTCACCGTAGCCCTCTATGGGCTTCCAAATATCCGTTTGCCAATTCCACAAGAACAGCCTTAGCGAAAGGCTTCCTGAAGGGAAAGATGTAACTCTGTGAGATGAATTAACAGAACACAGAGCAGTTTCTCAGAAAGCTTCTTTCCAGTTTTTAACGGAAGATATTTCCTTTTTCACCATAGGCCTCTATGGGCTTCCAAATATCCCTTTGCCAATTCCACAAGAACAGCCTTAGCGAAAGGCTTCTTGAAGGGAAAGATGTAACTCTGTGAGATGAATTAACAGAACACAGAGCAGTTTCTCAGAAAGCTTCTTTCCAGTTTTGAACGGAAGATATTTCCTTTTTCACCATAGCCCTCTATGGGCTTCCAAATATCCCTTTGCCAATTCCACAAGAACAGCCTTAGCGAAAGGCGTCTTGAAGGGAAAGATGTAACTCTGTGAGATGAATTAACAGAACACAGAGCAGTTTCTCAGAAAGCTTCTTTCCAGTTTTGAACGGAAGATATTTCCTTTTTCACCATAGGCCTCTATGGGCTTCCAAATATCCCTTTGCCAATTCCACAAGAACAGCCTTAGCGAAAGGCTTCTTGAAGGGAAAGATGTAACTCTGTGAGATGAATTAGCAGAACACAGAGCAGTTTCTCAGAAAGCTTCTTTCCAGTTTTGAACGGAAGATATTTCCTTTTTCACCATAGCCCTCTATGGGCTTCCAAATATCCCTTTGCCAATTCCACAAGAATAGCCTTAGCGAAAGGCTTCTTGAAGGGAAAGATGTAACTCTGTGAGATGAATTAACAGAACACAGAGCAGTTTCTCAGATAGCTTCTTTCCAGTTTTGAACGGAAGATACTTCCTTTTTCACCATAGCCCTCTTTGGGCTTCCAAATATCCCTTTGCCAATTCCACAAGAACAGCCTTAGCGAAAGGCTTCTTGAAGGGAAAGATGTAACTCTGTGAGATGAATTAACAGAACACAGAGCAGTTTCTCAGAAAGCTTCTTTCCAGTTTTGAACGGAAGATATTTCCTTTTTCACCACAGCCCTCTATGGGCTTCCAAATATCCCTTTGCCAATTCCACAAGAACAGCCTTAGCGAAAGGCTTCTTGAAGGGAAAGATGTAACTCTGTGAGATGAATTAACAGAACACAGAGCAGTTTCTCAGAAAGCTTCTTTCCAGTTTTCAACGGAAGATATTTCCTTTTTCACCATAGCCCTCTAAGTGCTTCCAAATATCCCTTTGCCAATTACACAAGAACAGCCTTAGCGAAAGGCTTCTTGAAGGGAAAGATGTAACTCTGTGAGATGAATTAACAGAACACAGAGCAGTTTCTCAGAAAGCTTCTTTCCAGTTTTGAACGGAAGATATTTCCTTTTTCACCACAGCCCTCTATGGGCTTCCAAATATCCCTTTGCCAATTACACAAGAACAGCCTTAGCGAAAGGCTTCTTGAAGGGAAAGATGTAACTCTGTGAGATGAATTAACAGAACACAGAGCAGTTTCTCAGAAAGCTTCTTTCCAGTTTTGAACGGAAGATATTTCCTTTTCAACCATAGCCCTCTATGGGCTTCCAAATATCCCTTTGCCAATTCCACAAGAACAGCCTTAGCGAAAGGCTTCTTGAAGGGAAAGATGTCACTCTGTGAGATGAATTAACAGAACACAGAGCAGTTTCTCAGAAAGCTTCTTTCCAGTTTTGAACGGAAGATATTTCCTTTTTCACCATAGCCCTCTATGGGCTTCCAAATATCCCTTTGCCAATTACACAAGAACAGCCTTAGCGAAAGGCTTCTTGAAGGGAAAGATGTAACTCTGTGAGATGAATTAACAGAACTCAGAGCAGTTTCTCAGAAAGCTTCTTTCCAGTTTTGCACGGAAGATATTTCCTTTTTCACCATAGGCCTCTATGGGCTTCCAAATATCCGTTTGCCAATTCCACAAGAACAGCCTTAGCGAAAGGCTTCTTGAAGGGAAAGATGTAACTCTGTGAGATGAATTAACAGAACACAGAGCAGTTTCTCAGAAAGCTTCTTTCCAGTTTTGAACGGAAGATATTTCCTTTTTCACCATAGGCCTCTAATGGCTTCCAAATATCCCTTTGCCAATTCCACAAGAACAGCCTTAGCGAAAGGCTTCTTGAAGGGAAAGATGTAACTCTGTGAGATGAATTAACAGAACACAGAGCAGTTTCTCAGAAAGCTTCTTTCCAGTTTTGAACGGAAGATATTTCCTTTTTCACCGTAGCCCTCTTTGGGCTTCCAAATATCCCTTTGCCAATTCCACAAGAACAGCCTTAGCGAAAGGCTTCTTGAAGGGAAAGATGTAACTCTGTGAGATGAATTAACAGAACACAGAGCAGTTTCTCAGAAAGCTTCTTTCCAGTTTTGAACGGAAGATATTTCCTTTTTCACCACAGCCCTCTATGGGCTTCCAAATATCCCTTTGCCAATTCCACAAGAACAGCCTTAGCGAAAGGCTTCTTGAAGGGAAAGATGTAACTCTGTGAGATGAATTAACAGAACACAGAGCAGTTTCTCAGAAAGCTTCTTTCCAGTTTTGAACGGAAGATATTTCCTTTTTCACCATAGCCCTCTATGGGCTTCCAAATATTCCTTTGCCAATTCCACAAGAACAGCCTGAGCGAAAGGCTTCTTGAAGGGAAAGATGTAACTCTGTGAGATGAATTAACAGAACACAGAGCAGTTTCTCAGAAAGCTTCTTTCCAGTTTTGAACGGAAGATATTTCCTTTTTCACCATAGCCCTCTATGGCTTTCCAAATATCCCTTTGTCAATTCCACAAGAACAGCCTTAGCGAAAGGCTTCTTGAAGGGAAAGATGTAACTCTGTGAGATGAACTAACAGAACACAGAGCAGTTTCTCAGAAAGCTTCTTTCCAGTTTTGCACGGAAGATATTTCCTTTTTCACCTTAGGCCTCTATGGGCTTCCAAATATCCCTTTGCCAATTCCACAAGAACAGCCTTAGCGAAAAGCTTCTTGAAGGGAAAGATGTAACTCTGTGAGATGAATTAACAGAACACAGAGCAGTTTCTCAGAAACCTTCTTTCCAGTTTTGAACGGAAGATATTTCCTTTTTCACCATAGCCCTCTATGGGCTTCCAAATATCCCTTTGCCAATTACACAAGAACAGCCTTAGCGAAAGGCTTCTTGAAGGGAAAGATGTAACTCTGTGAGATGAATTAACAGAACACAGAGCAGTTTCTCAGAAAGCTTCTTTTCAGTTTTGAACGGAAGATATTTCCTTTTTCACCATAGCCCTCTATGGGCTTCCAAATATCCCTTTGCCAATTCCACAAGAACAGCCTTAGCGAAAGGCTTCTTGAAGGGAAAGATGTAACTCTGTGAGATGAATTAACAGAACACAGAGCAGTTTCTCAGAAAGCTTCTTTCCAGTTTTGAACGGAAGATATTTCCTTTTTCACCGTAGCCCTCTATGGGCTTCCAAATATCCCTTTGCCAATTCCACAAGAACAGCCTTAGCGAAAGGCTTCTTGAAGGGAACGATGTAACTCTGTGAGATGAATTAACAGAACAAAGAGCAGTTTCTCAGAAAGCTTCTTTCCAGTTTTGCACGGAAGATATTTCCTTTTTCACCATAGGCCTCTATGGGCTTCCAAATATCCGTTTGCCAATTCCACAAGAACAGCCTTAGCGAAAGGCTTCTTGAAGGGAAAGATGTAACTCTGTGAGATGAATTAACAGAACACAGAGCAGTTTCTCAGAAAGCTTCTTTCCAGTTTTGCACGGAAGATATTTCCTTTTTCACCATAGGCCTCTATGGGCTTCCAAATATCCCTTTGCCAATTCCACAAGAACAGCCTTAGCGAAAGGCTTCTTGAAGGGAAAGATGTAACTCTGTGAGATGAATTAACAGAACACAGAGCAGTTTCTCAGAAAGCTTCTTTCCAGTTTTGAACGGAAGATATTTCCTTTTTCACCATAGCCCTCTATGGGCTTCCAAATATCCCTTTGTCAATTCCACAAGAACTGCCTTAGCGAAAGGCTTCTTGAAGGGAAAGATGTAACTCTGTGAGATGAATTAACAGAACACAGAGCAGTTTCTCAGAAAGCTTCTTTCCAGTTTTGAACGGAAGATATTTCCTTTTTCACCATAGGCCTCTATGGGCTTCCAAATATCCCTTTGCCAATTCCACAAGAACAGCCTTAGCGAAAGGCTTCTTGAAGGGAAAAATGTAACTCTGTGAGATGAATTAACAGAACACAGAGCAGTTTCTCAGAAAGCTTCTTTCCAGTTTTGCACGGAAGATATTTCCTTTTTCACCATAGGCCTCTATGGGCTTCCAAATATCCGTTTGCCAATTCCACAAGAACAGCCTTAGCGAAAGGCTTCTTGAAGGGAAAGATGTAACTCTGTGAGATGAATTAACAGAACACAGAGCAGTTTCTCAGAAAGCTTCTTTCCAGTTTTGAACGGAAGATATTCCCTTTTTCATCATAGGCCTCTATGGGCTCCCAAATATCCCTTTGCCAATTCCACAAGAACAGCCTTAGCGAAAGGCTTCTTGAAGGGAAAGATGTAACTCTGTGAGATGAATTAACAGAACACAGAGCAGTTTCTCAGAAAGCTTCTTTCCAGTTTTGAACGGAAGATATTTCCTTTTTCACCATAGCCCTCTATGGGCTTCCAAATATCCCTTTGCCAATTCCACAAGAACAGCCTTAGCGAAAGGCGTCTTGAAGGGAAAGATGTAACTCTGTGAGATGAATTAACAGAAAACAGAGCAGTTTCTCAGAAAGCTTCTTTCCAGTTTTGAACGGAAGATATTTCCTTTTTCACCATAGGCCTCTATGGGCTTCCAAATATCCCTTTGCCAATTCCACAAGAACAGCCTTAGCGAAAGGCTTCTTGAAGGGAAAGATGTAACTCTGTGAGATGAATTAACAGAACACAGAGCAGTTTCTCAGAAAGCTTCTTTCCAGTTTTGAACGGAAGATATTTCCTTTTTCACCATAGCCCTCTATGGGCTTCCAAATATCCCTTTGCCAATTCCCCAAGAACAGCCTTAGCGAAAGGCTTCTTGAAGGGAAAGATGTAACTCTGTGAGATGAATTAACAGAACACAGAGCAGTTTCTCAGAAAGCTTCTTTCCAGTTTTGAACGGAAGATATTTCCTTTTTCACCGTAGCCCTCTATGGGCTTCCAAATATCCGTTTGCCAATTCCACAAGAACAGCCTTAGCGAAAGGCTTCCTGAAGGGAAAGATGTAACTCTGTGAGATGAATTAACAGAACACAGAGCAGTTTCTCAGAAAGCTTCTTTTCAGTTTTGAACGGAAGATATTTCCTTTTTCACCATAGCCCTCTATGGGCTTCCAAATATCCCTTTGCCAATTCCACAAGAACAGCCTTAGCGAAAGGCTTCTTGAAGGGAAAGATGTAACTCTGTGAGATGAATTAACAGAACACAGAGCAGTTTCTCAGAAAGCTTCTTTCCACTTTTGAACGGAAGGTATTTCCTTTTTCACCATAGCCCTCTATGAGCTTCCAAATATCCCTTTGCCAATTCCCCAAGAACAGCCTTAGCGAAAGGCGTCTTGAAGGGAAAGATGTAACTCTGTGAGATGAATTAACAGAACACAGAGCAGTTTCTCAGAAAGCTTCTTTCCAGTTTTGAACGGAAGATATTTCCTTTTTCACCATAGGCCTCTATGGGCTTCCAAATATCCCTTTGCCAATTCCACAAGAACAGCCTTAGCGAAAGGCTTCTTGAAGGGAAAGATGTAACTCTGTGAGATGTATTAACAGAACACAGAGCAGTTTCTCAGAAAGCTTCTTTCCAGTTTTGAACGGAAGATATTTCCTTTTTCACCATAGGCCTCTATGGGCTTCCAAATATCCCTTTGCCAATTCCACAAGAACAGCCTTAGCGAAAGGCTTCTTGAAGGGAAAGATGTAACTCTGTGAGATGAATTAACAGAACACAGAGCAGTTTCTCAGAAAACTTCTTTCCAGTTTTGAACGGAAGATATTTCCTTTTTCACCAGAGGCCTCTAATGGCTTCCAAATATCCCTTTGCCAATTCCACAAGAACAGCCTTAGCGAAAGGCTTCCTGAAGGGAAAGATGTAACTCTATGAGATGAATTAACAGAACACAGAGCAGTTTCTCAGAAAGCTTCTTTCCAGTTTTGAACGGAAGATATTTCCTTTTTCACCGTAGCCCTCTTTGGGCTTCCAAATATCCCTTTGCCAATTCCACAAGAACAGCCTTAGCGAAAGGCTTCTTGAAGGGAAAGATGTAACTCTGTGAGATGAATTAACAGAACACAGAGCAGTTTCTCAGAAAGCTTCTTTCCAGTTTTGAACGGAAGATATTTCCTTTTTCACCGTAGCCCTCTATGGGCTTCCAAATATCCGTTTGCCAATTCCACAAGAACAGCCTTAGCGAAAGGCTTCCTGAAGGGAAAGATGTAACTCTGTGAGATGAATTAACAGAACACAGAGCAGTTTCTCAGAAAGCTTCTTTTCAGTTTTGAACGGAAGATATTTCCTTTTTCACCATAGCCCTCTATGGGCTTCCAAATATCCCTTTGCCAATTCCACAAGAACAGCCTTAGCGAAAGGCTTCTTGAAGGGAAAGATGTAACTCTGTGAGATGAATTAACAGAACACAGAGCAGTTTCTCAGAAAGCTTCTTTCCAGTTTTGAACGGAAGATATTTCCTTTTTCACCGTAGCCCTCTATGGGCTTCCAAATATCCCTTTGCCAATTCCACAAGAACAGCCTTAGCGAAAGGCTTCTTGAAGGGAAAGATGTAACTCTGTGAGATGAATTAACAGAACAAAGAGCAGTTTCTCAGAAAGCTTCTTTCCAGTTTTGCACGGAAGATATTTCCTTTTTCACCATAGGCCTCTATGGGCTTCCAAATATCCGTTTGCCAATTCCACAAGAACAGCCTTAGCGAAAGGCTTCTTGAAGGGAAAGATGTAACTCTGTGAGATGAATTAACAGAACACAGAGCAGTTTCTCAGAAAGCTTCTTTCCAGTTTTGCACGGAAGATATTTCCTTTTTCACCATAGGCCTCTATGGGCTTCCAAATATCCCTTTGCCAATTCCACAAGAACAGCCTTAGCGAAAGGCTTCTTGAAGGGAAAGATGTAACTCTGTGAGATGAATTAACAGAACACAGAGCAGTTTCTCAGAAAGCTTCTTTCCAGTTTTGAACGGAAGATATTTCCTTTTTCACCATAGCCCTCTATGGGCTTCCAAATATCCCTTTGTCAATTCCACAAGAACTGCCTTAGCGAAAGGCTTCTTGAAGGGAAAGATGTAACTCTGTGAGATGAATTAACAGAACACAGAGCAGTTTCTCAGAAAGCTTCTTTCCAGTTTTGAACGGAAGATATTTCCTTTTTCACCATAGGCCTCTATGGGCTTCCAAATATCCCTTTGCCAATTCCACAAGAACAGCCTTAGCGAAAGGCTTCTTGAAGGGAAAAATGTAACTCTGTGAGATGAATTAACAGAACACAGAGCAGTTTCTCAGAAAGCTTCTTTCCAGTTTTGCACGGAAGATATTTCCTTTTTCACCATAGGCCTCTATGGGCTTCCAAATATCCGTTTGCCAATTCCACAAGAACAGCCTTAGCGAAAGGCTTCTTGAAGGGAAAGATGTAACTCTGTGAGATGAATTAACAGAACACAGAGCAGTTTCTCAGAAAGCTTCTTTCCAGTTTTGAACGGAAGATATTCCCTTTTTCATCATAGGCCTCTATGGGCTTCCAAATATCCCTTTGCCAATTCCACAAGAACAGCCTTAGCGAAAGGCTTCTTGAAGGGAAAGATGTAACTCTGTGAGATGAATTAACAGAACACAGAGCCGTTTCTCAGAAAGCTTCTTTCCAGTTTTGAACGGAAGATATTTCCTTTTTCACCATAGCCCTCTATGGGCTTCCAAATATCCCTTTGCCAATTCCACAAGAACAGCCTTAGCGAAAGGCTTCTTGAAGGGAAAGATGTAACTCTGTGAGATGAATTAACAGAACACAGAGCAGTTTCTCAGAAAGCTTCTTTCCAGTTTTGAACGGAAGATATTTCCTTTTTCACCATAGGCCTCTATGGGCTTCCAAATATCCCTTTGCCAATTCCACAAGAACAGCCTTAGCGAAAGGCTTCTTGAAGGGAAAGATGTAACTCTGTGAGATGAATTAACAGAACACAGAGCCGTTTCTCAGAAAGCTTCTTTCCAGTTTTGAACGGAAGATATTTCCTTTTTCACCATAGCCCTCTATGGGCTTCCAAATATCCCTTTGCCAATTCCACAAGAACAGCCTTAGCGAAAGGCTTCTTGAAGGGAAAGATGTAACTCTGTGAGATGAATTAACAGAACACAGAGCAGTTTCTCAGAAAGCTTCTTTCCAGTTTTGAACGGAAGATATTTCCTTTTTCACCATAGGCCTCTATGGGCTTCCAAATATCCCTTTGCCAATTCCACAAGAACAGCCTTAGCGAAAGGCTTCTTGAAGGGAAAGATGTAACTCTGTGAGATGAATTAACAGAACACAGAGCAGTTTCTCAGAAAGCTTCTTTCCAGTTTTGAACGGAAGGTATTTCCTTTTTCACCATAGCCCTCTATGGGCTTCCAAATATCCCTTTGCCAATTCCCCAAGAACAGCCTTAGCGAAAGGCTTCTTGTAGGGAAAGATGTAACTCTGTGAGATGAATTAACAGAACACAGAGCAGTTTCTCAGAAAGCTTCTTTCTAGTTGTGAACGGAAGATATTTCCTTTTTCATCTTAGGCCTCTATGGGCTTCCAAATATCCCTTTGCCAATTCCACAAGAACAGCCTTAGCGAAAGGCTTCTTGAAGGGAAAGATGTAACTCTGTGAGATGAATTAACAGAACACAGAGCAGTTTCTCAGAAAGCTTCTTTCCAGTTTTGAACGGAAGATATTTCCTTTTTCACCATAGCCCTCTATGGGCTTCCAAATATCCCTTTACCAATTCCACAAGAACAGCCTTAGCGAAAGGCTTCTTGAAGGGAAAGATGTAACTCTGTGAGATGAATTAACAGAACACAGAGCAGTTTCTCAGAAACCTTCTTTCCAGTTTTGAAAGGAAGATATTTCCTTTTTCACCATAGGCCTCTATGGGCTTCCAAATATCCCTTTGCCAATTCCACAAGAACAGCCTTAGCGAAAGGCTTCTTGAAGGGAAAGATGTAACTCTGTGAGATGAATTCACAGAACACAGAGCAGTTTCTCAGAAAGCTTCTTTCCAGTTTTGAACGGAAGATATTTCCTTTTTCACCGTAGCCCTCTATGGGCTTCCAAATATCCCTTTGCCAATTCCACAAGAACAGCCTTAGCGAAAGGCTTCTTGAAAGGAAAGATGTAACTTTGTGAGATGAATTAACAGAACACAGAGCAGTTTCTCAGAAAGCTTCTTTCCAGTTTTGAACGGAAGATATTTCCTTTTTCACCATAGCCCTCTATGGGCTTCCAAATATCCCTTTGCCAATTCCACAAGAGCAGCCTTAGCGAAAGGCTTCTTGAAGGGAAAGATGTAACTCTGTGAGATGAATTAACAGAACACAGAGCAGTTTCTCAGAAAGCTTCTTTCCAGTTTTGATCGGAAGATATTTCCTTTTTCACCATAGCCCTCTATGGGCTTCCAAATATCCCTTTCCCAATTCCACAAGAACAGCCTTAGCGAAAGGCTTCTTGAAGGGAAAGATGTAACTCTGTGAGATGAATTAACAGAACACAGAGCAGTTTCTCAGAAAGCTTCTTTCCAGTTTTGAACGGAAGATATTTCCTTTTTCACCGTAGCCCTCTATGGGCTTCCAAATATCCCTTTGCCAATTCCACAAGAACAGCCTTAGCGAAAGGCTTCTTGAAGGCAAAGATGTAACTCTGTGAGATGAATTAACAGAACACAGAGCAGTTTCTCAGAAAGCTTCTTTCCAGTTTTGAACGGAAGATATTTCCTTTTTCACCATAGCCCTCTATGGGCTTCCAAATATCCCTTTGCCAATTCCACAAGAACAGCCTTAGCGAAAGGCGTCTTGAAGGGAAAGATGTAACTCTGTGAGATGAATTAACAGAACACAGAGCAGTTTCTCAGAAAGCTTCTTTCCAGTTTTGAACGGAAGATATTTCCTTTTTCACCATAGGCCTCTATGGGCTTCCAAATATCCCTTTGCCAATTCCACAAGAACAGCCATAGCAAAAGGCTTCTTGAAGGGAAAGATGTAACTCTGTGAGATGAATTAACAGAACACAGAGCAGTTTCTCAGAAAGCTTCTTTCCAGTTTTGAACGGAAGGTATTTCCTTTTTCACCATAGCCCTCTATGAGCTTCCAAATATCCCTTTGCCAATTCCCCAAGAACAGCCTTAGCGAAAGGCTTCTTGAAGGGAAAGATATAACTCTGTGAGATGAATTAACAGAACACAGAGCAGTTTCTCAGAAAGCTTCTTTCCAGTTTTGAACGGAAGATATTTCCTTTTTCATCATAGGCCTCTATGGGCTTCCAAATATCCCTTTGCCAATTCCACAAGAACAGCCTTAGCGAAAGGCTTCTTGAAGGGAAAGATGTAACTCTGTGAGATGAATTAACAGAACACAGAGCAGTTTCTCAGAAAGCTTCTTTCCAGTTTTGAACGGAAGATATTTCCTTTTTCACCATAGCCCTCTATGGGCTTCCAAATATCCCTTTGCCAATTCCACAAGAACAGCCTTAGCGAAAGGCGTCTTGAAGGGAAAGATGTAACTCTGTGAGATGAATTAACAGAACACAGAGCAGTTTCTCAGAAAGCTTCTTTCCAGTTTTGAACGGAAGATATTTCCTTTTTCACCATAGGCCTCTATGGGCTTCCAAATATCCCTTTGCCAATTCCACAAGAACAGCCTTAGCGAAAGGCTTCTTGAAGGGAAAGATGTAACTCTGTGAGATGAATTAACAGAACACAGAGCAGTTTCTCAGAAAGCTTCTTTCCAGTTTTGAACGGAAGATATTTCCTTTTTCACCATAGGCCTCTATGGGCTTCCAAATATCCCTTTGCCAATTCCACAAGAACAGCCTTAGCGAAAGGCTTCTTGAAGGGAAAGATGTAACTCTGTGAGATGAATTAACAGAACACAGAGCAGTTTCTCAGAAAACTTCTTTCCAGTTTTGAACGGAAGATATTTCCTTTTTCACCAGAGGCCTCTAATGGCTTCCAAATATCCCTTTGCCAATTCCACAAGAACAGCCTTAGCGAAAGGCTTCTTGAAGGGAAAGATGTAACTCTGTGAGATGAATTAACAGAACACAGAGCAGTTTCTCAGAAAGCTTCTTTCCAGTTTTGAACGGAAGATATTTCCTTTTTCACCGTAGCCCTCTTTGGGCTTCCAAATATCCCTTTGCCAATTCCACAAGAACAGCCTTAGCGAAAGGCTTCTTGAAGGGAAAGATGTAACTCTGTGAGATGAATTAACAGAACACAGAACAGTTTCTCAGAAAGCTTCTTTCCAGTTTTGAACGGAAGATATTTCCTTTTTCACCATAGCCCTCTATGGGCTTCCAAATATCCCTTTGCCAATTCCACAAGAACAGCCTTAGCGAAAGGCTTCTTGAAGGGAAAGATGTAACTCTGTGAGATGAATTAACAGAACACAGAGCAGTTTCTCAGAAAGCTTCTTTCCAGTTTTGCACGGAAGATATTTCCCTTTTCACCATAGGCCTCTATGGGCTTCCAAATATCCCTTTGCCAATTCCACAAGAACAGCCTTAGCGAAAGGCTTCTTGAAAGGAAAGATGTAACTCTGTGAGATGAATTAACAGAACACAGAGCAGTTTCTCAGAAAGCTTCTTTCCAGTTTTGATCGGAAGATATTTCCTTTTTCACCATAGCCCTCTATGGGCTTCCAAATATCCCTTTGCCAATTCCACAAGAACAGCCTTAGCGAAAGGCTTCTTGAAGGGAAAGATGTAACTCTGTGAGATGAATTAACAGAACACAGAGCAGTTTCTCAGAAAGCTTCTTTCCAGTTTTGAACGGAAGATATTTCCTTTTTCACCGTAGCCCTCTATGGGCTTCCAAATATCCCTTTGCCAATTCCACAAGAACAGCCTTAGCGAAAGGCTTCTTGAAGGGAAAGATGTAACTCTGTGAGATGAATTTACAGAACACAGAGCAGTTTCTCAGAAAGCTTCTTTCCAGTTTTGAACGGAAGATATTTCCTTTTTCACCATAGGCCTCTATGGGCTTCCAAATATCCCTTTGCCAATTCCACAAGAACAGCCTTAGCGAAAGGCTTCTTGAAGGCAAAGATGTAACTCTGTGAGATGAATTAACAGAACACAGAGCAGTTTCTCAGAAAGCTTCTTTCCAGTTTTGAACGGAAGATATTTCCTTTTTCACCATAGCCCTCTATGGGCTTCCAAATATCCCTTTGCCAATTCCACAAGAACAGCCTTAGCGAAAGGCGTCTTGAAGGGAAAGATGTAACTCTGTGAGATGAATTAACAGAACACAGAGCAGTTTCTCAGAAAGCTTCTTTCCTGTTTTGAACGGAAGATATTTCCTTTTTCACCATAGGCCTCTATGGGCTTCCAAATATCCCTTTGCCAATTCCACAAGAACAGCCTTAGCGAAAGGCTTCTTGAAGGGAAAGATGTAACTCTGTGAGATGAATTAACAGAACACAGAGCAGTTTCTCAGAAAGCTTCTTTCCAGTTTTGAACGGAAGGTATTTCCTTTTTCACCATAGCCCTCTATCGGCTTCCAAATATCCCTTTGCCAATTCCCCAAGAACAGCCTTAGCGAAAGGCTTCTTGAAGGGAAAGATGTAACTCTGTGAGATGAATTAACAGAACACAGAGCAGTTTCTCAGAAAGCTTCTTTCCAGTTTTGAACGGAAGATATTTCCTTTTTCATCATAGGCCTCTATGGGCTTCCAAATATCCCTTTGCCAATTCCACAAGAACAGCCTTAGCGAAAGGCTTCTTGAAGGGAAAGATGTAACTCTGTGAGTTGAATTAACAGAACACAGAGCAGTTTCTCAGAAAGCTTCTTTCCAGTTTTGAACGGAAGATATTTCCTTTTTCACCATAGCCCTCTATGGGCTTCCAAATATCCCTTTGCCAATTCCACAAGAACAGCCTTAGCGAAAGGCGTCTTGAAGGGAAAGATGTAACTCTGTGAGATGAATTAACAGAACACAGAGCAGTTTCTCAGAAAGCTTCTTTCCAGTTTTGAACGGAAGATATTTCCTTTTTCACCATAGGCCTCTATGGGCTTCCAAATATCCCTTTGCCAATTCCACAAGAACAGCCTTAGCGAAAGGCTTCTTGAAGGGAAAGATGTAACTCTGTGAGATGAATTAACAGAACACAGAGCAGTTTCTCAGAAAACTTCTTTCCAGTTTTGAACGGAAGATATTTCCTTTTTCACCAGAGGCCTCTAATGGCTTCCAAATATCCCTTTGCCAATTCCACAAGAACAGCCTTAGCGAAAGGCTTCTTGAAGGGAAAGATGTAACTCTGTGAGATGAATTAACAGAACACAGAGCAGTTTCTCAGAAAGCTTCTTTCCAGTTTTGAACGGAAGATATTTCCTTTTTCACCGTAGCCCTCTTTGGGCTTCCAAATATCCCTTTGCCAATTCCACAAGAACAGCCTTAGCGAAAGGCTTCTTGAAGGGAAAGATGTAACTCTGTGAGATGAATTAACAGAACACAGAGCAGTTTCTCAGAAAGCTTCTTTCCAGTTTTGAACGGAAGATATTTCCTTTTTCACCATAGAACTCTATGGGCTTCCAAATATCCCTTGCCAATTCCACAAGAACAGCCTTAGCGAAAGGCTTCTTGAAGGGAAAGATGGAACTCTGTGAGATGAATTAACAGAACACAGAGCAGTTTCTCAGAAAGCTTCTTTCCAGTTTTGCACGGAAGATATTTCCCTTTTCACCATAGGCCTCTATGGGCTTCCAAATATCCCTTTGCCAATTCCACAAGAACAGCCTTAGCGAAAGGCTTCTTGAAGGGAAAGATGTAACTCTGTGAGATGAATTAACAGAACACAGAGCAGTTTGTCAGAAAGCTTCTTTCCAGTTTTGATCGGAAGATATTTCCTTTTTCACCATAGCCCTCTATGGGCTTACAAATATCCCTTTGCCAATTCCACAAGAACAGCCTTAGCGAAAGGCTTCTTGAAGGGAAAGATGTAACTCTGTGAGATGAATTAACAGAACACAGAGCAGTTTCTCAGAAAGCTTCTTTCCAGTTTTGAACGGAAGATATTTCCTTTTTCACCGTAGCCCTCTATGGGCTTCCAAATATCCCTTTGCCAATTCCACAAGAACAGCCTTAGCGAAAGGCTTCTTGAAGGGAAAGATGTAACTCTGTGAGATGAATTTACAGAACACAGAGCAGTTTCTCAGAAAGCTTCTTTCCAGTTTTGAACGGAAGATATTTCCTTTTTCACCATAGGCCTCTATGGGCTTCCAAATATCCCTTTGCCAATTCCACAAGAACAGCCTTAGCGAAAGGCTTCTTGAAGGCAAAGATGTAACTCTGTGAGATGAATTAACAGAACACAGAGCAGTTTCTCAGAAAGCTTCTTTCCAGTTTTGAACGGAAGATATTTCCTTTTTCACCATAGCCCTCTATGGGCTTCCAAATATCCCTTTGCCAATTCCACAAGAACAGCCTTAGCGAAAGGCGTCTTGAAGGGAAAGATGTAACTCTGTGAGATGAATTAACAGAACACAGAGCAGTTTCTCAGAAAGCTTCTTTCCAGTTTTGAACGGAAGATATTTTCTTTTTCACCATAGGCCTCTATGGGCTTCCAAATATCCCTTTGCCAATTCCACAAGAACAGCCTTAGCGAAAGGCTTCTTGAAGGGAAAGATGTAACTCTGTGAGATGAATTAACAGAACACAGAGCAGTTTCTCAGAAAGCTTCTTTCCAGTTTTGAACGGAAGGTATTTCCTTTTTCACCATAGCCCTCTATGGGCTTCCAAATATCCCTTTGCCAATTCCCCAAGAACAGCCTTAGTGAAAGGCTTCTTGAAGGGAAAGATGTAACTCTGTGAGATGAATTAACAGAACACAGAGCAGTTTCTCAGAAAGCTCCTTTCCAGTTTTGAACGGAAGATATTTCCTTTTTCATCATAGGCCTCTATGGGCTTCCAAATATCCCTTTGCCAATTCCACAAGAACAGCCTTAGCGAAAGGCTTCTTGAAGGGAAAGATGTAACTCTGTGAGATGAATTAACAGAACACAGAGCAGTTTCTCAGAAAGCTTCTTTCCAGTTTTGAACGGAAGATATTTCCTTTTTCACCATAGCCCTCTAAGGGCTTCCAAATATCCCTTTGCCAATTCCACAAGAACAGCCTTAGCGAAAGGCGTCTTGAAGGGAAAGATGTAACTCTGTGAGATGAATTAACAGAACACAGAGCAGTTTCTCAGAAAGCTTCTTTCCAGTTTTGAACGGAAGATATTTCCTTTTTCACCATAGGCCTCTATGGGCTTCCAAATATCCCTTTGCCAATTCCACAAGAACAGCCTTAGCGAAAGGCTTCTTGAAGGGAAAGATGTAACTCTGTGAGATGAATTAACAGAACACAGAGCAGTTTCTCAGAAAGCTTCTTTCCAGTTTTGAACGGAAGATATTTCCTTTTTCACCATAGGCCTCTATGGGCTTCCAAATATCCCTTTGCCAATTCCACAAGAACAGCCTTAGCGAAAGCCTTCTTGAAGGGAAAGATGTAACTCTGTGAGATGAATTAACAGAACACAGAGCAGTTTCTCAGAAAACTTCTTTCCAGTTTTGAACGGAAGATATTTCCTTTTTCACCAGAGGCCTCTAATGGCTTCCAAATATCCCTTTGCCAATTCCACAAGAACAGCCTTAGCGAAAGGCTTCTTGAAGGGAAAGATGTAACTCTGTGAGATGAATTAACAGAACACAGAGCAGTTTCTCAGAAAGCTTCTTTCTAGTTTTGAACGGAAGATATTTCCTTTTTCACCGTAGCCCTCTTTGGGCTTCCAAATATCCCTTTGCCAATTCCACAAGAACAGCCTTAGCGAAAGGCTTCTTGAAGGGAAAGATGTAACTCTGTGAGATGAATTAACAGAACACAGAGCAGTTTCTCAGAAAGCTTCTTTCCAGTTTTGAACGGAAGATATTTCCTTTTTCACCATAGCCCTCTATGGGCTTCCAAATATCCCTTTGCCAATTCCAGAAGAACAGCCTTAGCGAAAGGCTTCTTGAAGGGAAAGATGTAACTCTGTGAGATGAATTAACAGAACACAGAGCAGTTTCTCAGAAAGCTTCTTTCCAGTTTTGCACGTAAGATATTTCCCTTTTCACCATAGGCCTCTATGGGCTTCCAAATATCCCTTTGCCAATTCCACAAGAACAGCCTTAGCGAAAGGCTTCTTGAAGGGAAAGATGTAACTCTGTGAGATGAATTAACAGAACACAGAGCAGTTTCTCAGAAAGCTTCTTTCCAGTTTTGAACGGAAGATATTTCCTTTTTCACCATAGCCCTCTATGGGCTTCCAAATATCCCTTTACCAATTCCACAAGAACAGCCTTAGCGAAAGGCTTCTTGAAGGGAAAGATGTAACTCTGTGAGATGAATTAACAGAACACAGAGCAGTTTCTCAGAAACCTTCTTTCCAGTTTTGAAAGGAAGATATTTCCTTTTTCACCATAGGCCTCTATGGGCTTCCAAATATCCCTTTGCCAATTCCACAAGAACAGCCTTAGCGAAAGGCTTCTTGAAGGGAAAGATGTAACTCTGTGAGATGAATTAACAGAACACAGAGCAGTTTCTCAGAAAGCTTCTTTCCAGTTTTGAACCGAAGATATTTCCTTTTTCACCATAGGCCTCTATGGGCTTCCAAATATCCCTTTGCCAATTCCACAAGAACAGCCTTAGCGAAAGGCTTCTTGAAGGGAAAGATGTAACTCTGTGAGATGAATTAGCAGAACACAGAGCAGTTTCTCAGAAAGCTTCTTTCCAGTTTTGAACGGAAGATATTTCCTTTTTCACCATAGGCCTCTATGGGCTTCCAAATATCCCTTTGCCAATTCCACAAGAACAGCCTTAGCGAAAGGCTTCTTGAAGGGAAAGATGTAACTCTGTGAGATGAATTCACAGAACACAGAGCAGTTTCTCAGAAAGCTTTTTTCCACTTTTGAACGGAAGATATTTCCTTTTTCACCATAGGCCTCTATGGGCTTCCAAATATCCCTTTGCCAATTCCACAAGAACAGCCTTAGCGAAAGGCTTCTTGAAGGGAAAGATGTAACTCTGTGAGATGAATTAACAGAACACAGAGCAGTTTCTCAGAAAGCTTCTTTCCAGTTTTGAACGGAAGATATTTCCTTTTTCACCACAGCCCTCTATGGGCTTCCAAATATCCCTTTGCCAATTCCACAAGAACAGCCTTAGCGAAAGGCTTCTTGAAGGGAAAGATGTAACTCGGTGAGATGAATTAACAGAACACAGAGCAGTTTCTCAGAAAGCTTCTTTCAAGTTTTGAACGGAAGATATTTCCTTTTTCACCATAGCGCTCTATGGGCTTCCAAATATCCCGTTGCCAATTACACAAGAACAGCCTTAGCGAAAGGCTTCTTGAAGGGAAAGATGTAACTCTGTGAGATGAATTTACAGAACACAGAGCAGTTTCTCAGAAAGCTTCTTTCCAGTTTTGAACGGAAGATATTTCCTTTTTCACCATAGGCCTCTATGGGCTCCCAAATATCCGTTTGCCAATTCCACAAGAACAGCCTTAGCGAAAGGCTTCTTGAAGGGAAAGATGTAACTCTGTGAGATGAATTAACAGAACTCAGAGCAGTTTCTCAGAAAGCTTCTTTCCAGTTTTGCACGGAAGATATTTCCTTTTTCACCATAGGCCTCTATGGGCTTCCAAATATCCTTTTGCCAATTCCACAAGAACAGCCTTAGCGAAAGGCTTCTTGAAGGGAAAGATGTAACTCTGTGAGATGAATTAACAGAACACAGAGCAGTTTCTCAGAAAGCTTCTTTCCAGTTTTGAACGGAAGATATTTCCTTTTTCACCATAGCCCTCTATGGGCTTCCAAATATCCCTTTGTCAATTCCACAAGAACAGCCTTAGCGAAAGGCTTCTTGAAGGGAAAGATGTAACTCTGTGAGATGAATTAACAGAACACAGAGCAGTTTCTCAGAAAGCTTCTTTCCAGTTTTGAACGGAAGATATTTCCTTTTTCACCATAGGCCTCTATGGGCTTCCAAATATCCCTTTGCCAATTCCACAAGAACAGCCTTAGCGAAAGGCTTCTTGAAGGGAAAAATGTAACTCTGTGAGATGAATTAACAGAACACAGAGCAGTTTCTCAGAAAGCTTCTTTCCAGTTTTGCACGGAAGATATTTCCTTTTTCACCATAGGCCTCTATGGGCTTCCAAATATCCGTTTGCCAATTCCACAAGAACAGCCTTAGCGAAAGGCTTCTTGAAGGGAAAGATGTAACTCTGTGAGATGAATTAACAGAACACAGAGCAGTTTCTCAGAAAGCTTCTTTCCAGTTTTGAACGGAAGGTATTTCCTTTTTCACCATAGCCCTCTATGGGCTTCCAAATATCCCTTTGCCAATTACACAAGAACAGCCTTAGCGAAAGGCTTCTTGAAGGGAAAGATGTAACTCTGTGAGATGAATTAACAGAACAAAGAGCAGTTTCTCAGAAAGCTTCTTTCCAGTTTTGCACGGAAGATATTTCCTTTTTCACCATAGGCCTCTATGGGCTTCCAAATATCCGTTTGCCAATTCCACAAGAACAGCCTTAGCGAAAGGCTTCTTGAAGGGAAAGATGTAACTCTGTGAGATGAATTAACAGAACTCAGAGCAGTTTCTCAGAAAGCTTCTTTCCAGTTTTGCACGGAAGATATTTCCTTTTTCACCATAGGCCTCTATGGGCTTCCAAATATCCCTTTGCCAATTCCACAAGAACAGCCTTAGCGAAAGGCTTCTTGAAGGGAAAGATGTAACTCTGTGAGATGAATTAACAGAACACAGAGCAGTTTCTCAGAAAGCTTCTTTCCAGTTTTGAACGGAAGATATTTCCTTTTTCACCATAGCCCTCTATGGGCTTCCAAATATCCCTTTGTCAATTCCACAAGAACAGCCTTAGCGAAAGGCTTCTTGAAGGGAAAGATGTAACTCTGTGAGATGAATTAACAGAACACAGAGCAGTTTCTCAGAAAGCTTCTTTCCAGTTTTGCACGGAAGATATTTCCTTTTTCACCATAGGCCTCTATGGGCTTCCAAATATCCCTTTGCCAATTCCACAAGAACAGCCTTAGCGAAAGGCTTCTTGAAGGGAAAAATGTAACTCTGTGAGATGAATTAACAGAACACAGAGCAGTTTCTCAGAAAGCTTCTTTCCAGTTTTGCACGGAAGATATTTCCTTTTTCACCATAGGCCTCTATGGGCTTCCAAATATCCCTTTGCCAATTCCACAAGAACAGCCTTAGCGAAAGGCTTCTTGAAGGGAAAGATGTAACTCTGTGAGATGAATTAACAGAACACAGAGCAGTTTCTCAGAAAGCTTCTTTCCAGTTTTGAACGGAAGATATTTCCTTTTTCACCATAGGCCTCTATGGGCTTCCAAATATCCCTTTGCCAATTCCACAAGAACAGCCTTAGCGAAAGGCTTCTTGAAGGGAAAGATGTAACTCGGTGAGATGAATTAACAGAACACAGAGCAGTTTCTCAGAAAGCTTCTTTCCAGTTTTGAACGGAAGGTATTTCCTTTTTCACCATAGCCCTCTATGGGCTTCCAAATATCCCTTTGCCAATTACACAAGAACAGCCTTAGCGAAAGGCTTCTTGAAGGGAAAGATGTAACTCTGTGAGATGAATTAACAGAACACAGAGCAGTTTCTCAGAAAGCTTCTTTCCAGTTTTGAACGGAAGATATTTCCTTTTTCACCATAGGCCTCTATGGGCTTCCAAATATCCCTTTGCCAATTCCACAAGAACAGCCTTAGCGAAAGGCTTCTTGAAGGGAAAGATGTAACTCTGTGAGATGAATTAACAGAACACAGAGCAGTTTCTCAGAAAGCTTCTTTCCAGTTTTGAACGGAAGATATTTCCTTTTTCACCATAGGCCTCTATGGGCTTCCAAATATCCCTTTGCCAATTCCACAAGAACAGCCTTAGCGAAAGGCTTCTTGAAGGGAAAGATGTAACTCTGTGAGATGAATTAACAGAACACAGAGCAGTTTCTCAGAAAGCTTCTTTCCAGTTTTGAACGGAAGATATTTCCTTTTTCACCATAGGCCTCTATGGGCTTCCAAATATCCCTTTGCCAATTCCACAAGAACAGCCTTAGCGAAAGGCTTCTTGAAGGGAAAGATGTAACTCTGTGAGATGAATTAACAGAACACAGAGCAGTTTCTCAGAAAGCTTCTTTCCAGTTTTGAACGGAAGATATTTCCTTTTTCACCATAGGCCTCTATGGGCTTCCAAATATCCCTTTGCCAATTCCACAAGAACAGCCTTAGCGAAAGGCTTCTTGAAGGGAAAGATGTAACTCTGTGAGATGAATTAACAGAACACAGAGCAGTTTCTCAGAAAACTTCTTTCCAGTTTTGAACGGAAGATATTTCCTTTTTCACCAGAGGCCTCTAATGGCTTCCAAATATCCCTTTGCCAATTCCACAAGAACAGCCTTAGCGAAAGGCTTCTTGAAGGGAAAGATGTAACTCTGTGAGATGAATTAACAGAACACAGAGCAGTTTCTCAGAAAGCTTCTTTCCAGTTTTGAACGGAAGATATTTCCTTTTTCACCGTAGCCCTCTTTGGGCTTCCAAATATCCCTTTGCCAATTCCACAAGAACAGCCTTAGCGAAAGGCTTCTTGAAGGGAAAGATGTAACTCTGTGAGATGAATTAACAGAACACAGAGCAGTTTCTCAGAAAGCTTCTTTCCAGTTTTGAACGGAAGATATTTCCTTTTTCACCATAGCCCTCTATGGGCTTCCAAATATCCCTTTGCCAATTCCACAAGAACAGCCTTAGCGAAAGGCTTCTTGAAGGGAAAGATGTAACTCTGTGAGATGAATTAACAGAACACAGAGCAGTTTCTCAGAAAGCTTCTTTCCAGTTTTGCACGGAAGATATTTCCCTTTTCACCATAGGCCTCTATGGGCTTCCAAATATCCCTTTGCCAATTCCACAAGAACAGCCTTAGCGAAAGGCTTCTTGAAGGGAAAGATGTAACTCTGTGAGATGAATTAACAGAACACAGAGCAGTTTCTCAGAAAGCTTCTTTCCAGTTTTGAACGGAAGATATTTCCTTTTTCACCATAGCCCTCTATGGGCTTCCAAATATCCCTTTACCAATTCCACAAGAACAGCCTTAGCGAAAGGCTTCTTGAAGGGAAAGATGTAACTCTGTGAGATGAATTAACAGAACACAGAGCAGTTTCTCAGAAACCTTCTTTCCAGTTTTGAAAGGAAGATATTTCCTTTTTCCCCATAGGCCTCTATGGGCTTCCAAATATCCCTTTGCCAATTCCACAAGAACAGCCTTAGCGAAAGGCTTCTTGAAGGGAAAGATGTAACTCTGTGAGATGAATTAACAGAACACAGAGCAGTTTCTCAGAAAGCTTCTTTCCAGTTTTGAACGGAAGATATTTCCTTTTTCACCGTAGCCCTCTATGGGCTTCCAAATATCCCTTTGCCAATTCCACAAGAACATCCTTAGCGAAAGGCTTCTTGAAGTGAAAGATGTAACTCTGTGAGATGAATTAACAGAACACAGAGCAGTTTCTCAGAAAGCTTCTTTCCAGTTTTGAACGGAAGATATTTCCTTTTTCACCATAGACCTCTATGGGCTTCCAAATATCCCTTTGCCAATTCCACAAGAACAGCCTTAGCGAAAGGCTTCTTGAAGGGAAAGATGTAACTCTGTGAGATGAATTAGCAGAACACAGAGCAGTTTCTCAGAAAGCTTCTTTCCAGTTTTGAACGGAAGATGTTTCCTTTTTCACCATAGGCCTCTAAGGGCTTCCAAATATCCCTTTGCCAATTCCACAAGAACAGCCTTAGCGAAAGGCTTCTTGAAGGGAAAGATGTAACTCTGTGAGATGAATTCACAGAACACAGAGCAGTTTCTCAGAAAGCTTTTTTCCACTTTTGAACGGAAGATATTTCCTTTTTCACCATAGGCCTCTATGGGCTTCCAAATATCCCTTTGCCAATTCCACAAGAACAGCCTTAGCGAAAGGCTTCTTGAAGGGAAAGATGTAACTCTGTGAGATGAATTAACAGAACACAGAGCAGTTTCTCAGAAAGATTCTTTCCAGTTTTGAACGGAAGATATTTCCTTTTTCACCATAGCCCTCTATGGGCTTCCAAATATCCCTTTACCAATTCCACAAGAACAGCCTTAGCGAAAGGCTTCTTGAAGGGAAAGATGTAACTCTGTGAGATGAATTAACAGAACACAGAGCAGTTTCTCAGAAACCTTCTTTCCAGTTTTGAAAGGAAGATATTTCCTTTTTCCCCATAGGCCTCTATGGGCTTCCAAATATCCCTTTGCCAATTCCACAAGAACAGCCTTAGCGAAAGGCTTCTTGAAGGGAAAGATGTAACTCTGTGAGATGAATTAACAGAACACAGAGCAGTTTCTCAGAAAGCTTCTTTCCAGTTTTGAACGGAAGATATTTCCTTTTTCACCGTAGCCCTCTATGGGCTTCCAAATATCCCTTTGCCAATTCCACAAGAACATCCTTAGCGAAAGGCTTCTTGAAGGGAAAGATGTAACTCTGTGAGATGAATTAACAGAACACAGAGCAGTTTCTCAGAAAGCTTCTTTCCAGTTTTGAACGGAAGATATTTCCTTTTTCACCATAGACCTCTATGGGCTTCCAAATATCCCTTTGCCAATTCCACAAGAACAGCCTTAGCGAAAGGCTTCTTGAAGGGAAAGATGTAACTCTGTGAGATGAATTAGCAGAACACAGAGCAGTTTCTCAGAAAGCTTCTTTCCAGTTTTGAACGGAAGATGTTTCCTTTTTCACCATAGGCCTCTAAGGGCTTCCAAATATCCCTTTGCCAATTCCACAAGAACAGCCTTAGCGAAAGGCTTCTTGAAGGGAAAGATGTAACTCTGTGAGATGAATTCACAGAACACAGAGCAGTTTCTCAGAAAGCTTTTTTCCACTTTTGAACGGAAGATATTTCCTTTTTCACCATAGGCCTCTATGGGCTTCCAAATATCCCTTTGCCAATTCCACAAGAACAGCCTTAGCGAAAGGCTTCTTGAAGGGAAAGATGTAACTCTGTGAGATGAATTAACAGAACACAGAGCAGTTTCTCAGAAAGCTTCTTTCCAGTTTTGAACGGAAGATATTTCCTTTTTCACCATAGCCCTCTATGGGCTTCCAAATATCCCTTTGCCAATTCCACAAGAACAGCCTTAGCGAAAGGCGTCTTGAAGGGAAAGATGTAACTCTGTGAGATGAATTAACAGAACACAGAGCAGTTTCTCAGAAAGCTTCTTTCCAGTTTTGAACGGAAGATATTTCCTTTTTCACCATAGGCCTCTATGGGCTTCCAAATATCCCTTTGCCAATTCCACAAGAACAGCCTTAGCGAAAGGCTTCTTGAAGGGAAAGATGTAACTCTGTGAGATGAATTAACAGAACACAGAGCAGTTTCTCAGAAAGCTTCTTTCCAGTTTTGAACGGAAGATATTTCCTTTTTCACCATAGGCCTCTAAGGGCTTCCAAATATCCCTTTGCCAATTCCACAAGAACAGCCTTAGCGAAAGGCTTCTTGAAGGGAAAGATGTAACTCTGTGAGATGAATTAACAGAACACAGAGCAGTTTCTCAGAAAACTTCTTTCCAGTTTTGAACGGAAGATATTTCCTTTTTCACCAGAGGCCTCTAATGGCTTCCAAATATCCCTTTGCCAATTCCACAAGAACAGCCTTAGCGAAAGGCTTCTTGAAGGGAAAGATGTAACTCTGTGAGATGAATTAACAGAACACAGAGCAGTTTCTCAGAAAGCTTCTTTCCAGTTTTGAACGGAAGATATTTCCTTTTTCACCGTAGCCCTCTTTGGGCTTCCAAATATCCCTTTGCCAATTCCACAAGAACAGCCTTAGCGAAAGGCTTCTTGAAGGGAAAGATGTAACTCTGTGAGATGAATTAACAGAACACAGAGCAGTTTCTCAGAAAGCTTCTTTCCAGTTTTGAACGGAAGATATTTCCTTTTTCACCATAGCCCTCTATGGGCTTCCAAATATCCCTTTGCCAATTCCACAAGAACAGCCTTAGCGAAAGGCGTCTTGAAGGGAAAGATGTAACTCTGTGAGATGAATTAACAGAACACAGAGCAGTTTCTCAGAAAGCTTCTTTCCAGTTTTGAACGGAAGATATTTCCTTTTTCACCATAGGCCTCTATGGGCTTCCAAATATCCCTTTGCCAATTCCACAAGAACAGCCTTAGCGAAAGGCTTCTTGAAGGGAAAGATGTAACTCTGTGAGATGAATTAACAGAACACAGAGCAGTTTCTCAGAAAGCTTCTTTCCAGTTTTGAACGGAAGATGTTTCCTTTTTCACCATAGGCCTCTAAGGGCTTCCAAATATCCCTTTGCCAATTCCACAAGAACAGCCTTAGCGAAAGGCTTCTTGAAGGGAAAGATGTAACTCTGTGAGATGAATTCACAGAACACAGAGCAGTTTCTCAGAAAGCTTTTTTCCACTTTTGAACGGAAGATATTTCCTTTTTCACCATAGGCCTCTATGGGCTTCCAAATATCCCTTTGCCAATTCCACAAGAACAGCCTTAGCGAAAGGCTTCTTGAAGCGAAAGATGTAACTCTGTGAGATGAATTAACAGAACACAGAGCAGTTTCTCAGAAAGCTTCTTTCCAGTTTTGAACGGAAGATATTTCCTTTTTCACCATAGCCCTCTATGGGCTTCCAAATATCCCTTTGCCAATTCCACAAGAACAGCCTTAGCGAAAGGCGTCTTGAAAGGAAAGATGTAACTCTGTGAGATGAATTAACAGAACACAGAGCAGTTTCTCAGAAAGCTTCTTTCCAGTTTTGAACGGAAGATATTTCCTTTTTCACCATAGGCCTCTATGGGCTTCCAAATATCCCTTTGCCAATTCCACAAGAACAGCCTTAGCGAAAGGCTTCTTGAAGGGAAAGATGTAACTCTGTGAGATGAATTAACAGAACACAGAGCAGTTTCTCAGAAAGCTTCTTTCCAGTTTTGAACGGAAGATATTTCCTTTTTCACCATAGGCCTCTATGGGCTTCCAAATATCCCTTTGCCAATTCCACAAGAACAGCCTTAGCGAAAGGCTTCTTGAAGGGAAAGATGTAACTCTGTGAGATGAATTAACAGAACACAGAGCAGTTTCTCAGAAAACTTCTTTCCAGTTTTGAACGGAAGATATTTCCCTTTTCACCAGAGGCCTCTAATGGCTTCCAAATATCCCTTTGCCAATTCCACAAGAACAGCCTTAGCGAAAGGCTTCTTGAAGGGAAAGATGTAACTCTGTGAGATGAATTAACAGAACACAGAGCAGTTTCTCAGAAAGCTTCTTTCTAGTTTTGAACGGAAGATATTTCCTTTTTCACCGTAGCCCTCTTTGGGCTTCCAAATATCCCTTTGCCAATTCCACAAGAACAGCCTTAGCGAAAGGCTTCTTGAAGGGAAAGATGTAACTCTGTGAGATGAATTAACAGAACACAGAGCAGTTTCTCAGAAAGCTTCTTTCCAGTTTTGAACGGAAGATATTTCCTTTTTCACCATAGCCCTCTATGGGCTTCCAAATATCCCTTTGCCAATTCCACAAGAACAGCCTTAGCGAAAGGCTTCTTGAAGGGAAAGATGTAACTCTGTGAGATGAATTAACAGAACACAGAGCAGTTTCTCAGAAAGCTTCTTTCCAGTTTTGCACGGAAGATATTTCCCTTTTCACCATAGGCCTCTATGGGCTTCCAAATATCCCTTTGCCAATTCCACAAGAACAGCCTTAGCGAAAGGCTTCTTGAAGGGAAAGATGTAACTCTGTGAGATGAATTAACAGAACACAGAGCAGTTTCTCAGAAAGCTTCTTTCCAGTTTTGAACGGAAGATATTTCCTTTTTCACCATAGCCCTCTATGGGCTTCCAAATATCCCTTTACCAATTCCACAAGAACAGCCTTAGCGAAAGGCTTCTTTAAGGGAAAGATGTAACTCTGTGAGATGAATTAACAGAACACAGAGCAGTTTCTCAGAAACCTTCTTTCCAGTTTTGAAAGGAAGATATTTCCTTTTTCCCCATAGGCCTCTAAGGGCTTTCAAATATCCCTTTGCCAATTCCACAAGAACAGCCTTAGCGAAAGGCTTCTTGAAGGGAAAGATGTAACTCTGTGAGATGAATTCACAGAACACAGAGCAGTTTCTCAGAAAGCTTTTTTCCACTTTTGAACGGAAGATATTTCCTTTTTCACCATAGGCCTCTATGGGCTTCCAAATATCCCTTTGCCAATTCCACAAGAACAGCCTTAGCGAAAGGCTTCTTGAAGGGAAAGATGTAACTCTGTGAGATGAGTTAACAGAACACAGAGCAGTTTCTCAGAAAGCTTCTTTCCAGTTTTGAACGGAAGATATTTCCTTTTTCACCACAGCCCTCTATGGGCTTCCAAATATCCCTTTGCCAATTCCACAAGAACAGCCTTAGCGAAAGGCTTCTTGAAGGGAAAGATGTAACTCGGTGAGATGAATTAACAGAACACAGAGCAGTTTCTCAGAATGCTTCTTTCCAGTTTTGAACGGAAGATATTTCCTTTTTCACCATAGCGCTCTATGGGCTTCCAAATATCCCTTTGCCAATTACACAAGAACAGCCTTAGCGAAAGGCTTCTTGAAGGGAAAGATGTAACTCTGTGAGATGAATTAACAGAACACAGAGCAGTTTCTCAGAAAGCTTCTTTCCAGTTTTGAACGGAAGATATTTCCTTTTTCACCATAGCCCTCTATGGGCTTCCAAATATCCCTTTGCCAATTCCACAAGAACAGCCTTAGCGAAAGGCTTCTTGAAGGGAAAGATGTAACTCTGTGAGATGAATTAACAGAACACAGAGCAGTTTCTCAGAAAGCTTCTTTCCAGTTTTGAACGGAAGATATTTCCTTTTTCACCCTAGGCCTCTATGGGCTTCCAAATATCCCTTTGCCAATTCCACAAGAACAGCCTTAGCGAAAGGCTTCTTGAAGGGAAAGATGTAACTCTGTGAGATGAATTAACAGAACACAGAGCAGTTTCTCAGAAAGCTTCTTTCCAGTTTTGAACGGAAGATATTTCCTTTTTCACCATAGGCCTCTATGGGCTTCCAAATATCCCTTTGCCAATTCCACAAGAACAGCCTTAGCGAAAGGCTTCTTGAAGGGAAAGATGTAACTCTGTGAGATGAATTAACAGAACACAGAGCAGTTTCTCAGAAAACTTCTTTCCAGTTTTGAACGGAAGATATTTCCTTTTTCACCAGAGGCCTCTAATGGCTTCCAAATATCCCTTTGCCAATTCCACAAGAACAGCCTTAGCGAAAGGCTTCTTGAAGGGAAAGATGTAACTCTGTGAGATGAATTAACAGAACACAGAGCAGTTTCTCAGAAAGCTTCTTTCCACTTTTGAACGGAAGATATTTCCTTTTTCACCGTAGCCCTCTTTGGGCTTCCAAATATCCCTTTGCCAATTCCACAAGAACAGCCTTAGCGAAAGGCTTCTTGAAGGGAAAGATGTAACTCTGTGAGATGAATTAACAGAACACAGAGCAGTTTCTCAGAAAGCTTCTTTCCAGTTTTGAACGGAAGATATTTCCTTTTTCACCATAGCCCTCTATGGGCTTCCAAATATCCCTTTGCCAATTCCACAAGAACAGCCTTAGCGAAAGGCTTCTTGAAGGGAAAGATGTAACTCTGTGAGATGAATTAACAGAACACAGAGCAGTTTCTCAGAAAGCTTCTTTCCAGTTTTGCACGGAAGATATTTCCCTTTTCACCATAGGCCTCTATGGGCTTCCAAATATCCCTTTGCCAATTCCACAAGAACAGCCTTAGCGAAAGGCTTCTTGAAGGGAAAGATGTAACTCTGTGAGATGAATTAACAGAACACAGAGCAGTTTCTCAGAAAGCTTCTTTTCAGTTTTGAACGGAAGATATTTCCTTTTTCACCATAGCCCTCTATGGGCTTCCAAATATCCCTTTACCAATTCCACAAGAACAGCCTTAGCGAAAGGCTTCTTTAAGGGAAAGATGTAACTCTGTGAGATGAATTAACAGAACACAGAGCAGTTTCTCAGAAACCTTCTTTCCAGTTTTGAAAGGAAGATATTTCCATTTTCCCCATAGGCCTCTATGGGCTTCCAAATATCCCTTTGCCAATTCCACAAGAACAGCCTTAGCGAAAGGCTTCTTGAAGGGAAAGATGTAACTCTGTGAGATGAATTAACAGAACACAGAGCAGTTTCTCAGAAAGCTTCTTTCCAGTTTTGAACGGAAGATATTTCCTTTTTCACCGTAGCCCTCTATGGGCTTCCAAATATCCCTTTGCCAATTCCACAAGAACAGCCTTAGCGAAAGGCTTCTTGAAGGGAAAGATGTAACTCTGTGAGATGAATTAACAGAACACAGAGCAGTTTCTCAGAAACCTTCTTTCCAGTTTTGAAAGGAAGATATTTCCTTTTTCCCCATAGGCCTCTATGGGCTTCCAAATATCCCTTTGCCAATTCCACAAGAACAGCCTTAGCGAAAGGCTTCTTGAAGGGAAAGATGTAACTCTGTGAGATGAATTAACAGAACACAGAGCAGTTTCTCAGAAAGCTTCTTTCCAGTTTTGAACGGAAGATATTTCCTTTTTCACCGTAGCCCTCTATGGGCTTCCAAATATCCCTTTGCCAATTCCACAAGAACATCCTTAGCGAAAGGCTTCTTGAAGGGAAAGATGTAACTCTGTGAGATGAATTAACAGAACACAGAGCAGTTTCTCAGAAAGCTTCTTTCCAGTTTTGAACGGAAGATATTTCCTTTTTCACCATAGACCTCTATGGGCTTCCAAATATCCCTTTGCCAATTCCACAAGAACAGCCTTAGCGAAAGGCTTCTTGAAGGGAAAGATGTAACTCTGTGAGATGAATTAGCAGAACACAGAGCAGTTTCTCAGAAAGCTTCTTTCCAGTTTTGAACGGAAGATATTTCCTTTTTCACCATAGGCCTCTATGGGCTTCCAAATATCCCTTTGCCAATTCCACAAGAACAGCCTTAGCGAAAGGCTTCTTGAAGGGAAAGATGTAACTCTGTGAGATGAATTAACAGAACACAGAGCAGTTTCTCAGAAAGCTTTTTTCCACTTTTGAACGGAAGATATTTCCTTTTTCACCATAGGCCTCTATGGGCTTCCAAATATCCCTTTGCCAATTCCACAAGAACAGCCTTAGCGAAAGGCTTCTTGAAGGGAAAGATGTAACTCGGTGAGATGAATTAACACAACACAGAGCAGTTTCTCAGAATGCTTCTTTCCAGTTTTGAACGGAAGATATTTCCTTTTTCACCATAGCGCTCTATGGGCTTCCAAATATCCCTTTGCCAATTACACAAGAACAGCCTTAGCGAAAGGCTTCTTGAAGGGAAAGATGTAACTCTGTGAGATGAATTAACAGAACACAGAGCAGTTTCTCAGAAAGCTTCTTTCCAGTTTTGAACGGAAGATATTTCCTTTTTCACCATAGCCCTCTATGGGCTTCCAAATATCCCTTTGCCAATTCCACAAGAACAGCCTTAGCGAAAGGCGTCTTGAAGGGAAAGATGTAACTCTGTGAGATGAATTAACAGAACACAGAGCAGTTTCTCAGAAAGCTTCTTTCCAGTTTTGAACGGAAGATATTTCCTTTTTCACCATAGGCCTCTATGGGCTTCCAAATATCCCTTTGCCAATTCCACAAGAACAGCCTTAGCGAAAGGCTTCTTGAAGGGAAAGATGTAACTCTGTGAGATGAATTAACAGAACACAGAGCAGTTTCTCAGAAAGCTTCTTTCCAGTTTTGAACGGAAGATATTTCCTTTTTCACCATAGGCCTCTATGGGCTTCCAAATATCCCTTTGCCAATTCCACAAGAACAGCCTTAGCGAAAGGCTTCTTGAAGGGAAAGATGTAACTCTGTGAGATGAATTAACAGAACACAGAGCAGTTTCTCAGAAAACTTCTTTCCAGTTTTGAACGGAAGATATTTCCTTTTTCACCAGAGGCCTCTAATGCCTTCCAAATATCCCTTTGCCAATTCCACAAGAACAGCCTTAGCGAAAGGCTTCTTGAAGGGAAAGATGTAACTCTGTGAGATGAATTAACAGAACACAGAGCAGTTTCTCAGAAAGCTTCTTTCCAGTTTTGAACGGAAGATATTTCCTTTTTCACCGTAGCCCTCTTTGGGCTTCCAAATATCCCTTTGCCAATTCCACAAGAACAGCCTTAGCGAAAGGCTTCTTGAAGGGAAAGATGTAACTCTGTGAGATGAATTAACAGAACACAGAGCAGTTTCTCAGAAAGCTTCTTTCCAGTTTTGAACGGAAGATATTTCCTTTTTCACCATAGCCCTCTATGGGCTTCCAAATATCCCTTTGCCAATTCCACAAGAACAGCCTTAGCGAAAGGCTTCTTGAAGGGAAAGATGTAACTCTGTGAGATGAATTAACAGAACACAGAGCAGTTTCTCAGAAAGCTTCTTTCCAGTTTTGCACGGAAGATATTTCCCTTTTCACCATAGGCCTCTATGGGCTTCCAAATATCCCTTTGCCAATTCCACAAGAACAGCCTTAGCGAAAGGCTTCTTCAAGGGAAAGATGTAACTCTGTGAGATGAATTAACAGAACACAGAGCAGTTTCTCAGAAAGCTTCTTTCCAGTTTTGAACGGAAGATATTTCCTTTTTCACCATAGCCCTCTATGGGCTTCCAAATATCCCTTTACCAATTCCACAAGAACAGCCTTAGCGAAAGGCTTCTTGAAGGGAAAGATGTAACTCTGTGAGGTGAATTAACAGAACACAGAGCAGTTTCTCAGAAACCTTCTTTCCAGTTTTGAAAGGAAGATATTTCCTTTTTCCCCATAGGCCTCTATGGGCTTCCAAATATCCCTTTGCCAATTCCACAAGAACAGCCTTAGCGAAAGGCTTCTTGAAGGGAAAGATGTAACTCTGTGAGATGAATTAACAAAACACAGAGCAGTTTCTCAGAAAGCTTCTTTCCAGTTTTGAACGGAAGATATTTCCTTTTTCACCGTAGCCCTCTATGGGCTTCCAAATATCCCTTTGCCAATTCCACAAGAACATCCTTAGCGAAAGGCTTCTTGAAGGGAAAGATGTAACTCTGTGAGATGAATTAACAGAACACAGAGCAGTTTCTCAGAAAGCTTCTTTCCAGTTTTGAACGGAAGATATTTCCTTTTTCACCATAGACCTCTATGGGCTTCCAAATATCCCTTTGCCAATTCCACAAGAACAGCCTTAGCGAAAGGCTTCTTGAAGGGAAAGATGTAACTCTGTGAGATGAATTAGCAGAACACAGAGCAGTTTCTCAGAAAGCTTCTTTCCAGTTTTGAACGGAAGATATTTCCTTTTTCACCATAGGCCTCTATGGGCTTCCAAATATCCCTTTGCCAATTCCACAAGAACAGCCTTAGCGAAAGGCTTCTTGAAGGGAAAGATGTAACTCTGTGAGATGAATTCACAGAACACAGAGCAGTTTCTCAGAAAGCTTCTTTCCAGTTTTGAACGGAAGATATTTCCTTTTTCACCATAGGCCTCTATGGGCTTCCAAATATCCCTTTGCCAATTCCACAAGAACAGCCTTAGCGAAAGGCTTCTTGAAGGGAAAGATGTAACTCTGTGAGATGAATTAACAGAACACAGAGCAGTTTCTCAGAAAGCTTCTTTCCAGTTTTGAACGGAAGATATTTCCTTTTTCACCATAGGCCTCTATGGGCTTCCAAATATCCCTTTGCCAATTCCACAAGAACAGCCTTAGCGAAAGGCTTCTTGAAGGGAAAGATGTAACTCTGTGAGATGAATTAACAGAACACAGAGCAGTTTCTCAGAAAACTTCTTTCCAGTTTTGAACGGAAGATATTTCCTTTTTCACCAGAGGCCTCTAATGGCTTCCAAATATCCCTTTGCCAATTCCACAAGAACAGCCTTAGCGAAAGGCTTCTTGAAGGGAAAGATGTAACTCTGTGAGATGAATTAACAGAACACAGAGCAGTTTCTCAGAAAGCTTCTTTCCAGTTTTGAACGGAAGATATTTCCTTTTTCACCGTAGCCCTCTTTGGGCTTCCAAATATCCCTTTGCCAATTCCACAAGAACAGCCTTAGCGAAAGGCTTCTTGAAGGGAAAGATGTAACTCTGTGAGATGAATTAACAGAACACAGAGCAGTTTCTCAGAAAGCTTCTTTCCAGTTTTGAACGGAAGATATTTCCTTTTTCACCATAGCCCTCTATGGGCTTCCAAATATCCCTTTGCCAATTCCACAAGAACAGCCTTAGCGAAAGGCTTCTTGAAGGGAAAGATGTAACTCTGTGAGATGAATTAACAGAACACAGAGCAGTTTCTCAGAAAGCTTCTTTCCAGTTTTGCACGGAAGATATTTCCCTTTTCACCATAGGCCTCTATGGGCTTCCAAATATCCCTTTGCCAATTCCACAAGAACAGCCTTAGCGAAAGGCTTCTTCAAGGGAAAGATGTAACTCTGTGAGATGAATTAACAGAACACAGAGCAGTTTCTCAGAAAGCTTCTTTCCAGTTTTGAACGGAAGATATTTCCTTTTTCACCATAGCCCTCTATGGGCTTCCAAATATCCCTTTACCAATTCCACAAGAACAGCCTTAGCGAAAGGCTTCTTGAAGGGAAAGATGTAACTCTGTGAGATGAATTAACAGAACACAGAGCAGTTTCTCAGAAACCTTCTTTCCAGTTTTGAAAGGAAGATATTTCCTTTTTCCCCATAGGCCTCTATGGGCTTCCAAATATCCCTTTGCCAATTCCACAAGAACAGCCTTAGCGAAAGGCTTCTTGAAGGGAAAGATGTAACTCTGTGAGATGAATTAACAAAACACAGAGCAGTTTCTCAGAAAGCTTCTTTCCAGTTTTGAACGGAAGATATTTCCTTTTTCACCGTAGCCCTCTATGGGCTTCCAAATATCCCTTTGCCAATTCCACAAGAACATCCTTAGCGAAAGGCTTCTTGAAGGGAAAGATGTAACTCTGTGAGATGAATTAACAGAACACAGAGCAGTTTCTCAGAAAGCTTCTTTCCAGTTTTGAACGGAAGATATTTCCCTTTTCACCATAGACCTCTATGGGCTTCCAAATATCCCTTTGCCAATTCCACAAGAACAGCCTTAGCGAAAGGCTTCTTGAAGGGAAAGATGTAACTCTGTGAGATGAATTAGCAGAACACAGAGCAGTTTCTCAGAAAGCTTCTTTCCAGTTTTGAACGGAAGATATTTCCTTTTTCACCATAGGCCTCTATGGGCTTCCAAATATCCCTTTGCCAATTCCACAAGAACAGCCTTAGCGAAAGGCTTCTTGAAGGGAAAGATGTAACTCTGTGAGATGAATTCACAGAACACAGAGCAGTTTCTCAGAAAGCTTTTTTCCACTTTTGAACGGAAGATATTTCCTTTTTCACCATAGACCTCTATGGGCTTCCAAATATCCCTTTGCCAATTCCACAAGAACAGCCTTAGCGAAAGGCTTCTTGAAGGGAAAGATGTAACTCTGTGAGATGAATTAACAGAACACAGAGCAGTTTCTCAGAAAGCTTCTTTCCAGTTTTGAACGGAAGATATTTCCTTTTTCACCACAGCCCTCTATGGGCTTCCAAATATCCCTTTGCCAATTCCACAAGAACAGCCTTAGCGAAAGGCTTCTTGAAGGGAAAGATGTAACTCGGTGAGATGAATTAACAGAACACAGAGCAGTTTCTCAGAAAGCTTCTTTCCAGTTTTGAACGGAAGATATTTCCTTTTTCACCATAGCGCTCTATGGGCTTCCAAATATCCCTTTGCCAATTACACAAGAACAGCCTTAGCGAAAGGCTTCTTGAAGGGAAAGATGTAACTCTGTGAGATGAATTAACAGAACACAGAGCAGTTTCTCAGAAAGCTTCTTTCCAGTTTTGAACGGAAGATATTTCCTTTTTCACCATAGCCCTCTATGGGCTTCCAAATATCCCTTTGCCAATTACACAAGAACAGCCTTAGCGAAAGGCTTCTTGAAGGGAAAGATGTAACTCTGTGAGATGAATTAACAGAACAAAGAGCAGTTTCTCAGAAAGCTTCTTTCCAGTTTTGCACGGAAGATATTTCCTTTTTCACCATAGGCCTCTATGGGCTTCCAAATATCCGTTTGCCAATTCCACAAGAACAGCCTTAGCGAAAGGCTTCTTGAAGGGAAAGATGTAACTCTGTGAGATGAATTAACAGAACACAGAGCAGTTTCTCAGAAAGCTTCTTTCCAGTTTTGCACGGAAGATATTTCCTTTTTCACCATAGGCCTCTATGGGCTTCCAAATATCCCTTTGCCAATTCCACAAGAACAGCCTTAGCGAAAGGCTTCTTGAAGGGAAAGATGTAACTCTGTGAGATGAATTAACAGAACACAGAGCAGTTTCTCAGAAAGCTTCTTTCCAGTTTTGAACGGAAGATATTTCCTTTTTCACCATAGCCCTCTATGGGCTTCCAAATATCCCTTTGTCAATTCCACAAGAACAGCCTTAGCGAAAGGCTTCTTGAAGGGAAAGATGTAACTCTGTGAGATGAATTAACAGAACACAGAGCAGTTTCTCAGAAAGCTTCTTTCCAGTTTTGAACGGAAGATATTTCCTTTTTCACCATAGGCCTCTATGGGCTTCCAAATATCCCTTTGCCAATTCCACAAGAACAGCCTTAGCGAAAGGCTTCTTGAAGGGAAAAATATAACTCTGTGAGATGAATTAACAGAACACAGAGCAGTTTCTCAGAAAGCTTCTTTCCAGTTTTGCACGGAAGATATTTCCTTTTTCACCATAGGCCTCTATGGGCTTCCAAATATCCGTTTGCCAATTCCACAAGAACAGCCTTAGCGAAAGGCTTCTTGAAGGGAAAGATGTAACTCTGTGAGATGAATTAACAGAACACAGAGCAGTTTCTCAGAAAGCTTCTTTCCAGTTTTGAACGGAAGATATTTCCTTTTTCATCATAGGCCTGTATGGGCTTCCAAATATCCCTTTGCCAATTCCACAAGAACAGCCTTAGCGAAAGGCTTCTTGAAGGGAAAGATGTAACTCTGTGAGATGAATTAACAGAACACAGAGCAGTTTCTCAGAAAGCTTCTTTCCAGTTTTGAACGGAAGATATTTCCTTTTTCACCATAGGCCTCTATGGGCTTCCAAATATCCCTTTGCCAATTCCACAAGAACAGCCTTAGCGAAAGGCGTCTTGAAGGGAAAGATGTAACTCTGTGAGATGAATTAACAGAACACAGAGCAGTTTCTCAGAAAGCTTCTTTCCAGTTTTGAACGGAAGATATTTCCTTTTTCACCATAGGCCTCTATGGGCTTCCAAATATCCCTTTGCCAATTCCACAAGAACAGCCTTAGCGAAAGGCTTCTTGAAGGGAAAGATGTAACTCTGTGAGATGAATTAACAGAACACAGAGCAGTTTCTCAGAAAGCTTCTTTCCAGTTTTGAACGGAAGATATTTCCTTTTTCACCATAGCCCTCTATGGGCTTCCAAATATCCCTTTGCCTATTCCCCAAGAACAGCCTTAGCGAAAGGCTTCTTGAAGGGAAAGATGTAACTCTGTGAGATGAATTAACAGAACACAGAGCAGTTTCTCAGAAAGCTTCTTTCCAGTTTTGAACGGAAGATATTTCCTTTTTCACCGTAGCCCTCTATGGGATTCAAAATATCCGTTTGCCAATTACACAAGAACAGCCTTAGCGAAAGGCTTCCTGAAGGGAAAGATGTAACTCTGTGAGATGAATTAACAGAACACAGAGCAGTTTCTCAGAAAGCTTCTTTTCAGTTTTGAACGGAAGATATTTCCTTTTTCACCATAGCCCTCTATGGGCTTCCAAATATCCCTTTGCCAATTCCACAAGAACAGCCTTAGCGAAAGGCTTCTTGAAGGGAAAGATGTAACTCTGTGAGATGAATTAACAGAACACAGAGCAGTTTCTCAGAAAGCTTCTTTCCAGTTTTGAACGGAAGATATTTCCTTTTTCACCGTAGCCCTCTATGGGCTTCCAAATATCCCTTTGCCAATTCCACAAGAACAGCCTTAGCGAAAGGCTTCTTGAAGGGAAAGATGTAACTCTGTGAGATGAATTAACAGAACACAGAGCAGTTTCTCAGAAAGCTTCTTTCCAGTTTTGAACGGAAGATATTTCCTTTTTCACCATAGGCCTTTATGGGCTTCCAAATATCCCTTTGCCAATTCCACAAGAACAGCCTTAGCGAAAGGCTTCTTGAAGGGAAAGATGTAACTCTGTGAGATTAATTAACAGAACACAGAGCAGTTTCTCAGAAAGCTTCTTTCCAGTTTTGAACGGAAGATATTTCCTTTTTCACCATAGCCCTCTATGGGCTTCCAAATATCCCTTTGCCAATTCCACAAGAACAGCCTTAGCGAAAGGCTTCTTGAAGGGAAAGATGTAACTCTGTGAGATGAATTAAGAGAACACAGAGCAGTTTCTCAGAAAGCTTCTTTCCAGTTTTGAACGGAAGATATTTCCTTTTTCACCATAGGCCTCTATGGGCTTCCAAATATCCCTTTGCCAATTCCACAAGAACAGCCTTAGCGAAAGGCTTCTTGAAGGGAAAGATGTAACTCTGTGAGATGAATTCACAGAACACAGAGCAGTTTCTCAGAAAGCTTCTTTCCAGTTTTGAACGGAAGATATTTCCTTTTTCACCGTAGCCCTCTTTGGGCTTCCAAATATCCCTTTGCCAATTCCACAAGAACAGCCTTAGCGAAAGGCTTCTTGAAGGGAAAGATGTAACTCTGTGAGATGAATTAACAGAACACAGAGCAGTTTCTCAGAAAGCTTCTTTCCAGTTTTGCACGGAAGATATTTCCTTTTTCACCATAGCCCTCTATGGGCTTCCAAATATCCCTTTGCCAATTCCCCAAGAACAGCCTTAGCGAAAGGCTTCTTGAAGGGAAAGATGTAACTCCGTGAGATGAATTAACAGAACACAGAGCAGTTTCTCAGAAAGCTTCTTTCCAGTTTTGAACGGAAGATATTTCCTTTTTCACCATAGGCCTCTATGGGCTTCCAAATATCCCTTTGCCAATTCCACAAGAACAGCCTTAGCGAAAGGCTTCTTGAAGGAAAAGATGTAACTCTGTGAGATGAATTAACAGAACACAGAGCAGTTTCTCAGAAAGCTTCTTTCCAGTTTTGAACGGAAGTTATTTCCTTTTTCACCATAGCCCTCTATGGGCTTCCAAATATCCCTTTGCCAATTCCACAAGAACAGCCTTAGCGAAAGGCTTCTTGAAGGGAAAGATGTAACTCTGTGAGATGAATTAACAGAACACAGAGCAGTTTCTCAGAAAGCTTCTTTCCAGTTTTGAACGGAAGATATTTCCTTTTTCACCATAGGCCTCTATGGGCTTCCAAATATCCCTTTGCCAATTCCACAAGAACAGACTTAGCGAAAGGCTTCTTGAAGGGAAAGATGTAACTCTGTGAGATGAATTCACAGAACACAGAGCAGTTTCTCAGAAAGCTTTTTTCCACTTTTGAACGGAAGATATTTCCTTTTTCACCATAGGCCTCTATGGGCTTCCAAATATCCCTTTGCCAATTCCACAAGAACAGCCTTAGCGAAAGGCTTCTTGAAGGGAAAGATGTAACTCTGTGAGATGAATTAACAGAACACAGAGCAGTTTCTCAGAAAGCTTCTTTCCAGTTTTGAACGGAAGATATTTCCTTTTTCACCACAGCCCTCTTTGGGCTTCCAAATATCCCTTTGCCAATTCCACAAGAACAGCCTTAGCGAAAGGCTTCTTGAAGGGAAAGATGTAACTCTGTGAGATGAATTAACAGAACACAGAGCAGTTTCTCAGAAAGCTTCTTTCCAGTTTTGAAAGGAAGATATTTCCTTTTTCACCATAGGCCTCTATGGGCTTCCAAATATCCCTTTGCCAATTCCACAAGAACAGCCTTAGCGAAAGGCTTCTTGAAGGGAAAGATGTAACTCTGTGAGATGAATTAACAGAACAAAGAGCAGTTTCTCAGAAAGCTTCTTTCCAGTTTTGAACGGAAGATATTTCCTTTTTCACCGTAGCCCTCTATGGGCTTCCAAATATCCCTTTGCCAATTCCACAAGAACAGCCTTAGCGAAAGGCTTCTTGAAGGGAAAGATGTAACTCTGTGAGATGAAATAACAGAACACAGAGCAGTTTCTCAGAAAGCTTCTTTCCAGTTTTGAACGGAAGATATTTCCTTTTTCACCATAGGCCTCTATGGGCTTCCAAATATCCCTTTGCCAATTCCACAAGAATAGCCTTAGCGAAAGGCTTCTTGAAGGGAAAGATGTAACTCTGTGAGATGAATTAGCAGAACACAGAGCAGTTTCTCAGAAAGCTTCTTTCCAGTTTTGAACGGAAGATATTTCCTTTTTCACCATAGGCCTCTATGGGCTTCCAAATATCCCTCTGCCAATTCCACAAGAACAACCTTAGCGAAAGGCTTCTTGAAGGGAAAGATGTAACTCTGTGAGATGAATTCACAGAACACAGAGCAGTTTCTCAGAAAGCTTTTTTCCACTTTTGAACGGAAGATATTTCCTTTTCACCATAGGCCTCTATGGGCTTCCAAATATCCCTTTGCCAATTCCACAAGAACAGCCTTAGCGAAAGGCTTCTTGAAGGGAAAGATGTAACTCTGTGAGATGAATTAACAGAACACAGAGCAGTTTCTCAGAAAGCTTCTTTCCAGTTTTGAACGGAAGATATTTCCTTTTTCACCATAGCCCTCTATGGGCTTCCAAATATCCCTTTGCCAATTCCACAAAAACAGCCTTAGCGAAAGGCGTCTTGAAGGGAAAGATGTAACTCTGTGAGATGAATTAACAGAACACAGAGCAGTTTCTCAGAAAGCTTCTTTCCAGTTTTGAACGGAAGATATTTCCTTTTTCACCATAGGCCTCTATGGGCTTCCAAATATCCCTTTGCCAATTCCACAAGAACAGCCTTAGCGAAAGGCTTCTTGAAGGGAAAGATGTAACTCTGTGAGATGAATTAACAGAACACAGAGCAGTTTCTCAGAAAGCTTCTTTCCAGTTTTGAACGGAAGGTATTTCCTTTTTCACCATAGCCCTCTATGGGCTTCCAAATATCCCTTTGCCAATTCCCCAAGAACAGCCTTAGCGAAAGGCTTCTTGAAGGGAAAGATGTAACTCTGTGAGATGAATTAACAGAACACAGAGCAGTTTCTCAGAAAGCTTCTTTCCAGTTTTGAACGGAAGATATTTCCTTTTTCACCGTAGCCCTCTATGGGCTTCCAAATATCCGTTTGCCAATTCCACAATAACAGCCTTAGCGAAAGGCTTCCTGAAGGGAAAGATGTAACTCTGTGAGATGAATTAACAGAACACAGAGCAGTTTCTCAGAAAGCTTCTTTCCAGTTTTGAACGGAAGATATTTCCTTTTTCACCATAGGCCTCTATGGGCTTCCAAATATCCCTTTGCCAATTCCACAAGAACAGCCTTAGCGAAAGGCTTCTTGAAGGGAAAGATGTAACTCTGTGAGATGAATTAACAGAACTCAGAGCAGTTTCTGAGAAAGCTTCTTTCCAGTTTTTCACGGAAGATATTTCCTTTTTCACCATAGGCCTCTATGGGCTTCCAAATATCCCTTTGCCAATTCCACAAGAACAGCCTTAGCGAAAGGCTTCTTGAAGGGAAAGATGTAACTCTGTGAGATGAATTAACAGAACACAGAGCAGTTTCTCAGAAAGCTTCTTTCCAGTTTTGCACGGAAGATATTTCCTTTTTCACCATAGGCCTCTATGGGCTTCCAAATATCCCTTTGCCAATTCCACAAGAACAGCCTTAGCGAAAGGCGTCTTGAAGGGAAAGATGTAACTCTGTGAGATGAATTAACAGAACACAGAGCAGTTTCTCAGAAAGCTTCTTTCCAGTTTTGAACGGAAGATATTTCCTTTTTCACCTTAGGCCTCTGTGGGCTTCCAAATATCCCTTTGCCAATTCCACAAGAACAGCCTTAGCGAAAGGCTTCTTGAAGGGAAAGATGTAACTCTGTGAGATGATTTAACAGAACACAGAGCAGTTTCTCAGAAAGCTTCTTTCCAGTTTTGAACGGAAGGTATTTCCTTTTTCAACATAGCCCTCTATGGGCTTCCAAATATCCCTTTGCCAATTCCCCAAGAACAGCCTTAGCGAAAGGCTTCTTGAAGGGAAAGATGTAACTCTGTGAGATGAATTAACAGAACACAGAGCAGTTTCTCAGAAAGCTTCTTTCCAGTTTTGAACGGAAGATATTTCCTTTTTCATCATAGGCCTCTAAGGGCTTCCAAATATCCCTTTGCCAATTCCACAAGAACAGCCTTAGCGAAAGGCATCTTGAAGGGAAAGATGTAACTCTCTGAGATGAATTAACAGAACACAGAGCAGTTTCTCAGAAAGCTTCTTTCCAGGTTTGAACGGAAGATATTTCCTTTTTCACCATAGCCCTCTATGGGCTTCCAAATATCCCTTTGCCAATTCCACAAGAACAGCCTTAGCGAAAGGCGTCTTGAAGGGAAAGATGTAACTCTGTGAGATGAATTAACAGAACACAGAGCAGTTTCTCAGAAAGCTTCTTTCCAGTTTTGAACGGAAGATATTTCCTTTTTCACCATAGCCCTCTATGGGCTTCCAAATATCCCTTTGCCAATTCCACAAGAACAGCCTTAGCGAAAGGCTTCTTGAAGGGAAAGATGTAACTCTGTGAGTTGAATTAACAGAACACAGAGCAGTTTCTCAGAAAGCTTCTTTCCAGTTTTGCACGGAAGATATTTCCTTTTTCACCATAGGCCTCTATGGGCTTCCAAATATCCCTTTGCCAATTCCACAAGAACAGCCTTAGCGAAAGGCTTCTTGAAGGGAAAGATGTAACTCTGTGAGATGAATTAACAGAACACAGAGCAGTTTCTCAGAAAGCTTCTTTCCAGTTTTGAACGGAAGATATTTCCTTTTTCACCATAGCCCTCTATGGGCTTCCAAATATCCCTTTGCCAATTCCACAAGAACAGCCTTAGCGAAAGGCTTCTTGAAGGGAAAGATGTAACTCTGTGAGATGAATTAACAGAACACAGAGCAGTTTCTCAGAAAGCTTCTTTCCAGTTTTGAACGGAAGATATTTCCTTTTTCACCGTAGCCCTCTTTGGGCTTCCAAATATCCCTTTGCCAATTCCACAAGAACAGCCTTAGCGAAAGGCTTCTTGAAGGGAAAGATGTAACTCTGTGAGATGAATTAACAGAACACAGAGCAGTTTCTCAGAAAGCTTCTTTCCAGTTTTGAACGGAAGGTATTTCCTTTTTCACCATAGCCCTCTATGGGCTTCCAAATATCCCTTTGCCAATTACACAAGAACAGCCTTAGCGAAAGGCGTCTTGAAGGGAAAGATGTAACTCTGTGAGATGAATTAACAGAACACTGAGCCGTTTCTCAGAAAGCTTCTTTCCAGTTTTGCACGGAAGATATTTCCTTTTTCACCATAGGCCTCTATGGGCTTCCAAATATCCCTTTGCCAATTCCACAAGAACAGCCTTAGCGAAAGGCTTCTTGAAGGGAAAGATGTAACTCTGTGAGATGAATTAGCAGAACACAGAGCAGTTTCTCAGAAAGCTTCTTTCCAGTTTTGAACGGAAGATATTTCCTTTTCCACCATAGGCCTCTATGGGCTTCCAAATATCCCTTTGCCAATTCCACAGGAACAGCCTTAGCGAAAGGCTTCTTGAAGGGAAAGATGAAACTCTGTGAGATGAATTCACAGAACACAGAGCAGTTTCTCAGAAAGCTTTTTTCCACTTTTGAACGGAAGATATTTCCTTTTTCACCATAGGCCTCTATGGGCTTCCAAATATCCCTTTGCCAATTCCACAAGAACAGCCTTAGCGAAAGGCTTCTTGAAGGGAAAGATGTAACTCTGTGAGATGAATTAACAGAACTCAGAGCAGTTTCTCAGAAAGCTTCTTTCCAGTTTTGCACGGAAGATATTTCCTTTTTCACCATAGGCCTCTATGGGCTTCCAAATATCCCTTTGCCAATTCCACAAGAACAGCCTTAGCGAAAGGCTTCTTGAAGGGAAAGATGTAACTCTGTGAGATGAATTAACAGAACACAGAGCAGTTTCTCAGAAAGCTTCTTTCCAGTTTTGAACGGAAGATATTTCCTTTTTCACCATAGCCCTCTATGGGCTTCCAAATATCCCTTTGCCAATTCCACAAAAACAGCCTTAGCGAAAGGCGTCTTGAAGGGAAAGATGTAACTCTGTGAGATGAATTAACAGAACACAGAGCAGTTTCTCAGAAAGCTTCTTTCCAGTTTTGAACGGAAGATATTTCCTTTTTCACCATAGGCCTCTATGGGCTTCCAAATATCCCTTTGCCAATTCCACAAGAACAGCCTTAGCGAAAGGCTTCTTGAAGGGAAAGATGTAACTCTGTGAGATGAATTAACAGAACACAGAGCAGTTTCTCAGAAAGCTTCTTTCCAGTTTTGAACGGAAGGTATTTCCTTTTTCACCATAGCCCTCTATGGGCTTCCAAATATCCCTTTGCCAATTCCCCAAGAACAGCCTTAGCGAAAGGCTTCTTGAAGGGAAAGATGTAACTCTGTGAGATGAATTAACAGAACACAGAGCAGTTTCTCAGAAAGCTTCTTTCCAGTTTTGAACGGAAGATATTTCCTTTTTCACCGTAGCCCTCTATGGGCTTCCAAATATCCGTTTGCCAATTCCACAAGAACAGCCTTAGCGAAAGGCTTCCTGAAGGGAAAGATGTAACTCTGTGAGATGAATTAACAGAACACAGAGCAGTTTCTCAGAAAGCTTCTTTCCAGTTTTGAACGGAAGATATTTCCTTTTTCACCTTAGGCCTCTGTGGGCTTCCAAATATCCCTTTGCCAATTCCACAAGAACAGCCTTAGCGAAAGGCTTCTTGAAGGGAAAGATGTAACTCTGTGAGATGATTTAACAAAACACAGAGCAGTTTCTCAGAAAGCTTCTTTCCAGTTTTGAACGGAAGGTATTTCCTTTTTCACCATAGCCCTCTATGGGCTTCCAAATATCCCTTTGCCAATTCCCCAAGAACAGAATTAGCGAAAGGCTTCTTGAAGGGAAAGATGTAACTCTGTGAGATGAATCAACAGAACACAGAGCAGTTTCTCAGAAAGCTTCTTTCCAGTTTTGAACGGAAGATATTTCCTTTTTCATCATAGGCCTCTATGGGCTTCCAAATATCCGTTTGCCAATTCCACAAGAACAGCCTTAGCGAAAGGCTTCCTGAAGGGAAAGATGTAACTCTGTGAGATGAATTAACAGAACACAGAGCAGTTTCTCAGAAAGCTTCTTTTCAGTTTTGAACGGAAGATATTTCCTTTTTCACCATAGCCCTCTATGGGCTTCCAAATATCCCTTTGCCAATTCCACAAGAACAGCCTTAGCGAAAGGCTTCTTGAAGGGAAAGATGTAACTCTGTGAGATGAATTAACAGAACACAGAGCAGTTTCTCAGAAAGCTTCTTTCCAGTTTTGAATGGAAGATATTTCCTTTTTCACCGTAGCCCTCTATGGGCTTCCAAATATCCCTTTGCCAATTCCACAAGAACAGCCTTAGCGAAAGGCTTCTTGAAGGGAAAGATGTAACTCTGTGAGATGAATTAACAGAACACAGAGCAGTTTCTCAGAAAGCTTCTTTCCAGTTTTGAACGGAAGATATTTCCTTTTTCACCATAGCCCTCTATGGGCTTCCAAATATCCCTTTGCCAATTCCACAAGAACAGCCTTAGCGAAAGGCTTCTTGAAGGGAAAGATGTAACTCTGTGAGATGAATTAACAGAACACAGAGCAGTTTCTCAGAAAGCTTCTTTCCAGTTTTGCACGGAAGATATTTCCCTTTTCACCATAGGCCTCTATGGGCTTCCAAATATCCCTTTGCCAATTCCACAAGAACAGCCTTAGCGAAAGGCTTCTTGAAGGGAAAGATGTAACTCTGTGAGATGAATTAACAGAACACAGAGCAGTTTCTCAGAAAGCTTCTTTCCAGTTTTGAACGGAAGATATTTCCTTTTTCATCATAGGCCTCTATGGGCTTCCAAATATCCGTTTGCCAATTCCACAAGAACAGCCTTAGCGAAAGGCTTCCTGAAGGGAAAGATGTAACTCTGTGAGATGAATTAACAGAACACAGAGCAGTTTCTCAGAAAGCTTCTTTTCAGTTTTGAACGGAAGATATTTCCTTTTTCACCATAGCCCTCTATGGGCTTCCAAATATCCCTTTGCCAATTCCACAAGAACAGCCTTAGCGAAAGGCTTCTTGAAGGGAAAGATGTAACTCTGTGAGATGAATTAACAGAACACAGAGCAGTTTCTCAGAAAGCTTCTTTCCAGTTTTGAACGGAAGATATTTCCTTTTTCACCGTAGCCCTCTATGGGCTTCCAAATATCCCTTTGCCAATTCCACAAGAACAGCCTTAGCGAAAGGCTTCTTGAAGGGAAAGATGTAACTCTGTGAGATGAATTAACAGAACACAGAGCAGTTTCTCAGAAAGCTTCTTTCCAGTTTTGAACGGAAGATATTTCCTTTTTCACCATAGGCCTCTATGGGCTTCCAAATATCCCTTTGCCAATTCCACAAGAACAGCCTTAGCGAAAGGCTTCTTGAAGGGAAAGATGTAACTCTGTGAGATGAATTAACAGAACACAGAGCAGTTTCTCAGAAAGCTTCTTTCCAGTTTTGAACGGAAGGTATTTCCTTTTTCACCATAGCCCTCTATGGGCTTCCAAATATCCCTTTGCCAATTCCCCAAGAACAGCCTTAGCGAAAGGCTTCTTGAAGGGAAAGATGTAACTCTGTGAGATGAATTAACAGAACACAGAGCAGTTTCTCAGAAAGCTTCTTTCCAGTTTTGAACGGAAGATATTTCCTTTTTCACCGTAGCCCTCTATGGGCTTCCAAATATCCGTTTGCCAATTCCACAAGAACAGCCTTAGCGAAAGGCTTCCTGAAGGGAAAGATGTAACTCTGTGAGATGAATTAACAGAACACAGAGCAGTTTCTCAGAAAGCTTCTTTCCAGTTTTGAACGGAAGATATTTCCTTTTTCACCTTAGGCCTCTGTGGGCTTCCAAATATCCCTTTGCCAATTCCACAAGAACAGCCTTAGCGAAAGGCTTCTTGAAGGGAAAGATGTAACTCTGTGAGATGATTTAACAAAACACAGAGCAGTTTCTCAGAAAGCTTCTTTCCAGTTTTGAACGGAAGGTATTTCCTTTTTCACCATAGCCCTCTATGGGCTTCCAAATATCCCTTTGCCAATTCCCCAAGAACAGAATTAGCGAAAGGCTTCTTGAAGGGAAAGATGTAACTCTGTGAGATGAATCAACAGAACACAGAGCAGTTTCTCAGAAAGCTTCTTTCCAGTTTTGAACGGAAGATATTTCCTTTTTCATCATAGGCCTCTATGGGCTTCCAAATATCCGTTTGCCAATTCCACAAGAACAGCCTTAGCGAAAGGCTTCCTGAAGGGAAAGATGTAACTCTGTGAGATGAATTAACAGAACACAGAGCAGTTTCTCAGAAAGCTTCTTTTCAGTTTTGAACGGAAGATATTTCCTTTTTCACCATAGCCCTCTATGGGCTTCCAAATATCCCTTTGCCAATTCCACAAGAACAGCCTTAGCGAAAGGCTTCTTGAAGGGAAAGATGTAACTCTGTGAGATGAATTAACAGAACACAGAGCAGTTTCTCAGAAAGCTTCTTTCCAGTTTTGAATGGAAGATATTTCCTTTTTCACCGTAGCCCTCTATGGGCTTCCAAATATCCCTTTGCCAATTCCACAAGAACAGCCTTAGCGAAAGGCTTCTTGAAGGGAAAGATGTAACTCTGTGAGATGAATTAACAGAACACAGAGCAGTTTCTCAGAAAGCTTCTTTCCAGTTTTGAACGGAAGATATTTCCTTTTTCACCATAGCCCTCTATGGGCTTCCAAATATCCCTTTGCCAATTCCACAAGAAGAGCCTTAGCGAAAGGCGTCTTGAAGGGAAAGATGTAACTCTGTGAGATGAATTAACAGAACACAGAGCAGTTTCTCAGAAAGCTTCTTTCCAGTTTTGAACGGAAGATATTTCCTTTTTCACCATAGGCCTCTATGGGCTTCCAAATATCCCTTTGCCAATTCCACAAGAACAGCCTTAGCCAAAGGCTTCTTGAAGGGAAAGATGTAACTCTGTGAGATGAATTAACAGAACACAGAGCAGTTTCTCAGAAAGCTTCTTTCCAGTTTTGAACGGAAGATATTTCCTTTTTCACCATAGGCCTCTATGGGCTTCCAAATATCCCTTTGCCAATTCCACAAGAACAGCCTTAGCGAAAGGCTTCTTGAAGGGAAAGATGTAACTCTGTGAGATGAATTAACAGAACACAGAGCAGTTTCTCAGAAAACTTCTTTCCAGTTTTGAACGGAAGATATTTCCTTTTTCACCAGAGGCCTCTAATGGCTTCCAAATATCCCTTTGCCAATTCCACAAGAACAGCCTTAGCGAAAGGCTTCTTGAAGGGAAAGATGTAACTCTGTGAGATGAATTAACAGAACACAGAGCAGTTTCTCAGAAAGCTTCTTTCCAGTTTTGAACGGAAGATATTTCCTTTTTCACCGTAGCCCTCTTTGGGCTTCCAAATATCCCTTTGCCAATTCCACAAGAACAGCCTTAGCGAAAGGCTTCTTGAAGGGAAAGATGTAACTCTGTGAGATGAATTAACAGAACACAGAGCAGTTTCTCAGAAAGCTTCTTTCCAGTTTTGAACGGAAGATATTTCCTTTTTCACCATAGCCCTCTATGGGCTTCCAAATATCCCTTTGCCAATTCCACAAGAACAGCCTTAGCGAAAGGCTTCTTGAAGGGAAAGATGTAACTCTGTGAGATGAATTAACAGAACACAGAGCAGTTTCTCAGAAAGCTTCTTTCCAGTTTTGCACGGAAGATATTTCCCTTTTCACCATAGGCCTCTATGGGCTTCCAAATATCCCTTTGCCAATTCCACAAGAACAGCCTTAGCGAAAGGCTTCTTGAAGGGAAAGATGTAACTCTGTGAGATGAATTAACAGAACACAGAGCAGTTTCTCAGAAAGCTTCTTTCCAGTTTTGAACGGAAGATATTTCCTTTTTCATCATAGGCCTCTATGGGCTTCCAAATATCCGTTTGCCAATTCCACAAGAACAGCCTTAGCGAAAGGCTTCCTGAAGGGAAAGATGTAACTCTGTGAGATGAATTAACAGAACACAGAGCAGTTTCTCAGAAAGCTTCTTTTCAGTTTTGAACGGAAGATATTTCCTTTTTCACCATAGCCCTCTATGGGCTTCCAAATATCCCTTTGCCAATTCCACAAGAACAGCCTTAGCGAAAGGCTTCTTGAAGGGAAAGATGTAACTCTGTGAGATGAATTAACAGAACACAGAGCAGTTTCTCAGAAAGCTTCTTTCCAGTTTTGAACGGAAGATATTTCCTTTTTCACCGTAGCCCTCTATGGGCTTCCAAATATCCCTTTGCCAATTCCACAAGAACAGCCTTAGCGAAAGGCTTCTTGAAGGGAAAGATGTAACTCTGTGAGATGAATTAACAGAACACAGAGCAGTTTCTCAGAAAGCTTCTTTCCAGTTTTGAACGGAAGATATTTCCTTTTTCACCATAGGCCTCTATGGGCTTCCAAATATCCCTTTGCCAATTCCACAAGAACAGCCTTAGCGAAAGGCTTCTTGAAGGGAAAGATGTAACTCTGTGAGATGAATTAACAGAACACAGAGCAGTTTCTCAGAAAGCTTCTTTCCAGTTTTGAACGGAAGATATTTCCTTTTTCACCATAGCCCTCTATGGGCTTCCAAATATCCCTTTGCCAATTCCACAAGAACAGCCTTAGCGAAAGGCTTCTTGAAGGGAAAGATGTAACTCTGTGAGATGAATTAACAGAACACAGAGCAGTTTCTCAGAAAGCTTCTTTCCAGTTTTGAACGGAAGATATTTCCTTTTTCACCATAGGCCTCTATGGGCTTCCAAATATCCCTTTGCCAATTCCACAAGAACAGCTTTAGCGAAAGGCTTCTTGAAGGGAAAGATGTAACTGTGTGAGATGAATTTACAGAACACAGAGCAGTTTCTCAGAAAGCTTCTTTCCAGTTTTGAACGGAAGATATTTCCTTTTTCACCATAGGCCTCTATGGGCTTCCAAATATCCCTTTGCCAATTCCACAAGAACAGCCTTAGCGAAAGGCGTCTTGAAAGCAAAGATGTAACTCTGTGAGATGAATTAACAGAACACAGAGCAGTTTCTCAGAAAGCTTCTTTCCAGTTTTGAACGGAAGATATTTCCTTTTTCACCATAGCCCTCTATGGGCTTCCAAATATCCCTTTGCCAATTCCACAAGAACAGCCTTAGCGAAAGGCGTCTTGAAGGGAAAGATGTAACTCTGTGAGATGAATTAACAGAACACAGAGCAGTTTCTCAGAAAGCTTCTTTCCAGTTTTGAACGGAAGATATTTCCTTTTTCACCATAGGCCTCTATGGGCTTCCAAATATCCCTTTGCCAATTCCACAAGAACAGCCTTAGCGAAAGGCTTCTTGAAGGGAAAGATGTAACTCTGTGAGATGAATTAACAGAACACAGAGCAGTTTCTCAGAAAACTTCTTTCCAGTTTTGAACGGAAGGTATTTCCTTTTTCACCAGAGGCCTCTAATGGCTTCCAAATATCCCTTTGCCAATTCCACAAGAACAGCCTTAGCGAAAGGCTTCTTGAAGGGAAAGATGTAACTCTGTGAGATGAATTAACAGAACACAGAGCAGTTTCTCAGAAAGCTTCTTTCCAGTTTTGAACGGAAGATATTTCCTTTTTCACCGTAGCCCTCTTTGGGCTTCCAAATATCCCTTTGCCAATTCCACAAGAACAGCCTTAGCGAAAGGCTTCTTGAAGGGAAAGATGTAACTCTGTGAGATGAATTAACAGAACACAGAGCAGTTTCTCAGAAAGCTTCTTTCCAGTTTTGAACGGAAGATATTTCCTTTTTCACCATAGCCCTCTATGGGCTTCCAAATATCCCTTTGCCAATTCCACAAGAACAGCCTTAGCGAAAGGCTTCTTGAAGGGAAAGATGTAACTCTGTGAGATGAATTAACAGAACACAGAGCAGTTTCTCAGAAAGCTTCTTTCCAGTTTTGCACGGAAGATATTTCCCTTTTCACCATAGGCCTCTATGGGCTTCCAAATATCCCTTTGCCAATTCCACAAGAACAGCCTTAGCGAAAGGCTTCTTGAAGGGAAAGATGTAACTCTGTGAGATGAATTAACAGAACACAGAGCAGTTTCTCAGAATGCTTCTTTCCAGTTTTGAACGGAAGATATTTCCTTTTTCACCATAGCCCTCTATGGGCTTCCAAATATCCCTTTACCAATTCCACAAGAACAGCCTTAGCGAAAGTCTTCTTGAAGGGAAAGATGTAACTCTGTGAGATGAATTAACAGAACACAGAGCAGTTTCTCAGAAACCTTCTTTCCAGTTTTGAAAGGAAGATATTTCCTTTTTCACCATAGGCCTCTATGGGCTACCAAATATCCCTTTGCCAATTCCACAAGAACAGCCTTAGCGAAAGGCTTCTTGAAGGGAAAGATGTAACTCTGTGAGATGAATTAACAGAACACAGAGCAGTTTCTCAGAAAGCTTCTTTCCAGTTTTGAACGGAAGATATTTCCTTTTTCACCGTAGCCCTCTAGGGGTTCCAAATATCCCTTTGCCAATTCCACAAGAACAGCCTTAGCGAAAGGCTTCTTGAAGGGAAAGATGTAACTCTGTGAGATGAATTAACAGAACACAGAGCAGTTTCTCAGAAAGCTTCTTTCCAGTTTTGAACGGAAGATATTTCCTTTTTCACCATAGGCCTCTATGGGCTTCCAAATATCCCTTTGCCATTTCCACAAGAACAGCCTTAGCGAAAGGCTTCTTGAAGGGAAAGATGTAACTCTGTGAGATGAATTAGCAGAACACAGAGCAGTTTCTCAGAAAGCTTCTTTCCAGTTTTGAACGGAAGATATTTCCTTTTTCACCATAGGCCTCTATGGGCTTCCAAATATCCCTTTGCCAATTACACAAGAACAGCCTTAGCGAAAGGCTTCTTGAAGGGAAAGATGTAACTCTGTGAGATGAATTCACAGAACACAGAGCAGTTTCTCAGAAAGCTTTTTTCCACTTTTGAACGGAAGATATTTCCTTTTTCACCATAGGCCTCTATGGGCTTCCAAATATCCCTTTGCCAATTCCACAAGAACAGCCTTAGCGAAAGGCTTCTTGAAGGGAAAGATGTAACTCTGTGAGATGAATTAACAGAACACAGAGCAGTTTCTCAGAAAGCTTCTTTCCAGTTTTGAACGGAAGATATTTCCTTTTTCACCACAGCCCTCTATGGGCTTCCAAATATCCCTTTGCCAATTCCACAAGAACAGCCTTAGCGAAAGGCTTCTTGAACGGAAAGATGTAACTCGGTGAGATGAATTAACAGAACACAGAGCAGTTTCTCAGAAAGCTTCTTTCCAGTTTTGAACGGAAGATATTTCCTTTTTCACCATAGCGCTCTATGGGCTTCCAAATATCCCTTTGCCAATTACACAAGAACAGCCTTAGCGAAAGGCTTCTTGAAGGGAAAGATGTAACTCTGTGAGATGAATTTACAGAACACAGAGCAGTTTCTCAGAAAGCTTCTTTCCAGTTTTGAACGGAAGATATTTCCTTTTTCACCATAGCCCTCTATGGGCTTCCAAATATCCGTTTGCCAATTCCACAAGAACAGCCTTAGCGAAAGGCTTCTTGGAGGGAAAGATGTAACTCTGTGAGATGAATTAACATAACTCAGAGCAGTTTCTCAGAAAGCTTCTTTCCAGTTTTGCACGGAAGATATTTCCTTTTTCACCATAGGCCTCTATGGGCTTCCAAATATCCCTTTGCCAATTCCACAAGAACAGCCTTAGCGAAAGGCTTCTTGAAGGGAAAGATGTAACTCTGTGAGATGAATTAACAGAACACAGAGCAGTTTCTCAGAAAGCTTCTTTCCAGTTTTGAACGGAAGATATTTCCTTTTTCACCATAGCCCTCTATGGGCTTCCAAATATCCCTTTGTCAATTCCACAAGAACAGCCTTAGCGAAAGGCTTCTTGAAGGGAAAGATGTAACTCTGTGAGATGAATTAACAGAACACAGAGCAGTTTCTCAGAAAGCTTCTTTCCAGTTTTGAACGGAAGATATTTCCTTTTTCACCATAGGCCTCTATGGGCTTCCAAATATCCCTTTGCCAATTCCACAAGAACAGCCTTAGCGAAAGGCTTCTTGAAGGGAAAAATGTAACTCTGTGAGATGAATTAACAGAACACAGAGCAGTTTCTCAGAAAGCTTCTTTCCAGTTTTGCACGTTAGATATTTCCTTTTTCACCATAGGCCTCTATGGGCTTCCAAATATCCGTTTGCCAATTCCACAAGAACAGCCTTAGCGAAAGGCTTCTTGAAGGGAAAGATGTAACTCTGTGAGATGAATTAACAGAACACAGAGCAGTTTCTCAGAAAGCTTCTTTCCAGTTTTGAACGGAAGGTATTTCCTTTTTCACCATAGCCCTCTATGGGCTTCCAAATATCCCTTTGCCAATTACACAAGAACAACCTTAGCGAAAGGCTTCTTGAAGGGAAAGATGTAACTCTGTGAGATGAATTAACAGAACAAAGAGCAGTTTCTCAGAAAGCTTCTTTCCAGTTTTGCACGGAAGATATTTCCTTTTTCACCATAGGCCTCTATGGGCTTCCAAATATCCGTTTGCCAATTCCACAAGAACAGCCTTAGCGAAAGGCTTCTTGAAGGGAAAGATGTAACTCTGTGAGATGAATTAACAGAACTCAGAGCAGTTTCTCAGAAAGCTTCTTTCCAGTTTTGCACGGAAGATATTTCCTTTTTCACCATAGGCCTCTATGGGCTTCCAAATATCCCTTTGCCAATTCCACAAGAACAGCCTTAGCGAAAGGCTTCTTGAAGGGAAAGATGTAACTCTGTGAGATGAATTAACAGAACACAGAGCAGTTTCTCAGAAAGCTTCTTTCCAGTTTTGAACGGAAGATATTTCCTTTTTCACCATAGGCCTCTATGGGCTTCCAAATATCCCTTTGCCAATTCCACAAGAACAGCCTTAGCGAAAGGCGTCTTGAAGGGAAAGATGTAACTCTGTGAGATGAATTAACAGAACACAGAGCAGTTTCTCAGAAAGCTTCTTTCCAGTTTTGCACGGAAGATATTTCCTTTTTCACCATAGGCCTCTATGGGCTTCCAAATATCCCTTTGCCAATTCCACAAGAACAGCCTTAGCTAAAGGCTTCTTGAAGGGAAAGATGTAACTCTGTGAGATGAATTAGCAGAACACAGAGCAGTTTCTCAGAAAGCTTCTTTCCAGTTTTGAACGGAAGATATTTCCTTTTTCACCATAGGCCTCTATGGGCTTCCAAATATCCCTTTGCCAATTCCACAAGAACAGCCTTAGCGAAAGGCTTCTTGAAGGGAAAGATGTAACTCTGTGAGATGAATTCACAGAACACAGAGCAGTTTCTCAGAAAGCTTTTTTCCACTTTTGAACGGAAGATATTTCCTTTTTCACCATAGGCCTCTATGGGCTTCCAAATATCCGTTTGCCAATTCCACAAGAACAGCCTTAGCGAAAGGCTTCTTGAAGGGAAAGATGTAACTCTGTGAGATGAATTAACAGAACACAGAGCAGTTTCTCAGAAAGCTTCTTTCCAGTTTTGAACGGAAGATATTTCCTTTTTCACCGTAGCCCTCTATGGGCTTCCAAATATCCCTTTGCCAATTCCACAAGAACAGCCTTAGCGAAAGGCTTCTTGAAGGGAAAGATGTAACTCTGTGAGATGAATTAACAGAACACAGAGCAGTTTCTCAGAAAGCTTCTTTCCAGTTTTGAACGGAAGATATTTCCTTTTTCACCATAGGCCTCTATGGGCTTCCAAATATCCCTTTGCCAATTCCACAAGAACAGCCTTAGCGAAAGGCTTCTTGAAGGGAAAGATGTAACTCTGTGAGATGAATTAACAGAACACAGAGCAGTTTCTCAGAAAGCTTCTTTCCAGTTTTGAACGGAAGATATTTCCTTTTTCACCATAGCCCTCTATGGGCTTCCAAATATCCCTTTGCCAATTCCACAAGAACAGCCTTAGCGAAAGGCTTCTTGAAGGGAAAGATGTAACTCTGTGAGATGAATTAACAGAACACAGAGCAGTTTCTCAGAAAGCTTCTTTCCAGTTTTGAACGGAAGATATTTCCTTTTTCACCATAGGCCTCTATGGGCTTCCAAATATCCCTTTGCCAATTCCACAAGAACAGCCTTAGCGAAAGGCTTCTTGAAGGGAAAGATGTAACTCTGTGAGATGAATTAACAGAACACAGAGCAGTTTCTCAGAAAGCTTTTTTCCACTTTTGAACGGAAGATATTTCCTTTTTCACCATAGGCCTCTATGGGCTTCCAAATATCCCTTTGCCAATTCCACAAGAACAGCCTTAGCGAAAGGCTTCTTGAAGGGAAAGATGTAACTCTGTGAGATGAATTAACAGAACACAGAGCAGTTTCTCAGAAAGCTTCTTTCCAGTTTTGAACGGAAGATATTTCCTTTTTCACCACAGCCCTCTATGGGCTTCCAAATATCCCTTTGCCAATTCCACAAGAACAGCCTTAGCGAAAGGCTTCTTGAAGGGAAAGATGTAACTCGGTGAGATGAATTAACAGAACACAGAGCAGTTTCTCAGAAAGCTTCTTTCCAGTTTTGAACGGAAGATATTTCCTTTTTCACCATAGCGCTCTATGGGCTTCCAAATATCCCTTTGCCAATTACACAAGAACAGCCTTAGCGAAAGGCTTCTTGAAGGGAAAGATGTAACTCTGTGAGATGAATTAACAGAACACAGAGCAGTTTCTCAGAAAGCTTCTTTCCAGTTTTGAACGGAAGATATTTCCTTTTTCACCATAGCCCTCTATGGGCTTCCAAATATCCCTTTGCCAATTCCACAAGAACAGCCTTAGCGAAAGGCTTCTTGAAGGGAAAGATGTAACTCTGTGAGATGAATTAACAGAACACAGAGCAGTTTCTCAGAAAGCTTCTTTCCAGTTTTGAACGGAAGGTATTTCCTTTTTCACCATAGCCCTCTATGGGCTTCCAAATATCCCTTTGCCAATTCCCCAAGAACAGCCTTAGCGAAAGGCTTCTTGAAGGGAAAGATGTAACTCTGTGAGATGAATTAACAGAACACAGAGCAGTTTCTCAGAAAGCTTCTTTCCAGTTTTGAACGGAAGATATTTCCTTTTTCACCGTAGCCCTCTATGGGCTTCCAAATATCCGTTTGCCAATTCCACAAGAACAGCCTTAGCGAAAGGCTTCCTGAAGGGAAAGATGTAACTCTGTGAGATGAATTAACAGAACACAGAGCAGTTTCTCAGAAAGCTTCTTTCCAGTTTTGAACGGAAGATATTTCCTTTTTCACCATAGGCCTCTATGGGCTTCCAAATATCCCTTTGCCAATTCCACAAGAACAGCCTTAGCGAAAGGCTTCTTGAAGGGAAAGATGTAACTCTGTGAGATGAATTCACAGAACACAGAGCAGTTTCTCAGAAAGCTTTTTTCCACTTTTGAACGGAAGATATTTCCTTTTTCACCATAGGCCTCTATGGGCTTCCAAATATCCCTTTGCCAATTCCACAAGAACAGCCTTAGCGAAAGGCTTCTTGAAGGGAAAGATGTAACTCTGTGAGATGAATTAGCAGAACACAGAGCAGTTTCTCAGAAAGCTTCTTTCCAGTTTTGAACGGAAGATATTTCCTTTTTCACCATAGGCCTCTATGGGCTTCCAAATATCCCTTTGCCAATTCCACAGGAACAGCCTTAGCGAAAGGCTTCTTGAAGGGAAAGATGAAACTCTGTGAGATGAATTCACAGAACACAGAGCAGTTTCTCAGAAAGCTTTTTTCCACTTTTGAACGGAAGATATTTCCTTTTTCACCATAGGCCTCTATGGGCTTCCAAATATCCGTTTGCCAATTCCACAAGAACAGCCTTAGCGAAAGGCTTCTTGAAGGGAAAGATGTAACTCTGTGAGATGAATTAACAGAACACAGAGCAGTTTCTCAGAAAGCTTCTTTCCAGTTTTGCACGGAAGATATTTCCTTTTTCACCATAGGCCTCTATGGGCTTCCAAATATCCCTTTGCCAATTCCACAAGAACAGCCTTAGCGAAAGGCTTCTTGAAGGGAAAGATGTAACTCTGTGAGATGAATTAACAGAACACAGAGCAGTTTCTCAGAAAGCTTCTTTCCAGTTTTGAACGGAAGATATTTCCTTTTTCACCATAGCCCTCTATGGGCTTCCAAATATCCCTTTGCCAATTCCACAAAAACAGCCTTAGCGAAAGGCGTCTTGAAGGGAAAGATGTAACTCTGTGAGATGAATTAACAGAACACAGAGCAGTTTCTCAGAAAGCTTCTTTCCAGTTTTGAACGGAAGATATTTCCTTTTTCACCATAGGCCTCTATGGGCTTCCAAATATCCCTTTGCCAATTCCACAAGAACAGCCTTAGCGAAAGGCTTCTTGAAGGGAAAGATGTAACTCTGTGAGATGAATTAACAGAACACAGAGCAGTTTCTCAGAAAGCTTCTTTCCAGTTTTGAACGGAAGGTATTTCCTTTTTCACCATAGCCCTCTATGGGCTTCCAAATATCCCTTTGCCAATTCCCCAAGAACAGCCTTAGCGAAAGGCTTCTTGAAGGGAAAGATGTAACTCTGTGAGATGAATTAACAGAACACAGAGCAGTTTCTCAGAAAGCTTCTTTCCAGTTTTGAACGGAAGATATTTCCTTTTTCACCGTAGCCCTCTATGGGCTTCCAAATATCCGTTTGCCAATTCCACAAGAACAGCCTTAGCGAAAGGCTTCCTGAAGGGAAAGATGTAACTCTGTGAGATGAATTAACAGAACACAGAGCAGTTTCTCAGAAAGCTTCTTTCCAGTTTTGAACGGAAGATATTTCCTTTTTCACCTTAGGCCTCTGTGGGCTTCCAAATATCCCTTTGCCAATTCCACAAGAACAGCCTTAGCGAAAGGCTTCTTGAAGGGAAAGATGTAACTCTGTGAGATGATTTAACAAAACACAGAGCAGTTTCTCAGAAAGCTTCTTTCCAGTTTTGAACGGAAGGTATTTCCTTTTTCACCATAGCCCTCTATGGGCTTCCAAATATCCCTTTGCCAATTCCCCAAGAACAGAATTAGCGAAAGGCTTCTTGAAGGGAAAGATGTAACTCTGTGAGATGAATCAACAGAACACAGAGCAGTTTCTCAGAAAGCTTCTTTCCAGTTTTGAACGGAAGATATTTCCTTTTTCATCATAGGCCTCTATGGGCTTCCAAATATCCGTTTGTCAATTCCACAAGAACAGCCTTAGCGAAAGGCTTCCTGAAGGGAAAGATGTAACTCTGTGAGATGAATTAACAGAACACAGAGCAGTTTCTCAGAAAGCTTCTTTTCAGTTTTGAACGGAAGATATTTCCTTTTTCACCATAGCCCTCTATGGGCTTCCAAATATCCCTTTGCCAATTCCACAAGAACAGCCTTAGCGAAAGGCTTCTTGAAGGGAAAGATGTAACTCTGTGAGATGAATTAACAGAACACAGAGCAGTTTCTCAGAAAGCTTCTTTCCAGTTTTGAACGGAAGATATTTCCTTTTTCACCATAGGCCTCTATGGGCTCCAAATATCCCTTTGCCAATTCCACAAGAACAGCCTTAGCGAAAGGCTTCTTGAAGGGAAAGATGTAACTCGGTGAGATGAATTAACAGAACACAGAGCAGTTTCTCAGAAAACTTCTTTCCTGTTTTGAACGGAAGATATTTCCTTTTTCACCAGAGGCCTCTAATGGCTTCCAAATATCCCTTTGCCAATTCCACAAGAACAGCCTTAGCGAAAGGCTTCTTGAAGGGAAAGATGTAACTCTGTGAGATGAATTAACAGAACACAGAGCAGTTTCTCAGAAAGCTTCTTTCCAGTTTTGAACGGAAGATATTTCCTTTTTCACCGTAGCCCTCTTTGGGCTTCCAAATATCCCTTTGCCAATTCCACAAGAACAGCCTTAGCGAAAGGCTTCTTGAAGGGAAAGATGTAACTCTGTGAGATGAATTAACAGAACACAGAGCAGTTTCTCAGAAAGCTTCTTTCCAGTTTTGAACGGAAGATATTTCCTTTTTCACCATAGCCCTCTATGGGCTTCCAAATATCCCTTTGCCAATTCCACAAGAACAGCCTTAGCGAAAGGCTTCTTGAAGGGAAAGATGTAACTCTGTGAGATGAATTAACAGAACACAGAGCAGTTTCTCAGAAAGCTTCTTTCCAGTTTTGCACGGAAGATATTTCCCTTTTCACCATAGGCCTCTATGGGCTTCCAAATATCCCTTTGCCAATTCCACAAGAACAGCCTTAGCGAAAGGCTTCTTGAAGGGAAAGATGTAACTCTGTGAGATGAATTAACAGAACACAGAGCAGTTTCTCAGAAAGCTTCTTTCCAGTTTTGAACGGAAGATATTTCCTTTTTCATCATAGGCCTCTATGGGCTTCCAAATATCCGTTTGCCAATTCCACAAGAACAGCCTTAGCGAAAGGCTTCCTGAAGGGAAAGATGTAACTCTGTGAGATGAATTAACAGAACACAGAGCAGTTTCTCAGAAAGCTTCTTTTCAGTTTTGAACGGAAGATATTTCCTTTTTCACCATAGCCCTCTATGGGCTTCCAAATATCCTTTTGCCAATTCCACAAGAACAGCTTTAGCGAAAGGCTTCTTGAAGGGAAAGATGTAACTCTGTGAGATGAATTAACAGAACACAGAGCAGTTTCTCAGAAAGCTTCTTTCCAGTTTTGAACGGAAGGTATTTCCTTTTTCACCATAGCCCTCTATGGGCTTCCAAATATCCCTTTGCCAATTCCCCAAGAACAGCCTTAGCGAAAGGCTTCTTGAAGGGAAAGATGTAACTCTGTGAGATGAATTCACAGAACACAGAGCAGTTTCTCAGAAAGCTTCTTTCCAGTTTTGAACGGAAGATATTTCCTTTTTCATCTTAGGCCTCTATGGGCTTCCAAATATCCCTTTGCCAATTCCACAAGAACAGCCTTAGCGAAAGGCTTCTTGAAGGGAAAGATGTAACTCTGTGAGATGAATTAACAGAACACAGAGCAGTTTCTCAGAAAGCTTCTTTCCAGTTTTGAACGGAAGATATTTCCTTTTTCACCATAGCCCTCTATTGGCTTCCAAATATCCCTTTGCCAATTCCACAAGAACAGCCTTAGCGAAAGGCGTCTTGAAGGGAAAGATGTAACTCTGTGAGATGAATTAACAGAACACAGAGCAGTTTCTCAGAAAGCTTCTTTCCAGTTTTGAACGGAAGATATTTCCTTTTTCACCATAGGCCTCTATGGGCTTCCAAATATCCCTTTGCCAATTCCACAAGAACAGCCTTAGCGAAAGGCTTCTTGAAGGGAAAGATGTAACTCTGTGAGATGAATTAACAGAACACAGAGCAGTTTCTCAGAAAGCTTCTTTCCAGTTTTGAACGGAAGATATTTCCTTTTTCACCATAGGCCTCTATGGGCTTCCAAATATCCCTTTGCCAATTCCACAAGAACAGCCTTAGCGAAAGGCTTCTTGAAGGGAAAGATGTAATTCTGTGAGATGAATTAACAGAACACAGAGCAGTTTCTCAGAAAACTTCTTTCCAGTTTTGAACGGAAGATATTTCCTTTTTCACCAGAGGCCTCTAATGGCTTCCAAATATCCCTTTGCCAATTCCACAAGAACAGCCTTAGCGAAAGGCTTCTTGAAGGGAAAGATGTAACTCTGTGAGATGAATTAACAGAACACAGAGCAGTTTCTCAGAAAGCTTCTTTCCAGTTTTGAACGGAAGATATTTCCTTTTTCACCGTAGCCCTCTTTGGGCTTCCAAATATCCCTTTGCCAATTCCACAAGAACAGCCTTAGCGAAAGGCTTCTTGAAGGGAAAGATGTAACTCTGTGAGATGAATTAACAGAACACAGAGCAGTTTCTCAGAAAGCTTCTTTCCAGTTTTGAACGGAAGATATTTCCTTTTTCACCGTAGCCCTCTATGGGCTTCCAAATATCCCTTTGCAAATTCCACAAGAACAGCCTTAGCGAAAGGCTTCTTGAAGGGAAAGATGTAACTCTGTGAGATGAATTAACAGAACACAGAGCAGTTTCTCAGAAAGCTTCTTTCCAGTTTTGAACGGAAGATATTTCCTTTTTCACCATAGCCCTCTATGGGCTTCCAAATATCCCTTTGCCAATTCCACAAGAGCAGCCTTAGCGAAAGGCTTCTTGAAGGGAAAGATGTAACTCTGTGAGATGAATTAACAGAACACAGAGCAGTTTCTCAGAAAGCTTCTTTCCAGTTTTGATCGGAAGATATTTCCTTTTTCACCATAGCCCTCTATGGGCTTCCAAATATCCCTTTGCCAATTCCACAAGAACAGCCTTAGCGAAAGGCTTCTTGAAGGGAAAGATGTAACTCTGTGAGATGAATTAACAGAACACAGAGCAGTTTCTCAGAAAGCTTCTTTCCAGTTTTGAACGGAAGATATTTCCTTTTTCACCGTAGCCCTCTATGGGCTACCAAATATCCCTTTGCCAATTCCACAAGAACAGCCTTAGCGAAAGGCTTCTTGAAGGGAAAGATGTAACTCTGTGAGATGAATTTACAGAACACAGAGCAGTTTCTCAGAAAGCTTCTTTCCAGTTTTGAACGGAAGATATTTCCTTTTTCACCATAGGCCTCTATGGGCTTCCAAATATCCCTTTGCCAATTCCACAAGAACAGCCTTAGCGAAAGGCGTCTTGAAGGCAAAGATGTAACTCTGTGAGATGAATTAACAGAACACAGAGCAGTTTCTCAGAAAGCTTCTTTCCAGTTTTGAACGGAAGATATTTCCTTTTTCACCATAGCCCTCTATGGGCTTCCAAATATCCCTTTGCCAATTCCACAAGAACAGCCTTAGCGAAAGGCGTCTTGAAGGGAAAGATGTAAGTCTGTGAGATGAATTAACAGAACACAGAGCAGTTTCTCAGAAAGCTTCTTTCCAGTTTTGAACGGAAGATATTTCCTTTTTCACCATAGGCCTCTATGCGCTTCCAAATATCCCTTTGCCAATTCCACAAGAACAGCCTTAGCGAAAGGCTTCTTGAAGGGAAAGATGTAACTCTGTGAGATGAATTAACAGAACACAGAGCAGTTTCTCAGAAAACTTCTTTCCAGTTTTGAACGGAAGGTATTTCCTTTTTCACCAGAGGCCTCTAATGGCTTCCAAATATCCCTTTGCCAATTCCACAAGAACAGCCTTAGCGAAAGGCTTCTTGAAGGGAAAGATGTAACTCTGTGAGATGAATTAACAGAACACAGAGCAGTTTCTCAGAAAGCTTCTTTCCAGTTTTGAACGGAAGATATTTCCTTTTTCACCGTAGCCCTCTTTGGGCTTCCAAATATCCCTTTGCCAATTCCACAAGAACAGCCTTAGCGAAAGGCTTCTTGAAGGGAAAGATGTAACTCTGTGAGATGAATTCACAGAACACAGAGCAGTTTCTCAGAAAGCTTTTTTCCACTTTTGAACGGAAGATATTTCCTTTTTCACCATAGGCCTCTATGGGCTTCCAAATATCCCTTTGCCAATTCCACAAGAACAGCCTTAGCGAAAGGCTTCTTGAAGGTAAAGATGTAACTCTGTGAGATGAATTAACAGAACACAGAGCAGTTTCTCAGAAAGCTTCTTTCCAGTTTTGAACGGAAGATATTTCCTTTTTCACCACAGCCCTCTATGGGCTTCCAAATATCCCTTTGCCAATTCCACAAGAACAGCCTTAGCGAAAGGCTTCTTGAAGGGAAAGATGTAACTCGGTGAGATGAATTAACAGAACACAGAGCAGTTTCTCAGAAAGCTTCTTTCCAGTTTTGAACGGAAGATATTTCCTTTTTCACCATAGCGCTCTATGGGCTTCCAAATATCCCTTTGCCAATTACACAAGAACAGCCTTAGCGAAAGGCTTCTTGAAGGGAAAGATGTAACTCTGTGAGATGAATTTACAGAACACAGAGCAGTTTCTCAGAAAGCTTCTTTCCAGTTTTGAACGGAAGATATTTCCTTTTTCACCATAGCCCTCTATGGGCTTCCAAATATCCGTTTGCCAATTCCACAAGAACAGCCTTAGCGAAAGGCTTCTTGGAGGGAAAGATGTAACTCTGTGAGATGAATTAACAGAACTCAGAGCAGTTTCTCAGAAAGCTTCTTTCCAGTTTTGCACGGAAGATATTTCCTTTTTCACCATAGGCCTCTATGGGCTTCCAAATATCCCTTTGCCAATTCCACAAGAACAGCCTTAGCGAAAGGCTTCTTGAAGGGAAAGATGTAACTCTGTGAGATGAATTAACAGAACACAGAGCAGTTTCTCAGAAAGCTTCTTTCCAGTTTTGAACGGAAGATATTTCCTTTTTCACCATAGCCCTCTATGGGCTTCCAAATATCCCTTTGTCAATTCCACAAGAACAGCCTTAGCGAAAGGCTTCTTGAAGGGAAAGATGTAACTCTGTGAGATGAATTAACAGAACACAGAGCAGTTTCTCAGAAAGCTTCTTTCCAGTTTTGAACGGAAGATAATTCCTTTTTCACCATAGGCCTCTATGGGCTTCCAAATATCCCTTTGCCAATTCCACAAGAACAGCCTTAGCGAAAGGCTTCTTGAAGGGAAAAATGTAACTCTGTGAGATGAATTAACAGAACACAGAGCAGTTTCTCAGAAAGCTTCTTTCCAGTTTTGCACGTTAGATATTTCCTTTTTCACCATAGGCCTCTATGGGCTTCCAAATATCCGTTTGCCAATTCCACAAGAACAGCCTTAGCGAAAGGCTTCTTGAAGGGAAAGATGTAACTCTGTGAGATGAATTAACAGAACACAGAGCAGTTTCTCAGAAAGCTTCTTTCCAGTTTTGAACGGAAGGTATTTCCTTTTTCACCATAGCCCTCTATGGGCTTCCAAATATCCCTTTGCCAATTACACAAGAACAACCTTAGCGAAAGGCTTCTTGAAGGGAAAGATGTAACTCTGTGAGATGAATTAACAGAACAAAGAGCAGTTTCTCAGAAAGCTTCTTTCCAGTTTTGCACGGAAGATATTTCCTTTTTCACCATAGGCCTCTATGGGCTTCCAAATATCCGTTTGCCAATTCCACAAGAACAGCCTTAGCGAAAGGCTTCTTGAAGGGAAAGATGTAACTCTGTGAGATGAATTAACAGAACTCAGAGCAGTTTCTCAGAAAGCTTCTTTCCAGTTTTGCACGGAAGATATTTCCTTTTTCACCATAGGCCTCTATGGGCTTCCAAATATCCCTTTGCCAATTCCACAAGAACAGCCTTAGCGAAAGGCTTCTTGAAGGGAAAGATGTAACTCTGTGAGATGAATTAACAGAACACAGAGCAGTTTCTCAGAAAGCTTCTTTCCAGTTTTGAACGGAAGATATTTCCTTTTTCACCATAGGCCTCTATGGGCTTCCAAATATCCCTTTGCCAATTCCACAAGAACAGCCTTAGCGAAAGGCGTCTTGAAGGGAAAGATGTAACTCTGTGAGATGAATTAACAGAACACAGAGCAGTTTCTCAGAAAGCTTCTTTCCAGTTTTGCACGGAAGATATTTCCTTTTTCACCATAGGCCTCTATGGGCTTCCAAATATCCCTTTGCCAATTCCACAAGAACAGCCTTAGCGAAAGGCTTCTTGAAGGGAAAGATGTAACTCTGTGAGATGAATTAGCAGAACACAGAGCAGTTTCTCAGAAAGCTTCTTTCCAGTTTTGAACGGAAGATATTTCCTTTTTCACCATAGGCCTCTATGGGCTTCCAAATATCCCTTTGCCAATTCCACAAGAACAGCCTTAGCGAAAGGCTTCTTGAAGGGAAAGATGTAACTCTGTGAGATGAATTCACAGAACACAGAGCAGTTTCTCAGAAAGCTTTTTTCCACTTTTGAACGGAAGATATTTCCTTTTTCACCATAGGCCTCTATGGGCTTCCAAATATCCGTTTGCCAATTCCACAAGAACAGCCTTAGCGAAAGGCTTCTTGAAGGGAAAGATGTAACTCTGTGAGATGAATTAACAGAACACAGAGCAGTTTCTCAGAAAGCTTCTTTCCAGTTTTGAACGGAAGATATTTCCTTTTTCACCGTAGCCCTCTATGGGCTTCCAAATATCCCTTTGCCAATTCCACAAGAACAGCCTTAGCGAAAGGCTTCTTGAAGGGAAAGATGTAACTCTGTGAGATGAATTAACAGAACACAGAGCAGTTTCTCAGAAAGCTTCTTTCCAGTTTTGAACGGAAGATATTTCCTTTTTCACCATAGGCCTCTATGGGCTTCCAAATATCCCTTTGCCAATTCCACAAGAACAGCCTTAGCGAAAGGCTTCTTGAAGGGAAAGATGTAACTCTGTGAGATGAATTAACAGAACACAGAGCAGTTTCTCAGAAAGCTTCTTTCCAGTTTTGAACGGAAGATATTTCCTTTTTCACCATAGCCCTCTATGGGCTTCCAAATATCCCTTTGCCAATTCCACAAGAACAGCCTTAGCGAAAGGCTTCTTGAAGGGAAAGATGTAACTCTGTGAGATGAATTAACAGAACACAGAGCAGTTTCTCAGAAAGCTTCTTTCCAGTTTTGAACGGAAGATATTTCCTTTTTCACCATAGGCCTCTATGGGCTTCCAAATATCCCTTTGCCAATTCCACAAGAACAGCCTTAGCGAAAGGCTTCTTGAAGGGAAAGATGTAACTCTGTGAGATGAATTCGCAGAACACAGAGCAGTTTCTCAGAAAGCTTTTTTCCACTTTTGAACGGAAGATATTTCCTTTTTCACCATAGGCCTCTATGGGCTTCCAAATATCCCTTTGCCAATTCCACAAGAACAGCCTTAGCGAAAGGCTTCTTGAAGGGAAAGATGTAACTCTGTGAGATGAATTCACAGAACACAGAGCAGTTTCTCAGAAAGCTTCTTTCCAGTTTTGAACGGAAGATATTTCCTTTTTCACCACAGCCCTCTATGGGCTTCCAAATATCCCTTTGCCAATTCCACAAGAACAGCCTTAGCGAAAGGCTTCTTGAAGGGAAAGATGTAACTCGGTGAGATGAATTAACAGAACACAGAGCAGTTTCTCAGAAAGCTTCTTTCCAGTTTTGAACGGAAGATATTTCCTTTTTCACCATAGCGCTCTATGGGCTTCCAAATATCCCTTTGCCAATTACACAAGAACAGCCTTAGCGAAAGGCTTCTTGAAGGGAAAGATGTAACTCTGTGAGATGAATTAACAGAACACAGAGCAGTTTCTCAGAAAGCTTCTTTCCAGTTTTGAACGGAAGATATTTCCTTTTTCACCATAGCCCTCTATGGGCTTCCAAATATCCCTTTGCCAATTCCACAAGAACAGCCTTAGCGAAAGGCTTCTTGAAGGGAAAGATGTAACTCCGTGAGATGAATTAACAGAACACAGAGCAGTTTCTCAGAAAGCTTCTTTCCAGTTTTGAACGGAAGGTATTTCCTTTTTCACCATAGCCCTCTATGGGCTTCCAAATATCCCTTTGCCAATTACACAAGAACAGCCTTAGCGAAAGGCTTCTTGAAGGGAAAGATGTAACCCTGTGAGATGAATTAACAGAACAAAGAGCAGTTTCTCAGAAAGCTTCTTTCCAGTTTTGCACGGAAGATATTTCCTTTTTCACCATAGGCCTCTATGGGCTTCCAAATATCCGTTTGCCAATTCCACAAGAACAGCCTTAGCGAAAGGCTTCTTGAAGGGAAAGATGTAACTCTGTGAGATGAATTAACAGAACACAGAGCAGTTTCTCAGAAAGCTTCTTTCCAGTTTTGAACGGAAGGTATTTCCTTTTTCACCATAGCCCTCTATGGGCTTCCAAATATCCCTTTGCCAATTCCACAAGAACAGCCTTAGCGAAAGGCTTCTTGAAGGGAAAGATGTAACTCTGTGAGATGAATTAACAGAACACAGAGCAGTTTCTCAGAAAGCTTCTTTCCAGTTTTGAACGGAAGGTATTTCCTTTTTCACCATAGCCCTCTATGGGCTTCCAAATATCCCTTTGCCAATTCCCCAAGAACAGCCTTAGCGAAAGGCTTCTTGAAGGGAAAGATGTAACTCTGTGAGATGAATTAACAGAACACAGAGCAGTTTCTCAGAAAGCTTCTTTCCAGTTTTGAACGGAAGATATTTCCTTTTTCACCGTAGCCCTCTATGGGCTTCCAAATATCCGTTTGCCAATTCCACAAGAACAGCCTTAGCGAAAGGCTTCCTGAAGGGAAAGATGTAACTCTGTGAGATGAATTAACAGAACACAGAGCAGTTTCTCAGAAAGCTTCTTTCCAGTTTTGAACGGAAGATATTTCCTTTTTCACCATAGGCCTCTATGGGCTTCCAAATATCCCTTTGCCAATTCCACAAGAACAGCCTTAGCGAAAGGCTTCTTGAAGGGAAAGATGTAACTCTGTGAGATGAATTCACAGAACACAGAGCAGTTTCTCAGAAAGCTTTTTTCCACTTTTGAACGGAAGATATTTCCTTTTTCACCATAGGCCTCTATGGGCTTCCAAATATCCCTTTGCCAATTCCACAAGAACAGCCTTAGCGAAAGGCTTCTTCAAGGGAAAGATGTAACTCTGTGAGATGAATTAACAGAACACAGAGCAGTTTCTCAGAAAGCTTCTTTCCAGTTTTGAACGGAAGATATTTCCTTTTTGACCACAGCCCTCTATGGGCTTCCAAATATCCCTTTGCCAATTCCACAAGAACAGCCTTAGCGAAAGGCTTCTTGAAGGGAAAGATGTAACTCTGTGAGATGAATTAACAGAACACAGAGCAGTTTCTCAGAAAGCTTCTTTCCAGTTTTGAACGGAAGATATTTCCTTTTTCACCATAGGCCTCTATGGGCTTCCAAATATCCCTTTGCCAATTCCACAAGAACAGCTTTAGCGAAAGGCTTCTTGAAGGGAAAGATGTAACTCTGTGAGATGAATTAACAGAACACAGAGCAGTTTCTCAGAAAGCTTCTTTCCAGTTTTGAACGGAAGGTATTTCCTTTTTCACCATAGCCCTCTATGGGCTTCCAAATATCCCTTTGCCAATTCCCCAAGAACAGCCTTAGCGAAAGGCTTCTTGAAGGGAAAGATGTAACTCTGTGAGATGAATTAACAGAACACAGAGCAGTTTCTCAGAAAGCTTCTTTCCAGTTTTGAACGGAAGATATTTCCTTTTTCATCTTAGGCCTCTATGGGCTTCCAAATATCCCTTTGCCAATTCCACAAGAACAGCCTTAGCGAAAGGCTTCTTGAAGGGAAAGATGTAACTCTGTGAGATGAATTAACAGAACACAGAGCAGTTTCTCAGAAAGCTTCTTTCCAGTTTTGCACGGAAGATATTTCCTTTTTCACCATAGCCCTCTATGGGCTTCCAAATATCCCTTTGCCAATTCCACAAGAACAGCCTTAGCGAAAGGCGTCTTGAAGGGAAAGATGTAACTCTGTGAGATGAATTAACAGAACACAGAGCAGTTTCTCAGAAAGCTTCTTTCCAGTTTTGAACGGAAGATATTTCCTTTTTCACCATAGGCCTCTATGGGCTTCCAAATATCCCTTTGCCAATTCCACAAGAACAGCCTTAGCGAAAGGCTTCTTGAAGGGAAAGATGTAACTCTGTGAGATGAATTAACAGAACACAGAGCAGTTTCTCAGAAAGCTTCTTTCCAGTTTTGAACGGAAGATATTTCCTTTTTCACCATAGGCCTCTATGGGCTTCCAAATATCCCTTTGCCAATTCCACAAGAACAGCCTTAGCGAAAGGCTGCTTGAAGGGAAAGATGTAACTCTGTGAGATGAATTAACAGAACACAGAGCAGTTTCTCAGAAAACTTCTTTCCAGTTTTTAACGGAAGATATTTCCTTTTTCACCAGAGGCCTCTAATGGCTTCCAAATATCCCTTTGCCAATTCCACAAGAACAGCCTTAGCGAAAGGCTTCTTGAAGGGAAAGATGTAACTCTGTGAGATGAATTAACAGAACACAGAGCAGTTTCTCAGAAAGCTTCTTTCCAGTTTTGAACGGAAGATATTTCCTTTTTCACCGTAGCCCTCTTTGGGCTTCCAAATATCCCTTTGCCAATTCCACAAGAACAGCCTTAGCGAAAGGCTTCTTGAAGGGAAAGATGTAACTCTGTGAGATGAATTAACAGAACACAGAGCAGTTTCTCAGAAAGCTTCTTTCCAGTTTTGAACGGAAGATATTTCCTTTTTCACCATAGCCCTCTATGGGCTTCCAAATATCCCTTTGCCAATTCCACAAGAACAGCCTTAGCGAAAGGCTTCTTGAAGGGAAAGATGTAACTCTGTGAGATGAATTAACAGAACACAGAGCAGTTTCTCAGAAAGCTTCTTTCCAGTTTTGCACGGAAGATATTTCCCTTTTCACCATAGGCCTCTATGGGCTTCCAAATATCCCTTTGCCAATTCCACAAGAACAGCCTTAGCGAAAGGCTTCTTGAAGGGAAAGATGTAACTCTGTGAGATGAATTAACAGAACACAGAGCAGTTTCTCAGAAAGCTTCTTTCCAGTTTTGAACGGAAGATATTTCCTTTTTCACCATAGCCCTCTATGGGCTTCCAAATACCCCTTTACCAATTCCACAAGAACAGCCTTAGCGAAAGGCTTCTTGAAGGGAAAGATGTAACTCTGTGAGATGAATTAACAGAACACAGAGCAGTTTCTCAGAAACCTTCTTTCCAGTTTTGAAAGGAAGATATTTCCTTTTTCACCATAGGCCTCTATGGGCTTCCAAATATCCCTTTGCCAATTCCACAAGAACAGCCTTAGCGAAAGGCTTCTTGAAGGGAAAGATGTAACTCTGTGAGATGAATTAACAGAACACAGAGCAGTTTCTCAGAAAGCTTCTTTCCAGTTTTGAACGGAAGATATTTCCTTTTTCACCGTAGCCCTCTATGGGCTTCCAAATATCCCTTTGCCAATTCCACAAGAACAGCCTTAGCGAAAGGCTTCTTGAAGGGAAAGATGTAACTCTGTGAGATGAATTAACAGAACACAGAGCAGTTTCTCAGAAAGCTTCTTTCCAGTTTTGAACGGAAGATATTTCCTTTTTCACCATAGCCCTCTATGGGCTTCCAAATATCCCTTTGCCAATTCCACAAGAGCAGCCTTAGCGAAAGGCTTCTTGAAGGGAAAGATGTAACTCTGTGAGATGAATTAACAGAACACAGAGCAGTTTCTCAGAAAGCTTCTTTCCAGTTTTGATCGGAAGATATTTCCTTTTTCACCATAGCCCTCTATGGGCTTCCAAATATCCCTTTGCCAATTCCACAAGAACAGCCTTAGCGAAAGGCTTCTTGAAGGGAAAGATGTAACTCTGTGAGATGAATTAACAGAACACAGAGCAGTTTCTCAGAAAGCTTCTTTCCAGTTTTGAACGGAAGATATTTCCTTTTTCACCGTAGCCCTCTATGGGCTTCCAAATATCCCTTTGCCAATTCCACAAGAACAGCCTTAGCGAAAGGCTTCTTGAAGGGAAAGATGTAACTCTGTGAGATGAATTTACAGAACACAGAGCAGTTTCTCAGAAAGCTTCTTTCCAGTTTTGAACGGAAGATATTTCCTTTTTCACCATAGGCCTCTATGGGCTTCCAAATATCCCTTTGCCAATTCCACAAGAACAGCCTTAGCGAAAGGCTTCTTGAAGGCAAAGATGTAACTCTGTGAGATGAATTAACAGAACACAGAGCAGTTTCTCAGAAAGCTTCTTTCCAGTTTTGAACGGAAGATATTTCCTTTTTCACCATAGCCCTCTATGGGCTTCCAAATATCCCTTTGCCAATTCCACAAGAACAGCCTTAGCGAAAGGCGTCTTGAAGGGAAAGATGTAACTCTGTGAGATGAATTAACAGAACACAGAGCAGTTTCTCAGAAAGCTTCTTTCCAGTTTTGAACGCAAGATATTTCCTTTTTCACCATAGGCCTCTATGGGCTTCCAAATATCCCTTTGCCAATTCCACAAGAACAGCCTTAGCGAAAGGCTTCTTGAAGGGAAAGATGTAACTCTGTGAGATGAATTAACAGAACACAGAGCAGTTTCTCAGAAAGCTTCTTTCCAGTTTTGAACGGAAGATATTTCCTTTTTCACCATAGCCCTCTATGGGCTTCCAAATATCCCTTTGCCAATTCCCCAAGAACAGCCTTAGCGAAAGGCTTCTTGAAGGGAAAGATGTAACTCTGTGAGATGAATTAACAGAACACAGAGCAGTTTCTCAGAAAGCTTCTTTCCAGTTTTGAACGGAAGATATTTCCTTTTTCACCATAGGCCTCTATGGGCTTCCAAATATCCCTTTGCCAATTCCACAAGAACAGCCTTAGCGAAAGGCGTCTTGAAGGGAAAGATGTAACTCTGTGAGATGAATTAACAGAACACAGAGCAGTTTCTCAGAAAGCTTCTTTCCAGTTTTGAACGAAAGATATTTCCTTTTTCACCATAGGCCTCTATGGGCTTCCAAATATCCCTTTGCCAATTCCACAAGAACAGCCTTAGCGAAAGGCTTCTTGAAGGGAAAGATGTAACTCTGTGAGATGAATTAACAGAACACAGAGCAGTTTCTCAGAAAGCTTCTTTCCAGTTTTGAACGGAAGATATTTCCTTTTTCACCATAGGCCTTTATGGGCTTCCAAATATCCCTTTGCCAATTCCACAAGAACAGCCTTAGCGAAAGGCTTCTTGAAGGGAAAGATGTAACTCTGTGAGATGAATTAACAGAACACAGAGCAGTTTCTCAGAAAACTTCTTTCCAGTTTTGAACGGAAGATATTTCCTTTTTCACCAGAGGCCTCTAATGGCTTCCAAATATCCCTTTGCCAATTCCACAAGAACAGCCTTAGCGAAAGGCTTCTTGAAGGGAAAGATGTAACTCTGTGAGATGAATTAACAGAACACAGAGCAGTTTCTCAGAAAGCTTCTTTCCAGTTTTGAACGGAAGATATTTCCTTTTTCACCGTAGCCCTCTTTGCGCTTCCAAATATCCCTTTGCCAATTCCACAAGAACAGCCTTAGCGAAAGGCTTCTTGAAGGGAAAGATGTAACTCTGTGAGATGAATTAACAGAACACAGAGCAGTTTCTCAGAAAGCTTCTTTCCAGTTTTGAACGGAAGATATTTCCTTTTTCACCATAGCCCTCTATGGGCTTCCAAATATCCCTTTGCCAATTCCACAAGAACAGCCTTAGCGAAAGGCTTCTTGAAGGGAAAGATGTAACTCTGTGAGATGAATTAACAGAACACAGAGCAGTTTCTCAGAAAGCTTCTTTCCAGTTTTGCACGGAAGATATTTCCCTTTTCACCATAGGCCTCTATGGGCTTCCAAATATCCCTTTGCCAATTCCACAAGAACAGCCTTAGCGAAAGGCTTCTTGAAGGGAAAGATGTAACTCTGTGAGATGAATTAACAGAACACAGAGCAGTTTCTCAGAAAGCTTCTTTCCAGTTTTGAACGGAAGATATTTCCTTTTTCACCATAGGCCTCTATGGGCTTCCAAATATCCCTTTGCCAATTCCACAAGAACAGCCTTAGCGAAAGGCTGCTTGAAGGGAAAGATGTAACTCTGTGAGATGAATTAACAGAACACAGAGCAGTTTCTCAGAAAACTTCTTTCCAGTTTTTAACGGAAGATATTTCCTTTTTCACCAGAGGCCTCTAATGGCTTCCAAATATCCCTTTGCCAATTCCACAAGAACAGCCTTAGCGAAAGGCTTCTTGAAGGGAAAGATGTAACTCTGTGAGATGAATTAACAGAACACAGAGCAGTTTCTCAGAAAGCTTCTTTCCAGTTTTGAACGGAAGATATTTCCTTTTTCACCGTAGCCCTCTTTGGGCTTCCAAATATCCCTTTGCCAATTCCACAAGAACAGCCTTAGCGAAAGGCTTCTTGAAGGGAAAGATGTAACTCTGTGAGATGAATTAACAGAACACAGAGCAGTTTCTCAGAAAGCTTCTTTCCAGTTTTGAACGGAAGATATTTCCTTTTTCACCATAGCCCTCTATGGGCTTCCAAATATCCCTTTGCCAATTCCACAAGAACAGCCTTAGCGAAAGGCTTCTTGAAGGGAAAGATGTAACTCTGTGAGATGAATTAACAGAACACAGAGCAGTTTCTCAGAAAGCTTCTTTCCAGTTTTGCACGGAAGATATTTCCCTTTTCACCATAGGCCTCTATGGGCTTCCAAATATCCCTTTGCCAATTCCACAAGAACAGCCTTAGCGAAAGGCTTCTTGAAGGGAAAGATGTAACTCTGTGAGATGAATTAACAGAACACAGAGCAGTTTCTCAGAAAGCTTCTTTCCAGTTTTGAACGGAAGATATTTCCTTTTTCACCATAGCCCTCTATGGGCTTCCAAATATCCCTTTACCAATTCCACAAGAACAGCCTTAGCGAAAGGCTTCTTGAAGGGAAAGATGTAACTCTGTGAGATGAATTAACAGAACACAGAGCAGTTTCTCAGAAACCTTCTTTCCAGTTTTGAAAGGAAGATATTTCCTTTTTCACCATAGGCCTCTATGGGCTTCCAAATATCCCTTTGCCAATTCCACAAGAACAGCCTTAGCGAAAGGCTTCTTGAAGGGAAAGATGTAACTCTGTGAGATGAATTAACAGAACACAGAGCAGTTTCTCAGAAAGCTTCTTTCCAGTTTTGAACGGAAGATATTTCCTTTTTCACCGTAGCCCTCTATGGGCTTCCAAATATCCCTTTGCCAATTCCACAAGAACAGCCTTAGCGAAAGGCTTCTTGAAGGGAAAGATGTAACTCTGTGAGATGAATTAACAGAACACAGAGCAGTTTCTCAGAAAGCTTCTTTCCAGTTTTGAACGGAAGATATTTCCTTTTTCACCATAGCCCTCTATGGGCTTCCAAATATCCCTTTGCCAATTCCACAAGAGCAGCCTTAGCGAAAGGCTTCTTGAAGGGAAAGATGTAACTCTGTGAGATGAATTAACAGAACACAGAGCAGTTTCTCAGAAAGCTTCTTTCCAGTTTTGATCGGAAGATATTTCCTTTTTCACCATAGCCCTCTATGGGCTTCCAAATATCCCTTTGCCAATTCCACAAGAACAGCCTTAGCGAAAGGCTTCTTGAAGGGAAAGATGTAACTCTGTGAGATGAATTAACAGAACACAGAGCAGTTTCTCAGAAAGCTTCTTTCCAGTTTTGAACGGAAGATATTTCCTTTTTCACCGTAGCCCTCTATGGGCTTCCAAATATCCCTTTGCCAATTCCACAAGAACAGCCTTAGCGAAAGGCTTCTTGAAGGGAAAGATGTAACTCTGTGAGATGAATTTACAGAACACAGAGCAGTTTCTCAGAAAGCTTCTTTCCAGTTTTGAACGGAAGATATTTCCTTTTTCACCATAGGCCTCTATGGGCTTCCAAATATCCCTTTGCCAATTCCACAAGAACAGCCTTAGCGAAAGGCTTCTTGAAGGCAAAGATGTAACTCTGTGAGATGAATTAACAGAACACAGAGCAGTTTCTCAGAAAGCTTCTTTCCAGTTTTGAACGGAAGATATTTCCTTTTTCACCATAGCCCTCTATGGGCTTCCAAATATCCCTTTGCCAATTCCACAAGAACAGCCTTAGCGAAAGGCGTCTTGAAGGGAAAGATGTAACTCTGTGAGATGAATTAACAGAACACAGAGCAGTTTCTCAGAAAGCTTCTTTCCAGTTTTGAACGGAAGATATTTCCTTTTTCACCATAGGCCTCTATGGGCTTCCAAATATCCCTTTGCCAATTCCACAAGAACAGCCTTAGCGAAAGGCTTCTTGAAGGGAAAGATGTAACTCTGTGAGATGAATTAACAGAACACAGAGCAGTTTCTCAGAAAGCTTCTTTCCAGTTTTGAACGGAAGATATTTCCTTTTTCACCATAGCCCTCTATGGGCTTCCAAATATCCCTTTGCCAATTCCCCAAGAACAGCCTTAGCGAAAGGCTTCTTGAAGGGAAAGATGTAACTCTGTGAGATGAATTAACAGAACACAGAGCAGTTTCTCAGAAAGCTTCTTTCCAGTTTTGAACGGAAGATATTTCCTTTTTCACCATAGGCCTCTATGGGCTTCCAAATATCCCTTTGCCAATTCCACAAGAACAGCCTTAGCGAAAGGCGTCTTGAAGGGAAAGATGTAACTCTGTGAGATGAATTAACAGAACACAGAGCAGTTTCTCAGAAAGCTTCTTTCCAGTTTTGAACGAAAGATATTTCCTTTTTCACCATAGGCCTCTATGGGCTTCCAAATATCCCTTTGCCAATTCCACAAGAACAGCCTTAGCGAAAGGCTTCTTGAAGGGAAAGATGTAACTCTGTGAGATGAATTAACAGAACACAGAGCAGTTTCTCAGAAAGCTTCTTTCCAGTTTTGAACGGAAGATATTTCCTTTTTCACCATAGGCCTTTATGGGCTTCCAAATATCCCTTTGCCAATTCCACAAGAACAGCCTTAGCGAAAGGCTTCTTGAAGGGAAAGATGTAACTCTGTGAGATGAATTAACAGAACACAGAGCAGTTTCTCAGAAAACTTCTTTCCAGTTTTGAACGGAAGATATTTCCTTTTTCACCAGAGGCCTCTAATGGCTTCCAAATATCCCTTTGCCAATTCCACAAGAACAGCCTTAGCGAAAGGCTTCTTGAAGGGAAAGATGTAACTCTGTGAGATGAATTAACAGAACACAGAGCAGTTTCTCAGAAAGCTTCTTTCCAGTTTTGAACGGAAGATATTTCCTTTTTCACCGTAGCCCTCTTTGCGCTTCCAAATATCCCTTTGCCAATTCCACAAGAACAGCCTTAGCGAAAGGCTTCTTGAAGGGAAAGATGTAACTCTGTGAGATGAATTAACAGAACACAGAGCAGTTTCTCAGAAAGCTTCTTTCCAGTTTTGAACGGAAGATATTTCCTTTTTCACCATAGCCCTCTATGGGCTTCCAAATATCCCTTTGCCAATTCCACAAGAACAGCCTTAGCGAAAGGCTTCTTGAAGGGAAAGATGTAACTCTGTGAGATGAATTAACAGAACACAGAGCAGTTTCTCAGAAAGCTTCTTTCCAGTTTTGCACGGAAGATATTTCCCTTTTCACCATAGGCCTCTATGGGCTTCCAAATATCCCTTTGCCAATTCCACAAGAACAGCCTTAGCGAAAGGCTTCTTGAAGGGAAAGATGTAACTCTGTGAGATGAATTAACAGAACACAGAGCAGTTTCTCAGAAAGCTTCTTTCCAGTTTTGAACGGAAGATATTTCCTTTTTCACCATAGCCCTCTATGGGCTTCCAAATATCCCTTTACCAATTCCACAAGAACAGCCTTAGCGAAAGGCTTCTTGAAGGGAAAGATGTAACTCTGTGAGATGAATTTACAGAACACAGAGCAGTTTCTCAGAAAGCTTCTTTCCAGTTTTGAACGGAAGATATTTCCTTTTTCACCATAGGCCTCTATGGGCTTCCAAATATCCCTTTGCCAATTCCACAAGAACAGCCTTAGCGAAAGGCTTCTTGAAGGGAAAGATGTAACTCTGTGAGATGAATTAACAGAACACAGAGCAGTTTCTCAGAAAGCTTCTTTCCAGTTTTGAACGGAAGATATTTCCTTTTTCACCATAGCCCTCTATGGGCTTCCAAATATCCCTTTGCCAATTCCACAAGAACAGCCTTAGCGAAAGGCGTCTTGAAGGGAAAGATGTAACTCTGTGAGATGAATTAACAGAACACAGAGCAGTTTCTCAGAAAGCTTCTTTCCAGTTTTGAACGGAAGATATTTCCTTTTTCACCATAGGCCTCTATGGGCTTCCAAATATCCCTTTGCCAATTCCACAAGAACAGCCTTAGCGAAAGGCTTCTTGAAGGGAAAGATGTAACTCTGTGAGATGAATTAACAGAACACAGAGCAGTTTCTCAGAAAGCTTCTTTCCAGTTTTGAACGGAAGGTATTTCCTTTTTCACCATAGCCCTCTATGGGCTTCCAAATATCCCTTTGCCAATTCCCCAAGAACAGCCTTAGCGAAAGGCTTCTTGAAGGGAAAGATGTAACTCTGTGAGATGAATTAACAGAACACAGAGCAGTTTCTCAGAAAGCTTCTTTCCAGTTTTGAACGGAAGATATTTCCTTTTTCACCATAGGCCTCTATGGGCTTCCAAATATCCCTTTGCCAATTCCACAAGAACAGCCTTAGCGAAAGGCGTCTTGAAGGGAAAGATGTAACTCTGTGAGATGAATTAACAGAACACAGAGCAGTTTCTCAGAAAGCTTCTTTCCAGTTTTGAACGAAAGATATTTCCTTTTTCACCATAGGCCTCTATGGGCTTCCAAATATCCCTTTGCCAATTCCACAAGAACAGCCTTAGCGAAAGGCTTCTTGAAGGGAAAGATGTAACTCTGTGAGATGAATTAACAGAACACAGAGCAGTTTCTCAGAAAGCTTCTTTCCAGTTTTGAACGGAAGATATTTCCTTTTTCACCATAGGCCTCTATGGGCTTCCAAATATCCCTTTGCCAATTCCACAAGAACAGCCTTAGCGAAAGGCTTCTTGAAGGGAAAGATGTAACTCTGTGAGATGAATTAACAGAACACAGAGCAGTTTCTCAGAAAACTTCTTTCCAGTTTTGAACGGAAGATATTTCCTTTTTCACCAGAGGCCTCTAATGGCTTCCAAATATCCCTTTGCCAATTCCACAAGAACAGCCTTAGCGAAAGGCTTCTTGAAGGGAAAGATGTAACTCTGTGAGATGAATTAACAGAACACAGAGCAGTTTCTCAGAAAGCTTCTTTCCAGTTTTGAACGGAAGATATTTCCTTTTTCACCGTAGCCCTCTTTGGGCTTCCAAATATCCCTTTGCCAATTCCACAAGAACAGCCTTAGCGAAAGGCTTCTTGAAGGGAAAGATGTAACTCTGTGAGATGAATTAACAGAACACAGAGCAGTTTCTCAGAAAGCTTCTTTCCAGTTTTGAACGGAAGATATTTCCTTTTTCACCATAGCCCTCTATGGGCTTCCAAATATCCCTTTGCCAATTCCACAAGAACAGCCTTAGCGAAAGGCTTCTTGAAGGGAAAGATGTAACTCTGTGAGATGAATTAACAGAACACAGAGCAGTTTCTCAGAAAGCTTCTTTCCAGTTTTGCACGGAAGATATTTCCCTTTTCACCATAGCCCTCTATGGGCTTCCAAATATCCCTTTGCCAATTCCACAAGAACAGCCTTAGCGAAAGGCTTCTTGAAGGGAAAGATGTAACTCTGTGAGATGAATTAACAGAACAAAGAGCAGTTTCTCAGAAAGCTTCTTTCCAGTTTTGCACGGAAGATATTTCCTTTTTCACCATAGGCCTCTATGGGCTTCCAAATATCCGTTTGCCAATTCCACAAGAACAGCCTTAGCGAAAGGCTTCTTGAAGGGAAAGATGTAACTCTGTGAGATGAATTAACAGAACTCAGAGCAGTTTCTCAGAAAGCTTCTTTCCAGTTTTGCACGGAAGATATTTCCTTTTTCACCATAGGCCTCTATGGGCTTCCAAATATACCTTTGCCAATTCCACAAGAACAGCCTTAGCGAAAGGCTTCTTGAAGGGAAAGATGTAACTCTGTGAGATGAATTAACAGAACACAGAGCAGTTTCTCAGAAAGCTTCTTTCCAGTTTTGAACGGAAGATATTTCCTTTTTCACCATAGGCCTCTATGGGCTTCCAAATATCCCTTTGCCAATTCCACAAGAACAGCCTTAGCGAAAGGCTTCTTGAAGGGAAAGATGTAACTCTGTGAGATGAATTCTCAGAACACAGAGCAGTTTCTCAGAAAGCTTTTTTCCACTTTTGAACGGAAGATATTTCCTTTTTCACCATAGGCCTCTATGGGCTTCCAAATATCCCTTTGCCAATTCCACAAGAACAGCCTTAGCGAAAGGCTTCTTGAAGGGAAAGATGTAACTCTGTGAGATGAATTAACAGAACACAGAGCAGTTTCTCAGAAAGCTTCTTTCCAGTTTTGAACGGAAGATATTTCCTTTTTCACCACAGCCCTCTATGGGCTTCCAAATATCCCTTTGCCAATTCCACAAGAACAGCCTTAGCGAAAGGCTTCTTGAAGGGAAAGATGTAACTCTGTGAGATGAATTAACAGAACACAGAGCAGTTTCTCAGAAAGCTTCTTTCCAGTTTTGAACGGAAGATATTTCCTTTTTCACCGTAGCCCTCTTTGCGCTTCCAAATATCCCTTTGCCAATTCCACAAGAACAGCCTTAGCGAAAGGCTTCTTGAAGGGAAAGATGTAACTCTGTGAGATGAATTAACAGAACACAGAGCAGTTTCTCAGAAAGCTTCTTTCCAGTTTTGAACGGAAGATATTTCCTTTTTCACCATAGCCCTCTATGGGCTTCCAAATATCCCTTTGCCAATTCCACAAGAACAGCCTTAGCGAAAGGCTTCTTGAAGGGAAAGATGTAACTCTGTGAGATGAATTAACAGAACACAGAGCAGTTTCTCAGAAAGCTTCTTTCCAGTTTTGCACGGAAGATATTTCCCTTTTCACCATAGGCCTCTATGGGCTTCCAAATATCCCTTTGCCAATTCCACAAGAACAGCCTTAGCGAAAGGCTTCTTGAAGGGAAAGATGTAACTCTGTGAGATGAATTAACAGAACACAGAGCAGTTTCTCAGAAAGCTTCTTTCCAGTTTTGAACGGAAGATATTTCCTTTTTCACCATAGCCCTCTATGGGCTTCCAAATATCCCTTTACCAATTCCACAAGAACAGCCTTAGCGAAAGGCTTCTTGAAGGGAAAGATGTAACTCTGTGAGATGAATTTACAGAACACAGAGCAGTTTCTCAGAAAGCTTCTTTCCAGTTTTGAACGGAAGATATTTCCTTTTTCACCTTAGGCCTCTATGGGCTTCCAAATATCCCTTTGCCAATTCCACAAGAACAGCCTTAGCGAAAGGCTTCTTGAAGGGAAAGATGTAACTCTGTGAGATGAATTAACAGAACACAGAGCAGTTTCTCAGAAAGCTTCTTTCCAGTTTTGAACGGAAGATATTTCCTTTTTCACCATAGCCCTCTATGGGCTTCCAAATATCCCTTTGCCAATTCCACAAGAACAGCCTTAGCGAAAGGCGTCTTGAAGGGAAAGATGTAACTCTGTGAGATGAATTAACAGAACACAGAGCAGTTTCTCAGAAAGCTTCTTTCCAGTTTTGAACGGAAGATATTTCCTTTTTCACCATAGGCCTCTATGGGCTTCCAAATATCCCTTTGCCAATTCCACAAGAACAGCCTTAGCGAAAGGCTTCTTGAAGGGAAAGATGTAACTCTGTGAGATGAATTAACAGAACACAGAGCAGTTTCTCAGAAAGCTTCTTTCCAGTTTTGAACGGAAGGTATTTCCTTTTTCACCATAGCCCTCTATGGGCTTCCAAATATCCCTTTGCCAATTCCCCAAGAACAGCCTTAGCGAAAGGCTTCTTGAAGGGAAAGATGTAACTCTGTGAGATGAATTAACAGAACACAGAGCAGTTTCTCAGAAAGCTTCTTTCCAGTTTTGAACGGAAGATATTTCCTTTTTCACCATAGGCCTCTATGGGCTTCCAAATATCCCTTTGCCAATTCCACAAGAACAGCCTTAGCGAAAGGCGTCTTGAAGGGAAAGATGTAACTCTGTGAGATGAATTAACAGAACACAGAGCAGTTTCTCAGAAAGCTTCTTTCCAGTTTTGAACGAAAGATATTTCCTTTTTCACCATAGGCCTCTATGGGCTTCCAAATATCCCTTTGCCAATTCCACAAGAACAGCCTTAGCGAAAGGCTTCTTGAAGGGAAAGATGTAACTCTGTGAGATGAATTAACAGAACACAGAGCAGTTTCTCAGAAAGCTTCTTTCCAGTTTTGAACGGAAGATATTTCCTTTTTCACCATAGGCCTCTATGGGCTTCCAAATATCCCTTTGCCAATTCCACAAGAACAGCCTTAGCGAAAGGCTTCTTGAAGGGAAAGATGTAACTCTGTGAGATGAATTAACAGAACACAGAGCAGTTTCTCAGAAAACTTCTTTCCAGTTTTGAACGGAAGATATTTCCTTTTTCACCAGAGGCCTCTAATGGCTTCCAAATATCCCTTTGCCAATTCCACAAGAACAGCCTTAGCGAAAGGCTTCTTGAAGGGAAAGATGTAACTCTGTGAGATGAATTAACAGAACACAGAGCAGTTTCTCAGAAAGCTTCTTTCCAGTTTTGAACGGAAGATATTTCCTTTTTCACCGTAGCCCTCTTTGGGCTTCCAAATATCCCTTTGCCAATTCCACAAGAACAGCCTTAGCGAAAGGCTTCTTGAAGGGAAAGATGTAACTCTGTGAGATGAATTAACAGAACACAGAGCAGTTTCTCAGAAAGCTTCTTTCCAGTTTTGAACGGAAGATATTTCCTTTTTCACCATAGCCCTCTATGGGCTTCCAAATATCCCTTTGCCAATTCCACAAGAACAGCCTTAGCGAAAGGCTTCTTGAAGGGAAAGATGTAACTCTGTGAGATGAATTAACAGAACACAGAGCAGTTTCTCAGAAAGCTTCTTTCCAGTTTTGCACGGAAGATATTTCCCTTTTCACCATAGCCCTCTATGGGCTTCCAAATATCCCTTTGCCAATTCCACAAGAACAGCCTTAGCGAAAGGCTTCTTGAAGGGAAAGATGTAACTCTGTGAGATGAATTAACAGAACAAAGAGCAGTTTCTCAGAAAGCTTCTTTCCAGTTTTGCACGGAAGATATTTCCTTTTTCACCATAGGCCTCTATGGGCTTCCAAATATCCGTTTGCCAATTCCACAAGAACAGCCTTAGCGAAAGGCTTCTTGAAGGGAAAGATGTAACTCTGTGAGATGAATTAACAGAACTCAGAGCAGTTTCTCAGAAAGCTTCTTTCCAGTTTTGCACGGAAGATATTTCCTTTTTCACCATAGGCCTCTATGGGCTTCCAAATATCCCTTTGCCAATTCCACAAGAACAGCCTTAGCGAAAGGCTTCTTGAAGGGAAAGATGTAACTCTGTGAGATGAATTAACAGAACACAGAGCAGTTTCTCAGAAAGCTTCTTTCCAGTTTTGAACGGAAGATATTTCCTTTTTCACCATAGGCCTCTATGGGCTTCCAAATATCCCTTTGCCAATTCCACAAGAACAGCCTTAGCGAAAGGCTTCTTGAAGGGAAAGATGTAACTCTGTGAGATGAATTCTCAGAACACAGAGCAGTTTCTCAGAAAGCTTTTTTCCACTTTTGAACGGAAGATATTTCCTTTTTCACCATAGGCCTCTATGGGCTTCCAAATATCCCTTTGCCAATTCCACAAGAACAGCCTTAGCGAAAGGCTTCTTGAAGGGAAAGATGTAACTCTGTGAGATGAATTAACAGAACACAGAGCAGTTTCTCAGAAAGCTTCTTTCCAGTTTTGAACGGAAGATATTTCCTTTTTCACCACAGCCCTCTATGGGCTTCCAAATATCCCTTTGCCAATTCCACAAGAACAGCCTTAGCGAAAGGCTTCTTGAAGGGAAAGATGTAACTCGGTGAGATGAATTAACAGAACACAGAGCAGTTTCTCAGAAAGCTTCTTTCCAGTTTTGAACGGAAGATATTTCCTTTTTCACCATAGCGCTCTATGGGCTTCCAAATATCCCTTTGCCAATTACACAAGAACAGCCTTAGCGAAAGGCTTCTTGAAGGGAAAGATGTAACTCTGTGAGATGAATTTACAGAACACAGAGCAGTTTCTCAGAAAGCTTCTTTCCAGTTTTGAACGGAAGATATTTCCTTTTTCACCATAGGCTTCTATGGGCTTCCAAATATCCCTTTGCCAATTCCACAAGAACAGCCTTAGCGAAAGGCTTCTTGAAGGGAAAGATGTAACTCTGTGAGATGAATTAACAGAACACAGAGCAGTTTCTCAGAAAGCTTCTTTCCAGTTTTGAACGGAAGATATTTCCTTTTTCACCATAGCCCTCTATGGGCTTCCAAATATCCCTTTGCCAATTCCACAAGAACAGCCTTAGCGAAAGGCTTCTTGAAGGGAAAGATGTAACTCTGTGAGATGAATTAACAGAACACAGAGCAGTTTCTCAGAAAGCTTCTTTCCAGTTTTGCACGGAAGATATTTCCCTTTTCACCATAGCCCTCTATGGGCTTCCAAATATCCCTTTGCCAATTCCACAAGAACAGCCTTAGCGAAAGGCTTCTTGAAGGGAAAGATGTAACTCTGTGAGATGAATTAACAGAACAAAGAGCAGTTTCTCAGAAAGCTTCTTTCCAGTTTTGAACGGAAGATATTTCCTTTTTCACCATAGGCCTCTATGGGCTTCCAAATATCCGTTTGCCAATTCCACAAGAACAGCCTTAGCGAAAGGCTTCTTGAAGGGAAAGATGTAACTCTGTGAGATGAATTAACAGAACTCAGAGCAGTTTCTCAGAAAGCTTCTTTCCAGTTTTGCACGGAAGATATTTCCTTTTTCACCATAGGCCTCTATGGGCTTCCAAATATACCTTTGCCAATTCCACAAGAACAGCCTTAGCGAAAGGCTTCTTGAAGGGAAAGATGTAACTCTGTGAGATGAATTAACAGAACACAGAGCAGTTTCTCAGAAAGCTTCTTTCCAGTTTTGAACGGAAGATATTTCCTTTTTCACCATAGGCCTCTATGGGCTTCCAAATATCCCTTTGCCAATTCCACAAGAACAGCCTTAGCGAAAGGCTTCTTGAAGGGAAAGATGTAACTCTGTGAGATGAATTCACAGTACACAGAGCAGTTTCTCAGAAAGCTTTTTTCCACTTTTGAACGGAAGATATTTCCTTTTTCACCATAGGCCTCTATGGGCTTCCAAATATCCCTTTGCCAATTCCACAAGAACAGCCTTAGCGAAAGGCTTCTTGAAGGGAAAGATGTAACTCTGTGAGATGAATTAACAGAACACAGAGCAGTTTCTCAGAAAGCTTCTTTCCAGTTTTGAACGGAAGATATTTCCTTTTTCACCACAGCCCTCTATGGGCTTCCAAATATCCCTTTGCCAATTCCACAAGAACAGCCTTAGCGAAAGGCTTCTTGAAGGGAAAGATGTAACTCTGTGAGATGAATTAACAGAACACAGAGCAGTTTCTCAGAAAGCTTCTTTCCAGTTTTGAACGGAAGATATTTCCTTTTTCACCATAGGCCTCTATGGGCTTCCAAATATCCCTTTGCCAATTCCACAAGAACAGCCTTAGCGAAAGGCTTCTTGAAGGGAAAGATGTAACTCTGTGAGATGAATTAACAGAACACAGAGCAGTTTCTCAGAAAGCTTCTTTCCAGTTTTGAACGGAAGATATTTCCTTTTTCACCATAGCCCTCTATGGGCTTCCAAATATCCCTTTGCCAATTACACAAGAACAGCCTTAGCGAAAGGCTTCTTGAAGGGAAAGATGTAACTCTGTGAGATGAATTAACAGAACACAGAGCAGTTTCTCAGAAAGCTTTTTCCAGTTTTGCACGGAAGATATTTCCATTTTTCACCATAGGCCTCTATGGGCTTCCAAATATCCGTTTGCCAATTCCACAAGAACAGCCTTAGCGAAAGGCTTCTTGAAGGGAAAGATGTAACTCTGTGAGATGAATTAACAGAACACAGAGCAGTTTCTCAGAAAGCTTCTTTCCAGTTTTGCACGGAAGATATTTCCTTTTTCACCATAGGCTTCTATGGGCTTCCAAATATCCCTTTGCCAATTCCACAAGAACAGCCTTAGCGAAAGGCTTCTTGAAGGGAAAGATGTAACTCTGTGAGATGAATTAACAGAACACAGAGCAGTTTCTCAGAAAGCTTCTTTCCAGTTTTGAACGGAAGATATTTCCTTTTTCACCGTAGCCCTCTTTGCGCTTCCAAATATCCCTTTGCCAATTCCACAAGAACAGCCTTAGCGAAAGGCTTCTTGAAGGGAAAGATGTAACTCTGTGAGATGAATTAACAGAACACAGAGCAGTTTCTCAGAAAGCTTCTTTCCAGTTTTGAACGGAAGATATTTCCTTTTTCACCATAGCCCTCTATGGGCTTCCAAATATCCCTTTGCCAATTCCACAAGAACAGCCTTAGCGAAAGGCTTCTTGAAGGGAAAGATGTAACTCTGTGAGATGAATTAACAGAACACAGAGCAGTTTCTCAGAAAGCTTCTTTCCAGTTTTGCACGGAAGATATTTCCCTTTTCACCATAGGCCTCTATGGGCTTCCAAATATCCCTTTGCCAATTCCACAAGAACAGCCTTAGCGAAAGGCTTCTTGAAGGGAAAGATGTAACTCTGTGAGATGAATTAACAGAACACAGAGCAGTTTCTCAGAAAGCTTCTTTCCAGTTTTGAACGGAAGATATTTCCTTTTTCACCATAGCCCTCTATGGGCTTCCAAATATCCCTTTACCAATTCCACAAGAACAGCCTTAGCGAAAGGCTTCTTGGAGGGAAAGATGTAACTCTGTGAGATGAATTTACAGAACACAGAGCAGTTTCTCAGAAAGCTTCTTTCCAGTTTTGAACGGAAGATATTTCCTTTTTCACCATAGGCCTCTATGGGCTTCCAAATATCCCTTTGCCAATTCCACAAGAACAGCCTTAGCGAAAGGCTTCTTGAAGGGAAAGATGTAACTCTGTGAGATGAATTAACAGAACACAGAGCAGTTTCTCAGAAAGCTTCTTTCCAGTTTTGAACGGAAGATATTTCCTTTTTCACCATAGCCCTCTATGGGCTTCCAAATATCCCTTTGCCAATTCCACAAGAACAGCCTTAGCGAAAGGCGTCTTGAAGGGAAAGATGTAACTCTGTGAGATGAATTAACAGAACACAGAGCAGTTTCTCAGAAAGCTTCTTTCCAGTTTTGAACGGAAGATATTTCCTTTTTCACCATAGGCCTCTATGGGCTTCCAAATATCCCTTTGCCAATTCCACAAGAACAGCCTTAGCGAAAGGCTTCTTGAAGGGAAAGATGTAACTCTGTGAGATGAATTAACAGAACACAGAGCAGTTTCTCAGAAAGCTTCTTTCCAGTTTTGAACGGAAGGTATTTCCTTTTTCACCATAGCCCTCTATGGGCTTCCAAATATCCCTTTGCCAATTCCCCAAGAACAGCCTTAGCGAAAGGCTTCTTGAAGGGAAAGATGTAACTCTGTGAGATGAATTAACAGAACACAGAGCAGTTTCTCAGAAAGCTTCTTTCCAGTTTTGAACGGAAGATATTTCCTTTTTCACCATAGGCCTCTATGGGCTTCCAAATATCCCTTTGCCAATTCCACAAGAACAGCCTTAGCGAAAGGCGTCTTGAAGGGAAAGATGTAACTCTGTGAGATGAATTAACAGAACACAGAGCAGTTTCTCAGAAAGCTTCTTTCCAGTTTTGAACGAAAGATATTTCCTTTTTCACCATAGGCCTCTATGGGCTTCCAAATATCCCTTTGCCAATTCCACAAGAACAGCCTTAGCGAAAGGCTTCTTGAAGGGAAAGATGTAACTCTGTGAGATGAATTAACAGAACACAGAGCAGTTTCTCAGAAAGCTTCTTTCCAGTTTTGAACGGAAGATATTTCCTTTTTCACCATAGGCCTCTATGGGCTTCCAAATATCCCTTTGCCAATTCCACAAGAACAGCCTTAGCGAAAGGCTTCTTGAAGGGAAAGATGTAACTCTGTGAGATGAATTAACAGAACACAGAGCAGTTTCTCAGAAAACTTCTTTCCAGTTTTGAACGGAAGATATTTCCTTTTTCACCAGAGGCCTCTAATGGCTTCCAAATATCCCTTTGCCAATTCCACAAGAACAGCCTTAGCGAAAGGCTTCTTGAAGGGAAAGATGTAACTCTGTGAGATGAATTAACAGAACACAGAGCAGTTTCTCAGAAAGCTTCTTTCCAGTTTTGAACGGAAGATATTTCCTTTTTCACCGTAGCCCTCTTTGGGCTTCCAAATATCCCTTTGCCAATTCCACAAGAACAGCCTTAGCGAAAGGCTTCTTGAAGGGAAAGATGTAACTCTGTGAGATGAATTAACAGAACACAGAGCAGTTTCTCAGAAAGCTTCTTTCCAGTTTTGAACGGAAGATATTTCCTTTTTCACCATAGCCCTCTATGGGCTTCCAAATATCCCTTTGCCAATTCCACAAGAACAGCCTTAGCGAAAGGCTTCTTGAAGGGAAAGATGTAACTCTGTGAGATGAATTAACAGAACACAGAGCAGTTTCTCAGAAAGCTTCTTTCCAGTTTTGCACGGAAGATATTTCCCTTTTCACCATAGCCCTCTATGGGCTTCCAAATATCCCTTTGCCAATTCCACAAGAACAGCCTTAGCGAAAGGCTTCTTGAAGGGAAAGATGTAACTCTGTGAGATGAATTAACAGAACAAAGAGCAGTTTCTCAGAAAGCTTCTTTCCAGTTTTGCACGGAAGATATTTCCTTTTTCACCATAGGCCTCTATGGGCTTCCAAATATCCGTTTGCCAATTCCACAAGAACAGCCTTAGCGAAAGGCTTCTTGAAGGGAAAGATGTAACTCTGTGAGATGAATTAACAGAACACAGAGCAGTTTCTCAGAAAGCTTCTTTCCAGTTTTGCACGGAAGATATTTCCTTTTTCACCATAGGCCTCTATGGGCTTCCAAATATACCTTTGCCAATTCCACAAGAACAGCCTTAGCGAAAGGCTTCTTGAAGGGAAAGATGTAACTCTGTGAGATGAATTAACAGAACACAGAGCAGTTTCTCAGAAAGCTTCTTTCCAGTTTTGAACGGAAGATATTTCCTTTTTCACCATAGGCCTCTATGGGCTTCCAAATATCCCTTTGCCAATTCCACAAGAACAGCCTTAGCGAAAGGCTTCTTGAAGGGAAAGATGTAACTCTGTGAGATGAATTCTCAGAACACAGAGCAGTTTCTCAGAAAGCTTTTTTCCACTTTTGAACGGAAGATATTTCCTTTTTCACCATAGGCCTCTATGGGCTTCCAAATATCCCTTTGCCAATTCCACAAGAACAGCCTTAGCGAAAGGCTTCTTGAAGGGAAAGATGTAACTCTGTGAGATGAATTAACAGTACACAGAGCAGTTTCTCAGAAAGCTTCTTTCCAGTTTTGAACGGAAGATATTTCCTTTTTCACCACAGCCCTCTATGGGCTTCCAAATATCCCTTTGCCAATTCCACAAGAACAGCCTTAGCGAAAGGCTTCTTGAAGGGAAAGATGTAACTCTGTGAGATGAATTAACAGAACACAGAGCAGTTTCTCAGAAAGCTTCTTTCCAGTTTTGAACGGAAGATATTTCCTTTTTCACCGTAGCCCTCTTTGCGCTTCCAAATATCCCTTTGCCAATTCCACAAGAACAGCCTTAGCGAAAGGCTTCTTGAAGGGAAAGATGTAACTCTGTGAGATGAATTAACAGAACACAGAGCAGTTTCTCAGAAAGCTTCTTTCCAGTTTTGAACGGAAGATATTTCCTTTTTCACCATAGCCCTCTATGGGCTTCCAAATATCCCTTTGCCAATTCCACAAGAACAGCCTTAGCGAAAGGCTTCTTGAAGGGAAAGATGTAACTCTGTGAGATGAATTAACAGAACACAGAGCAGTTTCTCAGAAAGCTTCTTTCCAGTTTTGCACGGAAGATATTTCCCTTTTCACCATAGGCCTCTATGGGCTTCCAAATATCCCTTTGCCAATTCCACAAGAACAGCCTTAGCGAAAGGCTTCTTGAAGGGAAAGATGTAACTCTGTGAGATGAATTAACAGAACACAGAGCAGTTTCTCAGAAAGCTTCTTTCCAGTTTTGAACGGAAGATATTTCCTTTTTCACCATAGCCCTCTATGGGCTTCCAAATATCCCTTTACCAATTCCACAAGAACAGCCTTAGCGAAAGGCTTCTTGAAGGGAAAGATGTAACTCTGTGAGATGAATTTACAGAACACAGAGCAGTTTCTCAGAAAGCTTCTTTCCAGTTTTGAACGGAAGATATTTCCTTTTTCACCATAGGCCTCTATGGGCTTCCAAATATCCCTTTGCCAATTCCACAAGAACAGCCTTACCGAAAGGCTTCTTGAAGGGAAAGATGTAACTCTGTGAGATGAATTAACAGAACACAGAGCAGTTTCTCAGAAAGCTTCTTTCCAGTTTTGAACGGAAGATATTTCCTTTTTCACCATAGCCCTCTATGGGCTTCCAAATATCCCTTTGCCAATTCCACAAGAACAGCCTTAGCGAAAGGCGTCTTGAAGGGAAAGATGTAACTCTGTGAGATGAATTAACAGAACACAGAGCAGTTTCTCAGAAAGCTTCTTTCCAGTTTTGAACGGAAGATATTTCCTTTTTCACCATAGGCCTCTATGGGCTTCCAAATATCCCTTTGCCAATTCCACAAGAACAGCCTTAGCGAAAGGCTTCTTGAAGGGAAAGATGTAACTCTGTGAGATGAATTAACAGAACACAGAGCAGTTTCTCAGAAAGCTTCTTTCCAGTTTTGAACGGAAGGTATTTCCTTTTTCACCATAGCCCTCTATGGGCTTCCAAATATCCCTTTGCCAATTCCCCAAGAACAGCCTTAGCGAAAGGCTTCTTGAAGGGAAAGATGTAACTCTGTGAGATGAATTAACAGAACACAGAGCAGTTTCTCAGAAAGCTTCTTTCCAGTTTTGAACGGAAGATATTTCCTTTTTCACCATAGGCCTCTATGGGCTTCCAAATATCCCTTTGCCAATTCCACAAGAACAGCCTTAGCGAAAGGCGTCTTGAAGGGAAAGATGTAACTCTGTGAGATGAATTAACAGAACACAGAGCAGTTTCTCAGAAAGCTTCTTTCCAGTTTTGAACGAAAGATATTTCCTTTTTCACCATAGGCCTCTATGGGCTTCCAAATATCCCTTTGCCAATTCCACAAGAACAGCCTTAGCGAAAGGCTTCTTGAAGGGAAAGATGTAACTCTGTGAGATGAATTAACAGAACACAGAGCAGTTTCTCAGAAAGCTTCTTTCCAGTTTTGAACGGAAGATATTTCCTTTTTCACCATAGGCCTCTATGGGCTTCCAAATATCCCTTTGCCAATTCCACAAGAACAGCCTTAGCGAAAGGCTTCTTGAAGGGAAAGATGTAACTCTGTGAGATGAATTAACAGAACACAGAGCAGTTTCTCAGAAAACTTCTTTCCAGTTTTGAACGGAAGATATTTCCTTTTTCACCAGAGGCCTCTAATGGCTTCCAAATATCCCTTTGCCAATTCCACAAGAACAGCCTTAGCGAAAGGCTTCTTGAAGGGAAAGATGTAACTCTGTGAGATGAATTAACAGAACACAGAGCAGTTTCTCAGAAAGCTTCTTTCCAGTTTTGAACGGAAGATATTTCCTTTTTCACCGTAGCCCTCTTTGGGCTTCCAAATATCCCTTTGCCAATTCCACAAGAACAGCCTTAGCGAAAGGCTTCTTGAAGGGAAAGATGTAACTCTGTGAGATGAATTAACAGAACACAGAGCAGTTTCTCAGAAAGCTTCTTTCCAGTTTTGAACGGAAGATATTTCCTTTTTCACCATAGCCCTCTATGGGCTTCCAAATATCCCTTTGCCAATTCCACAAGAACAGCCTTAGCGAAAGGCTTCTTGAAGGGAAAGATGTAACTCTGTGAGATGAATTAACAGAACACAGAGCAGTTTCTCAGAAAGCTTCTTTCCAGTTTTGCACGGAAGATATTTCCCTTTTCACCATAGCCCTCTATGGGCTTCCAAATATCCCTTTGCCAATTCCACAAGAACAGCCTTAGCGAAAGGCTTCTTGAAGGGAAAGATGTAACTCTGTGAGATGAATTAACAGAACAAAGAGCAGTTTCTCAGAAAGCTTCTTTCCAGTTTTGCACGGAAGATATTTCCTTTTTCACCATAGGCCTCTATGGGCTTCCAAATATCCGTTTGCCAATTCCCCAAGAACAGCCTTAGCGAAAGGCTTCTTGAAGGGAAAGATGTAACTCTGTGAGATGAATTAACAGAACTCAGAGCAGTTTCTCAGAAAGCTTCTTTCCAGTTTTGCACGGAAGATATTTCCTTTTTCACCATAGGCCTCTATGGGCTTCCAAATATACCTTTGCCAATTCCACAAGAACAGCCTTAGCGAAAGGCTTCTTGAAGGGAAAGATGTAACTCTGTGAGATGAATTAACAGAACACAGAGCAGTTTCTCAGAAAGCTTCTTTCCAGTTTTGAACGGAAGATATTTCCTTTTTCACCATAGGCCTCTATGGGCTTCCAAATATCCCTTTGCCAATTCCACAAGAACAGCCTTAGCGAAAGGCTTCTTGAAGGGAAAGATGTAACTCTGTGAGATGAATTCTCAGAACACAGAGCAGTTTCTCAGAAAGCTTTTTTCCACTTTTGAACGGAAGATATTTCCTTTTTCACCATAGGCCTCTATGGGCTTCCAAATATCCCTTTGCCAATTCCACAAGAACAGCCTTAGCGAAAGGCTTCTTGAAGGGAAAGATGTAACTCTGTGAGATGAATTAACAGAACACAGAGCAGTTTCTCAGAAAGCTTCTTTCCAGTTTTGAACGGAAGATATTTCCTTTTTCACCACAGCCCTCTATGGGCTTCCAAATATCCCTTTGCCAATTCCACAAGAACAGCCTTAGCGAAAGGCTTCTTGAAGGGAAAGATGTAACTCGGTGAGATGAATTAACAGAACACAGAGCAGTTTCTCAGAAAGCTTCTTTCCAGTTTTGAACGGAAGATATTTCCTTTTTCACCATAGCGCTCTATGGGCTTCCAAATATCCCTTTGCCAATTACACAAGAACAGCCTTAGCGAAAGGCTTCTTGAAGGGAAAGATGTAACTCTGTGAGATGAATTTACAGAACACAGAGCAGTTTCTCAGAAAGCTTCTTTCCAGTTTTGAACGGAAGATATTTCCTTTTTCACCATAGCCCTCTATGGGCTTCCAAATATCCGTTTGCTAATTCCACAAGAACAGCCTTAGCGAAAGGCTTCTTGGAGGGAAAGATGTAACTCTGTGAGATGAATTAACAGAACACAGAGCAGTTTCTCAGAAAGCTTCTTTCCAGTTTTGCACGGAAGATATTTCCTTTTTCACCATAGGCCTCTATGGGCTTCCAAATATCCCTTTGCCAATTCCACAAGAACAGCCTTAGCGAAAGGCTTCTTGAAGGGAAAGATGTAACTCTGTGAGATGAATTAACAGAACACAGAGCAGTTTCTCAGAAAGCTTCTTTCCAGTTTTGAACGGAAGATATTTCCTTTTTCACCATAGCCCTCTATGGGCTTCCAAATATCCCTTTGCCAATTACACAAGAACAGCCTTAGCGAAAGGCTTCTTGAAGGGAAAGATGTAACTCTGTGAGATGAATTAACAGAACACAGAGCAGTTTCTCAGAAAGCTTTTTCCGGTTTTGCACGGAAGATATTTCCTTTTTCACCATAGGCCTCTATGGGCTTCCAAATATCCGTTTGCCAATTCCACAAGAACAGCCTTAGCGAAAGGCTTCTTGAAGGGAAAGATGTAACTCTGTGAGATGAATTAACAGAACACAGAGCAGTTTCTCAGAAAGCTTCTTTCCAGTTTTGCACGGAAGATATTTCCTTTTTCACCATAGGCTTCTATGGGCTTCCAAATATCCCTTTGCCAATTCCACAAGAACAGCCTTAGCGAAAGGCTTCTTGAAGGGAAAGATGTAACTCTGTGAGATGAATTAACAGAACACAGAGCAGTTTCTCAGAAAGCTTCTTTCCAGTTTTGAACGGAAGATATTTCCTTTTTCACCATAGCCCTCTATGGGCTTCCAAATATCCCTTTGTCAATTCCACAAGAACAGCCTTAGCGAAAGGCTTCTTGAAGGGAAAGATGTAACTCTGTGAGATGAATTAACAGAACACAGAGCAGTTTCTCAGAAAGCTTCTTTCCAGTTTTGAACGGAAGATATTTCCTTTTTCACCATAGGCCTCTATGGGCTTCCAAATATCCCTTTGCCAATTCCACAAGAACAGCCTTAGCGAAAGGCTTCTTGAAGGGAAAAATGTAACTCTGTGAGATGAATTAACAGAACACAGAGCAGTTTCTCAGAAAGCTTCTTTCCAGTTTTGCACGGAAGATATTTCCTTTTTCACCATAGGCCTCTATGGGCTTCCAAATATCCCTTTGCCAATTCCACAAGAACAGCCTTAGCGAAAGGCTTCTTGAAGGGAAAGATGTAACTCTGTGAGATGAATTAACAGAACACAGAGCAGTTTCTCAGAAAGCTTCTTTCCAGTTTTGAACGGAAGATATTTCCTTTTTCATCATAGGCCTCTATGGGCTTCCAAATATCCCTTTGCCAATTCCACAAGATCAGCCTTAGCGAAAGGCTTCTTGAAGGGAAAGATGTAACTCTGTGAGATGAATTAACAGAACACAGAGCAGTTTCTCAGAAAGCTTCTTTCCAGTTTTGAACGGAAGATATTTCCTTTTTCACCGTAGCCCTCTATGGGCTTCCAAATATCCCTTTGCCAATTCCACAAGAACAGCCTTAGCGAAAGGCTTCTTGAAGGGAAAGATGTAACTCTGTGAGATGAATTAACAGAACAAAGAGCAGTTTCTCAGAAAGCTTTTTCCAGTTTTGAACGGAAGATATTTCCTTTTTCACCATAGGCCTCTATGGGCTTCCAAATATCCCTTTGCCAATTCCACAAGAACAGCCTTAGCGAAAGGCTTCTTGAAGGGAAAGATGTAACTCTGTGAGATGAATTAACAGAACACAGAGCAGTTTCTCAGAAAGCTTCTTTCCAGTTTTGCACGGAAGATATTTCCTTTTTCACCATAGGCTTCTATGGGCTTCCAAATATCCCTTTGCCAATTCCACAAGAACAGCCTTAGCGAAAGGCTTCTTGAAGGGAAAGATGTAACTCTGTGAGATGAATTAACAGAACACAGAGCAGTTTCTCAGAAAGCTTCTTTCCAGTTTTGAACGGAAGATATTTCCTTTTTCACCATAGCCCTCTATGGGCTTCCAAATATCCCTTTGCCAATTCCACAAGAACAGCCTTAGCGAAAGGCTTCTTGAAGGGAAAGATGTAACTCTGTGAGATGAATTAACAGAACACAGAGCAGTTTCTCAGAAAGCTTCTTTCCAGTTTTGCACGGAAGATATTTCCCTTTTCACCATAGCCCTCTATGGGCTTCCAAATATCCCTTTGCCAATTCCACAAGAACAGCCTTAGCGAAAGGCTTCTTGAAGGGAAAGATGTAACTCTGTGAGATGAATTAACAGAACAAAGAGCAGTTTCTCAGAAAGCTTCTTTCCAGTTTTGCACGGAAGATATTTCCTTTTTCACCATAGGCCTCTATGGGCTTCCAAATATCCGTTTGCCAATTCCACAAGAACAGCCTTAGCGAAAGGCTTCTTGAAGGGAAAGATGTAACTCTGTGAGATGAATTAACAGAACTCAGAGCAGTTTCTCAGAAAGCTTCTTTCCAGTTTTGCACGGAAGATATTTCCTTTTTCACCATAGGCCTCTATGGGCTTCCAAATATACCTTTGCCAATTCCACAAGAACAGCCTTAGCGAAAGGCTTCTTGAAGGGAAAGATGTAACTCTGTGAGATGAATTAACAGAACACAGAGCAGTTTCTCAGAAAGCTTCTTTCCAGTTTTGAACGGAAGATATTTCCTTTTTCACCATAGGCCTCTATGGGCTTCCAAATATCCCTTTGCCAATTCCACAAGAACAGCCTTAGCGAAAGGCTTCTTGAAGGGAAAGATGTAACTCTGTGAGATGAATTCACAGAACACAGAGCAGTTTCTCAGAAAGCTTTTTTCCACTTTTGAACGGAAGATATTTCCTTTTTCACCATAGGCCTCTATGGGCTTCCAAATATCCCTTTGCCAATTCCACAAGAACAGCCTTAGCGAAAGGCTTCTTGAAGGGAAAGATGTAACTCTGTGAGATGAATTAACAGAACACAGAGCAGTTTCTCAGAAAGCTTCTTTCCAGTTTTGAACGGAAGATATTTCCTTTTTCACCACAGCCCTCTATGGGCTTCCAAATATCCCTTTGCCAATTCCACAAGAACAGCCTTAGCGAAAGGCTTCTTGAAGGGAAAGATGTAACTCTGTGAGATGAATTAACAGAACACAGAGCAGTTTCTCAGAAAGCTTCTTTCCAGTTTTGAACGGAAGATATTTCCTTTTTCACCATAGGCCTCTATGGGCTTCCAAATATCCCTTTGCCAATTCCACAAGAACAGCCTTAGCGAAAGGCTTCTTGAAGGGAAAGATGTAACTCTGTGAGATGAATTAACAGAACACAGAGCAGTTTCTCAGAAAGCTTCTTTCCAGTTTTGAACGGAAGATATTTCCTTTTTCACCATAGCCCTCTATGGGCTTCCAAATATCCCTTTGCCAATTACACAAGAACAGCCTTAGCGAAAGGCTTCTTGAAGGGAAAGATGTAACTCTGTGAGATGAATTAACAGAACACAGAGCAGTTTCTCAGAAAGCTTTTTCCAGTTTTGCACGGAAGATATTTCCATTTTTCACCATAGGCCTCTATGGGCTTCCAAATATCCGTTTGCCAATTCCACAAGAACAGCCTTAGCGAAAGGCTTCTTGAAGGGAAAGATGTAACTCTGTGAGATGAATTAACAGAACACAGAGCAGTTTCTCAGAAAGCTTCTTTCCAGTTTTGCACGGAAGATATTTCCTTTTTCACCATAGGCTTCTATGGGCTTCCAAATATCCCTTTGCCAATTCCACAAGAACAGCCTTAGCGAAAGGCTTCTTGAAGGGAAAGATGTAACTCTGTGAGATGAATTAACAGAACACAGAGCAGTTTCTCAGAAAGCTTCTTTCCAGTTTTGAACGGAAGATATTTCCTTTTTCACCATAGCCCTCTATGGGCTTCCAAATATCCCTTTGTCAATTCCACAAGAACAGCCTTAGCGAAAGGCTTCTTGAAGGGAAAGATGTAACTCTGTGAGATGAATTAACAGAACACAGAGCAGTTTCTCAGAAAGCTTCTTTCCAGTTTTGAACGGAAGATATTTCCTTTTTCACCATAGGCCTCTATGGGCTTCCAAATATCCCTTTGCCAATTCCACAAGAACAGCCTTAGCGAAAGGCTTCTTGAAGGGAAAAATGTAACTCTGTGAGATGAATTAACAGAACACAGAGCAGTTTCTCAGAAAGCTTCTTTCCAGTTTTGCACGGAAGATATTTCCTTTTTCACCATAGGCCTCTATGGGCTTCCAAATATCCCTTTGCCAATTCCACAAGAACAGCCTTAGCGAAAGGCTTCTTGAAGGGAAAGATGTAACTCTGTGAGATGAATTAACAGAACACAGAGCAGTTTCTCAGAAAGCTTCTTTCTAGTTTTGAACGGAAGATATTTCCTTTTTCATCATAGGCCTCTATGGGCTTCCAAATATCCCTTTGCCAATTCCACAAGATCAGCCTTAGCGAAAGGCTTCTTGAAGGGAAAGATGTAACTCTGTGAGATGAATTAACAGAACACAGAGCAGTTTCTCAGAAAGCTTCTTTCCAGTTTTGAACGGAAGATATTTCCTTTTTCCATAGCCCTCTATGGGCTTCCAAATATCCCTTTGCCAATTCCACAAGAACAGCCTTAGCGAAAGGCGTCTTGAAGGGAAAGATGTAACTCTGTGAGATGAATTAACAGAACACAGAGCAGTTTCTCAGAAAGCTTCTTTCCAGTTTTGAACGGAAGATATTTCCTTTTTCACCATAGGCCTCTATGGGCTTCCAAATATCCCTTTGCCAATTCCACAAGAACAGCCTTAGCGAAAGGCTTCTTGAAGGGAAAGATGTAACTCTGTGAGATGAATTAACAGAACACAGACCAGTTTCTCAGAAAGCTTCTTTCCAGTTTTGAACGGAAGGTATTTCCTTTTTCACCATAGCCCTCTAGGGGCTTCCAAATATCCCTTTGCCAATTCCACAAGAACAGCCTTAGCGAAAGGCTTCTTGAAGGGAAAGATGTAACTCTGTGAGATGAATTAACAGAACACAGAGCAGTTTCTCAGAAAGCTTCTTTCCAGTTTTGAACGGAAGATATTTCCTTTTTCACCACAGCCCTCTATGGGCTTCCAAATATCCCTTTGCCAATTCCACAAGAACAGCCTTAGCGAAAGGCTTCTTGAAGGGAAAGATGTAACTCGGTGAGATGAATTAACAGAACACAGAGCAGTTTCTCAGAATGCTTCTTTCCAGTTTTGAACGGAAGATATTTCCTTTTTCAACATAGCCCTCTATGGGCTTCCAAATATCCCTTTGCCAATTCCACAGGAACAGCCTTAGCGAAAGGCTTCTTGAAGGGAAAGATGTAACTCTGTGAGATGAATTAACAGAACACAGAGCAGTTTCTCAGAAAGCTTCTTTCCAGTTTTGAACGGAAGATATTTCCTTTTTCACCGTAGCCCTCTATGGGCTTCCAAATATCCCTTTGCCAATTCCACAAGAACAGCCTTAGCGAAAGGCTTCTTGAAGGGAAAGATGTAACTCTGTGAGATGAATTAACACAACAAAGAGCAGTTTCTCAGAAAGCTTTTTCCAGTTTTGAACGGAAGATATTTCCTTTTTCACCATAGGCCTCTATGGGCTTCCAAATATCCCTTTGCCAATTCCACAAGAACAGCCTTAGCGAAAGGCTTCTTGAAGGGAAAGATGTAACTCTGTGAGATGAATTAACAGAACACAGAGCAGTTTCTCAGAAAGCTTCTTTCCAGTTTTGCACGGAAGATATTTCCTTTTTCACCATAGGCTTCTATGGGCTTCCAAATATCCCTTTGCCAATTCCACAAGAACAGCCTTAGCGAAAGGCTTCTTGAAGGGAAAGATGTAACTCTGTGAGATGAATTAACAGAACACAGAGCAATTTCTCAGAAAGCTTCTTTCCAGTTTTGAACGGAAGATATTTCCTTTTTCACCATAGCCCTCTATGGGCTTCCAAATATCCCTTTGTCAATTCCACAAGAACAGCCTTAGCGAAAGGCTTCTTGAAGGGAAAGATGTAACTCTGTGAGATGAATTAACAGAACACAGAGCAGTTTCTCAGAAAGCTTCTTTCCAGTTTTGAACGGAAGATATTTCCTTTTTCACCATAGGCCTCTATGGGCTTCCAAATATCCCTTTGCCAATTCCACAAGAACAGCCTTAGCGAAAGGCTTCTTGAAGGGAAAAATGTAACTCTGTGAGATGAATTAACAGAACACAGAGCAGTTTCTCAGAAAGCTTCTTTCCAGTTTTGCACGGAAGATATTTCCTTTTTCACCATAGGCCTCTATGGGCTTCCAAATATCCCTTTGCCAATTCCACAAGAACAGCCTTAGCGAAAGGCTTCTTGAAGGGAAAGATGTAACTCTGTGAGATGAATTAACAGAACACAGAGCAGTTTCTCAGAAAGCTTCTTTCCAGTTTTGAACGGAAGATATTTCCTTTTTCATCATAGGCCTCTATGGGCTTCCAAATATCCCTTTGCCAATTCCACAAGATCAGCCTTAGCGAAAGGCTTCTTGAAGGGAAAGATGTAACTCTGTGAGATGAATTAACAGAACACAGAGCAGTTTCTCAGAAAGCTTCTTTCCAGTTTTGAACGGAAGATATTTCCTTTTTCCATAGCCCTCTATGGGCTTCCAAATATCCCTTTGCCAATTCCACAAGAACAGCCTTAGCGAAAGGCGTCTTGAAGGGAAAGATGTAACTCTGTGAGATGAATTAACAGAACACAGAGCAGTTTCTCAGAAAGCTTCTTTCCAGTTTTGAACGGAAGATATTTCCTTTTTCACCATAGGCCTCTATGGGCTTCCAAATATCCCTTTGCCAATTCCACAAGAACAGCCTTAGCGAAAGGCTTCTTGAAGGGAAAGATGTAACTCTGTGAGATGAATTAACAGAACACAGAGCAGTTTCTCAGAAAGCTTCTTTCCAGTTTTGAACGGAAGGTATTTCCTTTTTCACCATAGCCCTCTATGGGCTTCCAAATATCCCTTTGCCAATTCCCCAAGAACAGCCTTAGCGAAAGGCTTCTTGAAGGGAAAGATGTAACTCTGTGAGATGAATTAACAGAACACAGAGCAGTTTCTCAGAAAGCTTCTTTCCAGTTTTGAACGGAAGATATTTCCTTTTTCACCGTAGCCCTCTATGGGCTTCCAAATATCCGTTTGCCAATTCCACAACAACAGCCTTAGCGAAAGGCTTCCTGAAGGGAAAGATGTAACTCTGTGAGATGAATTAACAGAACGCAGAGCAGTTTCTCAGAAAGCTTCTTTCCAGTTTTGAACGGAAGATATTTCCTTTTTCACCATAGCCCTCTATGGGCTTCCAAATATCCCTTTGCCAATTCCACAGGAACAGCCTTAGCGAAAGGCTTCTTGAAGGGAAAGATGTAACTCTGTGAGATGAATTAACAGAACACAGAGCAGTTTCTCAGAAAGCTTCTTTCCAGTTTTGAACGGAAGATATTTCCTTTTTCACCGTAGCCCTCTATGGGCTTCCAAATATCCCTTTGCCAATTCCACAAGAACAGCCTTAGCGAAAGGCTTCTTGAAGGGAAAGATGTAACTCTGTGAGATGAATTAACAGAACACAGAGCAGTTTCTCAGAAAGCTTCTTTCCAGTTTTGAACGGAAGATATTTCCTTTTTCACCATAGGCCTCTATGGGCTTCCAAATATCCCTTTGCCAATTCCACAAGAACAGCCTTAGCGAAAGGCTTCTTGAAGGGAAAGATGTAACTCTGTGAGATGAATTAACAGAACACAGAGCAGTTTCTCAGAAAGCTTCTTTCCAATTTTGAACGGAAGATATTTCCTTTTTCACCATAGCCCTCTATGGGCTTCCAAATATCCCTTTGCCAATTCCACAAGAACAGCCTTAGCGAAAGGCTTCTTGAAGGGAAAGATGTAACTCTGTGAGATGAATTAACAGAACACAGAGCAGTTTCTCAGAAAGCTTCTTTCCAGTTTTGAACGGAAGATATTTCCTTTTTCACCACAGCCCTCTATGGGCTTCCAAATATCCCTTTGCCAATTCCACAAGAACAGCCTTAGCGAAAGGCTTCTTGAAGGGAAAGATGTAACTCGGTGAGATGAATTAACAGAACACAGAGCAGTTTCTCAGAAAGCTTCTTTCCAGTTTTGAACGGAAGATATTTCCTTTTTCACCATAGGCCTCTATGGGCTTCCAAATATCCCTTTGCCAATTCCACAAGAACAGCCTTAGCGAAAGGCTTCTTGAAGGGAAAGATGTAACTCTGTGAGATGAATTAACAGAACACAGAGCAGTTTCTCAGAAAGCTTCTTTCCAGTTTTGAACGGAAGATATTTCCTTTTTCACCATAGGCCTCTATGGGCTTCCAAATATCCCTTTGCCAATTCCACAAGAACAGCCTTAGCGAAAGGCTTCTTGAAGGGAAAGATGTAACTCTGTGAGATGAATTCACAGAACACAGAGCAGTTTCTCAGAAAGCTTTTTTCCACTTTTGAACGGAAGATATTTCCTTTTTCACCATAGGCCTCTATGGGCTTCCAAATATCCCTTTGCCAATTCCACAAGAACAGCCTTAGCGAAAGGCTTCTTGAAGGGAAAGATGTAACTCTGTGAGATGAATTAACAGAACACAGAGCAGTTTCTCAGAAAGCTTCTTTCCAGTTTTGAACGGAAGATATTTCCTTTTTCACCACAGCCCTCTATGGGCTTCCAAATATCCCTTTGCCAATTCCACAAGAACAGCCTTAGCGAAAGGCTTCTTGAAGGGAAAGATGTAACTCTGTGAGATGAATTAACAGAACACAGAGCAGTTTCTCAGAAAGCTTCTTTCCAGTTTTGAACGGAAGATATTTCCTTTTTCACCATAGGCCTCTATGGGCTTCCAAATATCCCTTTGCCAATTCCACAAGAACAGCCTTAGCGAAAGGCTTCTTGAAGGGAAAGATGTAACTCTGTGAGATGAATTAACAGAACACAGAGCAGTTTCTCAGAAAGCTTCTTTCCAGTTTTGAACGGAAGATATTTCCTTTTTCACCATAGCCCTCTATGGGCTTCCAAATATCCCTTTGCCAATTACACAAGAACAGCCTTAGCGAAAGGCTTCTTGAAGGGAAAGATGTAACTCTGTGAGATGAATTAACAGAACACAGAGCAGTTTCTCAGAAAGCTTTTTCCAGTTTTGCACGGAAGATATTTCCATTTTTCACCATAGGCCTCTATGGGCTTCCAAATATCCGTTTGCCAATTCCACAAGAACAGCCTTAGCGAAAGGCTTCTTGAAGGGAAAGATGTAACTCTGTGAGATGAATTAACAGAACACAGAGCAGTTTCTCAGAAAGCTTCTTTCCAGTTTTGCACGGAAGATATTTCCTTTTTCACCATAGGCTTCTATGGGCTTCCAAATATCCCTTTGCCAATTCCACAAGAACAGCCTTAGCGAAAGGCTTCTTGAAGGGAAAGATGTAACTCTGTGAGATGAATTAACAGAACACAGAGCAGTTTCTCAGAAAGCTTCTTTCCAGTTTTGAACGGAAGATATTTCCTTTTTCACCATAGCCCTCTATGGGCTTCCAAATATCCCTTTGTCAATTCCACAAGAACAGCCTTAGCGAAAGGCTTCTTGAAGGGAAAGATGTAACTCTGTGAGATGAATTAACAGAACACAGAGCAGTTTCTCAGAAAGCTTCTTTCCAGTTTTGAACGGAAGATATTTCCTTTTTCACCATAGGCCTCTATGGGCTTCCAAATATCCCTTTGCCAATTCCACAAGAACAGCCTTAGCGAAAGGCTTCTTGAAGGGAAAAATGTAACTCTGTGAGATGAATTAACAGAACACAGAGCAGTTTCTCAGAAAGCTTCTTTCCAGTTTTGCACGGAAGATATTTCCTTTTTCACCATAGGCCTCTATGGGCTTCCAAATATCCCTTTGCCAATTCCACAAGAACAGCCTTAGCGAAAGGCTTCTTGAAGGGAAAGATGTAACTCTGTGAGATGAATTAACAGAACACAGAGCAGTTTCTCAGAAAGCTTCTTTCCAGTTTTGAACGGAAGATATTTCCTTTTTCATCATAGGCCTCTATGGGCTTCCAAATATCCCTTTGCCAATTCCACAAGATCAGCCTTAGCGAAAGGCTTCTTGAAGGGAAAGATGTAACTCTGTGAGATGAATTAACAGAACACAGAGCAGTTTCTCAGAAAGCTTCTTTCCAGTTTTGAACGGAAGATATTTCCTTTTTCCATAGCCCTCTATGGGCTTCCAAATATCCCTTTGCCAATTCCACAAGAACAGCCTTAGCGAAAGGCGTCTTGAAGGGAAAGATGTAACTCTGTGAGATGAATTAACAGAACACAGAGCAGTTTCTCAGAAAGCTTCTTTCCAGTTTTGAACGGAAGATATTTCCTTTTTCACCATAGGCCTCTATGGGCTTCCAAATATCCCTTTGCCAATTCCACAAGAACAGCCTTAGCGAAAGGCTTCTTGAAGGGAAAGATGTAACTCTGTGAGATGAATTAACAGAACACAGAGCAGTTTCTCAGAAAGCTTCTTTCCAGTTTTGAACGGAAGGTATTTCCTTTTTCACCATAGCCCTCTAGGGGCTTCCAAATATCCCTTTGCCAATTCCACAAGAACAGCCTTAGCGAAAGGCTTCTTGAAGGGAAAGATGTAACTCTGTGAGATGAATTAACAGAACACAGAGCAGTTTCTCAGAAAGCTTCTTTCCAGTTTTGAACGGAAGATATTTCCTTTTTCACCACAGCCCTCTATGGGCTTCCAAATATCCCTTTGCCAATTCCACAAGAACAGCCTTAGCGAAAGGCTTCTTGAAGGGAAAGATGTAACTCGGTGAGATGAATTAACAGAACACAGAGCAGTTTCTCAGAATGCTTCTTTCCAGTTTTGAACGGAAGATATTTCCTTTTTCACCGTAGCCCTCTATGGGCTTCCAAATATCCCTTTGCCAATTCCACAGGAACAGCCTTAGCGAAAGGCTTCTTGAAGGGAAAGATGTAACTCTGTGAGATGAATTAACAGAACACAGAGCAGTTTCTCAGAAAGCTTCTTTCCAGTTTTGAACGGAAGATATTTCCTTTTTCACCGTAGCCCTCTATGGGCTTCCAAATATCCCTTTGCCAATTCCACAAGAACAGCCTTAGCGAAAGGCTTCTTGAAGGGAAAGATGTAACTCTGTGAGATGAATTAACACAACAAAGAGCAGTTTCTCAGAAAGCTTTTTCCAGTTTTGAACGGAAGATATTTCCTTTTTCACCATAGGCCTCTATGGGCTTCCAAATATCCCTTTGCCAATTCCACAAGAACAGCCTTAGCGAAAGGCTTCTTGCAGGGAAAAATGTAACTCTGTGAGATGAATTAACAGAACACAGAGCAGTTTCTCAGAAAGCTTCTTTCCAGTTTTGCACGGAAGATATTTCCTTTTTCACCATAGGCCTCTATGGGCTTCCAAATATCCCTTTGCCAATTCCACAAGAACAGCCTTAGCGAAAGGCTTCTTGAAGGGAAAGATGTAACTCTGTGAGATGAATTAACAGAACACAGAGCAGTTTCTCAGAAAGCTTCTTTCCAGTTTTGAACGGAAGATATTTCCTTTTTCATCATAGGCCTCTATGGGCTTCCAAATATCCCTTTGCCAATTCCACAAGATCAGCCTTAGCGAAAGGCTTCTTGAAGGGAAAGATGTAACTCTGTGAGATGAATTAACAGAACACAGAGCAGTTTCTCAGAAAGCTTCTTTCCAGTTTTGAACGGAAGATATTTCCTTTTTCCATAGCCCTCTATGGGCTTCCAAATATCCCTTTGCCAATTCCACAAGAACAGCCTTAGCGAAAGGCGTCTTGAAGGGAAAGATGTAACTCTGTGAGATGAATTAACAGAACACAGAGCAGTTTCTCAGAAAGCTTCTTTCCAGTTTTGAACGGAAGATATTTCCTTTTTCACCATAGGCCTCTATGGGCTTCCAAATATCCCTTTGCCAATTCCACAAGAACAGCCTTAGCGAAAGGCTTCTTGAAGGGAAAGATGTAACTCTGTGAGATGAATTAACAGAACACAGAGCAGTTTCTCAGAAAGCTTCTTTCCAGTTTTGAACGGAAGGTATTTCCTTTTTCACCATAGCCCTCTATGGGCTTCCAAATATCCCTTTGCCAATTCCCCAAGAACAGCCTTAGCGAAAGGCTTCTTGAAGGGAAAGATGTAACTCTGTGAGATGAATTAACAGAACACAGAGCAGTTTCTCAGAAAGCTTCTTTCCAGTTTTGAACGGAAGATATTTCCTTTTTCACCGTAGCCCTCTATGGGCTTCCAAATATCCGTTTGCCAATTCCAGAACAACAGCCTTAGCGAAAGGCTTCCTGAAGGGAAAGATGTAACTCTGTGAGATGAATTAACAGAACACAGAGCAGTTTCTCAGAAAGCTTCTTTCCAGTTTTGAACGGAAGATATTTCCTTTTTCACCATAGCCCTCTATGGGCTTCCAAATATCCCTTTGCCAATTCCACAGGAACAGCCTTAGCGAAAGGCTTCTTGAAGGGAAAGATGTAACTCTGTGAGATGAATTAACAGAACACAGAGCAGTTTCTCAGAAAGCTTCTTTCCAGTTTTGAACGGAAGATATTTCCTTTTTCACCGTAGCCCTCTATGGGCTTCCAAATATCCCTTTGCCAATTCCACAAGAACAGCCTTAGCGAAAGGCTTCTTGAAGGGAAAGATGTAACTCTGTGAGATGAATTAACAGAACACAGAGCAGTTTCTCAGAAAGCTTCTTTCCAGTTTTGAACGGAAGATATTTCCTTTTTCACCATAGGCCTCTATGGGCTTCCAAATATCCCTTTGCCAATTCCACAAGAACAGCCTTAGCGAAAGGCTTCTTGAAGGGAAAGATGTAACTCTGTGAGATGAATTAACAGAACACAGAGCAGTTTCTCAGAAAGCTTCTTTCCAGTTTTGAACGGAAGATATTTCCTTTTTCACCGTAGCCCTCTATGGGCTTCCAAATATCCCTTTGCCAATTCCACAAGAACACCCTTAGCGAAAGGCTTCTTGAAGGGAAAGATGTAACTCTGTGAGATGAATTAACAGAACACAGAGCAGTTTCTCAGAAAGCTTCTTTCCAGTTTTGAACGGAAGATATTTCCTTTTTCACCGTAGCCCTCTATGGGCTTCCAAATATCCCTTTGCCAATTCCACAAGAACAGCCTTAGCGAAAGGCTTCTTGAAGGGAAAGATGTAACTCTGTGAGATGAATTAACACAACAAAGAGCAGTTTCTCAGAAAGCTTTTTCCAGTTTTGAACGGAAGATATTTCCTTTTTCACCATAGGCCTCTATGGGCTTCCAAATATCCCTTTGCCAATTCCACAAGAACAGCCTTAGCGAAAGGCTTCTTGAAGGGAAAGATGTAACTCTGTGAGATGAATTAACAGAACACAGAGCAGTTTCTCAGAAAGCTTCTTTCCAGTTTTGCACGGAAGATATTTCCTTTTTCACCATAGGCTTCTATGGGCTTCCAAATATCCCTTTGCCAATTCCACAAGAACAGCCTTAGCGAAAGGCTTCTTGAAGGGAAAGATGTAACTCTGTGAGATGAATTAACAGAACACAGAGCAATTTCTCAGAAAGCTTCTTTCCAGTTTTGAACGGAAGATATTTCCTTTTTCACCATAGCCCTCTATGGGCTTCCAAATATCCCTTTGTCAATTCCACAAGAACAGCCTTAGCGAAAGGCTTCTTGAAGGGAAAGATGTAACTCTGTGAGATGAATTAACAGAACACAGAGCAGTTTCTCAGAAAGCTTCTTTCCAGTTTTGAACGGAAGATATTTCCTTTTTCACCATAGGCCTCTATGGGCTTCCAAATATCCCTTTGCCAATTCCACAAGAACAGCCTTAGCGAAAGGCTTCTTGCAGGGAAAAATGTAACTCTGTGAGATGAATTAACAGAACACAGAGCAGTTTCTCAGAAAGCTTCTTTCCAGTTTTGCACGGAAGATATTTCCTTTTTCACCATAGGCCTCTATGGGCTTCCAAATATCCCTTTGCCAATTCCACAAGAACAGCCTTAGCGAAAGGCTTCTTGAAGGGAAAGATGTAACTCTGTGAGATGAATTAACAGAACACAGAGCAGTTTCTCAGAAAGCTTCTTTCCAGTTTTGAACGGAAGATATTTCCTTTTTCATCATAGGCCTCTATGGGCTTCCAAATATCCCTTTGCCAATTCCACAAGATCAGCCTTAGCGAAAGGCTTCTTGAAGGGAAAGATGTAACTCTGTGAGATGAATTAACAGAACACAGAGCAGTTTCTCAGAAAGCTTCTTTCCAGTTTTGAACGGAAGATATTTCCTTTTTCCATAGCCCTCTATGGGCTTCCAAATATCCCTTTGCCAATTCCACAAGAACAGCCTTAGCGAAAGGCGTCTTGAAGGGAAAGATGTAACTCTGTGAGATGAATTAACAGAACACAGAGCAGTTTCTCAGAAAGCTTCTTTCCAGTTTTGAACGGAAGATATTTCCTTTTTCACCATAGGCCTCTATGGGCTTCCAAATATCCCTTTGCCAATTCCACAAGAACAGCCTTAGCGAAAGGCTTCTTGAAGGGAAAGATGTAACTCTGTGAGATGAATTAACAGAACACAGAGCAGTTTCTCAGAAAGCTTCTTTCCAGTTTTGAACGGAAGGTATTTCCTTTTTCACCATAGCCCTCTATGGGCTTCCAAATATCCCTTTGCCAATTCCCCAAGAACAGCCTTAGCGAAAGGCTTCTTGAAGGGAAAGATGTAACTCTGTGAGATGAATTAACAGAACACAGAGCAGTTTCTCAGAAAGCTTCTTTCCAGTTTTGAACGGAAGATATTTCCTTTTTCACCGTAGCCCTCTATGGGCTTCCAAATATCCGTTTGCCAATTCCAGAACAACAGCCTTAGCGAAAGGCTTCCTGAAGGGAAAGATGTAACTCTGTGAGATGAATTAACAGAACACAGAGCAGTTTCTCAGAAAGCTTCTTTCCAGTTTTGAACGGAAGATATTTCCTTTTTCACCATAGCCCTCTATGGGCTTCCAAATATCCCTTTGCCAATTCCACAGGAACAGCCTTAGCGAAAGGCTTCTTGAAGGGAAAGATGTAACTCTGTGAGATGAATTAACAGAACACAGAGCAGTTTCTCAGAAAGCTTCTTTCCAGTTTTGAACGGAAGATATTTCCTTTTTCACCGTAGCCCTCTATGGGCTTCCAAATATCCCTTTGCCAATTCCACAAGAACAGCCTTAGCGAAAGGCTTCTTGAAGGGAAAGATGTAACTCTGTGAGATGAATTAACAGAACACAGAGCAGTTTCTCAGAAAGCTTCTTTCCAGTTTTGAACGGAAGATATTTCCTTTTTCACCATAGGCCTCTATGGGCTTCCAAATATCCCTTTGCCAATTCCACAAGAACAGCCTTAGCGAAAGGCTTCTTGAAGGGAAAGATGTAACTCTGTGAGATGAATTAACAGAACACAGAGCAGTTTCTCAGAAAGCTTCTTTCCAGTTTTGAACGGAAGATATTTCCTTTTTCACCGTAGCCCTCTATGGGCTTCCAAATATCCCTTTGCCAATTCCACAAGAACACCCTTAGCGAAAGGCTTCTTGAAGGGAAAGATGTAACTCTGTGAGATGAATTAACAGAACACAGAGCAGTTTCTCAGAAAGCTTCTTTCCAGTTTTGAACGGAAGATATTTCCTTTTTCACCATAGGCCTCTATGGGCTTCCAAATATCCCTTTGCCAATTCCACAAGAACAGCCTTAGCGAAAGGCTTCTTGAAGGGAAAGATGTAACTCTGTGAGATGAATTAACAGAACACAGAGCAGTTTCTCAGAAAGCTTCTTTCCAGTTTTGAACGGAAGATATTTCCTTTTTCACCATAGGCCTCTATGGGCTTCCAAATATCCCTTTGCCAATTCCACAAGAACAGCCTTAGCGAAAGGCTTCTTGAAGGGAAAGATGTAACTCTGTGAGATGAATTAACAGAACACAGAGCAGTTTCTCAGAAAGCTTCTTTCCAGTTTTGAACGGAAGATATTTCCTTTTTCACCATAGGCCTCCATGGGCTTCCAAATATCCCTTTGCCAATTCCACAAGAACAGCCTTAGCGAAAGGCTTCTTGAAGGGAAAGATGTAACTCTGTGAGATGAATTCACAGAACACAGAGCAGTTTCTCAGAAAGCTTCTTTCCACTTTTGAACGGAAGATATTTCCTTTTTCACCATAGGCCTCTATGGGCTTCCAAATATCCCTTTGCCAATTCCACAAGAACAGCCTTAGCGAAAGGCTTCTTGAAGGGAAAGATGTAACTCTGTGAGATGAATTAACAGAACACAGAGCAGTTTCTCAGAAAGCTTCTTTCCAGTTTTGAACGGAAGATATTTCCTTTTTCACCACAGCCCTCTATGGGCTTCCAAATATCCCTTTGCCAATTCCACAAGAACAGCCTTAGCGAAAGGCTTCTTGAAGGGAAAGATGTAACTCGGTGAGATGAATTAACAGAACACAGAGCAGTTTCTCAGAAAGCTTCTTTCCAGTTTTGAACGGAAGATATTTCCTTTTTCACCATAGCGCTCTATGGGCTTCCAAATATCCCTTTGCCAATTACACAAGAACAGCCTTAGCGAAAGGCTTCTTGAAGGGAAAGATGTAACTCTGTGAGATGAATTAACAGAACACAGAGCAGTTTCTCAGAAAGCTTCTTTCCAGTTTTGAACGGAAGATATTTCCTTTTTCACCATAGCCCTCTATGGGCTTCCAAATATCCCTTTGCCAATTCCACAAGAACAGCCTTAGCGAAAGGCTTCTTGAAGGGAAAAATGTAACTCTGTGAGATGAATTAACAGAAAACAGAGCAGTTTCTCAGAAAGCTTCTTTCCAGTTTTGAACGGAAGGTATTTCCTTTTTCACCATAGCCCTCTATGGGCTTCCAAATATCCGTTTGCCAATTCCACAAGAACAGCCTTAGCGAAAGGCTTCTTGAAGGGAAAGATGTAACTCTGTGAGATGAATTAACAGAACACAGAGCAGTTTCTCAGAAAGCTTCTTTCCAGTTTTGCACGGAAGATATTTCCTTTTTCAACATAGGCCTCTATGGGCTTCCAAATATCCGTTTGCCAATTCCACAAGAACAGCCTTAGCGAAAGGCTTCTTGAAGGGAAAGATGTAACTCTGTGAGATGAATTAACAGAACTCAGAGCAGTTTCTCAGAAAGCTTCTTTCCAGTTTTGCACGGAAGATATTTCCTTTTTCACCATAGGCCTCTATGGGCTTCCAAATATCCCTTTGCCAATTCCACAAGAACAGCCTTAGCGAAAGGCTTCCTGAAGGGAAAGATGTAACTCTGTGAGATGAATTAACAGAACAAAGAGCAGTTTCTCAGAAAGCTTCTTTCCAGTTTTGAACGGAAGATATTTCCTTTTTCACCATAGCCCTCTATGGGCTTCCAAATATCCCTTTGTCAATTCCACAAGAAAAGCCTTAGCGAAAGGCTTCTTGAAGGGAAAGATGTAACTCTGTGAGATGAATTAACAGAACACAGAGCAGTTTCTCAGAAAGCTTCTTTCCAGTTTTGAACGGAAGATATTTCCTTTTTCACCATAGGCCTCTATGGGCTTCCAAATATCCCTTTGCCAATTCCACAAGAACAGCCTTAGCGAAAGGCTTCTTGAAGGGAAAAATGTAACTCTGTGAGATGAATTAACAGAACACAGAGCAGTTTCTCAGAAAGCTTCTTTCCAGTTTTGTACGGAAGATATTTCCTTTTTCACCATAGGCCTCTATGGGCTTCCAAATATCCCTTTGCCAATTCCACAAGAACAGCCTTAGCGAAAGGCTTCTTGAAGGGAAAGATGTAACTCTGTGAGATGAATTAACAGAACACAGAGCAGTTTCTCAGAAAGCTTCTTTCCAGTTTTGAACGGAAGATATTTCCTTTTTCATCATAGGCCTCTATGGGCTTCCAAATATCCCTTTGCCAATTCCACAAGAACAGCCTTAGCGAAAGGCTTCTTGAAGGGAAAGATGTAACTCTGTGAGATGAATTAACAGAACACAGAGCAGTTTCTCAGAAAGCTTCTTTCCAGTTTTGAACGGAAGATATTTCCTTTTTCACCATAGCCCTCTATGGGCTTCCAAATATCCCTTTGCCAATTCCACAAGAACAGCCTTAGCGAAAGGCTTCTTGAAGGGAAAGATGTAACTCTGTGAGATGAATTAACAGAACACAGAGCAGTTTCTCAGAAAGCTTCTTTCCAATTTTGAACGGAAGATATTTCCTTTTTCACCATAGCCCTCTATGGGCTTCCAAATATCCCTTTGCCAATTCCACAACAACAGCCTTAGCGAAAGGCTTCTTGAAGGGAAAGATGTAACTCTGTGAGATGAATTAACAGAACACAGAGCAGTTTCTCAGAAAGCTTCTTTCCAGTTTTGAACGGAAGATATTTCCTTTTTCACCACAGCCCTCTATGGGCTTCCAAATATCCCTTTGCCAATTCCACAAGAACAGCCTTAGCGAAAGGCTTCTTGAAGGGAAAGATGTAACTCGGTGAGATGAATTAACAGAACACAGAGCAGTTTCTCAGAAAGCTTCTTTCCAGTTTTGAACGGAAGATATTTCCTTTTTCACCATAGCGCTCTATGGGCTTCCAAATATCCCTTTGCCAATTACACAAGAACAGCCTTAGCGAAAGGCTTCTTGAAGGGAAAGATGTAACTCTGTGAGATGAATTAACAGAACACAGAGCAGTTTCTCAGAAAGCTTCTTTCCAGTTTTGAACGGAAGATATTTCCTTTTTCACCATAGCCCTCTATGGGCTTCCAAATATCCCTTTGCCAATTCCACAAGAACAGCCTTAGCGAAAGGCTTCTTGAAGGGAAAGATGTAACTCTGTGAGATGAATTAACAGAACACAGAGCAGTTTCTCAGAAAGCTTCTTTCCAGTTTTGAACGGAAGGTATTTCCTTTTTCACCATAGCCCTCTATGGGCTTCCAAATATCCCTTTGTCAATTCCACAAGAAAAGCCTTAGCGAAAGGCTTCTTGAAGGGAAAGATGTAACTCTGTGAGATGAATTAACAGAACACAGAGCAGTTTCTCAGAAAGCTTCTTTCCAGTTTTGAACGGAAGATATTTCCTTTTTCACCATAGGCCTCTATGGGCTTCCAAATATCCCTTTGCCAATTCCACAAGAACAGCCTTAGCGAAAGGCTTCTTGAAGGGAAAAATGTAACTCTGTGAGATGAATTAACAGAACACAGAGCAGTTTCTCAGAAAGCTTCTTTCCAGTTTTGCACGGAAGATATTTCCTTTTTCACCATAGGCCTCTATGGGCTTCCAAATATCCCTTTGCCAATTCCACAAGAACAGCCTTAGCGAAAGGCTTCTTGAAGGGAAAGATGTAACTCTGTGAGATGAATTAACAGAACACAGAGCAGTTTCTCAGAAAGCTTCTTTCCAGTTTTGAACGGAAGATATTTCCTTTTTCATCATAGGCCTCTATGGGCTTCCAAATATCCCTTTGCCAATTCCACAAGAACAGCCTTAGCGAAAGGCTTCTTGAAGGGAAAGATGTAACTCTTTGAGATGAATTAACAGAACACAGAGCAGTTTCTCAGAAAGCTTCTTTCCAGTTTTGAACGGAAGATATTTCCTTTTTCACCATAGCCCTCTATGGGCTTCCAAATATCCCTTTGCCAATTCCACAAGAACAGCCTTAGCGAAAGGCGTCTTGAAGGGAAAGATGTAACTCTGTGAGATGAATTAACAGAACACAGAGCAGTTTCTCAGAAAGCTTCTTTCCAATTTTGAACGGAAGATATTTCCTTTTTCACCATAGCCCTCTATGGGCTTCCAAATATCCCTTTGCCAATTCCACAAGAACAGCCTTAGCGAAAGGCTTCTTGAAGGGAAAGATGTAACTCTGTGAGATGAATTAACAGAACACAGAGCAGTTTCTCAGAAAGCTTCTTTCCAGTTTTGAACGGAAGATATTTCCTTTTTCACCATAGCCCTCTATGGGCTTCCAAATATCCCTTTGCCAATTCCACAAGAACAGCCTTAGCGAAAGGCTTCTTGAAGGGAAAGATGTAACTCTGTGAGATGAATTAACAGAACACAGAGCAGTTTCTCAGAACGCTTCTTTCTAGTTTTGAACGGAAGATATTTCCTTTTTCACCATAGGCCTCTATGGGCTTCCAAATATCCCTTTGCCAATTCCACAAGAACAGCCTTAGCGAAAGGCTTCTTGAAGGGAAAGATGTAACTCTGTGAGATGAATTCACAGAACACAGAGCAGTTTCTCAGAAAGCTTTTTTCCACTTTTGAACGGAAGATATTTCCTTTTTCACCATAGGCCTCTATGGGCTTCCAAATATCCCTTTGCCAATTCCACAAGAACAGCCTTAGCGAAAGGCTTCTTGAAGGGAAAGATGTAACTCTGTGAGATGAATTAACAGAACACAGAGCAGTTTCTCAGAAAGCTTCTTTCCAGTTTTGAACGGAAGGTATTTCCTTTTTCACCATAGCCCTCTATGGGCTTCCAAATATCCCTTTGCCAATTACACAAGAACAGCCTTAGCGAAAGGCTTCTTGAAGGGAAAGATGTAACTCTGTGAGATGAATTAACAGAACAAAGAGCAGTTTCTCAGAAAGCTTCTTTCCAGTTTTGCACGGAAGATATTTCCTTTTTCACCATAGGCCTCTATGGGCTTCCAAATATCCGTTTGCCAATTCCACAAGAACAGCCTTAGCGAAAGGCTTCTTGAAGGGAAAGATGTAACTCTGTGAGATGAATTAACAGAACTCAGAGCAGTTTCTCAGAAAGCTTCTTTCCAGTTTTGCACGGAAGATATTTCCTTTTTCACCATAGGCCTCTATGGGCTTCCAAATATCCCTTTGCCAATTCCACAAGAACAGCCTTAGCGAAAGGCTTCTTGAAGGGAAAGATGTAACTCTGTGAGATGAATTAACAGAACACAGAGCAGTTTCTCAGAAAGCTTCTTTCCAGTTTTGAACGGAAGATATTTCCTTTTTCACCATAGCCCTCTATGGGCTTCCAAATATCCCTTTGTCAATTCCACAAGAACAGCCTTAGCGAAAGGCTTCTTGAAGGGAAAGATGTAACTCTGTGAGATGAATTAACAGAACACAGAGCAGTTTCTCAGAAAGCTTCTTTCCAGTTTTGAACGGAAGATATTTCCTTTTTCACCATAGGCCTCTATGGGCTTCCAAATATCCCTTTGCCAATTCCACAAGAACAGCCTTAGCGAAAGGCTTCTTGAAGGGAAAAATGTAACTCTGTGAGATAAATTAACAGAACACAGAGCAGTTTCTCAGAAAGCTTCTTTCCAGTTTTGCACGGAAGATATTTCCTTTTTCACCATAGGCCTCTATGGGCTTCCAAATATCCGTTTGCCAATTCCACAAGAACAGCCTTAGCGAAAGGCTTCTTGAAGGGAAAGATGTAACTCTGTGAGATGAATTAACAGAACACAGAGCAGTTTCTCAGAAAGCTTCTTTCCAGTTTTGAACGGAAGATATTTCCTTTTTCATCATAGGCCTCTATGGGCTTCCAAATATCCCTTTGCCAATTCCACAAGAACAGCCTTAGCGAAAGGCTTCTTGAAGGGAAAGATGTAACTCTGTGAGATGAATTAACAGAACACAGAGCAGTTTCTCAGAAAGCTTCTTTCCAGTTTTGAACGGAAGATATTTCCTTTTTCACCATAGCCCTCTATGGGCTTCCAAATATCCCTTTGCCAATTCCACAAAAACAGCCTTAGCGAAAGGCGTCTTGAAGGGAAAGATGTAACTCTGTGAGATGAATTCACAGAACACAGAGCAGTTTCTCAGAAAGCTTCTTTCCAGTTTTGAACGGAAGATATTTCCTTTTTCACCATAGGCCTCTATGGGCTTCCAAATATCCCTTTGCCAATTCCACAAGAACAGCCTTAGCGAAAGGCTTCTTGAAGGGAAAGATGTAACTCTGTGAGATGAATTAACAGAACACAGAGCAGTTTCTCAGAAAGCTTCTTTCCAGTTTTGAACGGAAGGTATTTCCTTTTTCACCATAGCCCTCTATGGGCTTCCAAATATCCCTTTGCCAATTCCCCAAGAACAGCCTTAGCGAAAGGCTTCTTGAAGGGAAAGATGTAACTCTGTGAGATGAATTAACAGAACACAGAGCAGTTTCTCAGAAAGCTTCTTTCCAGTTTTGAACGGAAGATATTTCCTTTTTCACCGTAGCCCTCTATGGGCTTCCAAATATCCGTTTGCCAATTCCACAAGAACAGCCTTAGCGAAAGGCTTCCTGAAGGGAAAGATGTAACTCTGTGAGATGAATTAACAGAACACAGAGCAGTTTCTCAGAAAGCTCCTTTCCAGTTTTGAACGGAAGATATTTCCTTTTTCACCATAGGCCTCTATGGGCTTCCAAATATCCCTTTGCCAATTCCACAAGAACAGCCTTAGCGAAAGGCTTCTTGAAGGGAAAGATGTAACTCTGTGAGATGAATTAACAGAACTCAGAGCAGTTTCTGAGAAAGCTTCTTTCCAGTTTTTCACGGAAGATATTTCCTTTTTCACCATAGGCCTCTATGGGCTTCCAAATATCCCTTTGCCAATTCCACAAGAACAGCCTTAGCGAAAGGCTTCTTGAAGGGAAAGATGTAAGTCTGTGAGATGAATTCACAGAACACAGAGCAGTTTCTCAGAAAGCTTTTTTCCACTTTTAAACGGAAGATATTTCCTTTTTCATCATAGGCCTCTATGGGCTTCCAAATATCCCTTTGCCAATTCCACAAGAACAGCCTTAGAGAAAGGCTTCTTGAAGGGAAAGATGTAACTCTGTGAGATGAATTAACAGAACACAGAGCAGTTTCTCAGAAAGCTTCTTTCCAGTTTTGAACGGAAGATATTTCCTTTTTCACCACAGCCCTCTATGGGCTTCCAAATATCCCTTTGCCAATTCCACAAGAACAGCCTTAGCGAAAGGCTTCTTGAAGGGAAAGATGTAACTCGGTGAGATGAATTAACAGAACACAGAGCAGTTTCTCAGAAAGCTTCTTTCCAGTTTTGAACGGAAGATATTTCCTTTTTCACCATAGCGCTCTATGGGCTTCCAAATATCCCTTTGCCAATTACACAAGAACAGCCTTAGCGAAAGGCTTCTTGAAGGGAAAGATGTAACACTGTGAGATGAATTAACAGAACACAGAGCAGTTTCTCAGAAAGCTTCTTTCCAATTTTGAACGGAAGATATTTCCTTTTTCACCATAGCCCTCTATGGGCTTCCAAATATCCCTTTGCCAATTCCACAAGAACAGCCTTAGCGAAAGGCTTCTTGACGGGAAAGATGTAACTCTGTGAGATGAATTAACAGAACACAGAGCAGTTTCTCAGAAAGCTTCTTTCCAGTTTTGAACGGAAGGTATTTCCTTTTTCACCATAGCCCTCTATGGGCTTCCAAATATCCCATTGCCAATTACACAAGAACAGCCTTAGCGAAAGGCTTCTTGAAGGGAAAGATGTAACTCTGTGAGATGAATTAACAGAACAAAGAGCAGTTTCTTAGAAAGCTTCTTTCCAGTTTTGCACGGAAGATATTTCCTTTTTCACCATAGACCTCTATGGGCTTCCAAATATCCCTTTGCCAATTCCACAAGAACAGCCTTAGCGAAAGGCTTCTTGAAGGGAAAGATGTAACTCTGTGAGATGAATTAACAGAACTCAGAGCAGTTTCTCAGAAAGCTTCTTTCCAGTTTTGCACGGAAGATATTTCCTTTTTCACCATAGGTCTCTATGGGCTTCCAAATATCCCTTTGCCAATTCCACAAGAACAGCCTTAGCGAAAGGCTTCTTGAAGGGAAAGATGTAACTCTGTGAGATGAATTAACAGAACACAGAGCAGTTTCTCAGAAAGCTTCTTTCCAGTTTTGAACGGAAGATATTTCCTTTTTCACCATAGCCCTCTATGGGCTTCCAAATATCCCTTTGTCAATTCCACAAGAACAGCCTTAGCGAAAGGCTTCTTGAAGGGAAAGATGTAACTCTGTGAGATGAATTAACAGAACACAGAGCAGTTTCTCAGAAAGCTTCTTTCCAGTTTTGAACGGAAGATATTTCCTTTTTCACCATAGGCCTCTATGGGCTTCCAAATATCCCTTTGCCAATTCCACAAGAACAGCCTTAGCGAAAGGCTTCTTGAAGGGAAAAATGTAACTCTGTGAGATGAATTAACAGAACACAGAGCAGTTTCTCAGAAAGCTTCTTTCCAGTTTTGCACGGAAGATATTTCCTTTTTCACCATAGGCCTCTATGGGCTTCCAAATATCCGTTTGCCAATTCCACAAGAACAGCCTTAGCGAAAGGCTTCTTGAAGGGAAAGATGTAACTCTGTGAGATGAATTAACAGAACACAGAGCAGTTTCTCAGAAAGCTTCTTTCCAGTTTTGAACGGAAGATATTTCCTTTTTCATCATAGGCCTCTATGGGCTTCCAAATATCCCTTTGCCAATTCCACAAGAACAGCCTTAGCGAAAGGCTTCTTGAAGGGAAAGATGTAACTCTGTGAGATGAATTAACAGAACACAGAGCAGTTTCTCAGAAAGCTTCTTTCCAGTTTTGAACGGAAGATATTTCCTTTTTCACCATAGCCCTCTATGGGCTTCCAAATATCCCTTTGCCAATTCCACAAAAACAGCCTTAGCGAAAGGCGTCTTGAAGGGAAAGATGTAACTCTGTGAGATGAATTAACAGAACACAGAGCAGTTTCTCAGAAAGCTTCTTTCCAGTTTTGCACGGAAGATATTTCCTTTTTCACCATAGGCCTCTATGGGCTTCCAAATATCCCTTTGCCAATTCCACAAGAACAGCCTTAGCGAAAGGCTTCTTGAAGGGAAAGATGTAACTCTGTGAGATGAATTAACAGAACACAGAGCAGTTTCTCAGAAAGCTTCTTTCCAGTTTTGAACGGAAGGTATTTCCTTTTTCACCATAGCCCTCTATGGGCTTCCAAATATCCCTTTGCCAATTCCCCAAGAACAGCCTTAGCGAAAGGCTTCTTGAAGGGAAAGATGTAACTCTGTGAGATGAATTAACAGAACACAGAGCAGTTTCTCAGAAAGCTTCTTTCCAGTTTTGAACGGAAGATATTTCCTTTTCCACCGTAGCCCTCTGTGGGCTTCCAAATATCCGTTTCCCAATTCCACAAGAACAGCCTTAGCGAAAGGCTTCCTGAAGGGAAAGATGTAACTCTGTGAGATGAATTAACAGAACACAGAGCAGTTTCTCAGAAAGCTTCTTTCCAGTTTTGAACGGAAGATATTTCCTTTTTCACCATAGGCCTCTATGGGCTTCCAAATATCCCTTTGCCAATTCCACAAGAACAGCCTTAGCGAAAGGCTTCTTGAAGGGAAAGATGTAACTCTGTGAGATGAATTAACAGAACACAGAGCAGTTTCTCAGAAAGCTTCTTTCCAGTTTTTCACGGAAGATATTTCCTTTTTCACCATAGGCCTCTATGGGCTTCCAAATATCCCTTTGCCAATTCCACAAGAACAGCCTTAGCGAAAGGCTTCTTGAAGGGAAAGATGTAACTCTGTGAGATGAATTAACAGAACACAGAGCAGTTTCTCAGAAAGCTTCTTTCCAGTTTTGCACGGAAGATATTTCCTTTTTCACCATAGGCCTCTATGGGCTTCCAAATATCCCTTTGCCAATTCCACAAGAACAGCCTTAGCGAAAGGCGTCTTGAAGGGAAAGATGTAACTCTGTGAGATGAATTAACAGAACACAGAGCAGTTTCTCAGAAAGCTTCTTTCCAGTTTTGAACGGAAGATATTTCCTTTTTCACCTTAGGCCTCTGTGGGCTTCCAAATATCCCTTTGCCAATTCCACAAGAACAGCCTTAGCGAAAGGCTTCTTGAAGGGAAAGATGTAACTCTGTGAGATGATTTAACAGAACACAGAGCAGTTTCTCAGAAAGCTTCTTTCCAGTTTTGAACGGAAGGTATTTCCTTTTTCACCATAGCCCTCTATGGGCTTCCAAATATCCCTTTGCCAATTCCCCAAGAACAGCCTTAGCGAAAGGCTTCTTGAAGGGAAAGATGTAACTCTGTGAGATGAATTAACAGAACACAGAGCAGTTTCTCAGAAAGTTTCTTTCCAGTTTTGCACGGAAGATATTTCCTTTTTCACCATAGGCCTCTATGGGCTTCCAAATATCCCTTTGCCAATTCCACAAGAACAGCCTTAGCGAAAGGCATCTTGAAGGGAAAGATGTAACTCTCTGAGATGAATTAACAGAACACAGAGCAGTTTCTCAGAAAGCTTCTTTCCAGTTTTGAACGGAAGATATTTCCTTTTTCACCATAGCCCTCTATGGGCTTCCAAATATCCCTTTGCCAATTCCACAAGAACAGCCTTAGCGAAAGGCGTCTTGAAGGGAAAGATGTAACTCTGTGAGATGAATTAACAGAACACAGAGCAGTTTCTCAGAAAGCTTCTTTCCAGTTTTGAACGGAAGATATTTCCTTTTTCACCATAGCCCTCTATGGGCTTCCAAATATCCCTTTGCCAATTCCACAAGAACAGCCTTAGCGAAAGGCTTCTTGAAGGGAAAGATGTAACTCTGTGAGTTGAATTAACAGAACACAGAGCAGTTTCTCAGAAAGCTTCTTTCCAGTTTTGCACGGAAGATATTTCCTTTTTCACCATAGGCCTCTATGGGCTTCCAAATATCCCTTTGCCAATTCCACAAGAACAGCCTTAGCGAAAGGCTTCTTGAAGGGAAAGATGTAACTCTGTGAGATGAATTAACAGAACACAGAGCAGTTTCTCAGAAAGCTTCTTTGCAGTTTTGAACGGAAGATATTTCCTTTTTCACCATAGCCCTCTATGGGCTTCCAAATATCCCTTTGCCAATTCCACAAGAACAGCCTTAGCGAAAGGCTTCTTGAAGGGAAAGATGTAACTCTGTGAGATGAATTAACAGAACACAGAGCAGTTTCTCAGAAAGCTTCTTTCCAGTTTTGAACGGAAGATATTTCCTTTTTCACCGTAGCCCTCTTTGGGCTTCCAAATATCCCTTTGCCAATTCCACAAGAACAGCCTTAGCGAAAGGCTTCTTGAAGGGAAAGATGTAACTCTGTGAGATGAATTAACAGAACACAGAGCAGTTTCTCAGAAAGCTTCTTTCCAGGTTTGAACGGAAGGTATTTCCTTTTTCACCATAGCCCTCTATGGGCTTCCAAATATCCCTTTGCCAATTACACAAGAACAGCCTTAGCGAAAGGCGTCTTGAAGGGAAAGATGTAACTCTGTGAGATGAATTTACAGAACATTGAGCCGTTTCTCAGAAAGCTTCTTTCCAGTTTTGAACGGAAGATATTTCCTTTTTCACCATAGGCCTCTATGGGCTTCCAAATATCCCTTTGCCAATTCCACAAGAACAGCCTTAGCGAAAGGCTTCTTGAAGGGAAAGATGTAACTCTGTGAGATGAATTAACAGAACACAGAGCAGTTTCTCAGAAAGCTTCTTTCCAGTTTTGAACGGAAGATATTTCCTTTTTCACCATAGCCCTCTATGGGCTTCCAAATATCCCTTTGCCAATTCCACAAGAACAGCCTTAGCGAAAGGCTTCTTGAAGGGAAAGATGTAACTCTGTGAGATGAATTAACAGAACACAGAGCAGTTTCTCAGAAAGCTTCTTTCCAGTTTTGAACGGAAGATATTTCCTTTTTCACCATAGGCCTCTATGGGCTTCCAAATATCCCTTTGCCAATTCCACAAGAACAGCCTTAGCGAAAGGCTTCTTGAAGGGAAAGATGTAACTGTGTGAGATGAATTAACAGAACACAGAGCAGTTTCTCAGAAAGCTTTTTTCCACTTTTGAACGGAAGATATTTCCTTTTTCACCATAGGCCTCTATGGGCTTCCAAATATCCCTTTGCCAATTCCACAAGAACAGCCTTAGCGAAAGGCTTCTTGAAGGGAAAGATGTTACTCTGTGAGATGAATTAATAGAACACAGAGCAGTTTCTCAGAAAGCTTCTTTCCAGTTTTGAAAGGAAGGTATTTCCTTTTTCACCATAGCCCTCTATGGGCTTCCAAATATCCCTTTGCCAATTCCCCAAGAAAAGCCTTAGCGAAAGGCTTCTTGAAGGGAAAGATGTAACTCTGTGAGATGAATTAACAGAACACAGAGCAGTTTCTCAGAAAGCTTCTTTCCAGTTTTGAACGGAAGATATTTCCTTTTTCACCATAGCCCTCTATGGGCTTCCAAATATCCCTTTGCCAATTCCACAAGAGCAGCCTTAGCGAAAGGCTTCTTGAAGGGAAAGATGTAACTCTGTGAGATGAATTAACAGAACACAGAGCAGTTTCTCAGAAAGCTTCTTTCCAGTTTTGAACGGAAGGTATTTCCTTTTTCACCATAGCCCTCTATGGGCTTCCAAATATCCCTTTGCCAATTCCACAAGAACAGCCTTAGCGAAAGGCTTCTTGAAGGGAAAGATGTAACTCTGTGAGATGAATTAACAGAACACAGAGCAGTTTCTCAGAAAGCTTCTTTCCAGTTTTGCACGGAAGATATTTCCTTTTTCACCATAGGCCTCTATGGGCTTCCAAATATCCGTTTGCCAATTCCACAAGAACAGCCTTAGCGAAAGGCTTCTTGAAGGGAAAGATGTAACTCTGTGAGATGAATTAACAGAACTCAGAGCAGTTTCTCAGAAAGCTTCTTTCCACTTTTGCACGGAAGATATTTCCTTTTTCACCATAGGCCTCTATGGGCTTCCAAATATCCCTTTGCCAATTCCACAAGAACAGCCTTAGCGAAAGGCTTCTTGAAGGGAAAGATGTAACTCTGTGAGATGAATTAACAGAACACAGAGCAGTTTCTCAGAAAGCTTCTTTCCAGTTTTGAACGGAAGATATTTCCTTTTTCACCATAGCCCTCTAAGGGCTTCCAAATATCCCTTGTCAATTCCACAAGAACAGCCTTAGCGAAAGGCTTCTTGAAGGGAAAGATGTAACTCTGTGAGATGAATTAACAGAACACAGAGCAGTTTCTCAGAAAGCTTCTTTCCAGTTTTGAACGGAAGATATTTCCTTTTTCACCATAGGCCTCTATGGGCTTCCAAATATCCCTTTGCCAATTCCACAAGAACAGCCTTAGCGAAAGGCTTCTTGAAGGGAAAAATGTAACTCTGTGAGATGAATTAACAGAACTCAGAGCAGTTTCTCAGAAAGCTTCTTTCCAGTTTTGCACGGAAGATATTTCCTTTTTCACCATAGGCCTCTATGGGCTTCCAAATATCCCTTTGCCAATTCCACAAGAACAGCCTTAGCGAAAGGCTTCTTGAAGGGAAAGATGTAACTCTGTGAGATGAATTAACAGAACACAGAGCAGTTTCTCAGAAAGCTTCTTTCCAGTTTTGAACGGAAGATATTTCCTTTTTCACCGTAGCCCTCTATGGGCTTCCAAATATCCGTTTGCCAATTCCACAAGAACAGCCTTAGCGAAAGGCTTCCTGAAGGGAAAGATGTAACTCTGTGAGATGAATTAACAGAACACAGAGCAGTTTCTCAGAAAGCTTCTTTACAGTTTTGAACGGAAGATATTTCCTTTTTCACCATAGGCCTCTATGGGCTTCCAAATATCCCTTTGCCAATTCCACAAGAACAGCCTTAGCGAAAGGCTTCTTGAAGGGAAAGATGTAACTCTTTGAGATGAATTAACAGAACACAGAGCAGTTTCTCAGAAAGCTTCTTTCCAGTTTTTCACGGAAGATATTTCCTTTTTCACCATAGGCCTCTATGGGCTTCCAAATATCCCTTTGCCAATTCCACAAGAACAGCCTTAGCGAAAGGCTTCTTGAAGGGAAAGATGAAACTCTGTGAGATGAATTAACAGAACACAGAGCAGTTTCTCAGAAAGCTTCTTTCCAGTTTTGCACGGAAGATATTTCCTTTTTCACCATAGGCCTCTATGGGCTTCCAAATATCCCTTTGCCAATTCCACAAGAACAGCCTTAGCGAAAGGCGTCTTGAAGGGAAAGATGTAACTCTGTGAGATGAATTAACAGAACACAGAGCAGTTTCTCAGAAAGTTTCTTTCCAGTTTTGCACGGAAGATATTTCCTTTTTCACCATAGGCCTCTATGGGCTTCCAAATATCCCTTTGCCAATTCCACAAGAACAGCCTTAGCGAAAGGCATCTTGAAGGGAAAGATGTAACTCTCTGAGATGAATTAACAGAACACAGAGCAGTTTCTCAGAAAGCTTCTTTCCAGTTTTGAACGGAAGATATTTCCTTTTTCACCATAGCCCTCTATGGGCTTCCAAATATCCCTTTGCCAATTCCACAAGAACAGCCTTAGCGAAAGGCGTCTTGAAGGGAAAGATGTAACTCTGTGAGATGAATTAACAGAACACAGAGCAGTTTCTCAGAAAGCTTCTTTCCAGTTTTGAACGGAAGATATTTCCTTTTTCACCATAGCCCTCTATGGGCTTCCAAATATCCCTTTGCCAATTCCACAAGAACAGCCTTAGCGAAAGGCTTCTTGAAGGGAAAGATGTAACTCTGTGAGTTGAATTAACAGAACACAGAGCAGTTTCTCAGAAAGCTTCTTTCCAGTTTTGCACGGAAGATATTTCCTTTTTCACCATAGGCCTCTATGGGCTTCCAATTATCCCTTTGCCAATTCCACAAGAACAGCCTTAGCGAAAGGCTTCTTGAAGGGAAAGATGTAACTCTGTGAGATGAATTAACAGAACACAGAGCAGTTTCTCAGAAAGCTTCTATGCAGTTTTGAACGGAAGATATTTCCTTTTTCACCATAGCCCTCTATGGGCTTCCAAATATCCCTTTGCCAATTCCACAAGAACAGCCTTAGCGAAAGGCTTCTTGAAGGGAAAGATGTAACTCTGTGAGATGAATTAACAGAACACAGAGCAGTTTCTCAGAAAGCTTCTTTCCAGTTTTGAACGGAAGATATTTCCTTTTTCACCGTAGCCCTCTTTGGGCTTCCAAATATCCCTTTGCCAATTCCACAAGAACAGCCTTAGCGAAAGGCTTCTTGAAGGGAAAGATGTAACTCTGTGAGATGAATTAACAGAACACAGAGCAGTTTCTCAGAAAGCTTCTTTCCAGGTTTGAACGGAAGGTATTTCCTTTTTCACCATAGCCCTCTATGGGCTTCCAAATATCCCTTTGCCAATTGCACAAGAACAGCCTTAGCGAAAGGCGTCTTGAAGGGAAAGATGTAACTCTGTGAGATGAATTTACAGAACATTGAGCCGTTTCTCAGAAAGCTTCTTTCCAGTTTTGAACGGAAGATATTTCCTTTTTCACCATAGGCCTCTATGGGCTTCCAAATATCCCTTTGCCAATTCCACAAGAACAGCCTTAGCGAAAGGCTTCTTGAAGGGAAAGATGTAACTCTGTGAGATGAATTAACAGAACACAGAGCAGTTTCTCAGAAAGCTTCTTTCCAGTTTTGAACGGAAGATATTTCCTTTTTCACCATAGCCCTCTATGGGCTTCCAAATATCCCTTTGCCAATTCCACAAGAACAGCCTTAGCGAAAGGCTTCTTGAAGGGAAAGATGTAACTCTGTGAGATGAATTAACAGAACACAGAGCAGTTTCTCAGAAAGCTTCTTTCCAGTTTTGAACGGAAGATATTTCCTTTTTCACCATAGGCCTCTATGGGCTTCCAAATATCCCTTTGCCAATTCCACAAGAACAGCCTTAGCGAAAGGCTTCTTGAAGGGAAAGATGTAACTGTGTGAGATGAATTAACAGAACACAGAGCAGTTTCTCAGAAAGCTTTTTTCCACTTTTGAACGGAAGATATTTCCTTTTTCACCATAGGCCTCTATGGGCTTCCAAATATCCCTTTGCCAATTCCACAAGAACAGCCTTAGCGAAAGGCTTCTTGAAGGGAAAGATGTTACTCTGTGAGATGAATTAATAGAACACAGAGCAGTTTCTCAGAAAGCTTCTTTCCAGTTTTGAAAGGAAGGTATTTCCTTTTTCACCATAGCCCTCTATGGGCTTCCAAATATCCCTTTGCCAATTCCCCAAGAAAAGCCTTAGCGAAAGGCTTCTTGAAGGGAAAGATGTAACTCTGTGAGATGAATTAACAGAACACAGAGCAGTTTCTCAGAAAGCTTCTTTCCAGTTTTGAACGGAAGATATTTCCTTTTTCACCATAGCCCTCTATGGGCTTCCAAATATCCCTTTGCCAATTCCACAAGAGCAGCCTTAGCGAAAGGCTTCTTGAAGGGAAAGATGTAACTCTGTGAGATGAATTAACAGAACACAGAGCAGTTTCTCAGAAAGCTTCTTTCCAGTTTTGAACGGAAGGTATTTCCTTTTTCACCATAGCCCTCTATGGGCTTCCAAATATCCCTTTGCCAATTCCACAAGAACAGCCTTAGCGAAAGGCTTCTTGAAGGGAAAGATGTAACTCTGTGAGATGAATTAACAGAACACAGAGCAGTTTCTCAGAAAGCTTCTTTCCAGTTTTGCACGGAAGATATTTCCTTTTTCACCATAGGCCTCTATGGGCTTCCAAATATCCGTTTGCCAATTCCACAAGAACAGCCTTAGCGAAAGGCTTCTTGAAGGGAAAGATGTAACTCTGTGAGATGAATTAACAGAACTCAGAGCAGTTTCTCAGAAAGCTTCTTTCCACTTTTGCACGGAAGATATTTCCTTTTTCACCATAGGCCTCTATGGGCTTCCAAATATCCCTTTGCCAATTCCACAAGAACAGCCTTAGCGAAAGGCTTCTTGAAGGGAAAGATGTAACTCTGTGAGATGAATTAACAGAACACAGAGCAGTTTCTCAGAAAGCTTCTTTCCAGTTTTGAACGGAAGATATTTCCTTTTTCACCATAGCCCTCTAAGGGCTTCCAAATATCCCTTGTCAATTCCACAAGAACAGCCTTAGCGAAAGGCTTCTTGAAGGGAAAGATGTAACTCTGTGAGATGAATTAACAGAACACAGAGCAGTTTCTCAGAAAGCTTCTTTCCAGTTTTGAACGGAAGATATTTCCTTTTTCACCATAGGCCTCTATGGGCTTCCAAATATCCCTTTGCCAATTCCACAAGAACAGCCTTAGCGAAAGGCTTCTTGAAGGGAAAAATGTAACTCTGTGAGATGAATTAACAGAACTCAGAGCAGTTTCTCAGAAAGCTTCTTTCCAGTTTTGCACGGAAGATATTTCCTTTTTCACCATAGGCCTCTATGGGCTTCCAAATATCCCTTTGCCAATTCCACAAGAACAGCCTTAGCGAAAGGCTTCTTGAAGGGAAAGATGTAACTCTGTGAGATGAATTAACAGAACACAGAGCAGTTTCTCAGAAAGCTTCTTTCCAGTTTTGAACGGAAGATATTTCCTTTTTCACCGTAGCCCTCTATGGGCTTCCAAATATCCGTTTGCCAATTCCACAAGAACAGCCTTAGCGAAAGGCTTCCTGAAGGGAAAGATGTAACTCTGTGAAATGAATTAACAGAACACAGAGCAGTTTCTCAGAAAGCTTCTTTCCAGTTTTGAACGGAAGATATTTCCTTTTTCACCATAGGCCTCTATGGGCTTCCAAATATCCCTTTGCCAATTCCACAAGAACAGCCTTAGCGAAAGGCTTCTTGAAGGGAAAGATGTAACTCTTTGAGATGAATTAACAGAACTCAGAGCAGTTTCTGAGAAAGCTTCTTTCCAGTTTTTCACGGAAGATATTTCCTTTTTCACCATAGGCCTCTATGGGCTTCCAAATATCCCTTTGCCAATTCCACAAGAACAGCCTTAGCGAAAGGCTTCTTGAAGGGAAAGATGAAACTCTGTGAGATGAATTAACAGAACACAGAGCAGTTTCTCAGAAAGCTTCTTTCCAGTTTTGCACGGAAGATATTTCCTTTTTCACCATAGGCCTCTATGGGCTTCCAAATATCCCTTTGCCAATTCCACAAGAACAGCCTTAGCGAAAGGCGTCTTGAAGGGAAAGATGTAACTCTGTGAGATGAATTAACAGAACACAGAGCAGTTTCTCAGAAAGCTTCTTTCCAGTTTTGAACGGAAGATATTTCCTTTTTCACCTTAGGCCTCTGTGGGCTTCCAAATATCCCTTTGCCAATTCCACAAGAACAGCCTTAGCGAAAGGCTTCTTGAAGGGAAAGATGTAACTCTGTGAGATGATTTAACAGAACACAGAGCAGTTTCTCAGAAAGCTTCTTTCCAGTTTTGAACGGAAGGTATTTCCTTTTTCACCATAGCCCTCTATGGGCTTCCAAATATCCCTTTGCCAATTCCCCAAGAACAGCCTTAGCGAAAGGCTTCTTGAAGGGAAAGATGTAACTCTGTGAGATGAATTAACAGAACACAGAGCAGTTTCTCAGAAAGCTTCTTTCCAGTTTTGAACGGAAGATATTTCCTTTTTCATCATAGGCCTCTATGGGCTTCCAAATATCCCTTTGCCAATTCCACAAGAACAGCCTTAGCGAAAGGCATCTTGAAGGGAAAGATGTAACTCTCTGAGATGAATTAACAGAACACAGAGCAGTTTCTCAGAAAGCTTCTTTCCAGTTTTGAACGGAAGATATTTCCTTTTTCACCATAGCCCTCTATGGGCTTCCAAATACCCCTTTGCCAATTCCACAAGAACAGCCTTAGCGAAAGGCGTCTTGAAGGGAAAGATGTAACTCTGTGAGATGAATTAACAGAACACAGAGCAGTTTCTCAGAAAGCTTCTTTCCAGTTTTGAACGGAAGATATTTCCTTTTTCACCATAGCCCTCTATGGGCTTCCAAATATCCCTTTGCCAATTCCACAAGAACAGCCTTAGCGAAAGGCTTCTTGAAGGGAAAGATGTAACTCTGTGAGTTGAATTAACAGAACACAGAGCAGTTTCTCAGAAAGCTTCTTTCCAGTTTTGCACGGAAGATATTTCCTTTTTCACCATAGGCCTCTATGGGCTTCGAAATATCCCTTTGCCAATTCCACAAGAACAGCCTTAGCGAAAGGCTTCTTGAAGGGAAAGATGTAACTCTGTGAGATGAATTAACAGAACACAGAGCAGTTTCTCAGAAAGCTTCTTTCCAGTTTTGAACGGAAGATATTTCCTTTTTCACCATAGCCCTCTATGGGCTTCCAAATATCCCTTTGCCAATTCCACAAGAACAGCCTTAGCGAAAGGCGTCTTGAAGGGAAGATGTAACTCTGTGAGATGAATTAACAGAACACTGAGCCGTTTCTCAGAAAGCTTCTTTCCAGTTTTGAACGGAAGATATTTCCTTTTTCACCATAGGCCTCTTTGGGCTTCCAAATATCCCTTTGCCAATTCCACAAGAACAGCCTTAGCGAAAGGCTTCTTGAAGGGAAAGATGTAACTCTGTGAGATGAATTAACAGAACACAGAGCAGTTTCTCAGAAAGCTTCTTTCCAGTTTTGAACGGAAGATATTTCCTTTTTCACCATAGCCCTCTATGGGCTTCCAAATATCCCTTTGCCAATTCCACAAGAACAGCCTTAGCGAAAGGCGTCTTGAAGGGAAAGATGTAACTCTGTGAGATGAATTAACAGAACACAGAGCAGTTTCTCAGAAAGCTTCTTTCCAGTTTTGAACGGAAGATATTTCCTTTTTCACCATAGGCCTCTATGGGCTTCCAAATATCCCTTTGCCAATTCCACAAGAACAGCCTTAGCGAAAGGCTTCTTGAAGGGAAAGATGTAACTCTGTGAGATGAATTAACAGAACACAGAGCAGTTTCTCAGAAAGCTTCTTTCCAGTTTTGAACGGAAGGTATTTCCTTTTTCACCATAGCCCTCTATGGGCTTCCAAATATCCCTTTGCCAATTCCCCAAGAACAGCCTTAGCGAAAGGCTTCTTGAAGGGAAAGATGTAACTCTGTGAGATGAATTAACAGAACACAGAGCAGTTTCTCAGAAAGCTTCTTTCCAGTTTTGAACGGAAGATATTTCCTTTTTCACCGTAGCCCTCTATGGGCTTCCAAATATCCGTTTGCCAATTCCACAAGAACAGCCTTAGCGAAAGGCTTCCTGAAGGGAAAGATGTAACTCTGTGAGATGAATTAACAGAACACAGAGCAGTTTCTCAGAAAGCTTCTTTCCAGTTTTGAACGGAAGATATTTCCTTTTTCACCATAGCCCTCTATGGGCTTCCAAATATCCCTTTGTCAATTCCACAAGAACAGCCTTAGCGAAAGGCTTCTTGAAGGGAAAGATGTAACTCTGTGAGATGAACTAACAGAACACAGAGCAGTTTCTCAGAATGCTTCTTTCCAGTTTTGCACGGAAGATATTTCCTTTTTCACCATAGGCCTCTATGGGCTTCCAAATATCCGTTTGTCAATTCCACAAGAACAGCCTTAGCGAAAGGCTTCTTGAAGGGAAAGATGTAACTCTGTGAGATGAATTAACAGAACTCAGAGCAGTTTCTCAGAAAGCTTCTTTCCAGTTTTGCACGGAAGATATTTCCTTTTTCACCATAGGCCTCTATGGGCTTCCCAATATCCCTTTGCCAATTCCACAAGAACAGCCTTAGCGAAAGGCTTCTTGAAGGGAAAGATGTAACTCTGTGAGATGAATTAACAGAACACAGAGCAGTTTCTCAGAAAGCTTCTTTCCAGTTTTGCACGGAAGATATTTCCTTTTTCACCATAGGCCTCTATGGGCTTCCAAATATCCGTTTGCCAATTCCACAAGAACAGCCTTAGCGAAAGGCTTCTTGAAGGGAAAGATGTAACTCTGTGAGACGAATTAACAGAACACAGAGCAGTTTCTCAGAAAGCTTCTTTCCAGTTTTGAACGGAAGATATTTCCTTTTTCATCATAGGCCTCTATGGGCTTCCAAATATCCCTTTGCCAATTCCACAAGAACAGCCTTAGCGAAAGGCTCCTTGAAGGGAAAGATGTAACTCTGTGAGATGAATTAACAGAACACAGAGCAGTTTCTCAGAAAGCTTCTTTCCAGTTTTGAACGGAAGATATTTCCTTTTTCACCATAGCCCTCTATGGGCTTCCAAATATCCCTCTGCCAATTACACAAGAACAGCCTTAGCGAAAGGCTTCTTGAAGGGAAAGATGTAACTCTGTGAGATGAATTAACAGAACACAGAGCAGTTTCTCAGAAAGCTTCTTTCCAGTTTTGAACGGAAGATATTTCCTTCTTCACCATAGGCCTCTATGGGCTTCCAAATATCCCTTTGCCAATTCCACAAGAACAGCCTTAGCGAAAGGCTTCTTGAAGGGAAAGATGTAACTCTGTGAGATGAATTAACAGAACACAGAGCAGTTTCTCAGAAAGCTTCTTTCCAGTTTTGAACGGAAGGTATTTCCTTTTTCACCATAGCCCTCTATGGGCTTCCAAATATCCCTTTGCCAATTCCCCAAGAACAGCCTTAGCGAAAGGCTTCTTGAAGGGAAAGATGTAACTCTGTGAGATGAATTAACAGAACACAGAGCAGTTTCTCAGAAAGCTTCTTTCCTGTTTTGAACGGAAGATATTTCCTTTTTCACCGTCGCCCTCTATGGGCTTCCAAATATCCGTTTGCCAATTCCACAAGAACAGCCTTAGCGAAAGGTTCCCTGAAGGGAAAGATGTAACTCTGTGAGATGAATTAACAGAACACAGAGCAGTTTCTCAGAAAGCTTCTTTCCAGTTTTGAACGGAAGATATTTCCTTTTTCACCATAGCCCTCTACGGGCTTCCAAATATCCCTTTGCCAATTCCACAAGAACAGCCTTAGCGAAAGGCGTCTTGTAGGGAAAGATGTAACTCTGTGAGATGAATTAACAGAACACAGAGCAGTTTCTCAGAAAGCTTCTTTCCAGTATTGAACGGAAGATATTTCCTTTTTCACCATAGGCCTCTATGGTCTTCCAAATATCCCTTTGCCAATTCCACAAGAACAGCCTTAGCGAAAGGCTTCTTGAAGGGAAAGATGTAACTCTGTGAGATGAATTAACAGAACACAGAGCAGTTTCTCAGAAAGCTTCTTTCCAGTTTTGCACGGAAGATATTTCCTTTTTCACCATAGGCCTCTATGGGCTTCCAAATATCCCTTTGCCAATTCCACAAGAACAGCCTTAGCGAAAGGCTTCTTGAAGGGAAAGATGTAACTCTGTGAGATGAATTAACAGAACACAGAGCAGTTTCTCAGAAAGCTTCTTTCCAGTTTTGAACGGAAGATATTTCCTTTTTCACCGTAGCCCTCTTTGGGCTTCCAAATATCCCTTTGCCAATTCCACAAGAACAGCCTTAGCGAAAGGCTTCTTGAAGGGAAAGATGTAACTCTGTGAGATGAATTAACAGAACACAGAGCAGTTTCTCAGAAAGCTTCTTTCCAGTTTTGAACGGAAGATATTTCCTTTTTCACCATAGCCCTCTATGGGCTTCCAAATATCCGTTTGCCAATTCCACAAGAACAGCCTTAGCGAAAGGCTTCTTGAAGGGAAAGATGTAACTCTGTGAGATGAATTAACAGAACACAGAGCAGTTTCTCAGAAAGCTTCTTTCCAGTTTTGAACGGAAGATATTTCCTTTTTCACCATAGCCCTCTATGGGCTTCCAAATATCCCTTTGCCAATTTCAAAAGAACAGCCTTAGCGAAAGGCTTCTTGAAGGGAAAGATGGAACTCTGTGAGATGAATTAACAGAACACAGAGCAGTTTCTCAGAAAGCTTCTTTCCAGTTTTGAACGGAAGATATTTCCTTTTTCACCATAGCCCTCTATGGGCTTCCAAATATCCCTTTGTCAATTCCACGAGAACAGCCTTAGCGAAAGGCTTCTTGAAGGGAAAGATGTGACACTGTGAGATGAACTAACAGAAAACAGAGCAGTTTCTCAGAAAGCTTCTTTCCAGTTTTGCACGGAAGATATTTCCTTTTTCACCAAAGGCCTCTATGGGCTTCCAAATATCCCTTTGCCAATTCCACAAGAACAGCCTTAGCGAAAGGCTTCTTGAAGGGAAAGATGTAACTCTGTGAGATGAATTAACAGAACACAGAGCAGTTTCTCAGAAACCTTCTTTCCAGTTTTGAACGGAAGATATTTCCTTTTTCACCATAGCCCTCTATGGGCTTCCAAATATCCCTTTGCCAATTCCACAAGAGCAGCCTTAGCGAAAGGCTTCTTGAAGGGAAAGATGTAACTCTGTGAGATGAATTAACAGAACACAGAGCAGTTTCTCAGAAAGCTTCTTTCGAGTTTTGATCGGAAGATATTTCCTTTTTCACCATAGCCCTCTATGGGCTTCCAAATATCCCTTTGCCAATTCCACAAGAACAGCCTTAGCGAAAGGCTTCTTGAAGGGAAAGATGTAACTCTGTGAGATGAATTAACAGAACACAGAGCAGTTTCTCAGAAAGCTTCTTTCCAGTTTTGAACGGAAGATATTTCCTTTTTCACCGTAGCCCTCTATGGGCTTCCAAATATCCCTTTGCCAATTCCACAAGAACAGCCTTAGCGAAAGGCTTCTTGAAGGGAAAGATGTAACTCGGTGAGATGAATTAACAGAACACAGAGCAGTTTCTCAGAAAGCTTCTTTCCAGTTCTGAACGGAAGATAATTCCTTTTTCACCCTAGGCCTCTATGGGCTTCCAAATATCCCTTTGCCAATTCCACAAGAACAGCCTTAGCGAAAGGCTTCTTGAAGGGAAAGATGTAACTCTGTGAGATGAATTAACAGAACACAGAGCAGTTTCTCAGAAAGCTTCTTTCCAGTTTCGAAAGGAAGATATTTCCTTTTTCACCATAGCCCTCTATGGGCTTCCAAATATCCCTTTGCCAATTCCACAAGGACAGCCTTAGCGAAAGGCGTCTTAAAGGGAAAGATGTAACTCTGTGAGATGAATTAACAGAACACAGAGCAGTTTCTCAGAAAGCTTCTTTCCAGTTTTGAACGGAAGATATTTCCTTTTTCACCATAGGCCTCTAGGGGCTTCCAAATATCCCTTTGCCAATTCCACAAGAACAGCCTTAGCGAAAGGCTTCTTGAAGGGAAAGATGTAACTCTGTGAGATGAATTAACAGAACACAGAGCAGTTTCTCAGAAAGCTTCTTTCCAGTTTTGCACGGAAGGTATTTCCTTTTTCACAATAGGCCTCTATGGGCTTGCAAATATCAATTTGCCAATTCCACAAGAACAGCCTTAGCGAAAGGCTTCTTGAAGGGAAAGATGTAACTCTGTGAGATGAACTAACAGAACACAGAGCAGTTTCTCAGAAAGCTTCTTTCCAGTTTTGCACGGAAGATATTTCCTTTTTCACCTTAGGCCTCTATGGGCTTCCAAATATCCCTTTGCCAATTCCACAAGAACAGCCTTAGCGAAAGGCTTCTTGAAGGGAAAGATGTAACTCTGTGAGATGAATTAACAGAACACAGAGCAGTTTCTCAGAAACCTTCTTTCCAGTTTTGAACAGAAGATATTTCCTTTTTCACCATAGCCCTCTATGGGCTTCCAAATATCCCTTTGCCAATTCCACAGGAACAGCCTTAGCGAAAGGCTTCTTGAAGGGAAATATGTAACTCTGTGAGATGAATTAACAGAACACAGAGCAGTTTCTCAGAAACCTTCTTTCCAGTTTTGAAAGGAAGATATTTCCTTTTTCACCATAGGCCTCTATGGGCTTCCAAATATCCCTTTGCCAATTCCACAAGAACAGCCTTAGCGAAAGGCTTCTTGAAGGGAAAGACGTAACTCTGTGAGATGAATTAACAGAACACAGAGCAGTTTCTCAGAAAGCTTATTTCCAGTTTTGAACGGAAGGTATTTCCTTTTTCACCATAGCCCTCTATGGGCTTCCAAATATCCCTTTGCCAATTCCCCAAGAACAGCCTTAGCGAAAGGCTTCTTGAAGGGAAAGATGTAACTCTGTGAGATGAATTAACAGAACACAGAGCAGTTTCTCAGAAAGCTTCTTTCCAGTTTTGAACGGAAGATATTTCCTTTTTCACCATAGCCCTCTATGGGCTTCCAAATATCCCTTTGCCAATTCCACAAGAACAGCCTTAGCGAAAGGCTTCTTGAAGGGAAAGATGTAACTCTGTGAGATGAATTAACAGAACACAGAGCAGTTTCTCAGAAAGCTTCTTTCCAGTTTTGAACGGAAGATATTTCCTTTTTCACCGTAGCCCTCTATGGGCTTCCAAATATCCCTTTGCCAATTCCACAAGAACAGCCTTAGCGAAAGGCTTCTTGAAGGGAAAGATGTAACTCTGTGAGATGAATTAACAGAACACAGAGCAGTTTCTCAGAAAGCTTCTTTCCAGTTTTGAACGGAAGATATTTCCTTTTTCACCATAGGCCTCTATGGGCTTCCAAATATCCCTTTGCCAATTCCACAAGAACAGCCTTAGCGAAAGGCTTCTTGAAGGGAAAGATGTAACTCTGTGAGATGAATTAACAGAACACAGAGCAGTTTCTCAGAAAGCTTCTTTCCAGTTTTGAACGGAAGATATTTCCTTTTTCACCATAGGCCTCTATGGGCTTCCAAATATCCCTTTGCCAATTCCACAAGAACAGCCTTAGCGAAAGGCTTCTTGAAGGGAAAGATGTAACTCTGTGAGATGAATTAACAGAACACAGAGCAGTTTCTCAGAAAGCTTTTTTCCACTTTTGAACGGAAGATATTTCCTTTTTCACCATAGGCCTCTATGGGCTTCCAAATATCCCTTTGCCAACTCCACAAGAACAGCCTTAGCGAAAGGCTTCTTGAAGGGAAAGATGTAACTCTGTGAGATGAATTAACAGAACACAGAGCAGTTTCTCAGAAAGCTTCTTTCCAGTTTTGAACGGAAGATATTTCCTTTTTCACCATAGCCCTCTATGGGCTTCCAAATATCCCTTTGCCAATTCCACAAGAACAGCCTTAGCGAAAGGCGTCTTGAAGGGAAAGATGTAACTCTGTGAGATGAATTAACAGAACACAGAGCAGTTTCTCAGAAAGCTTCTTTCCAGTTTTGAACGGAAGATATTTCCTTTTTCACCATAGGCCTCTATGGGCTTCCAAATATCCCTTTGCCAATTCCACAAGAACAGCCTTAGCGAAAGGCTTCTTGAAGGGAAAGATGTAACTCTGTGAGATGAATTAACAGAACACAGAGCAGTTTCTCAGAAAGCTTCTTTCCAGTTTTGAACGGAAGGTATTTCCTTTTTCACCATAGCCCTCTATGGGCTTCCAAATATCCCTTTGCCAATTCCCCAAGAACAGCCTTAGCGAAAGGCTTCTTGAAGGGAAAGATGTAACTCTGTGAGATGAATTAACAGAACACAGAGCAGTTTCTCAGAAAGCTTCTTTCCAGTTTTGAACGGAAGATATTTCCATTTTCATCATAGGCCTCTATGGGCTTCCAAATATCCCTTTGCCAATTCCACAAGAACAGCCTTAGCGAAAGGCTTCTTGAAGGGAAAGATGTAACTCTGTGAGATGAATTAACAGGACACAGAGCAGTTTCTCAGAAAGCTTCTTTCCAGTTTTGCATGGAAGATATTTCCTTTTTCACCACAGCCCTCTATGGGCTTCCAAATATCCCTTTGCCAATTCCACAAGAACAGCCTTAGCGAAAGGCTTCCTGAAGGGAAAGATGTAACTCGGTGAGATGAATTAACAGAACACAGAGCAGTTTCTCAGAAAGCTTCTTTCCAGTTTTGAACGGAAGATATTTCCTTTTTCACCATAGCGCTCTATGGGCTTCCAAATATCCCTTTGCCAATTACACAAGAACAGCCTTAGCGAAAGGCTTCTTGAAGGGAAAGATGTAACTCTGTGAGATGAATTAACAGAACACAGAGCAGTTTCTCAGAAATCTTCTTTCCAGTTTTGAACGGAAGATATTTCCTTTTTCACCATAGCCCTCTATGGGCTTCCAAATATCCCTTTGCCAATTCCACAAGAACAGCCTTAGCGAAAGGCTTCTTGAAGGGAAAGATGTAACTCTGTGAGATGAATTAACAGAACACAGAGCAGTTTCTCAGAAAGCTTCTTTCCAGTTTTGAACGGAAGGTGTTTCCTTTTTCACCATAGCCCTCTATGGGCTTCCAAATATCCCTTTGCCAATTACACAAGAACAGCCTTAGCGAAAGGCTTCTTGAAGGGAAAGATGTAACTCTGTGAGATGAATTAACAGAACAAAGAGCAGTTTCTCAGAAAGCTTCTTTCCAGTTTTGCACGGAAGATATTTCCTTTTTCACCATAGGCCTCTATGGGCTTCCAAATATCCGTTTGCCAATTCCACAAGAACAGCCTTAGCGAAAGGCTTCTTGAAGGGAAAGATGTAACTCTGTGAGATGAATTAACAGAACTCAGAGCAGTTTCTCAGAAAGCTTCTTTCCAGTTTTGCACGGAAGATATTTCCTTTTTCACCATAGGCCTCTATGGGCTTCCAAATATCCGTTTGCCAATTCCACAAGAACAGCCTTAGCGAAAGGCTGCTTGAAGGGAAAGATGTAACTCTGTGAGATGAATTAACAGAACACAGAGCAGTTTCTCAGAAAGCTTCTTTCCAGGTTTGAACGGAAGATATTTCCTTTTTCATCATAGGCCTCTATGGGCTTCCAAATATCCCTTTGCCAACTCCACAAGAACAGCCTTAGCGAAAGGCTTCTTGAAGGGAAAGATGTAACTCTGTGAGATGAATTAACAGAACACAGAGCAGTTTCTCAGAAAGCTTCTTTCCAGTTTTGAACGGAAGATATTTCCTTTTTCACCATAGCCCTCTATGGGCTTCCAAATATCCCTTTGCCAATTCCACAAGAACAGCCTTAGCGAAAGGCGTCTTGAAGGGAAAGATGTAACTCTGTGAGATGAATTAACAGAACACAGAGCAGTTTCTCAGAAAGCTTCTTTCCAGTTTTGAACGGAAGATATTTCCTTTTTCACCATAGGCCTCTATGGGCTTCCAAATATCCCTTTGCCAATTACACAACAACAGCCTTAGCGAAAGGCTTCTTGAAGGGAAAGATGTAACTCTGTGAGATGAATTAACAGAACACAGAGCAGTTTCTCAGAAAGCTTCTTTCCAGTTTTGCACGGAAGATATTTCCTTTTTCACCATAGGCCTCTATGGGCTTCCAAATATCCCTTTGCCAATTCCACAAGAACAGCCTTAGCGAAAGGCTTCTTGAAGGGAAAGATGTAACTCTGTGAGATGAATTAACAGAACACAGAGCAGTTTCTCAGAAAGCTTCTTTCCAGTTTTGAACGGAAGATATTTCCTTTTTCACCATAGGCCTCTAATGGCTTCCAAATATCCCTTTGCCAATTCCACAAGAACAGCCTTAGCGAAAGGCTTCTTGAAGGGAAAGATGAAACTCTGTGAGATGAATTAACAGAACACAGAGCAGTTTCTCAGAAAGCTTCTTTCCAGTTTTGAACGGAAGATATTTCCTTTTTCACCATAGCCCTCTATGGGCTTCCAAATATCCCTTTGCCAATTCCACAAGAACAGCCTTAGCGAAAGGCTTCTTGAAGGGAAAGATGTAACTCTGTGAGATGAATTAACAGAACACAGAGCAGTTTCTCAGAAAGCTTCTTTCCAGTTTTGAACGGAAGATATTTCCTTTTTCACCATAGCCCTCTATGGGCTTCCAAATATCCCTTTGCCAATTCCACAAGAACAGCCTTAGCGAAAGGCTTCTTGAAGGGAAAGATGTAACTCTGTGAGATGAATTAACAGAAAACAGAGCAGTTTCTCAGAAAGCTTCTTTCCAGTTTTGAACGGAAGATATTTCCCTTTTCACCATAGCCCTCTATGGGCTTCCAAATATCCCTTTGTCAATTCCACAAGAACAGCCTTAGCGAAAGGCTTCTTGAAGGGAAAAATGTAACTCTGTGAGATGAACTAACAGAACACAGAGCAGTTTCTCAGAAAGCTTCTTTCCAGTTTTGCACGGAAGATATTTCCTTTTTCACCTTAGGCCTCTATGGGCTTCCAAATATCCCTTTGCCAATTCCACAAGAACAGCCTTAGCGAAAGGCTTCTTGAAGGGAAAGATGTAACTCTGTGAGATGAATTAACCGAACACAGAGCAGTTTCTCAGAAAGCTTCTTTCCAGTTTTGAACGGAAGATATTTCCTTTTTCACCATAGCCCTCTATGGGCTTCCAAATATCCCTTTGTCAATTCCACAAGAACAGCCTTAGCGAAAGGCTTCTTGAAGGGAAAGATGTAACTCTGTGAGATGAATTAACAGAACACAGAGCAGTTTCTCAGAAAGCTTCTTTCCAGTTTTGAACGGAAGATATTTCCTTTTTCACCATAGGCCTCTATGGGCTTCCAAATATCCCTTTGCCAATTCCACAAGAACAGCCTTAGCGAAAGGCTTCTTGAAGGGAAAAATGTAACTCTGTGAGATGAATTAACAGAACACAGAGCAGTTTCTCAGAAAGCTTCTTTCCAGTTTTGCACGGAAGATATTTCCTTTTTCACCATAGGCCTCTATGGGCTTCCAAATATCCGTTTGCCAATTCCACAAGAACAGCCTTAGCGAAAGGCTGCTTGAAGGGAAAGATGTAACTCTGTGAGATGAATTAACAGAACACAGAGCAGTTTCTCAGAAAGCTTCTTTCCAGTTTTGAACGGAAGATATTTCCTTTTTCACCATAGGCCTCTATGGGCTTCCAAATATCCCTTTGCCAACTCCACAAGAACAGCCTTAGCGAAAGGCTTCTTGAAGGGAAAGATGTAACTCTGTGAGATGAATTAACAGAACACAGAGCAGTTTCTCAGAAAGCTTCTTTCCAGTTTTGAACGGAAGATATTTCCTTTTTCACCATAGCCCTCTATGGGCTTCCAAATATCCCTTTGCCAATTCCACAAGAACAGCCTTAGCGAAAGGCGTCTTGAAAGGAAAGATGTAACTCTGTGAGATGAATTAACAGAACACAGAGCAGTTTCTCAGAAAGCTTCTTTCCAGTTTTGAACGGAAGATATTTCCTTTTTCACCATAGGCCTCTATGGGCTTCCAAATATCCCTTTGCCAATTCCACAAGAACAGCCTTAGCGAAAGGCTTCTTGAAGGGAAAAATGTAACTCTGTGAGATGAACTAACAGAACACAGAGCAGTTTCTCAGAAAGCTTCTTTCCAGTTTTGCACGGAAGATATTTCCTTTTTCACCTTAGGCCTCTATGGGCTTCCAAATATCCCTTTGCCAATTCCACAAGAACAGCCTTAGCGAAAGGCTTCTTGAAGGGAAAGATGTAACTCTGTGAGATGAATTAACCGAACACAGAGCAGTTTCTCAGAAAGCTTCTTTCCAGTTTTGAACGGAAGATATTTCCTTTTTCACCATAGCCCTCTATGGGCTTCCAAATATCCCTTTGTCAATTCCACAAGAACAGCCTTAGCGAAAGGCTTCTTGAAGGGAAAGATGTAACTCTGTGAGATGAATTAACAGAACACAGAGCAGTTTCTCAGAAAGCTTCTTTCCAGTTTTGAACGGAAGATATTTCCTTTTTCACCATAGGCCTCTATGGGCTTCCAAATATCCCTTTGCCAATTCCACAAGAACAGCCTTAGCGAAAGGCTTCTTGAAGGGAAAAATGTAACTCTGTGAGATGAATTAACAGAACACAGAGCAGTTTCTCAGAAAGCTTCTTTCCAGTTTTGCACGGAAGATATTTCCTTTTTCACCATAGGCCTCTATGGGCTTCCAAATATCCGTTTGCCAATTCCACAAGAACAGCCTTAGCGAAAGGCTGCTTGAAGGGAAAGATGTAACTCTGTGAGATGAATTAACAGAACACAGAGCAGTTTCTCAGAAAGCTTCTTTCCAGTTTTGAACGGAAGATATTTCCTTTTTCACCATAGGCCTCTATGGGCTTCCAAATATCCCTTTGCCAACTCCACAAGAACAGCCTTAGCGAAAGGCTTCTTGAAGGGAAAGATGTTACTCTGTGAGATGAATTAACAGAACACAGAGCAGTTTCTCAGAAAGCTTCTTTCCAGTTTTGAACGGAAGATATTTCCTTTTTCACCATAGCCCTCTATGGGCTTCCAAATATCCCTTTGCCAATTCCACAAGAACAGCCTTAGCGAAAGGCGTCTTGAAAGGAAAGATGTAACTCTGTGAGATGAATTAACAGAACACAGAGCAGTTTCTCAGAAAGCTTCTTTCCAGTTTTGAACGGAAGATATTTCCTTTTTCACCATAGGCCTCTATGGGCTTCCAAATATCCCTTTGCCAATTCCACAAGAACAGCCTTAGCGAAAGGCTTCTTGAAAGGAAAGATGTAACTCTGTGAGATGAATTAACAGAACACAGAGCAGTTTCTCAGAAAGCTTCTTTCCAGTTTTGAACGGAAGATATTTCCTTTTTCACCATAGGCCTCTATGGGCTTCCAAATATCCCTTTGCCAATTCCACAAGAACAGCCTTAGCGAAAGGCTTCCTGAAGGGAAAGATGTAACTCTGTGAGATGAATTAACAGAACACAGAGCAGTTTCTCAGAAAGCTTCTTTCCAGTTTTGAACGGAAGATATTTCCTTTTTCACCATAGCCCTCTATGGGCTTCCAAATATCCCTTTGCCAATTGAACAAGAACAGCCTTAGCGAAAGGCTTCTTGAAGGGAAAGATGTAACTCTGTGAGATGAATTAACAGAACACAGAGCAGTTTCTCAGAAAGCTTCTTTCCAGTTTTGAACGGAAGATATTTCCTTTTTCACCATAGCCCTCTATGGGCTTCCAAATATCCCTTTGCCAATTTCAAAGAACAGCCTTAGCGAAAGGCTTCTTGAAGGGAAAGATGGAACTCTGTGAGATGAATTAACAGAACACAGAGCAGTTTCTCAGAAAGCTTCTTTCCAGTTTTGAACGGAAGATATTTCCTTTTTCACCATAGTCCTCTATGGGCTTCCAAATATCCCTTTGTCAATTCCACGAGAACAGCCTTAGCGAAAGGCTTCTTGAAGGGAAAGATGTGACACTGTGAGATGAACTAACAGAAAACAGAGCAGTTTCTCAGAAAGCTTCTTTCCAGTTTTGCACGGAATATATTTCCTTTTTCACCAAAGGCCTCTATGGGCTTCCAAATATCCCTTTGCCAATTCCACAAGAACAGCCTTAGCGAAAGGCTTCTTGAAGGGAAAGATGTAACTCTGTGAGATGGATTAACAGAACACAGAGCAGTTTCTCAGAAAGCTTCTTTCCAGTTTTGCACGGAAGGTATTTCCTTTTTCACAATAGGCCTCTAGGGGCTTCCAAATATCAATTTGCCAATTCCACAAGAACAGCCTTAGCGAAAGGCTTCTTGAAGGGAAAGATGTAACTCTGTGAGATGAACTAACAGAACACAGAGCAGTTTCTCAGAAAGCTTCTTTCCAGTTTTGCACGGAAGATATTTCCTTTTTCACCTTAGGCCTCTATGGGCTTCCAAATATCCCTTTGCCAATTCCACAAGAACAGCCTTAGCGAAAGGCTTCTTGAAGGGAAAGATGTAACTCTGTGAGATGAATTAACAGAACACAGAGCAGTTTCTCAGAAACCTTCTTTCCAGTTTTGAACGGAAGATATTTCCTTTTTCACCATAGCCCTCTATGGGCTTCCAAATATCCCTTTGCCAATTCCACAGGAACAGCCTTAGCGAAAGGCTTCTTGAAGGGAAAGATGTAACTCTGTGAGATGAATTAACAGAACACAGAGCAGTTTCTCAGAAACCTTCTTTCCAGTTTTGAAAGGAAGATATTTCCTTTTTCACCCTAGGCCTCTATGGGCTTCCAAATATCCCTTTGCCAATTCCACAAGAACAGCCTTAGCGAAAGGCTTCTTGAAGGGAAAGACGTAACTCTGTGAGATGAATTAACAGAACACAGAGCAGTTTCTCAGAAAGCTTCTTTCCAGTTTTGAACGGAAGGTATTTCCTTTTTCACCATAGCCCTCTATGGGCTTCCAAATATCCCTTTGCCAATTCCCCAAGAACAGCCTTAGCGAAAGGCTTCTTGAAGGGAAAGATGTAACTCTGAGAGATGAATTAACAGAACACAGAGCAGTTTCTCAGAAAGCTTCTTTCCAGTTTTGAACGGAAGATATTTCCTTTTTCACCATAGCCCTCTATGGGCTTCCAAATATCCCTTTGCCAATTCCACAAGAACAGCCTTAGCGAAAGGCTTCTTGAAGGGAAAGATGTAACTCTGTGAGATGAATTAACAGAACACAGAGCAGTTTCTCAGAAACCTTCTTTCCAGTTTTGAACGGAAGATATTTCCTTTTTCACCATAGGCCTCTATGGGCTTCCAAATATCCCTTTGCCAATTCCACAAGAACAGCCTTAGCGAAAGGCATCTTGAAGGGAAAGATGTAACTCTGTGAGATGAATTAACAGAACACAGAGCAGTTTCTCAGAAAGCTTCTTTCCAGTTTTGAACGGAAGATATTTCCTTTTTCACCATAGGCCTCTATGGGCTTCCAAATATCCCTTTGCCAATTCCACAAGAACAGCCTTAGCGAAAGGCTTCTTGAAGGGAAAGATGTAACTCTGTGAGATGAATTAACAGAACCCAGAGCAGTTTCTCAGAAAGCTTCTTTCCAGTTTTGAACGGAAGATATTTCCTTTTTCACCATAGGCCTCTATGGGCTTCCAAATATCCCTTTGCCAATTCCACAAGAACAGCCTTAGCGAAAGGCTTCTTGAAGGGAAAGATGTAACTCTGTGAGATGAATTAACAGAACACAGAGCAGTTTCTCAGAAAGCTTCTTTCCAGTTTTGAACGGAAGATATTTCCTTTTTCACCATAGGCCTCTAATGGCTTCCAAATATCCCTTTGCCAATTCCACAAGAACAGCCTTAGCGAAAGGCTTCTTGAAGGGAAAGATGAAACTCTGTGAGATGAATTAACAGAACACAGAGCAGTTTCTCAGAAAGCTTCTTTCCAGTTTTGAACGGAAGATATTTCCTTTTTCACCATAGCCCTCTATGGGCTTCCAAATATCCCTTTGCCAATTCCACAAGAACAGCCTTAGCGAAAGGCTTCTTGAAGGGAAAGATGTAACTCTGTGAGATGAATTAACAGAACACAGAGCAGTTTCTCAGAAAGCTTCTTTCCAGTTTTGAACGGAAGATATTTCCTTTTTCACCATAGCCCTCTATGGGCTTCGAAATATCCCTTTGCCAATTCCACAAGAACAGCCTTAGCGAAAGGCTTCTTGAAGGGAAAGATGTAACTCTGTGAGATGAATTAACAGAACACAGAGCAGTTTCTCAGAAAGCTTCTTTCCAGTTTTGAACGGAAGATATTTCCCTTTTCACCATAGCCCTCTATGGGCTTCCAAATATCCCTTTGTCAATTCCACAAGAACAGCCTTAGCGAAAGGCTTCTTGAAGGGAAAAATGTAACTCTGTGAGATGAACTAACAGAACACAGAGCAGTTTCTCAGAAAGCTTCTTTCCAGTTTTGCACGGAAGATATTTCCTTTTTCACCTTAGGCCTCTATGGGCTTCCAAATATCCCTTTGCCAATTCCACAAGAACAGCCTTAGCGAAAGGCTTCTTGAAGGGAAAGATGTAACTCTGTGAGATGAATTAACCGAACACAGAGCAGTTTCTCAGAAAGCTTCTTTCCAGTTTTGAACGGAAGATATTTCCTTTTTCACCATAGCCCTCTATGGGCTTCCAAATATCCCTTTGTCAATTCCACAAGAACAGCCTTAGCGAAAGGCTTCTTGAAGGGAAAGATGTAACTCTGTGAGATGAATTAACAGAACACAGAGCAGTTTCTCAGAAAGCTTCTTTCCAGTTTTGAACGGAAGATATTTCCTTTTTCACCATAGGCCTCTATGGGCTTCCAAATATCCCTTTGCCAATTCCACAAGAACAGCCTTAGCGAAAGGCTTCTTGAAGGGAAAAATGTAACTCTGTGAGATGAATTAACAGAACACAGAGCAGTTTCTCAGAAAGCTTCTTTCCAGTTTTGCACGGAAGATATTTCCTTTTTCACCATAGGCCTCTATGGGCTTCCAAATATCCGTTTGCCAATTCCACAAGAACAGCCTTAGCGAAAGGCTGCTTGAAGGGAAAGATGTAACTCTGTGAGATGAATTAACAGAACACAGAGCAGTTTCTCAGAAAGCTTCTTTCCAGTTTTGAACGGAAGATATTTCCTTTTTCACCATAGGCCTCTATGGGCTTCCAAATATCCCTTTGCCAATTCCACAAGAACAGCCTTAGCGAAAGGCTTCTTGAAGGGAAAGATGTAACTCTGTGAGATGAATTAACAGAACACACAGCAGTTTCTCAGAAAGCTTCTTTCCAGTTTTGAACGGAAGATATTTCCTTTTTCACCATAGCCCTCTATGGGCTTCCAAATATCCTTTTGCCAATTCCACAAGAACAGCCTTAGCGAAAGGCGTCTTGAAGGGAAAGATGTAACTCTGTGAGATGAATTAACAGAACACAGAGCAGTTTCTCAGAAAGCTTCTTTCCAGTTTTGAACGGAAGATATTTCCTTTTTCACCATAGGCCTCTATGGGCTTCCAAATATCCCTTTGCCAATTCCACAAGAACAGCCTTAGCGAAAGGCTTCTTGAAGGGAAAGATGTAACTCTGTGAGATGAATTAACAGAACACAGAGCAGTTTCTCAGAAAGCTTCTTTCCAGTTTTGAACGGAAGATATTTCCTTTTTCACCGTAGCCCTCTATGGGCTTCCAAATATCCGTTTGCCAATTCCACAAGAACAGCCTTAGCGAAAGGCTTCCTGAAGGGAAAGATGTAACTCTGTGAGATGAATTAACAGAACACAGAGCAGTTTCTCAGAAAGCTTCTTTCCAGTTTTGAACGGAAGATATTTCCTTTTTCATCATAGGCCTCTATGGGCTTCCAAATATCCCTTTGCCAACTCCACAAGAACAGCCTTAGCGAAAGGCTTCTTGAAGGGAAAGATGTAACTCTGTGAGATGAATTAACAGAACACAGAGCAGTTTCTCAGAAAGCTTCTTTCCAGTTTTGAACGGAAGATATTTCCTTTTTCACCATAGCCCTCTATGGGCTTCCAAATATCCCTTTGCCAATTCCACAAGAACAGCCTTAGCGAAAGGCGTCTTGAAGGGAAAGATGTAACTCTGTGAGATGAATTAACAGAACACAGAGCAGTTTCTCAGAAAGCTTCTTCCCAGTTTTGAACGGAAGATATTTCCTTTTTCACCATAGGCCTCTATGGGCTTCCAAATATCCCTTTGCCAATTCCACAAGAACAGCCTTAGCGAAAGGCTTCTTGAAGGGAAAGATGTAACTCTGTGAGATGAATTAACAGAACACAGAGCAGTTTCTCAGAAAGCTTCTTTCCAGTTTTGAACGGAAGATATTTCCTTTTTCACCATAGCCCTCTATGGGCTTCCAAATATCCCTTTGCCAATTCCACAAGAACAGCCTTAGCGAAAGGCTTCTTGAAGGGAAAGATGTAACTCTGTGAGATGAATTAACAGAACACAGAGCAGTTTCTCAGAAAGCTTCTTTCCAGTTTTGAACGGAAGATATTTCCTTTTTCACCATAGCCCTCTATGGGCTTCCAAATATCCCTTTGCCAATTTCAAAAGAACAGCCTTAGCGAAAGGCTTCTTGAAGGGAAAGATGGAACTCTGTGAGATGAATTAACAGAACACAGAGCAGTTTCTCAGAAAGCTTCTTTCCAGTTTTGAACGGAAGATATTTCCTTTTTCACCATAGCCCTCTATGGGCTTCCAAATATCCCTTTGTCAATTCCACGAGAACAGCCTTAGCGAAAGGCTTCTTGAAGGGAAAGATGTGACACTGTGAGATGAACTAACAGAAAACAGAGCAGTTTCTCAGAAAGCTTCTTTCCAGTTTTGCACGGAAGATATTTCCTTTTTCACCAAAGGCCTCTATGGGCTTCCAAATATCCCTTTGCCAATTCCACAAGAACAGCCTTAGCGAAAGGCTTCTTGAAGGGAAAGATGTAACTCTGTGAGATGAATTAACAGAACACAGAGCAGTTTCTCAGAAACCTTCTTTCCAGTTTTGAACGGAAGATATTTCCTTTTTCACCATAGCCCTCTATGGGCTTCCAAATATCCCTTTGCCAATTCCACAAGAGCAGCCTTAGCGAAAGGCTTCTTGAAGGGAAAGATGTAACTCTGTGAAATGAATTAACAGAACACAGAGCAGTTTCTCAGAAAGCTTCTTTCGAGTTTTGATCGGAAGATATTTCCTTTTTCACCATAGCCCTCTATGGGCTTCCAAATATCCCTTTGCCAATTCCACAAGAACAGCCTTAGCGAAAGGCTTCTTGAAGGGAAAGATGTAACTCTGTGAGATGAATTAACAGAACACAGAGCAGTTTCTCAGAAAGCTTCTTTCCAGTTTTGAACGGAAGATATTTCCTTTTTCACCGTAGCCCTCTATGGGCTTCCAAATATCCCTTTGCCAATTCCACAAGAACAGCCTTAGCGAAAGGCTTCTTGAAGGGAAAGATGTAACTCGGTGAGATGAATTAACAGAACACAGAGCAGTTTCTCAGAAAGCTTCTTTCCAGTTTTGAACGGAAGATATTTCCTTTTTCACCCTAGGCCTCTATGGGCTTCCAAATATCCCTTTGCCAATTCCACAAGAACAGCCTTAGCGAAAGGCTTCTTGAAGGGAGAGATGTAACTCTGTGAGATGAATTAACAGAACACAGAGCAGTTTCTCAGAAAGCTTCTTTCCAGTTTCGAAAGGGAGATATTTCCTTTTTCACCATAGCCCTCTATGGGCTTCCAAATATCCCTTTGCCAATTCCACAAGAACAGCCTTAGCGAAAGGCGTCTTATAGGGAAAGATGTAACTCTGTGAGATGAATTAACAGAACACAGAGCAGTTTCTCAGAAAGCTTCTTTCCAGTTTTGAACGGAAGATATTTCCTTTTTCACCATAGGCCTCTAGGGGCTTCCAAATATCCCTTTGCCAATTCCACAAGAACAGCCTTAGCGAAAGGCTTCTTGAAGGGAAAGATGTAACTCTGTGAGATGAATTAACAGAACACAGAGCAGTTTCTCAGAAAGCTTCTTTCCAGTTTTGCACGGAAGGTATTTCCTTTTTCACAATAGGCCTCTATGGGCTTCCAAATATCAATTTGCCAATTCCACAAGAACAGCCTTAGCGAAAGGCTTCTTGAAGGGAAAGATGTAACTCTGTGAGATGAACTAACAGAACACAGAGCAGTTTCTCAGAAAGCTTCTTTCCAGTTTTGCACGGAAGATATTTCCTTTTTCACCTTAGGCCTCTATGGGCTTCCAAATATCCCTTTGCCAATTCCACAAGAACAGCCTTAGCGAAAGGCTTCTTGAAGGGAAAGATGTAACTCTGTGAGATGAATTAACAGAACACAGAGCAGTTTCTCAGAAACCTTCTTTCCAGTTTTGAACGGAAGATATTTCCTTTTTCACCATAGCCCTCTATGGGCTTCCAAATATCCCTTTGCCAATTCCACAGGAACAGCCTTAGCGAAAGGCTTCTTGAAGGGAAAGATGTAACTCTGTGAGATGAATTAACAGAACACAGAGCAGTTTCTCAGAAACCTTCTTTCCAGTTTTGAAAGGAAGATATTTCCTTTTTCACCATAGGCCTCTATGGGCTTCCAAATATCCCTTTGCCAATTCCACAAGAACAGCCTTAGCGAAAGGCTTCTTGAAGGGAAAGACGTAACTCTGTGAGATGAATTAACAGAACACAGAGCAGTTTCTCAGAAAGCTTCTTTCCAGTTTTGAACGGAAGGTATTTCCTTTTTCACCATAGCCCTCTATGGGCTTCCAAATATCCCTTTGCCAATTCCCCAAGAACAGCCTTAGCGAAAGGCTTCTTGAAGGGAAAGATGTAACTCTGTGAGATGAATTAACAGAACACAGAGCAGTTTCTCAGAAAGCTTCTTACCAGTTTTGAACGGAAGATATTTCCTTTTTCACCATAGCCCTCTATGGGCTTCCAAATATCCCTTTGCCAATTCCACAAGAACAGCCTTAGCGAAAGGCTTCTTGAAGGGAAAGATGTAACTCTGTGAGATGAATTAACAGAACACAGAGCAGTTTCTCAGAAAGCTTCTTTCCAGTTTTGAACGGAAGATATTTCCTTTTTCACCGTAGCCCTCTATGGGCTTCCAAATATCCCTTTGCCAATTCCACAAGAACAGCCTTAGCGAAAGGCTTCTTGAAGGGAAAGATGTAACTCTGTGAGATGAATTAACAGAACACAGAGCAGTTTCTCAGAAAGCTTCTTTCCAGTTTTGAACGGAAGATATTTCCTTTTTCACCATAGGCCTCTATGGGCTTCCAAATATCCCTTTGCCAATTCCACAAGAACAGCCTTAGCGAAAGGCATCTTGAAGGGAAAGATGTAACTCTGTGAGATGAATTAACAGAACACAGAGCAGTTTCTCAGAAAGCTTCTTTCCAGTTTTGAACGGAAGATATTTCCTTTTTCACCATAGGCCTCTATGGGCTTCCAAATATCCCTTTGCCAATTCCACAAGAACAGCCTTAGCGAAAGGCTTCTTGAAGGGGAAGATGTAACTCTGTGAGATGAATTAACAGAACACAGAGCAGTTTCTCAGAAAGCTTTTTTCCACTTTTGAACGGAAGATATTTCCTTTTTCACCATAGGCCTCTATGGGCTTCCAAATATCCCTTTGCCAATTCCACAAGAACAGCCTTAGCGAAAGGCTTCTTGAAGGGAAAGATGTAACTCTGTGAGATGAATTAACAGAACACAGAGCAGTTTCTCAGAAACCTTCTTTCCAGTTTTGAACGGAAGATATTTCCTTTTTCACCATAGCCCTCTATGGGCTTCCAAATATCCCTTTGCCAATTCCACAAGAACAGCCTTAGCGAAAGGCGTCTTGCAGGGAAAGATGTAACCCTGTGAGATGAATTAACAGAACACAGAGCAGTTTCTCAGAAAGCTTCTTTCCAATTTTGAACGGAAGATATTTCCTTTTTCACCATAGGCCTCTATGGGCTTCCAAGTATCCCTTTGCCAATTCCACAAGAACAGCCTTAGCGAAAGACTTCATGAAGGGAAAGATGTAACTCTGTGAGATGAATTAACAGAACACAGAGCAGTTTCTCAGAAAGCTTCTTTCCAGTTTTGAACGGAAGGTATTTCCTTTTTCACCATAGCCCTCTATGGGCTTCCAAATATCCCTTTGCCAATTCCCCAAGAACAGCCTTAGCGAAAGGCTTCTTGAAGGGAAAGATGTAACTCTGTGAGATGAATTAACAGAACACAGAGCAGTTTCTCAGAAAGCTTCTTTCCAGTTTTGAACGGAAGATATTTCCATTTTCATCATAGGCCTCTATGGGCTTCCAAATATCCCTTTGCCAATTCCACAAGAACAGCCTTAGCGAAAGGCTTCTTGAAGGGAAAGATGTAACTCTGTGAGATGAATTAACAGAACACAGAGCAGTTTCTCAGAAAGCTTCTTTCCAGTTTTGAACGGAAGATATTTCCTTTTTCACCATAGGCCTCTAATGGCTTCCAAATATCCCTTTGCCAATTCCACAAGAACAGCCTTAGCGAAAGGCTTCTTGAAGGGAAAGATGAAACTCTGTGAGATGAATTAACAGAACACAGAGCAGTTTCTCAGAAAGCTTCTTTCCAGTTTTGAACGGAAGATATTTCCTTTTTCACCATAGCCCTCTGTGGGCTTCCAAATATCCCTTTGCCAATTCCACAAGAACAGCCTTAGCGAAAGGCTTCTTGAAGGGAAAGATGTAACTCTGTGAGATGAATTAACAGAACACAGAGCAGTTTCTCAGAAAGCTTCTTTCCAGTTTTGCACGGAAGATATTTCCTTTTTCACCATAGCCCTCTATGGGCTTCCAAATATCCCTTTGCCAATTCCACAAGAACAGCCTTAGCGAAAGGCTTCTTGAAGGGAAAGATGTAACTCTGTGAGATGAATTAACAGAACACAGAGCAGTTTCTCAGAAAGCTTCTTTCCAGTTTTGCACGGAAGATATTTCCTTTTTCACCTTAGGCCTCTATGGGCTTCCAAATATCCCTTTGCCAATTCCACAAGAACAGCCTTAGCGAAAGGCTTCTTGAAGGGAAAGATGTAACTCTGTGAGATGAATTAACAGAACACAGAGCAGTTTCTCAGAAACCTTCTTTCCAGTTTTGAACGGAAGATATTTCCTTTTTCACCATAGCCCTCTATGGGCTTCCAAATATCCCTTTGCCAATTCCACAGGAACAGCCTTAGCGAAAGGCTTCTTGAAGGGAAAGATGTAACTCTGTGAGATGAATTAACAGAACACAGAGCAGTTTCTCAGAAAACTTCTTTCCAGTTTTGAAAGGAAGATATTTCCTTTTTCACCATAGGCCTCTATGGGCTTCCAAATATCCCTTTGCCAATTCCACAAGAACAGCCTTAGCGAAAGGCTTCTTGAAGGGAAAGACGTAACTCTGTGAGATGAATTAACAGAACACAGAGCAGTTTCTCAGAAAGCTTCTTTCCAGTTTTGAACGGAAGGTATTTCCTTTTTCACCATAGCCCTCTATGGGCTTCCAAATATCCCTTTGCCAATTCCCCAAGAACAGCCTTAGCGAAAGGCTTCTTGAAGGGAAAGATGTAACTCTGTGAGATGAATTAACAGAACACAGAGCAGTTTCTCAGAAAGCTTCTTTCCAGTTTTGAACGGAAGATATTTCCTTTTTCACCATAGCCCTCTATGGGCTTCCAAATATCCCTTTGCCAATTCCACAAGAACAGCCTTAGCGAAAGGCTTCTTGAAGGGAAAGATGTAACTCTGTGAGATGAATTAACAGAACACAGAGAAGTTTCTCAGAAAGCTTCTTTCCAGTTTTGAACGGAAGATATTTCCTTTTTCACCGTAGCCCTCTATGGGCTTCCAAATATCCCTTTGCCAATTCCACAAGAACAGCCTTAGCGAAAGGCTTCTTGAAGGGAAAGATGTAACTCTGTGAGATGAATTAACAGAACACAGAGCAGTTTCTCAGAAAGCTTCTTTCCAGTTTTGAACGGAAGATATTTCCTTTTTCACCATAGGCCTCTATGGGCTTCCAAATATCCCTTTGCCAATTCCACAAGAACAGCCTTAGCGAAAGGCATCTTGAAGGGAAAGATGTAACTCTGTGAGATGAATTAACAGAACACAGAGCAGTTTCTCAGAAAGCTTCTTTCCAGTTTTGAACGGAAGATATTTCCTTTTTCACCATAGGCCTCTATGGGCTTCCAAATATCCCTTTGCCAATTCCACAAGAACAGCCTTAGCGAAAGGCTTCTTGAAGGGGAAGATGTAACTCTGTGAGATGAATTAACAGAACACAGAGCAGTTTCTCAGAAAGCTTTTTTCCACTTTTGAACGGAAGATATTTCCTTTTTCACCATAGGCCTCTATGGGCTTCCAAATATCCCTTTGCCAATTCCACAAGAACAGCCTTAGCGAAAGGCTTCTTGAAGGGAAAGATGTAACTCTGTGAGATGAATTAACAGAACACAGAGCAGTTTCTCAGAAAGCTTCTTTCCAGTTTTGAACGGAAGATATTTCCTTTTTCACCATAGCCCTCTATGGGCTTCCAAATATCCCTTTGCCAATTCCACAAGAACAGCCTTAGCGAAAGGCGTCTTGCAGGGAAAGATGTAACCCTGTGAGATGAATTAACAGAACACAGAGCAGTTTCTCAGAAAGCTTCTTTCCAATTTTGAACGGAAGATATTTCCTTTTTCACCATAGGCCTCTATGGGCTTCCAAGTATCCCTTTGCCAATTCCACAAGAACAGCCTTAGCGAAAGACTTCATGAAGGGAAAGATGTAACTCTGTGAGATGAATTAACAGAACACAGAGCAGTTTCTCAGAAAGCTTCTTTCCAGTTTTGAACGGAAGGTATTTCCTTTTTCACCATAGCCCTCTATGGGCTTCCAAATATCCCTTTGCCAATTCCCCAAGAACAGCCTTAGCGAAAGGCTTCTTGAAGGGAAAGATGTAACTCTGTGAGATGAATTAACAGAACACAGAGCAGTTTCTCAGAAAGCTTCTTTCCAGTTTTGAACGGAAGATATTTCCATTTTCATCATAGGCCTCTATGGGCTTCCAAATATCCCTTTGCCAATTCCACAAGAACAGCCTTAGCGAAAGGCTTCTTGAAGGGAAAGATGTAACTCTGTGAGATGAATTAACAGAACACAGAGCAGTTTCTCAGAAAGCTTCTTTCCAGTTTTGAACGGAAGATATTTCCTTTTTCACCATAGGCCTCTAATGGCTTCCAAATATCCCTTTGCCAATTCCACAAGAACAGCCTTAGCGAAAGGCTTCTTGAAGGGAAAGATGAAACTCTGTGAGATGAATTAACAGAACACAGAGCAGTTTCTCAGAAAGCTTCTTTCCAGTTTTGAACGGAAGATATTTCCTTTTTCACCATAGCCCTCTGTGGGCTTCCAAATATCCCTTTGCCAATTCCACAAGAACAGCCTTAGCGAAAGGCTTCTTGAAGGGAAAGATGTAACTCTGTGAGATGAATTAACAGAACACAGAGCAGTTTCTCAGAAAGCTTCTTTCCAGTTTTGCACGGAAGATATTTCCTTTTTCACCATAGCCCTCTATGGGCTTCCAAATATCCCTTTGCCAATTCCACAAGAACAGCCTTAGCGAAAGGCTTCTTGAAGGGAAAGATGTAACTCTGTGAGATGAATTAACAGAACACAGAGCAGTTTCTCAGAAAGCTTCTTTCCAGTTTTTCACGGAAGATATTTCCCTTTTCACCATAGCCCTCTATGGGCTTCCAAATATCCCTTTGTCAATTCCACAAGAACAGCCTTAGCGAAAGGCTTCTTGAAGGGAAAAATGTAACTCTGTGAGATGAACTAACAGAACACAGAGCAGTTTCTCAGAAAGCTTCTTTCCATTTTTGCACGGAAGATATTTCCTTTTTCACCTTAGGCCTCTATGGGCTTCCAAATATCCCTTTGCCAATTCCACAAGAACAGCCTTAGCGAAAGGCTTCTTGAAGGGAAAGATGTAACTCTGTGAGATGAATTAACAGAACACAGAGCAGTTTCTCAGAAAGCTTCTTTCCAGTTTTGAACGGAAGATATTTCCTTTTTCACCATAGCCCTCTAAGGGCTTCCAAATATCCCTTTGTCAATTCCACAAGAACAGCCTTAGCGAAAGGCTTCTTGAAGGGAAAGATGTAACTCTGTGAGATGAATTAACAGAACACAGAGCAGTTTCTCAGAAAGCTTCTTTCCAGTTTTGAACGGAAGATATTTCCTTTTTCACCATAGCCCTCTATGGGCTTCCAAATATCCCTTTGCCAATTCCAAAAGAACAGCCTTAGCGAAAGGCTTCTTGAAGGGAAAGATGTAACTCTGTGAGATGAATTAACAGAACACAGAGCAGTTTCTCAGAAAGCTTCTTTCCAGTTTTGAACGGAAGATATTTCCTTTTTCACCATAGCCCTCTATGGGCTTCCAAATATCCCTTTGTCAATTCCACAAGAACAGCCTTAGCGAAAGGCTTCTTGAAGGGAAAGATGTAACTCTGTGAGATGAACTAACAGAAAACAGAGCAGTTTCTCAGAAAGCTTCTTTCCAGTTTTGCACGGAAGATATTCCCTTTTTCACCAAAGGCCTCTATGGGCTTCCAAATATCCCTTTGCCAATTCCACAAGAACAGCCTTAGCGAAAGGCTTCTTGAAGGGAAAGATATAACTCTGTGAGATGAATTAACAGAACACAGAGCAGTTTCTCAGAAACCTTCTTTCCAGTTTTGAACGGAAGGTATTTCCTTTTTCACCATAGCCCTCTATGGGCTTCCAAATCTCCCTTTGCCAATTCCCCAAGAACAGCCTTAGCGAAAGGCTTCTTGAAGGGAAAGATGTAACTCTGTGAGATGAATTAACAGAACACAGAGCAGTTTCTCAGAAAGCTTCTTTCCAGTTTTGAACGGAAGATATTTCCTTTTTCATCATAGGCCTCTATGGGCTTCCAAATATCCCTTTGCCAATTCCACAAGAACAGCCTTAGCGAAAGGCTTCTTGAAGGGAAAGATGTAACTCTGTGAGATGAATTAACAGAACACAGAGCAGTTTCTCAGAAAGCTTCTTTCCAGTTTTGAACGGAAGATATTTCCTTTTTCACCATAGCCCTCTATGGGCTTCCAAATATCCCTTTGCCAATTCCACAAGAACAGCCTTAGCGAAAGGCGTCTTGAAGGGAAAGATGTAACTCTGTGAGATGAATTAACAGAACACAGAGCAGTTTCTCAGAAAGCTTCTTTCCAGTTTTGAACGGAGGATATTTCCTTTTTCACCATAGGCCTCTATGGGCTTCCAAATATCCCTTTGCCAATTCCACAAGAACAGCCTTAGCGAAAGGCTTCTTGAAGGGAAAGATGTAACTCTGTGAGATGAATTAACAGAACACAGAGCAGTTTCTCAGAAAGCTTCTTTCCAGTTTTGCACGGAAGATATTTCCTTTTTCACCATCGGCCTCTAATGGCTTCCAAATATCCCTTTGCCAATTCCACAAGAACAGCCTTAGCGAAAGGCTTCTTGAAGGGAAAGATGTAACTCTGTGAGATGAATTAACAGAACACAGAGCAGTTTCTCAGAAAGCTTCTTTCCAGTTTTGAACGGAAGATATTTCCTTTTTCACCGTAGCCCTCTTTGGGCTTCCAAATATCCCTTTGCCAATTCCACAAGAACAGCCTTAGCGAAAGGCTTCTTGGAGGGAAAGATGTAACTCTGTGAGATGAATTAACAGAACACAGAGCAGTTTCTCAGAAAGCTTCTTTCCAGTTTTGAACGGAAGATATTTCCTTTTTCAACGTAGCCCTCTATGGGCTTCCAAATATCCCTTTGCCAATTCCACAAGAACAGCCTTAGCGAAAGGCTTCTTGAAGGGAAAGTTGTAACTCTTTGAGATGAATTAACAGAACACAGAGCAGTTTCTCAGAAAGCTTCTTTCCAGTTTTGAACGGAAGATAATTCCTTTTTCACCATAGCCCTCTATGGGCTTCCAAATATCCCTTTGTCAATTCCACAAGAACAGCCTTAGCGAAAGGCTTCTTGAACGGAAAGATGTAACTCTGTGAGATGAACTTACAGAACACAGAGCAGTTTCTCAGAAAGCTTCTTTCCAGTTTTGCACGGAAGATATTTCCTTTTTCACCATAGGCCTCTATGGGCTTCCAAATATCCCTTTGCCAATTCCACAAGAACAGCCTTAGCGAAAGGCTTCTTGAAGGGAAAGATGTAACTCGGTGAGATGAATTAACAGAACACAGAGCAGTTTCTCAGAAAGCTTCTTTCCAGTTTTGAACGGAAGATATTTCCTTTTTCACCATAGGCCTCTATGGGCTTCCAAATATCCCTTTGCCAATTCCACAAGAACAGCCTTAGCGAAAGGCTTCTTGAAGGGAAAGATGTAACTCTGTGAGATGAATTAACAGAACACAGAGCAGTTTCTCAGAAAGCTTCTTTACAGTTTTGAACGGAAGATATTTCCTTTTTCACCATAGCCCTCTATGGGCTTCCAAATATCCCTTTGCCAATTCCACAAGAACAGCCTTAGCGAAAGGCGTCTTGAAGGGAAAGATGTAACTCTGTGAGATGAATTAACAGAACACAGAGCAGTTTCTCAGAAAGCTTCTTTCCAGTTTTGAACGGAAGATATTTCCTTTTTCACCATAGCCCTCTATGGGCTTCCAAATATCGCTTTGCCAATTCCACAAGAACAGCCTTAGCGAAAGGCGTCTTGAAGGGAAAGATGTAACTCTGTGAGATGAATTAACAGAACACAGAGCAGTTTCTCAGAAAGCTTCTTTCCAGTTTTGAACGGAAGATATTTCCTTTTTCACCATAGGCCTCTATGGGCTTCCAAATATCCCTTTGCCAATTCCACAAGAACAGCCTTAGCGAAAGGCTTCTTGAAGGGAAAGATGTAACTCTGTGAGATGAATTAACAGAACACAGAGCAGTTTCTCAGAAAGCTTCTTTCCAGTTTTGCACGGAAGATATTTCCTTTTTCACCATAGGCCTCTATGGGCTTCCAAATATCCCTTTGCCAATTCCACAAGAACAGCCTTAGCGAAAGGCTTCTTGAAGGGAAAGATGTAACTCTGTGAGATGAATTAACAGAACACAGGCAGTTTCCCAGAAAGCTTCTTTCTAGTTTTGAACGGAAGATATTTCCTTTTTCACCATAGGCCTCTAATGGCTTCCAAATATCCCTTTGCCAATTCCACAAAAACAGCCTTAGCGAAAGGCTTCTTGAAGGGAAAGATATAACTCTGTGAGATGAATTAACAGAACACAGAGCAGTTTCTCAGAAAGCTTCTTTCCAGTTTTGAACGGAAGATATTTCCTTTTTCACCATAGCCCTCTGTGGGCTTCCAAATATCCCTTTGCCAATTCCACAAGAACAGCCTTAGCGAAAGGCTTCTTGAAGGGAAAGATGTAACTCTGTGAGATGAATTAACAGAACACAGAGCAGTTTCTCAGAAAGCTTCTTTCCAGTTTTGAACCGAAGATATTTCCTTTTTCACCATAGGCCTTTATGGGCTTCCAAATATCCCTTTGCCAATTCCACAAGAACAGCCTTAGCGAAAGGCTTCTTGAAGGGAAAGATGTAACTCTGTGAGATGAATTAACAGAACACAGAGCAGTTTCTCAGAAAGCTTCTTTCCAGTTTTGAACGGAAGATATTTCCTTTTTCACCATAGCCCTCTATGGGCTTCCAAATATCCCTTTGCCAATTCCACAAGAACAGCCTTAGCGAAAGGCGTCTTGAAGGGAAAGATGTAACTCTGTGAGATGAATTAACAGAACACAGAGCAGTTTCTCAGAAAGCTTCTTTCCAGTTTTGAACGGAAGATATTTCCTTTTTCACCATAGCCCTCTATGGGCTTCCAAATATCCCTTTGCCAATTCCCCAAGAACAGCCTTAGCGAAAGGCTTCTTGAAGGGAAAGATGTAACTCTGTGAGATGAACTAACAGAAAACAGAGCAGTTTCTCAGAAAGCTTCTTTCCAGTTTTGCACGGAAGATATTCCCTTTTTCACCAAAGGCCTCTATGGGCTTCCAAATATCCCTTTGCCAATTCCACAAGAACAGCCTTAGCGAAAGGCTTCTTGAAGGGAAAGATATAACTCTGTGAGATGAATTAACAGAACACAGAGCAGTTTCTCAGAAAGCTTCTTTCCAGTTTTGAACGGAAGGTATTTCCTTTTTCACCATAGCCCTCTATGGGCTTCCAAATATCCCTTTGCCAATTCCCCAAGAACAGCCTTAGCGAAAGGCTTCTTGAAGGGAAAGATGTAACTCTGTGAGATGAATTAACAGAACACAGAGCAGTTTCTCAGAAAGCTTCTTTCCAGTTTTGAACGGAAGATATTTCCTTTTTCATCGTAGGCCTCTATGGGCTTCCAAATATCCCTTTGCCAATTCCACAAGAACAGCCTTAGCGAAAGGCTTCTTGAAGGGAAAGATGTAACTCTGTGAGATGAATTAACAGAACACAGAGCAGTTTCTCAGAAAGCTTCTTTCCAGTTTTGAACGGAAGATATTTCCTTTTTCACCATAGCCCTCTATGGGCTTCCAAATATCCCTTTGCCAATTCCACAAGAACAGCCTTAGCGAAAGGCGTCTTGAAGGGAAAGATGTAACTCTGTGAGATGAATTAACAGAACACAGAGCAGTTTTTCAGAAAGCTTCTTTCCAGTTTTGAACGGAGGATATTTCCTTTTTCACCATAGGCCTCTATGGGCTTCCAAATATCCCTTTGCCAATTCCACAAGAACAGCCTTAGCGAAAGGCTTCTTGAAGGGAAAGATGTAACTCTGTGAGATGAATTAACAGAACACAGAGCAGTTTCTCAGAAAGCTTCTTTCCAGTTTTGCACGGAAGATATTTCCTTTTTCACCATCGGCCTCTAATGGCTTCCAAATATCCCTTTGCCAATTCCACAAGAACAGCCTTAGCGAAAGGCTTCTTGAAGGGAAAGATGTAACTCTGTGAGATGAATTAACAGAACACAGAGCAGTTTCTCAGAAAGCTTCTTTCCAGTTTTGAACGGAAGATATTTCCTTTTTCACCGTAGCCCTCTTTGGGCTTCCAAATATCCCTTTGCCAATTCCACAAGAACAGCCTTAGCGAAAGGCTTCTTGAAGGGAAAGATGTAACTCTGTGAGATGAATTAACAGAACACAGAGCAGTTTCTCAGAAAGCTTCTTTCCAGTTTTGAACGGAAGATATTTCCTTTTTCACCGTAGCCCTCTATGGGCTTCCAAATATCCCTTTGCCAATTCCACAAGAACAGCCTTAGCGAAAGGCTTCTTGAAGGGAAAGCTGTAACTCTTTGAGATGAATTAACAGAACACAGAGCAGTTTCTCAGAAAGCTTCTTTCCAGTTTTGAACGGAAGATAATTCCTTTTTCACCATAGCCCTCTATGGGCTTCCAAATATCCCTTTGTCAATTCCACAAGAACAGCCTTAGCGAAAGGCTTCTTGAAGGGAAAGATGTAACTCTGTGAGATGAACTTACAGAACACAGAGCAGTTTCTCAGAAAGCTTCTTTCCAGTTTTGCACGGAAGATATTTCCTTTTTCACCATAGGCCTCTATGGGCTTCCAAATATCCCTTTGCCAATTCCACAAGAACAGCCTTAGCGAAAGGCTTCTTGAAGGGAAAGATGTAACTCTGTGAGATGAATTAACAGAACACAGAGCAGTTTCTCAGAAACCTTCTTTCCAGTTTTGAACGGAAGATATTTCCTTTTTCACCATAGCCCTCTATGGGCTTCCAAATATCCCTTTACCAATTCCACAAGAACAGCCTTAGCGAAAGGCTTCTTGAAGGGAAAGATGTAACTCTGTGAGATGAATTAACAGAACACAGAGCAGTTTCTCAGAAACCTTCTTTCCAGTTTTGAAAGGAAGATATTTCCTTTTTCACCATAGGCCTCTATGGGCTTCCAAATATCCCTTTGCCAATTCCACAAGAACAGCCTTAGCGAAAGGCTTCTTGAAGGGAAAGATGTAACTCTGTGAGATGAATTAACAGAACACAGAGCAGTTTCTCAGAAAGCTTCTTTCCAGTTTTGAACGGAAGGTATTTCCTTTTTCACCATAGCCCTCTATGGGCTTCCAAATATCCCTTTGCCAATTCCACAAGAACAGCCTTAGCGAAAGGCTTCTTGAAGGGAAAGATGTAACTCTGTGAGATGAATTAACAGAACACAGAGCAGTTTCTCAGAAAGCTTCTTTCCAGTTTTGAACGGAAGATATTTCCTTTTTCACCGTAGCCCTCTTTGGGCTTCCAAATATCCCTTTGCCAATTCCACAAGAACAGCCTTAGCGAAAGGCTTCTTGAAGGGAAAGATGTAACTCTGTGAGATGAATTAACAGAACACAGAGCAGTTTCTCAGAAAGCTTCTTTCCAGTTTTGAACGGAAGATAATTCCTTTTTCACCATAGCCCTCTATGGGCTTCCAAATATCCCTTTGCCAATTCCACAAGAACAGCCTTAGCGAAAGGCTTCTTGAAGGGAAAGATGTAACTCTGTGAGATGAATCAACAGAACACAGAGCAGTTTCTCAGAAAGCTTCTTTTCAGTTTTGAACGGAAGATATTTCCTTTTTCACCATAGCCCTCTATGGGCTTCCAAATATCCCTTTGCCAATTCCACAAGAACAGCCTTAGCGAAAGGCTTCTTGAAGGAAAGATGTAACTCTGTGAGATGAATTAACAGAACACAGAGCAGTTTCTCAGAAAGCTTCTTTCCAGTTTTGAACGGAAGATATTTCCTTTTTCACCATAGCCCTCTATGGGCTTCCAAATATCCCTTTGCCAATTCCACAAGAACAGCCTTAGCGAAAGGCTTCTTGAAGGGAAAGATGTAACTCTGTGAGATGAATTAACAGAACACAGAGCAGTTTCTCAGAAAGCTTCTTTCCAGTTTTGAACGGAAGATATTTCCTTTTTCACCATAGGCCTCTATGGGCTTCCAAATATCCCTTTGCCAATTCCACAAGAACAGCCTTAGCGAAAGGCTTCTTGAAGGGAAAGATGTAACTCTGTGAGATGAATTAACAGAACACAGAGCAGTTTCTCAGAAAGCTTCTTTCCAGTTTTGAACGGAAGGTATTTCCTTTTTCAACATAGCCCTCTATGGGCTTCCAAATATCCCTTTGCCAATTCCCCAAGAACAGCCTTAGCGAAAGGCTTCTTGAAGGGAAAGATGTAACTCTGTGAGATGAATTAACAGAACACAGAGCAGTTTCTCAGAAAGCTTCTTTCCAGTTTTGAACGGAAGATATTTCCTTTTTCATCATAGGCCTCTATGGGCTTCCAAATATCCCTTTGCCAATTCCACAAGAACAGCCTTAGCGAAAGGCGTCTTGAAGGGAAAGATGTAACTCTGTGAGGTGAATTAACAGAACACAGAGCAGTTTCTCAGAAAGCTTCTTTCCAGTTTTGAACGGAAGATATTTCCTTTTTCACCATAGGCCTCTATGGGCTTCCAAATATCCCTTTGCCAATTCCACAAGAACAGCCTTAGCGAAAGGCTTCTTGAAGGGAAAGATGTAACTCTGTGAGGTGAATTAACAGAACACAGAGCAGTTTCTCAGAAAGCTTCTTTCCAGTTTTGCACGGAAGATATTTCCTTTTTCACCATAGGCCTCTATGGGCTTCCAAATATCCCTTTGCCAATTCCACAAGAACAGCCTTAGCGAAAGGCTTCTTGAAGGGAAAGATGTAACTCTGTGAGATGAATTAACAGAACACAGAGCAGTTTCTCAGAAAGCTTCTTTCCAGTTTTGAACGGAAGATATTTACTTTTTCACCATAGGCCTCTAATGGCTTCCAAATATCCCTTTGCCAATTCCACAAGAACAGCCTTAGCGAAAGGCTTCTGGAAGGGAAAGATGTAACTCTGTGAGATGAATTAACAGAACACAGAGCAGTTTCTCAGAAAGCTTCTTTCCAGTTTTGAACGGAAGATATTTCCTTTTTCACCGTAGCCCTCTTTGGGCTTCCAAATATCCCTTTGCCAATTCCACAAGAACAGCCTTAGCGAAAGGCGTCTTGAAGGGAAAGATGTAACTCTGTGAGATGAATTAACAGAACACAGAGCAGTTTCTCAGAAAGCTTCTTTCCAGTTTTGAACGGAAGATATTTCCTTTTTCACCATAGCCCTCTAAGGGCTTCCAAATATCCCTTTGTCAATTCCACAAGAACAGCCTTAGCGAAAGGCTTCTTGAAGGGAAAGATGTAACTCTGTGAGATGAACTTACAGAACACAGAGCAGTTTCTCAGAAAGCTTCTTTCCAGTTTTGAACGGAAGATATTTCCTTTTTCACCGTAGCCCTCTATGGGCTTCCAAATATCCCTTTGCCAATTCCACAAGAACAGCCTTAGCGAAAGGCTTCTTGAAGGGAAAGATGTAACTCGGTGAGATGAATTAACAGAACACAGAGCAGTTTCTCAGAAAGCTTCTTTCCAGTTTTGAACGGAAGATATTTCCTTTTTCACCATAGGCCTTTATGGGCTTCCAAATATCCCTTTGCCAATTCCACTAGAACAGCCTTAGCGAAAGGCTTCTTGAAGGGAAAGATGTAACTCTGTGAGATGAATTAACAGAACACAGAGCAGTTTCTCAGAAAGCTTCTTTCCAGTTTTGAACGGAAGATATTTCCTTTTTCACCATAGCCCTCTATGGGCTTCCAAATATCCCTTTGCCAATTCCACAAGAACAGCCTTAGCGAAAGGCGTCTTGAAGGGAAAGATGTAACTCTGTGAGATGAATTAACAGAACACAGAGCAGTTTCTCAGAAAGCTTCTTTCCAGTTTTGAACGGAAGATATTTCCTTTTTCACCATAGGCCTCTATGGGCTTCCAAATATCCCTTTGCCAATTCCACAAGAACAGCCTTAGCGAAAGGCTTCTTGAAGGGAAAGATGTAACTCTGTGAGATGAATTAACAGAACACAGAGCAGTTTCTCAGAAAGCTTCTTTCCAGTTTTGAACGGAAGGTATTTCCTTTTTCACCATAGCCCTCTATGGGCTTCCAAATATCCCTTTGCCAATTCCCCAAGAACAGCCTTAGCGAAAGGCTTCTTGAAGGGAAAGATGTAACTCTGTGAGATGAATTAACAGAACACAGAGCAGTTTCTCAGAAAGCTTCTTTCCAGTTTTGAACGGAAGATATTTCCTTTTTCACCATAGCCCTCTATGGGCTTCCAAATATCCCTTTGCCAATTCCACAAGAACAGCCTTAGCGAAAGGCTTCTTGAAGGGAAAGACGTAACTCTGTGAGATGAATTAACAGAACACAGAGCAGTTTCTCAGAAAGCTTCTTTCCAGTTTTGAACGGAAGATATTTCCTTTTTCACCATAGCCCTCCATGGGCTTCCAAATATCCCTTTGCCAATTCCACAAGAACAGCCTTAGCGAAAGGCTTCTTGAAGGGAAAGATGTAACTCTGTGAGATGAATTAACAGAACACAGAGCAGTTTCTCAGAAACCTTCTTTCCAGTTTTGAACGGAAGATATTTCCTTTTTCACCATAGCCCTCTATGGGCTTCCAAATATCCCTTTACCAATTCCACAAGAACAGCCTTAGCGAAAGGCTTCTTGAAGGGAAAGATGTAACTCTGTGAGATGAATTAACAGAACACAGAGCAGTTTCTCAGAAACCTTCTTTCCAGTTTTGAAAGGAAGATATTTCCTTTTTCACCATAGGCCTCTATGGGCTTCCAAATATCCCTTTGCCAATTCCACAAGAACAGCCTTAGCGAAAGGCTTCTTGAAGGGAAAGATGTAACTCTGTGAGATGAATTAACAGAACACAGAGCAGTTTCTCAGAAAGCTTCTTTCCTGTTTTGAACCGAAGATATTTCCTTTTTCACCGTAGCCCTCTATGGGCTTCCAAATATCCGTTTGCCAATTCCACAGGAACAGCCTTAGCGAAAGGTTTCCTGAAGGGAAAGATGTAACTCTGTGAGATGAATTAACAGAACACAGAGCAGTTTCTCAGAAAGCTTCTTTCCAGTTTTGAACGGAAGATATTTCCTTTTTCACCATAGCCCTCTATGGGCTACCAAATATCCCTTTGCCAATTCCACAAGAACAGCCTTAGCGAAAGGCGTCTTGAAGGGAAAGATGTAACTCTGTGAGATGAATTAACAGAACACAGAGCAGTTTCTCAGAAAGCTTCTTTCCAGTTTTGAACGGAAGATATTTCCTTTTTCACCATAGGCCTCTATGGGCTTCCAAATATCCCTTTGCCAATTCCACAAGAACAGCCTTAGCGAAAGGCTTCTTGAAGGGAAAGATGTAACTCTGTGAGATGAATTAACAGAACACAGAGCAGTTTCTCAGAAAGCTTCTTTCCAGTTTTGAACGGAAGATATTTCCTTTTTCACCAAAGGCCTCTATGGGCTTCCAAATATCCCTTTGCCAATTCCACAAGAACAGCCTTAGCGAAAGGCTTCTTGAAGGGAAAGATGTAACTCTGTGAGATGAATTAACAGAACACAGAGCAGTTTCTCAGAAAGCTTCTTTCCAGTTTTTCACGGAAGATATTTCCTTTTTCACCATAGGCCTCTAATGGCTTCCAAATATCCCTTTGCCAATTCCACAAGAACAGCCTTAGCGAAAGGCTTCTTGAAGGGAAAGATGTAACTCTGTGAGATGAATTAACAGAACACAGAGCAGTTTCTCAGAAAGCTTCTTTCCAGTTTTGAACGGAAGATATTTCCTTTTTCTCCATAGCCCTCTATGGGCTTCCAAATATCCCTTTGCCAATTCCACAAGAACAGCCTTAGCGAAAGGCTTCTTGAAGGGAAAGATGTAACTCTGTGAGATGAATTAACAGAACACAGAGCAGTTTCTCAGAAAGCTTCTTTCCAGTTTTGAACGGAAGATATTTCCTTTTTCACCATAGGCCTCTATGGGCTTCCAAATATCCCTTTGCCAATTCCACAAGAACAGCCTTAGCGAAAGGCTTCTTGAAGGGAAAGATGTAACTCTTTGAGATGAATTAACAGAACACAGAGCAGTTTCTCAGAAAGCTTCTTTCCAGTTTTGAACGGAAGGTATTTCCTTTTTCACCATAGCCCTCTATGGGCTTCCAAATATCCCTTTGCCAATTCCCCAAGAACAGCCTTAGCGAAAGGCTTCTTGAAGGGAAAGATGTAACTCTGTGAGATGAATTAACAGAACACAGAGCAGTTTCTCAGAAAGCTTCTTTCCAGTTTTGAATGGAAGATATTTCCTTTTTCACCATAGCCCTCTATGGGCTTCCAAATATCCCTTTGCCAATTCCACAAGAACAGCCTTAGCGAAAGGCTTCTTGAAGGGAAAGATGTAACTCTGTGAGATGAATTAACAGAACACAGAGCAGTTTCTCAGAAAGCTTCTTTCCAGTTTTTCACGGAAGATATTTCCTTTTACACCATAGGCCTCTATGGGCTTCCAAATATCCCTTTGCCAATTCCACAAGAACAGCCTTAGCGAAAGGCTTCTTGAAGGGAAAGATGTAACTCTGTGAGATGAATTAACAGAACACAGAGCAGTTTCTCAGAAAGCTTCTTTCCAGTTTTGAACGGAAGATATTTACTTTTTCACCATAGGCCTCTAATGGCTTCCAAATATCCCTTTGCCAATTCCACAAGAACAGCCTTAGCGAAAGGCTTCTTGAAGGGAAAGATGTAACTCTGTGAGATGAATTAACAGAACACAGAGCAGTTTCTCAGAAAGCTTCTTTCCAGTTTTGAACGGAAGATATTTCCTTTTTCACCGTAGCCCTCTTTGGGCTTCCAAATATCCCTTTGCCAATTCCACAAGAACAGCCTTAGCGAAAGGCTTCTTGAAGGGAAAGATGTAACTCTGTGAGATGAATTAACAGAACACAGAGCAGTTTCTCAGAAAGCTTCTTTCCAGTTTTGAACGGAAGATAATTCCTTTTTCACCATAGCCCTCTATGGGCTTCCAAATATCCCTTTGCCAATTCCACAAGAACAGCCTTAGCGAAAGGCTTCTTGAAGGGAAAGATGTAACTCTGTGAGATGAATTAACAGAACACAGAGCAGTTTCTCAGAAAGCTTCTTTCCAGTTTTGAACGGAAGATATTTCCTTTTTCACCATAGGCCTTTATGGGCTTCCAAATATCCCTTTGCCAATTCCACAAGAACAGCCTTAGCGAAAGGCTTCTTGAAGGGAAAGATGTAACTCTGTGAGATGAATTAACAGAACACAGAGCAGTTTCTCAGAAAGCTTCTTTCCAGTTTTGCACGGAAGATATTTCCTTTTTCACCATAGGCCTCTATGGGCTTCCAAATATCCCTTTGCCAATTCCACAAGAACAGCCTTACCGAAAGGCTTCTTGAAGGGAAAGATGTAACTCTGTGAGATGAATTAACAGAACACAGGCAGTTTCCCAGAAAGCTTCTTTCTAGTTTTGAACGGAAGATATTTCCTTTTTCACCATAGGCCTCTAATGGCTTCCAAATATCCCTTTGCCAATTCCACAAGAACAGCCTTAGCGAAAGGCTTCTTGAAGGGAAAGATATAACTCTGTGAGATGAATTAACAGAACACAGAGCAGTTTCTCAGAAAGCTTCTTTCCAGTTTTGAACGGAAGATATTTCCTTTTTCACCGTAGCCCTCTTTGGGCTTCCAAATATCCCTTTGCCAATTCCACAAGAACAGCCTTAGCGAAAGGCTTCTTGAAGGGAAAGATGTAACTCTGTGAGATGAATTAACAGAACACAGAGCAGTTTCTCAGAAAGCTTCTTTCCAGTTTTGAACCGAAGATATTTCCTTTTTCACCATAGCCCTCTATGGGCTTCCAAATATCCCTTTGCCAATTCCACAAGAACAGCCTTAGCGAAAGGCTTCTTGAAGGGAAAGATGTAACTCTGTGAGATGAATTAACAGAACACAGAGCAGTTTCTCAGAAAGCTTCTTTCCAGTTTTGAACGGAAGATATTTCCTTTTTCACCATAGCCCTCTATGGGCTTCCAAATATCCCTTTGCCAATTCCAAAAGAACAGCCTTAGCGAAAGGCTTCTTGAAGGGAAAGATGTAACTCTGTGAGATGAATTAACAGAACACAGAGCAGTTTCTCAGAAAGCTTCTTTCCAGTTTTGAACGGAAGATATTTCCTTTTTCACCATAGCCCTCTATGGGCTTCCAAATATCCCTTTGTCAATTCCACAAGAACAGCCTTAGCGAAAGGCTTCTTGAAGGGAAAGATGTAACTCTGTGAGATGAACTAACAGAAAACAGAGCAGTTTCTCAGAAAGCTTCTTTCCAGTTTTGCACGGAAGATATTCCCTTTTTCACCAAAGGCCTCTATGGGCTTCCAAATATCCCTTTGCCAATTCCACAAGAACAGCCTTAGCGAAAGGCTTCTTGAAGGGAAAGATATAACTCTGTGAGATGAATTAACAGAACACAGAGCAGTTTCTCAGAACCCTTCTTTCCAGTTTTGAACGGAAGGTATTTCCTTTTTCACCATAGCCCTCTATGGGCTTCCAAATATCCCTTTGCCAATTCCCCAAGAACAGCCTTAGCGAAAGGCTTCTTGAAGGGAAAGATGTAACTCTGTGAGATGAATTAACAGAACACAGAGCAGTTTCTCAGAAAGCTTCTTTCCAGTTTTGAAGGGAAGATATTTCCTTTTTCATCATAGGCCTCTATGGGCTTCCAAATATCCCTTTGCCAATTCCACAAGAACAGCCTTAGCGAAAGGCTTCTTGAAGGGAAAGATGTAACTCTGTGAGATGAATTAACAGAACACAGAGCAGTTTCTCAGAAAGCTTCTTTCCAGTTTTGAACGGAAGATATTTCCTTTTTCACCATAGCCCTCTATGGGCTTCCAAATATCCCTTTGCCAATTCCACAAGAACAGCCTTAGCGAAAGGCGTCTTGAAGGGAAAGATGTAACTCTGTGAGATGAATTAACAGAACACAGAGCAGTTTCTCAGAAAGCTTCTTTCCAGTTTTGAACGGAGGATATTTCCTTTTTCACCATAGGCCTCTATGGGCTTCCAAATATCCCTTTGCCAATTCCACAAGAACAGCCTTAGCGAAAGGCTTCTTGAAGGGAAAGATGTAACTCTGTGAGATGAATTAACAGAACACAGAGCAGTTTCTCAGAAAGCTTCTTTCCAGTTTTGAACGGAAGATATTTCCTTTTTCACCGTAGCCCTCTTTGGGCTTCCAAATATCCCTTTGCCAATTCCACAAGAACAGCCTTAGCGAAAGGCTTCTTGAAGGGAAAGATGTAACTCTGTGAGATGAATTAACAGAACACAGAGCAGTTTCTCAGAAAGCTTCTTTCCAGTTTTGAACGGAAGATATTTCCTTTTTCACCATAGCCCTCTATGGGCTTCCAAATATCTCTTTGCCAATTCCACAAGAACAGCCTTAGCGAAAGGCTTCTTGAAGGGAAAGCTGTAACTCTTTGAGATGAATTAACAGAACACAGAGCAGTTTCTCAGAAAGCTTCTTTCCAGTTTTGAACGGAAGATAATTCCTTTTTCACCATAGCCCTCTATGGGCTTCCAAATATCCCTTTGTCAATTCCACAAGAACAGCCTTAGCGAAAGGCTTCTTGAAGGGAAAGATGTAACTCTGTGAGATGAACTTACAGAACACAGAGCAGTTTCTCAGAAAGCTTCTTTCCAGTTTTGCACGGAAGATATTTCCTTTTTCACCATAGGCCTCTATGGGCTTCCAAATATCCCTTTGCCAATTCCACAAGAACAGCCTTAGCGAAAGGCTTCTTGAAGGGAAAGATGTAACTCTGTGAGATGAATTAACAGAACACAGAGCAGTTTCTCAGAAACCTTCTTTCCAGTTTTGAACGGAAGATATTTCCTTTTTCACCATAGCCCTCTATGGGCTTCCAAATATCCCTTTACCAATTCCACAAGAACAGCCTTAGCGAAAGGCTTCTTGAAGGGAAAGATGTAACTCTGTGAGATGAATTAACAGAACACAGAGCAGTTTCTCAGAAACCTTCTTTCCAGTTTTGAAAGGAAGATATTTCCTTTTTCACCATAGGCCTCTATGGGCTTCCAAATATCCCTTTGCCAATTCCACAAGAACAGCCTTAGCGAAAGGCTTCTTGAAGGGAAAGATGTAACTCTGTGAGATGAATTAACAGAACACAGAGCAGTTTCTCAGAAAGCTTCTTTCCAGTTTTGAACGGAAGGTATTTCCTTTTTCACCATAGCCCTCTATGGGCTTCCAAATATCCCTTTGCCAATTCCACAAGAACAGCCTTAGCGAAAGGCTTCTTGAAGGGAAAGATGTAACTCTGTGAGATGAATTAACAGAACACAGAGCAGTTTCTCAGAAAGCTTCTTTCCAGTTTTGAACGGAAGATATTTCCTTTTTCACCGTAGCCCTCTTTGGGCTTCCAAATATCCCTTTGCCAATTCCACAAGAACAGCCTTAGCGAAAGGCTTCTTGAAGGGAAAGATGTAACTCTGTGAGATGAATTAACAGAACACAGAGCAGTTTCTCAGAAAGCTTCTTTCCAGTTTTGAACGGAAGATAATTCCTTTTTCACCATAGCCCTCTATGGGCTTCCAAATATCCCTTTGCCAATTCCACAAGAACAGCCTTAGCGAAAGGCTTCTTGACGGGAAAGATGTAACTCTGTGAGATGAATTAACAGAACACAGAGCAGTTTCTCAGAATGCTTCTTTCCAGTTTTGAACGGAAGGTATTTCCGTTTTCACCATAGCGCTCTATGGGCTTCCAAATATCCCTTTGCCAATTCCCCAAGAACAGCCTTAGCGAAAGGCTTCTTGAAGGGAAAGATGTAACTCTGTGAGATGAATCAACAGAACACAGAGCAGTTTCTCAGAAAGCTTCTTTTCAGTTTTGAACGGAAGATATTTCCTTTTTCACCATAGCCCTCTATGGGCTTCCAAATATCCCTTTGCCAATTCCACAAGAACAGCCTTAGCGAAAGGCTTCTTGAAGGGAAAGATGTAACTCTGTGAGATGAATTAACAGAACACAGAGCAGTTTCTCAGAAAGCTTCTTTCCAGTTTTGAACGGAAGATATTTCCTTTTTCACCATAGCCCTCTATGGGCTTCCAAATATCCCTTTGCCAATTCCACAAGAACAGCCTTAGCGAAAGGCTTCTTGAAGGGAAAGATGTAACTCTGTGAGATGAATTAACAGAACACAGAGCAGTTTCTCAGAAAGCTTCTTTCCAGTTTTGAACGGAAGATATTTCCTTTTTCACCATAGGCCTCTATGGGCTTCCAAATATCCCTTTGCCAATTCCACAAGAACAGCCTTAGCGAAAGGCTTCTTGAAGGGAAAGATGTAACTCTGTGAGATGAATTAACAGAACACAGAGCAGTTTCTCAGAAAGCTTCTTTCCAGTTTTGAACGGAAGGTATTTCCTTTTTCAACATAGCCCTCTATGGGCTTCCAAATATCCCTTTGCCAATTCCCCAAGAACAGCCTTAGCGAAAGGCTTCTTGAAGGGAAAGATGTAACTCTGTGAGATGAATTAACAGAACACAGAGCAGTTTCTCAGAAAGCTTCTTTCCAGTTTTGAACGGAAGATATTTCCTTTTTCATCATAGGCCTCTATGGGCTTCCAAATATCCCTTTGCCAATTCCACAAGAACAGCCTTAGCGAAAGGCGTCTTGAAGGGAAAGATGTAACTCTGTGAGGTGAATTAACAGAACACAGAGCAGTTTCTCAGAAAGCTTCTTTCCAGTTTTGAACGGAAGATATTTCCTTTTTCACCATAGGCCTCTATGGGCTTCCAAATATCCCTTTGCCAATTCCACAAGAACAGCCTTAGCGAAAGGCTTCTTGAAGGGAAAGATGTAACTCTGTGAGGTGAATTAACAGAACACAGAGCAGTTTCTCAGAAAGCTTCTTTCCAGTTTTGCACGGAAGATATTTCCTTTTTCACCATAGGCCTCTATGGGCTTCCAAATATCCCTTTGCCAATTCCACAAGAACAGCCTTAGCGAAAGGCTTCTTGAAGGGAAAGATGTAACTCTGTGAGATGAATTAACAGAACACAGAGCAGTTTCTCAGAAAGATTCTTTCCAGTTTTGAACGGAAGATATTTACTTTTTCACCATAGGCCTCTAATGGCTTCCAAATATCCCTTTGCCAATTCCACAAGAACAGCCTTAGCGAAAGGCTTCTTGAAGGGAAAGATGTAACTCTGTGAGATGAATTAACAGAACACAGAGCAGTTTCTCAGAAAGCTTCTTTCCAGTTTTGAACGGAAGATATTTCCTTTTTCACCGTAGCCCTCTTTGGGCTTCCAAATATCCCTTTGCCAATTCCACAAGAACAGCCTTAGCGAAAGGCGTCTTGAAGGGAAAGATGTAACTCTGTGAGATGAATTAACAGAACACAGAGCAGTTTCTCAGAAAGCTTCTTTCCAGTTTTGAACGGAAGATATTTCCTTTTTCACCATAGCCCTCTAAGGGCTTCCAAATATCCCTTTGTCAATTCCACAAGAACAGCCTTAGCGAAAGGCTTCTTGAAGGGAAAGATGTAACTCTGTGAGATGAACTTACAGAACACAGAGCAGTTTCTCAGAAAGCTTCTTTCCAGTTTTGAACGGAAGATATTTCCTTTTTCACCGTAGCCCTCTATGGGCTTCCAAATATCCCTTTGCCAATTCCACAAGAACAGCCTTAGCGAAAGGCTTCTTGAAGGGAAAGATGTAACTCGGTGAGATGAATTAACAGAACACAGAGCAGTTTCTCAGAAAGCTTCTTTCCAGTTTTGAACGGAAGATATTTCCTTTTTCACCATAGGCCTTTATGGGCTTCCAAATATCCCTTTGCCAATTCCACAAGAACAGCCTTAGCGAAAGGCTTCTTGAAGGGAAAGATGTAACTCTGTGAGATGAATTAACAGAACACAGAGCAGTTTCTCAGAAAGCTTCTTTCCAGTTTTGAACGGAAGATATTTCCTTTTTCACCATAGCCCTCTATGGGCTTCCAAATATCCCTTTGCCAATTCCACAAGAACAGCCTTAGCGAAAGGCGTCTTGAAGGGAAAGATGTAACTCTGTGAGATGAATTAACAGAACACAGAGCAGTTTCTCAGAAAGCTTCTTTCCAGTTTTGAACGGAAGATATTTCCTTTTTCACCATAGCCCTCTATGGGCTTCCAAATATCCCTTTGCCAATTCCCCAAGAACAGCCTTAGCGAAAGGCTTCTTGAAGGGAAAGATGTAACTCTGTGAGATGAATTAACAGAACACAGAGCAGTTTCTCAGAAAGCTTCTTTCCAGTTTTGAACGGAAGATATTTCCTTTTTCACCATAGCCCTCTATGGGCTTCCAAATATCCCTTTGCCAATTCCACAAGAACAGCCTTAGCGAAAGGCTTCTTGAAGGGAAAGATGTAACTCTGTGAGATGAATTAACAGAACACAGAGCAGTTTCTCAGAAAGCTTCTTTCCAGTTTTGAACGGAAGATATTTCCTTTTTCACCATAGCCCTCTATGGGCTTCCAAATATCCCTTTGCCAATTCCACAAGAACAGCCTTAGCGAAAGGCTTCTTGAAGGGAAAGATGTAACTCTGTGAGATGAATTAACAGAACACAGAGCAGTTTCTCAGAAACCTTCTTTCCAGTTTTGAACGGAAGATATTTCCTTTTTCACCATAGCCCTCTATGGGCTTCCAAATATCCCTTTACCAATTCCACAAGAACAGCCTTAGCGAAAGGCTTCTTGAAGGGAAAGATGTAACTCTGTGAGATGAATTAACAGAACACAGAGCAGTTTCTCAGAAACCTTCTTTCCAGTTTTGAAAGGAAGATATTTCCTTTTTCACCATAGGCCTCTATGGGCTTCCAAATATCCCTTTGCCAATTCCACAAGAACAGCCTTAGCGAAAGGCTTCTTGAAGGGAAAGATGTAACTCTGTGAGATGAATTAACAGAACACAGAGCAGTTTCTCAGAAAGCTTCTTTCCTGTTTTGAACCGAAGATATTTCCTTTTTCACCGTAGCCCTCTATGGGCTTCCAAATATCCGTTTGCCAATTCCACAGGAACAGCCTTAGCGAAAGGTTTCCTGAAGGGAAAGATGTAACTCTGTGAGATGAATTAACAGAACACAGAGCAGTTTCTCAGAAAGCTTCTTTCCAGTTTTGAACGGAAGATATTTCCTTTTTCACCATAGCCCTCTATGGGCTACCAAATATCCCTTTGCCAATTCCACAAGAACAGCCTTAGCGAAAGGCGTCTTGAAGGGAAAGATGTAACTCTGTGAGATGAATTAACAGAACACAGAGCAGTTTCTCAGAAAGCTTCTTTCCAGTTTTGAACGGAAGATATTTCCTTTTTCACCATAGGCCTCTATGGGCTTCCAAATATCCCTTTGCCAATTCCACAAGAACAGCCTTAGCGAAAGGCTTCTTGAAGGGAAAGATGTAACTCTGTGAGATGAATTAACAGAACACAGAGCAGTTTCTCAGAAAGCTTCTTTCCAGTTTTGAACGGAAGATATTTCCTTTTTCACCAAAGGCCTCTATGGGCTTCCAAATATCCCTTTGCCAATTCCACAAGAACAGCCTTAGCGAAAGGCTTCTTGAAGGGAAAGATGTAACTCTGTGAGATGAATTAACAGAACACAGAGCAGTTTCTCAGAAAGCTTCTTTCCAGTTTTTCACGGAAGATATTTCCTTTTTCACCGTAGCCCTCTATGGGCTTCCAAATATCCGTTTGCCAATTCCACAAGAACAGCCTTAGCGAAAGGTTTCCTGAAGGGAAAGATGTAACTCTGTGAGATGAATTAACAGAACACAGAGCAGTTTCTCAGAAAGCTTCTTTCCAGTTTTGAACGGAAGATATTTCCTTTTTCACCATAGCCCTCTATGGGCTTCCAAATATCCCTTTGCCAATTCCACAAGAACAGCCTTAGCGAAAGGCGTCTTGAAGGGAAAGATGTAACTCTGTGAGATGAATTAACAGAACACAGAGCAGTTTCTCAGAAAGCTTCTTTCCAGTTTTGAACGGAAGATATTTCCTTTTTCACCATAGGCCTCTATGGGCTTCCAAATATCCCTTTGCCAATTCCACAAGAACAGCCTTAGCGAAAGGCTTCTTGAAGGGAAAGATGTAACTCGGTGAGATGAATTAAAAGAACACAGAGCAGTTTCTCAGAAAGCTTCTTTCCAGTTTTGCACGGAAGATATTTCCTTTTTCACCATAGGCCTCTATGGGCTTCCAAATATCCCTTTGCCAATTCCCCAAGAACAGCCTTAGCGAAAGGCTACTTGAAGGGAAAGATGTAACTCTGTGAGATGAATTAACAGAACACAGAGCAGTTTCTCAGAAAGCTTCTTTCCAGTTTTGAACGGAAGATATTTCCTTTTTCACCGTAGACCTCTTTGGGCTTCCAAATATCCCTTTGCCAATTCCACAAGAACAGCCTTAGCGAAAGGCTTCTTGAAGGGAAAGATGTAACTCTGTGAGATGAATTAACAGAACACAGAGCAGTTTCTCAGAAAGCTTCTTTCCAGTTTTGAACGGAAGATATTTCCTTTTTCACCATAGCCCTCTATGGGCTTCCAAATATCCCTTTGGCAATTCCACAAGAACAGCCTTAGCGAAAGGCTTCTTGAAGGGAAAGATGTAACTCTGTGAGATGAATTAACAGAACACAGAGCAGTTTCTCAGAAAGCTTCTTTCCAGTTTTGAACGGAAGATATTTCCTTTTTCACCATAGCCCTCTATGGGCTTCCAAATATCCCTTTGCCAATTCCACAAGAACAGCCTTAGCGAAAGGCTTCTTGAAGGGAAAGATGTAACTCTGTGAGATGAATTAACAGAACACAGAGCAGTTTCTCAGAAAGCTTCTTTCCAGTTTTGAACGGAAGATATTTCCTTTTTCACCGTAGACCTCTTTGGGCTTCCAAATATCCCTTTGCCAATTCCACAAGAACAGCCTTAGCGAAAGGCTTCTTGAAGGGAAAGATGTAACTCTGTGAGATGAATTAACAGAACACAGAGCAGTTTCTCAGAAAGCTTCTTTCCAGTTTTGAACGGAAGATATTTCCTTTTTCACCATAGCCCTCTATGGGCTTCCAAATATCCCTTTGGCAATTCCACAAGAACAGCCTTAGCGAAAGGCTTCTTGAAGGGAAAGATGTAACTCTGTGAGATGAATTAACAGAACACAGAGCAGTTTCTCAGAAAGCTTCTTTCCAGTTTTGAACGGAAGATATTTCCTTTTTCACCATAGCCCTCTATGGGCTTCCAAATATCCCTTTGCCAATTCCACAAGAACAGCCTTAGCGAAAGGCTTCTTGAAGGGAAAGATGTAACTCTGTGAGATGAATTAACAGAACACAGAGCAGTTTCTCAGAAAGCTTCTTTCCAGTTTTGAACGGAAGATATTTCCTTTTTCACCGTAGCCCTCTTTGGGCTTCCAAATATCCCTTTGCCAATTCCACAAGAACAGCCTTAGCGAAAGGCTTCTTGAAGGGAAAGATGTAACTCTGTGAGATGAATTAACAGAACACAGAGCAGTTTCTCAGAAAGCTTCTTTCCAGTTTTGAACGGAAGATAATTCCTTTTTCACCATAGCCCTCTATGGGCTTCCAAATATCCCTTTGCCAATTCCACAAGAACAGCCTTAGCGAAAGGCTTCTTGAAGGGAAAGATGTAACTCTGTGAGATGAATTAACAGAACACAGAGCAGTTTCTCAGAAAGCTTCTTTCCAGTTTTGAACGGAAGATATTTCCTTTTTCACCATAGGCCTTTATGGGCTTCCAAATATCCCTTTGCCAATTCCACAAGAACAGCCTTAGCGAAAGGCTTCTTGAAGGGAAAGATGTAACTCTGTGAGATGAATTAACAGAACACAGAGCAGTTTCTCAGAAAGCTTCTTTCCAGTTTTGAACGGAAGATATTTCCTTTTTCACCATAGCCCTCTATGGGCTTCCAAATATCCCTTTGCCAATTCCACAAGAACAGCCTTAGCGAAAGGCGTCTTGAAGGGAAAGATGTAACTCTGTGAGATGAATTAACAGAACACAGAGCAGTTTCTCAGAAAGCTTCTTTCCAGTTTTGAACGGAAGATATTTCCTTTTTCACCATAGGCCTCCATGGGCTTCCAAATATCCCTTTGCCAATTCCACAAGAACAGCCTTAGCGAAAGGCTTCTTGAAGGGAAAGATGTAACTCTGTGAGATGAATTAACAGAACACAGAGCAGTTTCTCAGAATGCTTCTTTCCAGTTTTGAACGGAAGGTATTTCCTTTTTCACCATAGCGCTCTATGGGCTTCCAAATATCCCTTTGCCAATTCCCCAAGAACAGCCTTAGCGAAAGGCTTCTTGAAGGGAAAGATGTAACTCTGTGAGATGAATTAACAGAACACAGAGCAGTTTCTCAGAAAGCTTCTTTCCAGTTTTGAACGGAAGATATTTCCTTTTTCACCATAGCCCTCTATGGGCTTCCAAATATCCCTTTGCCAATTCCACAAGAACAGCCTTAGCGAAAGGCTTCTTGAAGGGAAAGATGTAACTCTGTGAGATGAATTAACAGAACACAGAGCAGTTTCTCAGAAAGCTTCTTTCCAGTTTTGAACGGAAGATATTTCCTTTTTCACCATAGCCCTCTATGGGCTTCCAAATATCCTTTTGCCAATTCCACAAGAACAGCCTTAGCGAAAGGCTTCTTGAAGGGAAAGATGTAACTCTGTGAGATGAATTAACAGAACACAGAGCAGTTTCTCAGAAAGCTTCTTTCCAGTTTTGAACGGAAGATATTTCCTTTTTCACCATAGGCCTCTATGGGCTTCCAAATATCCCTTTGCCAATTCCACAAGAACAGCCTTAGCGAAAGGCTTCTTGAAGGGAAAGATGTAACTCTGTGAGATGAATTAACAGAACACAGAGCAGTTTCTCAGAAAGCTTCTTTCCAGTTTTGAACGGAAGATATTTCCTTTTTCACCAAAGGCCTCTATGGGCTTCCAAATATCCCTTTGCCAATTCCACAAGAACAGCCTTAGCGAAAGGCTTCTTGAAGGGAAAGATGTAACTCTGTGAGATGAATTAACAGAACACAGAGCAGTTTCTCAGAAAGCTTCTTTCCAGTTTTTCACGGAAGATATTTCCTTTTTCACCGTAGCCCTCTATGGGCTTCCAAATATCCGTTTGCCAATTCCACAAGAACAGCCTTAGCGAAAGGTTTCCTGAAGGGAAAGATGTAACTCTGTGAGATGAATTAACAGAACACAGAGCAGTTTCTCAGAAAGCTTCTTTCCAGTTTTGAACGGAAGATATTTCCTTTTTCACCATAGCCCTCTATGGGCTTCCAAATATCCCTTTGCCAATTCCACAAGAACAGCCTTAGCGAAAGGCGTCTTGAAGGGAAAGATGTAACTCTGTGAGATGAATTAACAGAACACAGAGCAGTTTCTCAGAAAGCTTCTTTCCAGTTTTGAACGGAAGATATTTCCTTTTTCACCATAGGCCTCTATGGGCTTCCAAATATCCCTTTGCCAATTCCACAAGAACAGCCTTAGCGAAAGGCTTCTTGAAGGGAAAGATGTAACTCGGTGAGATGAATTAAAAGAACACAGAGCAGTTTCTCAGAAAGCTTCTTTCCAGTTTTGCACGGAAGATATTTCCTTTTTCACCATAGGCCTCTATGGGCTTCCAAATATCCCTTTGCCAATTCCCCAAGAACAGCCTTAGCGAAAGGCTACTTGAAGGGAAAGATGTAACTCTGTGAGATGAATTAACAGAACACAGAGCAGTTTCTCAGAAAGCTTCTTTCCAGTTTTGAACGGAAGATATTTCCTTTTTCACCGTAGACCTCTTTGGGCTTCCAAATATCCCTTTGCCAATTCCACAAGAACAGCCTTAGCGAAAGGCTTCTTGAAGGGAAAGATGTAACTCTGTGAGATGAATTAACAGAACACAGAGCAGTTTCTCAGAAAGCTTCTTTCCAGTTTTGAACGGAAGATATTTCCTTTTTCACCATAGCCCTCTATGGGCTTCCAAATATCCCTTTGGCAATTCCACAAGAACAGCCTTAGCGAAAGGCTTCTTGAAGGGAAAGATGTAACTCTGTGAGATGAATTAACAGAACACAGAGCAGTTTCTCAGAAAGCTTCTTTCCAGTTTTGAACGGAAGATATTTCCTTTTTCACCATAGCCCTCTATGGGCTTCCAAATATCCCTTTGCCAATTCCACAAGAACAGCCTTAGCGAAAGGCTTCTTGAAGGGAAAGATGTAACTCTGTGAGATGAATTAACAGAACACAGAGCAGTTTCTCAGAAAGCTTCTTTCCAGTTTTGAACGGAAGATATTTCCTTTTTCACCGTAGCCCTCTTTGGGCTTCCAAATATCCCTTTGCCAATTCCACAAGAACAGCCTTAGCGAAAGGCTTCTTGAAGGGAAAGATGTAACTCTGTGAGATGAATTAACAGAACACAGAGCAGTTTCTCAGAAAGCTTCTTTCCAGTTTTGAACGGAAGATAATTCCTTTTTCACCATAGCCCTCTATGGGCTTCCAAATATCCCTTTGCCAATTCCACAAGAACAGCCTTAGCGAAAGGCTTCTTGAAGGGAAAGATGTAACTCTGTGAGATGAATTAACAGAACACAGAGCAGTTTCTCAGAAAGCTTCTTTCCAGTTTTGAACGGAAGATATTTCCTTTTTCACCATAGGCCTTTATGGGCTTCCAAATATCCCTTTGCCAATTCCACAAGAACAGCCTTAGCGAAAGGCTTCTTGAAGGGAAAGATGTAACTCTGTGAGATGAATTAACAGAACACAGAGCAGTTTCTCAGAAAGCTTCTTTCCAGTTTTGAACGGAAGATATTTCCTTTTTCACCATAGCCCTCTATGGGCTTCCAAATATCCCTTTGCCAATTCCACAAGAACAGCCTTAGCGAAAGGCGTCTTGAAGGGAAAGATGTAACTCTGTGAGATGAATTAACAGAACACAGAGCAGTTTCTCAGAAAGCTTCTTTCCAGTTTTGAACGGAAGATATTTCCTTTTTCACCATAGGCCTCCATGGGCTTCCAAATATCCCTTTGCCAATTCCACAAGAACAGCCTTAGCGAAAGGCTTCTTGAAGGGAAAGATGTAACTCTGTGAGATGAATTAACAGAACACAGAGCAGTTTCTCAGAATGCTTCTTTCCAGTTTTGAACGGAAGGTATTTCCTTTTTCACCATAGCGCTCTATGGGCTTCCAAATATCCCTTTGCCAATTCCCCAAGAACAGCCTTAGCGAAAGGCTTCTTGAAGGGAAAGATGTAACTCTGTGAGATGAATTAACAGAACACAGAGCAGTTTCTCAGAAAGCTTCTTTCCAGTTTTGAACGGAAGATATTTCCTTTTTCACCATAGCCCTCTATGGGCTTCCAAATATCCCTTTGCCAATTCCACAAGAACAGCCTTAGCGAAAGGCTTCTTGAAGGGAAAGATGTAACTCTGTGAGATGAATTAACAGAACACAGAGCAGTTTCTCAGAAAGCTTCTTTCCAGTTTTGAACGGAAGATATTTCCTTTTTCACCATAGCCCTCTATGGGCTTCCAAATATCCTTTTGCCAATTCCACAAGAACAGCCTTAGCGAAAGGCTTCTTGAAGGGAAAGATGTAACTCTGTGAGATGAATTAACAGAACACAGAGCAGTTTCTCAGAAAGCTTCTTTCCAGTTTTGAACGGAAGATATTTCCTTTTTCACCATAGGCCTCTATGGGCTTCCAAATATCCCTTTGCCAATTCCACAAGAACAGCCTTAGCGAAAGGCTTCTTGAAGGGAAAGATGTAACTCTGTGAGATGAATTAACAGAACACAGAGCAGTTTCTCAGAAAGCTTCTTTCCAGTTTTGAACGGAAGGTATTTCCTTTTTCAACATAGCCCTCTATGGGCTTCCAAATATCCCTTTGCCAATTCCCCAAGAACAGCCTTAGCGAAAGGCTTCTTGAAGGGAAAGATGTAACTCTGTGAGATGAATTAACAGAACACAGAGCAGTTTCTCAGAAAGCTTCTTTCCAGTTTTGAACGGAAGATATTTCCTTTTTCATCATAGGCCTCTATGGGCTTCCAAATATCCCTTTGCCAATTCCACAAGAACAGCCTTAGCGAAAGGCTTCTTGAAGGGAAAGATGTAACTCTGTGAGATGAATTAACAGAACACAGAGCAGTTTCTCAGAAAGCTTCTTTCCAGTTTTGAACGGAAGATATTTCCTTTTTCACCATAGCCCTCTATGGGCTTCCAAATATCCCTTTGCCAATTCCACAAGAACAGCCTTAGCGAAAGGCGTCTTGAAGGGAAAGATGTAACTCTGTGAGGTGAATTAACAGAACACAGAGCAGTTTCTCAGAAAGCTTCTTTCCAGTTTTGAACGGAAGATATTTCCTTTTTCACCATAGGCCTCTATGGGCTTCCAAATATCCCTTTGCCAATTCCACAAGAACAGCCTTAGCGAAAGGCTTCTTGAAGGGAAAGATGTAACTCTGTGAGATGAATTAACAGAACACAGAGCAGTTTCTCAGAAAGCTTCTTTCCAGTTTTGCACGGAAGATATTTCCTTTTTCACCATAGGCCTCTATGGGCTTCCAAATATCCCTTTGCCAATTCCACAAGAACAGCCTTAGCGAAAGGCTTCTTGAAGGGAAAGATGTAACTCTGTGAGATGAATTAACAGAACACAGAGCAGTTTCTCAGAAAGCTTCTTTCCAGTTTTGAACGGAAGATATTTACTTTTTCACCATAGGCCTCTAATGGCTTCCAAATATCCCTTTGCCAATTCCACAAGAACAGCCTTAGCGAAAGGCTTCTTGAAGGGAAAGATGTAACTCTGTGAGATGAATTAACAGAACACAGAGCAGTTTCTCAGAAAGCTTCTTTCCAGTTTTGAACGGAAGATATTTCCTTTTTCACCGTAGCCCTCTTTGGGCTTCCAAATATCCCTTTGCCAATTCCACAAGAACAGCCTTAGCGAAAGGCGTCTTGAAGGGAAAGATGTAACTCTGTGAGATGAATTAACAGAACACAGAGCAGTTTCTCAGAAAGCTTCTTTCCAGTTTTGAACGGAAGATATTTCCTTTTTCACCATAGCCCTCTAAGGGCTTCCAAATATCCCTTTGTCAATTCCACAAGAACAGCCTTAGCGAAAGGCTTCTTGAAGGGAAAGATGTAACTCTGTGAGATGAACTTACAGAACACAGAGCAGTTTCTCAGAAAGCTTCTTTCCAGTTTTGAACGGAAGATATTTCCTTTTTCACCGTAGCCCTCTATGGGCTTCCAAATATCCCTTTGCCAATTCCACAAGAACAGCCTTAGCGAAAGGCTTCTTGAAGGGAAAGATGTAACTCTGTGAGATGAATTAACAGAACACAGAGCAGTTTCTCAGAAAGCTTCTTTCCAGTTTTGAACGGAAGATATTTCCTTTTTCACCGTAGCCCTCTTTGGGCTTCCAAATATCCCTTTGCCAATTCCACAAGAACAGCCTTAGCGAAAGGCTTCTTGAAGGGAAAGATGTAACTCTGTGAGATGAATTAACAGAACACAGAGCAGTTTCTCAGAAAGCTTCTTTCCAGTTTTGAACGGAAGATATTTCCTTTTTCACCATAGGCCTTTATGGGCTTCCAAATATCCCTTTGCCAATTCCACAAGAACAGCCTTAGCGAAAGGCTACTTGAAGGGAAAGATGTAACTCTGTGAGATGAATTAACAGAACACAGAGCAGTTTCTCAGAAAGCTTCTTTCCAGTTTTGAACGGAAGATATTTCCTTTTTCACCGTAGCCCTCTTTGGGCTTCCAAATATCCCTTTGCCAATTCCACAAGAACAGCCTTAGCGAAAGGCTTCTTGAAGGGAAAGATGTAACTCTGTGAGATGAATTAACAGAACACAGAGCAGTTTCTCAGAAAGCTTCTTTCCAGTTTTGAACGGAAGATATTTCCTTTTTCACCATAGCCCTCTATGGGCTTCCAAATATCCCTTTGCCAATTCCACAAGAACAGCCTTAGCGAAAGGCTTCTTGAAGGGAAAGATGTAACTCTGTGAGATGAATTAACAGAACACAGAGCAGTTTCTCAGAAAGCTTCTTTCCAGTTTTGAACGGAAGATATTTCCTTTTTCACCATAGCCCTCTATGGGCTTCCAAATATCCCTTTGCCAATTCCAAAAGAACAGCCTTAGCGAAAGGCTTCTTGAAGGGAAAGATGTAACTCTGTGAGATGAATTAACAGAACACAGAGCAGTTTCTCAGAAAGCTTCTTTCCAGTTTTGAACGGAAGATATTTCCTTTTTCACCATAGCCCTCTATGGGCTTCCAAATATCCCTTTGTCAATTCCACAAGAACAGCCTTAGCGAAAGGCTTCTTGAAGGGAAAGATGTAACTCTGTGAGATGAACTAACAGAAAACAGAGCAGTTTCTCAGAAAGCTTCTTTCCAGTTTTGCACGGAAGATATTTCCTTTTTCACCAAAGGCCTCTATGGGCTTCCAAATATCCCTTTGCCAATTCCACAAGAACAGCCTTAGCGAAAGGCTTCTTGACGGGAAAGATGTAACTCTGTGAGATGAATTAACAGAACACAGAGCAGTTTCTCAGAAACCTTCTTTCCAGTTTTGAACGGAAGATATTTCCTTTTTCACCATAGCCCTCTATGGGCTTCGAAATATCCCTTTGCCAATTCCACAAGAACAGCCTTAGCGAAAGGCTTCTTGAAGGGAAAGATGTAACTCTGTGAGATGAATTAACAGAACACAGAGCAGTTTCTCAGAAAGCTTCTTTCCAGTTTTGAACGGAAGATATTTCCTTTTTCACCGTAGCCCTCTATGGGCTTCCAAATATCCCTTTGCCAATTCCACAAGAACAGCCTTAGCGAAAGGCTTCTTGAAGGGAAAGATGTAACTCTGTGAGATGAATTAACAGAACACAGAGCAGTTTCTCAGAAAGCTTCTTTCCAGTTTTGAACGGAAGATATTTCCTTTTTCACCATAGGCCTCTATGGGCTTCCAAATATCCCTTTGCCAATTCCACAAGAACAGCCTTAGCGAAAGGCTTCTTGAAGGGAAAGATGTAACTCTGTGAGATGAATTAACAGAACACACAGCAGTTTCTCAGAAAGCTTCTTTCCAGTTTTGAACGGAAGATATTTCCTTTTTCACCATAGGCCTCTATGGGCTTCCAAATATCCCTTTGCCAATTCCACAAGAACAGCCTTAGCGAAAGGCTTCTTGAAGGGAAAGATGTAACTCTGTGAGATGAATTAACAGAACACAGAGCAGTTTCTCAGAAAGCTTCTTTCCAGTTTTGAACGGAAGATATTTCCTTTTTCACCATAGCCCTCTATGGGCTTCCAAATATCCCTTTGTCAATTCCACAAGAACAGCCTTAGCGAAAGGCTTCTTGAAGGGAAAGATGTAACTCTGTGAGATGAATTAACAGAACACAGAGCAGTTTCTCAGAAAGCTTCTTTCCAGTTTTGCACGGAAGATATTTCCTTTTTCACCATAGGCCTCTATGGGCTTCCAAATATCCCTTTGCCAATTCCACAAGAACAGCCTTAGCGAAAGGCTTCTTGAAGGGAAAGATGTAACTCTGTGAGATGAATTAACAGAACACAGAGCAGTTTCTCAGAAAGCTTCTTTCCAGTTTTGCACGGAAGATATTTCCTTTTTCACCATAGGCCTCTATGGGCTTCCAAATATCCGTTTGCCAATTCCACAAGAACAGCCTTAGCGAAAGGCTTCTTGAAGGGAAAGATGTAACTCTGTGAGATGAATTAACAGAACACAGAGCAGTTTCTCAGAAAGCTTCTTTCCAGTTTTGAACGGAAGATATTTCCTTTTTCATCATAGGCCTCTATGGGCTTCCAAATATCCCTTTGCCAATTCCACAAGAACAGCCTTAGCGAAAGGCTTCTTGAAGGGAAAGATGTAACTCTGTGAGATGAATTAACAGAACACAGAGCAGTTTCTCAGAAAGCTTCTTTCCAGTTTTGAACGGAAGATATTTCCTTTTTCACCATAGCCCTCTATGGGCTTCCAAATATCCCTTTGCCAATTACACAAGAACAGCCTTAGCGAAAGCCGTCTTTAAGGGAAAGATGTAACTCTGTGAGATGAATTAACAGAACACAGAGCAGTTTCTCAGAAAGCTTCTTTCCTGTTTTGAACGGAAGATATTTCCTTTTTCACCGTAGCCCTCTATGGGCTTCCAAATATCCGTTTGCCAATTCCACAAGAACAGCCTTAGCGAAAGGTTTCCTGAAGGGAAAGATGTAACTCTGTGAGATGAATTAACAGAACACAGAGCAGTTTCTCAGAAAGCTTCTTTCCAGTTTTGAACGGAAGATATTTCCTTTTTCACCATAGCCCTCTATGGGCTTCCAAATATCCCTTTGCCAATTCCACAAGAACAGCCTTAGCGAAAGGCGTCTTGAAGGGAAAGATGTAACTCTGTGAGATGAATTAACAGAACACAGAGCAGTTTCTCAGAAAGCTTCTTTCCAGTTTTGAACGGAAGATATTTCCTTTTTCACCATAGGCCTCTATGGGCTTCCAAATATCCCTTTGCCAATTCCACAAGAACAGCCTTAGCGAAAGGCTTCTTGAAGGGAAAGATGTAACTCGGTGAGATGAATTAAAAGAACACAGAGCAGTTTCTCATAAAGCTTCTTTCCAGTTTTGCACGGAAGATATTTCCTTTTTCACCATAGGCCTCTATGGGCTTCCAAATATCCCTTTGCCAATTCCACAAGAACAGCCTTAGCGAAAGGCTACTTGAAGGGAAAGATGTAACTCTGTGAGATGAATTAACAGAACACAGAGCAGTTTCTCAGAAAGCTTCTTTCCAGTTTTGAACGGAAGATATTTCCTTTTTCACCGTAGACCTCTTTGGGCTTCCAAATATCCCTTTGCCAATTCCACAAGAACAGCCTTAGCGAAAGGCTTCTTGAAGGGAAAGATGTAACTCTGTGAGATGAATTAACAGAACACAGAGAAGTTTCTCAGAAAGCTTCTTTCCAGTTTTGAACGGAAGATATTTCCTTTTTCACCATAGCCCTCTATGGGCTTCCAAATATCCCTTTGGCAATTCCACAAGAACAGCCTTAGCGAAAGGCTTCTTGAAGGGAAAGATGTAACTCTGTGAGATGAATTAACAGAACACAGAGCAGTTTCTCAGAAAGCTTCTTTCCAGTTTTGAACGGAAGATATTTCCTTTTTCACCATAGCCCTCTATGGGCTTCCAAATATCCCTTTGCCAATTCCAAAAGAACAGCCTTAGCGAAAGGCTTCTTGAAGGGAAAGATGTAACTCTGTGAGATGAATTAACAGAACACAGAGCAGTTTCTCAGAAAGCTTCTTTCCAGTTTTGAACGGAAGATATTTCCTTTTTCACCGTAGCCCTCTTTGGGCTTCCAAATATCCCTTTGCCAATTCCACAAGAACAGCCTTAGCGAAAGGCTTCTGGAAGGGAAAGATGTAACTCTGTGAGATGAATTAACAGAACACAGAGCAGTTTCTCAGAAAGCTTCTTTCCAGTTTTGAACGGAAGATAATTCCTTTTTCACCATAGCCCTCTATGGGCTTCCAAATATCCCTTTGCCAATTCCACAAGAACAGCCTTAGCGAAAGGCTTCTTGAAGGGAAAGATGTAACTCTGTGAGATGAATTAACAGAACACAGAGCAGTTTCTCAGAAAGCTTCTTTCCAGTTTTGAACGGAAGATATTTCCTTTTTCACCATAGGCCTTTATGGGCTTCCAAATATCCCTTTGCCAATTCCACAAGAACAGCCTTAGCGAAAGGCTTCTTGAAGGGAAAGATGTAACTCTGTGAGATGAATTAACAGAACACAGAGCAGTTTCTCAGAAAGCTTCTTTCCAGTTTTGAACGGAAGATATTTCCTTTTTCACCATAGCCCTCTATGGGCTTCCAAATATCCCTTTGCCAATTCCACAAGAACAGCCTTAGCGAAAGGCGTCTTGAAGGGAAAGATGTAACTCTGTGAGATGAATTAACAGAACACAGAGCAGTTTCTCAGAAAGCTTCTTTCCAGTTTTGAACGGAAGATATTTCCTTTTTCACCATAGGCCTCCATGGGCTTCCAAATATCCCTTTGCCAATTCCACAAGAACAGCCTTAGCGAAAGGCTTCTTGAAGGGAAAGATGTAACTCTGTGAGATGAATTAACAGAACACAGAGCAGTTTCTCAGAATGCTTCTTTCCAGTTTTGAACGGAAGGTATTTCCTTTTTCACCATAGCGCTCTATGGGCTTCCAAATATCCCTTTGCCAATTCCCCAAGAACAGCCTTAGCGAAAGGCTTCTTGAAGGGAAAGATGTAACTCTGTGAGATGAATTAACAGAACACAGAGCAGTTTCTCAGAAAGCTTCTTTCCAGTTTTGAACGGAAGATATTTCCTTTTTCACCATAGCCCTCTATGGGCTTCCAAATATCCCTTTGCCAATTCCACAAGAACAGCCTTAGCGAAAGGCTTCTTGAAGGGAAAGATGTAACTCTGTGAGATGAATTAACAGAACACAGAGCAGTTTCTCAGAAAGCTTCTTTCCAGTTTTGAACGGAAGATATTTCCTTTTTCACCATAGCCCTCTATGGGCTTCCAAATATCCTTTTGCCAATTCCACAAGAACAGCCTTAGCGAAAGGCTTCTTGAAGGGAAAGATGTAACTCTGTGAGATGAATTAACAGAACACAGAGCAGTTTCTCAGAAAGCTTCTTTCCAGTTTTGAACGGAAGATATTTCCTTTTTCACCATAGGCCTCTATGGGCTTCCAAATATCCCTTTGCCAATTCCACAAGAACAGCCTTAGCGAAAGGCTTCTTGAAGGGAAAGATGTAACTCTGTGAGATGAATTCACAGAACACAGAGCAGTTTCTCAGAAAGCTTCTTTCCAGTTTTGAACGGAAGGTATTTCCTTTTTCAACATAGCCCTCTATGGGCTTCCAAATATCCCTTTGCCAATTCCCCAAGAACAGCCTTAGCGAAAGGCTTCTTGAAGGGAAAGATGTAACTCTGTGAGATGAATTAACAGAACACAGAGCAGTTTCTCAGAAAGCTTCTTTCCAGTTTTGAACGGAAGATATTTCCTTTTTCATCATAGGCCTCTATGGGCTTCCAAATATCCCTTTGCCAATTCCACAAGAACAGCCTTAGCGAAAGGCTTCTTGAAGGGAAAGATGTAACTCTGTGAGATGAATTAACAGAACACAGAGCAGTTTCTCAGAAAGCTTCTTTCCAGTTTTGAACGGAAGATATTTCCTTTTTCACCATAGCCCTCTATGGGCTTCCAAATATCCCTTTGCCAATTCCACAAGAACAGCCTTAGCGAAAGGCGTCTTGAAGGGAAAGATGTAACTCTGTGAGGTGAATTAACAGAACACAGAGCAGTTTCTCAGAAAGCTTCTTTCCAGTTTTGAACGGAAGATATTTCCTTTTTCACCATAGGCCTCTATGGGCTTCCAAATATCCCTTTGCCAATTCCACAAGAACAGCCTTAGCGAAAGGCTTCTTGAAGGGAAAGATGTAACTCTGTGAGATGAATTAACAGAACACAGAGCAGTTTCTCAGAAAGCTTCTTTCCAGTTTTGCACGGAAGATATTTCCTTTTTCACCATAGGCCTCTATGGGCTTCCAAATATCCCTTTGCCAATTCCACAAGAACAGCCTTAGCGAAAGGCTTCTTGAAGGGAAAGATGTAACTCTGTGAGATGAATTAACAGAACACAGAGCAGTTTCTCAGAAAGCTTCTTTCCAGTTTTGAACGGAAGATATTTACTTTTTCACCATAGGCCTCTAATGGCTTCCAAATATCCCTTTGCCAATTCCACAAGAACAGCCTTAGCGAAAGGCTTCTTGAAGGGAAAGATGTAACTCTGTGAGATGAATTAACAGAACACAGAGCAGTTTCTCAGAAAGCTTCTTTCCAGTTTTGAACGGAAGATATTTCCTTTTTCACCGTAGCCCTCTTTGGGCTTCCAAATATCCCTTTGCCAATTCCACAAGAACAGCCTTAGCGAAAGGCGTCTTGAAGGGAAAGATGTAACTCTGTGAGATGAATTAACAGAACACAGAGCAGTTTCTCAGAAAGCTTCTTTCCAGTTTTGAACGGAAGATATTTCCTTTTTCACCATAGCCCTCTAAGGGCTTCCAAATATCCCTTTGTCAATTCCACAAGAACAGCCTTAGCGAAAGGCTTCTTGAAGGGAAAGATGTAACTCTGTGAGATGAACTTACAGAACACAGAGCAGTTTCTCAGAAAGCTTCTTTCCAGTTTTGAACGGAAGATATTTCCTTTTTCACCGTAGCCCTCTATGGGCTTCCAAATATCCCTTTGCCAATTCCACAAGAACAGCCTTAGCGAAAGGCTTCTTGAAGGGAAAGATGTAACTCTGTGAGATGAATTAACAGAACACAGAGCAGTTTCTCAGAAAGCTTCTTTCCAGTTTTGAACGGAAGATATTTCCTTTTTCACCGTAGCCCTCTTTGGGCTTCCAAATATCCCTTTGCCAATTCCACAAGAACAGCCTTAGCGAAAGGCTTCTTGAAGGGAAAGATGTAACTCTGTGAGATGAATTAACAGAACACAGAGCAGTTTCTCAGAAAGCTTCTTTCCAGTTTTGAACGGAAGATATTTCCTTTTTCACCATAGGCCTTTATGGGCTTCCAAATATCCCTTTGCCAATTCCACAAGAACAGCCTTAGCGAAAGGCTACTTGAAGGGAAAGATGTAACTCTGTGAGATGAATTAACAGAACACAGAGCAGTTTCTCAGAAAGCTTCTTTCCAGTTTTGAACGGAAGATATTTCCTTTTTCACCATAGGCCTCTATGGGCTTCCAAATATCCCTTTGCCAATTCCACAAGAACAGCCTTAGCGAAAGGCTTCTTGAAGGGAAAGATGTAACTCGGTGAGATGAATTAAAAGAACACAGAGCAGTTTCTCAGAAAGCTTCTTTCCAGTTTTGCACGGAAGATATTTCCTTTTTCACCATAGGCCTCTATGGGCTTCCAAATATCCCTTTGCCAATTCCACAAGAACAGCCTTAGCGAAAGGCTACTTGAAGGGAAAGATGTAACTCTGTGAGATGAATTAACAGAACACAGAGCAGTTTCTCAGAAAGCTTCTTTCCAGTTTTGAACGGAAGATATTTCCTTTTTCACCGTAGACCTCTTTGGGCTTCCAAATATCCCTTTGCCAATTCCACAAGAACAGCCTTAGCGAAAGGCTTCTTGAAGGGAAAGATGTAACTCTGTGAGATGAATTAACAGAACACAGAGCAGTTTCTCAGAAAGCTTCTTTCCAGTTTTGAACGGAAGATATTTCCTTTTTCACCATAGCCCTCTATGGGCTTCCAAATATCCCTTTGGCAATTCCACAAGAACAGCCTTAGCGAAAGGCTTCTTGAAGGGAAAGATGTAACTCTGTGAGATGAATTAACAGAACACAGAGCAGTTTCTCAGAAAGCTTCTTTCCAGTTTTGAACGGAAGATATTTCCTTTTTCACCATAGCCCTCTATGGGCTTCCAAATATCCCTTTGCCAATTCCAAAAGAACAGCCTTAGCGAAAGGCTTCTTGAAGGGAAAGATGTAACTCTGTGAGATGAATTAACAGAACACAGAGCAGTTTCTCAGAAAGCTTCTTTCCAGTTTTGAACGGAAGATATTTCCTTTTTCACCATAGCCCTCTATGGGCTTCCAAATATCCCTTTGTCAATTCCACAAGAACAGCCTTAGCGAAAGGCTTCTTGAAGGGAAAGATGTAACTCTGTGAGATGAACTAACAGAAAACAGAGCATTTTCTCAGAAAGCTTCTTTCCAGTTTTGCACGGAAGATATTTCCTTTTTCACCAAAGGCATCTATGGGCTTCCAAATATCCCTTTGCCAATTCCACAAGAACAGCCTTAGCGAAAGGCTTCTTGAAGGGAAAGATGTAACTCTGTGAGATGAATTAACAGAACACAGAGCAGTTTCTCAGAAACCTTCTTTCCAGTTTTGAACGGAAGATATTTCCTTTTTCACCATAGCCCTCTATGGGCTTCGAAATATCCCTTTGCCAATTCCACAAGAACAGCCTTAGCGAAAGGCTTCTTGAAGGGAAAGATGTAACTCTGTGAGATGAATTAACAGAACACAGAGCAGTTTCTCAGAAAGCTTCTTTCCAGTTTTGAACGGAAGATATTTCCTTTTTCACCGTAGCCCTCTATGGGCTTCCAAATATCCCTTTGCCAATTCCACAAGAACAGCCTTAGCGAAAGGCTTCTTGAAGGGAAAGATGTAACTCTGTGAGATGAATTAACAGAACACAGAGCAGTTTCTCAGAAAGCTTCTTTCCAGTTTTGAACGGAAGATATTTCCTTTTTCACCATAGGCCTCTATGGGCTTCCAAATATCCCTTTGCCAATTCCACAAGAACAGCCTTAGCGAAAGGCTTCTTGAAGGGAAAGATGTAACTCTGTGAGATGAATTAACAGAACACACAGCAGTTTCTCAGAAAGCTTCTTTCCAGTTTTGAACGGAAGATATTTCCTTTTTCACCATAGGCCTCTATGGGCTTCCAAATATCCCTTTGCCAATTCCACAAGAACAGCCTTAGCGAGAGGCTTCTTGAAGGGAAAGATGTAACTCTGTGAGATGAATTAACAGGACACAGAGCAGTTTCTCAGAAAGCTTCTTTCCAGTTTTGAACGGAAGATATTTCCTTTTTCACCATAGCCCTCTATGGGCTTCCAAATATCCCTTTGTCAATTCCACAAGAACAGCCTTAGCGAAAGGCTTCTTGAAGGGAAAGATGTAACTCTGTGAGATGAATTAACAGAACACAGAGCAGTTTCTCAGAAAGCTTCTTTCCAGTTTTGCACGGAAGATATTTCCTTTTTCACCATAGGCCTCTATGGGCTTCCAAATATCCCTTTGCCAATTCCACAAGAACAGCCTTAGCGAAAGGCTTCTTGAAGGGAAAGATGTAACTCTGTGAGATGAATTAACAGAACACAGAGCAGTTTCTCAGAAAGCTTCTTTCCAGTTTTGAACGGAAGATATTTCCTTTTTCATCATAGGCCTCTATGGGCTTCCAAATATCCCTTTGCCAATTCCACAAGAACAGCCTTAGCGAAAGGCTTCTTGAAGGGAAAGATGTAACTCTGTGAGATGAATTAACAGAACACAGAGCAGTTTCTCAGAAAGCTTCTTTCCAGTTTTGAACGGAAGATATTTCCTTTTTCACCATAGCCCTCTATGGGCTTCCAAATATCCCTTTGCCAATTACACAAGAACAGCCTTAGCGAAAGCCGTCTTTAAGGGAAAGATGTAACTCTGTGAGATGAATTAACAGAACACAGAGCAGTTTCTCAGAAAGCTTCTTTCCAGTTTTGAACGGAAGATATTTCCTTTTTCACCATAGGCCTCTATGGGCTTCCAAATATCCCTTTGCCAATTCCACAAGAACAGCCTTAGCGAAAGGCTTCTTGAAGGGAAAGATATAACTCTGTGAGATGAATTAACAGAACACAGAGCAGTTTCTCAGAAAGCTTCTTTCCAGTTTTGAACGGAAGGTATTTCCTTTTTCACCATACCCCTCTATGGGCTTCCAAATATCCCTTTGCCAATTCCCCAAGAACAGCCTTAGCGAAAGGCTTCTTGAAGGGAAAGATGTAACTCTGTGAGATGAATTAACAGAACACAGAGCAGTTTCTCAGAAAGCTTCTTTCCTGTTTTGAACGGAAGATATTTCCTTTTTCACCGTAGCCCTCTATGGGCTTCCAAATATCCGTTTGCCAATTCCACAAGAACAGACTTAGCGAAAGGTTTCCTGAAGGGAAAGATGTAACTCTGTGAGATGAATTAACAGAACACAGAGCAGTTTCTCAGAAAGCTTCTTTCCAGTTTTGAACGGAAGATATTTCCTTTTTCACCATAGCCCTCTATGGGCTTCCAAATATCCCTTTGCCAATTCCACAAGAACAGCCTTAGCGAAAGGCTTCTTGAAGGGAAAGATGTAACTCTGTGAGATGAATTAACAGAACACAGAGCAGTTTCTCAGAAAGCTTCTTTCCTGTTTTGAACGGAAGATATTTCCTTTTTCACCGTAGCCCTCTATGGGCTTCCAAATATCCCTTTGCCAATTCCACAAGAACAGCCTTAGCGAAAGGCTTCTTGAAGGGAAAGATGTAACACTGTGAGATGAATTAACAGAACACAGAGCAGTTTCTCAGAAAGCTTCTTTCCAGTTTTGCACGGAAGATATTTCCTTTTTCACCATAGGCCTCTATGGGCTTCCAAATATCCCTTTGCCAATTCCACAAGAACAGCCTTAGCGAAAGGCTACTTGAAGGGAAAGATGTAACTCTGTGAGATGAATTAACAGAACACAGAGCAGTTTCTCAGAAAGCTTCTTTCCAGTTTTGAACGGAAGATATTTCCTTTTTCACCGTAGACCTCTTTGGGCTTCCAAATATCCCTTTGCCAATTCCACAAGAACAGCCTTAGCGAAAGGCTTCTTGAAGGGAAAGATGTAACTCTGTGAGATGAATTAACAGAACACAGAGCAGTTTCTCAGAAAGCTTCTTTCCAGTTTTGAACGGAAGATATTTCCTTTTTCACCATAGCCCTCTATGGGCTTCCAAATATCCCTTTGCCAATTCCACAAGAACAGCCTTAGCGAAAGGCTTCTTGAAGGGAAAGATGTAACTCTGTGAGATGAATTAACAGAACACAGAGCAGTTTCTCAGAAAGCTTCTTTCCAGTTTTGAACGGAAGATATTTCCTTTTTCACCATAGCCCTCTATGGGCTTCCAAATATCCCTTTGCCAATTCCAAAAGAACAGCCTTAGCGAAAGGCTTCTTGAAGGGAAAGATGTAACTCTGTGAGATGAATTAACAGAACACAGAGCAGTTTCTCAGAAAGCTTCTTTCCAGTTTTGAACGGAAGATATTTCCTTTTTCACCATAGCCCTCTATGGGCTTCCAAATATCCCTTTGCCAATTCCACAAGAACAGCCTTAGCGAAAGGCTTCTTGAAGGGAAAGATGTAACTCTGTGAGATGAACTAACAGAAAACAGAGCATTTTCTCAGAAAGCTTCTTTCCAGTTTTGCACGGAAGATATTTCCTTTTTCACCAAAGGCATCTATGGGCTTCCAAATATCCCTTTGCCAATTCCACAAGAACAGCCTTAGCGAAAGGCTTCTTGAAGGGAAAGATGTAACTCTGTGAGATGAATTAACAGAACACAGAGCAGTTTCTCAGAAAGCTTCTTTCCAGTTTTGAACGGAAGATATTTCCTTTTTCACCGTAGCCCTCTATGGGCTTCCAAATATCCCTTTGCCAATTCCACAAGAACAGCCTTAGCGAAAGGCTTCTTGAAGGGAAAGATGTAACTCTGTGAGATGAATTAACAGAACACAGAGCAGTTTCTCAGAAAGCTTCTTTCCAGTTTTGAACGGAAGATATTTCCTTTTTCACCATAGGCCTCTATGGGCTTCCAAATATCCCTTTGCCAATTCCACAAGAACAGCCTTAGCGAAAGGCTTCTTGAAGGGAAAGATGTAACTCTGTGAGATGAATTAACAGAACACACAGCAGTTTCTCAGAAAGCTTCTTTCCAGTTTTGAACGGAAGATATTTCCTTTTTCACCATAGGCCTCTATGGGCTTCCAAATATCCCTTTGCCAATTCCACAAGAACAGCCTTAGCGAGAGGCTTCTTGAAGGGAAAGATGTAACTCTGTGAGATGAATTAACAGAACACAGAGCAGTTTCTCAGAAAGCTTCTTTCCAGTTTTGAACGGAAGATATTTCCTTTTTCACCATAGCCCTCTATGGGCTTCCAAATATCCCTTTGTCAATTCCACAAGAACAGCCTTAGCGAAAGGCTTCTTGAAGGGAAAGATGTAACTCTGTGAGATGAATTAACAGAACACAGAGCAGTTTCTCAGAAAGCTTCTTTCCAGTTTTGCACGGAAGATATTTCCTTTTTCACCATAGGCCTCTATGGGCTTCCAAATATCCCTTTGCCAATTCCACAAGAACAGCCTTAGCGAAAGGCTTCTTGAAGGGAAAGATGTAACTCTGTGAGATGAATTAACAGAACACAGAGCAGTTTCTCAGAAAGCTTCTTTCCAGTTTTGCAGGGAAGATATTTCCTTTTTCACCATAGGCCTCTATGGGCTTCCAAATATCCGTTTGCCAATTCCACAAGAACAGCCTTAGCGAAAGGCTTCTTGAAGGGAAAGATGTAACTCTGTGAGATGAATTAACAGAACACAGAGCAGTTTCTCAGAAAGCTTCTTTCCAGTTTTGAACGGAAGATATTTCCTTTTTCATCATAGGCCTCTATGGGCTTCCAAATATCCCTTTGCCAATTCCACAAGAACAGCCTTAGCGAAAGGCTTCTTGAAGGGAAAGATGTAACTCTGTGAGATGAATTAACAGAACACAGAGCAGTTTCTCAGAAAGCTTCTTTCCAGTTTTGAACGGAAGATATTTCCTTTTTCACCATAGCCCTCTATGGGCTTCCAAATATCCCTTTGCCAATTACACAAGAACAGCCTTAGCGAAAGCCGTCTTTAAGGGAAAGATGTAACTCTGTGAGATGAATTAACAGAACACAGAGCAGTTTCTCAGAAAGCTTCTTTCCATTTTTGAACGGAAGATATTTCCTTTTTCTCCATAGGCCTCTATGGGCTTCCAAATATCCCTTTGCCAATTCCACAAGAACAGCCTTAGCGAAAGGCTTCTTGAAGGGAAAGATGTAACTCTGTGAGATGAATTGACAGAACACAGAGCAGTTTCTCAGAAAGCTTCTTTCCTGTTTTGAACGGAAGATATTTCCTTTTTCACCGTAGCCCTCTATGGGCTTCCAAATATCCCTTTGCCAATTCCACAAGAACAGCCTTAGCGAAAGGCTTCTTGAAGGGAAAGATGTAACACTGTGAGATGAATTAACAGAACACAGAGCAGTTTCTCAGAAAGATTCTTTCCAGTTTTGCACGGAAGATATTTCCTTTTTCACCATAAGCCTCTATGGGCTTCCAAATATCCCTTTGCCAATTCCACAAGAACAGCCTTAGCGAAAGGCTTCTTGAAGGGAAAGATGTAACTCTGTGAGATGAATTAACAGAACACAGAGCAGTTTCTCAGAAAGCTTCTTTCCAGTTTTGAACGGAAGATATTTACTTTTTCAACATAGGCCTCTAATGGCTTCCAAATATCCCTTTGCCAATTCCACAAGAACAGCCTTAGCGAAAGGCTTCTTGAAGGGAAAGATGTAACTCTGTGAGATGAATTAACAGAACACAGAGCAGTTTCTCAGAAAGCTTCTTTCCAGTTTTGAACGGAAGATATTTCCTTTTTCACCGTAGCCCTCTTTGGGCTTCCAAATATCCCTTTGCCAATTCCACAAGAACAGACTTAGCGAAAGGCTTCTTGAAGGGAAAGATGTAACTCTGTGAGATGAATTAACAGAACACAGAGCAGTTTCTCAGAAAGCTTCTTTCCAGTTTTGAACGGAAGATATTTCCTTTTTCACCATAGCCCTCTATGGGCTTCCAAATATCCCTTTGCCAATTCCACAAGAACAGCCTTAGCGAAAGGCTTCTTGAAGGGAAAGATGTAACTCTTTGAGATGAATTAACAGAACACAGAGCAGTTTCTCAGAAAGCTTCTTTCCAGTTTTGAACGGAAGATAATTCCTTTTTCACCATAGCCCTCTATGGGCTTCCAAATATCCCTTTGCCAATTCCACAAGAACAGCCTTAGTGAAAGGCTTCTTGAAGGGAAAGATGTAACTCTGTGAGATGAATTAACAGAACACAGAGCAGTTTCTCAGAAAGCTTCTTTCCAGTTTTGAACGGAAGATATTTCCTTTTTCACCATAGCCCTCTATGGGCTTCCAAATATCCCTTTGTCAATTCCACAAGAACAGCCTTAGCGAAAGGCTTCTTGAAGGGAAAGATGTAACTCTGTGAGATGAACTTACAGAACACAGAGCAGTTTCTCAGAAAGCTTCTTTCCAGTTTTGCACGGAAGATATTTCCTTTTTCACCATAGGCCTCTATGGGCTTCCAAATATCCCTTTGCCAATTCCACAAGAACAGCCTTAGCGAAAGGCTTCTTGAAGGGAAAGATGTAACTCGGTGAGATGAATTAAAAGAACACAGAGCAGTTTCTCAGAAAGCTTCTTTCCAGTTTTGCACGGAAGATATTTCCTTTTTCACCATAGGCCTCTATGGGCTTCCAAATATCCCTTTGCCAATTCCACAAGAACAGCCTTAGCGAAAGGCTACTTGAAGGGAAAGATGTAACTCTGTGAGATGAATTAACAGAACACAGAGCAGTTTCTCAGAAAGCTTCTTTCCAGTTTTGAACGGAAGATATTTCCTTTTTCACCGTAGCCCTCTTTGGGCTTCCAAATATCCCTTTGCCAATTCCACAAGAACAGCCTTAGCGAAAGGCTTCTTGAAGGGAAAGATGTAACTCTGTGAGATGAATTAACAGAACACAGAGCAGTTTCTCAGAAAGCTTCTTTCCAGTTTTGAACGGAAGATATTTCCTTTTTTACCATAGCCCTCTATGGGCTTCCAAATATCCCTTTGCCAATTCCACAAGAACAGCCTTAGCGAAAGGCTTCTTGAAGGGAAAGATGTAACTCTGTGAGATGAATTAACAGAACACAGAGCAGTTTCTCAGAAAGCTTCTTTCCAGTTTTGAACGGAAGATATTTCCTTTTTCACCATAGCCCTCTATGGGCTTCCAAATATCCCTTTGCCAATTCCAAAAGAACAGCCTTAGCGAAAGGCTTCTTGAAGGGAAAGATGTAACTCTGTGAGATGAATTAACAGAACACAGAGCAGTTTCTCAGAAAGCTTCTTTCCAGTTTTGAACGGAAGATATTTCCTTTTTCACCATAGCCCTCTATGGGCTTCCAAATATCCCTTTGTCAATTCCACAAGAACAGCCTTAGCGAAAGGCTTCTTGAAGGCAAAGATGTAACTCTGTGAGATGAACTAACAGAAAACAGAGCAGTTTCTCAGAAAGCTTCTTTCCAGTTTTGCACGGAAGATATTTCCTTTTTCACCAAAGGCCTCTATGGGCTTCCAAATATCCCTTTGCCAATTCCACAAGAACAGCCTTAGCGAAAGGCTTCTTGAAGGGAAAGATGTAACTCTGTGAGATGAATTAACAGAACACAGAGCAGTTTCTCAGAAAGCTTCTTTCCAGTTTTGAACGGAAGATATTTCCTTTTTCACCATAGCCCTCTATGGGCTTCCAAATATCCCTTTGTCAATTCCACAAGAACAGCCTTAGCGAAAGGCTTCTTGAAGGGAAAGATGTAACTCTGTGAGATGAATTAACAGAACACAGAGCAGTTTCTCAGAAAGCTTCTTTCCAGTTTTGCACGGAAGATATTTCCTTTTTCACCATAGGCCTCTATGGGCTTCCAAATATCCCTTTGCCAATTCCACAAGAACAGCCTTAGCGAAAGGCTTCTTGAAGGGAAAGATGTAACTCTGTGAGATGAATTAACAGAACACAGAGCAGTTTCTCAGAAAGCTTCTTTCCAGTTTTGCACGGAAGATATTTCCTTTTTCACCATAGGCCTCTATGGGCTTCCAAATATCCGTTTGCCAATTCCACAAGAACAGCCTTAGCGAAAGGCTTCTTGAAGGGAAAGATGTAACTCTGTGAGATGAATTAACAGAACACAGAGCAGTTTCTCAGAAAGCTTCTTTCCAGTTTTGAACGGAAGATATTTCCTTTTTCATCATAGGCCTCTATGGGCTTCCAAATATCCCTTTGCCAATTCCACAAGAACAGCCTTAGCGAAAGGCTTCTTGAAGGGAAAGATGTAACTCTGTGAGATGAATTAACAGAACACAGAGCAGTTTCTCAGAAAGCTTCTTTCCAGTTTTGAACGGAAGATATTTCCTTTTTCACCATAGCCCTCTATGGGCTTCCAAATATCCCTTTGCCAATTCCACAAGAACAGCCTTAGCGAAAGCCGTCTTTAAGGGAAAGATGTAACTCTGTGAGATGAATTAACGGAACACAGAGCAGTTTCTCAGAAAGCTTCTTTCCAGTTTTGAACGGAAGATATTTACTTTTTCAACATAGGCCTCTAATGGCTTCCAAATATCCCTTTGCCAATTCCACAAGAACAGCCTTAGCGAAAGGCTTCTTTAAGGGAAAGATGTAACTCTGTGAGATGAATTAACAGAACACAGAGCAGTTTCTCAGAAAGCTTCTTTCCAGTTTTGAACGGAAGATATTTCCTTTTTCACCGTAGCCCTCTATGGGCTTCCAAATATCCCTTTGCCAATTCCACAAGAACAGCCTTAGCGAAAGGCTTCTTGAAGGGAAAGATGTAACTCTGTGAGATGAATTAACAGAACACAGAGCAGTTTCTCAGAAAGCTTCTTTCCAGTTTTGAACGGAAGATATTTCCTTTTTCACCATAGCCCTCTATGGGCTTCCAAATATCCCTTTGCCAATTCCACAAGAACAGCCTTAGCGAAAGGCTTCTTGAAGGGAAAGATGTAACTCTTTGAGATGAATTAACAGAACACAGAGCAGTTTCTCAGAAAGCTTCTTTCCAGTTTTGAACGGAAGATAATTCCTTTTTCACCATAGCCCTCTATGGGCTTCCAAATATCCCTTTGCCAATTCCACAAGAACAGCCTTAGTGAAAGGCTTCTTGAAGGGAAAGATGTAACTCTGTGAGATGAATTAACAGAACACAGAGCAGTTTCTCAGAAAGGTTCTTTCCAGTTTTGAACGGAAGATATTTCCTTTTTCACCATAGCCCTCTATGGGCTTCCAAATATCCCTTTGTCAATTCCACAAGAACAGCCTTAGCGAAAGGCTTCTTGAAGGGAAAGATGTAACTCTGTGAGATGAACTTACAGAACACAGAGCAGTTTCTCAGAAAGCTTCTTTCCAGTTTTGCACGGAAGATATTTCCTTTTTCACCATAGGCCTCTATGGGCTTCCAAATATCCCTTTGCCAATTCCACAAGAACAGCCTTAGCGAAAGGCTTCTTGAAGGGAAAGATGTAACTCTGTGAGATGAATTAACAGAACACAGAGCAGTTTCTCAGAAACCTTCTTTCCAGTTTTGAACGGAAGATATTTCCTTTTTCACCATAGCCCTCTATGGGCTTCCAAATATCCCTTTACCAATTCCACAAGAACAGCCTTAGCGAAAGGCTTCTTGAAGGGAAAGATGTAACTCTGTGAGATGAATTAACAGAACACAGAGCAGTTTCTCAGAAACCTTCTTTCCACTTTTGAAAGGAAGATATTTCCTTTTTCACCATAGGCCTCTAATGGCTTCCAAATATCCCTTTGCCAATTCCACAAGAACAGCCTTAGCGAAAGGCTTCTTGAAGGGAAAGATGTAACTCTGTGAGATGAATTAACAGAACACAGAGCAGTTTCTCAGAAAGCTTCTTTCCTGTTTTGAACGGAAGATATTTCCTTTTTCACCGTAGCCCTCTATGGGCTTCCAAATATCCGTTTGCCAATTCCACAAGAACAGCCTTAGCGAAAGGTTTCCTGAAGGGAAAGATGTAACTCTGTGAGATGAATTAACAGAACACAGAGCAGTTTCTCAGAAAGCTTCTTTCCAGTTTTGAACGGAAGATATTTCCTTTTTCACCATAGCCCTCTATGGGCTTCCAAATATCCCTTTGCCAATTCCACAAGAACAGCCTTAGCGAAAGGCGTCTTGAAGGGAAAGATGTAACTCTGTGAGATGAATTAACAGAACACAGAGCAGTTTCTCAGAAAGCTTCTTTCCAGTTTTGAACGGAAGATATTTCCTTTTTCACCATAGGCCTCTATGGGCTTCCAAATATCCCTTTGCCAATTCCACAAGAACAGCCTTAGCGAAAGGCTTCTTGAAGGGAAAGATGTAACTCGGTGAGATGAATTAAAAGAACACAGAGCAGTTTCTCAGAAAGCTTCTTTCCAGTTTTGCACGGAAGATATTTCCTTTTTCACCATAGGCCTCTATGGGCTTCCAAATATCCCTTTGCCAATTCCACAAGAACAGCCTTAGCGAAAGGCTACTTGAAGGGAAAGATGTAACTCTGTGAGATGAATTAACAGAACACAGAGCAGTTTCTCAGAAAGCTTCTTTCCAGTTTTGAACGGAAGATATTTCCTTTTTCACCATAGGCCTCTATGGGCTTCCAAATATCCCTTTGCCAATTCCACAAGAACAGCCTTAGCGAAAGGCTTCTTGAAGGGAAAGATGTAACTCGGTGAGATGAATTAAAAGAACACAGAGCAGTTTCTCAGAAAGCTTCTTTCCAGTTTTGCACGGAAGATATTTCCTTTTTCACCAGAGGCCTCTATGGGCTTCCAAATATCCCTTTGCCAATTCCACAAGAACAGCCTTAGCGAAAGGCTACTTGAAGGGAAAGATGTAACTCTGTGAGATGAATTAACAGAACACAGAGCAGTTTCTCAGAAAGCTTCTTTCCAGTTTTGAACGGAAGATATTTCCTTTTTCACCGTAGACCTCTTTGGGCTTCCAAATATCCCTTTGCCAATTCCACAAGAACAGCCTTAGCGAAAGGCTTCTTGAAGGGAAAGATGTAACTCTGTGAGATGAATTAACAGAACACAGAGCAGTTTCTCAGAAAGCTTCTTTCCAGTTTTGAACGGAAGATATTTCCTTTTTCACCATAGCCCTCTATGGGCTTCCAAATATCCCTTTGGCAATTCCACAAGAACAGCCTTAGCGAAAGGCTTCTTGAAGGGAAAGATGTAACTCTGTGAGATGAATTAACAGAACACAGAGCAGTTTCTCAGAAAGCTTCTTTCCAGTTTTGAACGGAAGATATTTCCTTTTTCACCATAGCCCTCTATGGGCTTCCAAATATCCCTTTGCCAATTCCAAAAGAACAGCCTTAGCGAAAGGCTTCTTGAAGGGAAAGATGTAACTCTGTGAGATGAATTAACAGAACACAGAGCAGTTTCTCAGAAAGCTTCTTTCCAGTTTTGAACGGAAGATATTTCCTTTTTCACCATAGCCCTCTATGGGCTTCCAAATATCCCTTTGTCAATTCCACAAGAACAGCCTTAGCGAAAGGCTTCTTGAAGGGAAAGATGTAACTCTGTGAGATGAACTAACAGAAAACAGAGCATTTTCTCAGAAAGCTTCTTTCCAGTTTTGCACGGAAGATATTTCCTTTTTCACCAAAGGCATCTATGGGCTTCCAAATATCCCTTTGCCAATTCCACAAGAACAGCCTTAGCGAAAGGCTTCTTGAAGGGAAAGATGTAACTCTGTGAGATGAATTAACAGAACACAGAGCAGTTTCTCAGAAACCTTCTTTCCAGTTTTGAACGGAAGATATTTCCTTTTTCACCATAGCCCTCTATGGGCTTCGAAATATCCCTTTGCCAATTCCACAAGAACAGCCTTAGCGAAAGGCTTCTTGAAGGGAAAGATGTAACTCTGTGAGATGAATTAACAGAACACAGAGCAGTTTCTCAGAAAGCTTCTTTCCAGTTTTGAACGGAAGATATTTCCTTTTTCACCGTAGCCCTCTATGGGCTTCCAAATATCCCTTTGCCAATTCCACAAGAACAGCCTTAGCGAAAGGCTTCTTGAAGGGAAAGATGTAACTCTGTGAGATGAATTAACAGAACACAGAGCAGTTTCTCAGAAAGCTTCTTTCCAGTTTTGAACGGAAGATATTTCCTTTTTCACCATAGGCCTCTATGGGCTTCCAAATATCCCTTTGCCAATTCCACAAGAACAGCCTTAGCGAAAGGCTTCTTGAAGGGAAAGATGTAACTCTGTGAGATGAATTAACAGAACACACAGCAGTTTCTCAGAAAGCTTCTTTCCAGTTTTGAACGGAAGATATTTCCTTTTTCACCATAGGCCTCTATGGGCTTCCAAATATCCCTTTGCCAATTCCACAAGAACAGCCTTAGCGAGAGGCTTCTTGAAGGGAAAGATGTAACTCTGTGAGATGAATTAACAGGACACAGAGCAGTTTCTCAGAAAGCTTCTTTCCAGTTTTGAACGGAAGATATTTCCTTTTTCACCATAGCCCTCTATGGGCTTCCAAATATCCCTTTGTCAATTCCACAAGAACAGCCTTAGCGAAAGGCTTCTTGAAGGGAAAGATGTAACTCTGTGAGATGAATTAACAGAACACAGAGCAGTTTCTCAGAAAGCTTCTTTCCAGTTTTGCACGGAAGATATTTCCTTTTTCACCATAGGCCTCTATGGGCTTCCAAATATCCCTTTGCCAATTCCACAAGAACAGCCTTAGCGAAAGGCTTCTTGAAGGGAAAGATGTAACTCTGTGAGATGAATTAACAGAACACAGAGCAGTTTCTCAGAAAGCTTCTTTCCAGTTTTGAACGGAAGATATTTCCTTTTTCATCATAGGCCTCTATGGGCTTCCAAATATCCCTTTGCCAATTCCACAAGAACAGCCTTAGCGAAAGGCTTCTTGAAGGGAAAGATGTAACTCTGTGAGATGAATTAACAGAACACAGAGCAGTTTCTCAGAAAGCTTCTTTCCAGTTTTGAACGGAAGATATTTCCTTTTTCACCATAGCCCTCTATGGGCTTCCAAATATCCCTTTGCCAATTACACAAGAACAGCCTTAGCGAAAGCCGTCTTTAAGGGAAAGATGTAACTCTGTGAGATGAATTAACAGAACACAGAGCAGTTTCTCAGAAAGCTTCTTTCCAGTTTTGAACGGAAGATATTTCCTTTTTCACCATAGGCCTCTATGGGCTTCCAAATATCCCTTTGCCAATTCCACAAGAACAGCCTTAGCGAAAGGCTTCTTGAAGGGAAAGATATAACTCTGTGAGATGAATTAACAGAACACAGAGCAGTTTCTCAGAAAGCTTCTTTCCAGTTTTGAACGGAAGGTATTTCCTTTTTCACCATACCCCTCTATGGGCTTCCAAATATCCCTTTGCCAATTCCCCAAGAACAGCCTTAGCGAAAGGCTTCTTGAAGGGAAAGATGTAACTCTGTGAGATGAATTAACAGAACACAGAGCAGTTTCTCAGAAAGCTTCTTTCCTGTTTTGAACGGAAGATATTTCCTTTTTCACCGTAGCCCTCTATGGGCTTCCAAATATCCGTTTGCCAATTCCACAAGAACAGACTTAGCGAAAGGTTTCCTGAAGGGAAAGATGTAACTCTGTGAGATGAATTAACAGAACACAGAGCAGTTTCTCAGAAAGCTTCTTTCCAGTTTTGAACGGAAGATATTTCCTTTTTCACCATAGCCCTCTATGGGCTTCCAAATATCCCTTTGCCAATTCCACAAGAACAGCCTTAGCGAAAGGCTTCTTGAAGGGAAAGATGTAACTCTGTGAGATGAATTAACAGAACACAGAGCAGTTTCTCAGAAAGCTTCTTTCCTGTTTTGAACGGAAGATATTTCCTTTTTCACCGTAGCCCTCTATGGGCTTCCAAATATCCCTTTGCCAATTCCACAAGAACAGCCTTAGCGAAAGGCTTCTTGAAGGGAAAGATGTAACACTGTGAGATGAATTAACAGAACACAGAGCAGTTTCTCAGAAAGCTTCTTTCCAGTTTTGCACGGAAGATATTTCCTTTTTCACCATAGGCCTCTATGGGCTTCCAAATATCCCTTTGCCAATTCCACAAGAACAGCCTTAGCGAAAGGCTACTTGAAGGGAAAGATGTAACTCTGTGAGATGAATTAACAGAACACAGAGCAGTTTCTCAGAAAGCTTCTTTCCAGTTTTGAACGGAAGATATTTCCTTTTTCACCGTAGACCTCTTTGGGCTTCCAAATATCCCTTTGCCAATTCCACAAGAACAGCCTTAGCGAAAGGCTTCTTGAAGGGAAAGATGTAACTCTGTGAGATGAATTAACAGAACACAGAGCAGTTTCTCAGAAAGCTTCTTTCCAGTTTTGAACGGAAGATATTTCCTTTTTCACCATAGCCCTCTATGGGCTTCCAAATATCCCTTTGCCAATTCCACAAGAACAGCCTTAGCGAAAGGCTTCTTGAAGGGAAAGATGTAACTCTGTGAGATGAATTAACAGAACACAGAGCAGTTTCTCAGAAAGCTTCTTTCCAGTTTTGAACGGAAGATATTTCCTTTTTCACCATAGCCCTCTATGGGCTTCCAAATATCCCTTTGCCAATTCCAAAAGAACAGCCTTAGCGAAAGGCTTCTTGAAGGGAAAGATGTAACTCTGTGAGATGAATTAACAGAACACAGAGCAGTTTCTCAGAAAGCTTCTTTCCAGTTTTGAACGGAAGATATTTCCTTTTTCACCATAGCCCTCTATGGGCTTCCAAATATCCCTTTGCCAATTCCACAAGAACAGCCTTAGCGAAAGGCTTCTTGAAGGGAAAGATGTAACTCTGTGAGATGAACTAACAGAAAACAGAGCATTTTCTCAGAAAGCTTCTTTCCAGTTTTGCACGGAAGATATTTCCTTTTTCACCAAAGGCATCTATGGGCTTCCAAATATCCCTTTGCCAATTCCACAAGAACAGCCTTAGCGAAAGGCTTCTTGAAGGGAAAGATGTAACTCTGTGAGATGAATTAACAGAACACAGAGCAGTTTCTCAGAAAGCTTCTTTCCAGTTTTGAACGGAAGATATTTCCTTTTTCACCGTAGCCCTCTATGGGCTTCCAAATATCCCTTTGCCAATTCCACAAGAACAGCCTTAGCGAAAGGCTTCTTGAAGGGAAAGATGTAACTCTGTGAGATGAATTAACAGAACACAGAGCAGTTTCTCAGAAAGCTTCTTTCCAGTTTTGAACGGAAGATATTTCCTTTTTCACCATAGGCCTCTATGGGCTTCCAAATATCCCTTTGCCAATTCCACAAGAACAGCCTTAGCGAAAGGCTTCTTGAAGGGAAAGATGTAACTCTGTGAGATGAATTAACAGAACACACAGCAGTTTCTCAGAAAGCTTCTTTCCAGTTTTGAACGGAAGATATTTCCTTTTTCACCATAGGCCTCTATGGGCTTCCAAATATCCCTTTGCCAATTCCACAAGAACAGCCTTAGCGAGAGGCTTCTTGAAGGGAAAGATGTAACTCTGTGAGATGAATTAACAGAACACAGAGCAGTTTCTCAGAAAGCTTCTTTCCAGTTTTGAACGGAAGATATTTCCTTTTTCACCATAGCCCTCTATGGGCTTCCAAATATCCCTTTGTCAATTCCACAAGAACAGCCTTAGCGAAAGGCTTCTTGAAGGGAAAGATGTAACTCTGTGAGATGAATTAACAGAACACAGAGCAGTTTCTCAGAAAGCTTCTTTCCAGTTTTGCACGGAAGATATTTCCTTTTTCACCATAGGCCTCTATGGGCTTCCAAATATCCCTTTGCCAATTCCACAAGAACAGCCTTAGCGAAAGGCTTCTTGAAGGGAAAGATGTAACTCTGTGAGATGAATTAACAGAACACAGAGCAGTTTCTCAGAAAGCTTCTTTCCAGTTTTGCAGGGAAGATATTTCCTTTTTCACCATAGGCCTCTATGGGCTTCCAAATATCCGTTTGCCAATTCCACAAGAACAGCCTTAGCGAAAGGCTTCTTGAAGGGAAAGATGTAACTCTGTGAGATGAATTAACAGAACACAGAGCAGTTTCTCAGAAAGCTTCTTTCCAGTTTTGAACGGAAGATATTTCCTTTTTCATCATAGGCCTCTATGGGCTTCCAAATATCCCTTTGCCAATTCCACAAGAACAGCCTTAGCGAAAGGCTTCTTGAAGGGAAAGATGTAACTCTGTGAGATGAATTAACAGAACACAGAGCAGTTTCTCAGAAAGCTTCTTTCCAGTTTTGAACGGAAGATATTTCCTTTTTCACCATAGCCCTCTATGGGCTTCCAAATATCCCTTTGCCAATTACACAAGAACAGCCTTAGCGAAAGCCGTCTTTAAGGGAAAGATGTAACTCTGTGAGATGAATTAACAGAACACAGAGCAGTTTCTCAGAAAGCTTCTTTCCATTTTTGAACGGAAGATATTTCCTTTTTCTCCATAGGCCTCTATGGGCTTCCAAATATCCCTTTGCCAATTCCACAAGAACAGCCTTAGCGAAAGGCTTCTTGAAGGGAAAGATGTAACTCTGTGAGATGAATTGACAGAACACAGAGCAGTTTCTCAGAAAGCTTCTTTCCTGTTTTGAACGGAAGATATTTCCTTTTTCACCGTAGCCCTCTATGGGCTTCCAAATATCCCTTTGCCAATTCCACAAGAACAGCCTTAGCGAAAGGCTTCTTGAAGGGAAAGATGTAACACTGTGAGATGAATTAACAGAACACAGAGCAGTTTCTCAGAAAGATTCTTTCCAGTTTTGCACGGAAGATATTTCCTTTTTCACCATAAGCCTCTATGGGCTTCCAAATATCCCTTTGCCAATTCCACAAGAACAGCCTTAGCGAAAGGCTTCTTGAAGGGAAAGATGTAACTCTGTGAGATGAATTAACAGAACACAGAGCAGTTTCTCAGAAAGCTTCTTTCCAGTTTTGAACGGAAGATATTTACTTTTTCAACATAGGCCTCTAATGGCTTCCAAATATCCCTTTGCCAATTCCACAAGAACAGCCTTAGCGAAAGGCTTCTTGAAGGGAAAGATGTAACTCTGTGAGATGAATTAACAGAACACAGAGCAGTTTCTCAGAAAGCTTCTTTCCAGTTTTGAACGGAAGATATTTCCTTTTTCACCGTAGCCCTCTTTGGGCTTCCAAATATCCCTTTGCCAATTCCACAAGAACAGACTTAGCGAAAGGCTTCTTGAAGGGAAAGATGTAACTCTGTGAGATGAATTAACAGAACACAGAGCAGTTTCTCAGAAAGCTTCTTTCCAGTTTTGAACGGAAGATATTTCCTTTTTCACCATAGCCCTCTATGGGCTTCCAAATATCCCTTTGCCAATTCCACAAGAACAGCCTTAGCGAAAGGCTTCTTGAAGGGAAAGATGTAACTCTTTGAGATGAATTAACAGAACACAGAGCAGTTTCTCAGAAAGCTTCTTTCCAGTTTTGAACGGAAGATAATTCCTTTTTCACCATAGCCCTCTATGGGCTTCCAAATATCCCTTTGCCAATTCCACAAGAACAGCCTTAGTGAAAGGCTTCTTGAAGGGAAAGATGTAACTCTGTGAGATGAATTAACAGAACACAGAGCAGTTTCTCAGAAAGCTTCTTTCCAGTTTTGAACGGAAGATATTTCCTTTTTCACCATAGCCCTCTATGGGCTTCCAAATATCCCTTTGTCAATTCCACAAGAACAGCCTTAGCGAAAGGCTTCTTGAAGGGAAAGATGTAACTCTGTGAGATGAACTTACAGAACACAGAGCAGTTTCTCAGAAAGCTTCTTTCCAGTTTTGCACGGAAGATATTTCCTTTTTCACCATAGGCCTCTATGGGCTTCCAAATATCCCTTTGCCAATTCCACAAGAACAGCCTTAGCGAAAGGCTTCTTGAAGGGAAAGATGTAACTCGGTGAGATGAATTAAAAGAACACAGAGCAGTTTCTCAGAAAGCTTCTTTCCAGTTTTGCACGGAAGATATTTCCTTTTTCACCATAGGCCTCTATGGGCTTCCAAATATCCCTTTGCCAATTCCACAAGAACAGCCTTAGCGAAAGGCTACTTGAAGGGAAAGATGTAACTCTGTGAGATGAATTAACAGAACACAGAGCAGTTTCTCAGAAAGCTTCTTTCCAGTTTTGAACGGAAGATATTTCCTTTTTCACCGTAGCCCTCTTTGGGCTTCCAAATATCCCTTTGCCAATTCCACAAGAACAGCCTTAGCGAAAGGCTTCTTGAAGGGAAAGATGTAACTCTGTGAGATGAATTAACAGAACACAGAGCAGTTTCTCAGAAAGCTTCTTTCCAGTTTTGAACGGAAGATATTTCCTTTTTTACCATAGCCCTCTATGGGCTTCCAAATATCCCTTTGCCAATTCCACAAGAACAGCCTTAGCGAAAGGCTTCTTGAAGGGAAAGATGTAACTCTGTGAGATGAATTAACAGAACACAGAGCAGTTTCTCAGAAAGCTTCTTTCCAGTTTTGAACGGAAGATATTTCCTTTTTCACCATAGCCCTCTATGGGCTTCCAAATATCCCTTTGCCAATTCCAAAAGAACAGCCTTAGCGAAAGGCTTCTTGAAGGGAAAGATGTAACTCTGTGAGATGAATTAACAGAACACAGAGCAGTTTCTCAGAAAGCTTCTTTCCAGTTTTGAACGGAAGATATTTCCTTTTTCACCATAGCCCTCTATGGGCTTCCAAATATCCCTTTGTCAATTCCACAAGAACAGCCTTAGCGAAAGGCTTCTTGAAGGCAAAGATGTAACTCTGTGAGATGAACTAACAGAAAACAGAGCAGTTTCTCAGAAAGCTTCTTTCCAGTTTTGCACGGAAGATATTTCCTTTTTCACCAAAGGCCTCTATGGGCTTCCAAATATCCCTTTGCCAATTCCACAAGAACAGCCTTAGCGAAAGGCTTCTTGAAGGGAAAGATGTAACTCTGTGAGATGAATTAACAGAACACAGAGCAGTTTCTCAGAAAGCTTCTTTCCAGTTTTGAACGGAAGATATTTCCTTTTTCACCATAGCCCTCTATGGGCTTCCAAATATCCCTTTGTCAATTCCACAAGAACAGCCTTAGCGAAAGGCTTCTTGAAGGGAAAGATGTAACTCTGTGAGATGAATTAACAGAACACAGAGCAGTTTCTCAGAAAGCTTCTTTCCAGTTTTGCACGGAAGATATTTCCTTTTTCACCATAGGCCTCTATGGGCTTCCAAATATCCCTTTGCCAATTCCACAAGAACAGCCTTAGCGAAAGGCTTCTTGAAGGGAAAGATGTAACTCTGTGAGATGAATTAACAGAACACAGAGCAGTTTCTCAGAAAGCTTCTTTCCAGTTTTGCACGGAAGATATTTCCTTTTTCACCATAGGCCTCTATGGGCTTCCAAATATCCGTTTGCCAATTCCACAAGAACAGCCTTAGCGAAAGGCTTCTTGAAGGGAAAGATGTAACTCTGTGAGATGAATTAACAGAACACAGAGCAGTTTCTCAGAAAGCTTCTTTCCAGTTTTGAACGGAAGATATTTCCTTTTTCATCATAGGCCTCTATGGGCTTCCAAATATCCCTTTGCCAATTCCACAAGAACAGCCTTAGCGAAAGGCTTCTTGAAGGGAAAGATGTAACTCTGTGAGATGAATTAACAGAACACAGAGCAGTTTCTCAGAAAGCTTCTTTCCAGTTTTGAACGGAAGATATTTCCTTTTTCACCATAGCCCTCTATGGGCTTCCAAATATCCCTTTGCCAATTCCACAAGAACAGCCTTAGCGAAAGCCGTCTTTAAGGGAAAGATGTAACTCTGTGAGATGAATTAACGGAACACAGAGCAGTTTCTCAGGAAGCTTCTTTCCAGTTTTGAACGGAAGATATTTACTTTTTCAACATAGGCCTCTAATGGCTTCCAAATATCCCTTTGCCAATTCCACAAGAACAGCCTTAGCGAAAGGCTTCTTTAAGGGAAAGATGTAACTCTGTGAGATGAATTAACAGAACACAGAGCAGTTTCTCAGAAAGCTTCTTTCCAGTTTTGAACGGAAGATATTTCCTTTTTCACCGTAGCCCTCTATGGGCTTCCAAATATCCCTTTGCCAATTCCACAAGAACAGCCTTAGCGAAAGGCTTCTTGAAGGGAAAGATGTAACTCTGTGAGATGAATTAACAGAACACAGAGCAGTTTCTCAGAAAGCTTCTTTCCAGTTTTGAACGGAAGATATTTCCTTTTTCACCATAGCCCTCTATGGGCTTCCAAATATCCCTTTGCCAATTCCACAAGAACAGCCTTAGCGAAAGGCTTCTTGAAGGGAAAGATGTAACTCTTTGAGATGAATTAACAGAACACAGAGCAGTTTCTCAGAAAGCTTCTTTCCAGTTTTGAACGGAAGATAATTCCTTTTTCACCATAGCCCTCTATGGGCTTCCAAATATCCCTTTGCCAATTCCACAAGAACAGCCTTAGTGAAAGGCTTCTTGAAGGGAAAGATGTAACTCTGTGAGATGAATTAACAGAACACAGAGCAGTTTCTCAGAAAGGTTCTTTCCAGTTTTGAACGGAAGATATTTCCTTTTTCACCATAGCCCTCTATGGGCTTCCAAATATCCCTTTGTCAATTCCACAAGAACAGCCTTAGCGAAAGGCTTCTTGAAGGGAAAGATGTAACTCTGTGAGATGAACTTACAGAACACAGAGCAGTTTCTCAGAAAGCTTCTTTCCAGTTTTGCACGGAAGATATTTCCTTTTTCACCATAGGCCTCTATGGGCTTCCAAATATCCCTTTGCCAATTCCACAAGAACAGCCTTAGCGAAAGGCTTCTTGAAGGGAAAGATGTAACTCTGTGAGATGAATTAACAGAACACAGAGCAGTTTCTCAGAAACCTTCTTTCCAGTTTTGAACGGAAGATATTTCCTTTTTCACCATAGCCCTCTATGGGCTTCCAAATATCCCTTTACCAATTCCACAAGAACAGCCTTAGCGAAAGGCTTCTTGAAGGGAAAGATGTAACTCTGTGAGATGAATTAACAGAACACAGAGCAGTTTCTCAGAAACCTTCTTTCCACTTTTGAAAGGAAGATATTTCCTTTTTCACCATAGGCCTCTAATGGCTTCCAAATATCCCTTTGCCAATTCCACAAGAACAGCCTTAGCGAAAGGCTTCTTGAAGGGAAAGATGTAACTCTGTGAGATGAATTAACAGAACACAGAGCAGTTTCTCAGAAAGCTTCTTTCCTGTTTTGAACGGAAGATATTTCCTTTTTCACCGTAGCCCTCTATGGGCTTCCAAATATCCGTTTGCCAATTCCACAAGAACAGCCTTAGCGAAAGGTTTCCTGAAGGGAAAGATGTAACTCTGTGAGATGAATTAACAGAACACAGAGCAGTTTCTCAGAAAGCTTCTTTCCAGTTTTGAACGGAAGATATTTCCTTTTTCACCATAGCCCTCTATGGGCTTCCAAATATCCCTTTGCCAATTCCACAAGAACAGCCTTAGCGAAAGGCGTCTTGAAGGGAAAGATGTAACTCTGTGAGATGAATTAACAGAACACAGAGCAGTTTCTCAGAAAGCTTCTTTCCAGTTTTGAACGGAAGATATTTCCTTTTTCACCATAGGCCTCTATGGGCTTCCAAATATCCCTTTGCCAATTCCACAAGAACAGCCTTAGCGAAAGGCTTCTTGAAGGGAAAGATGTAACTCGGTGAGATGAATTAAAAGAACACAGAGCAGTTTCTCAGAAAGCTTCTTTCCAGTTTTGCACGGAAGATATTTCCTTTTTCACCATAGGCCTCTATGGGCTTCCAAATATCCCTTTGCCAATTCCACAAGAACAGCCTTAGCGAAAGGCTACTTGAAGGGAAAGATGTAACTCTGTGAGATGAATTAACAGAACACAGAGCAGTTTCTCAGAAAGCTTCTTTCCAGTTTTGAACGGAAGATATTTCCTTTTTCACCGTAGCCCTCTTTGGGCTTCCAAATATCCCTTTGCCAATTCCACAAGAACAGCCTTAGCGAAAGGCTTCTTGAAGGGAAAGATGTAACTCTGTGAGATGAATTAACAGAACACAGAGCAGTTTCTCAGAAAGCTTCTTTCCAGTTTTGAACGGAAGATATTTCCTTTTTCACCATAGCCCTCTATGGGCTTCCAAATATCCCTTTGCCAATTCCACAAGAACAGCCTTAGCGAAAGGCTTCTTGAAGGGAAAGATGTAACTCTGTGAGATGAATTAACAGAACACACAGCAGTTTCTCAGAAAGCTTCTTTCCAGTTTTGAACGGAAGATATTTCCTTTTTCACCATAGCCCTCTATGGGCTTCCAAATATCCCTTTGCCAATTCCAAAAGAACAGCCTTAGCGAAAGGCTTCTTGAAGGGAAAGATGTAACTCTGTGAGATGAATTAACAGAACACAGAGCAGTTTCTCAGAAAGCTTCTTTCCAGTTTTGAACGGAAGATATTTCCTTTTTCACCATAGCCCTCTATGGGCTTCCAAATATCCCTTTGTCAATTCCACAAGAACAGCCTTAGCGAAAGGCTTCTTGAAGGGAAAGATGTAACTCTGTGAGATGAACTAACAGAAAACAGAGCAGTTTCTCAGAAAGCTTCTTTCCAGTTTTGCACGGAAGATATTTCCTTTTTCACCAAAGGCCTCTATGGGCTTCCAAATATCCCTTTGCCAATTCCACAAGAACAGCCTTAGCGAAAGGCTTCTTGAAGGGAAAGATGTAACTCTGTGAGATGAATTAACAGAACACAGAGCAGTTTCTCAGAAACCTTCTTTCCAGTTTTGAACGGAAGATATTTCCTTTTTCACCATAGCCCTCTATGGGCTTCGAAATATCCCTTTGCCAATTCCACAAGAACAGCCTTAGCGAAAGGCTTCTTGAAGGGAAAGATGTAACTCTGTGAGATGAATTAACAGAACACAGAGCAGTTTCTCAGAAAGCTTCTTTCCAGTTTTGAACGGAAGATATTTCCTTTTTCACCGTAGCCCTCTATGGGCTTCCAAATATCCCTTTGCCAATTCCACAAGAACAGCCTTAGCGAAAGGCTTCTTGAAGGGAAAGATGTAACTCTGTGAGATGAATTAACAGAACACAGAGCAGTTTCTCAGAAAGCTTCTTTCCAGTTTTGAACGGAAGATATTTCCTTTTTCACCATAGCCCTCTATGGGCTTCCAAATATCCCTTTGCCAATTCCACAAGAACAGCCTTAGTGAAAGGCTTCTTGAAGGGAAAGATGTAACTCTGTGAGATGAATTAACAGAACACAGAGCAGTTTCTCAGAAAGCTTCTTTCCAGTTTTGAACGGAAGATATTTCCTTTTTCACCATAGCCCTCTATGGGCTTCCAAATATCCCTTTGTCAATTCCACAAGAACAGCCTTAGCGAAAGGCTTCTTGAAGGGAAAGATGTAACTCTGTGAGATGAACTTACAGAACACAGAGCAGTTTCTCAGAAAGCTTCTTTCCAGTTTTGCACGGAAGATATTTCCTTTTTCACCATAGGCCTCTATGGGCTTCCAAATATCCCTTTGCCAATTCCACAAGAACAGCCTTAGCGAAAGGCTTCTTGAAGGGAAAGATGTAACTCTGTGAGATGAATTAACAGAACACAGAGCAGTTTCTCAGAAACCTTCTTTCCAGTTTTGAACGGAAGATATTTCCTTTTTCACCATAGCCCTCTATGGGCTTCCAAATATCCCTTTACCAATTCCACAAGAACAGCCTTAGCGAAAGGCTTCTTGAAGGGAAAGATGTAACTCTGTGAGATGAATTAACAGAACACAGAGCAGTTTCTCAGAAACCTTCTTTCCAGTTTTGAAAGGAAGATATTTCCTTTTTCACCATAGGCCTCTAATGGCTTCCAAATATCCCTTTGCCAATTCCACAAGAACAGCCTTAGCGAAAGGCTTCTTGAAGGGAAAGATGTAACTCTGTGAGATGAATTAACAGAACACAGAGCAGTTTCTCAGAAAGCTTCTTTCCTGTTTTGAACGGAAGATATTTCCTTTTTCACCGTAGCCCTCTATGGGCTTCCAAATATCCGTTTGCCAATTCCACAAGAACAGCCTTAGCGAAAGGTTTCCTGAAGGGAAAGATGTAACTCTGTGAGATGAATTAACAGAACACAGAGCAGTTTCTCAGAAAGCTTCTTTCCAGTTTTGAACGGAAGATATTTCCTTTTTCACCATAGCCCTCTATGGGCTTCCAAATATCCCTTTGCCAATTCCACAAGAACAGCCTTAGCGAAAGGCGTCTTGAAGGGAAAGATGTAACTCTGTGAGATGAATTAACAGAACACAGAGCAGTTTCTCAGAAAGCTTCTTTCCAGTTTTGAACGGAAGATATTTCCTTTTTCACCATAGGCCTCTATGGGCTTCCAAATATCCCTTTGCCAATTCCACAAGAACAGCCTTAGCGAAAGGCTTCTTGAAGGGAAAGATGTAACTCGGTGAGATGAATTAAAAGAACACAGAGCAGTTTCTCAGAAAGCTTCTTTCCAGTTTTGCACGGAAGATATTTCCTTTTTCACCATAGGCCTCTATGGGCTTCCAAATATCCCTTTGCCAATTCCACAAGAACAGCCTTAGCGAAAGGCTACTTGAAGGGAAAGATGTAACTCTGTGAGATGAATTAACAGAACACAGAGCAGTTTCTCAGAAAGCTTCTTTCCAGTTTTGAACGGAAGATATTTCCTTTTTCACCGTAGCCCTCTTTGGGCTTCCAAATATCCCTTTGCCAATTCCACAAGAACAGCCTTAGCGAAAGGCTTCTTGAAGGGAAAGATGTAACTCTGTGAGATGAATTAACAGAACACAGAGCAGTTTCTCAGAAAGCTTCTTTCCAGTTTTGAACGGAAGATATTTCCTTTTTCACCATAGCCCTCTATGGGCTTCCAAATATCCCTTTGCCAATTCCACAAGAACAGCCTTAGCGAAAGGCTTCTTGAAGGGAAAGATGTAACTCTGTGAGATGAATTAACAGAACACAGAGCAGTTTCTCAGAAAGCTTCTTTCCAGTTTTGAACGGAAGATATTTCCTTTTTCACCATAGCCCTCTATGGGCTTCCAAATATCCCTTTGCCAATTCCAAAAGAACAGCCTTAGCGAAAGGCTTCTTGAAGGGAAAGATGTAACTCTGTGAGATGAATTAACAGAACACAGAGCAGTTTCTCAGAAAGCTTCTTTCCAGTTTTGAACGGAAGATATTTCCTTTTTCACCATAGCCCTCTATGGGCTTCCAAATATCCCTTTGTCAATTCCACAAGAACAGCCTTAGCGAAAGGCTTCTTGAAGGGAAAGATGTAACTCTGTGAGATGAACTAACAGAAAACAGAGCAGTTTCTCAGAAAGCTTCTTTCCAGTTTTGCACGGAAGATATTTCCTTTTTCACCAAAGGCCTCTATGGGCTTCCAAATATCCCTTTGCCAATTCCACAAGAACAGCCTTAGCGAAAGGCTTCTTGAAGGGAAAGATGTAACTCTGTGAGATGAATTAACAGAACACACAGCAGTTTCTCAGAAACCTTCTTTCCAGTTTTGAACGGAAGATATTTCCTTTTTCAAAATAGCCCTCTATGGGCTTCGAAATATCCCTTTGCCAATTCCACAAGAACAGCCTTAGCGAAAGGCTTCTTGAAGGGAAAGATGTAACTCTGTGAGATGAATTAACAGAACACAGAGCAGTTTCTCAGAAAGCTTCTTTCCAGTTTTGAACGGAAGATATTTCCTTTTTCACCGTAGCCCTCTATGGGCTTCCAAATATCCCTTTGCCAATTCCACAAGAACAGCCTTAGCGAAAGGCTTCTTGAAGGGAAAGATGTAACTCTGTGAGATGAATTAACAGAACACAGAGCAGTTTCTCAGAAAGCTTCTTTCCAGTTTTGAACGGAAGATATTTCCTTTTTCACCATAGGCCTCTATGGGCTTCCAAATATCCCTTTGCCAATTCCACAAGAACAGCCTTAGCGAAAGGCTTCTTGAAGGGAAAGATGTAACTCTGTGAGATGAATTAACAGAACACAGAGCAGTTTCTCAGAAAGCTTCTTTCCAGTTTTGCACGGAAGATATTTCCTTTTTCACCATAGCCCTCTATGGGCTTCCAAATATCCCTTTGCCAATTCCAAAAGAACAGCCTTAGCGAAAGGCTTCTTGAAGGGAAAGATGTAACTCTGTGAGATGAATTAACAGAACACAGAGCAGTTTCTCAGAAAGCTTCTTTCCAGTTTTGCACGGAAGATATTTCCTTTTTCACCATAGGCCTCTATGGGCTTCCAAATATCCCTTTGCCAATTCCACAAGACAGCCTTAGCGAAAGGCTTCTTGAAGGGAAAGATGTAACTCTGTGAGATGAATTAACAGAACACAGAGCAGTTTCTCAGAAAGCTTCTTTCCAGTTTTGAACGGAAGATATTTCCTTTTTCACCATAGCCCTCTATGGGCTTCCAAATATCCCTTTGCCAATTCCACAAGAACAGCCTTAGCGAAAGGCTTCTTGAAGGGAAAGATGTAACTCTGTGAGATGAATTAACAGAACACACAGCAGTTTCTCAGAAAGCTTCTTTCCAGTTTTTAACGGAAGATAATTCCTTTTTCACCATAGCCCTCTATGGGCTTCCAAATATCCCTTTGCCAATTCCACAAGAACAGCCTTAGTGAAAGGCTTCTTGAAGGGAAAGATGTAACTCTGTGAGATGAATTAACAGAACACAGAGCAGTTTCTCAGAAAGCTTCTTTCCAGTTTTGAACGGAAGATATTTCCTTTTTCACCATAGCCCTCTATGGGCTTCCAAATATCCCTTTGTCAATTCCACAAGAACAGCCTTAGCGAAAGGCTTCTTGAAGGGAAAGATGTAACTCTGTGAGATGAACTTACAGAACACAGAGCAGTTTCTCAGAAAGCTTCTTTCCAGTTTTGCACGGAAGATATTTCCTTTTTCACCATAGGCCTCTATGGGCTTCCAAATATCCCTTTGCCAATTCCACAAGAACAGCCTTAGCGAAAGGCTTCTTGAAGGGAAAGATGTAACTCTGTGAGATGAATTAACAGAACACAGAGCAGTTTCTCAGAAACCTTCTTTCCAGTTTTGAACGGAAGATATTTCCTTTTTCACCATAGCCCTCTATGGGCTTCCAAATATCCCTTTACCAATTCCACAAGAACAGCCTTAGCGAAAGGCTTCTTGAAGGGAAAGATGTAACTCTGTGAGATGAATTAACAGAACACAGAGCAGTTTCTCAGAAACCTTCTTTCCAGTTTTGAAAGGAAGATATTTCCTTTTTCACCATAGGCCTCTAATGGCTTCCAAATATCCCTTTGCCAATTCCACAAGAACAGCCTTAGCGAAAGGCTTCTTGAAGGGAAAGATGTAACTCGGTGAGATGAATTAAAAGAACACAGAGCAGTTTCTCAGAAAGCTTCTTTCCAGTTTTGCACGGAAGATATTTCCTTTTTCACCATAGGCCTCTATGGGCTTCCAAATATCCCTTTGCCAATTCCACAAGAACAGCCTTAGCGAAAGGCTACTTGAAGGGAAAGATGTAACTCTGTGAGATGAATTAACAGAACACAGAGCAGTTTCTCAGAAAGCTTCTTTCCAGTTTTGAACGGAAGATATTTCCTTTTTCACCGTAGCCCTCTTTGGGCTTCCAAATATCCCTTTGCCAATTCCACAAGAACAGCCTTAGCGAAAGGCTTCTTGAAGGGAAAGATGTAACTCTGTGAGATGAATTAACAGAACACAGAGCAGTTTCTCAGAAAGCTTCTTTCCAGTTTTGAACGGAAGATATTTCCTTTTTCACCATAGCCCTCTATGGGCTTCCAAATATCCCTTTGCCAATTCCACAAGAACAGCCTTAGCGAAAGGCTTCTTGAAGGGAAAGATGTAACTCTGTGAGATGAATTAACAGAACACAGAGCAGTTTCTCAGAAAGCTTCTTTCCAGTTTTGAACGGAAGATATTTCCTTTTTCACCATAGCCCTCTATGGGCTTCCAAATATCCCTTTGCCAATTCCAAAAGAACAGCCTTAGCGAAAGGCTTCTTGAAGGGAAAGATGTAACTCTGTGAGATGAATTAACAGAACACAGAGCAGTTTCTCAGAAAGCTTCTTTCCAGTTTTGAACGGAAGATATTTCCTTTTTCACCATAGCCCTCTATGGGCTTCCAAATATCCCTTTGTCAATTCCACAAGAACAGCCTTAGCGAAAGGCTTCTTGAAGGGAAAGATGTAACTCTGTGAGATGAACTAACAGAAAACAGAGCAGTTTCTCAGAAAGCTTCTTTCCAGTTTTGCACGGAAGATATTTCCTTTTTCACCAAAGGCCTCTATGGGCTTCCAAATATCCCTTTGCCAATTCCACAAGAACAGCCTTAGCGAAAGGCTTCTTGAAGGGAAAGATGTAACTCTGTGAGATGAATTAACAGAACACAGAGCAGTTTCTCAGAAACCTTCTTTCCAGTTTTGAACGGAAGATATTTCCTTTTTCACCATAGCCCTCTATGGGCTTCGAAATATCCCTTTGCCAATTCCACAAGAACAGCCTTAGCGAAAGGCTTCTTGAAGGGAAAGATGTAACTCTGTGAGATGAATTAACAGAACACAGAGCAGTTTCTCAGAAAGCTTCTTTCCAGTTTTGAACGGAAGATATTTCCTTTTTCACCGTAGCCCTCTATGGGCTTCAAAATATCCCTTTGCCAATTCCACAAGTACAGCCTTAGCGAAAGGCTTCTTGAAGGGAAAGATGTAACTCTGTGAGATGAATTAACAGAACACAGAGCAGTTTCTCAGAAAGCTTCTTTCCAGTTTTGAACGGAAGATATTTCCTTTTTCACCATAGGCCTCTATGGGCTTCCAAATATCCCTTTGCCAATTCCACAAGAACAGCCTTAGCGAAAGGCTTCTTGAAGGGAAAGATGTAACTCTGTGAGATGAATTAACAGAACACAGAGCAGTTTCTCAGAAAGCTTCTTTCCAGTTTTGCACGGAAGATATTTCCTTTTTCACCATAGGCCTCTAGGGGCTTCCAAATATCCCTTTGCCAATTCCACAAGAACAGCCTTAGCGAAAGGCTTCTTGAAGGGAAAGATGTAACTCTGTGAGATGAATTAACAGAACACAGAGCAGTTTCTCAGAAAGCTTCTTTCCAGTTTTGCACGGAAGATATTTCCTTTTTCACCATAGGCCTCTATGGGCTTCCAAATATCCGTTTGCCAATTCCACAAGAACAGCCTTAGCGAAAGGCTTCTTGAAGGGAAAGATGTAACTCTGTGAGATGAATTAACAGAACACAGAGCAGTTTCTCAGAAAGCTTCTTTCCAGTTTTGAACGGAAGATATTTCCTTTTTCATCATAGTCCTCTATGGGCTTCCAAATATCCCTTTGCCAATTCCACAAGAACAGCCTTAGCGAAAGGCTTCTTGAAGGGAAAGATGTAACTCTGTGAGATGAATTAACAGAACACAGAGCAGTTTCTCAGAAAGCTTCTTTCCAGTTTTGAACGGAAGATATTTCCTTTTTCACCATAGCCCTCTATGGGCTTCCAAATATCCCTTTGCCAATTACACAAGAACAGCCTTAGCGAAAGCCGTCTTTAAGGGAAAGATGTAACTCTGTGAGATGAATTAACAGAACACAGAGCAGTTTCTCAGAAAGCTTCTTTCCAGTTTTGAACGGAAGATATTTCCTTTTTCACCATAGGCCTCTATGGGCTTCCAAATATCCCTTTGCCAATTCCACAAGAACAGCCTTAGCGAAAGGCTTCTTGAAGGGAAAGATGTAACTCTGTGAGATGAATTAACAGAACACAGAGCAGTTTCTCAGAAAGCTTCTTTCCAGTTTTGAACGGAAGGTATTTCCTTTTTCACCATACCCCTCTATGGGCTTCCAAATATCCCTTTGCCAATTCCCCAAGAACAGCCTTAGCGAAAGGCTTCTTGAAGGGAAAGATGTAACTCTGTGAGATGAATTAACAGAACACAGAGCAGTTTCTCAGAAAGCTTCTTTCCTGTTTTGAACGGAAGATATTTCCTTTTTCACCGTAGCCCTCTATGGGCTTCCAAATATCCGTTTGCCAATTCCACAAGAACAGACTTAGCGAAAGGTTTCCTGAAGGGAAAGATGTAACTCTGTGAGATGAATTAACAGAACACAGAGCAGTTTCTCAGAAAGCTTCTTTCCAGTTTTGAACGGAAGATATTTCCTTTTTCACCATAGCCCTCTATGGGCTTCCAAATATCCCTTTGCCAATTCCACAAGAACAGCCTTAGCGAAAGGCGTCTTGAAGGGAAAGATGTAACTCTGTGAGATGAATTAACAGAACACAGAGCAGTTTCTCAGAAAGCTTCTTTCCAGTTTTGAACGGAAGATATTTCCTTTTTCACCATAGGCCTCTATGGGCTTCCAAATATCCCTTTGCCAATTCCACAAGAACAGCCTTAGCGAAAGGCTTCTTGAAGGGAAAGATGTAACTCTGTGAGATGAATTAACAGAACACAGAGCAGTTTCTCAGAAAGCTTCTTTCCAGTTTTGCACGGAAGATATTTCCTTTTTCACCATAGGCCTCTATGGGCTTCCAAATATCCCTTTGCCAATTCCACAAGAACAGCCTTAGCGAAAGGCTTCTTGAAGGGAAAGATGTAACTCTGTGAGATGAATTAACAGAACACAGAGCAGTTTCTCAGAAAGCTTCTTTCCAGTTTTCAACGGAAGATATTTCCTTTTTCACCGTAGCCCTCTTTGGGCTTCCAAATATCCCTTTGCCAATTCCACAAGAACAGCTTTAGCGAAAGGCTTCTTGAAGGGAAAGATGTAACTCTGTGAGATGAATTAACAGAACACAGAGCAGTTTCTCAGAAAGCTTCTTTCCAGTTTTGAACGGAAGATATTTCCTTTTTCACCATAGCCCTCTATCGGCTTCCAAATGTCCCTTTGCCAATTCCACAAGAACAGCCTTAGCGAAAGGCTTCTTGAAGGGAAAGATGTAACTCTGTGAGATGAATTAACAGAACACAGAGCAGTTTCTCAGAAAGCTTCTTTCCAGTTTCGAAAGGAAGATAATTCCTTTTTCACCATAGCCCTCTATGGGCTTCCAAATATCCCTTTGCCAATTCCAAAAGAACAGCCTTAGCGAAAGGCTTCTTAAAGGGAAAGATGTAACTCTGTGAGATGAATTAACAGAACACAGAGCAGTTTCTCAGAAAGCTTCTTTCCAGTTTTGAACGGAAGATATTTCCTTTTTCACCATAGCCCTCTATGGGCTTCCAAATATCCCTTTGTCAATTCCACAAGAACAGCCTTAGCGAAAGGCTTCTTGAAGGGAAAGATGTAACTCTGTGAGATGAACTAACAGAAAACAGAGCAGTTTCTCAGAAAGCTTCTTTCCAGTTTTGAACGGAAGATATTTCCTTTTTCACCAAAGGCCTCTATGGGCTTCCAAATATCCCTTTGCCAATTCCACAAGAACAGCCTTAGCGAAAGGCTTCTTGAAGGGAAAGATGTAACTCTGTGAGATGAATTAGCAGAACACAGAGCAGTTTCTCAGAAAGCTTCTTTCCAGTTTTGAACGGAAGATATTTCCTTTTTCACCATAGGCCTCTATGGGCTTCCAAATATCCCTTTGCCAATTCCACAAGAACAGCCTTAGCGAAAGGCTTCTTGAAGGGAAAGATGTAACTCTGTGAGATGAATTAACAGAACACAGAGCAGTTTCTCAGAAAGCTTCTTTCCAGTTTTGCACGGAAGATATTTCCTTTTTCACCATAGGCCTCTATGGGCTTCCAAATATCCCTTTGCCAATTCCACAAGAACAGCCTTAGCGAAAGGCTTCTTGAAGGGAAAGATGTAACTCTGTGAGATGAATTAACAGAACACAGAGCAGTTTCTCAGAAAGCTTCTTTCCAGTTTTGCACGGAAGATATTTCCTTTTTCACCATAGCCCTCTATGGGCTTCCAAATATCCCTTTGCCAATTCCACAAGACAGCCTTAGCGAAAGGCTTCTTGAAGGGAAAGATGTAACTCTGTGAGATGAATTAACAGAACACAGAGCAGTTTCTCAGAAAGCTTCTTTCCAGTTTTGAACGGAAGATATTTCCTTTTTCACCATAGCCCTCTATGGGCTTCCAAATATCCCTTTGCCAATTCCACAAGAACAGCCTTAGCGAAAGGCGTCTTGAAGGGAAAGATGTAACTCTGTGAGATGAATTAACAGAACACAGAGCAGTTTCTCAGAAAGCTTCTTTCCAGTTTTGAACGGAAGATATTTCCTTTTTCACCATAGGCCTCTATGGGCTTCCAAATATCCCTTTGCCAATTCCACAAGAACAGCCTTAGCGAAAGGCTTCTTGAAGGGAAAGATGTAACTCTGTGAGATGAATTAAAAGAACACAGAGCAGTTTCTCAGAAAGCTTCTTTCCAGTTTTGCACGGAAGATATTTCCTTTTTCACCATAGGCCTCTATGGGCTTCCAAATATCCCTTTGCCAATTCCACAAGAACAGCCTTAGCGAAAGGCTACTTGAAGGGAAAGATGTAACTCTGTGAGATGAATTAACAGAACACAGAGCAGTTTCTCAGAAAGCTTCTTTCCAGTTTTGAACGGAAGATATTTCCTTTTTCACCGTAGCCCTCGTTGGGCTTACAAATATCCCTTTGCCAATTCCACAAGAACAGCCTTAGCGAAAGGCTTCTTGAAGGGAAAGATGTAACTCTGTGAGATGAATTAACAGAACACAGAGCAGTTTCTCAGAAAGCTTCTTTCCAGTTTTGAACGGAAGATATTTCCTTTTTCACCGTAGCCCTCTTTGGGCTTCCAAATATCCCTTTGCCAATTCCACAAGAACAGCCTTAGCGAAAGGCTTCTTGAAGGGAAAGATGTAACTCTGTGAGATGAATTAACAGAACACAGAGCAGTTTCTCAGAAAGCTTCTTTCCAGTTTTGAACGGAAGATATTTCCTTTTTCACCGTAGCCCTCTATGGGCTTCCAAATATCCCTTTGCCAATTCCACAAGAACAGCCTTAGCGAAAGGCTTCTTGAAGGGAAAGATGTAACTCTTTGAGATGAATTAACAGAACACAGAGCAGTTTCTCAGAAAGCTTCTTTCCAGTTTTGAACGGAAGATAATTCCTTTTTCACCATAGCCCTCTATGGGCTTCCAAATATCCCTTTGTCAATTCCACAAGAACAGCCTTAGTGAAAGGCTTCTTGAAGGGAAAGATGTAACTCTGTGAGATGAATTAACAGAACACAGAGCAGTTTCTCAGAAAGCTTCTTTCCAGTTTTGAACGGAAGATATTTCCTTTTTCACCATAGCCCTCTATGGGCTTCCAAATATCCCTTTGTCAATTCCACAAGAACAGCCTTAGCGAAAGGCTTCTTGAAGGGAAAGATGTAACTCTGTGAGATGAACTTACAGAACACAGAGCAGTTTCTCAGAAAGCTTCTTTCCAGTTTTGCACGGAAGATATTTCCTTTTTCACCATAGGCCTCTATGGGCTTCCAAATATCCCTTTGCCAATTCCACAAGAACAGCCTTAGCGAAAGGCTTCTTGAAGGGAAAGATGTAACTCTGTGAGATGAATTAACAGAACACAGAGCAGTTTCTCAGAAAGCTTCTTTCCAGTTTTGCACGGAAGATATTTCCTTTTTCACCATAGCCCTCTATGGGCTTCCATATATCCCTTTGCCAATTCCACAAGACAGCCTTAGCGAAAGGCTTCTTGAAGGGAAAGATGTAACTCTGTGAGATGAATTAACAGAACACAGAGCAGTTTCTCAGAAAGCTTCTTTCCAGTTTTGAACGGAAGATATTTCCTTTTTCACCATAGCCCTCTATGGGCTTCCAAATATCCCTTTGCCAATTCCACAAGAACAGCCTTAGCGAAAGGCGTCTTGAAGGGAAAGATGTAACTCTGTGAGATGAATTAACAGAACACAGAGCAGTTTCTCAGAAAGCTTCTTTCCAGTTTTGAACGGAAGATATTTCCTTTTTCACCATAGGCCTCTATGGGCTTCCAAATATCCCTTTGCCAATTCCACAAGAACAGCCTTAGCGAAAGGCTTCTTGAAGGGAAAGATGTAACTCTGTGAGATGAATTAAAAGAACACAGAGCAGTTTCTCAGAAAGCTTCTTTCCAGTTTTGCACGGAAGATATTTCCTTTTTCACCATAGGCCTCTATGGGCTTCCAAATATCCCTTTGCCAATTCCACAAGAACAGCCTTAGCGAAAGGCTACTTGAAGGGAAAGATGTAACTCTGTGAGATGAATTAACAGAACACAGAGCAGTTTCTCAGAAAGCTTCTTTCCAGTTTTGAACGGAAGATATTTCCTTTTTCACCGTAGCCCTCGTTGGGCTTCCAAATATCCCTTTGCCAATTCCACAAGAACAGCCTTAGCGAAAGGCTTCTTGAAGGGAAAGATGTAACTCTGTGAGATGAATTAACAGAACACACAGCAGTTTCTCAGAAAGCTTCTTTCCAGTTTTGAACGGAAGATATTTCCTTTTTCACCGTAGCCCTCTTTGGGCTTCCAAATATCCCTTTGCCAATTCCACAAGAACAGCCTTAGCGAAAGGCTTCTTGAAGGGAAAGATGTAACCCTGTGAGATGAATTAACAGAACACAGAGCAGTTTCTCAGAAACCTTCTTTCCAGTTTTGAACGGAAGATATTTCCTTTTTCACCATAGCCCTCTATGGGCTTCCAAATATCCCTTTGCCAATTCCACAAGAACAGCCTTAGCGAAAGGCGTCTTGAAGGGAAAGATGTAACTCTGTGAGATGAATTAACAGAACACAGAGCAGTTTCTCAGAAAGCTTCTTTCCAGTTTTGAACGGAAGATATTTCCTTTTTCACCATAGGCCTCTATGGGCTTCCAAATATCCCTTTGCCAATTCCACAAGAACAGCCTTAGCGAAAGGCTTCTTGAAGGGAAATATGTAACTCGGTGAGATGAATTAAAAGAACACAGAGCAGTTTCTCAGAAAGCTTCTTTCCAGTTTTGCACGGAAGATATTTCCTTTTTCACCATAGGCCTCTATGGGCTTCCAAATATCCCTTTGCCAATTCCACAAGAACAGCCTTAGCGAAAGGCTACTTGAAGGGAAAGATGTAACTCTGTGAGATGAATTAACAGAACACAGAGCAGTTTCTCAGAAAGCTTCTTTCCAGTTTTGAACGGAAGATATTTCCTTTTTCACCGTAGCCCTCTTTGGGCTTCCAAATATCCCTTTGCCAATTCCACAAGAACAGCCTTAGCGAAAGGCTTCTTGAAGGGAAAGATGTAACTCTGTGAGATGAATTAACAGAACACAGAGCAGTTTCTCAGAAAGCTTCTTTCCAGTTTTGAACGGAAGATATTTCCTTTTTCACCATAGCCCTCTATGGGCTTCCAAATATCCCTTTGCCAATTCCACAAGAACAGCCTTAGCGAAAGGCTTCTTGAAGGGAAAGATGTAAATCTGTGAGATGAATTAACAGAACACAGAGCAGTTTCTCAGAAAGCTTCTTTCCAGTTTTGAACGGAAGATATTTCCTTTTTCACCATAGCCCTCTATGGGCTTCCAAATATCCCTTTGCCAATTCCAAAAGAACAGCCTTAGCGAAAGGCTTCTTGAAGGGAAAGATGTAACTCTGTGAGATGAATTAACAGAACACAGAGCAGTTTCTCAGAAAGCTTCTTTCCAGTTTTGAACGGAAGATATTTCCTTTTTCACCATAGCCCTCTATGGGCTTCCAAATATCCCTTTGTCAATTCCACAAGAACAGCCTTAGCGAAAGGCTTCTTGAAGGGAAAGATGTAACTCTGTGAGATGAACTAACAGAAAACAGAGCAGTTTCTCAGAAAGCTTCTTTCCAGTTTTGCACGGAAGATATTTCCTTTTTCACCAAAGTTCTCTATGGGCTTCCAAATATCCCTTTGCCAATTCCACAAGAACAGCCTTAGCGAAAGGCTTCTTGAAGGGAAAGATGTAACTCTGTGAGATGAATTAACAGAACACAGAGCAGTTTCTCAGAAACCTTCTTTCCAGTTTTGAACGGAAGATATTTCCTTTTTCACCATAGCCCTCTATGGGCTTCGAAATATCCCTTTGCCAATTCCACAAGAACAGCCTTAGCGAAAGGCTTCTTGAAGGGAAAGATGTAACTCTGTGAGATGAATTAACAAAACACAGAGCAGTTTCTCAGAAAGCTTCTTTCCAGTTTTGAACGGAAGATATTTCCTTTTTCACCGTAGCCCTCTATGGGCTTCCAAATATCCCTTTGCCAATTCCACAAGAACAGCCTTAGCGAAAGGCTTCTTGAAGGGAAAGATGTAACTCTGTGAGATGAATTAACAGAACACAGAGCAGTTTCTCAGAAAGCTTCTTTCCAGTTTTGAACGGAAGATATTTCCTTTTTCACCATAGGCCTCTATGGGCTTCCAAATATCCCTTTGCCAATTCCACAAGAACAGCCTTAGCGAAAGGCTTCTTGAAGGGAAAGATGTAACTCTGTGAGATGAATTAACAGAACACAGAGCAGTTTCTCAGAAAACTTCTTTCCAGTTTTGCACGGAAGATATTTCCTTTTTCACCATAGGCCTCTATGGGCTTCCAAATATCCCTTTGCCAATTCCACAAGAACAGCCTTAGCGAAAGGCTTCTTGAAGGGAAAGATGTAACTCTGTGAGATGAATTAACAGAACACAGAGCAGTTTCTCAGAAAGCTTCTTTCCAGTTTTGCACGGAAGATATTTCCTTTTTCACCATAGGCCTCTATGGGCTTCCAAATATCCGTTTGCCAATTCCACAAGAACAGCCTTAGCGAAAGGCTTCTTGAAGGGAAAGATGTAACTCTGTGAGATGAATTAACAGAACACAGAGCAGTTTCTCAGAAAGCTTCTTTCCAGTTTTGAACGGAAGATATTTCCTTTTTCATCATAGTCCTCTATGGGCTTCCAAATATCCCTTTGCCAATTCCACAAGAACAGCCTTAGCGAAAGGCTTCTTGAAGGGAAAGATGTAACTCTGTGAGATGAATTAACAGAACACAGAGCAGTTTCTCAGAAAGCTTCTTTCCAGTTTTGAACGGAAGATATTTCCTTTTTCACCATAGGCCTCTATGGGCTTCCAAATATCCCTTTGCCAATTCCACAAGAACAGCCTTAGCGAAAGGCTTCTTGAAGGGAAAGATGTAACTCTGTGAGATGAATTAACAGAACACAGAGCAGTTTCTCAGAAAGCTTCTTTCCAGTTTTGCACGGAAGATATTTCCTTTTTCACCATAGGCCTCTATGGGCTTCCAAATATCCCTTTGCCAATTCCACAAGAACAGCCTTAGCGAAAGGCTTCTTGAAGGGAAAGATGTAACTCTGTGAGATGAATTAACAGAACACAGAGCAGCTTCTCAGAAAGCTTCTTTCCAGATTTGAACGGAAGATATTTCCTTTTTCACCGTAGCCCTCTTTGGGCTTCCAAATATCCCTTTGCCAATTCCACAAGAACAGCCTTAGCGAAAGGCTTCTTGAAGGGAAAGATGTAACTCTGTGAGATGAATTAACGGAACACACAGCAGTTTCTCAGAAAGCTTCTTTCCAGTTTTGAACGGAAGATATTTCCTTTTTCACCATAGCCCTCTATGGGCTTCCAAATATCCCTTTGCCAATTCCACAAGAACAGCCTTAGCGAAAGGCTTCTTGAAGGGAAAGATGTAACTCTGTGAGATGAATTAACAGAACACAGAGCAGTTTCTCAGAAAGCTTCTTTCCAGTTTTGAACGGAAGATATTTCCTTTTTCACCATAGCCCTCTATGGGCTTCCAAATATCCCTTTGCCAATTCCAAAAGAACAGCCTTAGCGAAAGGCTTCTTGAAGGGAAAGATGTAACTCTGTGAGATGAATTAACAGAACACAGAGCAGTTTCTCAGAAAGCTTCTTTCCAGTTTTGAACGGAAGATATTTCCTTTTTCACCCTAGCCCTCTATGGGCTTCCAAATATCCCTTTGTCAATTCCACAAGAACAGCCTTAGCGAAAGGCTTCTTGAATGGAAAGATGTAACTCTGTGAGATGAACTAACAGAAAACAGAGCAGTTTCTCAGAAAGCTTCTTTCCAGTTTTGCACGGAAGATATTTCCTTTTTCACCAAAGGCCTCTATGGGCTTCCAAATATCCCTTTGCCAATTCCACAAGAACAGCCTTAGCGAAAGGCTTCTTGAAGGGAAAGATGTATCTCTGTGAGATGAATTAACAGAACACAGAGCAGTTTCTCAGAAACCTTCTTTCCAGTTTTGAACGGAAGATATTTCCTTTTTCACCATAGCCCTCTATGGGCTTCCAAATATCCCTTTGCCAATTCCACAAGAACAGCCTTAGCGAAAGGCTTCTTGAAGGGAAAGATGTAACTCTGTGAGATGAATTAACAGAACACAGAGCAGTTTCTCAGAAAGCTTCTTTCCAGTTTTGAACGGAAGATATTTCCTTTTTCACCGTAGCCCTCTATGGGCTTCCAAATATCCCTTTGCCAATTCCACAAGAACAGCCTTAGCGAAAGGCTTCTTGAAGGGAAAGATGTAACTCTGTGAGATGAATTAACAGAACACAGAGCAGTTTCTCAGAAAGCTTCTTTCCAGTTTTGAACGGAAGATATTTCCTTTTTCACCACAGGCCTCTATGGGCTTCCAAATATCCCTTTGCCAATTCCACAAGAACAGCCTTAGCGAAAGGCTTCTTGAAGGGAAAGATGTAACTCTGTGAGATGAATTAACAGAACACACAGCAGTTTCTCAGAAAGCTTCTTTCCAGTTTTGAACGGAAGATATTTCCTTTTTCACCATAGGCCTCTATGGGCTTCCAAATATCCCTTTGCCAATTCCACAAGAACAGCCTTAGCGAAAGGCTTCTTGAAGGGAAAGATGTTACTCTGTGAGATCAATTAACAGAACACAGAGCAGTTTCTCAGAAAGCTTTTTTCCAATTTTGAACGGAAGATATTTCCTTTTTCACCATAGGCCTCTATGGGCTTCCAGATATCACTTTGCCAATTCCACAAGAACAGCCTTAGCGAAAGGCTTCTTGAAGGGAAAGATGTAACTCTGTGAGATGAATTAACAGAACACAGAGCAGTTTCTCAGAATGCTTCTTTCCAGTTTTGAACGGAAGATATTTCCTTTTTCACCATAGCCCTCTATGGGCTTCCAAATATCCCTTTGCCAATTCCACAAGAACAGCCTTAGCGAAAGGCTTCTTGAAGGGAAAGATGTAACTCTGTGAGATGAATTAACAGAACACAGAGCAGTTTCTCAGAAAGCTTCTTTCCAGTTTTGAACGGAAGATATTTCCTTTTTCACCATAGCCCTCTATGGGCTTCCAAATATCCCTTTGCCAATTCCACAAGAACAGCCTTAGCGAAAGGCTTCTTGAAGGGAAAGATGTAACTCTGTGAGATGAATTAACAGAACACAGAGCAGTTTCTCAGAAGGCTTCTTTCCAGTTTTTAACGGAAGATATTTCCTTTTTCACCATAGCCCTCTATGGGCTTCCAAATATCCCTTTGTCAATTCCACAAGAACAGCCTTAGCGAAAGGCTTCTTGAAGGGAAAGATGTAACTCTGTGAGATGAATTAACAGAACACAGAGCAGTTTCTCAGAAAGCTTCTTTCCAGTTTTGAACGGAAGATATTTCCTTTTTCACCATAGGCCTCTATGGGCTTCCATATATCCCTTTGCCAATTCCACAAGAACAGCCTTAGCGAAAGGCTTCTTGAAGGGAAAGATGTAACTCTGTGAGATGAATTAACAGAACACAGAGCAGTTTCTCAGAAAGCTTCTTTCCAGTTTTGCACGGAAGATATTTCCTTTTTCACCATAGGCCTCTATGGGCTTCCAAATATCCGTTTGCCAATTCCACAAGAACAGCCTTAGCGAAAGGCTTCTTGAAGGGAAAGATGTAACTCTGTGAGATGAATTAACAGAACACAGAGCAGTTTCTCAGAAAGCTTCTTTCCAGTTTTGAACGGAAGTTATTTCCTTTTTCATCATAGGCCTCTATGGGCTTCCAAATATCCCTTTGCCAATTCCACAAGAACAGCCTTAGCGAAAGGCTTCTTGAAGGGAAAGATGTAACTCTGTGAGATGAATTAACAGAACACAGAGCAGTTTCTCAGAAAGCTTCTTTCCAGTTTTGAACGGAAGATATTTCCTTTTTCACCGTAGCCCTCTATGGGCTTCCAAATATCCCTTTGCCAATTCCACAAGAACAGCCTTAGCGAAAGCCGTCTTTAAGGGAAAGATGTAACTCGGTGAGATGAATTAACAGAACACAGAGCAGTTTCTCAGAAAGCTTCTTTCCAGTTTTGAACGGAAGATATTTCCTTTTTCACCATAGGCCTCTATGGGCTTCCAAATATCCCTTTGCCAATTCCACAAGAACAGCCTTAGCGAAAGGCTTCTTGAAGGGAAAGATGTAACTCTGTGAGATGAATTAACAGAACACAGAGCAGTTTCTCAGAAAGCTTCTTTCCAGTTTTGAACGGAAGATATTTCCTTTTTCACCATAGCCCTCTACGGGCTTCCAAATATCCCTTTGCCAATTCCACAAGAACAGCCTTAGCGAAAGGCGTCTTGAAGGGAAAGATGTAACTCTGTGAGATGAATTAACAGAACACAGAGCAGTTTCTCAGAAAGCTTCTTTCCAGTTTTGAACGGAAGATATTTCCTTTTTCACCATAGGCCTCTATGGGCTTCCAAATATCCCTTTGCCAATTCCACAAGAACAGCCTTAGCGAAAGGCTTCTTGAAGGGAAAGATGTAACTCTGTGAGATGAATTAACAGAACACAGAGCAGTTTCTCAGAAAGCTTCTTTCCAGTTTTGCACGGAAGATATTTCCTTTTTCACCATAGGCCTCTATGGGCTTCCAAATATCCCTTTGCCAATTCCACAAGAACAGCCTTAGCGAAAGGCTTCTTGAAGGGAAAGATGTAACTCTGTGAGATGAATTAACAGAACACAGAGCAGTTTCTCAGAAAGCTTCTTTCCAGTTTTGAACGGAAGATATTTACTTTTTCACCATAGGCCTCTAATGGCTTCCAAATATCCCTTTGCCAATTCCACAAGAACAGCCTTAGCGAAAGGCTTCTTGAAGGGAAAGATGTAACTCTGTGAGATGAATTAACAGAACACAGAGCAGTTTCTCAGAAAGCTTCTTTCCAGTTTTGAACGGAAGATATTTCCTTTTTCACCGTAGCCCTCTTTGGGCTTCCAAATATCCCTTTGCCAATTCCACAAGAACAGCCTTAGCGAAAGGCTTCTTGAAGGGAAAGATGTAACTCTGTGAGATGAATTCACAGAACACAGAGCAGTTTCTCAGAAAGCTTCTTTCCAGTTTTGAACGGAAGATATTTCCTTTTTCACCATAGCCCTCTATGGGCTTCCAAATATCCCTTTGCCAATTCCACAAGAACAGCCTTAGCGAAAGGCTTCTTGAAGGGAAAGATGTAACTCTTTGAGATGAATTAACAGAACACAGAGCAGTTTCTCAGAAAGCTTCTTTCCAGTTTTGAACGGAAGATAATTCCTTTTTCACCATAGCCCTCAATGGGCTTCCAAATATCCCTTTGCCAATTCCACAAGAACAGCCTTAGCGAAAGGCTTCTTGAAGGGAAAGATGTAACTCTGTGAGATGAATTAACAGAACACAGAGCAGTTTCTCAGAAAGCTTCTTTCCAGTTTTAAACGGAAGGTATTTCCTTTTTCACCATAGCCCTCTATGGGCTTCCAAATATCCCTTTGCCAATTCCCCAAGAACAGCCTTAGCGAAAGGCTTCTTGAAGGGAAAGATGTAACTCTGTGAGATGAATTAACAGAACACAGAGTAGTTTCTCAGAAAGCTTCTTTCCTGTTTTGAACGGAAGATATTTCCTTTTTCACCATAGCCCTCTATTGGCTTCCAAATATCCGTTTGCCAATTCCACAAGAACAGCCTTAGCGAAAGGTTTCCTGAAGGGAAAGATGTAACTCTGTGAGATGAATTAACAGAACACAGAGCAGTTTCTCAGAAAGCTTCTTTCCAGTTTTGAACGGAAGATATTTCCTTTTTCACCATAGCCCTCTATGGGCTTCCAAATATCCCTTTGCCAATTCCACAAGAACAGCCTTAGCGAAAGGCGTCTTGAAGGGAAAGATGTAACTCTGTGAGATGAATTAACAGAACACAGAGCAGTTTCTCAGAAAGCTTCTTTCCAGTTTTGAACGGAAGATATTTCCTTTTTCACCGTAGTCCTCTTTGGGCTTCCAAATATCCCTTTGCCAATTCCACAAGAACAGCCTTAGCGAAAGGCTTCTTGAAGGGAAAGATGTATCTCTGTGAGATGAATTAACAGAACACAGAGCAGTTTCTCAGAAAGCTTCTTTCCAGTTTTGAACCGAAGATATTTCCTTTTTCACCATAGCCCTCTAAGGGCTTCCAAATATCCCTTTGCCAATTCCACAAGAACAGCCTTAGCGAAAGGCTTCTTGAAGGGAAAGATGTAACTCTGTGAGATGAATTAACAGAACACAGAGCAGTTTCTCAGAAAGCTTCTTTCCAGTTTTGAACGGAAGATATTTCCTTTTTCACCATAGCCCTCTATGGGCTTCCAAATATCCCTTTGCCAATTCCAAAAGAACAGCCTTAGCGAAAGGCTTCTTGAAGGGAAAGATGTAACTCTGTGAGATGAATTAACAGAACACAGAGCAGTTTCTCAGAAAGCTTCTTTCCAGTTTTGAACGGAAGATATTTCCTTTTTCACCATAGCCCTCTATGGGCTTCCAAATATCCCTTTGTCAATTCCACAAGAACAGCCTTAGCGAAAGGCTTCTTGAAGGGAAAGATGTAACTCTGTGAGATGAATTAACAGAACACAGAGCAGTTTCTCAGAAAGCTTCTTTCCAGTTTTGCACGGAAGATATTTCCTTTTTCACCGTAGCCCTTTATGGGCTTCCAAATATCCCTTTGCCAATTCCACAAGAACAGCCTTAGCGAAAGGCTTCTTGAAGGGAAAGATGTAACTCTGTGAGATGAATTAACAGAACACAGAGCAGTTTCTCAGAAAGCTTCTTTCCAGTTTTGAACGGAAGATATTTCCTTTTTCACCATAGGCCTCTATGGGCTTCCAAATATCCCTTTGCCAATTCCACAAGAACAGCCTTAGCGAAAGGCTTCTTGAAGGGAAAGATGTAACTCTGTGAGATGAATTAACAGAACACAGAGCAGTTTCTCAGAAAGCTTCTTTCCAGTTTTGAACGGAAGATATTTCCTTTTTCACCATAGGCCTCTATGGGCTTCCAAATATCCCTTTGCCAATTCCACAAGAACAGCCTTAGCGAAAGGCTTCTTGAAGGGAAAGATGTAACTCTGTGAGATGAATTAACAGAACACAGAGCAGTTTCTCAGAAAGCTTTTTTCCACTTTTGAACGGAAGATATTTCCTTTTTCACCATAGGCCTCTATGGGCTTCCAAATATCCCTTTGCCAATTCCACAAGAACAGCCTTAGCGAAAGGCTTCTTGAAGGGAAAGATGTAACTCTGTGAGATGAATTAACAGAACACAGAGCAGATTCTCAGAAAGCTTCTTTCCAGTTTTGAACGGAAGATATTTCCTTTTTCACCATAGCCCTCTATGGGCTTCCAAATATCCCTTTGCCAATTCCACAAGAGCAGCCTTAGCGAAAGGCTTCTTGAAGGGAAAGATGTAACTCTGTGAGATGAATTAACAGAACACAGAGCAGTTTCTCAGAAAGCTTCTTTCCAGTTTTGATCGGAAGATATTTCCTTTTTCACCATAGCCCTCTATGGGCTTCCAAATATCCCTTTGCCAATTCCACAAGAACAGCCTTAGCGAAAGGCTTCTTGAAGGGAAAGATGTAACTCTGTGAGATGAATTAACAGAACACAGAGCAGTTTCTCAGAAAGCTTCTTTCCAGTTTTGAACGGAAGATATTTCCTTTTTCACCGTAGCCCTCTATGGGCTTGCAAATATCCCTTTGCCAATTCCACAAGAACAGCCTTAGCGAAAGGCTTCTTGAAGGGAAAGATGTAACCCGGTGAGATGAATTAACAGAACACAGAGCAGTTTCTCAGAAAGCTTCTTTCCAGTTTTGAACGGAAGATATTTCCTTTTTCACCATAGGCCTTTATGGGCTTCCAAATATCCCTTTGCCAATTCCACAAGAGCAGCCTTAGCGAAAGGCTTCTTGAAGGGAAAGATGTAACTCTGTGAGATGAATTAACAGAACACAGAGCAGTTTCTCAGAAAGCTTCTTTCCAGTTTTGAATGGAAGATATTTCCTTTTTCACCATAGCCCTCTATGGGCTTCCAAATATCCCTTTGCCAATTCCACAAGAACAGCCTTAGCGAAAGGCGTCTTGAAGGGAAAGATGTAACTCTGTGAGATGAATTAACAGAACACAGAGCAGTTTCTCAGAAAGCTTCTTTCCAGTTTTGAACGGAAGATATTTCCTTTTTCACCATAGGCCTCTATGGGCTTCCAAATATCCCTTTGCCAATTCCACAAGAACAGCCTTAGCGAAAGGCTTCTTGAAGGGAAAGATGTAACTCTGTGAGATGAATTAACAGAACACAGAGCAGTTTCTCAGAAAGCTTCTTTCCAGTTTTGAACGGAAGGTATTTCCTTTTTCACCATAGCCCTCTATGGGCTTCCAAATATCCCTTTGCCAATTCCCCAAGAACAGCCTTAGCGAAAGGCTTCTTGAAGGGAAAGATGTAACTCTGTGAGATGAATTAACAGAACACAGAGCAGTTTCTCAGAAAGCTTCTTTCCAGTTTTGAACGGAAGATAATTCCTTTTTCATCATAGGCCTCTATGGGCTTCCAAATATCCCTTTGCCAATTCCACAAGAACAGCCTTAGCGAAAGGCTTCTTGAAGGGAAAGATGTAACTCTGTGAGATGAATTAACAGAACACAGAGCAGTTTCTCAGAAAGCTTCTTTCCAGTTTTGAACGGAAGATATTTCCTTTTTCACCATAGCCCTCTATGGGCTTCCAAATATCCCTTTGCCAATTCCACAAGAACAGCCTTAGCGAAAGGCTTCTTGAAGGGAAAGATGTAACTCTGTGAGATGAATTAACAGAACACAGAGCAGTTTCTCAGAAAGCTTCTTTCCAGTTTTGAACGGAAGATATTTCCTTTTTCACCATAGGCCTCTATGGGCTTCCAAATATCCCTTTGCCAATTCCACAAGAACAGCCTTAGCGAAAGGCTTCTTGAAGGGAAAGATGTAACTCTGTGAGATGAATTAACAGAACACAGAGCAGTTTCTCAGAAAGCTTCTTTCCAGTTTTGCACGGAAGATATTTCCTTTTTCACCATTGGCCTCTAATGGCTTCCAAATATCCCTTTGCCAATTCCACAAGAACAGCCTTAGCGAAAGGCTTCTTGAAGGGAAAGATGTAACTCTGTGAGATGAATTAACAGAACACAGAGCAGTTTCTCAGAAAGCTTCTTTCCAGTTTTGAACGGAAGATATTTCCTTTTTCACCGTAGCCCTCTTTGGGCTTCCAAATATCCGTTTGCCAATTCCACAAGAACAGCCTTAGCGAAAGGCTTCTTGAAGGGAAAGATGTAACTCTGTGAGATGAATTAACAGAACACAGAGCAGTTTCTCAGAAAGATTCTTTCCAGTTTTGAACGGAAGATATTTCCTTTTTCACCATAGCCCTCTATGGGCTTCCAAATATCCCTTTGCCAATTCCACAAGAACAGCCTTATCGAAAGGCTTCTTGAAGGGAAAGATGTAACTCTTTGAGATGAATTAACAGAACACAGAGCAGTTTCTCAGAAAGCTTCTTTCCAGTTTTGAACGGAAGATAATTCCTTTTTCACCATAGCCCTCTATGGGCTTCCAAATATCCCTTTGTCAATTCCACAAGAACAGCCTTAGCGAAAGGCTTCTTGAAGGGAAAGATGTAACTCTGTGAGATGAACTTACAGAACACAGAGCAGTTTCTCAGAAAGCTTCTTTCCAGTTTTGCACGGAAGATATTTCCTTTTTCACCATAGGCCTCTATGGGCTTCCAAATATCCCTTTGCCAATTCCACAAGAACAGCCTTAGCGAAAGGCTTCTTGAAGGGAAAGATGTAACTCGGTGAGATGAATTAACAGAACACAGAGCAGTTTCTCAGAAAGCTTCTTTCCAGTTTTGAACGGAAGATATTTCCTTTTTCACCATAGCCCTCTATGGGCTTCCAAATATCCCTTTGCCAATTTCAAAAGAACAGCCTTAGCGAAAGGCTTCTTGAAGGGAAAGATGGAACTCTGTGAGATGAATTAACAGAACACAGAGCAGTTTCTCAGAAAGCTTCTTTCCAGTTTTGAACGGAAGATATTTCCTTTTTCACCATAGCCCTCTATGGGCTTCCAAATATCCCTTTGTCAATTCCACGAGAACAGCCTTAGCGAAAGGCTTCTTGAAGGGAAAGATGTGACACTGTGAGATGAACTATCAGAAAACAGAGCAGTTTCTCAGAAAGCTTCTTTCCAGTTTTGCACGGAAGATATTTCCTTTTTCACCAAAGGCCTCTATGGGCTTCCAAATATCCCTTTGCCAATTCCACAAGAACAGCCTTAGCGAAAGGCTTCTTGAAGGGAAAGATGTAACTCTGTGAGATGAATTAACAGAACACAGAGCAGTTTCTCAGAAACCTTCTTTCCAGTTTTGAACGGAAGATATTTCCTTTTTCACCATAGCCCTCTATGGGCTTCCAAATATCCCTTTGCCAATTCCACAAGAGCAGCCTTAGCGAAAGGCTTCTTGAAGGCAAAGATGTAACTCTGTGAGATGAATTAACAGAACACAGAGCAGTTTCTCAGAAAGCTTCTTTCGAGTTTTGATCGGAAGATATTTCCTTTTTCACCATAGCCCTCTATGGGCTTCCAAATATCCCTTTGCCAATTCCACAAGAACAGCCTTAGCGAAAGGCTTCTTGAAGGGAAAGATGTAACTCTGTGAGATGAATTAACAGAACACAGAGCAGTTTCTCAGAAAGCTTCTTTCCAGTTTTGAACGGAAGATATTTCCTTTTTCACCGTAGCCCTCTATGGGCTTCCAAATATCCCATTGCCAATTCCACAAGAACAGCCTTAGCGAAAGGCTTCTTGAAGGGAAAGATGTAACTCGGTGAGATGAATTAACAGAACACAGAGCAGTTTCTCAGAAAGCTTCTTTCCAGTTTTGAACGGAAGATATTTCCTTTTTCACCCTAGGCCTCTATGGGCTTCCAAATATCCCTTTGCCAATTCCACAAGAACAGCCTTAGCGAAAGGCTTCTTGAAGGGAAAGATGTAACTCTGTGAGATGAATTAACAGAACACAGAGCAGTTTCTCAGAAAGCTTCTTTCCAGTTTCGAAAGGAAGATATTTCCTTTTTCACCATAGCCCTCTATGGGCTTCCAAATATCCCTTTGCCAATTCCACAAGAACAGCCTTAGCGAAAGGCGTCTTAAAGGGAAAGATGTAACTCTGTGAGATGAATTAACAGAACACAGAGCAGTTTCTCAGAAAGCTTCTTTCCAGTTTTGAACGGAAGATATTTCCTTTTTCACCATAGGCCTCTAGGGGCTTCCAAATATCCCTTTGCCAATTCCACAAGAACAGCCTTAGCGAAAGGCTTCTTGAAGGGAAAGATGTAACTCTGTGAGATGAATTAACAGAACACAGAGCAGCTTCTCAGAAAGCTTCTTTCCAGTTTTGAACGGAAGGTATTTCCTTTTTCACAATAGGCCTCTATGGGCTTCCAAATATGAATTTGCCAATTCCACAAGAACAGCCTTAGCGAAAGGCTTCTTGAAGGGAAAGATGTAACTCTGTGAGATGAACTAACAGAACACAGAGCAGTTTCTCAGAAAGCTTCTTTCCAGTTTTGCACGGAAGATATTTCCTTTTTCACCTTAGGCCTCTATGGGCTTCCAAATATCCCTTTGCCAATTCCACAAGAACAGCCTTAGCGAAAGGCTTCTTGAAGGGAAAGATGTAACTCTGTGAGATGAATTAACAGAACACAGAGCAGTTTCTCAGAAACCTTCTTTCCAGTTTTGAACGGAAGATATTTCCTTTTTCACCATAGCCCTCTATGGGCTTCCAAATATCCCTTTGCCAATTCCACAGGAACAGCCTTAGCGAAAGGCTTCTTGAAGGGAAAGATGTAACTCTGTGAGATGAATTAACAGAACACAGAGCAGTTTCTCAGAAACCTTCTTTCCAGTTTTGAAAGGAAGATATTTCCTTTTTCACCATAGGCCTCTATGGGCTTCCAAATATCCCTTTGCCAATTCCACAAGAACAGCCTTAGCGAAAGGCTTCTTGAAGGGAAAGACGTAACTCTGTGAGATGAATTAACAGAACACAGAGCAGTTTCTCAGAAAGCTTCTTTCCAGTTTTGAACGGAAGGTATTTCCTTTTTCACCATAGCCCTCTATGGGCTTCCAAATATCCCTTTGCCAATTCCCCAAGAACAGCCTTAGCGAAAGGCTTCTTGAAGGGAAAGATGTAACGCTGTGAGATGAATTAACAGAACACAGAGCAGTTTCTCAGAAAGCTTCTTTCCAGTTTTGAACGGAAGATATTTCCTTTTTCACCATAGCCCTCTATGGGCTTCCAAATATCCCTTTGCCAATTCCACAAGAACAGCCTTAGCGAAAGGCTTCTTGAAGGGAAAGATGTAACTCTGTGAGATGAATTAACAGAACACAGAGCAGTTTCTCAGAAAGCTTCTTTCCAGTTTTGAACGGAAGATATTTCCTTTTTCACCGTAGCCCTCTATGGGCTTCCAAATATCCCTTTGCCAATTCCACAAGAACAGCCTTAGCGAAAGGCTTCTTGAAGGGAAAGATGTAACTCTGTGAGATGAATTAACAGAACACAGGCAGTTTCCCAGAAAGCTTCTTTCCAGTTTTGAACGGAAGATATTTCCTTTTTCACCATAGGCCTCTATGGGCTTCCAAATATCCCTTTGCCAATTCCACAAGAACAGCCTTAGCGAAAGGCTTCTTGAAGGGAAAGATATAACTCTGTGAGATGAATTAACAGAACACAGAGCAGTTTCTCAGAAAGCTTCTTTCCAGTTTTGAACGGAAGATATTTCCTTTTTCACCATAGCCCTCTATGGGCTTCCAAATATCCCTTTGTCAATTCCACAAGAACAGCCTTAGCGAAAGGCTTCTTGAAGGGAAAGATGTAACTCTGTGAGATGAACTAACAGAAAACAGAGCAGTTTCTCAGAAAGCTTCTTTCCAGTTTTGCACGGAAGATATTCCCTTTTTCACCAAAGGCCTCTATGGGCTTCCAAATATCCCTTTGCCAATTCCACAAGAACAGCCTTAGCGAAAGGCTTCTTGAAGGGAAAGATATAACTCTGTGAGATGAATTAACAGAACACAGAGCAGTTTCTCAGAAACCTTCTTTCCAGTTTTGAACGGAAGGTATTTCCTTTTTCACCATAGCCCTCTATGGGCTTCCAAATATCCCTTTGCCAATTCCCCAAGAACAGCCTTAGCGAAAGGCTTCTTGAAGGGAAAGATGTAACTCTGTGAGATGAATTAACAGAACACAGAGCAGTTTCTCAGAAAGCTTCTTTCCAGTTTTGAACGGAAGATATTTCCTTTTTCATCATAGGCCTCTATGGGCTTCCAAATATCCCTTTGCCAATTCCACAAGAACAGCCTTAGCGAAAGGCTTCTTGAAGGGAAAGATGTAACTCTGTGAGATGAATTAACAGAACACAGGCAGTTTAACAGAAAGCTTCTTTCTAGTTTTGAACGGAAGATATTTCCTTTTTCACCATAGGCCTCTAATGGCTTCCAAATATCCCTTTGCCAATTCCACAAGAACAGCCTTAGCGAAAGGCTTCTTGAAGGGAAAGATATAACTCTGTGAGATGAATTAACAGAACACAGAGCAGTTTCTCAGAAAGCTTCTTTCCAGTTTTGAACGGAAGATATTTCCTTTTTCACCGTAGCCCTCTTTGGGCTTCCAAATATCCCTTTGCCAATTCCAAAAGAACAGCCTTAGCGAAAGGCTTCTTGAAGGGAAAGATGTAACTCTGTGAGATGAATTAACAGAACACAGAGCAGTTTCTCAGAAAGCTTCTTTCCAGTTTTGAACGGAAGATATTTCCTTTTTCACCATAGCCCTCTATGGGCTTCCAAATATCCCTTTGTCAATTCCACAAGAACAGCCTTAGCGAAAGGCTTCTTGAAGGGAAAGATGTAACTCTGTGAGATGAACTAACAGAAAACAGAGCAGTTTCTCAGAAAGCTTCTTTCCAGTTTTGCACGGAAGATATTCCGTTTTTCACCAAAGGCCTCTATGGGCTTCCAAATATCCCTTTGCCAATTCCACAAGAACAGCCTTAGCGAAAGGCTTCTTGAAGGGAAAGATATAACTCTGTGAGATGAATTAACAGAACACAGAGCAGTTTCTCAGAAACCTTCTTTCCAGTTTTGAACGGAAGGTATTTCCTTTTTAACCATAGCCCTCTATGGGCTTCCAAATATCCCTTTGCCAATTCCCCAAGAACAGCCTTAGCGAAAGGCTTCTTGAAGGGAAAGATGTAACTCTGTGAGATGAATTAACAGAACACAGAGCAGTTTCTCAGAAAGCTTCTTTCCAGTTTTGAACGGAAGATATTTCCTTTTTCATCATAGGCCTCTATGGGCTTCCAAATATCCCTTTGCCAATTCCACAAGAACAGCCTTAGCGAAAGGCTTCTTGAAGGGAAAGATGTAACTCTGTGAGATGAATTAACAGAACACAGAGCAGTTTCTCAGAAAGCTTCTTTCCAGTTTTGAACGGAAGATATTTCCTTTTTCACCATAGCCCTCTATGGGCTTCCAAATATCCCTTTGCCAATTCCACAAGAACAGCCTTAGCGAAAGGCGTCTTGAAGGGAAAGATGTAACTCTGTGAGATGAATTAACAGAACACAGAGCAGTTTCTCAGAAAGCTTCTTTCCAGTTTTGAACGGAGGATATTTCCTTTTTCACCATAGGCCTCTATGGGCTTCCAAATATCCCTTTGCCAATTCCACAAGAACAGCCTTAGCGAAAGGCTTCTTGAAGGGAAAGATGTAACTCTGTGAGATGAATTAACAGAACACAGAGCAGTTTCTCAGAAAGCTTCTTTCCAGTTTTGCACGGAAGATATTTCCTTTTTCACCATCGGCCTCTAATGGCTTCCAAATATCCCTTTGCCAATTCCACAAGAACAGCCTTAGCGAAAGGCTTCTTGAAGGGAAAGATGTAACTCTGTGAGATGAATTAACAGAACACAGAGCAGTTTCTCAGAAAGCTTCTTTCCAGTTTTGAACGGAAGATATTTCCTTTTTCACCGTAGCCCTCTTTGGGCTTCCAAATATCCCTTTGCCAATTCCACAAGAACAGCCTTAGCGAAAGGCTTCTTGAAGGGAAAGTTGTAACTCTTTGAGATGAATTAACAGAACACAGAGCAGTTTCTCAGAAAGCTTCTTTCCAGTTTTGAACGGAAGATAATTCCTTTTTCACCATAGCCCTCTATGGGCTTCCAAATATCCCTTTGTCAATTCCACAAGAACAGCCTTAGCGAAAGGCTTCTTGAAGGGAAAGATGTAACTCTGTGAGATGAACTTACAGAACACAGAGCAGTTTCTCAGAAAGCTTCTTTCCAGTTTTGCACGGAAGATATTTCCTTTTTCACCATAGGCCTCTATGGGCTTCCAAATATCCCTTTGCCAATTCCACAAGAACAGCCTTAGCGAAAGGCTTCTTGAAGGGAAAGATGTAACTCTGTGAGATGAATTAACAGAACACAGAGCAGTTTCTCAGAAACCTTCTTTCCAGTTTTGAACGGAAGATATTTCCTTTTTCACCATAGCCCTCTATGGGCTTCCAAATATTCCTTTACCAATTCCACAAGAACAGCCTTAGCGAAAGGCTTCTTGAAGGGAAAGATGTAACTCTGTGAGATGAATTAACAGAACACAGAGCAGTTTCTCAGAAACCTTCTTTCCAGTTTTGAAAGGAAGATATTTCCTTTTTCACCATAGGCCTCTATGGGCTTCCAAATATCCCTTTGCCAATTCCACAAGAACAGCCTTAGCGAAAGGCTTCTTGAAGGGAAAGATGTAACTCTGTGAGATGAATTAACAGAACACAGAGCAGTTTCTCAGAAAGCTTCTTTCCTGTTTTGAACCGAAGATATTTCCTTTTTCACCGTAGCCCTCTATGGGCTTCCAAATATCCGTTTGCCAATTCCACAGGAACAGCCTTAGCGAAAGGTTTCCTGAAGGGAAAGATGTAACTCTGTGAGATGAATTAACAGAACACAGAGCAGTTTCTCAGAAAGCTTCTTTCCAGTTTTGAACGGAAGATATTTCCTTTTTCACCATAGCCCTCTATGGGCTTCCAAATATCCCTTTGCCAATTCCACAAGAACAGCCTTAGCGAAAGGCGTCTTGAAGGGAAAGATGTAACTCTGTGAGATGAATTAACAGAACACAGAGCAGTTTCTCAGAAAGCTTCTTTCCAGTTTTGAACGGAAGATATTTCCTTTTTCACCATAGGCCTCTATGGGCTTCCAAATATCCCTTTGCCAATTCCACAAGAACAGCCTTAGCGAAAGGCTTCTTGAAGGGAAAGATGTAACTCTGTGAGATGAATTAAAAGAACACAGAGCAGTTTCTCAGAAAGCTTCTTTCCAGTTTTGCACGGAAGATATTTCCTTTTTCACCATAGGCCTCTATGGGCTTCCAAATATCCCTTTGCCAATTCCACAAGAACAGCATTAGCGAAAGGCTTCTTGAAGGGAAAGATGTAACTCTGTGAGATGAATTAACAGAACACAGAGCAGTTTCTCAGAAAGCTTCTTTCCAGTTTTGAACGGAAGATATTTACTTTTTCACCATAGGCCTCTAATGGCTTCCAAATATCCCTTTGCCAATTCCACAAGAACAGCCTTAGCGAAAGGCTTCTTGAAGGGAAAGATGTAACTCTGTGAGATGAATTAACAGAACACAGAGCAGTTTCTCAGAAAGCTTCTTTCCAGTTTTGAACGGAAGATATTTCCTTTTTCTCCATAGCCCTCTATGGGCTTCCAAATATCCCTTTGCAAATTCCACAAGAACAGCCTTAGCGAAAGGCGTCTTGAAGGGAAAGATGTAACTCTGTGAGATGAATTAACAGAACACAGAGCAGTTTCTCAGAAAGCTGCTTTCCAGTTTTGAACGGAAGATATTTCCTTTTTCACCATAGGCCTCTATGGGCTTCCAAATATCCCTTTGCCAATTCCACAAGAACAGCCTTAGCGAAAGGCTTCTTGAAGGGAAAGATGTAACTCTGTGAGATGAATTAACAGAACACAGAGCAGTTTCTCAGAAAGCTTCTTTCCAGTTTTGAACGGAAGGTATTTCCTTTTTCACCATAGCCCTCTATGGGCTTCCAAATATCCCTTTGCCAATTCCCCAAGAACAGCCTTAGCGAAAGGCTTCTTGAAGGGAAAGATGTAACTCTGTGAGATGAATTAACAGAACACACAGCAGTTTCTCAGAAAGCTTCTTTCCAGTTTTGAATGGAAGATATTTCCTTTTTCACCATAGCCCTCTATGGGCTTCCAAATATCCCTTTGCCAATTCCACAAGAACAGCCTTAGCGAAAGGCTTCTTGAAGGGAAAGATGTAACTCTGTGAGATGAATTAACAGAACACAGAGCAGTTTCTCAGAAAGCTTCTTTCCAGTTTTTCACGGAAGATATTTCCTTTTTCACCATTGGCCTCTATGGGCTTCCAAATATCCCTTTGCCAATTCCACAAGAACAGCCTTAGCGAAAGGCTTCTTGAAGGGAAAGATGTAACTCTGTGAGATGAATTAACAGAACACAGAGCAGTTTCTCAGAAAGCTTCTTTCCAGTTTTGAACGGAAGATATTTACTTTTTCACCATAGGCCTCTAATGGCTTCCAAATATCCCTTTGCCAATTCCACAAGAACAGCCTTAGCGAAAGGCTTCTTGAAGGGAAAGATGTAACTCTGTGAGATGAATTAACAGAACACAGAGCAGTTTCTCAGAAAGCTTCTTTCCAGTTTTGAACGGAAGATATTTCCTTTTTCACTGTAGCCCTCTTTGGGCTTCCAAATATCCCTTTGCCAATTCCACAAGAACAGCCTTAGCGAAAGGCTTCTTGAAGGGAAAGATGTAACTCTGTGAGATGAATTAACAGAACACAGAGCAGTTTCTCAGAAAGCTTCTTTCCAGTTTTGAACGGAAGATAATTCCTTTTTCACCATAGCCCTCTATGGGCTTCCAAATATCCCTTTGCCAATTCCACAAGAACAGCCTTAGCGAAAGGCTTCTTGAAGGGAAAGATGTAACTCTGTGAGATGAATTAACAGAACACAGAGCAGTTTCTCAGAAAGCTTCTTTCCAGTTTTGAACGGAAGATATTTCCTTTTTCACCATAGGCCTTTATGGGCTTCCAAATATCCCTTTGCCAATTCCACAAGAACAGCCTTAGCGAAAGGCTTCTTGAAGGGAAAGATGTAACTCTGTGAGATGAATTAACAGAACACAGAGCAGTTTCTCAGAAAGCTTCTTTCCAGTTTTGAACGGAAGATATTTCCTTTTTCACCATAGCCCTCTATGGGCTTCCAAATATCCCTTTGCCAATTCCACAAGAACAGCCTTAGCGAAAGGCGTCTTGAAGGGAAAGATGTAACTCTGTGAGATGAATTAACAGAACACAGAGCAGTTTCTCAGAAAGCTTCTTTCCAGTTTTGAACGGAAGATATTTCCTTTTTCACCATAGGCCTCTATGGGCTTCCAAATATCCCTTTGCCAATTCCACAAGAACAGCCTTAGCGAAAGGCTTCTTGAAGGGAAAGATGTAACTCTGTGAGATGAATTAACAGAACACAGAGCAGTTTCTCAGAAAGCTTCTTTCCAGTTTTGAACGGAAGGTATTTCCTTTTTCACCATAGCGCTCTATGGGCTTCCAAATATCCCTTTGCCAATTCCCCAAAAACAGCCTTAGCGAAAGGCTTCTTGAAGGGAAAGATGTAACTCTGTGAGATGAATTAACAGAACACAGAGCAGTTTCTCAGAAAGCTTCTTTCCAGTTTTGAACGGAAGATATTTCCTTTTTCACCGTAGCCCTCTATGGGCTTCCAAATATCCCTTTGCCAATTCCACAAGAACAGCCTTAGCGAAAGGCTTCTTGAAGGGAAAGATGTAACTCTGTGAGATGAATTAACAGAACACAGAGCAGTTTCTCAGAAAGCTTCTTTCCAGTTTTGAACGGAAGATATTTCCTTTTTCACCATAGCCCTCTATGGGCTTCCAAATATCCCTTTGCCAATTCCACAAGAACAGCCTTAGCGAAAGGCTTCTTGAAGGGAAAGATGTAACTCTGTGAGATGAATTAACAGAACACAGAGCAGTTTCTCAGAAAGCTTCTTTCCAGTTTTGAACGGAAGATATTTCCTTTTTCACCATAGGCCTCTATGGGCTTCCAAATATCCCTTTGCCAATTCCACAAGAACAGCCTTAGCGAAAGGCTTCTTGAAGGGAAAGATGTAACTCTGTGAGATGAATTAACAGAACACAGAGCAGTTTCTCAGAAAGCTTCTTTCCAGTTTTGAACGGAAGGTATTTCCTTTTTCAACATAGCCCTCTATGGGCTTCCAAATATCCCTTTGCCAATTCCCCAAGAACAGCCTTAGCGAAAGGCTTCTTGAAGGGAAAGATGTAACTCTGTGAGATGAATTAACAGAACACAGAGCAGTTTCTCAGAAAGCTTCTTTCCAGTTTTGAACGGAAGATATTTACTTTTTCACCATAGGCCTCTAATGGCTTCCAAATATCCCTTTGCCAATTCCACAAGAACAGCCTTAGCGAAAGGCTTCTTGAAGGGAAAGATGTAACTCTGTGAGATGAATTAACAGAACACAGAGCAGTTTCTCAGAAAGCTTCTTTCCAGTTTTGAACGGAAGATATTTCCTTTTTCACCGTAGCCCTCTTTGGGCTTCCAAATATCCCTTTGCCAATTCCACAAGAACAGCCTTAGCGAAAGGCGTCTTGAAGGGAAAGATGTAACTCTGTGAGATGAATTAACAGAACACAGAGCAGTTTCTCAGAAAGCTTCTTTCCAGTTTTGAACGGAAGATATTTCCTTTTTCACCATAGCCCTCTATGGGCTTCCAAATATCCCTTTGTCAATTCCACAAGAACAGCCTTAGCGAAAGGCTTCTTGAAGGGAAAGATGTAACTCTGTGAGATGAACTTACAGAACACAGAGCAGTTTCTCAGAAAGCTTCTTTCCAGTTTTGAACGGAAGATATTTCCTTTTTCACCGTAGCCCTCTATGGGCTTCCAAATATCCCTTTGCCAATTCCACAAGAACAGCCTTAGCGAAAGGCTTCTTGAAGGGAAAGATGTAACTCGGTGAGATGAATTAACAGAACACAGAGCAGTTTCTCACAAAGCTTCTTTCCAGTTTTGAACGGAAGATATTTCCTTTTTCACCATAGGCCTTCATGGGCTTCCAAATATCCCTTTGCCAATTCCACAAGAACAGCCTTAGCGAAAGGCTTCTTGAAGGGAAAGATGTAACTCTGTGAGATGAATTAACAGAACACAGAGCAGTTTCTCAGAAAGCTTCTTTCCAGTTTTGAACGGAAGATATTTCCTTTTTCACCATAGCCCTCTATGGGCTTCCAAATATCCCTTTGCCAATTCCACAAGAACAGCCTTAGCGAAAGGCGTCTTGAAGGGAAAGATGTAACTCTGTGAGATGAATTAACAGAACACAGAGCAGTTTCTCAGAAAGCTTCTTTCCAGTTTTGAACGGAAGATATTTCCTTTTTCACCATAGGCCTCTATGGGCTTCCAAATATCCCTTTGCCAATTCCACAAGAACAGCCTTAGCGAAAGGCTTCTTGAAGGGAAAGATGTAACTCTGTGAGATGAATTAACAGAACACAGAGCAGTTTCTCAGAAAGCTTCTTTCCAGTTTTGAACGGAAGGTATTTCCTTTTTCACCATAGCCCTCTATGGGCTTCCAAATATCCCTTTGCCAATTCCCCAAGAACAGCCTTAGCGAAAGGCTTCTTGAAGGGAAAGATGTAACTCTGTGAGATGAATTAACAGAACACAGAGCAGTTTCTCAGAAAGCTTCTTTCCAGTTTTGAATGGAAGATATTTCCTTTTTCACCATAGCCCTCTATGGGCTTCCAAATATCCCTTTGCCAATTCCACAAGAACAGCCTTAGCGAAAGGCTTCTTGAAGGGAAAGATGTAACTCTGTGAGATGAATTAACAGAACACAGAGCAGTTTCTCAGAAAGCTTCTTTCCAGTTTTTCACGGAAGATATTTCCTTTTTCACCATAGGCCTCTATGGGCTTCCAAATATCCCTTTGCCAATTCCACAAGAACAGCCTTAGCGAAAGGCTTCTTGAAGGGAAAGATGTAACTCTGTGAGATGAATTAACAGAACACAGAGCAGTTTCTCAGAAAGCTTCTTTCCAGTTTTGAACGGAAGATATTTACTTTTTCACCATAGGCCTCTAATGGCTTCCAAATATCCCTTTGCCAATTCCACAAGAACAGCCTTAGCGAAAGGCTTCTTGAAGGGAAAGATGTAACTCTGTGAGATGAATTAACAGAACACAGAGCAGTTTCTCAGAAAGCTTCTTTCCAGTTTTGAACGGAAGATATTTCCTTTTTCACCGTAGCCCTCTTTGGGCTTCCAAATATCCCTTTGCCAATTCCACAAGAACAGCCTTAGCGAAAGGTTTCCTGAAGGGAAAGATGTAACTCTGTGAGATGAATTAACAGAACACAGAGCAGTTTCTCAGAAAGCTTCTTTCCAGTTTTGAACGGAAGATATTTCCTTTTTCACCATAGCCCTCTATGGGCTTCCAAATATCCCTTTGCCAATTCCACAAGAACAGCCTTAGCGAAAGGCTTCTTTAAGGGAAAGATGTAACTCTGTGAGATGAATTAACAGAACACAGAGCAGTTTCTCAGAAAGCTTCTTTCCAGTTTTGAACGGAAGATATTTCCTTTTTCACCATAGGCCTCTATGGGCTTCCAAATATCCCTTTGCCAATTCCACAAGAACAGCCTTAGCGAAAGGCTTCTTGAAGGGAAAGATGTAACTCTGTGAGATGAATTAAAAGAACACAGAGCAGTTTCTCAGAAAGCTTCTTTCCAGTTTTGCACGGAAGATATTTCCTTTTTCACCATAGGCCTCTATGGGCTTCCAAATATCCCTTTGCCAATTCCACAAGAACAGCATTAGCGAAAGGCTTCTTGAAGGGAAAGATGTAACTCTGTGAGATGAATTAACAGAACACAGAGCAGTTTCTCAGAAAGCTTCTTTCCAGTTTTGAACGGAAGATATTTACTTTTTCACCATAGGCCTCTAATGGCTTCCAAATATCCCTTTGCCAATTCCACAAGAACAGCCTTAGCGAAAGGCTTCTTGAAGGGAAAGATGTAACTCTGTGAGATGAATTAACAGAACACAGAGCAGTTTCTCAGAAAGCTTCTTTCCAGTTTTGAACGGAAGATATTTCCTTTTTCTCCATAGCCCTCTATGGGCTTCCAAATATCCCTTTGCAAATTCCACAAGAACAGCCTTAGCGAAAGGCGTCTTGAAGGGAAAGATGTAACTCTGTGAGATGAATTAACAGAACACAGAGCAGTTTCTCAGAAAGCTGCTTTCCAGTTTTGAACGGAAGATATTTCCTTTTTCACCATAGGCCTCTATGGGCTTCCAAATATCCCTTTGCCAATTCCACAAGAACAGCCTTAGCGAAAGGCTTCTTGAAGGGAAAGATGTAACTCTGTGAGATGAATTAACAGAACACAGAGCAGTTTCTCAGAAAGCTTCTTTCCAGTTTTGAACGGAAGGTATTTCCTTTTTCACCATAGCCCTCTATGGGCTTCCAAATATCCCTTTGCCAATTCCCCAAGAACAGCCTTAGCGAAAGGCTTCTTGAAGGGAAAGATGTAACTCTGTGAGATGAATTAACAGAACACACAGCAGTTTCTCAGAAAGCTTCTTTCCAGTTTTGAATGGAAGATATTTCCTTTTTCACCATAGCCCTCTATGGGCTTCCAAATATCCCTTTGCCAATTCCACAAGAACAGCCTTAGCGAAAGGCTTCTTGAAGGGAAAGATGTAACTCTGTGAGATGAATTAACAGAACACAGAGCAGTTTCTCAGAAAGCTTCTTTCCAGTTTTTCACGGAAGATATTTCCTTTTTCACCATTGGCCTCTATGGGCTTCCAAATATCCCTTTGCCAATTCCACAAGAACAGCCTTAGCGAAAGGCTTCTTGAAGGGAAAGATGTAACTCTGTGAGATGAATTAACAGAACACAGAGCAGTTTCTCAGAAAGCTTCTTTCCAGTTTTGAACGGAAGATATTTACTTTTTCACCATAGGCCTCTAATGGCTTCCAAATATCCCTTTGCCAATTCCACAAGAACAGCCTTAGCGAAAGGCTTCTTGAAGGGAAAGATGTAACTCTGTGAGATGAATTAACAGAACACAGAGCAGTTTCTCAGAAAGCTTCTTTCCAGTTTTGAACGGAAGATATTTCCTTTTTCACTGTAGCCCTCTTTGGGCTTCCAAATATCCCTTTGCCAATTCCACAAGAACAGCCTTAGCGAAAGGCTTCTTGAAGGGAAAGATGTAACTCTGTGAGATGAATTAACAGAACACAGAGCAGTTTCTCAGAAAGCTTCTTTCCAGTTTTGAACGGAAGATAATTCCTTTTTCACCATAGCCCTCTATGGGCTTCCAAATATCCCTTTGCCAATTCCACAAGAACAGCCTTAGCGAAAGGCTTCTTGAAGGGAAAGATGTAACTCTGTGAGATGAATTAACAGAACACAGAGCAGTTTCTCAGAAAGCTTCTTTCCAGTTTTGAACGGAAGATATTTCCTTTTTCACCATAGGCCTTTATGGGCTTCCAAATATCCCTTTGCCAATTCCACAAGAACAGCCTTAGCGAAAGGCTTCTTGAAGGGAAAGATGTAACTCTGTGAGATGAATTAACAGAACACAGAGCAGTTTCTCAGAAAGCTTCTTTCCAGTTTTGAACGGAAGATATTTCCTTTTTCACCATAGCCCTCTATGGGCTTCCAAATATCCCTTTGCCAATTACACAAGAACAGCCTTAGCGAAAGGCGTCTTGAAGGGAAAGATGTAACTCTGTGAGATGAATTAACAGAACACAGAGCAGTTTCTCAGAAAGCTTCTTTCCAGTTTTGAACGGAAGATATTTCCTTTTTCACCATAGGCCTCTATGGGCTTCCAAATATCCCTTTGCCAATTCCACAAGAACAGCCTTAGCGAAAGGCTTCTTGAAGGGAAAGATGTAACTCTGTGAGATGAATTAACAGAACACAGAGCAGTTTCTCAGAAAGCTTCTTTCCAGTTTTGAACGGAAGGTATTTCCTTTTTCACCATAGCGCTCTATGGGCTTCCAAATATCCCTTTGCCAATTCCCCAAAAACAGCCTTAGCGAAAGGCTTCTTGAAGGGAAAGATGTAACTCTGTGAGATGAATTAACAGAACACAGAGCAGTTTCTCAGAAAGCTTCTTTCCAGTTTTGAACGGAAGATATTTCCTTTTTCACCGTAGCCCTCTATGGGCTTCCAAATATCCCTTTGCCAATTCCACAAGAACAGCCTTAGCGAAAGGCTTCTTGAATGGAAAGATGTAACTCTGTGAGATGAATTAACAGAACACAGAGCAGTTTCTCAGAAAGCTTCTTTCCAGTTTTGAACGGAAGATATTTCCTTTTTCACCATAGCCCTCTATGGGCTTCCAAATATCCCTTTGCCAATTCCACAAGAACAGCCTTAGCGAAAGGCTTCTTGAAGGGAAAGATGTAACTCTGTGAGATGAATTAACAGAACACAGAGCAGTTTCTCAGAAAGCTTCTTTCCAGTTTTGAACGGAAGATATTTCCTTTTTCACCATAGGCCTCTATGGGCTTCCAAATATCCCTTTGCCAATTCCACAAGAACAGCCTTAGCGAAAGGCTTCTTGAAGGGAAAGATGTAACTCTGTGAGATGAATTAACAGAACACAGAGCAGTTTCTCAGAAAGCTTCTTTCCAGTTTTGAACGGAAGGTATTTCCTTTTTCAACATAGCCCTCTATGGGCTTCCAAATATCCCTTTGCCAATTCCCCAAGAACAGCCTTAGCGAAAGGCTTCTTGAAGGGAAAGATGTAACTCTGTGAGATGAATTAACAGAACACAGAGCAGTTTCTCAGAAAGCTTCTTTCCAGTTTTGAACGGAAGATATTTACTTTTTCACCATAGGCCTCTAATGGCTTCCAAATATCCCTTTGCCAATTCCACAAGAACAGCCTTAGCGAAAGGCTTCTTGAAGGGAAAGATGTAACTCTGTGAGATGAATTAACAGAACACAGAGCAGTTTCTCAGAAAGCTTCTTTCCAGTTTTGAACGGAAGATATTTCCTTTTTCACCGTAGCCCTCTTTGGGCTTCCAAATATCCCTTTGCCAATTCCACAAGAACAGCCTTAGCGAAAGGCGTCTTGAAGGGAAAGATGTAACTCTGTGAGATGAATTAACAGAACACAGAGCAGTTTCTCAGAAAGCTTCTTTCCAGTTTTGAACGGAAGATATTTCCTTTTTCACCATAGCCCTCTATGGGCTTCCAAATATCCCTTTGTCAATTCCACAAGAACAGCCTTAGCGAAAGGCTTCTTGAAGGGAAAGATGTAACTCTGTGAGATGAACTTACAGAACACAGAGCAGTTTCTCAGAAAGCTTCTTTCCAGTTTTGAACGGAAGATATTTCCTTTTTCACCGTAGCCCTCTATGGGCTTCCAAATATCCCTTTGCCAATTCCACAAGAACAGCCTTAGCGAAAGGCTTCTTGAAGGGAAAGATGTAACTCGGTGAGATGAATTAACAGAACACAGAGCAGTTTCTCACAAAGCTTCTTTCCAGTTTTGAACGGAAGATATTTCCTTTTTCACCATAGGCCTTCATGGGCTTCCAAATATCCCTTTGCCAATTCCACAAGAACAGCCTTAGCGAAAGGCTTCTTGAAGGGAAAGATGTAACTCTGTGAGATGAATTAACAGAACACAGAGCAGTTTCTCAGAAAGCTTCTTTCCAGTTTTGAACGGAAGATATTTCCTTTTTCACCATAGCCCTCTATGGGCTTCCAAATATCCCTTTGCCAATTCCACAAGAACAGCCTTAGCGAAAGGCGTCTTGAAGGGAAAGATGTAACTCTGTGAGATGAATTAACAGAACACAGAGCAGTTTCTCAGAAAGCTTCTTTCCAGTTTTGAACGGAAGATATTTCCTTTTTCACCATAGGCCTCTATGGGCTTCCAAATATCCCTTTGCCAATTCCACAAGAACAGCCTTAGCGAAAGGCTTCTTGAAGGGAAAGATGTAACTCTGTGAGATGAATTAACAGAACACAGAGCAGTTTCTCAGAAAGCTTCTTTCCAGTTTTGAACGGAAGGTATTTCCTTTTTCACCATAGCCCTCTATGGGCTTCCAAATATCCCTTTGCCAATTCCCCAAGAACAGCCTTAGCGAAAGGCTTCTTGAAGGGAAAGATGTAACTCTGTGAGATGAATTAACAGAACACAGAGCAGTTTCTCAGAAAGCTTCTTTCCAGTTTTGAATGGAAGATATTTCCTTTTTCACCATAGCCCTCTATGGGCTTCCAAATATCCCTTTGCCAATTCCACAAGAACAGCCTTAGCGAAAGGCTTCTTGAAGGGAAAGATGTAACTCTGTGAGATGAATTAACAGAACACAGAGCAGTTTCTCAGAAAGCTTCTTTCCAGTTTTTCACGGAAGATATTTCCTTTTTCACCATAGGCCTCTATGGGCTTCCAAATATCCCTTTGCCAATTCCACAAGAACAGCCTTAGCGAAAGGCTTCTTGAAGGGAAAGATGTAACTCTGTGAGATGAATTAACAGAACACAGAGCAGTTTCTCAGAAAGCTTCTTTCCAGTTTTGAACGGAAGATATTTACTTTTTCACCATAGGCCTCTAATGGCTTCCAAATATCCCTTTGCCAATTCCACAAGAACAGCCTTAGCGAAAGGCTTCTTGAAGGGAAAGATGTAACTCTGTGAGATGAATTAACAGAACACAGAGCAGTTTCTCAGAAAGCTTCTTTCCAGTTTTGAACGGAAGATATTTCCTTTTTCACCGTAGCCCTCTTTGGGCTTCCAAATATCCCTTTGCCAATTCCACAAGAACAGCCTTAGCGAAAGGCTTCTTGAAGGGAAAGATGTAACTCTGTGAGATGAATTAACAGAACACAGAGCAGTTTCTCAGAAAGCTTCTTTCCAGTTTTGAACGGAAGATAATTCCTTTTTCACCATAGCCCTCTATGGGCTTCCAAATATCCCTTTGCCAATTGCACAAGAACAGCCTTAGCGAAAGGCTTCTTTAAGGGAAAGATGTAACTCTGTGAGATGAATTAACAGAACACAGAGCAGTTTCTCAGAAAGCTTCTTTCCAGTTTTGAACGGAAGATATTTCCTTTTTCACCATAGCCCTCTATGGGCTTCCAAATATCGCTTTGCCAATTCCACAAGAACAGCCTTAGCGAAAGGCGTCTTGAAGGGAAAGATGTAACTCTGTGAGATGAATTAACAGAACACAGAGCAGTTTCTCAGAAAGCTTCTTTCCAGTTTTGAACGGAAGATATTTCCTTTTTCACCATAGGCCTCTATGGGCTTCCAAATATCCCTTTGCCAATTCCACAAGAACAGCCTTAGCGAAAGGCTTCTTGAAGGGAAAGATGTAACTCTGTGAGATGAATTAACAGAACACAGAGCAGTTTCTCAGAAAGCTTCTTTCCAGTTTTGCACGGAAGATATTTCCTTTTTCACCATAGGCCTCTATGGGCTTCCAAATATCCCTTTGCCAATTCCACAAGAACAGCCTTAGCGAAAGGCTTCTTGAAGGGAAAGATGTAACTCTGTGAGATGAATTAACAGAACACAGGCAGTTTAACAGAAAGCTTCTTTCTAGTTTTGAACGGAAGATATTTCCTTTTTCACCATAGGCCTCTAATGGCTTCCAAATATCCCTTTGCCAATTCCACAAGAACAGCCTTAGCGAAAGGCTTCTTGAAGGGAAAGATATAACTCTGTGAGATGAATTAACAGAACACAGAGCAGTTTCTCAGAAAGCTTCTTTCCAGTTTTGAACGGAAGATATTTCCTTTTTCACCGTAGCCCTCTTTGGGCTTCCAAATATCCCTTTGCCAATTCCACAAGAACAGCCTTAGCGAAAGGCTTCTTGAAGGGAAAGATGTAACTCTGTGAGATGAATTAACAGAACACAGAGCAGTTTCTCAGAAAGCTTCTTTCCAGTTTTGAACCGAAGATATTTCCTTTTTCACCATAGCCCTCTATGGGCTTCCAAATATCCCTTTGCCAATTCCACAAGAACAGCCTTAGCGAAAGGCTTCTTGAAGGGAAAGATGTAACTCTGTGAGATGAATTAACAGAACACAGAGCAGTTTCTCAGAAAGCTTCTTTCCAGTTTTGAACGGAAGATATTTCCTTTTTCACCATAGCCCTCTATGGGCTTCCAAATATCCCTTTGCCAATTCCAAAAGAACAGCCTTAGCGAAAGGCTTCTTGAAGGGAAAGATGTAACTCTGTGAGATGAATTAACAGAACACAGAGCAGTTTCTCAGAAAGCTTCTTTCCAGTTTTGAACGGAAGATATTTCCTTTTTCACCATAGCCCTCTATGGGCTTCCAAATATCCCTTTGTCAATTCCACAAGAACAGCCTTAGCGAAAGGCTTCTTGAAGGGAAAGATGTAACTCTGTGAGATGAACTAACAGAAAACAGAGCAGTTTCTCAGAAAGCTTCTTTCCAGTTTTGCACGGAAGATATTCCCTTTTTCACCAAAGGCCTCTATGGGCTTCCAAATATCCCTTTGCCAATTCCACAAGAACAGCCTTAGCGAAAGGCTTCTTGAAGGGAAGATATAACTCTGTGAGATGAATTAACAGAACACAGAGCAGTTTCTCAGAAACCTTCTTTCCAGTTTTGAACGGAAGGTATTTCCTTTTTCACCATAGCCCTCTATGGGCTTCCAAATATCCCTTTGCCAATTCCCCAAGAACAGCCTTAGCGAAAGGCTTCTTGAAGGGAAAGATGTAACTCTGTGAGATGAATTAACAGAACACAGAGCAGTTTCTCAGAAAGCTTCTTTCCAGTTTTGAACGGAAGATATTTCCTTTTTCATCATAGGCCTCTATGGGCTTCCAAATATCCCTTTGCCAATTCCACAAGAACAGCCTTAGCGAAAGGCGTCTTGAAGGGAAAGATGTAACTCTGTGAGATGAATTAACAGAACACAGAGCAGTTTCTCAGAAAGCTTCTTTCCAGTTTTGAACGGAAGATATTTCCTTTTTCACCATAGCCCTCTATGGGCTTCCAAATATCCCTTTGCCAATTCCACAAGAACAGCCTTAGCGAAAGGCGTCTTGAAGGGAAAGATGTAACTCTGTGAGATGAATTAACAGAACACAGAGCAGTTTCTCAGAAAGCTTCTTTCCAGTTTTGAACGGAGGATATTTCCTTTTTCACCATAGGCCTCTATGGGCTTCCAAATATCCCTTTGCCAATTCCACAAGAACAGCCTTAGCGAAAGGCTTCTTGAAGGGAAAGATGTAACTCTGTGAGATGAATTAACAGAACACAGAGCAGTTTCTCAGAAAGCTTCTTTCCAGTTTTTCACGGAAGATATTTCCTTTTTCACCATCGGCCTCTTATGGCTTCCAAATATCCCTTTGCCAATTCCACAAGAACAGCCTTTGCGAAAGGCTTCTTGAAGGGAAAGATGTAACTCTGTGAGATGAATTAACAGAACACAGAGCAGTTTCTCAGAAAGCTTCTTTCCAGTTTTGAACGGAAGATATTTCCTTTTTCACCGTAGCCCTCTTTGGGCTTCCAAATATCCCTTTGCCAATTCCACAAGAACAGCCTTAGCGAAAGGCTTCTTGAAGGGAAAGTTGTAACTCTTTGAGATGAATTAACAGAACACAGAGCAGTTTCTCAGAAAGCTTCTTTCCAGTTTTGAACGGAAGATAATTCCTTTTTCACCATAGCCCTCTATGGGCTTCCAAATATCCCTTTACCAATTCCACAAGAACAGCCTTAGCGAAAGGCTTCTTGAAGGGAAAGTTGTAACTCTGTGAGATGAATTAACAGAACACAGAGCAGTTTCTCAGAAACCTTCTTTCCAGTTTTGAAAGGAAGATATTTCCTTTTTCACCATAGGCCTCTATGGGCTTCCAAATATCCCTTTGCCAATTCCACAAGAACAGCCTTAGCGAAAGGCTTCTTGAAGGGAAAGATGTAACTCTGTGAGATGAATTAACAGAACACAGAGCAGTTTCTCAGAAAGCTTCTTTCCTGTTTTGAACCGAAGATATTTCCTTTTTCACCGTAGCCCTCTATGGGCTTCCAAATATCCGTTTGCCAATTCCACAGGAACAGCCTTAGCGAAAGGTTTCCTGAAGGGAAAGATGTAACTCTGTGAGATGAATTAACAGAACACAGAGCAGTTTCTCAGAAAGCTTCTTTCCAGTTTTGAACGGAAGATATTTCCTTTTTCACCATAGCCCTCTATGGGCTTCCAAATATCCCTTTGCCAATTCCACAAGAACAGCCTTAGCGAAAGGCGTCTTGAAGGGAAAGATGTAACTCTGTGAGATGAATTAACAGAACACAGAGCAGTTTCTCAGAAAGCTTCTTTCCAGTTTTGAACGGAAGATATTTCCTTTTTCACCATAGGCCTCTATGGGCTTCCAAATATCCCTTTGCCAATTCCACAAGAACAGCCTTAGCGAAAGGCTTCTTGAAGGGAAAGATGTAACTCTGTGAGATGAATTAAAAGAACACAGAGCAGTTTCTCAGAAAGCTTCTTTCCAGTTTTGCACGGAAGATATTTCCTTTTTCACCATAGGCCTCTATGGGCTTCCAAATATCCCTTTGCCAATTCCACAAGAACAGCCTTAGCGAAAGGCTTCTTGAAGGGAAAGATGTAACTCTGTGAGATGAATTAACAGAACACAGAGCAGTTTCTCAGAAAGCTTCTTTCCAGTTTTGAACGGAAGATATTTACTTTTTCACCATAGGCCTCTAATGGCTTCCAAATATCCCTTTGCTAATTCCACAAGAACAGCCTTAGCGAAAGGCTTCTTGAAGGGAAAGATGTAACTCTGTGAGATGAATTAACAGAACACAGAGCAGTTTCTCAGAAAGCTTCTTTCCAGTTTTGAACGGAAGATATTTCCTTTTTCACCGTAGCCCTCTTTGGGCTTCTAATATCCCTTTGCCAATTCCACAAGAACAGCCTTAGCGAAAGGCTTCTTGAAGGGAAAGATGTAACTCTGTGAGATGAATTAACAGAACACAGAGCAGTTTCTCAGAAAGCTTCTTTCCAGTTTTGAACGGAAGATAATTCCTTTTTCACCATAGCCCTCTATGGGCTTCCAAATATCCCTTTGCCAATTCCACAAGAACAGCCTTAGCGAAAGGCTTCTTGAAGGGAAAGATGTAACTCTGTGAGATGAATTAACAGAACACAGAGCAGTTTCTCAGAAAGCTTCTTTCCAGTTTTGAACGGAAGATATTTCCTTTTTCACCATAGGCCTTTATGGGCTTCCAAATATCCCTTTGCCAATTCCACAAGAACAGCCTTAGCGAAAGGCTTCTTGAAGGGAAAGATGTAACTCTGTGAGATGAATTAACAGAACACAGAGCAGTTTCTCAGAAAGCTTCTTTCCAGTTTTGAACGGAAGATATTTCCTTTTTCACCATAGCCCTCTATGGGCTTCCAAATATCCCTTTGCCAATTCCACAAGAACAGCCTTAGCGAAAGGCGTCTTGAAGGGAAAGATGTAACTCTGTGAGATGAAGTAACAGAACACAGAGCAGTTTCTCAGAAAGCTTCTTTCCAGTTTTGAACGGAAGATATTTCCTTTTTCACCATAGGCCTCTATGGGCTTCCAAATATCCCTTTGCCAATTCCACAAGAACAGCCTTAGCGAAAGGCTTCTTGAAGGGAAAGATGTAACTCTGTGAGATGAATTAACAGAACACAGAGCAGTTTCTCAGAAAGCTTCTTTCCAGTTTTCAACGGAAGGTATTTCCTTTTTCACCATAGCGCTCTATGGGCTTCCAAATATACCTTTGCCAATTCCCCAAGAACAGCCTTAGCGAAAGGCTTCTTGAAGGGAAAGATGTAACTCTGTGAGATGAATTAACAGAACACAGAGCAGTTTCTCAGAAAGCTTCTTTCCAGTTTTTCACGGAAGATATTTCCTTTTTCACCATAGGCCTCTATGGGATTCCAAATATCCCTTTGCCAATTCCACAAGAACAGCCTTAGCGAAAGGCTTCTTGAAGGGAAAGATGTAACTCTGTGAGATGAATTAACAGAACACAGAGCAGTTTCTCAGAAAGCTTCTTTCCAGTTTTGAACGGAAGATATTTACTTTTTCACCATAGGCCTCTAATGGCTTCCAAATATCCCTTTGCCAATTCCACAAGAACAGCCTTAGCGAAAGGCTTCTTGAAGGGAAAGATGTAACTCTGTGAGATGAATTAACAGAACACAGAGCAGTTTCTCAGAAAGCTTCTTTCCAGTTTTGAACGGAAGATATTTCCTTTTTCACCGTAGCCCTCTTTGGGCTTCCAAATATCCCTTTGCCAATTCCACAAGAACAGCCTTAGCGAAAGGCTTCTTGAAGGGAAAGATGTAACTCTGTGAGATGAATTAACAGAACACAGAGCAGTTTCTCAGAAAGCTTCTTTCCAGTTTTGAACGGAAGATAATTCCTTTTTCACCATAGCCCTCTATGGGCTTCCAAATATCCCTTTGCCAATTCCACAAGAACAGCCTTAGCGAAAGGCTTCTTTAAGGGAAAGATGTAACTCTGTGAGATGAATTAACAGAACACAGAGCAGTTTCTCAGAAAGCTTCTTTCCAGTTTTGAACGGAAGATATTTCCTTTTTCACCATAGCCCTCTATGGGCTTCCAAATATCGCTTTGCCAATTCCACAAGAACAGCCTTAGCGAAAGGCGTCTTGAAGGGAAAGATGTAACTCTGTGAGATGAATTAACAGAACACAGAGCAGTTTCTCAGAAAGCTTCTTTCCAGTTTTGAACGGAAGATATTTCCTTTTTCACCATAGGCCTCTATGGGCTTCCAAATATCCCTTTGCCAATTCCACAAGAACAGCCTTAGCGAAAGGCTTCTTGAAGGGAAAGATGTAACTCTGTGAGATGAATTAACAGAACACAGAGCAGTTTCTCAGAAAGCTTCTTTCCAGTTTTGCACGGAAGATATTTCCTTTTTCACCATAGGCCTCTATGGGCTTCCAAATATCCCTTTGCCAATTCCACAAGAACAGCCTTAGCGAAAGGCTTCTTGAAGGGAAAGATGTAACTCTGTGAGATGAATTAGCAGAACACAGGCAGTTTAACAGAAAGCTTCTTTCTAGTTTTGAACGGAAGATATTTCCTTTTTCACCATAGGCCTCTAATGGCTTCCAAATATCCCTTTGCCAATTCCACAAGAACAGCCTTAGCGAAAGGCTTCTTGAAGGGAAAGATATAACTCTGTGAGATGAATTAACAGAACACAGAGCAGTTTCTCAGAAAGCTTCTTTCCAGTTTTGAACGGAAGATATTTCCTTTTTCACCGTAGCCCTCTTTGGGCTTCCAAATATCCCTTTGCCAATTCCACAAGAACAGCCTTAGCGAAAGGCTTCTTGAAGGGAAAGATGTAACTCTGTGAGATGAACTAACAGAAAACAGAGCAGTTTCTCAGAAAGCTTCTTTCCAGTTTTGCACGGAAGATATTCCCTTTTTCACCAAAGGCCTCTATGGGCTTCCAAATATCCCTTTGCCAATTCCACAAGAACAGCCTTAGCGAAAGGCTTCTTGAAGGGAAAGATATAACTCTGTGAGATGAATTAACAGAACACAGAGCAGTTTCTCAGAAACCTTCTTTCCAGTTTTGAACGGAAGGTATTTCCTTTTTCACCATAGCCCTCTATGGGCTTCCAAATATCCCTTTGCCAATTCCCCAAGAACAGCCTTAGCGAAAGGCTTCTTGAAGGGAAAGATGTAACTCTGTAAGATGAATTAACAGAACACAGAGCAGTTTCTCAGAAAGCTTCTTTCCAGTTTTGAACGGAAGATATTTCCTTTTTCATCATAGGCCTCTATGGGCTTCCAAATATCCCTTTGCCAATTCCACAAGAACAGCCTTAGCGAAAGGCGTCTTGAAGGGAAAGATGTAACTCTGTGAGATGAATTAACAGAACACAGAGCAGTTTCTCAGAAAGCTTCTTTCCAGTTTTGAACGGAAGATATTTCCTTTTTCACCATAGCCCTCTATGGGCTTCCAAATATCCCTTTGCCAATTCCACAAGAACAGCCTTAGCGAAAGGCGTCTTGAAGGGAAAGATGTAACTCTGTGAGATGAATTAACAGAACACAGAGCAGTTTCTCAGAAAGCTTCTTTCCAGTTTTGAACGGAGGATATTTCCTTTTTCACCATAGGCCTCTATGGGCTTCCAAATATCCCTTTGCCAATTCCACAAGAACAGCCTTAGCGAAAGGCTTCTTGAAGGGAAAGGTGTAACTCTGTGAGATGAATTAACAGAACACAGAGCAGTTTCTCAGAAAGCTTCTTTCCAGTTTTGAACGGAAGATATTTCCTTTTTCACCATAGGCCTCTAATGGCTTCCAAATATCCCTTTGCCAATTCCACAAGAACAGCCTTAGCGAAAGGCTTCTTGAAGGGAAAGATGTAACTCTGTGAGATGAATTAACAGAACACAGAGCAGTTTCTCAGAAAGCTTCTTTCCAGTTTTGAACGGAAGATATTTCCTTTTTCACCGTAGCCCTCTTTGGGCTTCTAATATCCCTTTGCCAATTCCACAAGAACAGCCTTAGCGAAAGGCTTCTTGAAGGGAAAGATGTAACTCTGTGAGATGAATTAACAGAACACAGAGCAGTTTCTCAGAAAGCTTCTTTCCAGTTTTGAACGGAAGATAATTCCTTTTTCACCATAGCCCTCTATGGGCTTCCAAATATCCCTTTGCCAATTCCACAAGAACAGCCTTAGCGAAAGGCTTCTTGAAGGGAAAGATGTAACTCTGTGAGATGAATTAACAGAACACAGAGCAGTTTCTCAGAAAGCTTCTTTCCAGTTTTGAACGGAAGATATTTCCTTTTTCACCATAGGCCTTTATGGGCTTCCAAATATCCCTTTGCCAATTCCACAAGAACAGCCTTAGCGAAAGGCTTCTTGAAGGGAAAGATGTAACTCTGTGAGATGAATTAACAGAACACAGAGCAGTTTCTCAGAAAGCTTCTTTCCAGTTTTGAACGGAAGATATTTCCTTTTTCACCATAGCCCTCTATGGGCTTCCAAATATCCCTTTGCCAATTCCACAAGAACAGCCTTAGCGAAAGGCGTCTTGAAGGGAAAGATGTAACTCTGTGAGATGAAGTAACAGAACACAGAGCAGTTTCTCAGAAAGCTTCTTTCCAGTTTTGAACGGAAGATATTTCCTTTTTCACCATAGGCCTCTATGGGCTTCCAAATATCCCTTTGCCAATTCCACAAGAACAGCCTTAGCGAAAGGCTTCTTGAAGGGAAAGATGTAACTCTGTGAGATGAATTAACAGAACACAGAGCAGTTTCTCAGAAAGCTTCTTTCCAGTTTTCAACGGAAGGTATTTCCTTTTTCACCATAGCGCTCTATGGGCTTCCAAATATACCTTTGCCAATTCCCCAAGAACAGCCTTAGCGAAAGGCTTCTTGAAGGGAAAGATGTAACTCTGTGAGATGAATTAACAGAACACAGAGCAGTTTCTCAGAAAGCTTCTTTCCAGTTTTTCACGGAAGATATTTCCTTTTTCACCATAGGCCTCTATGGGCTTCCAAATATCCCTTTGCCAATTCCACAAGAACAGCCTTAGCGAAAGGCTTCTTGAAGGGAAAGATGTAACTCTGTGAGATGAATTAACAGAACACAGAGCAGTTTCTCAGAAAGCTTCTTTCCAGTTTTGAACGGAAGATATTTACTTTTTCACCATAGGCCTCTAATGGCTTCCAAATATCCCTTTGCCAATTCCACAAGAACAGCCTTAGCGAAAGGCTTCTTGAAGGGAAAGATGTAACTCTGTGAGATGAATTAACAGAACACAGAGCAGTTTCTCAGAAAGCTTCTTTCCAGTTTTGAACGGAAGATATTTCCTTTTTCACCGTAGCCCTCTTTGGGCTTCCAAATATCCCTTTGCCAATTCCACAAGAACAGCCTTAGCGAAAGGCTTCTTGAAGGGAAAGATGTAACTCTGTGAGATGAATTAACAGAACACAGAGCAGTTTCTCAGAAAGCTTCTTTCCAGTTTTGAACGGAAGATAATTCCTTTTTCACCATAGCCCTCTATGGGCTTCCAAATATCCCTTTGCCAATTCCACAAGAACAGCCTTAGCGAAAGGCTTCTTTAAGGGAAAGATGTAACTCTGTGAGATGAATTAACAGAACACAGAGCAGTTTCTCAGAAAGCTTCTTTCCAGTTTTGAACGGAAGATATTTCCTTTTTCACCATAGCCCTCTATGGGCTTCCAAATATCGCTTTGCCAATTCCACAAGAACAGCCTTAGCGAAAGGCGTCTTGAAGGGAAAGATGTAACTCTGTGAGATGAATTAACAGAACACAGAGCAGTTTCTCAGAAAGCTTCTTTCCAGTTTTGAACGGAAGATATTTCCTTTTTCACCATAGGCCTCTATGGGCTTCCAAATATCCCTTTGCCAATTCCACAAGAACAGCCTTAGCGAAAGGCTTCTTGAAGGGAAAGATGTAACTCTGTGAGATGAATTAACAGAACACAGAGCAGTTTCTCAGAAAGCTTCTTTCCAGTTTTGCACGGAAGATATTTCCTTTTTCACCATAGGCCTCTATGGGCTTCCAAATATCCCTTTGCCAATTCCACAAGAACAGCCTTAGCGAAAGGCTTCTTGAAGGGAAAGATGTAACTCTGTGAGATGAATTAGCAGAACACAGGCAGTTTAACAGAAAGCTTCTTTCTAGTTTTGAACGGAAGATATTTCCTTTTTCACCATAGGCCTCTAATGGCTTCCAAATATCCCTTTGCCAATTCCACAAGAACAGCCTTAGCGAAAGGCTTCTTGAAGGGAAAGATATAACTCTGTGAGATGAATTAACAGAACACAGAGCAGTTTCTCAGAAAGCTTCTTTCCAGTTTTGAACGGAAGATATTTCCTTTTTCACCGTAGCCCTCTTTGGGCTTCCAAATATCCCTTTGCCAATTCCACAAGAACAGCCTTAGCGAAAGGCTTCTTGAAGGGAAAGATGTAACTCTGTGAGATGAACTAACAGAAAACAGAGCAGTTTCTCAGAAAGCTTCTTTCCAGTTTTGCACGGAAGATATTCCCTTTTTCACCAAAGGCCTCTATGGGCTTCCAAATATCCCTTTGCCAATTCCACAAGAACAGCCTTAGCGAAAGGCTTCTTGAAGGGAAAGATATAACTCTGTGAGATGAATTAACAGAACACAGAGCAGTTTCTCAGAAACCTTCTTTCCAGTTTTGAACGGAAGGTATTTCCTTTTTCACCATAGCCCTCTATGGGCTTCCAAATATCCCTTTGCCAATTCCCCAAGAACAGCCTTAGCGAAAGGCTTCTTGAAGGGAAAGATGTAACTCTGTGAGATGAATTAACAGAACACAGAGCAGTTTCTCAGAAAGCTTCTTTCCAGTTTTGAACGGAAGATATTTCCTTTTTCATCATAGGCCTCTATGGGCTTCCAAATATCCCTTTGCCAATTCCACAAGAACAGCCTTAGCGAAAGGCGTCTTGAAGGGAAAGATGTAACTCTGTGAGATGAATTAACAGAACACAGAGCAGTTTCTCAGAAAGCTTCTTTCCAGTTTTGAACGGAAGATATTTCCTTTTTCACCATAGCCCTCTATGGGCTTCCAAATATCCCTTTGCCAATTCCACAAGAACAGCCTTAGCGAAAGGCGTCTTGAAGGGAAAGATGTAACTCTGTGAGATGAATTAACAGAACACAGAGCAGTTTCTCAGAAAGCTTCTTTCCAGTTTTGAACGGAGGATATTTCCTTTTTCACCATAGGCCTCTATGGGCTTCCAAATATCCCTTTGCCAATTCCACAAGAACAGCCTTAGCGAAAGGCTTCTTGAAGGGAAAGATGTAACTCTGTGAGATGAATTAACAGAACACAGAGCAGTTTCTCAGAAAGCTTCTTTCCAGTTTTGCACGGAAGATATTTCCTTTTTCACCATCGGCCTCTTATGGCTTCCAAATATCCCTTTGCCAATTCCACAAGAACAGCCTTAGCGAAAGGCTTCTTGAAGGGAAAGATGTAACTCTGTGAGATGAATTAACAGAACACAGAGCAGTTTCTCAGAAAGCTTCTTTCCAGTTTTGAACGGAAGATATTTCCTTTTTCACCGTAGCCCTCTTTGGGCTTCCAAATATCCCTTTGCCAATTCCACAAGAACAGCCTTAGCGAAAGGCTTCTTGAAGGGAAAGTTGTAACTCTTTGAGATGAATTAACAGAACACAGAGCAGTTTCTCAGAAAGCTTCTTTCCAGTTTTGAACGGAAGATAATTCCTTTTTCACCATAGCCCTCTATGGGCTTCCAAATATCCCTTTACCAATTCCACAAGAACAGCCTTAGCGAAAGGCTTCTTGAAGGGAAAGATGTAACTCTGTGAGATGAATTAACAGAACACAGAGCAGTTTCTCAGAAACCTTCTTTCCAGTTTTGAAAGGAAGATATTTCCTTTTTCACCATAGGCCTCTATGGGCTTCCAAATATCCCTTTGCCAATTCCACAAGAACACCCTTAGCGAAAGGCTTCTTGAAGGGAAAGATGTAACTCTGTGAGATGAATTAACAGAACACAGAGCAGTTTCTCAGAAAGCTTCTTTCCTGTTTTGAACCGAAGATATTTCCTTTTTCACCGTAGCCCTCTATGGGCTTCCAAATATCCGTTTGCCAATTCCACAGGAACAGCCTTAGCGAAAGGTTTCCTGAAGGGAAAGATGTAACTCTGTGAGATGAATTAACAGAACACAGAGCAGTTTCTCAGAAAGCTTCTTTCCAGTTTTGAACGGAAGATATTTCCTTTTTCACCATAGCCCTCTATGGGCTTCCAAATATCCCTTTGCCAATTCCACAAGAACAGCCTTAGCGAAAGGCGTCTTGAAGGGAAAGATGTAACTCTGTGAGATGAATTAACAGAACACAGAGCAGTTTCTCAGAAAGCTTCTTTCCAGTTTTGAACGGAAGATATTTCCTTTTTCACCATAGGCCTCTATGGGCTTCCAAATATCCCTTTGCCAATTCCACAAGAACAGCCTTAGCGAAAGGCTTCTTGAAGGGAAAGATGTAACTCTGTGAGATGAATTAAAAGAACACAGAGCAGTTTCTCAGAAAGCTTCTTTCCAGTTTTGCACGGAAGATATTTCCTTTTTCACCATAGGCCTCTATGGGCTTCCAAATATCCCTTTGCCAATTCCACAAGAACAGCATTAGCGAAAGGCTTCTTGAAGGGAAAGATGTAACTCTGTGAGATGAATTAACAGAACACAGAGCAGTTTCTCAGAAAGCTTCTTTCCAGTTTTGAACGGAAGATATTTACTTTTTCACCATAGGCCTCTAATGGCTTCCAAATATCCCTTTGCCAATTCCACAAGAACAGCCTTAGCGAAAGGCTTCTTGAAGGGAAAGATGTAACTCTGTGAGATGAATTAACAGAACACAGAGCAGTTTCTCAGAAAGCTTCTTTCCAGTTTTGAACGGAAGATATTTCCTTTTTCTCCATAGCCCTCTATGGGCTTCCAAATATCCCTTTGCCAATTCCACAAGAACAGCCTTAGCGAAAGGCGTCTTGAAGGGAAAGATGTAACTCTGTGAGATGAATTAACAGAACACAGAGCAGTTTCTCAGAAAGCTTCTTTCCAGTTTTGAACGGAAGATATTTCCTTTTTCACCATAGGCCTCTATGGGCTTCCAAATATCCCTTTGCCAATTCCACAAGAACAGCCTTAGCGAAAGGCTTCTTGAAGGGAAAGATGTAACTCTGTGAGATGAATTAACAGAACACAGAGCGGTTTCTCAGAAAGCTTCTTTCCAGTTTTGAACGGAAGATATTTCCTTTTTCACCATAGCCCTCTATGGGCTTCCAAGTATCCCTTTGCCAATTCCCCAAGAACAGCCTTAGCGAAAGGCTTCTTGAAGGGAAAGATGTAACTCTGTGAGATGAATTAACAGAACACAGAGCAGTTTCTCAGAAAGCTTCTTTCCAGTTTTGAATGGAAGATATTTCCTTTTTCACCATAGCCCTCTATGGGCTTCCAAATATCCCTTTGCCAATTCCACAAGAACAGCCTTAGCGAAAGGCTTCTTGAAGGGAAAGATGTAACTCTGTGAGATGAATTAACAGAACACAGAGCAGTTTCTCAGAAAGCTTCTTTCCAGTTTTTCACGGAAGATATTTCCTTTTTCACCATAGGCCTCTATGGGCTTCCAAATATCCCTTTGCCAATTCCACAAGAACAGCCTTAGCGAAAGGCTTCTTGAAGGGAAAGATGTAACTCTGTGAGATGAATTAACAGAACACAGAGCAGTTTCTCAGAAAGCTTCTTTCCAGTTTTGAACGGAAGATATTTACTTTTTCACCATAGGCCTCTAATGGCTTCCAAATATCCCTTTGCCAATTCCACAAGAACAGCCTTAGCGAAAGGCTTCTTGAAGGGAAAGATGTAACTCTGTGAGATGAATTAACAGAACACAGAGCAGTTTCTCAGAAAGCTTCTTTCCAGTTTTGAACGGAAGATATTTCCTTTTTCACCGTAGCCCTCTTTGGGCTTCCAAATATCCCTTTGCCAATTCCACAAGAACAGCCTTAGCGAAAGGCTTCTTGAAGGGAAAGATGTAACTCTGTGAGATGAATTAACAGAACACAGAGCAGTTTCTCAGAAAGCTTCTTTCCAGTTTTGAACGGAAGATAATTCCTTTTTCACCATAGCCCTCTATGGGCTTCCAAATATCCCTTTGCCAATTCCACAAGAACAGCCTTAGCGAAAGGCTTCTTGAAGGGAAAGATGTAACTCTGTGAGATGAATTAACAGAACACAGAGCAGTTTCTCAGAAAGCTTCTTTCCAGTTTTGAACGGAAGATATTTCCTTTTTCACCATAGGCCTTTATGGGCTTCCAAATATCCCTTTGCCAATTCCACAAGAACAGCCTTAGCGAAAGGCTTCTTGAAGGGAAAGATGTAACTCTGTGAGATGAATTAACAGAACACAGAGCAGTTTCTCAGAAAGCTTCTTTCCAGTTTTGAACGGAAGATATTTCCTTTTTCACCATAGCCCTCTATGGGCTTCCAAATATCCCTTTGCCAATTCCACAAGAACAGCCTTAGCGAAAGGCGTCTTGAAGGGAAAGATGTAACTCTGTGAGATGAATTAACAGAACACAGAGCAGTTTCTCAGAAAGCTTCTTTCCAGTTTTGAACGGAAGATATTTCCTTTTTCACCATAGGCCTCTATGGGCTTCCAAATATCCCTTTGCCAATTCCACAAGAACAGCCTTAGCGAAAGGCTTCTTGAAGGGAAAGATGTAACTCTGTGAGATGAATTAACAGAACACAGAGCAGTTTCTCAGAAAGCTTCTTTCCAGTTTTGAACGGAAGGTATTTCCTTTTTCACCATAGCGCTCTATGGGCTTCCAAATATCCCTTTGCCAATTCCCCAAGAACAGCCTTAGCGAAAGGCTTCTTGAAGGGAAAGATGTAACTCTGTGAGATGAATTAACAGAACACAGAGCAGTTTCTCAGAAAGCTTCTTTCCAGTTTTGAACGGAAGATATTTCCTTTTTCACCATAGCCCTCTATGGGCTTCCAAATATCCCTTTGCCAATTCCACAAGAACAGCCTTAGCGAAAGGCTTCTTGAAGGGAAAGATGTAACTCTGTGAGATGAATTAACAGAACACAGAGCAGTTTCTCAGAAAGCTTCTTTCCAGTTTTGAACGGAAGATATTTCCTTTTTCACCATAGGCCTCTATGGGCTTCCAAATATCCCTTTGCCAATTCCACAAGAACAGCCTTAGCGAAAGGCTTCTTGAAGGGAAAGATGTAACTCTGTGAGATGAATTAACAGAACACAGAGCAGTTTCTCAGAAAGCTTCTTTCCAGTTTTGAACGGAAGATATTTCCTTTTTCACCATAGGCTTCTATGGGCTTCCAAATATCCCTTTGCCAATTCCACAAGAACAGCCTTAGCGAAAGGCTTCTTGAAGGGAAAGATGTAACTCTGTGAGATGAATTAACAGAACACAGAGCAGTTTCTCAGAAAGCTTCTTTCCAGTTTTGAACGGAAGGTATTTCCTTTTTCACCATAGCCCTCTATGGGCTTCCAAATATCCCTTTGCCAATTCCACAAGAGCAGCCTTAGCTAAAGGCTTCTTGAAGGGAAAGATGTCACTCTGTGAGATGAATTAACAGAACACAGAGCAGTTTCTCAGAAAGCTTCTTTCCAGTTTTGAACGGAAGATATTTCCTTTTTCACCGTAGCCCTCTATGGGCTTCCAAATATCCCTTTGCCAATTTCACAAGAACAGCCTTAGCGAAAGGCTTCTTGAAGGGAAAGATGTAACTCGGTGAGATGAATTAACAGAACACAGAGCAGTTTCTCAGAAAGCTTCTTTCCAGTTTTGAACGGAAGATATTTCCTTTTTCACCATAGGCCTTTATGGGCTTCCAAATATCCCTTTGCCAATTCCACAAGAACAGCCTTAGCGAAAGGCTTCTTGAAGGGAAAGATGTAACTCTGTGAGATGAATTAACAGAACACAGAGCAGTTTCTCAGAAAGCTTCTTTCCAGTTTTGAACGGAAGATATTTCCTTTTTCACCATAGCCCTCTATGGGCTTCCAAATATCCCTTTGCCAATTCCACAAGAACAGCCTTAGCGAAAGGCGTCTTGAAGGGAAAGATGTAACTCTGTGAGATGAATTAACAGAACACAGAGCAGTTTCTCAGAAAGCTTCTTTCCAGTTTTGAACGGAAGATATTTCCTTTTTCACCATAGGCCTCTATGGGCTTCCAAATATCCCTTTGCCAATTCCACAAGAACAGCCTTAGCGAAAGGCTTCTTGAAGGGAAAGATGTAACTCTGTGAGATGAATTAACAGAACACAGAGCAGTTTCTCAGAAAGCTTCTTTCCAGTTTTGAACGGAAGGTATTTCCTTTTTCACCATAGCCCTCTATGGGCTTCCAAATATCCCTTTGCCAATTCCCCAAGAACAGCCTTAGCGAAAGGCTTCTTGAAGGGAAAGATGTAACTCTGTGAGATGAATTAACAGAACACAGAGCAGTTTCTCAGAAAGCTTCTTTCCAGTTTTGAACGGAAGATATTTCCTTTTTCATCATAGGCCTCTATGGGCTTCCAAATATCCCTTTGCCAATTCCACAAGAACAGCCTTAGCGAAAGGCTTCTTGAAGGGAAAGATGTAACTCTGTGAGATGAATTAACAGAACACACAGCAGTTTCTCAGAAAGCTTCTTTCCAGTTTTGAACGGAAGATATTTCCTTTTTCACCATAGCCCTCTATGGGCTTCCAAATATCCCTTTGCCAATTCCACAAGAACAGCCATAGCGAAAGGCGTCTTGAAGGGAAAGATGTAACTCTGTGACGTGAATTAACAGAACACAGAGCAGTTTCTCAGAAAGCTTCTTTCCAGTTTTGAACGGAAGATATTTCCTTTTTCACCATAGGCCTCTATGGGCTTCCAAATATCCCTTTGCCAATTCCACAAGAACAGCCTTAGCGAAAGGCTTCTTGAAGGGAAAGATGTAACTCTGTGAGATGAATTAACAGAACACAGAGCAGTTTCTCAGAAAGCTTCTTTCCAGTTTTTAACGGAAGATATTTACTTTTTCACCATAGCCCTCTATGGGCTTCCAAATATCCCTTTGCCAATTCCACAAGAACAGCCTTAGCGAAAGGATTCTTGAAGGGAAAGATGTAACTCTGTGAGATGAATTAACAGAACACAGAGCAGTTTCTCAGAAAGCTTCTTTCCAGTTTTGAACGGAAGATATTTCCTTTTTCACCGTAGCCCTCTTTGGGCTTCCAAATATCCCTTTGCCAATTCCACAAGAACAGCCTTAGCGAAAGGCTTCTTGAAGGGAAAGATGTAACTCTGTGAGATGAATTAACAGAACACAGAGCAGTTTCTCAGAAAGCTTCTTTCCAGTTTTGAACGGAAGATATTTCCTTTTTCACCATAGCCCTCTATGGGCTTCCAAATATCCCTTTGCCAATTCCACAAGAACAGCCTTAGCGAAAGGCTTCTTGAAGGGAAAGATGTAACTCTTTGAGATGAATTAACAGAACACAGAGCAGTTTCTCAGAAAGCTTCTTTCCAGTTTTGAACGGAAGATAATTCCTTTTTCACCATAGACCTCTATGGGCTTCCAAATATAACTTTGCCAATTCCACAAGAGCAGCCTTAGCGAAAGGCTTCTTGAAGGGAAAGATGTAACTCTGTGAGATGAATTAACAGAACACAGAGCAGTTTCTCAGAAAGCTTCTTTCCAGTTTTGAACGGAAGATATTTCCTTTTTCACCATAGGCCTTTATGGGCTTCCAAATATCCCTTTGCCATTTCCACAAGAACAGCCTTAGCGAAAGGCTTCTTGAAGGGAAAGATGTAACTCTGTGAGATGAATTAACAGAACACAGAGCAGTTTCTCAGAAAGCTTCTTTCCAGTTTTGAACGGAAGATATTTCCTTTTTCACCATAGCCCTCTATGGGCTTCCAAATATCCCTTTGCCAATTCCACAAGAACAGCCTTAGCGAAAGGCGTCTTGAAGGGAAAGATGTAACTCTGTGAGATGAATTAACAGAACACAGAGCAGTTTCTCAGAAAGCTTCTTTCCAGTTTTGAACGGAAGATATTTCCTTTTTCACCATAGGCCTCTATGCGCTTCCAAATATCCCTTTGCCAATTCCACAAGAACAGCCTTAGCGAAAGGCTTCTTGAAGGGAAAGATGTAACTCTGTGAGATGAATTAACAGAACACAGAGCAGTTTCTCAGAAAGCTTCTTTCCAGTTTTGAACGGAAGGTATTTCCTTTTTCACCATAGCCCTCTATGGGCTTCCAAATATCCCTTTGCCAATTCCCCAAGAACAGCCTTAGCGAAAGGCTTCTTGAAGGGAAAGATGTAACTCTGTGAGATGAATTAACGGAACACAGAGCAGTTTCTCAGAAAGCTTCTTTCCAGTTTTGAACGGAAGATATTTCCTTTTTCACCATAGCCCTCTATGGGCTTCCAAATATCCCTTTGCCAATTCCACAAGAACAGCCTTAGCAAAAGGCTTCTTGTAGGGAAAGATGTAACTCTGTGAGATGAATTAACAGAACACAGAGCAGTTTCTCAGAAAGCTTCTTTCCAGTTTTGAACGGAAGATATTTCCTTTTTCACCATAGGCCTCTATGGGCTTCCAAATATCCCTTTGCCAATTCCACAAGAACAGCCTTAGCGAAAGGCTTCTTGAAGGGAAAGATGTAACTCTGTGAGATGAATTAACAGAACACAGAGCAGTTTCTCAGAAAGCTTCTTTCCAGTTTTGAACGGAAGGTATTTCCTTTTTCAACATAGCCCTCTATGGGCTTCCAAATATCCCTTTGCCAATTCCCCAAGAACAGCCTTAGCGAAAGGCTTCTTGAAGGGAAAGATGTAACTCTGTGAGATGAATTAACAGAACACAGAGCAGTTTCTCAGAAACCTTCTTTCCAGTTTTGAACGGAAGATATTTCCTTTTTCACCATAGGCCTCTATGGGCTTCCAAATATCCCTTTGCCAATTCCACAAGAACAGCCTTAGCGAAAGGCTTCTTGAAGGGAAAGATGTAACTCTGTGAGATGAATTAACAGAACACAGAGCAGTTTCTCAGAAAGCTTCTTTCCAGTTTTGAACGGAAGGTATTTCCTTTTTCACCATAGCCCTCTACGGGCTTCCAAATATCCCTTTGCCAATTCCCCAAGAACAGCCTTAGCGAAAGGCTTCTTGAAGGGAAAGATGTAACTCTGTGAGATGAATTAACAGAACACAGAGCAGTTTCTCAGAAAGCTTCTTTCCAGTTTTGAACGGAAGATATTTCCTTTTTCACCAAAGCCCTCTATGGGCTTCCAAATATCCCTTTGTCAATTCCACAAGAACAGCCTTAGCGAAAGGCTTCTTGAAGGGAAAGATGTAACTCTGTGAGATGAACTTACAGAACACAGAGCAGTTTGTCAGAAAGCTTCTTTCCAGTTTTGCACGGAAGATATTTCCTTTTTCACCATAGGCCTCTATGGGCTTCCAAATATCCCTTTGCCAATTCCACAAGAACAGCCTTAGCGAAAGGCTTCTTGAAGGGAAAGATGTAACTCTGTGAGATGAATTAACAGAACACAGAGCAGTTTCTCAGAAAGCTTCTTTCCAGTTTTGCACGGAAGATATTTCCTTTTTCACCATAGGCCTCTATGGGCTTCCAAATATCCGTTTGCCAATTCCACAAGAACAGCCTTAGCGAAAGGCTTCTTGAAGGGAAAGATGTAACTCTGTGAGATGAATTAACAGAACACAGAGCAGTTTCTCAGAAAGCTTCTTTCCAGTTTTGAACGGAAGATATTTCCTTTTTCATCATAGGCCTCTATGGGCTTCCAAATATCCCTTTGCCAATTCCACAAGAACAGCCTTAGCGAAAGGCTTCTTGTAGGGAAAGATGTAACTCTGTGAGATGAATTAACAGAACACAGAGCAGTTTCTCAGAAAGCTTCTTTCCAGTTTTGAACGGAAGATATTTCCTTTTTCACCATAGCCCTCTATGGGCTTCCAAATATCCCTTTGCCAATTACACAAGAACAGCCTTAGCGAAAGCCGTCTTTAAGGGAAAGATGTAACTCTGTGAGATGAATTAACAGAACACAGAGCAGTTTCTCAGAAAGCTTCTTTCCAGTTTTGAACGGAAGATATTTCCTTTTTCACCATAGGCCTCTATGGGCTTCCAAATATCCCTTTGCCAATTCCACAAGAACAGCCTTAGCGAAAGGCTTCTTGAAGGGAAAGATATAACTCTGTGAGATGAATTAACAGAACACAGAGCAGTTTCTCAGAAAGCTTCTTTCCAGTTTTGAACGGAAGGTATTTCCTTTTTCACCATACCCCTCTATGGGCTTCCAAATATCCCTTTGCCAATTCCCCAAGAACAGCCTTAGCGAATGGCTTCTTGAAGGGAAAGATGTAACTCTGTGAGATGAATTAACAGAACACAGAGCAGTTTCTCAGAAAGCTTCTTTCCTGTTTTGAACGGAAGATATTTCCTTTTTCACCGTAGCCCTCTATGGGCTTCCAAATATCCGTTTGCCAATTCCACAAGAACAGACTTAGCGAAAGGTTTCCTGAAGGGAAAGATGTAACTCTGTGAGATGAATTAACAGAACACAGAGCAGTTTCTCAGAAAGCTTCTTTCCAGTTTTGAACGGAAGATATTTCCTTTTTCACCATAGCCCTCTATGGGCTTCCAAATATCCCTTTGCCAATTCCACAAGAACAGCCTTAGCGAAAGGCGTCTTGAAGGGAAAGATGTAACTCTGTGAGATGAATTAACAGAACACAGAGCAGTTTCTCAGAAAGCTTCTTTCCAGTTTTGAACGGAAGATATTTCCTTTTTCACCATAGGCCTCTATGGGCTTCCAAATATCCCTTTGCCAATTCCACAAGAACAGCCTTAGCGAAAGGCTTCTTGAAGGGAAAGATGTAACTCTGTGAGATGAATTAACAGAACACAGAGCAGTTTCTCAGAAAGCTTCTTTCTAGTTTTGCACGGAAGATATTTCCTTTTTCACAATAGGCCTCTGTGGGCTTCCAAATATCCCTTTGCCAATTCCACAAGAACAGCCTTAGCGAAAGGCTTCTTGAAGGGAAAGATGTAACTCTGTGAGATGAATTAACAGAACACAGAGCAGTTTCTCAGAAAGCTTCTTTCCAGTTTTGAACGGAAGATATTTCCTTTTTCACCATAGGCCTCTAATGGCTTCCAAATATCCCTTTGCCAATTCCACAAGAACAGCGTTAGCGAAAGGCTTCTTGAAGGGAAAGATGTAACTCTGTGAGATGAATTAACAGAACACAGAGCAGTTTCTCAGAAAGCTTCTTTCCAGTTTTGAACGGAAGATATTTCCTTTTTCACCGTAGCCCTCTTTGGGCTTCCAAATATCCCTTTGCCAATTCCACAAGAACAGCCTTAGCGAAAGGCGTCTTGAAGGGAAAGATGTAACTCTGTGAGATGAATTAACAGAACACAGAGCAGTTTCTCAGAAAGCTTCTTTCCAGTTTTGAACGGAAGATATTTCCTTTTTCACCATAGGCCTCTATGGGCTTCCAAATATCCCTTTGCCAATTCCACAAGAACAGCCTTAGCGAAAGGCTTCTTGAAGGGAAAGATGTAACTCTTTGAGATGAATTAACAGAACACAGAGCAGTTTCTCAGAAAGCTTCTTTCCAGTTTTGAACGGAAGATAATTCCTTTTTCACCATAGCCCTCTATGGGCTTCCAAATATCCCTTTGCCAATTCCACAAGAACAGCCTTAGCGAAAGGCTTCTTGAAGGGAAAGATGTAACTCTGTGAGATGAATTAACAGAACACAGAGCTGTTTCTCAGAAAGCTTCTTTCCAGTTTTGAACGGAAGATATTTCCTTTTTCACCGTAGCCCTCTTTGGGCTTCCAAATATCCCTTTGCCAATTCCACAAGAACAGCCTTAGCGAAAGGCTTCTTGAAGGGAAAGATGTAACTCTGTGAGATGAATTAACAGAACACAGAGCAGTTTCTCAGAAAGCTTCTTTCCAGTTTTGAACGGAAGATATTTCCTTTTTCACCATAGGCCTTTATGGGCTTCCAAATATCCCTTTGCCAATTCCACAAGAACAGCCTTAGCGAAAGGCTTCTTGAAGGGAAAGATGTAACTCTGTGAGATGAATTAACAGAACACAGAGCAGTTTCTCAGAAAGCTTCTTTCCAGTTTTGAACGGAAGATATTTCCTTTTTCACCATAGCCCTCTATGGGCTTCCAAATATCCCTTTGCCAATTCCACAAGAACAGCCTTAGCGAAAGGCGTCTTGAAGGGAAAGATGTAACTCTGTGAGATGAATTAATAGAACACAGAGCAGTTTCTCAGAAAGCTTCTTTCCAGTTTTGAACGGAAGATATTTCCTTTTTCACCATAGGCCTCTATGGGCTTCCAAATATCCCTTTGCCAATTCCACAAGAACAGCCTTAGCGAAAGGCTTCTTGAAGGGAAAGATGTAACTCTGTGAGATGAATTAACAGAACACAGAGCAGTTTCTCAGAAAGCTTCTTTCCAGTTTTGAACGGAAGGTATTTCCTTTTTCACCATAGCGCTCTATGGGCTTCCAAATATCCCTTTGCCAATTCCCCAGGAACAGCCTTAGCGAAAGGCTTCTTGAAGGGAAAGATGTAACTCTGTGAGATGAATTAACAGAACACAGAGCAGTTTCTCAGAAAGCTTCTTTCCAGTTTTGAACGGAAGATATTTCCTTTTTCACCATAGGCCTCTATGGGCTTCCAAATATCCCTTTGCCAATTCCACAAGAACAGCCTTAGCGAAAGGCTTCTTGAAGGGAAAGATGTAACTCTGTGAGATGAATTAACAGAACACAGAGCAGTTTCTCAGAAAGCTTCTTTCCAGTTTTGAACGGAAGATATTTCCTTTTTCACCATAGGCCTCTATGGGCTTCCAAATATCCCTTTGCCAATTCCACAAGAACAGCCTTAGCGAAAGGCTTCTTGAAGGGAAAGATGTAACTCTGTGAGATGAATTAACAGAACACAGAGCAGTTTCTCAGAAAGCTTCTTTCCAGTTTTGAACGGAAGATATTTCCTTTTTCACCATAGCCCTCTATGGGCTTCCAAATATCCCTTTGCCAATTCCACAAGAGCAGCCTTAGCTAAAGGCTTCTTGAAGGGAAAGATGTAACTCTGTGAGATGAATTAACAGAACACAGAGCAGTTTCTCAGAAAGCTTCTTTCCAGTTTTGAACGGAAGATATTTCCTTTTTCACCGTAGCCCTCTATGGGCTTCCAAATATCCCTTTGCCAATTCCACAAGAACAGCCTTAGCGAAAGGCTTCTTGAAGGGAAAGATGTAACTCGGTGAGATGAATTAACAGAACACAGAGCAGTTTCTCAGAAAGCTTCTTTCCAGTTTTGAACGGAAGATATTTCCTTTTTCACCATAGGCCTTTATGGGCTTCCAAATATCCCTTTGCCAATTCCACAAGAACAGCCTTAGCGAAAGGCTTCTTGAAGGGAAAGATGTAACTCTGTGAGATGAATTAACAGAACACAGAGCAGTTTCTCAGAAAGCTTCTTTCCAGTTTTGAACGGAAGATATTTCCTTTTTCACCATAGCCCTCTATGGGCTTCCAAATATCCCTTTGCCAATTCCACAAGAACAGCCTTAGCGAAAGGCGTCTTGAAGGGAAAGATGTAACTCTGTGAGATGAATTAACAGAACACAGAGCAGTTTCTCAGAAAGCTTCTTTCCAGTTTTGAACGGAAGATATTTCCTTTTTCACCATAGGCCTCTATGGGCTTCCAAATATCCCTTTGCCAATTCCACAAGAACAGCCTTAGCGAAAGGCTTCTTGAAGGGAAAGATGTCACTCTGTGAGATGAATTAACAGAACACAGAGCAGTTTCTCAGAAAGCTTCTTTCCAGTTTTGAACGGAAGGTATTTCCTTTTTCACCATAGCCCTCTATGGGCTTCCAAATATCCCTTTGCCAATTCCCCAAGAACAGCCTTAGCGAAAGGCTTCTTGAAGGGAAAGATGTAACTCTGTGAGATGAATTAACAGAACACAGAGCAGTTTCTCAGAAAGCTTCTTTCCAGTTTTGAACGGAAGATATTTCCTTTTTCATCATAGGCCTCTAAGGGCTTCCAAATATCCCTTTGCCAATTCCACAAGAACAGCCTTAGCGAAAGGCTTCTTGAAGGGAAAGATGTAACTCTGTGAGATGAATTAACAGAACACAGAGCAGTTTCTCAGAAAGCTTCTTTCCAGTTTTGAACGGAAGATATTTCCTTTTTCACCATAGCCCTCTATGGGCTTCCAAATATCCCTTTGCCAATTCCACAAGAACAGCCTTAGCGAAAGGCGTCTTGAAGGGAAAGATGTAACTCTGTGACGTGAATTAACAGAACACAGAGCAGTTTCTCAGAAAGCTTCTTTCCAGTTTTGAACGGAAGATATTTCCTTTTTCACCATAGGCCTCTATGGGCTTCCAAATATCCCTTTGCCAATTCCACAAGAACAGCCTTAGCGAAAGGCTTCTTGAAGGGAAAGATGTAACTCTGTGAGATGAATTAACAGAACACAGAGCAGTTTCTCAGAAAGCTTCTTTCCAGTTTTTAACGGAAGATATTTACTTTTTCACCATAGCCCTCTATGGGCTTCCAAATATCCCTTTGCCAATTCCACAAGAACAGCCTTAGCGAAAGGATTCTTGAAGGGAAAGATGTAACTCTGTGAGATGAATTAACAGAACACAGAGCAGTTTCTCAGAAAGCTTCTTTCCAGTTTTGAACGGAAGATATTTCCTTTTTCACCGTAGCCCTCTTTGGGCTTCCAAATATCCCTTTGCCAATTCCACAAGAACAGCCTTAGCGAAAGGCTTCTTGAAGGGAAAGATGTAACTCTGTGAGATGAATTAACAGAACACAGAGCAGTTTCTCAGAAAGCTTCTTTCCAGTTTTGAACGGAAGATATTTCCTTTTTCACCATAGCCCTCTATGGGCTTCCAAATATCCCTTTGCCAATTCCACAAGAACAGCCTTAGCGAAAGGCTTCTTGAAGGGAAAGATGTAACTCTTTGAGATGAATTAACAGAACACAGAGCAGTTTCTCAGAAAGCTTCTTTCCAGTTTTGAACGGAAGATAATTCCTTTTTCACCATAGCCCTCTATGGGCTTCCAAATATCCCTTTGCCAATTCCACAAGAACAGCCTTAGCGAAAGGCTTCTTGAAGGGAAAGATGTAACTCTGTGAGATGAATTAACAGAACACAGAGCAGTTTCTCAGAAAGCTTCTTTCCAGTTTTGAACGGAAGATATTTCCTTTTTCACCATAGGCCTTTATGGGCTTCCAAATATCCCTTTGCCAATTCCACAAGAACAGCCTTAGCGAAAGGCTTCTTGAAGGGAAAGATGTAACTCTGTGAGATGAATTAACAGAACACAGAGCAGTTTCTCAGAAAGCTTCTTTCCAGTTTTGAACGGAAGATATTTCCTTTTTCACCATAGCCCTCTATGGGCTTCCAAATATCCCTTTGCCAATTCCACAAGAACAGCCTTAGCGAAAGGCGTCTTGAAGGGAAAGATGTAACTCTGTGAGATGAATTAACAGAACACAGAGCAGTTTCTCAGAAAGCTTCTTTCCAGTTTTGAACGGAAGATATTTCCTTTTTCACCATAGGCCTCTATGCGCTTCCAAATATCCCTTTGCCAATTCCACAAGAACAGCCTTAGCGAAAGGCTTCTTGAAGGGAAAGATGTAACTCTGTGAGATGAATTAACAGAACACAGAGCAGTTTCTCAGAAAGCTTCTTTCCAGTTTTGAACGGAAGGTATTTCCTTTTTCACCATAGCCCTCTATGGGCTTCCAAATATCCCTTTGCCAATTCCCCAAGAACAGCCTTAGCGAAAGGCTTCTTGAAGGGAAAGATGTAACTCTGTGAGATGAATTAACAGAACACAGAGCAGTTTCTCAGAAAGCTTCTTTCCAGTTTTGAACGGAAGATATTTCCTTTTTCACCATAGCCCTCTATGGGCTTCCAAATATCCCTTTGCCAATTCCACAAGAACAGCCTTAGCAAAAGGCTTCTTGAAGGGAAAGATGTAACTCTGTGAGATGAATTAACAGAACACAGAGCAGTTTCTCAGAAAGCTTCTTTCCAGTTTTGAACGGAAGATATTTCCTTTTTCACCATAGGCCTCTATGGGCTTCCAAATATCCCTTTGCCAATTCCACAAGAACAGCCTTAGCGAAAGGCTTCTTGAAGGGAAAGATGTAACTCTGTGAGATGAATTAACAGAACACAGAGCAGTTTCTCAGAAAGCTTCTTTCCAGTTTTGAACGGAAGGTATTTCCTTTTTCAACATAGCCCTCTATGGGCTTCCAAATATCCCTTTGCCAATTCCCCAAGAACAGCCTTAGCGAAAGGCTTCTTGAAGGGAAAGATGTAACTCTGTGAGATGAATTAACAGAACACAGAGCAGTTTCTCAGAAAGCTTCTTTCCAGTTTTGAACGGAAGATATTTCCTTTTTCACCATAGGCCTCTATGGGCTTCCAAATATCCCTTTGCCAATTCCACAAGAACAGCCTTAGCGAAAGGCTTCTTGAAGGGAAAGATGTAACTCTGTGAGATGAATTAACAGAACACAGAGCAGTTTCTCAGAAAGCTTCTTTCCAGTTTTGAACGGAAGGTATTTCCTTTTTCACCATAGGCCTCTATGGGCTTCCAAATATCCCTTTGCCAATTCCACAAGAACAGCCTTAGCGAAAGGCTTCTTGAAGGGAAAGATGTAACTCTGTGAGATGAATTAACAGAACACAGAGCAGTTTCTCAGAAACCTTCTTTCCAGTTTTGAACGGAAGATATTTCCTTTTTCACCATAGCCCTCTATGGGCTTCCAAATATCCCTTTACCAATTCCACAAGAACAGCCTTAGCGAAAGGCTTCTTGAAGGGAAAGATGTAACTCTGTGAGATGAATTAACAGAACACAGAGCAGTTTCTCAGAAACCTTCTTTCCAGTTTTGAAAGGAAGATATTTCCTTTTTCACCATAGGCCTCTAATGGCTTCCAAATATCCCTTTGCCAATTCCACAAGAACAGCCTTAGCGAAAGGCTTCTTGAAGGGAAAGATGTAACTCTGTGAGATGAATTAACAGAACACAGAGCAGTTTCTCAGAAAGCTTCTTTCCTGTTTTGAACGGAAGATATTTCCTTTTTTCACCGTAGCCCTCTATGGGCTTCCAAATATCCGTTTGCCAATTCCACAAGAAAAGCCTTAGCGAAAGGTTTCTTGAAGGGAAAGATGTAACTCTGTGAGATGAATTAACAGAACACAGAGCAGTTTCTCAGAAAGCTTCTTTCCAGTTTTGAACGGAAGATATTTCCTTTTTCACCATAGCCCTCTATGGGCTTCCAAATATCCCTTTGCCAATTCCACAAGAACAGCCTTAGCGAAAGGCGTCTTGAAGGGAAAGATGTAACTCTGTGAGATGAATTAACAGAACACAGAGCAGTTTCTCAGAAAGCTTCTTTCCAGTTTTGAACGGAAGATATTTCCTTTTTCACCATAGGCCTCTATGGGCTTCCAAATATCCCTTTGCCAATTCCACAAGAACAGCCTTAGCGAAAGGCTTCTTGAAGGGAAAGATGTAACTCGGTGAGATGAATTAAAAGAACACAGAGCAGTTTCTCAGAAAGCTTCTTTCCAGTTTTGCACGGAAGATATTTCCTTTTTCACCATAGGCCTCTATGGGCTTCCAAATATCCCTTTGCCAATTCCACAAGAACAGCCTTAGCGAAAGGCTACTTGAAGGGAAAGATGTAACTCTGTGAGATGAATTAACAGAACACAGAGCAGTTTCTCAGAAAGCTTCTTTCCAGTTTTGAACGGAAGATATTTCCTTTTTCACCGTAGCCCTCTTTGGGCTTCCAAATATCCCTTTGCCAATTCCACAAGAACAGCCTTAGCGAAAGGCTTCTTGAAGGGAAAGATGTAACTCTGTGAGATGAATTAACAGAACACAGAGCAGTTTCTCAGAAAGCTTCTTTCCAGTTTTGAACGGAAGATATTTCCTTTTTCACCATAGCCCTCTATGGGCTTCCAAATATCCCTTTGCCAATTCCACAAGAACAGCCTTAGCGAAAGGCTTCTTGAAGGGAAAGATGTAACTCTGTGAGATGAATTAACAGAACACAGAGCAGTTTCTCAGAAAGCTTCTTTCCAGTTTTGAACGGAAGATATTTCCTTTTTCACCATAGCCCTCTATGGGCTTCCAAATATCCCTTTGCCAATTCCAAAAGAACAGCCTTAGCGAAAGGCTTCTTGAAGGGAAAGATGTAACTCTGTGAGATGAATTAACAGAACACAGAGCAGTTTCTCAGAAAGCTTCTTTCCAGTTTTGAACGGAAGATATTTCCTTTTTCACCATAGCCCTCTATGCGCTTCCAAATATCCCTTTGTCAATTCCACAAGAACAGCCTTAGCGAAAGGCTTCTTGAAGGGAAAGATGTAACTCTGTGAGATGAACTAACAGAAAACAGAGCAGTTTCTCAGAAAGCTTCTTTCCAGTTTTGCACGGAAGATATTTCCTTTTTCACCAAAGGCCTCTATGGGCTTCCAAATATCCCTTTGCCAATTCCACAAGAACAGCCTTAGCGAAAGGCTTCTTGAAGGGAAAGATGTAACTCTGTGAGATGAATTAACAGAACACAGAGCAGTTTCTCAGAAACCTTCTTTCCAGTTTTGAACGGAAGATATTTCCTTTTTCACCATAGCCCTCTATGGGCTTCGAAATATCCCTTTGCCAATTCCACAAGAACAGCCTTAGCGAAAGGCTTCTTGAAGGGAAAGATGTAACTCTGTGAGATGAATTAACAGAACACAGAGCAGTTTCTCAGAAAGCTTCTTTCCAGTTTTGAACGGAAGATATTTCCTTTTTCACCGTAGCCCTCTATGGGCTTCCAAATATCCCTTTGCCAATTCCACAAGAACAGCCTTAGCGAAAGGCTTCTTGAAGGGAAAGATGTAACTCTGTGAGATGAATTAACAGAACACAGAGCAGTTTCTCAGAAAGCTTCTTTCCAGTTTTGAACGGAAGATATTTCCTTTTTCACCATAGGCCTCTATGGGCTTCCAAATATCCCTTTGCCAATTCCACAAGAACAGCCTTAGCGAAAGGCTTCTTGAAGGGAAAGATGTAACTCTGTGAGATGAATTAACAGAACACACAGCAGTTTCTCAGAAAGCTTCTTTCCAGTTTTGAACGGAAGATATTTCCTTTTTCACCATAGGCCTCTATGGGCTTCCAAATATCCCTTTGCCAATTCCACAAGAACAGCCTTAGCGAAAGGCTTCTTGAAGGGAAAGATGTAACTCTGTGAGATGAATTAACAGAACACAGAGCAGTTTCTCAGAAAGCTTCTTTCCAGTTTTGAACGGAAGATATTTCCTTTTTCACCATAGCCCTCTATGGGCTTCCAAATATCCCTTTGTCAATTCCACAAGAACAGCCTTAGCGAAAGGCTTCTTGAAGGGAAAGATGTAACTCTGTGAGATGAATTAACAGAACACAGAGCAGTTTCTCAGAAAGCTTCTTTCCAGTTTTGCACGGAAGATATTTCCTTTTTCACCATAGGCCTCTATGGGCTTCCAAATATCCCTTTGCCAATTCCACAAGAACAGCCTTAGCGAAAGGCTTCTTGAAGGGAAAGATGTAACTCTGTGAGATGAATTAACAGAACACAGAGCAGTTTCTCAGAAAGCTTCTTTCCAGTTTTGCACGGAAGATATTTCCTTTTTCACCATAGGCCTCTATGGGCTTCCAAATATCCGTTTGCCAATTCCACAAGAACAGCCTTAGCGAAAGGCTTCTTGAAGGGAAAGATGTAACTCTGTGAGATGAATTAACAGAACACAGAGCAGTTTCTCAGAAAGCTTCTTTCCAGTTTTGAACGGAAGATATTTCCTTTTTCATCATAGGCCTCTATGGGCTTCCAAATATCCCTTTGCCAATTCCACAAGAACAGCCTTAGCGAAAGGCTTCTTGAAGGGAAAGATGTAACTCTGTGAGATGAATTAACAGAACACAGAGCAGTTTCTCAGAAAGCTTCTTTCCAGTTTTGAACGGAAGATATTTCCTTTTTCACCATAGCCCTCTATGGGCTTCCAAATATCCCTTTGCCAATTACACAAGAACAGCCTTAGCGAAAGCCGTCTTTAAGGGAAAGATGTAACTCTGTGAGATGAATTAACAGAACACAGAGCAGTTTCTCAGAAAGCTTCTTTCCAGTTTTGAACGGAAGATATTTCCTTTTTCACCATAGGCCTCTATGGGCTTCCAAATATCCCTTTGCCAATTCCACAAGAACAGCCTTAGCGAAAGGCTTCTTGAAGGGAAAGATATAACTCTGTGAGATGAATTAACAGAACACAGAGCAGTTTCTCAGAAAGCTTCTTTCCAGTTTTGAACGGAAGGTATTTCCTTTTTCACCATACCCCTCTATGGGCTTCCAAATATCCCTTTGCCAATTCCCCAAGAACAGCCTTAGCGAAAGGCTTCTTGAAGGGAAAGATGTAACTCTGTGAGATGAATTAACAGAACACAGAGCAGTTTCTCAGAAAGCTTCTTTCCAGTTTTGAACGGAAGATATTTCCTTTTTCACCGTAGCCCTCTTTGGGCTTCCAAATATCCCTTTGCCAATTCCACAAGAACAGCCTTAGCGAAAGGCGTCTTGAAGGGAAAGATGTAACTCTGTGAGATGAATTAACAGAACACAGAGCAGTTTCTCAGAAAGCTTCTTTCCAGTTTTGAACGGAAGATATTTCCTTTTTCACCATAGCCCTCTATGGGCTTCCAAATATCCCTTTGCCAATTCCACAAGAACAGCCTTAGCGAAAGGCTTCTTGAAGGGAAAGATGTAACTCTTTGAGATGAATTAACAGAACACAGAGCAGTTTCTCAGAAAGCTTCTTTCCAGTTTTGAACGGAAGATATTTCCTTTTTCACCATAGGCCTTTATGGGCTTCCAAATATCCCTTTGCCAATTCCACAAGAACAGCCTTAGCGAAAGGCTTCTTGAAGGGAAAGATGTAACTCTGTGAGATGAATTAACAGGACACAGAGCAGTTTCTCAGAAAGCTTCTTTCCAGTTTTGAACGGAAGATATTTCCTTTTTCACCATAGCCCTCTATGGGCTTCCAAATATCCCTTTGCCAATTCCACAAGAACAGCCTTAGCGAAAGGCGTCTTGAAGGGAAAGATGTAACTCTGTGAGATGAATTAACAGAACACAGAGCAGTTTCTCAGAAAGCTTCTTTCCAGTTTTGAACGGAAGATATTTCCTTTTTCACCATAGGCCTCTATGGGCTTCCAAATATCCCTTTGCCAATTCCACAAGAACAGCCTTAGCGAAAGGCTTCTTGAAGGGAAAGATGTAACTCTGTGAGATGAATTAACAGAACACAGAGCAGTTTCTCAGAAAGCTTCTTTCCAGTTTTGAACGGAAGGTATTTCCTTTTTCACCATAGCCCTCTATGGGCTTCCAAATATCCCTTTGCCAATTCCCCAAGAACAGCCTTAGCGAAAGGCTTCTTGAAGGGAAAGATGTAACTCTCTGAGATGAATTAACAGAACACAGAGCAGTTTCTCAGAAAGCTTCTTTCCAGTTTTGAACGGAAGATATTTCCTTTTTCACCATAGGCCTCTATGGGCTTCCAAATATCCCTTTGCCAATTCCACAAGAACAGCCTTAGCGAAAGGCTTCTTGAAGGGAAAGATGTAACTCTGTGAGATGAATTAACAGAACACAGAGCAGTTTCTCAGAAAGCTTCTTTCCAGTTTTGCACGGAAGATATTTCCTTTTTCACCATAAGCCTCTATGGGCTTCCAAATATCCCTTTGCCAATTCCACAAGAACAGCCTTAGCGAAAGGCTTCTTGAAGGGAAAGATGTAACTCTGTGAGATGAATTAACAGAACACAGAGCAGTTTCTCAGAAAGCTTCTTTCCAGTTTTGAACGGAAGATATTTACTTTTTCAACATAGGCCTCTAATGGCTTCCAAATATCCCTTTGCCAATTCCACAAGAACAGCCTTAGCGAAAGGCTTCTTTAAGGGAAAGATGTAACTCTGTGAGATGAATTAACAGAACACAGAGCAGTTTCTCAGAAAGCTTCTTTCCAGTTTTGAACGGAAGATATTTCCTTTTTCACCGTAGCCCTCTATGGGCTTCCAAATATCCCTTTGCCAATTCCACAAGAACAGCCTTAGCGAAAGGCTTCTTGAAGGGAAAGATGTAACTCTGTGAGATGAATTAACAGAACACAGAGCAGTTTCTCAGAAAGCTTCTTTCCAGTTTTGAACGGAAGATATTTCCTTTTTCACCATAGCCCTCTATGGGCTTCCAAATATCCCTTTGCCAATTCCACAAGAACAGCCTTAGCGAAAGGCTTCTTGAAGGGAAAGATGTAACTCTTTGAGATGAATTAACAGAACACAGAGCAGTTTCTCAGAAAGCTTCTTTCCAGTTTTGAACGGAAGATAATTCCTTTTTCACCATAGCCCTCTATGGGCTTCCAAATATCCCTTTGCCAATTCCACAAGAACAGCCTTAGTGAAAGGCTTCTTGAAGGGAAAGATGTAACTCTGTGAGATGAATTAACAGAACACAGAGCAGTTTCTCAGAAAGCTTCTTTCCAGTTTTGAACGGAAGATATTGCCTTTTTCACCATAGCCCTCTATGGGCTTCCAAATATCCCTTTGTCAATTCCACAAGAACAGCCTTAGCGAAAGGCTTCTTGAAGGGAAAGATGTAACTCTGTGAGATGAACTTACAGAACACAGAGCAGTTTCTCAGAAAGCTTCTTTCCAGTTTTGCACGGAAGATATTTCCTTTTTCACCATAGGCCTCTATGGGCTTCCAAATATCCCTTTGCCAATTCCACAAGAACAGCCTTAGCGAAAGGCTTCTTGAAGGGAAAGATGTAACTCTGTGAGATGAATTAACAGAACACAGAGCAGTTTCTCAGAAACCTTCTTTCCAGTTTTGAACGGAAGATATTTCCTTTTTCACCATAGCCCTCTATGGGCTTCCAAATATCCCTTTACCAATTCCACAAGAACAGCCTTAGCGAAAGGCTTCTTGAAGGGAAAGATGTAACTCTGTGAGATGAATTAACAGAACACAGAGCAGTTTCTCAGAAACCTTCTTTCCAGTTTTGAAAGGAAGATATTTCCTTTTTCACCATAGGCCTCTAATGGCTTCCAAATATCCCTTTGCCAATTCCACAAGAACAGCCTTAGCGAAAGGCTTCTTGAAGGGAAAGATGTAACTCTGTGAGATGAATTAACAGAACACAGAGCAGTTTCTCAGAAAGCTTCTTTCCTGTTTTGAACGGAAGATATTTCCTTTTTCACCGTAGCCCTCTATGGGCTTCCAAATATCCGTTTGCCAATTCCACAAGAACAGCCTTAGCGAAAGGTTTCCTGAAGGGAAAGATGTAACTCTGTGAGATGAATTAACAGAACACAGAGCAGTTTCTCAGAAAGCTTCTTTCCAGTTTTGAACGGAAGATATTTCCTTTTTCACCATAGCCCTCTATGGGCTTCCAAATATCCCTTTGCCAATTCCACAAGAACAGCCTTAGCGAAAGGCGTCTTGAAGGGAAAGATGTAACTCTGTGAGATGAATTAACAGAACACAGAGCAGTTTCTCAGAAAGCTTCTTTCCAGTTTTGAACGGAAGATATTTCCTTTTTCACCATAGGCCTCTATGGGCTTCCAAATATCCCTTTGCCAATTCCACAAGAACAGCCTTAGCGAAAGGCTTCTTGAAGGGAAAGATGTAACTCGGTGAGATGAATTAAAAGAACACAGAGCAGTTTCTCAGAAAGCTTCTTTCCAGTTTTGCACGGAAGATATTTCCTTTTTCACCATAGGCCTCTATGGGCTTCCAAATATCCCTTTGCCAATTCCACAAGAACAGCCTTAGCGAAAGGCTACTTGAAGGGAAAGATGTAACTCTGTGAGATGAATTAACAGAACACAGAGCAGTTTCTCAGAAAGCTTCTTTCCAGTTTTGAACGGAAGATATTTCCTTTTTCACCGTAGCCCTCTTTGGGCTTCCAAATATCCCTTTGCCAATTCCACAAGAACAGCCTTAGCGAAAGGCTTCTTGAAGGAAAGATGTAACTCTGTGAGATGAATTAACAGAACACAGAGCAGTTTCTCAGAAAGCTTCTTTCCAGTTTTGAACGGAAGATATTTCCTTTTTCACCATAGCCCTCTATGGGCTTCCAAATATCCCTTTGCCAATTCCACAAGAACAGCCTTAGCGAAAGGCTTCTTGAAGGGAAAGATGTAACTCTGTGAGATGAATTAACAGAACACAGAGCAGTTTCTCAGAAAGCTTCTTTCCAGTTTTGCACGGAAGATATTTCCTTTTTCACCATAGGCCTCTATGGGCTTCCAAATATCCGTTTGCCAATTCCACAAGAACAGCCTTAGCGAAAGGCTTCTTGAAGGGAAAGATGTAACTCTGTGAGATGAATTAACAGAACACAGAGCAGTTTCTCAGAAAGCTTCTTTCCAGTTTTGAACGGAAGATATTTCCTTTTTCATCATAGTCCTCTATGGGCTTCCAAATATCCCTTTGCCAATTCCACAAGAACAGCCTTAGCGAAAGGCTTCTTGAAGGGAAAGATGTAACTCTGTGAGATGAATTAACAGAACACAGAGCAGTTTCTCAGAAAGCTTCTTTCCAGTTTTGAACGGAAGATATTTCCTTTTTCACCATAGCCCTCTATGGGCTTCCAAATATCCCTTTGCCAATTACACAAGAACAGCCTTAGCGAAAGCCGTCTTTAAGGGAAAGATGTAACTCTGTGAGATGAATTAACAGAACACAGAGCAGTTTCTCAGAAAGCTTCTTTCCAGTTTTGAACGGAAGATATTTCCTTTTTCACCATAGGCCTCAATGGGCTTCCAAATATCCCTTTGCCAATTCCACAAGAACAGCCTTAGCGAAAGGCTTCTTGAAGGGAAAGATGTAACTCTGTGAGATGAATTAACAGAACACAGAGCAGTTTCTCAGAAAGCTTCTTTCCAGTTTTGAACGGAAGGTATTTCCTTTTTCACCATACCCCTCTATGGGCTTCCAAATATCCCTTTGCCAATTCCCCAAGAACAGCCTTAGCGAAAGGCTTCTTGAAGGGAAAGATGTAACTCTGTGAGATGAATTAACAGAACACAGAGCAGTTTCTCAGAAAGCTTCTTTCCTGTTTTGAACGGAAGATATTTCCTTTTTCACCGTAGCCCTCTATGGGCTTCCAAATATCCGTTTGCCAATTCCACAAGAACAGACTTAGCGAGAGGTTTCCTGAAGGGAAAGATGTAACTCTGTGAGATGAATTAACAGAACACAGAGCAGTTTCTCAGAAAGCTTCTTTCCAGTTTTGAACGGAAGATATTTCCTTTTTCACCATAGCCCTCTATGGGCTTCCAAATATCCCTTTGCCAATTCCACAAGAACAGCCTTAGCGAAAGGCTTCTTGAAGGGAAAGATGTAACTCTGTGAGATGAATTAACAGAACACAGAGCAGTTTCTCAGAAAGCTTCTTTCCAGTTTTGCACGGAAGATATTTCCTTTTTCACCATAGGCCTCTATGGGCTTCCAAATATCCCTTTGCCAATTCCACAAGAACAGCCTTAGCGAAAGGCTTCTTGAAGGGAAAGATGTAACTCTGTGAGATGAATTAACAGAACACAGAGCAGTTTCTCAGAAAGCTTCTTTCCAGTTTTCAACGGAAGATATTTCCTTTTTCACCGTAGCCCTCTTTGGGCTTCCAAATATCCCTTTGCCAATTCCACAAGAACAGCCTTAGCGAAAGGCTTCTTGAAGGGAAAGATGTAACTCTGTGAGATGAATTAACAGAACACAGAGCAGTTTCTCAGAAAGCTTCTTTCCAGTTTTGAACGGAAGATATTTCCTTTTTCACCATAGCCCTCTATCGGCTTCCAAATGTCCCTTTGCCAATTCCACAAGAACAGCCTTAGCGAAAGGCTTCTTGAAGGGAAAGATGTAACTCTGTGAGATGAATTAACAGAACACAGAGCAGTTTCTCAGAAAGCTTCTTTCCAGTTTTGAACGGAAGATATTTCCTTTTTCACCATAGCCCTCTAAGGGCTTCCAAATATCCCTTTGTCAATTCCACAAGAACAGCCTTAGCGAAAGGCTTCTTGAAGGGAAAGATGTAACTCTGTGAGATGAACTTACAGAACACAGAGCAGTTTCTCAGAAAGCTTCTTTCCAGTTTTGCACGGAAGATATTTCCTTTTTCACCATAGGCCTCTATGGGCTTCCAAATATCCCTTTGCCAATTCCACAAGAACAGCCTTAGCGAAAGGCTTCTTGAAGGGAAAGATGTAACTCTGTGAGATGAATTAACAGAACACAGAGCAGTTTCTCAGAAAGCTTCTTTCCAGTTTTGAACGGAAGATATTTCCTTTTTCACCATAGCCCTCTATGGGCTTCCAAATATCCCTTTGCCAATTCCACAAGACAGCCTTAGCGAAAGGCTTCTTGAAGGGAAAGATGTAACTCTGTGAGATGAATTAACAGAACACAGAGCAGTTTCTCAGAAAGCTTCTTTCCAGTTTTGAACGGAAGATATTTCCTTTTTCACCATAGCCCTCTATGGGCTTCCAAATATCCCTTTGCCAATTCCACAAGAACAGCCTTAGCGAAAGGCGTCTTGAAGGGAAAGATGTAACTCTGTGAGATGAATTAACAGAACACAGAGCAGTTTCTCAGAAAGCTTCTTTCCAGTTTTGAACGGAAGATATTTCCTTTTTCACCATAGGCCTCTATGGGCTTCCAAATATCTCTTTGCCAATTCCACAAGAACAGCCTTAGCGAAAGGCTTCTTGAAGGGAAAGATGTAACTCTGTGAGATGAATTAAAAGAACACAGAGCAGTTTCTCAGAAAGCTTCTTTCCAGTTTTGCACGGAAGATATTTCCTTTTTCACCATAGGCCTCTATGGGCTTCCAAATATCCCTTTGCCAATTCCACAAGAACAGCCTTAGCGAAAGGCTACTTGAAGGGAAAGATGTAACTCTGTGAGATGAATTAACAGAACACAGAGCAGTTTCTCAGAAAGCTTCTTTCCAGTTTTGAACGGAAGATATTTCCTTTTTCACCGTAGCCCTCGTTGGGCTTCCAAATATCCCTTTGCCAATTCCACAAGAACAGCCTTAGCGAAAGGCTTCTTGAAGGGAAAGATGTAACTCTGTGAGATGAATTAACAGAACACAGAGCAGTTTCTCAGAAAGCTTCTTTCCAGTTTTGAACGGAAGATATTTCCTTTTTCACCGTACCCCTCTTTGGGCTTCCAAATATCCCTTTGCCAATTCCACAAGAACAGCCTTAGCGAAAGGCTTCTTGAAGGGAAAGATGTAACTCTGTGAGATGAATTAACAGAACACAGAGCAGTTTCTCAGAAAGCTTCTTTCCAGTTTTGAACGGAAGATATTTCCTTTTTCACCATAGCCCTCTATGGGCTTCCAAATATCCCTTTGCCAATTCCACAAGAACAGCCTTAGCGAAAGGCTTCTTGAAGGGAAAGATGTAACTCTTTGAGATGAATTAACAGAACACAGAGCAGTTTCTCAGAAAGCTTCTTTCCAGTTTTGAACGGAAGATAATTCCTTTTTCACCATAGCCCTCTATGGGCTTCCAAATATCCCTTTGCCAATTCCACAAGAACAGCCTTAGTGAAAGGCTTCTTGAAGGGAAAGATGTAACTCTGTGAGATGAATTAACAGAACACAGAGCAGTTTCTCAGAAAGCTTCTTTCCAGTTTTGAACGGAAGATATTTCCTTTTTCACCATAGCCCTCTATGGGCTTCCAAATATCCCTTTGTCAATTCCACAAGAACAGCCTTAGCGAAAGGCTTCTTGAAGGGAAAGATGTAACTCTGTGAGATGAACTTACAGAACACAGAGCAGTTTCTCAGAAAGCTTCTTTCCAGTTTTGCACGGAAGATATTTCCTTTTTCACCATAGGCCTCTATGGGCTTCCAAATATCCCTTTGCCAATTCCACAAGAACAGCCTTAGCGAAAGGCTTCTTGAAGGGAAAGATGTAACTCTGTGAGATGAATTAACAGAACACAGAGCAGTTTCTCAGAAACCTTCTTTCCAGTTTTGAACGGAAGATATTTCCTTTTTCACCATAGCCCTCTATGGGCTTCCAAATATCCCTTTACCAATTCCACAAGAACAGCCTTAGCGAAAGGCTTCTTGAAGGGAAAGATGTAACTCTGTGAGATGAATTAACAGAACACAGAGCAGTTTCTCAGAAACCTTCTTTCCAGTTTTGAAAGGAAGATATTTCCTTTTTCACCATAGGCCTCTAATGGCTTCCAAATATCCCTTTGCCAATTCCACAAGAACAGCCTTAGCGAAAGGCTTCTTGAAGGGAAAGATGTAACTCTGTGAGATGAATTAACAGAACACAGAGCAGTTTCTCAGAAAGCTTCTTTCCTGTTTTGAACGGAAGATATTTCCTTTTTCACCGTAGCCCTCTATGGGCTTCCAAATATCCGTTTGCCAATTCCACAAGAACAGCCTTAGCGAAAGGTTTCCTGAAGGGAAAGATGTAACCCTGTGAGATGAATTAACAGAACACAGAGCAGTTTCTCAGAAAGCTTCTTTCCAGTTTTGAACGGAAGATATTTCCTTTTTCACCATAGCCCTCTATGGGCTTCCAAATATCCCTTTGCCAATTCCACAAGAACAGCCTTAGCGAAAGGCGTCTTGAAGGGAAAGATGTAACTCTGTGAGATGAATTAACAGAACACAGAGCAGTTTCTCAGAAAGCTTCTTTCCAGTTTTGAACGGAAGATATTTCCTTTTTCACCATAGGCCTCTATGGGCTTCCAAATATCCCTTTGCCAATTCCACAAGAACAGCCTTAGCGAAAGGCTTCTTGAAGGGAAAGATGTAACTCGGTGAGATGAATTAAAAGAACACAGAGCAGTTTCTCAGAAAGCTTCTTTCCAGTTTTGCACGGAAGATATTTCCTTTTTCACCATAGGCCTCTATGGGCTTCCAAATATCCCTTTGCCAATTCCACAAGAACAGCCTTAGCGAAAGGCTACTTGAAGGGAAAGATGTAACTCTGTGAGATGAATTAACAGAACACAGAGCAGTTTCTCAGAAAGCTTCTTTCCAGTTTTGAACGGAAGATATTTCCTTTTTCACCGTAGCCCTCTTTGGGCTTCCAAATATCCCTTTGCCAATTCCACAAGAACAGCCTTAGCGAAAGGCTTCTTGAAGGGAAAGATGTAACTCTGTGAGATGAATTAACAGAACACAGAGCAGTTTCTCAGAAAGCTTCTTTCCAGTTTTGAACGGAAGATATTTCCTTTTTCACCGTAGCCCTCTATGGGCTTCCAAATATCCCTTTGTCAATTCCACAAGAACAGCCTTAGCGAAAGGCTTCTTGAAGGGAAAGATGTAACTCTGTGAGATGAACTAACAGAAAACAGAGCAGTTTCTCAGAAAGCTTCTTTCCAGTTTTGCACGGAAGATATTTCCTTTTTCACCAAAGGCCTCTATGGGCTTCCAAATATCCCTTTGCCAATTCCACAAGAACAGCCTTAGCGAAAGGCTTCTTGAAGGGAAAGATGTAACTCTGTGAGATGAATTAACAGAACACAGAGCAGTTTCTCAGAAACCTTCTTTCCAGTTTTGAACGGAAGATATTTCCTTTTTCACCATAGCCCTCTATGGGCTTCGAAATATCCCTTTGCCAATTCCACAAGAACAGCCTTAGCGAAAGGCTTCTTGAAGGGAAAGATGTAACTCTGTGAGATGAATTAACAGAACACAGAGCAGTTTCTCAGAAAGCTTTTTTCCAGTTTTGAACGGAAGATATTTCCTTTTTCACCGTAGCCCTCTATGGGCTTCCAAATATCCCTTTGCCAATTCCACAAGAACAGCCTTAGCGAAAGGCTTCTTGAAGGGAAAGATGTAACTCTGTGAGATGAATTAACAGAACACAGAGCAGTTTCTCAGAAAGCTTCTTTCCAGTTTTGAACGGAAGATATTTCCTTTTTCACCATAGGCCTCTATGGGCTTCCAAATATCCCTTTGCCAATTCCACAAGAACAGCCTTAGCGAAAGGCTTCTTGAAGGGAAAGATGTAACTCTGTGAGATGAATTAACAGAACACAGAGCAGTTTCTCAGAAAGCTTCTTTCCAGTTCTGCACGGAAGATATTTCCTTTTTCACCATAGGCCTCTATGGGCTTCCAAATATCCCTTTGCCAATTCCACAAGAACAGCCTTAGCGAAAGGCTTCTTGAAGGGAAAGATGTAACTCTGTGAGATGAATTAACAGAACACAGAGCAGTTTCTCAGAAAGCTTCTTTCCAGTTTTGCACGGAAGATATTTCCTTTTTCACCATAGGCCTCTATGGGCTTCCAAATATCCGTTTGCCAATTCCACAAGAACAGCCTTAGCGAAAGGCTTCTTGAAGGGAAAGATGTAACTCTGTGAGATGAATTAACAGAACACAGAGCAGTTTCTCAGAAAGCTTCTTTCCAGTTTTGAACGGAAGATATTTCCTTTTTCATCATAGTCCTCTATGGGCTTCCAAATATCCCTTTGCCAATTCCACAAGAACAGCCTTAGCGAAAGGCTTCTTGAAGGGAAAGATGTAACTCTGTGAGATGAATTAACAGAACACAGAGCAGTTTCTCAGAAAGCTTCTTTCCAGTTTTGAACGGAAGATATTTCCTTTTTCACCATAGCCCTCTATGGGCTTCCAAATATCCCTTTGCCAATTACACAAGAACAGCCTTAGCGAAAGCCGTCTTTAAGGGAAAGATGTAACTCTGTGAGATGAATTAACAGAACACAGAGCAGTTTCTCAGAAAGCTTCTTTCCAGTTTTGAACGGAAGATATTTCCTTTTTCACCATAGGCCTCTATGGGCTTCCAAATATCCCTTTGCCAATTCCACAAGAACAGCCTTAGCGAAAGGCTTCTTGAAGGGAAAGATGTAACTCTGTGAGATGAATTAACAGAACACAGAGCAGTTTCTCAGAAAGCTTCTTTCCAGTTTTGAACGGAAGGTATTTCCTTTTTCACCATACCCCTCTATGGGCTTCCAAATATCCCTTTGCCAATTCCCCAAGAACAGCCTTAGCGAAAGGCTTCTTGAAGGGAAAGATGTAACTCTGTGAGATGAATTAACAGAACACAGAGCAGTTTCTCAGAAAGCTTCTTTCCTGTTTTGAACGGAAGATATTTCCTTTTTCACCGTAGCCCTCTATGGGCTTCCAAATATCCGTTTGCCAATTCCACAAGAACAGACTTAGCGAAAGGTTTCCTGAAGGGAAAGATGTAACTCTGTGAGATGAATTAACAGAACACAGAGCAGTTTCTCAGAAAGCTTCTTTCCAGTTTTGAACGGAAGATATTTCCTTTTTCACCATAGCCCTCTATGGGCTTCCAAATATCCCTTTGCCAATTCCACAAGAACAGCCTTAGCGAAAGGCGTCTTGAAGGGAAAGATGTAACTCTGTGAGATGAATTAACAGAACACAGAGCAGTTTCTCAGAAAGCTTCTTTCCAGTTTTGAACGGAAGATATTTCCTTTTTCACCTTAGGCCTCTATGGGCTTCCAAATATCCCTTTGCCAATTCCACAAGAACAGCCTTAGCGAAAGGCTTCTTGAAGGGAAAGATGTAACTCTGTGAGATGAATTAACAGAACACAGAGCAGTTTCTCAGAAAGCTTCTTTCCAGTTTTGCACGGAAGATATTTCCTTTTTCACCATAGGCCTCTATGGGCTTCCAAATATCCCTTTGCCAATTCCACAAGAACAGCCCTAGCGAAAGGCTTCTTGAAGGGAAAGATGTAACTCTGTGAGATGAATTAACAGAACACAGAGCAGTTTCTCAGAAAGCTTCTTTCCAGTTTTCAACGGAAGATATTTCCTTTTTCACCGTAGCCCTCTTTGGGCTTCCAAATATCCCTTTGCCAATTCCACAAGAACAGCCTTAGCGAAAGGCTTCTTGAAGGGAAAGATGTAACTCTGTGAGATGAATTAACAGAACACAGAGCAGTTTCTCAGAAAGCTTCTTTCCAGTTTTGAACGGAAGATATTTCCTTTTTCACCATAGCCCTCTATCGGCTTCCAAATGTCCCTTTGCCAATTCCACAAGAACAGCCTTAGCGAAAGGCTTCTTGAAGGGAAAGATGTAACTCTGTGAGATGAATTAACAGAACACAGAGCAGTTTCTCAGAAAGCTTCTTTCCAGTTTTGAACGGAAGATATTGCCTTTTTCACCATAGCCCTCTATGGGCTTCCAAATATCCCTTTGCCAATTCCAAAGAACAGCCTTAGCGAAAGGCTTCTTAAAGGGAAAGATGTAACTCTGTGAGATGAATTAACAGAACACAGAGCAGTTTCTCAGAAAGCTTCTTTCCAGTTTTGAACGGAAGATATTTCCTTTTTCACCATAGCCCTCTATGGGCTTCCAAATATCCCTTTGTCAATTCCACAAGAACAGCCTTAGCGAAAGGCTTCTTGAAGGGAAAGATGTAACTCTGTGAGATGAACTAACAGAAAACAGAGCAGTTTCTCAGAAAGCTTCTTTCCAGTTTTGCACGGAAGATATTTCCTTTTTCACCAAAGGCCTCTATGGGCTTCAAATATCCCTTTGCCAATTCCACAAGAACAGCCTTAGCGAAAGGCTTCTTGAAGGGAAAGATGTAACTCTGTGAGATGAATTAACAGAACACAGAGCAGTTTCTCAGAAAGCTTCTTTCCAGTTTTGAACGGAAGATATTTCCTTTTTCACCATAGGCCTCTATGGGCTTCCAAATATCCCTTTGCCAATTCCACAAGAACAGCCTTAGCGAAAGGCTTCTTGAAGGGAAAGATGTAACTCTGTGAGATGAATTAACAGAACACAGAGCAGTTTCTCAGAAAGCTTCTTTCCAGTTTTGCACGGAAGATATTTCCTATTTCACCATAGGCCTCTATGGGCTTCCAAATATCCCTTTGCCAATTCCACAAGAACAGCCTTAGCGAAAGGCTTCTTGAAGGGAAAGATGTAACTCTGTGAGATGAATTAACAGAACACAGAGCAGTTTCTCAGAAAGCTTTTTTCCACTTTTGAACGGAAGATATTTCCTTTTTCACCATAGGCCTCTATGGGCTTCCAAATATCCCTTTGCCTATTCCACAAGAACAGCCTTAGCGAAAGGCTTCTTGAAGGGAAAGATGTAACTCTGTGAGATGAATTAACAGAACACAGAGCAGTTTCTCAGAAAGCTTCTTTCCAGTTTTGAACGGAAGATATTTACTTTTTCACCATAGCCCTCTATGGGCTTCCAAATATCCCTTTGCCAATTCCACAAGACAGCCTTAGCGAAAGGCTTCTTGAAGGGAAAGATGTAACTCTGTGAGATGAATTAACAGAACACAGAGCAGTTTCTCAGAAAGCTTCTTTCCAGTTTTGAACGGAAGATATTTCCTTTTTCACCATAGCCCTCTATGGGCTTCCAAATATCCCTTTGCCAATTCCACAAGAACAGCCTTAGCGAAAGGCGTCTTGAAGGGAAAGATGTAACTCTGTGAGATGAATTAACAGAACACAGAGCAGTTTCTCATAAAGCTTCTTTCCAGTTTTGAACGGAAGATATTTCCTTTTTCACCATAGGCCTCTATGGGCTTCCAAATATCCCTTTGCCAATTCCACAAGAACAGCCTTAGCGAAAGGCTTCTTGAAGGGAAAGATGTAACTCTGTGAGATGAATTAAAAGAACACAGAGCAGTTTCTCAGAAAGCTTCTTTCCAGTTTTGCACGGAAGATATTTCCTTTTTCACCATAGGCCTCTATGGGCTTCCAAATATCCCTTTGCCAATTCCACAAGAACAGCCTTAGCGAAAGGCTACTTGAAGGGAAAGATGTAACTCTGTGAGATGAATTAACAGAACACAGAGCAGTTTCTCAGAAAGCTTCTTTCCAGTTTTGAACGGAAGATATTTCCTTTTTCACCGTAGCCCTCTTTGGGCTTCCAAATATCCCTTTGCCAATTCCACAAGAACAGCCTTAGCGAAAGGCTTCTTGAAGGGAAAGATGTAACTCTGTGAGATGAATTAACAGAACACACAGCAGCTTCTCAGAAAGCTTCTTTCCAGTTTTGAACGGAAGATATTTCCTTTTTCACCATAGCCCTCTATGGGCTTCCAAATATCCCTTTGCCAATTCCACAAGAACAGCCTTAGCGAAAGGCTTCTTGAAGGGAAAGATGTAACTCTGTGAGATGAATTAACAGAACACAGAGCAGTTTCTCAGAAAGCTTCTTTCCAGTTTTGAACGGAAGATATTTCCTTTTTCACCATAGCCCTCTATGGGCTTCCAAATATCCCTTTGCCAATTCCAAAAGAACAGCCTTAGCGAAAGGCTTCTTGAAGGGAAAGATGTAACTCTGTGAGATGAATTAACAGAACACAGAGCAGTTTCTCAGAAAGCTTCTTTCCAGTTTTGAACGGAAGATATTTCCTTTTTCACCATAGCCCTCTATGGGCTTCCAAATATCCCTTTGCCAATTCCACAAGACAGCCTTAGCGAAAGGCTTCTTGAAGGGAAAGATGTAACTCTGTGAGATGAATTAACAGAACACAGAGCAGTTTCTCAGAAAGCTTCTTTCCAGTTTTGAACGGAAGATATTTCCTTTTTCACCATAGCCCTCTATGGGCTTCCAAATATCCCTTTGCCAATTCCACAAGAACAGCCTTAGCGAAAGGCGTCTTGAAGGGAAAGATGTAACTCTGTGAGATGAATTAACAGAACACAGAGCAGTTTCTCATAAAGCTTCTTTCCAGTTTTGAACGGAAGATATTTCCTTTTTCACCATAGGCCTCTATGGGCTTCCAAATATCCCTTTGCCAATTCCACAAGAACAGCCTTAGCGAAAGGCTTCTTGAAGGGAAAGATGTAACTCTGTGAGATGAATTAAAAGAACACAGAGCAGTTTCTCAGAAAGCTTCTTTCCAGTTTTGCACGGAAGATATTTCCTTTTTCACCATAGGCCTCTATGGGCTTCCAAATATCCCTTTGCCAATTCCACAAGAACAGCCTTAGCGAAAGGCTACTTGAAGGGAAAGATGTAACTCTGTGAGATGAATTAACAGAACACAGAGCAGTTTCTCAGAAAGCTTCTTTCCAGTTTTGAACGGAAGATATTTCCTTTTTCACCGTAGCCCTCTTTGGGCTTCCAAATATCCCTTTGCCAATTCCACAAGAACAGCCTTAGCGAAAGGCTTCTTGAAGGGAAAGATGTAACTCTGTGAGATGAATTAACAGAACACACAGCAGCTTCTCAGAAAGCTTCTTTCCAGTTTTGAACGGAAGATATTTCCTTTTTCACCATAGCCCTCTATGGGCTTCCAAATATCCCTTTGCCAATTCCACAAGAACAGCCTTAGCGAAAGGCTTCTTGAAGGGAAAGATGTAACTCTGTGAGATGAATTAACAGAACACAGAGCAGTTTCTCAGAAAGCTTCTTTCCAGTTTTGAACGGAAGATATTTCCTTTTTCACCATAGCCCTCTATGGGCTTCCAAATATCCCTTTGCCAATTCCAAAAGAACAGCCTTAGCGAAAGGCTTCTTGAAGGGAAAGATGTAACTCTGTGAGATGAATTAACAGAACACAGAGCAGTTTCTCAGAAAGCTTCTTTCCAGTTTTGCACCTAAGATATTTCCTTTTTCACCATAGCCCTCTATGGGCTTCCAAATATCCCTTTGTCAATTCCACAAGAACAGCCTTAGCGAAAGGCTTCTTGAAGGGAAAGATGTAACTCTGTGAGATGAACTAACAGAAAACAGAGCAGTTTCTCAGAAAGCTTCTTTCCAGTTTTGCACGGAAGATATTTCCTTTTTCACCAAAGGCCTCAATGTTCTTCCAAATATCCCTTTGCCAATTCCACAAGAACAGCCTTAGCGAAAGGCTTCTTGAAGGGAAAGATGTAACTCGGTGAGATGAATTAACAGAACACAGAGCAGTTTCTCAGAAAGCTTCTTTCCAGTTTTGAACGGAAGATATTTCCTTTTTCACCGTAGCCCTCTATGGGCTTCCAAATATCCCTTTGCCAATTCCACAAGAACAGCCTTAGCGAAAGCCGTCTTTAAGGGAAAGATGTAACTCGGTGAGATGAATTAACAGAACACAGAGCAGTTTCTCAGAAAGCTTCTTTCCAGTTTTGAACGGAAGATATTTCCTTTTTCACCATAGGCCTCTATGGGCTTCCAAATATCCCTTTGCCAATTCCACAAGAACAGCCTTAGCGAAAGGCTTCTTGAAGGGAAAGATGTAACTCTGTGAGATGAATTAACAGAACACAGAGCAGTTTCTCAGAAAGCTTCTTTACAGTTTTGAACGGAAGATATTTCCTTTTTCACCATAGCCCTCTATGGGCTTCCAAATATCCCTTTGCCAATTCCACAAGAACAGCCTTAGAGAAAGGCGTCTTGAAGGGAAAGATGTAACACTGTGAGATGAATTAACAGAACACAGAGCAGTTTCTCAGAAAGCTTCTTTCCAGTTTTGAACGGAAGATATTTCCTTTTTCACCATAGCCCTCTATGGGCTTCCAAATATCCCTTTGCCAATTCCACAAGAACAGCCTTAGCGAAAGGCGTCTTGAAGGGAAAGATGTAACTCTGTGAGATGAATTAACAGAACACAGAGCAGTTTCTCAGAAAGCTTCTTTCCAGTTTTGAAAGGAAGATATTTCCTTTTTCACCATAGGCCTCTATGGGCTTCCAAATATCCCTTTGCCAATTCCACAAGAACAGCCTTAGCGAAAGGCTTCTTGAAGGGAAAGATGTAACTCTGTGAGATGAATTAACAGAACACAGAGCAGTTTCTCAGAAAGCTTCTTTCCAGTTTTGCACGGAAGATATTTCCTTTTTCACCATAGGCCTCTATGGGCTTCCAAATATCCCTTTGCCAATTCCACAAGAACAGCCTTAGCGAAAGGCTTCTTGAAGGGAAAGATGTTACTCTGTGAGATGAATTAACAGAACACAGAGCAGTTTCTCAGAAAGCTTTTTTCCACTTTTGAACGGAAGATATTTCCTTTTTCACCATAGGCCTCTATGGGCTTCCAGATATCACTTTGCCAATTCCACAAGAACAGCCTTAGCGAAAGGCTTCTTGAAGGGAAAGATGTAACTCTGTGAGATGAATTAACAGAACACAGAGCAGTTTCTCAGAAAGCTTCTTTCCAGTTTTGAACGGAAGATATTTCCTTTTTCACCATAGCCCTCTATGGGCTTCCAAATATCCCTTTGCCAATTCCACAAGAACAGCCTTAGCGAAAGGCTTCTTGAAGGGAAAGATGTAACTCTGTGAGATGAATTAACAGAACACAGAGCAGTTTCTCAGAAAGCTTCTTTCCAGTTTTGAACGGAAGATATTTCCTTTTTCACCATAGCCCTCTATGGGCTTCCAAATATCCCTTTGCCAATTCCACAAGAACAGCCTTAGCGAAAGGCTTCTTGAAGGGAAAGATGTAACTCTGTGAGATGAATTAACAGAACACAGAGCAGTTTCTCAGAAAGCTTCTTTCCAGTTTTGAACGGAAGATATTTCCTTTTTCACCATAGCCCTCTATGGGCTTCCAAATATCCCTTTGTCAATTCCACAAGAACAGCCTTAGCGAAAGGCTTCTTGAAGGGAAAGATGTAACTCTGTGAGATGAATTAACAGAACACAGAGCAGTTTCTCAGAAAGCTTCTTTCCAGTTTTGAACGGAAGATATTTCCTTTTTCACCATAGGCCTCTATGGGCTTCCATATATCCCTTTGCCAATTCCACAAGAACAGCCTTAGCGAAAGGCTTCTTGAAGGGAAAGATGTAACTCTGTGAGATGAATTAACAGAACACAGAGCAGTTTCTCAGAAAGCTTCTTTCCAGTTTTGCACGGAAGATATTTCCTTTTTCACCATAGGCCTCTATGGGCTTCCAAATATCCGTTTGCCAATTCCACAAGAACAGCCTTAGCGAAAGGCTTCTTGAAGGGAAAGATGTAACTCTGTGAGATGAATTAACAGAACACAGAGCAGTTTCTCAGAAAGCTTCTTTCCAGTTTTGAACGGAAGATATTTCCTTTTTCATCATAGGCCTCTATGGGCTTCCAAATATCCCTTTGCCAATTCCACAAGAACAGCCTTAGTGAAAGGCTTCTTGAAGGGAAAGATGTAACTCTGTGAGATGAATTAACAGAACACAGAGCAGTTTCTCAGAAAGCTTCTTTCCAGTTTTGAACGGAAGATATTTCCTTTTTCACCGTAGCCCTCTATGGGCTTCCAAATATCCCTTTGCCAATTCCACAAGAACAGCCTTAGCGAAAGCCGTCTTTAAGGGAAAGATGTAACTCGGTGAGATGAATTAACAGAACACAGAGCAGTTTCTCAGAAAGCTTCTTTCCAGTTTTGAACGGAAGATATTTCCTTTTTCACCATAGGCCTCTATGGGCTTCCAAATATCCCTTTGCCAATTCCACAAGAACAGCCTTAGCGAAAGGCGTCTTGAAGGGAAAGATGTAACTCTGTGAGATGAATTAACAGAACACAGAGCAGTTTCTCAGAAAGCTTCTTTCCAGTTTTGAACGGAAGATATTTCCTTTTTCACCATAGGCCTCTATGGGCTTCCAAATATCCCTTTGCCAATTCCACAAGAACAGCCTTAGCGAAAGGCTTCTTGAAGGGAAAGATGTAACTCTGTGAGATGAATTAACAGAACACAGAGCAGTTTCTCAGAAAGCTTCTTTCCAGTTTTGCACGGAAGATATTTCCTTTTTCACCATAGGCCTCTATGGGCTTCCAAATATCCCTTTGCCAATTCCACAAGAACAGCCTTAGCGAAAGGCTTCTTGAAGGGAAAGATGTAACTCTGTGAGATGAATTAACAGAACACAGAGCAGCTTCTCAGAAAGCTTCTTTCCAGTTTTGAACGGAAGATATTTACTTTTTCACCATAGGCCTCTAATGGCTTCCAAATATCCCTTTGCCAATTCCACGAGAACAGCCTTAGCGAAAGGCTTCTTGAAGGGAAAGATGTAACTCTGTGAGATGAATTAACAGAACACAGAGCAGTTTCTCAGAAAGCTTCTTTCCAGTTTTGAACGGAAGGTATTTCCTTTTTCACCATAGGCCTCTATGGGCTTCCAAATATCCCTTTGCCAATTCCCCAAGAACAGCCTTAGCGAAAGGCTTCTTGAAGGGAAAGATGTAACTCTGTGAGATGAATTAACAGAACACAGAGCAGTTTCTCAGAAAGCTTCTTTCCTGTTTTGAATGGAAGATATTTCCTTTTTCACCGTAGCCCTCTATGGGCTTCCAAATATCCGTTTGCCAATTCCACAAGAACAGCCTTAGCGAAAGGTTTCCTGAAGGGAAAGATGTAACTCTGTGAGATGAATTAACAGAACACAGAGCAGTTTCTCAGAAAGCTTCTTTCCAGTTTTGAACGGAAGATATTTCCTTTTTCACCATAGCCCTCTATGGGCTTCCAAATATCCCTTTGCCAATTCCACAAGAACAGCCTTAGCGAAAGGCGTCTTGAAGGGAAAGATGTAACTCTTTGAGATGAATTAACAGAACACAGAGCAGTTTCTCAGAAAGCTTCTTTCCAGTTTTGAACGGAAGATATTTCCTTTTTCACCATAGGCCTCTATGGGCTTCCAAATATCCCTTTGCCAATTCCACAAGAACAGCCTTAGCGAAAGGCTTCTTGAAGGGAAAGATGTAACTCTGTGAGATGAATTAACAGAACACAGAGCAGTTTCTCAGAAAGCTTCTTTCCAGTTTTGCACGGAAGATATTTCCTTTTTCACCATAGGCCTCTATGGGCTTCCAAATATCCCTTTGCCAATTCCACAAGAACAGCCTTAGCGAAAGGCTACTTGAAGGGAAAGATGTAACTCTGTGAGATGAATTAACAGATCACAGAGCAGTTTCTCAGAAAGCTTCTTTCCAGTTTTGAACGGAAGATATTTCCTTTTTCACCGTAGCCCTCTTTGGGCTTCCAAATATCCCTTTGCCAATTCCACAAGAACAGCCTTAGCGAAAGGCTTCTTGAAGGGAAAGATGTATCTCTGTGAGATGAATTAACAGAACACAGAGCAGTTTCTCAGAAAGCTTCTTTCCAGTTTTGAACCGAAGATATTTCCTTTTTCACCATAGCCCTCTAAGGGCTTCCAAATATCCCTTTGCCAATTCCACAAGAACAGCCTTAGCGAAAGGCTTCTTGAAGGGAAAGATGTAACTCTGTGAGATGAATTAACAGAACACAGAGCAGTTTCTCAGAAAGCTTCTTTCCAGTTTTGAACGGAAGATATTTCCTTTTTCACCATAGCCCTCTATGGGCTTCCAAATATCCCTTTGCCAATTCCAAAAGAACAGCCTTAGCGAAAGGCTTCTTGAAGGGAAAGATGTAACTCTGTGAGATGAATTAACAGAACACAGAGCAGTTTCTCAGAAAGCTTCTTTCCAGTTTTGATCGGAAGATATTTCCTTTTTCACCATAGCCCTCTATGGGCTTCCAAATATCCCTTTGTCAATTCCACAAGAACAGCCTTAGCGAAAGGCTTCTTGAAGGGAAAGATGTAACTCTGTGAGATGAATTAACAGAACACAGAGCAGTTTCTCAGAAAGCTTCTTTCCAGTTTTGAACGGAAGATATTTCCTTTTTCACCGTAGCCCTTTATGGGCTTCCAAATATCCCTTTGCCAATTCCACAAGAACAGCCTTAGCGAAAGGCTTCTTGAAGGGAAAGATGTAACTCTGTGAGATGAATTAACAGAACACAGAGCAGTTTCTCAGAAAGCTTCTTTCCAGTTTTGAACGGAAGATATTTCCTTTTTCACCATAGGCCTCTATGGGCTTCCAAATATCCCTTTGCCAATTCCACAAGAACAGCCTTAGCGAAAGGCTTCTTGAAGGGAAAGATGTAACTCTGTGAGATGAATTAACAGAACACAGAGCAGTTTCTCAGAAAGCTTCTTTCCAGTTTTGAACGGAAGATATTTCCTTTTTCACGATAGGCCTCTATGGGCTTCCAAATATCCCTTTGCCAATTCCACAAGAACAGCCTTAGCGAAAGGCTTCTTGAAGGGAAAGATGTAACTCTGTGAGATGAATTAACAGAACACAGAGCAGTTTCTCAGAAAGCTTTTTTCCACTTTTGAACGGAAGATATTTCCTTTTTCACCATAGGCCTCTATGGGATTCCAAATATCCCTTTGCCAATTCCACAAGAACAGCCTTAGCGAAAGGCTTCTTGAAGGGAAAGATGTAACTCTGTGAGATGAATTAACAGAACACAGAGCAGTTTCTCAGAAAGCTTCTTTCCAGTTTTGAACGGAAGATATTTCCTTTTTCACCATAGCCCTCTATGGGCTTCCAAATATCCCTTTGCCAATTCCACAAGAGCAGCCTTAGCGAAAGGCTTCTTGAAGGGAAAGATGTAACTCTGTGAGATGAATTAACAGAACACAGAGCAGTTTCTCAGAAAGCTTCTTTCCAGTTTTGATCGGAAGATATTTCCTTTTTCACCATAGCCCTCTATGGGCTTCCAAATATCCCTTTGCCAATTCCACAAGAACAGCCTTAGCGAAAGGCTTCTTGAAGGGAAAGATGTAACTCTGTGAGATGAATTAACAGAACACAGAGCAGTTTCTCAGAAAGCTTCTTTCCAGTTTTGAACGGAAGATATTTCCTTTTTCACCGTAGCCCTCTATGGGCTTCCAAATATCCCTTTGCCAATTCCACAAGAACAGCCTTAGCGAAAGGCTTCTTGAAGGGAAAGATGTAACCCGGTGAGATGAATTAACAGAACACAGAGCAGTTTCTCAGAAAGCTTCTTTCCAGTTTTGAACGGAAGATATTTCCTTTTTCACCATAGGCCTTTATGGGCTTCCAAATATCCCTTTGCCAATTCCACAAGAGCAGCCTTAGAGAAAGGCTTCTTGAAGGGAAAGATGTAACTCTGTGAGATGAATTAACAGAACACAGAGCAGTTTCTCAGAAAGCTTCTTTCCAGTTTTGAATGGAAGATATTTCCTTTTTCACCATAGCCCTCTATGGGCTTCCAAATATCCCTTTGCCAATTCCACAAGAACAGCCTTAGCGAAAGGCGTCTTGAAGGGAAAGATGTAACTCTGTGAGATGAATTAACAGAACACAGAGCAGTTTCTCAGAAAGCTTCTTTCCAGTTTTGAACGGAAGATATTTCCTTTTTCACCATAGGCCTCTATGGGCTTCCAAATATCCCTTTGCCAATTCCACAAGAACAGCCTTAGCGAAAGGCTTCTTGAAGGGAAAGATGTAACTCTGTGAGATGAATTAACAGAACACAGAGCAGTTTCTCAGAAAGCTTCTTTCCAGTTTTGAACGGAAGGTATTTCCTTTTTCACCATAGCCCTCTATGGGCTTCCAAATATCCCTTTGCCAATTCCCCAAGAACAGCCTTAGCGAAAGGCTTCTTGAAGGGAAAGATGTAACTCTGTGAGATGAATTAACAGAACACAGAGCAGTTTCTCAGAAAGCTTCTTTCCAGTTTTGCACGGAAGATATTTCCTTTTTCACCATAGGCCTCTAATGGCTTCCAAATATCCCTTTGCCAATTCCACAAGAACAGCCTTAGCGAAAGGCTTCTTGAAGGGAAAGATGTAACTCTGTGAGATGAATTAACAGAACACAGAGCAGTTTCTCAGAAAGCTTCTTTCCAGTTTTGAACGGAAGATATTTCCTTTTTCACCGTAGCCCTCTTTGGGATTCCAAATATCCGTTTGCCAATTCCACAAGAACAGCCTTAGCGAAAGGCTTCTTGAAGGGAAAGATGTAACTCTGTGAGATGAATTAACAGAACACAGAGCAGTTTCTCAGAAAGCTTCTTTCCAGTTTTGAACGGAAGATATTTCCTTTTTCACCATAGCCCTCTATGGGCTTCCAAATATCCCTTTGCCAATTCCACAAGAACAGCCTTAGCGAAAGGCTTCTTGAAGGGAAAGATGTAACTCTTTGAGATGAATTAACAGAACACAGAGCAGTTTCTCAGAAAGCTTCTTTCCAGTTTTGAACGGAAGATAATTCCTTTTTCACCATAGCCCTCTATGGGCTTCCAAATATCCCTTTGTCAATTCCACAAGAACAGCCTTAGCGAAAGGCTTCTTGAAGGGAAAGATGTAACTCTGTGAGATGAACTTACAGAACACAGAGCAGTTTCTCAGAAAGCTTCTTTCCAGTTTTGCACGGAAGATATTTCCTTTTTCACCATAGGCCTCTATGGGCTTCCAAATATCCCTTTGCCAATTCCACAAGAACAGCCTTAGCGAAAGGCTTCTTGAAGGGAAAGATGTAACTCGGTGAGATGAATTAACAGAACACAGAGCAGTTTCTCAGAAAGCTTCTTTCCAGTTTTGAACGGAAGATATTTCCTTTTTCACCATAGGCCTCTATGGGCTTCCAAATATCCCTTTGCCAATTCCACAAGAACAGCCTTAGCGAAAGGCTTCTTGAAGGGAAAGATGTAACTCTGTGAGATGAATTAACAGAACACAGAGCAGTTTCTCAGAAAGCTTCTTTCCAGTTTTGAACGGAAGATATTTCCTTTTTCACCATAGGCCTCTATGGGCTTCCAAATATCCCTTTGCCAATTCCACAAGAACAGCCTTAGCGAAAGGCTTCTTGAAGGGAAAGATGTAACTCTGTGAGATGAATTAACAGAACACAGAGCAGTTTCTCAGAAAGCTTTTTTCCACTTTTGAACGGAAGATATTTCCTTTTTCACCATAGGCCTCTATGGGCTTCCAAATATCCCTTTGCCAATTCCACAAGAACAGCCTTAGCGAAAGGCTTCTTGAAGGGAAAGATGTAACTCTGTGAGATGAATTAACAGAACACAGAGCAGTTTTTCAGAAAGCTTCTTTCCAGTTTTGAACGGAAGATATTTCCTTTTTCACCATAGCCCTCTATGGGCTTCCAAATATCCCTTTGCCAATTCCACAAGAGCAGCCTTAGCGAAAGGCTTCTTGAAGGGAAAGATGTAACTCTGTGAGATGAATTAACAGAACACAGAGCAGTTTCTCAGAAAGCTTCTTTCCAGTTTTGTTCGGAAGATATTTCCTTTTTCACCATAGCCCTCTATGGGCTTCCAAATATCCCTTTGCCAATTCCACAAGAACAGCCTTAGCGAAAGGCTTCTTGAAAGGAAAGATGTAACACTGTGAGATGAATTAACAGAACACAGAGCAGTTTCTCAGAAAGCTTCTTTCCAGTTTTGAACGGAAGATATTTCCTTTTTCACCGTAGCCCTCTATGGGCTTCCAAATATCCCTTTGCCAATTCCACAAGAACAGCCTTAGCGAAAGGCTTCTTGAAGGGAAAGATGTAACTCGGTGAGATGAATTAACAGAACACAGAGCAGTTTCTCAGAAAGCTTCTTTCCAGTTTTGAACGGAAGATATTTCCTTTTTCACCATAGGCCTTTATGGGCTTCCAAATATCCCTTTGCCAATTCCACAAGAACAGCCTTAGCGAAAGGCTTCTTGAAGGGAAAGATGTAACTCTGTGAGATGAATTAACAGAACACAGAGCAGTTTCTCAGAAAGCTTCTTTCCAGTTTTGAACGGAAGATATTTCCTTTTTCACCATAGCCCTCTATGGGCTTCCAAATATCCCTTTGCCAATTCCACAAGAACAGCCTTAGCGAAAGGCTTCTTGAAGGGAAAGATGTAACTCTGTGAGATGAATTAACAGAACACAGAGCAGTTTCTCAGAAAGCTTCTTTCCAGTTTTGAATGGAAGATATTTCCTTTTTCACCATAGGCCTCTATGGGCTTCCAAATATCCCTTTGCCAATTCCACAAGAACAGCCTTAGCGAAAGGCTTCTTGAAGGGAAAGATGTAACTCTGTGAGATGAATTAACAGAACACAGAGCAGTTTCTCAGAAAGCTTCTTTCCAGTTTTGAACGGAAGGTATTTCCTTTTTCAACATAGCCCTCTATGGGCTTCCAAATATCCCTTTGCCAATTCCCCAAGAACAGCCTTAGCGAAAGGCTTCTTGAAGGGAAAGATGTAACTCTGTGAGATGAATTAACAGAACACAGAGCAGTTTCTCAGAAAGCTTCTTTCCAGTTTTGAACGGAAGATATTTCCTTTTTCATCATAGGCCTCTATGGGCTTCCAAATATCCCTTTGCCAATTCCACAAGAACAGCCTTAGCGAAAGGCTTCTTGAAGGGAAAGATGTAACTCTGTGAGATGAATTAACAGAACACAGAGCAGTTTCTCAGAAAGCTTCTTTCCAGTTTTGAACGGAAGATATTTCCTTTTTCACCATAGCCCTCTATGGGCTTCCAAATATCCCTTTGCCAATTCCACAAGAACAGCCATAGCGAAAGGCGTCTTGAAGGGAAAGATGTAACTCTGTGAGGTGAATTAACAGAACACAGAGCAGTTTCTCAGAAAGCTTCTTTCCAGTTTTGAACGGAAGATATTTCCTTTTTCACCATAGGCCTCTATGGGCTTCCAAATATCCCTTTGCCAATTCCACAAGAACAGCCTTAGCGAAAGGCTTCTTGAAGGGAAAGATGTAACTCTGTGAGATGAATTAACAGAACACAGAGCAGTTTCTCAGAAAGCTTCTTTCCAGTTTTGCACGGAAGATATTTCCTTTTTCACCATAGGCCTCTATGGGCTTCCAAATATCCCTTTGCCAATTCCACAAGAACAGCCTTAGCGAAAGGCTTCTTGAAGGGAAAGATGTAACTCTGTGAGATGAATTAACAGAACACAGAGCAGTTTCTCAGAAAGCTTCTTTCCAGTTTTGAACGGAAGATATTTACTTTTTCACCATAGGCCTCTAATGGCTTCCAAATATCCCTTTGCCAATTCCACAAGAACAGCCTTAGCGAAAGGCTTCTTGAAGGGAAAGATGTAACTCTGTGAGATGAATTAACAGAACACAGAGCAGTTTCTCAGAAAGCTTCTTTCCAGTTTTGACGGAAGATATTTCCTTTTTCACCGTAGGCCTCTATGGGCTTCCAAATATCCCTTTGACAATTCCACAAGAACAGCCTTAGCGAAAGGCTTCTTGAAGGGAAAGATGTAACTCTGTGAGATGAATTAACAGAACACAGAGCAGTTTTTCAGAAAGCTTCTTTCCAGTTTTGAACGGAAGATATTTCCTTTTTCACCATAGCCCTCTATGGGCTTCCAAATATCCCTTTGCCAATTCCACAAGAGCAGCCTTAGCGAAAGGCTTCTTGAAGGGAAAGATGTAACTCTGTGAGATGAATTAACAGAACACAGAGCAGTTTCTCAGAAAGCTTCTTTCCAGTTTTGATCGGAAGATATTTCCTTTTTCACCATAGCCCTCTATGGGCTTCCAAATATCCCTTTGCCAATTCCACAAGAACAGCCTTAGCGAAAGGCTTCTTGAAGGGAAAGATGTAACTCTGTGAGATGAATTAACAGAACACAGAGCAGTTTCTCAGAAAGCTTCTTTCCAGTTTTGAACGGAAGATATTTCCTTTTTCACCGTAGCCCTCTATGGGCTTCCAAATATCCCTTTGCCAATTCCACAAGAACAGCCTTAGCGAAAGGCTTCTTGAAGGGAAAGATGTAACTCGGTGAGATGAATTAACAGAACACAGAGCAGTTTCTCAGAAAGCTTCTTTCCAGTTTTGAACGGAAGATATTTCCTTTTTCACCATAGGCCTTTATGGGCTTCCAAATATCCCTTTGCCAATTCCACAAGAACAGCCTTAGCGAAAGGCTTCTTGAAGGGAAAGATGTAACTCTGTGAGATGAATTAACAGAACACAGAGCAGTTTCTCAGAAAGCTTCTTTCCAGTTTTGAACGGAAGATATTTCCTTTTTCACCATAGCCCTCTATGGGCTTCCAAATATCCCTTTGCCAATTCCACAAGAACAGCCTTAGCGAAAGGCTTCTTGAAGGGAAAGATGTAACTCTGTGAGATGAATTAACAGAACACAGAGCAGTTTCTCAGAAAGCTTCTTTCCAGTTTTGAATGGAAGATATTTCCTTTTTCACCATAGGCCTCTATGGGCTTCCAAATATCCCTTTGCCAATTCCACAAGAACAGCCTTAGCGAAAGGCTTCTTGAAGGGAAAGATGTAACTCTGTGAGATGAATTAACAGAACACAGAGCAGTTTCTCAGAAAGCTTCTTTCCAGTTTTGAACGGAAGATATTTCCTTTTTCACCATAGCCCTCTATGGGCTTCCAAATATCCCTTTGCCAATTCCACAAGAACAGCCTTAGCGAAAGGCGTCTTGAAGGGAAAGATGTAACTCTGTGAGGTGAATTAACAGAACACAGAGCAGTTTCTCAGAAAGCTTCTTTCCAGTTTTGAACGGAAGATATTTCCTTTTTCACCATAGGCCTCTATGGGCTTCCAAATATCCCTTTGCCAATTCCACAAGAACAGCCTTAGCGAAAGGCTTCTTGAAGGGAAAGATGTAACTCTGTGAGATGAATTAACAGAACACAGAGCAGTTTCTCAGAAAGCTTCTTTCCAGTTTTGCACGGAAGATATTTCCTTTTTCACCATAGCCCTCTATGGGCTTCCAAATATCCCTTTGCCAATTCCACAAGAACAGCCTTAGCGAAAGGCTTCTTGAAGGGAAAGATGTAACTCTGTGAGATGAATTAACAGAACACAGAGCAGTTTCTCAGAAAGCTTCTTTCCAGTTTTGAATGGAAGATATTTCCTTTTTCACCATAGGCCTCTATGGGCTTCCAAATATCCCTTTGCCAATTCCACAAGAACAGCCTTAGCGAAAGGCTTCTTGAAGGGAAAGATGTAACTCTGTGAGATGAATTAACAGAACACAGAGCAGTTTCTCAGAAAGCTTCTTTCCAGTTTTGAACGGAAGATATTTCCTTTTTCACCATAGCCCTCTATGGGCTTCCAAATATCCCTTTGCCAATTCCACAAGAACAGCCTTAGCGAAAGGCGTCTTGAAGGGAAAGATGTAACTCTGTGAGGTGAATTAACAGAACACAGAGCAGTTTCTCAGAAAGCTTCTTTCCAGTTTTGAACGGAAGATATTTCCTTTTTCACCATAGGCCTCTATGGGCTTCCAAATATCCCTTTGCCAATTCCACAAGAACAGCCTTAGCGAAAGGCTTCTTGAAGGGAAAGATGTAACTCTGTGAGATGAATTAACAGAACACAGAGCAGTTTCTCAGAAAGCTTCTTTCCAGTTTTGCACGGAAGATATTTCCTTTTTCACCATAGGCCTCTATGGGCTTCCAAATATCCCTTTGCCAATTCCACAAGAACAGCCTTAGCGAAAGGCTTCTTGAAGGGAAAGATGTAACTCTGTGAGATGAATTAACAGAACACAGAGCAGTTTCTCAGAAAGCTTCTTTCCAGTTTTGAACGGAAGATATTTACTTTTTCACCATAGGCCTCTAATGGCTTCCAAATATCCCTTTGCCAATTCCACAAGAACAGCCTTAGCGAAAGGCTTCTTGAAGGGAAAGATGTAACTCTGTGAGATGAATTAACAGAACACAGAGCAGTTTCTCAGAAAGCTTCTTTCCAGTTTTGACGGAAGATATTTCCTTTTTCACCGTAGCCCTCTTTGGGCTTCCAAATATCCCTTTGCCAATTCCACAAGAACAGCCTTAGCGAAAGGCTTCTTGAAGGGAAAGATGTAACTCTGTGAGATGAATTAACAGAACACAGAGCAGTTTCTCAGAAAGCTTCTTTCCAGTTTTGAACGGAAGATATTTCCTTTTTCACCATAGCCCTCTATGGGCTTCCAAATATCCCTTTGCCAATTCCACAAGAACAGCCTTAGCGAAAGGCTTCTTGAAGGGAAAGATGTAACTCTGTGAGATGAATTAACAGAACACAGAGCAGTTTCTCAGAAAGCTTCTTTCCAGTTTTGAACGGAAGATATTTCCTTTTTCACCATAGGCCTCTATGGGCTTCCAAATATCCCTTTGACAATTCCACAAGAACAGCCTTAGCGAAAGGCTTCTTGAAGGGAAAGATGTAACTCTGTGAGATGAATTAACAGAACACAGAGCAGTTTTTCAGAAAGCTTCTTTCCAGTTTTGAACGGAAGATATTTCCTTTTTCACCATAGCCCTCTATGGGCTTCCAAATATCCCTTTGCCAATTCCACAAGAGCAGCCTTAGCGAAAGGCTTCTTGAAGGGAAAGATGTAACTCTGTGAGATGAATTAACAGAACACAGAGCAGTTTCTCAGAAAGCTTCTTTCCAGTTTTGATCGGAAGATATTTCCTTTTTCACCATAGCCCTCTATGGGCTTCCAAATATCCCTTTGCCAATTCCACAAGAACAGCCTTAGCGAAAGGCTTCTTGAAGGGAAAGATGTAACTCTGTGAGATGAATTAACAGAACACAGAGCAGTTTCTCAGAAAGCTTCTTTCCAGTTTTGAACGGAAGATATTTCCTTTTTCACCGTAGCCCTCTATGGGCTTCCAAATATCCCTTTGCCAATTCCACAAGAACAGCCTTAGCGAAAGGCTTCTTGAAGGGAAAGATGTAACTCGGTGAGATGAATTAACAGAACACAGAGCAGTTTCTCAGAAAGCTTCTTTCCAGTTTTGAACGGAAGATATTTCCTTTTTCACCATAGGCCTTTATGGGCTTCCAAATATCCCTTTGCCAATTCCACAAGAACAGCCTTAGCGAAAGGCTTCTTGAAGGGAAAGATGTAACTCTGTGAGATGAATTAACAGAACACAGAGCAGTTTCTCAGAAAGCTTCTTTCCAGTTTTGAACGGAAGATATTTCCTTTTTCACCATAGCCCTCTATGGGCTTCCAAATATCCCTTTGCCAATTCCACAAGAACAGCCTTAGCGAAAGGCTTCTTGAAGGGAAAGATGTAACTCTGTGAGATGAATTAACAGAACACAGAGCAGTTTCTCAGAAAGCTTCTTTCCAGTTTTGAATGGAAGATATTTCCTTTTTCACCATAGGCCTCTATGGGCTTCCAAATATCCCTTTGCCAATTCCACAAGAACAGCCTTAGCGAAAGGCTTCTTGAAGGGAAAGATGTAACTCTGTGAGATGAATTAACAGAACACAGAGCAGTTTCTCAGAAAGCTTCTTTCCAGTTTTGAACGGAAGGTATTTCCTTTTTCAACATAGCCCTCTATGGGCTTCCAAATATCCCTTTGCCAATTCCCCAAGAACAGCCTTAGCGAAAGGCTTCTTGAAGGGAAAGATGTAACTCTGTGAGATGAATTAACAGAACACAGAGCAGTTTCTCAGAAAGCTTCTTTCCAGTTTTGAACGGAAGATATTTCCTTTTTCATCATAGGCCTCTATGGGCTTCCAAATATCCCTTTGCCAATTCCACAAGAACAGCCTTAGCGAAAGGCTTCTTGAAGGGAAAGATGTAACTCTGTGAGATGAATTAACAGAACACAGAGCAGTTTCTCAGAAAGCTTCTTTCCAGTTTTGAACGGAAGATATTTCCTTTTTCACCATAGCCCTCTATGGGCTTCCAAATATCCCTTTGCCAATTCCACAAGAACAGCCTTAGCGAAAGGCGTCTTGAAGGGAAAGATGTAACTCTGTGAGGTGAATTAACAGAACACAGAGCAGTTTCTCAGAAAGCTTCTTTCCAGTTTTGAACGGAAGATATTTCCTTTTTCACCATAGGCCTCTATGGGCTTCCAAATATCCCTTTGCCAATTCCACAAGAACAGCCTTAGCGAAAGGCTTCTTGAAGGGAAAGATGTAACTCTGTGAGATGAATTAACAGAACACAGAGCAGTTTCTCAGAAAGCTTCTTTCCAGTTTTGCACGGAAGATATTTCCTTTTTCACCATAGGCCTCTATGGGCTTCCAAATATCCCTTTGCCAATTCCACAAGAACAGCCTTAGCGAAAGGCTTCTTGAAGGGAAAGATGTAACTCTGTGAGATGAATTAACAGAACACAGAGCAGTTTCTCAGAAAGCTTCTTTCCAGTTTTGAACGGAAGATATTTACTTTTTCACCATAGGCCTCTAATGGCTTCCAAATATCCCTTTGCCAATTCCACAAGAACAGCCTTAGCGAAAGGCTTCTTGAAGGGAAAGATGTAACTCTGTGAGATGAATTAACAGAACACAGAGCAGTTTCTCAGAAAGCTTCTTTCCAGTTTTGAACGGAAGATATTTCCTTTTTCACCGTAGCCCTCTTTGGGCTTCCAAATATCCCTTTGCCAATTCCACAAGAACAGCCTTAGCGAAAGGCTTCTTGAAGGGAAAGATGTAACTCTGTGAGATGAATTAACAGAACACAGAGCAGTTTCTCAGAAAGCTTCTTTCCAGTTTTGAACGGAAGATATTTCCTTTTTCACCATAGCCCTCTATGGGCTTCCAAATATCCCTTTGCCAATTCCACAAGAACAGCCTTAGCGAAAGGCTTCTTGAAGGGAAAGATGTAACTCTGTGAGATGAATTAACAGAACACAGAGCAGTTTCTCAGAAAGCTTCTTTCCAGTTTTGAACGGAAGATATTTCCTTTTTCACCATAGCCCTCTATGGGCTTCCAAATATCCCTTTGTCAATTCCACAAGAACAGCCTTAGCGAAAGGCTTCTTGAAGGGAAAGATGTAACTCTGTGAGATGAACTTACAGAACACAGAGCAGTTTCTCAGAAAGCTTCTTTCCAGTTTTGCACGGAAGATATTTCCTTTTTCACCATAGGCCTCTATGGGCTTCCAAATATCCCTTTGCCAATTCCACAAGAACAGCCTTAGCGAAAGGCTTCTTGAAGGGAAAGATGTAACTCTGTGAGATGAATTAACAGAACACAGAGCAGTTTCTCAGAAACCTTCTTTCCAGTTTTGAACGGAAGATATTTCCTTTTTCACCATAGCCCTCTATGGGCTTCCAAATATCCCTTTACCAATTCCACAAGAACAGCCTTAGCGAAAGGCTTCTTGAAGGGAAAGATGTAACTCTGTGAGATGAATTAACAGAACACAGAGCAGTTTCTCAGAAACCTTCTTTCCAGTTTTGAAAGGAAGATATTTCCTTTTTCACCATAGGCCTCTATGGGCTTCCAAATATCCCTTTGCCAATTCCACAAGAACAGCCTTAGCGAAAGGCTTCTTGAAGGGAAAGATGTAACTCTGTGAGATGAATTAACAGAACACAGAGCAGTTTTTCAGAAAGCTTCTTTCCTGTTTTGAACGGAAGATATTTCCTTTTTCACCGTAGCCCTCTATGGGCTTCCAAATATCCGTTTGCCAATTCCACAAGAACAGCCTTAGCGAAAGGTTTCCTGAAGGGAAAGATGTAACTCTGTGAGATGAATTAACAGAACACAGAGCAGTTTCTCAGAAAGCTTCTTTCCAGTTTTGAACGGAAGATATTTCCTTTTTCACCATAGCCCTCTATGGGCTTCCAAATATCCCTTTGCCAATTCCACAAGAACAGCCTTAGCGAAAGGCGTCTTGAAGGGAAAGATGTAACTCTGTGAGATGAATTAACAGAACACAGAGCAGTTTCTCAGAAAGCTTCTTTCCAGTTTTGAACAGAAGATATTTCCTTTTTCACCATAGGCCTCTATGGGCTTCCAAATATCCCTTTGCCAATTCCACAAGAACAGCCTTAGCGAAAGGCTTCTTGAAGGGAAAGATGTAACTCTCTGAGATGAATTAAAAGAACACAGAGCAGTTTCTCAGAAAGCTTCTTTCCAGTTTTGCACGGAAGGTATTTCCTTTTTCACCATAGGCCTCTATGGGCTTCCAAATATCCCTTTGCCAATTCCACAAGAACAGCCTTAGCGAAAGGCTACTTGAAGGGAAAGATGTAACTCTGTGAGATGAATTAACAGAACACAGAGCAGTTTCTCAGAAAGCTTCTTTCCAGTTTTGAACGGAAGATATTTCATTTTTCACCGTAGCCCTCTTTGGGCTTCCAAATATCCCTTTGCCAATTCCACAAGAACAGCCTTAGCGAAAGGCTTCTTGAAGGGAAAGATGTAACTCTGTGAGATGAATTAACAGAACACAGAGCAGTTTCTCAGAAAGCTTCTTTCCAGTTTTGAACCGAAGATATTTCCTTTTTCACCATAGCCCTCTATGGGCTTAAAATATCCCTTTGCCAATTCCACAAGAACAGCCTTAGCGAAAGGCTTCTTGAAGGGAAAGATGTAACTCTGTGAGATGAATTAAAAGAACACAGAGCAGTTTCTCAGAAAGCGTCTTTCCAGTTTTGAACGGAAGATATTTCCTTTTTCACCATAGCCCTCTATGGGCTTCCAAATATCCCTTTGCCAATTCCACAAGAACAGCCTTAGCGAAAGGCTTCTTGAAGGGAAAGATGTAACTCTGTGAGATGAATTAACAGAACACAGAGCAGTTTCTCAGAAAGCTTCTTTCCAGTTTTGAACGGAAGATATTTCCTTTTTCACCATAGCCCTCTATGGGCTTCCAAATATCCCTTTGTCAATTCCACAAGAACAGCCTTAGCGAAAGGCTTCTTGAAGGGAAAGATGTAACTCTGTGAGATGAACTAACAAAAAACAGAGCAGTTTCTCAGAAAGCTTCTTTCCAGTTTTGCACGGAAGATATTTCCTTTTTCACCAAAGGCCTCTATGGGCTTCCAAATATCCCTTTGCCAATTCCACAAGAACAGCCTTAGCGAAAGGCTTCTTGAAGGGAAAGATATAACTCTGTGAGATGAATTAACAGAACACAGAGCAGTTTCTCAGAAACCTTCTTTCCAGTTTTGAACGGAAGATATTTCCTTTTTCACCGTAGCCCTCTATGGGCTTCCAAATATCCCTTTGCCAATTCCACAAGAACAGCCTTAGCGAAAGGCTTCTTGAAGGGAAAGATGTAACTCTGTGAGATGAATTAACAGAACACAGAGCAGTTTCTCAGAATGCTTCTTTCCAGTTTTGAACGGAAGATATTTCCTTTTTCACCGTAGCCCTTTATGGGCTTCCAAATATCCCTTTGCCAATTCCACAAGAACAGCCTTAGCGAAAGGCTTCTTGAAGGGAAAGATGTAACTCTGTGAGATGAATTAACAGAACACAGAGCAGTTTCTCAGAAAGCTTCTTTCCAGTTTTGAACGGAAGATATTTCCTTTTTAACCATAGGCCTCTATGGGCTTCCAAATATCCCTTTGCCAATTCCACAAGAACAGCCTTAGCGAAAGGCTTCTTGAAGGGAAAGATGTAACTCTGTGAGATGAATTAACAGAACACAGAGCAGTTTCTCAGAAAGCTTCTTTCCAGTTTTGAACGGAAGATATTTCCTTTTTCACCATAGCCCTCTATGGGCTTCCAAATATCCCTTTGCCAATTCCACAAGAACAGCCTTAGCGAAAGGCTTCTTGAAGGGAAAGATGTAACTCTTTGAGATGAATTAACAGAACACAGAGCAGTTTCTCAGAAAGCTTCTTTCCAGTTTTGAACGGAAGATAATTCCTTTTTCACCATAGCCCTCTATGGGCTTCCAAATATCCCTTTGCCAATTCCACAAGAACAGCCTTAGCGAAAGGCTTCTTGAAGGGAAAGATGTAACTCTGTGAGATGAATTAACAGAACACAGAGCAGTTTCTCAGAATGCTTCTTTCCAGTTTTGAACGGAAGATATTTCCTTTTTCACCATAGCCCTCTATGGGCTTCCAAATATCCCTTTGTCAATTCCACAAGAACAGCCTTAGCGAAAGGCTTCTTGAAGGGAAAGATGTAACTCTGTGAGATGAACTTACAGAACACAGAGCAGTTTCTCAGAAAGCTTCTTTCCAGTTTTGCACGGAAGATATTTCCTTTTTCACCATAGGCCTCTATGGGCTTCCAAATATCCCTTTGCCAATTCCACAAGAACAGCCTTAGCGAAAGGCTTCTTGAAGGGAAAGATGTAACTCTGTGAGATGAATTAACAGAACACAGAGCAGTTTCTCAGAAACCTTCTTTCCAGTTTTGAACGGAAGATATTTCCTTTTTCACCATAGCCCTCTATGGGCTTCCAAATATCCCTTTACCAATTCCACAAGAACAGCCTTAGCGAAAGGCTTCTTGAAGGGAAAGATGTAACTCTGTGAGATGAATTAACAGAACACAGAGCAGTTTCTCAGAAAGCTTCTTTCCAGTTTTGAACGGAAGATATTTCCTTTTTCACCATAGCCCTCTATGGGCTTCCAAATATCCCTTTGCCAATTCCACAAGAGCAGCCTTAGCGAAAGGCTTCTTGAAGGGAAAGATGTAACTCTGTGAGATGAATTAACAGAACACAGAGCAGTTTCTCAGAAAGCTTCTTTCCAGTTTTGATCGGAAGATATTTCCTTTTTCACCATAGCCCTCTATGGGCTTCCAAATATCCCTTTGCCAGTTCCACAAGAACAGCCTTAGCGAAAGGCTTCTTGAAGGGAAAGATGTAACTCTGTGAGATGAATTAACAGAACACAGAGCAGTTTCTCAGAAAGCTTCTTTCCAGTTTTGAACGGAAGATATTTCCTTTTTCACCGTAGCCCTCTATGGGCTTCCAAATATCCCTTTGCCAATTCCACAAGAACAGCCTTAGCGAAAGGCTTCTTGAAGGGAAAGATGTAACTCGGTGAGATGAATTAACAGAACACAGAGCAGTTTCTCAGAAAGCTTCTTTCCAGTTTTGAACGGAAGATATTTCCTTTTTCACCATAGGCCTTTATGGGCTTCCAAATATCCCTTTGCCAATTCCACAAGAACAGCCTTAGCGAAAGGCTTCTTGAAGGGAAAGATGTAACTCTGTGAGATGAATTAACAGAACACAGAGCAGTTTCTCAGAAAGCTTCTTTCCAGTTTTGAACGGAAGATATTTCCTTTTTCACCATAGCCCTCTATGGGCTTCCAAATATCCCTTTGCCAATTCCACAAGAACAGCCTTAGCGAAAGGCGTCTTGAAGGGAAAGATGTAACTCTGTGAGATGAATTAACAGAACACAGAGCAGTTTCTCAGAAAGCTTCTTTCCAGTTTTGAACGGAAGATATTTCCTTTTTCACCATAGGCCTCTATGGGCTTCCAAATATCCCTTTGCCAATTCCACAAGAACAGCCTTAGCGAAAGGCTTCTTGAAGGGAAAGATGTAACTCTGTGAGATGAATTAACAGAACACAGAGCAGTTTCTCAGAAAGCTTCTTTCCAGTTTTGAACGGAAGGTATTTCCTTTTTCACCATAGCCCTCTATGGGCTTCCAAATATCCCTTTGCCAATTCCCCAAGAACAGCCTTAGCGAAAGGCTTCTTGAAGGGAAAGATGTAACTCTGTGAGATGAATTAACAGAACACAGAGCAGTTTCTCAGAAAGCTTCTTTCCAGTTTTGAACGGAAGATATTTCCTTTTTCATCATAGGCCTCTATGGGCTTCCAAATATCCCTTTGCCAATTCCACAAGAACAGCCTTAGCGAAAGGCTTCTTGAAGGGAAAGATGTAACTCTGTGAGATGAATTAACAGAACACAGAGCAGTTTCTCAGAAAGCTTCTTTCCAGTTTTGAACGGAAGATATTTCCTTTTTCACCATAGCCCTCTATGGGCTTCCAAATATCCCTTTTCCGATTCCACAAGAACAGCCTTAGCGAAAGGCGTCTTGAAGGGAAAGATGTAACTCTGTGACGTGAATTAACAGAACACAGAGCAGTTTCTCAGAAAGCTTCTTTCCAGTTTTGAACGGAAGATATTTCCTTTTTCACCATAGGCCTCTATGGGCTTCCAAATATCCCTTTGCCAATTCCACAAGAACAGCCTTAGCGAAAGGCTTCTTGAAGGGAAAGATGTAACTCTGTGAGATGAATTAACAGAACACAGAGCAGTTTCTCAGAAAGCTTCTTTCCAGTTTTTAACGGAAGATATTTACTTTTTCACCATAGCCCTCTATGGGCTTCCAAATATCCCTTTGCCAATTCCACAAGAACAGCCTTAGCGAAAGGATTCTTGAAGGGAAAGATGTAACTCTGTGAGATGAATTAACAGAACACAGAGCAGTTTCTCAGAAAGCTTCTTTCCAGTTTTGAACGGAAGATATTTCCTTTTTCACCATAGCCCTCTTTGGGCTTCCAAATATCCCTTTGCCAATTCCACAAGAACAGCCTTAGCGAAAGGCTTCTTGAAGGGAAAGATGTAACTCTGTGAGATGAATTAACAGAACACAGAGCAGTTTCTCAGAAAGCTTCTTTCCAGTTTTGAACGGAAGATATTTCCTTTTTCACCATAGCCCTCTATGGGCTTCCAAATATCCCTTTGCCAATTCCACAAGAACAGCCTTAGCGAAAGGCTTCTTGAAGGGAAAGATGTAACTCTTTGAGATGAATTAACAGAACACAGAGCAGTTTCTCAGAAAGCTTCTTTCCAGTTTTGAACGGAAGATAATTCCTTTTTCACCATAGCCCTCTATGGGCTTCCAAATATCCCTTTGCCAATTCCACAAGAACAGACTTAGCGAAAGGCTTCTTGAAGGGAAAGATGTAACTCTGTGAGATGAATTAACAGAACACAGAGCAGTTTCTCAGAAAGCTTCTTTCCAGTTTTGAACGGAAGATATTTCCTTTTTCACCATAGGCCTTTATGGGCTTCCAAATATCCCTTTGCCAATTCCACAAGAACAGCCTTAGCGAAAGGCTTCTTGAAGGGAAAGATGTAACTCTGTGAGATGAATTAACAGAACACAGAGCAGTTTCTCAGAAAGCTTCTTTCCAGTTTTGAACGGAAGATATTTTCTTTTTCACCGTAGCCCTCTATGGGCTTCCAAATATCCCTTTGCCAATTCCACAAGAACAGCCTTAGCGAAAGGCGTCTTGAAGGGAAAGATGTAACTCTGTGAGATGAATTAACAGAACACAGAGCAGTTTCTCAGAAAGCTTCTTTCCAGTTTTGAACGGAAGATATTTCCTTTTTCACCATAGGCCTCTATGCGCTTCCAAATATCCCTTTGCCAATTCCACAAGAACAGCCTTAGCGAAAGGCTTCTTGAAGGGAAAGATGTAACTCTGTGAGATGAATTAACAGAACACAGAGCAGTTTCTCAGAAAGCTTCTTTCCAGTTTTGAACGGAAGGTATTTCCTTTTTCACCATAGCCCTCTATGGGCTTCCAAATATCCCTTTGCCAATTCCCCAAGAACAGCCTTAGCGAAAGGCTTCTTGAAGGGAAAGATGTAACTCTGTGAGATGAATTAACAGAACACAGAGCAGTTTCTCAGAAAGCTTCTTTCCAGTTTTGAACGGAAGATATTTCCTTTTTCACCATAGCCCTCTATGGGCTTCCAAATATCCCTTTGCCAATTCCACAAGAACAGCCTTAGCAAAAGGCTTCTTGAAGGGAAAGATGTAACTCTGTGAGATGAATTAACAGAACACAGAGCAGTTTCTCACAAAGCTTCTTTCCAGTTTTGAACGGAAGATATTTCCTTTTTCACCATAGGCCTCTATGGGCTTCCAAATATCCCTTTGCCAATTCCACAAGAACAGCCTTAGCGAAAGGCTTCTTGAAGGGAAAGATGTAACTCTGTGAGATGAATTAACAGAACACAGAGCAGTTTCTCAGAAAGCTTCTTTCCAGTTTTGAACGGAAGGTATTTCCTTTTTCAACATAGCCCTCTATGGGCTTCCAAATATCCCTTTGCCAATTCCCCAAGAACAGCCTTAGCGAAAGGCTTCTTGAAGGGAAAGATGTAACTCTGTGAGATGAATTAACAGAACACAGAGCAGTTTCTCAGAAAGCTTCTTTCCAGTTTTGAACGGAAGATATTTCCTTTTTCACCATAGGCCTCTATGGGCTTCCAAATATCCGTTTGCCAATTCCACAAGAACAGCCTTAGCGAAAGGTTTCCTGAAGGGAAAGATGTAACTCTGTGAGATGAATTAACAGAACACAGAGCAGTTTCTCAGAAAGCTTCTTTCCAGTTTTGAACGGAAGATATTTCCTTTTTCACCATAGCCCTCTATGGGCTTCCAAATATCCCTTTGCCAATTCCAAAAGAACAGCCTTAGCGAAAGGCTTCTTGAAGGGAAAGATGTAACTCTGTGAGATGAATTAACAGAACACAGAGCAGTTTCTCAGAAAGCTTCTTTCCAGTTTTGAACGGAAGATATTTCCTTTTTCACCATAGCCCTCTATGGGCTTCCAAATATCCCTTTGTCAATTCCACAAGAACAGCCTTAGCGAAAGGCTTCTTGAAGGGAAAGATGTAACTCTGTGAGATGAACTAACAAAAAACAGAGCAGTTTCTCAGAAAGCTTCTTTCCAGTTTTGCACGGAAGATATTTCCTTTTTCACCAAAGGCCTCTATGGGCTTCCAAATATCCCTTTGCCAATTCCACAAGAACAGCCTTAGCGAAAGGCTTCTTGAAGGGAAAGATATAACTCTGTGAGATGAATTAACAGAACACAGAGCAGTTTCTCAGAAACCTTCTTTCCAGTTTTGAACGGAAGATATTTCCTTTTTCACCGTAGCCCTCTATGGGCTTCCAAATATCCCTTTGCCAATTCCACAAGAACAGCCTTAGCGAAAGGCTTCTTGAAGGGAAAGATGTAACTCTGTGAGATGAATTAACAGAACACAGAGCAGTTTCTCAGAAAGCTTCTTTCCAGTTTTGAACGGAAGATATTTCCTTTTTCACCGTAGCCCTTTATGGGCTTCCAAATATCCCTTTGCCAATTCCACAAGAACAGCTTTAGCGAAAGGCTTCTTGAAGGGAAAGATGTAACTCTGTGAGATGAATTAACAGAACACAGAGCAGTTTCTCAGAAAGCTTCTTTCCAGTTTTGAACGGAAGATATTTCCTTTTTAACCATAGGCCTCTATGGGCTTCCAAATATCCCTTTGCCAATTCCACAAGAACAGCCTTAGCGAAAGGCTTCTTGAAGGGAAAGATGTAACTCTGTGAGATGAATTAACAGAACACAGAGCAGTTTCTCAGAAAGCTTCTTTCCAGTTTTGAACGGAAGATATTTCCTTTTTCACCATAGGCCTCTATGGGCTTCCAAATATCCCTTTGCCAATTCCACAAGAACAGCCTTAGCGAAAGGCTTCTTGAAGGGAAAGATGTAACTCTTTGAGATGAATTAACAGAACACAGAGCAGTTTCTCAGAAAGCTTCTTTCCAGTTTTGAACGGAAGATAATTCCTTTTTCACCATAGCCCTCTATGGGCTTCCAAATATCCCTTTGCCAATTCCACAAGAACAGCCTTAGCGAAAGGCTTCTTGAAGGGAAAGATGTAACTCTGTGAGATGAATTAACAGAACACAGAGCAGTTTCTCAGAAAGCTTCTTTCCAGTTTTGAACGGAAGATATTTCCTTTTTCACCATAGCCCTCTATGGGCTTCCAAATATCCCTTTGTCAATTCCACAAGAACAGCCTTAGCGAAAGGCTTCTTGAAGGGAAAGATGTAACTCTGTGAGATGAACTTACAGAACACAGAGCAGTTTCTCAGAAAGCTTCTTTCCAGTTTTGCACGGAAGATATTTCCTTTTTCACCATAGGCCTCTATGGGCTTCCAAATATCCCTTTGCCAATTCCACAAGAACAGCCTTAGCGAAAGGCTTCTTGAAGGGAAAGATGTAACTCTGTGAGATGAAATAACAGAACACAGAGCAGTTTCTCAGAAACCTTCTTTCCAGTTTTGAACGGAAGATATTTCCTTTTTCACCATAGCCCTCTATGGGCTTCCAAATATCCCTTTACCAATTCCACAAGAACAGCCTTAGCGAAAGGCTTCTTGAAGGGAAAGATGTAACTCTGTGAGATGAATTAACAGAACACAGAGCAGTTTCTCAGAAACCTTCTTTCCAGTTTTGAAAGGAAGATATTTCCTTTTTCACCATAGGCCTCTATGGGCTTCCAAATATCCCTTTGCCAATTCCACAAGAACAGCCTTAGCGAAAGGCTTCTTGAAGGGAAAGATGTAACTCTGTGAGATGAATTAACAGAACACAGAGCAGTTTCTCAGAAAGCTTCTTTCCTGTTTTGAACGGAAGATATTTCCTTTTTCACCGTAGCCCTCTATGGGCTTCCAAATATCCGTTTGCCAATTCCACAAGAACAGCCTTAGCGAAAGGTTTCCTGAAGGGAAAGATGTAACTCTGTGAGATGAATTAACAGAACACAGAGCAGTTTCTCAGAAAGCTTCTTTCCAGTTTTGAACGGAAGATATTTCCTTTTTCACCATAGCCCTCTATGGGCTTCCAAATATCCCTTTGCCAATTCCACAAGAACAGCCTTAGCGAAAGGCGTCTTGAAGGGAAAGATGTAACTCTGTGAGATGAATTAACAGAACACAGAGCAGTTTCTCAGAAAGCTTCTTTCCAGTTTTGAACAGAAGATATTTCCTTTTTCACCATAGGCCTCTATGGGCTTCCAAATATCCCTTTGCCAATTCCACAAGAACAGCCTTAGCGAAAGGCTTCTTGAAGGGAAAGATGTAACTCTCTTAGATGAATTAAAAGAACACAGAGCAGTTTCTCAGAAAGCTTCTTTCCAGTTTTGCACGGAAGATATTTCCTTTTTCACCATAGGCCTCTATGGGCTTCCAAATATCCCTTTGCCAATTCCACAAGAACAGCCTTAGCGAAAGGCTTCTTGAAGGGAAAGATGTAACTCTGTGAGATGAATTAACAGAACACAGAGCAGTTTCTCAGAAAGCTTCTTTCCAGTTTTGAACGGAAGATATTTCCTTTTTCACCGTAGCCCTCTATGGGCTTCCAAATATCCCTTTGCCAATTCCACAAGAACAGCCTTAGCGAAAGGCTTCTTGAAGGGAAAGATGTAACTCTGTGAGATGAATTAACAGAACACAGAGCAGTTTCTCAGAAAGCTTCTTTCCAGTTTTGAACGGAAGATATTTCCTTTTTCACCATAGGCCTCTATGGGCTTCCAAATATCCCTTTGCCAATTCCACAAGAACAGCCTTAGCGAAAGGCTTCTTGAAGGGAAAGATGTAACTCTGTGAGATGAATTAACAGAACACAGAGCAGTTTCTCAGAAAGCTTTTTTCCACTTTTGAACGGAAGATATTTCCTTTTTCACCATAGGCCTCTATGGGCTTCCAAATATCCCTTTGCCAATTCCACAAGAACAGCCTTAGCGAAAGGCTTCTTGAAGGGAAAGATGTAACTCTGTGAGATGAATTAACAGAACACAGAGCAGTTTCTCAGAAAGCTTCTTTCCAGTTTTGAACGGAAGATATTTCCTTTTTCACCAAAGCCCTCTATGGGCTTCCAAATATCCCTTTGCCAATTCCAAAAGAGCAGCCTTAGCGAAAGGCTTCTTGAAGGGAAAGATGTAACTCTGTGAGATGAATTAACAGAACACAGAGCAGTTTCTCAGAAAGCTTCTTTCCAGTTTTGATCGGAAGATATTTCCTTTTTCACCATAGCCCTCTATGGGCTTCCAAATATCCCTTTGCCAATTCCACAAGAACAGCCTTAGCGAAAGGCTTCTTGAAGGGAAAGATGTAACTCTGTGAGATGAATTAACAGAACACAGAGCAGTTTCTCAGAAAGCTTCTTTCCAGTTTTGAACGGAAGATATTTCCTTTTTCACCGTAGCCCTCTATGGGCTTCCAAATATCCCTTTGCCAATTCCACAAGAACAGCCTTAGCGAAAGGCTTCTTGAAGGGAAAGATGTAACTCGGTGAGATGAATTAACAGAACACAGAGCAGTTTCTCAGAAAGCTTCTTTCCAGTTTTGAACGGAAGATATTTCCTTTTTCACCATAGGCCTTTATGGGCTTCCAAATATCCCTTTGCCAATTCCACAAGAACAGCCTTAGCGAAAGGCTTCTTGAAGGGAAAGATGTAACTCTGTGAGATGAATTAACAGAACACAGAGCAGTTTCTCAGAAAGCTTCTTTCCAGTTTTGAACGGAAGATATTTCCTTTTTCACCATAGACCTCTATGGGCTTCCAAATATCCCTTTGCCAATTCCACAAGAACAGCCTTAGCGAAAGGCGTCTTGAAGGGAAAGATGTAACTCTGTGAGATGAATTAACAGAACACAGAGCAGTTTCTCAGAAAGCTTCTTTCCAGTTTTGAACGGAAGATATTTCCTTTTTCACCATAGGCCTCTATGGGCTTCCAAATATCCCTTTGCCAATTCCACAAGAACAGCCTTAGCGAAAGGCTTCTTGAAGGGAAAGATGTAACTCTGTGAGATGAATTAACAGAACACAGAGCAGTTTCTCAGAAAGCTTCTTTCCAGTTTTGAACGGAAGGTATTTCCTTTTTCACCATAGCCCTCTATGGGCTTCCAAATATCCCTTTGCCAATTCCCCAAGAACAGCCTTAGCGAAAGGCTTCTTGAAGGGAAAGATGTAACTCTGTGAGATGAATTAACAGAACACAGAGCAGTTTCTCACAAAGCTTCTTTCCAGTTTTGAACGGAAGATATTTCCTTTTTCATCATAGGCCTCTATGGGCTTCCAAATATCCCTTTGCCAATTCCACAAGAACAGCCTTAGCGAAAGGCTTCTTGAAGGGAAAGATGTAACTCTGTGAGATGAATTAACAGAACACAGAGCAGTTTCTCAGAAAGCTTCTTTCCAGTTTTGAACGGAAGATATTTCCTTTTTCACCATAGCCCTCTATGGGCTTCCAAATATCCCTTTGCCAATTCCACAAGAACAGCCTTAGCGAAAGGCGTCTTGAAGGGAAAGATGTAACTCTGTGAGATGAATTAACAGAACACAGAGCAGTTTCTCAGAAAGCTTCTTTCCAGTTTTGAACGGAAGATATTTCCTTTTTCACCATAGGCCTCTATGGGCTTCCAAATATCCCTTTGCCAATTCCACAAGAACAGCCTTAGCGAAAGGCTTCTTGAAGGGAAAGATGTAACTCTGTGAGATGAATTAACAGAACACAGAGCAGTTTCTCAGAAAGCTTCTTTCCAGTTTTGAACGGAAGATATTTCCTTTTTCACCATAGGCCTCTAATGGCTTCCAAATATCCCTTTGTCAATTCCACAAGAACAGCCTTAGCGAAAGGCTTCTTGAAGGGAAAGATGTAACTCTGTGAGATGAATTAACAGAACACAGAGCAGTTTCTCAGAAAGATTCTTTCCAGTTTTGAACGGAAGATATTTCCTTTTTCAAAGTAGCCCTCTTTGGGCTTCCAAATATCCCTTTGCCAATTCCACAAGAACAGCCTTAGCGAAAGGCTTCTTGAAGGGAAAGATGTAACTCTGTGAGATGAATTAACAGAACACAGAGCAGTTTCTCAGAAAGCTTCTTTCCAGTTTTGAACGGAAGATATTTCCTTTTTCACCATAGCCCTCTATGGGCTTCCAAATATCCCTTTGCCAATTCCACAAGAACAGCCTTAGCGAAAGGCTTCTTGAAGGGAAAGATGTAACTCTTTGAGATGAATTAACAGAACACAGAGCAGTTTCTCAGAAAGCTTCTTTCCAGTTTTGAACGGAAGATAATTCCTTTTTCACCATAGCCCTCTATGGGCTTCCAAATATCCCTTTGTCAATTCCACAAGAACAGCCTTAGCGAAAGGCTTCTTGAAGGGAAAGATGTAACTCTGTGAGATGAACTTACAGAACACAGAGCAGTTTCTCAGAAAGCTTCTTTCCAGTTTTGCACGGAAGATATTTCCTTTTTCACCATAGGCCTCTATGGGCTTCCAAATATCCCTTTGCCAATTCCACAAGAACAGCCTTAGCGAAAGGCTTCTTGAAGGGAAAGATGTAACTCTGTGAGATGAATTAACAGAACACAGAGCAGTTTCTCAGAAACCTTCTTTCCAGTTTTGAACGGAAGATATTTCCTTTTTCACCATAGCCCTCTATGGGCTTCCAAATATCCCTTTACCAATTCCACAAGAACAGCCTTAGCGAAAGGCTTCTTGAAGGGAAAGATGTAACTCTGTGAGATGAATTAACAGAACACAGAGCAGTTTCTCAGAAAGCTTCTTTCCAGTTTTGAACGGAAGATATTTCCTTTTTCACCATAGCCCTCTATGGGCTTCCAAATATCCCTTTGCCAATTCCACAAGAGCAGCCTTAGCGAAAGGCTTCTTGAAGGGAAAGATGTAACTCTGTGAGATGAATTAACAGAACACAGAGCAGTTTCTCAGAAAGCTTCTTTCCAGTTTTGATCGGAAGATATTTCCTTTTTCACCATAGCCCTCTATGGGCTTCCAAATATCCCTTTGCCAGTTCCACAAGAACAGCCTTAGCGAAAGGCTTCTTGAAGGGAAAGATGTAACTCTGTGAGATGAATTAACAGAACACAGAGCAGTTTCTCAGAAAGCTTCTTTCCAGTTTTGAACGGAAGATATTTCCTTTTTCACCGTAGCCCTCTATGGGCTTCCAAATATCCCTTTGCCAATTCCACAAGAACAGCCTTAGCGAAAGGCTTCTTGAAGGGAAAGATGTAACTCGGTGAGATGAATTAACAGAACACAGAGCAGTTTCTCAGAAAGCTTCTTTCCAGTTTTGAACGGAAGATATTTCCTTTTTCACCATAGGCCTTTATGGGCTTCCAAATATCCCTTTGCCAATTCCACAAGAACAGCCTTAGCGAAAGGCTTCTTGAAGGGAAAGATGTAACTCTGTGAGATGAATTAACAGAACACAGAGCAGTTTCTCAGAAAGCTTCTTTCCAGTTTTGAACGGAAGATATTTCCTTTTTCACCATAGCCCTCTATGGGCTTCCAAATATCCCTTTGCCAATTCCACAAGAACAGCCTTAGCGAAAGGCGTCTTGAAGGGAAAGATGTAACTCTGTGAGATGAATTAACAGAACACAGAGCAGTTTCTCAGAAAGCTTCTTTCCAGTTTTGAACGGAAGATATTTCCTTTTTCACCATAGGCCTCTATGGGCTTCCAAATATCCCTTTGCCAATTCCACAAGAACAGCCTTAGCGAAAGGCTTCTTGAAGGGAAAGATGTAACTCTGTGAGATGAATTAACAGAACACAGAGCAGTTTCTCAGAAAGCTTCTTTCCAGTTTTGAACGGAAGGTATTTCCTTTTTCACCATAGCCCTCTATGGGCTTCCAAATATCCCTTTGCCAATTCCCCAAGAACAGCCTTAGCGAAAGGCTTCTTGAAGGGAAAGATGTAACTCTGTGAGATGAATTAACAGAACACAGAGCAGTTTCTCAGAAAGCTTCTTTCCAGTTTTGAACGGAAGATATTTCCTTTTTCATCATAGGCCTCTATGGGCTTCCAAATATCCCTTTGCCAATTCCACAAGAACAGCCTTAGCGAAAGGCTTCTTGAAGGGAAAGATGTAACTCTGTGAGATGAATTAACAGAACACAGAGCAGTTTCTCAGAAAGCTTCTTTCCAGTTTTGAACGGAAGATATTTCCTTTTTCACCGTAGCCCTCTATGGGCTTCCAAATATCCCTTTTCCGATTCCACAAGAACAGCCTTAGCGAAAGGCGTCTTGAAGGGAAAGATGTAACTCTGTGACGTGAATTAACAGAACACAGAGCAGTTTCTCAGAAAGCTTCTTTCCAGTTTTGAACGGAAGATATTTCCTTTTTCACCATAGGCCTCTATGGGCTTCCAAATATCCCTTTGCCAATTCCACAAGAACAGCCTTAGCGAAAGGCTTCTTGAAGGGAAAGATGTAACTCTGTGAGATGAATTAACAGAACACAGAGCAGTTTCTCAGAAAGCTTCTTTCCAGTTTTTAACGGAAGATATTTACTTTTTCACCATAGCCCTCTATGGGCTTCCAAATATCCCTTTGCCAATTCCACAAGAACAGCCTTAGCGAAAGGATTCTTGAAGGGAAAGATGTAACTCTGTGAGATGAATTAACAGAACACAGAGCAGTTTCTCAGAAAGCTTCTTTCCAGTTTTGAACGGAAGATATTTCCTTTTTCACCATAGCCCTCTTTGGGCTTCCAAATATCCCTTTGCCAATTCCACAAGAACAGCCTTAGCGAAAGGCTTCTTGAAGGGAAAGATGTAACTCTGTGAGATGAATTAACAGAACACAGAGCAGTTTCTCAGAAAGCTTCTTTCCAGTTTTGAACGGAAGATATTTCCTTTTTCACCATAGCCCTCTATGGGCTTCCAAATATCCCTTTGCCAATTCCACAAGAACAGCCTTAGCGAAAGGCTTCTTGAAGGGAAAGATGTAACTCTTTGAGATGAATTAACAGAACACAGAGCAGTTTCTCAGAAAGCTTCTTTCCAGTTTTGAACGGAAGATAATTCCTTTTTCACCATAGCCCTCTATGGGCTTCCAAATATCCCTTTGCCAATTCCACAAGAACAGCCTTAGCGAAAGGCTTCTTGAAGGGAAAGATGTAACTCTGTGAGATGAATTAACAGAACACAGAGCAGTTTCTCAGAAAGCTTCTTTCCAGTTTTGAACGGAAGATATTTCCTTTTTCACCATAGGCCTTTATGGGCTTCCAAATATCCCTTTGCCAATTCCACAAGAACAGCCTTAGCGAAAGGCTTCTTGAAGGGAAAGATGTAACTCTGTGAGATGAATTAACAGAACACAGAGCAGTTTCTCAGAAAGCTTCTTTCCAGTTTTGAACGGAAGATATTTTCTTTTTCACCGTAGCCCTCTATGGGCTTCCAAATATCCCTTTGCCAATTCCACAAGAACAGCCTTAGCGAAAGGCGTCTTGAAGGGAAAGATGTAACTCTGTGAGATGAATTAACAGAACACAGAGCAGTTTCTCAGAAAGCTTCTTTCCAGTTTTGAACGGAAGATATTTCCTTTTTCACCATAGGCCTCTATGCGCTTCCAAATATCCCTTTGCCAATTCCACAAGAACAGCCTTAGCGAAAGGCTTCTTGAAGGGAAAGATGTAACTCTGTGAGATGAATTAACAGAACACAGAGCAGTTTCTCAGAAAGCTTCTTTCCAGTTTTGAACGGAAGGTATTTCCTTTTTCACCATAGCCCTCTATGGGCTTCCAAATATCCCTTTGCCAATTCCCCAAGAACAGCCTTAGCGAAAGGCTTCTTGAAGGGAAAGATGTAACTCTGTGAGATGAATTAACAGAACACAGAGCAGTTTCTCAGAAAGCTTCTTTCCAGTTTTGAACGGAAGATATTTCCTTTTTCACCATAGCCCTCTATGGGCTTCCAAATATCCCTTTGCCAATTCCACAAGAACAGCCTTAGCGAAAGGCTTCTTGAAGGGAAAGATGTAACTCTGTGAGATGAATTAACAGAACACAGAGCAGTTTCTCAGAAAGCTTCTTTCCAGTTTTGAACGGAAGATATTTCCTTTTTCACCATAGGCCTCTATGGGCTTCCAAATATCCCTTTGCCAATTCCACAAGAACAGCCTTAGCGAAAGGCTTCTTGAAGGGAAAGATGTAACTCTGTGAGATGAATTAACAGAACACAGAGCAGTTTCTCAGAAAGCTTCTTTCCAGTTTTGAACGGAAGGTATTTCCTTTTTCAACATAGCCCTCTATGGGCTTCCAAATATCCCTTTGCCAATTCCCCAAGAACAGCCTTAGCGAAAGGCTTCTTGAAGGGAAAGATGTAACTCTGTGAGATGAATTAACAGAACACAGAGCAGTTTCTCAGAAAGCTTCTTTCCAGTTTTGAACGGAAGATATTTCCTTTTTCACCATAGGCCTCTATGGGCTTCCAAATATCCGTTTGCCAATTCCACAAGAACAGCCTTAGCGAAAGGTTTCCTGAAGGGAAAGATGTAACTCTGTGAGATGAATTAACAGAACACAGAGCAGTTTCTCAGAAAGCTTCTTTCCAGTTTTGAACGGAAGATATTTCCTTTTTCACCATAGCCCTCTATGGGCTTCCAAATATCCCTTTGCCAATTCCAAAAGAACAGCCTTAGCGAAAGGCTTCTTGAAGGGAAAGATGTAACTCTGTGAGATGAATTAACAGAACACAGAGCAGTTTCTCAGAAAGCTTCTTTCCAGTTTTGAACGGAAGATATTTCCTTTTTCACCATAGCCCTCTATGGGCTTCCAAATATCCCTTTGTCAATTCCACAAGAACAGCCTTAGCGAAAGGCTTCTTGAAGGGAAAGATGTAACTCTGTGAGATGAACTAACAAAAAACAGAGCAGTTTCTCAGAAAGCTTCTTTCCAGTTTTGCACGGAAGATATTTCCTTTTTCACCAAAGGCCTCTATGGGCTTCCAAATATCCCTTTGCCAATTCCACAAGAACAGCCTTAGCGAAAGGCTTCTTGAAGGGAAAGATATAACTCTGTGAGATGAATTAACAGAACACAGAGCAGTTTCTCAGAAACCTTCTTTCCAGTTTTGAACGGAAGATATTTCCTTTTTCACCGTAGCCCTCTATGGGCTTCCAAATATCCCTTTGCCAATTCCACAAGAACAGCCTTAGCGAAAGGCTTCTTGAAGGGAAAGATGTAACTCTGTGAGATGAATTAACAGAACACAGAGCAGTTTCTCAGAAAGCTTCTTTCCAGTTTTGAACGGAAGATATTTCCTTTTTCACCGTAGCCCTTTATGGGCTTCCAAATATCCCTTTGCCAATTCCACAAGAACAGCTTTAGCGAAAGGCTTCTTGAAGGGAAAGATGTAACTCTGTGAGATGAATTAACAGAACACAGAGCAGTTTCTCAGAAAGCTTCTTTCCAGTTTTGAACGGAAGATATTTCCTTTTTAACCATAGGCCTCTATGGGCTTCCAAATATCCCTTTGCCAATTCCACAAGAACAGCCTTAGCGAAATTCTTCTTGAAGGGAAAGATGTAACTCTGTGAGATGAATTAACAGAACACAGAGCAGTTTCTCAGAAAGCTTCTTTCCAGTTTTGAACGGAAGATATTTCCTTTTTCACCATAGGCCTCTATGGGCTTCCAAATATCCCTTTGCCAATTCCACAAGAACAGCCTTAGCGAAAGGCTTCTTGAAGGGAAAGATGTAACTCTTTGAGATGAATTAACAGAACACAGAGCAGTTTCTCAGAAAGCTTCTTTCCAGTTTTGAACGGAAGATAATTCCTTTTTCACCATAGCCCTCTATGGGCTTCCAAATATCCCTTTGCCAATTCCACAAGAACAGCCTTAGCGAAAGGCTTCTTGAAGGGAAAGATGTAACTCTGTGAGATGAATTAACAGAACACAGAGCAGTTTCTCAGAAAGCTTCTTTCCAGTTTTGAACGGAAGATATTTCCTTTTTCACCATAGCCCTCTATGGGCTTCCAAATATCCCTTTGTCAATTCCACAAGAACAGCCTTAGCGAAAGGCTTCTTGAAGGGAAAGATGTAACTCTGTGAGATGAACTTACAGAACACAGAGCAGTTTCTCAGAAAGCTTCTTTCCAGTTTTGCACGGAAGATATTTCCTTTTTCACCATAGGCCTCTATGGGCTTCCAAATATCCCTTTGCCAATTCCACAAGAACAGCCTTAGCGAAAGGCTTCTTGAAGGGAAAGATGTAACTCTGTGAGATGAAATAACAGAACACAGAGCAGTTTCTCAGAAACCTTCTTTCCAGTTTTGAACGGAAGATATTTCCTTTTTCACCATAGCCCTCTATGGGCTTCCAAATATCCCTTTACCAATTCCACAAGAACAGCCTTAGCGAAAGGCTTCTTGAAGGGAAAGATGTAACTCTGTGAGATGAATTAACAGAACACAGAGCAGTTTCTCAGAAACCTTCTTTCCAGTTTTGAAAGGAAGATATTTCCTTTTTCACCATAGGCCTCTATGGGCTTCCAAATATCCCTTTGCCAATTCCACAAGAACAGCCTTAGCGAAAGGCTTCTTGAAGGGAAAGATGTAACTCTGTGAGATGAATTAACAGAACACAGAGCAGTTTCTCAGAAAGCTTCTTTCCTGTTTTGAACGGAAGATATTTCCTTTTTCACCGTAGCCCTCTATGGGCTTCCAAATATCCGTTTGCCAATTCCACAAGAACAGCCTTAGCGAAAGGTTTCCTGAAGGGAAAGATGTAACTCTGTGAGATGAATTAACAGAACACAGAGCAGTTTCTCAGAAAGCTTCTTTCCAGTTTTGAACGGAAGATATTTCCTTTTTCACCATAGCCCTCTATGGGCTTCCAAATATCCCTTTGCCAATTCCACAAGAACAGCCTTAGCGAAAGGCGTCTTGAAGGGAAAGATGTAACTCTGTGAGATGAATTAACAGAACACAGAGCAGTTTCTCAGAAAGCTTCTTTCCAGTTTTGAACAGAAGATATTTCCTTTTTCACCATAGGCCTCTATGGGCTTCCAAATATCCCTTTGCCAATTCCACAAGAACAGCCTTAGCGAAAGGCTTCTTGAAGGGAAAGATGTAACTCTCTGAGATGAATTAAAAGAACACAGAGCAGTTTCTCAGAAAGCTTCTTTCCAGTTTTGCACGGAAGATATTTCCTTTTTCACCATAGGCCTCTATGGGCTTCCAAATATCCCTTTGCCAATTCCACAAGAAAAGCCTTAGCGAAAGGCTTCTTGAAGGGAAAGATGTAACTCTGTGAGATGAATTAACAGAACACAGAGCAGTTTCTCAGAAAGCTTCTTTCCAGTTTTGAACGGAAGATATTTCCTTTTTCACCGTAGCCCTCTATGGGCTTCCAAATATCCCTTTGCCAATTCCACAAGAACAGCCTTAGCGAAAGGCTTCTTCAAGGGAAAGATGTAACTCTGTGAGATGAATTAACAGAACACAGAGCAGTTTCTCAGAAAGCTTCTTTCCAGTTTTGAACGGAAGATATTTCCTTTTTCACCATAGGCCTCTATGGGCTTCCAAATATCCCTTTGCCAATTCCACAAGAACAGCCTTAGCGAAAGGCTTCTTGAAGGGAAAGATGTAACTCTGTGAGATGAATTAACAGAACACAGAGCAGTTTCTCAGAAAGCTTTTTTCCACTTTTGAACGGAAGATATTTCCTTTTTCACCATAGGCCTCTATGGGCTTCCAAATATCCCTTTGCCAATTCCACAAGAACAGCCTTAGCGAAAGGCTTCTTGAAGGGAAAGATGTAACTCTGTGAGATGAATTAACAGAACACAGAGCAGTTTCTCAGAAAGCTTCTTTCCAGTTTTGAACGGAAGATATTTCCTTTTTCACCAAAGCCCTCTATGGGCTTCCAAATATCCCTTTGCCAATTCCAAAAGAGCAGCCTTAGCGAAAGGCTTCTTGAAGGGAAAGATGTAACTCTGTGAGATGAATTAACAGAACACAGAGCAGTTTCTCAGAAAGCTTCTTTCCAGTTTTGATCGGAAGATATTTCCTTTTTCACCATAGCCCTCTATGGGCTTCCAAATATCCCTTTGCCAATTCCACAAGAACAGCCTTAGCGAAAGGCTTCTTGAAGGGAAAGATGTAACTCTGTGAGATGAATTAACAGAACACAGAGCAGTTTCTCAGAAAGCTTCTTTCCAGTTTTGAACGGAAGATATTTCCTTTTTCACCGTAGCCCTCTATGGGCTTCCAAATATCCCTTTGCCAATTCCACAAGAACAGCCTTAGCGAAAGGCTTCTTGAAGGGAAAGATGTAACTCGGTGAGATGAATTAACAGAACACAGAGCAGTTTCTCAGAAAGCTTCTTTCCAGTTTTGAACGGAAGATATTTCCTTTTTCACCATAGGCCTTTATGGGCTTCCAAATATCCCTTTGCCAATTCCACAAGAACAGCCTTAGCGAAAGGCTTCTTGAAGGGAAAGATGTAACTCTGTGAGATGAATTAACAGAACACAGAGCAGTTTCTCAGAAAGCTTCTTTCCAGTTTTGAACGGAAGATATTTCCTTTTTCACCATAGCCCTCTATGGGCTTTCAAATATCCCTTTGCCAATTCCACAAGAACAGCCTTAGCGAAAGGCGTCTTGAAGGGAAAGATGTAACTCTGTGAGATGAATTAACAGAACACAGAGCAGTTTCTCAGAAAGCTTCTTTCCAGTTTTGAACGGAAGATATTTCCTTTTTCACCATAGGCCTCTATGGGCTTCCAAATATCCCTTTGCCAATTCCACAAGAACAGCCTTAGCGAAAGGCTTCTTGAAGGGAAAGATGTAACTCTGTGAGATGAATTAACAGAACACAGAGCAGTTTCTCAGAAAGCTTCTTTCCAGTTTTGAACGGAAGGTATTTCCTTTTTCACCATAGCCCTCTATGGGCTTCCAAATATCCCTTTGCCAATTCCCCAAGAACAGCCTTAGCGAAAGGCTTCTTGAAGGGAAAGATGTAACTCTGTGAGATGAATTAACAGAACACAGAGCAGTTTCTCACAAAGCTTCTTTCCAGTTTTGAACGGAAGATATTTCCTTTTTCATCATAGGCCTCTATGGGCTTCCAAATATCCCTTTGCCAATTCCACAAGAACAGCCTTAGCGAAAGGCTTCTTGAAGGGAAAGATGTAACTCTGTGAGATGAATTAACAGAACACAGAGCAGTTTCTCAGAAAGCTTCTTTCCAGTTTTGAACGGAAGATATTTCCTTTTTCACCATAGCCCTCTATGGGCTTCCAAATATCCCTTTGCCAATTCCACAAGAACAGCCTTAGCGAAAGGCGTCTTGAAGGGAAAGATGTAACTCTGTGAGATGAATTAACAGAACACAGAGCAGTTTCTCAGAAAGCTTCTTTCCAGTTTTGAACGGAAGATATTTCCTTTTTCACCATAGGCCTCTATGGGCTTCCAAATATCCCTTTGCCAATTCCACAAGAACAGCCTTAGCGAAAGGCTTCTTGAAGGGAAAGATGTAACTCTGTGAGATGAATTAACAGAACACAGAGCAGTTTCTCAGAAAGCTTCTTTCCAGTTTTGAACGGAAGATATTTCCTTTTTCACCATAGGCCTCTAATGGCTTCCAAATATCCCTTTGTCAATTCCACAAGAACAGCCTTAGCGAAAGGCTTCTTGAAGGGAAAGATGTAACTCTGTGAGATGAATTAACAGAACACAGAGCAGTTTCTCAGAAAGCTTCTTTCCAGTTTTGAACGGAAGATATTTCCTTTTTCAAAGTAGCCCTCTTTGGGCTTCCAAATATCCCTTTGCCAATTCCACAAGAACAGCCTTAGCGAAAGGCTTCTTGAAGGGAAAGATGTAACTCTGTGAGATGAATTAACAGAACACAGAGCAGTTTCTCAGAAAGCTTCTTTCCAGTTTTGAACGGAAGATATTTCCTTTTTCACCATAGCCCTCTATGGGCTTCCAAATATCCCTTTGCCAATTCCACAAGAACAGCCTTAGCGAAAGGCTTCTTGAAGGGAAAGATGTAACTCTTTGAGATGAATTAACAGAACACAGAGCAGTTTCTCAGAAAGCTTCTTTCCAGTTTTGAACGGAAGATAATTCCTTTTTCACCATAGCCCTCTATGGGCTTCCAAATATCCCTTTGTCAATTCCACAAGAACAGCCTTAGCGAAAGGCTTCTTGAAGGGAAAGATGTAACTCTGTGAGATGAACTTACAGAACACAGAGCAGTTTCTCAGAAAGCTTCTTTCCAGTTTTGCACGGAAGATATTTCCTTTTTCACCATAGGCCTCTATGGGCTTCCAAATATCCCTTTGCCAATTCCACAAGAACAGCCTTAGCGAAAGGCTTCTTGAAGGGAAAGATGTAACTCTGTGAGATGAATTAACAGAACACAGAGCAGTTTCTCAGAAACCTTCTTTCCAGTTTTGAACGGAAGATATTTCCTTTTTCACCATAGCCCTCTATGGGCTTCCAAATATCCCTTTACCAATTCCACAAGAACAGCCTTAGCGAAAGGCTTCTTGAAGGGAAAGATGTAACTCTGTGAGATGAATTAACAGAACACAGAGCAGATTCTCAGAAACCTTCTTTCCAGTTTTGAAAGGAAGATATTTCCTTTTTTACCATAGGCCTCTATGGGCTTCCAAATATCCCTTTGCCAATTCCACAAGAACAGCCTTAGCGAAAGGCTTCTTGAAGGGAAAGATGTAACTCTGTGAGATGAATTAACAGAACACAGAGCAGTTTCTCATAAAGCTTCTTTCCTGTTTTGAACGGAAGATATTTCCTTTTTCACCGTAGCCCTCTATGGGCTTCCAAATATCCGTTTGCCAATTCCACAAGAACAGCCTTAGCGAAAGGTTTCCTGAAGGGAAAGATGTAACTCTGTGAGATGAATTAACAGAACACAGAGCAGTTTCTCAGAAAGCTTCTTTCCAGTTTTGAACGGAAGATATTTCCTTTTTCACCATAGCCCTCTATGGGCTTCCAAATATCCCTTTGCCAATTCCACAAGAACAGCCTTAGCGAAAGGCGTCTTGAAGGGAAAGATGTAACTCTGTGAGATGAATTAACAGAACACAGAGCAGTTTCTCAGAAAGCTTCTTTCCAGTTTTGAACGGAAGATATTTCCTTTTTCACCATAGGCCTCTATGGGCTTCCAAATATCCCTTTGCCAATTCCACAAGAACAGCCTTAGCGAAGGCTTCTTGAAGGGAAAGATGTAACTCTGTGAGATGAATTAAAAGAACACAGAGCAGTTTCTCAGAAAGCTTCTTTCCAGTTTTGCACGGAAGATATTTCCTTTTTCACCATAGGCCTCTATGGGCTTCCAAATATCCCTTTGCCAATTCCACAAGAACAGCCTTAGCGAAAGGCTACTTGAAGGGAAAGATGTAACTCTGTGAGATGAATTAACAGAACACAGAGCAGTTTCTCAGAAAGCTTCTTTCCAGTTTTGAACGGAAGATATTTCCTTTTTCACCGTAGCCCTCTTTGGGCTTCCAAATATCCCTTTGCCAATTCCACAAGAACAGCCTTAGCGAAAGGCTTCTTGAAGGGAAAGATGTAACTCTGTGAGATGAATTAACAGAACACAGAGCAGTTTCTCAGAAAGCTTCTTTCCAGTTTTGAACGGAAGATATTTCCTTTTTCACCATAGCCCTCTATGGGCTTCCAAATATCCCTTTGCCAATTCCACAAGAACAGCCTTAGCGAAAGGCTTCTTGAAGGGAAAGATGTAACTCTGTGAGATGAATTAACAGAACACAGAGCAGTTTCTCAGAAAGCTTCTTTCCAGTTTTGAACGGAAGATATTTCCTTTTTCACCGTAGCCCTCTATGGGCTTCCAAATATCCCTTTGCCAATTCCACAAGAACAGCCTTAGCGAAAGGCTTCTTGAAGGGAAAGATGTAACTCTGTGAGATGAATTAACAGAACACAGAGCAGTTTCTCAGAAAGCTTCTTTCCAGTTTTGAACGGAAGATATTTCCTTTTTCACCATAGGCCTCTATGGGCTTCCAAATATCCCTTTGCCAATTCCACAAGAACAGCCTTAGCGAAAGGCTTCTTGAAGGGAAAGATGTAACTCTGTGAGATGAATTAACAGAACACAGAGCAGTTTCTCAGAAAGCTTCTTTCCAGTTTTGAACGGAAGATATTTCCTTTTTCACCATAGGCCTCTATGGGCTTCCAAATATCCCTTTGCCAATTCCACAAGAACAGCCTTAGCGAAAGGCTTCTTGAAGGGAAAGATGTAACTCTGTGAGATGAATTAACAGAACACAGAGCAGTTTCTCAGAAAGCTTTTTTCCACTTTTGAACGGAAGATATTTCCTTTTTCACCATAGGCCTCTATGGGCTTCCAAATATCCCTTTGCCAATTCCACAAGAACAGCCTTAGCGAAAGGCTTCTTGAAGGGAAAGATGTAACTCTGTGAGATGAATTAACAGAACACAGAGCAGTTTCTCAGAAAGCTTCTTTCCAGTTTTGAACGGAAGATATTTCCTTTTTCACCATAGCCCTCTATGGGCTTCCAAATATACCTTTGCCAATTCCACAAGAGCAGCCTTAGGTAAAGGCTTCTTGAAGGGAAAGATGTAACTCTGTGAGATGAATTAACAGAACACAGAGCAGTTTCTCAGAAAGCTTCTTTCCAGTTTTGATCGGAAGATATTTCCTTTTTCACCATAGCCCTCTATGGGCTTCCAAATATCCCTTTGCCAATTCCACAAGAACAGCCTTAGCGAAAGGCTTCTTGAAGGGAAAGATGTAACTCTGTGAGATGAATTAACAGAACACAGAGCAGTTTCTCAGAAACCTTCTTTCCAGTTTTGAACGGAAGATATTTCCTTTTTCACCATAGCCCTCTATGGGCTTCCAAATATCCCTTTGCCAATTCCACAAGAACAGCCTTAGCGAAAGGCTTCTTGAAGGGAAAGATGTAACTCTGTGAGATGAATTAACAGAACACAGAGCAGTTTCTCAGAAACCTTCTTTCCAGTTTTGAACGGAAGATATTTCCTTTTTCATCATAGGCCTCTATGGGCTTCCAAATATCCCTTTGCCAATTCCACAAGAACAGCCTTAGCGAAAGGCTTCTTGAAGGGAAAGATGTAACTCTGTGAGATGAATTAACAGAACACAGAGCAGTTTCTCAGAAAGCTTCTTTCCAGTTTTGAACGGAAGATATTTCCTTTTTCACCATAGCCCTCTATGGGCTTCCAAATATCCCTTTGCCAATTCCACAAGAACAGCCTTAGCGAAAGGCGTCTTGAAGGGAAAGATGTAACTCTGTGAGGTGAATTAACAGAACACAGAGCAGTTTCTCAGAAAGCTTCTTTCCAGTTTTGAACGGAAGATATTTCCTTTTTCACCATAGGCCTCTATGGGCTTCCAAATATCCCTTTGCCAATTCCACAAGAACAGCCTTAGCGAAAGGCTTCTTGAAGGGAAAGATGTAACTCTGTGAGATGAATTAACAGAACACAGAGCAGTTTCTCAGAAAGCTTCTTTCCAGTTTTGAACGGAAGATATTTCCTTTTTCACCGTAGCCCTCTTTGGGCTTCCAAATATCCCTTTGCCAATTCCACAAGAACAGCCTTAGCGAAAGGCTTCTTGAAGGGAAAGATGTAACTCTGTGACATGAATTAACAGAACACAGAGCAGTTTCTCAGAAAGCTTCTTTCCAGTTTTGAACGGAAGATATTTCCTTTTTCACCATAGCCCTCTATGGGCTTCCAAATATCCCTTTGCCAATTCCACAAGAACAGCCTTAGCGAAAGGCTTCTTGAAGGGAAAGATGTAACTCTGTGAGATGAATTAACAGAACACAGAGCAGTTTCTCAGAAAGCTTCTTTCCAGTTTTGAACGGAAGATATTTCCTTTTTCACCATAGGCCTCTATGGGCTTCCAAATATCCCTTTGCCAATTCCACAAGAACAGCCTTAGCGAAAGGCTTCTTGAAGGGAAAGATGTAACTCTGTGAGGTGAATTAACAGAACACAGAGCAGTTTCTCAGAAAGCTTCTTTCCAGTTTTGAACGGAAGATATTTCCTTTTTCACCATAGGCCTCTATGGGCTTCCAAATATCCCTTTGCCAATTCCACAAGAACAGCCTTAGCGAAAGGCTTCTTGAAGGGAAAGATGTAACTCTGTGAGGTGAATTAACAGAACACAGAGCAGTTTCTCAGAAAGCTTCTTTCCAGTTTTGAACGGAAGATATTTCCTTTTTCACCATAGCCCTCTATGGGCTTCCAAATATCCCTTTGCCAATTCCACAAGAACAGCCTTAGCGAAAAGCTTCTTGAAGGGAAAGATGTAACTCTGTGAGATGAATTAACAGAACACAGAGCAGTTTCTCAGAAAGCTTCTTTCCAGTTTTGAACGGAAGATATTTCCTTTTTCACCGTAGCCCTCTATGGGCTTCCAAATATCCCTTTGCCAATTCCACAAGAACAGCCTTAGTGAAAGGCTTCTTGAAGGGAAATATGTAACTCGGTGAGATGAATTAACAGAACACAGAGCAGTTTCTCAGAAAGCTTCTTTCCAATTTTGAACGGAAGAGATTTCCTTTTTCACCATAGCCCTATATGGGCTTCCAAATATCCCTTTGCCAATTCCCCAAGAACAGCCTTAGCGAAAGGCTTCTTGAAGGGAAAGATGTAACTCTGTGAGATGAATTAACAGAACACAGAGTAGTTTCTCAGAAAGCTTCTTTCCAGTTTAGAACGGAAGATATTTCCTTTTTCACCATAACCCTCTAGGGGCTTCCAAATATCCCTTTGCCAATTCCACAAGAACAGCCTTAGCGAAAGGCTTCTTGAAGGGAAAGATGTAACTCTGTGAGATGAATTAACAGAACACAGAGCAGTTTCTCAGAAAGCTTCTTTCCAGTTTTGAACGGAAGATATTTCCTTTTTCACCATAGCCCTCTATGGGCTTCCAAATATCCCTTTGCCAATTCCACAAGAACAGCCTTAGCGAAAGGCTTCTTGAAGGGAAAGATGTAACTCTGTGAGATGAATTAACAGAACACAGAGCAGTTTCTCAGAAAGCTTCTTTCCAGTTTTGAACGGAAGATATTTCCTTTTTCACCATAGGCCTCTATGGGCTTCCACATATCCCTTTGCCAATTCCGTAAGAACAGCCTTAGCGAAAGGCTTCTTGAAGGGAAAGATGTAACTCTGTGAGATGAATTAACAGAACACAGAGCAGTTTCTCAGAAAGTTTCTTTCCAGTTTTGAACGGAAGTTATTTCCTTTTTCACCATAGCCCTCTATGGGCTTCCAAATATCCCTTTGCCAATTCCACAAGAACAGCCTTAGCGAAAGGCTTCTTGAAGGGAAAGATGTAACTCGGTGAGATGAATTAACAGAACACAGAGCAGTTTCTCTGAAAGCTTCTTTCCAGTTTTGAACGGAAGATATTTCCTTTTTCACCATAGCCCTCTATGGGCTTCCAAATATCCCTTTGCCAATTCCACAAGAACAGCCTTAGCGAAAGGCTTCTTGAAGGGAAAGATGTAACTCGGTGAGATGAATTAACAGAACACAGAGCAGTTTCTCAGAAAGCCTCTTTCCACTTTTGAACGGAAGATATTTCCTTTTTCACCATAGCCCTCTATGGGCTTCCAAATATCCCTTTGCCAATTCCACAAGAACAGCCTTAGCGAAAGGCTTCTTGAAGGGAAATATGTAACTCTGTGAGATGAATTCACAGAACACAGAGTAGTTTCTCAGAAAGCCTCTTTCCAGTTTTGAACGGAAGGTATTTCCTTTTTCACCTTAGCCCTCTATGGGCTTCCAAATATCCCTTTGCCAATTCCACAAGAACAGCCTTAGCGAAAGGCTTCTTGAAGGGAAAGATGTAACTCTGTGAGATGAATTAACAGAACACAGAGCAGTTTCTCAGAAAGCTTCTTTCCAGTTTTGAACGGAAGGTATTTCCTTTTTCACCATAGCCCTCTATGGGCTTCCAAATATCCCTTTGCCAATTCCCCAAGAACAGCCTTAGCGAAAGGCTTCTTGAAGGGAAAGATGTAACTCTGTGAGATGAATTAACAGAACACAGAGCAGTTTCTCAGAAAGCTTCTTTCCAGTTTTGAACGGAAGATATTTCCTTTTTCATCATAGGCCTCTTGGGCTTCCAAATATCCCTTTGCCAATTCCACAAGAACAGCCTTAGCGAAAGGCTTCTTGAAGGGAAAGATGTAACTCTGTGAGATGAATTAACAGAACACAGAGCAGTTTCTCAGAAAGTTTCTTTCCAGTTTTGAACGGAAGATATTTCCTTTTTCACCATAGCCCTCTATGGGCTTCCAAATATCCCTTTGCCAATTCCACAAGAACAGCCTTAGCGAAAGGCGTCTTGAAGGCAAAGATGTAACTCTGTGAAATGAATTAACAGAACACAGAGCAGTTTCTCAGAAAGCTTCTTTCCAGTTTTGAACGGAAGATATTTCCTTTTTCACCATAGGCCTCTATGGGCTTCCAAATATCCCTTTGCCAATTCCACAAGAACAGCCTTAGCGAAAGGCTTCTTGAAGGGAAAGATGTAACTCTGTGAGATGAATTAACAGAACACAGAGCAGTTTCTCAGAAAGCTTCTTTCCAGTTTTGCACGGAAGATATTTCCTTTTTCACCATAGGCCTCTATGGGCTTCCAAATATCCCTTTGCCAATTCCACAAGAACAGCCTTAGCGAAAGGCTTCTTGAAGGGAAAGATGTAACTCTGTGAGATGAATTAAAAGAATACAGAGCAGTTTCTCAGAAAGCTTCTTTCCAGTTTTGCACGGAAGATATTTCCTTTTTCACCATAGGCCTCTATGGGCTTCCAAATATCCCTTTGCCAATTCCACAAGAACAGCCTTAGCGAAAGGCTACTTGAATTGAAAGATGTAACTCTGTGAGATGAATTAACAGAACACAGAGCAGTTTCTCAGAAAGCTTCTTTCCAGTTTTGAACGGAAGATATTTCCTTTTTCACCATAGCCCTCTATGGGCTTCCAAATATCCCTTTGCCAATTCCACAAGAGCAGCCTTAGCGAAAGGCTTCTTGAAGGGAAAGATGTAACTCTGTGAGATGAATTAACAGAACACAGAGCAGTTTCTCAGAAAGCTTCTTTCCAGTTTTGAACGGAAGATATTTCCTTTTTCACCATAGCCCTCTATGGGCTTCCAAATATCCCTTTGTCAATTCCACAAGAACAGCCTTAGCGAAAGGCTTCTTGAAGGAAAAGATGTAACTCTGTGAGATGAATTAACAGAACACAGAGCAGTTTCTCAGAAAGCTTCTTTCCAGTTTTGCACGGAAGATATTTCCTTTTTCACCATAGGACTCTATGGGCTTCCATATATCCCTTTGCCAATTCCACAAGAACAGCCTTAGCGAAAGGCTTCTTGAAGGGAAAGATGTAACTCTGTGAGATGAATTAACAGAACACAGAGCAGTTTCTCAGAAACCTTCTTTCCAGTTTTGAACGGAAGATATTTCCTTTTTCACCATAGCCCTCTAAGGGCTTCCAAATATCCCTTTGCCAATTCCACAAGAACAGCCTTAGCGAAAGGCTTCTTGAAGGGAAAGATGTAACTCTGTGAGATGAATTAACAGAACACAGAGCAGTTTCTCAGAAACCTTCTTTCCAGTTTTGAACGGAAGATATTTCCTTTTTCACCATAGGCCTCTATGGGCTTCCAAATATCCCTTTGCCAATTCCACAAGAACAGCCTTAGCGAAAGGCTTCTTGAAGGGAAAGATGTAACTCTGTGAGATGAATTAACAGAACACAGAGCAGTTTCTCAGAAAGCTTCTTTCCAGTTTTGAACGGAAGGTATTTCCTTTTTCACCATAGCCCTCTATGATCTTCCAAATATCCCTTTGCCAATTCCCCAAGAACAGCCTTAGCGAAAGGCTTCTTGAAGGGAAATATGTAACTCTGTGAGATGAATTAACAGAACACAGAGCAGTTTCTCAGAAAGCTTCTTTCCAGTTTTGAACGGAAGATATTTCCTTTTTCACCATAGGCCTCTATGGGCTTCCAAATATCCCTTTGCCAATTCCACAAGAACAGCCTTAGCGAAAGGCTTCTTGAAGGGAAAGATGTAACTCTGTGAGATGAATTAACAGAACACAGAGCAGTTTCTCAGAAAGCTTCTTTCCAGTTTTGAACGGAAGATATTTCCTTTTTCACCATAGCCCTCTATGGGCTTCCAAATATCCCTTTGCCAATTCCACAAGAACAGCCTTAGCGAAAGGCCTCTTGAAGGGAAAGATGTAACTCTGTGAGGTGAATTAACAGAACACAGAGCAGTTTCTCAGAAAGCTTCTTTCCAGTTTTGAACGGAAGATATTTCCTTTTTCACCATAGCCCTCTATGGGCTTCCAAATATCCCTTTGCCAATTCCACAAGAACAGCCTTAGCGAAAAGCTTCTTGAAGGGAAAGATGTAACTCTGTGAGATGAATTAACAGAACACAGAGCAGTTTCTCAGAAAGCTTCTTTCCAGTTTTGAACGGAAGATATTTCCTTTTTCACCGTAGCCCTCTATGGGCTTCCAAATATCCCTTTGCCAATTCCACAAGAACAGCCTTAGTGAAAGGCTTCTTGAAGGGAAATATGTAACTCGGTGAGATGAATTAACAGAACACAGAGCAGTTTCTCAGAAAGCTTCTTTCCAGTTTTGAACGGAAGATATTTCCTTTTTCACCATAGCCCTATATGGGCTTCCAAATATCCCTTTGCCAATTCCCCAAGAACAGCCTTAGCGAAAGGCTTCTTGAAGGGAAAGATGTAACTCTGTGAGATGAATTAACAGAACACAGAGTAGTTTCTCAGAAAGCTTCTTTCCAGTTTAGAACGGAAGATATTTCCTTTTTCACCATAACCCTCTAGGGGCTTCCAAATATCCCTTTGCCAATTCCACAAGAACAGCCTTAGCGAAAGGCTTCTTGAAGGGAAAGATGTAACTCTGTGAGATGAATTAACAGAACACAGAGCAGTTTCTCAGAAAGCTTCTTTCCAGTTTTGAACGGAAGATATTTCCTTTTTCACCATAGCCCTCTATGGGCTTCCAAATATCCCTTTGCCAATTCCACAAGAACAGCCTTAGCGAAAGGCTTCTTGAAGGGAAAGATGTAACTCTGTGAGATGAATTAACAGAACACAGAGCAGTTTCTCAGAAAGCTTCTTTCCAGTTTTGAACGGAAGATATTTCCTTTTTCACCATAGGCCTCTATGGGCTTCCACATATCCCTTTGCCAATTCCATAAGAACAGCCTTAGCGAAAGGCTTCTTGAAGGGAAAGATGTAACTCTGTGAGATGAATTAACAGAACACAGAGCAGTTTCTCAGAAAGTTTCTTTCCAGTTTTGAACGGAAGATATTTCCTTTTTCACCATAGCCCTCTATGGGCTTCCAAATATCCCTTTGCCAATTCCACAAGAACAGCCTTAGCGAAAGGCTTCTTGAAGGGAAAGATGTAACTCGGTGAGATGAATTAACAGAACACAGAGCAGTTTCTCTGAAAGCTTCTTTCCAGTTTTGAACGGAAGATATTTCCTTTTTCACCATAGCCCTCTATGGGCTTCCAAATATCCCTTTGCCAATTCCACAAGAACAGCCTTAGCGAAAGGCTTCTTGAAGGGAAAGATGTAACTCGGTGAGATGAATTAACAGAACACAGAGCAGTTTCTCAGAAAGCCTCTTTCCACTTTTGAACGGAAGATATTTCCTTTTTCACCATAGCCCTCTATGGGCTTCCAAATATCCCTTTGCCAATTCCACAAGAACAGCCTTAGCGAAAGGCTTCTTGAAGGGAAATATGTAACTCTGTGAGATGAATTCACAGAACACAGAGTAGTTTCTCAGAAAGCCTCTTTCCAGTTTTGAACGGAAGGTATTTCCTTTTTCACCTTAGCCCTCTATGGGCTTCCAAATATCCCTTTGCCAATTCCACAAGAACAGCCTTAGCGAAAGGCTTCTTGAAGGGAAAGATGTAACTCTGTGAGATGAATTAACAGAACACAGAGCAGTTTCTCAGAAAGCTTCTTTCCAGTTTTGAACGGAAGGTATTTCCTTTTTCACCATAGCCCTCTATGGGCTTCCAAATATCCCTTTGCCAATTCCCCAAGAACAGCCTTAGCGAAAGGCTTCTTGAAGGGAAAGATGTAACTCTGTGAGATGAATTAACAGAACACAGAGCAGTTTCTCAGAAAGCTTCTTTCCAGTTTTGAACGGAAGATATTTCCTTTTTCATCATAGGCCTCTTGGGCTTCCAAATATCCCTTTGCCAATTCCACAAGAACAGCCTTAGCGAAAGGCTTCTTGAAGGGAAAGATGTAACTCTGTGAGATGAATTAACAGAACACAGAGCAGTTTCTCAGAAAGTTTCTTTCCAGTTTTGAACGGAAGATATTTCCTTTTTCACCATAGCCCTCTATGGGCTTCCAAATATCCCTTTGCCAATTCCACAAGAACAGCCTTAGCGAAAGGCGTCTTGAAGGCAAAGATGTAACTCTGTGAAATGAATTAACAGAACACAGAGCAGTTTCTCAGAAAGCTTCTTTCCAGTTTTGAACGGAAGATATTTCCTTTTTCACCATAGCCCTCTATGGGCTTCCAAATATCCCTTTGCCAATTCCACAAGAACAGCCTTAGCGAAAGGCTTCTTGAAGGGAAAGATGTAACTCTGTGAGATGAATTAACAGAACACAGAGCAGTTTCTCAGAAAGCTTCTTTCCAGTTTTGAACGGAAGATATTTCCTTTTTCACCATAGGCCTCTATGGGCTTCCACATATCCCTTTGCCAATTCCATAAGAACAGCCTTAGCGAAAGGCTTCTTGAAGGGAAAGATGTAACTCTGTGAGATGAATTAACAGAACACAGAGCAGTTTCTCAGAAAGTTTCTTTCCAGTTTTGAACGGAAGATATTTCCTTTTTCACCATAGCCCTCTATGGGCTTCCAAATATCCCTTTGCCAATTCCACAAGAACAGCCTTAGCGAAAGGCTTCTTGAAGGGAAAGATGTAACTCGGTGAGATGAATTAACAGAACACAGAGCAGTTTCTCTGAAAGCTTCTTTCCAGTTTTGAACGGAAGATATTTCCTTTTTCACCATAGCCCTCTATGGGCTTCCAAATATCCCTTTGCCAATTCCACAAGAACAGCCTTAGCGAAAGGCTTCTTGAAGGGAAAGATGTAACTCGGTGAGATGAATTAACAGAACACAGAGCAGTTTCTCAGAAAGCCTCTTTCCACTTTTGAACGGAAGATATTTCCTTTTTCACCATAGCCCTCTATGGGCTTCCAAATATCCCTTTGCCAATTCCACAAGAACAGCCTTAGCGAAAGGCTTCTTGAAGGGAAATATGTAACTCTGTGAGATGAATTCACAGAACACAGAGTAGTTTCTCAGAAAGCCTCTTTCCAGTTTTGAACGGAAGGTATTTCCTTTTTCACCTTAGCCCTCTATGGGCTTCCAAATATCCCTTTGCCAATTCCACAAGAACAGCCTTAGCGAAAGGCTTCTTGAAGGGAAAGATGTAACTCTGTGAGATGAATTAACAGAACACAGAGCAGTTTCTCAGAAAGCTTCTTTCCAGTTTTGAACGGAAGGTATTTCCTTTTTCACCATAGCCCTCTATGGGCTTCCAAATATCCCTTTGCCAATTCCCCAAGAACAGCCTTAGCGAAAGGCTTCTTGAAGGGAAAGATGTAACTCTGTGAGATGAATTAACAGAACACAGAGCAGTTTCTCAGAAAGCTTCTTTCCAGTTTTGAACGGAAGATATTTCCTTTTTCACCATAGGCCTCTATGGGCTTCCAAATATCCCTTTGCCAATTCCACAAGAACAGCCTTAGCGAAAGGCTTCTTGAAGGGAAAGATGTAACTCTGTGAGATGAATTAACAGAACACAGAGCAGTTTCTCAGAAAGCTTCTTTCCAGTTTTGAACGGAAGATATTTCCTTTTTCACCATAGCCCTCTATGGGCTTCCAAATATCCCTTTGCCAATTCCACAAGAACAGCCTTAGCGAAAGGCTTCTTGAAGGGAAAGATGTAACTCTGTGAGGTGATTTAACAGAACACAGAGCAGTTTCTCAGAAAGCTTCTTTCCAGTTTTGAACGGAAGATATTTCCTTTTTCACCATAGCCCTCTATGGGCTTCCAAATATCCCTTTGCCAATTCCACAAGAACAGCCTTAGCGAAAAGCTTCTTGAAGGGAAAGATGTAACTCTGTGAGATGAATTAACAGAACACATAGCAGTTTCTCAGAAAGCTTCTTTCCAGTTTTGAACGGAAGATATTTCCTTTTTCACCGTAGCCCTCTATGGGCTTCCAAATATCCCTTTGCCAATTCCACAAGAACAGCCTTAGTGAAAGGCTTCTTGAAGGGAAATATGTAACTCGGTGAGATGAATTAACAGAACACAGAGCAGTTTCTCAGAAAGCTTCTTTCCAGTTTTGAACGGAAGATATTTCCTTTTTCACCATAGCCCTATATGGGCTTCCAAATATCCCTTTGCCAATTCCCCAAGAACAGCCTTAGCGAAAGGCTTCTTGAAGGGAAAGATGTAACTCTGTGAGATGAATTAACAGAACACAGAGTAGTTTCTCAGAAAGCTTCTTTCCAGTTTAGAACGGAAGATATTTCCTTTTTCACCATAACCCTCTAGGGGCTTCCAAATATCCCTTTGCCAATTCCACAAGAACAGCCTTAGCGAAAGGCTTCTTGAAGGGAAAGATGTAACTCTGTGAGATGAATTAACAGAACACAGAGCAGTTTCTCAGAAAGCTTCTTTCCAGTTTTGAACGGAAGATATTTCCTTTTTCACCATAGGCCTCTATGGGCTTCCACATATCCCTTTGCCAATTCCATAAGAACAGCCTTAGCGAAAGGCTTCTTGAAGGGAAAGATGTAACTCTGTGAGATGAATTAACAGAACACAGAGCAGTTTCTCAGAAAGTTTCTTTCCAGTTTTGAACGGAAGATATTTCCTTTTTCACCATAGCCCTCTATGGGCTTCCAAATATCCCTTTGCCAATTCCACAAGAACAGCCTTAGCGAAAGGCTTCTTGAAGGGAAAGATGTAACTCTGTGAGATGAATTAACAGAACACAGAGCAGTTTCTCAGAAAGCTTCTTTCCAGTTTTGAACGGAAGATATTTCCTTTTTCACCATAGCCCTCTATGGGCTTCCAAATATCCCTTTGCCAATTCCACAAGAACAGCCTTAGCGAAAGGCGTCTTGAAGGGAAAGATGTAACTCTGTGAGGTGAATTAACAGAACACAGAGCAGTTTCTCAGAAAGCTTCTTTCCAGTTTTGAACGGAAGATATTTCCTTTTTCACCATAGGCCTCTATGGGCTTCCAAATATCCCTTTGCCAATTCCACAAGAACAGCCTTAGCGAAAGGCTTCTTGAAGGGAAAGATGTAACTCTGTGAGATGAATTAACAGAACACAGAGCAGTTTCTCAGAAAGCTTCTTTCCAGTTTTGAACGGAAGATATTTCCTTTTTCACCGTAGCCCTCTTTGGGCTTCCAAATATCCCTTTGCCAATTCCACAAGAACAGCCTTAGCGAAAGGCTTCTTGAAGGGAAAGATGTAACTCTGTGACATGAATTAACAGAACACAGAGCAGTTTCTCAGAAAGCTTCTTTCCAGTTTTGAACGGAAGATATTTCCTTTTTCACCATAGCCCTCTATGGGCTTCCAAATATCCCTTTGCCAATTCCACAAGAACAGCCTTAGCGAAAGGCTTCTTGAAGGGAAAGATGTAACTCTGTGAGATGAATTAACAGAACACAGAGCAGTTTCTCAGAAAGCTTCTTTCCAGTTTTGAACGGAAGATATTTCCTTTTTCACCATAGCCCTCTATGGGCTTCCAAATATCCCTTTGCCAATTCCACAAGAACAGCCTTAGCGAAAGGCTTCTTGAAGGGAAAGATGTAACTCTGTGAGGTGAATTAACAGAACACAGAGCAGTTTCTCAGAAAGCTTCTTTCCAGTTTTGAACGGAAGATATTTCCTTTTTCACCATAGGCCTCTATGGGCTTCCAAATATCCCTTTGCCAATTCCACAAGAACAGCCTTAGCGAAAGGCTTCTTGAAGGGAAAGATGTAACTCTGTGAGGTGAATTAACAGAACACAGAGCAGTTTCTCAGAAAGCTTCTTTCCAGTTTTGAACGGAAGATATTTCCTTTTTCACCATAGCCCTCTATGGGCTTCCAAATATCCCTTTGCCAATTCCACAAGAACAGCCTTAGCGAAAAGCTTCTTGAAGGGAAAGATGTAACTCTGTGAGATGAATTAACAGAACACAGAGCAGTTTCTCAGAAAGCTTCTTTCCAGTTTTGAACGGAAGATATTTCCTTTTTCACCGTAGCCCTCTATGGGCTTCCAAATATCCCTTTGCCAATTCCACAAGAACAGCCTTAGTGAAAGGCTTCTTGAAGGGAAATATGTAACTCGGTGAGATGAATTAACAGAACACAGAGCAGTTTCTCAGAAAGCTTCTTTCCAGTTTTGAACGGAAGATATTTCCTTTTTCACCATAGCCCTATATGGGCTTCCAAATATCCCTTTGCCAATTCCCCAAGAACAGCCTTAGCGAAAGGCTTCTTGAAGGGAAAGATGTAACTCTGTGAGATGAATTAACAGAACACAGAGTAGTTTCTCAGAAAGCTTCTTTCCAGTTTAGAACGGAAGATATTTCCTTTTTCACCATAACCCTCTAGGGGCTTCCAAATATCCCTTTGCCAATTCCACAAGAACAGCCTTAGCGAAAGGCTTCTTGAAGGGAAAGATGTAACTCTGTGAGATGAATTAACAGAACACAGAGCAGTTTCTCAGAAAGCTTCTTTCCAGTTTTGAACGGAAGATATTTCCTTTTTCACCATAGCCCTCTATGGGCTTCCAAATATCCCTTTGCCAATTCCACAAGAACAGCCTTAGCGAAAGGCTTCTTGAAGGGAAAGATGTAACTCTGTGAGATGAATTAACAGAACACAGAGCAGTTTCTCAGAAAGCTTCTTTCCAGTTTTGAACGGAAGATATTTCCTTTTTCACCATAGGCCTCTATGGGCTTCCACATATCCCTTTGCCAATTCCGTAAGAACAGCCTTAGCGAAAGGCTTCTTGAAGGGAAAGATGTAACTCTGTGAGATGAATTAACAGAACACAGAGCAGTTTCTCAGAAAGTTTCTTTCCAGTTTTGAACGGAAGTTATTTCCTTTTTCACCATAGCCCTCTATGGGCTTCCAAATATCCCTTTGCCAATTCCACAAGAACAGCCTTAGCGAAAGGCTTCTTGAAGGGAAAGATGTAACTCGGTGAGATGAATTAACAGAACACAGAGCAGTTTCTCTGAAAGCTTCTTTCCAGTTTTGAACGGAAGATATTTCCTTTTTCACCATAGCCCTCTATGGGCTTCCAAATATCCCTTTGCCAATTCCACAAGAACAGCCTTAGCGAAAGGCTTCTTGAAGGGAAAGATGTAACTCGGTGAGATGAATTAACAGAACACAGAGCAGTTTCTCAGAAAGCCTCTTTCCACTTTTGAACGGAAGATATTTCCTTTTTCACCATAGCCCTCTATGGGCTTCCAAATATCCCTTTGCCAATTCCACAAGAACAGCCTTAGCGAAAGGCTTCTTGAAGGGAAATATGTAACTCTGTGAGATGAATTCACAGAACACAGAGTAGTTTCTCAGAAAGCCTCTTTCCAGTTTTGAACGGAAGGTATTTCCTTTTTCACCTTAGCCCTCTATGGGCTTCCAAATATCCCTTTGCCAATTCCACAAGAACAGCCTTAGCGAAAGGCTTCTTGAAGGGAAAGATGTAACTCTGTGAGATGAATTAACAGAACACAGAGCAGTTTCTCAGAAAGCTTCTTTCCAGTTTTGAACGGAAGGTATTTCCTTTTTCACCATAGCCCTCTATGGGCTTCCAAATATCCCTTTGCCAATTCCCCAAGAACAGCCTTAGCGAAAGGCTTCTTGAAGGGAAAGATGTAACTCTGTGAGATGAATTAACAGAACACAGAGCAGTTTCTCAGAAAGCTTCTTTCCAGTTTTGAACGGAAGATATTTCCTTTTTCATCATAGGCCTCTTGGGCTTCCAAATATCCCTTTGCCAATTCCACAAGAACAGCCTTAGCGAAAGGCTTCTTGAAGGGAAAGATGTAACTCTGTGAGATGAATTAACAGAACACAGAGCAGTTTCTCAGAAAGTTTCTTTCCAGTTTTGAACGGAAGATATTTCCTTTTTCACCATAGCCCTCTATGGGCTTCCAAATATCCCTTTGCCAATTCCACAAGAACAGCCTTAGCGAAAGGCGTCTTGAAGGCAAAGATGTAACTCTGTGAAATGAATTAACAGAACACAGAGCAGTTTCTCAGAAAGCTTCTTTCCAGTTTTGAACGGAAGATATTTCCTTTTTCACCATAGGCCTCTATGGGCTTCCAAATATCCCTTTGCCAATTCCACAAGAACAGCCTTAGCGAAAGGCTTCTTGAAGGGAAAGATGTAACTCTGTGAGATGAATTAACAGAACACAGAGCAGTTTCTCAGAAAGCTTCTTTCCAGTTTTGCACGGAAGATATTTCCTTTTTCACCATAGGCCTCTATGGGCTTCCAAATATCCCTTTGCCAATTCCACAAGAACAGCCTTAGCGAAAGGCTTCTTGAAGGGAAAGATGTAACTCTGTGAGATGAATTAAAAGAATACAGAGCAGTTTCTCAGAAAGCTTCTTTCCAGTTTTGCACGGAAGATATTTCCTTTTTCACCATAGGCCTCTATGGGCTTCCAAATATCCCTTTGCCAATTCCACAAGAACAGCCTTAGCGAAAGGCTACTTGAATTGAAAGATGTAACTCTGTGAGATGAATTAACAGAACACAGAGCAGTTTCTCAGAAAGCTTCTTTCCAGTTTTGAACGGAAGATATTTCCTTTTTCACCATAGCCCTCTATGGGCTTCCAAATATCCCTTTGCCAATTCCACAAGAGCAGCCTTAGCGAAAGGCTTCTTGAAGGGAAAGATGTAACTCTGTGAGATGAATTAACAGAACACAGAGCAGTTTCTCAGAAAGCTTCTTTCCAGTTTTGAACGGAAGATATTTCCTTTTTCACCATAGCCCTCTATGGGCTTCCAAATATCCCTTTGTCAATTCCACAAGAACAGCCTTAGCGAAAGGCTTCTTGAAGGAAAAGATGTAACTCTGTGAGATGAATTAACAGAACACAGAGCAGTTTCTCAGAAAGCTTCTTTCCAGTTTTGCACGGAAGATATTTCCTTTTTCACCATAGGACTCTATGGGCTTCCATATATCCCTTTGCCAATTCCACAAGAACAGCCTTAGCGAAAGGCTTCTTGAAGGGAAAGATGTAACTCTGTGAGATGAATTAACAGAACACAGAGCAGTTTCTCAGAAACCTTCTTTCCAGTTTTGAACGGAAGATATTTCCTTTTTCACCATAGCCCTCTAAGGGCTTCCAAATATCCCTTTGCCAATTCCACAAGAACAGCCTTAGCGAAAGGCTTCTTGAAGGGAAAGATGTAACTCTGTGAGATGAATTAACAGAACACAGAGCAGTTTCTCAGAAACCTTCTTTCCAGTTTTGAACGGAAGATATTTCCTTTTTCACCATAGGCCTCTATGGGCTTCCAAATATCCCTTTGCCAATTCCACAAGAACAGCCTTAGCGAAAGGCTTCTTGAAGGGAAAGATGTAACTCTGTGAGATGAATTAACAGAACACAGAGCAGTTTCTCAGAAAGCTTCTTTCCAGTTTTGAACGGAAGGTATTTCCTTTTTCACCATAGCCCTCTATGGGCTTCCAAATATCCCTTTGCCAATTCCCCAAGAACAGCCTTAGCGAAAGGCTTCTTGAAGGGAAATATGTAACTCTGTGAGATGAATTAACAGAACACAGAGCAGTTTCTCAGAAAGCTTCTTTCCAGTTTTGAACGGAAGATATTTCCTTTTTCACCATAGGCCTCTATGGGCTTCCAAATATCCCTTTGCCAATTCCACAAGAACAGCCTTAGCGAAAGGCTTCTTGAAGGGAAAGATGTAACTCTGTGAGATGAATTAACAGAACACAGAGCAGTTTCTCAGAAAGCTTCTTTCCAGTTTTGAACGGAAGATATTTCCTTTTTCACCATAGCCCTCTATGGGCTTCCAAATATCCCTTTGCCAATTCCACAAGAACAGCCTTAGCGAAAGGCTTCTTGAAGGGAAAGATGTAACTCTGTGAGGTGAATTAACAGAACACAGAGCAGTTTCTCAGAAAGCTTCTTTCCAGTTTTGAACGGAAGATATTTCCTTTTTCACCATAGCCCTCTATGGGCTTCCAAATATCCCTTTGCCAATTCCACAAGAACAGCCTTAGCGAAAAGCTTCTTGAAGGGAAAGATGTAACTCTGTGAGATGAATTAACAGAACACAGAGCAGTTTCTCAGAAAGCTTCTTTCCAGTTTTGAACGGAAGATATTTCCTTTTTCACCGTAGCCCTCTATGGGCTTCCAAATATCCCTTTGCCAATTCCACAAGAACAGCCTTAGTGAAAGGGTTCTTGAAGGGAAATATGTAACTCGGTGAGATGAATTAACAGAACACAGAGCAGTTTCTCAGAAAGCTTCTTTCCAGTTTTGAACGGAAGATATTTCCTTTTTCACCATAGCCCTATATGGGCTTCCAAATATCCCTTTGCCAATTCCCCAAGAACAGCCTTAGCGAAAGGCTTCTTGAAGGGAAAGATGTAACTCTGTGAGATGAATTAACAGAACACAGAGTAGTTTCTCAGAAAGCTTCTTTCCAGTTTAGAACGGAAGATATTTCCTTTTTCACCATAACCCTCTAGGGGCTTCCAAATATCCCTTTGCCAATTCCACAAGAACAGCCTTAGCGAAAGGCTTCTTGAAAGGAAAGATGTAACTCTGTGAGATGAATTAACAGAACACAGAGCAGTTTCTCAGAAAGCTTCTTTCCAGTTTTGAACGGAAGATATTTCCTTTTTCACCATAGCCCTCTATGGGCTTCCAAATATCCCTTTGCCAATTCCACAAGAACAGCCTTAGCGAAAGGCTTCTTGAAGGGAAAGATGTAACTCTGTGAGATGAATTAACAGAACACAGAGCAGTTTCTCAGAAAGCTTCTTTCCAGTTTTGAACGGAAGATATTTCCTTTTTCACCATAGGCCTCTATGGGCTTCCACATATCCCTTTGCCAATTCCATAAGAACAGCCTTAGCGAAAGGCTTCTTGAAGGGAAAGATGTAACTCTGTGAGATGAATTAACAGAACACAGAGCAGTTTCTCAGAAAGTTTCTTTCCAGTTTTGAACGGAAGATATTTCCTTTTTCACCATAGCCCTCTATGGGCTTCCAAATATCCCTTTGCCAATTCCACAAGAACAGCCTTAGCGAAAGGCTTCTTGAAGGGAAAGATGTAACTCGGTGAGATGAATTAACAGAACACAGAGCAGTTTCTCTGAAAGCTTCTTTCCAGTTTTGAACGGAAGATATTTCCTTTTTCACCATAGCCCTCTATGGGCTTCCAAATATCCCTTTGCCAATTCCACAAGAACAGCCTTAGCGAAAGGCTTCTTGAAGGGAAAGATGTAACTCGGTGAGATGAATTAACAGAACACAGAGCAGTTTCTCAGAAAGCCTCTTTCCACTTTTGAACGGAAGATATTTCCTTTTTCACCATAGCCCTCTATGGGCTTCCACATATCCCTTTGCCAATTCCATAAGAACAGCCTTAGCGAAAGGCTTCTTGAAGGGAAAGATGTAACTCTGTGAGATGAATTAACAGAACACAGAGCAGTTTCTCAGAAAGTTTCTTTCCAGTTTTGAACGGAAGATATTTCCTTTTTCACCATAGCCCTCTATGGGCTTCCAAATATCCCTTTGCCAATTCCACAAGAACAGCCTTAGCGAAAGGCTTCTTGAAGGGAAAGATGTAACTCGGTGAGATGAATTAACAGAACACAGAGCAGTTTCTCTGAAAGCTTCTTTCCAGTTTTGAACGGAAGATATTTCCTTTTTCACCATAGCCCTCTATGGGCTTCCCAATATCCCTTTGCCAATTCCACAAGAACAGCCTTAGCGAAAGGCTTCTTGAAGGGAAAGATGTAACTCGGTGAGATGAATTAACAGAACACAGAGCAGTTTCTCAGAAAGCCTCTTTCCACTTTTGAACGGAAGATATTTCCTTTTTCACCATAGCCCTCTATGGGCTTCCAAATATCCCTTTGCCAATTCCACAAGAACAGCCTTAGCGAAAGGCTTCTTGAAGGGAAATATGTAACTCTGTGAGATGAATTCACAGAACACAGAGTAGTTTCTCAGAAAGCCTCTTTCCAGTTTTGAACGGAAGGTATTTCCTTTTTCACCTTAGCCCTCTATGGGCTTCCAAATATCCCTTTGCCAATTCCACAAGAACAGCCTTAGCGAAAGGCTTCTTGAAGGGAAAGATGTAACTCTGTGAGATGAATTAACAGAACACAGAGCAGTTTCTCAGAAAGCTTCTTTCCAGTTTTGAACGGAAGGTATTTCCTTTTTCACCATAGCCCTCTATGGGCTTCCAAATATCCCTTTGCCAATTCCCCAAGAACAGCCTTAGCGAAAGGCTTCTTGAAGGGAAAGATGTAACTCTGTGAGATGAATTAACAGAACACAGAGCAGTTTCTCAGAAAGCTTCTTTCCAGTTTTGAACGGAAGATATTTCCTTTTTCATCATAGGCCTCTTGGGCTTCCAAATATCCCTTTGCCAATTCCACAAGAACAGCCTTAGCGAAAGGCTTCTTGAAGGGAAAGATGTAACTCTGTGAGATGAATTAACAGAACACAGAGCAGTTTCTCAGAAAGTTTCTTTCCAGTTTTGAACGGAAGATATTTCCTTTTTCACCATAGCCCTCTATGGGCTTCCAAATATCCCTTTGCCAATTCCACAAGAACAGCCTTAGCGAAAGGCGTCTTGAAGGCAAAGATGTAACTCTGTGAAATGAATTAACAGAACACAGAGCAGTTTCTCAGAAAGCTTCTTTCCAGTTTTGAACGGAAGATATTTCCTTTTTCACCATAGGCCTCTATGGGCTTCCAAATATCCCTTTGCCAATTCCACAAGAACAGCCTTAGCGAAAGGCTTCTTGAAGGGAAAGATGTAACTCTGTGAGATGAATTAACAGAACACAGAGCAGTTTCTCAGAAAGCTTCTTTCCAGTTTTGCACGGAAGATATTTCCTTTTTCACCATAGGCCTCTATGGGCTTCCAAATATCCCTTTGCCAATTCCACAAGAACAGCCTTAGCGAAAGGCTTCTTGAAGGGAAAGATGTAACTCTGTGAGATGAATTAAAAGAATACAGAGCAGTTTCTCAGAAAGCTTCTTTCCAGTTTTGCACGGAAGATATTTCCTTTTTCACCATAGGCCTCTATGGGCTTCCAAATATCCCTTTGCCAATTCCACAAGAACAGCCTTAGCGAAAGGCTACTTGAATTGAAAGATGTAACTCTGTGAGATGAATTAACAGAACACAGAGCAGTTTCTCAGAAAGCTTCTTTCCAGTTTTGAACGGAAGATATTTCCTTTTTCACCATAGCCCTCTATGGGCTTCCAAATATCCCTTTGCCAATTCCACAAGAGCAGCCTTAGCGAAAGGCTTCTTGAAGGGAAAGATGTAACTCTGTGAGATGAATTAACAGAACACAGAGCAGTTTCTCAGAAAGCTTCTTTCCAGTTTTGAACGGAAGAGATTTCCTTTTTCACCATAGCCCTCTATGGGCTTCCAAATATCCCTTTGTCAAGTCCACAAGAACAGCCTTAGCGAAAGGCTTCTTGAAGGGAAAGATGTAACTCTGTGAGATGAATTAACAGAACACAGAGCAGTTTCTCAGAAAGCTTCTTTCCAGTTTTGAACGGAAGATATTTACTTTTTCACCATAGCCCTCTATGGGCTTCCAAATATCCCTTTGCCAATTCCACAAGAACAGCCTTAGCGAAAGGCTTCTTGAAGGGAAAGATGTAACTCTGTGAGATGAATTAACAGAACACAGAGCAGTTTCTCAGAAAGCTTCTTTCCAGTTTTGCACGGAAGATATTTCCTTTTTCACCATAGGACTCTATGGGCTTCCATATATCCCTTTGCCAATTCCACAAGAACAGCCTTAGCGAAAGGCTTCTTGAAGGGAAAGATGTAACTCTGTGAGATGAATTAACAGAACACAGAGCAGTTTCTCAGAAACCTTCTTTCCAGTTTTGAACGGAAGATATTTCCTTTTTCACCATAGCCCTCTAAGGGCTTCCAAATATCCCTTTGCCAATTCCACAAGAACAGCCTTAGCGAAAGGCTTCTTGAAGGGAAAGATGTAACTCTGTGAGATGAATTAACAGAACACAGAGCAGTTTCTCAGAAACCTTCTTTCCAGTTTTGAACGGAAGATATTTCCTTTTTCACCATAGGCCTCTATGGGCTTCCAAATATCCCTTTGCCAATTCCACAAGAACAGCCTTAGCGAAAGGCTTCTTGAAGGGAAAGATGTAACTCTGTGAGATGAATTAACAGAACACAGAGCAGTTTCTCAGAAAGCTTCTTTCCAGTTTTGAACGGAAGGTATTTCCTTTTTCACCATAGCCCTCTATGGGCTTCCAAATATCCCTTTGCCAATTCCCCAAGAACAGCCTTAGCGAAAGGCTTCTTGAAGGGAAATATGTAACTCTGTGAGATGAATTAACAGAACACAGAGCAGTTTCTCAGAAAGCTTCTTTCCAGTTTTGAACGGAAGATATTTCCTTTTTCACCATAGGCCTCTATGGGCTTCCAAATATCCCTTTGCCAATTCCACAAGAACAGCCTTAGCGAAAGGCTTCTTGAAGGGAAAGATGTAACTCTGTGAGATGAATTAACAGAACACAGAGCAGTTTCTCAGAAAGCTTCTTTCCAGTTTTGAACGGAAGATATTTCCTTTTTCACCATAGCCCTCTATGGGCTTCCAAATATCCCTTTGCCAATTCCACAAGAACAGCCTTAGCGAAAGGCTTCTTGAAGGGAAAGATGTAACTCTGTGAGGTGAATTAACAGAACACAGAGCAGTTTCTCAGAAAGCTTCTTTCCAGTTTTGAACGGAAGATATTTCCTTTTTCACCATAGCCCTCTATGGGCTTCCAAATATCCCTTTGCCAATTCCACAAGAACAGCCTTAGCGAAAAGCTTCTTGAAGGGAAAGATGTAACTCTGTGAGATGAATTAACAGAACACAGAGCAGTTTCTCAGAAAGCTTCTTTCCAGTTTTGAACGGAAGATATTTCCTTTTTCACCGTAGCCCTCTATGGGCTTCCAAATATCCCTTTGCCAATTCCACAAGAACAGCCTTAGTGAAAGGCTTCTTGAAGGGAAATATGTAACTCGGTGAGATGAATTAACAGAACACAGAGCAGTTTCTCAGAAAGCTTCTTTCCAGTTTTGAACGGAAGATATTTCCTTTTTCACCATAGCCCTATATGGGCTTCCAAATATCCCTTTGCCAATTCCCCAAGAACAGCCTTAGCGAAAGGCTTCTTGAAGGGAAAGATGTAACTCTGTGAGATGAATTAACAGAACACAGAGTAGTTTCTCAGAAAGCTTCTTTCCAGTTTAGAACGGAAGATATTTCCTTTTTCACCATAACCCTCTAGGGGCTTCCAAATATCCCTTTGCCAATTCCACAAGAACAGCCTTAGCGAAAGGCTTCTTGAAGGGAAAGATGTAACTCTGTGAGATGAATTAACAGAACACAGAGCAGTTTCTCAGAAAGCTTCTTTCCAGTTTTGAACGGAAGATATTTCCTTTTTCACCATAGCCCTCTATGGGCTTCCAAATATCCCTTTGCCAATTCCACAAGAACAGCCTTAGCGAAAGGCTTCTTGAAGGGAAAGATGTAACTCTGTGAGATGAATTAACAGAACACAGAGCAGTTTCTCAGAAAGCTTCTTTCCAGTTTTGAACGGAAGATATTTCCTTTTTCACCATAGGCCTCTATGGGCTTCCACATATCCCTTTGCCAATTCCATAAGAACAGCCTTAGCGAAAGGCTTCTTGAAGGGAAAGATGTAACTCTGTGAGATGAATTAACAGAACACAGAGCAGTTTCTCAGAAAGTTTCTTTCCAGTTTTGAACGGAAGATATTTCCTTTTTCACCATAGCCCTCTATGGGCTTCCAAATATCCCTTTGCCAATTCCACAAGAACAGCCTTAGCGAAAGGCTTCTTGAAGGGAAAGATGTAACTCGGTGAGATGAATTAACAGAACACAGAGCAGTTTCTCTGAAAGCTTCTTTCCAGTTTTGAACGGAAGATATTTCCTTTTTCACCATAGCCCTCTATGGGCTTCCAAATATCCCTTTGCCAATTCCACAAGAACAGCCTTAGCGAAAGGCTTCTTGAAGGGAAAGATGTAACTCGGTGAGATGAATTAACAGAACACAGAGCAGTTTCTCAGAAAGCCTCTTTCCACTTTTGAACGGAAGATATTTCCTTTTTCACCATAGCCCTCTATGGGCTTCCAAATATCCCTTTGCCAATTCCACAAGAACAGCCTTAGCGAAAGGCTTCTTGAAGGGAAATATGTAACTCTGTGAGATGAATTCACAGAACACAGAGTAGTTTCTCAGAAAGCCTCTTTCCAGTTTTGAACGGAAGGTATTTCCTTTTTCACCTTAGCCCTCTATGGGCTTCCAAATATCCCTTTGCCAATTCCACAAGAACAGCCTTAGCGAAAGGCTTCTTGAAGGGAAAGATGTAACTCTGTGAGATGAATTAACAGAACACAGAGCAGTTTCTCAGAAAGCTTCTTTCCAGTTTTGAACGGAAGGTATTTCCTTTTTCACCATAGCCCTCTATGGGCTTCCAAATATCCCTTTGCCAATTCCCCAAGAACAGCCTTAGCGAAAGGCTTCTTGAAGGGAAAGATGTAACTCTGTGAGATGAATTAACAGAACACAGAGCAGTTTCTCAGAAAGCTTCTTTCCAGTTTTGAACGGAAGATATTTCCTTTTTCATCATAGGCCTCTTGGGCTTCCAAATATCCCTTTGCCAATTCCACAAGAACAGCCTTAGCGAAAGGCTTCTTGAAGGGAAAGATGTAACTCTGTGAGATGAATTAACAGAACACAGAGCAGTTTCTCAGAAAGTTTCTTTCCAGTTTTGAACGGAAGATATTTCCTTTTTCACCATAGACCTCTATGGGCTTCCAAATATCCCTTTGCCAATTCCACAAGAACAGCCTTAGCGAAAGGCGTCTTGAAGGCAAAGATGTAACTCTGTGAAATGAATTAACAGAACACAGAGCAGTTTCTCAGAAAGCTTCTTTCCAGTTTTGAACGGAAGATATTTCCTTTTTCACCATAGGCCTCTATGGGCTTCCAAATATCCCTTTGCCAATTCCACAAGAACAGCCTTAGCGAAAGGCTTCTTGAAGGGAAAGATGTAACTCTGTGAGATGAATTAACAGAACACAGAGCAGTTTCTCAGAAAGCTTCTTTCCAGTTTTGCACGGAAGATATTTCCTTTTTCACCATAGGCCTCTATGGGCTTCCAAATATCCCTTTGCCAATTCCACAAGAACAGCCTTAGCGAAAGGCTTCTTGAAGGGAAAGATGTAACTCTGTGAGATGAATTAAAAGAATACAGAGCAGTTTCTCAGAAAGCTTCTTTCCAGTTTTGCACGGAAGATATTTCCTTTTTCACCATAGGCCTCTATGGGCTTCCAAATATCCCTTTGCCAATTCCACAAGAACAGCCTTAGTGAAAGGCTACTTGAATTGAAAGATGTAACTCTGTGAGATGAATTAACAGAACACAGAGCAGTTTCTCAGAAAGCTTCTTTCCAGTTTTGAACGGAAGATATTTCCTTTTTCACCGTAGCCCTCTTTGGGCTTCCAAATATCCCTTTGCCAATTCCACAAGAACAGCCTTAGCGAAAGGCTTCTTGAAGGGAAAGATGTAACTCTGTGAGATGAATTAACAGAACACAGAGCAGTTTCTCAGAAAGCTTCTTTCCAGTTTTGAACGGAAGATATTTCCTTTTTCACCATAGCCCTCTATGGGCTTCCAAATATCCCTTTGCCAATTCCACAAGAACAGCCTTAGCGAAAGGCTTCTTGAAGGGAAAGATGTAACTCTGTGAGATGAATTAACAGAACACAGAGCAGTTTCTCAGAAAGCTTCTTTCCAGTTTTGAACGGAAGATATTTCCTTTTTCACCGTAGCCCTCCATGGGCTTCCAAATATCCCTTTGCCAATTCCACAAGAACAGCCTTAGCGAAAGGCTTCTTGAAGGGAAAGATGTAACTCTGTGAGATGAATTAACAGAACACAGAGCAGTTTCTCAGAAAGCTTATTTCCAGTTTTGAACGGAAGATATTTCCTTTTTCACCATAGGCCTCTATGGGCTTCCAAATATCCCTTTGCCAATTCCACAAGAACAGCCTTAGCGAAAGGCTTCTTGAAGGGAAAGATGTAACTCTGTGAGATGAATTAACAGAACACAGAGCAGTTTCTCAGAAAGCTTTTTTCCACTTTTGAACGGAAGATATTTCCTTTTTCACCATAGGCCACTATGGGCTTCCAAATATCCCTTTGCCAATTCCACAAGAACAGCCTTAGCGAAAGGCTTCTTGAAGGGAAAGATGTAACTCTGTGAGATGAATTAACAGAACACAGAGCAGTTTCTCAGAAAGCTTCTTTCCAGTTTTGAACGGAAGATATTTCCTTTTTCACCATAGCCCTCTATGGGCTTCCAAATATCCCTTTGCCAATTCCACAAGAGCAGCCTTAGCTAAAGGCTTCTTGAAGGGAAAGATGTAACTCTGTGAGATGAATTAACAGAACACAGAACAGTTTCTCAGAAAGCTTCTTTCCAGTTTTGATCGGAAGATATTTCCTTTTTCACCATAGCCCTCTATGGGCTTCCAAATATCCCATTGCGAATTCCACAAGAACAGCCTTAGCGAAAGGCTTCTTGAAGGGAAAGATGTAACTCTGTGAGATGAATTAACAGAACACAGAGCAGTTTCTCAGAAAGCTTCTTTCCAGTTTTGAACGGAAGATATTTCCTTTTTCACCGTAGCCCTCTATGGGCTTCCAAATATCCCTTTGCCAATTCCACAAGAACAGCCTTAGCGAAAGGCTTCTTGAAGGGAAAGATGTAACTCGGTGAGATGAATTAACAGAACACAGAGCAGTTTCTCAGAAAGCTTCTTTCCAGTTTTGAACGGAAGATATTTCCTTTTACACCATAGGCCTTTATGGGCTTCCAAATATCCCTTTGCCAATTCCACAAGAACAGCCTTAGCGAAAGGCTTCTTGAAGGGAAAGATGTAACTCTGTGAGATGAATTAACAGAACACAGAGCAGTTTCTCAGAAAGCTTCTTTCCAGTTTTGAACGGAAGATATTTCCTTTTTCACCATAGCCCTCTATGGGCTTCCAAATATCCCTTTGCCAATTCCACAAGAACAGCCTTAGCGAAAGGCGTCTTGAAGGGAAAGATGTAACTCGGTGAGATGAATTAACAGAACACAGAGCAGTTTCTCAGAAAGCTTCTTTCCAGTTTTGAACGGAAGATATTTCCTTTTTCACCATAGGCCTCTATGGGCTTCCAAATATCCCTTTGCCAATTCCACAAGAACAGCCTTAGCGAAAGGCTTCTTGAAGGGAAAGATGTAACTCTGTGAGATGAATTAACAGAACACAGAGCAGTTTCTCAGAAAGCTTCTTTCCAGTTTTGAAAGGAAGGTATTTCCTTTTTCACCATAGCCCTCTATGGGCTTCCAAATATCCCTTTGCCAATTCCCCAAGAACAGCCTTAGCGAAAGGCTTCTTGAAGGGAAAGATGTAACTCTGTGAGATGAATTAACAGAACACAGAGCAGTTTCTCAGAAAGCTTCTTTCCAGTTTTGAACGGAAGATATTTCCTTTTTCATCATAGGCCTCTATGGGCTTCCAAATATCCCTTTGCCAATTCCACAAGAACAGCCTTAGCGAAAGGCTTCTTGAAGGGAAAGATGTAACTCTGTGAGATGAATTAACAGAACACAGAGCAGTTTCTCAGAAAGCTTCTTTCCAGTTTTGAACGGAAGATATTTCCTTTTTCACCATAGCCCTCTATGGGCTTCCAAATATCCCTTTGCCAATTCCACAAGAACAGCCTTAGCGAAAGGCTTCTTGAAGGGAAAGATGTAACTCTGTGAGGTGAATTAACAGAACACAGAGCAGTTTCTCAGAAAGCTTCTTTCCAGTTTTGAACGGAAGATATTTCCTTTTTCACCATAGGCCTCTATGGGCTTCCAAATATCCCTTTGCCAATTCCACAAGAACAGCCTTAGCGAAAGGCTTCTTGAAGGGAAAGATGTAACTCTGTGAGATGAATTAACAGAACACAGAGCAGTTTCTCAGAAAGCTTCTTTCCAGTTTTGCACGGAAGATATTTCCTTTTTCACCATAGGCCTCTATGGGCTTCCAAATATCCCTTTGCCAATTCCACAAGAACAGCCTTAGCGAAAGGCTTCTTGAAGGGAAAGATGTAACTCTGTGAGATGAATTAACAGAACACAGAGCAGTTTCTCAGAAAGCTTCTTTCCAGTTTTGAACGGAAGATATTTCCTTTTTCACCGTAGCCCTCTTTGGGCTTCCAAATATCCCTTTGCCAATTCCACAAGAACAGCCTTAGCGAAAGGCTTCTTGAAGGGAAAGATGTAACTCTGTGAGATGAATTAACAGAACACAGAGCAGTTTCTCAGAAAGCTTCTTTCCAGTTTTGAACGGAAGATATTTCCTTTTTCACCATAGCCCTCTATGGGCTTCCAAATATCCCTTTGCCAATTCCACAAGAACAGCCTTAGCGAAAGGCTTCTTGAAGGGAAAGATGTAACTCTGTGAGATGAATTAACAGAACACAGAGCAGTTTCTCAGAAAGCTTCTTTCCAGTTTTGAACGGAAGATATTTCCTTTTTCACCATAGCCCTCTATGGGCTTCCAAATATCCCTTTGCCAATTCCAAAAGAACAGCCTTAGCGAAAGGCTTCTTGAAGGGAAAGATGTAACTCTGTGAGATGAATTAACAGAACACAGAGCAGTTTCTCAGAAAGCTTCTTTCCAGTTTTGAACGGAAGATATTTCCTTTTTCACCATAGCCCTCTATGGGCTTCCAAATATCCCTTTGTCAATTCCACAAGAACAGCTTTAGCGAAAGGCTTCTTGAAGGGAAAGATGTAACTCTGTGAGATGAACTAACAGAAAACAGAGCAGTTTCTCAGAAAGCTTCTTTCCAGTTTTGCACGGAAGATATTTCCTTTTTCACCAAAGGCCTCTATGGGCATCCAAATATCCCTTTGCCAATTCCACAAGAACAGCCTTAGCGAAAGGCTTCTTGAAGGGAAAGATGTAACTCTGTGAGATGAATTAACAGAACACAGAGCAGTTTCTCAGAAAGCTTTTTTCCACTTTTGAACGGAAGATATTTCCTTTTTCACCATAGGCCTCTATGGGCTTCCAAATATCCCTTTGCCAATTCCACAAGAACAGCCTTAGCGAAAGGCTTCTTGAAGGGAAAGATGTAACTCTGTGAGATGAATTAACAGAACACAGAGCAGTTTCTCAGAAAGCTTCTTTCCAGTTTTGAACGGAAGATATTTCCTTTTTCACCATAGCCCTCTATGGGCTTCCAAATATCCCTTTGCCAATTCCACAAGAACAGCCTTAGCGAAAGGCTTCTTGAAGGGAAAGATGTAACTCTGTGAGATGAATTAACAGAACACAGAGCAGTTTCTCAGAAAGCTTCTTTCCAGTTTTGAACGGAAGATATTTCCTTTTTCACCGTAGCCCTCTATGGGCTTCCAAATATCCCTTTGCCAATTCCACAAGAACAGCCTTAGCGAAAGGCTTCTTGAAGGGAAAGACGTAACTCTGTGAGATGAATTAACAGAACACAGAGCAGTTTCTCAGAAAGCTTCTTTCCAGTTTTGAACGGAAGATATTTCCTATTTCACCATAGCCCTCTATGGGCTTCCAAATATCCCTTTGTCAATTCCACAAGAACAGCCTTAGCGAAAGGCTTCTTGAAGGGAAAGATGTAACTCTGTGAGATGAATTAACAGAACACAGAGCAGTTTCTCAGAAAGCTTCTTTCCAGTTTTGAACGGAAGGTATTTCCTTTTTCACCATAGCCCTCTAAGGGCTTCCAAATATCCCTTTGCCAATTCCACAAGAACAGCCTTAGCGAAAGGCTTCTTGAAGGGAAAGATGTAACTCTGTGAGATGAATTAACAGAACACAGAGCAGTTTCTCAGAAACCTTCTTTCCAGTTTTGAACGGAAGATATTTCCTTTTTCACCATAGGCCTCTATGGGCTTCCAAATATCCCTTTGCCAATTCCACAACAACAGCCTTAGCGAAAGGCTTCTTGAAGGGAAAGATGTAACTCTGTGAGATGAATTAACAGAACACAGAGCAGTTTCTCAGAAAGCTTCTTTCCAGTTTTGAACGGAAGGTATTTCCTTTTTCACCATAGCCCTCTATGGGCTTCCAAATATCCCTTTGCCAATTCCCCAAGAACAGCCTTAGCGAAAGGCTTCTTGAAGGGAAAGATGTAACTATGTGAGGTGAATTAACAGAACACAGAGCAGTTTCTCAGAAAGCTTCTTTCCAGTTTTGAACGGAAGATATTTCCTTTTTCACCATAGCCCTCTATGGGCTTCCAAATATCCCTTTGCCAATTCCAAAAGAACAGCCTTAGCGAAAGGCTTCTTGAAGGGAAAGATGTAACTCTGTGAGATGAATTAACAGAACACAGAGCAGTTTCTCAGAAAGCTTCTTTCCAGTTTTGAACGCAAGATATTTCCTTTTTCACCATAGCCCTCTATGGGCTTCCAAATATCCCTTTGTCAATTCCACAAGAACAGCTTTAGCGAAAGGCTTCTTGAAGGGAAAGATGTAACTCTGTGAGATGAACTAACAGAAAACAGAGCAGTTTCTCAGAAAGCTTCTTTCCAGTTTTGCACGGAAGATATTTCCTTTTTCACCAAAGGCCTCTATGGGCTTCCAAATATCCCTTTGCCAATTCCACAAGAACAGCCTTAGCGAAAGGCTTCTTGAAGGGAAAGATGTAACTCTGTGAGATGAATTAACAGAACACAGAGCAGTTTCTCAGAAACCTTCTTTCCAGTTTTGAACGGAAGATATTTCCTTTTTCACCATAGCCCTCTATGGGCTTCCAAATATCCCTTTGCCAATTCCACAAGAACAGCCTTAGCGAAAGGCTTCTTGAAGGGAAAGATGTAACTCTGTGAGACGAATTAACAGAACACAGAGCAGTTTCTCAGAAAGCTTCTTTCCAGTTTTGAACGGAAGATATTTCCTTTTTCACCATAGCCCTCTATGGGCTTCCAAATATCCCTTTGCCAATTCCACAAGAACAGCCTTAGCGAAAGGCTTCTTGAAGGGAAAGATGTAACTCTGTGAGATGAATTAACAGAACACAGAGCAGTTTCTCAGAAAGCTTCTTTCCAGTTTTGAACGGAAGATATTTCCTTTTTCACCATAGGCCTCTATGGGGTCCAAATATCCCTTTGCCAATTCCACAAGAACAGCCTTAGCGAAAGGTTTCTTGAAGGGAAAGATGTAACTCTGTGAGATGAATTAACAGAACACAGAGCAGTTTCTCAGAAAGCTTCTTTCCAGTTTTGAACGGAAGATATTTCCTTTTTCACCATAGGCCTCTATGGGCTTCCAAATATCCCTTTGCCAATTTCACAAGAAGAGCCTTAGCGAAAGGCTTCTTGAAGGGAAAGATGTAACTCTGTGAGATGAATTAACAGAACACAGAGCAGTTTCTCAGAAAGCTTTTTTCCACTTTTGAACGGAAGATATTTCCTTTTTCACCATAGGCCTCTATGGGCTTCCAAATATCCCTTTGCCAATTCCACAAGAACAGCCTTAGCGAAAGGCTTCTTGAAGGGAAAGATGTAACTCTGTGAGATGAATTAACAGAACACAGAGCAGTTTCTCAGAAAGCTTCTTTCCAGTTTTGCACGGAAGATATTTCCTTTTTCACCATAGCCCTCTATGGGCTTCCAAATATCCCTTTGCCAATTCCACAAGAACAGCCTTAGCGAAAGGCTTCTTGAAGGGAAAGATGTAACTCTGTGAGATGAATTAACAGAACACAGAGCAGTTTCTCAGAAAGCTTCTTTCCAGTTTTGAACGGAAGATATTTCCTATTTCACCATAGCCCTCTATGGGCTTCCAAATATCCCTTTGTCAATTCCACAAGAACAGCCTTAGCGAAAGGCTTCTTGAAGGGAAAGATGTAACTCTGTGAGATGAATTAACAGAACACAGAGCAGTTTCTCAGAAAGCTTCTTTCCAGTTTTGCACGGAAGATATTTCCTTTTTCACCATAGGCCTCTATGGGCTTCCATATATCCCTTTGCCAATTCCACAAGAACAGCCTTAGCGAAAGGCTTCTTGAAGGGAAAGATGTAACTCTGTGAGATGAATTAACAGAACACAGAGCAGTTTCTCAGAAACCTTCTTTCCAGTTTTGAACGGAAGGTATTTCCTTTTTCACCATAGCCCTCTAAGGGCTTCCAAATATCCCTTTGCCAATTCCACAAGAACAGCCTTAGCGAAAGGCTTCTTGAAGGGAAAGATGTAACTCTGTGAGATGAATTAACAGAACACAGAGCAGTTTCTCAGAAACCTTCTTTCCAGTTTTGAACGGAAGATATTTCCTTTTTCACCATAGGCCTCTATGGGCTTCCAAATATCCCTTTGCCAATTCCACAACAACAGCCTTAGCGAAAGGCTTCTTGAAGGGAAAGATGTAACTCTGTGAGATGAATTAACAGAACACAGAGCAGTTTCTCAGAAAGCTTCTTTCCAGTTTTGAACGGAAGATATTTCCTTTTTCACCATAGGCCTCTATGGGGTCCAAATATCCCTTTGCCAATTCCACAAGAACAGCCTTAGCGAAAGGCTTCTTGAAGGGAAAGATGTAACTCTGTGAGATGAATTAACAGAACACAGAGCAGTTTCTCAGAAAGCTTCTTTCCAGTTTTGAACGGAAGATATTTCCTTTTTCACCATAGGCCTCTATGGGCTTCCAAATATCCCTTTGCCAATTCCACAAGAAGAGCCTTAGCGAAAGGCTTCTTGAAGGGAAAGATGTAACTCTGTGAGATGAATTAACAGAACACAGAGCAGTTTCTCAGAAAGCTTTTTTCCACTTTTGAACGGAAGATATTTCCTTTTTCACCATAGGCCTCTATGGGCTTCCAAATATCCCTTTGCCAATTCCACAAGAACAGCCTTAGCGAAAGGCTTCTTGAAGGGAAAGATGTAACTCTGTGAGATGAATTAACAGAAGACAGAGCAGTTTCTCAGAAAGCTTCTTTCCAGTTTTGCACGGAAGATATTTCCTTTTTCACCATAGCCCTCTATGGGCTTCCAAATATCCCTTTGCCAATTCCACAAGAACAGCCTTAGCGAAAGGCTTCTTGAAGGGAAAGATGTAACTCTGTGAGATGAATTAACAGAACACAGAGCAGTTTCTCAGAAAGCTTCTTTCCAGTTTTGAACGGAAGATATTTCCTATTTCACCATAGCCCTCTATGGGCTTCCAAATATCCCTTTGTCAATTCCACAAGAACAGCCTTAGCGAAAGGCTTCTTGAAGGGAAAGATGTAACTCTGTGAGATGAATTAACAGAACACAGAGCAGTTTCTCAGAAAGCTTCTTTCCAGTTTTGCACGGAAGATATTTCCTTTTTCACCATAGGCCTCTATGGGCTTCCATATATCCCTTTGCCAATTCCACAAGAACAGCCTTAGCGAAAGGCTTCTTGAAGGGAAAGATGTAACTCTGTGAGATGAATTAACAGAACACAGAGCAGTTTCTCAGAAACCTTCTTTCCAGTTTTGAACGGAAGGTATTTCCTTTTTCACCATAGCCCTCTAAGGGCTTCCAAATATCCCTTTGCCAATTCCACAAGAACAGCCTTAGCGAAAGGCTTCTTGAAGGGAAAGATGTAACTCTGTGAGATGAATTAACAGAACACAGAGCAGTTTCTCAGAAACCTTCTTTCCAGTTTTGAACGGAAGATATTTCCTTTTTCACCATAGGCCTCTATGGGCTTCCAAATATCCCTTTGCCAATTCCACAACAACAGCCTTAGCGAAAGGCTTCTTGAAGGGAAAGATGTAACTCTGTGAGATGAATTAACAGAACACAGAGCAGTTTCTCAGAAAGCTTCTTTCCAGTTTTGAATGGAAGGTATTTCCTTTTTCACCATAGCCCTCTATGGGCTTCCAAATATCCCTTTGCCAATTCCCCAAGAACAGCCTTAGCGAAAGGCTTCTTGAAGGGAAAGATGTAACTCTGTGAGATGAATTAACAGAACACAGAGCAGTTTCTCAGAAAGCTTCTTTCCAGTTTTGAACGGAAGATATTTCCTTTTTCACCATAGGCCTCTATGGGCTTCCAAATATCCCTTTGCCAATTCCACAAGAACAGCCTTAGCGAAAGGCTTCTTGAAGGGAAAGATGTAACTCTGTGAGATGAATTAACAGAACACAGAGCAGTTTCTCAGAAAGCTTCTTTCCAGTTTTGAACGGAAGATATTTCCTTTTTCACCATAGCCCTATATGGGCTTCCAAATATCCCTTTGCCAATTCCACAAGAACAGCCTTAGCGAAAGGCTTCTTGAAGGGAAAGATGTAACTATGTGAGGTGAATTAACAGAACACAGAGCAGTTTCTCAGAAAGCTTCTTTCCAGTTTTGAACGGAAGATATTTCCTTTTTCACCATAGCCCTCTATGGGCTTCCAAATATCCCTTTGCCAATTCCACAAGAACAGCCTTAGCGAAAGGCTTCTTGAAGGGAAAGATGTAACTCTGTGAGATGAACTTACAGAACACAGAGCAGTTTCTCAGAAAGCTTCTTTCCAGTTTTGCACGGAAGATATTTCCTTTTTCACCATAGGCCTCAATGGTCTTCCAAATATCCCTTTGCCAATTCCACAAGAACAGCCTTAGCGAAAGGCTTCTTGAAGGGAAAGATGTAACTCTGTGAGATGAATTAACAGAACACAGAGCAGTTTCTCAGAAACCTTCTTTCCAGTTTTGAACGGAAGATATTTCCTTTTTCACCATAGCCCTCTATGGGCTTCCACATATCCCTTTACCAATTCCACAAGAACAGCCTTAGCGAAAGGCTTCTTGAAGGGAAAGATGTAACTCTGTGAGATGAATTAACAGAACACAGAGCAGTTTCTCAGAAACCTTCTTTCCAGTTTTGAAAGGAAGATATTTCCTTTTTCACCATAGGCCTCTATGGGCTTCCAAATATCCCTTTGCCAATTCCACAAGAACAGCCTTAGCGAAAGGCTTCTTGAAGGGAAAGATGTAACTCTGTGAGATGAATTAACAGAACACAGAGCAGTTTCTCAGAAAGCTTCTTTCCTGTTTTGAACGGAAGATATTTCCTTTTTCACCGTAGCCCTCTATGGGCTTCCAAATATCCGTTTGCCAATTCCACAAGAACAGCCTTAGCGAAAGGTTTCCTGAAGGGAAAGATGTAACTCTGTGAGATGAATTAACAGAACACAGAGCAGTTTCTCAGAAAGCTTCTTTCCAGTTTTGAACGGAAGATATTTCCTTTTTCACCATAGCCCTCTATGGGCTTCCAAATATCCCTTTGCCAATTCCACAAGAACAGCCTTAGCGAAAGGCGTCTTGAAGGGAAAGATGTAACTCTGTGAGATGAATTAACAGAACACAGAGCAGTTTCTCAGAAAGCTTCTTTCCAGTTTTGAACGGAAGATATTTCCTTTTTCACCATAGGCCTCTATGGGCTTCCAAATATCCCTTTGCCAATTCCACGAGAACAGCCTTAGCGAAAGGCTTCTTGAAGGGAAAGATGTAACTCTGTGAGATGAATTAAAAGAACACAGAGCAGTTTCTCAGAAGGCTTCTTTCCAGTTTTGCACGGAAGATATTTCCTTTTTCACCATAGGCCTCTATGGGCTTCCAAATATCCCTTTGCCAATACCACAAGAACAGCCTTAGCGAAAGGCTACTTGAAGGGAAAGATGTAACTCTGTGAGATGAATTAACAGAACACAGAGCAGTTTCTCAGAAAGCTTCTTTCCAGTTTTGAACGGAAGATATTTCCTTTTTCACCGTAGCCCTCTTTGGGCTTCCAAATATCCCTTTGCCAATTCCACAAGAACAGCCTTAGCGAAAGGCTTCTTGAAGGGAAAGATGTAACTCTGTGAGATGAATTAACAGAACACAGAGCAGTTTCTCAGAAAGCTTCTTTCCAGTTTTGAACGGAAGATATTTCCTTTTTCACCATAGCCCTCTATGGGCTTCCAAATATCCCTTTGCCAATTCCACAAGAACAGCCTTAGCGAAAGGCTTCTTGAAGGGAAAGATGTAACTCTGTGAGATGAATTAACAGAACACAGAGCAGTTTCTCAGAAAGCTTCTTTCCAGTTTTGAACGGAAGATATTTCCTTTTTCACCATAGCCCTCTATGGGCTTCCAAATATCCCTTTGCCAATTCCAAAAGAACAGCCTTAGCGAAAGGCTTCTTGAAGGGAAAGATGTAACTCTGTGAGATGAATTAACAGAACACAGAGCAGTTTCTCAGAAAGCTTCTTTCCAGTTTTGAACGGAAGATATTTCCTTTTTCACCATAGCCCTCTATGGGCTTCCAAATATCCCTTTGTCAATTCCACAAGAACAGCTTTAGCGAAAGGCTTCTTGAAGGGAAAGATGTAACTCTGTGAGATGAACTAACAGAAAACAGAGCAGTTTCTCAGAAAGCTTCTTTCCAGTTTTGCACGGAAGATATTTCCTTTTTCACCAAAGGCCTCTATGGGCTTCCAAATATCCCTTTGCCAATTCCACAAGAACAGCCTTAGCGAAAGGCTTCTTGAAGGGAAAGATGTAACTCTGTGAGATGAATTAACAGAACACAGAGCAGTTTCTCAGAAAGCTTTTTTCCACTTTTGAACGGAAGATATTTCCTTTTTCACCATAGGCCTCTATGGGCTTCCAAATATCCCTTTGCCAATTCCACAAGAACAGCCTTAGCGAAAGGCTTCTTGAAGGGAAAGATGTAACTCTGTGAGATGAATTAACAGAACACAGAGCAGTTTCTCAGAAAGCTTCTTTCCAGTTTTGAACGGAAGATATTTCCTTTTTCACCATAGCCCTCTATGGGCTTCCAAATATCCCTTTGCCAATTCCACAAGAACAGCCTTAGCGAAAGGCTTCTTGAAGGGAAAGATGTAACTCTGTGAGATGAATTAACAGAACACAGAGCAGTTTCTCAGAAAGCTTCTTTCCAGTTTTGAACGGAAGATATTTCCTTTTTCACCATAGGCCTCTATGGGCTTCCAAATATCCCTTTGCCAATTCCACAAGAACAGCCTTAGCGAAAGGCTTCTTGAAGGGAAAGATGTAACTCTGTGAGATGAATTAACAGAACACAGAGCAGTTTCTCAGAAAGCTTCTTTCCAGTTTTGAACGGAAGATATTTCCTTTTTCACCATCGCCCTCTATGGGCTTCCAAATATCCCTTTGCCAATTCCACAAGAACAGCCTTAGCGAAAGGCTTCTTGAAGGGAAAGATGTAACTCTGTGAGATGAATTAACAGAACACAGAGCAGTTTCTCAGAAAGCTTCTTTCCAGTTTTGAACGGAAGATATTTCCTTTTTCACCATAGCCCTCTATTGGCTTCCAAATATCCCTTTGCCAAATACACAAGAACAGCCTTAGCGAAAGGCTTCTTGAAGGGAAAGATGTAACTCTGTGAGATGAATTAACAGAACACAGAGCAGTTTCTCAGAAAGCTTCTTTCCAGTTTTGCACGGAAGATATTTCCTTTTTCACCATAGGCCTCTATGGGCTTCCAAATATCCCTTTGTCAATTCCACAAGAACAGCCTTAGCGAAAGGCTTCTTGAAGGGAAAGATGTAACTCTGTGAGATGAATTAACAGAACACAAAGCAGTTTCTCAGAAAGCTTCTTTCCAGTTTTGAACGGAAGATATTTCCTTTTTCACCATAGCCCTCTATGGGCTTCCAAATATCCCTTTGCCAATTCCACAACAACAGCCTTAGCGAAAGACTTCTTGAAGGGAAAGATGTAACTCTGTGAGATGAATTAACAGAACACAGAGCAGTTTCTCAGAAAGCTTCTTTCAGTTTTGAACGGAAGATATTTCCTTTTTCACCATAGCCCTCTATGGGCTTCCAAATATCCCTTTGCCAATTCCACAAGAACAGCCTTAGCGAAAGGCTTCTTGAAGGGAAAGATGTAACTCTGTGAGATGAATTAACAGAACACAGAGCAGTTTCTCAGAAAGCTTCTTTCCAGTTTTGAACGGAAGATATTTCCTTTTTCACCATAGCCCTCTATGGGCTTCCAAATATCCCTTTGCCAATTCCACAAGAACAGCCTTAGCGAAAGGCTTCTTGAAGGGAAAGATGTAACTCTGTGAGGTGAATTAACAGAACACAGAGCAGTTTCTCAGAAAGCTTCTTTCCAGTTTTGAACGGAAGATATTTCCTTTTTCACCATAGCCCTCTATGGGCTTCCAAATATCCCTTTGCCAATTCCACAAGAACAGCCTTAGCGAAAGGCTTCTTGAAGGGAAAGATGTAACTCTGTGAGATGAATTAACAGAACACAGAGCAGTTTCTCAGAAAGCTTCTTTCCAGTTTTGAACGGAAGATATTTCCTTTTTCACCGTAGCCCTCTATGGGCTTCCAAATATCCCTTTGCCAATTCCACAAGAACAGCCTTAGCGAAAGGCTTCTTGAAGGGAAATATGTAACTCGGTGAGATGAATTAACAGAACACAGAGCAGTTTCTCAGAAAGCTTCTTTCCAGTTTTGAACGGAAGATATTTCCTTTTTCACCATAGCCCTATATGGGCTTCCAAATATCCCTTTGCCAATTCCCCAAGAACAGCCTTAGCGAAAGGCTTCTTGAAGGGAAAGATGTAACTCTGTGAGATGAATTAACAGAACACAGAGTAGTTTCTCAGAAAGCTTCTTTCCAGTTTTGAACGGAAGATATTTCCTTTTTCACCATAGCCCTCTAGGGGCTTCCAAATATCCCTTTGCCAATTCCACAAGAACAGCCTTAGCGAAAGGCTTCTTGAAGGGAAAGATGTAACTCTGTGAGATGAATTAACAGAACACAGAGCAGTTTCTCAGAAAGCTTCTTTCCAGTTTTGAACGGAAGATATTTCCTTTTTCACCATAGCCCTCTATGGGCTTCCAAATATCCCTTTGCCAATTCCACAAGAACAGCCTTAGCGAAAGGCTTCTTGAAGGGAAAGATGTAACTCTGTGAGATGAATTAACAGAACACAGAGCAGTTTCTCAGAAAGCTTCTTTCCAGTTTTGAACGGAAGATATTTCCTTTTTCACCATAGGCCTCTATGGGCTTCCACATATCCCTTTGCCAATTCCATAAGAACAGCCTTAGCGAAAGGCTTCTTGAAGGGAAAGATGTAACTCTGTGAGATGAATTAACAGAACACAGAGCAGTTTCTCAGAAAGCTTCTTTCCAGTTTTGAACGGAAGATATTTCCTTTTTCACCATAGCCCTCTATGGGCTTCCAAATATCCCTTTGCCAATTCCACAAGAACAGCCTTAGCGAAAGGCTTCTTGAAGGGAAAGATGTAACTCTGTGAGATGAATTAACAGAACACAGAGCAGTTTCTCAGAAAGCTTCTTTCCAGTTTTGAACGGAAGATATTTCCTTTTTCACCATAGGCCTCTATGGGCTTCCACATATCCCTTTGCCAATTCCATAAGAACAGCCTTAGCGAAAGGCTTCTTGAAGGGAAAGATGTAACTCTGTGAGATGAATTAACAGAACACAGAGCAGTTTCTCAGAAAGCTTCTTTCCAGTTTTGAACGGAAGATATTTCCTTTTTCACCATAGCCCTCTATGGGCTTCCAAATATCCCTTTGCCAATTCCACAAGAACAGCCTTAGCGAAAGGCTTCTTGAAGGGAAAGATGTAACTCGGTGAGATGAATTAACAGAACACAGAGCAGTTTCTCTGAAAGCTTCTTTCCAGTTTTGAACGGAAGATATTTCCTTTTTCACCGTAGCCCTCTATGGGCTTCCAAATATCCCTTTGCCAATTCCACAAGAACAGCCTTAGCGAAAGGCTTCTTGAAGGGAAAGATGTAACTCTGTGAGATGAATTAACAGAACAGAGAGCAGTTTCTCAGAAAGCTTCTTTCCAGTTTTGAACGGAAGATATTTCCTTTTTCACCAAAGGCCTCTATGGGCTTCCAAATATCCCTTTGCCAATTCCAAAAGAACAGCCTTAGCGAAAGGCTTCTTGAAGGGAAAGATGTAACTCTGTGAGATGAATTAACAGAACACAGAGCAGTTTCTCAGAAAGCTTCTTTCCAGGTTTCAACGGAAGATATTTCCTTTTTCACCATAGCCCTCTATGGGCTTCCAAATATCCCTTTTCCGATTCCACAAGAACAGCCTTAGCGAAAGGCTTCTTGAAGGGAAAGATGTAACTCTGTGAGATGAATTAACAGAACACAGAGCAGTTTCTCAGAAAGCTTCTTTCCAGTTTTGAACGGAAGATATTTCCTTTTTCACCATAGCCCTCTATGGGCTTCCAAATATCCCTTTGCCAATTCCACAAGAACAGCCTTAGCGAAAGGCTTCTTGAAGGGAAAGATGTAACTCTGTGAGATGAATTAACAGAACACAGAGCAGTTTCTCAGAAAGCTTCTTTCCAGTTTTGAACGGAAGATATTTCCTTTTTCACCATAGGCCTCTATGGGCTTCCAAATATCCCTTTGCCAATTCCACAAGAACAGCCTTAGCGAAAGGCTTCTTGAAGGGAAAGATGTAACTCTGTGAGATGAATTAACAGAACACAGAGTAGTTTCTCAGAAAGCTTCTTTCCAGTTTTGAACGGAAGATATTTCCTTTTTCACCATAGGCCTCTATGGGCTTCCAAATATCACTTTGCCAATTCCACAAGAACAGCCTTAGCGAAAGGCTTCTTGAAGGGAAAGATGTAACTCTGTGAGATGAATTAACAGAACAGAGAGCAGTTTCTCAGAAAGCTTCTTTCCAGTTTTGAACGGAAGATATTTCCTTTTTCACCATAGCCCTCTATGGGCTTCCAAATATCCCTTTGCCAATTCCAAAAGAACAGCCTTAGGGAAAGGCTTCTTGAAGGGAAAGATGTAACTCTGTGAGATGAATTAACAGAACACAGAGCAGTTTCTCAGAAAGCTTCTTTCCAGTTTTCAACGGAAGATACTTCCTTTTTCACCATAGCCCTCTATGGGCTTCCAAATATCCCTTTTCCGATTCCACAAGAACAGCCTTAGCGAAAGGCTTCTTGAAGGGAAAGATGTAACTCTGTGAGATGAATTAACAGAACACAGAGCAGTTTCTCAGAAAGCTTCTTTCCAGTTTTGAACGGAAGATATTTCCTTTTTCACCATAGCCCTCTATGGGCTTCCAAATATCCCTTTGCCAATTCCACAACAACAGCCTTAGCGAAAGGCTTCTTGAAGGGAAAGATGTAACTCTGTGAGATGAATTAACAGAACACAGAGCAGTTTCTCAGAAAGCTTCTTTCCAGTTTTGAACGGAAGATATTTCCTTTTTCACCATAGCCCTCTATGGGCTTCCAAATATCCCTTTGCCAATTCCACAAGAACAGCCTTAGCGAAAGGCTTCTTGAAGGGAAAGATGTAACTCTGTGAGATGAATTAACAGAACACAGAGTAGTTTCTCAGAAAGCTTCTTTCCAGTTTTGAACGGAAGATATTTCCTTTTTCACCATAGGCCTCTATGGGCTTCCAAATATCACTTTGCCAATTCCACAAGAACAGCCTTAGCGAAAGGCTTCTTGAAGGGAAAGATGTAACTCTGTGAGATGAATTAACAGAACACAGAGCAGTTTCTCAGAAAGCTTCTTTCCAGTTTTGCACGGAAGATATTTCCTTTTTCACCAAAGGCCTCTATGGGCTTCCAAATATCCCTTTGCCAATTCCACAAGAACAGCCTTAGCGAAAGGCTTCTTGAAGGGAAAGATGTAACTCTGTGAGATGAATTAACAGAACACAGAGCAGTTTCTCAGAAAGCTTCTTTCCAGTTTTGAACGGAAGGTATTTCCTTTTTCACCATAGCCCTCTATGGGCTTCCAAATATCCCTTTGCCAATTCCCCAAGAACAGCCTTAGCGAAAGGCTTCTTGAAGGGAAATATGTAACTCTGTGAGATGAATTAACAGAACACAGAGCAGTTTCTCAGAAAGCTTCTTTCCAGTTTTGAACGGAAGATATTTCCTTTTTCACCATAGGCCTCTATGGGCTTCCAAATATCCCTTTGCCAATTCCCCAAGAACAGCCTTAGCGGAAGGCTTCTTGAAGGCAAAGATGTAACTCTGTGAGATGAATTAACAGAACACAGAGCAGTTTCTCAGAAAGCTTCTTTCCAGTTTTGAACGGAAGATATTTCCTTTTTCACCATAGCCCTCTATGGGCTTCCAAATATCCCTTTGCCAATTCCACAAGAACAGCCTTAGCGAAAGGCTTCTTGAAGGGAAAGATGTAACTCTGTGAGGTGAATTAACAGAACACAGAGCAGTTTCTCAGAAAGCTTCTTTCCAGTTTTGAACGGAAGATATTTCCTTTTTCACCATAGCCCTCTATGGGCTTCCAAATATCCCTTTGCCAATTCCACAAGAACAGCCTTAGCGAAAAGCTTCTTGAAGGGAAAGATGTAACTCTGTGAGATGAATTAACAGAACACAGAGCAGTTTCTCAGAAAGCTTCTTTCCAGTTTTGAACGGAAGATATTTCCTTTTTCACCGTAGCCCTCTATGGGCTTCCAAATATCCCTTTGCCAATTCCACAAGAACAGCCTTAGTGAAAGGCTTCTTGAAGGGAAATATGTAACTCGGTGAGATGAATTAACAGAACACAGAGCAGTTTCTCAGAAAGCTTCTTTCCAGTTTTGAACGGAAGATATTTCCTTTTTCACCATAGCCCTATATGGGCTTCCAAATATCCCTTTGCCAATTCCACAAGAACAGCCTTAGCGAAAGGCTTCTTGAAGGGAAAGATGTAACTCTGTGAGATGAATTAACAGAACACAGAGTAGTTTCTCAGAAAGCTTCTTTCCAGTTTTGAACGGAAGATATTTCCTTTTTCACCATAGGCCTCTATGGGCTTCCAAATATCACTTTGCCAATTCCACAAGAAAAGCCTTAGCGAAAGGCTTCTTGAAGGGAAAGATGTAACTCTGTGAGATGAATTAACAGAACACAGAGCAGTTTCTCAGAAAGCTTCTTTCCAGTTTTGAACGGAAGATATTTCCTTTTTCACCATAGCCCTCTATGGGCTTCCAAATATCCCTTTGCCAATTCCACAAGAACAGCCTTAGCGAAAGGCTTCTTGAAGGGAAAGATGTAACTCTGTGAGATGAATTAACAGAACACAGAGCAGTTTCTCAGAAAGCTTCTTTCCAGTTTTGAACGGAAGATATTTACTTTTTCACCGTAGCCCTCTATGGGCTTCCAAATATCCCTTTGCCAATTCCAGAAGAACAGCCTTAGCGAAAGGCTTCTTGAAGGGAAAGATGTAACTCTGTGAGATGAATTAACAGAACACAGAGCAGTTTCTCAGAAAGCTTCTTTCCAGTTTTGAACGGAAGATATTTCCTTTTTCACCATAGCCCTCTATGGGCTTCCAAATATCCCTTTGTCAATTCCACAAGAACAGCCTTAGCGAAAGGCTTCTTGAAGGGAAAGATGTAACTCTGTGAGATGAATTAACACAACACAGAGCAGTTTCTCAGAAAGCTTCTTTCCAGTTTTGCACGGAAGATATTTCCTTTTTCACCATAGGCCTCTATGGGCTTCCATATATCCCTTTGCCAATTCCACAAGAAAGCCTTAGCGAAAGGCTTCTTGAAGGGAAAGATGTAACTCTGTGAGATGAATTAACAGAACACAGAGCAGTTTCTCAGAAACCTTCTTTCCAGTTTTGAACGGAAGATATTTCCTTTTTCACCATAGCCCTCTATGGGCTTCCAAATATCCCTTTACCAATTCCACAAGAACAGCCTTAGCGAAAGGCTTCTTGAAGGGAAAGATGTAACTCTGTGAGATGAATTAACAGAACACAGAGCAGTTTCTCAGAAACCTTCTTTCCAGTTTTGAAAGGAAGATATTTCCTTTTTCACCATAGGCCTCTATGGGCTTCCAAATATCCCTTTGCCAATTCCACAAGAACAGCCTTAGCGAAAGGCTTCTTGAAGGGAAAGATGTAACTCTGTGAGATGAATTAACAGAACACAGAGCAGTTTCTCAGAAAGCTTCTTTCCTGTTTTGAACGGAAGATATTTCCTTTTTCACCGTAGCCCTCTATGGGCTTCCAAATATCCGTTTGCCAATTCCACAAGAACAGCCTTAGCGAAAGGTTTCCTGAAGGGAAAGATGTAACTCTGTGAGATGAATTAACAGAACACAGAGCAGTTTCTCAGAAAGCTTCTTTCCAGTTTTGAACGGAAGATATTTCCTTTTTCACCATAGCCCTCTATGGGCTTCCAAATATCCCTTTGCCAATTCCACAAGAACAGCCTTAGCGAAAGGCGTCTTGAAGGGAAAGATGTAACTCTGTGAGATGAATTAACAGAACACAGAGCAGTTTCTCAGAAAGCTTCTTTCCAGTTTTGAACAGAAGATATTTCCTTTTTCACCATAGGCCTCTATGGGCTTCCAAATATCCCTTTGCCAATTCCACAAGAACAGCCTTAGCGAAAGGCTTCTTGAAGGGAAAGATGTAACTCTCTGAGATGAATTAAAAGAACACAGAGCAGTTTCTCAGAAAGCTTCTTTCCAGTTTTGCACGGAAGATATTTCCTTTTTCACCATAGGCCTCTATGGGCTTCCAAATATCCCTTTGCCAATTCCACAAGAACAGCCTTAGCGAAAGGCTTCTTGAAGGGAAAGATGTAACTCTGTGAGATGAATTAACAGAACACAGAGCAGTTTCTCAGAAAGCTTCTTTCCAGTTTTGAACGGAAGATATTTCCTTTTTCACCGTAGCCCTCTATGGGCTTCCAAATATCCCTTTGCCAATTCCACAAGAACAGCCTTAGCGAAAGGCTTCTTGAAGGGAAAGATGTAACTCTGTGAGATGAATTAACAGAACACAGAGCAGTTTCTCAGAAAGCTTCTTTCCAGTTTTGAACGGAAGATATTTCCTTTTTCACCATAGGCCTCTATGGGCTTCCAAATATCCCTTTGCCAATTCCACAAGAACAGCCTTAGCGAAAGGCTTCTTGAAGGGAAAGATGTAACTCTGTGAGATGAATTAACAGAACACAGAGCAGTTTCTCAGAAAGCCTTTTTCCACTTTTGAACGGAAGATATTTCCTTTTTCACCATAGGCCTCTATGGGCTTCCAAATATCCCTTTGCCAATTCCACAAGAACAGCCTTAGCGAAAGGCTTCTTGAAGGGAAAGATGTAACTCTGTGAGATGAATTAACAGAACACAGAGCAGTTTCTCAGAAAGCTTCTTTCCAGTTTTGAACGGAAGATATTTCCTTTTTCACCAAAGCCCTCTATGGGCTTCCAAATATCCCTTTGCCAATTCCACAAGAGCAGCCTTAGCGAAAGGCTTCTTGAAGGGAAAGATGTAACTCTGTGAGATGAATTAACAGAACACAGAGCAGTTTCTCAGAAAGCTTCTTTCCAGTTTTGATCGGAAGATATTTCCTTTTTCACCATAGCCCTCTATGGGCTTCCAAATATCCCTTTGCCAATTCCACAAGAACAGCCTTAGCGAAAGGCTTCTTGAAGGGAAAGATGTAACTCTGTGAGATGAATTAACAGAACACAGAGCAGTTTCTCAGAAAGCTTCTTTCCAGTTTTGAACGGAAGATATTTCCTTTTTCACCGTAGCCCTCTATGGGCTTCCAAATATCCCTTTGCCAATTCCACAAGAACAGCCTTAGCGAAAGGCTTCTTGAAGGGAAAGATGTAACTCTGTGAGATGAATTAACAGAACACAGAGCAGTTTCTCAGAAAGCTTCTTTCCAGTTTTGAACGGAAGATAATTCCTTTTTCACCATAGCCCTCTATGGGCTTCCAAATATCCCTTTGCCAATTCCACAAGAACAGCCTTAGCGAAAGGCGTCTTGAAGGGAAAGATGTAACTCTGTGAGATGAATTAACAGAACACAGAGCAGTTTCTCAGAAAGCTTCTTTCCAGTTTTGAACGGAAGATATTTCCTTTTTCACCATAGGCCTCTATGGGCTTCCAAATATCCCTTTGCCAATTCCACAAGAACAGCCTTAGCGAAAGGCTTCTTGAAGGGAAAGATGTAACTCTGTGAGATGAATTAACAGAACACAGAGCAGTTTCTCAGAAAGCTTCTTTCCAGTTTTGAACGGAAGGTATTTCCTTTTTCACCATAGCCCTCTATGGGCTTCCAAATATCCCTTTGCCAATTCCCCAAGAACAGCCTTAGCGAAAGGCTTCTTGAAGGGAAAGATGTAACTCTGTGAGATGAATTAACAGAACACAGAGCAGTTTCTCAGAAAGCTTCTTTCCAGTTTTGAACGGAAGATATTTCCTTTTTCATCATAGGCCTCTATGGGCTTCCAAATATCCCTTTGCCAATTCCACAAGAACAGCCTTAGCGAAAGGCTTCTTAAAGGGAAAGATGTAACTCTGTGAGATGAATTAACAGAACACAGAGCAGTTTCTCAGAAAGCTTCTTTCCAGTTTTGCACGGAAGATATTTCCTTTTTCACCAAAGGCCTCTATGGGCTTCCAAATATCCCTTTGCCAATTCCACAAGAACAGCCTTAGCGAAAGGCGTCTTGAAGGGAAAGATGTAACTCTGTGAGATGAATTAACAGAACACAGAGCAGTTTCTCAGAAAGCTTCTTTCCAGTTTTGAACGGAAGATATTTCCTTTTTCACCATAGGCCTCTATGGGCTTCCAAATATCCCTTTGCCAATTCCACAAGAACAGCCTTAGCGAAAGGCTTCTTGAAGGAAAGATGTAACTCTGTGAGATGAATTAACAGAACACAGAGCAGTTTCTCAGAAAGCTTCTTTCCAGTTTTGAACGGAAGATATTTCCTTTTTCACCATAGGCCTCTAATGGCTTCCAAATATCCCTTTGCCAATTCCACAAGAACAGCCTTAGCGAAAGGCTTCTTGAAGGGAAAGATGTAACTCTGTGAGATGAATTAACAGAACACAGAGCAGTTTCTCAGAAAGCTTCTTTCCAGTTTTGAACGGAAGATATTTCCTTTTTCAAAGTAGCCCTCTTTGGGCTTCCAAATATCCCTTTGCCAATTCCACAAGAACAGCCTTAGCGAAAGGCTTCTTGAAGGGAAAGATGTAACTCTGTGAGATGAATTAACAGAACACAGAGCAGTTTCTCAGAAAGCTTCTTTCCAGTTTTGAACGGAAGATATTTCCTTTTTCACCATAGCCCTCTATGGGCTTCCAAATATCCCTTTGCCAATTCCACAAGAACAGCCTTAGCGAAAGGCTTCTTGAAGGGAAAGATGTAACTCTGTGAGATGAACTTACAGAACACAGAGCAGTTTCTCAGAAAGCTTCTTTCCAGTTTTGCACGGAAGATATTTCCTTTTTCACCATAGGCCTCTATGGGCTTCCAAATATCCCTTTGCCAATTCCACAAGAACAGCCTTAGCGAAAGGCTTCTTGAAGGGAAAGATGTAACTCTGTGAGATGAATTAACAGAACACAGAGCAGTTTCTCAGAAACCTTCTTTCCAGTTTTGAACGGAAGATATTTCCTTTTTCACCATAGCCTCTATGGGCTTCCAAATATCCCGTTTACCAATTCCACAAGAACAGCCTTAGCGAAAGGCTTCTTGAAGGGAAAGATGTAACTCTGTGAGATGAATTAACAGAACACAGAGCAGATTCTCAGAAACCTTCTTTCCAGTTTTGAAAGGAAGATATTTCCTTTTTTTACCATAGGCCTCTATGGGCTTCCAAATATCCCTTTCGCCAATTCCACAAGAACAGCCTTAGCGAAAGGCTTCTTGAAGGGAAAGATGTAACTCTGTGAGATGAATTAACAGAACACAGAGCAGTTTCTCATAAAGCTTCTTTCCTGTTTTTGAACGGAAGATAGTTCCTTTTTCACCGTAGCCCTCTATGGGCTTCCAAAT